>NC_141875.1:201871828-204371828 GCF_056163025.1 Triticum urartu | reverse complement strand
AACCACTGGAGCTATGAATGTATGAAAGCTCTCAAATGAACTAAAGTGGGGTGTGTATCTAACTTGTTTGCTCATGAATACCTAGAGCATTTTCAAAAACTCATCATCAAAATATACAATCCAAGTTCTATAATGTAAACATCCCCACTAGCATGACAATGTAATGTATGAAAACTCTCTATATTAAGTACATGGTGCTACTTTGAAGCACAAGTGTGTAGAATGGATAGCAGTGTGCTCCCTCTCTCTTTATTTTCTCTTTTTTCTCTTTGGCTCTTTTTTTATTCCGCACGGGAAGGAGAACACTTAGATACCAGCACACTTTTATTTACTCATAACTCAGAATATGGATGATGACTACAAATGAATGCCTCTGGTAGTGTACCAGGATGTGCAATGATCTAGTGTAACATGTAAACAATGATGAATTGTGGCCTTGCCACAAATATCATGTATTCTCTATATGATCATGCGAAGCAAATGACAATGAACAACATCTGTCATGTAATGTAAAGTAACAATGGAAGTTGCATGACAATATATCTCATAATTGCTATAGAAATGTCATGATAGGTAGGTATGGTGGCTGTTTTTAGGAACATAGAGGTGTCTTATGTGTAGAAGAACAAGTTATCCTGCGATTTTGGATGCACCAATGAACGTATGCACCATGTCTCGAGGTGAGAGTGGCAATGCATGGTACCGAAGAGGATAGAAAAATATGGATTGGGGGAAGTGTGTAAAAGGTTAACAAGCTCATATTAGTCATAAATAACTCAAATATTTATTGCAAGATCCTAATAATAGACCCGAAGAAAATGCACCCCCGCACCCCTAGGAGAAGAGGTTGGGAGACTTTAATCATCACGCACTCCTCAATCAGTACACAACGTGAGTGTCACTTTAAGATGCCTTTAACTGTGACCTCACCGCTAATACTAGCGGCTTCCTCTTTTGATTAGGTTAATGAATGTATGGCCCCACAAATCTTAACACCTATATTCAATACTCAACGTTAACCATTTACCCACACAATTATCTATGACTACCTTAGTATCGCAAAACTATTGCAAGGAATCAAGCTTATCAAATATAGTGATCTACTATTTCATTCAATTTTTTATCTATACAACCAATGAATACCCATCATTTTTAGGACCAACATATAATTCATGCAAACAATCAATTACTATTCAACTCTCTAAAAAGATATAAGTGAAGCAAAAGAGTCCTAATCTTTTCTAAAAAGCATGTTTCTCTGTCGTGCTCTAACATATATAAGTGAAGTGCAAGAGCAATTCTAATTACCTCAACTCAAAAGATATAAGTGAAGTTCGTAGAGAATTCTAAAAATTTATGACCAATGTGTATCTCTCTCAAAGTGTGTGACCAGAACATGATGATTGTAGCGACTAGTAAAAAACTAAAAATTAAACTATGCTCCAATCATACCACATATTATGTGAAGATTAAAAACATAGGTCCAACCAAGACAAACCGATATTTGTTAATGTAGAAAGAGGAGATGCCTTCTGGGGCATCCCCAAGCTTAGACGCTTAAGTATCCTTGAATATTTCCTTAGGGTGCCTTGGGCATCCCCAAGCTTGAATTCTTGGCCCCTTATTCCTATCATATTGATGTCCCCTCTCGACCTTAAAAACTTCATCCACACAGAACTTCACAAAACTTATTAGAGGGGTTAGTGCACAAAGAAATAAATCACCTATCATGTACTACCAAGACAAGATGCATAATTATTTTCAAACATTAGCTACTATATACTTTCATTTCCACAATTTATATCCCCCAATATAAGCCATGAACACTCAAGTATAAGCAGGTAACAAAACTATAACGCCAATCTATCAAAACCAGAACAATTTGAGGTAATCTAATTAATATGCATACTTCTATAACTCTAAAGATTCTGAAAAAAAGATGTAACAGAGAATTTACATGGATGTACTATGTAAAAATTTCAGAATTGATCATGCTCCACTACAAAGAATTAATTCAAATACTAGAGGCAAAAGTTTCTTTTTCTGCACAAAACTTAACAAACTTGCAATTGCAACATCCCAAAGGCTATACTTGGCACATTATTGAAAGGAAAGATACATGTATGATCATTACAGTAGCAATAACCATTTTTATGCACAAATAAAACAAAAATATGAGTATTGGGTTGCCTCCCAACAAGTGCTTTTCTTTAATGCCTTTTAGCCAGGCATGATACTACGATCATGTTTTATCATCACTCAAAGACAAATCATAAGTAGCTCTCATAATAGATTCATATGGAAATTTAATTCTCTTTCTAGGGAAGTGTTCCATACCTTTCTTCAGTGGAAATTGAAATATTATATTGCCTTCTTTCATATCAATCACTGCACCCAAAGTTCTCAAAAAGTGTCTACCAAGTATAATAGGGCATGCAGGATTGCATTCGATGTCCATAACATTAAAATCAATCAAAATGTAGTTTCTATTAGATATAGTGAGAACATTATCAACTCTTCCCAAAGGTTTCTTAATATTTGAATAAGTGAGATGTAAATTAAGAGAGCCTTCAGTCATGAAATCAAAACTAAGAACATCACATAAGGCTTTTAGCATGGTGGAAACACTAGCACCCAAGTCACAAAGTGCATTGCATTCATAATTATTGATCTTATATTTTATTGTAGGTCCCCAAACAACATCTAATTTTATAGGGATAGACAATTCTAATTCCAACCTTTTTTCATTAGCCTTAATAAATGCTTCTACAATGTGTTTAGTGAAGGCTTTACTGTGATCATAAGCATTGGGTAAATTCATCATAGATTGTAAAAGAGTAATACATTAAGTGATAGGACCATTAACATAACTAAATTATTAAATCCAAAATAGTGGGAGAAATACTACCTAAATTTTTGACATCTCCAAGCCCACTTTTATCAGTTTCAGCACACGAGTTATCACCATCCGAACTTAAGGGATGCTGATACGTCTCAAATGTATCTATAATTTTTATTGCTTCATGCTATTATATTACACTTTTATATTATTTTTATAGATATTTATATTATTTCGATGGACTAACCTGTTATTTTAGTGCCCAGTGTTAGTTCCTATTTTCTGCTTGTTTTTGGTTTCGCGAGAAATCAATATCTACTGAGGTCAAAATACGTTGCTGATTCAACACGATTTTTTTGGCGACAAGAAACACATGAAGCTTCACGAGAGATCGAGATGAGCCACGAGGGGCCCACATGGACAGGTGGCGCGACCAGGGTGATTGCGCCCCTTGTCCATGTGTGGCCCACAATAACCTCCTTGACCTGATTCTACCGCCATAATTCCCTATAAATACCGAAACCATCTGTCATGCCTCCAGAAGAATTTTATCGCCAGACAAGCCCGTGTTCCGAACAGATCTCATTTGGAGCCCTATTTTGGAGCCCTACCGAAGGAGGAAGCCATTACCGAAGCTATCTTCATCAACCTTGGCGCCTCCATGACCATGTGTGAGTAGTTCCTCTAGGACCTGCAGGTACATAGTAGTAGCTAGATGGTTCTCTCTGTCTCTATTTTGAATCTTCAATACCATGTTCTTGTTATTGATCGAGATCAATTTGACATAATCGGTGGTGTGTTTGTTGGGACATGATGAATTGTCACTTGATGATCATATTGTTCACTGAATTTAGTTGAATCCATTTGGGTTTTCTTGCTGCATAATTAAATAGCTTTGTAATGCTCTCTGATTTGTCTATCTACTTTGGCCAAGTTCAATTGATTTATCTTCAATGGTAGTAGTGCTTAGTAGTGGGTTCAGTCTTGCAGTGCCCTAACCCAGTGACAATAAGGTCCAAGACACGTATGATATTGTTGCCAATAAGGATAAAATGACGAGCTTTTTCATATTGATTGACTTCTTCATGTCTATATTATGTCATCTTTCTTATGGAGATACTATGTTTCTTACAAATTTAATACCTTGAGATGCATGCTTGATAGCAGTTTTGGGGTGTAGTATTAGTAGTAGATACACTTAGTTAATGGTCTACTTATCACGGACGTAATGCCTATATGAGATTATGCCATGAATGATCATAGTCATAAATATTGCAATCTTTTTAGTTGCCCAACTGTAATTTGTTTACCATGTCATTTGCCTGTTTGAGAGAGAGAGAGAGAGATGACACTAGTGAAATTATGCTCCAGGTCTATTCTCCATAATACATTCTTCTACAAAAATTTCTCTTTATTTTTCCATTTCACCTTCACTATTACCTATCTATTATTTTCTTTTAACTAAGACAAGGGGCATGACAACCCTCTTGCCGCATTGCGTGCAAGTATTTTATTTTGTTTATGTGCATGTATTGCTTATCTTGTTAGCTTAGAAGGTCCTACTGGTTTGATAAACCATGGTTATTAATTGAGGGAAAACTTTTCTGCTATATACTTCACCCTTCCTCTTTGGGGAAACCCAACGACTCTTGTTGGAGTAGCAGATGCCTTCTAGCTAAAGTTGAGACCACTCCATCCCATATTATGATCATCATCTTTAACATTCTCAACTTTCTTAATAAATATTCTATAGGTGGAATTCCTGAAGTTTTAATCAATGGACACTTGGATTGCTTCCAAAGATTTAGACATTTCTTCTTTATTAGGTGGGAAAACTTTTATTTTAAGCATATCAACTTCATACACAAGACTATCGATAGCACGAGCAATAGAATCTAGTTTCCCAAAACTTTCTCCTATCATGACACTGGAAGCTTTTTCAGATCAATGAATTCTTTAATGAAATATTCAAGATCACTAGGTATTTTATTAATATTGTTGGAGGAGTTCCCATAAGAATGTCCATAAAAGTTTGAATAATTATTAGGATATGATCCAGGATTGTTCCCAGTTACCCCAATGGTGATTGCCATGAAGGCTCCACCTATAGCTGAATCTAGCAAATTCCTAGACATAAAGTTTAGTCATGCATAGAAAGTTTGCATTACCATCCAGGTTCTTAAACCATGAGTAGGACAACTCTTTATCAGAGTGTTCATCCTTTCCCAAGATTGAGCAACATGCTCTTGATAAAGTTGTTCAAAATTCATTATTAGATTTCTCACATGCATGATGTTTGTAGGAGGACAATATTTTCCAATGAAGGCATCTTTGCATTTTGTCGAAGAATTGATACTATTTCTAGGCAAAGATAATAACCACTCCTCGGCTCTAACTCTTAAAGAGAAGGAAATAATTTTAATTTTATAATATCACTATCCACTTCTTTATATTTTTGTATATCACATAATTCAACAAAGTTGTTCAAGTGTGCAGCAGCATCTTCATTGTATGAACCATAAAATTCTTCTTTCATAACAAGGTTCAATAAAGCAAGTTTAATCTCATATGATCCAAACTAGTAGCAGGTAGAGCAATAGGAGTAATAATGAAATCATTATTATTAGTACTTGTGAAGTCACATAATTTGGTTTTTTAGCGGTAGTATTACATGATTACAAGTAGAATAAAAAGTGTGTAGGTGTTGTTTTTCAATTCTTTTGGTATTTTTGAATTTTTGGCAAGCAAATAAACAAGCAGCCAATACATGAAAATTAACTAGGCAAGATAGATAACAAGGAAGTAATTTGATAGTGTGCAGGACCTGTTTTTTGTGAAGAAACTCCTCGGCAACGGCGCTAGAAATGTTGCTTGCTCTCTCATAAGAGTGGTTAGGTATGCCCCAAGTATAATGGTGAAGTAACCTAGCAATAAGTACTTCCACCAATAGATAACCAAGGTTTATCAAATCAGAAGGATTTCTTCCAACAAACAAAGTCACGAGTACCTGCACACAAAACACAATACAAAGTCCTCCCCAACACGACAGGAAGGTTGTCAAGCTTCTTATCCTGCTAGTTACAAGATTACATTTGATAGTATGGTAGTAATTGATAGATATGTAAAATAAATAATAAGGCACAACAAAGAATGGTATTTTTTGTGATGTGTTCAGTAAAGAATAATAGAGCCTCAGGGCCATAGGTTCACTAGTGGCATCTCTCCCAGCTGACAAGTTTAGTGTGGTAAACGAATTACTATTGGGCAACAATTAAATTGCAATATTTATATTTATGACTATGATCATTCATGGTATAATCTCATATAGGTATTACGTCTATGCTATATAGACCGTTATCCAACTACATCTACAACTAATACTCCACCCCAAGACCACTATCCATCATGTGAAGTATTAAGTTTATGTCAAACAGAGCATTGCAATAAGCATGGTGGCATAATGTAGACAGTAAAACTATCATCTAAGTGTGATAAAGAAACCATCATTTTATCCTTAGTAGCAACAATACAGTATGTGTCTTGTCCCTTTCTGTCGTGGAATTGTCACGGCAGATGTCCTAACGGCAGGACTTAGTCGTAGGGCCATCGCAACTAGGAAGCTAAAAGGGGTTAATCGGGACAAAGGACACGAGAGGTTTTATACTAGTTCGGCCCCTTACGATGAAGGTAAAAGCCTACGTCTAGTTGTGTTGGTATTGCTGGGGTGTCGATTACCAAGAGGCTAGTTCGCTGGCTTGGTTCTCGATCTCTTGTTTTCTTGTCCTAAGCCGCCACCGGGTCGTCCCCTTATATACACGGGTTGACGCCTGGTGGCCTACAGAGTCCCGGCCGGCTCATAAATTGTGTCTGGCTCGGTGACTTCTTTTACATGCCTTTCTTTACAAGTCTTTCCTTATATATGGCGGTTTACAATATTGGGCCTTAAGCCGCCTCTAGGCCTTTAGTCCTTCTATAAGATTTGATAAACTATCGTCTTGAATGTTTACTAGGCTTCCTTTGTAACCCGCAATTGAGGCTGACCCAGCCCCTCCTGGGCGGGTCATAACTGATAGCTATATCCCCAACATTAGGCCCCAGGTTGACTTTGAACTTTGTTCTTTGTCAATCTTCAACACTAAGACAAAATCCATCTTATTATCCTCACAGAAGTTTTTGTAACCCGCCATGACGTCATCTCTTGAAAACACAAAAAACTTTTATGAGGTGATCCCTCAACGGATCTTCATCTTTAATGCCTCCCGAGAATCGAGGCGTCTGTTTGGTTGGATAATCATCATTTGGGTCTTCCTCGATTTTCGCACCCGTCTGTTCACCTTTTCCCTTATAAATAGGCACGCCTCGGCCTTTTCTCATTCTTCTCTCCTCTTCATCTCCTTCCTCTCGCAACCCTCCTGTCGCTCGAGCTCCACCACCGCCGCATTGCTCATCGTCGTCCTCAAGCTCAGCCGTTGCATCACCCTGATTCTGTCCAGAGAACGGCGACGATCCTCCGCAGCAACTCCGCACCCGTAAGCTCTCACCTTCTCACCCCCATAGATCTACATTAGGGTTCAGGAGGTTTCCTTCTTGTGTTCTTCGCTGTTCGTCGTAGATTTGTTGCAACTTCTTTTACCGCACCCTCCTTTGATCTAAAAGTAGTGCAGAACGTAAGCGATAGTTGTTTCTCATCCATTTTAGATGTTAGTAGATCCCTTTCCTTTGCACAGACGTCTTCTTAGGGCTGATGAACTCATCTGAGCTATATTTTTAGGTCTAGAAAGTTTGTCATTTTGAACGGCCATTTGATCCATAGTAATATCCAGAAGTTAAGAAACCTGTTTGTCTCTATACTTAATCAATTCTACTGCTAGTATTTCTCAAATGTCTGTAGTCATGGCGGCTTATTGTGCCGGCTTACTTTTCCCTATATGACGTTAGCCCTTAATTAAGCCGCCATTACTCCTCTGTATAATCTTGTACTTTCATCATATTTGTTGAATTGAACCGGCATGTTACCTTCCTTTCAGTGTGTTTTCTAAACACCATGCCATCCAAACCGCCGACTGTCTGCAACTGGGTTCCCTCAACCGTAACTGGGGAACGTTTGAAGGAGTTCTTCTCCATAGGATTTTTGCCAGTAAAAAATGTCATGTCTTACCGTGCACCTGACCCGGAGGAAGAACGACCCAATCCAAAAAATGGTGAAGTCATTGTCTTTACTGACCACATGAACCATGGCTTTTCACCGCCCGACTCCAAATTTTTCAGAGATGTCCTCCATTTTTTCAAACTCCACCCTCAAGATATCGGGCCCAATTCCATATCCAATATCTGCAAGTTCCAAGTGCTCTGTGAGGTGTACCTTCAGGAAGAGCCGACCGTGGAACTGTTTATAGAGTATTTTTATCTGAACCGGCAGAACGAGTGCACCAACGGCCTTAGCTTGGAGCTTGGAGCCATCTCAATTCAGCGTCGGCAGGGCGCTGTCTTCCCCCTCATAGTCTTGTCGAGTCATCCAAAAGACTGGAACCAGACTTGGTTCTATTGTCAAGACACTTCACCAGCAAACGAGAAGCCACTACCGGGTTATCGCGCCGAGCATCTTGACTCCAAATTCGCTCTCCCTGAGAAGCTTACTGCTGCCGAACGCAAGAGGCTGATCCCATCAATAAAAAGGATTAACGCCTTATTAGGGAACGGCTTAACCAGAGTTGACCTGACACGCTGCTGGATCTCATGGCGGGTTATCCCTCTAAGCCGTCGATCAAAATTGATGTACGAGTATGGTGGAGGCCCAGATGACTCTTTTCGTCACAGCTCCATTCAACTAACGGAATAAGATATTGTTTCAATGTCAACTCTTCTGGTGAACGGAAAATACGAAGACTGCAGCACCGTCGGGTTAAACCCCTTCTACAAGCTTAACCCGGTGCCAGAAGTAAGGAAACTTTGATCTCTCTCCTTTGTATTTTTCCCAGCCGTATTGTTTAATACTTGCCTGACCTTTCATCTTGTTTTTACCTGTTTGCAGGCCAAATCTGATTTCTGGAAAGTTAAATATGACCAAGCTGCCAAGAAAGCAAGAGTCGCCGCCATAAACGCCAAGAAGACGACCCGGAGGTCTAAAAAGAAGAAGAAGAGCACCGCTGAAGACATGATGAAGCTTGACGATACTTCTGAGTCGGATGTAGCCCTTGACTCCCTTGGCCAACTTTTTAATAATCTTATTAACACTAATCATTACTAGGATGACACTGGGGCCAGTCAGACTGTGGAAGAAGAGGTAACTATTTCCTCTGACTCAGCCCATTTGCCAAGACATAAACTTCGAGTCATAACCCGAAAAGTAAGGTTTTCACACCCTTTAGCTTATCTAGACCCTCATTTTCTTTTGAAAAAGCAGCAACATGAAAGCCGCCGTCAGGCCCGGAATGATGATAAACCGCTTGTTGTTCTTCAACAAACTCCCCACAAGCGCCGGAATGAGGTTTACTTCTTTGTTTTGACTCTCTGCTTAATGGATCCTTTCCCTTGCATTACTTAACTTTACCTTATCTTTGCAGGAGGTGTCTCGCTCTTCTGGCGACTCGTTTCAGACCCAATTTCCGGCCTTCAAGACTGCCCCTGGGTAAGGAAAAAAATCCTCTTTCCTTTGTGTTTTTCAAGTTGTATCTTTATACTGATAGTCTCATAATATTTCTCTTAGCGGTCAAGCTAAATCCAAGAAGGCAAAAGCAACTAAGCCGGTGGAAGACCCTCCAGTTCCTATCCCTGAACCGGCCATGCCATCTTCTCCTCCGTTAACTGATACTCCAGAAGACCCGCCTGTCAATGCAGAAGCAAATCCTCCTGAGCCGTCGTTTGACGAAACCACTGTTAATCCTTCTGCCACTGGTCCATGCAGCTCGGCTAACCCGCCATCACCGTCTTCTCAAGACGTTCTGATCACTGGGAGCCGCTTTGTTAAGCCGAGGAATCCCACCGTGTTGGCTCATCATACTGCGAAACAAGAGGCGCTGGAGTGACAAAAAGTGCGTTTTGATATTTCGCATTATGACCATCTGAATGCCAATGATATATTATCCGGCTATCTCAGCCATGTGCACTCAAGCCGTGACTCGGAGATTGAAATGGTCAAGCAGCTGCAGCTGAAGTACGAGGTACGTTCTTTCAACTTATATTCTGCCAGCTCCCAAGTCTTCATATTATGAGAAAACCGGAATGATCTGTAGACTTTATGATAGGCTTAGACTTTACCTTTAAATTTTTCTGGAGTTCAATAAAATAGAACAAAGCTTCACCTATAGTCCCCAAGGGCCGGTTCATTTGACCGTAAATGAGCCGTCTCTTTGATTTTTATAACTGTCTTGTACTGAATCCAACAAATAATGTAATCCGGCTTAACCTTGAGAAACTTTGCTGAATACCATACATTAGCCTCCAAGTGCCAAGTGTTGTTACTTTGTAAAGTATTTGGGACTTGAAGTATTTTAGAGTCATAAGAAATTGATTTGGCATACATTAGCCCCCAAGTGTCAAGTGGTTTTGCAGTACAAAGGCGCTCGAGACTTGAATCTTTAAACTTTAATTGAAATCTTGGCTCGTCTGGGTATGTTTTGCAGAATGCCTTATCTGAACTGAGCTTGCAATTAACTGATGCAAAGACCCGGCTGGCGGATCAGGAGGCAGAAATCAAATCTGCTGACTCAAAACTGCAACTGAGTCTTGCTGAGACGGAAAATTTGAAAACCAGCTTGACTGTCAAGAAGAAAAACTGGGCCGAGGAAAAAACTTTGTTGACACAACGCGTCGAGAAAGCTGAGGAAGCCCTTGAAGAGGTTACAACAGAGCTGACCGGATTAAAGGACCGGGTGTCTCAAATGGTGGCCGCCATCTTTGGTAAGCCATCTGTATTTGATATTGTGAATTTTCTGTTGATCTGAAATATGAACCGCCAGCTGACTCTTTGTTTACAAAATATGTGCAGGCCCACGAAGCAAGAATCTGAGCCAAGACAATGCGATTAGACTGAAGGCGGTGTATACCTTAGTGGAGCAATTGTATATTGGCGCTCAACGGGCACTTGCTCCTATCTCTCCTGTTAATCAAGGACCCAACCGGCTCAGCGACGTCTTAAAAAAGCTGTCAATCTTACCCGCCAGGTTCTAAGAAGTGAAGCGCTCCTGTGCTAGAGCTGGAGCTTTGACTTCCCTGAGCCGCTCCAAGGCTTGGGTGCCAGATCTAGAACCGGCGGACATAGCCAGAGGGTATCCTACCGTGAAGGAAGACGGATCTCCCTTTGACCAAGATGACTTCGTGGCTTGCGTGCGCAGAGTTCGACCGCAGGCGACTATTCTTGGAGATGAAACCAATATCGACAAGTATCAGCCGGGTTTTGAGTTGGATAATAAGAAGATGGCGACTCCCTCCTACAAAGTGATCGATTTAATCCCGCCTGTTCATGAACATACATTTGCCCCGGAAGTTGATCCGACTGACCTGATTGATGAAGAAGCAGAATTTATTGCTGTGAACGGCTTTGATTGGTCAAAACCCAGCTTTCAATCAGCAGAGGGCGGTGAACCGGCGAGGGAGGAGTGATGACCATCTTCATGGGCTTGTAAAAGTCTTGTAATAGATTAGTTTTTGAAAACACTGCATGTTCTGCCTAAGCCATCGCGCATAAGACACCGTGTGTTACTCTGTGCTTTTCTGATGTTAATATACGCATCACTTTTATGGTTGTCCCTGCAATACTTCAACTCTGTTCCTGTAGATAAAAAGGAGACAGCTGGCTTGGCGGCTTAGTACAAACGGGTTAGAACACCCGGTTTATAGCCAATATATTTATCATAGTAAAAAATAAAACTAGATGTAAAAAGAAAACAAGGTTGAAAGAACCTTTGATTAATACAGAAAGCAACTGTTCATAAACAATAGCCACACCTGTACCTTTGACCTCTTGACCACCGATTTTAAATGACCCGGGTGATGATGTTGATAATCCGGTCCTTTTTGAGAAGTCAATGCTTCTGAATACTCAAAGATTATCATGCCCTGGTGGCTTGTTGTTAAATAGTACAGCCGGTGAAAAGACCATACTGATTATTTGTGAAATTGAGACAACAAAAAATAAGGCAAGTAACAAGTGGTAAACAAAATTAACCTTGTAATTAAAGGTTGGGGGTTTCTGATTCGAATATGATCAGTAACCCGGACCAAAGGGGTTAAGCTAAGGTTCGAATACGACCATATAGCCCCCAGTGGCTTTGGCGTTGCGCCGATCAAGAGGGTACCGACAGCTATGTTCTCTTTGGTTCGAATACAACCTATCTTTGAACAGGAAGACCCCAAATGACCTTGAGAGGTTTTTAATGACCCTAATTCGATTACGATCCAAGTTGGACCCAAAAGGGGTTAAGCTGTGATTCGAATACGATCAAGAAGCCCCCTAGTGAGTTTGGCTTTGAGCCGATCAAAAGGGTTACGACGGCTATGTTCTCTTTGGTTCGAATACGACCTATGTTTGAACATGAAGCCCCCAAGTGACCATGATAGTTGTAGCTAGATTCGAATACGATCATAAGCTGGACCAAAAAAGGTTAGACTTGATTCAAATATGATCAGCTCCTTAATAGTCATTTGAAAATAGTAATAAAGAATAATAAAGATGTGTAATCTTTCTGAAAAGAAGAGAGACCGATGGTCCTGCTTTATTACTTATCATAATATATATATAACATCATCGTATGTACATGATGAGAGCCGGTGGCTCAGGTGTAGTATGGCCCAAGTTGAGCAATGTTCCACGGCCGGCGGGTCTCCTCTTCTGACTTACGCGAGTCTTTGTGCTCGCGAACATCAATGAGGTAATATGACCCGTTGTTTAAGTTCTTGCTGACCACAAAAGGTCCTTCTCAAGGTGGGGATAGCTTGTGTGCATCTGATAAATCTTGGATGAGCCGGAGCACCAGGTCACCTTCTTGAAAAGTCCCGGACTTAACCCGACGGCTGTGATAACGATGCAGGTCCTGTTGATAAATTGCTGATCGAGCCGCTGCTAAGTCTCTTTCCTCATCTAACAAGTCAAGTGCATCCTGTCTGGCTTGTTCATTGTTAGCTTCAACATAAGCCACCACATGGGGCGAGTCATGACGGATGTCACTAGGTAACACTGCTTCTGCTCCATAAACCATGAAGAAAGGTGTGTAACCTGTAGATCTGTTAGGGGTGGTGTTGATACTCCACAGCACCGAGGGTAACTCCTCTACCCAACAACCCGACGTTCACTGCAAGGGAACCATAAGCCGGGGCTTGAGACCTTTTAAGATTTCCTGATTTGCTCTCTCAGCCTGACCATTAGATTGAGGATGAGCTACAGATGAAACGTCAAGCCGGATATGCTCGCGCTGACAGAACTCCTCCATAGCCCCTTGGGATAGATTAGTGCCATTGTCAGTGATAATGCTGTGTGGGAAACCAAAACGGAAGATCACTTTTTTCATGAATTGAACCGCTGTGGCCGCATCACACTTACTCACTGGTTCTGCCTCAACCCACTTTGTGAATTTGTCAACTGCCACTAAAAGATGTGTCTTTTTATCCTTAGACCTTTTGAAAGGTCCAACCATGTCAAGCCCCCAGACCGCAAACGGCCAAGTGATTGGAATCATCCGTAACTCTTGAGCCGACACATGTGCTCGTTGTGTGAATTTTTTCCATCCATCACATCTACTGACCAGGTCTTCTGCATCAGCGTGAGCCATCAACCAATAAAAACCATGACAAAAAGCTTTGGCCACCAGAGACTTTGACCCGGCGTGATGACCACAATCACCTTCATGGATCTCACGAAGTATTTCTTGGCCTTCTTCAGGGGAAACACACCGCTGAAATGCTCCAGAAACACTGCGATGGTATAGTTCTCCGTCATAAATCGTCATTGACTTAGACCGCCGGGTTATCTATCGGGCCAGGGTCTCATCCGCTGGCAGCTCGCCCCGGGTCATGTAAGCCAAAAACGGTACTGTCCAATCTGGGATGACGTGAAGAGCCGCCATCAACTGCGCCTCCGGGTCAGGAATGGCTAGTTCTTATTCTGTAGGTAACTTAACAGACGAGTTATGCAACACATCCAAAAAGGTGTTAGGTGGCACCTGCTTATGCTGAGTTCCCAACGGGCTTAAAGCATCAGCCTCCTCATTCTTCCTACGGTCAATGTGTTCCACCTGATAACCTTTAAAATGCCCTGCAACAGCATCAACTTCACGGCGATAAGCCGCCATGAGAGGATCTTTGGAATCCCACTTGCCTGACACCTGTTGAGCTACCAAATCTGAGTCGCCAAGACACCGGACCCGGCTCAGGCTCATCTCTTTAGCCATTCGAAGACCATGGAGCAACGCTTCATACTCCGCTGCATTGTTATTGCAAGGAAACATCAGCCGCAACACATAACAAAATTTGTCACCCCGAGGGGAGGTTAAAACAACTCCAGCCCCCGAGCCTTCCAATTGTCTAGACCCATCAAAGTGAATAGTCCACTATGTGTTGTCTGGTTTCTCCTCCGGCATCTACATCTTTCAACCCATGATACCCAAGCTCAATAGCCCACTTGGCGACTCGTCCAGTGGCTTATCTATTTTGAATGATGTCTCCCAAAGGAGCAGAACTAACCACAGTGAATGGGTGACCCTGAAAGTAATGTTTTAGCTTCCGGCTCGCCATGAACACCCCATATACAAGCTTTTGCCAATGTGGATATCTTTGTTTAGATTCAATCAACACCTCACTGATGTAGTAAACCGGCCGTTGAACCGGATGCTCCTTGCCGACCTCCTTGCGCTCCACCACAATTGCCACACTAACAGCTCGTGAGTTGGCGGCTACATATAATAATAGCGGCACTTTCTCAACGGGAGCAGCAAGGACCGGCGGCTCAGCAAGCTGTTTCTTCAGATCCTCAAAGGCAGAGTTTGCAGCATCGCTCCAAACAAAATCATCCGTTTTCTTCATCATCTGATACAAAGGCATCGCCTTCTCCCCTAACCAGCTTATGAACTAGCTCAAAGCAGCAACACGACCCGCCAGCCTTTGAACGTCATTGATGCATGTTGGCTTGGCCAGGGATGTGATTGCCTTAATCTTCTCCGGTTTAGCTTCAATACCTCGGTTGGACACCAAAAAGCCCAAGAGCTTGCCAGCTGGGACTCCAAAAACACACTTGGCCGGGTTAAGCATCATTTTGTAGACCCGGAGGTTATCAAAGGTCTCTTTCAGATATGTGACCAAGGTTTCCTCCTTCCTGGATTTTACCATGATATCATCCACATAAGCATGAACATTATGCCCAATCTGATTGTGAAGGCAATTCTGCATACACCATTGATAAGTTGCTTGGGCACTCTTGAGCCCGAAGGGCATAGACACATAGCAGAAGGCTCCAAACGGGGTGATGAAAGCTGTCTTCTCTTGGTCCTTGACTGCCATCTTGATTTGATGATAACCTGAATAGGCATCCAGAAAACTCAGACGCGCACAACCCGCCGTAGCATCAATGATCTGATCAATACGGGGGAGAGCGAAAGGGTCAGCTGGACAAGCCTTACTTAAATCAGTGTAATCCACACACATACGCCAGGTGCCATTCTTCTTGAGTACCAACACCGGGTTAGCTAACCACTCTGGGTGAAAGACTTCCACAATGAACCCGACCGCTAAGAGCCGTGCCACCTCTTCTCCGATGGCCTTACGCCTTTCCTTGTTGAATCATCCACTACTAGGAAAAGGCCTACTAGTGGCGCACCAGTTTTTCCTACTAATGGCGCACTACTGGTGCGCCACTAGTACCACGCCAGTAGTATTATATACTAATGGCGCAGCACTGGTGCGCCATTAGTATCTGGTATACTAATGGCGCACCATGCCGTGCGCCATTAGTATAGACCAACACCATTAGCATGCCTCCTAGGGGGCCATATTTACCCATGTGCTTTGGCATACTAATGGCGCACTGTGGGGTGATGCGCCATTAGTATCCTTTGGCATACTTATGGCGCACCGTGTAGTGATGCGCCATTAGTATCGTTTGGCATACTAATGGCGCACTTTGAAGTGATGCGCCATTAGTATGAATATTAGGTTTTTTTTTACTTTTCTGATTTTTGCACAGGTTACAAAATATATTATTGGACAGAATATAGACAGCACCACACAACAATAGTAGATTCATCGAATACAATAGAAGATTAGTCTCCGAATATAATTCATCATATTAGTCTCCGAATTCAAAAGACCGAACAAAGATAGAACATTATAAGTCTCGAGACCGCGAGTATCGAGTTTGTCTTCACATTATAAGTCGATATCGATCATCTAAACTACCATCACATAGAAGAGGGTTGCGGTCATCACGATGAGCATCATCATGATGAAACTGGTCTTCATCCGGTTCCTCCAACGCTCCCTCCTCTCTCCCGCTAGATAGCGGGCGTATCTAGATTCCTCCTTCGCCCTAGTGGTGTACCCTTTGTAACTGTTACCGCTGAAACGGTGAACCTGTCTCCGACACTCCTCCCAGTCGTCGTAGACTCCGGGAACCTTACCCTTGTACACGACATACGACGGCATCTCTATGCACAAGCCAAACAACAGACAATACATAAGCAATATATAAGTATGCAACAAAAGGATCGGAAGAGAAAAGCAAGACATTAATAGCACGATTCATGGTCCTACTAATAAATAGCATCGATTACATCTAAGTTGAACGACTGTCCAAACCAAAGAGACATACAATTCATTAAAGTTTAATTACAACATGAGCCAATCAATGTTTCAGAACTACACATAGCATCACTACTTTCGACTCGACTCATGGGACCGGAGCGTGGATGAAGCCGCTGTCTGTCGTGATGGTCATGAAATCACGGGTGTTGTCAGCCTGCATTTGTAGCGTTGTGTCTATCTCATTGTTGGATGGTTGATATCTGAGGTAGAACTGCCCCGAGGTATGAAGGACATCTTGATGGATGATTTCCGCTCACTCCGACTGGATGCGAAAGAATTCTTGTCTGATGTCCGCGTCCTGGATTGCAGACAAGCTCGCGGCCCAATCTTTGAGATTATCTGGTAGCATAAGGTGATGATGGTCCCGTACGATCGCCCGCATGTGATGGAGGGCGTAGTAGGCATCCTTCTGACCGCCAGGCGGCTTCTTGATGCAGCAAAACTTAGTATTATGGGCGAACACGTGCCTGCCGTACCTATGAACTGACCTGGTGAAGGTGCCTCCAGATTTGGCGTAGCCGGGGAGAACATCATCAAGAACTTTCTTGATATTTGTGTAGTCTATCTTGGAGTCACGGTTCAGGTCGAAATACGTGGCCATGGAACATTTCGGGCTTAAGAGCATGAGTGTGCAATGTGTGTCACTGCACAGAACACAGAATGTTAGAAAAAAGAAAGAACGATCAAAATCTAAGAAATCATTTGTTTCGGGGCGGTTAAGGGATGACTTACTCGGGAAAGTAAGACACGAGGAAGTTATCCTTATCTTGGTTTGCCAGAATGACGCCTTCGAGGTGTGAACTCGCGACTTGGCGGTCCCCAGCGCTGCCCAAGAGCTTGGCACGCATGTAGAAGGGGTCGACTATCACAATGTCCGGGGTCCTGTCTCTAATGATCCGCATCTCCATACTCCGCGAAAATAGCCGAACGAAGGTGTAGTGCAACGGATGAAGGTTAAACATAGCAAAGATGTCATCAAACCGCAGGACGATCATACCCCCGATGGCGCCATCGACAAAGCCCTTGCCCTCTGGCACCTTGGCCACGAAAACTAGGTATGCCACATCATTCTCTCTGAGACGCCGCTTCTCCAAAGAAAGAACACTGTCATGCAGACTCCACATAGCACTGGTTGCAGCATTGAGCATATTTGTCGGTAGCATCGCCCTACCCGCCACATGCACCCTCATCGAGATATCCTTAGGTGAAGGTGGCCCGTCCTGAGCACGGATCGTACTCGGTGCCGGTTGGCTCGCACCGGCGCCCTTTTTAGCCTTTCGTTTCCGTCCCTTCTTCTTGATCTGCTGTAATGGGACCGAGTTCTGCTCACAGACCGCCTTCTTGAGTGTGTTGGGGCTGATAATATTTGGCACCTCAGCTATCTGAGGCTCGGTGAAGGCGGCAGCTGGAGGCGTCTCCTGAGAACTGAACGCCAGACGACGCCTGTTGCAACTGGGTTTCTCCGCCGTACCAGCTAGATCGCGGTTGTCTTGGTTGGGTTCTTGAGAAGGAGGCCCGCAGAACTCATCACCATACCCATGTTCGGCAAAGTACTTATCGACGTTGGTAAATGTACCGTCGTCGTTGTCGTCGTCGTCCGGATCCTGTGCCATATGCATGTCCGGATCCTGTGCCATAGGGATGTCCGGCATGTCCGGTAGCGTTGTGGCATTCTTGCCATGGCTTGGCGCCGGCACGACTGGCGGTCTTGTCTGTGGGGTGGTGTCCCCCGCCCCCAAACGAATCTAGCTCTTCGGCCAAAGCAGGGGCCAGCTTACGCATGTGTTGAGGGTCATCTCTTCTTCTTCGTCTGCCCCAGCGGGTCGAATCGGAGGTAACAACTTCTTTCCCGGCTCTGGCGCCTTTTGCTTCTTTCCCGGCAGCGGGCAATCTTTCCAATTTTTCAACAGCTCATCTATTTCCTCGCCGCTCCTCATACGTGGGCGTCTTCTGGGTTCGGTTTCACCATCGAACAGATCCTTGCATTTCCTCCATGGGTCATCGTCGCGAAGCCACCTTCGATGTCCCATGAACACGGTTTTCAAAGACCCGGGATCTCTATCTAGCTGGCGATACATTGTGTCATCCATGCACCTGACGCATCCAGAAAATCCATGGACCACCTGCCCCGTGAGATATCCATAACCGAGATAGTCATGCACCATCGTGAGCAGTGCGGCTCTCATAGGGAAATATTCTTTCTCTGCGGCGTCCCACGTATTGGCTGGCGTTTTCCACAACGTGTCTAGCTCCTCTTTCAGGAGCCCCAGATACAGATTGATGTTGTTCCCTGGTTGTTTCGGCCCTTCAATTAGCATACTCATGTGAATGTACTTCCTCTTCATGCACAACCAGGGGGAAGGTTGTACATCCACACAAACACAGGCCAGGTGCTATGTGTGCTTCTCTGGCTGCCAAACGGATTGACTCCATCGGTGCTCGCGCCCATCACGATGTTCCTTGGATCCTTCCCAAATTCTGGGTGTTCGAAGTTCAACGCTTGCCACTGGCTCCCATCCTTAGGGTGACTCAGCATCTTATCTTTTTTATTTATCTCCGGATCATTTGCGTCATCTTCTCGCTTCTTCTCCTCCCTATCCGCGTGCCAACGCAGGAGCTTTGCTACCTTAGGGTCCGTGAAATACTGCTACAGACGAGGAGTGATCGGAAAGTACCACACCACTTTTCGAGGAGCTTTCTTCCTCTTCTTGTATCGAGTGACGCCGCACACCGGACATATGGTAGACTCCGCGTGCTCGTCCCGATAAATGATGCAATTGTTCATGCACACATGGTATTTCACGTGCGGTAAATCCAGAGGACACACGATTTTCTTCGCCTCCTTGAAACTGGTAGGGCACTTGTTCCCCTTGGGAAGACGTTCATGCCAGAATGACATGTTCTTGTCGAAGCATGCATCGGTCATTTTGTGTTTTACCTTCATCTCCAGAGCCATGAGCATTACTTTCAGGCGGGTATCCTCGGGCCTGGATCCTTCATACAATGGAGTAACCGCGTCTATCTCCAGTTGATCCAGCTTGGCTTTCTCTCGGGCGATAGCTCTTGCGTTATCCGTCTGCTTGAGAAGCAGCTCTTGAATATGAGGGTCCTGCACCCAGCCCATCGATGGTCCATCGTCGTCTGCTCTGCCGGCATCTTCATCTTCATGATCATGCCCTTCATCTGCTCCGGCATCTTCCTCATCATCATGTCCGGCATCTTCTACATGATGACTGTGTACAGCATCACCGTCGTGATCATGTCCTGGAGATTCTTCGTCTTCTCGCCCGCCCGAGCCGCGGTGGTTGTCTTGCTGCCCTTCCTCATTTCTTTCCCGGCCCCCATGGACGATTTCATAGTCATCTTCATCACCTTGCCACCGATAGCCATCCATGAAACCATGCAAGAGCAGGTGGTCCCGCACCTGCCCGGAATCTGGGTCCGCAATAAGGCTCTTCAGCTTGCATCTTTGACACAGACATCTTATCTCCGTCTCGTTCTTTTGAAGCATCTCGGCCTTCGCGGAGCTCAAAAACCTATTCACGATGCCTTCGGTCATCGTGCGGACCATGGTCGCCTGCGGGGTAGAGCAAAATGATATTTTAGAACCAAGAAAAAATTTGGCATGACTTTCCCTAAAAATAGGACCAAAAAAGAATGCATAGTGCCAAAATTCTCGCCGAAACGGAAATGAATCAACATTCTGGCAAAATATTGGCAACTATCGCATTTCAAATACCGGTACCTGCAAACACAAACATATATGCAACACCACAAACATACATAGATCTAGCTAGGCCACAAAAAGTGCATGTGCACGTTGTTGGAGCGAGCTAGGGAGAAAAAAGGTAGATCTACAACATGAAGATAGCTTTCCCCTTACTTACCTATCAAAAAAGGTAATTTCACTACTTAATTTTGACGAATCTATGGTGCAAATGAGGTGAGGAGGAGGAGGCAGCCGACAAGCTTGGAGAAGGAGGTGGAGGGAATGAAGTGGGGAAAGTGAGTGTGTAGGTGTGGCTGTCCAAAATATCTAGCTGGTCCCAGGTTACTAATGGCGCACCACCCAGCCATGCGCCATTAGTAACTCAACATACTAATGGCGCACCTGCTGG
This sequence comes from Triticum urartu, assembly GCF_056163025.1. NCBI lineage: Eukaryota > Viridiplantae > Streptophyta > Magnoliopsida > Poales > Poaceae > Triticum > Triticum urartu. The sequence goes on along the minus strand of NC_141875.1, from coordinate 204,351,083 downwards.
CCGTGCGCCATTAGTAGTTTTGCAAAAAAATAAAATATATATATATATATATACTAATGGCGCACCGTGGCATAGTGCTCCATTACTAGTTTAAACTAGTAATGGCACACTGTGCCACGGTGCGCCATTAGTAGTTTTACAAAAAAAATAATAAAAAAATACAGTAGTGGCGCACTCTATGGCTGGTGCGCCATTACTAGTTAGAACTAGTAATGGCGCACTTTGCCTGGATGCGCCATTAGTATGTTTGGAAAAATGAAAAAAAATTGTTACTAGTGGCGCACCTTGTGTCTGGTGCGCCATTAGTGTCTGCCACACTAATGGCGCATCGGCACATGGTGCGCCATTAGTATATAGTAGTGGCGCACCACTTCTCTGGTGCGCCATTAGTGTCAATTTCATCTATAGCCCTTTTCCTAGTAGTGATCGGAGAAACTGCCTGACCGGTTTAAACTTTGGATCAATATTGAGAGTGTGCTCAGCGAGTTCCCTCGGGACACCCGACATGTCAGAAGGTTTCCATGCAAAGATGTCCCGGTTCTCACGGATGAACTCGATGAGCGTGCTTTCCTATTTTGGATCCAAATTGGCACTGATGATGAATTGCTTGGATGAGTCACCGGGCACAAAATCAACCGCCTTGGTGTCATCAGCTGACTTGAATTTCAACACCGGTTCATGCTCCGTTGTTGGCTTCTTTAGAGACGTCATATCTGCCGGGTCAACATTATCTTTGTAAAACTTTAGCTCCTTTGTTGCACAAACAGACTCAGCGTATGCTGCATCCCCTTCTTCACACTCCAGGGATATTTTCCGGCTTCCATGTACTGTAATGGTGCCCTTATAACCCGGCATCTTGAGTTGCAGATACACATAACACGGCCGAGCCATGAACTTGGCATAAGACGGCCGTCCAAACAAAGCATGATATGGACTTTTGATCTTAACCACCTCAAAGGTTAATTTCTCTGCTCTGAAATCATATTCATCTCCAAAGGCTACTTACAGTTCAATCTTGCCAACTGGGTATGCCGATTTGCCAGGTACCACACCGTGAAAAACAGTGTTAGATTGCTTAAGACTCTTGTCAGTCAGCCCATCCGGAGAAACGTCTCATAGTAGAGGATGTTGATGCTACTGCCCCCATCCATGAGCACCTTAGTGAATTTATATCCACCAACCTGAGGCGCTACTACCAAGGCCAAGTGACCCGGATTGTCAACCCGGGGAGGATGATCGTCTCTGCTCCACACAATAGGCTGTTCTGACCATCATAAGTAACGCGGGATCACCGGCTCAACGGCATTGACAACCCTCTTGTGAAGCTTTTGGTCCCGCTTGCACAAGCTAGTGGTAAACACATGGTATTGCCCACTATTCAACTATTTCGGGTTGCTCTGATATCCGGATTGCTGCTGATTACCTTGGCCGGGTTGTGGATTATAACCTCCTTGGTTACCCGCTTGTCCCTGACCGTGAAAACCGCCTCCACCTGATCCGGCGCCCGGGCCATGAAAGCCGCCTCCACCTGAACCGCCGCCAGGGCCATGACTTCCATCGAATGCATTTGAATTCTTGAATGCCTTCATGATTGTACAGTCCTTCCACAGATGGGTGGCTGGCTTCTCCCGGGTGCCGTTTCTTGGACAAGGTTCATTCAACAGTTGCTCAAGGGGGGGACCTGACCCGCCCGACCGAGGGGGTTGCCTACCCTTGCATCGTTGATTATTGCCCTGCGCATTGGTGTTAGCCACAAATTCATCAGCCTTACATTTATTACCTCCTTGATTTGTCGGGTTATGTTGGTGACCCTTGCTGTTGCCGTTCTTCTTTCCCTTCCCTATCTTTTCTTCATCATACACAGGGTCCTTGGTACTATCAGAATCAGCATACTTGACGAGAACCGCCATCAACTGGCCCATGTCATTGCAGTCACGTTTAAGCCACCCCACCTTCTGCTTCAGAGGTTCAAAATGGCAATTTTTCTCCAACATTAAGACTGCTGAGCCGGCATCCATCTTATCAGATGAATGAATTATCTCCTTGACCCGGCGCACCCAATGGGTTGTGGACTTACCTTCCTCTTGTTCACAATTGGTCAGGTCCACGATTGACATAGGTTGTTTGCATGTGTCCTTGAAGTTCTGAATGAACTGGGCTTTTAATTCCACCCATGAGCCAATGGGATTAGGGGGCAACCCTTTTAGCCAAGTACGAGCCGTTCCATCCAACATCATGGTGAAATATTAGCCATTGCCACGTTGCTGACCTCCAACAGCTCCATGGCCATCTCATAACTCTCAATCCAGGCCCCAGGCTGCAAGTCGGCCATGTAATTAGGCACCTTACGAGGCCCCTTGAAGTCCTTTGGCAAACGCTCATTACGTATGGTAGGCACCAGGCAAGGGACACCTCCGGTTCTCGTGGCCACTCCTGCCTCAACTGAGGTTGCTGGATAAGCAGGAAAAGTCTGGTGAGCCGCCTGCTCTGCTGCCAATTGAACCACTCGCTCAGCTTCTTGTCGGATCCTCTCCTGATCTGCCAAATTAAGGGCTCCAGCCTATCTTGGCTCATGCCTGTGCGGCCGGTTGCGGCGTTGAGCATTGCTTGACATGTCAGCTGAATCCATATGCCTACTATAGCTTGGTCTCCGGCTTGGGCGAGGGGTTGAATGGATCCTATCTCTACTGTAAGAGTATGCATCCTGCTGCACCAAAGCCATTTGAAGAAGTTCTCTCACCCTTCGTGTTTCGATCGCCGCCGGAGAGTCGGCCTCCATCGGGAGAGCCGCCAAACGGGCCGAAGCTGCAATGAAGTTTTCCAAGGGATTGGAGAAGTGACCCGGCTGTCGGATTTCGGGTTCCGGCAGACCCTTGAGGTTCGAACACCGGGGTGCGCGCGGAGATTTCGCCTCCTACCTACCTGCACCCCTCCGCCATGCTAGGATCTAAAACTAAGGAAAGAACAACACAAGAGACACAGGGTTTATACTGGTTCAGGCCACCGTTGTGGTGTAATACCCTACTCCAGTGTGTGGTGTGGTGGATTGCCTCTTGGGCTGATGATGATGAGCAATACAAGGAAGAACAGCCTCGCGAGGGTCTGTTCTTGGCTGGGGCAATGAACTGCTCGGAGGAGTTCAGTCACCTTTCTCTCTCCCTCTCTCTCTCTGCTTCCTCCAACCGACCGAACCCCTTTGCTATGTGGGTGGCTGGTCCTATTTATAGAGGCCCTGGTCCTCTTCCCAAATATCGAGCGGGAAGGGAGCCAACAATGGCGGGCTAATTTGAAGGGGGACAACAAGTATCAGCTATCCTGACAAAAGTAGTCTTCGCCTGCACAAAGCTCTGGTGATGACACCGTCTTGGGCTCCACGATGACCTCCGTATCGTAGTCCTCCTGGTCTTGGTCTCGTTGCACCGAAATGGCAACCTTTACCTGATGCATCGGTACTCCGCGGCTGCGCTTGCCCCCTTTGCACCAAAGAGGAAAGGAGGATGCTGCGCGGGCTGGCACCCGCCTGGCGCCCTGAGTCGTCATGGCTTGCGTCACGGGCACCTCGTGAGGTACCCCGCCTTGATCTCTCCGCCTCCTCATGAGCCAGCCTGACGAGGCCGTGCCTGAGGAAGCTCCGCGTCGTCCGCCCCGTGAGGCTTGGTCCCTCGTGAGGGTCTTGGGTTTGTGTTGGTGAAGACGGGCTGTGCTGGGACCCCTTTGAGCCACGCTGCAGGCCGCAGGCAGGCAAGTCTGGGGACCCCCGTTCCCAGAACGTCGACAGTAGCCCCCGGGCCCCAGGCGCGCCCGGACTTGGCGGTGCAGGGAGGCGGAAGGGCAAGAGCGAAGCGCCGCGGGCCCTAACAGCTTGCGGCCTTGGGCGCTGCGTGGCGGTTGACTGGACGTGGGCGCCTCCACTTCCCCACGACGCCTCGGCAACTGCACGGATGGGACAAGTCCCTGCATGCAAAAACGGGTCATGATTACCTGCAATCGTGGAGGCCGTCGGTTGGCCCTCGCCAGCTATAAGTACTGATCGACGCGCGCCCTTCTAGTTTATCTCCCCTCGCTTCTCCTTCTTCTTCATGGCTCCGTCGAGGAGGTTTTTGGCCGCGGAGAAGGGGAAGGCTTGCCAGGTTGGGCGTGCCTCTCCTCCGCCCAAGCACGGCCGAGGGCGCCCCCGGAAACATCATGTGGCCACCACGGCAGCTTCCCGCGGCCGCGGAGACGCTTCCCAGCACGGTGGCGGGCGGATTGCTGCGGTGCGCTTCGGCTGCGCGTCCCCCCATGCCGCGCTTCCGCGCTGCCGAGGTGCTGCCGGAGTTTGTCGTGTGGTCGGCGGAGCCGACTAGCACCCAGCTTCCTCTTCCTCGCTTCCTCCTTGGCGAACTCCTGGCCGGCGCCCCGGGCGGCCTCTGGCTTCAGGCCGACGGCTGCTGCAGCCGGGCCTCATGGGTTTCACTGGAGGTCTCCGCAGCCGGGAGCCTGGCCCTGGCCCGCGGTCGGCAGTCGTTTTCCCGCGCGCGCGGCCTGGGCCGTCGGTGCATCCTACACTTCAAGTTCGACGGTGATGCCACCCTCTACGTGAGGGTGTTTGGGGAAGATGGTCGCCGCGCAGGGTGTTGCCCCGAGGGTGACGACCGCGGCTGGGAACCCGGCTCCGGCGATGACGGAGAGGGCAGCGCTCGCGCGGCAGGCGGCGCTCAGGGTTCTTCAAGCTTCTTCGGTTCTTCTTCAGGCGGCGACTCTTCTAGCGGTGGCCGCGGTCAGCCTCCACGCCGTCGTATCTGCTTGGGAGGTGGTAGCATGTCCGCCCACCGTCGCGCCCTGGTGTAGCGCGAGAGGGAGTCCGCCTGAGCTCCGGAGGCAGCTCGGGCTTCCCTGCGGGCCGGTGTGAGGTGAGCTGCACCAAATTTGTTCTTCTTTTCCCTTTTCCTGCATAAAAGGACAGTAGTGTGGAGCCCCGTGGGGGCGTGTATGGGTTATTGCTGTTAATCATCGTTTTGCTTCCTTTATCGTACCTTCCGGCTAAGTGCCCACGCGTGGATGGTTCCCGGCCCCAGCCGTGGGGGCGACCGACCCAGGCCTTGTGTCTGTGTCGCGGTGCCCGAGGGGCACGGACTGGAGGGGTGCTCCTGCAAGGGGCCCAGGTCGCGAGCCCTTTGGATGACTAGGATAGGGACTCTTGCGAGGGCGCTCGGCTGCCCCCCTCGCGAGGCTTTGCACCAGAGAAATCAAGGCAGGAGAATGAAAGGTCGAAGAAACGCAAGCCAAAGACGGCGACAACTTCAATAAAACTTTGAATGAGAAGGAACAAGCCAACTGCGGAAAGCAAATGAAAAGCCGCGTCCGACACCTAATCTAGTCTTCGACGTATTCTCACCAGCGTGGAGCTAAGTGCTGCCACTGGGCGTGGGAGGGAGCCCCAGGGCCTGAGGCCGGCACTCCTGAGACTCCGGGGTGTGTACAGCCCCAACTCATTATTACGTGAGAGTGTCACGGGCGGCGAGCTTCACAGGCGTTGGCCTTCTTCACAGGCTTCGGGCCTTTTCCAAAATGCGATAGCTTCACAGGCATTTGCCTTCTTCACAGGCTCTGGGCCTTTTCCAAAACGCGATTGCTTCACAGGCACTCGCCTTGCTTCATAGGCTCTGGGCCTTTTCCAAAACGCGATAGCTTCACAGGCACTGGCCTTGCTTCACAGGCTCTGGGCCTTTTCCAAAACGCGATAGCTTCACAGGCACTCGCCTTGCTTCACAGGCTCTGGGCCTTTTCCAAAACGCGATAGCTTCACAGGCACTCGCCTTGCTTCACAGGCTCTGGGCCTTTTCCAAAACGCGATAGCTTCACAGGCACTCGCCTTGCTTCACAGGCTCTGGGCCTTTTCCAAAACGCGATAGCTTCACAGGCACTCGCCTTGCTTCACAGGCTCTGGGCCTTTTCCAAAACGTGATAGCTTCACAGGCACTCGCCTTGCTTCACAGGCTCTGGGCCTTTTCCAAAACGCAGTAGCTTCACAGGCACTCGCCTTGCTTCACAGGCTCTGGGCCTTTTTAGGGGTAGAACCTCCGGAGGTGCTGGATGTTCCATTCATTCTGGACTGGCACTCCCTCCCGAGTCTCCAAGCGCGCGGAGTCAGGCCTAGAAACATGAACAACCTTGAACGGGCCCTCCCACATGGGAGAGAGCTTGTGCAGTCCCTCCCTGGAGAGAACCCGCCTGAGCACGAGGTCTCCTACCTCAAGAGTCCTGGGGCAGATGTTGCGGCAGTGATATCGCCGCAGCGCTTGTTGGTACCTCGCCGCTCACAGCACGGCTTCTCGGCGACGTTCCTCCCCTAGCACGAGGTCCATCCCCCGCATGGCGTCCTGCTGCGCCTCGTCGAACGCCAGGACCCGCGCGGAGCGACGTCTCATCTCGTGAGGGAGGACCGCTTCCGCTCCGTAGACCAGGAAGAACGGGGTCTCCCCAGACGGCTTGGTCGCGGTGGTGCGGATGGACCACAGCACGGACTGAAGCTCGTCGTACCAACCTCTGCCGCAGGCCTCCAGCTTCTTCTTGAACGTCCTGGTATTGAGGCCCCTCAGGACCTCCGCGTTTGCCCGCTCGGCCTGGCCGTTGCTTCGGGGGTGCGCCACTGAAGCGTAGCATATCCGTGTTCCAAGGTTAGCACAGTATGTTTTGAACAGGTTACTGGTGAACTACGAACCGTTGTCCGTGATGATGCGATTCGGCACCCTGAACCGGCTCACGATGCCCTTGATGAACTTGACTGCGGAACCCGCGGGAATGGTGTGGACAGCCTCTACTTCAGCCCACTTGGTGAACTTGTCCACGGCAACGTAAAGGTAGGGGTAGCCCCCTGGCGCCTGAGGAAACGGGCCCAAGATGTCCAGGCCCCAGACTGCGAATGGCCATGAAAGGGGGATAGTCTGCAAGCCCCCTGCTGGCTGATGGATCTGCTTGGCGTGGAACTGGCAGGCCTCACAAGCTTTCACTAGTTCGACGGCGTCATTGAGCGCGGTGGGCCAATAAAACCCACTGCGGAACGCCTTGCCGATGAGGGTCCGTGATGATGAATGATGTCCGCAGTCTCCGCTGTGTATATCTTCTAGTAGTTCCTTCCCTTGCTCCCTGGAGATGCAGCACAGGGATACATCGTTTGGTCGCTTCCGGTAGAGCTCTCCATCTTTGATGCAGTATGTCGTGGCCTGGCGTGCCACTCGCTCTGCTTCCTCCTCCTTCTCCGGTAGGGTCCCTTGCGTTAAGTAGCTCCGGAGCTCCGCGATCCAACATCCCTCCTGAGGTTCCATTGTTAGGAGCAGGCGTGCTCCCGAGGCTGGGCCACAGGCCGGAGCTCCTGAGGAAGGTGGCCGGGGGAGCTCCTCCCGGGGCTGAGCCGTGTTTGATAATGACGGCAAGGCTGAAGGCCTAAAGAGCTGCTCCTCGAAAACGCCAGGCTCCTGAGGTAACTGCCTGGACGCACGTTTGGCGATGTCATCGGCTTCCTGATTGGTGCCACGAGGCACATGCTGCAACTCCAACCCCCAGAACTGCTTCTCCATCCTGCGGACTTCCGCAAGGTAGGCTTCCATGTGCTCATCCTTCGGCTCGTACACCTTGTTGGAGAAATTGACAAGGAGCTGCGAATCGCCCTTGATGGTGAGGCGCTTCACCCCCAGGGCAGCTGCGGCCTTCAAGCCCGCTATTAAACCTTCATACTCCGCTATGTTGTTGGAGACCTTTTCACCTTGCTGGAAGCAGAGCTGCACGGCGTAATAGAGCTTGTCCTGAGTGGGCGATATAAGCACCGCCCCAGCCCCAGCGCCGTGCCTAGAGAACGCCCCATCGAAGTACATGACCCAGCCTTCTGGCGCCTCGCTTCCCGGGGACAGGGACCGATCCTCGTCGGCCTTGAGGCCTGGCACCTCTGTCCATTCTGCCACAAAATCCGCCAGCGCTACTCCCTTGATGACCCTGGTCGTGCTGAATTCGAGCTGAAATGCTTGCAGCTCTATGTTCCACTCGGCGACCCTCCCAGCTGAATTGGGGCTCCTGAGCACTCCCTCCAGGGGGTATGACGAGACGACCTTGATGGGGTGACCCTGAAAATAGTGCCGCAGCTTGCGCGAGGCCACGAGTAGCACGAGGAGGAGTTTTTGAGGAATGGGGTACCGTTCCCTTGCATCCCGCAGAACCGTGCTGACGAAGTACACTGGGTGCTCAACGAGGTGGAGTGCGTCAGTGCTGGTGGCTCCCTTCGGAGACCTTGGCGCCTCTTGAGGCAATGAGGCCTCCTGAGACTGGCCATCTGGGAGTGGGGCCTCTTCCGCCTCCGGTGCGCCCCTCTGCGGCGGCTAATCCTCCTCAGCCGCTGTGGCAGTTTCTGTGGGCCTTCCCCGTTCCTGTTCCGCCTTGTCCCGGGCCGCTGCCGCGGTCTTGATTCGACGCTCCTCTCTGACTGCCACCAAGGCCGCGCTGGTGGAGTAGGGAGTGGCGGCGAGGTAAAGCACCAGGGGCTCTTGAGGGCGCGGGGCCACCATGACCGGTGGACTGGTCAGGTACCTCTTGAGATCCTAGAACGCCTTGTCGGCCTCTTCAGTCCACTCGAAGGGCCCCTTTTTCTTCATTAGCTGGAAGAAGGGTAGCGCTCGCTCCCCCAACTTGGAGATGAAGCGCCCTAGCACGATCACACGCCCCGTGAGCTTCTGCATTTCTCTGAGGGTCTTTGGCGGGCTCATGTCTTCCACTGCCTTGACCTTCTCCGGGTTAGCCTGGATGCCTCGGTGGGACACGAGGAAACCCAAGAGCTTGCCTGAGGGGACTCCGAACACACACTTCTCTGGGTTGCGCCGTAGGTTCACTGCGTTGAGGCTCGCGAAGGTTTCCTCCAAGTCTTGTATCAAGATCCTGGCCTCCCAAGATTTTACCACGATGTCATCGACGTAAGCTTCAACATTCTTCCCGAGCTGCGGGCCGAAGGCGATGTGCATCAGCCGCTGAAAGGTCGCCCCTGCGTTGCGCAGCCCGAATGGCATGCATGTGTAGCAGTATACCCCACACGGGGTTAGGAAGGCTGTCTTCTCGACGTCTTCTACCGCCATCTTGATCTGGTGATACCCAGAGAGGGCATCCAGGAAGCATAACAGGTCGCACTCCGCAGTGGAATCGACGATCTGGTCGATGCGGGGTAGCGGGAACGGATCTTGCGGGCACGCTTTGTTGAGGTTGGTGAAGTCGACACACATGCGTTCTTTCCCTCCCTTCTTTGGCACAACGACAGGGTTGGCCAACCAATCTGGGTATCGGACCTCGTGAATGACCCCAGCGGCCTCTAATTTGCGGGTCTCTTGGACGATGAAGGTCTGCTTTTCTGTGGACTGCCGCCTGGCCTTCTGCTTCACAGGGCGCACGTTGGGGCACACGTTGAGGTGATGCTCGATTACACTCCTGGGGATCCCTGCCAACTGGTCTGGCTCCCAAGCGAATACCTTCTTGTTTGCGCGCAGGAACCCCACCAGGGCCTCCTCCTGCTCGGGTTTGAGGTGGGCGCCTATGGAGAAAGTGGTGTTGGTGGACCCGTCCTCATCGACGGGTATCTGCTTGGTTTCTGCCTTGTCTTGGGTGAACAACTGTTTCTTCTTGGCGGGCGCAGCTCCCTTGGGCTCGGGGGCCTCCAAGTCGGTGGGCTGTGCCGCCGCCATCTTGAAGACGAGCTTGAGCACCCGCAGAGCGTCCCCGGTGTCCCCGTGCACGGTGAGGACTCCGCTGCTCCCAGGCATCTTCATGAGGTTGTACGCCGGGTGTGTCGTGGCCATGAACTGGGCCAGCGTTGGGTAGCCGAGGATGGCGTTGTAGGGGAGACCGATGGGGGCGATGTCGAAGTCGACCAGCTCCGTGCGGAAGTTGTCGTAGGTGCCGAAGGTTACTGGGAGCCGGATCTGTCCCAAGGAGCTGGACGATCCGCCCCTAACACCTGAGAAGGGCCGGCTGGGTCGCAGCCGTTCCTGGGGTATGCAGAGGAGATTGAAGGCCTCGACCGAGAGCATGCTGAGGCCCGCGCCGCCATCAATGAGGGTTTTGGTGACGGCCACCTGGAAGATGGTGGGGGTGCACAGCATGGGGAGCGCACCTGAGCAGGCCGAGTTGGAGGGGTGGTCCTCCAAACTGAAGGACAGGCTGGTCTCGGGCGCCGCCCGATCCAGGCGAGCCCCCTGCCCCGTGGAAGCGGCGCTGACGGCTTGATGTGGTGACTTGTAGGCGGCGCCTGCGAGCCGCCCAAGAGGGCCGCGACGACCGGGGGTGTTGGTGCAGCGCGATAGGTGGGGGAGAGGTTGCGGGGCTCCATGGGTGCGCGGAGCGCGCCGGACGAAGAACCAGCTGGGGTGAGCGAGGGAGTCGCGGCGTGGCCACCTTGCCGCACGGATAGATGCCGGGACGACGCTTGCTGCCCGTCCCCCGCCGGGCCTGTGGCGGCGTTGACGGAAGGTGACGGGGAACGGCGTGGATGCCCGTCGACAGGGGCCGTCTGGGCGACGCGGGAAGCGAGTGCGGCCCGGCGCTCGGCGCGGGCCCGACGAGCGTCAGACATGGGCGTGATGGTCGGAGGAGAACGGGGTGGTGGAAGACGAATTCCGGCGCACCCCTACCTGGCGCGCCAAATGTCGGATTTCAGGTTCCGGCAGACCCTTGAGGTTCGAACACTGGGGTGCACGCGGAGATTTCGCCTCCTACCTACATGCACCCCTCCGCCATGCTAGGATCTAAAACTAAGGAAAGAACAACACAAGAGACACAGGGCTTATACTAGTTCGGGCCACCGTTGTGGTGTAATACCCTACTCCAGTGTGTGGTGTGGTGGATTTCCTCTTGGGCTGATGATGATGAACAATACAAGGAAGAACAGCCTCGCGAGGGTCTGTTCTTGGCTGGGCGATGAACTGCTCGGAGGAGTTCAATCACCTTTCTCTCTCTCTCTCTCTGCTTCCTCCAACCGATCGAACCCCTTTGCTATGTGGGTGGCTGGTCCTATTTATAGAGGCCCTGGCCCTCTTCCCAAATATCGAGCGGGAAGGGAGCCAACAATGGCGGGCTAATTTGAAGGGGGACAGCAAGTATCAGCTATCCTGACAAAAGTAGTCTTCGCCTGCGCAAAGCTCTGGTGATGACGCCGTCTTGGGCTCCATGGTGACCTCTATCTCGTAGTCCTCCTGGTCTTGGTCTCATTGCACCGAAATGGCAACCTTTGCCTGATGCCTCGGTACTCCGCGGCTGCGTTTTCCCCCTTTGCACCAAAGAGGAAAGGAGGACACTGCGCGGGATGGCACCCGCCTGGCGCCCTGAGTCGTCATGGCTTGCGTCACGGGCACCTCGTGAGGTACCCCACCTTGATCTCTCCGCCTCCTCGTGAGCCAGCCTGACGAGGCCGTGCCTGAGGAACCTTCGCGTCGTCTGCCCCGCGAGGCTTGGTCCCTCGTGAGGGTCTTGGGTTTGTGTTGGTGAAGACGGGCCGTGCTGGGCCCCCCTTTGAGCCACGCCGCAGGCCGCAGGCAGGCAAGTCTGGGGACCCCCGTTCCCAGAACGCCGACACCAGCAGTGTTGGCACATAATGAGGCAGAGCGGTGTGTATACGAGGTGGTTCCATGGTGCGCGGCTGAACTGGTGCCCCGGGTGTCGTGATCTGATTTGCCTCCGGCAGGTTACTTGCCCTGGCCCCGGGTGTATGAAAAAGGTTCCTAGGATCGAGTGTCAGGGGTAGACGTGACTGAGTTTTCTGGTGCCTTCTTCTGATGACCTCGTTCGACGCATTCAGATCCACCGAGAGCCGGAAAGTCTCTGCCTGAAGCTGCTGAGCACGAACGTCCAAAGCCGCCCGCTGTACGGCCATCATGACACTCCTCTTCCGCTGCTAAGTTTTCTTTGGCTTGTACCATCTCCTCACGTACGCGTGCCACCTCTGCATCATGCTGAGCTTGATTCGCCGGTTCTATCACGGCAGTCAACAGGGTCGTCAGTTTATCCATGAGGTCCATCATAATCTGAGCCGGGGGGCGCGCGGGGTCTCCTGACCCGGCTGCGGCCGACCCGGTGGCTGTTACTGCTGCTGCTGTGGAGTTCTGTCCGAGCTGTGTTCCTGCCATGAAGACTCCGACCCAATTCGGCGGGTCAAGGGGGTCCGGAATACTGCTGCCATCGGAATAGCCCCCGAGCATGCCATCTTGCAGCTGATACAAAGAGTCCGGCTCGCCCGTTGATGATGTAGCGTCAGAACAGATGGCCGTCTCAGCGCCATCCACTGACCCTTTAGAGTATTCACCGCCGTGGACGCAGCCTACGAAATCATGCTTCATGACAGATTGAACACGGGTGGTCCTCATGCGCTGAGCCATTTTGACAAGGTTGGTGTGGACATCTAGCTCAGGGCTCGACTCGCCGATCCGGCCGATGAAGACGTGAATTCCACCAAAGGGGACCCGGTACCCGTACTCGATTGAGCCAGCCTCGGGGCCCTAGCCTTCGTCGTCGATGTAGAGCTTGCCGCGACGACTCTTGGTCATCCGGCCCACAGCGTATCCCTTGAGCCCTTCGAAGTTGCCCTTCAAGAACTCAAATCCACCGTGCGCTGGCCCCACGGTGGGCGCCAACTGTCGTGGAATTGTCACGGCAGATGTCCTAACGGCAGGACTTAGTCGTAGGGCCATCACAACTAGGAAGCTAAAAGGGGTTAATCGGGAAAAAGGACACGAGAGGTTTTATACTAGTTCGGCCCCTTATGATGAAGGTAAAATCCTACGTCTAGTTGTGTGGGTATTGCTGGGGTGTCGATTACCAAGAGGCTAGTTCGCCGGTTTGGTTCTCGATCTCTTGTTTTCTTGTCCTAAGCCGCCACCGGGTCGTCCCCTTATATACACGGGTTGACACCTGGTGGCCTATAGAGTCCCGGCCGGCTCATAAATCGTGTCCAGCTCGATGACTTCTTTTACATGCCTTTCTTTACAAGTCTTTCCTTATATACGGCGGTTTACAATATTGGGCCTTAAGCCGCCTCTAGGCCTTTAGGCCTTCTATAAGATTTGATAAACTATCATCTTGAATGTTTACTGGGCTTCCTTTGTAACCCGCCATTGAGGCTGACCCGGCCCCTCCTGGGTGGGTCATAACTAATAGCTATATCCCCAACACTTTCTGTCACTGGGATATAGATCACCGCAAGATTGAACCCACCACTCTGTAACACTCCCTCTGAAGAACTACCCAGCAAACTTGGCTAACGTAGACAAACATATTATAGAGCATACAAAGCTACTTCATTATATAGCAAAGAAACTTCAACATATTCAATATATTTCAATGAAGAACCTGATCATAAAGTGAAAATTCGTCATATCCCAACAAACACACTAATTACATCATATGGATACCGATCATGTGAGGCATCTCATGGGAACTTTGTATTGAATGACAAGGGAGAGAGGATGTCATCTAGCTACTGTATGGACCCTAAGGTCCTAAAGTAACTACTCACACATGGTCATGAATGCAGCAAGGTTGATGAAGAAGCCTCCGACAATGGATTCCCCCTTCGGCGGGGTGCCGGAACATGCCTGCAGATTTGATGTCCTCATAACAGGAACTTGTGGAAGTAGAAAAATAGGGGAAATTGGTACTGAGGGTTTCTCGATGTATATAATTTATATGCGAAAGAATGGGGAAAATGCGGTGCACTGGGGGGCCTACACAACCTAGTGGCATGGTCAACCCCTAGCCATGTGGGCCTACTGGCTGGTTCTCCCAGTAGGTCTCAACATTTTCTAGAATCCTCGTGACACGATTTTTTTTATTAAATCCTTAATGTATTTTGACCTTTGTAGACATGCCTAACAAGTCAAAAACATATAGAAAATAACAACTAGATCTAGGCACTAGATCAATAGGCTAGTCTAGAAAATAATATAATTTGCTATAAAAAATATTCTAAAGTCATATTTTAGTAGCATGAAAAAAATAAAAACTATAGATACGTTTGAGACGTATCAGTTATATTTTTGTGCAGAAAATTCTCATGCAAAAAAAACAAGAGGTGAAGTTTTACATCAAATAAGGGGCCTGGGCCTCAAACTGGGATAGGGCCGCCCATAGTGCCAAGGCGTCCACCTTACAGGGATAGGCCCCTTTGTCTAGTCTCTGGTGCCCCTGGCTTTATATTGCTTTGAAACTCTCATGGGTAGCACCCCCATTGACATCCATGGTAGCACCTAACACGGGGTTCCCTCGAATACTAGGGCACACCGTGATGAGAGAGGTCGACCAAATACACATCCTATGCCAATCCGCACGGGCGTACCAGGAGAACATGAACCAAATAGCCCATCAACAAATGGACTACGCTGAGAGGCCAACCCAACACACATCCGGTGGTCACCCTCATGAGGCGTGCCCGGTGAATGGGAACCAAATTACCCATATGCTGGGTGTTAGTGCATCTGGTGCCCCATTTGTGGTTTTCGAGCATTGAGAAAAAAATGGTTATGAAACTAATGTTTTTGTGAGCATACACACAAGTGAAAGTCCCTGCAGATTTTGTTTAACCATCGTAAATAACTGTCGGCATTCTGGGAACGGGGGTAACCAGACTTGCCTGCCCGCGGCCCACGTTGTGGCTCCATCGACGGCCTGTTACGGCCCATCTTCAGCACCAACAACTCAAGACCCTCGCGAGGGGCCAAGCCTCGTGAGGCGGACGACACCAAGACCTCCAGAAGGAGCGGGCTACTCAGGTTGGCTCCTGAGGAGCGGAGATTTCTATGCAAGACTCACCTCGTGAGGTTTAGATGACGTGTGTTGGGTTCTATGGTAGGGTGCGTCAACTACAAACTAAAATTTTCCTACGCGTAGAACAACCAAGAACATGCTGCGCGAGATGGATCACAGATCGTTACCACTAGACGCGCAGTGCCGTGCAGCAGAAGAAGAGTTGGGGCAGCGCGTCCGCGTGACTCGTCTCCTCCTTGTTCGATCTCCCTCGAACAGCCGATCGTCGGTTCCCATGTTCAGGTTCGCTGGAGTGGCGCAAGTGCACCTCCTTGAACGGTATCCGCGCGTGAAGGAGGAACACCGTGCGGCGGACTGCTAGGTCCGATCACACAGTCGGCGAGGAGTAGAGGTGGCTATTCGCAACACATGCAAACCCTAGTGACAACGCCGAAGAGATCAATTGCATGAGTGTGCTGCACCCCCACTTTACATAGGCGTCCTCGCGGGCTCAACACTTGGGCCTCACACGATCCCTAAAGCCCATAAGTCTACTCAGCCAGAATCCGAACACAGCCCGGATCACATTCGACCAGTGTCCTCGGATCCGACCTCATAGGTTCCTTCCCTTAAGCGCGCGACCCCTTCGGTTCAAGCCGGCTTGGTCGCAGTTTGGATCACCTCCGAACTGCATGGTTGGTAGCAGCCCCTAGCAAGGCATGCCGAACACCAAGCAGACTATGAAGCTGTTTAGGTGAACCTGTACATCATACTTCCATTCCTTTTGCCACACGATATATGTTGTCGGGCTCAAGGCGAGTCTGTCATCCTTGTGCTAGCCCGACCTCTTTCTTGGTCCAGTGATGCCGACCACAAACCAGATTATCTCATAATCCTTGTCGCATGGCCATGCTTATCCTGGTCGGATCACACGAGGGGCCCATAGTATATATCTCCTGATCGGAGGGGCAAATCCCATCTTGCTTGACCATGTCTCATGGCATCGGTCTGGACAAGTCCGAAACCTACCTTTGTAACTACCCAGTCACATAGTAGCATTTGGTTGGCCCAAAGCAAGTCTGTCACCATCCCGAGTACATGTGCTAGCTCAGCTCTTAGGACATAGAACGTATGTTGTACTAGAGACTCACAGATGACATATCGCTGCGTCTCATAGTTGGGTTTGTCTGACTCGGACCTTATCTCAACTCGGATCTGATTACGTCAAATCCGACCTGATCCTTCTGAGTCCATATTATCCGGTTAGCATCCTATGCTCCATGGCTAGTGAGACCAAGCCATCAACCGTGTCATATGCTAGTCTAGTCGTCTGCGCATCCACACAGCCCTTTCGACTAGGGACCTTTTAGGACGTTCATCATACAATGCATAGTCCCACAAACAAGTCACGTACTTGCTGATACACATCATTGATAATGTCCAAGGACTATCTTTATTCATAAACACATAGGAAATATCATTATACATGATTGCCTTTAGGGAATATCTCCAACAACGTGAGCCATGACGACCAAGGCCAGGCGGGCAGGTGATATTTTTGATCTATGTGTTTGGTCTTGTGGTGATCCCTTGGCTCCTTGGCTTGTGCGATGGCACCAGAATTATCACAATAAAGGTCCAACGGTTTTACCGAGGCTGGGAAAATACCAAGATCATCCAGAAAGTTCCGGATCCAAACACCTTCCTTTGCAGTTTCACAAGCCGCAATGTATTCGGCTTCTGTGGTAGAACCGACCATCGTATCATGCTTGGAACTTATCCAGCTCACTGCTCCTCCGTCATGACATACACGAATCTGGACTGTGATCGACAATTATCTCTGTCGGTTTGGAAACTAGCATCGGCGTAACCTCTTACGATGAGCTCTTCCTCACCTCCATAAACTAGGAACATCTCTTTAGTCCTTTTCAAGTACTTCAAAAATAGTCTTTACTGCCACCCAGTGAGTGTCACCTAGGTTGGCCTTGTATCTACTTGTTCGGATTATTGCAAAAGCAACATCAGGCCATGTACATATCATGGCATACATGATGGTTGATGGATCCAATTGCCGAGGCATACGGAATCCGACTCATCCTGCTTTGCTCATCAGATGTCGAAGGACTCTGAGTCTCGCTTAGCCTTATACCATGTGAGATAGGCAAGAACCCTTTCATGGCATCACTCATGTTGAACCGCTTCAACACTTTATCTATGTACATGCTTTGGCTCAAGCCGAGCAACCTCCTCGATCTATCTCTATAGATCTTGATGCCTAAAATGTAAATTGCTTCACCAAGGTCCTTCATTGAAAACTTGCCATTCAATGATTCCTTGACCGAGTTCAGCATCGAAACATCATTTCTGATCAGTAGTATGTTATCCACATACAAGATTAAAAACACAATCGAGCTCCCACTTAACTGCTTGTATAAACAAGCATCCTCATCGCTTTTGATGAAACTGAGACCAGTGACGACCTCATCAAAACGAATGTTCCAACTCCGAGATGCTTGCCTCAACCCATAAATGGATCTCTTGAGCTTGCATACTTTACTAGTGCTAGTCGGATTGACAAAACCCTTGGGATGTATCATATACACGTCCTCGGTTAAATTTCCATGAAGGAAAGTCGTTTTGACATCCATCTGCCATATCTCGTAATCGAAATATGCAGCTATTGCTAGTACGATCCTCACCGACTTCAGCTTCGCTACCGGCGAGTAAGTCTCGTCATAGTAATTCCTTGAACTTGTCCATAACCTTTAGCGACAAGCCGAGCTTTGTGGATCTGAACATTTCCATCCACATTGGTTTTCTTCTTAAAGACCCATTTGTAGCCAATGGCCTTTACGCCAAGTGGCGGATCAACCAAGTCCCAGACTTGATTTTCATCCATGGACTTTAACTCAGATCTCATGGCCTCTAGGCATGCCTCAGAATCCTGGCTCACCATCACTTCCGCATATGTGGCCGGCTCCTCGCTCTCTAGCAACAATACATCACGCACTCTGCGCAATCTTTCCGACCTCCGTGGTTCCGGTGCTGCTTCCACTACGGGTTCCCTGTCTGACTCCGGTATGATCTCATCAACCGTCGAGCCGTCCTCGAGTGGTACTCGAATTTCTTTGAGTCGGACCGTCCTCCCACTGGCCTCCCGATTGAGAAACTCTTTCTCAAGGAAAACCCCATTCCGAGCAACAAACACTTTGTTCTCTTCCCGATTGTAGAAGCTATATCCCAAGGTTTCCCTCGGATATCCCACGAATATGCATTTATCAGACTTGGGTGTAATCCTGTCTGACATAAGTCGCTTGACAAATGCTTCACAACCCCAAATCTTTAGAAAAGACAAACTAGGACTCTTCCCGGTCCACATCTCATGTGGTGTCTTATCTACGGATTTTGATGGTACCCTGTTAAGTGTGAAAGCTGCAGTTTCTAGGGTGTACGTGTATCCCCAGAATGACAAGGGTAAATCTGATTTTCTCATCATTGACCGAACCATGTCCAACAAGGTCCTATTCCTCCGTTCCGACACGCCGTTTCTCTGTGGCGTACCCGGGGGTGTGAGCCGAGGTACTATACCTTGGCTTTTCAGATGATCATCAAACTCCTGGCTCATGTACTCACCTCCATGATCTGATCGTAGAAGTTGGATAGTCTTGCCGAGCTGATTCTCAACCTTGTTTTGAAACTCTTTGAATTTTTCAAAAGTTTCCTACTTGTGCCTCATCAAATAGATATATCCATATCTACTCAAGTCGTCGGTAAAAGTCATGAAGTACTGATAGCCACCTCCGGTAGTTGTGCTCACTGGACCACACACATCACTATGTATAAGTTCCAATAGCTCGGACGCCATCTCACAACTCTTTGCGAAAGGAGATTTAGTCATCTTGCCGAGCAATCATGATTCTCATGTCTCAAATGACTCAAAGTCGGACGAAGTTAGGAGCCCATCACCATGGAGCTTCTTCATGCGTTTCTGACTAATGTGTCCAAGCCGGCAATGCCAGAAGTATGTCGGATTTATCTCATTCGGCTTATGCCTCTTGACATTCACGGTATAGACCAGTTCCTATTCTAGATTCAATATAAATAGCCCATCAACAATGGGTGCATAGCCGTGGAACATACCATTCAAATAAAACGAACAGCCATTGTCCTTTAAATTGAATTCATAACCATGACTCATAAAGCATGAGGCAGAAATATTGTTCCAACTAAGTGTAGGAATGTAATAATAATTATTCAATTCCAAAATAAATCCAGAAGGAAGCTGGAGCTGCATCATGCCGACCTCCAACGCAGCAACTCTTGCTTTGTTGCCGACCCTGATGTCAATATCCCCTTGTGCCACACGCCTAGTTCTTACCAGGCCTTGCATCGAGTTGCAAATATGAACAACCGATCCGGTATCAAATACCCAAGAGCTGCTAAGTATGTCAGCAAGGTAAATGTCTATAACATATGCAACAAGTGTACCTTTTCCCGAAGAAGCATTTCTGGCCTTCTTGCCATGCTCTGCAAGCCACTTGCTACAGTTCCTCTTCCAGTGACCGGTCTCCTTGCAATGATAGCAAATGGTCTTCGAGTCCGGTCCAGACTTCGGTGCAACGGCGGAGGTTACCATCTCCGTGCCCTTTGCCTTAGCCTTTTTCTTGGACCAACTCCTCTTGAACTTAGCCGATTTCCGCACCATCAACACTTGATGTGTGCCTTTCTTAATATCCTGCTCCACCACTTTGAGCATCCCATGCAATTCAGTGAGCTTCTTATCCATGCCATGCATATGATAGTTTGAGATGAACGTCCCATAACTAGGCGGTAGAGAACCCAGAACTTCATCAGTAGCCAGCTCTTCCAAGAGTGGGAAGCCCAAACGATCCAAAGCTTGCACATATCCGATCATCTTGATCACATGTGGGCTCAATGGATCACCTTCCTTCAGCTTGCAATCCATCAAGGATCGCCAGACGTTGAACCTTTCGGTCCTAGCCTGTGTCTGAAACATGCTCTTGAGACTTTCGATCATATTGTAAGCCTCAACATTTTCGAAATGTTGTTACAAATCGGGCTCCATACAAGCCAGCACCAGACAACCGATCTCCATTGATTCATCAACGAGTTTTTGGTAGGCATTCTTAGTTGTGGTATTAGCATTATCGGCAGGTTTCTCTGGAAGTGGATCCTCTAGAACATGTTCCTTTTTATCATGCTTGAGAACAATTCTCAGATTTCTATACGAGGTGGTAAAGTTTGTTCCATTCAGTTTATCCTTTTCTAGAATTGATTTCAATGCAAAGTTGGGTTGAGCAGGTGGTGCCATTGATCTACAATAAAAAAATATGCAATCACTAAGCAATGTGTTTATGTAGAGTAATTCAAGCCTTAAATATAAATACTCCCACTGAAGTTGGCATCCCTCTGCAAACTCTCGGTGATTCAGGATCCGACGAGCACATGCGACTAGTGAGCTTTAGCATCACTACTAGACAACATGCCTATTCGGTAAGCAACTCCTTGCTAATTGTATCTCTATATGACTCCTGTCGGCCGGGAAGGTATCTCATACCCCGGCCCCAACCTTCTTTGCCACAAGGCCCAAATCCATTTTGATAGCCTTGTCAAGTTAACCTGATGCAGTGCATGTCCGTGTCCGACACGAAACCTTCAGTTCAAGGACACCTAGCACCACCCCAATTTTATGAGCCCACTACTAGACGTACTTGACATGCGAAGGTGCAACATCAGGAATGGCAAATTTCTTGATATTAACGAGGGATCTTTCTATCATTGTAACATGCATAGAAAACAAGAAGCATAACAATCACAAATAGAACATGTATTGTGAAATAGTATGGCTCCTTCATGGATGTTCTTCCAGGTTGGCTCCGACTCCGATGACCATCTAGGAACTCCATCTTGTTTGTCATGCCGGGACTCCAAGACACCAATCTGATCTCTATTATCCAACTACTACAACTAGTAATGAATTTTACATAGTCACAAGTCGACACATAGGTCATTATACAATATAATGACAACACTTTGGCTCCTGCCGGCTGACAAACATGACACGCAGGCCATGTATAATTTACACATATCCATCACATACACATGAGCCATACTATTCACATCAAACCTGCAAAACAAAGTTATGCATAGAATCACATTCTACTGGTTTGAGTGGTCATGTACGAAATACAAGGCGCTACGCACACGGCGGTCCCGCTGAATTTTCCGATCTGACCGACCTTATCGATCATCGCGAGTCCGATTTGGATTTGCGTTTCACTGTTAACCCCGATGGCGGATACCGACAGGTAGGGTTAGGTTGTGTCACAACCTCATCGACTCCAATCATCAGAAAACATAGCCACATCGATCCCATGTGTAGATGATCTCATCAACCGTGCACACAGCCGATCTCATCAACGACAACATATCTCATTTGCTGCCTCCACATATCTAATATGCGTACAATCTGAAACCAAATCCTATAGCAGAGGCTCTGATACCACTGTTGGGTTCTACGGTATGGTGCGTCGACTACAAATTAAAATTTTCCTATGCGCAGAACAACCAAGAACATACTACGGGAGATGGATCACAGATCGTTACCACTAGACGCGTAGTGTCGTGCAGCAGAAGAAGAGTTGGGGCAGCGCGCCCGCGTGACTCGTCTCCTCCTCGTTCAATCTCCCTCAAACAGCCGGTCGTCGGTTCCCACGTTCAAGTTCGCCGGAGCGGCGCAAGTGCACCGCCTCTAACGGTATCCACGCGTGCAGGAGGAACACCGTCGGCGGACTGCTAGGTCCGATCACACAGTCGGAGACGAGTGCAGGCGGCTATTCCCAACACATGCAAACCCTAATGACAGCGCCGAAGCGATCAATCGCATGAGTGTGCCGCAACCCCACTTTATATAGGTGTCCGTCGCGGGCTCAACACTTGGGCCTCGCACGGACCCTAAAGCCCATAAGTCTACTCAGCCAGAATCCGACCACAGCTCGGATCACATCCGACCAGTGTCCTCATATCCGACCTCGTAGGTTCTTTCCCTTAAGCGTGCGACCCCTTCGGTTCAAGCCGGCTTGGTCGCAGTTCGGATCACCTCCGAACTGCACGGTTGGTAGCGGCCCCTAGCAAGGCATGCCGAACACAAAGCAGACTATGAAGCTGTTTAGGCGAACCTGTACATCATAATTTTATTCCTTTTGCCACACGATATATGTTGTCGGGCTCAAGGCGAGTCTGTCATCCTTGTGCTAGCCCGACCGCTTTTTCATTTTAGTGATGTCGACCACAAACCAGATTATCTCATAATCCTTGTCGCATGGCTATGCTTATCCTAGTCGGATCACACGAGGGGCCTAGGGTATATCTCTCATGATCAGAGGGGCAAATCCCATCTTGCTCAACCATGTCTCGCAGCATGGGTCTGGACAATCCCGAAACCTACCTTTCTAACTACCCAGTCACGGAGTAGCGTTTGGTTGGCCCAAAGCAAGTTTGTCACCATCCCGAGTACATGCACTAGCTCAGATCTTAGTACATAGAACATATGTTGTACTAGAGACTCACAGATGACATATCGCTGCGTCTCATAGCTGGGTCTGTCCGGCTCGGACCTTATCTCAACTCGGATCCGACTACATCGAATCCGAGCATATCCTTCCGAGTCCATATTATCCGGTTAGCATCCTATGCTCCATGGCTAGTGAGACCAAGCCATCGACCTTGTGATATGCTAGTCTAGTCGTCTGCGCGTCCACACAGCCCTTTCCACTAGGGACCTTTTAGGACGTTCATCATACAATGCATAGTCCCACAAACAAGTCACGTACTTGCTGATACACATCATTGATAATGTCCAAGGACTATCTTTATTCATAAACACATAGGAAATATCATCATACATGATTGCCTCTAGGGCATATCTCCAACAACGTGAGCCATGATGACCATGGCCAGGCGGGCGCCAGGGGGCGCATGATAGCGGTTTCCTCTTTGGTGCTAAGGAGGCAAGCGCAGGCGCGGAGTCCCGAGGAATCAGCCAAAGGTTTCCATTCCCATGCAACAAGACCAAGACAGCCAGGACAACAGGACGGAGGTCATCGCCGAGCCCACCACGGCATCACGACCAGAGGCTTTGCAGGTGAAGACTACTTTTGTCAAGATAAGATGTACTAGTTGTCTCCCTTCGAATTTGGCCGCTGCGGGATCCCTTCCCGCCTTGATTTGGGAAGAGGGCCAAGGCCACTATAAATAGGGTCTAGCCACCACCGTAGCAAGGGACCGGATCCGGATCATTTAGATCTTCCTCCCCCCACCATCTCAAGAACACACCTCCTGAGGTCATTCTTCCACTGTACTAGTTCATCCTCAGCCCACCTCAAGGCAAATCCACCACAGAGCAGGAGTAGGGTTTTACACCCTAAGGTGGCCCGAACCTGGGTAAACTGATGTGTCCTCTTTCCTTTTAGTTCATCGAGCTAGGCTGCGGGATCGATGGGTTGGCAGACTGGGGAGGTCGAGTTCTTCACACTCACCCTAGAGTTTGAATCTATCCAGGGTTTGCGGAGCCCGAAATCCGACATTTGGCATGCCAGGTAGGGGTGCGTCAGAGCCTCTCTTCTGCCAGTCGATTTGCCATTGCTCCACCGCTCCCATGGCTGACGCCCATCGATCTCGCGCTGAGCGTCGGGCCGCCCTCGCTGCCCGTGTCGCTCAGACAGCACCGGGGGGTGACGGCTGCCCTTGCCGTTCTATATTCAAGAGAGAGCCATCAGAACGTTCCTACCCTTCCACTACTCATTTTCTGAGATAGAACCATCTACTCATGTGTTGAGACCAAGACATTCCAATCCAACCACAAGAATCTTGATCTCTAGCCTTCCCGAAGTTGCATTCCACTCAAATCATCTTTCCACCATGGCCAAATCTGTGAGAGAGATTTGAGTTTTGGGGAGACTATCATTTGAAGCACAAGAGTGAGGAGTTCATCATCAACACACCATCTATTACCTTTTGGAGAGTGGTGTCTCCTAGATTGGTTAGGTGTCACTTGGGAGTCTCCATCAAGATTGTGGAGTTGAACCAAGGAGTTTTGTCGGAGTAAATGACCACGGGTAGCCTAGCCGGCTCCCCCTGGCCCTTCTGAAAAAATTACGGGCCGATCCGGCCCTCAAGAATCCAAGACATGGGGCCGCCTTCCCCCTGCCGGCTGTCTCCCAGGCCGGCTATCGGAAGGCGACCCGACTTTAGCCCTCATGAAGAAAGCCACGGGAGGGCCAGCTCCGAGAAGCCGGCCGCGAGAAGGCCGGCTCCGAGAAGCCGGCCGCGAGAAGGCCGAATCCAAGAAGCCGGCACCCACAAAGCGGTCAGGATCGTACCCTCGAAGTCTGCATCCACATAACGGCGATGTGACGGGGCGTGGCTATAGTAAAGCCTGCCACCCCCGAATCCCGGAGCATGCCTGGCACAGTGCGCCGTACGGGTGGCCATGACCCGTCCGGCGCGGCACTGTTGCCACGTTGACCCTGATGTCATCCATGACGGGCTGCCAGTGTGGCCCACGGGCGGTGGGCCCCTTCAGGCAGAGAGACACCCGAAGGCGGCCAGGCCTCCCCCTGTCGGCCCAAGACAGAGCCGGCTCTCCACAGCCGGCTTGCCACCTCCCTCGAAGGAGACGCCCCATTAAGGAGACAAGACGCGGTGAGGCTACAGCGATCACCCGCCGGACGGCGGCACTATAGCCACGCCCACCTCGGCGAAGCCCTCGTCACCATGATTGAGCAACATTAACCAGCCACCGACAAGGCCCTGGACAGTGGGGCCTGCCTGTCAACCAAGGAGCCGGCAGCCGACGGGACCCACCAGCCAGCGGGCCCCAGCAGCCGGCGCAGAAGCCGGCGAGTGTAGCCACAGACGGCTGGGCCCCACGCCCAGCCGGATTACCATTGCACCCCCGGGGGGTAGGCCTATATAAACCCCCCGGGACACCCATGCAAAGGGTTGATCCAAGCTAGTTCTAGACACCACATAGAGAGGGGAGGAGGGCTAGCCGTGCCCTACTTCTTCTCCTCACAAAACAGCTCAAGGAGCATCGTGTAGCTACTTGTTCATCTAGTGATCATGCGGAGACCCCGCAGAGCAGCAGTAGGGGTGTTATCTCCACGGAGAGCACCGAAGCTGGGTAAGATTCGCCGGCGTGCATGTATTCGCCTCATCCCGCTTCCAGGCACCGGCGGCGTCTTACTGGTTCCCACAATGATAAGCCACCCGTTGGCATATGTCGCACCTACCACCCGACATTTGGCGCCCACCGTGGGGCCAGGTGCACCGTCGCCTGGAGACATGTTCTGGATGGGAACCCTCTTCCTCCCCAGCGAGCGTAGCCAGCCCGGCATGCCCGATGGCGCTTGCCACGACGCGCTGCAAGGCGTCACCAATGTCTGCGCTGCGAGCGACCTCGCCAATCTCCTTGACAAGACCCTCATCTCCGACGAGCTCGCCTCTGACGCGGGCACCGACCACCTCGTCAACCTCCTCGGCCAGCTCCACGTCTCCGGCGAGCCTGTTGTGGACTTGGAGTCGGTTGGCTCCACCGATCCGATGCCTGTCGACTCCGACACGGCCTCACTCGACACTTTCCCCACCGACGTCACGATCTACAACGACCCGCTTCCCCGGGCCGATGGCTGTGATGCTATCACCACCGAGGTGATGGTCATCGGCCACGGCGACGCCTCTGACGAGAGCGCCCACGATGCGCTGCATACGGCGGTCCACGACTTGACCATCCCCCTCCCGGCCGATGCCGATGCCGAAGCACTAGAGGCTCGCCGCCTCGCCCTCCTCGCGGAGGGCCAGAAGTTGGCTTCCATGAACGCCTCACTGAGGCCCACCGGCGCGAAGCTGACCGCGCCGCCTTTGGCACGCCGCCCCCAGGCGGGCCCAGCCGGGCCGGCGTTGTCAGACAGCGCGGCGCTGTCGTTGCCGACACGCTAGGAGTCGACCGCCGAGTCTACGCCACTCCACTCGAGAACCCGCGTGCCGCCCAGGCAGCCGTAGACGAGCTAGACGGATTGGGGGCCGAAGAACTCCCCCACATGACCAGACGCATCCAGCAGCTAATCGATGCGGCCGCGCAGCGGCACGAAGCTGACGCCCGCGCGGGAAGCCCTCCCCCGTGCCGAGATCACGGCGTGACGTCCCGGACGCCGACTGCGGGTAAAACCCGCGCGCGGCATGAGAAAGAGCCGGCTGCCAGCCGAAGCCGAACCCGAATCTCCATCGAGCGAGATGCAGAAGGCCATCCCCGGGCCGTGGAGTGGCGGGGCAACCCGCCTCCGCCTCGGCCCCGTGGGGTGAGATATCCCACCCCACCGCCTGTTGCGCATCCGACTCTCAGCGGCCGACTAGGCCGCCGCGAAGGAGTCGGCGAGAACGATGCCCGCCATCGGATCGACCGCCTAGCGCGATCCCTGGTGCTAGAAGAAGAAGGTGATGTCGGCCCGCCTTGCTTCGGCCCCCGCATCCGCGACGAGCCTTTCCCCAAAGGGTTCTCGCTCCCAAGAGACATGCCCAAGTACAACGGCTCCATGAAGCCGCAAGATTGGTTGATCGACTACTCCACCGCGGTTAGCATAGCAAACGGCAATAGGCGCGTTGCCGTGAAGTACGTGCCCCTCATGCTGCAAGGTACGGCATGGACCTGGCTCAACAGCCTCAAGCCATACAGCATCAACAGCTGGCTAGACTTCACAAAAGCCTTCGTCTGCAACTTCACCAGCACCTACAAGCGGGCTCCCAAGCCCAGACAGCTCTCCTTGTGTGTACAAGGCCCCGCCGAGTCCACTCGCGACTACCTCACGCGTTGGGCCGAGCTCCGCAACTCTTGTGAAGGGGTGCACGAGGTGCAAGCCATAGAATACTTCACTGCCGGGTGCCGAGAAGGCACCCTCCTCAAGCACAAGCTTCTCTGCGACGAGCCGACTGCCCTCGACGAGCTACTGGACATAGCGGACAAGTACGCCACCGCTGAATCCTTAATGAAGACCGAGCTCCGGGTAGATGCGTTCGGGAAAGTACTCAACCCGGCGCCCAAGACGCCGGCTGGGGACTTCGGCCGACGCCCACACCAGAACGACCACAAACGCAAGGGCCCCGTGCCGCCCTCCACCAGTCGGCAGGTGGCCACAGTCGAAGACGAGCAGCCCGAAGGGCGGCGCGCACCCAAGAAGCAGAGGGGCGGCAAGCCGGCGTGGCAGCCGGCCTTCTCCTACGAGTAAACTCTCAACGCCCCATGCAAGTTCCACAGCGGCGCGAAGCCGTCCAACCACACAACCCGGAAGTGCCACTAGCTCACCCGAATCTCCAAAGGCGAAGGGCTCGCACCGCCTCCGCCTGCCGGTCCGCCGCCTCCGGCTCCGCAGCCACCGACCGCTCGGCCTGCAGTCGGAGCCGTGCACGATGAGTTCCCCGACGAGCATGCTGCTTATGTCGTCTTTACAAGCCAGCCCGAAGACCGGCGCGGCAGACGCCGAGAGCACCAGGAGGTAAGCATGGTCGCTGCCAACCCTGCCAAGCACATGCATTGGTCAGAAAAACCTATCAGCTGGAGCTGGGCCGACCACCCAGAGGTGATGCCATCTCCTAGCTCTTATGCGTTGGTTCTGGATGCCACCCTTGCAACGGACAGTCGCGCCGCCCGTTTCTCCCGCGTGCTGATAGACGGCGGGAGCAGCATCAACATCCTGTACCGTGACACCCTGGAGAAGCTAAACGTCAAGACGAAGCAACTTGTGCCTACTCGGACTGTGTTCC
This sequence comes from Triticum urartu, assembly GCF_056163025.1. Classification (NCBI taxonomy): domain Eukaryota; kingdom Viridiplantae; phylum Streptophyta; class Magnoliopsida; order Poales; family Poaceae; genus Triticum; species Triticum urartu. The sequence goes on along the minus strand of NC_141875.1, from coordinate 204,323,501 downwards.
ATGGCATCGTACCCGGCCTGTCCTGTGCCCCCATTGGCAAGATCAAGATTGATGTACTCTTTGGGGACAAGGAGCATTTCCGCCGGGAGGTGATCTGGTTTGAAGTGGTGGACCTGGAGAGCCCCTACCATGCATTGCTTGGCCGACCTGCCTTGGCCAGCTTCATGGCTGTTCCCCACTATGCTTACCTCAAGATGAAGATGCCGAGCACCAAAGGCATCATCACCATAGCCGGCGATTACAAGAAATCTTCCGAGTGCGTAGCAGCCAGCAGCCGGCTGGCCGAGTCCCTTGTGATTGCCGAAGAAAAGAAGATGTTGGACCGAGTCGTGGCCATGGCCGGCAAACAGTCGGCCTTGTCCCCCGATCCCAAGGAGTATGATGCCCAAGGATCTTTCCAGCCGGCCAAGGAGACGAAGAAGATACCTCTTGACCCCGAGCACCCAGAGAGGTTTTCCGTCATCGGGGCAAACCTAAACAGCAAATAGGAAGGCGAGCTCGCCGATTTCCTCCGTGAGAATTGGGACATCTTTGCATGGTCCCCCAAGGACATGCCGGGCGTTCCAAAGGAATTCGCCGAGCACAAGCTACACATCCGAGAAGACGCAAAACCAGTCAAACAACCCCTCCGCCAACTGTCGGAGGAGAAAAGAAGGATCGTAGGAGAAGAGATAGCCCGGCTTCTGGCAGCCGGCTTCATTATGGAAGTTTTCTTTCTAGAATGGCTCGCCAACCCGGTCCTCGTGCTAAAGAAGAACAACAAGTGGCGCATGTGCATAGACTACACGAGCCTCAACAAGGCCTGCCCCAAAGATCCCTTTGCCCTGCCAAGGATTGATCAAGTGATAGACTCCACGGCCGGATGCGAGCTATTGAGTTTCTTGGATGCTTACTCAGGATACCACTAGATAAAGTTAGATCTGGCAGACCGTCTGAAGACCGCCTTCATCAAGCCATTCGGAGCCTTCTGCTACCTGACTATGACATTCGGCTTGAGAAATGCCGGTGCCACTTTTCAGCGTTGCATGCAGAAGTGCCTCCTCAAGCAGCTCGGCCAAATGACCACGTCTACGTAGACGACATTGTGGTGAAGACGGAGAAGCGTGACACCTTGCTGGAAGACCTCAAGGAAACATTTGAGAACCTACGCCGGTTCCAAATCAAGCTCAACCCCGAGAAATGCGTGTTCAGAGTGCCAGCCGGCCAACTCCTAGGCTTCCTGGTTTCCGAACGCGGCATCGAATGCAACCCAGTAAAGATCAAGGCCATTGAGAGAATGGCGATTCCCACCAAACTTCGAGACGTCCAGAAGTTCACCGGATGCTTGGCCTCCCTAAACCGCTTCATCAGCCGGCTCGGAGAGAAAGCTCTCCCCCTCTACCGCCTCATGAAGAAGACCACTCACTTCGAGTGGAATGACCAAGCCGACCAAGCTTTTCATGAGCTGAAGAAGATGTCGGCCACGCCGCCTATCTTGGCGGCACCGACTGAGAAAGAGCCCATGCTCCTCTACATTGCCGCAACCAGCCGGGTGGTCAGCACCGTCATCGTAGTCCAACGCCTAGAAGAGGGCCGAGCCCAGCCGGTCCAGAGGCCGGTGTACTACTTGAGAGAGGTGCTGTCTACCTCGAAGCAGAACTACCCGCACTACCAGAAGATGTGCTACGGCGTGTACTTCGCCGCCAAGAAGCTGAAGCCCTACTTCTAAGAGCATCCCATAACGGTTGTATGCACCGCCCCGCTGGCCGAGATCATAGGCAGCCAGGATGCATCCGGCCGGGTGGCGAAATGGGCTATCAAGCTGGCCCCGTACACGATTTTCTACCAGCCTCGCACCGCCATCAAGTCCCAAGCATTGGCCGACTTCCTCGTCGACTGGGCCGAGACCCAGTACCTGCCGCCAGCTCCTGACTCCACTCATTGGCGTATGCACTTCGATGGGTCCAAGATGCGCACCGGCTTCGGAGCCGGCGTCATCCTCACCTGTCCCAAAGGTGAGAAGCTCAGATACATGCTGCAAATTCACTTTGCCGCCTCCAACAACGTGGACGAGTACGAGGCGCTCATACACGGGCTCCGGCTTGCCAAAGAGCTCGGCATTCGCCGGATCCTATGTTATGGCGACTCGGACTTGGTGGTCCAGCAATCATCCGGTGACTGGGATGCCAAGGACGCAAATATGGCAAGCTACCGCTTCCTCGTTCAGCAGATCAGTGGGTACTTTGAAGGATGCGAGTTCCTCCACGTACCGCGAGCCGACAACAAGCCAGCTGATGCCCTGGCTCGAATAGGCTCCACTCGGCAAGCAATACCAACCGATGTCTCTCTACAACGCCTCCTCAAGCCATCTATCAAGCTGTCTCCAGAGTTTGATTCCATCTTTGTGCCGCCTGACCCCGATACAGCCGGGTCCGGCTCGAAGAACCAAGTGGGTGACCCGGGAACTTCGATAGTCGGCCCGGGGACATCAGCAGGCGGCTCGGGGACTTCCGTAGTTACGCCCGACCCGGGGACTGCCACACCCTGCTCGGGGACTGTGGTAGTCGGCCCGGAGGCTGCACCAACACAACAGGCGGCGGCCGACTCCAGCATTTCACCACCCAGCCCGCCCGCCCTGGTCGCAGTAGCCGTGTTGGCAATAGAAGAAATCGCAGCTCCATCATGGGCTCAGTCCATCCTCAACTTTCTAATAAACCAAGATCTGCCGGCTGACGAAACAGAGGCAAGACAAGTCCAACGCTGAGCCGGAGCATACACAATCGTCAATAGAGAGCTCGTCAAGCGCAGTGTCACTGGAGTCCTCCAGCGATGCGTCGAGCAAGAGAAGGGCATTGCAATCCTCAGAGACATCCACCAAGGAGAATGCGGCCACCATGCGGCCTCAAGATCACTCGTCGCCAAAGCTTTCCGCCATGGTTTCTTTTGGCCGACTTCTTTGGATGATGCCAAGGAGTTAGTTAAACATTGCAAAGGGTGCCAACTCTTCAGCTCCAAGCAACACATGCCGGCTTCAGCACTCAAGACCATTCCCCTCACTTGGCCCTTCGCCGTTTGGGGACTGGACATGGTGGGCCCATTCAAGACGGCGCGCGGCGGCATGACACATCTGCTTGTCGCTGTGGACAAATTCACCAAATGGATTGAGGCAAAGCCGATCAAGAAGCTGAATGGGCCGACTGCCGTGACATTTATCGCAGAAATAACAACTCGGTACGGCATGCCACATAGCATCATCACCGACAATGGCACAAATTTCACCAAGGGAGCCTTGGCACGTTTCTGCGCGACGCAAGGCATCCGGTTGGACTTAGCGTCCGTTGCCCACCCGCAGTCAAACGGCCAGGTCGAGCGAGCCAACGGCCTCATCCTTTCCGGCATCAAGCCCCGATTGGTCATACCACTGGAGCGTTCAGCCGGATGTTGGCTCGATGAGCTGCCGGCCGTCCTCTGGAGTCTGCGCACTACCACAAACAAGTCAACCGGCTTCACTCCTTTCTTCCTCGTGTATGGTGCCGAGGCGGTCATCCCAACTGACATCGAGTTCGACTCGCCTCGGGTAACCATGTACACGGAGGCGGAGGCCAAGGAAGCACGAGAAGATGGCGTCGACCTGCTGGAAGAAGGCCGGCTGTTAGCCCTCAGCCGGTCCGCCATCTATCAGCAGGGCCTGCGCCGCTACCACAGCCGGAAGGTCAAGCCAAGATCCTTCCAAGAGGGCGATCTTGTGCTCCGGCTGATCCAGCGAACAGCCGGCCAGCACAAGCTCTCGGCCCCTTGGGAGGGCCCCTTCGTCATCAACAGAGCTTTAGGCAACGACTCCTACTACCTGATCGACGCGCAGAAGCCGAAGGCACGAAAGAGAGACAACTCCGGCAAGGAGTCGGAACGACCATGGAACGTCAACCTCCTCCGAAGATTTTACAGTTGAAATGCAGTATGTATCACGCTAACTTTTGTACTAAGTACGAGACAATAGGCCCCCCAAGGAGAGCTCGGGGACTGCCATCTTTTATCTATGAATGAAGAATATCATGCTTATGACCTTGTCATTACATTCACTTTTTTCGTCCGGCACCGGGTTCGACTAGTCGGCCTGGGGACTGGCCGCCTAGAGTTATATTAAAATTTCTACCCGCGGCCAGACAAGTAGTGTGCCGGCACCCAAGCCTTCTCTTGCCAAAAGTCGCAGTTCGAAGAACCGGCTGTCCGGCTGGCAAGAGTTAAAGGCAGGAAAGGATGCCCACACGAAAAACGGCTAGGGACTAACGGACTAATATAACAATAGCCGGTTTTTCTCCCACCACCGACCGACTACCAGAGTAGCCGGCCGACCGGCTTCCATTCGCCTCGCTTCAATCTAAGAAAGCTCGAGTACTTGCCTTCCCAAAAGGGGAAGGCAGTAAAGGAAACCGCGTAAGGATAAAAAGCATACACGAATGGAAACCAAACACGCACACGATCATATTTACACAAAAGACCTTCAAAAGGTTAGCATTCAACATAATCCGAATACACCCCCAGTGGGTGGAACTGCACAAGTTTAATAAAAATTGTTCAAAGGATAACAAGCAGGAAAAACAAGGACGGCAGATTAAGCCAAGGGAGCGACTGGCGAGTCAGGCAGGTCGGTGGAGACGGCAGTGCCGACTGGAGGAGTGGCCGGCTGACGAACCTCGGCATGATCACCGCCTCCTGCAGAGGGCGCGCTAGCACGCGCCTCGTTGCTGGAAGCACGGTCAGGCTGAGGCTGGCTGGCCGCTTCACCGGCTGGCTCAACGTCTTCACCTTCCTCTCCTTCGTCGTTTTCGCCTTCATCGTTGGAGGCGATCTCCTCTGCCGAGTCCTCACCCGCTGCCGGGTCCAGCCCGAACCACTCCTCCGGCTAGGCAACGCCGTCGTCATTTATTTCAGGAGCGAAGACGCTGATGTCAGTGCACTCGGCGATCGTCGAGGCACGCTGAGCGATAGCCGTCCGCACCTCCTTCATCTCCTCGTCGGCCTCCAGCCGCCAGGTGCGCAGCTGGTCCAGGTTCAGCCCGGGATACCAGGCTCGGACGAACTCCAGCACCTGCCCAGCTGCAAGCCGGGCCGCCGATGCCTTCCAGGCTTCGAAGCAGCCAACCGCAACCTCCAGCCAATCGGCAGTCCGACTCGGGGTGTGGGGAATCGTCTCGCCTGGCCAGAGGGCGGCCAACACCTGCGCCCCGGCGCGCTAGAGGCGGCGGAGCATACGGTGAGCCGGCTGCAGCCGGGCTTGGACCGCCAAGAGTTTCTCCTCAAGCGTCCGGCTCGCATCCGGCGCGATTTCAGCCCCCGCCTGCCGGCGCGCCTCGCGATGGGCCTCGATGGTTTGGGTGGCGAAGACGGAGTAGCCGGGAAAGTAGTCTGCACAGAGAACAAAAAGCAGCACAAATCAAAACACAAATCAGGGGGCGAGGGGCAAGCAATGAGTGAGGAAGGCGGCTTACCGTCGATCAGATCCTCGATACGACCGAAGCCCTCGCTTAGCGCTTGCTTCGTCTCAGCCCAGCCCGCCGCTTCGGTCTCGAACTCGGCCTTCAGGGCGTCCTCGCTGTCTTGCGCCTTCTTCAGGGCCGCCTTGTGGCTCTCCTCCTAGTCGACCAACTTCTTGGCCAGGCGGTCACGCTCCAGGACCAAGGTGTTGTACTCGGCATCCTTGGCGCGAAGGGCGGCCTGGGCCCCGCTGAGCTGCCCCCTCAAGTCGGCATTGGCCCCTGCAAGCATGAAGACAAAGGAAAATTAATAAGGAATAAGTCGCCAAGGAAGATCCGACCTGACTGCTCAGCAGGCGGCCCGAATCTCGGGGACTACACCCAGTGGGTGCGCTGACGCGCCCCCACAGGAGATGAACGAAACAAAGCACGCACTCCGGCTGCTAGTCAGGTCTTCGGTTCTCCAGCCCAGCTCCTGAGCCTGGGAGTTGAAGGCGGCAACGCGGAGGTTATGATACTCCTGGAAGATCAGACAGGAGGCGAGAATAAGATAGTTGTCAGGACCTAGTAAGTTCCAAGCCGCCTGCGCAGCAGCCGACTCGGAACTCGGGGACTACACCCAGTGGGTGCGCTGACGCGCCCCCATGGAAGAAATCAAAAGAGCAAAACAACCAAGGCCAGAAGACTCACCCGGATGACAGCCCGCGTCGCGAGGAACTCTTGGGTGTATCACTGCAGCGAGGCGGCTTGGGCTTGAAGCCGGTTCCGGACCTCCTGGGCCGCCGCATTCAGCTCGCCCGTCCCCCCGCTGGGAGTCCACTCGGACGTGCTGACGCTGGCCGCCTCCAGGGCCTCCGCCGTCTGGCTGGAGCCCGCAGCTCGGTGCGGCTCCGGTGTGGAGGTGCCTCCCCCTGCGCGCCGGCGCAGTGCCGGCTGCACCTCGAGGCCGGCCCCTGCCTCCGGCTAGCCCCCGGCCGGCTGCTCTGGCGCCGCGACTGATTGGCCGCTTTGGCCCGCCCCAGTCGGCGCCGTCCGCGGTGCCCCCTCCACGAAGACCACGTGGTCCTCCCTCCTCTCCACCACCGGCGGGTCTTGGTCGACCTCCTCCGACGGAGGCACGGGGATGTCGGGGGCCACGGCGCGGAGGGGAACGACGAGCAGCGGAGGCTGGTTGTGCGAGGCCTCTGCCTCCGTCTCCGCGGCTGCCGCCTCCGCCCGGGCCTTGGCCGCCGCGTCGGCCTGCTCCTTCGCCGCCTGGGCGGTCCTTCGCTCCGCCATCTCCCGCTCCTCCAGCGCCTCCCGTGCGTTCCGCTCCGTGGCCTCCCTAAGGTCGGCACAGGGATCCACGCGGCGGGAGCTTGAAGACCCTCTAGTCGGCCCGACTACGGAGCCGCCAGGACCCCGCTCAAGGGAAAGCGGTGCCCTGTCCGGCGAGCAAAGAAAGGTTCAGAAGAGCTTCAATTGAAAAGGACAACGAAATATATATATATATACAAGACATTTGACGACTTACGCCGAGATCGCCTGCGGCTGTTTCACCAACTTGCGGAAGCGGGCCGCCTTCACGGCCGCCTCATCCCGCTTGGTCGCCGCCGTGGAAGCCTTGGATTTTTTCGGCCGGCTGCCGAAGAAGGTTGACGTGGCCCGGCGCTTCTGCGCGCCGCCATGAGCAGCCAGCGCGGAAGACGGGCCCGCGCCTTGATGATCAAGTGCCGGCTGGCGGTGCGGGGCGGCTTCGACCTCGTCGTCGTACGGCCAGTCCTCGAAGCCGGCTCCGGGCCGCGCGCCTTCTGCCTCGTCGCCTTCCCCCATGATGGCGTCTTCCATGGAGGCCGCTCCCAGGTCCGGGTCGTCGGCGTCGTCCATCGTGCGGTCGAGGAGGAGCTGGCCCTCTACCCCTGCGGCCCCGACCGTCGGCGGAAGAAGAGGGTTCTGCTAAGGGCAAACCAACTGATCAAAGGTCGGCTATCACGAGGCCGGCTACAAAAAGGAAGAAAAGAAGAAAAACTTACGGCAGGCGGAGGGTTGGCACGAGAATACGGCTCCTTGCCGTATCGCCAATCCTCGGCGAGCTTGCAGTTGGAGATGTAGTTCACTATGTAAGACACCTCTACATGAGGCATCTCCCTGGTGCTCAGCCGGCACGGTTCGAAGCGGCCGCTCATCTGGCAAATCATGTGAGGCCGGCCTTGGAGCGGAAGTACCCGGCGCTCCACGAAGGCGGCCACCAAGTCGGCTCCAGTCAGTCCCTCCGACTGGATCATCACCCGGAGCTGGGAGACGGCTGTGTTCCCGGCCTGAGACAGCGACCTGGCCCGGTAGCTCCACGAAGGTTGCCTCCCAGCCGGCGGGCCGGCTACATAAGCCGGCAGGTTGACGTAGTCGCCTTGCGGGGCGACGTTCTTCACGTAAAAGTAGGACTTCTGCCAGAGCTTCACCGACTGGATCAGCGGGATGGGCGGGAACGGATTGTTCTCGCCCATCCGCCTCATGGCAATGAAGGCTCCGCAGGGGGCGGGCATGCCCGCGACGACGGTGCCGAGCTTGCTCTGGAAGAATTCCCCCCCAGAGCTCGAGCGTGGGGAGAACCCCAAGAAAGCCCTCGCACAGGGTGACGAAAGCCGACAGCAGCATCACCGCGTTGGGCGTGAGGTGATGCGGCTGGAGGTGGTAGAATTCAAGGAAGGATCGAAGGAATCCGCTCGCCGGGAGGCCGAAGCCGCGCAGGCAGTGCGAGCGGAAGATCACCTGCTCGCCCTCCTCTGGTGCCGGCGAAATCTCCCTCGCCGGCGCTTGACGAACCCGCACGAATTTCTCGCCCGGCAGGCGCCGCGTCCGGCGGAGGAACTCGACGTGGTCCTCATGGACGTTGGAGCCATCCCACGAGCTCGACAGCGCCATGGGAGCGACGCGGCGAGGAGCAAGACGATGCGACGGCGGAGACGCGCACGACCCCGCTACGGCGGGACCGAAGGAGCCGAGAGGTCCGACGGCGGAACGGCGCGGCAATGGGTTGCTGCGGCGGCGGAAAGAAGAAGGATGGCGAGAAGGGGCGGAGCGAGGGAGAGCGTGCGAGCCTCTGCCGCTCCCCCCTCCCCCTACTTATAGACCTGCGCGGCGGAGCCGAGGAGGCATGGCGTGGGGGAACGTGGGGATCAACTTCGCCCACTCCCCCACGTCCCGTGATTATTGCACCCTGATGGCATAATAAAACCACCGCGGGAAGGCGAGCGATCCGTGTGGGCCGCAGAAGATCCGCGCTCGGGCCGAGGCCTAGGAGTGGCGGGCCCGGGCCTGCGGCGGCGTCCCGTCGCGCGCGTGCGCTGGCAGGATTTCCTCGCCACGTGGCCCGCGGGATGGCGTGCGGTCAACTCGTAGGCCGACCCACGTTCCCGCCTATGAGAAACGGGGCTTTCCGAAGGCAGCGCGCACAAGCAAAGCCGGCCCCTCAGGATAGGAAGCTGACTAAGCTTCTCGTCCCTTTGTCAGCCTCGAAGCTCGATCAGCTTCGGGGACTACTGTCAGAGTAAATGACCACGGGTAGCCTAGCCGGCTCCCCCTGGCCCTTCTGAAAAAATTACGAGCCGATCCGGCCCTCAAGAATCCAAGACATGGTGCCGCCTTCCCCCTGCCGGCTGTCTCCCAGGCCGGCTATCGGAAGGTGACCCGACTTTAGCCCTCATGAAGAAAGCCGCGGGAGGGCCGGCTCCGAGAAGCCGGCCGCGAGAAGGCTGACTCCAAGAAGCCGACACCCACAAAGCGGTCAGGATCGTACCCTCGAAGTCTGCATCCACATAACGGCGATGTGACGGGGCGTGGCTACAGTAAAGCCTGCCACCCCCAAATACCGGAGCACGCCTAGCACAGTGCGCCGTACGGGTGGCCATGACCCGTCCAGCGCGGCATTGTTGCCACGTTGACCCTGATGTCATCCATGACGGGCTGCCAGTGTGGCCCACGGGCGGTGGGCCCCTTCAGGCAGAGAGACACCCGAAGGCGGCCAGGCCTCCCCCAGTCGGCGCAAGACAGAGCCGGCTCTCCACAGCCGGCTTGCCACCTCCCTCGAAGGAGACGCCCCATTAAGGAGACAAGATGCAGTGAGGCTACAACGATCACCCGCCGGACGGCGGCACTGTAGCCACGCCCACCTCGGCGAAGCCCTCGTCACCAGGATTGAGCAACAGTAACCAGCCACCGACAAGGCCCTGGACAGTGGGGCCTGCCTGTCGACCAAGGAGCCGGCAGCCGGCGGGACCCACCAGCCGGCGGGCCCTAGCAGCCGGCGCAGAAGCCGGCGAGTGTAGCCACAGACGGCTGGGCCCCACCCCAGCCGGATTACCATTGCACCCCCGGGGGGTAGGCCTATATAAACCCCCCGGGACACCCATGCAAAGGGTTGATCCAAGATAGTTCTAGACACCACATAGAGAGGGGAGGAGGGCTAGCCGTGCCCTACTTCTTCTCCTCACAAAACAGCTCAAGGAGCATCGTGTAGCTACTTGTTCATCTAGTGATCATGCGGAGACCCCGCAGAGCAGCAGTAGGGGTGTTATCTCCACGGAGAGCCCCGAAGCTGGGTAAGATTTGCCGGCGTGCATGTCTTCACCTCATCCCGCTTCCAGGCACCGGCGACGTCTTACTGGTTCCCACAATGATAAGCCACCCATTGGCATATGTCACACCTACCACCCGACAAGTTTGGAAGGGCAAGGAGATCGCCTACTTTGTGGAAACTACCCAAGTGAGGCAAGTCCTTCGTGGGCGATGGCCATAGTGGGATAGACAAGGTTGCTTCTTCATGGACCCTTCGTGGGTGGAGTCCTCTATGGACTCGCGCAACCGTTACCCTTTGTGGGTTGAAGTCTCCATCAACGTGGATGTATGATAGCACCACCTATTGGAACCACGCCAAAAATCTCCGTGTCTACATTGTGTTTGCCTGTCCAAACCATCCCTTTACCTTCATATGCAATGTTTTACATTCCGCTGCTATACTCTTGAAATTGCATGTGTAGGTTGATTGCTTGACTTGTGCTAAGTAGCTAAAATCTGCCAAGACTTAAAATTGGGAAAGGCTAGATTTTTATTTGGTCAAGTAGTCTAATCACCCCCCTCTAGACCTACTTTCGATCCTATAGTGTCAACGGTCAGAATTCTAGAATCATCTTCTACTGAGAAGGAATAAGACCGAGAAACAAGAAGGAACACAATCAATGCAATGCAATAATATGACGCATGATCATGACATGGCAACATGTTGTTGATTGAGCTAATGCAACTAGCACCTAGATTAAATGAAGTTGCTTTGAACCAAAGGTTCAAATTCAAACTCCATATGTGATTAATTAAATGCCATTTAAATGATTTGCCCTAAACAGTGGAGTTAAGTTGTTCAAACATGCATGAAAATTCCATAAACAGATTCTTCGTATTTTTGGTAAATTTCATATATAGATTATTTCATTTGGAGTTATTATTGAATGTGTATGATTTTAGAAGTTTAGTCAATTTTATGGAATTCATAAATCATTTCTGAAATATTAAATGCAAGAAAATTATTTATGATGTCACCACTGCATCACACTTGCTTCAACAAGTCAACATAGTCAAATATGACATGTGGGTCCCATGCTATTTAACAAAGGGTTAATTAAACTAAACTTGATTGCTAGTGGGTCAGGGTTTAATTAGTGGCGTCATTAGCCACTAATGATGTCACCGCGTCGGCTTTGCTAGAGTTTGGCCGCCGGTGACCAAAAACACGGCGAAGGCCATCGAATTTTCGCTACAGGCGATCGTTTGATGGGCGATTATGCTCTTTGAACTCCTGGGAGTGGCGCACATCCGATGGAGCAAACAACGAAGGTGGGGGTGGCCGGAGTTGAGCACACGTCCAGTTTGGCAGTGGACGACGTTCGGGCTGGTACAGGTGTGGTGCTACAACTCGAAATGGAGCAAACTGAAGTGCTAGGGAACATCAATGGGGCACTGCAAGCTTAGAGGATAGCTATACGAGGCTAGGGGAGCTTGGCATTGACCAATTCACCGGTCATGGCGGACGGCGACATCGGGCACTCGTGGGTGACGGCTATGAGGTGGAGAAGAGCACAAGGGAGAAGGGAAAATGGTGGAGATCTCACGGTGATCTTGATGAGCGGATTGTCTTGCTTGGGGAGGCTCTATAGCCGGTGAATCGACGGTGGCGGACAATGGGGCCGAGGGTCAAATATGGTGATGATGGCGGCGTGGCAGGGCTCCTGAGATCGCTTCCTTTGGCTTGGATCTCCAGGACGTTGAGGTGGAGCCTACGGACACAACGGTAGGGCGTGGGGTGGCTAGTAGGCGGGATGGTGCACAGCGGCATGCTACAGTGTGTTCAGGCATGCTACGGGGAGTTATAATTTTATATACAGAAAATATAACCCCATTTCAAGTACAATATGATTTAAATTCAAATGCCCAAAATAATTCCTTATAAATGTTCATAAATTTTGGTTTGCAATATAGCTTTTCCCAAAATTCTCAGAACCATTTATAAGGCATCTTGGAACATTGTATGAGATTTTAGGGTTTTAGCCCTTTATTTAATTTTGAGTCTTTGAATTTTTCCTCAATTCAAATTTCATTGAATTTATACATGATGCATGATGCTCACTAATGCAACTAACTAGAAGCATTATTCTAGGGTTGTGACACACATGCAACCACAATTGCTAAAAACTCCTTTTCAGTAGTAGCATAATTTTGTTTGAGCACTATCTAAGGTCTTACTTGCATAATGAATAACATTCATTTTCTTATCAACTCTTTGACCTATGACAACACCAATAGCATAATCACTAGCATCACACATGATTTCAGAGGGTAAATTCTAATCAGGTTGTTAAACAATAGGTGTAGTTATTAATGCTTTCTTAAGTATTTCAAAGGCTTCTACACAATCATAATAAAAAACAAATGGAACATATTTTAATAGAAGATTAGTAAGAGTCCTAGAAATTTTAGAGTAGTCTTTAGTAAACCTCCTATAGTAACCAACATGACTAAGGAAACTTCTTATACCTTTGATATCTTTAGGACATTGCATTTTCTCAATTGCATCAACTTTAGCTTTCTCTACTTCAATGCATCATTCAGAAATTTTATGAACAAGGATTGTACCTTCATTCACCATAAAGTGGCACTTCTCCCAATTCAAGATGAGATTAGTATCCTCAAATCTCTACAAAAACTTTATCGAGATTTCTCAAGCAGTCACCAAAATAAGTTTCATACACGGAAAACCATCCATGAAAACCTTGACAATTTTCTCACAGAAATCAGAGAATATAGTAGTCATATATCTTTGAAAGGTAGCTAATGCACAAACCAAAAGTCATATGTCTATAAGCATAAGTTCCATAAGGGCAAGTAAAAGTAGTTTTCTCTTATCTTCGTGCGACACAAGTATTTGAGAGAAAGCAGAATATCCGTCTAGGAAGCAAAAGTGTGCGTTCTAGATAATCTTTCTAACATTTGATCAATGAAAGGCAAAGGATAGTGATCTTTCCTAGTAGCTTTATTCTGTTTTCTAAAATCAATTATCGTCCTATAACCAGTTACGATTCTTTGTGGGATAAGTTCATTTCTATCATTAGGAACAACAACGATGCCCCCTTTCTTAGGAACATAATGATCAGGGCTTACCCATCTACTATTAGCTATAGGATATAATTATACCTGCATCCAGAAGCTTTAATATTTCCGTTCTTACCACATCCTTCATTTTAGGATTCAAGCGACGTTGATGATCAATGACTAGTTTAGCATTAGGTTCCATATTAATCTTATGCTGACAGAAAGTAGGGCTAATGCCCTTAAGATCATTGAGAGTGTATCCAATTGCAGCATAATGCTTCCTCAGAGTTCTCAATAATTTGTTTTCTTCATGCACTGAAAGGTTAGCATTGACAATAACAGGATGTATCTTCTTTTCATGAAGATAAGCATATTTCATTATATCCATTTGTTCTTTAATTCAAACATAGGGTCACTCTTAGGTGGAATAGGATCTCCCAAGGTCTCAGCTGGCAAATTATGTTTAAGGATAGGTACTTGCCTAAAGAACATTTCATCTATTTCATTCATATGCATATCATTTTCATGGTCTAGCAGATATTGTTCCAACGGATCAGTAGGAGGCACAACAATACAAGCAAGACCAATAATATCATGTTTACTAGATAATTCTTTATCGGGAGGTTATCTATTAAACTTAGAGAAATTAAATTCATGAGATACATCACCAAACTTAACTTGACATTTTCTTTAACATAATCAATTTCAGCATTAACGGTATTCAACAAAGGTCTACCAAACATAATTGTACAGAAATTATCTTGCGGCGATCCAACTACTAAGAAATCAGTAGGATATTTGATCTTACCACACAAGACTTCAACATCTCTAACAATTCCAAGCGGTGAAATAGTATCTCTATTTGCAAGCTTAATAGTGACATCAATCTCTTCTATTTCAGCAGGTGCAGTTTTATGCATAACTTCTTAATATAGAAAATGGGATAGCACTTATACTAGCACCCATATCACATAGACCATGATAGCAATGATTTCCAATCTGAACTGAAATAACAGGCATGCGAACAACCGGCTTATTCCTATCTAATTTATCTTGTTCAATATTAACTTGTTTGGCAATTCTGGTAGCTTCCTTATAGAAATAAATGGCATGCCCATCAATATTATTAATGAAGAGATCTTTAAACATTGTAATAAGAGGTTCCACTTTAATTTTTTCAAAGGGTTTAGGTGTTCTATAATTACTTTTATGAATCACAGTTATAGCCTTAGCATGTCCCTTAATCCTAATAGGGAAAGGAGGTTTCTCAGTATAAGCAGAAGGCAGAACATGATTAGTAGTGCAAGCAATTGTTTCAGTTTCAACAATAATTGGTTCTTCACAAATTTCAATAGGTGGGTGAAATTTAAACCATTTCTCCTTAGGGAGATCAACATGAGCAACAAATTATTCACAAAAGGTAGATACTAACTCAGAGGCGCATATTTTGCACCAGGCTTATGGAAAACATCTATTTCTATAGAAGACTTAACACAATCAAATTCAAGACCTATACCTGACTCATTACCTTTGTTGATTTTCTAATCTTCAGAGTTGCATTTAACTATTTCAATAATATTCCATTTGAACTCAATACTCTTCTTTGACAAAGAACCAACAGAAGAAGAATCAAGCATTGCGCGATTGTTATAAGAAAGTCGAGCATAAAAGTTCTATATGATCAATTCTCTCGAGAGCTCATGATGGGGGCATGTGTGTATCATCTATTTAAGCTCCCCCAAGCTTGAGTGATACTTTCTCCTTCACGAGGCCAAATATTTTCTATATATATATATATATATATAATCCCGATCACAATGAACCAAGTGCATATGATAAAATTTCTGATGGAATTCCAACTTTAATAGGTGAAAGTCCAATGTTCCATATTCACCCAATAGCCTATGCAATGACAATGCTCTTCCCCCACAAAGGAAAAGGGAATACTTTCTCCTTAACTGTAGCGACCAGACCTCAAACAGTCTGATCTCTGTTCTCCGGTGTCATCCCTGGATCAGTAATGCTGACACCACACAGTACTCGGAGGATTTATAGCAGAGTAGCAATCACACACTTATTACATCGAGTGTCTCAAAAGAGAACTTATTACAATAAGTATGGCTTAAGGCCATCTAGTAACGATAACAGCGGAAGGCTTGGAAGATAAGTGAGTCCATCAACTCCAACGGCATCACTTAGTATAGAACCACGACCTAAAAACTCCTTAATCGTCGTCTGAAAAGTCTGCAACATTAACGTTGCAGCCCGAAAACGGGTCAGCACATGGAATATGCTGGCAAGGTAACACATAGAAAGTAATGGAATGCAACAGCTATACTATATGCATATTTGGCTGGTGGAAAGCTCTATGGTTATAGTTTTTGCGTAAAGCCAATTTTTCCCTACTTCAAAGGAATAAATTAATTACTATCATGGTGGTTTTTAAACATTGAGAATGGTTGACAGCATTCTCAATCCCAATTAAGTAACATCATTAAAACCCAACGAAATTAATTTAGAGTAACATGTTGAGATTCACATGATAATCCAGGTACTAGATACTCAAGATGTCCATAACCGGGGACACGGCTAACCATGATTAGTTTGTTACACTCTGCAGAGGTTTGCGCACTTTTCCCCACAAGACTCGATCGCCTCCGTTTGGTTTCTCGCACTACAGGGTGTTTGAGAAACGGATGACCGAGACATAGTCTTTCAGAAGCGCTAGCACCTTACGATCGGGTAGACCGTACCACCTACATCCCCTACATCTGCTAGTCTACCATTGTAAGAGTTCGCACAACTTAGTCAACTATGCCAGAGCCCATAATGGCTTGTGGCTACACACGGAAGTTTCTAGTATGAATAATCTCGTGATCCCTTTGAGCCTGGGTGGCCGTCCAAAAGAAAAACAGGCAAGTCCTGGAAACCCCAGGTGCCTCAATCCACCCAGATGTGTGTTAGGTTGCCACCTTAGATAAACCATTAATTAACAATCTCACATCTGTCATGGATATCACTCACCCAATCCACGTCTACTAGCATAGCATGGCATAATAAGCAAACGTAGAAGTAACTCCCAAAGGTTTGATAATAAACAAGTAATAGGTACTACCTCATCTACTTCCCATCCCACAATTTAATTAGATCCTAATCATGCAACGTGTGAGGATTGATCTAATGCATTAAAACTGGGTTGTAGAAAAGGTATGATCAAAGTGTTACTTGCCTTACTGACGATCCGCGAAACCTAGAGATTCAAAGTAACAGGCGGCGCAATCCGGGTATTCTATCGCAGACAAACAAACAAGCATACAATAAGTACTCATCTAATGCACATGTAAAACTCAAATAGAAGATCTAACAAGAAAGTTCAACTTAAGAACCCTGGTTTGCAAAAAGAATCAAATCGAACGAAGCAAAAGAAATCAAACGGCGAAAGAAAACAACTTTGTTCTAGTAATCTGGATCTAAGTCAAATTTTACAGTAGCAAAAACATGTTTAAGTTGATTATTCGTAAAGAGGGTTTCGAGACGAAACTCCAGGCGCTTGAATCGCCTGATTCCGATAAACGAGCGAAAAGTTATACTAAAACGAAAATCGGATCAGAAATCGCGATAAAAAAATAACCGCGGAAAAATCCGATGAAAAAGAAAAACGACGAACAATTTTTTTTAAAACAGCACGGAAAACGAGGCGGCGGCGAACCTCGGGCAGCGCGCAACTCCGGCGACGGCGGCGGCGGCAGCTGGGGCTGGGGCGCGCTAGGATTAGGGCGGCGGTGGTGGGCTGGCTCGGCTCGGGCCTCGGGCGCGCCTTATAAAGGCCCCGGCCAGGCGGAGTCCTGGCCGAGTACGGCCCAAAGTCGGTTCCGCGTTTTTTTTAAATAATTCCGCTCGGAAAAAAATTAAAAAGAAATACTAAACGGACTCCAAAAATCACGAAATAAATTTTCCCGGGCTTCTAAAATCAAGCCCGATAAAGTGAACATTTATCTGGGCCCAAACTACAACTTTGAAAAACACGCATTTTTCCTAAATTCAAATAAAAATACCGAAAAACTCCGAAATAAGTCTTATTTGATTTTTTTATTAAATCCTCAATATTTCTATATTTTGGGAAAGTCATTTTATTCCCTCTCTCGTATTTTTGTAATAGAAATAATTGATGATAAAATAAATAAAATCAAATGATCATCTTTACATAATTTGAGAAAACTCAAATATGTAAATAACGAAATCCCCAACTCTCTCCGTGGGTCCTTGAGTTGCTTAGGATTTTCTAGGATCAAAACCAAAAGCAAAATAAAATATGATATGCATGATGATCTAATGTATAACATTCCAAATTGAAAATTTGGGATGTTACAAACCTACCCCCCTTAAGATGAATCTCGCCCTCGAGATTCGGGTTGGCTAGAAAATAGGTGAGAGTGGTCTTTGAGCAAATCTTCCTCTCGCTCCCAGGTGGCTTCATCCTCCGTGTGGTTGCTCCACTGAACTTTGCAAAACTTGATAACCTTGCTACGAGTAACTCGGCTGGCAAACTCAAGAATCTTGACTGGTTTCTCCTCATAGGTCAAATTGTTATCCAACTGAATTGCTTCCAATGGCACTGTGTCTCTCAAAGGTATGTCAGCCATCTCCGCGTGACACTTCTTCAACTGAGAAACATGAAACACATCATGAACTCCTGTTAATCCTTCTGGCAATTCCAACTTGTAAGCCACTTCTCCCATATGCTCCAAAACTCGATATGGTCCTACAAATCGTGGCGCTAACTTCCCCTTAACTCCAAAGCGCTTAATCCCTCGAAGTGGGGATACTCGAAGATAAGCTCTATCTCCGACTTCGTAAACTGTCTCCTTGCGTTTAGAATCGGCGTAGCTCTTCTGCCTGGACTGGGCTACCTTGAGCCTATCGCGAATCAACTTCACCTTCTGTTCAGACTCCTTAATCCGATCTGGTCCAAACAACTGGCGGTCTCCAACTTCGTCCCATGACAACGGTGTCCTGCACCTCCTTCCGTACAAAGCCTCGAAAGGGGCCATCTTCAAACTGGTCTGATAGCTATTATTGTAAGAGAACTCTGCATATGGCAAATTATCGTCCCAACTAGATCCATAATCTAGCGCACAAGCTCTCAGCATATCCTCCAAAATCTGATTGACTCTCTCAGTCTATCCATCTGTCTGCGGATGAAAAGCTGTACTAAATTCTAACCTAGTACCCAAAGTCTCATGCAACTGCTTCCAGAACTTTGAGGTAAACTGGGTTCCTCTATCTGATACGATGATCCTCTTCATTCTTCGAATATACCAGGATATCATCAATGAACACTACGACGAACTTATCCAAAAACTCCATAAACACTTTGTTCATCATGTTCATAAAATAGGCAGGCGCGTTAGTCAGTCCAAATGACATAACGGTATACTCATACAGCCCATACCTGGTGGTAAAAGCTGTCTTCGGAATATCCTGTTCTCGAATCTTCAACTGATGGTATCCTGATCGCAAATCGATCTTGGAAAACACTTTAGCTCCTTGCAATCGATCAAACAGATCATTGATCATTGGTAGCGGGTACTTGTTCTTGATTGTTACTTCATTCAATCCTCGATAGTCAACAACCATCCTTAACGATCCATCCTTCTTCTCTACTAGAAGTACTGGTGATCCCCAAGGCGAAGAACTTGGGCGAATGTAACCTTTATCCAGTAACTCCTTAATCTGCTTCTTAATTTCCACCAAATCTTTTGCTGGCATCCTATATGGTCTCTTCGATATTGACCCAGTGCCTGGCAAAAGCTCAATCAAAAACTCAATGTCTCTATCCGGTGGCATGCCTGGCAACTCTTCGGGAAATACATCAGGAAAATCCTGTACCACTGGTACTTCCTCCTGCACAACTCTTGTTAGGCAATTTACTTGTGTTCTCTTCGGCGCATGCCGGGATACATACTTGATCCTTCTCCCTTCTGGTGTGGTAAGCAAAATTGACTTACTAGCACACTCAATATTCCCTTCATACTTTGATAACCAATCCATGCCTAATATCACATCCAATCATTGAGATTCCAGTACTATTAGGTCTGAGGGAAAAACATAGTTACCAATCCTTAATGGTAACCGATCACACCATAGACTTGCCACATACTCTGCTCCTAGCGAGGTTACTAACATGGGTGACCTAAGGGCTTGGGTTGGTAGGTTATACTTATCCACAAATCCCCTTGATACGTATGAATGCGATGCACCAGTATCAAAAAGAACGAGTGCAGTAAATGACTTAACGAAAAACTTACCTATTACTGCATCGGGCTGAGCTTCAACCTCCTCCACATTAACGCGGTTCACCTGTCCCCTGTTGAAAGGATTCGGCTTCTTTCCAGAGCTTCCATTGCCGTTTTGGCCTTCAGGACATTCATTTGCATAGTGTCCTGGCTTCGAACACTTATAGCAAGTGACGTGGCTCAAATCCTTCTTGGCTGGGGTTGATGGGGTGCTGCGGTTATGGCCATTGCTTCCTCCATTCCCATTACCATTCTTGGTGCCATTGTGATTGTGCGAGCTACCTACTCCATGGGTATGCTGAAAATGTCCTCCTGGCCTAGGGGTAAAACGTGGCTTCTGCTGAGCTCCTGAATTATACTTTCCTTGTCCATACTTCCTCTTGCGGTTCTCAATTTGCTGCTGCTTCCCTTCAATCATAAGAGCACGATCTACCAACTCCTGGTAGTTGTTGAAGGTGGCTACCATCAACCGCATACTCAACTCATCATTCAATCCTTCCAGGAATTTCTCCTGCTTAGCTGCATCTGTAGCAACGTCATCTGGGGCATATCGTGCTAGCTTACTAAACTCCTCCACATACTGGCCAACTGTCCGTCCTCCTTGGCGCAAGTTACGAAACTCACGCTTCTTCATGGCCATTGCTCCTACTGAAACATGGGCAGTACGAAAAGCCTTCTGAAACTGGTCCCATGTGACAGTGTCGACTGGGAAGGTGGCTGTGAAATTCTCCCACCAAGATGCTGCGGGTCCTTCTAACTGATGTGCGGCAAACTTAACCTTCTCCACATATGTGCATCCTATTGTGGTCAACTCCCTAGCTATCTTGCGGAGCCAATCATCTGCTACTATCGGCTCGGTGCTACTGGAAAACACCGACGGATTTAGCCTAAGAAAACGGGCTAAGTGGTCAACAGGTAGTGGTGGTGGTGGTGGGTTGTTGTTGTTCCCTTGATTCTGATTCTGAACTAGCAACTACATCAAGGTGTTCTGCTGCTGGATCAACTGGGTGAGCTCCGGCGGAAAGGCAAGTCCGGGGTCACGTCTCGGAGGCATCTGAGGGTTTAGAAAAGATGAGATATAAGAATAGAGGGGGTCTAAAGGGAAAACACTACCCATATGCACATGAGGCAAAAACAAACAATTCACTTCAATCAATCAAACAAGGACATACAATCGATCTAGCTATCGCAAAAGTGCTCGGACTACTATATTTACATGGTGGACTACTACTACTGATGAGGTGGTCTACTAGAAATATTCTACGGTTGTAGACTCCATGATATCTGCTCCTGCTTCATCCACATAGTCATCATCGCTACTATCTTGTTCCGAGTCGGTGCTGTCAATGATGATGTAGTCTTCTGGGCTAATCTCCTTGGGTTCCTCGTCTTCATCTACCGGTGTCGGGCCTCCCATAAATATTCTTCTTGATCAGATCGTCATTCTTCTCCACCAATACTTCAATTTCTTCTTCATAATCTTCACGTGTAGCCTTGAGTTCTTCCTCTAGTTCCTTGATTCTAGTCTTAGCCTTCTTCAGATCTATCATGTCGGCGCACATCTGATTCTCCTGTCATCGAATGTGCTGGTTTAACTCCTGAATAAAACCTGCAATTGATCTATCTTTCCTGGTGCTGATCAACTCCCAGTGTTCATCTCGGCGCCCACAAATCTGGTAGATAGTATCCTTGAGATCCTTGCGGTAGACTTCTCCAATGCGTCCCATGGCGATGTGAGCTGCCATACTCTTTCCTAGACTCCAAGTTGGTGCATCAAAAGAAAACTCTATGGGCTCAGTGACTGGCATGAACGTCCTTCCTGGAACTTGAACTTGAATCATCCAGCGCTCTTCTTCAGGTAAAGTGGCATTGTAGGTTCCCGTGAAGCTTGGTACTCCTACGTTCTGGTATCTAGTGACTTCCTTCAAGTGGCGTCCAAAGGGTGTATCTTCGTCCGGTTGGGTGAACTTGTTCCTTGCGTCCGCCATCCTAAAGAGTAGAAAAGATGAGAAGTCAGAAGAGAGGAGAGTGAGTAGTGATCTAGGTCTTTAGCTTAGTGGTCGTGTCCTACAGTCAGCGTGTGCTCTGATACCATCTCTATAGCGACCAGACCTCAAACAGTCTGATCTCTGTGCTCCGGTGTCATCCCTGGATCAGTAATGCTGACACCATACAGTACTCGGAGGATTTATAGCAGAGTAGCAATCACACACTTATTACATCGAGTGTCTCAAAAGAGAACTTATTACAATAAATATGGCTTAAGGCCATCTAGTAACGATAACAGCGGAAGGCTTGGAAGATAAGTGAGTCCATCAACTCCAACGGCATCACTTAGTATAGAACCATGACCTAAAAACTCCTTAATCCTCGTCTGAAAAGTCTGCAACATTAACGTTGCAGCCTGAAAACGAGTCAGCACATGGAATATGCTGGCAAGGTAACACATAGAAAGTAATGGAATGCAACAGCTATACTATATGCATATTTGGCTGGTGGAAAGCTCTATGGTTATAGTTTTTGCGTAAAGCCAATTTTTCCCTACTTCAAAGGAATAAATTAATTACTATCATGGTGGTTGTTAAACATTGAGAATGGTTGACAGCATTCTCAATCCCAATTAAGTAACATCATTAAAACCCAACGAAATTAATTTAGAGTAACATGTTGAGATTCACATGATAATCCAGGTACTAGATACTCAAGATGTCCATAACCGGGGACACGGCTAACCATGATTAGTTTGTTACACTCTGTAGAGGTTTGCGCACTTTTCCCCACAAGACTCGATCACCTCTGTTTGGTTTCTCGCACTACAGGGTGTTTGAGAAACGGATGACCGAGACATAGTCTTTCAGAAGCGCTAGCACCTTACGATCGGGTAGACCGTACCACCTACATCCCCTATATCTGCTAGTCTACCACTGTAAGAGCTCGCACAACTTAGTCAACTATGCCAGAGCCCATAATGGCTTGTGGCTGCACACGGAAGTTTCTAGTATGAATAATCTCGTGATCCCTTTGAGCCTGGGTGACGGTCCAAAAGAAAAACAGGCAAGTCCTGGAAACCCCAGGTGCCTCAATCCACCCAGATGTGTGTTAGGTTGCCACCTTAGATAAACCATTAATTAACAATCTCACATCTGTCATGGATATCACTCACCCAATCCACGTCTACTAGCATAGCATGGCATAATAAGCAAACGTAGAAGTAACTCCCAAAGGTTTGATAATAAACAGGTAATAGGTACTACCTCATCTACTTCCCATCCACAATTTAATTAGATCCTAATCATGCAACGTGTGAGGATTGATCTAATGCATTAAAACTGGGTTGTAGAAAAGGTATGATCAAAGTGTTACTTGCCTTGCTGATGATCCGCGAAACCTAGAGATTCGAAGTAACAGGCGGCGCACTCCGGGTATTCTATCACAGACAAACAAACAAGAATACAATAAGTACTCATCTAATGCACAGGTAAAACACAAATAGAAGATCTAACCAGAAAGTTCAACTTAAGAACCCTGATTTGCAAAAAGAATCAAATCGAACGAAGCAAAAGAAATCAAACGGCGAAAGAAAACAACTTCGTTCTAGTAATCTAGATCTAAGTCAAATTTTACAGTAGCAAATACATGTTTAAGTTGATTATTCGGAAAGAGGGTTTCGAGACGAAACTCCACGCGCTTGAATCGCCTGATTCCGATAAACGAACGAAAAGTTATACTAAAATGAAAATCGGATCAGAAATTGCGATCAGAAAATAACCGCGGAAAAATCCGATGAAAAAGAAAAACGACGAACATTTTTTTTAAAACAATACGGAAAACGAGGCGGCAGCGAACCTCGGGAGGCGCGCAACTCCGGCGGCGGCGGCGGCGGCTGGGGCTGGGGCGCGCTAGGGTTAGGGCGGCGGTGGTGGGCTGGCTCGGCTCGGGCCTCGGGCGCGCCTTATAAAGGCCCCGGCCAGGCGGAGTCCTAGCCGAGTAGAGCCCAAAGTCGGTTCCGCGTTTTTTTTAATTAATTCCGCTCGGAAGAAAAATAAAAAGAAATACTAAACGGACTCCAAAAATCACGAAATAAATTTTCCCGGGCTTCTAAAATCAAGCCCGACTGGGCGCAAGCTACAACTTTGAAAAACACGCATTTTTCCTAAACTCAAATAAAAATACCAAAAAACTCTGAAATAAGTCTTATTTGATTTTTTTATTAAATCATCAATATTTCTATATTTTGGTAAAGTCATTTTATTCCCTCTCTCATATTTTTGTAATAGAAATAATTGATGATAAAATAAATAAAATCAAATGATCCTGTTTACATAATTTGAGAAAACTCAAATATGTAAATAATGAAATCCCCAACTCTCCATGGGTCCTTGAGTTGCTTAGGATTTTCTAGGATCAAAACCAAAAGCAAAATAAAATATGATATGCATGATGTTCTAATGTATAACATTCCAAATTGAAAATTTGGGATGTTACATTAACTCCATCTTCGAATACACCTACAAGCTTAAACAATCCACAAATTTCATCTATATAGATTAAGTTCATATCACAATGTATTGTTCCACCTCCTGCATAAGGATCAACAAGCAATTTTGCCATAATACCCGAAGGAATTTCATAATAAATATTTCAGTAGGTTGAGGAGTGGATCTTACCACTTCCGGTCGAGGTGAAGATTCCGCGAACAAGCCCCTCAAAGGATTATCTTCCATAGTGAAAAGTGAGGAGAAAATTCAGCACACTATATAAATGTTTCCTTACCAAATTCCTCTGACCAAGAGTGCTTCACTCCTTGGCAACGGCGCCAGAAAAGAGTCTTGATGACCCACAAGTATCAGGGATCAATTGTAGTACTTTCGTCAAATAAGAGTGTAGACCCCAACGAGGAGAAAAATGAATTGATAAGTGGTCTTTAGCAAGGTATTCTCTGCAAGTGCTGTAAGTAGTAGTAACAGATAGTTTGGTGCTACTTGTGAGCTTTGTTGGGATTTTCCATGAAGAGGAAGAGTGAAGCAATATAGTAGCGGATAGTATTTCGCTTGGTGAGAACCAAGGTTAGCGAACCAATAGGAGAACCACGCAAATACCTAGTCAACAATACCCACACACAGAAGAGCAAATAGTTGCACCCAACACGGGCAATAGGGTTGTCAATCCCCTTGTACTCATTAATTGCAAGGATTAAATCTAGTAATAGGTGATAGATAAATTGCAAAGTAAAATAAAGAAACAAAATTGCATCAAGGTATTTTTTGGTTTCTATAATATGATTAAAATAGACTCGGGGGCCATAGTTTTCACTAGAGGCTTCTCTCTCATAAAAATAGCATACGGTGGGTAGACAAATTACTGTTGTGCAATTTCTTTGATAGAAAAGTGCATGGTTATGATGTTATTCATGGCAATGATCATGTATATAGGCATTACTTCTGTGGCAAGTACACCGACTCCTACCCGCATCTAGTACTATTACTCCACCAATCGACCGCTATCCAGCATGCATCTATGGTATTAAGTTCTTGACAAACAGAGTAACGCTTTAAGCAAGATGACATAATGTAGACAGAATAAAACCAAGCAATATGATTGAACCCCGTCGTTTTAACATTAGTAGCAAGTAGCAATAATACAATATTTTTCCTTGCTACCCCTTCTTTCAGTGGGTGAGGACAACGCAAGATTGAACCTACTAAGAAGCACCTCTCCCACTGAAGATAAATCAATCTAGGTGGCCAAACCAAATGGATAGGTCGGAGAGAAATACAAAGCTATAACAATCATGCACAATAAAGTTCAGGAAAGACTTAGTTACTTTCAATGAATAATCTGATAATAGACCGACAATTCATCGGATCCCAACAAACACACCGAAAAGATTCCATAGGATAGAACTCCGAGGAGAACATTGTATTGAAGATCAAAGAGAGATAAGAAGCCATCTAGCTAATCACTATGGACTAGTAGGTCTGTGGTAAACTACTCACACATCATCGGAAGTGTGGCAAGGTTGATGTAGGGGCCCTCCATGATGATTCCCCTCCAGCAGAGTACCGGAAAAGGCCTCCAGATGGGAACGCGGAAGAACCGAAGTTTGTGGCGGTGGAAAATTTGTTTCGGGTGGCTTTTGTTGGGTTTGGAATTTATGGGAATTTATAGGCTTGGAATTAGGTCAAATGGACCTACATGGGGCCCAAAAGCTCAGGTGGCGCCCCCTAGGGGGTGCTGTGTGAGCTTGTGGCTCTCCCATATGTCTTCTGGCCTCCTCCCGAAGCTTCTAGGGTGCCGTCTAGTCCAAAAAAGGCACTATAAAGTTTAATCGTGTTTGGACTTTGTTTGGTATTGATTTACTGCAAAAATAATAATAGGCAAAAACAGGAACTGGCACTGGGCACTGAGTTAATATGTTAGTTCCCAAAAATGATATAAAATTGCATATAAAGTATCTAAGACTGGTAATATAATAGCATGAAACAATAAGAAAATTATATATACGTTGGAAACGTGTCATTTGGTAGCAAGATAATTCGTAACAAGTAACAATAGCAACAAAGGTACAACATGGTAGCCCAATCCTTTTTGTAGCAAAGGACAAGCCCGTGTACTTCTTGTAGTGAGCAGAACGTTCTCGAGGACATATGGGAATTTCATCTAGTTATGTTCATCGTGTTTAGTTGATTCGAGTTCATTACATTGATAATTTTATATGTGAGTGGACCAGTGCTAGGGTGCTGTTCTTACTTGAACAAACAACCCACTTATGATTACCCTCTCTTGCAAGCATCTTCAACTATGAAATAAGAATTAAGATAAATCTAACCATAGCATGAAACATATGGATCCAAATCAGGCTACTGTATAGCGCATAAACTAGGGTTTAAGCTTCTGTCACTCCACAACCCATCATCTACTTGCTGCTTCCCAGTGCCTTCCCCTAGGCCCAAATATGGTGAAGTCATGTAGTCAATGTTCACATGACACCACTAGAGGAAGAACAACATACACATCATCAAAATATTGAACGATACCAACTTCACATGATTACTTGTACAAGACTTCTTCCATGTCCTCAAGAACAAATGGTACTACTAACAAATCATATTCATTTTCATGATCAGAGGAGAATAATATATGATTAACAATCTGAACATATGATCTTCCATCAAGTAAACCAACTAGCATCAACTACAAGATGTAATCAACACTACTAGCAACCCATAGGTACCAATCTGAGGTTTTGAGGCAAAGATTGGATACAAGAGATGAACTAGGGTTTGAGATGAGATGGTGCTGGTGAAGATGTTGAGGAAGATGATTCATCCCACGATGAGAGGATCGTTGGTGATGATTTCCCCCTCTCGAAGGGAAGTATCCCCAGCGGAATCGCGCCACCAGAAGAAAAAGTGCTCCTGCCCAAGTTCCGCCTCGAGACGGTGGCGCTTCATCCTGAAAGTATTCTCTTGATTTTTTTAGGGCACATTTCTTCATATAGGAGAATGAGGGCCACGAAGGCCTGCTGGTGGGCCCACAAGCTCACATGGCGCCCCTAGGGGGCGTGCCACCCGAGCTTGTGGCTCACTGATGGGGCCCCTCCCGGTGATTCTTCTTTTAGTATTTTTTATTAATTCCAAAATAAATCTCCATAAATTTTTCGGTCATTTGGAGCTTCGGAGAATAGCTATCTCTGTTGTAGCTCTTTCACGTCTAGAATTCTAGCTGTCGGAAATTTCCCTCTTCATATAAATCTTGCATAGTAAGAGAGAAAATGCATTAGAATTGCATCATAAAGTGAAATGTTGACCTAAAACATTATAAATAACAGCAGGAAAACATGATGTAAAATGGGCGTATCAGTCTCAAGCTCAAAAATTCTTTATTTCTTATATACTCTTTGAAATATTTCCAACCATATTTTACAGGAGTGGGGAAATAATGACTTTCCAACTATGGTGGATCAATATTTTATTTAGAATTCATTTGGTTTGTTATATTTGAATTCATTTACAAAAGAAAAGAAAATAACAAAGAAGAGGATAAAATGACTTCTAAATTGTGAAGCTGGAAATAAATTGGATATATCACATATGCATATTTGCAATTTAAAATTAATTATTTGTACTATAAAACCCTAAGAATTTTAAGGGAATTTATAAAGCCTATAGTGTGTTCAGAAAAATAAAATGAATTTTTAACACGCATATGGGTTGGAAATATTTGTCTATGTCATATATAATATTTTTTGTTATATTTGGATTTTTATTTAATTATAGGATGTCGTTTGATGTTACTTATAAATCCAAATCAAATCATATTTTAATTAGGTAATAAATAATATAAAGGATAAAACACAATCTGTAGCCACATGCGCCGAATATGGTTCTGAACCGGGCCATGCGCGTACGCGACAAAACTAGCCTAACAATTGTTGCATTCTCTCTCTCTCCGCACATCTCTCTCTTACTGGCAGTGGGACCATGGGCCCCACCTACATGACTTGTTTCAACATCTACAAATTTTGGAAAGCACCAATGCGCCCATATGATCCTATTGTCCTGCTGCACCTTGGGCCTGGAAAGCATCTATAACACTCCTGGAGCTCCAACACGTCGTCTCCCATCCTTAGTGCACCATCAGAGCAATTGCAGTGGCCGTAAACTCCAAACTAGAAACTACTGCCGACCGAACGCACTATCCCTTATAAAGGACCCAGAGATACTTCTCGCATTGCACCACATCTCTCCCCTTAGCAACCCACAAACTTAGCTTCTCTCCCGGCTCGAACTACTCGTCATCGCCCCTCCGTTGCCACGGGTGTCAACGAAGCTTTCATCATCTAGTACAAGGGGGATAGGTCCCAATTCTCAATCCTTTTGCTTTCTTTTGTCACGCCGAACCTCTCTGACATATATATTCGCCTGATTCGTAGCCAGAGTGCACTCCCAACAAAGCATTGCTCTGCCTTCACCCTGACAAACTCCAGCTGCACCCCGACGTCGTCCAAGGATGCGACTGAGGCCTCCTACAATGTCTTCATCTTCGTCACATCATGCACCACTCCATCGATTCGGATGACACCCTCTCGTCGTCTTCATACCCGCCTTTGGGTGCAGCCATCATCTTCTTCCTTACCGGTGACATAATTGTTCTTCTCAATGAGCTCTCTCTCCCTCACACACACACATAGAAACACACACGCCTTTTCTTTTCAGCCATCCGATCCATAGCCATGGGCTTAGATTAGAACTCTTTGGGTAGCAAAATGGTACGCACAACCGGCCAATGGATCTCCGATCAATAACCTAGATTCGATCACTTAAAGTTGCAAATTGGTACGCAATCTTAGCCATGGATCTATAGAACAATACTCCGCAAAAAATCACTTGACGTACTGAACTAGTACAAACTAACAATCGAGGATCTCCAACAGGTGATTCTATATTAAAACTCAGTAAAGTGGTATCGTCCAACCAGACAATGCCACATGTCTAGTATTTTTCTAATTCCTTCTATTTAGATAAAATATCCCCTAAATTTTGCAAATTCATATCTATAGATATATAAGCCCATTTTCTGAAAACTGATATCCCCGGAATCCTTAGAGCATGTAGAATTCAATGACACAAAATTTTCCCATTCTACATAATTCAAATTTGAATCAAACTTCATATTAGCCATATATTTTGTTTTATACATCCATTTTAGTGATATTTTCACCTTTCAAATGCTAGCAACATCTACAATCTAACGACACCCTAGTTTAAACTTTTTGGCATTTTAGATTTTTCAAATTTCAAATGAGAAATTTGAGTATAGTTTGTCCATAATTTTAATTCTAGAAACCTATAATTCCTTCGCAAATTCAACCTCGGGATTGTGACTTCCTATTCGCAATTTGATATATCCAAACTTTCTTTAAATTCAACTTATTTTGGTCCTATTTTAAGTTGGCTTATCCAAACTTAACCATATCTTTTTGTTTGAACCTAACTAAGGACTAGTATTAAACTATATCAATAGTATTTTGACTTTTTCATTTGGAGCTTTTCATTTCTGTGCACACTTTGCATATTTATTTGATCAATTTGGATTATTTCTTTGGATTTGTTTTTATAGGAGATATTTATTTATCATTAAATTTAGCATGTTTGAGAGGAAGAGTTATGAAGAATAGATCATCACTATCATGGGGAATAAGGAAAGTCTTATTTTGATCATATAGATCGTTACATCCCAGCTAATAGGAATGATAGACTACTCACATCAAAAAGGTGCACCTTGTTTTCCGAGAGCCCATTCAAAAGGAACCTCAAAGTTAAGTGTGCTTGGCTTGAAGCAATTTGATGATGATTGACTCACAAGTTGATCCCGGATGTGCACGAGTGAGAACAAAGTGTGCAAGAAAGACTAGTGTTGGTATGTTGGCCGGTCTAGGTCCTAGGTGGTAGCCAGGTGCAACAGCCAGGAATCGGTTGGTTTGGCTAGAATGTTAAAACTGGTAACAAAGTCGGCCCTCACGGTTACATGGGCGTGTGGGTCAATGATGCATACATGGGGCACATGTGGATGTTGGCACTGGCACACGCAGACGTGTGCCAATAGGGAAAGTTCCTACTAGGCCTATGGGGATGTCCATTCTTCTGATGTGGGTGTATGTGACATCTCGGCTTAATAGAAATTATAGACTGCTCATATCAACAAGCTGCACCTTATTTTTTGGGAGCTCATCCAAATGGAACCTCAAAGTTAAGAGTGCTTAGCTTGGAGCAATTTAAGAATGTGTGACCGACTGGGAAGTTGATCTCGGATGTGCATGAGTGAAGACAAAGTGCGTAGAGTGCTTGGGTTGGAGCAATTTAAGGATGGGTGACCGACTGGGAAGCGGATCTTGGGTACGCATGAGCGAGGACAAAGCACACATGAGAGACTAGTATTGATATGTAGGTCAGTCTAAATCCCAGATGCAACAACAAGGAACTGGTGGGTGAAGATGTGGGTTTGGCTGAGGCTGTCGGATTTTGGGTTCCGGCAAAACCCTTGAGGTTCGAACACTGGGGTGCGCACGAAGATCTATCCCCCCTCTAGCTCGCGCACTCAACGATCTCACGGCCTAGCTTGACGGACCCAAAGAACACAAGACACAAGATTTATACTGGTTCGGGCCACCGATATGGTGTAATACCCTACTCCAGTGTGGTGCGGTGGATTGCCTCTTGGGCTATGGATGAACAGTTACAAGGGAAGAACAGCCTCCCGAGGAGAGGTGTTCTTGTGCTTGGTGAGCTTGTGTGGTTGAGGATGATCTGGATCCTCCTCCTAGCTATGACGGTGGCTAGTCCTATTTATAGAGGCCCTGGTCCACTTCCAAATATTGAGCGGGAAGGGATCTCACAACGGCCAGTTTGAAGGGGGACAACTAGTACAAGCTATCCTGACAAAAGTAATCTTCGCCTGCCAAAGGCTCTGGTGGTGACGCCGTCTTGGGCTCCATGGTGACCTCCGTCCTGCCGTCCTGCTGGTCTTGGTCTTGTTGCACCGATATGGAAACCTTTGCCTGATGCCTCGGGACTCCTCGCCTGCACTTGCCCCTTTAGCACAAAAGAGGAAACGAGGATACTTTGCTCGTTGGAGCCTGCCTGGCGCCCGCCTGGTCTCGATCGTCACGGCTTACGTCATTGGAACCTCGCGAGGCTTGCCTCACCTTGATCTCTCCGCCCCTCGCGAGCCAGCCTGGTGAGGTCTCCCCTGAGGAGGTCTTGCATCGCCCGCCTCGAGAGGCTTGGCCCCTCGCGAGGGTCTTGGGTGTTCGCTGGTGAAGATGGGTCGTACGGGACCGCTGGAGGAGCCACGCTGCGGGCCGCAGGCAGGCAAGTCTCGGGACCCCCATTCCCAGAACGCCAACAGTAGCCCCCGGGCCCAAGGCGCGTTCGGTCTTGGCTTTGAGGCGAAGACAAAGGGAAAGTGCGGAGTGCCGCGGGCCCCAACAGCCTGCGGCCTTGGTCGACGTGTGGCGAGTGACGGGACGTGGGCGGCCCCGCTTCCCCATGCAGCCTTGAAATTCGCCTGGCTAGGCAGCCACGACATCCTACACAGTTACCTCCCCATTGCTGGCAACACACTCCCTGACTTCTTTGCTTCCTCGTATCTCTGCTTCTTCTTCCAATCCAACTCGAGCTCTGCCCTTATTGCCATGGTGCCGAACCGGACGGAGAAAGGGAAGAAGCCCCTATCCTTAGCCAGTTTAGCTCCAGCCGTCGAGCCTGCCGTCGGCCGATCGCGGGTGCTCAATCAGGAGGCCATGGATAAGGTCTGCGTTGCGCTTGCTACCAGCATCAACGAATGGGGAGAGACGGTGGCCTGGCCTGCGTCCTGAGCATCCATCGATAGGACGGCCACCGAGGTCCCATTCTTCGTCGATGCTCTGTGGGCTGGCCTGGTTCCTCCCTTCTCTGCCTTCTTCAATGACGTGCTTTCTAATTACCAGATCCATATGCTACACCTTGATCCCCAATTTTCTGCCCTTCTCACCGTCTTCGCCTTTGTCTACGAGGCCTTGGTGGGCATTGCCCCTTCCGTGGCCCTCTTGCGCCATTTCTACTTTCTACACCTGACCAACCCCGTCAGTGCTCGGGGTGCATGAGTTTCCAGGCTGTGGCGGCGACCGCCGGCTCGGGGATTGATTTTGATCTCCCGCCATCCACGAGGGAGTTTTGGATGCAGTGGGTGTATGTCGATGTCGGAGTACTCAGCCCCCTGCTCTCACCTCCATCGTCGCCTGCCGTCCCCAGCTCCGGCTGGGGTCACGAGGAGCTCACGGGCTCCCGTCTCACCTTGAACTGGCTCTGGCTGAGGAGGCTGAAGGATCTCGATGTGACCGCGCCCAAGGTGATGAAGGAGTTCCTCCGATGCCGCATTGCCCCACTCCAGCGCCATTCCCAGCCGATGTGGGCCCTGACCGGCAACCAGGATCGCATGAGGCTTCAGGCGTCGGGGCTTCCAGCCGAGGCACAAAGGACGGTGCTCGAGGTCTTGGCCGGTGACCCCTCGCCAGGTGATTTGCTGCAAGAGGGTTGTTGCTTGTACAGCTGCTCGAACAGCATGGAGTTCGCGGGGCAGATGCCCCCCTTTGATGAATGGGGGCTACATCCAGTTGGCCTTGTGGGGCCCCGCAAGAACCCCGTTGTCGTGATTCCTCTCCATGTCACCGGCGCCAAGCTCGCCCCAGGAGTGGGCGCAGCAAGGCAAGCACTGTTGGAAGCCGGAGGCACTGGTGCCGAGGTGTCGATGCTGCCTGGGGCTCCCGAGGCATCGTCCTAGGGAACCAATGATTCTCGCCCTAGGGCAGCAGCTGAGGGGTGGACGCAGTCCGCCGTTCCTGAGGCCGAAGCTCCTGAGGCCTCGGCAGGTCATCGCAAGGCTGAGTCAGATAGCTCATCTCAGCATGGCATTCCTGAGGTCGTCTCCTTGGGTGCTTCGCTAGTCGCGCTCCGCGCTGGTTGCCACGTCCAATGCTTGGGCCGGTTCCGCGTGGACTTCGCGTCGCTCCGTAAGAGGAAGGGGTCTCCGAGCTGCAGCAGTGGCACCGTCCGGCCGTTGAAACATAGGAAGTACATCGCCATAGATGAGTAAGTACCTTATCTCTGTAATTCCTCGAGTGCCACTTCCCTTCCTGATGGTGGTTCTCAAGGATCCCATCTACCAAGGCCATGAAGCCCCTGGTGACGCAACCTCCTCCTGCCTCGAGTCTTCCGCTGGCCTTGAGCGTCCCAAGACGGCACGCTGCCCCCGTCACAGGGTCGGCAGGAGAGGCAGGTGCGCCGGCTTGGCACCTTGAGCCCACGCTCCTGCCATCTCTTCTTCATGGCCTCGTCGGGGGTGTGACGAGCGTGCCAAGGTCTCTTCCTCTAGTTATGGACGGCGACTAGATGGCTTCGGTCTTGGTCCCTTCTTCGAGCGGTGAGCCTCATCCCAACCGGGCTCCTGCTGAAGCCCAGTCGGCGTCTGGAGGGGCGCCAGCCCCCAGCCCCCTGCAGGAAAGGGGCGAGCCGCTTCAGGTCCCGTCGACGGCCCCTGCTGTGGAGGACGTAGCCGGCTGCGTGCTCAAAGCTGCACATGAAAGGAGCGTCGTCCTCCATGAGTTCTTCCGGGAGGCGATGGGCGCGATGAACCGGCTTGGCGGGGAGCTCACGGATGTAGACGCGCGCCTCGAGGCCGAGGGTCTTCGGCTGGTGGAGGAGTGCCATAAGCTGAGGGTGGCCATCAACCTTAGGTGCCACCAACATGAGCTTGATAATGCGAAGGCCGAGGCATCTCTTGCGACCTCGCGCGAATCTTGCACCCGCGCTTTGGAAGAAGCTCAGGAAGCTGATTGACGTCGCGAGATCGCAGAGAAGCGCGTGCGGGAGCTCCAAGCCTGGAGTGCTTCCCTGGAGCAGCAAGTGGAGGCGCGCAAGGCCGCCTTAGCATTGATGAGGGGACGCCTGTCGAGGAGGAAGAGATCCTGAGGCACGAGGAGGTGCTGGCGCTGGAAGCCATGGAGCGCAGCCTTGAGCTCGAGCGGTTGGAGACGAGGGAGCGCCAGGTTGCCCAACCTGAGGACGATGTCGGCGTGCGCGAGGCCAAGGCCCAGGAGGAAGTTGATCGCCGAGCGGCCGAGGCTCGCACGGACCTTGTGGGTAGGTATGACCTGAAGTAGAGGCTCTGGGCAGGACCAAGGCCCTCAGGTCAGGGCTGGACGAAGCTGAACGTCACAGAAAGCCGTTGTAGCCGCCCTGTCTTCAGTGCAAGCCGAGCTGGCCTCCGCACGTGCCGAGCTGTCTTCTCTTCAGCAGCAGGTCGCCGGCGCCGAATCCTCCGTGCAATGGGGCAGGGAGGAAGCGCTCCGGCGGCGGGCGCTAGACCACGAGCACGCCCCCATGCTCCAAAACCTCAGGACCAGAGCCAACGCGGTGCTGGGCGCCGTTTGTGACGAGAATGCACCTCATCCCCACTCAGACGACTATGCCAGTCACCTCCTTTTCTTGACCGACGTGGTGACGCGCTTGGAGAATCGATCCGAGAGGGCTCGCGTGCTTGTCGAGGAGAGGAGTTGCGGCCTGCTCAAGCGTGCATTCTCCCGTGTCTTCAGCCATCTCCAGAACAGCTACCCCAACTTTGACTTCAACGCCGCCATTGCCCCTGTTCCCTAGGCCATCCGGGATGACCTGACGTGTTGGGTTGAGGACAATGTGGACGCCCTAGTCAGGGCCTTCACCTCCGTGAATGACGCGGTGGTGGTCGCTGCGGATGAAGGAGATGTGGTGGACGATGGCGAGGGCGGCGCCGGCGATGGCTGCGACGATGCCGGTGACGATGACGGAGACGTCGGCAATGGTGACAGCGACGCCAGCGATGCGTCTGAGGGCGACCCGGAGGACGCAGTGAGCAATATGTCCGATTGAACCCACGCTTCCGTGTCGTTGACCCTGCATGTGAAAGCTCGGGCATGGCCCTGAAGGATGTAAGAGCATTTTGGGAGGGGAAGCCCCTCATGTAAACAGATTATTGCTTTTGTTCTTTAGGCTAGGCTAAAGATGCGTTTTCATAAACCCGCGAGTCCTGCCATGAGCCTACTGAGGGAGTCCCTGGACTAAGGGGTCCTCGGGCGTCCGGCCTGTTAGCCATGGGCCGGACTGATGGGCTGTGAAGATACGAAGACCGAAGACTACACCCGTGTCCGGATGGGACTCTCCTTGGTGTGGGAGGCAAGCTTGGTGACCAGATATGTAGATTCCCTTCTTTGTAACTGACCTTGTGTAACCCTAGATCCTTCCGGTGTCTATATAAACCGGAGGACTTAGTTCGGATAGCAGAGATTCATTATCATAGCCATACAAGCTAGACCTCTAGGGTTTAGCCATTACGATCTCGAGGTAGATCAACTCTTGTAATACACATATTCATCAATATCAATCAAGCATGACGTAGGGTATTACCTCCATAGAGAGGGCCCGAACCTAGGTAAACATCGTGTCCCTTGTCTCATATTACCATCGACCTTAGACGCACAGTTCATGACCCCCTACCTGAGATCCGTCAGTTTTGACACCAACATTGGTGCTTTCATTGAGAGTTCCACTGTGCCATCGACAAACAAGATCGATGTCTCGCCTTGTTCTCAAGGATAATATCACCACCGGAGGAACGCTGGCTCCAGGCCAAACCCTCCGGCTGGGCGGCTTTACCATGACCGCCCGTTCGGTCATTAAGCCGACGATGACCTCTTGGGTCATCGAAAACCCCCTTCGTACCGATTCCGAACACTCCAAGAAGATGGATCCGACGGAGCTTTTGGCCTTAAACGAGCTCCTAGATCGCATCGCTGCCCTAGGGGTAGTCGAGGAGCGAGTCGACAACTCTTCCCCCATATTAAGGACAGACTATGTCCGGATCTCCAGTCTCGAAGAGCCGGACACCTACTCGCGAGGCGAAGCATCCTGCCCTCCGAACATAGAATCAGACGACGGGCTTAAGAAATTAGTAGGCATCCCGGAGCCCGATCTGTTAAGTTCGGAAGACCTTCAGACTCCGGATCCAAAACTGGGGTAGGGTTCAGATTTAGATCCACCCACCCACCCGAATACAAGCACTCTCATGAGCATAAAACAACACTCTCAGGAAACGGTCCACCACTTATGGGCTAGATTCCTTCTTGTCAAAAACAAGATTAAAGATTGCCGCGACGAGGAAGCTATCTTAGTGTTCCGCAACAATTGCAGGGACGAAGGAATCCTCAACGCCATCAACCGCCGTCGCATCCTACACTTCACTGACTTGGCAACTATCGTACAGAAGTACAGTGCAATGGAAAGCACCTGGAAAACTCAAACAACTCGTTGGGAATCATCTATCCCCACTCAACCCCATATTCAGGCAAAAAGGGAGCACCCGGCCAACACGCCCAGTTCAATAGTAAAGAAATACAAGTATGGTATGGGGCGCGGAACCATTCTGGAAGGATGGATCAATGGGCCATGCAAAATACATGCAACACCCGATAACATACCAACACATAGCCTTAGAGCATGCTGGACACTTCGACAAGTGGCCAAGAGCGGCGAGGATATCCTCACCGAGAATAACCTAGAACAACACCCCCCAGAGGACAACGACCCCAAAGTACTGACGGTCTCCGAGACATTCGCCTCAAACAATAAGCGCAAAAGAGCACTACGGGACTCACCGAAGTCTGTCAAATAGCAGCGATAAACCCTTGGAACGATACGGCTATAAATTTTAATGCTGGCAACGAACCAAAATATAGGACAGTCCGAGCACCAGCCGCCTTGGTCCACAGTCCAATCGTGGACGGCTTTGGGCTCACCAAGGTCCTCATGGACGGCGGCGGCGGACTAAACCTCATCTACGAAGATACACTCCACAAAATGGAAATAGACAGGAGCCGCATTGAGCAAAGCAGCACGACCTTCCAAGGAATTATTCCCAGTCGGGAGGCGCGGTGTACGAGGAAAATAACACTCAACGTGGTATTCAACACGCCGGAGAATTATCGGTCCGAAGAAATAACCTTTCAAGTGGCCCCTTTCAACAGCGGATATCACGCCCTCTTAGGGTGAGATGCATTTACACGCTTCCAAGAGGTACCCCATTATGGATATACGAAGCTTAAGATGATTGGGCCCAACGGTATAATCACTCTAGCTAGTGATCTGGACATAGCACTCCGCGCTGAGAATAAAACCACATCCCTGGCCCTTGAGGCATTATCTGAAGGCCTCAGGGCCGAAGAATTAACCGCGCTGCGCTCCACGGTGGACAGGGATGATGTGGTCCTAGACAAACGACCGAAATCCACCTCCTTCAAACCTGCAGAAGAAATAGTCAAATTCCAAGTCCATCCAACGGACCCCAAGAAGACAGCATCCATCGGAGCACAATTAGACCCAATGGTCGACGCCGCACTACGAGAGTTCCTACGCGAGAATTGGGATATATTTGCCTGACACCCTTCTGATATGCGAGGAATCCCACACGAGTTGGCCGAACACAAGCCTCAATATATTAAAGGGATATAAACCGGTCAAGCAAACACTGCGGTGCTTTTCCGAACCCAAACGTCAAGCTATGGGGGAGGAGCTAGCCAAGCTAATTAAGGCTGGATTCATCAGAGAAATAAAACATCCGCACTGGCTGGCAAACCTGGTGATGGTACCAAAGAAGGACAAATCCTGGCGGTTGTGCATCGATTTTAAAGACCTCAATAAGGCTTGCCCTAAGGATCCCTTCCCCCTCCCCTGCATTGATCAGATCATTGATGCTACCGCAGGACACAACTCACTGTGTTTCCTTGATGCATATTCTGGATACCATCAAATCAAAATGAAGGAGTGCGATCAAGCCGCAACAGCATTCATTACCCCATATGGGCCATTCCGCTTCAACACCATGCCCTTCAGGGTCAAGAAAGCCGGTGCCACATACCAACGCATGATTCAAACATGCCTGGAGAAACAGATCAACAAGACAGTTGAAGCTGATGTGGATGACGTCGTCATAAAAACTAGGTGCGTCGAAACATTAATAAGCGATTTACGTCTCACAATCGATAACCTCCGCGCGTGTGACATTAAGCTCAACCCTGAAAAGTGCGTTTTCGGCGTCCCCGCCGGAAAACTGCTAGGCTTCATCGTTTCCAACAAAGGAATTGAAGCAAATCCAGCCAAAATCTGAGCTCTGTCACAATTGGCTACGCCAACAGACCTTAAACAAGTCCAAAAGCTCGCAGGTTGCGTGGCAGCTCTAAGCCGCTTTATCTCCAAATTGGGAGAAAAGGCGCTGCCACTCTATCGCCTTCTACGGTGAACCGATCACTTCGAGTGGACGGACGCGACAATAGCCGGACTGGAGGAAATAAAAAACCTTCTTGCGAGCAACCCAATCCTGGCCATGCCAAATGCCGGCGAACCGATGTTGTTATACATATCGGCAACACAGCAGGTGGTGAGCGCCGTGCTCGTCGTCGAACGAGAACAGGACGGACACAAATTCCCGCTTCAGAAGCCAGTATACTACGTATCCACTGTTCTTACACCATGCAAATCCCGGTACCCCCATTATCAAAAGATAGCATACGCGGTCTTCATGGCATCTCGAAAGCTCCGTCACTACTTCCAGGAATGTTTTATCACGGTGGCTTCCGAAGTACCACTCAACGACATTATAAACAACCGCGATGCCATGGGCCAGATTGCCAAATGGGCCATTGAGCTCCTTCCATTTGATATTACATACAAACCATGTCGAGCTATTAAATCCCAAGTACTGGCTGACTTCGTCACCGAATGGACAGAGGCCAAACTCCCTAAAGAGTATGACACATATTCTAATTGGGTTATGTATTTCGATGGCTCCAAAATGCTGGCAGGGCTTGGGGCGGGCATCGTATTAACGTCACCAACTGGAGATGTCGTTCAGTACGTACTCCAAATACTATACACAGACTCCAACAATGCAGCCGAATACGAGGCCTTATTACATGGTCTCCGGATGGCTGTCTCCATGGGCATACAGCGCCTAGAAGTGCACGGGGACTCAAACATTGCAATATCTCAAATAAATGGAGACTTCGACACCAAAGATCCAAAGATGACAGCTTACCGTAATGCCATCATAAAAATGTCGGCCCGGTTCAAGGGGCTCGAGTTCCACCATGTGGCACGAGAAAGTAATCAGGCGGCCGACGTCCTTGCTCGTATCAGCGCTAAGCGCGACCCCGTTCCACCCAGTATCTTTATAGAAAGGCTTTTTAAGCCATCCGTGGTGTGGCAGGGGGGAAAACGGCAACAGTAGTCCGGATCCGAACATAACCCCAAATTCCGAAAACACCGACATCATCGGAGGCTCAGCCACCGAAATAACACCGTCGGCGCATCTCATCATGGCAGTCATTGCTCCATGGACTGAACCCTTCCTGGCCCACCTTAACAATAAGGAGCTTCCCGAGGACTAGAATGAGGCCCACTGCATCGTCCGGCGTTCGAAGGCCTACAAGGTTCATGACGGAGAGCTCTTTAAGAAAAGCGCTACCGGAGTTCTTCAAAGATGTATCTCCGAGGAAGAGGGGCGGAAACTCTTGGCCGAGATTCACGCCGGACTCGGCGGTCACCACGCCGCAGCTCGGGCCCTTGTTAGCAAGGCCTTCCGTACAGGGTTTTATTGGCCGACGGCCCGAGCAGATGCACAGGACCTTGTCCAATGTTGCGTCGGATGCCAACTCTTTGCCAACCAAAGCCATATGCCCCCCACTGCCTTACAAACAATCCCCATTGTTAGCTTTTTGCGGTCGGGGACTCAATATGATCAGACCCCTTAAAGGAGGAAGCCATAAGAGAAAGTATCTGCTGGTCATGGTGGATAAATTCACTAAGTGGATAGAGGCCAAACCAGTCAAAACGGCCGAAGCGGGGCCGGTAATAGATTTCATATCCGGCGTGGTACACCATTATGGTGTCCCACACAGCATAATCACCGATAATGGCTCTAATTTCATAGCCAATGAAGTGAAAACCTGGTGCGCTAATCTGGGCATTAAGCTCGATTACACCTCTGCTATCACCCGTAGACAAACGGGCAAGTCAAACGGGCTAATGGTCTTATTATGAGCGGCATCAAACCTAGACTAGTGTGGTCTTTGAAAGAATCAGACAAGCACTGGGTGGAGGAACTTGACTCCGTACTCTAGGGGCTGCAGACCACGCCCAACCGCACTACTGTATATACACCTTTCTTCATGGTGTACGGTGCGGAAGCAGTGTTACCCTGCGACATTATTCATGACTCACCTCGAGTGCGCATGTATGAAGAGAGAGAGGCCAAGCTTGATCGGCAGGACAGCTTAGATGCCCTGGAGGAGGAGCGCGGCATCGCAAAAGTCCGTTCTGCATTTTATTAACAACAGGCTCGCAGGTATCAAAGCAGAGAAGTATGGTCCAAGACTTATAATGTTGGTGAACTCGTTCTATGCCTGCCAGAGAAGAAAAAAGGACAAACTCAAGCCAAAGTGGGAGGGTCCCTTCATCATTGACGAAGTTCTCATCCGGAGGAGCGTACCGCCTGCGTGATGCGTCAGACAATCACTTGGAGCCGAACCCCTGGAATGTGGCCAGACTCCGACGATTCTATGCCTAGCGCCGAACTGTGTTCGTCTCCTTCCTCCTGTTATTAACGTGATTTTTTCTCTCTTTTCGTTCTTTATCTTTTATCGTTTTGCTCTTTAGCCCTACGGCTTTAGTACGTCTAAACCGTGCTGCCGTGATACGCACATCTCCAAATATGTACGTTCATATACCCGGGGTGAGGGAGTCCTGGATTAGGGGGTATCTGGACAGCCGGATTATATCCTTTTTCCGGACTGTTGGACTATGAAGATACAAGATTGAAGACTTCGTCCCATGTCTGGATGGGACTCTCCTTGGCGTGGAAGGCAAGCTTGGTTATACGGATATGTAGATCTCCTTCCTTGTAACCGACTCTGTGTAACCCTTGCCCCCTCCGTTGTCTATATAAACCGGAGGGTTTTAGTCTGTAGGACAACAGACAATCATACCATAGGCTAGCTTCTAGGGTTTAGCCTCTCTGATCTCGTGGTAGATCAACTCTTTTAATACTCATATCATCAAGAACAATCAAGCAGGACGTAGGGTTTTACCTCCATCAAGAGGGTCCGAACCTGGGTAAACATCGTGTCCCCTACCTCCTGTTAGCATCCGCCTAGATGCACAGTTCGGGACCCCCTACCCGAGATCTGCCGGTTTTGACACCGACATTGGTGCTTTCATTGAGAGTTCCTCTATGTCGTCACCATAAGGCTGGATGGCTCCTTCAATCATCGATAGCGATGCAGTCCAGGGTGAGACTTTTCTCCCCGGACAGACCTTTGTATTCGGCGGCTCCGCACTGCGGGCCAACTCGCTTGGCCATCTGGAGCAGATCGAGAGCTACGCCCCTGGCCACCAGGTCAGGTTTGGAAGCATAAACCACACGGCCGACATCCATGGAGAATTGATCTTCCACGGATTCGAGCCCTTGCCGAGTGCGCCGCACGGTCACGATGAGCATGATTTAGCTCTACCATCGGACAGTGTTGGGAGATCGCACCGGCGACCGCTCCGACCCTCAATTCGGAGCCAGTCACGCCATCCAAGGACGGTTGGATAGACCCTGCCATGGAGGCCGCACTCTCAGCGGCGATAGAGCCAAATGCCAGCTTCACCCCTAACGAGAGCCGTGTCGCCGAACTGCCGGATCCTTCCCCAGCCCCGGACTCCAAACCGCCTGCGCCCATGCCTATCGAATCCGACTGGGCGCCAATCATGGAGTTCACCTCCGCGGATATCTTTCAGCACTCGCCCTTCGGTGACATGCTGAATTCATTAAAGTCTCTCTCCTTGTCAGGAGAGTCCTGACCGAACTATGTCTGGCAGGATTGGGATGCGGATGACGAAGAAATTTGCCGCCCACCCACCACCCACTTAGTAGCCACTGTCGACGATTTGACCGACATGCTCGACTTTGACTCCGAAGACTCGACGGTATGGATGACGATGTAGGAGACGAACAGGAGCCACTGCCCACAGGGCACTAGACACCCACTTCATCATATGATGTATAAATGGTGGACCGAAAGAAAACGACGACGAGGAACGGAAGGACGCAGCGGAGGATCATTCCCCTAAGAAGCAGTCAAAGCGGTAGAGCAGGGTGAGCCAGCGAACGACAAACATGGCATTGAACCACCGTCCGACCACGGCAACACGGAGAATCAAACCGAACAACCCGACTCCGGTGAGGATAACAGTCCGGATGACATCACACCGGACAGGCACCCGAAGCAACAGAATACCCATCAAAGGCTTGTTGCCACTGCGAGGAGTCTGAAAAAGTAGAAGCAAAGGCTCAGGGCTGCACAAGACACACTCAGAATTAGATGGAGTAAAGTACTCAACACTGTAGCAAAATACGGCGGTAGTCGCCACACAAAGAGCTACCCGAAGCGAAAGCTGCTACCTGAATTCGATGAGGAGGCCTTAGATCCCCCGCAATCAAAAAACAAAACAGCCATCCGGTCGGATAGATGACCTCGTGGCCAACTTAGAGCGGCAAACGACGCCACACACAAGCCAGTATGCGATCCACGTGAGGGCTCGCATCAGAAGGACGGCGCAACCAGATCCATCTATGGACCAAGCAAGTGCGCTCTAGCACGCAATGCAACACAACAAAAATCCGAACACCACGGTACACCCAAATACAGGGGTGCCGCGAACCCCCTATGTTTCACCAATGAGGTGCTGGACCATGAATTTCCAGAGGGATTCAAACCCGTAAACATAGAGGCGTACGACGGAATGACAGACCCTGGGGTCTGGATTGAGGACTACATCCTCCATATCCACATGGCTCGAGGAGACGATCTCAACGCCATCAAGTACTTACCCCTCAAGCTCAAAGGGCCAGCTCGACACTGGCTTAAAATCCTCCCCGAAAACTCCATTGGATGTTGGAAAGAGCTCGAAGACGCTTTTCGGGCGAATTTTCAAGGGACCTATGTCCGACCACCGGATGCAGACGATTTAAGTCATATAACTCAATAGCCCGGAGAGTTAGCCCAAAAGCTTTGGAACAGGTTCCTCACTAAAAAGAACCAAATAGTCGACTGTCCGGACGCCGAAGCCTTAGCAGCTTTCAAGCACATCGTTCGAGACAAATGGCTTGCCAGACACCTCAGCCAAGAAAAGCCGAGAACAATGGCATCATTGACAAGCCTCATGACCCGCTTTTGCGCGGGCGAGGACAGCTGGTTAGCCCGATGCAGCACCAGCGACCAAAGTACATCCGAAGTCAGGGACGGAAACGGGAAATCACGACGCAGCAAAAACAAGCGCCGGAATCAAGAAGACATCCCGAAGAGCACGGCGGTAAACGCCGGATTCAGAAGCTCTCGGCCAGGTCAGCAAAAGTGGCCTCCAAAGGCAACAGAGACGAACTGTCCAGCCTAAACAAGATTCTGGACCAAATATGTCAGATCCATAGCACCCCCGATAAAACTACAAA
The DNA here is from genome assembly GCF_056163025.1 of Triticum urartu. NCBI lineage: Eukaryota > Viridiplantae > Streptophyta > Magnoliopsida > Poales > Poaceae > Triticum > Triticum urartu. The sequence continues at coordinate 204,280,018 of NC_141875.1, read as the reverse complement.
TCATACCCATAGAGAATGTTGGGTCTTCAAGCAGTCCGGCAAACTCAACGCCGAACACAAGGGGCAGGATACGCCAAGCGAAGACAAGGACGAGCCTCGCAAGCAACGCACTGGGGAACAAAAGAAATTCCCACCAGAAGTCAAAACAATAAACATATTACACGTGATGAAGGGGAGAAACAAAACGACACTCCTAGAGAAACAGGCCCCAGGGCCTATCACCGCGGAGTTCTGCCACTGGTCATCCCAACTGATCACCTTTGACCATCGGGATTACTCGGCAAGTATCCAGCATGCGGGATGGGCTGCCTTGGTGTTAGACCCGATAATTGACGGATACCACTTCACACAAGTCCTGATGGACGGCGGCAGTAGTTTAAACCTGATATATCAGGACACAGTCCGCAAAATGGGGATAGACCCAACAAAAATCAGCCATAGCAATACTACCTTTAAAGGAGTAACGCCAGGCCCAGAAGCCCATTGCATGGGCTCCCTAATACTAGAGGTTATATTTGGCTTTCCCGATAACTTCCGCAGTGAAAAGTTAACCTTCCACATCGCTCCGTTCCAAAGTGGCTATCAAGCAGTACTCGCACGTGAAGATTTCGCTCGCTTTAACGCAATACCGTATTACGCTTCCCTCATGCTTAAGGTCCACGTGGCATCATTACAGTAAATGGAAATATTGAGCGCTCCTTGCACGCGGAAGACCGTGCAGCTGCCTTGGCAGCCGCACACTAAAAGACCTCACCAACCAGAGCATTTGACAGGTCATTAAGACCACCGATGCGGTTAGACGAGTCCAGTGCAGCTATATATAATTGATACAGGTTTGATGGCTATACCCCTATAACAATACAAGGGGCTCAACGCGTGTAAACAAGTGACAATTAGGCTCAACTTTACTCATCTTGAACTGTACATGGTTTATTTAGTATAACCTACCTTTTTGCATGACAACTTTTCGACTAAGTTCCTCTCTTTTACAGATGACCATCGTGCTACACCCGTCCAGGATACGGCACAATGGAGACACAGGCGCAGACATGCAGCAGGGACCCGTTCCAAGGATTCTTTTTAGATTAAGACCCTGCGTAAACCTTCTTTACTGTCTCTTGTTGATACACATCCCCCGGATTCTCAGTACAATTGAGAAGGATGCTGCGTATTGGCATGTGGCCACGTCAGAATATTGCACGTATCTGGACACTAGGGGCTTATTACAAAGGGCACTGTTTAGGCCCGGTTTACATCATAAAGACCGAATACCTTAGGGAGTGTTCGGCGTCGCGAGTTTGGCCTTATATGCATCAGCTCTGAATCATGTCTTTGGTCAAATGTTGGGTTTGCTTGGCTCCTATGTTTTGCCGCCTTACATTCCGCTCCATCGGCTAAGGCGGCACCAGGAGAACTACTGCGATTGTGCCCTGGTTCATCCGGACGAGCACCTCAGTAGAGAAAGCAGAAAACTGACTGTCATGATATAGCGTGAGACTGGTCAACCACTCTATGACCTAGCAGAATCTTCGGGATTCCTCCACCTTAACGAAGGGCCGTTTCCCGGCCAGGCATGTACGCGCCCCGAATCCGGATGAGCGCGGAGCCACCAGGGGCTATATAGTAGCCCCACTGTCAAACTCCTCTGGCTAAGTGAAAGTGTTAAAGCATTATAGTCCGATTGCCTAGTTCGCTGTGCTATCACCTCCTTAATGGACCAAGATGTTGGATCAAGTGTGAACATGCGTCTTCTGCGAACACCCCCGCATTATATGCGTGGGGGCTGAAGCCGACAACTACCATCTTTCAGGTTATATACATATATACATAAACGGCCGCACAGGAGGCATCATAGTACTTTCGGGCAAAAGTATAAATACAGCCTTGATAAACTCAATAAAACATTGTTTTTACAATGGGAATACATGTCACTTAAACATAATATTCTTCGAGCACTGAGTCTCTATCAAACGAGTGCCTTCAAGAACTTCTTCAAAGTAGTGCTCGGCAGCCACTCGACCTATCGCCGAACCCTGTGCCGCAACAGTAGTGGCATCCATCTCCGCCCAGTATGTTTTGACACGGGCAAGGGCCATCCGCGAGCCTTCTATGCATGCCGACCTCTTTACTGCATCGATGCGTGGCACATCGCCAAGGAATTGTTGCACTAAGCTAAAGTAGCTATTCGGCCTTGGCCCTCCTGGCCACAAATGATTCACAACGGACCTCATGGCAAGTCCGTATAATCTATGGAGCTTGGCCCAACCGGCCAATCTCTCATTCAGCAACAGCGGACGGACTGGAGCGTGAAACTATGACCAGAACAACTTCTCCACTTCAGGACCTTTCTGATCCTTGAAGTACTCGGTCGCATCCGCAGCACTTGCAGCCAAATCCATGTACTCATCCGCAGAACTCCATAGCCGGTCCAGAGGAGCATATTTCGGATCTCCGAACTTAGTACGCAACAAGAAGGGCTTCCCAGAAACGATATCGGCAGCTTGATTCAGCTCCTCCTTCGTCGCTCTAATTTTGGAGCGGGCTTCCTTGGCAGCCACCCGGGCCTTCTCTAGGTCCGTCGCCTTCACCCGGTTTTCTTCTTCAAGAAGCCGGTAACAGTCAGCAGCATCTTTTAACTCCACGGACATCTTGGCAATTTTTTCTTTGCTCTCGCAATGTGCGGCCTGTTCGGCCCTTAACTATTCGATCGCCTTTTAAGCGGCCACATTACTACTCCTCGCTTGCTCCTTGGCTCGGGCAAGCTCTGCCCGAAGGGTCTCCACGATGGCAACTCCATCTGCAGTCACAACATATTAAAGATACTGGCATCATGCTGCTCTTACTATGTGACAATCACCAGAAAAATCACCTACCTTGTGCCTCGTTAAGCCGCTTGTTAACAAGCACGATATCGGCATCTGCCGCATCCAGTTGCCACTTTAGTTCGGCAAACCCATCAGTCCGGCTAGCCACTGGAGCTTCAACCACCTGCACATAAAGGTGGTCTGGTTATTACCTGGGACTATGATCCTCTGTTTGCCGCCGTTTTCAACGACAACCAGAGTCTCAGGGGCTACTATCTACACAGGGCACATCTAAAAATGTGCGATACTGTCAAAAATGTACATCATTTCGTGTACCTCAAAACCTGTCAGTAGACTCATAAAGGCTTCATGCAACCCGCTTTCGGCGGACGAAATCCTTTCAATCACCACACCCATCAATGTGCGGTGCTCTTCTGAGATAGCCGCTTGCTCTAGCAGATCCCTCAGTACGTCCGACCGCATACCAGACGGTGCCGGACCCTTTTGATTGCTCTCTTCAAGAGCCGGATACTAAGGACTTCGGGTGGCCATAGGATTACCTTCTGGCCTTGCCAGATCAGGAGAAACCCTCCGCGACGACACCTCGGGGTTGCCCACCTCGTGAGGCGGTGTGGCAGGGGGAGGCATTTCGCTCTCCATCATCTCTGGCAGAAGATCCCCTGAAGACGAGCTCTGCTGAGAAGGGCTAAGATCCGAACTGCAAGATAAATGCCTCGGTTATTTTCCTCAGAGGTAAAGTGAGATATTTTCATTTACCCTTTTACTTACAGCTCGGTGGAGGGCTGATCCCCTTGAGGGCATAGTGCGGCCAGGGTATCCCCCAAGGCAGGACCCTCCGGCGGAGATTTCTTCCCCCATTTGGAGACCGTTGTCTCCGGGTCCTCAGAGGCGGTTCTCTTCCGTCCCTGGGGAGAGGAAGTTTCAGTTCCTCCCCCCGGCTAACCTCCTTCGCAGAAGCGCTAGCCTCCTTGTTCCCCCCTTTATCTTCTCCTGAGGGCGCTTGATAAGGCGTGATCTCCAGCATCCTGGTTAGCACGGGATTTTGTGAGGTCTCAGGGAGGGGGGCCGAACACCTGATCAACTTTGCCTTTGCTATCCAATCCTGGGTAAAAGAGCGGCTTTTTTAGGGCAATGTAGTGATAAATAAACGGACAGTGTGTTCGGATTCGGGACTACTTACTTGGGTATCCGGGCGATTGCAGCTCACGCCTGCATCCTCAGTGATGTTCGGACACATTATTTGTGGTCCGAAGAACAATTTGTACATCTCTTCGTGCGTCATGCCGAGGAAATGTTGAATAGCTCGCAGTCCTTCCGGGTTGAATTCCCACAGGCGAAGGGGCTGGCCTTTGCAAGGCTGGACTTGACGAACTAGCATGACTTTCGCTACCATAACTAGACTGAAATCTCTCTCAGAGAGATCTCGGATACGGCTTTGCAGTATTGGCACGTCCTTGGCTGGACCCCAGCTCAGCCCCCTACTGATCCATGACATCAGTTGTGGTGAGGGGCCTAAGCGAAATGTGGGGGCAGCTACCCACTTGGCACTTCGAGGAGCTATGATGTAGAACCACTCCCGCTGCCACAACCGGACACCTCTGGGAAGTAACCCTCAGGCCATGGAGCGTCAGCAATTTTGCTTATTCAAGCGCCTCTGCACACTGCGTGCTGCCCCTCGATCATCTTCGGCTTCACATTAAAGGTCTTGAGCCATAGGTCGAAGTGAGGGGTAATGCGGGGGAAGGCCTCACATACGACAATAATTGTCGAGATGTGAAGAAGGGAATCCGGGACCAGATCGTGAAAATCTAGCCCGTAATAGAACATAAGACCCCTGACAAAGGGATCCAGAGCGAGGCCTAGTCCTCGCAGGAAGTGGGAGATGAACACGACGCTCTCGTTGGGTTCGGGAGTAGGGATGACCTGCCCTCGGGCAGGCAGCCGATGCGAAATTTCGGCGGTCAGATATCTGGCCTCTCTCAACTTCTTGATGTCCTCCTCCATGACGGAGGAAGGCATCCACCGACCTTGAAGGTTGGATCCGGACAAGTTGAAGGTCCGAAGTGCCAAAACCTGAGCTTTGGGTGTTGGAACTCGAGGCGGGAGGTGGATTTGATTGAGCACGAGAAGGAAAAAAGAAAAAGCCTTGTCCCCTTTATAAAGAGGGTGGATATCAAGCGTCCTCCTCGTGGACGTTTGGGACTTGCCTAAGATCTAGGAGTCCTATCAATAGGCATGGTTGGGTTACCCACGTCCGTATTGATGAGAATCCCGTAATAAAGGGGACACGATCTCTGCTTCCACAAGACGTGCCAAGGAAACCGCCTCGCGAAACACGCTGAGATTGGTTATGAAAAACGATTCGAATAAAGACCTGGCTGTGGTGTGATGTCATGCTACGGGGTACGTCAGCAGATTAGATTTGTGGAAATATTATTCTCTCTACGGTGGTATGTGGAACTTGTTTTGCAGAGCCGGACACGATCCTCGTGTTCAAAATCTTCTATGAAGTATTCGGAGGAGGAACCCTCCTTGCAATGCCGAAGACAATTTGCGCGCCGGACTCATCGTCATTGAAGCCTGGATCAGGGGCTACTGAGGAAGTCCTGGATTAGGGGGTATCCGGATAGCCGGATTATATCCTTTGGCCGGACTGTTGGACTATGAAGATACAAGATTGAAGACTTCGTCCCGTGTCTGGATGGGACTCTCCTTGGCGTGGAAGGCAAGCTTGGCTATACGAATATGTAGATCTCCTTCCTTGTAACCAACTCTGTGTAACCCTAGCCCCCTCCGGTGTCTATATAAACCGGAGGGTTTTAATCCGTAGGACAACAGACAGTCATACCATAGGCTAGCTTCTAGGGTTTAGCCTCTCTGATATCATGGTAGATCAACTCTTGTAATACTCATATCATCAAGAATAATCAAGCAGGACATCGGGTTTTACCTCCATTAAGAGGGCCCGAACCTGGGTAAACATTGTGTCCCCTGCCTCCTGTTACCATCCGCCTAGACGCACAGTTCGGGACCCCCTACCCGAGATCCACCGGTTTTGACACCGACGCGGGGGCTTCTCGTACAGAAGCTTGCTATTATTCTTTGAGCATCAAGCTCACCACATATGCGTTTTTCCATATGTACCTTTTCTTCGCCATTATATGCATCGATATGACTTAAGTTTTGGCCAAGCTGGGTTGCTTGGCTCCTGTGCTTATGCCCACATTCCCGTTAGTTCGGCTAGGGCATAAAGGGAGCACCTCTGCGATTGTTACTGACAGGTCAACCGGATGTGTACCTCAGACTGGATGAATCCAAAAGCTAGCGTTCTTAAGGGAATATTCGGTCGGTGAATTAAAGATGTTCCCTCATTCATTCCATTATGAAACCCCAGAAGTTACGTACTCTGCGATTTCTTCAATCACAGTTCGGACATGCAAATTAAACGCATGCGCACCCAGGGAAAGGAACCCTTAACGGAACTATTCTCTCTGGAAGATGTTTCTTACATAATGTAATATAACATAACTAGCCGGATACACATTGTGTGTTCAAGCAACTATGACCCCTACGCCTGGTTCCCATGCATACCCCGGTATATTCTACCATTAGGGTATTCGGAAACACTCCGCACCTTCGGGTCCAGAGGTTGAAGTGAAAAGGTCGGCCATGACAATTGTTTTTATTATCCAGCTAGAAGGAAAGTACATAGTTAGGACTCAAAAACATCATCCTCTATACCGTCCAACAGGTGGTCTAACTTACAATCGTTTTGGGAGTATCTAGCAGCCACCTCTACTTGGCCATATATTAAACTAATGGGAATCTCTTCCCCATTTGACCCTACCGGTCCGACCCGGGCCATGTGATTCAGATCCAGCTTGGCATATCGTGTTTTTACCATGGCCCAGGCTTCTCGCGCACCCTGTCGGCAGGCCGATATCTTCCACAGTCGGATACACCGCCGTTCTCCCTTGAACAACTCTACAAGCTTCTCCATACTCCCTGGAGGGGAGTCGGATGGCCATAAGGCCTTGGCTACGCTCCGCATTGCCTGCCGAGCTTGCTCGTGCAACTGCGATAGCCCTTGCAGAAGATCACTTAATGATCCGGACACCTCCTCTTCGGGACGGCCCGTTAATATACCTGCAATCACAGCTATATTAGCTACTTTTACTTCCAAACTGTTCTACGGTAAATACGGCCACATACTGAATATGCCGCCTCGTAGTTTTTTGTTCTCCTTCACGGAGTCTGCCAGCTGGGCCCGCACATCCTTAAGCTCTTCGCCCAGCTGGGTGTTCGCATCTTGGAGTTTGTTTTTCTCCTGTCTAACACGGGTCAAAACCCGCTCGCCCGCGGCCTGTAGTCTTTTTGACTCTTTTTCCTCCAATTGATCCGATGATCCTGTTATGAGATAAAGCCGTAGTGTTAATACGGTGGCTATGCAATAATTGTTTCTCGATGGAGGGAAATATCACCGGAGGATGCCGCTTTGGATATTTCCAGTTCGGCGGTCACTGCATTCAACTGCGTCCGGCACTTTTCTAGCTCTTGGGCTAGCACGTCGTTCTTCTTCGATAGAACCTGGTCATGCATCGATCCTCAAATCAGTTGTCCCAACTACTTTAAGTCTGGGGGGCTACTGGCATATGGTTATCATAGTCAGATGAAGTAAACTTACCTGCACATCTTTTATATGCTGCTTTGTGGCTCTGTTAAGTCCATCTCGAGCAACTCAGATATATGCATCAGCCAAGCTGAAGGTGTTAAATGCCTCCTCTGAAAAGCCAGGGTCTTGTAAAATGGCCCTGTGGCGCTGATGATTCATGGCGCTCTCCACTTCCGAGTTGGTGACGGATATGTCATCTGAATCCTCGGCTGGAGGATAGTTCGGCGTCACCCTCGCATTAGCCCCCGTCTTCACGGTAGGATCTGGATCCTGGCTGCGGGATGTATGGCCGGCCGGACCCCCGGATATAGTCCGGCACACCTTTTTCCTGATACAGGATAAACGGAAAGGTCACAGTTGGATGTGACTTCCAAGGTGCATATTTGCAAATTAATACCTCTTTGATGAAGGCTCGGTCGTATCTTCGTTTGCCTTCCTCTTCGAAGGCTTGCCTGGTGTGGGGGGCGTTATCTTCGGAGATGACCCCGGGGCAGCATGGAGCGCCGAGCGCCTCCCCTTTTGAGCACAGGACAGTGCGGTGGGTAAGGAGGAATGAGAAAACTCTCTTGGACAAGGTATCTCCGGATTACTTACATGTGAAGCAGGAAGAAGGCCGGGGTAATCGGCGATGATGGGGACATATGTACCATCATAGCTCATCTGATAGAATATACCATCCTCGAGCTCCACAAATACGCTACAAAAAAATACACATCCGTGACATTTTGGGCTGAACGAAATTTTTTTGTGTCATACATATGACACTTCTATGACGATAATTGTGACAAAACCCGGTATCATCATAGATGTGGTGGGATCCTACTTCTATGACGAAAAATCATGACAAAAATAGGCTTTATGTCCTGGGCGGGCCGGAGACGCAGCTGCATGACATTCTTTGGGCCGTCCATGACGGAAAAAACCATGGTAGAAGCGAGGGGGAGGAAAATTTCGGGGAGTTCCCGGTTACGGTGGGAGGTCGGGGGGCGAGCGATGCGCGTTTCTCTCATACACGTACGTGCGTGTGTGCGAGGCATTATCTCTAACTGAACCCGAGCGAGGCATTTGGCTCTAACTGAACCCGAGCGATTGCACTGCAGGCTACGCGTTACTGAACCCGAGCGATCGATCGATGGCTGTTAACTGAACCCGATCGAGCGATTCCTTCACTACTGCTGCTAACTGAAGCCGATCGATGCTGCCTCTGGATGAACAGTGAGCGTTGCGGGGGGAGGGGGGATGAACAGTTCCCGATGGGGGTGGATGAACAGGACCCCGTGGTGTTGCCTCTGGATGATCAGGACCCCGATCGATCGAGCCGGTTGGGGCTGGATGAACAGGACCACCCCGTGGAGGGCAGGATGAACAGTAGACAGTGGAGGGCAGGATGAACAGTAGCCCATGGAGGGGTGGTTGAACAGGAGCCCGTGGAGAGGGGTGGTTCAACAGTAGCCGGTGGAGTAGCGCGCGGTGGAGGCTGGATGAACAGGAGCCCGTGGATGAACAGTCGCAGGTGGAGGCTGGTGGAGGTCGACGGTGGATGAACAGTAGCTCGTGGAGGCTGGAGGGCGTCGACGGTGGAGATGAACAGTATCCCATGGAGTGCCGTTTTGCGGTACGCCACACCCCTCCCGATGAACAGGACCCCCGTTTCGACCGTAGCGCTCCAACACTAGTTCGTTTCGTCCGTTTTGCGGTACGCCACACCCCTCCCGATCAGCAAAAACCCCTGTTTCGACCGTAGGAGGTCCGTTGCCTCCGTTTTGCGGTATGCCAGACCCCTCCCGATGAACAAGATCCCGTTTCGAACATGGCCGGTCGAACACAAGGCCGTTTCCTCCGTTCTGCGGTACGCCAGGCCTCGTTTCCATCGCCTGTTCCGTCCAAGGCCTCCTGATGAACACGACGCATTCCGTTGCCTCCCCATGAACATGACGCATTCTGTTCCCTCCCCATGAACACGACGACGATGCTGTTTCTCCGTTCCGACCCAGCCATGTACACGAGCCCTGGCCGTACGTATGCGCGAGTAGGCGTTCCAGACCCCGCCCGTATGTACACATACGTGGCCATATTTTCTTTCTTGCACCCTGTCCGCTGTACGTACATGTACATGCTACGTGCGCGCCTCTACTACGACACGCGCGCGCCTCTACATCGACCAGTATATATGTACGTACATGTTCGTGACCAGAATGACAACGCTACGTACGCTTCGACCAGGTGGGTCCCGACTATCAGGCACTTCCTTGTGTGCGAAGATGTAGCTGGTGGGTCCCAGCAGTCAGGGGCAAACATTTTTTCGCAAAATACGGTGGCCCGTCCGATGGGTCCCCGCTGTCAGGTGGAGGAATAATTATTTTGCGCGTAATAAGGAGGCACTTCCTTGCTGCGGCCGCGGACCTAGCTGTCAGCGTCTCCACGCACAGTACTCTTCCGATGGAAGTCGGTCATTGACCACATTGACCATGCCGCACCGAGAGCACCATGGCGGTGGACGACGGCGAGGCCTAGGAAGGGGACGACGCGGAGCCGGGGAAGATGCGGCAGTGGAAGCCCACGTGGAGAGGAGTACGAGGGTTCACTAGTTCGACTGCGGTGTGAGGCTGCCGTCGCCGCAGGGCCTGGCCAGTGGTGGGAATAATAGGGGCAGTGAGGCCTCCACGGCAGCACAACCGGCCATGGGAGGCAGGAGCATGCGGCACGACCGGCGCTGCTTTGGGCGGCTGGAGCAAGAAGACCAGATGTTGAAGAAGCACTACGGCCGTTGGATGGACATCGTACGGTCACTAGAGCTAGTATCATTCATATTGACTAAGTTGACAAAGCCCTTCGTCCCCGTCAACTTATTAGGCCCACAAGTCAGCCTCCCACCAAGGTGGGTCCCAGCTAGGCGGTGGAGTATTCATTTTTTTGTGCGTAATAAGGAGGCACTTCCAGTGGGTCCGAGCTGACAGCGGGGGGAACGTTTTTTTTCGTGAAATACGATGGCCCGTCCGGTGGGTCCCAGTTGTCAGGGGGAAACGATTTTTTCGCAAAATACTGGTGACCCGTCTAGTGGGTCCCCGCTGTCAGGTGGAGGAATAATTATGTTGCGCGTAATAAGGAGGCACTTCCTTGCGACTGCCGTGGACCCAGCTGTCAGCCTCTCCACGTACAGTACTGTTCCGATGGAAGTCGGTCGTTGACCACATTGACCACGCCGCGCTGAGAGAACCACGGCGGTGGACGACGGCGAGGCATAGGAAGGGGACGACGCGGAGCCGGGGAAGACGCGGCAGTGGATGCCCACGCGGAGAGGAGTACGAGCGTTCACCGGTTCGGCTGCGGTGTGAGGCTGCCGTCGCCGCAGAATAACAGAGGGTGTGGGTGAGTAGAGGGATGCCCTGGCCAGCAGTGGGAGTAGTAGGGGGTGCTGAGGCTTGCACGACAGCACAGCCGGCCACGGGAGGCGGGAGTAGGCGGTCCCGCCGGTGCTGCTTTGGCGGCTGGAGCAAGAAGATCAGAGATTGAAGAAACACGACGGCTGTTGGATTGATATCCAACGGTTACGTCTTCTAGAATAGTTTGTTGACGTATATAATAACTAAAAAAATCTTGCATACGCGTCAACTAAACAGGCCCACAAGTCAGACCACTCCCTCTTTTTTTAATAATTTATATATAGCTCATGGCAACTTCTTATGCAATTTATTGCAGTCATTTTTTTGGTTGGCCAGGGCCAATTTCGCATATTTCTATGGGTTCTAAACTATTTTTAATACCGAAATGTCCAGCCAGATTTAAAGTACTTTGAAGATATATTTAAATTATTTTAATGCCGAGTGAAATAGGAATCTGAAAATGTAATAAAATTCAGAAATTATAAAGTAATTGCCAATTTGTCATCTGTTTTTATATTTACAACCCATTTCATATTACTTGCAAGATTTGCAGGCATCTTGAAAGAGTTGCAGCCCATTAGGGCGTAGAAATATAAGTAGGCCTGGATTGGGTATTCTTCAGAAAAAATAAACTGGGCTCATTTTCACAAAGAAAAAATAGCTGGGCTGGTCACATGGTGAACATAAAATATAAGCCTGGGCTAGAAGGGCCACAGCGCAGTTCAAACCCTGCTCCGTCTCAACAATACCAAACAAAAAAAATACTGCTTGAGTAGCTACGTCCCAAGTGTCAGCCGATCTTGTGCTGTTCTCTTGTCTATTGACTATATACGCTCCCTATTGTCATCCTCTCCACGTACTTCTGCCGATTCCTGTTGTTTGTTGACCATGTTGACAACCCGAGAGGGCGGCGCCGCGGCGAGCGCACCAAAGCGCGCGGAGGACGTCGGCGTTAACAATTTAGGAGACGGTGGGGCGGCGATGCGTGCGCTGAGGCGCAGCCAGCCATGGGAGGCGGAAGCAGGCGGCCCCGCCGGCGCTGGTTTGGTTTTGGCGGCTGGTGGAAGACAGGACTGAAGAAACACGATAGACTGTAGTACTTAACAACCTTAACTGAAACCAGCAGGGGCACTTAACAACCAAAGCTGAAAGCAGTATGAGTACTTATACAGGTTCAACCGTACAAAGCACGCCTTGAACAGTGCTACTTCGCCTAAAGTTAACCAAGGGTGAGGCCGCCAAGCACCAGGACAAGGCCCAGGCACCAGCCCGCACATCCACAACCTTCTAAAAACGGCTTCATCTCGCAACATGGTCAATAAACAGGATATTCGCTTTAGAGACATGGAAAAGCATGAACATAATCTTCTGTCCTATTCTCCAAGAAGGACGGGCCTTCATTATTTGAGACCACCCATGAATAAGTATCTTTTCACCTCCAAGGGGAATTGAGTAGGTCGACATAAACATCATGTTGTGACCAAGCGCAAGTCTGACCCGACCATGGTCAGGCATCTGTATAGGAACAATAGAACTCGGCAGTTCCTGTTTCAAGAAGATCATAGCTGTAAAACTGTGTATAAGCAATAGTTTATGAACAACATATATAACAGAAAACAGCTCGTACCAGAATTTTCTCGACACAGTTGGACCTGTTCAACGAGTGCAGCAGTGGCACACATATCCCACGTGGTCTTCCACCATTGAAACGCCCCACAAGGACCTCAAGACGATCAATAAAGTGTAGGAACTTATGGATGTCGATCCAGTCAACTTCAGTGCCATTAGTAACAGCCGAGTTATTACAGAGTAACAAACGAGCAGACTGCTTTACTCTGAAAAAACCTACATGTGCCACCAATTATAAGAAAATATTAGTTAGAAGTAGCATCTTCGTGAGAGATTCGTTGCTACTTCTAAAGTTAAATTGTGATTAGTTAGACAGAATAGGTGGATTAAGAAGTAATCGAGGCAACAAGCAAGAACCAGATACAAAACTAACATGGATGAACAATTGGAATGACGTCGGGGTGGAAGATCGCAGTGAAGATGAGACCAGGTTCTGCTATTTCCATCAACATTCGTGCGCCAACTTTCAGTCCATAACACTTGAGATAGTTTATCCAAGTTCGGCCATAAAAAAAGCAGCGATCTTCTTGGTTCATGAACCCAACTCTGAACTTATATCCAGGGCTTGTCTTCACTGTGAAAATTAAACTAGTGTATTTAGTTATGGCAAGGCCGAGCATCTTGAGTACATGTGTTCTGGTAGAGCAAATAATACATTGAGGAAAAATAATATGAGAACACAGCATGTTCAAAAAAAAACCCACCCTCCCGGATAGAAAAGAGGATTCTAGGAACATACTGTGCGCGTTTCAAAATGCTGTGTTAGGATGAGAAGGAACAAGTGTGGCGTCTCGCCAAGGGCACAGAAACCTGTAGGGTACTCGCACTTTGGGAACTGTAAATGAAACACACTAGATTCAGTAGGAAGAAAAATGCATCAACGGCAGCGGCTGCCATCCTAGGATTACCTGCGACCAAGGGACTTGGGTTTATCGGGGATGGATGAAGAATTCGTACCTGGTTCTCCATGATAAAACCCTATGCAATCGCCGAGAGGGGGTTTTCTCTGAACAAGCAGAGGAGGGAGAAAGGGATTCAGGCCCAGTGAAATATTGCCGCTTCGTCCGTCCAGCTTACTGCTAAAGCTGGAAAGGGGGGTTGTGATTTGACGGCTCATTGGGCATTACTGCGGCGCTACGACCGGGGTGTGTCTACCGTGAAGTTGTGCACTCTAATTTGTGCATATGGCACGTGGACCCCGTTGTCGTTTGCCCCACATATCAGCGAAAGGAAGTACAAAGACAGGAGTAACTAGTTACACATAAATATATTTTTTAACAGAGAGATACTCCCTCTGTAAGAAATATACAAATCTTTTATATCACAGGCTCACCTTGCCGAGAAAAATACTCCCTCTGCAACGCACGAGCATTATGGGGGTTCAGCTGAGAATATAATACTCAGATGTTTTTTTGAGGGATAAAAGTTGCTTTATTGAAGATTAACAGTCATAGGTATACAAATAATTTCGGGGGTTCCTATGAGCCAAGATGGCATCCACAGGGCAAAGAAGTAGCAGCTTTTGCGAGCACATGCGCTTCAACATTACACTCGCGTTTTTCATGTATGATCTCCATGGTTTGGAACATATTCTTCTTCATCTTGATCTCGTCCATAATAACTTTGCTGGGCCCCAAGTAAGCCTCTCTGATATGCTTGACTGTTGCTGAACAATCGGTGCTAATCTGAACTTGTTGCAGGTTTAAGTCAAGAGCCAGAGATAACCCCTCGCAACATGCCATTGCCTCTAGGATCTCTGAATTAGTAACACTTCCGCACACCAGTGCCGATGTTCCAAGGAAGAAGCCTGTATGATCCCGGCTCACAACTGCCAGGGCTCCCCTTTCACCATTGCGAGATAATGCAGCATCAACATTCATCTTCGCCCAACCCACAGCAGGAGGAGGACGCCACTTCTGCACTGAGCTAGTGCTTCTCGAATCCAAGTTCTGGACTTTGGGCCGCAGGCCGATCCTGCATGTTTGGGGGCCCACGTGTTCTACCTCAGCACTTTTCATATTGCAAGCGATCGGTACGACGCTGGTTTTAGATGATGTCGCAAGGCGAATACACAAAATTGAATAAAGCACGGCAGATGTTGAATGAAATCGAACGACAGTTCCTAACCAGCAATCAGAGTTGCAATTCTATCAACGATATACCATGTGATAAATAATACTATCGTACTACTTATACACACAGGACACTTGTTCCACCATGCCAGATTATTACATCAAAATCTCTCGGAGGATAGATCAGTTAGGCAGTTGCGTGCTGCTATTGAAGAATTTCAAAGTTGATTTGGACCAGCTCTCCTTGCCGAGAAAGTTCGATTTTGACATCATCCCCTACCGCAAGATATGATTTAGATTTGAACCTTGACCATCCTTTAGCATCAATCATCAAGCGACCATCCTTTGTACTTACGATATATTGAGCAGGTTCATTCACACCAAGGCTGCGCATGGTAAGAGAAACTTGGCCGCGGTCGCCCGGATTGTTGAACGACTCCCTCGTTGCTCTAGGAATTCTCTGTTTACAAACAAGAAGACATACCCAAACAGTTAGATCAACACAGTGAATCATGCGAAACAACATGGAAAGAAAAAAGAACGAAACACTTGGGCGGCCAATGCTTACCAAGAAGGTGGACATGTCGGGTTTTTGTAAGGACTTTGGTATATGAAGTGCGAACTGCAGCCCAGTCTGTTGCTGGTGCAACTGCACGGGCCGGAGCATATACAAGTGCAAGTGTTGGTGCAGGTGCCGAAGCCGCTGATGCTGCCGGAGATGGTGCTCCTTGTAGAGCTGGTGCCGGTGTCCGAGCAGGTGCCGGTGTCGATGCCCGATCCTCCGGTAGATCAGACTGATCCGCTGACACGGTCGGTGCCCAATCCTCAGCTGGATCAGACTAAGCTGCTACCGCTGTCAGTGCTAGAGCAACTGTCGGTGCTCGATCTGTGCGAGACAGCGGCGATCGTGTCTGGTCTGCTATGATCAGCTTTCTAACTTGACTAGGATCCATGACCGTGATCCAGTCTTTTTCTTCATTTCTTTTAAACGCGAGAAGGACTAATTGTGGCGTTTTTCTTAAACCAAACTGCAGTTCATCATAGGGATTCAGCTTGTACTTAGACAACAGTCTGATCCAATTTTTTCCAGTAATATAAGTGATGGACAGTGCCTTCGTTACTGACACGACATAAGAAGTGAAACCTGCAAAAATAGCCATCGTAGAGCAAACCAAACGGTTTATTATGTGATGAATGTCACATGGCAAAACCTGCATCGTAAAATTGCAGGAAAAGAAAGAAAACATGGCATTAAATCAATAAGATTTAGACAGTAAATCAATAAGATTTACTTGATGTGACACGAGTGAATCCTTACCAGGAAATCACTATGTTGAAGTACTAAACAGAAGATTGATCGTTCAACTACGCGTGGCATGCAGGGGCCCCGCCTACTCCCACAAGCAGGACAGTCCAAAGGTCGTGACAAATCGTATGGACCGAACATCCATGGGGCTAGAAATCCTGGTGGGTGCGATAAACCCTGCAATGCATACAGATATTGGAGTGTAACCATAATTGATAGACCGTCCTCACAAAAAATATGATATGCATACTTCAAAATATACAGACTAAATTGAGTGGACAGACATTAACATAGACCATTCTGAGGACTGACCACACACCAAAAGCGGTAGTACTAATAAACAATACAGGGTTCACAAACACAAATCAAGTACTGAACAATAGTACTTACTACAGATATGCAAAGTTGCACTAACTAAACTCTGCAGACTATTTTTTGCCACCGACCTACGGGATGAACCCCGCATAACTGACTAGGCCATGGACTTCGTGTGAGATGTCTACATGCACCATCACCATCTTGTCAACCTTGGAGAACCTAACAGAGTGGTCTTTCCACTCATAAACATGATGATGAAGACAGGCCACATCAGATTTGTTGGGAAGCTTTACAAGAACCACACCCTTCGTAATCGAAGGCACAGCCAGGAAATTGTTGTGGTCAAGTACAGCCTCAAGAACACGCCTGACAACAATGCTACAGGAAAACACTAGTTCAGGACACGTGGCGACAAGGACACAACAGCTGGATAGTTCAGCAGTAGAACTCATCATCAGGTCTTCCAGTTCACACGGCATGACTTGGAGAACTTCATCTCCATCGCGGACCTGGTTCTAATTCAAACAGAAACCATATTTTATTACTACCTCCGTTCAGAAATATAAGATGATTTTCGATATTATACTCCATATATGACTACATATACACACAGAAATGAGTGAACAAAGACACAAGAACATGTCTTCAAAGGCATGAGAGCAGAGGGATTACATGCAATATCCATAACACAAGTTACTGTGGCAAATATACCCTCTTAAAAGGTAGCATTGATGTTCATAAAGAACTCCCTCCGTCCCAAAATTCTTGTCTTAGATTTGTCCAGATACGGATGTATCAAGTCGCATTTTAGTATTAGATACATCTGTATCTAGACAAATCTAAGACAAGAAATTTGGGACAGAGGGAGTAGTTGAAAGTAATCTATAAGAAATCAGTGTCAACCTCTCGCATGTTTTGGTCAAAAGAGGAATTTAGAACTGTCATTTGGCACGCAAAAATCACATGCAAGATCACCCAGAAAGTTGTACTACTAGTACTAGTACTGCGTGTTAGATGAAAAAACACGATCAAGATCGAGAAAAAGATCGTCAAGAAGAGATATTACCTGGACTTGCTTAATGAGGGATCCCGGAGAGGGGGGCTTGGATAGGGCGATGGCTTTGAGCTTGTCTGTGGTAGTCTCGGCGGGGTGCTTGCGCTTCTTTGTACCATGAGCCTCGACGGTTTTGGCCGGAGCCATAGACATCACTTCGGCCGGTGCTCCAGCGTCCATCAAGAAACTGTCAAATAGAAATAAAAGAAAAGAAACCATAATCACAAACCCAAAAGAAGAAAAGAGAGCGAGTTATAGGATCAGTCTCGGGGTTGCAAGACCGGGCCTTGGCCAGAATCAACACCATTGATGCGCTCACCTTTCCTTCTTTGGGAGAGAAGAACAATGGCAGAAGCAGGTCGTGGTTTTCTTGAAGAAATGAGGAAAAAGATGAGGCAGAAGCGAGGGTTGGGTAGAGACGAAGCTGAGAGAGAAGAGTGAAATCATGGTTGCTTCGTCCGTCCAACTTACTGCTGGAAAGGAGGGGGTTTTGTGATTTAACGGCTCATTGGGCATTACTGCGGCGCTTCGATCGGGGTAGTCTACCGTCACTCTACTACGGAGTAATTTAGTGCATAGCTGGTGGACCCCGATGCTGGCTGTCCCACACGTCGGCGAAAGTGAGTAATTTAGTGCATGGCTGGAGGAGGATCTGCACGGTAGAGCGTGTCCACTGTTTTTCAGAAGAAAAAAATGATTACAGCAAGCGTTTCCACTCTTACGACGGAGGAGTGCGAAACCCGGCAGCCACTTGAACATACACAGTGCTCCTACTACTAGGCATGTGCAGTGGTTCATACGCCAGTACTACACAATCTTGTTGCTAGTGTAGTAAGATATGACGATAAAAAATGATGTTGTGCGCATGTCAACTACTCCTATATGTAACATAGTACCGCTTTTTCGACTGTCCGACCGAGAATGGACGGTGAGATCAATGTTAACAGAACTAGGTCCACAGCGCACGGAGAGTACGGTGCTACAGTACTCCATGAAACATGAACCACATGAAGCACAAATAGTGTTAGGCAGGGTGTATGAAGGGTGCACGGGATGGGAGCAAAAGTTCCCTTCTCGACCCACTTTTGGGTGTTTGGCAGAGTGCATGAAGGGTGCATGAGTCCACACTAGTAGGTTGACAAAAATACACGAAGAGGAAACAACTATATTGATATGAGAATGCAACCAAACACACCCACACGCTTTGTGCTACAGCATCTGCACCGTATGAGTTTGATCCAACGGTCATGCTGCGCCAAGACATGGACATGCCCATGCAGAGGGTTTAGCCCGACGGCCGGCATCATCGCGTTGGCATGACGGTAGGCATCACGCAGCCGCAACACGTGCGTGGCAACTTGGTTCACCAAGTGGCTGAGGCGATCCTGGACCTCGTCACGATCGGCCCGCTCGCGCTCCAGCCGGCTCCCCTAACGGCCTATCGTATCTCCTGCTTTCTGCAGCAACGCCGCCGACGCCTCGAGCATCTTTGTGGTGGATGCCTGCCACTTTTGAAGCTCCGTGAACTCCCGCACATAACATAGGAGCATGTCACTCCTCTCCTCCTTGAGCTCACGGAGCTCCACGTCCTTGGCCCTGAGCTCCGCATCCTTGGCATGGAGCTCCTGTGTCAGGAGCCTCACCTCGGACTCCGTGATCTGCTGTGCCTCCATGGCACCAGGTAGAAGCAATGGGGAGAGGAAGCAAAGGGGGCGAAACGGCTGAAAGGCAATGCAATCTATGGGAAGGCGAAGGGAGCGGGGAATCTTTTGGTTTTCACCACGGTAAAACATCAGTCGACGACTTCTCACATCAGGGAGCAGTGGGTACAGGCGGAGTCATCGTGACTAATTGCTGCCGCGCCTGCTCCCGTCAATCAAAAAATTAAAAATCCTGCCGTGCCTGCTCCCATCAATCAAAAAATTAAAAATCCTGCCGCACCCAAACACCAGAGCAACGCCGCGGTGGATATTTAAATTTACCTGCCGGCAAGTCGATAAAAAAGGGGTGAAAAAACAAATGTGGCGGCGGCCTAGCTAATCGGTCGAACTAGGCCAACTAGCTAGCCACCGTGCTTCACTGATGTACTCGGCGGGAAAGGTGGTCTTTCGTGATTTGACGACTCATTTACTTGCTTCGGCGCTATGACCGAGGAGGACCCAGAAAATGCGTGGTAGGGCGTCCCACGTCAGGAAGAATATATGCGTGCACCACCCGGGAGGACCCCGAAACCGCGCGGTAGGGTGTGCCACGTCTCGGCACGAAGGAAAAATGTGCGTGTAAAAATATACTGTATCAGACGTAGTAGAGTACCTATGGTTCGACCTCGGGACCCAGCCAGTCGGTTGTAAACACCCCACTAGCCACACAGCTTCATCGTGCAAACGTGGCACGGAGGATAGATGTGGTTAGCTCCGTCTCGACCAGCCACAATGTCTCTTGTTCTAGGCGATTCTTCTATTTTCCAAGTTTTTTTTAGTTGTAATAACACCACGGCAAGCTAGCGCCGCTCTTCGTGTGTGCCCGTGCAAAGGTTAGACGATGGAGAGAAGAGAGATTGAGATCACAGACCTGGGACCCACCAGTAAGTGAGATAACGGTCATGCACGTGTTGACGAGGCACTCCCTCTACTCTACTCAACGCAAGTACTGTATAAAATCAAGTTATGGGACAAAGCCAACAACCGTTCGTTTTTTCAGGCTATCAACTTACGCTTTGTAGTCCAGGTTGCCAGTTCGAATCTTGTCTTTCAGATTTGTTAGTTTTAGGTCCAAATTTGATTAATGACAAGTGGGACCCCCGTGTGTTATTCCGATATTTCAGTGTAGGATGGTTTTTCTGAACAAACACTTTGCGCGGTTAGACAAGTAACGGCACGAGTTACATGTATTTTTGCAAGTTTACGAACAAAAATGACAGCGGCATAGAATATCACATCCACCCCGCAGCTTAGATACTATGGTGATACGAGTTTTTACACCGTTGGAAGTGAGATCCAATGGCTTGGGAGTAGTCTTTGTAATTATGCACAATTTCCTAACTCTCCAAAGGTTTTTTGCAAATAAAACATTCAGGCCTCGTGTGTGCCGCTGCATCTTCGATCCAACGGCTCCCCGGTGCTCAAATTAGGTGCTCCTCGTAGCTTAATTACCCGCTACGGTGATTGGAGTAGTTGTGGGCCGAATGCTACGAAAATATAATCTAAACCGACCGGAATAAATGCCTACACAAATTAATCCAAGGTTGGAGTGCCCCTCGCAATGTAAATAGCTCCGGCTTTGCGAGGGATGGAGAGGTAGTAGCTTCAACGCGTGGAAGATCCGGTGTGAGAAAGTGAGGTCGATCGAGAGACATATAGATAGAGAGACAAAGTGAGTGTGGTCCAACATTCATTGAACAAATATATATGCTCTGGAGAGATATTGTCCGATTGAGCTTTTTGGCAAGGGTGAGGGCTGTAAGATAGAGCTTGAGAGATGATCCAGTCACAGACGTGTAGATATATTTTGTGCATGAGAGGAAGCAAGGTCAACTGATCACATAGGGTCGCCGTGCAATCGAAAGAGTGAGACGGGTTGGAGAGAGTGACCTAGATAGACGATGTGCGTGAGAGAGTATACAATGTGAATAGGTCAAATTGGGCTCAACATGGTGATATATCGTTTTTGTCCAAGAAAGAGCGAGGTCAATCGAGACATACGGAGAGAGAGAGATTGAGTGAGCGTGGCCCACCATGAGGTCGAAAGAGTGGTGGCGGCTTGGATGGACTAACCTAGATAGACAATCTGCGTGAGAGAGTATAGAGTATGTTGATCGAGGCCCGAACAAGGAGATATATCATTTGTGTGTGAAATAAAACGAGGTTAAACGAGACTCAGATAAAGAGAGCGAGATTGAGCGAGTGTGGCCCGCCGTGTGGAAGAAAGAGTGAGACAGTCTCGAGGGAGTGACCTAGATATACAACATGCGTGTGTGCGCATGCACGAGAGGTTGGGGGGCTAGATATGCAATGCATGTATTTAGCGCGAGAGGGTGAGAGGAAAAGGGGGGGAGAGAGAGAGCTCGGCATGGGGTGCAATGGCGGGTGTGTGAGGTAAATTTAGATATATTAAAACTGAGCACCTTTCCAACCATCTCAGGCCATTATCATTCTTGGCCGTCGGATCTTCACTTCTAAGCGTTTTTGGCCGTCTAATCAAACTCTTGAGCACTACTTCTCGCCATTGGAGCGGACAGCTACTCCAGTAACAAAATTGAAGGCCTGCAGTTAATTGGCAGCTACTCCGGCGGGTGTTCAGCGAGGCATTAAAGATGCATCAATGCCGCATGTGGGCGATTGGAGCTGATCAGCCGGTCTTGAAGCGCTGCAGTAAAGCGTCTGTTTCCACCACGTCAAGAGTCCATACCCCCACCGGCCATGCTAGCGATGAGAACCCAGAGAGGTACGAGCGACTGCGCCTCCACCTTCCCGATGACGCCTCGCCGAAAGAAGGCGCGGGCCACAGAAGGACATGGTTGTTGACCACGACGACGACGTCCTTCTCGTGTGGTTCGAGCTCAAGGCCGAGGTGGTTGTCCTCGGGGACGTGCTCCTCTCTGACAGTCCGACTCATCGTAAATGGCAGGACGCACGGCGTGTCTTACTAACTGGCGGCAGCACAATGAAATCATCTAACGGCAAGCCGCTACATCCGTTGAGGCATGTCCTTCGTGTCGGTGTCCCCTCCACACAACATGGTACATCATGTTCCTCTTCTCCTCTACCCATTCTCCTGCGGCTGCAGTGTCGGAGGTCGTTGTGCAGTGTCCGTCCGGAGACACACACATACAACACGTGCACGTGACTTGATCGATTCCTTTTCTATGTCCTAGCAAAAGTAGCTAACACACAAACGTACTTAGTTTACGAGCCGTCCGCTTGCTTGATCAGATTCATCTCGCGTCGGAAAACGAACGACAAGACCACGCACAAGTAGGAACAGAACTCGAGGAATAGAACGTCGGGCCGGTGCCGCATAATAGGCTAACAGTAAAATATTATAGTTGGTCCTTTTTTGAAGGGTTTATAGTTCTTCTTTGGAGGTTTTATTTTGTTATTTTACAAATGCACGAGCAAGTAACCATCATTCATATTGACAAAACATTGAAATTTTCTCTTACTCAGGTATGTAGTTCTGTAATGATTCTTGAGTGATACTGAAGAAAGTATTCATGAGAAAGTGATATTGAAGAAAATGATCTATGAGCAAGTCACCCTTGCTTACCTTTTCTGCCAGGCAGCCACCTCCATTTTCTATCATTCTTAATATTATTTTGATTAATGTGTCATTTGCAGACATATGCATTACATATAAAGCCAAATGGATTGATGTTGAACAGGACTGTGGCATAGTATTGATTTCATTTTTTGATTTACATGTTTATGACTCAGATTATGTCTCCTTAAAGAGGCACATATAAAACTGAATAGAAGTGCCATGTATGTCTTGTATAGGCCTCTAGCAGCGTGGCTTCATGTCCTTTAGATTTTTTTGACATATATGTCACAATTTTCTATGCTTGGCGAAAATTAAGTGCATCAATTTGTAGTTTATTCGTGGTATTCAGCCTAGATTAACTCACATTCTGCATTGCAGGCACTGCTTAATAGTCCAAACCAGAGATAGTAAAAAAAACAAATGTGTAACTAGCATCCATTTTGAACCATATGTTTGCTACCGTGGCCTGTGTTCAAGAACTATTGTTCTGCAAACACAGGGAAGGATGTGCAGGCTGTTATCAACATGATTTGATCGTTTTAAGTTTTGTAGAATGTCCTTATAATTTTGTAGTCAATGCTCTCAATTAACTATGTATTGTTTATAATGCTACGCTTGCTATCATGTAATCAACATTTCCTGTAAGATTGTTATTCCTTGATTCAACTTTTGTTGAATGTTGAAGGAAAAAGGGTATTGTCTCCTCGAAACCACTCAAATAAAAAGGACTTTCTTTCAAGCTTATTTTCTGAAGCTGGGGCCCTTGGGGATTCTTGATTGTAGCTGAGCTAACCATACCCCAAAGTCTCTATATTAATGAAAGTTGAAGTGTTCCACCTTCTGGAGAGAAAATATACAATGGGTCTTTCTTAGTTGATAGCATTTGATGCTTGGCTACCATTGCTCTATGCTTTGATGCACAACACAATATTTCATAGGAATGTAAGATAATGAATGTTCATGTTCCTCTTCGACACACAATCATAAGCATATGCATGTGTGCCCAAAGTTTTGTAATTTTTCTAATATTAGTGTATCTTCATTTGTATGTTTTTACCATTTTATAGTCAAAATAAAAGGGCGCAGCAACGCGCGCCATCAATGATCTAGTACATTTGGTAACATAGTGGAAAAAGGGGTTGATGTGTAGTTGAGAGACTAAGATATCGAAACATGGAGAGAAAGAATGAACGTGTGTTGGAAACCGATAGCTTCCTAAGGTGGTTAGGAGAGGAAGATTGACCGATACAGGAAGTATGTAGGGTTTGTGCGGGGGGGGGGGGGGGGCTAAAAACAACATTTGAATGTACATAGTACGAGACTTAATATTGATGTTTCAATTCGGTGTACATTGTAAGATTTGAACCGAGGACCAGGCATACGGGTAATTATTTTGAATTCGTGCCACACTAAGTTTCGAAAAGTTGACATTGACCCAGTTTATTGTGCTATTTTGTAGGTCATATGTTTGAATCCATCCAAAAGTTTTCTCACTACCATGGTGTTCATCATATACATATGAATTTGTATTAAAAAAGTAGCGTGGATACTGTGAAATACGAAATCCATGTTAGAATTGGAGATCGCTACGTGACACACACTCTAATTCAAATAACTAACTACGTGACACACACTCTAATTCAAATAACTAATTATGTGACACACACTCTAATCCACGTTAGCGTGGGTACCGTTTCAATTTTTTTTCAAATAACTCCTCATTAATTAATTTATAGTACTCCCTCTGTTCACTTTTATAAGACCTTGAAGACATTTCAGACAATGTGCAAAATAGTTCATTTTAAGTTGTCTGAAACGACTTACAAAAGTGAACGGATGGAGTATCTTGTTTCGAATGACTAATTATTGCAAGGAAAACACGGGCATGGTAATACATACAGATTCGTTTGCATTCTCAAATGTAGGCGCACCAGGCAAACCAGGGTTGTGTCGGGGTGGACACTGCTTCGGTGCCTTAAAGGCAACTGCCTTTGGGTCACTGGCAAGTGGGCCAGCCACCTCTTGGGCCCATATGTCATGGACACAAAGGCAGGTGCCTTAAGGCACCGAAGCATAGTCCTATCGGGGTGGTCGCGTGTGTCGGACGGGCGCGTAGCACCCAGCCACCCACCCCCTCCCCCCCAAAAAAAAGGACGACGACAATATAAGTTCGCGCTTCCATGTTTCGGATTGAAATATCTGGCGGCCCCAATTCCAGCCCTACAAAATCTCTCTTCTCCACCGTCCCCTTCCGCTCCCAGATTGCTCAAATCCCTAATTCGCCGCCAACTCTTGAATCGCCCCTCGTCTCGTCTCTTTCCCACCGTCCCCACCTCTGTGCCGGACGATGACGACGAAGATGACGGTCGCGCTTCACCACCGCACAGGAGCTACCTCATCTACGCCCTCGTCCACCGCACCGGGTGGTCCACCGACAACGTCGGCCACAGCAACTGATGTGCCTCACAGACACCGAGTTCCACCACATCAGGTGCGCTTCACCGACGCCGTCTCCCAGCTCACCGGGGCTACTTCACCGAGCACATCGTCGCACTTCCACCCCCCCCCCCGAGGCCGTTGGGGCTTCACCAACGGTCTCGTCCACTGCATCATAGCGCTACTCTACCACTCAAGATATGCATCCGTGCACGGCCAGCCAACGCCAGCGCATCACCCTCAACGGCTCTGAAGTGACCCGCACTCTAGCTAGGCGAGCATGCCCTAACGCCAACCTGAACTAGGTATCCACACATCACTCCCTTGTGCACTGTTCCGACAATGTTTGGATATCCTTTCACTGCTCTCTTAGCTTACCTGCTTATGCAACTCTGACCTTAACTCTTATTTCTTCTGGAGATATCATCTGAAACAAGAAAATCCATATTTTAGCGAAGCATGACGGCGCTATTGGATTTGGTACACATCCTGCACACCTGTATAAGCCTTGTAAGTATCTGTCCTCCGGTACAACATCAAGGTCGATTCCTCTTATTTGATCAACCATTCGTCGTGTCAAAAATCTAGAGGGGGATGCAAGGAGCACAAGGCATGCACATCCAAGCAAGTGGTAACATGGACTTGTACATGGAACATCCCAAGCGCAAGCAGAGCTGCGGTGAGCCTGTACAACGAGCTAGCGTAAGTCCCTGCATTTCATTTAATTCGTACTGGCATTCGTGTATGATTTGTGTGCAGTGGTTGATCCACAAATTCAAGTTACCAGGGGCGAACATTTAACTTAAACTATACGAAGGCACTTGCACTCCAGAAATCAACATAACTTGAGAAATGTGAAGCTACATGCACTTTGAAAACCAGCTAATGATCCAAAGTAGTTCAGATTATAAACACTAAATGATGCAAGCACCAAAAAACACAAAATGCAAAATGGTG
This sequence comes from Triticum urartu, assembly GCF_056163025.1. NCBI lineage: Eukaryota > Viridiplantae > Streptophyta > Magnoliopsida > Poales > Poaceae > Triticum > Triticum urartu. The sequence goes on along the minus strand of NC_141875.1, from coordinate 204,254,107 downwards.
TACAAGGACTACAAACATGGTCTGTATCTGCTTGAATTATTCATTCTCTGGCTGAAAATATTGAAGTGTAATTGCATGTATAACTAGTGCGCAAACTACAAATCAATATATCTATCCTGCACAAGTACGCCAATAGTTTCAAACAACAGATTAGAAAAGTATTTATGCTATGTTGTCATGATATGGGGACTTTCTGGTAGATGGCCTCGACGTTTCCTCAAGCTATGAAAATGCACTATAATTTGCTTGTCATCAATGCCTGCAAATCTCTGTCTCTCTCAACATAGTAGATCATCATTAGACAATAAATCCTTCAATGAGCTTTCAAAATGCTTGCATTAGATCCCTCATTAGACACTATATGTTCATCACCAGGAGCATGTAAAATGTTTGCATCAAATCCTTCATTATTAGTCTGTTCATTAGACACTTCAGGCTCAAGAACAACATGAGCTTGTATGTTTGCACCGGAAACTTGATTAGATACATCAGATTCAATCAGTTCAGTATTGATTGGGGGAGTTATAAAATAAGTAGAAATTGGTTTCATTTTCTCATAGATTCCCTACATACAAGCAGTTTTACAACACCGTCAGGTTTTACTATTGGCCAGAAATTGAAGAGTTGAATTAGATATAATCAGGGATGTGATGTACCTGCTCGTTGCGCATGCTACTCTTGCAAGCTGCGGCTGTCCGTTTGCGCAAGCTCGATGCCATGCCCGTGCTGCCGCCGCTGCCTCCCACGCAGGCTACACCCAGGGTTGGATCTTCATCTTTTTGTCCTTCCGTTCGCTTGAAGCCCGGCGACCGCCCTCCAACGAGGGCGCGAGGAAGTTTTGTGTCGGTATGTTCAGCGGCGGCTAGGTTAGGAGCGAACCGGACTGGAGGCTGGAGCGAATGAATTGGGATTTTTCCTGCTGTCGATCGATATGGGAGGCGCTCATTTGGGCCGCGAGCCTGCTATAGGGCCTGCCTTGCACTTATGTTATTGGACCATCCAAATTGAAACATTTTTCTTCATTTTTTACATTGCCTGCTCGTGCTTTGGGACGAACAAAACTAGCATGGGCCAACCTGGACGACTCAAACTAGGTGCACACTTTCCAGCCACCTGAGGCGGCCGCCCATACCAGCCCCTATGGTGGCGTCGCCCCTTTTTGCGTGTATGATTGGATAGTGAAAAATATTCCAGTGGCGCTTTTGATTTACCCACAGAATGGTTGAATTGCTTGTTTCTATGAACTGAGTTCGCCAATAATGTGAAGGATGCCAGTCTTTTCATCCTATTGTAGATTGGTTAGATCTCGATATGCCAAAAGTAATCGCATGAAATATACAGTAAAAGCCAGTGTGATGTGTTTGGCTACAACTAGTCTGACTACACGTCCTCATATAACATATCAAGGACGCACCATCTTACCAGATTAACCATTCGACTTACCCATGCAGTGTGGGAAGAAAGAAGTATTGGGACTGCGTATCCAAGCAATTGATGCCATGGACTCCTTCGTACAACCTTGTAAGCGAAAAGGAAGTTGCAGTGTGCCTGTACAAAGAACTAGCCTAAGTTCAGTTACCTGCTTCTCAGAATTTTAGTTAGCCACTTATTGCAAAATTGTTCAATTACGTTGCTTGGCTTAATTTAGTTTGCTACTGATTACATAATGGCACAGCCTGTTAATCATATTGTAGACTGCGCTTATCTATGTGTTTGATACTTACTATTAAGAATTACATGTTTGCCTTAACTTAAATATCTACTTGTTTATTTAACTGCTTTGCTGCTGCAACAGCGGGTTACAATGATGTTAATAACTATTTTTCAGCATCCAATTGAAACTCTTTAATTCCTTGTTTGTTTAACTGGTTTGCTGTTATAACTCCCAGTTGAGATGTTTTGCTAACTTCAACTTTTCTGAATCCAATCGGAACTTTAATGGCAAAACAGGTTAGCCCAAGATCAAAGAGCGAGGTCCCCATGGACGTTGCATCATCCCATAGCAGTGGCACCGGCCCAATCGTGCATTATGAATTGCCAACTGCTGATGCTCTAGAGGCTAAACTAGTGGTAGAAAGAGATTCTGCTTCTGCACTTAGAGATGAAGTTGACATGTTGAGGAAGCAAACAACACAATCACAAGCAGTACTCAAGACAACCATTAAATATTTGGTGGATTTCAAAATGAAGCAAGCTGAGACTGACCAGATTGTTAAGGTCCTGAAGGAAAAAAGGAAATTAAATTCATACTTGGTAAATCAAAGGTGAAATGTTCTTTCCATAGTTGAATAACCTTTGTGTTGTCTATTCATGTAATCAATCAAACCATTTGTTTTAGAGATCATGTAATAATTGTTTTTTTGTTTGTAATTTTATTTGAGCACAAGTCTGTATTAATTGATAAGACTCGGAGACATTTCATTTGGATTGCTGTGCCAGACCTACAAATATGCCAATCGGGCTGAATGTGCATTCAGCAATAGTAGTATAGATGGACCATAAGTGGCACGCATCAGAAAGGGCCAAGATGCTGGCTAAAAAAAGGATGCTGTTGTAGCCAAAAAAAAGTACAGCGGCCTGGCTTAAGTATGTTAGTTGATATTATTGATCCATATACTCTATAAGTGTTTATATGTCTGTTAGTTCCGTACATTCTTGGTTGATTGACTTGGTATTTCAATCTTGATACATCGCTTGTGTACATATCTAAATGGGAGTACACATTATGCTGCGTGTGACATTTGAGTTGGACATGAAGTGTTCCAAATATTCAAATTCACCTTAAACTAGATTCTAGTTTCTGAATTTGAGTATCGGCATTTGTAAACCATATTCATATATGACAGTGGAATACATCTTTGTCGTCCTTTTGAAGATATATAAAAACACATAGAATGATTTATAAAGATTCATATAGGAATACAAAATGGATTTGAATTTAGTTGCCAGGGTAAACGTGGATGCTTATTGTCCCAAAATTCGAAAGAAACAGCAAAATGTCCACTCCCACATCGGCTGCCCGAAGCCAAGTGTTTGGGAGATGGAAATTACTGTCTACCCATTACACGGACAATCTATCAGCCCGATTTCCACTGATCTAAATAGGGGTAGGTTAGTAACTTCAATTAGACATGAAACGACCGCCTCTGAGCCCATTCCGACACGGTGGGCGTCAAACATGGGCGGCAAAACTCATTTGATTCAAGCTCGTCCGAAAGACCTCTGTTTCTCCCTCCATTCCCCATTCATACACGGTGGGCGGAAAAACACCCTCTCCTCGTCTGAAATAGATGTAGGCTAATATTTTAAATAGGGGCAGATGTGTAACTTCCATCATACATGACACAACTGCCCTACCTGTCAGCCCCGTTCATACACTGTGGGCGGCAACACACCCTCTCCTCGCCCGAAATAGTTACCGGCAAATATTTGGGAGATGTGAGATTACCGTCCTATCACCAACCGACGAGACGTCCAAATTTGAAACGGGGCATAAGTTCGTAACTTTCCCATATTTCAGACAGGCGCGTCCCAAAAACATGGTTCCCCGTACCACTCCCTCCATTTTCCCATTCATACACCGTCCGTGCTAGAACACCCCATTCCCACACCAGCCTCCGTCCGCCACCCCATCCATCGCCGCCATCCTCCACCACATCCATCGCCACCGTCCTCCACCATGCCGGAGCGCCTACCAAGACCGCGTCGTCCACTGCTAGAGATGGACGTTTCTCATCCACGGCGACAGACCAATAGCCTTGCATCGCGTCCTCCCGCTTCATCGACATTGTCGTCCTCTTTGCCGGGGCCGCTCACACGACCTTCTCTCCCACCGCAACGGTACTTATCCCCCGATGCACCCGTCTACCGTCGCAGATCTACTTCAACACCACCAACAGCCATCGCACCCCCGATGCCTACACGGCACCGCAAGAGAGGTGGTACTTCATATTTCCTCAACTTTTTGATCTCAACCAGAATATAGATCTTAACTTGGTTACTCTACTTTCTTTTCATCTCTTAGAATTTATTTCTTAGTTCGAAGCAAACAATGGATGCTAAATATCATTTCTCCGGTTTGCAGCTTCAAATCTGCCATGGCACAGCCATAATACGGTTTAATTGATCATGCTTAGGGTTTAATTGATCATGTTGGTTCTGTGATGGTTTCTTTAATAGAAATCGGAGGGGAAACCCTCTTTTGCTAGAAAATATATGCGTAGAGTTTCCCCCTTTTATGATCACTATACGATCAGAATAAATGCTTCGTGTCATAATAACACTGCTCCACCCATCAAGCTAAACAAGCTTAGTTGTTCAAATACGAATCTGATATTATTAAAACAGAGTTGTTTAATTGGTCAGCTAAATGTTCCTAAATTAGTTTCGAAAATGCATGTTCGACGCTCGGGTGTGTATCTCTCTGTGTGGTCTGGTTAGCACGGTTGGGGAGGTGAACTTTGCATATGCAGGGGTTTATAGGGAGACACTCTCCGAGTTGAAACCACAATGCATTCCATAGATAATTTGACTACTTTTTATGTTTTCATGAATCTCAGATTCTGAACAGCATCATAATGATTATGAGCTTGCGCGCATGAAAAGAATAAAGCAGAACAATGCCATGGCTGTCAAACTTGGCATTAAGGGACTGAAATCAAGTCTGGATGCAATGCAATGCAAACACTCTCCACCTACAGATTCATGCTCAGAATATGATCCTAACAGTGATTCTGAGCTAGAGGGAGACCTAAGTCAATGTAGCTCCCTAGTGGAGGAGTCAGAGGAAGATGCCCTATCTTATTCACCCATCAAGGTACTTGCTCTAACTTTCCAAGGTTACATTGCTCGCACATATCTTGCAACTGATGCTTTGCATTGCTTCTACTTTGTTGAACTGCCATTAGCTTAGTTTACACATCGTGTATGTGAATACGTCCTGCCTATCCATTTGCAGTACATATTCCATCTGTCATCATACCATATTTATCCATTCAAATGTTGTTCTTGTGTATCAGACGTTCAAAAGGAAGTGGGTGATTGCTGATCGTGGAGGAGCACAAGCAAAGTATTTGGAAAAGGTAGTGGCACCTGATAAATCAAATAGCCCATTAGGTGTAGTTGCAATATCACCTGACCCACAAAATACCCCAACTCTAGCAGACTCTAGCCCTACTACACTGGTCATTTCTGATGCCCCAACTCAGCAGACCCCAACTGCAGCAAACAGTATGATTATGCTAGTTGACATAACACCAGCTATATGACGCAAAACCCCCATTCCAGCAAAGAGTACACCAAATCCAGTTGCCAAATCCCTTTTCGAACCAGAGAGAGCCCCAATTGCAGCAAATAGGACCCCTGTTCCATATCTTCCCAGTTTAGAAGACGAAGCTTATGTTGTTGTCAAGAACTTTGTGCGCATCTTTCCTTCATGGAAAGATTATACCGCAGACACAGAACAATTTCCAGTCTTCCTCCGCAACTTACGCGTAAGTAATGTACTAATGTTATTCATGGTCATTACTGCATATGTTTCTGCTGAAAGAAGACACAAGATTTCATTCTTTTAAATAGGCGAGGCGCAAACTGGATTGTGATGACGAGCAAGGGTTGGTTGCGCTTTTCAAGCACTCGTTGATGAAGTATCGTTCCTACCTGAGGCAAGCACACTTCGATGGAAAGCCTCTGAATGAAATTTCTGTAAAGTCTCCGGTGCTACATTTATCTGACGGTGAATGGAATAATCTTGTTACACATTGGTCTCGGTTGCAGCGTAAGGTACTCTCTATGATATCACATCACAATTTGAACTACATTTTTGCATTTTCCTTAATGTCTCACTTGTATGAAAACTGTTAGCAGAAGAACATTCGTTCTCAAGGGACCACAGAATCTCGCAACTATACTGCACACTGCATTGCTCTTGTGAGTACCTCTTGCACTGTATGACCATACTTACTTTCATAGTTGTTTGATTATGTAGCATCACTTCACATGTTAGCCTCGTAATCGTCCATTTGGTGGACATTATAAGATCCGTATGGACTCTTACATAAATTTAGAATCAACCCAATGCTTTTGAAGAGGTTTAGCTCTGCAGTCCTCTTGTAAGTACTGAACGTGGTCTGTCACTGTACTTACATTAACAGCTACTCCCTCTGTCCCATAATATAAGAACATTTTGTACAGTACACCAGTGTTCAAAACACTCTTGTATTATGGGAAGAGGGATTGGTTCATTTTGTAGCATTCTGCATCTTATCTCCCTCGCCCACCATTTACTAAAAAAGATCAGATCTATATTTAATCTTACCAACAAGTAGAATACACAGACAATGCCAGTGCAGAAGTGTAGCCCATTGCTCTTGTCAGTACATTGTGTCCTGTAACGCTTGTACTTCTAGGGATTGGTAGTTGATTATGTAGCATCAATCTGCATCTTATCTTCATTATCCTCTATCCCTTCCGGTATTATCATATCTACAATTACTCTCTACAAAATGTAGAGTACATGCAATGCTTATGAAGATGATTCTGTGCTGAAATTCTTGAGTTATCCTTCCCTTGCCATGGAGAAGGGCATTATAAAGCCGGTGTTAACTGTTAATGTAAGTCGGTCCTTCTAAAGCCTTTATCCTCAACTGCTGTTTAATTTGCTCATACTCCCTATCGTTTACTGCTGTTTAGTTTGCTGTTTCTACCAAAATGCATGTTCGTAAGAACCGTAAGTTCTAAGTTTTACTTGTAAAACCAAATTCCTTATTCATACCATGCACATTACTTAATACTCCCTATATGTATGCTTGTTTTGTGGATCTATAATCCAGTGTGTGGTGAAGCAGCCCACGTTTGCACCTTGTCATCTCCTGTTTTATCTTACTGATGTGGCTGATGATATGAACAACATGCCATGCACATTATCCAAAATAGATACAATGATTTTCTTTGCCCTTCATCTATGCTTGTTATGTTGACATGGTAATCCAGTAGTGTGGTGAAGCTCCCCGCATTATGAACAATGCCAAATTATGCTATTGATATTTTGAACATACTCTTTATTTTCTAATTTGAAATTGGATAGAATTGACAGAACAATTATCATCTTTGTTTATACACGTGTAGAACCTGTCATCTCTCTGCTTTGTTTCAGGGTGATATGCTTGATGGCATGCACAAGTCTGCTGAAGGCTGTGAGACAAACCCAACATATATTGCAGCAAAGAAGGCAAAACATCTTGAAGATAGCGAGACAACCCCAAAGTCTTGTCTTGATGCAGTGTTCAAGTTACTTGAGACTAACAGTCAGACAAGCTCATAGAATTTGTTGTCTGAATCAGTTCGACTTCTTCAGTCCCAAGTTCTAGCAGAAAGGCATTCTGCAACTCAACTTCGACTTGAAATCCTATCTCTAAGAAAGATTGCGGAGAACACCAATGAGAACCTCATCGCTAAACAGCTACACCTGGAAGCTATGACCGACATGCTAGGCTGGTCTCACAGCCTTGCTCAGCAGCTTGCGCAGCAGTTCCCCCGAAAGGCTAACCTTTCTTGAACTATCTTGGAAGTGGTCTCGGTTTAGTATTATTTTGTTACGCTGCAATGGTGCCTAGTTTTTGTAATATGCTTCTTCGTTGTGCTTTATGATCACTGGTGGCGAACTTTGATGCCAAGTGGATGTAATGTACCTTAAATCCTTTATTGTGTAGGGTAGGTTTATTCTTAGTTACTATGCCGTAATTTCTTTATTGTATAGAGTAGGTTTGTTCTTAATTCCTACTAGTTACGCAGCAGCCCGAAATGAACCCCGGCCCATGATTGTGTGAATCAAATCACGGGCTTTTAACAGGCCAAAATTGTCCGGGTCCTTGTTTCGTCCAATCAGATATCGGCTGCGAGCAGGCCGGATGCAAACCGGGCCGTAGTTAGGCCCAACTATATGACGAGCTTTTAACAGGCCGAATTTAATATAGGGCCGAAATGTTAAACGGGCCCTTAACAGGCCAAAACTAATATCAGGCCGAATTACAAAGTGGGCCTTTAGCAAGTGGGCCCAAAAGCATAGTGTCCAGTTGACGGGCCGATTCTGATATGGGCCATAATTGAGCCCAAAGCCTCTTAAAGGGCCGGACCTAATCTGGGCCATAATTTGGCCCAGAACGTGGTAGGATTTTAACGGGCTGGATCTCATATGGGCCACAATTAGGCCCGGAGCGTGGCAGACCATTAATGGACCGGATCAAATATGGGTCGGCATTTGGCCCAAAACATGGCAGCTAGTTAATGGGCCGGCCTACTAGGGTCCTCAAAATCCTGTGGGCCTACAGCTGGACCAGCCCATTAATGTCGGCGAAATCTCGTGGGCCTTTAGCTGGGCTGGCCCATTATGACCTGCAAGAATCTTGTGGGCCTTTACCTGGGCCGGCCCATTATGGCACAAAAAAGTCTCGTGGGCCTTTACCTGGGCCGGCCCATTATGTCTCGCAAAATCTTGTGGGCCTTTAGCTGGGCCAGCCTGTTATGGTCCGCAAAATTTCGTGGGCCTTTAGCTGAGCCGGCCCATTATGGTCCGCAAAATCTTGTGGGCCTCTAGTTGGGCCGGCCCATTTAAACTTGTTGGGCCGTGCCACGTGTTGACGTATCATAGGCGCCTTCTGTCCAGTGAGTGGATGACATCTGTCCCAACGATGAGCCGACACATGTTTCCTCTAGCCAATGATGATTTTACACGTGGAAAATCCCCATTGGTCGGGGCTGTTAATGGGTTATCGGATCCAAAACCCGACCCGATAGCTTAATAGCGTTCCATTACAGTGGATGCCACATGTCGGTCACCCTTAACGAAAGCACGTTTGTGACGCGCGATTTATCATCATGGAAGTGGACACTTCCGCGATGATAATTTTGGTAATGTCATGGAACAATTCTACGACAGCACAGGTATGACTATCTTGATTCTATCATAAATTTGTCATGGATGTACATGCATGACAAAAAAAAGCGACCTACTGTGACAAACACGTACCATCACGGAAGTGTATTTTTTTGTAGTGATATGTCCGGATCTTCCTCATATCCGGGGTTAAGATCTCGGTTGCGATTCTCAGGCTGAGGGGCAGGGTCATGGATCCCTTCGACAGCTTTTCGCCATTCCTGTTATAAGCAGAGAATATACTGCCTGTAAAAATGATTCAGGGGCTGGAGTAAAATAGTGGAGCTGAAGCTTACCCAGCGGGAAGGATTATAGATGGAAAATCTGTCTCGATGTTGGAGACGGGTGAACTCCTCTTTCTCCCCTTTATATAGCTCGGCCAACATTTTGGCGAGGGTGGTGGGGGTCTTCGGGCCCTTCCGACCATAGCATGAGGCGTCGTCTTCCCCGTTATAATGCCACATGGGCAGCCCTCTGTATTGGAGTGGCTGGACCTCCTGCGCTATAGAGGTCGCCATTACCTCGACTATTGACAATCCGGACTGGTCAAGCGTCTTAATCTTGCCCAGCAATAGGCTGATCTCTGCACTATCCTCTTCCTCGAGGACGCTAGCTATGGCGTTTCTTCAGCGGAGCACTTGAAAATTCGGGGAGGCCCATACGGACGGGGTCGGGTAGAGCAACGTCGTCGATGTAGAACCATTCGGAAGGCCACTCTTCGGAAGCTTTTTTCGGCATGCCGGACAGGTATCTGGTCCCGGCAATGCGCCACACTTCGGCGCCTCCCACTTCAAAAATTGACCCACCTTGATTACGAGGGCCGAGGCAGAAAAGTCTTCTCCATAAATCGAAATGGGCCTCACAGCCCAGTAATAGCTCGCATAGAGCGACATAACCCACAATATGAAGGATAGAGGTAGGAGTGAGACTGTGCAGTTCGAGGCCATAATACTCCAGCAAACCTCAGAGGAAGGGATGGATTGGAAATCCAACACCTCTTAATAAGAAAGGGACGAAGCACACTCGTTCTCCCGCAGACGGATTGGGGAAATCCTCCGCATGAGTTTTGCCATTAAAGGAGGCCAATCCTGCTCGGACGGGAACCAGGTCCGTGGGGGAAGAAAGCCCTGTGTTTGCAGCTTCGCAAGTTGGCTATGGGATACGGAACATCTCTCCCAATCACCCTTCTTGGAGCCGTGGGGACGAGAGGAAGAGCCGGGAGCGCTAGCCATGTTGGGGTGGTTTTTCTTAGCAAGCTCTGAGGATTTTTCGCGTGGTGTGGAATGGATCTAAGATCTATTCTCTTCAAATAGGCACCTTTGTGATACAGTCGGGGTGGTATATGTAAAAATACCCTGACCTCCCGCATTCGCTTGACACGTGGAAACTGAAGTTGTTGATGCACAGAAGCCGAGGAGTACAATAATAAATGGAAAGCCGAACACACTACTCAGAAGTCATTGATGGTGGAACCCGCCTTGCAATGCCGAAGATAATCTATGTGCCGAACACCTCGTCATTGAAGACTGGTTCGGGGGCTACTGAGGGAGTCCTGGACTAAGGGGTCCTCGGGCGTCCGGCTTGTTAGCCATGGGCCGGACTGACGGGCTGTGAAGATACGAAGACCGAATTCTGCACCCATGTCCGGATGGGACTCTCCTTGGTGTGGGAGGCAAGCTTGGCGACTGGATAGGAGATTCCCTTCTTTGTAACCGACCTTGTGTAACCCTAGATCCTTCCGGTGTCTATATAAACCGGAGGACTTAGTTCGGATAGCAGAGATTCATTATCATAGCCATACAAGCTAGACCTCTAGGGTTTAGCCATTACGATCTCGAGGTAGATCAACTCTTGTAATACTCATATTCATCAATATCAATCAAGCAGGACGTAGGGTATTACCTCCATAGAGAGGGCCCGAACGTGGGTAAACATCGTGTCCCTTGTCTCCTGTTACCATCGACCTTAGACGCATAGTTAGGGACCCCCTACCCGAGATCCGCCAGTTTTGACACCGACACCTACTGCTGTAGTTTACCTTTGTCCGGGCCAGTTCCGGACCAAGCCACGAGGTCTTGAGTTCTGGAGGAGCCCGCCGATCCGCCCGAGAGGGCCTCATGAGAAGCGAGCGTTAGCCATGGAAGGACGTGTGTGCAGCACGCGCGTGCCGTGCCCAGCCACCGCTCGCGAGGAGCTCGCAAGGAGGGAGGCAGCAGGGGTGAACCCCGAACCAGGGCAAGGAACCAAATCGCAGGAAATCGCACAAACGAGAAACGGCAACCCCCCGCCTTTATCAACGAAAATTCAGCTTCAAATTAAATCCAAAGCCAGAAAACAGGGCTACAAAAAGAGAGATTGAAAGCAAATGGCTGCGTTCGGCACCTAGTCTAGTCTTCTTGTCTTCTCACCAGCGCGGAGCTAAGTGCCGCCACTAGTCGTGGGAGGGAGCCCCCGAGGCCCAAGGGCAGCGCTCCTGAGACTCCGGGGCGTGTACAGCCCCACTCATTATTACGTGAGAGTGTCACGAGCGGAGATCTTCACAGGCGCGAGCCTTACTTCATATCGCCAGACGAGCGCCCCCCTTGCGCCACCCTCGACCACCACTGGGGGCGACCGGCAACCAGGACGACACTAGGGGCAAAGGGGATGCCAGCGGCGCCCTCGGCGACCACGGGTCCTCTACCGGGGGAAGGCTCGCCGGCACCTCCCTGGTAGAGGGCCTACCTCCGGGGGATGTCTTGCTCCGTGCGATGCGGGGAGGGGCCTTGCTCCTGGCTCCTCCCCGACAGCCCCCAGTGCGCTCCCCCTGGTGGAAGGGGGGCCGCCGTCTGCCGGTGTGACCTAATCCTCCTGCGACCAATGGTTAGCGTAAGCTTGCTCCTGAGAGATTAGTGGTACCCTGTAGTTGTTGTTGCTGGCATGGTTGGTGAGGCTTCCGGGAGGCTCCTGGAAGGCCTCAGTTTCTAGTGCCTCCTCCTCCCAGCTCGGCTCGACGAACGAGCTGGGGTCGTCTTCCAGCGCGTACTCCTGGTCCATCATGCGGGGTACGTAGGCCTCCGAGGCCGCCGCCTCGAAGACCTCATCGTAGTGCCCCACGCTCAATGTCGCTCGGCCAAGCGCACCGCCAGAGGTTGGTAAGGCGGCATCTCATCGGGGCCGTAGGCGGCGACGCTCGTACCTGAGCTCGTTGGAGGTGGCGGGGGTGCGATTGGGCGTCCGGTGCCATTGACCACGCCAGTATTGATGGAGCTCGGAGGCGCGCCCGAGGGCGCGCAGGCACGACGAGGCCTGCCATGCGATCCGGCCGCGGCCTGAGGTGTAAGCAGATAGCAGAAGGGAGGTGCTCGCGAGGCCGCGGTGTCCAGTAGCTTGGCGACGCGCTCCAGCAGCGCATCCCGGCCGCTCTCCATCAGCCGGCATCGCAGCAGCTCGCGAGCCACCGTGAGCGCGGTCCTCATGATTGCTTGTTCCTGTCGGGTGTTCGGCACCGTGGCCGCGGCGTGGCTTGAAGCCCTTGCAGCTGCCCGTACTTGGCGTGGAGTAAGGGTGGATGGCGCGTGACCGCGTCGCCCGTGCCCTGCAGCGCCTGGCGGTGCACGTGCTGCCTGGGGCCCGAGGTTGAGGTCTTCTTGGGCAGGCAAGGCCGCCCGGGCCGGCCAAACTCCCCACCGGCCGGCGTTGGTCCTTGGGTTGCTGGACATTGGAGCTGCGGAGTGTCGGCGGATCAACTGGCGGAAGGAAGACTCCGGCGCACCCCTACCTGGTGCGCCAAATGTCGTATTTCGGGTTCCTGCAAAACCCTTGAGGTTTGAACACTGGGGTGCACACGAAGATCTCTCCCCCTCTAGCTCGCGCACTCAACGATCTCACGACCTAGCTTGACGGACCCAAAGAACACGAGACATAAGATTTATACTGGTTCGGGCCACCGATGTGGTGTAATACCCTACTCCAGTGTGGTGCGGTGGATTGCCTCTTGGGCTATGGATGAACAGTTACAAGGGAAGAACAGCCTCCTGAGGAGAGGTGTTCTTGTGCTTGGTGAGCTTGTGTGGTTGAGGATGATCTAGATCCTCCTCCTAGCTATGGTGGTGGCTAGTCCTATTTATAGAGGCCCTTGTCCTCTTCCCAAATATTGAGCGGGAAGGGATCCCACAACAGCCAATTTGAAGGGGGACAACTAGTACAAGCTATCCTGACAAAAGTAGTCTTCGCCTGCCAAAGGCTCTGGTAGTGACGCCGTCTTCGGCTCCACGGTGACCTCCGCCCTGTCGTCCTGTTGGTCTTGGTCTTGTTGCACCGATATGGAAACCTTTGCCTGATGCCTCGGGACTCCTCGCCTGCGCTTGCCCCTTTAGCACCAAAGAGGAAACAAGGACACTTTGCTCGCTGGCGCCCGCCTGGTCTCGATCGTCACGGCTTACGTCATTGGAACCTCGCGAGGCTCGCCTCGCCTTGATCTCTCCGCCCCTCGCGAGCCATCTTGGTGAGGCCACCCCTGAGGAGGTCTTTCATCGTCTGCCTCGCGAGGCTTGGCCCCTCGCGAGGGTCTTGGGTGTTCGCTGGTGAAGATGGGTCGTACGGGGCCGCTGGAGGAGCCATGCTGCGGGCCGCATGCAGGCAAGTCTGGGGACCCCTGTTCCCAGAACGCCGAGAACGGCGTTACATAGATCACCCATGCTTTTATTATACTAATAGTTTTGAAAGCTTAGCTATTACATGTGAGGGATTTATTTCCTGCTAGTAGGTTGAACTATTTTTACAGTAGTGGCGAATAAAACAGTGATCAGGCATAGAGTCAGCATTCAGAAAAATATTGCCCGAGGAGAGACTTACTATCCCCAAGTGCAGGAAGTAATCATAGCACTTTTCAAATAGAAGTAGAATTATATGAGTGTAAATACTCGTAGGAGCTAAAAGTAGGTTCAATCTCAAGTGTGTATACCACTTACACGACTATCCTTGCATTTTAGACTCTCTAAAACTAAGATACTTCATAAAAATGGTTTTAAGGAGGTAGCTAAAGTACTTAATAAGACAAAAATATTTGTTAGGTGTTAGTCATGAAAGATTGCAAGAATGAAAAAGTGAGCTTGAATGTGTGGTGGTTGTCATGAATCTAGTGATATCTTTGCAAGTGTTCCTAGCAATTGGCTATTTATAATATTTATGGTTGTTTTTCTTATTTATGGTTGATTTTCTTATTTTGTGAACAAGTCTAATAGCAACGCAAAGACACGTCTCAATGCCCGGTAATTACCATGAAATTTTACTAGTTGCAACCATAGCAACTTGCTCATGTATTACCATAATAGATTATACACTCTTATTTTACCTTTGCTTGATTGGTAGAGTAGCATGGGGGACAAAATCTTATGAAAAACATCTAAAGCTCGGCTGATGAGGACATGACTACCTTGGATACGACCAAAAATATTGCATACATGCATATTTGTGAGGTGATTTCTAATGCAAACTATGCAGCAAGTTATTTATATTACCCAGGATAAAAATACTTCACGGACTTTTCTGTCATGTCTAATTGCATGTGTATGGGACATTTGTACAATCCACATATGAAGATAAGGGGAAAAGAGATGTTTAGGTGTTGTTCAAAAAGTCCTCTCATGTCACTTTTGGGCCAAGAGAAAATAGAGTACAAGTCCCACACGGTCTGGACTTAGATTCGGACTGCACAGACATACTTGACTCAAAACACCAATATCTCTTTTATTCGGACTCCGAATTAGGTGATTTCTTTTTTTGTTGGAAATTTTATTTCGTGCACTTTCCAACCAATTGGATTCACCTTAAATTCGTCATGGGGCGTTGAGATATTGACGAAACAATCTGACACTACAACTGAATCCGAGTAAAACTACATGTCCAAAGGTGTTGCATCACCTCTACTTGGGCCCATGAGCCTTGTCGACCTAGGGTTAGTTTTAGGTTGCCTTGGGATGTCCTCCCACCTCCTTGGCCGCCACCCCTTGCTCCTATATAAGTAGATCAATCTAGTAGCTTTTTCCTTGGGATTTGTTTAGTTAAAAGTTAGCCATTGCAACTTCTTGTACTTTGTTTGTGTCCTACGACCATACCAAGACTGCTTTTGGATCCCCATATTTATCAATACTTCATCTATATTTGCAATATTCAAATTGCATTATCATATTCTTGCTTGTTCTTTGATTGTGTGCAGGAATAGACCTTCGTGGTCAGGCTGACCATGCTTCCAGCATCATCAATAACCTCAGGAGATTGCTTTAGCGATTGCTAAGGTGCAACTTCATGCATGTTTGTAGTCGGATCGTCAAAGTTGTCTCCACCAAATTGATAGTTACCATCTCATCGATAGATTGGGACCCTCACCTCTATCAAGTGGTATCAGTTTTTAGGTTGCTCGTTGAGAATTTCTAGTTATCCATAGGTTAGATTTATTTTCTTACCTACTGTCCAAGAAAAGCCATAAAAAGTTAGATATATTCATTCTTTATCCAAACCAGTCTGAGCCATTGTAATATTCGTTTCATTGCTTGCATTATTGAATTATCGGTTGCATCACCGTGTCGATTTGCTGGTCTTAGTGTCTAGTCCTTTAGAGTTTTGAGTTCTATTCACATTAGTCACGTCACCGCTGCATCATCATCCCTTCCACTATCGAGCACCGACATCCATCCGTTTTCACCACGTGCCCCCCATCATTCATTGTCATAATCATAGTTGAAGTCGTTCACATCTTCGCTTGATCCACTCTACATCTTATCTAGTTTGTTTCGGGAAGAGGGAGAGAGAAACAAAGATAGAGAAAAATAGAGAGAGAAAAAAAGTTAGAAAAAAAGAAGAGAAATAAAAATAATAAAGTGTGAGAAAAAAGAGAGAAGAAAAAAATACGGATCTATCTAGACTCAATATCGTACCTGAATTTCAGATTGGAATCTGTTTTGCACAGTGTTCAGTAAAACAGGCTTATCTTTTTCATACAAAGATTGTTTTGCCTCCACAAGTACTCAAATTAATGCTAGTGATGAGCCAATCTGAATAGTTGCAAAAGCTAGTTCAATATTTGACACCTCAAAATCGTGTTTAGGTCTTTTTTCCCTCTGAAGTTTGCGAACACAAGTTATTCTAGTTTTTCCAGGATAGTTTTAGAATGTTTTAACTCCTCATATCAACTTGGAATTGAGTGAATATTTTTTAGTTGGAAAGCTTGAGTCAGTAGCATTTCGTAGAAAAATTATCACAAAATTGACACAAATTTTTCCAGAGGAAAGTTGGAGAGAGAGTTGTTGGTATATCCTGCCTGGCAGTTTTTTCTCGTCATTATCTTTACTACCATTGTGATCTTCACTTATATCTTGTTGTCCAGAGCTACTTCATATCCTCTATTGATGCTACTTGTGCTATTCATATCTTGTTCTAGCCTTGCATCTCTTGTCCGGTCTAGCCTAGGACCAGCACAGTGTCGTCGTTAAGCGTTTATTCAACATTGCATCTCTGAATTGATTATTGCTAATCTTTTGCTACCATATATTTAATCCTTCCAAGCTCCTCATATTTCTACATCGTGTATACATACGTTTCCCTGGAAATCGCTTTACTCGATCTTCAAAATTATTTGACACTGCTGGTTACCTGTCACCACCTGATGGATGGTAAGAACTTGTAAGATATTGATATTTGCTTTAGTGTGAGAGCTTTATGACCACATCCTATTAGTTCATAGGAACATTATGCTCTAATTTTATTTTTCGTTTCTACTAATCAAGACAAGTTCCGGAGACAGAAGTTCTTGGACGACGGATACATCTTCACCATCACGAGAGGTGGGACAAGACACACAAGCACATGGTCAGGTTATCTCTTTACAGTCATTTGAGGGTACATTTAATCATGCTACTTATCTAACTTGGGATCTTGAAGTAGAACAAGTTTTTAGTCACCATGATTTTTCTGAACTTGAGAGAGTACGAGATGCCACTGGAGCATTTACTAGTTTTGCTTCTATTTGGTGGAGTGTGCATTGTAAGAAAAACATTGATAACCAACCCACAACTTGGACAGATTTGAAAGCTGTAATGAGACAACAATTTTTTCCTCCTTACTATCATCATGAATTGCTTCGCAAAATTAGAACAATTAAAACAAGGCAGTAACACTGTTCATGCTTACTACTAAGAGTTCAAATCTTATATGCATCATTGTGACATTGAAGAATCTGAGGATGATACAATGAATATATTTTTTGGTGGTTTGAACCATGATATTCGTGCAAGATTTCAGTATATTCCTCGTTACGTTACTAGTATGTATGTTCACGCTTGTACCTTTGAGAAACAGATACAGGAAGATGCATTGGGTGACTACAACAACTACCATTCCAGTTCATGCTCACCACCACCGGTTGGTTCCTCCACCGTTCCACCTACTAGAGCAGTCACACCTCAGATTGTGAGCACGACATCATCTCAAGTGTATGGTACATTGTCATCATCCATACCTACATCAGCTACATCTTTGCGACAAGGTAACAGTAAAGGTATTGATGATATAACTTCACATGAGAATGATGCATGCCTAGTTAACTTGAATACATCATGTGTTGTGTTACTTGTTTATTTGAGCACACCACCTATTTTGGAGAATCGTGTTACTGTCATGAATGCGTCATGTTATCAAATAGGTGAAATACCAACAATTTTGAGTGCGCCAATTGAATTAACCGTTGATGCAAAAGAACCTTGTGAATCAGGGAATAAATCTGTTTTGGATCAAATACATTTGAAAATAATTGTGCCAATGTTTAATCATTTTGATATGACCTCTAATTTTGGTGATGATTCTGTGTCAAATGACTTATTGCATGTTTCCTTATTTAATCATGCTGTAGCATGTAAATTTGATGCAAGTAAGGTTTATACACCAATTTTGGGATGGTTTAATGATGAACATTGTCAATCTTTTGATATGAATAGGAGCTTCACTTATATGTGCAAACTGAGTTGCAATATTTTCATGCCTTCTACTTCTTTTGATTATATTTTGGCTTTATATTTTATGAACTATGGAAGTTACTCATCTATAGATGTGTCATATGTGCAAAAACCAAGGGAAGTAAAAATGGATGGCATATACATATACAACATGTACACCTTGCCTCTTTTCTTAGCCACATTTCAGATTAAGCAACGCCGAGGACAACTTTGCTTTCCAGATGGGGAGGCTGATGAGGACATGACTACGTTGGATACGACCAGAAATATTGCATACATGCATATTTGTGGGGTGATTTCTAATGTAAAATATACAATAATTTATTTATGTTATCCAGGACAAAATTACTTCATAGACTTTTGTGCCATGTCTAATTGCATGTGTATGGGTAATGACCCACAAGTATAGGGGATCAATCATAGTCCTTTCGATAACTAAGAGTGTCAAACCCAATGAGGAGCAAAAGGAAATGACAAACGGCTTTTAGCAAGGTAATTTCTGCAAGCACTGAAATTGTCAGTAACGAGTAGTTTGATAGCAAGATAATTTGTAACGGACAAGTAACAATAACGGTAAATAAAGTGCAGCAAGGTAGCCCAATCCTTTTTGTAGCAAAGGACAGGCCAAAACGGTATCTTATAATAAGCAAAGCGTTCTTGAGGGCACACGGGAATTTCATCTAGTCACTTTCATCATGTTGGTTTGATTCACGTTCGCTACTTTGATAATTTGATATGTGGGTGGACTGGTGCTTGGGTGGTGTTCCTACTTAAAAAAGTCTCCCACTTATGATTAACCCCCACGCAAGCATCCGCGACTATGAGAAAATTATTGAGATAAAATCTAACCATAGCATTAAACATATGGATCCAAATCCGTCCCTTAGGAAATAGCACATAAACTAGGGTTTAAGTTCTATCACTCTAGCAACCCATCATCTAATAACTACTCCACAATGCATTCTCTTAGGCATAAAGGTGGTGATGTGTCATGTAGTCGACGTTCACATGACATCACTAAGGGAATCACAACATACATATCATCAAAATATCGAACACATATCAAATTCACATGATTACTTGCAACATGACTTCTCCCTGGCCTCAAGAACAAAGGTAACTACTCACAAATGATATTTATGCTCAAGATTAGAGGGGTATTAAATAGCATAATGGGTCAGAACATATAGTCTTCCACCAAATAAACCATATAGTAATCAACAACAAGATGTAATCAACACTACCACCCACAAGTACCAATCTGAGGTTCCGGTACAAAGATTGAACACAAGAGGTGAACTAGGGTTTGAGAGGAGATGGTGATGTTGAAGATGTTGATGAAGATTGGCCTCCCAAAGATGAGAGGGTTGTTGGTGATAACGATGGCTTCGATTTCCCCCTCCGGGAGGGAAGTTCCCCCGGCTGAATCGCTCCGTCGAAGGGCAAAGTGCTCCGGCCCAAGTTCTGCCTCGAGACGGCGGCGCTCCGTCCTGAAAGTCCTCCCGTTATTTTTTCTAGGTCAAAAGACCTCATATACCAGAAGATGGGCACCGGAGGTGGGCTGGGCTGCCCACCACCCACCATGGCGCGCCTGGGGGCCCAGGCGCACCCTGGTGTCTTGTGGGCACTAGGCGGCCACCCTCCAGTGGTTATTTTCTCCAATATTTATTAAATATTCCTAAATAATTCTCCATAAAATTCTAGCTCATTTGGAGATGTGCAGAATAGGTATCTTTGATGTAGCGTTTTCAAGTCTAGAATTCCAATTGATGGTATTCTCCCTCTTTGTGCAAACCTTCCATATTATGAGAGAAAAGGCATTAGAATTACTCCATAAAGCATTATTATGCATACAAACATTATAAATAACATTAGGGAAACATGATGTGAAATGGACGTATCAACTCCCCCAAGCTTAGACCTCGCTTGTCCTCAAGCGGAAGCCGATATCGAAAATCATGTCCACATGCTTTGAGAGAGAGGTGACGATAAAAAAAATATGAACATAGTAGCATCATGCTCATTATTATAACAACAATAGTATCCATCATGAAACTTTATCATATAACTTCTATGAACAAGTAACAATGCATCACAACATCGAAGTAAAAAGCATAAACTTTATTGAAAACCAACAAACTATGTTCTCAATCAACTTTGCAACTACCACTACAGGAATTAGGAATGGCTGCCGGCAAAGGAACGCATGGCGGACGACAAAGACCTTTGCCGTCAGCCAGCAGATGGCAAGACGTCCTGCTGAACAAGCTATGGCAAAGGCTTCTTTACCGTCAACTAGCGGACGGCAAAGAGCCTAGACGGCGCACGTGTCAGCTTAGGTCCATTAAGGGGTTAACAGCGTGCATTGCCATCGTCTAGCGGACGGCAAAGACCTTTGCCAATTTGCCGTCCGCCAGTGGACGACAAACAGCATTGAATCATTGTCGTCTGCCAGCGGACGGCATAGCGTGCCATGTGGCAACACCTGGGGGCTGGCCTATTTGGTAGCTTTGCCGTCAGCTGGCTGACGGCAAATATTCAATGTTCTTTGTCGTCCGCTGGCCGACGGCAAAGAATCCAAATAGCCAATCTACTGCCCTAGGTTGCACAGGTAGCTGACACGTGGCATGTTTGCCGTCCGCTAGCAGATGGCAAAGCTCGTTGTCGTCTGCCAGCTGACGGCAAAGAGTCTATATAGCCCCTGTTTTTTCTTGAATTCATTCAATTTGACAGAACATCACACATAAGTATACACATATGAAAATACTTTCGACAAGCATATCAACACATATATATACCAAATCATATCCCTGCCATAAGGATGTGATCATCCAACACATATACATAGCAAATGGTTTCATCCAACACATCTACATAGCCAACATATCCAACAACAAGCATACAACGGTTTCATCCATACATACATATATAGGTAGCAAGTTTCACATTGTTCATCGTACAAAATCAAAACAAGAAGGAAGCATAAAGAGAAGAATAGACTCCATCAACGCAAGATTCCTCATCTAAAGCAAATTGGGAAAGAAGCAAGTTAGAAGAAGAAGAAGAAGAAGAAGAAGAAGACTAGCTAGAAAAAGAAGAAGAAGAAGAAGAAGAAGAAGAAGAAGAGGAAGAGAAGGAAGAAGAAGAAGATTTTTTTTTCTATTTCTTTTTCTCCTCTCCTCTATTTTGTCTTCTTCTTCTTCTGACTAAGGTAGGTTAAAATTCCATTTTATTGCTAATCTAGGTAAAAATGCTAAGTGTAGGTCATTTTAGAGCTAAGCTAGGTAAATCAGTCATTTTAGAGCTTACTAAGGTTATGATGTCATTTTTGAGGAAAGTAAGGTGAGTCTATATCATTTTGGATGTAACAAATATTATCATGCCATTTTTTAGGAAAGAAAGCTAAGTATAGCTCATTTTTTTCTAACTTAGGTAGTTATGCCATTTAGGAGGAAAGTAAGCTAAGTATGCATTTCTTAAGCAAAACACTAGAGAAAACTTACCCTCATCACAACAAATGCGATGAAGATCGCAACTAAGGTAACAATTGATCCAATGGCATAATGATACCAAGCCTCATTATCAGTGGCATATTTTCTAATCTTCTTAAGCTTCAGGCGCATTGCATCCATCTTCAAGCGCATTGCATTCATCTTCATCTTGTCATCATCGACGACATCGGTAACATACAACTCCAATGCCATCTTCTCTTCTTCAATTCTTTTAATTTTTTCTTTCAAATACTCATTTTATTTTTCAACTAAATTTAACTTCTCGACAAGAGGGTCAGTTTCAAATTTTGGTTCACATACCTCCTAGATTAAAATATCTCTTTGTCAACTTGATGGCCATAATTTTCATAAATGAGAAATGCAACTAATATTTATGAAAGAGAATTTACCACATTTGAATCATTAAGAGGGCGAGGGCCGACGGGGACGGACATCAAGACCATGGCACTATGTATAAGAAACAATCATACAAAGTAAGAAAAAATATACAAGTAACTATGTAAATCATACAATCATACAAGTAACTATATAAATCAAGTACAACATAAAAAATTGAATACCTAGTCATAATCTGGTTCGATAAATTCTTCGGGATCCATAAATGCATCATCATCATCATCATCACTATCAGTAATGACGTGCTCATCATCATCATCATTAATAAATGCATCATCATGAGGAAGGCCACCTCTACGTAATCTGTCAAGCATTGACAGGTCATCCACAGCAGTAACCTCTTCTAGTTCAGGCTCTTCTTGTTCTGGCTGAGGGGTGAAGTCGGGTTCACTGTCACTGTCTACTTCAATGTTCTGGGGTGAAGTAGAGCGATTCTTGAAACGTTTTTTTGGAAAGACACGTTTCTTGGAAGAATTCTCCTTCATATGTGTCTGGGTTAATGTGAGGTTCATAATCATCTTCATTGGGGGGAGGTGGTCTAACACGTGGCGGCACTTCATAAACGACATTCCAACCTTTGAGATTAGGATCACTTTGATAGGCCCACGGTAGATAGAAAACTTGGGTTGCCTATTGAGCCATAATATAGACATCGGGAACATCCAAATGGGTGCTTTGATTGATTTCCACTAGCCCTATATGTTCATGAGTCCTTCTAGTCTCCTTCGGCTGGAACCAATAACATTTGATGACTACGACATTTGGTGGGTTCGCACCATAGAATTGAAGTTCATAAATTGCTTCAACTCTTCCATAATACTTGGTATCTCCTTCGCCGATAGCAGAGACACAACAATTTGTCAGTCATATATAGCTCTTTGCCATAGGTACGAAAGCGATACCCATTGATGTCGTATTTGTCAAATGAACGGACCTTATAGTCAAAACCATTAGCGACTTGTCTCAGTTCGGCGTCCATAAGCTCTAAATTAGCCTACAAGTATAATACGAAAGGGATTTTTGCATTAGCCACAAATTAGATGAAGAAATGTAATTGTCTAATGGAAATTAGCGTTTGTTTTAACCAAGAGATGAAACCGGGATAGCCGCGTCCACGCTTTGCCAGAAGCTCATACTCTTCGACGGAATCCTTTTGGATCACCACTCCATACGAGAATTTGGCAACGTATCGACTTTATCAAATTTATCCGGGAATAAGAGAAGTTCAAAGGAATAAGAAGTTGTGAAACAATGTACCAAGAACTTGCTCGATGTACGGCCGCACTTCTGTTAGGTTGGTGAAGATATACAATGAAATGATCTGCCATTCTTTGAAAACCAAGGTTAAGGAATTAGAAGCACCGGCTGGTGCAAGATTCCCTTTGAATATGTTGAGGTTGGATCCACCCTTTTTAGGTTCATCAACATTGTACTGAGGCTTCGGATTATGCAAATGACAATTTTTGGCTTCGTAGTGTGCGTTCACGAAGTTTGCCACCTCCTCAGTAATGAATGCCTCAGCCATCGATGCTTCAATTCTATGTTTATTTTTACATTTTGCTCATAGCGTCTTATGCATCCTCTCAGTGGCATAGTACCAACAATTTTGCACGCCCCCCCCCCCAACCTTGCCTCGGTTGGGAGATGCAAAATCAAGTGTTGCATTGGATTAAAGAAGCCCGGCGGAAAGATCTTCTCTAACTTGCATATCAACTCCGGCGCCAACTCTTCCATTTCTTCTAGTAGGCCAGGCGATAGTACTTCCGCACAGAGAACACGGAAGAAATAGCTCAGTTCTGCCAGTACTAGCCATTCATCCTCAGGGATGAAGCCATACAACATCACCAGCATTACCTGCTCAATCCATATGTGCCAATCATGACTCTTGAGACCAAATATCTTCAATTTATCAAGACTCGCTCCCCTCTTTAGATTCGCTGCATACCCATTGGGGAACATAAACTGTTGTTGGACCCACAAGATAATTTCCCTCATAGTTGGCCTTCCAAGATTAAACCATGCCTTTGGCTTCATCCAGTTTTGCTTTCCTTCCGGTTCTTTCATGTTTTGTAACGGCCTATCACATAGAGCCTCCAGATCGACTCTAGCCTTAGTATTATCGTTTGACTTCCCATATATGCCGAACAATGTACCAAAAAGTGCCTTGGCGATATTCTTCTCAGTGTGCATCACGTCGATGTTGTGTGGGCAAAGGAGGTCTTTAAAGTAAGGCAGATCCCACAAGCATGTCTTGTGAGTCCAGGCATGTTTCGAATTAAATCCCTTGAAATACCCTAGATACTGTGGATCTGGTTCGAGAGCATTTAACTAATCCAGTGTCTCTTGGCCTGTCAACGCAGGTGGTGCAGATTTTTTGACAACTCTACCTCTGATGAAGTTCTTCTTGTCTTTCCTAAACTTATGGCGAGGATCTAGGAACTGTCTATGCATGTCAAAGCATGAAAACTTGCGACCGGCCTGAAGCCAACGAAACTCAAGAGCTCCTTGCGTGTGGGCCACGAGAACCTTCCATGCACACACCAGCCAATGAATAGCGCATACGCGGGCAAGTCATGCGTCGAGTACATGTACCAGACACGCATTATGAAGTTTCGTTTGCTAAAGGCGTCGTATGTCTTGAACCCATTATCCCAGGCTTCTTGCAATTCGTCCTTCAGCGGCTGCATGTACACATTCATATTCTTCCCCTGATAGTTGGGCCCTTGAATTATCAACATCAGGAAAATGTTCTTTCTTTGCATAATCTGTCCGGGAGGGAGATTGAGTGGAAAGATAAATACAGGTCAACAACTGTATTGGGCTATCGTCAGACCAAACACACTGAACCCATCCGTGTTGATGCCGACTCGAGGATGCCTCGGATCTGCTGCTTTGTCATCATGTAATGCATCAAAGCTCTTCCATGCTTCACCGTCTGATGTGTGCACCATCATCAGCTTCCCATATGCATCTAGTTGGGTTATTTTGACCGTTTTGTGCCATGTCATCTGTCTTGCTGTCTCCTCGACCATGAAAATATGTTGAAGTCTTAGTACGATTGGCATATATCAAAGAACATTAATGGGGATTTTGGTCTGCATCTTCTCACCCATACCGTTGTCTACCACAACATACCTGGATGACTTGCAAATGGGACAATAGTTCAAGTCCGCATACTGAAGCCCAAATAAGGCACATCCTTCCTCACAGGCATGTATCTTCTCATAGGGCATCTTAAGAGCACAGAGGATTTTGTCTGACTGGTACAGGTTTGTAGGTAGTACATGGCCTTTGGGTAGAAAATGTCCAAATACGGTCATCATTGTGTCATAGCATTCTCTTCCCAAGTTGAATTGAGCCTTCAGAGCCATTATTTGTGAAACGGCATCCAGCTGACAAAGCTCGGTGTGCTCTTGGATAGGACGTTTTGAAGACTCCAACATTTCATTGAAGGCCTTTGCAGATTCCTCCATCTCATCGTCCGAGTCCCGAGCATCACCAAAGTCTTGCACCATGTCTTGCATCCCAGTACCATGCTCGTCGGTGCGTCGACGAAGCACCTCAACTCTGGCACGTTGGGCAGACTCGCCATGAAGTGTCCACACCATATAATCTGGCGTAAAACCCCACTTCTGCAGGTGTTTGCCCATTTCATCCTCTGTCCTCTTGTGCCAATTGTTGCACCCAACGTAGGGGCACCATGTTGTCCTCTGGCCATTTGCAAATGCGGCTCTCAGAAACCCCTTGGTTTTTGTTAACCATTCAATGGTCATGTCTTTCTGACTAGTGTGACCAGTGTACATCCACGCACGATTAGTCATCTTGCCTAGCTACTGGACACATAAGAAATATATATATCAGCATGTATATATTCATCAGTTAATGGAGTTTGTCACTTTTATGACGTCCATGCAACCCAGACGCTAATAGGTAAAGATAGGTCCTAATCCCACCTGAGTATGTGTAGATTGGGTTCGTTTTCCCATGCTCTGCTCCGGATCCGACGCAAAATTTCGGCAGCACCTCACCGTTGTTCTCCTGATACACGTCCCGGCAATAAGCAAAGAGGATGTGTACCCGGAGAACAACAGGGAGGCACTGACGATATTCTGCATCGGATCCGGAGCAGAGCATATGGGAAAACGAACACAATCTACATATACTCAGGCTGTCCATGGATAACATTGGACATTTCGAAAGAATCACGGTTGTAAATACGCAAATGCATGCATATTTATAGATGTAACCCTTTCGAACCAGAGACGCATAGTGGTCACGCATACTGATGATTGAAGACACCTATAGCTAGCAAGTTTCATCGGCACGAAGACCGGAACAAAGCAAATCAAGGGGGGAGGAGATGTCATTTGTGCTAACCCACGAACGCAGGGGCGGAGCTCGTCAAACACTAGACCCTCGCAGCGACGAAAAAACTGCACATTTAAATCGAAAGATGAGTGTCATAGCAATATTTTTTCTGTCAACCTTACTAAATATTAACAATAGGACGGACATGTTAGGGGTTCCTCGGCGTCGATAGAACCCTAAATAGCAAGTATCATTGGTTCAAGATACATGAGGCGCTCGGTGTTGAACACTAGATCCACGTCCCACAAGTGACGCCGGCGCCCGGCGTCCTGCAACAATAGTTTTGGTGGCCAATGACGGTCGAACACCTTGGAAAATTTGTCTGGCAGCCTCTGCGATGAGGATTAAAGCCAAGTTTTGAAATCTCAAACAACCAAACCGACTTGAGTCAGTTTGGGTGTTTCAAGTTTCAACACTTAGCTTTCAATCATCATCTCAGAGGCTGCCAGAAAAATTCGCAATGGTGTTCGATCGCCATCGACGCTAGGAATTGTTGTTGTGGACGCATGACCCCTGTGTCACTTGTGGTACGTGGATGTAGTATTCGACATCGACGGCCACATGTATCTCGCATTGACAATACTTGCTATTTAGGGTACCATCGACACCGAGGAACCCCCTAACCCGCTCGTCCCCGGGTAAACTAAATTAGCATGCATTCAAACTAAACCTAAAGTAAACTAAAAAATAACAACAAATTTCACATGTTCAAAATTAACCAGAAAATTAAACTAAACTAAACTAAACTAACTAAACTAGACCTAAACTAAACTAACTAAACTAAACCTAAACTAAACCAGAAACTTAACCTAAACTAAACTAAACTAAACCTAAAGTAAACTAACTAAACTAAACAAAACCTAAACAAAATTATACTAAACCTAATTAAAATCTTAAAAATAGAAAAAAAGGTCTCACCTTCGAGCGGGGCGGAGCGGCCGGGGCGGCGAGGCGGGGTGGGCCGGCGTGGAGGGGCGTGGCGGCCGGGGTGGGGCCGGGGCAGCGAGGAGGCCCGGGCTGGCACAAATGGGACGGGGCAGGGCAGCGAGGCGGCCCGGGGCGGCAGGGCGGCCCGAGGCTGTGCGGCGAGGCGGGGCGGCCGGGGCGGCGACGCGGGCCATGGTGGCGAGGCGGGGCAGCCGGGGCAGGGTTCGAATGAGGGGATGGAGAGGGAGGGGTGGGGCGAGGGCGTTTTGTTACATATAGGGCACTGCTCTTTGCCGTCTGCTAGCTGACGGCAAAGAACCTAGCTAACGGACGTTAGTTTGGCCACTTTCTTTAGCATCTGGTAGCGGACGGCAAATAAAGTGGCCATTAGCTGCCCCTCGCTAGCGACCCACCCTACTTCTTTGCTGTCCGCTAGCGGACGACAAAGGTTCTATGCCGTCAGCTAGCTGAGGGCAAAGATGGGGCTGACGACAAACACTTTTTTTTGTCGTCAGCTACTTCTTTGCCATCAGTTTTCTTCATGCTGATGGCAAAGAGGGTATTTGCCATCAGCTAGCTGACGGCAAAGAACCGGCTGATGGCGAAGTTCCTTATTCTAGTAGTGTACAATTCATCATATTTTCAAGAAGGGTCACGTATCGGAGTCTTTTGCCAAGTCCACATACTCAACCATCATTTAACCTTCTATGATTGCTAACACTCACAACATATATACGGGCAAAAAGTTTCAACCGAACACATAGTAAGATTGGGGCTTATGGTTTCGCCTCCCAACTTATTCACCTTAAGGGTGATGTCAACAATAATAATGCATGCCTACTCATATCCAACTGGTTATATGTGCTAAGCTCTTTCCTCACCACATGATGCTTGCCAAAGAGAAAAATAAAAAGGAATAGAGAGGAATACTTTGACTCTTGCATAAAAGTAAATACATAAAAGTAAAAGATAGGCCCTTCGCAGAGGGAAGCAGATGTTGTCATGCGCTTTTTTCGTATGCTCAATCCCTTAGTGCAAAATAACATCACGTTATATTGCCCCTTATGATACCAACCTTTATTATGCAGTCTCTCACTTTTATTATTTGCCATCACAAGTTCGTACAACGCTCAATTTTCTCTTACACTAAATGATCCTACACTTTTAGAAGCAATTTTTATTGCCTTATTGCACCGATGACAACTTACTTGAAGGATCTTACTCAATCCTAGGTAGGTATGGTGGACTCTTGAAAATAAGATTTGGGTTTAAGGGTTTTTGTATGCACAAGTAGTATCTCTACTTGCTTCGAAATTTTTGGCTAGCAAAGATGGGGGGCAAGCACCACATGTTGAAGGATCTATGACAATGTAGAATATGAACAAACATAAATCATTACGTTGTCTTCCTTGTCCAGCATCAACAATCTTGGCATATAATATTTTGATGGGGGCTCACACACTACTGGAATCAGGATCTTTGCTGTCAGCCATCTCTTTGCCATCAGCTTCCAGAAAGCTGACGGCAAAGATCATGTTTGCCGTCAGCCAGTTCTTTGCCGTTAGCTAGCTGACGTTATAGAAGCTTTGTCGTCTGCTAGTAGACGGCAAAGAGGGTGGGTGGCCCGCTAACGAGAATGACCTAACGGCCACTTTATTTGCCATGTGCTATGGCAAAGAAAGTGGCCGTTCCTCCCAGGCCCCACCCCACTAGCCAGGCTCTTTGTCGTCTGCTAGCGGACGGCAAAGAGCTGTGGCCTAACAAAAAGGGGCCAGCGCCCGCGCCCCACCCCCTCTCTCTCCCCTCACCTCAACCGCGCTTCCGCCCCCGCCCCCGACACCCGCTGCCCCCGACCCCCGCCGCCCTGCCCCGCCCCGCCGCCGCCCCGGCTCCCGCCCCGCCGCCGGAGCCAAGGTGAACTTTTTTTTGTTTTTTCCTAGTGTTCTTTGCTGTTTAGGTTTAGGTGTTATTAATAGGTTTAGGTTAGTGGTAGGGTTAGGTTAGTGCTAGGTTTAGGTTTAGATAATTGGAAGAAAAAGAAAGTTCAAAAAAAGAAGAATAAGTAGAAGAAGAGGAAAAAGGAAAAAAGGAAGAGGGTCCTGGATCGCCGGTCGCTGAGGGGATACATGGTGGAGCTAGTTGGTCCCACCGGTCCCGACGTCGTTGCCCATGCCGAGAATCCCCCTGTCCGAGTGCTAACCCGTCGACCATGCGACGCCATACCAGAGGGTGCCCGGGGACGAGCGGGTTAGGGGGTTCCTTGACGTCGATGGAACCCTAAAGAGAAAGTATCGTCGGTGTGAGATACGTGTGGTCGTCGGTGTCGAACACTACATCCATGTCCCACAAGTGAAGCCGGCATCCCGTAGCAACAGTTCTCGGGGTCGACCGCAGTCGAACACCTATGTGAATTTGTCTTGCAGCCTCTGCGATGACGATTAAAAGCCAAGTGTTGAAACTTGAAACACCCAAACAGACTCAAGTCGGTTTGGTTGTTTGAAGTTTCAAAACTTGGCTTTAATCCTCATCGTACAGGCTGCCAGACAAATTCAACAAGGTGTTCGACCGTAATCGGCCCCAGAACTATTGCTCTGCGCGGGACGCCGGGCGCCGACGTCACTTGTGGGATGTGGATCTAGTGTTCAATGCCGAGTGCCACATGTATCTCGCACCTATGATACTTGCTATTTAGGGTTCCATCGAAGCCGAGGAACCCCCTAACCCGCTCGGCCTGTTGTAAATATTTAGTTATGTTGACAGAAAAAACAATATTGCTATGTTACTCATCTTTCGATTTAAATGTGCAGTTTTTTCATCGCTGCGAGGGTATAGTGTTCGACGAGCTCCGCCCATGTGTTCATGGGTGAGCACAAATGACATCTCCTCCTCCCCCTTCATTGCTCTGTTCCGGTCTTCGTGTTGATGAAACTTGCTAGCCATAGGTGTCCTCAATCATCAATATGCGTGACTACTATGCGTCTCCCGTTTGAAAGGGTTACATCTACAAATATGCATGCATTTGCATATTTATAATCGTGATTCTTTCGAATTGTCCAAAGCTATCCATGGACAGCCCGAGTATGTGTAGATTGGGTTTGTTTTCCCATATGCTCTGCTCTGGATCCGATGCAGAATTTTTTCAGTGCCTCCATATTGTTCTCCGGGTGCACATCCTCTCTGCTTATTGCCAAGACGTGAATCAGGGGAACAGCGGGGGGGTGCTGCCAAAAATTTGCATCGGATCTGGAGCAGAGCATGGGAAAATGAACCCAATATACACATACTCGGGTGGGATTAGGACCTATCTTTACCTATTAGCACCTAGGTTGCATGGATGTAATAAAAGTGACAAACTCCATTAACTGATGAATATACACATGCTGATTTTTATATATTTCTTATGTGTCCAGTAGCTACGCAAGATGAGTGAGCGTGCGTGGATGTACACCGGTCACACTAGTCAGAAATACATGACCATTGAATGGTTAACAAAAACTAAGGGGTTTCTGAGAGCCACGTTTGCAAATGGCCAGAGGACAACCTGGGCCCCTGTGCCGGGTGCAACAATTGGCACAAGAGGACAAAGGATGAAATGGGCAAATACCTGCAAAAAAGGCGTTTTACGCCAGGTTATACGGTGTGGACATTTCATGGCGAGTCTGCCCAACATGCCAGAGCTGAGGTGCTTCGTCATCGCACCGACGAGCATGGTACCGGGATGCAAGACATGGTGCAAGACTTTGATGATGCTTGGGACTCGGATGATGAGATGGAGGAATCTGCAAAGGCCTTCAATGAAATGTTGGAGTCTTCCTCTCCACGAGCACACTGAGCTTTGTCAGATGGATGCCATCTCACAAATAATGGCTTTGAAGGCTCAATTCAACTTGGGCAGAGAATTCTACGATGCGATGATGACAGTATATGGATGTTTTCTACCCAAAGGCCATGTACTACCTGCAAACCTGTTCCAGTCAGACAAAATCCTCCGTGCTCTTAAGATGCCCTATGAGAAGATACATGTATGTGAGAAAGGATGTGCCTTATTTAGGCTTCATTATGTGGACTTGAACTATTGTCCCATTTGCAAGGCATCTAGGTATGTTGTGGTAGACAACGGTATGGGTGAGAAGACGTAGAACAAAATCCCTGTTAATGTTCTTCGGTATATGCCAATCATACCAAGACTTTAATGTCTTTTCATGGTCGAAGAGACGGCCAAATAGATGACATGGCACAAAACGGGCAAAAGAACCCAACTAGATGTAGATGGGAAGCTGATGATGGTGCACACATCAGACGGTGAAGCGTGGAAGCACTTCGATTCATTACATGACGACAAAGCGGCAGATCCGAGGCATCCTCGAGTCGCCATCAGCACAGATGGGTTCAGTGTGTTTGGTCTGATGGCAGCCCAATAAAGTTGTTGGCCCATATTTCTCATTCCAATCAATCTCCCCAGACAGATTATGCAAAGAAAGAACATTTTCCTGACGTTAATAATTCCAGGGTCCAACTATCCAGGGAAGAATATGAATGTGTACATGCAGCCGTTGAAGGACGAATTGCAAGAAGCCTGGGATAATGGGTTCAAGACATACGACGCCTTTAGCAAACGGAACTTCATAATGCGTGTCTGGTACATGTACTGCACGCATGACTTGCCGGTGTATGCACTATTCATTGGCTGGTGTGTGCATGGAAGGTTCCCATGCCCCACATGCAAGGGAGCTCTTCAAATTCGTTGGCTTCAGACCAGTCGCAAGTTTTCTTGCTTCGACTTGCATAGATAGTTCCTGGATCCTCGCCATAACTTCAGGAAAGACAAGCAGAACTTCATCAAAGGTAGAGTTGTCAAAAACTCTGCACCACCTCCGCTGATAGGCCAAGAGACCCTGGATCAGTTAAACGCTCTCGAGCCAAATCTAGAGCGTCCAGGGTATTTCAAGGGGTATAATTCGGAACACGCCTGGACTCACAAGACATGCTTGTGGGATCTGCCTTACTTCAAAGACCTCCTTTGCCCACAGAACATCAACGTGATGCACACTGAGAAGAATATCGTCGAGGCACTTTTTGGTACATTGTTCGGCATAGATGGGAAGTCAAAGGATAATACTAAGGCTAGAGTTGATCAGGAGGCACTATGTCATAGACTGTTACAAAACATCTCTTAATGCAAAAGAACATCACATTATATTGCCCCTTATGATAGCAACCTTCATTATGCAGTCCGTCGCATTTATTACTTTGCCATCACAAGTACGTGCAACGCTTAATTTCTCATACACTAAATGATCAAACACTTTTATAATTTATTTTTATTGCCTTATTGCATCGATGACAACTTCCTTGAAGGATCTTACTCAATCCATAATTAGGTGTGGTGGACTCTCAAAACAACAGTTTGGGTTTGGGGTTTTGGATGCGCAAGTAGTATCTCTACTTAGTGCGGATTTTTGGCTAGCAAAGATATTGAGCAAGCACCACATGTGGAAGGATCTATGACAATATAACTTCTATGTGAATATGAACAAACATAACTCATTATGTTGTCTTCCTTGTCCAACGTCAATAGTTTGGCATAAGATATTTAGTGGGGGCTCACAATCATAAAAGATGTCTAAGATAGTGTATTTGCATGTGAATCTTCTCTTCCCTTATTAATTCTTTCATGAATTGCATCATTGACCAATGCTATGTTTGTAAATTTCCAACAAATTTTACCACTTATAATTTTCCTTATGTGATGTCATTACTTACGATAAGATTAGCATATGATCTTTTTCATTATTTTATTTTATTTTCATGGAAACAGAAAAGTAAAGAAGCAAAACCTCAAACTAAACTTCATTATATAACTCTTACTCGATTACATAGGTAGATGGATCACAAAACTAGCACTCGAAAATAGATCATAGTAATTTTGTATTCAACTAAAACATGAAATAACTAAAGATCGAACTAAGATAGGTAAAGGTAATAGAGGTGATGGTGATACGATACCGGGGCACCTCCCCCAAGCTTGGCACAAGCCAAGGGGAGTGCCCATACCCGTTTACTCAAGTCTCCTTTGGTGATGAATAAGAAGGTGGTGGTGATGAGGTAGTAGCGAGCTTATCCTCCGGCTTCCATGGTAGCGGTTCACCATCATAAGAGGAAGCACGTGTAACATCCCAAAATTCTAAATTTTGGAATGTTATAATAAATAGATATATTTGATTGATTGTGTGAAATTGAGTGAAATTCGAAACCTTTTTGAAAGTTAAATGAGAGGGAATAAAAGGACTTTCCCAAACTTTCATTTTGCATTTATGATCTTCGTGAATTCAAATTCTTTTCAAACACAAAACCCTGGAGAGAAGATGACATGACTTCTTCCATTTATTTAAATGATGAGGGGTGTTGAAAATAATTGAATTTCATTTGGAAAATATTTCCAATTCTGAAACTTTATGCAACTCAATGATTTTCACGAGCGAAGATAAAATGACTTCTTCAAATTATATGAAATATGAGTTGGGAGTTTCAAAGAATTAAATTCAATGTTCTTTTGAATTTATTTTCAATTTGGAGTTATTTGAGTTTTATTCAAATTATTTTTCTCCAAAAATAAAATATATGGAAATTAGGGTAACATGATTCCCTACAATAGAAAATTGGAGAAAAATTAATTAGAAATCATTTTTGTATTTTAAAAATGATTTTTGTTGGATTTTAATAAACCAGTAGCACTCTTTGATTTATCTGAATTTGTGTGGATTTTATTTGAAGTTATAAAAATGTTCATGTCATAGAGAATCTTTTTCTGAAAATTTTGATATATTATATGCCTATATAATATTTTATTTATTTTGCTTTTATTATTTTGTCTGTCTGAGAAAATGTTCAAAAAAAATCTCTCTCCGTCAACGACTGGGCCGGCCCAGCTCCCAGGCCAGGCCACGACCCAGAGCCCAGCCACGTGCGAAGCTGCTCCGCTCGGCTCGCCTGCTCGCGCCTGCGATCGACCGCCGCCTCACTCAGCCACCGACAGGTGGGGCCCACCTGTCGAGTTCGTCCCCGACCTCTCGCCGGAGTCCCGCACGTGCACGCTCCACCGGCCGACGTCGTGCTCAACCCGGACGCCTCCCTCGCCTTGCCCCTCGCCCAAGGCTACCTGCCTATATAAACCTCGACCCCGGCCCTGTTTTCGCCTCGAACCGCGGCCGCCCTCGCCTCCGCACGCGCCACGCCCTCGCCGGAGTTAGCCGTCACCGCCGGAGATCCACGCCGTCGCCCCGCTCCACCCCGCCACTCCCGACCGAAGCCGCACACTCCATCCTCATGGCCGCGCCGCGCGGAGCGCCTTGACGCCCTCGTCGCTGCCGGAGACCCACCAGAGCCGCCGCCCCATCGACGTCCGAGCTGCCGCCACCGTCTTCCCCGTCGACGGCGACCTCCACGCCGCGGTAACCACTGCCTCTGCCCCTCATTCGTCCGATCCAAGATCTACGGTTAGGAATAGATCTGTTCATTTTTTTCTTTTCCAACCGTTTTCTTTAAGTAGTGAACATCTGTTGTTTTAGTATTTGCAGCGAACGTTCATTAGATAGATTTTTTTTCCTTTTTCTGTTAATTTCGGCTAGGGACCTATATGTGAGGATTTTCTTCATAGATTAGTCCCTGTACTTCAATTGATCATTACTTTTTACTCGTTAGTCCAAATCCAACGAAACCAATGCCAACGTCTTCATTATGATCCCCTCTATCCAGTAATCCAACTCAAACATGTTTTTGAAAAGTTTAAAATTTAAATTAGATCAGATTTGAATTCAAACTTCGTTTGATCATAACTTGAGTTTCGTATCTCCGATTGAGTTGATTCTTTTTGCAAATCGAAGCTCTTGACCTAAACATTCTAATAAGGCCAAATTCACATAATTTTGGTACTGTTAGAAATTGTTTTATGTTGCAAGAGTTATTGACTTGGTTTTGAAGTTTTCCGAATCGTCTTCTTCGTTCTTTCTGATTTCTTTGAGTGATTGCTTATGTGTGGTTACTATTGCTTGCTTACGATAGATTGACCGGAGTGTGACGAGTAGATCTATCAAGAGTTTTGAGTGTGAATCATCTTCATCAACATTGCAGGCAAGTTCACACTTTGATCATACCTTTTTCATACCCAGTTTTATGCATTAGTTTCACCCTCAAACATTGCATGAGTAGGATTGATAACATGTGGGTATTGGGAAGTAGTTGATGAGGTAGGAACCTATTGCCCTGCATTCAAACCTTGGGAGTTACTATTACGTTATGCTTACATTGCCATGCTATGCTCGTAGACGTGGATTGGGTTTGAGAGTATTTCATGATAGATGTGAGATTGTTAATTAATGGTTCAACTTAAGGTGGCAACTTTAATACACATCTGGGTGGATTGCTAGGGGCACCCTGGGGATATACCAGTGGACTTGCTCGGACACCTGGGGAAATACCAGTGTTGTCCTAGGTGATCCCGGGGATATACCGTGTGATCATCCTACAGTCCGCCACCCAGGCTCAAAGGGATCATACGATTATTCATGCTAGAAACTTCCGTGTGCAGCCACCAGCTATTATGGGCTCTAGCATAGTTGATTAAGTCGTGTGAACTCTTACAGTGGTAGATTAGCAGATGTAGGGGTTGTAGGTGGTACGGTCTACCCATCGTAAGGTGCAAACGCTTCTGAAAGACTATGTCTCGGTCATCCGTTTCTCAAACACCATGTAGTGCGAGAAATCCAACGGAGGAGATCGAGTCTTGTGGGGAAAAGTGCGCAAACCTCTGCAGAGTGTATAAACTAATCATGATTAGCCGTGTCCCCGGTTATGGACATATTGAGTATCTAGTTCTTGGATTATCCTGTTGATCTCAACATGTTACCCTAAATTAATTTTGTTGGGTTTTAATAACGATGCTTAATTGGGATTGATAATGCTGTCAACCATTCTCAATGTTTAACAACCACCATGATAGTTAAATAAAATTTATTCCTTTGTAGTAGGGAAAAATTGGCTTTTCGCAAAAACCTTATAACCATAGAGCTTTTCCACCAGCCAAATATGCATGTAGTGATAGACTTTATTCATCATTCTCTATGGTGTGAATTTGCCAGTACATTCAATGTACTGACCCTCTATGGCTGCAACGTCTCATGTTGCAGGATTTCTTACGACGAGTAAGTGATACGTTAGGGTTATGATTTCTATACTCAACTTTGCCGTTGGTGTTGATGGGAATCCACAACCTTGTTACTTCCGCTATTTTGGATTGAGGTAATAGTATCTTACGTTACTTATACATGTGATTTACCTCTGTTATAAATCCTCGAGTACTGTGTGTGTCAGCATACCGATCCAGGGATGACACTTAAGCACAGAGACTTGATCCATTCGGGTCGGGTCGCTACAAGATGGTATCAGAGCACATGTTGACTGTAGGACGTGACCCTAGAAACTGGCAAGCCCATAGCAAAGTTTTTTCTCTAAAACTTTACTCTTCAGAAGGGTCTTTTACCTCTCTTCTCTTCTGAGCTTATTCAAATATTACCTTTAGTGAGACCATACCCCTTTTCCCTTTTGACCACACGAAGATTCGACTGATGAGACCACTCCAAGAAGTACAAGATATTGGA
The DNA here is from genome assembly GCF_056163025.1 of Triticum urartu. NCBI lineage: Eukaryota > Viridiplantae > Streptophyta > Magnoliopsida > Poales > Poaceae > Triticum > Triticum urartu. Next base: position 204,217,326 of record NC_141875.1, on the reverse strand, counting down.
CAACTAAGACCACTTCGGAATGAAGAGTAATTTCCGTGCATCTGAATAATGGAAACTACAATGGTTGAAGACCGAAGACAAGTAGAATTTGAAGGCTCTGAAGAATTCCCAGATTTGTATGACCTAGGAAGGCTACCCTTATGGAACTTGGCAGACTATGGAAGTTGTCAATACCCGAGATCAAGGTGTATTGAAGAAAGACTGAAACAAGGAGTATGAGAACTTGAAGTTTTGTCAAAGAAAACCCTAAGGCAGGGGATATCAACTATGGAATGATAGCTCATGGAATGACAAGAGCAGAAACATGGTTATCCGTGATGTCATCGCCCGCTGATGCTATTGTCACCATGCTGAGTTAAGGATGCATTTCTTCAGAATGGATTTGATGGAAGAAGGCTGATGGAGCACCTATTAGTAAGATGAAGTTTTAACGTTAGCCGGTGTATCGCCAGGATCTGGAGTAGTACATCAAGAAGTTTAAGGTGGAGCTCCATGAAGCCGTATTAGACAAGGAAGCATTCCGTGAAGAACTCATGAACCAAAAGCTGAAAGTAGCCAAGCAGGAGGAGCAAAACCTCGAGATACCAGAGATTCGTTAAGAACTGAAGGACAGCAGGATCATGGTTCATGTCAAGGATGTTGAAACCCGGAAGTTTGGAATGCAACTCCAGAAATATTAAAGGACGTCATGAGAGACTTTGCTACAACAGAGATGATCTGGCAAAAGAAGTTGAGAAAGACAAGCATGACCGGAAGAAGCCATCGGAGTCATGAACAAGGCTTGAAGAGTTTGGAGACGTTGAAGATTTATTGACCTTTAGAAGACCAAACCCCTGTTGTATACCTACATTAGATGCGACGTTTGTGAGCTGTCATTTGTTTGATGTTTTTCCCGACGGCCACAAATAAAATCTGTCTTATTAAAACTTTTGTTTGTATTGTGTGTATCCCTCTCCCTCTATCCTATCTTACCCCAAACCCACATGGACCCAATAGAGGATGAATGGAGATGAGCTTGTATTTTTTGGACCGATGAGTCAGTTGGAGACAGACCGATGGATTTAGAACATGGAGGATCACATGGAGAATAACCCTATAGTCGGAAAGGATATGACCCAGCATGCTCTTCAGTGCTTTGAAAGAGGTGCTGCTACTTGGTGGAGGATGTACCAAACCATCAATGGATGGAAAGGAGTAACCACTTGGAAAGAATTTAAGTTGACTCTGCCAAAGTCTCGGCTTGTGTCCCAGAAGTTGAAGCTTTATGGAAAGGATATGAAGAAACCTTGTGCATGCAAGATTTGTGGAGAAATAGGACACACCCATAAAGAACACAAGGATGAATGCCCTAATTGTGAAGGAAGTCACCCAGTTGAAGAATGCCCAATTAGGCAGATTACTTGTTTCTTGTGTGAAGGGACTACCCACTACCCTGCTCAATGTCACATTTACCCCATGGTACAACGAACCATCCAGCAGAAGAAAGAAGTAATGAAAGGAGCCCTTATGGAAATTTTAGAAGAACCCGTGATGAAGGAAGAGATGGAGGACACACCTAAATAAGACCCGAGTAAACCCTTCACTAAGTCTTGCTATTCATGTGGAGAAGAAGGACACATCTCCCAAAATTGTTTGAATGGGGATCTAGTAGAATTCCCGATAGAGTAAGTAGAATATGACCCCACAGGAAATAGAAGCCCTGATTGGAATGGAAAAGTCCAGGAAGAGAAACCGATTGGAGCCCAGGAGGAACCTGAGTCATATCACCTGTTACAGGTGCAAGGAGTCAGGGCACTACCTCAACAGTTGCCCAAAAAGGAAACCTCGAGACTTGTCAGAAGTAATATGATTTAGTTGTAATGGAGCAGGGCACTTTGCCAGAGAATGCCCTAAGGAGAAGGAAACTTGTGCTAGATAATTGAGTTTGCAACAAAAGAAATGGAGTAGTAGAAGTGAGAACATTTTCTTTTATATTGAGGTGTTGAGTTGAGACATGTAATGGAAAAGCAAGAGATTGTAATCATTTGAGAATGAATAAAGTTAGCATCGTTGGTACTGATATGGATTTTATGAGTTGTTACTCTATGAAGAAGAATTTTGGCCATTCTGAGGATATGAGAAATATGGTCTATGGAAGATTTGTGCATTTTAAGGGTGGTAGTACCCTGTAATGGATTTCGGACAAAATGAATGCGAGTTTTGTCTCGATATGTGTGATGCCCCAAGAGTATTGTAACATCCCAAATTTTCAATTTGGAATGTTATACATTAGATCATCATGCATATCATACTTTATTTTGCTTTTGGTTTTGATCCTAGAAAATCCTAAGCAACTCAAGGACCCACGGAGAGAGTTGGGGATTTCGTTATTTACATATTTGAGTTTTCTCAAATTATGTAAACAGGATCATTTGATTTTATTTATTTTATCATCAATTATTTCTATTACAAAAATATGAGAGAGGGAATAAAATGACTTTCCCAAAATATAGAAATATTGAGGATTTAATAAAAAAAATCAAATAAGACTTATTTCGGAGTTTTTCGGTATTTTTATTTGAATTTAGGACAAATGCGTGTTTTTCAATGTTGTAGTTTGGGCCCAGATAAATGTTCACTTTATCGGGCTTGATTTTAGAAGCCCGGGAAAATTTATTTCATGATTTTTGGAGTCTGTTTAGTATTTCTTTTTATTTTTCTTCCGAGTGGAAGTATTTAAAAAAACGCGGAACCGACTTTGGGCCGTACTCGGCCAGGACTCCGCCTGGCTAGGGCCTTTATAAGGCGCGCCCGAGGCCCGAGCCGAGCCAGCCCACCACCGCCGCCGTAACCCTAGCGCGCCCCAGCCCCAGCCGCCGCCGCCGCCCGCCGCCGCCGCCGGAGTTGCGCGCCGCCCGAGGTTCGCCACCGCCTCGTTTTCCATGCTGTTTTAAAAATATATATATTTGTTCGTCGTTTTTCTTTTTCATCGGATTTTTCCGCGGATATTTTCTGATCGCGATTTCTGATCCGATTTTCGTTTTAGTATAACTTTTCGCTCATTTATCGGAATCAGGCGATTCAAGCGCCTGGAGTTTCATCTCGAAACCCTCTTTCCGAATAATCAACTTAAACATGTTTTTCCTACTGTAAAATTTGACTTAGATCTAGATTACTAGAACGAAGTTGTTTTCTTTCGCCGTTTGATTTCTTTTGCTTCGTTCCATTTGATTCTTTTTGCAAACCAGGGTTCTTAAGTTGAACTTTCTGGTTAGATCTTCTATTTGAGTTTTACCTGTGCATTAGATGAGTACTTATTGTATGCTTGTTTGTTTGTCTGCGATAGAATACCCGGAGTGCGCCGCCTGTTACTTTGAATCTCTAGGTTTCGCGGATCATCAGCAAGGCAAGTAACACTTTGATCATACCTTTTCTACAACCCAGTTTTAATGCATTAGATCAATCCTCACACGTTGCATGATTAGGATCTAATTAAATTATGGGATGGGAAGTAGATGAGGTAGTACCTATTACCTGTTTATTATCAAACCTTTGGGAGTTACTTCTACGTTTGCTTATTATGCCATGCTATGCTAGTAGACGTGGATTGGGTGAGTGATATCCATGACAGATGTGAGATTGTTAATTAATGGTTTATCTAAGGTGGCAACCTAACACACATCTGGGTGGATTGAGGCACCTGGGGTTTCCAGGACTTGCCTGTTTTTCTTTTGGACCACCACCCAGGCTCAAAGGGATCATGAGATTATTCATACTAGAAACTTCCGTGTGCAGCCACAAGCCATTATGGGCTCTGGCATAGTTGACTAAGTTGTGCGAACTCTTACAGTGGTACACTAGCAGATGTAGGGGATGTAGGTGGTACGGTCTACCCGATCGTAAGGTGCTAGCGCTTCTGAAAGACTATGTCTCGGTCATCCGTTTCTCAAACACCCTGTAGTGCGAGAAACAAAACGGAGGTGGTCGAGTCTTGTGGGGAAAAGTGCGCAAACCTCTGCAGAGTGTAACAAACTAATCATGGTTAGCCGTGTCCCCGGTTATGGACATCTTGAGTATCTAGTACCTGGATTATCATGTGAATCTCAACATGTTACTCTAAATTAATTTCGTTGGGTTTTAATGATGTTACTTAATTGGGATTGAGAATGTTGTCAACCATTCTCAATGTTTAACAACCACCATGATAGTAATTAATTTATTCCTTTGAAGTAGGGAAAAATTGGCTTTACGCAAAAACTGTAACCATAGAGCTTTCCACCAGCCAAATATGCATATAGTATAGCTGTTGCATTCCATTACTTTCTATGTGTTACCTTGCCAGCATATTCCATGTGCTGACCCGTTTTCGGGCTGCAACGTTAATGTTGCAGACTTTTCAGACGACGATTAAGGAGTTTTTAGGTCGTGGTTCTATACTCAGTGATGCCGTTGGAGTTGATGGACTCACTTATCTTCCAAGCCTTCCGCTGTTATCGTTACTAGATGGCCTTAAGCCATATTTATTGTAGTAAGTTCTCTTTTGAGACACTCGATGTAATATGTGTGTGATTGCTACTCTATTATAAATCCTCCGAGTACTGTGTGGTGTCAGCATTACTGATCCAGGGATGACACCGGAGCACAGAGATCAGACTGTTTGAGGTCTGGTCGCTACAGAGATGGTATGAGAGCACACGCTGACTGTAGGACACGACCAGTAAGCTAAAGACCTAGACCACTACTCACTCTCCTCTCTTCTGACTTCTCATCTTTTCTACTCTTTAGGATGGTAGATGCAAGGAACAAGTTCACCCAACCGGACGAAGATACACCCTTTGGACGCCACTTGAAGGAAGTCACTAGATACCTAAACATAGGAGTACCAAGCCTCACAGGAACCTACAACGCCACTTTACCCGAAGAAGAGCGCTGGATGATTCAAGTTCAAGTTCCAGGAAGGACGTTCATGCCAGTCACTGAGCCCATAGAGTTTTCTTTTGATGCACCAACTTGGAGTCTAGGAAAGAGTATGGCAGCTCACATCGCCATGGGACGCATTGGAGAAGTCTACCGCAAGGATCTTAAGGATACTATCTACCAGATTTGTGGGCGCCGAGATGAACACTGGGAGATGATCAGCACCAGGAAAGATAGATCAATTGCAGCTTTTATCCAGGAGTTAAACCAGCACATTTGACGACAGGAGAATCAGATGTGCGCCGACATGATAGATCTGAAGAAGGCTAAGACTAGAATCAAGGAACTAGAGGAAAAACTCAAGGCTACACGCGAAGATTATGAAGAAGAAATTGAAGTATTGGTGGAGAAGAATGACGATCTGATCAAGAAGATTGGAATATTTATGGGAGGCCTGACACCAGTAGATGAAGACGAGGAACCCAAGGAGATTAGCCCGGAAGACTACATCATCATTGACGGCACCGACTCGGAACAAGATAGTAGCGATGATGACTATGTGGATGAAGCAGGAGCAGATATCATGGAGTCTACAACCGTAGAATATTTCTAGTAGACCACCTCATCAGTAGTAGTAGTCCACCATGTAAATATAGTAGTCCGAGCACTTTTGCGATAGCTAGATCGATTGTATGTCCTTGTTTGATTGATTGAAGTGAATTGTTTGTTTTTGCCTCATGTGCATATGGGTAGTGTTTTCCCTTTAGACCCCCTCTATTCTTATATCTCATCTTTTCTAAACCCTCAGATGCCTCCTAGACGTGACCCCGGACTTGCCTTTCCGCTGGAGCTCACCCAGTTGATCCAGCAGCAGAACACCTTGATGCAGTTGCTAGTTCAGAATCAGAATCAAGGGAACAACAACAACAACCCACCACCACCACCTGTTGACCACTTAGCTCGTTTTCTTAGGCTAAATCCGGGTGTTTTCCAGTAGCACTGAGCCGATAGTAGCAGATGATTGGCTCCGCAAGATAGCTAGGGAGTTGACCACAGCACGATGCACAGATGTGGAGAAGGTTAAGTTTGCCGCACATCAGTTAGAAGGACCCGCAGCATCTTGGTGGGAGAATTTCACAGCCACCTTCCCAGTCGACACTGTCACATGGGACCAGTTTCAGCAGGCTTTTCGTACTGCCCATGTTTCAGCAGGAGCAATGGCCATGAAGAAGCGTGAGTTTCGTAACTTGCGCCAAGGAGGACGGACAATTGGCCAGTATGTGGAGGAGTTTAGTAAGCTAGCACGATATGCCCCAGATGATGTTGCTACAGATGCAGCTAAGCAGGAGAAATTCCTGGAAGGATTGAATGATGAGTTGAGTATGCAGTTGATGGTAGCCACCTTCAACAACTACCAGGAGTTGGTAGATCGTGCTCTTCTGATTGAAGGGAAGCAGCAGCAAATTGAGAACCGCAAGAGGAAGTATGGACAAGGAAAGTATAATTCAGGAGCTCAGCAGAAGCCTCGTTTTACCCCTAGACCAGGAGGACATTTTCAGCATACCCATGGAGTAGGTAGCTCGCACAATCACAATGGCACCAAGAATGGTAATGGGAATGGAGGAAGCAATGGCCATAACCGCAGCACCCCATCAACCCCAGCCAAGAAGGATTTGAGCCACATCACTTGCTATAAGTGTTCGAAGCCAGGACACTATGCAAATGAATGTCCTGAAGGCCAAAACGGCAATGGAAGTTCTGGGAAGAAGCCGAACCCTTTCAACAGGGGACAGGTGAACCACGTTAATGTGGAGGAGGTTGAAGCTCAGCCCGATGCAGTAATAGGTAAGTTTTTGGTTAAGTCATTTATTGCACTCATTCCTTTTGATACTGGTGCATCGCATTCATACATATCAAGGGGATTTGTGGATAAGTATAACCTACCAACCCAAGCCCTTAGGTCACCCATGTTAGTAACCTCGCCAGGAGCAGAGTATGTGGCAAGTCTATGGTGTGATCGGTTACCATTAAGGATTGGTAACTATGTTTTTCCCTCAGACCTAATAGTACTGGAATCTCAAGGATTGGATGTGATATTAGGCATGGATTGGTTATCAAAGTATGAAGGGAATATTGAGTGTGCTAGTAAGTCAATTTTGCTTACCACACCAGAAGGGAGAAGGATCAAGTATGTATCCCGGCATGCGCCGAAGAGAACACAAGTAAATTGCCTAACAGGAGTTGTGCAGGAGGAAGTACCAGTGGTACAGGATTTTCCTGATGTATTTCCCGAAGAGTTGCCAGGCATGCCACCGGATAGAGACATTGAGTTTTTGATTGAGCTTTTGCCAGGCACTGGGCCAATATCGAAGAGACCATATAGGATGCCAGCAAAAGATTTGGTGGAAATTAAGAAGCAGATTAAGGAGTTACTGTATAAAGCTTACATTCGCCCAAGTTCTTCGCCTTGGGGATCACCAGTACTTCTAGTAGAGAAGAAGGATGGATCGTTAAGGATGGTTGTTGACTATCGAGGATTGAATGAAGTAACAATCAAGAACAAGTACCCGCTACCAATGATCAATGATCTGTTTGATCGATTGCAAGGAGCTAAAGTGTTTTCCAAGATCGATTTGTGATCAGGATACCATCAGTTGAAGATTCGAGAACAGGATATTCCGAAGACAGCTTTTACCACCAGGTATGGGCTGTATGAGTATACCGTTATGTCATTTGGACTGACTAACGCGCCTGCCTATTTTATGAACATGATGAACAAAGTGTTTATGGAGTTTTTGGATAAGTTCGTCGTAGTGTTCATTGATGATATCCTGGTATATTCGAAGAATGAAGAGGAGCATCGTATCAGATAGAGGAACCCAGTTTACCTCAAAGTTCTGGAAGCAGTTGCATGAGACTTTGGGTACTAGGTTAGACTTTAGTACGGCTTTTCATCCGCAGACAGATGGACAGACTGAGAGAGTCAATCAGATTTTGGAGGATATGCTGAGAGCTTGTGCGCTAGATTATGGATCTAGTTGGGACGATAATTTGCCATATGCAGAGTTCTCTTACAATAATAGCTATCAGACTAGTTTGAAGATGGCCCCTTTCGAAGCTCTGTACGGAAGGAGGTGCAGGACACCGTTGTCATGGGACGAAGTTGGAGACTGCCAGTTGTTTGGACTAGATCTAATTAAAGAGTCTGAACAGAAGGTGAAGTTGATTCGCAATAGGCTCAAGGTAGCCCAGTCCAGGCAGAAGAGCTACACGGATTCTAAATGCAAAGAGACAGTTTACAAAGTCGGAGATAGAGCTTATCTTCGAGTATCCCCACTTCGAGGGATTAAGCGCTTTGGAGTTAAGGGGAAGTTAGCACCACGATTTGTAGGACCATATCGAGTTTTGGAGCGTATGGGAGAAGTGGCTTACAAGTTGGAATTGCCAGAAGGATTAACAGGAGTTCATGATGTGTTTCACGTTTCTCAGTTGAAGAAGTGTCACGCGGAGATGGCTGACATACCTTTGAGAGACACAGTGCCATTGGAAGCAATTCAGTTGGATAACAATTTGACCTATGAGGAGAAACCAGTCAAGATTCTTGAGTTTGCGAGCCGAGTTACTCGTAGCAAGGTTATCAAGTTTTGCAAAGTTCAGTGGAGCCACCACATGGAGGATGAAGCCACCTGGGAGCAAGAGGAAGATTTGCTCAAAGACCACCCTCACCTATTTTCTAGCCAACCCGAATCTCGAGGGCGAGATTCATCTTAAGGGGGGTAGGTTTGTAACATCCCAAATTTTCAATTTGGAATGTTATACATTAGATCATCATGCATATCATACTTTATTTTGCTTTTGGTTTAGATCCTAGAAAATCCTAAGCAACTCAAGGACCCACGGAGAGAGTTAGGGATTTCGTTATTTACATATTTGAGTTTTCTCAAATTATGTAAACAGGATCATTTGATTTTATTTATTTTATCATCAATTATTTCTATTACAAAAATATGAGAGAGGGAATAAAATGACTTTCCCAAAATATAGAAATATTGAGGATTTAATAAAAAAAATCAAATAAGACTTATTTCGGAGTTTTTCGGTATTTTTATTTGAATTTAGGAAAAATGCATGTTTTTCAAAGTTGTAGTTTGGGCCCAGATAAATGTTCACTTTATCGGGCTTGATTTTAGAAGCCCGGGAAAAAAAATTTCATGATTTTTGGAGTCCGTTTAGTATTTCTTTTTATTTTTCTTCCGAGCGGAATTATTTAAAAAAAACGCGGAACCGACTTTGGGCCGTCCTCGGCTAGGACTCCGCCTGGCCGGGGCCTTTATAAGGCGCGCCCGAGGCCCGAGCCGAGCCAGCCCACCACCACCGCCCTAACCCTAGCGCGCCCCAGCCCCAGCCGCCGCCGCCGCCCGAGGTTCGCCGCTGCATCATTTTCCGTGCTGTTTTAAAAAAAAATATTTGTTCATCGTTTTTCTTTTTCATCGGATTTTTTCGCGGTTATTTTCTGATCGCGATTTCTGATCCGATTTTCGTTTTAGTATAACTTTTCGCTCGTTTACCGGAATCAGGCGATTCAAGCGCCTGGAGTTTCGTCTCGAAACCCTCTTTCCGAATAATCAACTTAAACATGTTTTTGCTACTGTAAAAGTTGACTTAGATCCAGATTACTAGAACGAAGTTGTTTTCTTTCGCCATTTGATTTCTTTTGCTTCGCTCGATTTGATTCTTTTTGCAAATCAGGGTTCTTAAGTTGAACTTTCTGGTTAGATCTTCTATTTGAGTTTTACCTGTGCATTAGATGAGTACTTATTGTATGTTTGTTTGTTTTTCTGCAATAGAATACCTGGAGTGCGCCGCCTGTTACTTTGAATCTCTAGGTTTCACGGATCATCAGCAAGGCAAGTAACACTTTGATCATACCTTTTCTACAACCCAGTTTTAATGCATTAGATCAATCCTCACACGTTGCATGATTAGGATCTAATTAAATTGTGGGATGGGAAGTAGATGAGGTAGTACCTATTACCTGTTTATTATCAAACCTTTGGGAGTTACTTCTACGTTTGCTTATTATGCCATGCTATGCTAGTAGACGTGGATTGGGTGAGTGATATCCATGACAGATGTGAGATTGTTAATTAATGGTTTATCTAAGGTGGCAACCTAACACACATCTGGGTGGATTAAGGCACCTGGGGTTTCCAGGACTTGCCTGTTTTTCTTTTGGACCGCCACCCAGGCTCAAAGGGATCATGAGATTATTCGTACTAGAAACTTCCGTGTGCAGCCACAAGCCATTATGGGCTCTGGCATAGTTGACTAAGTTGTGCGAACTCTTACAGTGGTACACTAGCAGATGTAGGGGATGTAGGTGGTACGGTCTACCCGATCGTAAGGTGCTAGAGCTTCTGAAAGACTATGTCTCGGTCATCCGTTTCTCAAACACCCTGTAGTGCGAGAAACCAAACGGAGGCGATCGAGTCTTGTGGGGAAAAGTGCGCAAACCTCTGCAGAGTGTAACAAACTAATCATGGTTAGCCGTGTCCCCGGTTATGGACATCTTGAGTATCTAGTACCTGGATTATCATGTGAATCTCAACATGTTACTCTAAATTAATTTCGTTGGGTTTTAATGATGTTACTTAATTGGGATTGAGAATGCTGTCAACCATTCTCAATGTTTAACAACCACCATGATAGTAATTAATTTATTCCTTTGAAGTAGGGAAAAATTGGCTTTACGCAAAAACTGTAACCATAGAGCTTTCCACCAGCCAAATATGCATATAGTATAGCTGTTGCATTCCATTACTTTCTATGTGTTACCTTGCTAGCATATTCCATGTGCTGACCCGTTTTCGGGCTGCAACGTTAATGTTGCAGACTTTTCAGACGACGGTTAAGGAGTTTTTAGGTCGTGGTTCCATACTCAGTGATGCCGTTGGAGTTGATGGACTCACTTATCTTCCAAGCCTTCCGCTGTTATCGTTACTAGAAGGCCTTAAGCCATATTTATTGTAATAAGTTCTCTTTTGAGACACTCGATGTAATAAGTGTGTGATTGCTACTCTGTTATAAATCCTTCGAGTACTTTGTGGTGTCAGCATTACTGATCCAGGGATGACACCGGAGCACAGAGATCAGACTGTTTGAGGTCTGGTCGCTACAAGTATGTGGGACGAAGTTGGAGACCGTCAGTTGTTTGGACCAAATGTGATCAAGGAGTCAGAAGAGAATGTTAAGTTGATTCGAGATAGACTGAAGGTATCTCAGTCCAGGCAGAAGAGTTATGCAGACTTAAAAACGCAAGGAGGTAGTCTATGAAATTTGGAGACAGAGCATGTCTTCATGTGCCCCTATGCGAGGAGTTAAACGGATTGGAGTTAAGGGACAGTTAGTCCCGAGATTTGTAGGACCATACCAAGTTCTGGAGCATATGGGAGAAGTGGCCAACAAGTTGGAGTCACCCGAAGGACTATCAGGAGTTCATGATGTGTTTCATGTTTCCCAGTTGAGGAAGTGCCATGCAGAGATGGCCAATATTCCCTTGTAAGGACGCTTGACGCTGGAAAGGATAATGGTGTTCCACGAAGTGGAATATGGACTTCATAAGTTTAAGTTTTCATCTCGGTATGAGGGATATTCCACGAGGATGAAGAGATAAATTACTATTGGATATAAAGGAGGTGTGATGTTGGAAATATGGATCAAGGGAAATTCCATGATGAGTCTGTGTAATCACGTCTTAGTTGGTGCCAATAGAAGGAAGTAAGATAGTACAATTGGATGGATTTAAGAATACTATGAAGTTGGAAGTTGGAATTGATCAGTTGCCCTATGATAAGTTCAAGGACTACAAGTGAGGAGATGGGCCATAACCCACATGCCCCAGGACCTGCCCAGAAGCAAGCACACTCTTGCTGAAGGAAAAACCCTGGAGGAAGATACGACGTTTATCGACATACAATTTTATAGGAGTTTACACAAAACCTGAGAGTTGTGAAGGAACGATAGATGGTTGTTTGGCTTGCAGAATCTATGGATTTATCCAAACTTTGTTCATCGACAAGAGAAATTCTGCAATGCTTGTGAGGATGACCGAGTGTTATTATGCGAGATTCGCTAAACTATATACATGGTAATGATTTGGGTGCGGGATGGATTGATCACCATACCGACTTACTCTTGTTATTCGCCTTGCTATATGGGATGGTAAATCTGAGTGACCTACCTATAGTAGAGAGACGGCGATATTAAACCTTGTTTAAGCCTTAGAATGGTATAGGTATTTTTCCCTTGTATAAGGCAGCTTTTGCCAACCGTAGGTTATACGGTGAGGATTAACCCAGACCCATTTCGTCCAGGAGAAACCATAAATTGTTGACCACCATGAGATATCGAATAGTTGTTTAGTACCGGCGCCAGACCCGTCAGGTAAGAAGACCCGGTCTCGGAATAACCTTACCAAGATGAAAGTACAAAAGAATTGAGGAAAAGGTTATGCCATTACCGGAAGAGCCCAGAGAAAAGAATTATACTGAAGATCTGAGAAGTCCGACCCTATCAAGAATAAGGATGGAGTATATGAGTATTGATGGGACCGTAACAATCTTTCTAAGGGTGGTAGCACCCGAGACCCCGGAGACAATTGATGAGATTTTGAAGAGACCCCGAACCTAACCTATTTCTTTCTAGCCTCTCCGAATCTCGAGGACAAGATTCCTTTTAAGGGTGGTAGGTTTGTAACATCCCAAAATTCTAAATTTCGGAATGTTATAATAAATAGATAGATTTGATTGATTGTTTGATTGATTGTGTGAAATTGAGTGAAATTCGAAACCTTTTTGAAAGTTAAATGAGAGGGAATAACAGGACTTTCCCAAACTTTCATTTTGCATTTATGATCTTCGTGAATTCAAATTCTTTTCAAACACAAAACCCTGAAGAGAAGATGACATGACTTCTTCCATTTATTTAAATGACGAGGGGTGTTGAAAATAATTGAATTTCATTTGGAAAATATTTCCAATTCTGAAACTTTATGCAACTCAATGATTTTCACGAGCGAAGATAAAATGACTTCTTCAAATTATATGAAATATGAGTTGGGAGTTTCAAAGAATTAAATTCAAAGTTCTTTTGAATTTAATTTCAATTTGGAGTTATTTGAGTTTTATTCAAATTATTTTTCTCCAAAAATAAAATATATGGAAATTAGGGTAACATGATTCCCTACAATAGAAAATTGGAGAAAAATTAATTTGAAATCATTTTGGTATTTTAAAAATGATTTTTGTTGGATTTTAATAAACCAGTAGCACTCTTTGATTTATCTGAATTTGTGTGGATTTTATTTGAAGTTATAAAAATGTTCATGTCATAGAGAATCTTTTTCTGAAAATTTTGATATATTATATGCCTATATAATATTTTATTTATTTTGCTTTTATTATTTTGTCTGTCTGAGAAAATGTTAAAAAAAATCTCTCTCCGTCGACGACTGGGCCCGAAGCTGCTCCGTTCCGCTCGCCCGCTCGCGCCTGCGATTGGCCGCCGCCTCGCTCAGCCACCGACAGGTGGGGCCCACCTGTCGGGTTCGTCCCCGACCTCTCGCCGGAGTCCCGCACGCGCACGCTCCACCGGCCGACGCCATGCTCAACCCGGACGCCTCCCTCGCCTTGCCCCTCGCCCAAGGCTACCCGCCTATATAAACCTCGACCCCGGCCCCGTTTTCGCCTCAAACTGCGGCCGCCCTCGCCTCCGCACGCGCCACGCCCTCACCGGAGTTAGCCGTCACCGCCGGAGATCCACGCCGTCGCCCCGCTCCACCCCGCCACTCCCGACCGACGCCGCACACTCCATCCTCATCGCCGCGCCGCACCGAGCGCCTTGACGCCCTCGCCGCTGCCGGAGACCCACCGGAGCCGCCGCCCCGTTGACGTCCGAGCCGCCGCCGCCGTCTTCGCCGTCGCCGGCGACCTCCACGCCGCGGTAACCACCGCCTCTCCCACTCGTTCGTCCGATCCGAGATCTACGGTTAGGAATAGATCTGTTCATTTTTTTTCTTTTCCAACCGTTTTCTTTAAGTAGTGAACGTCCGTTGTTTTAGTGTTTGCAGCGAACGTTCGTTAGATAGATTTTTTTTCCTTTTTTTGTTAATTTCGGCCAGGGACCTATACGTGAGGATTTTCTTCACAGATTAGTCCCTGTACTTCAATTGATCATTACTTTTTACTCGTTAGTCCAAATCCAACGAAACCAATGCCCACGTCTTCGTTATGATCCCCTCTATCCAGTAATCCAACTCAAACATGTTTTTGAAAATTTTAAAATTTAAATTAGATCAGATTTGAATTCAAACTTCGTTTGATCATAACTTGAGTTTCGTAGCTCCGATTGAGTTGATTCTTTTTGCAAATCGAAGCTCTTGACCTAAGCATTCTAATAAGGCAAAATTCACATAATTTTGGTACTGTTAGAAATTGTTTTATGTTGCAAGAGTTATTGACTTGGTTTTGAAGTTTTCCGAATTGTCTTCTTCGTTCTTTCTGATTTCTTTGAGTGATTGCTTATGTGTGGTTACTATTGTTTGCTTACGATAGATTGACCGGAGTGTGACGAGTAGATCTATCAAGAGTTTTGAGTGCGAATCAGCTTCATCAACATTGCAGGCAAGTTCACACTTTGATCATACCTTTTTCATACCCAGTTTTATGCATTAGTTTCACCCTCAAACATTGCATGAGTAGGATTGATAACATGTGGGTATTGGGAAGTAGTTGATGAGGTAGGAACCTATTGCCCTGCATTCAAACCTTGGGAGTTACTATTACGTTATGCTTGCGTTGCCATGCTATGCTCGTAGACGTGGATTGGGTTTGAGAGTATTTCATGATAGATGTGAGATTGTTAATTAATGGTTCAACTTAAGGTGGCAACTTTAATACACATCTGGGTGGATTGCTAGGGGCACCCTGGGGATATACCAGTGGACTTGCTCGGACACCTGGGGAAATACCAGTGTTGTCCTAGGAGATCCCGGGGATATACCGTGTGATCATCCTATGGTCCGCCACCTAGGCTCAAAGGGATCATACGATTATTCATGCTAGAAACTTCCGTGTGCAGCCACAAGCTATTATGGGCTCTAGCATAGTTGATTAAGTCGTGTGAACTCTTACAGTGGTAGACTAGTAGATGTAGGGGTTGCAGGTGGTACGGTCTACCCATCGTATGGTGCAAACGCTTCTGAAAGACTATGTCTCGGTCATCCGTTTCTCAAACACCATGTAGTGCGAGAAATCCAACGGAGGAGATCGAGTCTTGTGGGGAAAAGTGCGCAAACCTCTGCAGAGTGTATAAACTAATCATGATTAGCCATGTCCCCGATTATGGACATATTGAGTATCTAGTTCTTGGATTATCCTGTTGATCTCAACATGTTACCCTGAATTAATTTGTTGGGTTTTAATGATGATGCTTAATTGGGATTGAGAATGCTGTCAACCATTCTCAATGTTTAAGAACCACCATGATAGTTAAATAAATTGTATTCCTTTGTAGTAGGGAAAAATTGGCTTTTAGCAAAAACCTTATAACCATAGAGCTTTTCCACCAGCCAAATATGCATGTAGTGATAGACTTTATTCATCATTCTCTATGGTGTGAATTTGCCAGTACATTCAATGTACTGACCCTCTGTGGCTGCAACGTCTCATGTTGCAGGATTTCTTACGACGAGTAAGTGATACGTTAGGGTTATGATTTCTACACTAAACTTTGCCGTTGGTGTTGATGGGAATCCACAACCTTGTTACTTCCCCTATTTTGGATTGAGGTAATAGTATCTTACATTACTTATACATGTGATTTACCTCTGTTATAAATCCTCGATTATTGTGTGTGTCAGCATACCGATCCAGGGATGACACTTAAACACAGAGACTTGATCCATTCGGGTCGGGTCGCTACAGCACGAGACTCCTGAGTCTTGCAACTGGCAGCTAAACTCATACCTTCAAATCTTGCTTCATACTCGAAAATTTGATTTTGAAGATCATAGATTTTGCTCTGCAAAAAATTGTTTTGCTTGTTGAAGGGGAAGACGATGTCCTTCATAGACAGGCCATCCACCTTGTGATCACGGGTGAATTTTGTAATCATGAGGTGATTAGCACTAAGTCGACGCTCCACCATCCCCTGGCACTTGAAGATCTGTTGCTCCACTGCTTCGAGCCTGGCCTCCATGCTTCCCATCTTCTTGGGGCCTTGAACATCCCGGATGTGGAGCACCCCCTCATGCATCTCAATGGCTTGAGGGTGCTTCAACACCTCCGAGAGGTACGAGTTGATGACCTTCTCGAAGAACTTGTCCTTGGAAGAGCTTGGGGTAGACATAGCAATCTAGATCTATCAGAAAAATAACATGAAACAAGAACAGAAGATTTCTCCGCGATGCGGTGGTCAAATCGTTCGAGGGTATATATAGAGATTTTTATCTTGCGAAATAAGCATATGGAAGGAAACCGGAGTCAGGAAGGTGCCCGAGGGCCCCACCACCCACCAGGGCGCGCCAGGTGGGGCAGGCACGCCCTAGTGTCTTGTGGGCTCCTGGGTTAGCTTCCTGGTTGTTTCTTATTTTCCAATTTTTCTAATATTCCAAAACTGACAGAAAATATTTTTGCGGATTTTTCAGAGTCCTTTTACTTACCGTAT
Organism: Triticum urartu; assembly: GCF_056163025.1. NCBI lineage: Eukaryota > Viridiplantae > Streptophyta > Magnoliopsida > Poales > Poaceae > Triticum > Triticum urartu. The sequence goes on along the minus strand of NC_141875.1, from coordinate 204,200,706 downwards.
CACATACCTCCTCTTTTTCAGGATACTGGAGTGTTCTAGAAGGTTTCTTTTATGTGTTCCTCTGATGTCATGGTTTGGATAATGTTAGTTTCAACATTAATAGGCGTACCTAAGATATAGTTCTTAATTCTTTGTCCATTAACCACTTTCGGGTTAGTACCTTAGGCATTATTGATCTGAATAGCTCCAGAGCGGTAAACTTCTTCGATGATATATGGTCCTTCCCATTTGGAAAGAAGTTTCCCTGCAAAGAATCTAAAACAACATTTGTATAATAGAACATATTCACCAACTTTAAATTACCGCTTTTGGATTCTTTTGTCATGCCACCTTTTTCATTTTTCTTTAAATAGTTTTCCATTTTAATAAGCTTGGATTCTCCATTCATCAAGTGAGATAATATCAAATAACCTCTTTTCACCAGCAAGTTTGAAATCATAATTGAGTCCTTTAATTCCCAAAGTGCTTTATGTTCTAACTCAAGAGGCAAATGACAAGCTTTTCCATACACCATTTTATATGGAGACATACCCATGGGATTTTTATACGCTATTCTATAGGCACAAAGTGCATCATCTAATTTCTTAGACCAATTCTTTCGGGGCCTATTGAAAGTTTTTTGTAGAATTAATTGTATTTCTCTATTGCTAAGTTCAACTTGTCCACTAGATTGAGGATAATAGGGTGATGCAATTCTATGGTTAACATCATATTTAGCAAGCAACTTACGAAAAGCACCATGAATAAAGTGTGAACCACCATAAGTCATTAAATATCTAGGGACTCCAAACCTTGGGAAGATAACTTCTTTAAGCATTTTAATAGAGGTCTTATGATCGGCACTACTTGTTGGAATAGCTTCTACCCACTTAGGGACATAATCAATAGCAACCAAAATATGTGTATACCCATTAGAGGAAGGAAAAGGTCCCATATAATGAAATCCCCAAACATCAAGTGGTTTAATAACAAGTGAATAATTCATAGGCATTTCCTGATGCTTACCAATATTACCAATTCTTTGACATTCTTCACAAGATAAGACAAACTTACAGGCATCTTTGAAAGGTGTAGGCCAGTAAAAACCAGATTGTAATACCTTCTGTGCAGTTCTATCTCCCGCATGGTGTCCTCAGTAGGCTTCAGAATGACATTTACGTAGGATTTGTTCCTGTTCATGCTCAGGTATACAACGTCTGATAATACCATCTACTCCTTCTTTATAAAGATGTGGGTCATCCCAAAAGTAATGTCTTAGGTCATAAAAGAATTTTTTTCTTTTGTTGGTATGTGAAACTAGGTGGTACAAATTTAGCAACGATGTAATTAGCATAATCAGCACACGAAGGAGTATTATGGGAAACATTTATTGTAGCTAGTTGTTCATCAAGGAAGCTATCATCAATAGGTTGTGGGCCATCAAGAATATTTTCTAACCTAGACAAATTATCAGCTACGGGTTTAGCCTCTTTCTTTTCCATAAGATAATTTATAGCAGCATGATCGGTGTGCACTATTACTTTGGAATCAATAATGTAGCATCTGAATTTATCATAAGCAAACACAACTGCTAAAAATTATTTTTCAGTAGTAGCATAGTTTCTTTGGCCACTGTCTAGAGTCTTAGTGGCATAATGGATAACATTTAATTTCTTATCAACTCTTTGTCCTAGAACAGCACCAACAACATAATCACTAGCATCACACATAATTCCAAAAGGCAAGTTCCAATCAGGTGGTTGAATAATAGGTGCAGAAGTTCAGGCTTTCTGAAGTGTTTCAAAGGATTCTAAATGATCATCATCAAAAACAAATGGAACATCCTTTTGTAAAAGATTAGTAGAGGCCTAGAAATTTTAGAGAAGTCTTTAATAAACCTCCTATAAACCAGCATGACCAAGGAAACTATGAATACCTTCAATATCTTTAGGACATGGCATTTTGTCAATAGCATCAACTTTAGCTTTATCCACCTCAATACCTCATTCAGAAATTTTATGCCCCAAGACAATGCCTTCATTAACCATAAAGTGGCACTTCTCCCAATTCAAGACAAGGTTAGTTTGTTCACATCTCTGTAAAACTCGATCAAGGTTGCTTAAGCAATCATCAAAAGATGTTCCATAAACGGAAAAATCATCCATGAAAACCTCCACAATCTTTTCACAAAAATCAGAGAATATATTAGTCATACATCTTTGAAAGGTAGCAGGTGCATTACATAAACCAAAAGGCATATGTCTATAAGCATAATTTCCAAAGGGGCGCGTAAAAGTGGTTTTCTCTTGATCAGGTTGTGATACAGGTATTTGAGAGAAACTAGAATATCCATCAAGAAAACAAAATGTGTGTGCTTAGATAGTCTTTCTAGCATTTGATCAATGAAAGGCAGAGTGTAATGATCTTTTCTAATAGTTTTATTTAATTTTCTAAAATCAATTACCATTCTACAGCCAGTAACAATTCTTTGTGGAATGAGTTCATTTTTATCATTAAGAACAACAGTAATACCTCCTTTCTTAGGGACACAATGAATGGGACTTACCCATCTACTATTAGTTATGGGAAAGATTATACCTGCTTCCAGAAGTTTTAGTATTTCATTTCTTACCATTTCTTTCATCTTAGGATTCAATCGTCGTTGGTGATCAACAATAGGTTTAGCATCAGGTTCCATATTAATTTTGTGCTGAGAGAGTGTGAGACTAATGCCCTTAAGATCATCAAGAGTATATCCAATAGCAGCACGGTGCTTCCTAGGAATTTTAACAATCTTCCTTCTTCATGTTCTGAAAGGTTGGCACTAATAATTACAAGGATATATCTTTTTCTCATCAAGATAAGCATACTTCAAAGTGTCAGGCAATTGCTTTAATTCAAACACAGGATCACCTTTAGGTGGAGGAGGACCTCCTAGAGTTTCAACAGGCAAATTGTGTTTAAGGACAGGTTGTTGTTTGAAGAAATTTTTATCTATTTCATTTCTTTCGCTTAAGTGCATATCATTTTCATGGTCTAGCAAATATTATTCTAGTGGATCAGTAGAAGGCAAGGCAATAGAAGGAAGTCCCATTATTTCATCTTTACTAAGTGACTCTTTATCATGAGGTTGACTACGAAACTTAGAGAAATTAAACTCATGAGACACATCACCAAAGCTAACACTAATAGTTTCCTTTTCACAATCTATCTTAGCATTGACAGTGTACACGAAAGGTCTACCAAAGATTATGGGACAAAAGTCATCCTGTGGGGAACTAAGAACTAGAAAATTAGTAGGGTATTTTATTTTCCCACACAAGACTTCAACATCTCTAACAATCCCAAGTGGTGTGATGGTGTCTCTATTAGCAAGTTTAATAGTGACATCTATGTCTTCTATTTCAGCAGGTGCTATATCATTCATAATTTCTTGGTAAAGAGTAAAAGGAATAGCACTCACACTAGCACCTATATCACATAAACCATGATAACAATGGTTTCCTATTTTAACTGAGACTACAGGCATGCCAACAACAGATCTATGTATATCTTTTTCATCGGCTTTGGCAATTCTAGTAGCCTCATCACAGAACTAAATAACATGCCCATCGATACTATCGACCAAGCGATCTTTAACCATAGCAACACTAGGTTCTACTTTAATTTGTTCAGAGGGTTTAGGTGCTTTAATATTGCTTTTGCGAACCACAGTTGATACCTTAGCATGTTCCTTTATCCTAACGGGGAAAGGTGGTTTTTCAATATAAGGAGTGGGCACAACTGGATCAACATTATAAATAATAGTTTCATCTTTAGCTATAACCGGTTCTTTAATTTCTTCTTTAACAGGCGGATGATATTTAAAATTGGGGCATGCATATATAATTTCGATCATGATGAACTAGATGCATAGGATAAAAAAATTGGTGAAATCCCAATTTTAATCGATTCCAGATCCAAGATCCAATATCATCGCATAGCCTATACCATGTCAATGTTTTTCCCTTCAAAGATAAAGGGAAAACATTCTTCTTAACTTCATCTCCAAACAAATCTGCAAGCTTAAATAATCCACAAATTTCATCCACACGAATCAGATGCATATTAAGATGTTCAGTTTCGTCTCCTGCCTAAGCATTAGCTAGTAGTTGTTCTATCATACCCGAAGGAATCTCATAACCAATATTTTCAGTAGGTGCAGTAGGTTGAGGGGCAACTCTTTCTGCTTCCGATCGAGGTGAAGATACCCCAAACAAACCCCTCAAAGGATGATCTTCCATAGTAACAAGTAACAGTAAATTTCAACACGTAATATAAATTTTCCTTACCAAGAGCGCTTCACTCCCCAGCAATGGAGCCAGAAAAGATCCTTGATGACCCACAAGTATAGGGGATCAATCGTAGTCCTTTCGGTAAGTAAGAGTGTGGAACCCAACAAAGAGCAGAAGGAAATGACAAGCGGTTTTTAGCAAGCTAATTTCTGCAAGCACTGAAATTGTCGGTAACGAGTAGTTTGATAGCAAGATAGTTTGTAATGGACAAGTAATGGTAATGGTAAATGAAGTGCAGCAAGGTAGCCCAATCCTTTTTGTAGCAAAGGACGGGCCAAAACGGTCTCTTATAATAAGAAAAGTGTTCTTAAGGGCACGCAGGAATTTCATCTAGTCACTTTCATCATGTTTGTTTGATTCACGTTCGCTACTTTGATAATTTGATATGTGGGTAGACCGGTGCTTGGGTGTCATTCTTACTTGAACAAGCCAAGCATCCGCAACTATGAGAAAAGTATTAAGATAAAACCTAACCATAGCATTAAACATATGGATCCAAATCAGTCCCTTACAGAATAGCGCATAAACTAGGATTTAAGCTTCTATCACTCTAGCAACCAATCATCTAATAACTACTCCACAATGCATTCCCTTAGGCCCAAAGATGGTGAAGTGTCATGTACTTGACGCTCACATGATACCACTAAGGGAATCACAACATACATATCATCAAACACATATCAAATTCACATGATTACTTGCAACATGACTTCTCCCGTGGCCTCAAGAACAAAGGTAACTACTCACAAATGATATTCATGCTCAAAATCAGAGGGGTATTAAATAGCATAATGGATCTGAACATATAATGGATCAGAGGGGTATTAAATAGCCCTGGTGTCTTGTGGGTACCAGGTGGCCCCCTCCGATAGTTATTTTCTCCAATATTTATTAAATATTCCAAAATAATTCTCCATAAAATTTCAGCTCATTTGGAGATGTGCAGATATCTCTGGTAGGTCCAGAATTCTAGCTGTCGGTATTCTCCCTCTTTGTGCAAACCTTGCATATTATGAGAGAAAAGGCATTAGAATTACTCAATAAAGCATTATTATGCATAAAAACATTATAAATAATAGTAGGAAAACATGATGTGAAATGGACGTATCAATGGGACATTTGTAAAATCAACATATGAAGATAAGGGTAAAAGAGGCGTTTAGGTCCTCTCATGTCACTTTTGGGCCAAGAGAAAATAGAGTCCTACTCCCACATGTTCTGAACTTAGATTCGGACTGCACAGACATACTTCACTCAGAACACCAATATCTCTTTCATCCAGACTCTAAATTGGGTAATTCCTTTTTTGTTGGAAAGTTTATTTCATGCACTTTCCAACCCAATTGGATTCACCTTACAATTGGATACATCTTCATCCTAGAGCAACAAGTATAATCATATCTCTGGCATAAATTTCAAGCATACCAATGCAACATATCAATTTGATCCCATAACAGTTTCCCTTTTTGTGTCAAGAGATAATCCATAAAGTATTCACATTGATCCAATGTGTCTCCTATTATCATGTTGAATGGGGTTTTCTAAGGATTATCAAAGTAGTGTTTAATATTTTTCACATAATGAGCATCAAGGGTTTTAGGAGGTTCCCCATCTCGTGAGTAGCAAGTACAACTATTTTTTTGTGTTTCGTGTTCCATATCCATAACTAAAGATAGAGAAAACTTAGAACAGAAAATAAAAACTACTTAGTGATAAAGCAAACAAGCACACACGAGAATATTCACCCCACGCTATTGCTCCCCAGCAACGGCGGCAGAAAAAGGTCTTGATAACCCACAATTATAGGGGATCATTTGTAGCCTTTTTTGATAAATAAGAGTGTCAGACCCAACGAGGAGCTAAAGGAAGAACAAATATTCCCTCAAGTTCTATCGACCACTGATACAACTCTACGCACACTTAACGTTTGCTTTACCTAGATAAATAATAAAACTAGAAGTACTTTGTGAGTATAAAACTACGAATAAATTGCAAGGTAATAAAAGTAGATAGCTTTTGTCAACAAGAAAGTCATTTGTCCCTAGGTGGTCGATAACTAGACCGGTGATCATTACTGCAATTTTATATGAGGGAGAGACATGAACTAACATACTTTTTCTACTTGGATCATACGCACTTATGATTGGAACTCTAGCAAGCATCCACAACTACCAAAGATCATTAAGGTAAAACCCAACCATAGCATTAAGTATCAAGTCCTCTTTACTCCCATACGCAATAGCCCATTTACTCGGGTCTGTGTATTATGTCACTCATGCCACCCACTATAAGTGAATTATGAATGTATAGCTACACCCTACAGCGGGGAACCCTCATGTTTGTGCGACACGGAGGGCACCATAGGACAGCACCAAAATAAAATATACAACTCACACCAACCCCGATCATCTATCAACCCATAGGACAAAACGGATCTACACAAACATCATAAGATAGCCATATAGATCATTGGGAAATAATATATAGCGTTGAGCACCATGTTTAAGTAGAGATTACAACGGGGAGGAGTGTTACACTGTTGCATAGAGGGGCAGAAAGTTGATGTTGATGGTAGCGAGATTGTTGATGTAGATCGTCGTCACGATTATTGCCCTGGCGACACTCCAGCGCCACCGGGAGAGAGGGGAGAGAGCCCACCCCCTCCTTCTTCTTCTTCCTTAGCCTCCCCCTATATGGGAGGAGAGTTTCCCCTCTGGTTCATGGCCTACATGGGGGTAGAGGGGCGGGAGCCCCTCCGAGATTGGATTATTCCTTTGTTCTCTTCTCTTTCGCGTTCTGTTTTCTGGCCAAAAACCATTTCTTATATTCCCGGAGATTCGTATCTCCGATTGTGCTAAGATTTTAACACGATTTTTTTCAAATATAAGCTTCCTTGTGATCGAAGTAGAGCTCCAAACGACTTACGAGGAGGGCACAACCCACTACCATGTGCATGGGCTGCCTAGCATGCCCAGGTGTCTTGTGGTGGCTATGGGCCCCTGTTTGCATTGATTCCACCTCCCAAAAATCACATATATTCCAAAATAATTCTTCGTAAATCTTTATCGCGTTTGGACTTCATTTGATATGGATATTCTGGGAATAAAAAACATGCAACAAACAGGAACTGGCACTAGGCACTGGATCGAAATGTTAGTCCAATAAATCATATAAAATTTTGCCAAAAATATGTGAATGTTGTATAATATTGGCATGAAACAATCAAAAATTATAGATACGATGGAGACATACACTACAAAAAAAAGACAGATCCGTGACATTTTGGGCCGAACGAATTTTTTTCCTGTCATGCTTATGAACTTCTATGACGATAATTGTGACAAAACCCGGTATCATCATAGATGTGGTGGGCTCCTACTTCTATAACAAAAACTCTTGAGAGAAAATGGGCTTTTGGTCCTGGGCGGGCCGGAGATGCAGCTGCATGACATTCTTTGGGTCATCCATGACGGAAAAAAACCATGGTAGAAGTGAGGGCGAGGAAAATATCGGGGAGCTCCCGGTTACGGTGGGTGGTCGGGGGCCAAGCGATGCGCGTTTCTCTCGTACACGTACGTGCGTGGGTGCGTGGCGTTGGGCTCTAACTAAACTCAAGCGAGGCATTCGCCTACTGAACCCGAGCGATTGCACTGCAGGCTACGCGTTACTGAACCTGGGCGATCGATCGATCTGGCTGTTAGCTGAACCCGATCGAGTGATTCCTTTGCTACTGCTGCTAACTAAAGCCAATCGAACCCTGCTGCCTCCTTCCCTTGATGAACAGTGAGCGTTGTTGGGGGGGTTTGGTGGGGGTAGGATGAACAGGACCCCGTGGTGTTGCCGCTGGATGAACAGGACCCCAATCGATCGAGCCAGTTGGGGTGGATGAACAAGACCCCATGGAGGGTTGGATGAATAGGACCCCGTGGAGGGCTGGATGAACAGTAGCTGATGGAGGGCTGGATGAACAGTAGGCCGTGGAGGGGTGGTTGAACAGGACCCCGTGGAGAGGGCTGGTTGAACAGTAGCTGGTGGAGGAGCGGTGGAGGCTGGATGAACAGGAGCCGGTGGATGAACAGTCGCAGGTGGAGGCTGGAGGAGGTCGACGGTGGATGAACAGTAGCCCGTGGAGGCTGGAGAAGGTCGACGGTGGAGATGAACAATATCCCGTGGAGTCCCGTTTTGCGATACGCCACACCCCTCCCGATGAACAGGACCCCCGTTTCGACCGAAGCGCTCCAACACAAGTTTGTTTCCTCATTTCGCGGTACGCCACACCCCTCCCGATCAACAGGACCCCGTTTCGACTGCAGGAGGTCCAAGAGAAGTACATTTCCTCCGTTTTGCGGTACGCCAGACCCCTCCCAATGAACAGGATCCCGTTTCGACCATGGCCGGTCGAACACAAGGTCGTTTCCTCCGTTCTGCGGTATGCCAGTCCTCGTTTCGATCTGCTATTCCGTCCAAGCCAGGTGGCTCCCGATGAACATGACGTATTCTGTTGCCTCCCGATGAAGACGACGCATTCCATTGCCTCCCCATGAACACGACGCAGTTTCTCCGTTCCGACCCAGCCGGTTGGCTTCCGATGAACAGGATTAGTTGTTGTACGCGCTAGAGACCCCGCCCGTATGTATGTATGTAGCCGTATTTACTATGTTGCAGCGCGGTCGTACGTACATGTACACGATATAGACGGGACTGCGTAACATGCTACGTCGGCGCCTCTACTTCAACATGTGCCGCTCCTTACTCGGCCATGGTACGTCGCTGCAGAGACACCGATCGACCGCTATGTACATACACGTTCGCGGCCAGACAGATAACGCTACCTTCACTTCAACCTGGTGGGTCCCAGCTATCAGGGGGTAAGAAGGCAGTTCCTTCCATGCGAAGATAAAGCCGGTGGGTCCTAGTTGTCAGGGGGGAAACGTTTTTTTCATGAAATATAGAGGCCCCTCCGGTCGGTCCGAGGTGTCAGGTGGAGGAATCATTATTTTTTGTGTAATGGGGACGCACTTCCTTGCGTGCGGCCATGGACCCAGTTGTCAGCCTCTCCACTTGCAATCCTCTTTTGATGGATGTCATTCGTTGACCGCGTTGATGAAGTCGTACCGCCCGAGAGCACCAAGGTGGTGGACGACGGTGCGGCCTAGGAAGGGAACGACCCGGATCCGGGGAATACGCAGCAGTGGATGCCCATGCGGAAGGGAGTATGAGGGTTGACTGCTTCGGCTGTGGTTTGAGATTGTCGTCTCCGAAGAATAACAGGGTGTGTGGCTGAGTAGAGGGAAGGCCTGGCCAATAGTAGTATGGTCCGGCGGTGAGGCCTGCGCGATAGCACAGCCGGCCACGAGAGGCTGGAGCAGGCGGTACAGCGGGCGCAGGTTTGGGCGGCTGGAGCAACAAGACCAGAGGTTGAAGATGCAGCTTGTCCGTTGGATTAACATCAAACAGTCAGTGCAGCTAGCTAGAATCGTTTATTGACTAAGTTGACAAAGCCCTGCGTATGCGTTAACTTAGTAGGCTCACAAGTCAGCCTACAAATCAGGTGGGTCCCAGCTAGCAGGAGGAATCAATTTTTTCGCGTAATAAGGTGGCACTTCCTTGCGTGCGAAGATGTTTTCTGGTTTTTTTATTTCTTCTTTTTTGAGTTAGAATAAAAATAAAACAATTTAGGATCTTTGGTACAATCTATATTTTCAGGAAAAGGATCATAATAAAGCTGGTGGGCCCTAGGTGTCACAGAGAGGAAACTTTTTATTTCGGCGTAATAAAGGAAGCACTTCCTTGCGTGTGAAGATGTAGCTGGTGGGTCAAACCTGTTAGGGGAGAAATTATTTGTTTTCACATAATACGGGGGCACTTGCTGCGTGCGGCCATGGGCCATGTGCGTCCCTACTGTCAGCCAATCCACGTACATGCCTCATCTGAGCCCCCCCCCCCTGATCCAACGGCCGGCTGGCTGGCCGCCAGTTACGCCATGCCTTGTTGTGGGCAAGGCACTGGATCTCTGTCCCTGATGGCTGTCATTGTTGACAAAGTTGACCACGCCGCGCCGAGAGAACCAACGCAGTGAACGATGGCGAGTGTTACGAAGGGGAACAACCTGGAGCCGGGGAAGACACAGCAGTGGATGCCCATGCGGAGGGGAGTACGAGGGTTCACTGGTTCGCTGCGGTATGAGGCTGTCGTCGCCGGTGAAGAGCAGGAGGTGTTGGTGAGTAGAGGAATGGCTTAGACGGCATTTCAGACTAGAGTGGGCCGGTAAAGCCTGCGCGGCAGCACGGCTGGCAACGGGAGGCGGTAGCAGGCGGTACCGCCAGCCGTAGTTTGGGAGGCTGAAGCAAGAATATCCGAGATTGAAGAAGCACTACAGCGATTGGATGGACATCCAACAGCCACTGCTGCTAGAATCGTGTCTTGACTATAAGTTTACAAAGCCTTCCGTATGCCTTTGTAGGCCCACAAGCCTTCTGTACGCATCACTGACTATAATTCTCAAAAACAATAGTAGGCCCACAAGCCTTCCGTACGAGTCACTGACTATAATTCTCAAAAACAATAGTAGGCCCACAAGTGAGCATCACATCTGTGGTAGAGACCATATAGTTTATGACCCACAAGTGTAGGGGATCTATCGTAGCCTTTTCGATAAGTAAGAGTGTCGAACCCAACGAGGAGCAGAAGGAAATGATAAGCGGTTTTTAGCAAGGTATTCTCTGCAAGCACTGAAATTATCGGTAACAGATAGTTTTGTGATAAAATAAATTGTAATGAGCAACAACTAATAAAAGTAAATAAGGTGCATCAAGATGGCCCAATCCTTTTTGTAGCAAAGGACAAGCCTGTACAAACTCTTATATGAAGGAAAGCGCTCCCGAGGACACATGGGAATTATCGTCAAGCTAGTTTTCATCACGTTCATATGATTCGTGTCCGGTACTTTGATAATTTGATATGTGGGTGGACCGATGCTTGGGTGATGTCCTTACTTGGATAAGCATCCCACTTATGATTAACCCCCATTGCAAGCATCCGCAAGTAAAACAGAAGTATTAAGGTAAACCTAACCATAGCATGAAACATATGGATCCAAATCAACCCCTTACGAAGCAACGCGTAAACTAGGGTTTAAGCTTCTGTCACTCTAGCAACCCATCATCTACTTATTACTTCCCAATGCCTCCCTCTAGGCCCAAACAATGGTCAAGTGTCATGTAGTCAACGTTCACATGACACCACTAGAGGTATGGCAACATACATCTCATCAAAATATCAAACGAATACCAAATTCACATGACTACTAATAGCAAGACTTCTCCCATGTCCTCAGGAACAAACGTAACTACTCGCAAAGAATATTCATGTTCATAATCAGAGGGGTATTAATATGCATAATAGATCTGAACATATGATCTTCCACCAATTAAACCAACTAGCATCAACTACAAGGAGTAATCAACACTACTAGCAACCCACAGGTACCAATCTGAGGTTTGGATACAAAGATTGGATACAAGAGATGAACTAGGGTTTGAGATGAGATGGTGCTGGTGAAGATGTTCATGGAGATTGACCCCCTCCCGATGAGATGATCGTTGGTGATGATGATGGCGATGATTTCCCCCTCCCGGAGGGAAGTTTCCCCGGCAGAACTGCTCCGCCGGAGCCCTAGATTGGTTCCGCCAAGGTTCCGCCTCGTGGCGGCGGAGTTTCATCCCGTCAGCTTGGTTATGATTTTTTTTTCTCGGACAAAAGACTCCATATAGCCAAAGATGGGCATCGGAGGGCCACCAGGGGGGCCACGAGGCAGGGGGTGCGCGAGGGGGGTAGGGCGCGCCCCCCACCCTCGTGGCTGGTGGGTGGGCCCCCTCTGGTACTTCTTGCGCCCAATATTTTTTATATATTCTGAAAAGTGCTCCCATGGAGTTTCAGGACTTTTGGAGATGTACAGAATAGGTCCCTAATATTTTCTCCTTTTCCAGCCTAGAATTCCAGCTGCCGGCATTCCCCCTCTTCATGTAAACCTTGTAAAATAAGAGAGAATAGGCATAAGCATTGTGACATAATGTGTAATAACAGCCCATAATGCAATAAATATCAATATAAAAGCATGATGCAAAATGGACGTATCAACTCCCCCAAGCTTAGACCTCGCTTGTCCTCAAGCGAAAGCCAAAATCGAAAAATATTTCCACATGTTTGGAGATAGAGGTGTCGATAAAAATAAAATACGGGCATGAGGGCACCATGATCATTCTTAGAACAACAACATATATATTGTCATATGATCTCTTACGCTAAAGTAATAATTCAATCACAATTTCAAGTATGAATCATAAACTTCATTGAGAACCAACAAACTCTAATCTCAGTCATTGAGGCAATTGCAATTTATCATAACATAGGAAAGAGTCAATATAAGAGCTTTTCAGCAAGTCCACATACTCAACCATCATTTAGTCTTTCACAATTGCTGACACTCACGTGATATTTATGGTTATGAAGTTTTAATCGGACACACAGAAAGATAGGGGCTTATAGTTTTGCCTCCCAACGTTTTACCTCATGGGTAATGTCAACAATAATAGCTCATGCAGACTCACATCCAATTAGCTATATGTATCTGGATCATTCCAACACATTGTGCTTGCCAAAGGATAAAATGTAAAAAGGAAAGGTCAAGATCACCATGACTCTTATGTAAGGTAGAAGATAAAAGTAAAAGATAGGCCCTTCGTAGAGGGAAGCAGAGGTTGTCATGCACTTTTATAGTTGGATGCACGAAGTCTTAATGCAAAAGAACGTCACTTTACATTGCCACTTGTGATATGGACCTTTATTATGCAGTCCGTCGCTTTTATTTCTTCCATATCACAAGATCGTATAAAGCTTATTTTCTCCACATTAATAAGTCATACATATTTAGGAGGCAATTTTTATTGCATGCACCAATGACAACTTACTTGAAGGATCTTACTCAATCCATAGTTAGGTATGGTGGACTCTCATGGCAAAACTGTGTTTAAGGATATTTGGAAGCACAAGTAGTATTTCTACTTGGTGCAAAGAACTTGGCTAGCATGAGAGGTAAAGGCAAGCTCAACATGTTGGATGATCCATGACAATATAATTTATCTCAGGTGTAAGAAAACATAACCCATTACGTTGTCTTCCTTATCCAACGTCAACTCTTTAGCATGTCATATTTTAATGAGTGCTCACAATCATAAAATATGTCCAAGATAGTATATTTATATGTGAACCTCTCTTTCTTTATTACTTCCTATTAATTGCAACAATGACCAAAACTATGTTTGTCAACTCGCAACAACTTTTATTCATCATACTCTTTATATGTGAGCTCATTACTCTTCATAAGATCCATATGATCTCTTTATTTCTTTTTATTCCTTCTCTTTTATTTTATTCACTCAAGATCATAGCAAAATAATCAAGCCCTTGACTCAACACTAATCTTTATTATATAGCTCACAGACTCAATTACATAGGAAGATCATAAAGCAAAGCTCACAACTAGATCATACTAAAACTTTATTCTACTAGATCAAGATATTATCAAAAGGATCAAACTAAGAAAAATGGTAAAGGTAAAAGTGATGGTGATACGATACCGGGGAACTCCCCCAAGCTTGGCAGTTGCCAAGGGGAGTGCCCATACCCATGTGATTATGTCTCTTTTGCCGGTGAAGGAGATGGAGTTGTTGATGATGTAGGCTTGTCGTCCCTCTTCCAAGGCATAGGCTCACCATCATAGAAGGATGATCGAGTCTCCGGGATCCTTAAATCTGCAGTCAAACTCATCCTCTTGAATCTATATTCATACTCACAGTTTTGATTTTGCAGGTCATAGATCTGGGCTTGGAGGTGCTCGATTTTCTCATGAAGCTTGAAGATGGCCTCCCCAATGTCCTTGATGTCCAGCTTGTGGTTGTTGAACTCCGTGATCATTATGTGATTGGAGTCTAGTCCACGCTCCACCATCTCCTGACACTTGAAAACTTGTTGCTCCACTGCCTCGAGCCTTGTCTCCACGCTTCCGGTCCTCCTTGGTCCCTCAACATCGCGGATGTGCAACAACCCCTCACGCATCTCAATGGTTTGAGGGTGTTGCAGCACCTCCGCGAGGTCGGGGTTGATGACCTTCTCGAAGAACTTGTCCTTGGGGGCACTTGAAGACGACATGGCGACCTAGATCTGTCAAAAAACAGCTCGACACAAAGACAGGAGATATTTGCATGATACGGTGGTCAAAACCTTCAGGAGATTATATAATGAATTTTTACTGACCAAAAGAAGTATCGTGCAAGAAAACGGAGTCCGGAGATCGCACGAGGTGCCCATGAGGAAGGGGGCGCACCTCCCACCCTCGTGGAAGCCTCGTGTCCTTCCCGGACTGCTTCTTATTTTCCTATTTTTCTAAATATTCCAAAACGGAGAAAATTTTCCATTAGAACTGTTTTGGAGTCGGTTTACTTACCGTACCACATACCTATTCCTTTTCGGAGTCTGAAACGTTCTAGAAAGTGTCCCTTATGCATTCCTCCGGGGTTACGGTTTCAATAATATTGGTTTCAACATTTATGGGATTACCTGAGATATAATGTTTGATTCTTTGACCGTTTACCACCCTCGGATTTGTGCCTTCAAAGTTGTTGATTTTTATGGCACCGAAATGATAGACCTCCTCGATAACGTAAGGACCTTCCCATTTAGAGAGGAGTTTTCCTGCAAAAAATCTTAAACAAGATTTTTATAGCAATACATAATCACCTACATTAAACTCACGCTTTTGTGTCCTTTTGTCATGCCATCTTTTCACTTTTTCTTTAAACAGTTTGGCATTTTCATAGGCCTGGGTTCTCCATTCATCAAGTGAGCTAATGTCAAATAACCTCTTCTCACCGGCAAGTTTGAAATCATAGTTGAGCTCTTTAATGGCCCAATATGCCTTATGTTCTAGTTCCAGAGGTAAGTGACATGATTTTCCATAAACCATTTTATACGGAGACATGCCCATAGGGTTTTTATATGCAATTCTATAGGCCCACAATGCATCATCAAGTTTCTTGGACCAATTCTTTATAGATCTATTAATAGTCTTTTGCAAAATTAATTTGAGCTCTCTGTTACTCAATTCTACTTGACCACTAGACTGTGGGTGATAAGGAGATGCAATTCTATGATTAACATCATACTTAGCAAGCATTTTACGAAAGGCACCATGAATGAAATGTGAACCACCATCAGTCATTAAATATCTAGGGACTCGAAACCTCGGGAAAATAACTTCTTTAAGCATCTTAATAGAGGTGTTATGATTAGCACTACTAGTTGGAATAGCTTCTACGCACTTAGTAACGTAATCAACAGCAACTAAAATATGTGTATACCCATTAGAGGAAGGAAACGGTCCCATATAATCAAAGCCCCAAACATCAAATGGTTCAATAACAAGTGAATAATTCATAGGCATTTTTTGACGTCTACTAATATTACTGATTCTTTGGCATTCATCACAAGATAAGACAAACTTACGGGCATCCTTGAAGAGAGTAGGCCAATAAAAATCGGATTGGAATACCTTATGCGCAGTTCTATCTCCAGCGTGGTGCCCTCCATAAGCCTCGGAGTGACACTTGCATAGGATCTGTTCATGTTCATGCTCAGGTACACAACATCTAATAATACCATCTACTCCTTCTTTATAAAGATGTGGGTCATCCCAAAAGTAATGTCTCAAATCATAGAAAAACATTTTCGTTTGCTGGTATGTGAAACTAGGTGGTATGAATTTAGCAACAATGTAATTAGCATAATCAACATACCATGGAGTAGTATGAGAAGCATTTATGACAGCTAATTGTTCATCAGGAAAGCTATCATCAATAGGTAGTGGGTCATCAAGAACATTCTCTAACCTAGACAAGTTGTCTGCAATGGGATTCTCAGCTCCCTTTCTATCAATAATATGCAAATCAAATTCTTGTAGCAAGAGAACCCATATAATAAGTCTAGGTTTAGCATCTTTCTTTTCCATAAGGTATTTAATAGCCGCATGATCAGTGTGAATGGTTACTTTAGAATCAACAATATAAGGTCTGAACTTATCACAAGCAAAAACAACTGCTAAAAATTCTTTTTCAGTAGTAGCATAATTTCTCTGGGCACTATCTAGAGTTTTACTAGCATATTGGATAACATTTAGCTTCTTATCAACTCTTTGTCCTAGAACAGCACCTACAACATAATCACTAGCATCACACATAATTTCAAAGGGTAAATTCCAATCAGGTGGCTGAACAATAGGTGCAGAAATCAAAGTTTTCTTAAGTATTTCAAATGCTTCTACACAATCATCATCAAAGACGAAAGGAATATCTTTTTGTAATAGGTTAGTCAAAGGCCGAGAAATTTTTGAGAAGTCCTTAATGAACCTGCTATAAAAACCGGCATGACTAAGGAAACTTCTTATACCTTTGATGTCCTTGGGACACGGCATCTTTTCAATAGCATCAACTTTAGCTTTATCAACTTCAATACCTCTTTCAGAAATTTTATGCCCCAAGACAATACCTTCATTAACCATAAAGTGGCACTACTCCTAGTTCAAGACAAGATTAGTTTCTTCACATCTCTGCAAAACTCGATCAAGGTTGCTCAAGCAATCATCAAAAGAGGATCCATAGATGGAGAACTCATCCATGAAAACCTCACAAATCTTTTCACAAAAGTCAGAGAATATAGCCATCATGCATCTTTGAAAGGTAGCAGGTGCATTACATAAACCAAAAGGCATACATCTATAAGCAAAAGTACCGAAAGGGCAAGTAAAAGTGGTCTTTGCTTGATCATCAGCTGAAACATGTATTTGAGAGAAGCCGGAGTAACCATCTAGAAAGCAAAAATGTGTATGTTTGGATAATTTTTCTAGCATTTGATCAATGAAAGGCAAAGGGTAATGATCTTTTTAATAGCTTTATTTAATTTGCAAAAATTAATTACCATCCTATAACCTGTAATAATTCTTTGTGGAATCAATTCATATTTATCATTAGGAACGACAGTAATACCTCCCTTCTTAGGGACACAATGGACAGGACTTACCCACTGATTATCAGCAACGGGATAAATTATACCTACCTCAAGGAGCTTTAATATTTCCTTTCTTACCACTTCTTTCATCTTAGGATTCAGCCGTCGTTGGTGATCAATAACTGGTTTGGCGTCTTTCTGCAAATTTATTTTGTGTTGACATAGAGTGGGACTAATGCCTTTAAGATCATCAAGAGTATATCCAATAGCAGCGCAGTGCTTCTTCAGAGTTTTCAATATTTTTTCTTCCTCCTTCTCTGAAAGGTTAGCACTAATAATAAAAGGATATATCTTCTTTTCGTCAAGGTAAGCATATTTAAGAGTATCAGGTAATGGTTTAAGCTCAAACACGGGATCACCCTTGGATGGAGGAGGATCCCCTAGGATTTCAACAGGCAAGTTGTGTTTTAGAATAGGTCCCTGTTTAAAGAATACTTCATCTATTTCCCTTCTTTCATTCATGAATAGATCATTTTCATGGTCTAGTAAATATTGTTCTAAAGGATCAGTAGGAGGCACGGCAATAGAAGCAAGACCAATAATTTCATCTTTACTAGGAAATTCCTCATCACGGGGTTGTCTACGAAACTTAGCAAAATTAAACTCATGAGACATATCACCTAAACCAACAGAAACAATATCCTTATTATAGTCTATCTTAGCATTAACAATATTCAAGAAGGGTCTACCAAATATAATGGGACAAAAGCTATCTTGTGGGGAACCAAGAACAAGAAAATCAGCAGGATATTTAACCTTCCCACACAGGATATTTAATCAGCAGGATCACCTCCCTCGGGACCCCTACCAGCTGATTTGGCTCCCACGTGAATATCTCCTTGTTCGCGCTTAAGAACCTCACCAGAGCTTCTTCTTGTTCCCGGTCGAGACCGGCTCCTATGGTAAAGGTGGCTCATGAAGGCCCGTCCTCGCTGACCAGTACTTGCTTGGTTTCCACCTTGTCTTGGGTGAACAGCTGCTTCTTCTTGGTGGGCGCGACCTCCCTGGCCGTGGGGGCACCTGCGTCGGCGGGTTGTGCTGCCACTGCGGTCTTGAAGGTGAGCCTGAGCACCGTCACGCCCTCCTTAGTGTCCCCCTTGATGGTGAGGACGCCCTTGCTCCCAGGCATCTTCATCAGGTTGTAAGTCGGGTGAGTCGCTGCCATGAACTGAGCGAGAGCCGGGTACCCGAGGATGGCATTGTACGGGAGGCCGATGCGAGCGACATCGAAGTCCACCAGCTCGGTGCAGTAGTTGCCGCGTGTGCCGAAGGTGACAGGGAAGCGAATCTGTCCCAGGGAGTGGGCAGCTCCACCACCTACTCCTGAGAAGGGCTTACTGAGGTCGAGCCACTCGAGTGGCACGTGGAGAAGGCTGAAGGCTTCGACGGAGAGCAAGTTGAGGCCGGCACCACCGTCGATGAGGGTCTTGGTGACGGCCACGTTGCAGATGGTGGACGTGCAGAGCATCGGAAGCACTCCGGAGCCAGTGGTGGAGTCGGGGTAGTCTTCCGAGCCGAAGGTAAGGTCGGCCTCTGGTGCAGCCCAGCCCGGCGGAGCCCCCGGGCACCTGGAGGTGGCCCCGATCTGACGGAGGAACGGCTTGGCGTGGCGGTCTGACGGTGGTGCTTGAGAGCCTCCCAGCAAGGCCGCGACTGCATGGTGCGCCGGCACCACGTACCGAGCAGTGAAGAGGTCGCGGAGCTCCTCCCAAGATGCCACCGTGGATCCGGGAAGGTTGAGCAGCTAGGCGCGTGGCTCGCCGGCGAGGGCCATGGGAATCCAGTTGGCCATGACCTTGTCATCACCCCTGGCTTCGAGGATGGCCTCCTCATACGCCAGCAGGAAAGCTAACGGGTCTGCCACGCCGTCGTAGCGCGGCGGCATCTCCGGCCTAAACTCGGGCGGCTGCTGCACATGCCGCAGGGCGGGGGCAGGGATTGGAGCCCCCTGGCCCTGTTGTCAACGCTGACCGTCGGAGTCGGCGGCAGGGCGCCTGCCATGCGGGCGAAGCACGGTGGCGACGGAGCGCAGATCGATGGAGGGGAAGTTACGGCACACCCCTACCTGGCGCGCCAAATGTCGGATGTGGGGTTCCGGCAAACCCTTAAGGTTCGAACACTGGGGTGTGCGTGAAGTCTATTCCTCCTACCAATCTACGCCCTAGCTCGCTAAGATCTCGTGGACGAACTCAACGAACTCGCAGCACAGAAAGACACAGGATTCATACTGGTTCGGGCCACCGTTGTGTTGTAACACCCTACTCCAGTGTGGTGGTGGTGGATTGCCTCTTGGGCTGATGATAAACAATACAAGGGGAAGAACAGCCTCCTGAGGTTGAGGTGTTCTTGTTCATGGCTAACTTGTGCGGGCGAGAGAGTGATCTAAGATGACGACTTCTCTCCCTCGCCTCTCTCTTCTCTCCTCTTTTCTATGGTGGTGGCTAGCCCTACTTACAGAGGCCCTGGTCCTCTTCCCAAATATTGAGCGGGAAGGGAGCCAACAACCGCGGGCTAATTTGAAGGGGGGCAGCTAGTACAAGCCGTCCTGACAAAAGGTGGTCTGCGCCTGCGAAAGGCTCTGGTCGTGACGTTGTCTTGGGCTCCACAATGACCTCCGTATTGCCGTCCTTCTGGTCTTGGTATTGTTGCACCAAAATGGCAACCTTTGCCTGATGCCTCGATACTCCTCGCCTGCGCTAGTTTCCTTAGCATCAAAGAGGAACCAAGGACACTGCGCGCGCTGGCGCCCGCCTGGTGTCGATCGTCATGGCTCACGTCACGAGAGCCTCGTGAGGTTCGCCTTTCCTTGATGCCTTCGCTCCTCGTGAGCCTGCCTGGCTAGGCCGCTCCAGAGGAGATTTCGTGTCGTCCGCCTCGCGAGGCTCGGCCCCCCGCGAGGGTCTTGGATGCCGTGTTGGTGAAGATGGGTCGTACGCCCTGCTGGCTCAGCCACGCAGCAGGCCGCAGGCAGGCAAGTCTGGGGACTCCCATTCCCAGGACGCTGACACAGTGTGATTCATTCATATTAACTGAGACATTATCTTAACAATGCCTTGTTTCAACATGTATAAAGAACGACAAAGCAGAAAAGTACCATTCCTAAAACAATGTGACTGATTCATTTTAACAGAGACATTATCTTAACAATACCTTGGTTAAACATGTAGAAAGAACTACAAAGCGGGATAGAACCATTTGTAAAACCCTATAACGGATATATAATAACAGAGACATTATCTAAACAATACATTTCTTAAACATGTACTCCGGCCGATCCCTAACAGAAACGGTACTCCCGCCGATCCCTAACAAGTGTTGCAGTTTCAGTAGTCAATTTTGAGAGTGGCATTGCTTAATTTTACCAGCGGCATTAGATTAACAAAAAGCATAAATAGTTCCAGGGGGAGTGGGCGCAACAACACCATGTGCTTCCATCTACTTATAAAGGGGGTGATGCAGAGTTTTGTTGTAACAAAGAAACAAGCATCATGTCTGGGTTGGAACAATTTTTGCTCACTTAATGGTAAAAGACAGCAGTTCCATAGCTTCAATTCAACATTTATCCAAAATGGTACCAATACAAGTAGCACAACATCTCAAACCACACTGCAGCATCATGTGGATGAAAGTCGGTATTGACCTTTCAAGACCAAGATTTGAAACAACTCACGAGGAAGACCTGAAAGATATCTCAACACATATACGGAAATACGGTCTCCTTTTGTGCAGTTCCACCAAAATTAAGCAAAGTCATCGGTGTGACATTCAAGTTGAACTGCACAAAACACTCTTAAAACAAAAGTGTTTCGCGTAGCGAAGCAAAATGTCGCAATAGCAACAAGTTGAATAGATATCCATGTTTTAACGGAGGCAAAAAAGGAATTAATTACTGGCCAATAAAGGAGGATGAAACATGCGGCCACAAAAATGGTAATCCCGCCAATCCCTAACAAGTGTTGCAGTTTTGAACTAAGATTTAGTAGTTAATTTTGAGGGTGGCATTGTTTAATTTTACTAGCGGCATTAGATTAACAAAAAAAACACAAACAGTTCCAGGGGAGAGTAGGCGCAACAACAACATGTGCTTCCATCTACTTATAAACGGGGTGATGCAGAGTTTTGTTGTAACAAAGAAACAAGCATCATGTCTGGGTTGGAACTTTTTTTGCTCACTTAATGGTAAAAGACAGCAGTTCAATAGCTTCAATTCAACATTTATCCAAAACAATACCAATACAAGTAGCACAACATCTCAAAGCACACTACAGCATCATGTGGATGAAAGTCGGTACTGACCTTTCTTGACCAAGATTTGAAACAAATCACGAGGAGGACTTGAAACAAATCCCAACACATATATGAAAATGTGATCTCCTTTTATGCAGTTCCACCAAAATTAAGCAAAGTCGCCGGTGTGGCATTCAAGTTGAACTGCACAAAACACTCTTAAAACAAAAGTGTTTCGGGTAGCAAAGCAAAATGTCAAAATAGCAACAAGTTGAATAGATATCCCTGTTTTAACAGAGGCAAAAAAGGAATCAATTACTTGCCAATAAAGGAGGATGAAACATGCGGCAACAAAAATGGTAATCCCGCCAATCTGTAACAAGTGTTGCAGTTTTGAACTAAGATTCAGTAGTTAATTCTGAGAGTGGCATTGCTTAATTTTACCAGCGGCAATAGATTAACAAAAAGCATAAATAGTTCCAGGGGAGAGTGGGCGCAATAACACCATGTGGTTCCATCTACTTATAAAGGGGGTGATGCAGAGTTTGTTGTAACAAAGCAACAAGCATCATGTCTGGGTTGGTCCCATTTTTGTTCACTACTTAATGGGAAAAGACAGCAATACAATAGCTTCAATTCAACATTTATTTAAAATTGTATCAATACAAGTAGCACAACATCTCAAAGCACGTTGCATAATCATGTGGATGAAGGCATGTACTAACCTTTCATGAGACGAACAAGATAAAATATGAATCTACCAACACGAGTAGGAAATCCAATCTCGTTTTGTGCAGTTCCAATGAAATCAAGCAAACTTGCAGTTCGCTATAGCAACAAGTTGAATAGATATCCCTATTTTAACAGAGACAAAAAAGGAAACAATTACTGGCCAATAAAGGAGGATGAAACAAACGGCGACAAAAAGAAGCATCTAACTTATCTATATGGAAAACAAAGTAGGACAGTAGCATTCCTAAAACGGTTGCATTGATTCATATTAATAGAGACATTCTCTTAAAACAACATTCGTTAAAAATGTAATTTACTTTTAACAATGGCATTGCTTCAATTTTCCAGCTGCATTCTTAGATTAACAACAGCAAAATACTTGTATGGGTCATGAGACATGGGACATGCCAGCACCATGTGCGTCCACACGTATAAATGGGTGATGAAGAGTATGTTCCAAGCAGCATATTTGCATTGGTCCCATATTTGTTCTCTTTGAACATTTTTCCTATGTGAAGGCAGAAAATCCGGTCCTGCACAAACTACCCGACCCCCAATTTCTTTCCTTTTTGAACAAAGAGATCGGTTCCTTATAGATGTGTGTACTGGGTTACCCCCTTTTTCCCTTTTCGACCAACAAAGCGGTTGGATAGCCAGTCTATACTACTCTCCCTCCCTCCTTTCCTCATTCAACTACGTCCTAGATTCATGCTCCACCCCGCCGCACCCTTCTTTACTCTTTGAACCAAGACCTAGATTCGACTACAGAATCGAAAAAGGTCCGCATGTAGCTAGAGCAATGACAGTTTCAAAGAAACTTATACCTTAGGGTCGTCGGGATGTGGCTAGGTGTGCGGTGGGAGGCCGGATCAGCCCACACTATGTACGGCAGCGAGGAAGAAGGGGTCGGTGGCCCTCCCGCAAAGGCGCTGGGCGAAAGAGAACAGTTCAACCGGCAGTGGATTTCCTCCCTCGCCCAAGGCGATAGAGTGAACGTTGCACCTCCTCCCCTTCTCGGTGCGACGGGATCCAAACGCCTCCTTCACCAGCTATGAGGGGAGGAGAGAGAGACAGAGGCCAACGCAGTCTTGTTTAGATCTGGTGAAGAGGGTGAGAGACTGTGAATATAGCAAAGGAACGTTGGGCCTCCAGTGTGTATATATATGTAGTGCGGTGAGAGTGTGGAGAGTGCAAACCCTAGCGAACAAGCACTGAGGCTCCAGCTTATATAGTACTACTACTTATATAGTACTCGTGTATACTACTAATATATAGTGGAGTGGTTTTCTTATTCTCTCCATAACAATCGTTTTAAATTGTGTAAGTATGAAATGAAACTCTTTATTTAACGTACAAGTGAAGAAAACTACTACTTCCGATGAACTAACGATCCACGCGTCCTGGTCGCACTTCCTGTCCTTCACGTGCGGTACACTACCCTCCCTTAAGTGAACAACCACACATGCGCCAAATTATTGGAAACGTGTGAGAGTGTGTATAAATAAAGAATTTTAATTTCAATTATCGGAAAGGTTTTAGAGTGTGTACAGTTTTCCCTCTCTCAATAATCATGGTTTGTTCTGTTCGGCCTAAACTTGGTCAAACTTTACAAAGTTTGACTTCAGTCAAATCTAATATGCAAAGTAAATAAAAATGGAGGGCGACTAAGTCCATCCGGGTTTTTAGCCCACACCATTTTTTAATCAAAGTCTGTCCACATATTAGTTAATAGCTGGACAAATAAAATTGCATGGGAGCTGAAGAAAAAGTTGTGAGAAGGCTTAGAAATCAATACAAAACTTATGCTCTTAGTACCAACATCGATCCTTCTTCGAGGAAACATTTGGTTCATAGCCAATTGTGTGATAAAATTGCACCAACGTGGAAGACGACTGCGTCTCCAACGCAACCAAGGTGCACTGATGAAGGATATCATCTTTGTGGGTAACAAGCAAAGAGCACCAACGGAAGACAGCTTGTTTTTCATTAAAAATCGATCAGCTTCACCAGCCGATGCAACCATGAGGCGCAACCATGAGCATTGATAGGTCATTGATGTCTACTACACAACCTTCTTCTTGTAGACGTTGTTGGGCCTCCAAATGCAGAGGTTTGTAGGACAGTAGCTGTAACACCCTCGATGCGACTATATCTCCCACGTGTCGAGGCACGACTTAGAGGCATAATCGCATTGAAGGCACATGTCGCAAGTTAGGCAATCTTCACAACATCCCATGTAATATAGATAATAAAAGGGGAGATAACATAGTTGGCTTACACTCGCCACATCAATCAAGGTACATAAATAACATTACATCATCCAAACACTCATGGCCCGACTACGACGCCAAAATAAAAGATAACCCAACCTGCGACACGGTCCCGATCACCCCCAACAGGGCACCACTATTGATCATCAGGAAAGGAAACATAGTATCATTGAGAGTCCTCGTCGAACTCACACTTGAGCTCGAGCGCGTCACCTGGAGCGGAATCATCAGGCCCTGCATCTGGTGTAATAGTAATCTATGAGCCACAGGGACTCAGCAATCTCGCACCCTCGCGATCAAGACTATTTAAGCTTATAGGTAAGGCAAGGTAAATATGTGGAGCTGCAGCAAGCGACTAGCAAATATGGTGGCTATCCTGTTCGCAAAAGAGAGCGAGAAGAGGAGGCAAAGCGCGAGCGAGAAACTAGAGAGCAACCTGCGCAAGCATTACTCCAACACCGTGTCCACTTCCCGGACTCCGCCGAGAAGAGGCCATCACGGTAACACACTCAGTTCATTCATTTTAATTAAGTTAAGGTTCAAGTTATCTACAACCAGACATTAACAAATTCCCATCTGCCCATAACCACGGGCACGGCTTTCGAAAGTTCAAATCCCTACAGGGAAGTCCCAACTTAGCCCATGACAAGCTCTCACGGTCAACGAAGGAATAGACCTCCTCCCGAGACTTTCTGATCAGACTCGGTACCTCGGTTCTTCAAGACACTTCGACAGGTTAAAACTAATCCAGCAATACCGCCCGAATGTGCCAACAAATCCCGATAGGAGCTGCACATATCTCTTTCTCAGGGCACACTCAGATTGTCCTAGGTACGGGTAGGCCAGCCCAGAGTTGCCCCTGGTGGCCACCGGCAGCTGACAGGTGGACCAACACTCAAAGGAGCACTGGCCCGGGGGGGTTTAAAATAAGATGACCCTCGGGCTCCAGAAACCCAAGGGAAAAAGAGGCTAGGTGGCAAATGGTAAAACCAAGGTTGGGCATTGCTGGAAAAGCTTTAATCAAGGCGAACTATCAAGGGGTTCCCATTATAACCCAACCGCGTAAGGAACGCAAAAATCCGGGAACATAACACCGATATGACGGAAACTAGGGCGGCAAGAGTGGAACAAAACACTAGGCGAGAGGCCGAGCCTTCCACCCTTTACCAAGTATATAGATGCATTAAGATAACATGGCAATATAATGATATCCGAACAGTAAATAAATGTTCCATCAAGGAACGGCCTCCAATCTTCACCTGCAACTAGTAACGCTATAAGAGGGGCTGAGCAAAGCTGTAACATAGCCAATCAACGGTTTGCTAGGACATGGTGGGTTAGAGGTTTGACATGGCAATTTGAGAGGCTTGAAAGCAAGTGGTAGGCATCGTAGCATTGGCATAGCAAAAGAGCGAGCATCTAGCAAAGCAAAGATAGTAGTGATTTCAAGGGTATGATCATCTTGCCTGCAAAGTGGTCAGAGTTGACTGGATCCTCGAAAGAAAACTCAACGGGCTCCTCGTTAGCGAACTCGTCTCCTGGCTCTACCCAAACAAGACAAACAAGCAACAAGGACACCATCAACCACGTGCAAGGATCAAACAATATGATGTAAGGATGGTATGCTATGCGGGATGCGATGCGGAATGCATATGCAAGATTTGACAAGGGATGCATGAACCTGGCCTCAACTTGGGAAACCAAGTGTGCCACTGGAAAGGTGAGATGAAATCTCTTGAAAATGATATAAAGAACGCCGGAATCGTAGTCACGGTTTGGAAATGGCAAGCGATTCAAATATGACACCGCTCTGCGATTTACAGCAAGTAGGCATCTAAATGCAATGAGATGAACATGCTACAGCATCCAAACATGACAACAAAATACTTGGCAGGGATGCATTCATGA
Source organism: Triticum urartu (assembly GCF_056163025.1). Classification (NCBI taxonomy): domain Eukaryota; kingdom Viridiplantae; phylum Streptophyta; class Magnoliopsida; order Poales; family Poaceae; genus Triticum; species Triticum urartu. The sequence continues at coordinate 204,174,137 of NC_141875.1, read as the reverse complement.
TGCTTAACAAAAATCTAGCACTGAGCTATGGCCAATTCATCCATTAACAGGTTCAAACAAGCATGGCAAAAATGCATATGGCAAACAGATTTCAGACTTAGTGAAATTAACACTTGTCTGGAATTTCAAATCAGGTAGCACACTTCGGAGCAACAAAACTACATGCTACAGGACTTGAACATGGCAAAGTGAAGCATGGCATGGAGCTACTCCAAGAGCTTAACAAAAGTCCCTTAGTGACCTTGAGCCAAAAGGGATCAGAAAATACAATTGCAAGCATGTGAACATGGCAAAAACATAATCAGTTCTCAGACTTAGTGAAAACTGGAGCATGCTGAAAGCAGATATCAAGTAGGCATGTTTACGAGCTCGATGCACTCACTATGGAGCAAGTCATGACAAACTAAGCATACATCCATCAAGAATACACAAAATTCAAGCTAGACATGGCAAGAATAATAACATAGCATGCACAGATCAACTACAACATCATCGGCAAAATCGCTAACAAGTAGACAATCTGCCCAGATTCACGAAGTAGCAAAAGTAGAGCTCGATTGACTTGAGCTAGGGTGCTCAATAATTGCAAACAAAGACATGGATGGATAGAGCACTACAATATTAATAAAACATCCTGAGTGATCATCCTCAAAAGAGGCACGGATCACTAGGAAACAACATGATCATATGGCCATATGAGATAAACAGGTCAAGGACTTAGTGGAAATGCTAAGTCCCTGAAATCAGCATTACCAAATGCCTCACTTTGCAAGCTTGTGCTAGTCACCACACACATCACGAAAATACATGGGTTGCACCTCTGGAAAGATGATGAAACCCTTAACAAAACATATGTAGAGCTCATGGGCATATCATGCACACAATAATCATGGCAAAAATGACAAATATCTAAATGGAGCAGCAGATCTGACAATTAACTCAAGTAGCCCTCTTCTAACAGCATTTCAGGCATCAAGATGAACTCAAATGAAAATGATGCAATGGAATGAAATGATGTGCTCTCTGAGACGAACATTTTGATATGCTATATGCCCAAAACAGATCTACGGATGCAAAGTTAAGGCACGATGAACAGGAGCAAAAATATTAGGGACTTGGGAAGAAAACGGGGTCAACCCTAAAATTTTGGATCTCAGATCTGGGAACACGGTTCCCGAGGTTCGCCGGGGACCTTCGCCGGAGTCCGAGCTCGAGGATGCCGGGGACTTGCCGGAGAAGAGGACGGGTGCGGGGCGGCTCGCCGGAGGAGGACGGGCGCGGGGCGGCTGGTGAGGTCGTCGGAGGAGGACGGGCGCGGGGCGGCCGGCGGCTTGCTGCGGGTCGCCTGAGGAGGACGGGCGCGGCGGAGACCGGTGAGGTCGTCGGCCGGCGCAAGGCGAGGGCGGCGACCGCAGGCGGGCGGCGCCCGTGCGGCGGCGCGGCGGGATGGGCCGCGGGGGCCCCTCCTGGGCCTCCCGGGCCGGCGGCGGACGAGGAAGTGGGGCAGCGGCGCAGCCAACCGGCGGGCGACACGTGGCGGCGGCGGAGCTAACCAGACATGTCCGTCGGTGCGGGAGGAAGTGTCCGGCGCGCGAGGAGAGGGAGAAATCTAGGGTTTGCCCGAAAATTTCGGGGAGTGGTCTTTAAATAGGCATAGAGGGAGCTAGGAGACTCCAAATGAGGTGCGGTTTGCGGCCACGCGATCTTGATCGAACGCTCTAGATGATGGAGAGGGTTTTGGTGGGTTTTGAGCCAACTTGGAGGGGTGTTGGGCTGCAACACACACAAGGCCTTTTCGGTCCCTCGGTTAACCGTTGGAGTATAAAACGAAGTCCAAATGGCACGAAACTTGACAGGCGGTCTACCGGTAGTAAACCAAGGCCGCTTGACAAGTACCGGTCCAATACGGAAATGTTTAATCCCCACACACAAAAGAAAGGTAGAGATGACCACCGGAGGAGAACGAAGCGCCGGAATGCAAAATGGACAATGGGGAAAATGCTCGAATGCATGAGATGAACACGCATGCAAATGCAATGCACATGATGACATGATATGAGATGAATGACAACGACAACAACACACGGAGACAAAAACCCAAACCCGAGAAAATAAAATAACTTAACGCCGAAAACGGCAAGAGTTGGAGTACATATTGGGAAAGTTACATCCGGGGTGTTACAACACTCCACCACTACGAAAGGATCTCGTCCCGAGATCTAGGACTGAAAGAACGTCGGGTATTCAAAACGGAGCTGATCCTCGCGTTCCCAGGTAGCTTCACGGTCGGAATGGTGTGACCACTTGACTTTGAGGAATTTGATTGACTTGTTGCGAGTCTTGCGTTCAGTATCTTTGAGAATAGCAACTGGGTGCTCACGGTAAGAGAGATCTTCTTGGAGCTCAATGTCCTCGAAGTTGACGGTGCGGTCAGGAGTCTTGAAACACTTTCGGAGCTGAGAGACATGGAACACATCATGAACATTTGCAAAGTTTGAAGGAAGCTCGAGTTGATAGGCGAGATCGCCTCTCTTGCTGACAATCTTGAAAGGTCCCACATATCTGGGGGCAAGCTTCCCTTTGATACCGAAGCGACGAGTACCTTTCATAGGAGAGACACGGAGATAAACATGATCTCTGATCTCGAAAGCCAAATCACGGTGCTTACTATCATAGTAGCTCTTCTGACGGGATTGGGCTGCTTTGAGGTTATCTCGAATGACTTTGCACATTTCCTCTGCCTCTGTGATTAAGTCATTACCCAAAAGTTGACGTTCACCGGTTTCAGACCAGTTGAGAGGGGTACGGCACTTCCTGCCATACAGAATTTCAAATGGGGCCTTGCCCGAACTTGCTTGAAAACTGTTGTTGTAGGAGAATTCAGCATAAGGAAGGCAATCCTCCCACTTCATGCCGAAGGAGATCACACAAGCCCTGAGCATATCTTCAAGAATCTGGTTGACACGCTCGACTTGACCGCTAGTTTGAGGATGGAAAGCTGTGTTGAAGCGGATGTTAGTGCCCATGGTCTTTTGAAAAGAATCCCAAAACTTGGAGGCAAAGATGTTGTCACGGTCTGAAGAGATCACTTGTGGAATACCATGCAGAGAGACAATCCGAGAGGTATAGAGTTCCGCCAATTGAGCTGCAGTGATTGAATCTTTGATAGGCAGAAAGTGAGCCACTTTGGTGAGTTTGTTGATGACAACGAATATAGCATCATTGCCACGCTTGGACTTTGGAAACCCAGTCACGAAGTCCATCTCAATGTGGTCAAACTTCCATTCTAGAATGGCAAGAGGTTGGAGGAGACCAGCTGGCCTTTGGTGTTCTGCCTTCACTCTTCTGCAGACATCACACTCGTTCACGAATTGAGCAATCTCGCGCTTCATTCGAGTTCACCAATAAGCCTGCTTAAGGTCCTGATACATCTTCGTACTCCCAGGGTGGATGGAGAGGAGAGAATTGTGAGCCTCGTTCATGATCACTTTACGAAGTTCACCTTTGGGCACGACAATACGATCCTCGAAGAAGAGAGTATCCTTGTCATCAAGGCGGTAGCACTTGTACTTGGGTTGACTCTTGGCAATCCCAATCTTCACCTTTTTCACCATAGCATCAAGAAGCTGGGCTTGGCGAATCTGGTCTTCCAAGGTAGGAGAGACTTGAAGGTTGGCGAGGAAACCTTGAGGAACAACTTGCAGGTTAAGTTTGCGGAAAGCTTCACAAAGCTCGGGTTGATAAGGCTTGAGAATCAGACTGTTGCAGTAAGCCTTTCTGCTCAATGCGTCAGCAATCACATTGGCCTTACCTGGAGTATACTCGATACTTGGATTATACTCTTGAATCATTTCGACCCATCGAGTTTTCCTGAGGTTGAGATTAGGCTGAATGAAGATGTACTTGAGACTCTTGTGGTCAGTGAAGATGTCCACTTTTCTTCCCAATAAGAGATGTCTCCAAGTCAAAAGAGCATGCACAACTACCGCCAACTCGAGATCATGAGTGGGGTAGTTCTTCTCATTGGGCTTCAACTGGCGAGAGGTATAAGCAACAACTTTCTTCTCTTGCATCAACACTGCGCCAAGACCATGGAGAGAGGCATCACAAAAGACCTCGTACGGCTTGGATTCATCAGGCAGAGTCAGAACTGGAGCAGTGATCAATTTCTCTTTCAAAGTATTGAAAGCAATGTCACACTCCAGAGACCAAACGTACTTGACGTTCTTCTGGAGAAGATTTGAGAGAGGCTTCGCGATCTTAGAAAAGTTTTCAACGAATCTTCGGCAATAGCTTGCGAGACCGAGGAAGCTACGGAGTTGCTTCACGTTCTGAGGAGGTTCCCAATTCACAATTGCAGACACCTTCTCAGGATTCACGGCAAAATGCCCTTGGCAGAGATGATATGTCCAAGATAAAGAACCTCATCGAGCCAAAATTCGCACTTGGAGAACTTGGCGTAGAACTTGTGTTCCCTCAAATTATCGAGTACCAAACGCAAGTGCTTGGCATGATCTTCCTTGTTCTTCGAGAAAACCAGAATGTCATCGAGATAGACCAAAACGAAGTCATTGGTGTAGGCGTTGAAGATGAAGTTCATCATGCGAGAGAACGTTGGAGGAGCATTGACGAGGCCAAAAGACATGACAGTGTATTCGTATGAGCCATAGCTTGTCCTGAAAGCCGTCTTGGGAATATCTTGCTCACGGATATGAATCTGATGATAACCCATATGGAGATCAAGCTTGGAGAATACTTGGGCACCTTTGAGTTGTTCGAACAACTCATTGATGTTGGGAAGTGGGTATTTGTTCTTGATGATCTTCTTGTTCAATGGACGGTAATCAACACAAAGTCGGTCCGTTCCATTAGCACATTGATAGACAAATATTGAAGCTGAATCCAACGGAATGAAAATTGCAACATATAGTCTTCACATCCGAACAAAATGAACGAATGCATTCCTCTTGAAATGGTCACATATCCATAAATTGAGAAGCCACTTAGAATTAAGGTAGAGGAATAAATCAACAAGGTACGGATCAAGAACGAATAATCGGTAAGAAATCCCAATCTCAAACCAACTATCCGTGGAAGAAGAACTAGAGCTACTAGAATTCCCACCTATGAAACTCCCAAACCTTTCCGGTTATGCAATCAGGTGTTGGGGATACAGGGGAAGCATAATATCTCACCCAAATCTAGCAAATCCTACATCCAGCTGTATCCATCCTTCAACACATAACCAAGAAAAACTTCGGAAACCATATACCTCAACCTTCGAAAAGCATCCGTTATACAAATTATGGCGATACTCCCGAATTCCCGCCCCAGTACTGGGTGGCGTCGAGGTTATCTCACCAACGAACTGCATAAAAGAGATTTTCGATGTCGGCGTACTAAACTCGGGTATTCCAGAACTGCAACGATAAAATTATGATGACAACACCTCAGAGCTCAACTCCCCAGGACACTTCCACAAAACCCCTCACAGGAGGCACCAAGACAATGTTCTCATCATAAAACCATCGGAACGATTCCAAGATACCCGCGTGATCCTAAATTTTTTTTTTGTGAAATTTGAGAAGAGAAGAGTCAAAACTCTACGTCGGGATGCCTTACCAGAGCGATGAAGGGACTGGGAAGTAAAAAAGAATTCCTAAACTCTCCGATATATAATTCCTAAATGACTCAGAACATTTTTCTAGACACAACTCGGCCGCTAATAACGATCAAGAAATGGGTCTCCTAAGGTCGGGGAAGGCTCTGATTACCAACTTGTAACACCCTCGATGCGACTATATCTCCCACGTGTCGAGGCACGACTTAGAGGCATAATCGCATTGAAGGCATATGTCGCAAGTTAGGCAATCTTCACAACATCCCATGTAATATATATATAATAAAAGGGGAGATAACATAGTTGGCTTACACTCGCCACGTCAATCAAGGTACATAAATAACATTACATCATCCAAACACTCAAGGCCCGACTACGGTGCCAAAATAAAAGATAACCCAACCTGCGACACGGTCCCGATCACCCCCAACAGGGCACCACTACTGATCATCGGGAAAGGAAACATAGTATCATTAAGAGTCCTCGTCGAACTCCCACTTGAGCTCGAGCACGTCACCTGGAGCAGAATCATCAGGCCCTGCATCTGGTGTAATAGTAATCTGTGAGCCACAGGGACTCAGCAATCTCGCACCCTCGCGATCAAGACTATTTAAGCTTATAGGTAAGGCAAGGTAAATATGTGGAGCTGCAGCAAGCGACTAGAAAATATGGTGGCTATCCTGTTCGCAAAAGAGAGCGAGAAGAGGAGGCAAAGCGCGAGCGAGAAACTAGAGAGCAACCTGCGCAAGCATTACTCCAACACCGTGTCCACTTCCCGGACTCCGCCGAGAAGAGGCCATCACGGTAACACACTCAGTTGATTCATTTTAATTAAGTTAAGGTTCAAGTTATCTACAACCGGACATTAAGAAATTCCCATCTACCTATAACCACGGGCACGGCTTTAGAAAGTTCAAATCCCTGCAGGGGAGTCCCAACTTAGCCCATGACAAGCTCTCACGGTCAACGAAGGAATAGACCTCCTCCCGAGACGTTCCAATCAGAATCGGTACCTCGGTTCTTCAAGACACTTCGACAGGTTAAAACTAATCCAGCAACACCGCCCGAATGTGCCGACAAATCCCGATAGGAGCTGCACATATCTCTTTCTCAGGGCACACTCAGATTGTCCTAGGTACGGGTAGGCCAGCCCAGAGTTGCCCCTGGTGGCCACTGGCAGCTGACAGGTGGACCAACACTCATAGGAGCACTGGCCCGAGGGGGGTTAAAATAAGATGACCCTCAGGCTCCGGAAACCCAAAGGAAAAAGAGGCTAGGTGGCAAATGGTAAAACCAAGGTTGAGCATTGCTGGAAAAGCTTTAATCAAGGAGAACTATCAAGGGGTTCCCATTATAACCCAACCGCGTAAGGAACGCAAAAATCCGGGAACATAACACCGATATGACGGAAACTAGGGCGGCAAGAGTGGAACAAAACACTAGGCGAGAGGCCAAGCCTTCCACCCTTTACCAAGTATATAGATGCATTAAGATAACATGGCAATATAATGATATCCCAACAGTAAATAAATGTTCCATCAAGGAACGGCCTCCAATCTTCACCTGCAACTAGTAACGCTATAAGAGGGGCTGAGCAAAGCTGTAACATAGCCAATCAACGGTTTGCTAGGACATGGTGGGTTAGAGGTTTGACATGGCAATTTGAGAGGCTTGAAAGAAAGTGGTAGGCATCGTAGCATTGGCATAGCAAAAGAGCGAGCATCTAGCAAAGCAAAGATAGTAGTGATTTCAAGGGTATGATCATCTTGCCTGCAAAGTGGTCAGAGTTGACTGGATCCTCGAAAGAAAACTCAACGGGCTCCTCGTTAGCGAACTCGTCTCCCGGCTCTACCCAAACAAGACAAACAAGCAACAAGGACACCATCAACCACGTGCAAGGATCAAACAATATGATGCAAGGATGGTATGCTATGCGGGATGCGATGCGGAATGCATATGCAAGATTTGACAAGGGATGCATGAACCTGGCCTCAACTTGGGAAACCATGTGTGCCACTGGAAAGGTGAGATGAAATCTCTTGAAAACGATATAAAGAACGCCGGAATCGGAGTCACGGTTTGGAAATGGCAAGCGATTCAAATATGACACCGGTCTGCGATTTACAGCAAGTAGGCCTCTAAATGCAATGAGATGAACATACTACAGCATCCAAACATGACAACAAAATACTTGGCAGGGATGCATTCATGATTCTTAACAAAAATCTAGCACTGAGCTACGGCCAATTCATCCATTAACAGGTTCAAACAAGCATGGCAAAAATGCATATGGCAAACAGATTTCAGACTTAGTGAAATTAACACTTGTTTGGAATTTCAGATCAGATAGCACACTTCGGAGCAACAAAACTACATGCTACAGGACCTGAACATGGCAAAGTAAAGCATGGCATGGAGCTACTCCAAGAGCTTAACAAAAGTCCCTTAGTGACCTTGAGCCAAAAGGGATCAGAAAATACAATTGCAAGCATGTGAACATGGCAAACACATAATCAGTTCTCAGACTTAGTGAAAACTGGAGCATGCTGAAAGCAGATATCAAGTAGGCATGTTTACGAGATCGATGCACTCACTACGGAGCAAGTCATGACAAACTAAGCATACATCCGGGGTGTTACAGTAGCAAATTTCCCTCAAGTGGATGACCTAAGGTTTATCAATTCGTGGGATGCGTAGGATGAAGATGGTCTCTCTCAAACAACCCTGCAACCAAATAGAAAAAGAGTCTCTTGTGTCCCCAACACACCCTAAACAATGGTAAATTGTATAGGTGCACTAGTTCGGTGAAGAGCTGGTGATAAAAGTGAAATATGGATGGTAGATATAGGTTTTCGTAATCTGGAAATATAAAAACAGCAAGGTAACTAATGATAAAAGTGAGCACAAACGGTATTGCAATGCTTCGAAACAAGGCCTAGGGTACATACTTTCACTAGTGCAAGTTCTCTCAACAATAATAACATAATTGGATCATATAACTATCCCTCAACATGCAACAAAGAGTCACTCCAAAGTCACTAATAGCGGAGCACAAACGAAGAGATTATTGTAGGGTACGAAACCACCTCAAAGTTATTCGTTCCGATCAATCCATTGGGCTATTCCTATAAGTGTCACAAACAGCCCTAGATTTCGTAGTAATATAACACCTTAAGACACAAATCAACCAAAACCCTAATGTCACCTAAATACTCCAATGTCACCTCAAGTATCCGTGGGTATGATTATATGATATGAATCACACAATCTCAGATTCATCTATTCAACCAACACAAAGAACTTCAAAGAGTGCCCCAAAGTTTCTACCATAGAGTAAAGACTAAAACGTGTGCCAACCCCTATGCATAAGTTCACAAGGTCACAGAACTCGCAAGTTGATCACCAAAACATACATCAAGTGGATCACATGAATATCCCATTGTCACCACAGATAAGCACATGCAAGACATACATCAAGTGTTCTCAAATCCTTAAAGACTCGATCCGATAAGATAACTTCAAAGGGAAAACTCAATTCATCACAAGGAGATAGAGGGGGAGAAACATCATAAGATCCAACTATAATAGCAAAGCTCGCGGTACATCAAGATCGTGCCATATCAAGAACATGAGAGACAGAGATCAAACACATAGCTACTGCTACATACCCTCAGCCCCGAGGTTGAACTACTCCCTCCTCGTCATGGAGAGCGCTGGGATGATGAAGATGGCCACCGGTGATGGATCCCCCCTCCGGTAGGGTGCCGGAACAAGGTCCCGATTGGTTTTTGGTGGCTACATAGGCTTGCGGCGGCGGAACTCCTGATCTAGGTTATTTTCTGGAGGTTTGGGGATTTATAGGAGAGGTTGGCGTCGAGAACAAGTCAGGGGGCCCCACGGAGAATCCACTAGGTACAGGGGCACGCCCCAGGGGGGTGGGCTCGCCCTCCACCCTCATGGGGCCCATGGGACTCCCCTCCGGTAACTCTTCATTCCAGTATTTTTTATATTTTCCAGAAAAAAAACTCCGTTGATTTTCAGTGCATTCCGAGAACTTTCGTTTCTGCACAAAAACAACACCATGGTAGTTCTACTGAAAACAACGTCAGTCCGGGTTAGTTCTAACCAAATCATACCAAATTCATGTAAAAATATTATAAACATGGCATGAATGCACCAAAAATTATAGATACGTTGGAGACGTATCAGCATCCCCAAGCTTAATTCCTGCTCGTCCTCGAGTAGATAAATGATAAAAATAGAATTTTTGATGTGGAATGCTACCTAACATATTCATCAATGTAATCTTCTCTATTGTGGCAAGAATATTCAGATCCATAAGATTCAAAACAAAAGTTTAATATTGACATAAAAATAATAATACTTCAAGCATACTAACAAAGCAATCATGTCTTCTCAAAATAACATGGCCAAAGAAAGCTATCCCTACAAAATCATATAGTCTGGCTATGCTCTATCTTCATCACACGAAATATTTAAATCATGCACAACCCCGATGACAAGCCAAGCAAGTGTTTATTACTTTTGATGTTCTCAAACTTTTTCAATCTTCACGCAATACATGAGCGTGAGCCATGGACATGGCAATATAGGTGGAATAGAATGGTGGTTGTCGAGAAGACAAAAAGGAGAAGATAGTCTCACATCAACTAGGTGTATCAACGGGCTATGGAGATGCCCATCAATAGATATCAATGTGAGTGAGTAGGGATTTCCATGCAACGGATGCACTAGAGCTATAAGTGTATGAAAGCTCAAAATGAAACTAAGTGGGTGTGCATCCAACTTGCTTGCTCACGAAGACCTAGGGAACTTTGAGGAAGCCCATCATTGGAATATACAAGCCAAGTTCTATAATGAAAATTCCCACTAGTATATGAAAGTGACAACATAGGAGACTCTCTATCATGAAGATCATGGTGCTACTTTGAAGCACACGTGTGGAAAAAGGATAGTAGCATTGCCCCTTCTCTCTTTTTCTCTCATTTTTTTATTTTTTGTTTTTTTATTTGGACCTTTTCTCTTTTTTATGGCCTCTTTTTTTCCTTTCTTTTTTATTTTTCGTCTGGAGTCTCATCCCGACTTGTGGGGGGATCATAGTCTCCATCATCCTTTCCTCACTGGGACAATGCTCTAATAACGAAGATCATCACACTTTTATGTACTTACAACTCAGGAATTACAACTCGATACTTAGAAAAAAATATGACTATATGAATGCCTCCGGTGGTGTACCGGGATGTGCAATGACTCAAGAGTGATATGTATGGAAGAATTATGAAAGGTGGCTTTGCCACAAATACGATGTCAACTACATGATCATGCAAAGCAATATGACAATGATGAAGCGTGTCATAATAAACAGAACGGTGGAAAGTTGCATGGCAATATATCTCAGAGTGGCTATGGAAATGCCATAATAGGTAGGTATGGTGGCTGTTTTGAGGAAGGTAATGGTGGGTGTATGGTACCGGTGAAAGTTGTGCGGCACAAGAGAGGCTAGCAATGGTGGAAGGGTGAGAGTGCGTATAATCCATGAACTCATCATTAGTCATAAAGAACTCACATACTTATTGCAAAAAGCTATTAGTTATCTAAAGGAATTACTACATGCATGCTCCTAGGGGGATAGATTGGTTGGAAAAGACCATCGCTCGTCCTCGACCGCCACTCATAAGGAAGACAATCAAAAAATAAATCATGCTCCGACTTCATCACATAACGGTTCACCATACGTGCATGCTATGGGAATCACAAACCTTAACACAAGTATTTCTCAAATTCACAACTACTCACTAGCATGACTTTAATATCACCATCTTCATATCTCAAAACTATCATAAGGAATCAAACTTCTCATAGTATTCAATGCACTTTATATGAAAGTTTTTATTATATCCTTCTTGGATGCCCATCATATTAGGACTAAATTCATAACGAAAGCAAACTACCATGCTGTTTAGATACTCCCAAATGATATAAGTCAAGCATGAGAGTTCAACAATTTCTTCAAAATAAAACCACCACCATGCTCTAAAAAGATATAAGTGAAGCACTAGAGCAAACGACAAAGTACTCCAAAAGATGTAAGCAAAGCATGATGAGTAGTTGAATAATTATGTAACTATGTGAAGACTCCTTCTCATAAATAAAATTTCAGATCTTAAGTACTTTATTAAAACAGCAAGAAAATGAAAATAAAATGACATTAGAACTATATCACATATCATGTGAAGAAGCAAAAACTTAGGCTCAACCAAAACTGACTGGTAGTTGTTGAAGAAGAAAGGTGGGATGCCAACCGGGACATCCCCAAGCTTAGATGCTTGAGAATTCTTGAAATATTGACCAGGGATGCCTTGGGCATCCCCAAGCTTGAGCTTTTGTGTCTCCTTAATTCCATTCATATCACGGTTTCCCTAAATCTTAAAAACTTCATCCACACCAAACTCAACAAGAACTCGTGAGATAAGTTAGTATAAATCCATGCTGAACCTTATCATTCTCTACTGTAGAAAATCACTAAGAATATAATTTGACATTTCATACTAAATTTCTCTGCTTATTTAATACTCCTATCATCAAATAGAATCATTAAACAAGCAAACATATGCAAACAATGCAATCATAACAGCAATCTGTCTAAACAGGATATTCTGTAAAGAATGCAAGAACAATTATACTTCTTTAACTCCAAAAATTATGAAATATTACCACACGGTAGATAATTTGTTGTTACTCATTGTTCAAAAATTTCAAGATTTTATCATGTTCTGACTATTCACAAATATTCAAAACATAACAGCAAACTTTCTGTTTTTAAAACAGCAAATATGGACTTGCAAAATAAGCATGGTAAAGGCTATACTTGACCTTTTTATTGAAGCAAAAGATGAAAAACATTACTATAAATAACAGAAACCAAATCCTAATAAAATAAAATGACGCCCCAAGCAAAACACTTATCATGATGTGAATAAAAATATAGCTCCAAGTAAGGTTACCGATGAACGAAGACGAAAGAGGGTGCCATCCGGGGCATCCTCAAGCTTAGGCTCTTGGTTGTCCTTGAATATTACCTTGGGGTGCCTTGGTCATACCCAAGCTTAGGCTATTACCACTCCTTATCCCGTAGTCCATCAAATCTTTACCCAAAACTTGAAAACTTCACAACACAAAACTTAACAGAAAACTTGTAAGCTCCGCTAGTATAAGAAAGCAAATCACCACTTAGGTATTGTCAAGACAAGATTCATATTTTTTCTCACATGATGCCTACTGTACCATATCATTTCTACAATTTATATTAAGCAATATAAGCCATAGAAACTAGAAAACAAGCAAACTGTGCATCAAAAACAGAATCTATCAAGAACAGAACAGTCTGTAGTAATCTGTAACTCTTGAATACTTCTGTAACTCCAAAAGTCCTAAGAAATTAGTAAGTCCTAGGCAATTTGTTTATTAATCTTCTGCAAAAAGAATCAGTATTTATCACGCTTCTGTTTGAAATGAGAATTGTTTACCTGAGCGCAAAAGTTTTTGTTTTTCAGCAAGATCAAATCAACTATCACCGTAAGCCCTCCCAAAGGTCTTACTTGGCACTTTATTCAAACAAAATCTATAAAACATGATTACTACAGTAGCTTAATCATGTGAACACACAAAAATAGTAGGGGTAAATATTGGGTTGTCTCCCAACAAGTGCTTTTCTTTAATGCCTTTTTAGCTAGGCATGACGATTCCAATGATGCTCACATAAAAGATAAGAATTGAAACATAAAGAGACCATCATGAAGAATATGACTAACACATTTAAGCCTAACCCACTTCCTATGCATAGGGATTTTGTGAGCAAACAACTTATGGGAACAAGAATCAACTAGCATAGGAAAGCAAAACAAGCATAGCTTCAAGATTTTAAGCACGTAGAGAGGAGACTTGGTATTATTGCAATTCCTCCAAGCATATATTCCTCCCTCATAATAATTTTCAGTAGCATCATGAAGGAATTCAACAATATAACCATCACATAAAGCATTCTTTTCATGATCTACAAGCATAGAATTTTTATTACTCTCCACATAAGCAAATTTCTTCTCATGAATAGTAGTGGGAGTAAACTCAACAAAATAACTATCATGTGAGGCATAATCCAACTGAAAGTTAAAATCATGATGACAAGTTTCATGGATATCATTATTCTTTATAGCATACTTGTCATCACAATAATCATCATAGATAGGAGAGATGCTTTCATCATAATAAATTTGCTCATCAAAACTTGGGGGACAAAAAATATCATCTTCATCAAACATAGCATCCCCAAGCTTGTGGCTTTGCATATCATAAGCATCATGGATATTCAAAGAATCCATACTAACAACATTGCAATCATGCTCATCATCCAAAGATTTAGTGCCAAACATTTTAATACATTCTTCTTCTAACACTTTGGTGCAATTATCGGAATCCTTATTTTCACGAAAGACATTAAAAAGATGAAGCATATGCGGCAACCTTAATTCCATTTTTTGTAGTTTTCTTTTATAGACTAAACTAGTGATAAAACAAGAAACTAAAAGATTCGATTGCAAGATCTAAAGATATACCTTCAAGCACTAACCTCCTCAACAACGGCGCCAGAAAAGAGCTTGATGTCTACTACACAACCTTCTTATTGTAGACGTTGTTGGGCCTCCAAGTGCAGAGGTTTGTAGGACAGTAGCAATTTTCCCTCAAGTGGATGACCTAAGGTTTATCAATCCGTGGGAGGCGTAGGATGAAGATGGTCTCTCCCAAACAACCCTGCAACCAAATAGCAAAGAGTCTCTTGTGTCCCCAACACACCCAATACAATGGTAAATTGTATGCGTGCACTAGTTTGGCGAAGAGATGGTGATACAAGTGCAATATGGATGGTAGATATAGCTTTTTGTAATCTGAAAATATAAAAACAACAAGGTAACTAATGATAAAAGTGAGCACAAATGGTATTGCAATGCTTCGAAACAAGGCCTAGGGTTCATACTTTCACTAGTGCAAGTACTCTCAACAATAGTAACATAATTGGATCATATAACTATCCCTCAAGATGCAACAAAGAGTCACTCCAAAGTCACTAATAGCGGAGAACAAACAAAGAGATTATTGTAGGGTACGAAACCACCTCAAAGTTATTTGTTTCGATCAATCCATTGGGCTATTCCTATAAGTGTCACAAACATCCCTAGAGTTCGTAGTAAAATAACACCTTAAGACACAAATCAACCAAAACCCTAATGTCACCAAGATACTCCAATGTCACCTCAAGTATCCGCGGGTATGATTATACGATTTGCATCACACAATCTCAAATTCATCTATTCAACCAACACAAAGAACTTCAAAGAGTGCCCCAAAGTTTCTACCGGAGAGTCAAGACGAAAACGTGTGCCAACCCCTATGCATAAGTTTACATGGTCACAAAATTCGCAAGTTGATCACCAAAACATACATCAAGTGGATCACGTGAATATCCCATTGTCACCATAGATAAGCACATGCAAGACATACATCATGTGTTCTCAAATCCTTAAAAATTCAATCCGATAAGATAACTTCAAAGGGAAAACTCAATTCATCACAAGGAGATGGAGGGGGAGAAACATCATAAGATCCAACTATAATAGCAAAGCTCGCGGTACATCAAGATCGTGCCAAATCAAGAACACGAGAGAGAGAGAGAGAGAGATCAAACACATATCTACTGGTACATACCCTCAGCCTCGAGGGTGAACTACTCCCTCCTCGTCATGGAGAGTGCCGGGATGATGAAGATGGCCACCGGTGATGGATCCCCCCTCCAGCAGGGTGCCGGAACAGGGTCCCGATTGGTTTTTGGTGTCTATAGAGGCTTGCGGCGGCGGAACTCCCGATCTAGGTTATTTTCTGGAATTTTGGGGATATATAAGAGGCGTTGGCATCGGGAACAAGTCAGGGGGTTCTACGAGGCGACCATGAGGCGGGGGCGCACCCAGGGGGTAGGGCGTGCCCCCTGCTACCTCTTGAGCACTACGTTGGTTTTCCCCGAAAAGGAAGGGATGATGCAGTAAAGTAGCGTAAATATTTCCCTCAGTTTTTGAGAACCAAGGTATCAATCCAGTAGGAGGCCCCGAGGGTGAACTACTCCCGATCTAGGTTATTTTCAGGAGGTTTGGGGATTTATAGGAGAGGTTGGCGTTGAGAACAAGTCAGGGGGCCCACGGAGAGTCCACGAGGCACATGGGCGCGCCCTCCACCCTCGTGGGGCCCGCGGGACTCCCCTCCAGTAACTGTTTGTTCTAGTATTTTTTATATTTTCCAGAAAAAATCTCCGTTGATTTTCAGCGCATTCCGAGAACTTTTATTTCTGCACAAAAACAATACCACGGTAGTTTTGTTGAATACAGCGTCTGTCTAGGTTAGTTCTAACCAAATCATACCAAAATCATGTAAAAAAATTATAAACATGGCATGAATACATCAAAAATTATAGATACGTTGGAGACGTATCAGTCATCGTGGGGATGCATCATCCATTTGGCATCAAGTTGGGTGAGGCACCTATGAAGTTCGACAAATCCTCACTATGGTCTGTTTCTTCTCAATAATCAAGCTCGAGGAAGGAAGAACCGCGTGGCAGAGGACAGTGAGGCATAACAAGAATGTCCATCCAATTTTGTGTAGTTCTACTAAAATTGAGGAAGACATGCCCTGGTATGGAGATATGCATCGCTGTTTGCAAAAATATAAAAAAGGGATATAGTGTTGTTACTTTGTTTTAGCAGTGGTACAAGATTACAGCGACATCTCAATTGTCAACAAGAATTAATGAAAAGTACACCAAAAAACAGAAGCATCATGATTATCTTGATGGGAACTAAACCTGGATACCCGAGAAAAAAAGCATTTCTTCATTTAACCAATGATAGTATTAGATTAGCAGTAGCAATAGGAGCATATGGACAATGACCGCACAACCACCATGTACTTTTTGTCGAAACAACATGTATACCTCCACCGAGGCATAAACCAGGACCACTTTTCGAGTGGCATTTCCTCTATAATCGTAGGTGATGTTGGACCAGCTGACGAACCCTAGCTACTATACATGGGGAGCTGGGGAGTAGTTGCATAGAAGAAAACTAGCATGCAACGACCTAGGGAGCTGGACCTGTACAAGAAGTTATACCTCATGTGGGCGAGATGTCGCTTAAGCAGGCGGGCGAGATCTGCCCGCACGACAATAGAGAACAAGAGCGCGGAGGACCTTCATCCACGCCAGCGCCGGCTCCGAGAGGATGGTGCGCATCGGCTTCCTCCATCGCCGACGGCGACAACGTCAATGCTGCACCTCCTCACCTCCCGCAACGGATGGGATTCGACCGAATCTGTGACCACCGGTGAGGAGAGAGATAGAGTGGACACTGTTATCTTGTTTTGATATGGAGAGGGTGAGAGAGCGAGACGCGAGAAACCCTATCAAACAAGAGGCTATATATACAATGGAGTAAAAAAATCTCCATAGCAGTGGTTTTAAATAGAATACGCGCATTCCCGGAAAAAAGAAACGAAAAGTAGCAAACAATTTTTTTTAACGTACCAAGAAAGAAAACTCGATCAAAGACACGCCCCTGCTTCCAGGTCACGAGAGTCATCGCGCGCACACACATAGACATAGTCATGCATATCCGTGTTTACGTAAAATTCCATATCCATCTCCATCCCCATCTCCCACCATATTTGTCCAACTGGCACATTATTTACGTTGTTAATTATATACGCAGCAATATTAACATACAACATCTCTTGTTTGCGGGCGTCCGGACCGCTGCCACACCTGCTCCTGACCAACCCAAACCCTCTTCATCACCCCCGCGTGCTTCCCACTAGAAATGGTCAGTGCCGCATTCATGCCCGACCAGAGTGGACGCGATCTCTCACTAGCGCAGGCATTGAAGCAGCACGCTGGCCGAGAGAGCGTCGCCCGCAACGCTTCCCGACGCACGCGGCTGCTCCACGTTCAAAGGTCACAATAGCGGGCCACAACATGCATGTAAAAAGTTCTTGAGAGTCCGTGCTACAGCTAGCTGTCCTCCCCCAACTCGTCAATCTCTTCCAGTAGTGCTAATACTCCATGGCCGATCCATCGACAAGCAGGCGGGAAATTTATCGTATACTCGATTTTGCAGTGAGTGGCATGCCAAGCGACCGTGTGGGGTGGAGCCGTGCAGGAGGGTGAGACACAAATGCGACAAACGTGATTTAAATGTTGGTTTTGCTCGATGGCGCGATCCAATGAAACGAAACATTGGTTTCTCTCTATTTCCATTTTTTCTCCGGAAAAACAAAAACTATCCACTCCAGTTTCATTCCTCCTCCTCCATGGTTGCCCCGTTACAACATTCCATCAAATACAAAGGAAAACTACTGATGGGGTCACTACGACTTAAACCCTAAACCCTAAACAGGATTTAATTTCCTGGCTAGGTAGAACCTGTCGAAGGAAAGACGGCTGGCACCCTCGGATCATACGATGTTTTTGCAGAGTTCCACTAAAATCGAGCTGAGCATCCCTGATGTCAAAGATATTGAAGAAGTGTGATTAGAATAATAGTACTGGCACTAGTTCATGACACATAAACTCATCACAAATAGAAGCCGGTAGAAGTAGAGAAAGATCGACCTGGAGATGGAGCTACATGGGGAGCTGTGGCAGTGGAGCAAGCCGGCTCCAAAAGGAATATGTACCTAGGACCTTGGGCTGTAGCTAGAAGGGCGGTTGGGAGGCGGCATCAGCCCATACCGCGGGGACCCCCGATTGGGACGCACCGACTGTGGGTTTTCTCCCTCTCCGATGTCGACTGCGTCTACGCAGAACATCGTTCCCTTCCCCCAGTGGCGGGATCAGGCAGGATCTGTGACCAGCGGTGTGGCCACCGTCATTCTATGCTTGTGAAGAGAGCAACCCAAGCAAGCAGGCTTGTAGCTTAGGCTCCTACTAGTGTATATATAGTGGTTTTCTTTTTCTCTCCATATCAACCATTTTATCTTGCGTATGTGTCATTGAAGAGTGAAATGATGGTTGCTTCTTCCGACTAACTTACTGTGTGATTTGACTGCTCCTTAGTGGCCCCTACACGTACTCCCCCTACGTGTATGACCGTTCCTGAGTCTCACTTGTACTTATCTCTATTTTCTTGCATGACATGTAGACAGATGCGCATAGAGGAATTTTGTTACTGCACGTTGTTACGTAGTATACTAGTACCTACACCCTCCTTCTGGTTCACTACTGGTACTCCCTCCGTCCTGGCTTATTTGTCCCCTTTGTACTCAATTCATGGGCTCGTTTTCCTCAAGAAATTGTCTTTACCAACATATTAATATCGGGAATGCATGTGTGAACAATGAATGATTAAACCTTGCATGCAACGTCTTGACAAAGCATTGACTTATGAACATGTGAATGTGAGGGACTACAACCTCGTGCATGCATGCAACAGTCACACATACACATGGACGCAAAAACGCGTGCGGCGCCCTAATGCATGCATGTCCAAGCACATGACGGAACACACACGGTCACGCTCAAGTGCTCAACCTACATGTGCATGCACACACATACTCAGACAGGGTGAGCTAGTGACTGTATAAACACCGAAAAATGTATATATTGAGGGCAATGAGCGTATTATAAAGTTCACTGACCATATTTTTACAAATATATAGCGACAGACAGTGTATTTATCTCGTTTGAAATTAAGCTATATTAACCGGAAAGGGGGCAGTATGGACTAGCATTACTTTGATGTGTCACGTCAACTTGCCGAACGAGGAGAAGCTTGCAGGATGGGAGAAGCTTACGCGTGGTGGCTCATGGGACAAGGAGAAACTTTTGACTAATGCAAGCTCTCCCTCGCTCAGGCGGTGAACGTGCAACAGTTAATTCGCTGTCAGATTGCCAGAAGCATAGGTTGTACTAGTACCATTATTGTTCGACTTCCCTAAGAGGCGAACGGCCAAACGCAAAGTTCACTAGTACTAGTACTACTACTATAGAGGTATGTACTACTACTAGGAACCAGATGGAGGAGTGTCTGCACTCTTATTTTATTTTAAAATGTGATAAAGCAATCTTCAACACATTTGGTTCTATTCGAGGGTTCTCGCATGTGATAATGGAAGTTCTTTGCATGGAACACTTGCCACAATTCTCGCTTAATTCTGGCTCATATCCTATTACAAATGGGAGCGCTTGGTAATATTTTCTGTTTTTTGTTATTCAGCATGTAAACACGTCAGCAAACCTTGCGGCGCATCTTTGTGCGAACCGTGCTTGCTGCACTTTGAATGTGACCGAGAGCTGGCTTGATGAAACACATCGCTTCCTTCTTCTTTTTGCGGGGTACCTCGCTACCAGTCTCTTGGTTGATCGTCCTAAGAATGCTTATATATGAATAAAGCTCTCTCATTTACCCGCAAAAAATATTAAGCCATATTAACCGGAAATGAGGGAGTATGGACTAGCACTACTTTTTGGTGTGTCCTGTCAACTCGCAGAACGAGGAGAAGCTTGCAGGACAAGGTGAAGCTCGCTTACGCCCACTCCGTCTACCTCAAGCCTGGTGGCTCGTAGGACGAGGAGAAGCTTTTGACTAATGCAACCTACCCTCGCCCAGGCAGTGGACATGCAGCAGTTCATTCAGTGTCAGATTGCCAGAGGCATACACTCTAGTACCCAACATGCGGAGTACCATCATTGTTTGACTTCACGAAGAGGCGGAGAGCCAAGTGCAATGTTTAGTAGTACGAGTAGTACTACTACTAGAACCGCATGGTGGAGTGTCTGTACTCTTATTTTATTTTAATCTCTAATAAAGTACACATTTATTCGGGAGAAGGGTGGAAAACGGCAGCCCAATAGTAGTATTAAAAAACATCGAACATGTAATGATGATATTGATCAACCATGCTTGAATATATCTTGGCCTCCGTGTGAGCCCGTCTGTATGTTCTCGCTCCCCATCTCTCTCAAGGAATGGCGGCTTGGCCATTTTTCCGTCAATTGCGATTGGTTTGCTCACACTCCGGTCCCACATGTCAGTGATATGCCAAGAGGAAGTGTGTTGACCGACTGGCCGTACGCGTACTTGGTTTTGCACCTTCATACTACTCCTCCTCCGTCACAGTTTACAGGGCGCACTTCATTCTGATGCATTTCTCTCCATGCATTTCCACCACCAGAGAGACTTTAGACATGTTTGGTCTAATGCTCAATTAATTAGGGCGTGGTAACCGCAATCAAGTCCACAATTTTCTCTCGATGTACTACGTGTGTACGCGGAGTGGAGTAAGTGCATGCATGTGTGTACTCGGGGTGGAAGCACTGCATGCATGTGTGTACGCATTATTTCCCCTAGTAATAGACACCGTGCTATAACTAACAATGCTATTTTTCAGGCCGATCGTTAGTCGCCTTGGTCCCAGAGATTGTTATTTTTTTTGAAGCACGCTCTATAAACAGTGATGGAGGGAGTAGTATGAGAGGATTCAAAGAAGAGCGTATTGATGGTTGCTTCTTCCGAGCAACTTACAATGGGAAAGGTGGGGCTTATGATTTGAATGCTCATTACTCACTGTTAGTGCGGCGCAACGACCGGGCTGAGTCTCCCATGCGGTTGTGCACTACTCCCTTCGTTCATAAATATATTACGGAGTATTTGTCTTTCTGGAGATCTCAACGAGTGACTACATACGAAGCAAAATGAGTGAATCTACACTCCAAACACTACAAAAAAATACACTTCTGTGATGATACGTGTTTGTCACAGTAGGTCGCGTTTTTTGTCATGCATGTACATCCATGACGATTTTATGACAGAATCAAGATAGTCATACCTGTGCTGTCGTAGAAGTGTTCCATGACATTACCAAAATTATCATCACGGAAGTGTCCACTTCCATGACGATAAATCGCGCGTCACAGAAGTGCTTTCGTCAAGGGTGACCGACATGTGGCATCCACCGTAACGGAACGCCGTTAAGCTATCGGGTTAGATTTTGGATCCAATAACCCGTTAACAGCCCTGACCAATGGGAAATTTCCATGTGTAAAATTCTGATTGGCCGAAGGGAACACCTGTCAGCTCGTCAGTGGGCCAGATGTCGCCCGTCCATTGGAGGAGACATGCCTATGATACGTCGACACGTGGATGGGCCCAACAGAGGCCCATATAGGTTAAAAAGGCCGGCCCAGTCAAAGGCCCGTAGAACTTAATCAGGTACTAGTGGGCCAGCCCAATAACGGCCTACTTAATACAGGCCCATTTACGGCCCGAAGCCAGATCTGGCCCGTTAATTATTCGCCCAATATTTGGGCCCATTTACGGCCCCAAGCCAGATCTGCCCCGATAATTGTTTGCCCAATATTTGGGCCCATTTGCGGCCCGAAGCCAGATCTGGCCCATTAATTGTTCGCCGAATATTTGGGCCCAACTACAGCCCAGTGACTTTCGGCCTATTAGAGGCCTGATGTAGACATGGGCCCATTTCAGCCCGGTGTGACTTTTGGCTTGGGAATGGCCTGTGCTGCCCATGGGCCATATATGGTCCGACGGGACATCGAGCCCACTAACGGCCTGTGCTAAAGGTGGCAACAGTTAAGCCCAACGTGACTTTGGGCCTGTTAAAGGCCTGTCGCGTAATTTGGCCCGTTAATGCCTGTGCTAAGCTTTCGGCCTCTTAAAGGCCCATGATATCAGTGGGCCAACTAAGGCCCGAGATATGTTTCAGCCTGGTAACGGCCTGTGAGCTAACTGGGCCCAAAACGGTCTGGTGTACATTTCATCTGATCTACATTTCTTGGGGCCAATCATTCGGGCCCAAGAAAGACGCAGGCCGGCCCAATTGTGGCCCGCTAAAAACATAGCCCGTTACAGTCGAATGTTTCGGTCCGGTCGACTACATCTGATTTTTTTTCAGATAGCGAATGATGGCAGTAACTAGTAGGAATTAAGAACAAACCTACTCTATACAATAAAGAAATTACGGCATAGTAACTAAGAATAAACCTACACTATACAATAAAGGGTTTAAGGTATATTACATCCACTGGGCATCGAAGTTCGCCACTAGTGATCTTAAAGCGCAATGAAGAAGCAGATTACAAAAACTGGGCACCATTGCAGCGTAACAAAATAATACTGAACCGAGACCACTTCCAATACAGTTCAAGAAAGGTTAGCCTTGCGGGGGAACTACTGCGCAAGCTGCTGATCAAGGCTGTGAGACCGGCCTAGCTTGTCGGTCATAGCTTCCAGGTGTAGCTGTTTAGCGATGAGGTTCTCATTGGTGTTCTCCGCAATCTTTCTTAGAGATAGAACTTCAAGTCAAAGTTGATTTGCAGAATGCCTTTCTACTAGAACTTGGGGCTGAAGATGTCGAACTGATTCAAACAACAAATTATGTGAGCTTGTCTGACTGTTAGTCTCAAGTAACTTGAACACTGCATCAAGACAAGACTTTGGGGTTGTCTCGCTATCTTCAAGATGGTTTGCCTTCTTTGCTGCAATATATATCTTCACAGCCTTCAGCAAACTTGTGCATGCCATCAAGCATATCACCCTGAAACAAAGTAGAGAGATGACAGGTTTTGCACGTGTATAAACAAACATGATAATTGTTCTGTCAATTCTATCCAATTTCAAATTACAAAATAAAGAGTAAGTTCAAAATGTCAATAGCATAATTTGGCATTGTTCATAATGCGGGGAGCTTCACCACACTACTAGATTACCATGTCAACATAACAAGCATAGATGAAGGGCAAAGAAAATCATTGTATCTATTTTGGATAGTGTGCATGGCATGTTTTTCATATCATCAGTCACATCAGTAAGATAAAACAGGAGATGACAAGGTGCAAGCATGGGCTGCTTCACCACACACTGGATTATAGATCCACAAAAAAAGCATACATATAGGGAGTATTAAGTAATGTGCATGGTATGAATAAGGAATTTGGTTTTACAAGTAAAACTTAGAACTTACGGTTCTTACTAACATGCATTTTGGTAGAAACAACAAACTAAACAGCAGTAAACGATAGGGGGTATGAGCAAATTAAACAGCAGTTGAGGATAAAGGCTTTAGAAGGACTGACTTACATTAACAGTTAACACCATCTTTATAATGCTCTTCTCCATGTCAAGGGAAGGATAAGTCAAGAATTTCAGCACATAATCTTCTTCATAAGTATTGCCTATACTCTACATTTTGTACAGAGTAATTATAGATATGATAATACTGGAAGGGATAGAGGATAATGAAGATAAGATGCAGATTGATGCTACATAATCAACTACCAATCCCTAGAAGTACAAGCGTTACACGACAAAATGTACTGAAAAGAGCAATGGGCTACACTTCTGCACTGGCATTGTCTGTGTATTCTACTTGTTGGTAAGATTAAATATAGATCTGATCTTTTTTAGTAAATGGTGGGCGAGGGAGATAAGATGCAGAATGCTACAAAATGAACCAATCCCTCTTCCCATAATACAAGAGTGTTTTGAACACTGGTTACTGTACAAAACGTTCTTATATTATGGGACGGAGGGAGTAGCTGTTAATGTAAGTACAGTGATAGACCACATTTAGTCCTTACAAGAGGACTGCAGAGCTAAACCTCTTCAAAAGCATTTGGTTGATTCTAAATTTATGTAAGAGTCCATACGGATCTTATAATGTCCACCAAATGGACGATTATGAGGCTAACATGTGCAGTGAT
Organism: Triticum urartu; assembly: GCF_056163025.1. Taxonomy (NCBI): domain Eukaryota; kingdom Viridiplantae; phylum Streptophyta; class Magnoliopsida; order Poales; family Poaceae; genus Triticum; species Triticum urartu. Next base: position 204,149,685 of record NC_141875.1, on the reverse strand, counting down.
GCTACATAATCAAACAGCTATGAAAGTAAGTATGGTCATACAGGGCAAGAGGTACTCACAAGAGCAATGCAGTGTGCAGTATAGTTGCGAGATTCTGTGGTCCCTTCAGAATGAATGTTGTTCTGCTAACAGTTTTCGTACAAGTGAGACATTAAGGCAAATGCAGAAATGTAGTTCAAATTGTGATGTGATATCATATACAGTACCTTACGCTGCAGCCGAGACCAATGTGTAACAAGATTATTCCGGTCACCGTCGGACAAATGTAGCACCGGAGACTTTACAAAATTTTGTTCAGAGGCTTGCCATCAAAGTGCGCTTGCCTCTGGTAGGAACGATACTTCATCAACGAGTGCTTGAAAAGCGCAACCAACCCTTGCTCGTCATCACAATCCAATTTGCTCCTCGCCTATTTAAAAGAATGAAATCTTGTGTCTTTTGTTAGCAGAAACATATGCAGTAATGACCATGAATAACATTAGTACATTACTTATGCGTAAGTTGCGGAAGAAGACTAGAAATTGTTTTGTGTTTGTGGTATAATATTTCCATGAAGGAAAGATGCACACAAAGTTCCTGACAACAACATAAGCTTCATCTTCTAAACTGGGAAGAAATGGAACAGGGGTCCTATTTGTTGCAATTAGGGCTCTCTCTGGTTCGAAAAGGGATTTGGCAACTGGATTTGGTGTACTCTTTGCTGGAATGGGGGTTTTGCGTCGTACAGCTGGTGCTATGTCAACTGGCATAATCATACTGTTTGTTGCAGTTGGGGTCTGCTGAGTTGGGGCATCAGAAATGACCAATGTAGTAGGGGTAGAGTCTGCTAGAGTTGGGGTATTTTGTGGGTCAGGTGATATTGCAACCACACCTAATGGGCTATTTGGTTTATCAGGTCCCACTACCTTTTCCAAATACTTTGCTTGTGCTCCTCCACGATTAGCAATCGCCCTCTTCCTTTTGAACGTCTGATACACAAGAACATCATTTGAATGGATGAATACGGTATGATGACAGATGGAATATGTACTGAAAATGGATAGGCAAGGCGTATTCACATACACGATGTGTAAACTAAGCTAATGGTAGTTCAACAAAGTAGAAGCAATGCAAGGCATCAGTTGCAAGATATGTGCGAGCAATGTAACCTTGGATAGTTAGAGCAAGTACCTTGATGGGTGAATAAGATAGGGCATCTTCCTCTGACTCCTCCACTAGGGAGCTACATTGACTTAGGTCTCCCTCTAGCTCAGAATCACTGTTAGGATATATTCTGAGCATGAATTTGTAGGTGGAGAGCGTTTGCATTGCATTGCATCTAGACTTGATTTCAGTCCCTTAATGCCAAGTTTGACAGCCATGGCATTGTTCTGCTTTATTCTTTTCATGCGCGCAAGCTCATAATCATTATGATGTTGTTCAGAATCTGAGATTCATGAAAACATAAAAAGTAGTCAGATTATCTATGGAATGCATTGCGGATTCAACTCGGAGAGTGTCTCCCTATAAACCCCTGCATATGCAAAGTTCACCTCCCCAACCATGTTGACCAGACCACACACAGAAATACAAACCCCTTATGTCTCTATAACAGGCAAGCACATATTTCAAAACAAAAGTAGGAACATTAGAATCATATGAAATTCATATTTGAACAAATAAACTAAGCAATTATGAGTGGCGTAATGTTTAGCTTCAAGGGTGGAGTGTTGGTAGTGCGACACAAAGCAAGTAGGCAGATTGTATTTCATGTAAAAGATCGAAACCTATGTAAAAGCTAGAAATGACACTTTCTTTCTATACAATGCAGTGTTCGTTACCCACAAATGATGGAAGAGATCACATAGAGAAATACTATTCACTCATGTCTACGGTTCCAGTATTTAGAAACAGGGTGGTCCACCCTAAAAGAATATTGACAACAAATATGACAAGGCAAACATAGATGTAGTGAATCAATCATTTACTTGTGAGCTTACTAGGACAAGTATGCATAATTGTCACTGCAGTAAGAGACCGTCCAAAATCTGAATGAAGAAGTTTGTCTAGCACTTATTGTTTGCAACTAATTGACGTGAATAATTGGATATTATATCGAATGAGTAAGAAATACAAGTAAAATTGTCAACAAACCTGGCTTGCAGTAGTAATCTGGGTCAATGTCACTACGACCAACAATCCAAAATGACTAGTTTCTGTTCCGAGGGCCGGAATTTTGAAAACCCTATGAACTTTAGAGGTACTAAAGATTACCAAAATACATGTGAACCATTAAGTGTAGGTAGCACTAAGCACACAACAAACCCTAATGACAGTCCTGCCTAATGAGTAATGAATCAATTAGAAAATGGGTGATGAGGAGTGGCTGCTGAGTGTTGAGGACGTATCTCAGGATAAATTGGGTTGGCTTGGTGGGTGCTGCACACCTGAGCCCTGAATGGACTGGGAAGGTAGGCACGGCGGCGCGCCCGGGCAGCGGTGACGCTGTTGGGCGAGCGGCTCCTGGCCTCCTGTTAGTCCGGTGTCTCCTCCTAGAGTCATGTCGTTCAGGGACGGCAAGTCGTCGGCGAGGCAGGCGGCTGGGGGCGAGTAGAGATCGGAAGCGCGCAGCAGAACAGAGGGGAATCGGGGCCTGGGACGACCCAAAATCCCATGGAGGGCCGGCCCACCGTGGGCACCCTGTAGAGATACACACCTGAGCGGCGAACATGCATTTTCGAAACTAATTTAGGAACATTTAGTTGACCAATTAAACAATTCTGTTTTAATAATATCAGATTTGTATTTGAACAACTAAGCTTGTTTAGCTTGATGGGTGGAGCAGTGTTTTTATGACACGAAGCACGTATTCTGATTGTATAGTGATCATAAAAGGGGGAAACTCTAAGCATATTTTTTTAGCAAAAGAGGGTTTCCCCTCCAATTTCTGTTAAAGAAACCACCACGGAACCAACATGATCAATGAAACCCTAAGCATGATCAATTAAACCGTATTATGGCTGTGCCATGGCAGATTTGAAGCTGCAAACCGGAGAAATGATATTTAGCTTCCATTGTTTGCTTCGAACTAAGAACTAAATTCTAAGAGCTGAAAAGAAAGTAGAGTAACCAAGTTAAGATCTATTTTCTGGTTGAGATCAAAAAGATGAGGAGATATGAAGTACCACCTCTCTTGCGGCGCCGTGTAGGCATCGGGGGTGCGATGGTTGTCGGTGGCATTGAAGCAGATCTGCGACGGTAGACGGGTGCATCGGGGGATAAGTCCAGTTGCGGTGGAAGAGAAGGTCGTGTGAGCGGCCCCGGCAAAGAGGACGATGGCACCGATGAAGCGAGAGGACGCGATGCAAGGATATTGGTCTGTCGCCATGGATGAGAAACATCCATCTCTAGTAGTGGACGACGCGGTCTTGGTAGGCGCTCCGGCATGGTGGAGGACGGTGGTGATGGATGTGGTGGAGGACGGCGGCGATGGATGGGGTGGTGGACGGAGGCTGGTGTGGGGATGGGGTGTTCTAGCGCGGACGGTGTATGAATGGGAAAATGGAGGGAGAGGTACGGGGAACCATGTTTTTGGGCCGGGCCTGTCTGAAATATGGGAAAGTTACGAACCTAGCCCCCGTTTAAAATTTGGACGTCTCGTCGGTTGGGGATAGGACGGTAATCTCGCATCTCGCCAATATTTGCCCAGAGCGATTTCGGGCGAGGAGAGGGTGGTTGGCGCCCATGGTTGGCGCCCACGGTGTATGAACGGGGCTGATAGGTAGGGCGGTTGTGTCACGTCTGAGTGAAGTTACAAACCTGCCCCTATTGAAAATATTTGCCTACATCGATTTCGGCCGAGTCAAGTTTGTCTTGCCGCCCATCGTGTATGAATGGGGAATGGAGAGAGAAACAGAGGTCTTTCGGACGAGCTTGAATCAAATGAGTTTTGCCGCCCATGTTTTACGCCCACCGTGTCGGAATGGGCTCAGAGGCGGTCGTGTCACGTCTAATTGAAGTTACTAACCTACCCCTATTTAGAGCAGTGGAAATCGGGCCGACGAATTGTCCGTGTAATGGGTAGATAGTAATTTCCATCTCCCAAACACTTGGCTTCGGGCAGCCGACGTGGGAGTGGACATTTTGCTGCTTCTTTCGAATTTTGGGACAATAAGCATCCACGTTTACCCTGGCAACTAAATTAGAATCCATTTTGTATTCCTATATGAATCTTTATAAATCATCCTATGTGTTTTTATATATCTTCAAAAGGACGACAAAGATGTATTCCACTATCATATATGAATATGGTTTACAAATGCCGATACTCAAATTCAGAAACTAGAATCCGGTTTAAGGTGAATTCGAATATTTGGAACACTTCATGTCCAACTCAAATGTCACATGCAGCATAATGTGTACTCCCATTTAGATATGTACACAAGTGATGTATCAAGATTCAAATACCGAGTCAATCAACCAAGAATGTACAGAACTAACAGACATATAAACACTTATAGAGTATATGGATCAATAATATCAACTAACATACATAAGCCAGGCCGCTGTACTTTTTTTTGGCTACAACAGCATCCTTTTTTAGCCAGCATCTTGGCCCTTTCCGATGCATGACACTTATGGTCCATCTATAGTATTACTATTGCTGAATGCACATTCAGCCCGATTGGCATATTTGTAGGTCTGGCACAGCAATCCAAATGAAATGTCTCCGAGTCTTATCAATTAATACAGACTTGTGCTCAAATAAAATTACAAACCAAAAACAAAAAAACAATTATTACATGATCTCTAAAATAAATGGTTTGATTGATTACCTGAACAGACAACACAAAGGTTATTCAACTATGGAAAGAACATTTCACCTATGATTTACCAAGTAGGAATTTAATTTCCTTTTTTCCTTCAGGACCTTAACAATCTGGTCAGTCTTAGGTTGCTTCGTTTTGAAATCCACCAAATATTTAATGGTTGTCTTGAGTACTGCTTGTGATTGTGATGTTTGCTTCCTCAACATGTCAACTTCATCTTTAAGTGTAGAAGCAGAATCTCTTTCTACCACTAGTTTAGCCTCTAGAGCATCAGCAGTTGGCAATTCATAATGCACGATTGGGCCGGTGCCACTGATGTGGGATGATGCAACGTCCATGGGGACCTCGCTCTTTGATCTTGGGCTAACCTGTTTTGCCATTAAAGTTCCAATTGGATTCAGAAAAGTTGAAGTTGGCAAAACATCTCAACTGGGAGTTATAACAGCAAACCAGTTAAACAAACAAGGAATTAAAGAGTTTCAATTGGATGCTGAAAAGTAGTTATTAACATCATTGTAACCCGCTATTGCAGCAGCAAAGCAGTTAAACAAACAAGTAGATATTTAAGTTAAGGCAAACAGGTAATTCTTAACAGTAAGTATCAAACACATAGATAGGCGCAGTCTACAATATGATTAACAGGCTGTGCCATTATGTAATCAGTAGCAAACTAAATTAAGCCAAGCAACGTAATTGAACAATTTTGCAATAAGTGGCTAACTAAAATTTCGAGAAGCAGGTAACTGAACTTACGCTAGTTATTTGTACAGGCACACTGCAACTTCTTTTTCGCTTACAAGGTTGTACGAAGGACTCCATGGCATCAATTGCTTGGATAGGCAGTCCCAATACTTCTTTCTTCCCACACTGCATGGGTAAGTCGAATGGTTAATCTAGTAAGATGGTGCGTCCTTGATATGTTATATGAGGACGTGTAGTCAGACTAGTTGTAGCCAAACACATCACACTGGCTTTTATTGTATATTTCATGCGATTACTTTTGGCATATCAAGATCTAAGCAATCTACAATAGGATGAAAAGACTGGCATCCTTCACATTATTGGCGAACTCAGTTCATAGAAACTAGCAATTCAACCATTCTATGGGTAAATCAAAAGCGCCACTGGAATATTTTTCACTATCCAATCATACACGCAAAAAGGGGCGACGCCGCCATAGGGGCTAGTATGGGAGGCCGCCTCAGGTGGCTGGAAAGTGTGCACCTAGTTTGAGTCGTCCAGGTTGGCCCATGCTAGTTTTGTTCGTCCCAACACACGAGCAGGCAATGTAAAAAATGAAGAAAAATGTTTCAATTTGGATGGGACAATAACATAAGTGCAAGGCAGGCCCTATAGCAGGCTCGCGGCCCAAACGAGCGCCTCCCATATCGATCGACAGCAGGAAAAATCCCAATTCATTCGCTCCAGCCTCCAGTCTGGTTCGCTCTTAACCTAGCCGCCGCTGGATAGACCGACACAGCACTTCCTCGCGCCCTCGTTGCAGGGCGGTCGCCGGGCTTCAATCCAACGTAAGGACAAAAAGATGAAGATCCAACCCTGGGTGTAGCCTGCGTGGGAGGCAGCGGCGGCAGCACGGGCATGGCATCGAGCTTGCACAAACGGACAGTCGCAGCTTGCAAGAGTAGCATGCGCAACGAGCAGGTACATCACATCCCTGATTATATCTAATTCAACTCTTCAATTTCTGGCCAATAGTTAAACCTAACGGTGTTGTAAAACTGCTTGTATGTAGGGAATCTATGAGAGAATGAAACCAATTTCTACTTATTTTATAACTCCCCCAATCAATACTGAACTGACTGAATCTGATGTATCTAATCAAGTTTCCGGTGCAAACATACAAGCTCATGTTGTTCTTGAGCCTGAAGTGTCTAATGAACAGAGTGCTAATGAAGGATTTGATGCAAACATTTTACATGCTCCTGGTGATGAACATATAGTGTCTAATGAGGGATCTAATGCAAGCATTTTGCAAGCTCATTGAAGGATTTAGTGTCTAATGATGATCTACTATGTTGAGAGAGACAGAGATTTGCAGGCATTGATGACAAGCAAATTATAGTGCATTTTCATAGCTTGAGGAAACGTCGAGGCCATCTACCAGAAAGTCCCCGTATCATGACAACATAGCATAAATACTTTTCTAATCTGTTGTTTGAAACTATTGGCATACTTGTGCAGGATAGATATATTGATATGCAGTTTGCGCACTGGTTATACGTGCAATTACACTTCGATATTTTCAACCAGAGAACGAATAATTCAAGCAGGTACAGACCATGTTTGTACTCCTTGTACACCATGTTGCATTTTGTGTTTTTTGGTTCTTGCATCATTTAGTGTTTATAATCTGAACTACTTTGATCATTAGCTGGTTTTGAAAGTGCATGTAGCTTCACATTTCTCAAGTTATGTTGATTTCCGGAGTGCAAGTGCCTTCGTATTTTTTAAGTTAAATACAAGTGCCAGTGTGAATTAAATGAAATGCAGGGACTTACGCTAGCTCGTTGTACAGGCTCACTGCAGCTCTGCTTGCGCTTGGGGTGTTCCATGTACAAGTCCATGTTACCACTTGCTTGGATGTGCAGGCCTTGTGCTCCTTGCATCCCCCTCTGCATTTTTGACACGGTGAATGGTTGATCAAATAAGAGGAATCGACCTTGATGTTGTACCGGAGGACAGATACTTACAAGGTTATACGGGTGTGCAGGATGTGTACCAGATCCCGTAGCGCCGTCATGCTTCGCTAAAAAATGGATTTTTTTTGTTACAGATGATATCTCCAGAAGAAATAAGAGTTAAAGCCAGAGTTGCATAGGCGTGTAAGCTAAGAGAGCAGTGAAAGGATATCCAAACATCGTCGGAATAGTGCACAAGGGAGTGATGTGTGGATACCTAGTTCGGGCCGGCGTTTGGGCATGCTCACCTAGCTAGAGTGCGGGTCACTTCAGAACCGTTGAGGGTGATGCGCTGGCGTTAGCTAGTCGCACACGGATGCAGATCTTGAGTGGCAGCGGAGCGCTACGATGCGGTGAACGAGACCGTTGGTGAAGCCCCAACGGCCTCGGGGGGCGGAGGTGCGATGATGTGCTCAGTGAAGTAGCCCCGATGAGCTGGGAGACGGCGTCGGTGAAGCGCACCTGATGTGGTGGAACTCGGTGTCTGTGAGGCACGTCGGTTGCGGCGGCCGACGTTGTTGGTGGACCACCCGGTGCGGTGGACGAGGGCGTAGATGAGGTAGCTCCGGTGCGGTGGTGAAGCGCGACCGTCGTCTTCGTCGTCGTCGTCCGGCACAGAGGTGGGGAACGGTGGGGAAAGAGACGAGACGAGGGGCGATTCGAGGGTTGGCGGTGAATTAGGGATTTGAGCAAAATGTGGGCGCGGAAGGGGATGGTGGAGAAGAGAGATTTTGCAGGGCTGGAATTGGGGCCGCAAGATATTTCAATCCGAAACGTGGAAGCGTGAACTTATATTGTCGTCGTCCTTTTGGGGGGGTGGGTGGCTGGGTGCTACGCGTCCGTCCGATACACGCGACCACCCCGACAGGACTATGCTTCGGTGCCTTAAGGCACCTGCCTTTGTGTCCATGACATGTGGGCCCAACAGGTGGCTGGCCCACATGTCAGTGACCAGGCACCGAAGCAGCGTCCACCCCGACACGACCCTGGTCTGCCTGGTGCACCTACATTTGAGAATGCAAACGAATCTTCTTTCATTTGCAAACGAATCTGTGTGTATTACCATGCCCGTGTTTTCCTTGCAATAATTAGTCATTTGAAACGAGATACTCCATCTGTTCACTTTTGTAAGTCATTTCAAACAACTTAAAATGAACTATTTTGCACATTGTCTGAAATGTCTTCAAGGTCTTATAAAAGTGAACAGAGGGAGTACTATAAATTAATTAATGAGGGGTTATTTGAAAAAAAATCGAAACGGTACCCACGCTAACGTGGATTAGAGTGTGTGTCACATAATTAGTTATTTGAATTAGAGTGTGTGTCACGTAGTTAGTTATTTGAATTAGAGTGTGTGTCACGTAGCGATCTCCAATTCTAATGTGGATTTCGCATTTCACTGTATCCCCGCTACTTTTTTAATACAAATTCATATGTATATGATGAACACCATGGTAGTGAGAAAACTTTTGGATGGATTCAAACATATGACCTACAAAATAGCACAACAAACTGAGTCAATGTCAACTTTTCGAAACTTAGTATGGCACGAATTCGAAATAATTACCCGTATGCCTGGTCCTCGGTTCAAATCTTACAATGTACACCGAATTGAAACATCGATATTAAGTCTCGTACTATGTACAATCAAATGTTGTTTTTAGCCCCCCCCCCCTGCACAAACGCTACATACTTCCTGTATCGGTCAATCTTCCTCTCCTAACCACCTTAGGAAGCTATCGGTTTCCAACACACGTTCATTATTTCTCTCCACGTTCCGATCTCTAAGTCTCTCAACTACACAACCCCTTTTTCCACTCTGTTACCAAATGTATTTACCTCACACACCCGCCATTGCACCCCATGCCGAGCTCTCTCTCCCCCCTCTCCCTCTCACCCTCTCGCGCTAAATACATGCATTGCCTATCTAGCCCCCCAACCTCTCGTGCGCACGCACGCATGTTGTATATCTAGGTCACTCCCTCGAGACTGTCTCACTCTTTCTTCCGCACGGCGGGCCACACTCGCTCAATCTCGCTCTCTTTATCTGAGTCTCATTTAACCTCGTTTTCTTTCACACACAAATGATATATCTCCCTGTTCGGGCCTCGATCGACACACTCTATACTCTCTTACATAGATTGTCTATCTAGGTCAGTCCATCCAAGCCGCCGCCACTCTTTCGACCTCATGGTGGGCCACGCTCACTCAATCTCTCTCTCTCTTCGTATGTCTCGATTGACCTCGCTCTTTCTCGGACAAAAACGATATATCACCATGTTTGAGCCCAATTCGACCTATTCACATTGTATACTCTCTCACTCACATCGTCTATCTAGGTCACTCTCTCCAACCCGTCTCACTCTTTCGATCGCACGGCGACCCTATGTGATCGGTTGACCTTGCTTCCTCCCACACACAAAATATATCTACACGTCTGTGACTGGATCATCTCTCAAGCTCTATCTTACAGCCCTCACCCTTTCCAAAAAGCTCAATCGGACTATATCTCTCCAGAGCATATATATTTGTTCAATGAATGTCGGACCACACTCACTTTGTCTCTCTATCTATATGTCCCTCGATTGACCTTGCTTTCTCACACCGTATCTTCCACGCGTTGAAGCTACTACCTCTCCATCCCTCGTAAAGCCAGAGCTATTTACATTGCGAGGGGCACTCCAACCTTGGATTAATTTGTGTAGGCATTTATTCCGGTCGGTTTAGATTATATTTTCGTAGCATTCGGCCCACAACTACTCCAAACACCGTTGCAACCCACGCAACTCCCCTAGTTGATTTCCCTCTAGCTCGGTCATCGCTCTCTCGCATGTCCTTTCTCGCGTTCAACGTCGCACCATGGTATTATTGAAAAAACTATGTTGTTCTCTTTAATTATTATAAATAAGCTACAAAACTACACACCGATAGTCCACATGGAATGGAACAAATTTTGACCCACAAATTAAAGTGCTACAAACTACACACCGAGGGGCCCACATGTCATGAAACAAATTTGGACCCATATACAAATTAAAAAATAAAGGACGAGGATCGAACATGCGACCGGGCCTTCAAGCCGCACGTCAATAGGCAACATACGTAGAATAGCAATGTTTGTTGTACCCCCTTTGTTCACATAATGTTTTTATATTACCACAACCTAATTAATGGATAACATGTAATATTATTTTTAGTACTATTCGCCTTCACATACTGGTGGGTTCCATGTGTGCTCTCTCTCTCTCTCCTCCCCTTCTGCGTTTAGACGCACGGGCAAACAAGAAGAACTCGTGGGCGATGTTGCCGTTGACCATATCTGGACCCGTTCACAAGTCACGGCACCAGTTTCACGTACTAGCAGCACAAGTCAGTGTGTACGTGCAATGCACGTTAATTTGGAAGTATATTAAGTGCATGCGGATATTAACTACTAGGATATTATTTGTGTGTTGTCATATGATTAGCACTATTTTTGGCATGAAGTTAACTGCACGCTAAACGTGTTGAGCGCTCGACATTGAAGCAGTCTAGGTCGTTGGATGACAAGGAATACATGTGGCTTGATGACTGTCGGGGTTAAAACCGGCGGATCTCGGGTAGGGGGTCCTGAACTGTGTGTCTAGGCAGATGGTAACAGGAGGCAGGGGACACGAAGTTTTACCCAGGTTCGGGCCCTCTTGATGGAGGTAAAACCCTATGTCCTGCTTGATTAATATTGATGATATGGGTAGTACAAGAGTAGATCTACGATGAGATCAGAGAGGCTAAACCCTAGAAGCTAGCCTATGGTATGATTGTGTGTTGTCCTACGGACTAAAACCCTCCGGTTTATGTAGACACCGGAGAGGGCTAGGGTTACACAAGGTCAGTTACAAAGGAGGAGATATGCATATCCGTATTGCCTAGCTTGCCTTCCACGCCAAGTAGAGTCCCATCTGGACACGAGACGAAGTCTTCAATCTTCAATCTTCATAGTCTAACAGTCCGGCCAAATAATATAGTCCGGCTGTCCGGAGACCCCCTAATCCAGGACTCCCTCAATGACATTTTATATTTAATTTGATACGGCTCTAGCAGAACATTCAATCGATCAAACTATACATTTCGTTCAGTCTGACTCCGACTTTAAATTATACAACGATCGATATAAAATAAACGGAAATGATAAACGTTCAGATTTTAAGCATGGCAATCCGAACGTTTTTCATGTCAAATTTAGATTACGCGGCGGCGGCGGGGGCATCTCGCGGTGGGAAGCGGCTCCTCTGCCATGCTCTGTGTGTCGTTGGGCCACTGACCGACGGCGACGGCGGCGTCTTGCGCCGTTGTTGGCGTACTCCTAGACATTGGCCTAGCTTCAAGGAAGGCCAAAATGTTCTGCACTTCGGAGCGAGTCAACTGGCGGGAGGAGGCGACTGGCGTTGGTGCAAGGAAGCGGTCGACGGCGACCATCCATGCCGCTGAGGGGGGCACTGGCACCCGCGCAGGGACAGGCGCTGTCAACGGTGCGGCGGAGACATTCATGTGCACGGGCACCGGCACAGGCGCGCACGTCAGTGCACGCGCAGGCGCATGCACTGGCAGGTGCACGGGCACCGGCACGGGCGTGCACGTCAGTGCACGCGCAGTCGCATGCACTGGCAGGTGCACGGGTGCGTGAAAGTCGGCGGGGACCTCGTGGAACCCCGTGGGATCGAGCTCGGCAACAATGTGCGGCTCCCAGCCCATCAATGCCACGGGGATGGGCGCTGGCGCAGTCGGGGCGACGGGAGCCGAAACGGGAGCGGGGACAGGCGCGGCGTCTTTCCGCAAGGACAGTTCAAGCTCGTTCCAAAGCACCTTATGTTCTTGAGACTCCGGCTGGGTGTCTTCCTTAGGAAATTGGAACACTAAGGGCAGACCATCATGATGCAGCATGGCGTATGTTTAGGTCAGGCTAGATGGAGGTAGACGACAGGAGAATCGGAAAGGAAGAGAGAGGATTGTAGCGATACCGGGTAGTGCGGGGTTGATTTTAAACTACGGCGCCGGCGACATTAAAAGTGGGAGCAGTTGGGACGACGGTGGGCGGCGGAGCCTAGTCAAAGGGCTCGCCTCCGGTGATCCTGCACAGCGGTCTGCTCGCACGCCTCCCTGACAGCCGGCGCAGCGGTCTGCTCGCACGCCTCCCGTCGACTCACACGCTTGCTCAGACGGCACCTGCCGATGAGAAGCAGGGACTCGTGGTGGCACGTAAACGCCCATGGTTTCAATAGTGAAAGCGTTCGCCTTAACGTGACAGGTCTTTGTTCCAAAATACCTTGGCTCTTCATTTGTGCAACTTGTCATAAGCAGCTTGTCTCAAATAGAAGAAAAAACTTACAAAGTAATATTTGTGCCATATCACGTGACCATGCTTAGTTTCAAGAATTTATGCTCACTTTTGGATTTTCTGAAATTTAAGATCCAGGATTCGAAACAATATCATAACCTGCATCATGCAATAAATTTTCAAGCCGTACATCTGTCCTGTTGTATTTCTTAAGAAAGGATTTGGTCAAACATTTTGCTTAGTTAGACTTCATACAAGTTATATATGCAGAGTAAAAGGATAATCCCTCCGTACCAGTGCATTTCCTGATATATTAACTCAAGTACTAGGCACGAACAAACAGGCTCAATTCTGTGCTCATCCTGGTGTAGTAGTAGTAGTACTAGGCAATGCAGTTGACGGGTGACCTTGACGAGCGGCGACCGAGGGAATTGAACCATGCTCAGCATGGTAGGTAACGTTGTCTAGTTACTAAAGCATCCCTCTGTTGTTCATCGGTAGTCATTATGGACCGGGGACATGAGGAGAATTTCCTAGGGCTGGAATTCTGGCCGCCAGATATTTCGACTTGAAACGCTGAGGCTCGACTGGTTGGGGTTGCCTAATGTGCGTACCACGCACGCCATCGAAGGACACGAGCCCGATTTATTTTAGGATCAACACGAGCCAAGGTCTGGCTGGTACGCCGTTGGGTCCTACCATTCGAGAATACGAAAGGAACCTTTTAAATTGCCGAACGAATCTATGTGTATTACAATACCCGTATTTTCCTTGCAAATACTAATCTCAACGTGGTAATTGATTTATGATGAGTTGTTGAATTAGAGTGAGTTTGTGATATAGTGATCTCAACGTGGATTTCACATTTCATGGTATCCCTAGTAAGTTTTCCAATGCAAATTCAAATTTAAAAGATGAACAATATGGAGGTGAGAAAACTTTGTATGTATCAAGCATATGACCACACACACACACACACACACATAGAGACACACACGCATGAACACAACAACAATCCAATAAGTATAGTGCATCTATTTTTCCAAACCATGCATGTATGACACGAATTCAAAAATACTCCTTCTATTCCTAAATATTAGTCTTTTATAGAGTTCAACAAGTGACTACATACAGAGCAAAATGAGTGAATCTAGACTCTAAAATATGTCTAAATACATCCGTATGTGCCAGTCCATTTGAAGCCTCTAAAAGACTAATATTTAGGAATGAAGGGAGTAAAATGTAAGACATCCATGGTCCTCAGTTCAATATTTAAAATGAACATGAAACTGAAACATGAATATTAAGTCTAGTACTACAGTACATGCAAATGTTGTGTTTAGGCGGAGCTATGATTGTCAGGGGTCAACCCCTCGACCATAGAGAAAAAAGTGGAGCTCTGTTTATGGTTGTTTAGATTATATTTGTCCCCACCCTCCCAACCACTGATTGGTTGTGCACCGCCCACCCCTCCTCCCCGGGAGAATATCATGTGCCCCCATACCTTAGATGCTATATGCCGATACGAGTTGCTTGGAGCTTGTAGATCTGAGATATAGCAGATCACATGATGTGTCTTAATATTTTTGTAGGAAACCTTGATGAGTTTGAGAATTGCACACAATTTGTACAAAAACTACTTAGATGCCCTTTGATCCCATATCCAACGACTTCGAACCTCGTATCACCGTAGCATCTAAGATGAAGGAGGACATCATATTCTCCTGTATGTAAGAATATCATGTGCTACCACACCTTAGATGCTTTGGTGATACAAGCTCTGCGGAGGCGTTGGATTTGTGACCCAACAACTCCTCGGTGGTTCGAATGATTTTTTGCAGAAAAGCCCCAAAAGAGTTCAGCCACTGCTTACAAGCACAAAGACTGCTCAAATGCCATTGGATCTCAGATCAAACGACCTCCAAGCTCGTATCACCGTAGCATCCAAGCTGCGATAGCACCTTATGTTTTCTTGCACGACAGAGTATGAGGTGCTCCCACACCATAGATTCTATGGTGATACGAGTTCACTGAGATCTAACGGCCCATAGTAGGAGGTTTGAATGTTTTTGCAATATATGGCTGATAGAGTTTGGGAAATACGTAGAAAGTACAAGTACTATGCATGTGCCATCTGATCACTGATCATACGACCTAGATTCTCATATCACCGTAGCGGGTAATTAAGCTACGGAGAGCACCTAATATGAGCACCGGGGAGCCGTTGGATCGAAGATGCAGCGGCACACACGAGGCCTGAATGTTTTATTTGCAAAAAAACCTTTGGAGAGTTTGGAAATTGCGCATAATTACAAAGACTACTCCCAAGCCATTGGATCTCACTTCCAATGGTGTAAAAACTCGTATCACCATAGTATCTAAGCTGCGGGGTGGATGTGATATTCTATGCCGCTGTCATTTTTGTTCGTAAACTTGCAAAAAACGTGTAACTTGTGTCGTTACTTGTCTAACCGCGCAAAGTGTTTGTTCAAAAAAACCATCCTACAGTGAAATATCAAAACAACACACGGGGGTCCCACTTGTCATTAATCAAATTTGGACTTAAAACTAACAAATCTGAAAGACAAGATTCGAACTGGCAACCTGGACTACAAAGCGTAAGTCGATAGCCTGAAAAAATTAACGGTTGTTGGCTTTGTCCCATAACTTGATTTTATACAGTACTTGCGTTGAGTAGAGTAGAGGGAGTGCCTCGTCAACATGTGCATGACCGTTGTCTCACTTACTGGTGGGTCCCAGGTCTGCGATCTCAATCTCTCTTCTCTCCCTCATCTAACCTTTGCACGGGCACACACGAAGAGCGGTGCTAGCTTGGCGTGGTGTTATTACAACTAAAAAAAGCTTGGAAAATAGAAGAATCGCCTAGAACAAGAGACGTTGTGGCTGGTCGAGACGGATCTAACCACATCTATCCTCCGTGCCACGTTTGCATGATGAAGCTGTGTGGCTAGTGGGGTGTTTTCGACCGACTGGCTAGGTCCCAAGGTCGAACCATAGGTACTATGTCTGATACAGTATATTTTTACACACACATTTTTCCTCCGTGCCGAGACGTGGCACACCCTACCACGCGGTTTCGGGGTCCTCCCGGGTGGTGCACGCATATATTCTTCCTGACGTGGGACGCCCTACCGCATGTTTTCTGGGTCCTCCTCGGTCATAGCGCCGAAGCAAGTAAATGAGTCGTCAAATCATGAAAGACCACCTTTCCCGCCGAGTACATCAGTGAAGCACGGTGGCTAGCTAGTTGGGCTAGTTCGACCGATTAGCTAGGCCGCCGCCACATTTGTTTTTCACCCCTTTTTTTATCTACTTGCCGGCAGGTAAATTTAAATATCCACCGCGGCATTGCTCTGGTGTTTGGGTGCGGCGGATTTTTTATTTTTTGATTGACGGGAGCAGGTGCGGCAGGATTTTTAATTTTTTGATTGACGGGAGCAGGCACGGCAGCAATTAGTCACGATGACTCCGCCTGTAAAAACCCACTACTCCCTGATGTGAGAAGTCGTCGACTGGTGTTTTACCGTGGTGAAAACCAAAAGATTCCCCGCTCCCTCCGCCTTCCCGTAGATTGCATTGCCTTTCAGCCGTTTCGCCCCCTTTGCTTCCTCTCCCCATTGCGTCTACCTGGTGCCATGGCGACGCAGCAGATCACGGAGTCTGAGGTGAGGCGCCTGACACTGGCTCCCGTCGACCGGGAGCGGGCTTTGCGGGCGGTTGCACCCTGCATCACCAACGTCGTGCACCTCGAGAAGCAGAGGGACTTCGATGGTGTTTAGGCGCCCTCTGCATGGGCATGTCCATGTCTCGGCACAACATGATCGTTGGATCAAACTCAGACGGTGCAGATCAGTCACTGTAGCACAAAGCGTGTGGGTGTGTTTGGTTGCATTCTCATCTCAATATAGTTGTTTCCTCTTCGTGTATTTTTGTCAACCTACTAGTGTGGACTCATGCACCCTTCATGCACTCTGCCAAACACCCAAAAGTGGGTCGAGAAGGGAACTTTTTCTCCCATCCCGTGCACCCTTCATACACCCTGCCTAACACTATTCGTACTTCATATGGTTCATGTTTCGTGGAGTACTGTAGCACCATACTCTCCGTGCGGTGTGGACCTAGTTCTGTTAACATTGATCTCACCGTTTATTCTCGACCGGACAGTCGAAAAAGCGGTACTATGTTACATATAGGAGTAGTTGACATGCGCACAACATCATTTGTTATCGTCATATCTTACTACACTAGCAACAAGATTGTGTAGTACTGACGTATGAACCACTGCACACATGCCTAGTAGTAGGAGCACTGTGTATTTTCAAGTGGCTACCGTGTTTCGCACTCCTCCGTCGTAAGAGTGGAAACGCTTGTTGTAATCATTTTTTCTTAAGAAAAACAGTGGACACGCTCTACCATGAGGATCCCCCTCCAGCCATGCACTAAATTACTCACTTTCGCCGACGTGTGGGATAGCCAGCACCTGGGTCCACCAGCCATGCACTAAATTACTCCGTAGTAGAGTGACGGTAGACTACCCCGATCGAACCGCTGCAGTAATGCCCAATGAGCCGTCAAATCACAAAACCCCCTCCTTTCCAGCAGTAAGTTGGCCGGACGAAGCAACCATCATTTCACTCTTCTCTCTCAGCTTCCTCTCTTGAAGAAAACCCCCACTCGCTTCGCTTCTCCCTCATCTCGTTCCTCCTTTCACTCTTCTCTCCCAGCTTCCTCTCTTGGATGGACGCCGGAGCACCAGCCGATGTGATGTCTATGGCTCTGGCCAAAACTGTCGAGGCTCATGGTACAAAGAAGCACAAGCACCTCGCCGAGACTACCGCAGACAAGCTCAAAGCCATCGCCCTGTCCAAGCCCCCCTCTCCGGGATCCCTCATTAAGCAAGTCCAGGTAATGTCTCCTTTTGACGATCTTTTTCTCGATCTTGATCGTGTTTTTTCATCTAACACGCAGTACTAGTACTGGTAGTACAACTTTCTGGGTGATCTTGCATGTGATTTTAGTGTGCCAAATGATGGTTCTAAATTCCTCTTTTGACCAAAACATGCAAGAGGTTGACACTGATTTCTTATAGATTACTTTCAACAACTCCCTCTGTCTCAAATTTCTTGTCTTAGATTTGTCTAGATATGGATGTATCTAATACTAAAATGTGACTTGATACATCCGTATCTAGACAAATCTAAGACAAGAATTTTGGGACGGAGGGAGTACTTTATGAACATCAATGCTACCTTTTAAGAGGGTATATTTGCCTCAGTAACTTGTGTTATGGATATTGCATGTAATCCCTCTGCTCTCATGCCTTTGAAGACATGTTCTAGTGTCTTTGTTCACTCATTTCTGTGCGTATATGTAGTCATATATCGAGTATAATATCGAAAATCATCTTATATTTCTGAACGGAGGTAGTAATAAAATATGGTTTCTGTTTGAATTAGAACCAGGTCCGCGGTGGAGATGAAGTTCTCAAAGTCATGCCATGTGAACTGGAAGACCTGATGATGAGTTCTACTGCTAAACTATCCAGCTGATGTGTCCTTGTCGCCACGTGTCCTGAACTAGTGTTTTCCTGTAGCATTGTTGTCAGGCATGTTCTCGAGGCTGTACTTGACCACAACAATTTCTTGGCTATGCATTCGATTACGAAGGGTGTGGTTCTTGTAAAGCTTCCCAACAAATCTGATGCGGCATGTCTTCATCATCATGTTTATGAGTGGAAAGACCACTCTGTTAGCTTCTCCAAGGTTGACAAGGTGGTGATGGTGCATGTAGACATCTCACACGAAGTCCATGGCCTAGTCAGTTATGCGGGGTTCATCCCGTAGGTCAGTGGCAAGAAATAGTCTGTAGAGTTTAGTTAGTGCAAATTTGCTTGTCTGTAGTAAGTACTATTGTTCAGTACTTGATTTGTGTTTCTGAACCCTGTATTGTTTATAAGTACTGCCTCTTTTGATGTGTGGTCAGTCCTGAGAACGGTCTATGTTAATGTTTGTCCACTCAATTCAGTCTATATTTTTTGAAGTATCCAGATCATATTTTTTGTGAGGACGGTTTATCAATTATGGTTACACTCCAATATCTGTATGCATTGCAGGGTTTATCGCACCCACCAGGATTTCGAGTCCCGTGGATGTTCGGTCCATACGATTTGTCACGACCTTTGGACTGTCCTACTTGTGGGAGTAGGCGGGCCCCCTGCATGCCACGCGTAGTTGGACGATCAATCTTCTGTTTAGTACTTCAACATAGTGATTTCCTGGTAAGGATTCACTCGTGTCACATCAACTAAATCTTATTGATTTACTGTCTAAATCTTATTGATTTAATGTCATGTTTTCTTTCTTTTCATGCAATTTTATGATACAGGTTTTGCCATGTGACATTCATCACAGAATAAACCGTTTGGTTTGCTCAACAATGGCTATTTTTGCAGCTTTCAATTCTTATGTCGTGTCAGTAACGAAGGCACTGTCCATCACTTATATTACTGGAAAAAATTGGATCAGTCTGTTGTCTGAGTACAAGATGAATCCCTATGATGAACTGTAGTTTGGTTTAACAAAAATGCCACAATTAGTCCTTCTCGCATTTCAAAGAAATGAAGAAAAAACTGGATCACGGTCACGGATCCTAGTCAACTTAGAAAGCTGATCATAGCAGACCAGACACGATCACCACTGTCTCACACAGATCGAGCACCGGCAGTTTCTCTAGCACTGGAAGCAGCAGCAGCTCAGTCTGATCCAGGTGAGGATTGGGCACCGACCGCGTCAGCGGATCAGTCTGATCTACCGGACGATCGGGCATCGACATCGGCACCTGCTCCGACACCGGCACCAGCTCTATAAGGAGCACCATCTCCGGCAGCAGCAGCGGCTTCAACACCTGCACCAACACTTGGACTTGCATCTGCTCCGGCCCGTGCAGTTGCACCGGCAACAGACTGGGCTGCAGTTCGCACTTCATATACCAAAGTCCTTACAAAAACCAACATGTCCACCTTCTTGGTAAGCATTGGCCGCCCAAGTGCTTCGTTCTTTTTTCATTCCATGTTGTTTCACATGATTCACTATGTTGATCTAACTGTTTGGGTATGTCTTCTTGTTTGCAAACAAAGAATTCCTAGAGCAATGAGGGAGTCGTTCAACAATCCGGGTTACCGCGGCCAAGTTTCTCTTACCATGAGCAGCCTTGGTGTGAATGAACCTGCTCAATATACCATAAGTACAAAGGATGGTCGCATGATGATTGATGCTAAAGGATGGTCAAGGTTCAAATCTAAATCATATCTTGTGGTAGGGGATGATGTCAAAATCGAACTTTCTCGGCAAGGAGAGCTGGTCCAAATCAACTTTGAAATTCTTTAGTAGCAGCACGCAACTGCCGAACTGATCTATCCTCCGAGAGATTTTGATGTAAGAATCTGGCATGGTGAAACAAGTGTCCTGTGTGTATAAGTAGTACGACAGTATTATTTATCACATGGTATATCGTTGATAGAATTGCAACTCTGGTTGCTGGTTAGGAACTGTCGTTCGATTTCATTCCAACAGCTGTCGTGCTTTATTCAATTTTGTGTATTCGCCTTGCGACAGCATCTAAAACCAGCGCCGTACCGATCGCTTGCAATATGAAAAGCGCTGAGGTAGAACACATGGGCCCCCAAACATGCAGGGTTGGCATGCGGCCCAAAGTCCAGAACCGTGAGCCTATCTGAGTATTATATTCTCAGCTGAACCCCCATAATGCACGTGCGTTGCAGAGGGAGTATATTTCTCGGCAAGGTGAGCCTATGATATAAAAGATTTGTATATTTCTTTACAGATGGAGTATCTCTCTGTAAAGAAATATATTTATGTGTAACTAGTTACTCCTGTCTTTCTACATCGTTTCGCTGATATGTGAGGCAACCGACAACAGGGTCCACGTGCCATATGAACAAATTAGAGTTCACAACTTCACGGTAGACACACCCCGATCGTAGCGCCGCAGTAATGCCCAATGAGCCGTCAATCACAGCCCCCCTTTCCAGCATTAGCAGTAAGCTGGACGGACGAAGCGGCAATATTTCACTGGGCCTGAATCCCCTTCTCCCTCACCTGCTTGTTCAGAGAAAACCCCCTCTCAGCGATTGCATAGGGTTTTCTCATGGAGAACCAGGTACAAATTCTTCATCCATCCCCGATAAATCCATGTCCCTTGGTCGCAGGTAATGCTAGGATGGCAGCCGCCGTCGTTGATGCATTTTTCTTCCTACTGAATCTAGTGTGTTTCATTTGTAGTGCCCAAAGTGCGAGTACCCTACAGGTTTCTGAGCCCTCGGCGAGATGCCACACTTGTTCCTTCTCATCCTAAGACAGCATTTTGAAACATGCACAGTATGTTCCTAGAATTCTCTTTTCTATTTGGGAGGGTGGGGTTTTTTTGAACATGTTGTGTTCTCATATTATTTTTCCTGCAGTGTATTATTTGCTCTGCCAGAACACATGTACTCAAGATGCTCGGCCTTACCATAACTGAATACACTAGTTTAATGGTCACAGTGAAGACAAGCCATGGATATAAGTTCCGAGTTGGGTTCATGAACCAAGAAGATCGCTGCTTTTTTATGGCCGAACTTGGATAAACTTCCTCAAGTGTTACAGACTGAAAGTTGGCGCACGAATGTTGATGGAAATAGCAGAACCCGGTATCATCTTCACTGCGATCTTCCACCCCGACGTTGTTCCAATTGTTCATCCATGTTAGTTTTGTATCTGGTTCTTGCTTGTTGCCTCGATTACTTCTTAATCCACCTATTATGTCTAACTAATCACAATTTAACTTTAGAAGTAGCAACGAATCTCTCACTAAGATGCTACTTCTAACTAATATTTTCTTATAATTGGTGGAACGTGTAGGTTTTTTCAGAGTTAAGCAGTCTGCTCGTTTGTTACTCTGTAATAACTCGGCTGTTACTAATGGCACTGAAGTTGACTGGATCGACATCCACAAGTTCCTACACTTTATTGATCGTCTTGAGGTCCTTGTGGGGCGTTTTAATGGTGGAAGGCCACGTGGGATATGTGTGCCACTGCTGCACTCGTTGAACAGGTACAACTGTGTCGAGAAACTTATGGTACGAGCTGTTTTCTGTTATATATGTCGTTCATAAACTATTGCTTATACACAGTTTTACAGCTGTGATCTTCTTGAAACAGGAACTGCCGAGTTCTATTGTTCCTATACAGATGCCTGACCATGGTCGGGTCAGACTTGCGCTTGGTCACAACATGATGTTTATGTCGACCTACTCAATTCCCCTTGGAGGTGAAAAGATACTTATTCATGGGTGGTCTCAAATAATGAAGGCCCGTTCATCTTGGAGAATAGGACAGAAGATTATATTCATGCTTTTCCGTGGCTCTAAAGTGAATATCCTGTTTATTGACCACGTTGCGAGATGAAGCCGCTTTCAGAAGGTTGTGGATGCGTGGGGTGGCACCTGGGCCTTGTCCTGGGGTTTGGCGGCCTCACCCTTGGTTAACTATAGGCAAAGTAGCACTGTTCGAGGCATGCTTTGTACGGTTGAACCTGTATAAGTACTCATACTGCTTTCAGCTTTGGTTGTTAAGTGCCCCTGCTAGTTTCAGTTAAGGTTGTTAAGTACTCCTGCTGCTTTTACAGTCTGTCGTTTTTCTTCAGTCCTGTCTTCCTCCAGCCGCCAAAACCAAACCAGCGCCGGGGGGGCGCCTGCTTCCACCTCCCACGGCTGGTTGCGCCTCAGCGCACGCATCGCCGCCCCACCGTCTCCTAAATCGTTAACGCCGACGTCCTCCGCGCGCTTTGGTGCGCTCGCCGCGGTGCCGCCCTCTCACGTTGTCAACATGGTCAACAAACAACAGGAATCGGCAGAAGTATGTGGAGAGGATGATAGTAGGGGCCCACCACGTCAGCGTATGGAAAAATAAAATGCTTCCTCCTAGTGTTTTCCTGACATCTGGGATTGTGAGCGTATATAGTCAATAGACAAGAGAACAGCAGAAGATTGGCTGACACCTGGGATGTAGCTACTCGAGCAATATTTTTTTGTTTGGTATTGTTGAGACGGAGCAGGGTTTGAACTGGGTTGTGGCCCGTCTAGCCTAGGCTTATATTTTATGTTCACCATGTGACCAGCCCAGCTATTTTTTCTTTGTGAAAATGAGCCCAGTTTATTTTTTCTGAAGAATACCCAATCCAGGCCTACTTATTTTTCTATGCCCTGATGGGCTGCAACTCTTTCAAGACGCCTGCAAATCTTGAAAATATATGAAATGGGTTGTAAATATAAAAACAGATGACAAATTGGCAATTACTTTATAATTTCTGAATTTTTTCACATTTCCAGATTCCTATTTCACTGGGCATTAACCTTATTTAAATATATCTTCAAAGTACTTTAAATCTGGCTTGACATTTTGGTATTAAAATAGTTTGGAACCCATAGAAATATGTGAAATTGGCCCTGGCCAACCAAAAAAACGACTGCAATAAATTGCATAAGAAGTTGCCATGAGCTATATATAAATTATTAAAAAAAAGAGGGAGTGGTCTGACTTGTGGGCCTGTTTAGTTGACGCGTACGCAAGATTTTTTTTAGTTATTATATACGTCAACAAATGTTCTAGCAGACGTAACCATTGGATGTCAATCCAACGGTCGTCGTGTTTCTTCAATCTCTGATCTTCTTGCTCCAGCCGCCAAAGCAGCGCCGGCGGGACCGCCTACTCCCGCCTCCCGTGGCCGGCTGTGCTGCCGCGCAGGCCTCAGCGCCCCCTACTACTCCCACCGCTGGCCAGGGCATCCTCTACTCACCCACACCCCGTGTTATTCTGCGGCGACGGCAGCCTCACACCGCAGCCGAACCGCTGAACCCTCATACTCCTCTCCGCGCGGGCTTCCACTGTCGCGTCTTCCCCGGCTCCCCGTCGTCCCCTTCCTAGGCCTCGCCGTCGTCCACCGCTGTGGTGCTCTCGGCGCGGCATAGTCAATGTGGTCAACGACCGACTTCCATCGAAAGAGTACTGTACGTGGAGAGGTTGACAGCTGGGTCCACGACAGCCACAAGGAAATGCCTCCTTATTACGCGGAAAATAATTATTCCTCCACCTGATAGCAGGGACCCACCGGACGGGCCACCAGTATTTCGTGAAAAAAACATTTCCCCCTGACTGCTGGGACCCACAGGATGGGCACCGTATTTCACGAAAAAAACGTTCCCCCCGCTGTCAGCTTGGACCCACCGGAAATGCCTCCTAATTACGCACAAAAAATGAATACCCCCCTGCTAGCTGGGACCCACCTTGGTGGGAGGCTGACTTGTGGGCCTACTAAGTTGACTGGGACGAAGGCCTTTGTCAACTTTAGTCAATATATATGAACGATTCTAGCTCCGGTGACCGTACGATGTCCATCCAATGGTTGTAGTGCTTCTTCAACCTCTGGTCTTCTTGCTCCAGCCGCCCAAAGCAGCGCCGGTCGTGTCGCCTGCTTCTGCCGCCCGTGGCCGGTTGTGATGCCGCGGAGGCCTCATCGCCCCCTACTACTCCCACCGCTGGCCAGGCCATCCCTCTATGCACCCACACCCCCTGTTATTCTGCAGCGACGGTAGCCTCACACCGCAGCCGAACGAGTGAACCCTCATACTCCTCTACGCGTGGGCATCCACTGTCGCGTCTTCCCCGGCTCCGCGTCGTCCCCTTCCTAGGCCTCTCCATCGTCCACCGCCCTGGTGCTCCTGGCGCGGCGTGGTCAATGTGGTCAAGGAATGGCTTCCATCGGACATGGACTGTACGTGGAGAGGCTGACAGCTGGGTCCACGGCCGCAGCAAGGAAGTGTCTCCTTATTACGCGCAAAATAATTATTCCTCCACCTGACAGCGAGGACCCACGGGATGGGCCACCGTATTTCGCGAAAAAAACGTTTCCCCTGACTGCTGGGACCCACCAGCTACATCTTCGCACGCAAGGAAGTGCGTCCGGAAAAAATGATTCGCCCCCCTGACTACTGGGACCCACCAGCTACATCTTCGCACGCACGGAAGTGCGTCTGGAAAAAAACGATTCGCCCCCCTGACTGCTGGGACCCACCAGCTACATCTTCGCAGGCAAGGAAGTGACTGACAGTCGGGACCCACCTGGTCGAAGCATACGTAGCGTTGTCATTCTGGTCGCGAACGTGTACGTACATATATGCTGGTGGATGTAGAGGTGCGCACGTGTCGTAGTAGAGGCGCGTACGTGTCGTAGTAGAGGCGCGCACGTAGCATGTACACGTACGTACAGGGTGCAAGAAAGAAAATACGACCACGTATGTGTACATACGGGCGGGGTCTCGAACGCCTACTCGCGCATACGTACGGCCAGGGCTCGTGTACATGGCTGGGTCGGAACAGAGAAACAGCGTCGTCGTCATGTTCATGGGGAGGCAACGGAATGCGTCGTGTTCATCGGGAGGCAACGGAACGAGTGGGAGCCAACCGGCTGGGTCGGAACAGAATGCGTGGTCGTGTTCATCGGGAGGGCTTGGACGGAACAGGCGATGGAAACAAGGCCTGGCGTACCGCACAATGGAGGAAAAGGACCTCCTACGTTCGGAACGGGGTCCTGTTGATCGGGAGGGGTCTGGCGTACCGCAAAACGGAGGAAACGGACCTCCTACGTTCGGAACGGGGTCCTGTTGATCAGGAGGGGTCTGGCGTACCGCAAAACAGAGGAAACAGACCTCCTACGGTCGAAACGGGGGTCCTGCTGATTGGGAGGGGTGTGGCGTACCACAAAATGGACAAAACGGACCTCCTACGGTCGAAATGGGGGTCCTGTTAATCGGGGGGTGTGGCGTACCACAAAACGGACAAAACAGACTTGTGTTGGAGCGCTACGGTCGAAACAGGGGTCCTGTTCATCGGGAGGGGTGTGGCATACCGCAAAACGGGACTCCACGGGATACTGTTCATCTCCACTGTCGACCTCCTCCAGCCTCCACGGGCTACCATCGACCTCCTCCAGCCTCCACGGGCTACCGTCGACCTCCTCCAGCCTCCACGGGCTCCTGTTCATCCAGCCTCCACCGCGCGCTACTCCACCGACTACTGTTCAACCACCCCTCCACAGGCACCCCTCCACCGTCTACTGTTCATCCAGCTCTCCACACCACGGGGTCCTGTTCAACCCCCCTCCACGGGCACCCCTCCACCGTCTACTGTTCATCCAGCCCTCCACCACACCATGGGGTCCTGTTCATCCAGAGGAAACGCCACCGCTCACTGTTCATTCAACCCCCCCCCCCCCCCCGCAACGCTCACTGTTCATCCCAAAGGCAGCATTGATCGGCTTCAATTAGCAGCAGTAGCGAAGGAATCGCTCGATCGGGTTCAGTTAACAGCCATCGATCGATCGCTCGGGTTCAGTAACGTGTAGCCTGCAGTGCAATCGCTCGGGTTCAGTTAGAGCCCAACGCCTCGCTCGGGTTCAGTTAGAGCCAACGCCTCGCACACATGCGTGTACGAGAGAAACGCGCATCGCTTGGCCCCCGACCTCCCACTGTAACCGGGAACTCCCCGAAATTTTCCTCCCCTCGCTTCTACCACGGTTTTTTCCGTCATGGACGGCCCAAAGAATGTCATGCAGCTACGTCTCCGGACCTCCCAGGAGGAAAAGCCCGTTTTCTATCATGATTTTTGTCATAGAAGTAGGAGCCCACCACATCTATGATGGTACCGGGTTTTGTCACAATTATCGTCATAGAAGTGTCATATGTATGACAGGAAAAAAATTCGTTCGGCCCAAAATGTCACCGATGTGTCTTTTTTGTAGTGAAAATATGTCCATTTGAAATTTATAAAAAGATAAATACTTAGGAATGGAGGAAGTATAGTTTTGTGCATGGCACATGGACCCGGATGCTGAAGAGGCTTCTGGCAATGCTATCAAGCTTCCAGCATTTGTTTACATAATTTATGTACTATACAAATACTTTTCTAGCGACATGAAATTATACAATGATCTGAGCTTTCAGCATTTGTTTCGTGTGTCTTCCCATCCATGCTCTTTCGGAAACAATAAAAAACTAACTTCCTTGCTAATTCATCTCAATGATTAGCAGATCAGAGTTAATATTTACATCACAACTGAAGACAAAGTTGTGAGAATGTGTTAAATTAAAATTGATCCATGCTTTCATTGGCAGCAACGTCCCCCCCCCAGCTATGTCTAAATCAACAAGGCATGTTGGGAAAAAAGTGGGTGTCTAGAGCATGCAACATTCCGATCATTTTGTGCAGTTCCACTAAAATAGAGCTGAGCGTCCCTGTTCCAAAGATATTAAGTGTGATTACAATAATAGAGAACTGTTGATGAAACAATAAACACACAAATAGAAGTCGGTCACCTTTGCAGTCTCTCTTAAGACTAACAAGTTGGAGAAGATTAAGAAAATAGTTGGAAAAGATTAGGCTCGGAGTTGGATGAGGAGGATAGAGCAAAACCAATCTCCCTTTATGCAGTCGCACTGAAATGTAGAGACATTTCCCGTGTGACATTTTAGTACAACTGCACAAAACACTCTCAAGAAAAAAGTGATTTGTGCAGTTCACCAAAAGGTCGCAATAGCAATGAGGTGAAATGGATAGCCCTGTCTGCAAAAAAGAGGTAGAAAGGAAACAATTTCTGGCCAATAATAGTTGATGACACATACAATGACAAAAAAGAAGCATTTCCCTTATCCTAAGGGAATATAACAACATGGTTGTGTTTGTCTAAAATGGTGTGAGGACGAGATTGCAATATGGAAAGTACGCTGGACGAGCTACGCTTTGGGCAAAGAACTATGGAAGATCCACATGCAAGATTTTCCACATGTAGCGACGTGGGAAGATGGGCAGTGGAGCAAGGCTGGAGGGGATACCTGCGAGTCGTCGGGATGTAACTAGGAGAGCGGCGGCGGGCGGGATCTGCCCATACTGCGGCGGGGAGCAGGTGGCATAGGCTCTACCGCGCCGGAGCTTGGTCAGAGAGAATGGTGGGTACCGCAGATTGGGACGTGTTGCCTCGGTGCTGTCAAACGGAGAAACGATGCACATCCTCCCTTTCCACCGGCGGACGGGATGCGGCCGGATCAGTGACCAACAGTGAGAGAGAGATAGGCCACCGTCGCCTTGTGTGAGATACTCTAAAGAGAGACAAACCCCAGCAGGCAGGCTCCATTGTATATAGTGGAGCGGACTACCTTTTTCTCCATAAAAGTCATTTTATATTCTGTGTACCTGCCATTGAGTGATATAACTTTATTTAAAAATAAAGCGTGAAGGCATCAAGTCAAACTTTGTTGCATGCACACGTGGTACACGACCTCCGTAGGTAAACAACCGCTACACGCGTTCAAATTAGCACGTGGGCTGCCATTTCGTACAGAAATGAGCTCCACCGTGTACCCGCGCGGATGTGGCTAGGCACGAAGCGTGAGTACGTGACCTATTCTCTTCGTGTACGTACACTACCTACGTGGGGTTGTGTGAGAGAGATACAGACGTAGAGAGATATAGTGTGTGGGTTCGTGAGTGTTTTTGGGGGGGGTTGAGAAATAGACAAGCAATATATGTGGATGATATTTCAATCAAAAAATGTAACATATGCAATGTGTGTGAAATAGAGTCATGTATATATCATATATATAGAGAGAGGGGGGGCGATCCACGAGAAGAGAGTGGAGGTATCATCGGCTTGAGGTATCCACAGAATCGAAGAGAGGGATGATGTGTGTGTGTGCGATCGATAAAGAGTGCCATCGAATTTGTGTGTGCCCACATCAAAGATATAGGGTGGCGGGCCTACTGGAACGTGAGAGGGGACACGTACAGTTTGTCTCTGTGGCATGGATACCTACCTACAGCGCTCGACTATCTATGTGTGGTGGGGGTGGGGGAGACCTAATTAACTATAGAGGTACAATGGATGGTATATGTGTGGAGGAGGAGAGATACCTACCTTATGTATTGAGGGAGATCGATCGACATACATGCATATGTGTAGGAGAGGAATAAGGTTGGGAGAGAGACAAAGCTAGAGTGTCGGAGGGGTTGGTGGTGGAATTGCTTCTAACAAATGGTGGGAGAGGCTTGCTAAACAAACAGAGGTCACGCCTGCAATATCAATAAGAGCGAGGAGGGCTGCCTGTCTGTGCACGTGCGTGTGAGAGACAGGTCAGGAGGCATGAACGAATGATGAGGAGGGACGATATGGCTATGGTAAGCAGATGTAACTACATAGGAAGATCAATTGTCCTTTGTCAAAGAAAGGAGAGACATAACTTGTGAGGTATGTCGATCGATGGGTGGGGGAAATAGTTAAATTCGACCTAGGTATATGTAGGGAGATTGATCGATATACATGCATGTATGTGTTAGAAGCAAATAAGGCCCGGGGAGAAGGATAGAGAGAGAGGGATGTCGCTAGGAGGTGGTGCGAGAGGCATACTATATCGAGGGGGAAGGAGTGTGCGAGTATGAGATCGATGAAAAGAGGGGTGGGAGTGAGGCATGGACGGTGAGAAGAGAAGAGGGAAAGCTTGTGTTTGTGGTAGGCACACCTGGCTAGAGAGGTATATCGATCGATGTGTGCCGTAAAGAATGAGCTGGGGGGCCTACACACACCGTGGGTGAACGACCTAAAGTGAAAAGACGAATTTGCGTGATGGAGCTAGAGAATGCTGAGGGGTGGTGAGAGGGATGCTCGCGTGTGCATGCACGAGAGAAACTTAGCGCTAGCTACAAAGATAAGAGGATTGTGTGGGTGTAGAAGACGAATAGAGATCATAATTCATTATAAAAAGTGAATTCAGATATTTGAAGAATTTATCATAGTGTTTTAAACTGACGCATGCGTGAATATATATAATGGTGATACACATGGTGTGGTTATGAACATGTTATACTACATATAATATATTTTATCTCTACTCTTATAAAACAGAGTTGTTGATGATGGTGTGCCTGCCATCCTGCAATATAGGTCGTCCGATTTATATCTGATGAATAGCAAGGAAACTATGGCAATTTTGAAAAAAGATACCCACACCCCTCTCCACATTTGCAAGTAAGGCCTCCCCTCGATCATCTTGATGTTCCATGGAACGCATGGGCATCTTGCTAGTACTACATATAATATATAGAACATTGATTATAATTTGGGATGATGTGTGGCTTTTGCAGCTTAGGGCTAAATACTTGTCATAATGTAGGGGGTGGGGCACTATATTTTGTGTGATAAACATGGTGTACGTATGGAACACGGTTTAGATTATGAATATCTAGTTAGTACATCAAATGTACTATTATTTGGAATCAACATCAAGTGTATTCAAAAAATTGAATTCAAGTTCATATAGTACACATAGTTCATATCTATCTCTATAGTAATCATGTGGTGTGTTGTTAAGGTAATACACGAATGATGGTTGAAGTTGGCAACAATCATGATTGTAGATTCTTATTCAAATAGAGAAACGAATTCAAATTTAGTTCGAATTGCAGCAGTAGTATAGAAATTTGGAATGCACTAAAATGTTGGTATGAGTAGGTTACATGCGTTATACAGCCGGTGAAAAAAAATTATTGGACATAACATGGATTCATAGCTTTGAATAGCATTTGTATAGTAAAACAGGACAAGACTCTCTCTTTGTGAGGTGTGAATAGTTTTATTTTTTTCGTTTTTTTCGTTGAGGGAAGTGCGAATTGATTTGATACGTACAAGTACAATATTGCACGTTAGGCTTGTCCCTAAAATTCAACCCGCGCCTTGTTATATCCCGAAAATTCAGATATCGTGCTCCCAAAACTCACGCCTTCACAACCCGTGCCTTGCTATCCCGAAATTACAATGCGCGCGAAAACTCTCTCCAGCTGCCAAATCCCGACACGCGAAATCCCCCATCTAAACCTGAACCGAAAGGGCCGCTAGTTCAAATCGGTGGGGGTACTTTTGTAACACACCCTACATTATGGACAAGCGCATCCCTAAGTCATGGTTCCCCCCTCCCATCGCCTCATTTTCGCCATTCGAAATCCCAGGCCGCCATAACCTCTCCGCTCTAGCCGCGAAACCCCACCCTCCTTCGTCCGCCACCTCACCACTGCCCAGCCGGAGCCTCTTCCCTGACGACGTCGTCCACCGCAACATCTCGACGCCCCTCATCCACCTCCCCGGATGAGGATCCGTCGTCCATCTCATCGTCCCGCCGGTTCATCCGCCCTGTCCTCCACATCCAAGGAGCTGCTCCGACGATCGCCTCGTCTATCACGGCTGCTCCATCCCCACAGCATCGCCTTAACCTTCTCCACCAGAACCGCAGCATCCTCACTGACTCCTCGGATGAAGCCAAGGCCTACTCGGCGCCACCAAAGAGGTTGTACACTCATCGCATCGCACCCTCTCCTTAACTCAACCTCCCGACGCCGACGGTGCTCTATCCCGCACCCCCATGGCGTGGCTACCTCGAAGCCGGCGCCGCGGGCGACATCTCCATGACGGCTCTCCCCCAGTGCGAGGCCCCTTCGGCAGCAGTGTCCATACCAGCCGGATCTACTACAGCTCCGGCCCTTGCTCGCTCGCTCGCGTTGCTGCTGCTGCTGCTCTCCCCCTCGCTCATGTTGTTGCTCTGCTCCGATTTAGCTACACTTCTGTCGACTGAATCAAATTTTGGGTCAGTCGATTTTTAGGGGGTGGGGGGCTCGCCGGAGTTAAGGAAGAACCACCTGCAGCGGGGAGGAGGGCTCGCTGGAGAGGTACCCCACTATCTATCTTAGGGTTCAGGGTGGGAGCGGTGGTCGCCGGCAGTAGGGGCACGGTGGTGGGGCAGTGGCGAGGGAATCGCCGGAGAAAAATCTTGACGTAGGGGGGCTAGAGGGCTGGCCGGGGCGATGGTGGACCGGCGGTGGGGCGTGGTTTCGGGGCGGTGAGGCAGCGTGGGAGCGCCGCCGGCCGCGTGCGTCGGGAGCCGGCGGTTCGGCCGGTGGTGGCTGGCGGCTCAGGGGGGTGCAGGTTGAAGATGAACCGCAGGCCCTCCCTAAACTACATGTGACGTGCCTCTCTGCTACCATTGCATTCAGTTTCGACAGTAACATTCAGATTCCACAATAAATTTCAGTTTCGACAGTTAAGTTCGGAGTCAACAGTTTTTGCCTCATCTGTTGTAGTCTGGTGATTTTTGGTGATGTAAATTTTACATCTATCAATTTTTGGTAATGTATTTTGCATCATCTATTGGAGATGCTATTAGAATCCCACTTGAGATTAACGATGGTTGTCTTGTGCTGCTTTAGCCTCGACGTCTTACGGCTCACCGAAGCTGCTCCAACAACGGAACAATCCATCACAACAGAGTAGTGCCCTGGACCCTGTCTACAGATTCCTCAGATCTTCCTCCACACCTCTGACAGCCACCTCTGCCTCAACTTCTTCAGCGACCAACCCAATGATGTTGAGGTCGACACAGCTACGGCAAAGATGTTGTACACTTGTCGCATCACTTATTACTCTACATTCATGTCGATCCATTAGGGCTATTTTGGTCCATGGAAAAACATAGCAATAGGAAATTTTCCTATGGCACTATTCAATTATGCATGCATTTTGTTGAAAGGAATGGAGCAAAACATCCACCTAGACATACTTTTCAAAATCCTATGCATGAAAACAAGACCAAGTGCATTAGTGGCAGAATAACATTCTAACTATACACGCTTTCATATGGTTTCACTTTATTTTGGCCATGTTTCTTTTCATTCCTCTGCTCTTCCAATTCCTATGAACCAAACACCCAAGTTGACAGAAATCTTGTGTTCACAAATGCTATGTTTCCCATGTGCATTCCTATCCTATTCCGGTGTTTTTCCTATCACTGTGTTTTTAGAATCATGCAAGCCAAATGAGCCCTTATAGAATTACTTCAGTTACATGTAGGTGTCGAAGAAAACTTTGTGTGGTTTATGCTGCTCCTGTCACGACGTCGTCCACCTCACCTGAGCTACTCCATCGACAGAAGCATCCACCAAACTAGACATCACGACTCATGACCGTATTTTGCCGCCTCAGATCTCCTTCCCTGCCGCCGGCACGCACCGCAATGGCATCACCATCATCGACTCAGCAGATGAACCTGAGGAGTACACGGGTCCACAAGAGAGGTCGCACTCTTTTGTTTCTACTTATGTTGTGCATTGCTTAATATTACCTGCTACTTTATTGTCCGGTTCACCTCTTAGACACCAAGTCAAGTACAAATTGATGTTAAAACTTGAGTTCAAAATTAGTTGTGGGGCACATATCGAGGCAACAATGAATAGTATCACTGTCTAATATTTGGTTCACCTTGGGTGGGAAACACATAGTATCTCTGTCTAATATCCAAAAATAAATTAGTTGTGTATGCCTATGTTGTTCATCTTGGGTGGGAAACAAATAGTGAAGCAATCATCATTTGTTTTTTATTAAATTAAAGCAATCATCAGCCTGCTATCATTATTTTTGGATCCATCCACTGGTTGTTACCATTACTCTAGATTTCTGCATGCTCTCCTTACATAATCTCACTATATTTTTTGTATGCATGTTAGATATTGTACACAGTCATGCTGAACATGTAGAGAAAAATAGAAGAGTTTTGCGTGGCAATACAATGTCATGCAGACATCGCTCCATGGTTGGTTCAATGGCAACCCCCCCCCCTCTCCAGATTGTAATCCAGAGGAAGATATCTGTACTGAGGGGGATTCAGACGCAGCTGGCCACTCCTATTTACCCCCAAGGTGTTTGCTCTAACTTGGTGTAACGCCCTCGATGCGGCTATATCTCCCACGTGTCGAAGCACAACTTAGAGGCATAACTGCATTGAAAGCAATGTCGCAAGT
This sequence comes from Triticum urartu, assembly GCF_056163025.1. Taxonomy (NCBI): domain Eukaryota; kingdom Viridiplantae; phylum Streptophyta; class Magnoliopsida; order Poales; family Poaceae; genus Triticum; species Triticum urartu. Next base: position 204,115,898 of record NC_141875.1, on the reverse strand, counting down.
GAGGTAATCTTCACACAACCCATGTAATACATAAGGGAAAGAGATACATAGTTGGCTTACAATCGCCACTTCACACAATACATGAATAAAGCATTATATCAACCAGATACAATCAAGGTTCGACTATGGAACCAAAATAAAAAGAAGACTACCCCAAAAGCTACACAGATCCCCGATCGTCCCAACTGGGCTCCACTACTGATCAACTGACACGAAACACAACAATGAACAACATCTTCATCAAGCTCCTCCTTGAGCTCAGTTGCGTCACCTGCATGATATCATCGGCACCTGCAAACTAGTTTTGGAAGTATCTGTGAGTCACGGGGACTCAGCAATCTCACACCCTCGCGATCAAGACTTTTTAAGCTTATGGGTAAGGTAAAGGTGTGAGGTGGAGCTGCAGCAAGTGACTAGCATATTTGGTGGCTAAACATACACAAATGAGAGCGAGAAGAGAAGGCAAAAGCACGGTCGAACAACTATGATCAAGAAGTGATCCTAGAACAACCTACGTCAAGCATTACTCCAACACCGTGTTCACTTCCCGGACCCCGCCGAGAAGAGACCATCACGGTTACAAACGCGGTTGATGCATTTTAATTAAGGTTAAGTTTCAGGTTTTCTACAATCGAACATTAACAAATTCACATCTGCCCATAACCGCGGGCATGGCTTTCGAAAGTTCAAATCCCTGCAGGGGTGTCCCAACTTAGCCCATCACAAGCTCTCACGGTCAACGAAGGATATTCCTTCTCCCAAGACAATTCGATCAGACTCGGCATCCCGGTTACAAGACATCCTCGACAATGGTAAAACAAGTCCAGCAACACCGCCCGAATGTGCCAACAAATCCCGATAGGAGCTGCACATATCTCGTTCTCAGGTCACACTCAGATGAGACATCCTACGAGTAAAACCAGCCCTCAAGTTGCCCCGAGGTGACCCGGCAGTCTACTCGGTTCGAACCAACACTTAGAGAAGCACTGGCCCGGGGGGGTTAAAATAAGATGACCCTTGAGAGAGCGACTCCCAAGGGAAAAGTAGGTGGTGGTGAGGCAAATGGTAAAACCAAGGTTGGGCCTTGCTGGAGGAGTTTTATTCAAAGCGAACTGTCAGGGGGTTCCCATTATAACCCAACCGTGTAACGAACACAAAATCCGGGAACATAACACCGATATGACGGAAACTAGGGCGGAAGAGTGGAACAAAACACCAGGCATAAGGCCGAGCCTTCCACCCTTTACCAAGTATATAGAAGCATTAATTAAATAAGAGATATTGTGATATCCCAACAAAATATCCATGTTCCAACAAGGAAAAAACTTCAATCTTCACCCGCAACTAACAACGTTATAAGAGGGGCTGAGCAAAGCGGTAACATAGCCAAACAACGGTTTGCTAGGACAAGGTGGGTTAGAGGCTTGGCTTAGCAATATGGGAGGCATGATAAGCAAGTGGTAGGTATCATAGCATAGGCATGGCAAAAGAGCGAGCATCTAGCAAGCAAAGATAGAAGTGATTTCGAGGGTATGGTCATCTTGCCTGAAATCCCGCAAGGAAGAAGAACGACTCCATGAAGAAGACAAACGGACGTATTCGAACGGTTCCTCACAAATGCGACGTTATCGGAACCAACCCGAAGAAGCAACACCGGAAATAAGCACACAACATAGTAAACAACCAACACATGAACATGGCATGATATGCGGGATGCGGTATGCGGTGCATATGCATGATTTGGAAGGAAAAGATTGAACCTGGCCTCAACTTGGAAATCCAAGAGTTCCACTGGAAAGGTGAGATGGTTTCGGTCGAAATTGATATAAAGATCACCAGAATCGGATGCACGGTTTGGAAATGGCAAGCAAAACAAATATGGCACCGGTCTGCGATAATCAGCACGAGACCATCTAAATGCATCAAGATAAATATGCTACAACACTCAAACATAGCAACAAAATACATGGCAGGGATCCACTCAAGATGCTTGACAAAAGATGAACACTGAGCTACGGCTAATTCATCCATTAACAGGTTCAAACAAGCATGGCAAAGGTGCAAAAGATTACTGGTTACAAACTTAGTGAAATAACAACAAGTCAGGAATTTATCATCAGGAAGCAAACTTTAGAGCATGAAAACTACATGCTACAGGAACATATCATGGCAAAGTAAGGCATGGAATGAAGCTACTCAAAGCATATAACAAAAGTCCCTTAGTGACCATGAGCCAAAAGGGATCAGAAAATACAATTGTAAGCATGTGAACATAGCAAAAACATAAACACAATCAGACTTGGTGAAAAACTGGAGCATGCAAAACAGTTCACAAGTAGGCATGTTTACGACCTTGATGCACTCACTACGAGGCATTGCATGACAAACTAAGCATACACCCATCAAATAGACATGGCATAGAAGCTAGACATGGCAAGAACAATAACATAGCATGCACGGATCAATAGCAACAACCTCGGCAAAATTGCTAAACATGTTAACAATCTGCTATGAACATTTTATAGCAAAAGTAGAGCTCGATTGACTCAAGCTAGGATGCTCCATAATAGCAAAAAAAGACATTGATGGATAGAGCACCACAATATCTACAAAACATCCTTACTGATCATCCTCAAAAGAGGCACGGATCACTAGGAAACAACATGAACATATGGCATAAAAACAATAACAGGACAAGGACTTGGTGAAATTCTAAGTCCCTGAAATCAGCATCATCGAGTAGGCTACTTTGCATGCTTGTGCTAGTCACCACATAGATCACAAAAATACATGGCATACACCCCTGTAAAGATGGCATGGCATACATCAAAACACATGTAGAGCTCAGGATCATAGCATGCACACATTAATCACGGTAAAAATGACAAAAGTGCATTTGCTGAAACAGATCTGAAACTATCATCACATAGCCCTCTTCCAACAGCATTTCGGGCATCAAGATGAGCTCAGAAGAAAATTATGCAATGAGATGAAATGATGTACTCGTCGAGACGAACATTTTGACATAAAATGCGTGCAAAACGGAGTTACGAGCAGGAAGTTACGCTAGGTCAAACCAGTGCACATAAGATGAAAATTCTGGGACTTAGTGGAAAACTACCAGCGCGAAACTGGATCCAGGTCGGGGGTAGCTCGTTCTCTGCTACAGAATGGCGCCGGCGGAAGTCAACGGCGATGGCGTGGAGGCGTGGAACTCCGGCGAGCATCGGGAAGGCCATGAATGGGTAGATCGGGCGCGGGGCAACCCATTCCCGGCGAAGGGGCGGCTTGGGGCGGCGCCAGCGCGTAGATCGGGGCGGCCATGGTGTTCCTGCGAGGTTCACGGAGAGAGAGCTCGTGAGGGAGAGAGAGCTCGTGAGGGAGAGAAAGGGAAGGGAGAGGCACGGGGCCGGCCTGCTGGAGGTGTCTGGCGAGATCTCGGCGGAGCTCCGGCGAGCGGCGGCGGAGAAGACGATCGACGACGGGCTAGATCGGGAGGCGAAGTAGGCGCGCTCGGGCGCGCGGGATCGGGCCCTGGACGGCCCGGGGCGGGCTCCCCATGGGTCGCGCGGGCCGGCGGCGGAGGTGAGGGCTGCAGGGCGCGTGGCACGCTGTGAGTGGCTGCGGGCGGCGGCGCGGACGCGTCCGGCGTCGTCCGACGTGTCCGGCGGCGGAGAGGGAGCGGGGCTAGGGTTAGACTGCACGAAAATCCGAGAGGGGCACATATATATATGTAGAGGGAGCTAGGAGACTCCAAATGAGGTGCGGTTTTCGTCCACGCGATCGTGATCGAACGAACGAGATGATGGAGGAGGTTTAGGTGGGTTTTGGGCCACTTTGGAGGGGTGTTGGGTCGCAACACACACGAGGACTTTTCGGTCCCTCGGTTAGCCGTTGGAGTATCAAACGAAGTCCAAATGGCACGAAACTTGACAGGCGGTCTACCGGTAGTAAACCAAGGCCGCATGACAAGTCTCGGTCCAATCCGAAAACATTTAACACCCGCACACAAAAAAGAGGTGGAAAGGAACACCGGATGACATAGGAGCGCCGGATTGCAAAACGGACAACGGGGAAAATACTCAGATGCATGAGACAAACATGTATGCAAATGAAATGCACATGATGACATGATATGAGATGCATGACACGCAAGCAATGACAAGGAAACAACAGCGAATAACTGGAGGACACCTGGCACATCGGTCTCGGGGCGTTACAACACTCCACCACTACGAGAGGATCTCGTCCCGAGATCTAGAATGGCACCAGAGGGACAACGAAAGAGAAAGAGGAGAGGTAAAACTAAGTTGCTTCTTTGACAATGAGTGGAACCAAAGAACCTTGAAAGGTTGAGCAATTTGAAAGAAAGAAAGAAAGCAACGGCGATGAACGAAGTTGAAAGCACTCCGTTAAGAAAGAGGAATAAGAAGAACCAATTCAGGTAGCACTCCGGTTGAAAAGAGATGAAAGACTTGATAAGATGAAAGAACTTGATAAGAGGACATAACACTCCGATTAAATGGATTAGCACGAAAAGAACAGCATCCGAGATGATGAGAGAAAAGAGCAACATCACAACACCTCCGGAACAAAAGAATAGAAGTTGGATCGTTGGAAAGGAAAGAGTTGATAAGAAAATGACATCTTCTTCCACAATTGAGTTTGAAAAGGCATCTTTAGAAGAAGGGTCGAACGGAATTGTTGGGAAAACCAACAACGAAAAGAATAAGCTTGAAGTGGGCTTATGGAAAACTTCTCAAAACTATGAGGTGAAATTTTGCCATTAACGGAAAACAATAGATTGGATTGATAAGAACAACAAGACGAGAAGCTATTTCACCGGGAGGATAAATGAAGAACTTGGATCATTTATAAGCACCATAATTAGCAAAAATCCTTAGGGAAAAGCTTTAGGTGAAATATAACACAAGATAACTCCAATGAAGAGATTGATGGATTTAAAATACTTCATTCTTAACAACATGTGGATCATGAAACATGAACTCAAATTATCAAGAATGACATAATACCACCTCCAATGATACGGTATAAAGAATTGCACTCCGGATTGCAAGATGAAGAATACATGAGCTCCTCTGAAAAGAATCTCGATGAACGCTTCGAGAAGAAATTAAATCCTTGATGAGCCACCAAGTAGCCTCCATGGAGAGCTCCGGTAATGCAAGAATGATCAAACGGTAGATAAGTTGAAAAGAAACTCCGGTAGGAGCCTTGAAACGATTTAGATGGGGCTTCGCGGTGATATAATTGAGAGATCTTGGAACTCCGGGAAAGAAAAGATGAAACAATTGAAAACGAGAATTTGATGAGCCTCTGAAATAGGGAATTGAGTTCACTCGATGAAACAAGAATAAGAATTACATTATGCTTATCCTTCACCAATTAAATTGATGACAACCAACGGATTTAGCATATTACTTATTCTCATAGAAAAGATTAAGAGAGATATAACATAAACTTGAGAAGGTCTTGAAGGAACCAACGGTAGGATTGAAACAACGAATGAATTGATATGATCACCATGGAAGACAAACTTGAACAAACCACCGTAAGAATCGTAAACGATCAAAGGAAATATATCGAAGCACCGGGAAGAATTAGCAAATGAACGAAGATGTTTAAGAGAATTTAGATACAAGTGAATGAATGGATCACGAGCTGATTAGAGCACACTTGAAAGATGCACCGGTAAGATTTGAGAATGACAACTGAAAGCTGAGAATGAATAAACCTGAATTGATGGAGTCCGGATAATCAAACTGAGAAGACTCTTGAATTGCTTCGGATGGGTGAAAAGAATTCTGACAATCGAAAAACAATTATAAGAGGATGGCATTAAGTTAGACCCACGAATCTTGAAGAAAATGGAGTAAGATATGGAGGAAAAATTCTTCTTCGGTGTTCAAGTGTTCAGAATGACGACGAGAAACGCCACCAAATTGTTGAGATACTCCGGGATGACGAATAGAAAGGTTGAGCCAACGGTGAAAAGAATTTGACAGATCTTGGAGAAAATACATAAGACTGATGATAATTCATTCTTACGTCAAACTTTGAAATGAATTTGAGAATAACGCCGGGAAAAGAAGAGTCAGGTAAGATCATGGGAAAAGACCTGTGGGTTAGGGCCCACTCAAAAGATACACCAATGAATGATTGCTTGAAAAGAGAGATTGCACCGGTTGAATTAAGTTGCTTGTATGAGACAACAACCTCGATATAGCTTAAACGAATTAGCAAAGGAAACGCGAATCTTCTGAGATATCTTCAGCACCCCGGAACAAATAAATAGCAAGCGGGGAGTGGTTAAGATGTGCACCGGCATAAGAAAACATTGAAACGATGAAAGGATATGATCAACAAAGCTTGAATTGGATCCACCGGACAAGAAAACGAACAAAGAATGATGAGCTTGTAAAGCATATTCATGAGAATCCCCGGATACGAGCATTGAAAGAAAAGAATGGAGAGACTTCCATCGATAAAATGGATACTTGAATAAGAAATCTAAGTCTTGAAGAAAAAGGGTGGGAGGGTGGGAAAACAAAGGCAATTTGGAACGGATGAGGCAAACACCGTTGAGGAGAACTGATAATTCATCTTGCGAATGTTCAAGTGATCAGATCCACTTGAAGAGAGACACACCAGTTGAAAAGAAATTGAAATGACAAATTCGATGATCGAGCGGGATTAGTATTCACATAGGAACATGAGAACACCGCTTAGGAAAGGTATGGAATCAACACTTGACTTCGAAGCAACTCGAATACCACAACTCAAAACAAAACAAAGGATTGGCTTGCAGAATAAGCTGGAACAAACATATGATAGAGATTTCGTCCGAAGTTTTCGTGGTGGGGCCTCCACGGGCTCGATCGTACAGCACCATCATGTACAAGGCAGTGCACATGACATACGAAGTGTCCCCGAGTCAGCATAGCCAAGGACACTTTAAGACACAACGAGACCACTGTAAAACCAACCGTGGATAGGCGGACCACTAGACGTCGAACCCCAATTTCATATCATACATCTGTCGGAAAGATATCCTAAGAACTACTTGAATTCCCACTTATAAACTCCCGAAACTTTCCCGGTTATGCAATCATGTGTTGGGGATACAGGGGAAGCATAATATCTCACCCAAAACTAGCAAATCCTACATCCAGCTGTATCCATCCTTCAACACATAACCAAGAAACCTTCGGAAATCGTTTACCTCAACCTACGAAAAGCATCCGTTATACAAGTTATGGCAATACTCCCGAACTCCCGCCCCAGTACTGGGTGGCGTCGAGGTTATCTCGCCAACAACTGCATAAAAGAGATTTTCGATGTCGGCGAAACTCAGGTATTCCAGAACTGCAACGATAAAATTGTGATGACAACACCTCAGAGTCAACTCCCCGGGACACTGCCACAACCCCTAAATGTCAGGAGGCACCAAGAACAATGTTCTCATCACAAAACCATCGGAACGATTCCAAGATACCCGCGTGATCCTAAAAAAATTAGTGAAATTTGAGAAGAGAAGAGTCAAAACTCTACGTCAGGATGCCTCACCAGAGCGACGAAGGGACTGAGGAGTAAAAAGAATTCCTAACTCTCCGATATATATATAATTCCTAAATGACTCAAAACATTTTTCTAGACTCAACAACGCCAATGATTCGATCAAGCAGGGGGCTCCTAAGGTCAGGGAAGGCTCTGATTACCAACTTGTAACGCCCTCGATGCGGCTATATCTCCCACGTGTCGAAGCACGACTTATTGGCATAACCGCATTGAAAGCAATGTCGCAAGTGAGGTAATCTTCACACAACCCATGTAATACATAAGGGAAAGAGATACATAGTTGGCTTACAATCACCACTTCACATAATACATGAATAAAGCATTATATCAACCAGATACAATCAAGGTCCGACTAAGGAACCAAAATAAAAAGAAGACTACCCCAAAAGCTACACAGATCCCCGATCGTCCCAACTGGGCTCCACTACTGATCAACTGACACGAAACACAACAATGAACAAGATCTTCATCAAGCTCCTCCTTGACCTCGGTTGCATCACCTGCACGATATCATCGGCACCTGCAAACTAGTTTTGGAAGTATCTGTGAGTCACGGGGACTCAGCAATCTCACACCCTCGTGATCAAGACTATTTAAGCTTATGGGTAAGGTAAAGGTGTGAGGTGGAGCTGCAGCAAGCGACTAGCATATTTGGTGGCTAAACATACGCAAATAAGAGCGAGAAGAGAAGGCAAAAGCACGGTCGAACAACTATGATCAAGAAGTGATCCTAGAACAACCTACGTCAAGCATTACTCCAACACCGTGTTCACTTCCCGGACCCCGCCGAGAAGAGACCATCACGGTTACACACGTGGTTGATGCATTTTAATTAAGGTTAAGTTTCAGGTTTTCTACAACCGGACATCAACAAATTCCCATCTGCCCATAACCGCGAGCACGGCTTTCGAAAGTTCAAATCCCTGCAGGGGTGTCCCAACTTAGCCCATCACAAGCTCTCACGGTCAACGAAGGATATTCCTTCTCCCAAGACAATCCGATCAGACTCGCCATCCCGATTACAAGACATCCTCGACAATGGTAAAACAAGTTCAGCAACACCGCCCGAATGTGCCGGCAAATCCCGATAGGAGCTCCACATATCTCGTTCTCAGGGCACACTCGGATGAGACATCCTACGAGTAAAACCAACCCTCAAGTTGCCCCGAGGTGGCCCCGCAGTCTACTCGGTTCGGACCAACACTTAGAGAAGCACTGGCCCGGGGGGGGTTAAAATAAGATGACCCTCAAGAGAGCGACTCCCAAGGGAAAAGTAGGTGGTGGTGAGGCAAATGGTAAAACCAAGGTTGGGCCTTGCTGGAGGAGTTTTATTCAAAGCGAACTGTCAAGGGGTTCCCATTCTAAAAACCGTGTAAGGAACGCAAAATCCAGGAACATAACACCGATATGACCGAAACTAGGGCGGCAAGAGTGGAACAAAACACCAGGCATAAGGCCGAGCCTTCCACCCTTTACCAAGTATATAGATGCATTAATTAAATAAGAGATATTGTGATATCCCAATAAAATATCCATGTTCCAACAAGGAACAAACTTCAATCTTCACCTACAACTAACAACACTATAAGAGGGGCTGAGCAAAACGGTAACATAGCCAAACAATGGTTTACTAGGACAAGGTGGGTTAGAGGCTTGGCTTAGCAATATGGGAGGCATGATAAGCAAGTGGTAGGTATCGTAGCATAGGCATGGCAAAAGAGAGAGCATCTAGCAAGCAAAGATAGAAGTGATTTCGAGGGTATGGTCATCTTGCCTGAAATCCCGCAAGGATGAGGAACGAGTCCATGAAGAAGACAAACGGGCGTAGTTGAACGGTTCCTCACAAATGCGACGTTATCGGAACCAACCCGAAGAAGCAACACTGGAAAGAAGCACACAACATAGTAAACAACCAACACATGAACATGGCATGATATGCGGGATGCGGTATGCGGTGCATATGCATGATTTGGAAGGAAAAGATTGAACCTGGCCTCAACTTGGAAATCCAAGAGTTCCACTGGAAAGGTGAGATGGTTTCGGTCGAAATCGATATAAAGATCACCGGAATCGGATGCATGGTTTGGAAATGGCAAGCAAAACAAATATGGCATCGATCTGCGATAATCAGCATGAGACCATCTAAATGCATCAAGATAAATATGCTACAGCACTCGAATATAGCAACAAAATACATGGCAGGGATCCACTCAAGATGCTTGACAAAAGATGAACACTGATCTACGGCTAATTCATCCATTAACAGGTTCAAACAAGCATGGCAAAAGTGCAAAAGATTACTGGTTACAGACTTAGTGAAATAACAACAAGTTAGGAATTTATCATGAGGAAGCAAACTTTAGAGCATGAAAACTACATGCTACAGGACATTATCATGGCAAAGCAAGGCATGGAATGAAGCTACTCAAAGCATATAACAAAAGTCCCTTAGTGACAATGAGCCAAAAGGGATCAGAAAATACAATTGTAAGCATGTGAACATAGCAAAAACATAAACAGATTCAGACTTGGTGAAAAACTAGAGCATGCAAAACAGTTCACAAGTAGACATGTTTACGAGCTCGATGCACTCACTACGAGGCATTGCATGACAAACTAAGCATACACCCTTCAAATAGACATGGCATAGAAGCTAGACATGGCAAGAACAATAACATAGCATGCATGGATCAATAGCAACAACCTCGGAAAAATTGCTAAACATGTTAACAATCTGCCAGGAACATTTTATAGCAAAAGTAGAGCTCGATTGACTCAAGCTAGGGTGCTCCATAATTGCAAACAAAGACACGGATGGATAGAGCACCACAATATCTACAAAACATCCTTACTGATCATCCTCAAAAGAGGCACGGATCACTAGGAAACAACATGAACATATGGCATAAAAACAATAACAGGACAAGAACTTAGTGAAATTCTAAGTCCCTGAAATCAGCATCATCGAGTAGGCTACTTTGCATCCTTGTGCTAGTCACCACATAGATCACAAAAATACATGGCATACACCCCTGTAAAGATGGCATGGCATACATCAAAACACATGTAGAGCTCAGGATCATAGCATGCACACATTAATCATGGCAAAAATGACAAAAGTGTATTTGCTGAAACGGATCTGAAACTATCATCACATAGCCCTCTTCCAACAGCATTTCAGGCATCAAGATGAGCTCAAAAGAAAATTATGCAATGAGATAAAATGATGTACTCGTCGAGCCGAACATTTTGACATAAAATGCGTGCAAAACGGAGTTATGAGCAGGAAGTTACGCTAGGTCAAACCAGTGCACATAAGATGAAAATTCTGGGACTTAGTGGAAAACTACCAGCGCGAAACTGGATCCAGGTCGGGGGTAGCTCGTTCTCTGCTACAGAATGGCGCCGGCGGAAGTCAACGGCGATGGCGTGGAGGCGTGGAACTCCGGCGAGCGTCAGGAAGGCCGTGAATGGGTAGATCGGGCGCGGGGCAACCCATTCCCGGCGAAGGGGCGGCTTGGAGCGGCGCGAGCGCGTAGATCGGGGCGGCCATGGTGTTCCTACGAGGTTCATGGAGAGAGAGCTTGTGAGGGAGAGAGAGCTCGTGAGGGAGAGAAAGGGAAGGGAGAGGCACGGGGCCGGCCTGTTGGAGGTCTCCGGCGAGATCCCGGCGGAGCTCCGACGAGCGGCGGCGGAGAAGACGATCGGCGACGGGCTGGATCGGGAGGCGAAGCAGGCGCGCTCGGGCGCGCGTGATCGGGCCCTGGACGGCCCGGGGCGGGCTCCCCATGGGCTGCGCGGGCCGGCAGCGGAGGAGAGGGCTGCAGGGCGCGTGGCACGCTGTGAGTGGCTGCGGCGGCGGCGCAGACGTGTCCGGCGCCGTCCGGACGTGTCCGGCGGCGGAGAGGGAGCGGGGCTAGGGTTAGACTGCGCGAAAATCCGGGAGGGGCACATATATATATGTAGAGGGAGCTAGGAGACTCCAAATGATGTGCGGTTTTTTTCCACGCGACCGTCATCGAACGACCGAGATGATGGAGGAGGTTTTGGTGGGTTTTGGGCCACTTTGGAGGGGTGTTGGGCTGCAACACACATGAGGCCTTTTCGGTCCCTCGGTTAACCGTTGGAGTATCAAACGAAGTCCAAAAGGTATGAAACTTGACAGGCGGTCTACCGGTAGTAAACCAAGGCCGCATGATAAGTCTCGGTCCAATCCGAAAATGTTTAAGACCTGCACACGAAAAAGAGGTAGAAAGGAACACCGGATGACATAGGAGCGCCGGATTGCAAAACGGACAACGGGGAAAATACTCAGATGCATGAGACGAACATGTATGCAAATGAAATGCACATGATGACATGATATGAGATGCATGACACGCAAGCAATGACAAGGCAACAACAACGAATAATTGGAGGACACCTGGCACATCGGTCTCGGGGCATTACACTTGGCATGATGTTGTTAGTCATATCATCCATATGTTGCCTTGCAGTGCCAACTTTCGACATCATATATGTCATCTGCTTAGTTTAGACATGTTCTATAATGCCACATGTTTAGTTTCAATATCGTATATGGGAATTATGCAGTCTCGTGTCTTTTAGCCAGCCATAATATATGTGAAATGTGCAACACCATCCTATTTAACCAGGCATCATATATTTGAATGATATCTTGCCCATCCTTTTCTTCATTACATTTCCATTTGTCGACAATGTTTGTACAATAAACTACTCTTCCTGTGAATCATACATTTGAGTGGGTGATGGAAAAATCTGGAGTGAAAACAATGCCTTCAGAGCAGACAGTGCTACCTGTCGAAGCAGATCTCTTGTTGGGTCCCGATAGCTCCTCAGAGATGGATTCAGAGACAGATGACCAGTCTTATTCCCCCACCAAGGTGTATGCTCTAACTTGGCACGGTTATATTGCTCATATCATACATATGGTGTCTTGCATTATATCATGCGATCATGTTTAGTTAGTCATCATATCTTTGAATCATGTTATGCTATGCTATCCAGTTTAGATAGACATCATATATGTGAAATTATGCCATGCTATCCGTTTTAGTTAAACAATATACATGTCAACTATTTCATGCCCTTTTTTTCACACTATATATTGCATCTGTCTCTCATACAATGTTTGTACATTCAATTATGTTTCCTGTTTATCAGCCATTTGAATTGGAGCGGGTGATGGCAGTATCTAGCGGAGTAAAAACATAGTCTTCAAATAAAACAGTGCTACCTCTTGGTGGAGATAGCACCCCGGTTGTACATGCACGAGAACCAGCCCTACCACACATAACCCAGACTCCCACGGATTTTACCCCTACTGCGATGGACAGAGAACCAGCTTCACCCAATCTAACCCCAACCCCAGCAGATAGTAACCCAGTTCTTGTTGACACAGCACCATCTCCACCACAGAGCTCCCAAACAAGAGCAGTTAGTAAGGCAGCTCCAGTGCCCAAAGCGCCAGTACTACCATGGCGAACCCCAACTCCACCAGTTAGTACACCTATTCCTGTGAAGGAAGCACAACCAGCCATTGATAGTGTAGCATATATCACATTTGATGTTGTTAAATCCTATGTGTGTATCTTCCCATCATGGAAATATTATACTGAAGATGAAGGAAAATGCCAGTTGCAAGTGTTTGTCCAGGAGTTATGTGTAAGTAATGTTATTCATGGCAATTACTTTGCTTTGTCCCATACATTCTACCTCCATGATGGTTATAATACAGCAAATTTTCCCATTTTCTCTATAGACAAGGACCAATTTGGAAACTCGGGATAAGGTAACATGTGCTGATGTGTCTGCTATCTTCAAGAATGCTTGATGGCAGTATCGGAATTACCTGAAGAAAACGTACTTCACTGGCAAAGAAACTCATCAAATTCCCTTATGTTCTCCTGAGACACATTTACTGGACGATGACTGGGAACGCCTTGTTCTGTACTGGTCCCGAACCAAGAATGTGGTAAGGTCTATGAGCTCATTTTATTTTAAGTACTATATGCTTGCGTCTTACTATACTCTATTCATGTAGAACAAGTGCTTAAACCTGAAGAACAACTGTTCTCATTTAAGATTCCATTGCAATCATGCATACTCCTTTGCTCTTGTATCACTCTATTTACTCATACAAACTTATTTTTAAATTGAACGATCCAATGGAAACTCCAATGGCACAATAGGTATATTTACGCATGTTTCTTTAACAGGTTTGCTCTTATAAATAGCTCTGTTGATTTCAATTTCAATTGTGTATACATTTGACTTCTCATATGATGCACATTACTAGCATCACAACAGAGCCAATAGTGTTGTTGTACATGTACACCTGTGGTACCCATCTGAAATCTTGTTGTGTTGTGTAGTTTTCCATACTTTGTATTCTTTCAGTGCCGCTTTCTCTTGAACTGATTGATTTGAACCGTGTCTCTATTTTTATCTGGCAAGACAATGCGGTGACCATCGGACATAGATATATGTTTGTTTGATACTTTTATAATGTACTACTTGGCAATAGAAGACTTGGTAGTTTAATCTTGTTGTAATGCCCGGATAATCATGCTACAGTAATCCCGCGCTAATGGTGCCACGTCACCATGGATACTGTTGTTAACCTCGCGATGATTCAAAACTGATTCAAACTCAAATTTGAAATTAAGTCAAACAATAAAAGTTTACAAACGTTAAAACAAAAATGTTCAGTTTGTGCGTAATATTACATAGTTAATTATGGTGAAGAAAACACATGTTTAGAAAATGCATAAGTATTTTAAAATGAAATAAAATAGAAAAATAAATAAAAGAAAAGAAAAACAAAAGACAAAAAAAGAGAAAAGGAAACCCGCCTGGCCAGTCGGCCCAGCTTTTAGCCAGGCCGGCCCAACTGGGCCTGCAAGCCCACCCTGCACTCTCCATAACCCCTCCCCACTCCACCAGTCCCCCACCGACACTCCCCACTCCCTCCCCGAATTATCTCCCCCTCTTCCCGATTGGATCGGGATCGAGGAGGGAGATCGCCGCGACGCCCAACCCCGCCGCCCGACGCCGCCTCACCGGAACTCGACGCGCTCCCCCGCCGGCCTGCTTCTCCTCGCCACCGTCGCTCGTCTCCATCCTCCTCCTCGCCCCCCACTGCCCCGGTCCCTACTCCTCCGTGAGCACGCCCCGCGCCCCTCCACTCTCTCCCCTGTCTCCCACGCGCTCGCCGTGGCCCGTGCGCGCCCACGCACGCATCCCCCCCCCGACGACCTCCGCTTGCCCACGCGAGCCCCTGAAACCACGTGCGTCGCCGCGCATCGCTCCCGCCGCTGTCGCTATGCTGCTCTATTGCTGCTGCTCGATGCGGCTGTCGCTGCTGCTACCCCCTGCCTCTGCTTCTGCTGTCTTCGCTGCTGCCACTCCGTGCGCCCCTCCCATGTGCTCCTCTGCCTCCCGCCGACCGCCCCTGTACCTACCGCACTCGCCGCGCCCTTCCACACCCCCGGCAGGCCAGCGCCACTCGCGCAGCCCCTGCTCGACGCCTTGCTACCGCCGCGCTCGGCCACTGCGGCCGGCCGACCTCGCCCACGACGACGCCCCCTTGCCGCAGTGTCGCCCCGATGCCTCCCCGCCTTCACCTGCTGCCGAGCCGCACCGGCTCCGCCCCGCACCTCCGCGGCTCGCCCCTCCTCTTGCGCCAGCCTCTGCTCCGCCACCGAACCCCTCCTGCGTCGTCACCACCCGCCGGCGAGCGCGCGCCCCAGCCTCATCGTGCCTCCCCACCCCCCCACCCCCCCGGTTGGCCGCGCCTGTGGCAGTGGGCGGCACCCGTTGCGCCATACGGGCGGCGCCCGACGCCCACTACCGCCCGAACCGCCATGGCCCCTCTGGGCCACAGACAAGTGGGGCCCAACTCCCAAAACATTTTTATAAAAGAAAAGAAAATGAAATAAAAATGAATTAATAAAATTAATTATTAATTAATTAAGTTAATTAATTAATGAATTAATTAAGTTAATTAATCATGTTTAAATTAATCTAATTAATTAGTTAATTTAATTAAAAAGTAATTAATTAGCTAAACCCTAATTAATCTAAGCAGTGTACGACATGCGGGACCCACATGTAGTTGTGCAGTTGACTGCTGACGTCATCATTTACTATTCTGGATAATGTTGATTTAATTAATTAAATAAATCCTAAAAATGATTTAAGTCTTTTAAAATTAATATAAAATAAACCGTAGCTCGGATGGGAAAACTTTGTACATGAAAGTTGCTCGGAACGACGAGACGAATCCAGATACGCAGCCCGTTCATCTGCCACGCATCCCTAGCATAGCAAACACGCAATTTTCCCCCTCTGGTTCATCTGTCCAAAAATGTGAAACACCGGGAATACTTTCCCGGATGTTTTCCCCCTTCACCGGTACCACCTCGTACCGCGTTAGGGCACACTTGGCATCCCGCTTTGTCATGTCATGCATCATCATGCATTTGTTTGCATTATATTTAATGTTTCTTCCCCCTCTTCTCTCGCTAGACACCGATACCGACGCCGCTGCTACCCAGTACGACTACGGTGTTGACGACCCCTCTCTCTTGCCAGAGCAACCAGGCAAGCCCCCCCCTTGATCACCAGATATCGCCTACTCTTATCTATACTACTTACACTAGAGTAGTGTAGCATGTTACTGCTTTCCGTTAATCCTATCCTGATGCATAGCCTGTCCTTGCTACTACTGTTGTTACCTTTACCTGCAATCCTAATGCTTAGTATAGGATGCTAGTTTATCATCAGTGGCCCTACATTCTTGTCCATCTGCCATGCTATACTATCGGGTCGTGATCACTCGGGAGGTGGTCACGGGTATATACTTATACATAATATATGATACTTGTGGTGACAAAAGACGGGTCGGCTCGAGGAGTACCCGCCGTTGATTCACGAATTGGGGGCTGGAAGGACATACTTTCCCGACAGCCCTCTGTGTGGGTCTTTGTGGCGAAGCGATAGGGTAGGTTGAGACCACCTAGGAGAGAGGTGGGCCTGGCCCTAGTCGGCGTTCGCGGTTATTTCAAGATAACATGTTTAACGAGATCTTGGTATTTGATCTGAGTCTGGCCACTGGCCTATACGCACTAACCATCTACGTGGGGACAGTTAGGGGCACTCAACGTCGTGGTATCAGCCAAAGCCTTCGTGACGTCAGCGACTGAGTGGCGCGCGCCGGGTTGGACTGGAACGCCTGCTCTTGTATATGGGAGGCTAGGTCTGCTCACCGGCCGCGTACGCAACGTGCAGGTGTGCAATGGGCGATGGGCCCAGACCCCTGTGCCATAGGATTTAGACCGGAGTGCTGACCTCTCTGTTGTGCCTAGGTAGGGCTGCGACATGTTGATCTTCCGAGGCCGGGCATGACCCAGGAAAGTGTGTCCGGACAAAGGGGATCGAGCGTGTTGGGAAATGTGGTGCACCCCTGCAGGGAAGTTAATCTATTCGAATAGTCGTGATCTTCGGTAACAAGACGACTTGGAGTTGTTCCTTGACCTTATGACAACTAGAACCGGATACTTAATAAAACACACCCTTCCAAGTGCCAGATACAACCGGTGATCGCTCTCTCACAGGGCGACGAGGGGAGGATCATCGGTTAGGATTATGCTACACGATGCTACTTGGTGAACTTACCATCTACTCTCTTCTTCTGCTGCAAGATGGAGGTTACCAGAAGCGTAGTCTTCGAAAGGACTAGCTATCCCCCTCTTATTCCGGCATTCTGCAGTTCAGTCCACATATGATACCATTAATCCATTTGATGTCAATGCATACATATGTAGTGTAGCTCCTTGCTTGCGAGTACTTTGGATGAGTACTCACGGTTGCTTTGCTCCCTCTTTTCCCCCTTTCTATACTCGATTGCTGCGACCAGACGTTGGAGCCCAGGAGCCAGACGCCACCGTCGACGACGACTACTACTACTCGGGAGGTGCCTACTACTACGTGCAGCCCGCTGACGATGACCAGGAGTAGTTTAGGAGGATCCCAGGCAGGAGGCGTGCACCTCTTTCGATCTGTATCCCAGTTTGTGCTAGCCTTCTTAAGGCAAACTTGTTTACTTATGTCTGTACTCAGATATTGTTGCTTTCGATGACTCGTCTATGATCGAGTTCTTGTATTCGATCCCTCGAGGCCCCTGGCTTGTAATATGATGCTTGTATGACTTATTTTATTTGTAGAGTTGTGTTGTGATATCTTCCCGTGAGTCCCTGATCTTGATCGTACATGTTTTCGTGTATGATTAGTGTACGGTCAAATCGGGGGAGTCACAAGTTGGTATCAGAGCCGACTGCCTGTAGGAATCCCCCTTCCACACTCCTTGGCCGAAGTCGAGTCTAGACATTACAAAAACTTTTACTAACATGGATGTGTGCCTTACGGGCCCATGTCACCATCTAGGTGGTATTAGGATCTTTTACTCATCGATCCTTACTCTGGGACTCTGAACTCTCTTCTACTCGGGTTAAACGATTTTACTAACTCTAACATTAGGATCCCGTGACCATGTTCACCCCAAAGTTGGATAAGCCCTAGTTATTCTTTAGAGTAGTATTTGAACATTATCCACATTGTCATTTGACTCCTGTGAAAACATCTTTGTTTTCAGATGGAACCCACGAGACAGGTCGTGCGCCACACGACGGCCATTGGTGACTCAGGATCACCTGTTGTGTTGGTTGAGATGATGACCTGTCTGGGTTATCGCTGGCACCCTGAGTACACTGTCTACGAGGAGTACCGGGACTTCAACCAGGAGTAGTACCGTGCCATCGTCCACCTCTACTCTCGGGAGTATGACTCCACTACCGTGCTGCACACTGCTCATGGTGTTGGAGTGACTATCGATATGGCGGTCCACGATACTGCTTATGCTGCTCTGACACGTCTTCGTGGAGAGTGCCAGGAGTTGGACACCACCCCCTTCAGGCACATTGCTATCGCATCCGATGTTTGTGCGGAGGGATACTACACTACTGCCTACTCCACTGTCACCCGAGAGCCCTTCTACCATCAGAACCTGGTTCTGCATGCCGATGGGCTAGATAGAGCTAACCGAGCTCTTCTCCACGAGTTGTACACCACACGTCAGCACCTGTACCGTGCTCTGACGCTGTTGCACCCCTCTGTCCGATCTGGTGATCTGTCGCGTTCTGCGATCTACCCTTCCAGGACCGTGATGCCCTAGGGCGTTGGCTGGCCAGATGTGGGAGGCTACTCTCCCGCACTTAGTCCTCTCCTGCCACCTGCGCGTCGGGTTCCGCACCAGAGTATCCGCGGACCCCAGGCTACTCGCGTGGAGGTCTTTCCTTCGCGTCACTACCAGTTGTCAAGCTACACCTACCTCCACAGTTCTTCCTGGGACTGATGTAGTCTTGCTTGTTAGTGTTAGATGCATTCACTGCGAGCCTGCGTGCCGCCTATGATGTTCTTAGCCTATGTACCGAACTCTGTGTACCGAACTCTATGCATGATCTCTTTTGTAAGATATGCCAACTACTATGTAGTATCTATCGTGTTCCTTTCATTATGCATGTTTCATCATGAATGATTCTTATCCTTGCAAATTCTCAATGTTGAACTACCCCTGTTATATATTAGCAGGATGGTTAGACCAGGTGGTCGTGGTCGTGGTGACCCTCCCCCACCCCCGCCTGAGTACATGGCTGGGATGATGCAACAGTTTGAGCTGAATCGCCGGTTTATGGAGAATATTATGGCTCAGTTTCCTCACCCCAATATGAACCAGCAGCCAACCCAAGTGACTCTGCAGGACTTCATGCATCTCAATCCAACTGTGTACCGCAGCTCAACTCAGCCTCTGGATCCTGATGACTGGCTCCGTGACATCACCTGTGAGATGGAGTCTGCTAATGTAGCCCCTGCCAGCTATGTCACCTTTGCTTCCTTCTTCTTGAAGGGACCTGCTGCTCAATGTGGGACAGCCATAGGCGTACTCTGCCAGTTGGAACAATCATCACCTGGCCAGACTTCCAAGCTGCCTTCCGTGCTCGCTTCATTCCTCACGGAGTCATGGACCGGAAGAAGCGCGAGTTCCGCAGCCTTACCCAAGGCAACAAAACTATGGAAGCTTATCAGCGGGAGTTTCTAGACTTGTCCCGCTATGCTGAAGAAGACATTCCAACTGATGCACGCAGACAGGAGAAGTTCTGTGATGGTCTTCAAGCTGACATCAAGCTCGCACTTCTAGTGCACGACTTTGCCGATTTCGCCACCTTGGTGAACAAGGCCATCAATGTCGAAACTGGTCTGCAGGAACACCAGAGCTCTCACAGGCGCAACCGTGACACGGGCTCATCTTCGGGCCCATCTTCGCAGAAGCGTAGGATATGGATTCCCAACAGCATGTATCAGCCAACTGCACCTGCTCCAAGGCAGTCCTATGCTGCACTGCGTCTGCCTCCCCCACCAACTAGGCAGCCAAGACTTCCAGCTCCACCACCCCGAGCTCCTGTTCCCACTCCCAATAATGGTCTATGCTTCAGGCGTGGTCAACCAGGACACCGTGCTAGAGAATGCAACCAGGACCAGAATCAACTGGCCCTTCCTGCAGCTGGCCGTGGAAGCAACCAGCCTCGCAACAACAATGCCAGGTCTTATGGTCGTGTTCATGCCAACAACGTAGATCTTAATGAAGCCCAAGACCAGCCTGCTACTGTGATGGGTACACTCCTCGTAAATTCAGTACCTGCATCTGTTTTATTCGATTCAGGAGCATCGCATTCATTCGTGTTAGAAGATTTTGCATACAAGGATGACGTTAAATGTGAGGAGATGAACACTTCGGTATTGGTAAAAAAACCGTGGGACAATGTCAAACTTCACTGGTTGGCATCGACGTCCCTGTGGAAATCGAAGGGCTGGAATTCTATGCCTCTCCCATTATCCTGAAGTCGTCTAACATTGACCTCATTCTGGGGATGGATTGGTTGAAAGCGCATACTGCTTCTATAGTTTGCGCCACCAAGACCGTCCATCTGCTACATCCTTCCGACGAAATAGTTACTTACCAGGCTCATCTAGTTCAAAATGCCGAGGCACGACTTTATGCCTTGAATGCATTGAACGCTGCACCACTCGAGGGCATTGAAAACATTCTCATCGTTCGTGAATTCCAAGAGGTCTTTCCGGAAGAACTTCCAGGGATTCCCCCTGCTAGAGCTGTCAAATTCGTCATCGACTTGAAACCAGGCACCACTCCTATAGCCAAACGACCCTACAAGATGCCGCCGCATGAACTCATTGAGCTTAAGGAGGAAATCGACAAATCTCTTGTCAAAGGTTTCATTCGCCCTAGTTGCTCTCCTTGGGGAGCACCTTCTCGCTTTTTTAAGAAGAAGGATGGGACGAACCGATTAGTCCAAGACTACCGCCCTATAAACCAAGCTACCATTCAGAATAAATATCCTCTTCCTCGGATCAATGATCTTTATGATCAATTGGCTGGCTCATCAGTGTTCTCCAAACTCGACTTGAGGTTGGGTTACCACCAGATCCGTGTTCGTGAAGAGGATATCCCAAAAACCGCCTTCGTGACTCGGTATGGGTCATATGAGTACACCATCATGTCATTCGGCTTAACGAATGCTCCAGCCACTTTCTCTTGTCTGATGAACTACATATTCATGGATTACCTCGACAAGTTCGTCGTGGTTTATCTGGATGATATCCTGGTATTTTCCAAGAACAAAGAAGAACATGCTGAACATCTTCGTCTTGTGCTGGAGAAGCTTCGAGAGCATCAACTGTATGCTAAGTATTCCAAGTGTGAATTCTGGCTCCCCGAAGTAACCTATCTTGCGCATGTCATCTCCAAGGATGGTATTGCCGTCAACCCTAAACGAGTTCAAGCTATTCTTGATTGGACTTCTCCAAAGAATGTCAAGCAAGTCCGAAGTTTTCTCGGTCTCGCCAGCTATTGCCATCGATTCATCGAGAACTTCTCCAAGATTGCCAGGCCTCTGACTATTCTGTTGCATAAGGGTGTCAAGTTCGAATGGAGAGACAAGTGTCAGGAAAGTTTCCAGGCGCTCAAAGACAAGTTGACTTCTGCCCCAGTGCTTGCTCCACCTGATACTAAGAAGGACTTCGTCATTTACTACGACGCTTCCCGTCAAGGATTATGCTGTGTCCTAATGCAAGAGCGCAGAGTGATTGCTTATGCCTCTCGTCAACTGCGCCCTCATGAAGAAAACTACCCAGTCCACGACCTCGAGCTTGCGGCTGTCATTCATGCACTGAAGCAGTTGCGACATTACCTTCTCGGTAATCATTACGAGATCTTCACCGACCACCAAAGTCCGAAGTATCTGTTTACTCAGCTAGATCTGAACCTCCGTCAGCAGAGATGGATGGAGACTATTGCAGACTTTGACGTGGGTATATCCTATACCCCTGGCAAGGCTAATGTAATGGCTGATGCCTTGAGACGCAAGTCTTACTGCAACCACCTCCAGGTTCACAAAGTTCAGCCCTCGCTTGTCGAAGAATTTAAAAAGCTGAACCTTCATATTGTTCCTCCTGGAGCACTCGCTCCCCCTCCCGCAGAGTTTTAAAAGATGAATCTTCGTGTTGTTACTAAGGGTTCTCTAAATACCCTGGCTGTCGTACCAGATCTTGTAGATGGTATAAAGACTATTCAAGGTTATGACTCTGAAGTCCATAAGATTAAACGTCATCTAGCAGAAGGAAAGCCCTCATTCTTCTCTATAGCCGATGATGGCGCCTTGTACTTCAAAGGCCGCCTAGTGGTACCACGTTCGAGGAAAAACCTGGATCAGACTAAAAGGGTTATGAAAGAAGCTCATGATACGCCTTTGTCTATTCATCCCGGTAGTACAAAGATGTACCAGGACATCCGTCAGAGATTCTGGTGGTCTAATATGAAGCATGACATTGCTCGTTATGTTGCTGAGTGTGACGTTTGCCGTCGTATCAAAGCTGAACATCAAAGGCCTGCTGGAACTCTGCAACCTATCTCTATTCCTGAATGGAAATGGGACCATGTTGAAATGGACTTCATCACTGGATTTCCTAAATCGCAGAAAGGTAATGATGCTATTCTTGTCGTCATTGGCCGGCTTTCTAAAGTTGCACATTTTCTGGCAGTCAAAGAGACAATCACTGCAAGTCAGCTTGCTACTCTCTACATGTCCAGAATTGTTTCACTTCACGGTATTCCACTCGTTATCAGTTCAGACCGTGCCAGCTTATTCACTTCAAGATTATGGGCAAGTTTCCAAGAAGGTACGGGAACTCATCTGTCGTTCAGTACTGCGTTTCATCCTCAGTCACAAGGACAAGTTGAACGTGTCAACCAAGTTCTCGAAGACATGCTTCGAGCTTGTGTAGTTTCCTTCAGCAAGAAATGGGAGGAATCTCTTCCATATGCCGAGTTCTCTTATAATAATAGCTATCAAGCTAGTCTGAAGATGTCCCCCTTCGAAGTGTTATATGGACGAAAGTGTCGGACCCCTCTAAACTGGTCAGAAACTGGGGAACGTCCACTCTTCGGTCCGGATATTATCCAATAGGTCGAAGAACAAGTTCGCATTATCCGCGAGAATCTCAAGACTGCCCAGTCACGTCAGAAAAGTCAGTATGACCGTCATCACCAAGACATGGTCTATCAACCTGGCGAAAAGGCTTATCTTTGGGTTACACCAATGAAGGGTGCTCACCGCTTCGGGATCAAGGGCAAGCTAGCCCCTCGCTATATCGGTCCCTTCACTATTATCGAAAGGCGTGGAAAAGTGGCATATCAACTGGAGCTTCCGCCGAACCTTTCCCAGGTTCATGATGTGTTCCACGTGTCACAACTCCGCCGTTGCTTCAAGGATCCAATCCGAGAAGTGGATCACGAAGTGCTCAAATTGCAATAGGACCTCTCCTATAAAGAGCATATGGTCCGCATTCTCGACCAAGCTGAACGCCGCACACGTCAGAAGGCGATCAAGTTCCTCAAAGTCCAGTGGTCGAATCACTCTGAAGAAGAAGCCACTTGGGAACGCGAGGACCGCCTGCGTGATGAATACCCCGCACTGTTTCCTTCTACCTCCTAAATCTCGGGACGAGATTTCTTGTAGTGGGGGAGTTTTGTAACGCCCGGATAATCATGCTACAGTAATCCTGCGCTAATGGTGCCACGTCACCACGGATATTGTTGTTAACCTCGCGATGATTCAAAACCGATTCAAACTCAAATTTGAAATTAAGTCAAACGATAAAAGTTTACAAATGTTAAAACAAAAATGTTCGGTTTGTCCATAATATTACATAGTTAATTATGGTGAAGAAAACACATGTTTAGAAAATGCATAAGTATTTTAAAATGAAATAAAACAGAAAAATAAATAAAAGAAAAGAAAAATAAAAGACAAAAAAAGAGAAAAGGAAACCCCCCCTGGCCAGTCGGCCTAGCTTTTAGCCAGGCCGGCCCAACTGGGCCTGCAAGCCCACTCCGCACTCTCCATAACCCCTCCCCACTCCACCAGTCCCCCACTGACACTCCCCACTACCTCCCCGAAATATCTCCCCCTCTCCCCGATTTGATCGGGATCGAGGAGGGAGATCGCCGCGACGCCCGACCCCGCCGCCTGACGCCGCCTCACCGGAGCTCGACGCGCTCCCCGCCCGGCCTGCTTCTCCTCCCCACCGTCGCTCGTCTCCGTCCTCCTCCTCGCCCCCCACTGCCCCGGTCCCTACTCCTCCACCGTGAGCACGCCCCGCGCCCCTCCACTCTCTTCCCTTTCTCCCACGCGCTCGTCGCGGCCCATGCACGCCCACGCACGCATCCCCCCCCGACAACCTCTGCTCGCCCGCGCGAGCCCCTGAAACCCAGTGCGTCACTGCGCATCGCTCCCGCCATTGCCGCTATGCTGCTCTACTGCTGCTGCACGATGCGGCTGCCGCTGCTGCTACCCCTGCCTCTGCTTCTGCTGTCTCAGCTGCTGCCACTCCGTGCGCCCCTCCCCTGTGCTCCTCTGCCTCCCGCCGACCGCCCCTGTACCTACCGCACTCGCCGCCCCCGGCCACACCCCCGGCAGCCCAGCGCCACTCGCGCGGCCCCTGCTCGACGCCTCGCTACCGCCGCGCTCGGTCACTGCGGCCGGCCAACCTCGCCCATGACGACGCCCCCTGGCCACAGTGTCGCCCCGATGCCCCCCCCCCCCCCGCCTTCACCTGCTGCCGAGCCGCACCGGCTCCGCCTCGCACCTCCGCGGCTCGCCCCTCCTCTTGCGCCAGCCTCTGCTCCGCTGTCGAACCCCCCCTGCGTCGTCACCGCCCGCCGGCGAGCGCGCGCCCCAGCCTCGCCGTGCCTCCCCCCCCCTCCCGGTTGGCCGTGCCCGTGGCTGCGGGCGGGCACCCGTTGCGCCATACGGGCGGCGCCCGATGCCCGCTACCGCCCGAACCGCCATGGCCCCTCTGGGCCATAGACAAGTGGGGCCCAGTCCCCAAAATGTTTTTATAAAATAAAAATGATTTAATAAAATTAATTATTAATTAAGTTAATTAATCATGTTTAAATTAATCTAAGTAATTAGTTAATTTAATTAAACAATTATTAATTAGCTAAACCCTAATTAATCTAAGCAGTGTATGACATGCGGGACCCACACATAGTTGTGCAGTTGACTGCTGACGTCAGCATGATGTCATGCTGACGTCATCATTTACTATTCTTGATAATGTTGATTTAATTAACTAAATAAATCCTAAAAATGATTTAAGTCTTTTAAAATTAATATAAAATAAACTATAGCTCGGATGGAAAAACTTTGTACATGAAAGTTGCTCAGAACGACAAGACGAATCCGGATACGCAGCCCGTTCGTCCGCCACGCATCCCTAGCATAGCAAACATGCAACTTCCCCCTCCGGTTCATCTGTCCGAAAACGCGAAACACCGGGAGTACTTTCCCGGATGTTTTCCCCCTTCACCGGTACCACCTCGTGCCGCGTTAGGGCACACTTGGCATCACGCTTTGTCATGTCATGCATCGTCATGCATTTGTTTGCATTATATTTGTTGTTTCTTTCCCCTCTTCTCTCGCTAGACACCGAGACCGACGCCGCCGCTACCCAGTACGACTACGGTGTTGACAACCCCTCTCTCTTGCCAGAGAAACCAGGCAAGCCCCCCCCCCCTTGATCACCAGATATCGCCTACTCTTATCTATACTACTTACACTAGAGTACTGTAGCATGTTACTGCTTTCCGTTAATCCTATCCTGATGCATAGCCTGTCCTTGCTACTACTATTGTTACCTTTACCTGCAATCCTAATGCTTAGTATAGGATGCTAGTTTATCATCAGTGGCCCTACAGTCTTGTCCGTCTGCCATGCTATACTATCGGGCCATGATCACTCGGGAGGTGGTCACGGGTATATACTTATACATAATATATGATACTTGTGGTGAAAAAAGACGGGTCGGCTCGAGGAATACCCGTCGTTGGTTCACGAATTGGGGGCTGGAAGGACATACTTTCCCTACAGCCCTCTGTGTGGATCTTTGTGGCGAAGCGACAGGGCAGGTTGAGATCACCTAGGAGAGAGGTGGGCCTGGCCCTGGTCGGCATTCGCGGTTATTTCAAGATAACACGTTTAACGAGATCTTGGTATTTGATCTGAGTCTGGCCACTGGCCTATACGCACTAACCATCTACGCGGGGACAGTTATGGGCACTCGACGTCGTGGTATCAGCCGAAGCCTTCGTGACGTCAGCCGCCGGGTTGGACTGGAACACCTGCTCTTGTATAAGGGAGGCTAGGTCTGCTCACCAGCCGCGTACGCAACGTGCGGGTGTGCAATGGGTGATGGGCCCAGACCCCTGCGCCATAGGATTTAGACCGGCGTGCTGACCTCTCTGTTGTGCCTAGGTAGGGCTGCGACGTGTTGATCTTTCGAGGCCAGGCATGATCCAGGAAAGTGTGTCCGGACAAAGGGGATCAAGCGTGTTGGGAAATGTGGTGCACCCCTGCAGGGAAGTTAATCTATTCGAATAGTCGTGATCTTCGGTAACAGGACGACTTGGAGTTGTACCTTGACCTTATGACAACTAGAACCGGATACTTAATAAAACACACCCTTCCAAGTGCCAGATACAACCGGTGATCGCTCTCTCACAGGGCGACGAGGGGAGGATCACCGGTTAGGATTATGCTACACGATGCTACTTGGTGAACTTACCATCTACTCTCTTCTTCTGCTGCAAGATGGAGGTTACCAGAAGCGTAGTCTTCGAAAGTACTAGCTATCCCCCTCTTATTCCGGCATTCTGCAGTTCAGTCCACATATGATACCATTAATCCATTTGATACCAATGCATACATATGTAGTGTAGCTCCTTGCTTGCGAGTACTTTGGATGAGTACTCACGGTTGCTTTGCTCCCTATTTTCCCCCTTTCTATACTCGATTGTTGTGACCATACATTGGAGCCCAGGAGCCAGACGCCACCGTCGACGATGACTACTACTACTACTCGGGAGGTGCCTACTACTACGTGCAGCCCGCTGACGATGACCAGGAGTAGTTTAGGAGGATCCCAAGCATGAGGCATGCGCCTCTTTCGATTTGTATTCCAGTTTGTGCTAGCCTTCTTAAGGCAAACTTGTTTACTTATGTATGTACTCATATATTGTTGCTTCCCCTGACTCGTCTATGATCGAGTTCTTGTATTCGAGCCCTCGAGGCCCCTGGCTTGTAATATGATGCTTGTATGACTTATTTTATTTGTAGAGTTGTGTTGTGATATCTTCCCGTGAGTCCCTGATCTTGATCGTACACGTTTGCGTGTATGATTAGTGTACGGTCGAATTGGGGGCGTCACACTTGTCCACCTTACTAATGAACTGGTTCACCGAAATGAGTTTCATATACTAGTACATGCTAAACCTGTTATGTGTCTGCTTGTTTTTTCTTTTAGAATGCTGACAGAATATTGGGGAAGAGTGCCTTATTAAGAAATGGTAAAGGAAGTAATGCAGATAAGGTTCAGGATAGTGAGACATCCTTGTTGGTCTCCAACAAAGCTGATAAAATGGCTAAGGAAAACTATCTTGAAGACAGTGAGACAACCCCAAAGTCCTGTCTTGGTTTACTGTTCGAGTTACTGGCCACTACCGCTTGCACAAGCTATTCAAACTCATTGTCTGAATCAGTTCGGTTTCTTGAGTCTCAACTACAAGCTAAAAGACATCGATCAGTTGTGCTGCGACAAGAAGCGGAAGGACTGCGGTAGTCCCTGGAGCATTCAGATGCATACTTTCTGGTGCAACAGCAAGCGTTGGAGGATTTTAGCGCCAAGTAGGACAAAGGTAATAAGCTTGCTAAGCTTATTGCCAGCATGGTGGATACCCAGGATAACGTTTCTTGAGCTCTTCTAAAGTTGTTTCGGTTATGGACTTGTTTTGTTGCCGTGTTTATTTGCACTGGTGGCCAATTTTGACGGCCAGTGTATGTAATATGCTGCTTTGTTCCCTATATTTGCACTGGTGGCAAACTTTGATGCCCAGTGGATGTAATATGTGTAATAGTTGTAATAGGCTAGTGTTAGTTGCTTGCTTATTTATTTCCTTATTGTCTTGTTTAGTTGTTTGCTTGTAGTCACTGCAGTTCTTTTTCCACGTTTTTCTAGTGGCCACAATAACCTATTTTTGGTAACTAGGCCACAATAATCATGGCAACACATGGACTGTTGTAACCATGGGCCTCCTACGGGCCGTAGGATCCATAGGCCTTCTACGGGTCGTAGGATCCATGGACTTTCTACAGGCCGTATGATCCATGGGCCTTCTATGGGCCGTAGGATCCATTGTTCTTCTACGGGCCGTAGGATCCATGGGCCTTCTACGAGGCGTATAATCATTTCGCCATGTCGTACTATTCGTGGACCATAACGGGCCGTTAATAGGTCGTATTTGATAACGCTATGAAAACAGCCCAACGGGTTAACGGGCCACAAACAGGCCGAATGTAACCACGGGCTGAATTTGGCCCACAAATGAAACAGGCCAGTAACAGAACGTAACTAATCGAATTCTAGGAATGAGCCCAAGAATAAATGGGCCCTTAGAAGGCCGAAAATTAACATGGGCTAGAAACGGCTGACAGAATAATGGGCCGTTAATGGGTATAAAGCGATACATTGTTCATTATGGGCTAGTTTCATCTCGGCCCTTTAATGGGCCTAGAGTTACAAAGGGCCTCATATGGACCGAAAGACATCATGGGCCATACATGGGCCGGAAGTTACAACGAGCTGGAATCATATCGGACGGCCCAGATGAAGCTACTAGGCTTAATTCCGATAGGCTGTAACGGGTTGGGAGTTAGCGGGTCGTAAGGGCTATATATGAGCAGGCCGTTAACAAGCTTTCTGTGGGCCGTCTCATTACCTTTTGACCAAGTCAAACGGGCCGGCCTTTTCACCGGAATGGGCCTCTGTTGGGTCGTGCCATCTGTCGACGTATCATAGGCGCCTCCTGTCCAATGAGTGGATGACATTTGTCCCAGCGGTGAGTCAACACGTGTTTCCTCTGGCCAATGAGAATTTTACATGTGGAAAATCCCCATTGGTCTGGGCTATTAATGGGTTATCGGATACAAAGCCGAACCCGATAGCTTAATGGCGACCTGTTACGGTGGATGCCACGTGTCGATTACCCTTGACGAAAACACTTCCATGACGCGTGATTTATCATCATGGAAGTGGACACTTTTGTGATGATAATTTTGGTAATGTCATGGAACACTTCTACGATAGCATAGGTATGACTATCTTGATTTTGTCATAAAGTCGTCATGGATGTACATGCATGACAGAAAACATGACCTACTGTGAATAACATGTATCATCACGGAAGTGTATTTTTTTGTAGTGATATCAGCGTCCCCAAGCTTAATTCCTGCTCGTCCTCGAGTACGTAAATGATAAAAAAGATATTTTTTATGTGGAATGCTACCTAGCATAATCTTGATAATATATCTAATAATGGCATGAATATTAAGACATGAATGATTCAAAGAAATAGTCTATAATTTGACAGAAAGACATCAATACTCAGGCATCCCAACAAATAATCGTGTTTTTCAAAATATCAACGCTAAAGAAAGCTATCCCTACAAAATCATATAGTCTTGTAGTGCTCTATCTTCTTAACACAAAGTATTTATCATTCACAACTCTGATGACAAGTCGAGCAATTGGTTCATACTTTTTAACACGCTTCAGCTTTTTCAACCCTCACGCAATACATGAGTGCAAGCCATGGATATAGCACTATGGGTGGAATAGAGTATGATGATAGGGGTAAATATAGAGAAGACAAAAAGGTAAGAAAGTCTCACATCAACGCGGCTAACCAACGGGCAATGGAGATGCCCATCAATTGATATCAATGCGAGGAGTAGGGATTTCCATGCAACGAATGCACTAAGAGCTATAAGAGTATGAAAGCTCAATATGAAAACTAAGTGGGTGTGCATCTAACTTTATAGTGAAAAATTCCCACTAGTATATGAAAGTGACAACATAGAAGACTCTCTATATGAAAAACATGGTGCTACTTTGAAGCACAAGTGTGGAATTGGCGTGCCCCTTCTCTCTTTTGTCTCATTTTTTCTTTTCTTTTTTTTGGGCTCTTTTTGGCCTCACTTTTTCATATTTTTTTTCCTTTTTTTATATTTGTCCGAAGCCTCATCCCGACTTGTGGGGGAATCGTAGTTTACATCATCCTTCCCTCACTGGGAGATGCTCTAATAATGAACAATGATGATCATCACACTTCCATTTACTTACAACTCAATAGAAATAAAAATTACAACTCGATACCTAGAACAAAGTATGACTCTATATGAATGCCTCTGGCAGTGTACCAGGATGTGCAATGATCTAGCATAGCAAAGATATCAAAAAACGGACAAGCCATGGAAATATCATGCTAGCTATCTTATGTTCATGCAAAGCAATATGACAATGAATTCTCAAGTCATCAAAATGGAAGCAGTGGAAGTTGCACGGCAATAATATATCTCGGAATGGCTATGGAAAGGTCATAATAGGTAGGTATGGTGGTTGTTTTGAGGAAGATATAATAAGGCTTATGTGTGATAGAGCGTATCATATCATGGGGTTTGGATGCATTGGCTAAGTTTGCAACGACTCTCGAGGTGAGAAAGGGCAATGCACGATACCGTAGAGGATAGCAAATTGCGGAAAGGTAATAGTGCGTATAATCCATGGACTCACATTAGTCATAAAGAACTCATATACTTATTACAAAATTTTATTAGCCCTCGAAGCAAAGTACTACTACGCATGCCCCTAGGGAGATAGATTGGTAGGAAAAGACCATCGCTCGTCCCCGACCGCCACTCATAAGGAAGACAATCAATAACAAATCATGCTTCAACTTCATAGCATAACGAGAGACTATACGTGCATGCTTCGGGAATCACAAAGCTTAACACCAATATTCCTACTAACCATAACCATTTACTAGTACCTCCCCATATTCCATCTCTATATCGCAAAACTATTGCAAGGAATCAAACATATCATATTCAGTGATCCACAAGTTTTATGTAGGATTTGATGACTAACTATGCAATTGACCAGTTACTGTTGACTCTCTAAATGGATATAAGTGTAGCATGAGAGTTTAATTCTTTCTACAAAATACCATGCTCTAATAAATATAAGTGAAGCAAAAGAGCACTCTACAAATAACGGTTTTCTATGTGAAGAGAAACAGGCAATCCAGACTTCAAATGATATAAGCGAAGCACATGAAGCATTCTATAAAGCCATACTCAAAAGATATAGGTGAAGTGCAATGAGCATTCTATAAATCAACCATGGACTATCTCATACCAGCATGGTGCATAAAATAAAAAAGAAAAATAAACACAAAAGACGCTCCAAGATTTACGCATATCACATGAA
Source organism: Triticum urartu (assembly GCF_056163025.1). NCBI lineage: Eukaryota > Viridiplantae > Streptophyta > Magnoliopsida > Poales > Poaceae > Triticum > Triticum urartu. Next base: position 204,084,260 of record NC_141875.1, on the reverse strand, counting down.
CGAAACGAAAACGTAAACATACCGATACTTGTTGAAGAAAGACGGGATGCCTTCCGCAGCATTCCCAAGCTTAGACACTTAAGTCTCCTTGGATATTTACTTGCCGTGCCTTGGGCATCCCCAAAATTGAACTATTGCCTCTCCTCCTCTCCTCATATCGAGACCTCCTCGATCTTTGAACACTTCATCCACACAAAACTCAACAAAAAGCTTGGTAAGATCCATTAGTATAATAATGCAAATCACTACTTTAAGTACTGTTGCAAACCCATTCATATAATTTTTTTGCATTGTAGCTATTGTATTATAACTCCTCCATGGCATATACCACTGATAGAATCGATAGTTTCATCAAAACAAGCAAAACAATGCATCAAAAACAGAATATGTCAAAAACAGGACAGTCTGTAGCAATCTGAACATTGACCACACTTATGTAACTCCAAAAATTCTGAAAAATTAGGACAAAATAAACAATTTGCATAGCAGTATTGTGTAGACGTTCCAGTAAAAATGAAAATTCACACACTACAGCCAAAGTTTCTGTTTTTGCACCACACATACCAACAAGCAATCTAATCATCCTAAAGGCAAATCTTGGCACATTATTTTTATAATACAATTGATTTGTACAAGGGATAATTATTTTTGTTGAAAAGTTTCTGCAATCGAGATTCACAAAGTTTCCATGGGCATAAACAAAGTTCAAAGGTAGCTCCCACTTTAACAATGCTCATCTCTCTCACTTTCACTTTTCTTTTTGAAAAAATTTTAGGTTCCCCTCTATATTTTTTTGTTTTTAAACTTTATAAAAGCACACAACAGAATAAAATGACTCTCTAAAACTTCCGGGTTGTCTCCCTCGCAGTGTTTTCTTTAAAGCCATGAAGCTAGGCATATAGTGCTCAAGTAATCGATCCACCCAGATCCCAAAGTATATCGAAGCCAATTTTAATTAGCAATGATTTGTAATTTATTAGTGAGCACAAAGCAACATATATCATGCAGTGACGAAATATAACTCTCTTCCTATGCATCGGCATTTCATAAAAGAACAATTCATGCACATCAAGTAAATGCCAATACATAGCATAAACACATTCTTGCAATTTTATAGTGTTGGATACATGAAGAGGTGGAGATGTAGTTCCTCTCTCATAATAATTGCAAGTAGGAGCAGCAAGCACATGCATATTATATTCATCAAAATCATCATGTGCAATGGTAAAAGGAAACCCATCAATGTAATCCTTAATAAGTGCAAACCCCTCCGATATAGTGTAGTTGGGAGAATTCAAAAATATGATAAGACTATCATGTGTGGGTGCAATAGCAACAATGTCTTTCTTAACATAAGGAACTATAGCAAGTTCATCTCCATAAGCATAATTCATATTGGCGTCATGGCCACAAGCATAGCAAGCATCAATTTCAACAAAAAGGGATATTTCAAATGAATCAACGGAATCATAGCAATTATCATAGCATTCGTCCTTGGGTAAGAACAAAGGGACATTAAACAATGTATGAGTTGACGAGTTACTCTCATTAGAAGGTGGGCACGAGTAACTAATCTGCTCTTCCTCCTTTTGTTCTTTGATCTCCTTGTCATCTTTTTCATCCAATGAGCTCATAGTTTCATCAATTCCTTCTTCCATAGGCTCCTACAAAATATTAGTCTCTTCTTGGACAGCGGAGACTTTCTCAATAAATACATCAATATCGGAATTGTATGTACAATTCTCATAGCAATATTTAAGTACATCAAAATTTTCAGGTCTATAAACTGAATCATCAAAATATTCATACTTTTTGAACATAGATTCAATTTCATAAGCACCCTTAAAAGCAACAAATTCTTCTATTCGTTCCACATCATAGTGATCATATCTACCATTAGCATAAGAAGCTAAGGTTTCATTATCATTAACTTTGCATGAAAAGGGAAGGTGGGGAGCCTTCATCCTAGAGCAACAAGTATAATCATATCTCTGGCATAAATTCCAAGCATACCAATGCAACATATCAATTTGATCCCATAACAGTTTCACTTTTTGTGTCAAGCGATAATGCCTAAGGTATTCACGTTGATCCAACGTGTCTCTCATTATCATGTTGAATGGGGTTTTCTCGGGATTATCAAAGTAGTGTTTAATATTTTTCACATAACGAGCATCGAGGGTTTTAGGAGGTTCCCCATCTCCATGAGTAGCAAGTACAACTAATTTTTTTGGTGTTTCATGTTCCATATCCATAACTAAAGATATAGAACAACTTAGAACAAAAAATAAAAACTACTTAGTGATAAAGCAAACAAGCACACATGAGAATATTCACCCCACGCTATTGCTCCCCGACAACGGCACCAGAAAAAGGTCTTGATAACCCACAAGTATAAGGGATCGTTTGTAGCCTTTTTCGATAAATAAGAGCGTCGAACCCAACGAGGAGCTAAAGGTAGAACAAATATTCCCCTCAAGTTCTATCGAACACCGATACAACTCTACGCACACTTAACGTTTGCTTTGCCTAGATCAAGAATAAAACTAGAAGTACTTTGCGAGAATAAAACTACGAATAAATTGCAAGGTAATAAAAGTAGATAGCTTTTGTCAACAAGAAAGTCATTTGTCCCTAGGTGATCGATAACTAGACCGGTGATCATTACTACAATTTTGTATGAGGGAGAGGCATGAGCTAACATACTTTCTCTACTTGGATCATATGCACTTATGATTGGAACTCTAGCAAGCATCCGCAACTACCAAAGATCATTAAGGTAAAACCCAACCATAGCATTAAGTATCAAGTCCTCTTTACTCTCATACGCAATAGCCCACTTACTCGGGTCTGTGTATTCTGTCACTCACGCTACCCACTATAAGCGAATTATGAACATATGCAACACCCTACAGCGGGGATACCTCACATTTACATGACATGGAGGGCACCATAGGCTGCATGGTTGGCCTCACATGATTTTTTGTCGATTTTAACGCCTCGCCTGTGGCCGGCCCATCTAGGTCGTGTCAGGAAGCCCAATAGCAGTCCGAGATGGGGAGGCAAAAATATTTGCTGGTATAAGTAATTGAACTCGCAACCTCCAATAAAGGACTTTCACCAACCGCCAACTGAGCTAGATTGTCTTCTGCTGATTTTGTACCGTAAGTTTGTCTACTGAATAGTACCACATCGCCCTTTTACGTCCAACCTCATCAATTTATATATGTCTTCAAGTTATTAGGTAACAATCAACTCAATAAGCTAGACCGGGAATCAAAATACGTATAAGGAGAAATGAAAGGATTGAAAAGAAGGAATAAAACTAGGGAAGGAAAGGAATTTAAAGAAAGAATAAAATAAAATTCGATGTGCCCTTAAGAAGGAAAGAAATTAATAGAGAGAATAAAGTTGGTTGTGCCTTGGGAAGGAAAGAAAAAAATTAATAGAGCGAACAAATTTGGCGGATTAAAAGAAGGAATGGACTCTATATGGCTACCTGCATGGATGAAGGGGCCGGAAAGTGAATAAATTTGGTGGACTAAAAGAAGGAATGAACTCTATATATTGCTGCATGCATGGATGAAGGGGGCAGGTGTTGTTTGGAGTCATATGGGCCGTATTTGCAATACCAAAAAAATAAAGGTACACGAGGTGCCAAATAATACATCACATGTACATTGTTTCAGGTGATTTCGTGTAAGGTGTAACTAATCGACCCTTTCGTGAGGTGACAATGGTAAAAAAATAACTATGAGTATCTCTCTGAGAGAGAGAGAGAGGATGAACTATTAATCCAATGCCCACGGAAATCAGTGGTGATACAATACAACCATCAACTATGAGTTTGTTGTAACCTAAACAACGTGGATCCATTTTCTAGGAGACAAATTCACTAATTTTCCTGAAAAATGTCGTTGACATCGGAAAATATATTGTTGTTATAGTTGAAGAGTTTTTATATTTTTGGACCTATTTTCGTTACTCATTAAAAAATTAAGACCGTCCTTCTAGATCTAATATTGATATGACTGCTAAAACATTTCATTTATTTCCCCACAAATCTTAGTAATACAAAATTTTGCATGAAGTGCAATATGTTTTGCAGTGCTCACTACATTTTTTCTCCCGTTGCAACACATGATCTCAGGTAGGTGAGTTTCATCTTCCGTTGGTGGTGTTTCACTAATTATGTCCCACGTCATCTACATCAACATAGTGCGCTCATGGTCGGAGGGGGTGAACAAGGAGAGACATCTGATCGACCAGCCAGTGCCCATCACCGACGCACTCCACTATTGGGCATCGCTAGGAAGAAGCCGTCACTGCATGATCCGTTGGCACCTGTCACCAATGCACCACCAATCGAACTCATTGCCCGGTGTTTCCGATAAGAAATCCTCAATCCTCACTTTCCCTATAATATTAGCCGAAGGATAAGGATAAGTGTGCAATGCTCCTCATCATATCCAACATAACCGACGCTCCATATAATGGTACCTTGACCGGGCCAATGGTGGTTCATAGTAACCAACATTTATTTCGTAGCAAAGCACGAGCATTGTCTACAAAATTACAAGTCGGTGTAGGGAGGTCTTGTGAAAGTGCGTGCTAGACTGTGTTTATCAAACTCATCACCTTGGAATTGAGAGCGTGCATTGTTAATTGGTGGATAACAAGACCACCATCTGCGATGGTGATGAAGAGGAGAAGTGGCAACACAGATGGATCTCAAGCAACGTGCGAGGATTTTTGTTCTCCCATTGCAACGTACGGGCACATTTGCTAGTGTGTGTGTGTGTGTGTATATATAACTCACACTAACCACGGTCGTCTATCAACCCATAGGGCAAAACAGATCTACCAAACATCATAAGATAGCCATAGATCATTGGGAAATAATATATAGCGTTGAGCACCATGTTTAAGTAGAGATTATAGCTGGAAGAAGGAGTGTTACACCATTGCATAGAGGGGGAGAAAGTTGGTGTTGACGGTAGAAAGATTGTTGATATAGATCGTCGTCACGATCCTTGCCCTGGCGGCACTCCGGCGCCACTGGGGGAGAGGGGGAGAGAGCCCCCCTCCTTCTTCTTCTTCGTCCTTGGCCTACCCCCGGATGGGAGGAAAGTTCCCCCTCTGGTCCATGTCCTTCATGGTGGCGGAGGGGCGGGAGCCCCTCCGAGATTGGATCTATCCCTCTGTTCTCTTCTGTTTCGCGTTCTGTTTTCTGGCCGAAAACCGTTTCTTATATTCCCGGAGGTCCATAACTCCGATTGCGCTGAGATTTTAACACGATTTTTTTGGATATAAGCTTCCTTGCACCCGAAATAGAGCTCCAACCGACTTACGAGGAGGGCACAACCCACTGTCGGTGTCAAAACCGGCGGATCTCGGGTAGGGGGTCCCGAACTGTGCGTCTAGGATCAATGGTAACAGGAGACGGGGGACACAATGTTTACCCATGTTTGGGCCCTCTCTATGGAGGTAATACTCTACTTCCTGCTTGATTGATCTTGATGAATATGAGTATTACAAGAGTTGATCTACCACGAGATCGTAATGGCTAAACCCTAAAAGTCTAGTCAGGCTATGATTATTCGGGGGTATCTATGGACCTAGCCCTCCGGTTTATGTAGACACAGGAGGGATCTAGGGTCACACAAGGTCGGTTATAGAGAAAGGAATCTTCATAGTCGACGCCAAACTTGCCTTCCACGCCAAGGAGAGTCCTACCCGGACACGGGTAGAGTCTTCGGTCTTCGTATCTTCATGGCCCATCAGTCCGGCCCATATCCAATAGGTCGGACGCCCGAGGACCCCTTAGTCCAGGACTCCCTCACCCACCACCACGCGCCTGGCCTGCCTGGTGTGCCCAGGTGTCTTGTGGTGGTTGTGGGCCCCTGTTTGTGTTGATTCCACCTTCCAAAAGTCACAAATATGTCACAATAATTCTTCGTAAATTTTCATCGCATTTGGACTTTGTTTGATATTGATATTCTACGAAACAAAAAACATGCAACAAACAAGAACTGACACTAGGCACTGGATCAATATGTTAGTCCAATAAATCATATAAAATGTTGCCAAAAATATGTGAAAGTTGTATAATATTGAATGAAACAATCAAAAATTATAGATACGATGGAGACGTATCAGATATTGACGAAACAATCTGACGCTGCAGCAGAATCCGAGTCAAACTACAAGTCCAAAGGTGTTGCATCACCTCTACTTGGGCCCATGAGCCTTGTACGGCCTAGGGTTAGTTTTAGGCTGCCTTGGGACGTCTTCCCACCTCCTTGGCCGCCACCCTTATATAAGTAGATCAATCTAGTAGCTTTTTCCTTGTGATTTGTTTAGTTAAAAGTTAGCCATTGCAACTTCGTGTACTTCGTTTGTGTCCAACGACCAGACCAAGGCCGCTTTTGGATCCCCACCTTTATCAATACTTCATCTACATTCGCAATATTCAGATTGCATTATCATATTCTTGCTTGTTCTTCGATTGCATGCAGGAATAGACCTTCATGGTCAGGCTGATCGTACTTCTAACATCGTCAGTAAACTCAGGAGATTGGTTTAGCGTTTGCTAAGGTGCAACGTCGTGCACATTTATAGTCGGATCGTAAATGTCGTCTCCACCAAATCGACAGTTACCATCTCATCGAAAGATCGGGACCCTCGTCTCTATCATTGGGTCATAAGCGTGAGACAAATCGGCCTTCAGTTAGAGAATTATTTTTTCTCGGGAGGAGCATGTTCGCCAGAACAACAAAAGGCAAAACTGACGAAGGACTCAACTGTTGTTTGAAGTTTCTTGAGGATATCCTCAACTTGTTTCCAAATGGTATGTTTTGGGAAGAAAAAACTTGGGTTCAAATTTTTTTTTCCTGAGAGAAACCTTGGACTCAAATATGTACACTTGATGTGATCCTAGCAGGCAATCATGCCTAGTCCGAAGGGGTACACCATGAATATGTCACTCTTAGGCTTACAATTGCCTAAAAACACTCTTAGGCTTAAATTATCGGTAATCTCTATTTGACACTTACTACGTCAAGTGGGAGCTCATGTTAGACGCTCGCAGGCGTCAAACAGACAAGGCGACATACAAGGGTGAGCGCAATGGGCTGGCCATGTAAGCATTCAGTGTAGCGGACGACGTACTATAGTAACCTGTTATTGCAACAAACCAGGTTTTTCTGCGAGCAGATTACTACAGCAACCCGAGTACTGTAACAGACTAGCAGTCGGTTCACCGTACCACCCTGTTTTTTTTTTGTCGTTTTAAACAAAATCCACTTGAACCAACATGCGGTTGTATGGTTAGAACGACAATGATATCCCAACCCACCAGTGGCAGCGTTGAAGTCTTAGACTTGACATTGGTGTTCGCATTTTTCTTGATTTATTTCAGGCCTTTCGGCGATGTGCGTTCAATGGGAGGAGATATTTCGGTCGACTACGAAAGCGTCTGTAGTGACTTTGTCAATATCAAGATGATGTACCGGGTCAGTCTCTTGGAGGTTCTCATGGGGTAGGATGTGTGTACTGTGTTCATATGGGTGAGTGTATAAGCGTATGAGCGTCTACGTCTGTACTAAAGAAAATCCCTTGTTTTATTTTCTGCACGTTTTCCTTTTTATAGTTTTGTGTACTTTAAATATTTTTATAATATACGGTGAACATTTATTAAATAGAAACTGAAGATTGTTTTAATATACGATAAACATTTGAAATTACAAACTGAACAATTTTCTTATATATGATGGACTTTTTGTAATATACCTTGAACATATTTAACACATTGACCAAATATATCTTGAACATTTTCTTAACACACGATGCACACTTTTATAATACACGGTGAACCTTTTTGTAATATATGGTGAACATTTTTTTATGATTAACATTTTTATAATACATGGTGAACTTTTTGCATACTCCGCCGTGTATATGGAAACATTTTTTGAATTTGTGATTTTTTAAAAGGGGGTAAATAAAATAGAAATTAAAGAAAAACTGAAAGAAAAAACCAACAAAAATGCGCTGCATTCAAAAAAGCAGCAAAACACAAACAGGGAGAAAAAGGCCGAACTGCGCCAGCCCAACTCGCGCCTTGCCGGTCAGCGTCCGGTCGTCTATTTGACGCGTACAGACGACAAATAGGATCCACTATTTAGGAGGCCCCCAACTTGTAGTAATCTGCTCGCAGAAAAACAACATGTACTCCTTCTATTCACTTTTATAAAGCTTTGAAGACATTTCAGAAAATGTGTAAAATAGCCTATTTTCAGTTATCTAAAATGACTTATAAAAATGAACGGAGGGAGTAACTAGCTTTAGATAGCCGAGCCAAGCGAAGGTTAGATGGGCTGGGCTATCTAAAGCTAGTTACATGTTGTTGAATCCCTATTTGGGGAACCTTCTAGAAGGTTTTCTGAACTGGTTTTATTTTATGTTGTTTATTTATTTATTTATTGTTTTCCTTCTACTTTTTATTTTCTTCCTTTTTAAGAAAGTTCACAAAATTAAATTAATGTTGGTGATTTTATTTAAAAAATCAAAAATTGTTTGTAATTTCAAATTGTCTTTGTATTATTTTTTTAAAATGTGTGAATGATTCAAATTTTGTTTGAGTTATTTAAAAATTTGTATTTTCATAAAATGCTTACAAATTACAAAATGTGTTCGTTTTTTTAAAAAAATGAAAAAATATTCAGAGACTTGAAGAATTGTGTGTGGTTTCAAAGAATGTAATTTGAAAAAATATTTAGAAATTTAAAGAATTGTTCATGGTTTTGAAAAATGTTAAAAAAATCAGAAATTGTTTGGATTTCAAATTTGTTGGTACTTTTCAAAAATGTCACTACAATACACCAGTTCTATTTTATTTGTTTTTTAAAACCGACCGAAAAAATAACTGAAAACTAAAGAAATTCACTGGGTACAAATTCGCTATAGCTCCCGATCTATAGAATCCGTCTGTTACAGTTTCACACGAATGCGTCAGTCCAGTAGGAGGAGTGCATGTGCGATTCAACGACAAGCTAACGCATAGAGCGTCCTATAGGAGCTCCCCGAGTTGTCCCTAAAGAAAAAAGGTTGGATGCTTGTAAGGATTTGGTTCATGTACTTGATGTAACCCAAAGATCGTGTATTATATACTTTATGTGAACCTGATAGAGGCCTTAAGCAGTACACTTGTATGCTTGATCTAAATAAATGTGCTTCAAAACTAAAAGCTTGGTTTTCCATAAAGAAACCCTAGAACCCTCCTTATGCATGCATTTGTTAATCTTTTGGGTATGACCCATGAGTACACTAAGTGAAACCACCTGCTACTTGTTATGTGCAGAAAATGAAGTGTGGGCGAAATGCATTCAAGGCCACAGAGCTACACTCAACCAACCAAGTTTCATTGATGCGCTTAGGCCCTCCCCAATGCTCCATCTTGTACAGGTGCTAAGGCTGCCATGTGGGCAAAAAATCTGATGTGGCAAGGTAATAAAGAGGAGAGATGTGAGTTTGGTGATCCCAGAAAGAACCAATGCCAAGCACGTGAACCTGGGAAAAAGCAATTAAATGTAATAAACCCACCAATGCATGAAATAGTTTAGTTGCTAAAGCATTAAATGAGGGGAGCTTAGCACCAACAAGTGAAACACCTATGCATTATGTGAAGGAAATATGCCCTTATATTATGATAAATGTTTATTATTCATGCTAGAATTATATTAACGGGAAACTTAGTACATGTGTGAATACATAGACAAACAGAGTGTCACTAGTATGCCTCTACTTGACTAGCTCGCTAATCAAAGATGGTTAAGCTTCCTAACCATGAACAAAGAGTTGTCATTTGATGAACGGGATCACATCATTAGAGAATGATGTGATTGACTTGACCCATCCGTTAGCTTAGCACTATGATCGTTTAGTTTATTGCTATTGCTTTCTCCATAACTTATACATGTTCCTATGACTATGAGATTATGCAACTCCCGAATACCGGAGGAACACTTAGTGTGCTATCAAACGTCACAACGTAACTGGGTGACTATAAAGATGCTCTACAGGTGTCTCCGATGGTGTTTGTTGAGTTGGCATAGATCGAGATTAGGATTTGTCACTCCGTGTATCGGGGAGGTATCTCTGGGCCCTCTCGGTAATGCACATCACTATAAGCCTTGCAAGCAATGTGACTAATGAGTTAGGTGCGGGATGTAGCATTACGGAACGAGTAAAGAGACTTGACGGTAACGAGATTGAACTAGGTATTGAGATACCGACGATTGAATCTCGGGCAAGTAACATACCGATGACAAAGGGAACAACGTATGTTGTTATGCGGTTTGACCGATAAAAATCTTCGTAGAATATGTAGGAGCCAATATGAACATCCAGGTTCCGCTATTGGTTATTGACCGAAGACGTGTCTCGGTCATGTCTACATTGTTCTCGAACCCATAGGGTCCGCATGCTTAACGTTCAGTCATGATCGGTATTATTAGTTTATGTGCTTTGATGTACCGAAGATAGTTCGGAGTCCCAGATAGGATCACGGACATGACGATGAGTCTCAAAATGGTCGAGACATAAAGATTGATATATTGGACGGCTATATTCGGACACCGGAAGTGTTCTGGGTGATTTCGGAGAAAATCGGAGTGCCGGGGGGTTATCGAACCCCCCCCCTGGGAACTAGTGGGCCTAGATGGGCCTTAGTCGAGAGAGAGGGGGGGCTACCAGGGCAAGCCGTGCGCCCCTCCCCCTTGAGTCCAAATTGGACTAGGAGGGGGGTGGCGCCCCCCTTTCCTTCCTCTCTCCCACTCCTTCCTTCCCCCTCCTAGTAGGACTAGGAAAGGAGGAATCCTACTCCAACTAGGAGGAGGATTCCTCCCCTCCTTGGCGCGCCCTAGGGCCGGTCGGCCTCCTTCCTTGCTCCTTTATATATGGGGGCAGGGGCACCCTAGAACACACAAGTTGACATTGTTTAGCCGTGTGCGGTGCCCCCCTCCATCATAATCCACCTCGGTCATATCGTTGCAATGCTTAGGCGAAGCCCTGCGCCGGTATCTTCATCATGCTGTCGTGCTGACGAAACTCTCCCTCGACACTCAGCTGGATCTAGAGTTCGCGGGACGTCACCGAGCTGAACGTGTGCAGATCGCGGAGGTGCTGTATCTTTGGTGGTAGGATCGGTCGGATCATGAAGACGTACGACTACATCAACCACGTTGTCATAAAGCTTCCTATTACGGTCTACGAGGGTACGTAGATAACACTCTTCCCCTCTCGTTGCTATGCATCACCTAGATGGATCTTGCGTGTGCGTAGAAATTTTTTTGAAATTACTGCGTTCCCCAACAGTGGCATCCGAGCCAGGTCCATGCTTAGATGTTATATGCACGAGTAGAACACAAAGGAGTTGTGGGCGTGGATATATACATATTGCTTGCCGTCACTAGTTGATTCTTGATTCAATGGTATTGTTGGATGAAGCGGCTTAGACCGACATTACCCGTACGCTTACGCGAGACTGGTTCTACCGACGTGCTTCGCACACAGGTGGCTGGTGGGTGTCAGTTTCTCCAACTTTAGTTGAATCGTATTCAATGAACAGGGTTCTTTCTGAAGATCAAAAAGCAATCACTATACCGCGTTGTGGTTTTTGATGCATAGGTAAGAACGGTTCTTGCTCAGCCCGTAGCAGTCACGTAAAACTTGCAACAACAAAGTAGAGGACGTCTAACTTGTTTTTGCAGGGCATGTTGTGATGTGATATGGTCAAGACATGATGTTAAATTTTATTGTATGAGATGGTCATGTTTTGTAACAGAGTTATCGGTAACTCGCAGGAGCCATATGGTTGTCGCTTTATTGTACGATGCTTCGATGGAGATCAAGGTGTCAAGCCGGTGATGATGGTGATCATGACAGTGCTTTGGAGGCATGAGATGATAATGGCCATATCATATCACTTATATTGATTGCATGTGATGTTTATCCTTTATGCATCTTATTTTTCTTAGTTCGGCATAGCATTATAAGATGATCTCTCACTAAATTTTAAGGTATAAGTGTTCTCCTTGAGTATGCACCGTTGCTACAGTTCGTCGTGCCGAGACACCACGTGATGATTGGGTGTGATAAGCTCTACGTTCACATACAATGGGTGCAAGCCAGTTTTGCACACGCGGAATACTCGGGTTAAACTTGACGAGCCTAGCATATGCAGATATGGCCTCGAAACACTGAGACTGAAAGGTCGAGCGTGAATCATATAGTAGATATGATCAACATAGTGATGTTCACCATTTAAAACTACTCCATCTCACGTGATGATCGGACATGGTTTAGTTGATATGGATCACGTGATCACTTAGATGATTAGAGAGATGTCTATCTAAGTGGGAGTTCTTAAGTAATTTGATTAATAGAACTTTAATTTATCATGAACTTAGTACCTGATAGTATTTTGCATGTCTATGTTGTTGTAGATAGATGGCCCGTGTTGTTGTTCCGTTGAGTTTTAATGCGTTCCTAGAGAAAGCTAAGTTGAAAGATGATGATAGCAATTACACGGACTGGGTCCGTAACTTGAGGATTATCCTCATTGCTGCACAGAAGAATTACGTTCTGGAAGCACCGCTAGGTGACAAACCCGCTGCAGGAGCAACGCCACATGTTGTGAACACCTGGCAGAGCAAAGCTGATGACTACTCGATATTTCAGTGTGCCATGCTTTACGGCTTAGAACCGGGACTTCAACGACGTTTTGAACGTCATGGAGCATATGAGATGTTTCAGGAGTTGAAGTTAATATTTCAAGCAAATGCCCGGATTGAGAGATATGAAGTCTCCAATAAGTTCTACAACTGCAAAATGGAGAAGAATAGTTTTGTCAGTGAACATATACTCGGAATGTCTGGGTACCACAACCACTTGACTCAGCTGGGAGTTAATCTTCCTGATGATAGTGTCATTGATAGAGTTATTCAATCACTGCCACCAAGCTACAAGAGCTTCGTGATGAACTATAATATGCAAGGGATGGATAAGACGATTCCCGAGCTCTTCGCAATGCTAAAGGCTGCGGGGGTAGAAATCAAGAAGGAGCATCAAGTGTTGATGGTCAACAAGACCACCAGTTTCAAGAAAAAAGGTAAAGGGAAGAAGAGGAACTTCAAGAAGAACAACAAGCAAGTTGTTTCTCAAGTGAAGAAGCCCAATTCTGGACCTAAGCCTGAGACTGAGTACTTCTACTGCAAAGGGACTGGTCACTGGAAGAGGAACTGCTCCAAGTATTTGGCGGAGAAAAAGGATGGCAAAGTGAAAGGTATATTTGATATACATGTTATTGATGTGTACCTTACTAATGCTCGCAGTAGCGCCTGGGTATTTGATACTGGTTCTGTTGCTAATATTTGCAACTCGAAACAGGGGCTACGGATTAAGCGAAGATTGGCTAAGGACGTTGTGACGATGCGCGTGGGAAATGGTTCCAAAGTCGATGTGATCGCCGTCGGCACGCTACCTCTACATCTACCTTCGGGATTAGTTTTAGACCTAAATAATTGTTATTTGGTGCCAGCGTTGAGCATGAACATTATATCTGGATCTTGTTTGATGTGAGACGGTTATTCATTTAAATCAGAGAATAATGGTTATTCTATTTATATGAGTAATATCTTTTATGGTCATGCACCCTTGATGAGTGGTCTATTTTTACTAAATCTTGATAGTAGTGATACACATGTTCATAGTATTGAAACCAAAAGATATAAGTTTAATAATGATAGTGCAACTTATTTGTGGCACTGCCGTTTAGGTCATATTGGTGTAAAGCGCATGAAGAAACTCCATGCTGATGGACTTTTGGAATAAGTTGATTATGAATCACTTGATGCTTGTGAACCATGCCTCATGGGCAAGATGACTAAGATTCTATTCTCCGGAACAATGGAGCGAGCAACAGATGTGTTGGAAATAATACATACTGATGTATGCGGTCCAATGAGTGTTGATGCTCGCGGTGGGTATCGTTATTTTCTTACCTTCATAGATGATTTGAGCAGATATGGGTATATCTACTTGATGAAACATAAGTCTGAAACATTTGAAAAGTTCAAAGAATTTCAGAGTGAAGTGGAAAATCATCGTAACAAGAAAATAAAGTTTCTACGATCTGATCGTGGAGGAGAATATTTGAGTTACGAGTTTGGTCTTCATTTGAAACAATGCAGAATAGTTTCGCAACTCACGCCACCTGGAACACCACATCGTAATGGTGTGTCCGAACGACGTAACCGCACTTTATTAGATATGGTGCGATCTATGATGTCTCTCACTGATTTACCGCTATCGTTTTGGGGTTATGCTTTAGAGACGGCTGCATTCACGTTACATAGGGCACCATCAAATTCCGTTGAGACAACACCTTATGAATTATGGTTTGGAAAAAAAAAACCAAGTTGTCGTTTCCTAAAATTTGGGGATGCGATGCTTATGTCAAAAAGATTCAACCTGATAAGCTCGAACCCAAATCGAAGAAATGTGTCTTCATAGGATACCCAAAGAAGAGCATGGACATTATATCTGGATCTTGTTTGATGCGAGACGGTTATTCATTTAAATCAAAGAATAATGGTTGTTCTATTTATATGAGTAATATCTTTTATGGTCATGCACCCTTGATGAGTGGTCTATTTTTGTTGAATCTCGATTGTAGTGATACACATATTCATAATATTGAAGCCCAAAAATGCAAAGTTAATAATGATAGTGCAACTTATTTGTGTCACTGCCATTTAGGTCATATTGGTGTAAAGCGCATGAAGAAACTCTGTGCTGATGGGCTTTTGGAATCACTTGATTATGAATCACTAGATGCTTGCGAACCATGCCTCATGGGCAAGATGACTAAGACTCCGTTCTCCGGAACAATGAAGCAAGCAACTGACTTATTGGAAATAATACATACTAATGTATGCGGTCCGATGAGTGTTGAGTCTCGCGGCGGGTATCGTTATTTTCTGACCTTCACAGATGATTTGAGCAGATATGGGTATATCTACTTAATGAAACATAAGTCTGAAACATTTGAAAAGTTCAAAGAATTTCAAAGTGAAGTGGAAAATCATCGTAACAAGAAAATAAAGTTTCTACGATTTGATCGTAGAGGTGAATATTTGAGTTATGAGTTTGGTCTTCATTTGAAGCAACGTGGAATAGTCTCACAACTCACGCCACCTGGAACACCACAGCGTAATGGTGTATCCGAATGTCGTAACCATACTTTATTAGATATGATGCGATCTATGATGTCTCTTACAGATTTAGCGCTATTGTTTTGGGGTTATACTTTAGAGGTGGCTGCATTCACGTTAAATAGGGCACCATCTAAATCCGTTGAGACGACAACATATGAACTGTGGTTTAGCAAAAAACCTAAGCTGTCGTTTCTTAAAGTTTGGGGCTGCGATGCTTATGTGAAAAAGCTTCAACCTGATAAGCTCGAACCCAAATCGGAGAAATGTGTCTTCATAGGATACCCAAAGAAGACTATTGGGTACACCTTCTATCACAGATTCGAAGGCAAGATATTCGTTGCTAAGAATGGATCCATTCTAGAGAAGGTGTTTCTCTCGAAACAAGTGAGTGAGAGGAAAGTAGAACTTGATGAGGTAATTATACCTACTCCCTTACTAGAAAGTAGTTCATCACAGAAATCAGTTCCAGTGATTCCTACACCAGTAAGTGAGGAAGCTAATGATGATGATCATGAAACTTCTAATCAAGTTACTACTGAACCTCGTAGGTCAACCAGAGTAAGATCCGCACCAGAGTGGTACCGTAATCCTGTTCTGGAGGTCATGTTACTTGACCATGACGAACCTACGAACTATGAGGAAGCGATGATGAGCCCAGATTCCGCAAAATGGCTTGAGGCCATGAAATCTGAGATGGGATCCATGTATGAGAACAAAGTGTGGACTTTGGTTGACTTGCCCGATGATCGGCAAGCCATAGAGAATAAATGGATCTTCAAAAAGAAGACTGACGCTGACGGTAATGTTACTGTCTACAAAGCTCGACTTGTTGCAAAAGGTTTTCAACAAGTTCAAGGAGTTGACTATGATGAGACCTTCTCACCCGTAGCGATTCTTAAGTCCGTATGAATCATGTTAGCAATTGCCACATTTTATGATTATGAAATTTGGCAAATGGATGTCAAAACTGCATTTCTTAATGGATATCTTAAAGAAGAGTTGTATATGATGCAACCAGAAGGTTTTGTCGATCCAAAAGGTGCTAACAAAGTGTGCAAGCTCCAGCGATCCATTTATGGACTGGTGCAAGCCTCTCGGAGTTGGAATGTACGCTTTGATAGTATGATCAAAGCATATGGTTTTATACAGACTTTTGGAGAAATCTGTATTTACAAGAAAGTGAGTGGGAGCTCTGTAGCATTTCTGATATTATATGTAGATGACATATTGTTGATCGGAAATGATACGGAATTTCTGAATAGCATAAAAGGATACTTGAATAAGAATTTTTCAATGAAGGACCTTGGTGAAGCTGCTTATATATTGGGCATCAAAATCTAGATCAAGACGCTTAATTGGACTTTCACAAAGCACATACCTTGATAAAGTTTTGAAGAAGTTTAAAATGGATCAAGCAAAGAAAGGGTTCTTGCCTGTGTTACAAGGTGTGAAGTTGAGTCAGACTCAATGCCCGACCACTGCAGAAGATAGAGAGAAAATGAAAGTCATTCCCTATGCTTCAGCCATAGGTTCTATCATGTATGCAATGCTGTGTACCAGACCTGATGTGTGCCTTACTATTAGTTTAGCAGGGAGGTGCCAAAATAATCCAGGAGTGGATCACTGGACAGCGGTCAAAAACATTCTAAAATACCTGAAAAGGACTAAGGATATGTTTCTCGTTTATGGAGGTGACAAAGAGCTCGTCGTAAACAGTTACATCAATGCAAGCTTTGAAACTGATCCGGATGACTCTAAGTCACAAACCGGATACGTGTTTTTATTGAATGGTGGAGCTGTCAGTTGGTGCAGTTCCAAGCAGAGCGTCATGGCGGGATCCATGTGTGAAGCGGAGTACATAGCTGCTTCGGAAACAGCAAATGAAGAAGTCTGGATGAAGGAGTTCATATCCGATCTAGGTGTCATACCTAGTGCATCGGGTCCAATGAAAACCTTTTGTGACAATACTGGTGCAATTGCCTTGGCAAAGGAATCCAGATTTCACAAGTGAACCAAGCACATCAAGAGACGCTTCAATTCCATCCGCGATCAAGTCAAGGAGGGAGACATAGAAATTTTCAAGATACATACAGATCTGAATGTTGCAGACCCGTTGACTAGACCTCTCTCACGAGCAAAACATGATCAGCACCAAGACTCCATGGGTGTTAGAATCATCACAATGTAATCTAGATTATTGACTCTAATGCAAGTGGGAGACTGAAGGAAATATGCCCTAGAGGCAATAATAAAGTTGTTATTTATATTTCCTTATATCATGATAAATGTTTATTATTCATGCTAGAATTGTATTAACCGGAAACTTAGTACATGTGTGAATACATAGACAAACAGAGTGTCACTAGTATGCGTCTACTTGACTAGCTCGTTAATCAAAGATGGTTAAGTTTTCTAACCATGGACAAAGAGTTGTCATTTGATGAACGGGATCACATCATTAGAGAATGATGTGATTGACTTGACCCATCCGTTAGCTTAGCACTATGATCATTTAGTTTATTGGTATTGCTTTCTCCATAACTTATACATGTTCCTATGACTATGAGATTATGCAACTCCCGAATATCGGAGGAACACTTAGGGTGCTATCAAACGTCACAACGTAACTGGATGACTATAAAGATGCTCTACAGGTGTCTCCGATGGTGTTTGTTGAGTTAGCATAGATCGAGATTAGGATTTGTCACTCCGTGTACGGAGAGGTATCTCTGGGCCCTCTCGGTAATGCACATCACTATAAACCTTGCAAGCAATGTGACTAATGAGTTAGTTACGAGATGTAGTATTATGGAATGAGTAAATAGACTTGCCGATAACGAGATTGAACTAGGTATTGAGATATCGACGATCGAATCTCGGGCAAGTAACATACCGATGACAAAGGGAACAATGTATGTTGTTATGCGGTTTGACCGATAAAGATCTTCGTAGAATATGTAGGAGCCAATATGAACATCCAGGTTCCGCTATTGGTTATTGACCGGAGACGTGTCTCGGTCATGTCTTCATAGTTCTCGAACCCGTAGGGTCCGCACGCTTAACGTTCGGTGACGATCGGTATTATGAGTTTATGTGTTTTGATGTACCGAAGATAGTTCGGAGTCCCGGATAGGATCACGAACATGATGAAGAGTCTCGAAATGGTCGAGACATAAAGATTGATATATTGGACAGCTATATTCGGACACCGGAGCCCCCTTCCCCTTGAGTCCGAATTGGACTAGGAGGGGGTGGCGCCCCCTTTTCTTCCTCTCTCCACTCCTTCCTTCCCCCTCCTAGTAGGACTAGGAAAGGAGGAATCCTACTCCTAGTAGGAGGAGGATTCCTCCCCTCCTTGGCGCGCCCTAGGGCCTGCCGGCTTCCCCCTTGCTCCTTTATATATGGGGGCAGGGGGGCACCCTAGAACACACAAGTTCACATTGTTTAGCCGTGTGCGGTGCCCTCCTCCACCATAATCCACCTCGGTCATATCGTTGCAGTGCTTAGGCGAAGCCCTGCACTAGTAGCTTCATCATCACCATCATCACGCCGTCGTGCTGACGAAACTCTCCCTCGACACTCAGTTGGATCTAAAGTTCGCGGGACGTTATCGAGCTGAACGTGTGCCGATTGCGGAGGTGTCGTATCTTCGGTGCTAGGATCGGTCGAATCGTGAAGACGTACGACTACATCAACCGCATTGTCATAACGTTTCCGCTTACTATCTACGAGGGTACATAGACAACACTCTTCCCCTCTCATTGCTATGTATCACCTAGATGAATCTTACGTGTGCGTAGGAATTTTTTTTAAAATTACTGCATTCCCCAACATTATGGACATTAGTAGCTAAACTTTTTAATATACTTAGCACCTTATCTAAGCACCTATGCATTGGAAGTGGCCTTAAAGCTATTTTTATTTATGTTTCTGATGTGTTATGAGCCGACCATGAGTTGTGCAAGTTGTATAATTTAAACTCTAAACTCATCGAGTTGTAATAAATGATATGTATCTTGATATTCATTTGTTATTGTGTGTGCTATCTACGATCCAGAGATAACACAATAAAGCACAGAGATTCAGATTCTATCTGGTTCAGGTTGATCGAAGAAAAAGTTTACAGTTTTGATACAAATTAAAGATGGAGATTAGGAGTTACCCCTCCAATTAAAAAGGATAATATAATCTTTGGGAGTACCTAGAACTCATCTAGATAAGACGTAATTTGGTCTCATTCACCTGGAAAATAAGAACGGATATAACCCACGTCAGCACACACACATCTTATAGCACCACATCCAATGGCTATAAAAGGTGAATGAAACCAAATTAAATCTCATCTAGATGAGTTCTAGCAAAACTGATAATCTTTTGTATCCAGATTAATGTATTCAATGCGTTTGATTTACAGGCTAAGTAAATTCAAGATTTGTGTAAACTTTTTAAATGAGGGGTGGGTAGGGGTCTAAGCAAAACTCATTCTTTATACTCTCTAAATTTAGGGCTATAACTCATCTGAGGGTCTGACTCTAGGTTAAACCACTACGTCTTTATTGTCAAACCTCATATCTAGTCTTTTTCCCCAACCTGTGACATGATCAAAAGATCCATGGTGAATGAGTAGTCGGTGCTTAACTTTAGTGTGTCAAAATATCCTAACAATGGCTATATCGGTTTTGGTTACATGCTGAAATTTTGGCACTTGACAGTCTTCCTTCCAGTATCTCCAACAAAGTCGAGCATGCGCTCAGCTATTCATCAGAGAAGATGCCAATAGTTTTTTTTAAGACGCCAACGAGTGGTTGTTTATCCACGGGGTAATGGAGCATCCAATGGCACCTTTTTTTTACAAGCGTGTGGAACACCCATCGGGCTCATTCCTCAATAATGAATGACCAATAGTTTCGTATATTTAATAACTAAAATGAAACTAGCATCGTTATTTGATAGAAAAATGGAACATAATGTAGACGTGATGCGTGCATCAAATGATTTAAAAGTACAACTAGTGCCAGCCACTTGCAATAACTGTTAGTTCGAAGCGGTAGCATGTACTAGCAAAGAAATAGACACCGGTAGTCTGAAACTGGATAAGGTTTGACAGCGATACTTTATTATATAAACGTTCAGTGTTCATTACAATGTGCCTTGCTCCTATATATATGTACTTATGCAGTTTTAAGTCTCAAGTCTGTTGATGATATATATAATATAATATATATGACAATATACAGAACAAAAAGAAAATGACTTGGGAAGGCTAGGACCAAAACCCAGTAATTTCTTCATGTGGTGATTTCCTTGCCCAAGAATTTATTTACCAAGGGAATGGATATGAGTATCCACACCGATTGCGAGATATCGAACCTGATATCCAAAAACCTTCCTTTTCCAGTCTCAGAGATGAACAGAAGAGCGCAAAAAGTTGCAAGTGAATCGAGCTTGCTTGTAACCTATCAATGCTTTTTTATTGAGGTGGCAGAGAAAACCACCCTCGCCGAGCCTTCTCTACAGAGGCCACGGCTTTTTATTCACATCGGAGGGGCCTATCAGAACTGATTTCAACACAATAAGATAGAAAGATTAGCAATAGCACTGCAATGTTATTATACATGGGGGGAAATCATGGAAGGTTCAAATCTACCTGTGTCAAATGATTGGAAAATTGTTCTGAGAGATAAGAGATCTCTCGACTCAGCTCAGAAAAATCAGCGACCACCACCAGAGCTTGAACTACCACCAGTTGTCGTATTAGTCTGAGCACGCATTACCGTGTCTGGCGGGAAAACCCCTTTTGGCAAAATTGATCCAGACGGCTCAGATGCTGCCACTGGCGATCCTACTTGGTTGACTGATGGGTCTTTAGCTGAAATATATTCTGGCCTTAGATCTTGGGAAGATGAAGATGGAGCCAATGTGGCAATAGAGAAGCCAAGAGGATAGGGAGCAATTGGCACGTCAGACAGGGGAAAAGGAGATGAACTGTAGCCAAGCGTACCCATCGGGTGATCATACTTGCATGCAACTCCATATCTACAATACCCATTTTGGGCATAGTATGAACAAGGCTGAGCACCCTGAAAATTGAGATGATAAAAGAAGCCTCGTAAGAAACTGCATATACTTCAAAGAAACTATAAATACATACTTACATAGGCAGTCTATAAGGCCACTACACTTTTTCTACCATATTAAAACAAATATAGCATCCCACATGATTTATGCCCATGTTATATTCCAGACAATGCATGCGTCATGCCTAACAGAGAATTCAGAGAGCTGAAAACCTTGTGCATATTGCATAATAATCCAGGATACCACACTGATTCGGGGCCTCCCCTACAGTTTTCAATTAAAAGAAAGGATATCACACTGATCTAGGAGATCATCTAAGATCCTTGGACACCTCATGTAACCTTGTGGACAAAGAATTTTGTTATCAATGGACAATTCCATGATAGATGGGACACTTTACACTTAAGCTATGCAAAGTTCAATTAATTAGGACCTAAAGTTTTTCGCTTTGTTGAGCTGGTGACTAGAATTAGAAAGAGCAAACATCATCGGCAAGCAAATGCCAGATGGGGACACTTCTTGCACCTCAACCACTGCTACAAAGATTGAAGATCCTACATTTCTTTCTCGAAAAGCATTTGTCTTGATTTTATTCAGAGAAAGTTGATTATGTTTTTGTTTTACGAAACTAATACTCAAACAATAACATAGTTTGCGAGAGTCAATGAGTTTTAATATATCAGCATTTCACTACAACAGGACACCATAGTAGACAGGTCTATATTAAATACTATTTCGAATAGTCAATACTTGATACAGTACTGAAGCATGCACTTCTTGATCTTGGCATGCCTCAAGAGATATTTTAAAGACAAAACATGGAATAATGTTTACCTTATGGCAAGGAAATTATTTTAAGAGACATAATATCAATGTTTACACAGTACCCATAGTAAATACACATAAATGATAGGCACGGAGATATGAAGTGTTAATATCTTCCATCCCTTCATGGCTGCTGGTGCACGCAATGATGATATGATGTACAAAAAAATCTAGCCCATTACTTGCTCTATATTTTCTAGTAGTTACACCCATTTGCAAATATACAAGTTCACATATTAATCACATCTTTCTAATAAATATTTCCATTATTTAGGACATAATGTTAAATAACCCATATCATACTACACAGCAGTGTACTCCTAAGATACTGCATTATAAAGAACTACTATCTTACTACTGCAAGTATGTATACTATATGGCAATGAACCCAAGACCAAGTTATTCGATTATTCTTCAGCTTTATCTCAGAATGGAATACTTAAGGTAGAGGAATGGGCAATTGAAAGCTCGTTTCCATTGGTAGACCTATCAATGCGCACCTTCACAGATCCTGAACTGATGGAAACTAACACTCATACTGTTAGCGGCTAGGGTTCTGCCCGGTCTTGGTCGGAGACAGTAGGGGAAGGAGGGGGAAGGGCGAGGGCTTGAGCGCGGCGGCCGGCGGCGGGGCGCCGTCCTGGCGCGGTGCGGCGGCGGCGAGAGAAGGAGGCGGCTAGGGTTTAGGGTTTCCGGCTCCTCTGGGAGCCGGGCAATAGAAATAGTCTTATTGCTTAATTCCAAAAAGAGTCTTACAACCTATATTTATATCCTAGATAACTTGCAGAAGAATTAACCTAAGATAACTTGTATAAGAATTAACCTAAGATATCTTGCATAATCTGAAAATAAAAACTAAGATAACTTGCAGGCCTAAGCCTGCCTGTTGGGCCTCCTTCGGCCATAGACCTGGCCGGTCATAACATCTCTCCCCGCCTGCGCAAACAGCTCGTCCTCGAGCTGAAAGTCGGGGTAGTGCTGGAGGAACTCCTCGCGCTGCTCCCAAGTAGCATCCTCCTCTGGTAGTCCAGTCCACCGGATCAACACATACCAGGAGCCTCGGCGCAGCTGAGCCTGCAACGCCTTCTCTGGTTCAGGAAGGAGACGCCCGTCCGTGACCGGTGGAAGAGCCGGCGGTGCCGCAGGTGGCTCCCCGCGGAATGGCTTGAGCAGCCCGACATGGAAGACATCATGGATCCGGGCACCTGCCGGAAGCTGCAGACGGTAAGCCACTTTTCCAATGCGTTCCAGGATCGCAAAGGGACCGGCATAGCGAGGACCGAGCTTCTTCCTCGCGCGGGGGTCCAAGGACTGCGTAGAGCGGTGAAGTAGACGCAGCCAGACCCAATCACCCACCACGTACTCCGCCTCGCGATGGTGGCCATCATAGTAACGTTTGGCCAACTGCTGGGCCTGCAGGAGTCGTTGCTGGATCTCCGCGATCATCTCATCACGACTTCTCAGAAGGGCCCCGGCTACCTCGGTCCGCGCCGAGGCCGGATCAACCGGCAGGATCGGCGGGGGTGGCCGGCCATACACCACCTCAAAGGGCGTAGCTCGCAGGGCAGAGTGATAAGAGGTGTTGTAGCAGTACCCTGCCCACGAGAGCCAATCCACCCATGCACGAGGGCGATCACCTGTAACACAGCGCAAATACATGGCAATCACCTTGTTAACGATCTCAGACTGGCCGTCCGTCTGAGGGTGGAAGGCTGTGCTGAGGCGTAGCTTCACGCCCGCCAGCCGGAAAAGGTCACGCCACATGTGTCCCGTGAACACGGGGTCCCGATCACTGACGATCGAAGAAGGGAACCCGTGGAGACGGACAATGCCATCGAAGAAGGCCCGGGCAACCGATGCCGCTGAATATGGATGGCCGAGCGGTATGAAATGAGCATACTTGGAGAAGCGGTCGACCACCGTGAGAATGACAGACTTGCCGCCCACCTTGGGAAGGCCCTCGATGAAGTCCATGGAGATGTCCGCCCAAACCTGAGTAGGGACCTCCAAGGGTTGCAGCATGCCAGCCGGCCGTAGAGTCTCCGTCTTGTTGCGCTGGCACGTCACACACGACCGTACCCAGTCACGGACCAAGGCACGATCACCGGGAATGTAATAGTCGGCGCAGAGACGATGGAGCGTCTTCTGCACTCCCTCATGGCCCGCCGAGTGAGCGAGGCGCAGCACCTGCTGGCGAAGATCGTCGTGCGCCGGAACGAAGACCCGGCGCCCATGGAGAAGCAGGCCATCGGCAAGGCGCCACGGTTCCTCCAGCTCACCCACCGCCAGCTGCTGTTGTAGGAGGAGGGAATCGGCCACAGCAGCAGTCGCCCGGCGGATGTCGTCGTAGAGGGCGAAGGAGGGCCCGGTGATGATGCAGAAGGCCGCCCCCTCCGCCGCACCGTCGTCCACATCGGCATCACGCCGAGACAGGGCGTCGGCGACGGTGTTAAGGCGACCCGGACGGTACTCGACGGTGAAGTCAAAGCCAAAGAGTTTACTGATCCATTGGTGCTGGGGCACCGTCGAGAGCCTCTGATCTAGCATGAACTTGAGGCTGTAATGATCCGTGCGGATCCGGAAAGAGCGACCCCAAAGATAGGGCCGCCAATGGCGTACGGCCTGCACCAACCCAATGAGCTCACGCTCATACGCCGCCAACTTAAGATGATGTGCGGCAAATGGGTGACTGAAGAAAGCGAGGGGTCCCTCGCCCTGGTGTAGGACCGCACCGAACCCCGCACCGGAAGCGTCGCAGTTGACGGTGAAGGGAAGGTCAAAATCCGGCATCTGCAGTACGGGTCCCGTCGTGAGGGCCCCCTTGAGGGCCTCGAAGGCTGAAGTGGCCTCCTCGTCCCAAGAGAAGGCGTCGCGCCGGAGGAGACGCGTGAGTGGGGCCGCGATGAGGCCAAACTCCCGGATGAACTTCCGGTAGTACCCCGCGAGGCCAAGAAACCCGCGAAGAGCACGCGGAGACTGCGGAATCGGCCAGGCGGCGACGGCCGCGACCTTGTCGGCATCCATGGCCACTCCCTTGGCCGAGATGACGTGGCCGAGGTAAGCGACCGACGGCGTCCCGAACGAGCACTTCGAGCGCTTAAGATGAAGATGATGCGCCCGAAGCTCGTTGAAGACGATGGCCACATGCTGGAGGTGCTCTGCCCAAGAGGCGTTGTAGATAAGAATGTCATCAAAGAAAACGAGCACAAACCGGCGTAAGTAGGGCCGAAGGACATCGTTCATCAAGGCCTGAAACGTCGCCGGGGCGTTGGAGAGGCCAAAGGGCATCACCAAGAACTCGAAGTGGCCGTGATGAGTCCGAAACGCCGTCTTGGCGATGTCGTCTGGATGCATGCGCACCTGATGATACCCTGATCGAAGGTCCAGCTTGGTGAAGAAGCGTGCCCCGTGCAACTCGTCGAGAAGCTCATCGACAACCAGAATAGGAAACTTGTCCTTCAATGTGAGAGCATTAAGGGCACGGTAGTCAATGCAGAAACGCCACGTGCCATCCGACTTACGCACGAGGAGGACCGGTGCTGTAAACGGGGACGTGGAGATGCGGATGATGCCGGCGGCAAGCATGAGTGCACACTGTCGCTCCAACTCGTCCTTCTACAGCTGTGGATACCAGTAAGGCCGCACGGCCACAGGGGCCGATCCCGGAAGGAGGTGAATACGGTGGTCGTAGATCCGGGCCGGTGGCAGACCCTGCGGCTCCTCAAAGAGATCCCGGTGCTGCTGCAGGAGCCCGTCCAAGAGCGGATGCTCGGCCTCCGTGGTCGCCGTGGCCAGCTGAAGAGGGGGCGCGGGTGCGGCCCCCCGAATGCCCTCCCACCGAATGCGACGACCCAAACGCCAGAAGGTCATCGTTAGCGCGTCAAAGTCCCAAAGGATAGGACCCAACATGCGCAAGAAGTCGACGCCGAGGATAAAGTCGAAGCAGCCCAAATCGATGCCGGCGCATGTGATGGTGAAGTGCTCGTCGCCGATAGTGATGGGCACGTCGCGGGCGAGCCCATGGCAGCGTAGACGGTCGCCATTCGCGACCATGACCCGTAACTGCTCTCCTCCGGCCGGCTGGAGCGCAAGACGCCGCATGGTGGCCTCTGGCAGGAAATTATGCGTGGAACCTGTGTCCAGGAGGGCCACCAGGCGCTCGCCATGGATCATGACCGGTAAAAGCATCGTTCGTTCATCACGGATGCCGGCCAGCGCATGAAGGGACACCACGAAGGCGGTAGCCGGGCCCGGTGCAGGTGCCGCTGCGGGCTCCGCAAGAGTCGGGGCGCCGAGGTCGGCCTCCGGGGTGTCATCCTCGATCTCGTCCGTCGTCTCCAGGTAGAAAAGGCGCGGACAAACATGGCCCGGCGCATATGGCGCATCGCAGTTGAAGCACAGGCCCAGGCACCTGCGTTCCAGCTGCTCCGCCTGAGTGAGGCGCCGGAACGGCCGTGTCGGGGCTGGGGTAGCGGCCGGGGCGGTGGTAGAGGACGCCGGTGCTGCCGGAGGCGGGCGGGGAGGCTGGCGGCCCCCACGCGGCGCGGATGGCCGTGGCGACGTCAAAGCCTGGGCACGCTGCTCGAACGCCCGCGTGTAGTACATGGCCGTCTGAAGGTCTTGTGGTCCCTTCATCTCAACGTCCACGCGGATGTGGTCGGGAAGGCCGCCGACGAAGAGCTCCGCCTGCTGTAAGGCTGTCACACCAGGCGCGTGGCACGCTAGAGCCTGGAAGCGATCGGCGAAATCCTGCACTGTGGAGGTGAATGGTAGGCGGCCCAACTCGGCCAAGCGGCTCCCGCGTACCGGTGGCCCGAACCGAAGAAGACAGAGCTCGCGGAAGCGATCCCACGGTGGCATGCCGCCCTCGTCCTGCTCGAGGGCGTAGTACCAGGTCTGGGCG
Source organism: Triticum urartu (assembly GCF_056163025.1). Classification (NCBI taxonomy): domain Eukaryota; kingdom Viridiplantae; phylum Streptophyta; class Magnoliopsida; order Poales; family Poaceae; genus Triticum; species Triticum urartu. The sequence goes on along the minus strand of NC_141875.1, from coordinate 204,057,176 downwards.
GCCCCGCAAAGATGGTAGGAAGCCAGCCACGTGCGCTCGGACGCGGGCGTGCGCTGTCCACGGAAGAACTGGTCACATTGGTTTAGCCAGTTAAGCGGGTCTTCGGAACCGTCGTACGTGGCGAAGTCAATTTTGGCGAACCGGGGCGGCTGCTGGTGTGGGGTGCCCGGGGCCACGGCCTCGGCGGTGCGGAGGGCGGAGGACGGCGCCCGGTCCAGGGTAGACGGCCCGGCGTACTGCCCTGGGACGCCCGACGCCTCGGGCTGCCACGGGGACCCTGACGAGGGCCGGGCCTCCATGGGAGCCGACGGCGGCCCGTGGAGCCAGTCGGGCAGCGGCGATGGCGATGAAGGAAAGCGGACCTCCTGGATAGGGAGGCCGCTCGGCGAGGACCCGCCCGGCCCAGGGTTGGGCGGTGGCGGTGGTGGAGAGCGCGCCGTGGCCGCCGGGAGGGACGGCGCGGTGGAGGGTGGCGCGGATGGTGGAGTCCAGGTCGGCCACTGCGGTCCCTGGGCGGAGGCGGATGGTGCGGTTGGCGCCGTGAACGGCGTCGGCCATTGTGGCCAGGGCGTCGTCGAAGCCATCGGAGCGGGAAGCGCCGGGTAGCCGCCGGTGAGAGCCGCCGGTACGGGGTACCACGGCAGCGCCTGCTGGCCCGTGGCCGCGGTCTGGTGGAGCGGTGGGGGCGGCCCGTATGGGCTGGCCAAGTAGAGACGGATGCCCTGGACCGCCACGACTAGGTCATTGAGCACGCCGGCCATAGCTTCTGGTGTGAACTGCGGCGGCGGGGGGGAAGGCGGCGGCGATGGCTGCTGGATGGGAAGCTGCGGCGATGGCTGGATGGGAAGCTGCGGCTGGCCCTGGCTCGGCGTGGTGCCGGGGGCGGAGGAGAGCGGCGCCGACAGGGAGGCCGTAGTGCCCGTCGACGCGGCGGCGGTAGTGGAGGAATCGGTGGCAGCGGCGGTGGGGGAGGCGTGGGGCAGCGGTGGCGGCGGTGGTGGGATTGGCGGGGAAGACATGGTCGAAACCCGGGTACCTGATACCAAGGTGTTAGCGGCTAGGGTTCTGCCAGGTCTTGGTCGGAGACAGTAGGGGAAGGAGGGGGAAGGGCGAGGGCTTGAGCGCGGCGGCCGGCGGCGGGGCGCCGTCCTGGCGCGGTGCGGCGGCGGCGAGAGAAGGAGGCGGCTAGGGTTTAGGGTTTCCGGCTCCTCTGGGAGCCGGGCAATAGAAAGTCTTATTGCTTAATTCCAAAAAGAGTCTTACAACCTATATTTATATCCTAGATAACTTGCAGAAGAATTAACCTAAGATAACTTGTATAAGAATTAACCTAAGATATCTTGCATAATCTGAAAATAAAAACTAAGATAACTTGCGGGCCTAAGCCTGCCTGTTGGGCCTCCTTCGGCCATAGACCTGGCCGGTCATAACAGAAGATGGACTGGCCACTCATACAAAAACAGGAAAAAAAAAGGCTAGAACAACTCCTGGTTGGAATATATAAATTCAAAGGTAGCATAAGGTGTTTATTCCATTGAAGAAACTTGACTGGCTAAGAAATTTGGAGAATATTACTTTTTTCCACTATCATATGCTGGATTACACGGCATCTCCACAAATTTTGAAGATCTTGACAGCCATCTGGTCAATGTGAGGCTCGGTCAACCAAGTTGAATGGACTGATTGATCTGGGTCTAAACAATGAGGATCTTGGCCACATGAAAAATATTTGATGGTTTTCATTGACCAAAAATCTTAGCTGATGACTAACGAATATACACCCCACTATGCTACCATATCTGTCTCATGAACTACCCAGGCTCTCCTAATATAGTATGCAAGAATTTAGTTGACAGGAAAGACTGACTAATCGACAACTTTTATCACAAGTATATTCAGTTTTCTAAGAAAAATGCCGGGTGAGACTCAAAAGGTTGATCGGTAGTAAATTGTCGACAAAGTAATGTACTTCCAACCTGAGTAACCCAAGACAGCTACTTATAAGCACTTGAGAATTGCGACTCAAGAATGGGTTTGAGTGCATGCCATATGATCAGGAAATGGGATGTATTCTTCTAAGTACAAACTAAACAACCTCGTGAGTTCTGAACAACTTATGATTTGTGGAACCACCAACTGGGAGACATTTTTCGAACTATCGTGACTTCATGAGAGCTTCATTCAATTATGATAAATTTTACGAACAGCTTCACAACTCAGGAGATATGCTCAACCAAGCATCTTCTTTGATAGGTTAAAGTTCCAACCAAGTCTTCTGATATTTTCAAAAACAAAAAATAAATATTTACGACCTTTAAGCTAAGCAAGTCACAAAGCAATTGTGTGGTCAGGTAACCAAATACTCCCTCTGTCCGAAAAAGCTTGTCCCAAGCTTGTTCCTCAAATGGATGTATCTAGCACTAACTTGGTGCTAAATACATCCATTTGAGGGACAAGCTTTTTCAGACGGAGGGAGTATGTCTTAAGCATGCTAAGGGGCGGTGGCATGAGATTTAGAGTGCCTCATACTCAGCCATGGAACATGCAACGCCTCTCTAACATATTTACTTTGCACTAAAAGGTCATTTATCTCCTTGAGATTCTATTATAAATTCATATGCAATCAAATCACTGCTTATGGACCACAAATGTTCTCAATTCATGACTAGATTTCCTGACGATATTGAAGGTCCACCTAGCCCACATCTTTAATAGGTGAAATGCCACTCCTCAGGGTTATTGGTTTGGTAGATAGATCTAGATAGACTCATCCGGATGGAGAAGATTATCACTGAGGTAGATTGACTCTTGAAGATAAGAGGCTTCAACACAGTTGTTTGTTTCAAATTACCAGAAACTATGGAAGTTCTAGCTGGCTTCCAGGTAATTATAATAATCATATATACACGCAGCACTAGTTCCTATTCCCTCTGTAGCTTTTTATAAGACGTTTTTAGAGTCCATGACAGTGTCAAAAAACATCATATATTAAGTTACAGAGGGAGTCCAACATACATAAGATGTGTTCGGGTTACTTACTGGACGAAGTGGAAGGCAAAAAGGGCTGAACATATAATTAGACTTGGGTGAACTCCAATCTCGAGGATGATGATATTTACATGTAGCGCCAAATTTACAATCTCCTGTCCTCATGTAATACTGACACTCAGGCTGCCCTGGCCGCTCAGGGAATCCATGTTCTTGTTGATTATTGCTTGATTGTATAGTTGAGGAAGAGTAAGGCATGTAAGGACCACCATAAGCAATTGTAGAGGAAGATCCATGGTGCCCTATGCCATACATAGGTCCAGCTTGAACAGTTTGTTGTACTCCACCTGATGCTACAGGGTTTACTGAAGCCTGCATCAAACAGAAGAGTTTTTACTTGGAGGAAAATACTTATCTTGTTGCATGAAATTCACATGTAACATTTTCCTTTAATTGTTTTCTATGATCGCATACACCACTGATCTACACTTTACATATTCACCAATCATTGCTTTACATCTTTAAATAAGTCAGTTGGTATGACATGTGAGTTATGACCCTTAATTCCCCTTTGCATTTGAGACCTGATACTTAACCAAAACTATTTTTGTTAACCCAAGTTAGTTACCGGATAAGGGCTCCATCCTTGCAAGGGGATCATTCCAGACGATAGCATCATTGGAGTGTACGAGCCTGGCATATATGATCCAGGGACTACAGGCGGCCTCCCCATTTGCCAATTTGTAAGAGGAGCGTATGGATGAGGTGAAGGTACAGTTGACGACTGCAATGGTGGATAAATTCCAGGAGTAACTGGAACACCACCAAATTCTGGATGATGAAATTTACATGTCGAACCAAACTTGCATTGTCCAGTCTTCATGTAGTAGGAGCACTCTTTCTCACCCTGCATTTCGTTGGTATCAATAATTTTCCATAGAGATACTAGGCGAAAGATTTCACTAAAGAAGCAATGTTTTTGGAGAGAATTTTCACACCGGACGTAGAGGGAATCCATTACTGTTTAACATTACAGGCTGCACAGAACCATCTTGCTTAGGATGGTGATATTTGCAATTGGAACCAAATTTGCAAGTCCCAGTCTTCATGTAATACTGTAAGAAGTACAAAAGAGTAAGTCGAAATAGTTAACAAGTCATCTGACACAACATAAAATGGGCAGGATGCTGAATACCCGCCAGACATTACTAAATTTTTAGTTGTTCGCTCTGTATGCCAGTCAAGGAGCAGCAAGTAAGTGGCCAACTGGGTGCATGCAGATGGTGTGCAGGAGTTGGTGCATGCATGCTCAAGAGTGTGACTGATGCTCCTTTTTTGGAAGGTAATTAAATTTGAGCCTGAAACTGTTAGATTTATGTACCTCACATACTGGTTGACCCAACCGCTCGGGGTAGTCCAATGCTACTGCATTCTTTGCACCTCCACCAAACTACATTTTTGAAAAAATGGAATCAGTGATTACTCCATTTGTCATCTATTGCAAAACTGTAAATATGATTCCTAGAATTCAACTGGAGGAGATAAAACGCCTGTTTATGTTCTAGGTTGAACTAAGATTATGGCCCAAATAGTATAGTAGAAAGAACAACAATATCCTAGGCCCATGCCAGAAAACAGATCTCCTTAACAGAAACATGGCAAGTATTGAAGCCATGATAAATCAATTATGAAAACCATCCCATGATGGAAGCAGCTTTATTAATGTCAAATTGTCAACTTTAAGTGCTAATGGTAAGCAGTACGCGAAGTATCTTTGGCAAATTAAGCAAGTCAAAAAGCATTTAATCCACCAAAACTAGGGTCAAATGTAAGGTACTTACAACTGTGAGATAGATTTATATATACAGATACAGCAAAAAGCATTTGAACCATCTAGAATAAAACTGTTGAGGACAGCTCTAAACCTCTGTGATTGATGGTTATACATGTATATCGTTTTTCCATGCATTTGATATAGAAATCTAAGTACATGCGACTACTAACACGGGGGTGGGGGGTATAACCCTTTATGTTATCATGGTCAACAGGGCATTGGTACGATATAAGATAGATAAAATGGAGAATGGGAAAGTGGGAAAATGCATGTAGTGACACCTAGTAAACTTAGTAGCCCATAAAAGCCAAACTAGTAAGTTTAAAGCTGCTGATACAGTGAAACGATTGGCATAGCAGGAGCGGAGAAGCGAATCACTGTGCAGAGCATCCATGACTTTGTGCTTCCAAAAGGATATCCAATGGGCGCCTAGGTTCAGTTACCGCCACCGTCCAAACTATCATGCTGCCGCCGCCTGATCAGTGCTAGGAAGACACCGCGGACAGTTGCACGAGCGGCAGATGCAATTCAGCTAGAGATGAGCTACATTACCCGAACCACTGGTAATTTGTGTGATCTGATACTCTCTGTGGATTGCAGTGTCGCCACATCGATCACATGGCAAATATACGTAACGTAAAGCTGCTTCCAACGCAAACGCGCGCACGCACATGGGCTCACCCAATCGCGCGGAGTGAGATCAGGAGAGCGCGCAAAAGGGAGAGGAAGCAGGTTTTGTCACCTCAGTGCCGCCGCGATCGCGGGGGTGGTTGTAGCGGCAGCGGTCCCCGAAGCCGCAGGCTCCCGTCCGGAGGTAGTAGATGCAGTCCGCCTGGTCCGGCCGCTCCGGCAGGCGCGCCCCGTCCCCCTCCCCGCCGCCGTCGCCGGCCAGCCCCATCCTCCACATCGACCCTGCAAGCCACGCATTCGCCCCGTTACACCAATCCACGTAGATCCGCGCGCCGTACGGACGTGGAGATCCGAGCAAAATAATCACAGGGAGAGGGAGAGAGGAAAGCGTGCTGCTACCTTCGAGGCCGGTGTCGGGGTCCGCGCCACGGCCGGCCTCCCCTTCTCCTGCTCCTCCTCCTCCTCCTCCTCCTCCGGCTGCAGCCGCGGGGTGAGGCTCCATGGGTGTCGGGAGGGGACCAGGAGGCGCGCGGCAATCGGGTAGGGAATCGGGCAGGAGCGATCGGAGTGGGAGTAGGAGGAGGGCGAGGAGATCGGGCGGGTTTTGTTTCTTCTCTCTCTCTCCCTCCCTCCCTCTCTCTGGTTTCCTTTCCACCACTATGGTGTGGCTACTGCTCGCTCTCTCTCTCTCTCCCTCTTCTGTCCTTTTTCTTCTTTTTCGCTGGTTTTCCCACCACTGTCGCGTGCACCTGTCCGGTTTTTACACAGGGGCACGGGGGGCGGGGGTGGGTAGGTTGGTGTTTGTTTCTCTCGCGATTTTTAAATTTTATTTATTATACTAGTATATACGTATATGGGCTTCTTGACTGGGACCACGCGTGGTCGATCTAGCTTGGGGGTGGATTGATGGGGATTTCTCCGTTTGCATAAATGAAGGGCGGTAACGGTTGGAGTTAAGCTCGCTATTATGGCACTCGCCCCAGTTATGTTGAGCCATGGTCCTTGGTTTTATTGCCACACCTAGGCGGTGTGTATTTCGTACACTGCTCTCGTGCCTGCATTATTCTCGTGTCCTAGTACATGCCTCGTTTGGCTGTAATTTACTCACTCTTTTCTCAAGACTCGTTTGCTATTCCGGTGAAAAACATTTACCGTGACACATTTTAAGAAAAACAAGAAAGCTCGCAATATTTGGAGGAGTCTGGACAACTGACACGTCAGACTCTGACACACTCGGCCAACACAATCCCCCTCCCCAAGCCCTCTTCCCACTCCATTCCTCCCCTCTTGCTCTCCATTTGCACCCACCAAGACCGATGCCACCCATACACCACACTGGCTAATGCCCAATTCTTGTCGGACTACCGCTACTCCACTCAGGCACCTTGTGCTTCATCGTCATTGCATCCCGAATCCCTCCGCAGCTTAGGTATCGTCCGCCCCATGTTGATGTCGTCGATGGCGAACACCACGCTCGGCAAGTGTTCAATCAAATGTCATTGAGATTTATTCTACCTTCTCCTTATTTAACGCCATATTGTACCTAGGTACGCGCGCACTCCCAGCCACCTCCTCTTCCTCCAGAAAATACTAAGGTTCCTTTGTCTTCTGTTGGCGCCGCCGTGGTCCACCTCATCTCCCATGGCCCTAGGGTCATGGAGGCACGGTGGATACTGACCTTGCCGGCGGGAGGGCTTTGTTTTTAGATGTTTCTTTTAGTTTTGTTAGGGTTTGTGTCCTGCTCAGGAATACGAGATGGCGGCAGCTCTGTGAAGATGGAATAAGGTTCTGCCGCCTAGCCCCAGTTTTGCGATGCATCTTGCATCATTGAAGGGCGTGTGGAGATGTGTCTCCGGCGGATCTCGCAGGATTCGTTCGGTGGTTGTCTTTGATGGATCTACTTGGACCTGGTCTTTGTTCATCTACTTTCATGTGTCTTTAGGTTGAATCCTTCCAATCTACACGTCTTTCATCAGTGGCGGTTGTTGATCTGGTACGCTGGTCCTATGGGGCTGATAACCCATAAGTATAGAGTATCATTTGTAGCCTTTTTCAATAAGTAAGAATGTGAAACTCAACGAGGAGGTAAAGGTAGAATTAATATTCTCTCGAGTTCTATCAACCATCGATACAACTATACGCACACCAACGTTTGCTTTGTCTAGAAACAAGTAATAAAACTAGAAGTACTTTATAGGTGTAAAGGGATAGCCTTGCAAGATAATAAAGAACGTGAAAATAAAAGTTAGGTGCTGTTTTACTAAAAGTACAATTAGATTAGTATAGCGAGCGTGGAAAAGTGTGGGTAGGATTTGCGGAATTGTCCCTAAGCAATTGGCTAAGTTACTAGACCGATGCAAGTTTTTGCGTCGGAAGGGCCATTGCTAGCATGTAGTCCCTTACTTGGAATTTTGTGCACTTATGGTTGAAACTATTAGCAAGAATCTGCAACCATCAAAGTTTATTAAGGTAAAAACCAACCATGGCATTAAGATATATTGGTCCCCTTCAATCCCATATGGTAGGAAGAAGCTTCTGTCACTCTTGCCCTCTAATGGATAGTCCTATCAACATACAACTAACTCTATGGCGTGATCCACGTGCGCTCATATGATGGGCACAAAAAGACAGCAACATAACCACAAGCAATTTAGACCAATCATAACAATTCACAAATTACCCATAGGACAACAAAAATCTACTCACACATCATAGGATGGTAACACATTATTGGTAATAATATGAAGCATAAAGCACCATGTTCAAGTAGGGGGTACAACGTGTTGCGGAAGAGTGGACCGCTGAATATAGATGGCGAAAGGTGATGGAGGTGTTGATGAAGATTGTGACGCCCCCGATTCAATCGTACACTAATCATACACACAAACGTGTACGATCAAGATCAGGGACTCACGGGAAGATATCACAACACAACTCTACAAATAAAATAAGTCATACAAGCATCATATTACAAGCCAGGGGCCTCGAAGGCTCGAATACAAGAGCTCGATCATAGACGAGTCAGCGGAAGCAACAATATCTGAGTACAGACATAAGTTAAACAAGTTTGCCTTAAGAAGGCTAGCACAAACTGGGATACAGATCGAAAGAGGCGCAGGCCTCCTGCCTGGGATCCTCCTAACTACTCCTGGTCGTCGTCAGCGGGCATCACGTAGTAGTAGGCACCTCGGTGCAGTAGGAGTCGTCGTTGAAGGTGGCTTCTGGCTCCTGGGCTCCAACATCTGGTTGCGACAATCAGGTAGAAGGGATAGGGGGAAAAGAGGGAGAAAGCAACCGTGAGTACTCATCCAAAGTACTCGCAAGCAAGAAGCTACACTACATATGCATGGGTAAATGTGTAAAGGGCCATATCGGTGGACTGAACTGCAGAAAGCCAGAATAAGAGGGGGATAGCTAATCCTTTCGAAGACTACGCTTCTGGTAGCCTCCGTCTTGCAGCATGTAGAAGGGAGTAGACTGAAGTCCTCCAAGTATCATCGCATAGCATAATCCTAACCGATGATCCTCCCCTCGTCGCCCTGTGAGAGAGCGATCACCGGTTGTATCTGGCACTTGGAAGGGTGTGTTTTATTAAGTATCCGGTTCTAGTTGTCATAAGGTCAAGGTACAACTCCAAGTCGTCCTGTTACCGAAGATCACGGCTATTCGAATAGATTAACTTCCCTGCAGGGGTGCACCACATACCCCAACACGCTCGATCCCATTTGGCCGGACACACTTTCCTGGGTTATGCCCGGCCTCGGAAGATCAACACGTCGCAGCCCCACCTAGACCAACAGAGAGGTCAGCACGCCGGTCTAAACCTAAGCGCACAGGGGTCTGGGCCCATCGCCCTTGGCACACCTGCACGTTGCGTACGCGGCCGGAAGCAGAACTAGCCCCCTTAATACAAGAGCAGGCTTACGTTCCAATCCGGCGCGCGCCACTCAGTCGCTGACGTCACGAAGGCTTCGGCTGATACCACGACGCCGGGATACCCATAACTACTCCCGCGTAGATGGTTAGTGCGTATAGACCAAATGGCCAGACTCAGATTAAATATCCAGATCTCGTTAAGCGTGTTAAGTATTCGCGAACGTCGACCAGGGCCAGGCCCACCCCTCTCCTAGGTGGTCGGAACCTGCCCTGTCGCTCCGCCTCAAAGATCCACTCGCGGGTGCTCCTCAAGCCGACCCGTCTTTAGTCACCACATGTATCATGTATAAAGTATATAGTATATACCCGTGATCAACTCCCGAGTGATCACGGCCCGATAGTATAGCATGGCAGACGGACAAGGATGTAGGGCCACTGATGAAAAACTAGCATCCTATACTAAGCATTAGGATTGCAGGTAAGGTAACAACAGTAGTAGCAAGGACAGGCTATGCATCAGTATAGGATTAACGGGAAGCAGTAACATGCTACACTACTCTAATGCAAGCAGTATAGAGAAGAGTAGGCGATATCTGGTGATCAAAGGGGGGGCTTGCCTGGTTGCTCTGGCAAGAGAGAGGGATCGTCAACTCCGTAGTCGTACTGGGTAGCAGCGGCGTCGGTCCCGGTGTCTAGCGAGAGAAGAGGGGGGAGAAACAATAAATATTTAAGCAAACAGATGCATAGCGATGCATGACATGACAAGTAGCAGTGCTAGGGGTGCCCTATCGCGGTATGAGGTGATACCGGTGAAGGGGGGGAAACATCCGGGAGAGTATCCCCGGTGTTTCGCGTTTTCGCACAGATGAAACAGAGGGGGAAAGTTGCGTGTTCGCTATGCTAGGGATGCGTGGCGGATAAACGGGCTGCGTATTCAAATTCGTCTCGTCGTTCTGAGCAACTTTCATGTACAAAGTTTTTCCATCTGAGCTACGGTTTATGTTCTATGATTTTTCAAAGTTTTAAACAATTTCTAAAATTTCCTGAATTTATTTATTATTTCAGAATTAAAGGTGAAATTGCTAAGTGTACCCACAACTTGTACACAACAATGTACTAAAGGGGCTGACAGGTGGGGTCCAGTTGACTCCCCAGTCAACAGTCAACTGGGACCATTGACTGGTCAAAGGGGTCTAGTGGGACCCTCCTGTCAATGACTAGACTAGTCCAGTCAGCAGTTTGACTTGGTCAAACTGGACAGCAGGCCCACCTGTCATTGGCTATACTGTTAATTAACAGTAGTTAATTAGGTTAAGTAGTTAATTAGGTTAATTAAATTAGGATTAATTAAGTTAATTAATTAATTAATTAATTTTTTTATTATTTTTTTATAACACACATTTTTTTTGTTCTGGGCGTGGGGCCTGCCTGCCATTGGCCCAGGGGGGGTCTTAGCGGGCCCTGGCGCTAGCGGTTACGGGCGGGCGCCGAACGAGGGGCGAACCGAGCCCCGATGGGGGCACTGGCGCCGGCGGCCAGGGCGGGGCTCACCGGCCGGCCGTTTCCGGCGGAGGAAGCCGACGCAGCAGGGGGCGCCGGAGGCAGCAGCGGGCGCGCTACGGCCCCGCGCGAGGCGGCAGAGGCGAGCAGGCGCGGCAGCAGCACAGCAGCGGCTGCAAGCAAAGCAGGGGCCGCGGCAGGGGAGGAGGCAGCGGCCCGTCGGGCTGCAGGGATGAGCGCAGGAGGAGGAGTCGGGGGCGCGGCCGAAGCGCGAGCAACGCTCAGCTGCAGGCGCTGGCGTGGAAGGGGGCGCGCGGACGCGGGCCAGTGCGCGGGGCAAGGCGTGTGCGCAGGCGCGTGCAGGGCGTGCGGGAGCGCGGCCGGAGCATGGGATGCGGCGGAGGGGGCGCCGCGAGCGCGGGTGCAGGACGCGCGCGAGCTCGGGCGTGGGGTGGCAGGCGTGTACACGAGGAGGGGCAAGCAACGGCGAGAGCGCCGTCACGCGTGCTCTCGACACGGGCGGCGGACGATGCATAGGGACGGCAGAGGCGAGAGGCGAGGGCCGCCGCGGTAAGGTACTAGGCGGGGGAAGGAGGACCGGGGTCCTCACCGTCCGTTGGAGGGAAGGGGCGTCGAGGCGCGGTGAAGCCTTTGGGGAGGAGGACGGGGACGCGTCTTCGGCGAGGAGGAGACGAAGAGGACGAGGCGACGGGCAGTGGCGGGTTCCGGCGAGGAGGAGGCCGTGGCACGGGCGCGCGGGAGGGGGTCGTCGCCGGCGGGCGGCTTCAGGCGATGGCGTCGAGTGGCGGCGGGGCGGAGTCGAACGCCCCCGTTCCCGATCTGGATCGGGGAGGGAGAGCGAGGAGTGGGGGGAGTAGGGAGTGGTTAGCGCTAGGGTTTCGGGATCCAGGGGGATCGGATAAGGGAGTGGGGGGTGCGTGGGGGGGGCGGCTGGGCCGGGGGGGGCGGCCCGTTCGGTCGGCTGAGGCCAGCTAGGCCACTTGGCCCAGCGGGGGGGGGGGGGCTTTCTCTTTTTTTTGTTAGTTTAGTTTTTTTTCTTTTATTTATTTTCCTTTTCTGTCTTTATTTATTTTAAAATACTTAGGCAGTCTATAAAATTGTGTTTATTACACCATATTGACCTATGTAAAATATGGCATCTCCCGAACACTTTTTTTTTAATTTTGAAAAACTTTTATTGTTTGCTTTGATTTTGAAATTTGAATTCGAATGGGATTGAATAATCGCGAGGTTTACAACAGTAAGAGTGGTGACGAGGCATCATTAGCAGAGGTTACTGTAGCTTGATTATCCGGGCGTTACAAATCTCCTCCACTACAAGAAATCTCGTCCCGAGATTTAGGAGGTAGGAGGAAACAGTGCAGGGTATTCATCGCGAAGACGATCCTCGCGTTCCCAGGTGGCTTCGTCCTCAGAGTGATTCGACCACTGGACTTTGAGGAATTTGATCGCCTTCTGACGTGTGCGGCGTTCAGCTTGGTCAAGAATGCGGACCGGATGCTCTTTATAAGAGAGGTCCTATTGCAATTCGAGCTCTTCATGATCCACCGCTCGGATTGGATCCTTGAAGCAACGGCGGAGTTGTGACACATGGAACACATCGTGAACCTGAGAAAGGTTCGGCGGAAGCTCCAGTTGATATGCCACCTTTCCACGCCTTTCGAGAATAGTGAAGGGACCAATATAGCGGGGAGCTAACTTTCCTTTGATCCCGAAGCGGTGTGCACCCTTCATTGGTGTAACTCGAAGATAAGCCTTTTCGCCAGGTTGATAGACCATGTCTTGGTGATGACGGTCATACTGACTTTTCTGACGTGACTGAGCAGTCTTGAGATTCTCGCGAATAATGCGAACTTGTTCTTCGGCCTGTTGGATAATATCCGGACCGAAGAGTGGACGTTCCCCAGTTTCTGACCAGTTCAGAGGGGTTCGACACTTTCGTCCATATAGCACTTCGAAGGGGGACATCTTCAGACTAGCTTGATAGCTATTATTATAAGAGAACTCGGCATATGGAAGAGATTCCTCCCATTTCTTGCCGAATGATATTACACAAGCTCGAAGCATGTCTTCGAGAACTTGGTTGACACGTTCAACCTGTCCTTGCGACTGAGGATGAAATGCAGTACTGAACGACAGATGAGTTCCCATAGCTTCTTGGAAACTCGCCCAAAACCTTGAAGTGAATAAACTGCCACGATCTGAACTGATAACCAGTGGGATACCGTGAAGTGAAACAATTCTAGCCATGTAGAGAGTAGCAAGCTGACTAGCAGTGATTGTCTCTTTGACCGCCAGGAAATGGGCAACTTTGGAAAGCCGGTCAATGACGACAAGAATAGCATCATTACCTTTCTGCGATTTGGGAAATCCAGTGACGAAGTCCATTTCAACATGGTCCCATTTCCATTCAGGAATAGAGATAGGTTGCAGAGTTCCAGCAGGCCTTTGATGCTCTGCTTTGACTCGGCGACAAACGTCACACTCAGCAACATAACGAGCAATGTCCTGCTTCATATTAGACCACCAGAATCTTTGACGAATATCCTGGTACATCTTTGTACTACCAGGATGGATGGACAGAGGCGTATCATGGGCTTCTTGCATAACCCTTTTAGTCTTATCCAGGTTTTTCTTCGAACATGGTACCACTAGGCGGCCTTTGAAATACAAGGCGCCATCGTCGGCGATCGTGAAGAATGAGGGCTTTCCTCTTTTGAGGTCGCGCTTAATCTTGAGGACTTCATCGTCACACTTCTGTATCCATTTGATGGTGTCCACAAGATCTGGTTTCGCAACCAGGGTATTGAGAGAACCCTTGGGAACAACATGGAGGTTCTGTTTGGGGAAACCTTCGGGAAGGGGAGCGAGTGATCCCGGGGGAACAATATGGAGGTTCAGCCCTCTAAATCCTTCGACAAGCGAGGGCTGAACTTTGTGGACCTGGAGGTGGTTGCAGTAAGACTTGCGGCTCAGGGCATCAGCCATTACATTAGCCTTGCCGGGGGTATATGATATATCCACGTCAAAGTCTGCAACAGTTTCCATCCATCTTTGCTGGCGTAGGTTCAAATCTGGCTGAGTAAACAGATACTTCAGACTTTGATGGTCGGTGAAGATCTCGCAACGATTACCGAGAAGGTAATGTCGCCACTGCTTCAGTGCATGAATGATAGCAGCAAGCTCGAGGTCGTGAACTGGGTAGTTTTCTTCGTGAGGGCGCAGTTGACGAGAGGCATAAGCAATCACTCTGCGCTCCTGCATTAGGACACAGCCTAATCCTTGACGGGAAGCGTCGCAGTAAATGACGAAGTCCTTCTTAGTATCAGGTGGAGCAAGTACGGGGGCAGAAGTCAACTTGTCTTTGAGCGCCTGGAAACTTTCCTGACACTTGTCTGTCCAGTCAAACTTGACACCCTTATGCAACAGATTAGTCAGGGGCCTGGCAATCTTGGAGAAGTTCTCGACGAATCGACGGCAATAGCTGGCGAGACCGAGGAAACTTCGGACTTGCTTCACATTCTTCGGAGGAGTCCAATCGAGAATAGCCTGAACTCGTTCAGGGTTGACGGCAATACCATTCTTGGAGATGACATGCCCAAGATAGGTTACTTCGGGGAGCCAGAATTCACACTTGGAATACTTAGCATACAGTTGATGCTCTCGAAGTTTTCCCAGCACAAGACGAAGATGTTCAGCATGTTCCTCCTTGTTCTTGGAAAATACAAGGATATCGTCCAAATAAACCACGACGAACTTGTCGAGGTAATCCATGAATATATAATTCATCAGACGAGAGAAGGTGGCTGGAGCATTCGTTAAACCGAATGACATGACGGTGTACTCGTATGATCCATACCGAGTCACGAAGGCAGTTTTTGGGATGTCCTCTTCACGAACACGGATCTGGTGGTAACCCAACCTCAAGTCGAGTTTGGAGAACACTGATGAGCCAGCTAGTTGATCATAAAGATCATTGATCCGAGGAAGAGGATATTTATTCTGAATGGTAGCTTGGTTTATAGGACGGTAGTCTTGGACTAATCGGTTTGTCCCATCCTTTTTCTTAACAAAGAGAGAAGGTGCTCCCCAAGGAGAGCAACTAGGACGAATGAAACCTTTGACAAGAGATTTGTCGATTTCCTCCTTAAGCTCAATGAGTTCATGCGGCGGCATCTTATAGGGTCGTTTGGCTATAGGGGTGGTGCCGGGTTTCAAGTCGATGATGAATTCGACAGCTCTAGCAGGGGGAATCCCTGGAAGTTCTTCTGGGAAGACATCTTGGAATTCACGAACGACGGGAATGTTTTCAATGCCCTCGAGTGGTGCAGCGTTCAACGCATTCAAGGCATAAAGACGTGCCTCGGCGTTCTGAACTAGATGAGCTTGGTAAGCTATTATTTCGTCAGAAGGGTGTAGCAGATGGACGACCTTAGTGGCGCAAACTATAGAAGCAGTATGCGCTTTCAACCAATCCATTCCCAGAATGAGGTCGATGTTAGACGACTTCAGGATAATGGGAGAGGCATAGAATTCCAGCCCTTCGATTTCCACGGGGACATCGATGCCAACCAGTGAGGTTTGACATTGTCCCACGGGGGTTTTTACCAATACCGAAGCGTTCATCTCCTCACATTTAACATCATGCTTGTATGCAAACTCTTCTGACATGAATGAATGCGATGCCCCTGAATCGAATAAAACAGATGCAGGTACTGAGTTTACGAGGAGTGTACCCATCACGGTAGCAGGCTGGTCTAGAACTTCATTGAGATCAACATGGTTGGCATCAACACGACCATAAGACTTGGCACTGTTGTTGCGAGGCTGGTTGCTTCCACGGCCAGTTGCTGGGAGGGCCAGTTGATTCTGGTTTTGATTGCAATCCCTAGCACGGTGACCTGGCTGACCACACTTGTAGCAGAGGCCATTATTGGGAGTGGGAACAGGAGCTTGTGGTGGTGGAGCTGGAAGTCTTGTCTGCCTAGTTGGAGGAGCAGGCAGACGAGGTGCAGCATAGGACTGCCTTGGGGCAGGTGCATCCGGCTGGTACATGCTGTTGGGGATCCATATCTTGCGCTTCTGCGAGGACGGGCCCGAAGATGAGCCCGTGTCACGGCTGCGCTTGTGAGAGCTCTAGTATTCCTGCAGACCAGTTTCGACGTTGATGGCTTTGTTCACCAGAGTGGCGAAATCAGCAAAGTCGTGCACTAGAAGTGCGAGCTTGATGTCAGCTTGAAGGCCATCACGGAACTTCTCCTGTCTGCGTGCATCAGTTGCGATGTCTTCTTCAGCATAGCGGGACAAGTCGAGAAACTCCCACTGGTAAGCTTCCACAGTTTTATTGCCTTGGGTGAGGTTGCGGAACTCACGCTTCTTCCGGTCCATAACTCCCTGAGGAATGAAGCGAGCACGGAAGGCAGCTTGGAAGTCTGGCCAGGTGATGATTGTTCCAGCTGGCAGAGTACGCCTGTGGCTATCCCACCATTGAGCTGCGGGTCCTTTCAGGAAGAAGGAAGCAAAGGTGACATAGCTGGCAGGGGCTACATCAGCAGACTCCATCTCATAGGTGATGTCACGGAGCCAGTCATCAGCATCCAGAGGCTGAGTTGAGCTGCGGTACACATTTGGGTTCAGGCGCATGAAATCCTGCAGGGTCACTTGGGTTGGCTGCTGGTTCATATTGGGGCGAGGAAACTGAGCCATAATATTCTCCATGAACTGACGATTCAGTTCAAACTGTTGCATCATCCCAGCCATGTACTCAGGCGGTGGTGGGGCGTTGCCACCACGACCACGACCACCTGGTCTAACCATCCTGCTAATATATAACAGGGGTAGTTCAGTATTGAGAAATGTGCAAAGACGAGAATCATTCATGATGAAACATGCACAACGAAAGCAGCACGATAGATACTACATAGTAGTCGGCATATCTTACAAAAGAGATCATGCATGGAGTTCGTTACACAGAGTCTGGTACATAGACTAAGACATCACAGGCGGCACGCAGGCTCGCGACGAATGCATCTAACACTAACAAGCAAGTCTACATCAGTCCCACGCGGTACTGCGGAGGTAGCTGTAGCCTGAAAGCTGGTAGTGTGGCATCGGGTACACCACGTCGGCAACCTGGGGTCCGCGGGTACTCTGGTGCAGAACCTGACGCTCAAGTGGCAGAAGAGGACCAAGTGCGGGAGAGTAGCCTCCCACCTCTGGCCAGCCGACGCCCTGGGGCATCACGGTCCGGGCAGGGTAGATCGCAGAACGCGACAGATCACCAGAGCGGACAGAGGGGTGCAACAGTGTCAGAGCACGGTAGAGGTGCTGACGAGTGGTGTACAACTCGTGGCGAAGAGCTCGGTTAGCTCGATCCAGCCCATCAGCATGCAGAACTAGGTTCTGATGGTAGAAGGGCTCTCGGGTGACAGTGGAGTAGGCAGCAGTGTAGTAACCCTCCGCACCAACATCGGATGCGATAGCAATGTGCCTGAAGGGGGAGGTATCCAACTCCTGATACTCTCCACGGAGACGTGTCAGAGCAGCATAAGCAGCATCGTGGACCGCCATATCGATAGTCACTCCAACACCATGAGCAGTGTGCAGCACGGTAGTGGAGTCATACTCCCGAGAGTAGAGGTGGACGATGGCACGGTACTGCTCCTGGTTGAAGTCCTGATACTCCTCATAGACGGTGTACTCAGGGTGCCAGCGATAACCCAGATAGGTCATCATCTCAACCAACACAGCAGGTGACCCTGAGGCACCAATGGCCGTCGTGTGGCGCACGACCTGCCTCGTGGGTTCCATCTGAAAACACAGATGTTTTCACAGAAGTCAAATGACAATGTGGATAATGTTCAAATACAATTCTAAAGAATAACTAGGGCTTATCCAACTTTGGGGTGAATGTCGTAACGGGATCCTAGTGTCAGAGTTAGTAAATTCATTTAACCCGAGTAGAAGAGAGTTCAGAGTCCCAGAGTAAAGGTCGAGGAGTAAAAGATCCTAGTACCACCCGATGGCGACATGGGCCCGTAAGGCACACAGCCAAGTTAGTAAAAGTTTTTGCAATGTCTAGACTCGACTTCGGCCAAGGAGTGTGGAAGGGGGGTTCCTACAAGCAGTCGGCTCTGATACCAACTTGTGACGCCCCCGATTCAATCGTACACTAATCATACACACAAACGTGTACGATCAAGATCAGGGACTCACGGGAAGATATCACAACACAACTCTACAAATAAAATAAGTCATACAAGCATCATATTACAAGCCAGGGGCCTCGAAGGCTCGAATACAAGAGCTCGATCATAGACGAGTCAGCGGAAGCAACAATATCTGAGTACAGACATAAGTTAAACAAGTTTGCCTTAAGAAGGCTAGCACAAACTGGGATACAGATCGAAAGAGGCGCAGGCCTCCTGCCTGGGATCCTCCTAAGTACTCCTGGTCGTCGTCAGCGGGCATCACGTAGTAGTAGGCACCTCCGGTGCAGTAGGAGTCGTCGTTGAAGGTGGCTTCTGGCTCCTGGGCTCCAACATCTGGTTGCGACAATCAGGTAGAAGGGATAGGGGGAAAAGAGGGAGAAAGCAACCGTGAGTACTCATCCAAAGTACTCGCAAGCAAGAAGCTACACTACATATGCATGGGTAAATGTGTAAAGGGCCATATCGGTGGACTGAACTGCAGAAAGCCAGAATAAGAGGGGGATAGCTAATCCTTTCGAAGACTACGCTTCTGGTAGCCTCCGTCTTGCAGCATGTAGAAGGGAGTAGACTGAAGTCCTCCAAGTATCATCGCATAGCATAATCCTAACCGATGATCCTCCCCTCGTCGCCCTGTGAGAGAGCGATCACCGGTTGTATCTGGCACTTGGAAGGGTGTGTTTTATTAAGTATCCGGTTCTAGTTGTCATAAGGTCAAGGTACAACTCCAAGTCGTCCTGTTACCGAAGATCACGGCTATTCGAATAGATTAACTTCCCTGCAGGGGTGCACCACATACCCCAACACGCTCGATCCCATTTGGCCGGACACACTTTCCTGGGTTATGCCCGGCCTCGGAAGATCAACACGTCGCAGCCCCACCTAGACCAACAGAGAGGTCAGCACGCCGGTCTAAACCTAAGCGCACAGGGGTCTGGGCCCATCGCCCTTGGCACACCTGCACGTTGCGTACGCGGCCGGAAGCAGAACTAGCCCCCTTAATACAAGAGCAGGCTTACGTTCCAATCCGGCGCGCGCCACTCAGTCGCTGACGTCACGAAGGCTTCGGCTGATACCACGACGCCGGGATACCCATAACTACTCCCGCGTAGATGGTTAGTGCGTATAGACCAAATGGCCAGACTCAGATTAAATATCCAGATCTCGTTAAGCGTGTTAAGTATTCGCGAACGTCGACCAGGGCCAGGCCCACCCCTCTCCTAGGTGGTCGGAACCTGCCCTGTCGCTCCGCCTCAAAGATCCACTCGCGGGTGCTCCTCAAGCCGACCCGTCTTTAGTCACCACATGTATCATGTATAAAGTATATAGTATATACCCGTGATCAACTCCCGAGTGATCACGGCCCGATAGTATAGCATGGCAGACGGACAAGGATGTAGGGCCACTGATGAAAAACTAGCATCCTATACTAAGCATTAGGATTGCAGGTAAGGTAACAACAGTAGTAGCAAGGACAGGCTATGCATCAGTATAGGATTAACGGGAAGCAGTAACATGCTACACTACTCTAATGCAAGCAGTATAGAGAAGAGTAGGCGATATCTGGTGATCAAAGGGGGGGCTTGCCTGGTTGCTCTGGCAAGAGAGAGGGATCGTCAACTCCGTAGTCGTACTGGGTAGCAGCGGCGTCGGTCCCGGTGTCTAGCGAGAGAAGAGGGGGGAGAAACAATAAATATTTAAGCAAACAGATGCATAGCGATGCATGACATGACAAGTAGCGGTGCTAGGGGTGCCCTATCGCGGTATGAGGTGATACCGGTGAAGGGGGGGAAACATCTGGGAGAGTATCCCCGGTGTTTCGCGTTTTCGCACAGATGAAACAGAGGGGGAAAGTTGCGTGTTCGCTATGCTAGGGATGCGTGGCGGATAAACGGGCTGTGTATTCAAATTCGTCTCGTCGTTCTGAGCAACTTTCATGTACAAAGTTTTTCCATCTGAGCTACGGTTTATGTTCTATGATTTTTCAAAGTTTTAAACAATTTCTAAAATTTCCTGAATTTATTTATTATTTCAGAATTAAAGGTGAAATTGCTAAGTGTACCCACAGCTTGTACACAACAATGTACTAAAGGGGCTGACAGGTGGGGTCCAGTTGACTCCCCAGTCAACAGTCAACTGGGACCGTTGACTGGTCAAAGGGGTCTAGTGGGACCCTCCTGTCAATGACTAGACTAGTCCAGTCAGCAGTTTGACTTGGTCAAACTGGACAGCAGGCCCACCTGTCATTGGCTATACTGTTAATTAACAGTAGTTAATTAGGTTAATTAAATTAGGATTAATTAAGTTAATTAATTAATTAATTAATTTTTTTTATTTTTTTATAACACACATTTTTTTTGTTCTGGGCGTGGGGCCTGCATGCCATTGGCCCAGGGGGGGTCTTAGCGGGCCATGGCGCTAGCGGTTACGGGCGGGCGCCGAACGAGGGGCGAACCGAGCCCCGACGGGGGCACTGGCGCCGGCGGCCAGGGCGGGGCTCACCGGCCGGCCGTTTCCGGCGGAGGAAGCCGACGCAGCAGGGGGCGCCGGAGGCAGCAGCGGGCGCGCTACGGCCCCGCGCGAGGCGGCAGAGGCGAGCAGGCGCGGCAGCAGCACAGCAGCGGCTGCAAGCAAAGCAGGGGCCGCGGCAGGGGAGGAGGCAGCGGCCCGTCGGGCTGCAGGGATGAGCGCAGGAGGAGGAGTCGGGGGCGCGGCCGAAGCGCGAGCAACGCTCAGCTGCAGGCGCTGGCGTGGAAGGGGGCGCGCGGACGCGGGCCAGTGCGCGGGGCAAGGCGCGTGCGCAGGCGCGTGCAGGGCGTGCGGGAGCACGGCCGGAGCATGGGATGCGGCGGAGGGGGCGCCGCGAGCGCGGGTGCAGGACGCGCGCGAGCTCGGGCGTGGGGTGGCAGGCGTGTACACGAGGAGGGGCAAGCAACGGCGGGAGCGCCATCACGCGTGCTCTCGACACGGGCGGCGGACGATGCATAGGGACGGCAGAGGCGAGAGGCGAGGGCCGCCGCGGTAAGGTACTAGGCGGGGGAAGGAGGACCGGGGTCCTCACCGTCCGTTGGAGGGAAGGGGCGTCGAGGCGCGGTGAAGCCTTTGGGGAGGAGGACGGGGACGCGTCTTCGGCGAGGAGGAGACGAAGAGGACGAGGCGACGGGCAGTGGCGGGTTCCGGCGAGGAGGAGGCCGTGGCACGGGCGCGCGGGAGGGGGTCGTCGCCGGCGGGCGGCTTCAGGCGATGGCGTCGAGTGGCGGCGGGGCGGAGTCGAACGCCCCCATTCCCGATCTGGATCGGGGAGGGAGAGCGAGGAGTGGGGGGAGTGGGGAGTGGTTAGCGCTAGGGTTTCGGGGTCCAGGGGGATCGGATAAGGGAGTGGGGGGTGCGTGGGGGGGGGGGGCGGCTGGGCCGGGGGGGCGGCCCGTTCGGTCGGCTGAGGCCAACTAGGCCACTTGGCCCAGCGGGGGGGGGGGCTTTCTCTTTTTTTTGTTAGTTTAGTTTTTTTTTCTTTTATTTATTTTCCTTTTCTGTCTTTATTTATTTTAAAATACTTAGGCAGTCTATAAAATTGTGTTTATTACACCATATTGACCTATGTAAAATATGGCATCTCCCGAACACTTTTTTTTTAATTTTGAAAAACTTTTATTGTTTGCTTTGATTTTGAAATTTGAATTCGAATGGGATTGAATCATCGCGAGGTTTACAACAGTAAGAGTGGTGACGAGGCATCATTAGCAGAGGTTACTGTAGCTTGATTATCCGGGCGTTACAAAGATGACAGAGTTGTTGGAGTAGATCGTCATCACACGATGATTGCCCCGGCGGCGTTCTGGCGCCACCGGAAGAGAGGGGGAGAGAGCCCCCCTCCTTCTTCTTCTTCCTTGGTCTCCCCCTGGATGGGAGGAGGGTTTCCCCTCTGGTTCTTGGCCGCCATGGCTCCTGGAGGGCATGAGCCCCTTCTAGATTGGATCTCTCTCTGTTATCTTCCGTTTCGCGTTTCTATTTTCTGGCTGAAAACCGTTTCTTATATTTCCAGAGATCCATAACTCCGATTGGGCTGAAATTTTGAGGTTTTTCTATCTGGATATTATCTTTCTTGTGGCAGAAGGACACCTCTAACCGACTTACAAGGAAGCCACAAGCCTGTTAGGCGCGCACAGGGTAGGGGGCATGCCCCTTGAGCTTGTGGGCCCCTCGCATCGTCTCACGTTGATTCTTTTTTTCCAAAAATCACATATATTCGAGAATAAATTCCGTAAATTTTTATCGTGTTTGGACTTCGTTTGATATGGATTTTCTGCGAAACAAAAAACATGCAACAAATAAGAACTGGCACTAGGCACTGGATCAATATGTTAGTCTAAGAAAATCATATAAATTGTTGCCAAAAGTATGTGAAAGTTATAATATAATGGCATGAAACAATAAAAAAATTATAGATACGACGGAGACGTGTGAGGGGCCTTAGCATGATGACCTCCCCGGTTGTCTACTACAAGTTTTGCTCGTCTCCAGTGAGGGACGGCGATGACGGTGGCGCGCTTTCAACTTGCTTCAGTGCTTGTAGTCATTGCTAGGTGGTCTAGAAATCTAGATGTAATTTTTTTAGTGTTTGTTGTACTACCATGATTGAAGATGAATAGCTCAGAAGTTTTCCTGGGAAAAAACATGAAGCTAGCACGATGGAGGGGGTACTCGGTGATGGAGAATGCATTGTTGCACGATACATGGTTGACCACAAGTGTAGGGTTTTGTAGGTATAAAGCAAAAGGGCATGATAGTTGACAACATGTGCATTCTTGTTTCATGAGCACATGCACTATGAGCCCTACAATTTGGATGTGATCATGCTCACAATGCAAAGTCATGTCGTTGGTACACCATTTCAAATGCCATCATGAAGTATTGCAATGTGAGTGCACGAGTGGAAAGAATGTGGCCATCAGGCGCGTCAATCATGGAGATCGTAACTTTTCCTTCTTGTTGCTCTACATGTTGGTCAATTATTTGATTCACTCACTATTGCGACTTGATGATCATGTCATTGTATATCTCACACGCACTAGCATGATGTACCAAAGGACGGAGGGTAAGCCCTCCACTTTGATGCATTGTTGGATGAAGGTCAAGGGAGAGCCCATGTGGGTGAACAACATGCGTCGATGAAGAAGCTCAAGCTTGAGGAGATAAATCTTGAGATGAAGGCCGCTTTCGAGGAATTTTATTGAATTTGGGATCGATGAATTCGAAAAACTTTTTGAATATCTTACGCTTTTATTAGGATTTACATGCATGGTTGAATTGCTATTGATCGATCATTCAAACTGAGGCTGCATGGCAGACATTTGATTTAGTTTCTTTAAGGGGCGGACATTTGGTGTACTGGGTTGGATGGTCAGCTTCGCTACCGCTGTTCACCGACACGTCTGGACGTGTGTGTGTCCATTTTGAAGGACAGTGTTGGCGATGCCCTAATGTTTGCTCTCTGGTGCGAAAAAATGTCTTTCATCCACCATTTCTTTGTATGTTACCCCATGCTACTTGTGAGCTGCGTTGGGATTTCCCCGAAGAGGAGAGGATGATGCAGTACAGTAGAGATAAGTATTTTCCTCGGTTAAGAACCATGGTTATCAATCTAGCAGGAGAACCACACGAAACCTCGTGAACATCACCTACACACAAAAGAGCGAATACTTACACCCAATGCGATCAAGGGAGTTGTCAATCCCCTCGACGGTTAATTGCAAGGACTAAATCTGATAACGATAGATGGATAATATAAAACAAAAAAAAGAATGGTAAATAAATTACAACAATGTATTTTTGGATTTTAATATATGATAAAGGTAGACCCGAGGGCCATAGTTTTCACTAGAGGATTCTCTCTCGAACAAAAAGCATACGGTGGGTAAACAAATTACTATTGGGCAATTGATAGAAAAGTGCATAGTTATGATGATATTCAAGGCAATGATCATGTAGGTAGACATCACGTCCAAGACAAGTAGACCGATCCTGCCTGTATCTACTACTATTACTCCACTCATCAACCATTATCCAGCATGCATCTAGAGTATTAAGTTAATGAAAAACGGAGTAATGCCTTAAGCAAGATGACATGATGTAGACAAAGTAAATCCAATCAATATGAATAAACCCCGTCGTTTTCCCCTTAATGGCAACAATACAAATACGTGCCAGATCCCCTTCTATCACTGGGTTTGAGCACCGCAAGATTGAGCCCATTACAAAGCACCTCTCCCACTGCAAGATAAATCGTTCTAGTTGGCCAAACTAAATGGATAGATCGAAGAGAAATACAAAGCTATACCAATCATACATATGTGAATTCAGGAAAGAATCAAATTTTTCTCATGAATAATCTGATCATAAACCCACAATTCATTGGATCCCAACAAATACACCGCAAAAGAAGGTTACATCAAATAGATATCCAAGAACATCGAGGAGAACATTGTATTGAAGATCAAAGAGAGAAAAGAAGCCATATAACTACTAGCTATGGATCCGTAGGTCTGTGGTAAACTACTCACATCATCGGAAGGGCAGCAAGGTTGATGTAGAAGCCCTCCGTGATCGATTCCCCCTCCGGTAGAGTACCGAAAAAACCTCGAGATGGGATCTCGGAAGAACATAAACTTGCGGTGACGAAAAAAAGTATTTTGGATGGCTCTTTGTTGGTTTCCCAATTTTAGAGAATTTATAGAGCTAGAATTATGTCACACGGAGCCCTGAGGGACCCACAAGGTACTAGGGTGCCCCCAGGATGCACCCTAGTGCCTTGGCATCTACTCGTTTGCCTATTGGTCTTCTCCCGAAGTTTCTAGGGTCTCTCTTGTCCAGAAAAAATCATCAAAAAGTTTCATGAATTTGGACTTCGTTTGGTATTGATTTTCTAGAAAACCAAAAAGAGGCAAAAAAACAACAACTGACACTTGGCACTGGATTAATAAATTAGTCCCAAAAAGATATATAATTGCATATAAAACATCCAAGATTGATACTATCACTACAAAAAAAGACACTTCTGTGATGATACGTGTTTGTCATAGTAGGTCACGTTTTCTGTCATGCATGTACATCCATGACAATTTTATGATAGAATCAAGATAGTCATACATGTGTTGTCGTAGAAGTGTTCCATGACATTACCAAAATTATCATCACGGAAGTATCCACTTCCATGACGACAAACCGTGCGTCATAGAAGTGTTTTCGTCAAGGGTGACCGACACACGGCATCCACCGTAACAGGTCGCGTTAAGCTATCGGGTCTGGTTTTGGATCCGATAACCCGTTAATAGCCCGGACCAATGGGGATTTTCCACGTGTAAAATTCTCATTGACCAGAGGAAACACATGTTGGCTCACCATTGGGACAGATGTCATCCACTCATTGGACAGGAGGCGCCTATGATACATCGACACATGGCACGACCCAACAAAGGCCCATTCCGGTGAAAAGGCTGGCTCGTTTGACTTGGTCAAAAGGTAACGGCCGGCCCAGGGGAAGCATGTTAACGACATGTTCGTATATCACCCATTTACGGCCCGTTACGGCCTATCGGAATTAAGCCTAGTAGCTTCATCTGGGACGTCCAACATGATTCCAGCCTGTTGTTACTTCCGGCCCATGTATGGCCCATGATGTCTTTCGGCCCATATGAGGCCCTTCGTAACTCTGGGCCCAATAAAGGCCCGAGATGAAACTGACCCATAATGAATAGTGTATCACTTTATACCCATTAATGACCCATTATTCTATCGGCCGTTTCTAGCCCGTGTTAACTTTCTACCTTCTAAGGGCCCATTTATTCTTGGGCTCATTTCTAGAATTCGGTTAGTTACAATCCGTTACTGGCCCATTCCGTTTGTGGGCCAAATTTAGCCCGTGGTTACATTGGGCTCGTTTGTGGCACGTTAACCCATTGGGTTGTTTCCATAGCGTTATCAAATACGGCCTATTAACGGCCCGTTATGGTCCACGAATAGTATGGCCCATGTTTGGCGAAATGATTATACGCCCCATAGAAGGCCCATGGATCCTACGGCCCGTAGAAGACCAATGGACCCTACGGCCCATAGAAGGCCCATGGATCATAAGGCCCGTAGAAAGTCCATGGATCCTACGGCCAGTAGAAGGCCCATGGATCCTACGGCCCGTAGGAGGCCCATGGTTACAACAGTCTGTGCGTTGCCATGATTATTGTGGCCTAGTTACCAAAAATAGGTTATTGTGGCCACTAGAAAAACGCGGAAAAAGAACTGCAGTGACTACAAGCAAACAACTAAACAAGACAATAAGGAAATAAATAAGCAAGCAACTAACGCTAGCCTATTACAACTATTACACATATTACATCCATTGGGCATCAAAGTTCGCCACCAGTGCAAATATAGGGAACAAAGCAGCATATTATATACATTGGCCGTCAAAATTGGCCACCGGTGCAAATAAACGCGGCAGCAAAACAAGTCCATAACTGAAACAACTTCAGAAGAGCTCAAGAAACGTTATCATGGGCATCCACCATGCTGGCAATAAGCTTAGCAAGCTTATTAGCTTTGTCCTGTTTGGTGCTAAAATCCTCCAACGCTTGTTGTTGCACCAGAAAGTATGCATATGAATGCTCCAGGGACTTCCGCAGTCCTTCCGCTTCTTGTCGCAGCACAGCTGATCGATGTCTTTCTGCTTGTAGTTGAGACTTAAGAAACCGAACTAATTCAGACAGTGAGTTTGAATAGCTTGTGTAAGAGGTAGTGGCCAGTAACTCGAACACTAAACCAAGAAAGGACTTTGGGGTTGTCTCACTGTCTTCAAGATAGTCTTTCTTAGTTATTTTATCAGCTTTGTTGGAGACCAACAAGGATGTCTCAATATCCTGAACCTTATCTGCATTACTTCCTTTACCATTGCTTAATAAGGCACTCTTCCCCAATATCCTGTCAGCATTCTAAAAGAAAAAACAAGCAGACATATAACAGGTTTAGCATGTACTAGTATATGAAACTCATTTTCGGTGAACCAGTTCATTAGTAAGGTGGACAGGATTAAACTACCAAGTCTTCTATTGCCAAGTACTAGTACATAATAAAATCATCAAACAAACATATATCTATGTCCTATGGTCACTGCATTGTCTTGCCAAATCAAAATAGAGACACGGTTCAAATCATATCAGTTCAAGACAAAACAGCAGTGAGAGAATACAAAGCGTGGGAAACTACACGACACAACAAGATTTCAGATGGGTATGACGGTTCTACATGTACAATAACACTATTGGCTCTGTTGTGATGCTAGTAATGTGTGTGATATGAGAAGTCAACTGTATACACAATTGAAATTGAAATCAACAGAGCTATTGATAAGAGCAAACCTGTTAAAGAAACATGCATGAACATACCTGTTGTGCCATTGGAGTTTCCATTGGATCCTTCAATTTAAAAATAAGTTTGTATGAGTAAATAAAGTGATACAAGAGAAACACAGTATGCATGATAGCAATGGAATCTTATATTAGAACAGTTGTTCTTCAGGTTTAAGCACTTGTTCTACATGAACAGAGTACAGTAAGACACAAGAATACAACACTTAAAAATGAGCTCATAGACCTTACCACATTCTTGGTTCGGGACCAGTACAGAACAAGGCGTTCCCAGTCATCGTCCAGTAAATGTGTCTCAGGAGAACGTAAGGGAATTTGATGAGTTCCTTTGCTAGTGAAGTACGTTTTCTTCAGGTAATTATGATACTGCCACCAAGCATTCTTGAAGATAGCAAAGGTATTAGCACAGGTTACCTCATCCTGAGTTTCCAAATCGGTCCTTCTCTATAGAGAAAAATGGGAAAATTTGCTGTATTATAACCATCATGGAGGTAGAATGTATGGGACAAAGCAAAGTAATTGCCATGAATAATATTACTTACATATAACTCCTGGACAAACACCTACAACTGGCATTTTCCTTCATCTTCATTATAAAATTTCCAAGATTGGAAGATACGCACATAGGATTTAACAACATCAAATGTGATAGATGCTAAACTACGACTGGCTGGTTGTGCTTCCTCCACAGGAATAGGCGTACTAACTGGTGGAGTTGGGGTTCGTCGTGGTAGTACTGGCCCTTTGGGCACTGGAGCTGCCTTACTAACTGCTCTTGTTTGGGAGCTCTATGGTGGAGATGGTCTTGTGTCAACAGGAACTGGGTTACTATCTGCTGTGGTTGGGGTTAGATTGGGTGAAGCTGGTTCTCTGACCATCGCAGTAGGGGTACAATCTGCGAGAGTCTGGGTTATGTGTGGTAGGGTTGGTTCTTGTGCATGTACAAACAGGGTGCTGTCTCCACCAAAAGGTACCACTGTTTTATTTGAAGACGTGTTTTTACTCCGCTAGATACTGGCATCACCCGCTCCAATTCAAATGGCTGATAAACAGGAAACATAGTTGAATGTACAAACATTGTATGAGAGACAGATGCAATAGATAGTGCAGAAAAAAGAGGGCATGCAATAGTTGACATGTATATTGTTTAACTAAAACAGATAGCATGACATAATTTCACATATATGATGTCTATCTAAACCGGATAGCATAGCATAACATAATTCAAATATATGATGAATAACTAAACAGGATTGCATGACATAATTCACATACATGTTATCTAAGTAATCAGGATCGCATGATTTAATTCACATATGTGATTTATATGCTAAACAGAGGGCATTCGATATGATGTCTGAACTAAAAACATGGTGTTGAATATTGTGTATATGATGTCTAAATTATGCAATGCAAGACACCATATGCATGATATGAGCAGTATAACCATGCCAAGTTAGAGCATACACCTCGGTGGGGGAATAGGACTGGTCATCTGTCTCTGAATCCATCTCTGAGGAGCTATCGGGACCCAACAAGAAATTTGCTTCTATAGGTAGCACTGTCTACTCTGAAGGCCTTGTTTTCACTCCAGATTTTTCCATCTCCCACCCAAATGGCTGATTCATGGGAAGAGTAGTTTAATGTACAAACATTGTCAACAAATGGAAATATAATGAAGAAAAGGATGAGCAAGATATCATTTAAATATATGATGCCTGGTTAAACAGGATGTCATTGCACATTTCACATATATTATGGCTGGCTAAAAGACATGAGACTGCATAATTCCCATATATGATATAGAAACTAAATATGTGGCATTACAAAACATGTCTAAACTAAGCAGATGACATATATGATGTCAAAAGTAGGCACTGCAAGGCAACATATGCATGATATGACTAACATCATCATGTCAAGGTAGAGCAAACACCTTGGGGGTAAATAGGTGTGGTTAGATGCGTCTGAATCCACCTCAGAACAGATATCTTCCTCTGGATTACAACCTGGAGAGGGGGGTTGCCATTGAACCCACCATGGAGCAATGTCTGCATGACATTGTATTGCCGCGCAAAACTCTTCTCTTTTTCTCTACATGTTCAACATGACTGTGTACAATATCTGACATGCATACGAAAAAAATATGGTGAGATTATGTAAGGAGAGCATGCAGAGATCTAGACTGATGGTAACAACCAGTGGATGGATCCAAAAATAATGATAGCAGGCTGATGATTGCTTTAATTTAATAAAAATACAAATGATGATTGCTTTACTATTTGTTTCCCACCCAAGATGAACTACATAGGCATACCCTAGGTGAACCAGATATTAGACAGAGATACTATTCATTGCTGCCTCGGTATGTGCCCCACAACTAATTTAGAACTCAACTTTGAATATTAATTTGGACCTGACTTGGAGTCGAAGAGGTGAACATGACGATAAAGTAGCATGTAATTTTAAGCAATGCATAACATAAGCATAAACAAAAGAGTGTGACCTCTCTTGTGGACCCGTGTACTCCTCAGGTTCATCTACTGAGTCAATGATGGTGATGCTGTTGCGGTGGGTACCAGCAGCAGAGAAGGAGATCTGAGGCGGCAAAAGACGGTCAGGAGTCGTGATGTCTGGTTTGGTGGATGCTTCTGCCGATGTAGCATCTCAGGTGAGGTCGACGACTTCGTGGCAGGAGCAGGACAAACCACACAAAGTTTCCTTCGACACCTACCTGTAACTGAAGTAATTCTGTAAGGGCTCATTTGGATTGCATGATTCTAAAAACGCAGGGATAGGAAAAACACCGGAATAGGATAGGAATGCACATGGTAAACAGAGCATTTGTAAACACAGGAATTCTGTCAACTTGGATGTCTGGTTCACAGGAATTGGAAGAGCAGAGGAATGCAAAGAAACATGGACAAAATAAAGTGAGACCATATGAGCATGTACAGTTAGAATGTTATTCTGTCACTAATGCACTTGGTCTTGTTTTCATGCACATGATTTTGAAAAGTAGGTCCACGTGGATGTTTTGCTCCATTCCTTTCAACAAAATGCATGAATAATTAAATAGTAGAGTGCCATAGGAAAATTTCCTATTGCTATGTTTTTCCATTGAACCAAAATAGCCCTAATGGATCAACATGAATGTAGAGTAATAAGTGATGCAACAAGTGTACAACCTCTTTGCCATAGGCGTGTTGATCTCAGCATCATTGGGTTGGCCGCTAAAGAAGTTGAGGCAGAGGTGGCTGTCGGAGGTGTGGAGGAAGATCTGAGGAATCTGTAGACGGCATCCAGGGCACTAGCAAGCTGCCCATGTGTTCCATGGAACATCAACATGATCAAGGGGAGGCCTTATTTGCAGATATGAAGAGGGGTGTTGGTATATTTTTTCAAAATTGACATAGTTTCCTTCCTATCCTTCAGATATAAATCGAACGGCCTATATTACACGATGGAAGGCACACCATCATCAACAACTCTGTTTTTATAAGAATAGAGATAAAATATATTATATGTTGTATAACATGTTCATAACCACACCATGTGTATCACCGTTATATATATTCACGCATGCGTCAGTTTAAATCGCTATGATAAAATTTTCAAATATCTGAATTCGCTTTTTATAATGAATCATGATCTCTATTCGTCTTTTACACCCACACAATCCTCTTATCTTTGTAGCCAGCGCTAACTTTCTCTCGTGCATGCACACACCCGCATCCCTCTCACCCTCCCTCAGCATTCTCTAGCTCCATCGCGCAAATTCGTCTTTTCACTTTAGGTCGTTCACCCATGGTGTGTGTAGGGCCCCCAGCTCCTTCTTTATGGCACACATCGATCGATATGCCTCTCTAGCCAGGTGTGCCTACCACAAACACAAGCTTCCCCTCTTCTCTTCTCACCGTCCATGCCTCACTCCAACCACTCTTTTCATCGATCTCGTACTCGCACACTCCTTCCCCCTCGATATAGTATGCATCTCGCACCACCTCCTAGATGCATCCCTCTCTCTCTCTATCATTCTCCCCGGGCCTTATTTGCTTCTAACACATACATGCATGTATACCGATTGATCTCCCTACATATACCTAGGTCAACTTTAACTATTCCCCCCCACCCATCGATCGACGTACCTCACAAGTTATGTCTCTCCTTTCTCTGACAAAGGACGATTCATCTTCCTATGTAGTCACATCTACTTACAACAGCCATATCGCCCCCCTCATCATTCGTGCATGCCTCCTGACCCGTCTCTCGCACGCACGTGCACAGACAGGCAGCCATCCCCTCTCTTATTGATATTGCAGGCGTGCCCTCCGTTTGTCTAGCAAGCCTCTCCCACCATGGGCGGATTCAGGACCCAGGCAAAAGGGCAGTGGCCTCGGGCATAAGGCCCATCTCCTTTGTATTTTTTAACACTGTAGCTACAGTCAACTAAGCTGCCTGGGCCTTGGCCCAGTTCGCCTGGGGCCTAGCCCATTCCTAGGTCCGCCACTGTCTCCCACCATTTGTTAGAAGCAACTCCACTACCACCCCCTCCAACACTCTAGCTCTGTCTCTATCCCAACCTTATTCCTCTCCTACACATATGCATGGATGCCGATCGATCTCCCTTAATACATAAGGTAGGCCTCTCTCCTCCTCCACACATATACCAGCCATTGTACCTCTATAATTAATTAGGCCTCCCCCCACCACACACCGATAGTCGAGCGCTCTAGGTAGTATCCATGCCACATAGACAAACTGCACCTGTCCCCTCTCATGTTCCAGTAGGACAGTGATACGTCTCCGTCGTATCTATAATTCTTGATTGTTCCATGCCAATATTCTACAACTTTCATATACTTTTGACAACTTTTTATACTATTTTTGGGACTAACATATTGATCCAGTGCCCAGTTCCAGTTCCTGTTTGTTGCATCTCTTTCGTTTCGCAGAATATCCATATCAAACGGAGTCCAAACAGGATAAAAACTGACGGAGATTTTTTTGGAATATATATGATTTTTGGGAAGAAAAATCCACGTGAGACGATGCCCGAGGGGGCCACGAGGCAGGGGGGCACGCCCCAGGGGGCAGGCGCGCCCCTGACCCTCATGGCCACCCCATAAGGCGGTTGGTGCCCTTCTTTCGCCGCAAGAAAGCTAATATCCGGATAGAGATCGTGTTAAAATTTCAGCCCAATCGGAGTTACGAATCTCCGAGAATATAAGAAACGGTGAAAGGGTAGAATCTGAGAACGCAGAAACAAAGAGAGACACAGATACAGATCCAATCTCGGAGGGGCTCTCGCCCCTCCCATGCCATGGAGGCCAAGGACCGGAGGGGAAACCCTTCTCCCATCTAGGGAGGAGGTCAAGGAAGAAGAAGACGAAGGCCCCCCCTCCCCTTCTCTTCCGGTGGCGCCGGAACGCTGCCGTGGCCATCATCATCATCACCGTGATCTACACCAACACCTCCGCCATCTTCACCAACATCTCCATCACCTTCCCCCTCTATCTACAACGGCCCCCTCTCCCGCAACCCGTTGTACCCTCTACTTGAACATGGTGCTTTATGCTTCATATTATTATCCAATGATGTGTTGCCATCCTATGATGTCTGAGTAGATTTTCGTTGTCCTATCGGTGGTTGATGAATTGCTATGATTGATTTAATTTGCTTGTGGTTATGTTGCTGTCCTTTGGTGCCCATCATATGAGCGCGTGCGTGGATCAAACCATAGGGTTAGTTGTATGTTGATAGGACTATGTATTGGAGGGCAAGAGTGACAGAAGCTTCAACCTAGCATAGAAATTGATGCATACAGGATTGAAGGGGGACCAATATATCTTAATGCTATGGTTGGGTTTTACCTTAATGAATGTTAGTAGTTGCGGATGCTTGCTAATAGTTCCAATCATAAGTGCATAGAATTCCAAGTCAGGGATGACATGCTAGCAGTGGCCTCTCCGACATAATACTTGCTATCGGTCTAGTAAAGTAGCCAATTGCTTAAGGGGCAATTTCGCAACTCCTACCACCACTTTTCCACACTCTCTATATTTACTTTATTGCTTCTTTACTTACAACAACACCTACAAAGTACTTCTAGTTTCATACTTGTTCTAGATAAAGCGAACATCAAGCGTGCGTAGAGTTGTATCGGTGGTCGATAGAACTTGAGGGAATATTTGTTCTGCCTTTAGCTCCTCATTGGGTTCGACAATCTTACTTATCAAAAACTGTTGCGATCCCCTATACTTGTGGGTTATCAAGACCTTTTTCTGGCGCCGTTGTCGGGGAGCAATAGCGTGGGGTGAATATTCTCGTGTGTGCTTGTTTGCTTTATCACTAAGTAATTTTTATTTGCTGTTCTTAGTTGTTTTCTATCTTTAGTTATGGGTAGGAAACGCAAAATACCAAAAAAATTAGTTGTACCTACTAAACCAATGGTTGAAGAACCACTCAAAATCTATCACACTGCTGAAGCTTATTACTTGGATCATCTTCGATCCCTATGTGCTCGTGCTGAAACCCCAACTAGCTTAGTTGAGGGCAAATCCTTAGATGAGCATGCTTGTTATGTGCGACACCGAATATCTGAAAAAGGGAAAATTTTACTGGGTCAAATTCATCGTTTGCAATGCTATGCTTGGAATTTATGCTAAATATATGATATTACTTGTTGTTCTAAAAACCCTAAGAAACACCTTCCCTATCAATGTGAGTTTAGTGATAATGGAATCGTATCTTCGTATGCTAAGGGTGTTTATAGTTACTATGATGTTCAACAAATTGAAGAATTTGTGTCTTTTAAGGGTGCTTATGAAATTGCTTCTTTGATTGAAACGTATGATGCTACTCTTTACAAATCTGAAAAAATTTCCATACTTAAATATTGCTATGATAATTATGCTTCTAATGCCTGTGTTGAACCATATATTAAGGACTACCCCGCTATCCAAGAAGAGACTAATATTTTGCAGTCTATGGAAGAAGAAATTGATGAAACTGTGAGCTCATTGGATGAAAAAGATGAGGAGGAGAGCGAAGAACAAAAGGAGGAAGAGCGGATTAGCTACCCGTGCCCACCTTCTAATGAGAGTAACTCTTCAACTCATACATTGTTTAATTTCCCTTCGTGCTTACCAAAGGATGATTGCTATGATGATTGTTATGATCCCTTTGATTCTCTTGAAATATCCCTTTTTGATGATGCTTGCCATGCTTGTGGCCAAGATGCCAATATGAATTATGCTTATGGAGATGAACTTGCTATAGTTCCTTATGTTAAACATGAAATTGTTGCTATTGCATCCACGCATGATAGTCCTATTATCTTTTTGAATTCTCCCGACTACACTATATCGGAGAAGTTTGCACTTATTAAGGATTATATTGATGGGTTGCGTCTTACTATTACACATGATGATTTTGATGAATATAATATGCATGTGCTTGCTGATCCTACTTGCAATTATTATGAGAGAGGAACTATATCTCCACCTCTCTATGTTTCCAATACGATAAAATTGCAAGCAACTGTTTATACTATGCATTGGCCTTTACTATGTGTGCATGAATTGTTCTTTTATGACATGCCGATGCATAGGAAGAGAGTTAGACTTCGTTGTTGCATGATATATGTTACTTTGTGCTCACTACTAAATTAGAAATCATTGTTAATTAAAATTGGCTTTGATATACCTTGGGATCCGGGTGGATTCGTTACTTGAGCACTATATGCCTAGCTTAATGGCTTTAAAGAAAGCGCTGCCAGGGAGACAACCCGGAAGTTTTAGAGAGTCATTTATTTCTGTTGAGTGCTTTCATATAGTTTAAAAAACAACAAAAATAAAGAGGGGAACCCAAAACTTTTTCAAAAAGGAAAGTGAAAATGAGAAAGACAAGCATTGTTGAAGTGGGAGAGCTCCTTGAACTTTGTTCATGCTCACGGCAACTTTGTGAATCTTGATTACAGAAACTTTTCAACAAAAATAATTATCCCCTTGTACAATTCCATTGTATTATAAAAATAATGTGCCAAGGTTTGCCTTTAGGATGTTTACATTTGCTTGATGGTTTGTACGGTGCAGGACATAAACTTTGGCTGTAGTGCGTGATTCTACATTTTTAGCTGGAACATCAAATGGTTCTGATTCTTTTTGCACTATCTTTCTATACAAATTGTTTATTTTTACTAATTTTGGTAGAATTTTTCAAGTATCATAAGTATGGTGAATGTTCAGATTATTACAAACTGTTCTGTTTTAGACAGATTCTGTTTTTGATGCATAATTTGCTCGTTTTGATGAAACTATCAATTCATATCTGTGGGTTAAGACATGAAAAGCTATATTACAGTAGAAAAAATGCAAAAAAAACAAAATATGAATTGGTTTGCAACAGTACTTAGAGTAGTGATTTGCTTTATTATACTAACGGATCTTACCGAGTTTTCTGTTGAAGTTTTGTGTGGATGAAGTGTTCGATGATCGAGAAGGTCTTGATATGAGAAGAAGGAAGAGAGGCAAGAGCTCAAGCTTGGGGATTCCCGAGGAACCCCAAGTTAATAGTCAAGGAGACTCAAGCGTTAAGCTTGGGGATGCCCCGGAAGGCATCCCCTCTTTCCTCAACAAGTATCGGTATGTTTTCGGATTCGTTTCGTTCATGCG
Source organism: Triticum urartu (assembly GCF_056163025.1). NCBI lineage: Eukaryota > Viridiplantae > Streptophyta > Magnoliopsida > Poales > Poaceae > Triticum > Triticum urartu. The sequence goes on along the minus strand of NC_141875.1, from coordinate 204,021,028 downwards.
ATATGTGCAATCTTGGAGCGTCTTTTGCATTTAGTTTTCATTTTTCTTTTATGCACCATGCTGGTATGAGATAGTCCTTGTTTGATTTGTAGAATGCTCTATGCACTTCACTTATATCTTTTGAGTATGGCTTTATAGAATGCTTCATGTGCTTCACTTATATCATTTGAAGTTTGGATTGCCTGTTTCTCTTCACTTAGACAACCGCCATTTGTAGAATGCTCTTTTACTTCACTTAGATTTGTTAGAGCATGGGAATATCTTTTGTAGAAAGAATTAAACTCTCTTGCTTCACTTATATCTATTTAGAGAGATGACAGGAACTGGTCATTCACATGGTTAGTCATAAAATCCTACATAAAACTTGTAGATCAGTGAATATGATATGTTTGATTCCTTGCAATAGTTTTGCGATATAAAGATGGTGATATTAGAGTCATGCTAGTGGGTAGTTGTGGATTAGTAGAAATACTTGTGTTGAGGTTTGTGATTCCCGTAGCATGCACGTATGGTGAACCATTATGTGATGAAGTCGGAGCATGATTTATTTATTGATTGTCCTCCTTATGAGTGGCGGTCGGGGACGAGCGATGGTCTTTTCCTACCAATCTATCCCCCTAGGATCATGCGCATAGTACTTTGTTTCGATAGCTAATAGACTTCTGCAATAAGTATGTGAGTTCTTTATGACTAATGTTGAGTCCTGGATTATACGCACTCTCACCCTTCCACCATTGCTAGCCTCTCTAGTACCACGCAACTTTCGCCGGTACCATAAACCCACCATATACCTTCCTCAAAACAGCCACCATAGCTACCTATCATGGCATTTCCATAGCCATTCCGAGATATATTGCCATGCAACTTCCATCATCATCATATACATGACTTGAGCATCATTGTCATATTGCTTTGCATGATCGTAAGATAGCTAGCATGATGTTTTCATGGCTTGTCCGTTTTTTGGATGTCATTGCTACGCTAGATCATTGCACATCCCGGTACACCGCCGGAGGCATTCATATAGAGTCATATCTTTGTTCTAGTATCAAGTTGTAATATCGAGTTGTAATTAAATAAAAGTGTGATGATCATCATTATTAGAGCATCGCCCCAGTGAGGAAAGGATGATGGAGACTATGATTCCCCCACAAGTCGGGATGAGACTCCAGACTTTAAAAATAAATAAAAGAGGCCAAAGAATCCCAAATAAGAAAAAGAGGCCAAAGAAGCCCACAAAAAAACAAAAAAAGAGAGAAAAAGAGAGAAGGGGCAATGTTACTATCTTTTTACCACACTTGTGCTTCAAAGTAGCACCATGTTCTTCATATAGAGAGCCTCTTGAGTTATCACTTTCATATACTAGTGGGAATTTTCATTATAGAACTTGGCTTGTATATTCCGATGATGGGCTTCCTCAAACGCCCGAGGTCTTCATGAGCAAGCAAGTTGGATGCACACCCACTTAGTTTTAGTTTGAGCTTTCATACACTTATAGCTCTTAGTGCATCCGTTGCATGGCAATCCCTACTCACTCACATTGATATCTATTGATGGGCATCTCCATAGCCCGTTGATACGCCTAGTTGATGTGAGACTATCTTCTCCTTTTTGTCTTCTCCACAACCACCATTCTATTCCACCTATAGTGCTATGTCCATGGCTCACGCTCATGTATTGCGTGAAAGTTGAAAAGGTTTGAGAACGTCAAAAGTATGAAACAATTGCTTGGCTTGTCATCGGGGTTGTGCATGATGTGAATATTTTGTGTGGTGAATATGGAGCATAGCCAGACTATATGATTTTGTAGGGATAACTTTCTTTGGCCATGTTATTTTGAAAAGACATGATTGCTTTATTAGTAGGCTTGAAGTATTATTGTTTTTATGTCAAATGATAGACTATTGCTTTGAATAACTCGTATCCTAATATTCATGCCATGATTAGATATGTGATCAAGATTATGCTAGGTAACATTTCACATCAAAAATTATCTTTTTATCATTTACCTACTCGAGGACGAGCAGGAATTAAGCTTGGGGATGCTGATACGTCTCCATCGTATCTATAATTTTTTATTGTTCCATGCCAATATTCTACAACTTTCATATACTTTTGGCAAGTTTTTATAATATTTTTGGGACTAACATATTGATCCAGTGCCCAGTGCCAGTTCCTGTTTGTTGCATGTTTTTTTGTTTCGCAGAATATCCATATCAAACGGAGTCCAAACGGGATAAAAACTGATGGAGATTTTTTTTTGGAATATATATGATTTTTGGGAAGAAAAATCCACGCGAGACGATGCCCGAGGGGGCCACGAGGCAGGGGGGCACGCCCCAGCGGGGAGGCGCGCCCCTGACCCTCGTGGCCACCCCGTAAGGCGGTTGGTGCCCTTCTTTCGCTGCAAGAAAGCTAATATCCGGATAGAGATCGTGTTAAAATTTCAGCCCAATCGGATTTACGGATCTCCGGGAATATAAGAAACGGTGAAATGGTAGAATCTGAGAACGCAGAAACGGAGAGAGACAGAGAGACATATCGAATCTTGGAGGGGCTCTCGCCCCTCCCATTCCATGGAGGCCAAGGACCAGAGGGGAAACCCTTCTCCCATCTAGGGAGGAGGTCAAGGAAGAAGAAGACGAAGGCCCCCCCTCTCCCCTTCTCTTCCGGTGGCGCCGGAACGCTGCCGTGGCCATCATCACCGTCACCGCGATCTACACCAACACCTCCGCCATCTTCACCAACATCTCCATCACCTTCCCCCCTCTATCTACATCGGTCCCCTCTCCCGCAACCCGCTGTACCCTCTACTTGAACATGGTGCTTTATGCTTCATATTATTATCCAATGATGTGTTGCCATCCTATGATGTCTGAGTAGATTTTCGTTGTCCTATCGGTGGTTGATGAATTGCTATGATTGATTTAATTTGCTTGTGGTTATGTTGCTGTCCTTTGGTGCCCATCATATGAGCGCGTGTGTGGATCAAACCATAGGGTTCGTTGTATGTTGATAGGACTATGTATTGGAGGGCAAGAGTGACAGAAGCTTCAACCTAGCATAGAAATTGATGCATACGGGATTGAAGGGGGGCCAATATATCTTAATGTTGTGGTTGGGTTTTACCTTAATGAACGTTAGTAGTTGCGGATGCTTGCTAATAGTTCCAATCATAAGTGCATAGAATTCCAAGTCAGGGATGACATGCTAGAAGTGGCCTCTCCCACATAATACCTGCTATCAGTCTAGTAAAGTAGTCAATTGCTTAAGGGGCAATTTCGCAACTCCTACCACCACTTTTCCACACTCGCTATATTTACCGCTTCTTTACTTACAACAACACCTACAAAGTACTTCTAATTTCATACTTGTTCTAGGTAAAGCGAACATCAAGCGTGCATAGAGTTGTATCGGTGGTCGATAGAACTTGAGGGAATATTTGTTCTACCTTTAGCTCCTCGCTGGGTTCGACACTCTTACTTATCGAAAACTGTTGCGATCCCCTATACTTGTGGGTTATCGGCCAGCTACTCTATATCATTGACGTGGGCACACACAAATTCAATTGCACTCTTTATCGATCACGCGCGTGCACACACACACATCATCCCTCTCTTCGATTCTATGGATACCTCAAGCTAATGATACCTCCACCCTCTTCTTGTGGATCACCCCCTCTATATGTATGATATATCCAGGACTCTATTTCACACACATTGCATATGTTACATTTTTTGATTGACCCCCCCAAACACTCACGAACCCACACACCATATCTCTCTACGTTTGTATCTCTCTCACACAACCCCATGTAGGTGGTGTATGTACACGAAGAGAATAGGTGCACGTACTCAAGCTTCGTGCCCAGCCACACCCGCGCGGGTACACGGTGGAGCTCGTTTCTATATGAAAATGGCAGCCCACGTGCTAATTTGAACACGTGCAGCGGTTGTTTACCTACGGAGGTCGTGTACCACGCGTGCACGAAACAAAGTTCGACTTGAGGCATTGGCGCGTTATTTTTAAATAAAGTTATATCGCTCAATGGCACGTACACAGAATATAAAACGATTTTTATGGAGAAAAAGGTAGTCTGCTCCACTATATACAATGGAGCCTGCCTGCCTGGGTTTGTCTCTCTTCAGAGTACCTCACACAAGGTGGCGGTGGCCTCTCTCTCCCACTGTTGGTGACTGATCATCCGCATCCCGTCCGCCGGCGGAAAGGGAGGATGTCCATCGTTTCTTTGTTCGAAGGCGCCGAGGCAACACGTCCTGATCTGCGGTACTCGCCGTTCTCTCTGACCAAGCTCCGGCACGGTAGGGCCTATGCCACCTGCTTGCTGCCGCAGTATGGGCAGACCCCGCCCGCCGCCGCTTACCTAGTTACATCCCGATGACCCCCAGGTATCCCCTTCAGCCTTGCTCCACTGTTCGTCTTCCCAGGTCGCTGCATGTGGAAAATCTTGCATGTGGATCTTCCATAGTTCTTTGCCCAAAACGTAGCCTGTCCAGCGTACTCTCCATATTGCAATATCGTCCTCACACCGTTTTAGACAAACACAACCGTGTTGTTATCTTCCCTTAGGACAAGGAATATGCTTATTTTTTGTCGTTGTATGTGTCATCAACTGTTATTGGCCAATAATTGTTTCCTTTCTACCTCTTTTTTGCAAACAGGGCTATCCATTTCACCTCGTTGCTGTTGCGACCTTTTGGTGAACTGCACAAATCACTTTTTTCTTAAGAGTGTTTTCTGCAGTTGTACTAAAATGTCACACATGCAACGTCTCTACATTTTAGTGCGACTGCAGAAAGGGAGATTGGTTTTGCTCTATCCTCCTCATCCAACTCCGAGCCTAATCTTCTCCAACTATTTGCTCAATCTTCTCCAACTAGTTAGTCGTAAGAGAGACTGCAAAGGTGACCGGCTTCTATTTGTGTGTTTATTGTTTCATCAGCAGTCCTCTATTATCATAATCACACTTAATATCTTTGAAACAGGGACGCTCAACTCTATTTTAGTGGAACTGCACAAAATGATCGGAATGTTGCATGCTCCAGACAGCTACTTTTTCCCAACATGCCTTGTTGATTTAGATAGAGCTGGGGGGGCGTTGCTGCCAATGAAAGCATGGATCAATTTTAATTTAACACCTTCTCACAACTTTGTCTTCAGTTGTGATGTAAATATTAGCTCTGATCTGCTAATCATTGAGATGCATTAGCAAGGAAGTTAGTTTTTTATTGTTTCCGAAAGAGCATCGATGGCAAGACACACGAAACAAAAGCTGAAAGCTCAGAGCATTGTACAATTTCATGTCGCCGGAAAATTATTTGTATAGTACGTCAATTATGTAAACAAAATGCTGGAAGCTTGATAGCATTGCCAGAAGCCTCTTCAGCATCCGGGTCCATGTGCCATGCACAAAATTATACTTCTCTGTTCCTAAATATTTGTCTTTTTACAAATTTCAAATGGGCATATTTTATAGTGTAGATTCACCCATTTTGCTTCGTATGTAGTCACTCGTTGAAATCTCTAGAAAGAAAAATACTCTGGAGTATATTTAAGAACCGAGGGAGTAGTGCACAACCGCATGGGAGACTCAGCCCGGTTGTTGCGCCGCATTAATAGTGAGTATTGAGCAGTCAAATCATAAGCCCCACCTTTCCCACTTTAAGTTGCTCAGAAGAAGCAACCATCAATACGCTCTTCTTTGAATCTGCTCATGCTACTCCATCCGTCACTGTTTACAGAGGGCGCTTCAAAAAAAATCTCTCAGACCAAGGCGACTAGCGATCAGCCTGAAAAATAGCATTGGTAGCTATAGCACGGCGTCTAATACTAGAGGAAATAATGCACACACACATGCATGCAGTGCTTCCATCCCGAGTACGCACATGCATGCACTTACTCCACTCCGTAGTGGACTTGATTGCGGTTACCACGCCCTAATTAATTGAGCATTAAACTAAATGCGTCTAAAGTCTCTCTGGTGGTGGAAATGCATTGAGAGAAATGCATCAGAATGAAGCGCGCCCTGTAAACTGTGACGGAGGGAGGAGTAGTATGAAGGTGCAAAATCAAGTACGCGTATGGCCAGTCGGTTAACGCACCTCCTCTTGCCATATCACTGACGTGTGGGACCGGGGTGTGAGCAAACCTATCTCAATTTCAAAATGGCCAACCCGCCGTTCCTTGAGAGAGACGAGGAGCGAGAACACACAGGCAGGCTCGCACAGAGGCCAAGATATATTCGAGCATGGTTGATCGATATCATCATTACATGTTCAATGTTTTTTAATACTATACTATTGGGCTACCGTTTTCCGCCCTTCCCCCGAATAAATGTGTACTTTATCATAGATTAAAATAAAATAAGAGTACAAACGCTCCAGCATGCAGTTCTAGTAGTAGTACTACTCGTACTACTAAACCTTGCGCTTGGCTCTTCGCCTCTTCGTGAAGTCGAACAATGATGGTACCCCGCATGTTGGGTACTACAGTGTATGCATCTGGCAATCTGACACCAAATGAACTGATGCGTGTCCACCGCCTGGGCGTGGGTAGGTTGCATTAGTCAAAAGGCGTAAGCGAGCTTCACCTTGTCCTGCAAGCTTCTCCTCGTTCTGTGAGTTGATGGGACACACCAAAAGTAGTGCTAGCCCATACTCCTTCCTTTCCGGTTAATATGGCATAATCTATTTTGCGGGTAAATGAGAGAGCTTTATTCATATATAAGCATTCTTAGGACGATCAGCCAAGAGACTGGTCACTAGGAAGCGAGGTACCTCGCAAAAAGGAAGAAGGAAGCGAGGTGTTTCATCAAGCCAGCTCTCGGCCACATTCAAAGTGCAGCAAGCACGGTTCGCACAAAGATGCACCGCAAGGTTTGCTGACCTGTTTACATGCTGAATAACAAAAAAACAGGAAATATTACCGAGCGCTCCTATTGGTAATAGGATATGAGCCAGAATTAAGCGAGAATTGTGGCGAGTGTTCCATGCAATCAACTTCCATATTATCACATGCAAGAACCCTCGAAGAGAACCAAATGTGTTGAAGGTTGCTTTATCACATTTTTAAAATATAATAAGAGTGCAGACGCTCCTCCATCCGGTTCCTAGTAGTATAGTACATACCTCTATAGTAGTAGTACTAGTACTAGTAAACTTTGCGCTTGGCTGTTCGCCTCTTCGGGAAGTCAAACAATAATAGTACTAGTATAGTGTATGCTTCTGGCAATCTGACACCGAATTAACTGTTGCACGTCCACTGCTACCTCTTGAGCACTGCGTTGGTTGATACGTCCATTTGTATCATGCTTTTATATTGATATTTATTGCATTATGGGCTGTTATTACACATTATGTCACAATACTTATGCCTATTCTCTCTTATTTTACAAGGTTTACATAAAGAGGGAGAATGCCGGCAGCTGGGATTCTGGGATGGAAAAGGAGCAAATATTAGAGACCTATTCTGCATAGCTCCAAAAGTCCTGAAACTTCACAGAAGTTATTTCCAGAATATATAAAAAATACTGAGCGCAAGAAGTTCCAGAGGGGGGCCACACCCTGGCCACGAGAGTGGGGGGAGCGCACTACCCCTCTGGGCGCGCCCCTGCCTCATGGGCCCCCTGGTGGCCTCCGATGCCCATCTTCTGCTATATGGAGTCTTTGGTCGAGGAAAAAAATCATAAGCAAGCTTTCGGGACGAGACTCCGCCGCCACGAGGCGGAACCTTGGCAGAACCAATCTAGGGCTCTGGCGGAGCTGTTCTGCCGGGGAAACTTCCCTTCGGGAGGGGGAAACCATCACCATCGTCACCAACGATCCTCTCATCGGGAGGGGGTCAATCTCCATCAACATCTTCACCAGCACCATCTCATCCCAAACCCTAGTTCATCTCTTGTATCCAATCTTTGTATCCAAACCTCAGATTGGTACCTGTGGGTTGCTAGTAGTGTTGATTACTCCTTGTAGTTGATGCTAGTTGGTTTACTTGGTGGAAGATCATATATTCAGATCCATTATGCATATTAATACCCCTCTGATTATGAACATGAATATGCTTTGTGAGTAGTTACGTTTGTTCCTGAGGACATGGGAGAAGTCTTGCTATTAGTAGTCATGTGAATTTGGTATTCGTTCGATATTTTGATGAGATATATGTTGTCATCCCTCTAGTGGTGTCATGTGAACGTCGACTACATGACACTTAACCATTGTTTGGGCCTAGAGGGAGGCATTGGGAAGTAATAAGTAGATGATGGGTTGCTAGAGTGACAGAAGCTTAAACCCTAGTTTATGCATTGCTTCGTAAGGGGCTGATTTGGATCCATATGTTTCATGCTATGGTTAGGTTTACCTTAATACTTCTGTTGTAGTCACGGATGCTTGCAATAGGGGTTAATCATAAGTGGGATGCTTGTCCAAGTAAGGATAGTACCCAAGCACCGGTCCACCCACATATCAGATTATCAAAGTACCGAACGCGAATCATATGATCGTGATGAAAACTAGCTTGACGATAATTCCCATGTGTCCTCGGGAGTGCTTTACATCATATAAGAGTTTGTCCAGGCTTGTCCTTTGCTATAAAAAGGATTGGGCCATCCTGCTGCACCTTATTTACCTTTATTACTTGCTACTCGTTACAAATTACCTCATCACAAAATTATATGTTACTGATAATTTTAGTGCTTGCAGAGAATACCTTACTGAAAACTGCTTATCATTTCCTTCTGCTCCTCGTTGGGTTCGACACTCTTACTTATCGAAAAGCTACGATAGATCCCCTACACTTGTGGGTCATCATTGGTTTTCCCTTGAAGAGGAAAGGGTGGTGCAGTAAAGTAGCGTAAGTATTTCCCTTAGTTTTTGAGAACCAAGGTATCAATCCAGTTGGAGACCACGCGCGAGTCACCTCGTACCTACACACACAAATAAGAACCTGGCAACCAACGCGATAAAGGGGTTGTCAATCCCTTCACGGCCATTTGCAAGAGTGAGATCTGATAGAGATGATAATAATAAGATAAATATTTTTGGTATTTTTATGATATAGATTGAAAGTAAAGATTGAAAAATAAAATAGATTGGAAAGATGGAGAACAGACCCGGGGGCCATAGGTTTCACTAGTGGCTTCTCTCAAGATAGCATAAGTATTATGGTGGGAGAACAAATTACTGTCGAGCAATTGATAGAAAAGCGAATAATTATGAGAATATCTAGGTATGATCATGTATATAGGCATCACGTCCGTGACAAGTAGACCGACTCCTGCCTACATCTACTACTATTACTCCACACATCGACCGCTATCCAGCATGCATCTAGAGTATTAAGTTCATAAGAATAGAGTAACGCCTTAAGCAAGATGACATGATGTACATGGATAAACTCATGCAATATAATATAAACCCTATATTTTTACCCTCGATGGCAACAATACAATACGTGTCATTTCCCTTTCTGTCACTGGGATCGAGCATCGCAAGATTGAACCCAAAGCTAAGCACTTCTCCCATTGAAAGAAAGATCAATCTAGTAGGCCAAACCAAACTGATAATTCAAAGAGACTTGCAAAGATAAACCAGTCATACATAAAAGAATTCAGAGAAGATTCAAATATTGTTCATAGATAAACTTGATCATAAACCCACAATTCATTGGATCTCGACAAACACACCGCAAAAGAAGATTACATCGAATAGATCTCCAAGAGAATCGAGGAGAACTTTGTATTGAGATCCAGAGAGAGAGAGAGAGAGAGAGAGAAGAAGCCATCTAGCTACTAGCTATGGACCCGAAGGTCTGAAATAAACTACTCACACATCATCGGAGAGGCCATGGAGTTGATGTAGAGGCTCTCCGTGATCAATGCCCCCTCCGGTAGAGCTCCGGAAAAGGCCCCAAGATGGGATCTCTTGGGTACAGAAGGTTGCGGCGGTGGAATTAGGTTTTCGTGGTGCTCCTGGATGTTTGCGGGGTATATGGATATATATAGGAGGAAGAAGGAGGTCGGTGGAGCAACGAGGGGCCCACAAGGGTGGACGGCGCGCCCAGGGGGGTGGGCGCGCCCCCTGCCTCGTGGCCTCCTCGATTGTTTCTTGACGTCCACTCCAAGTCTCTTGGATCACGTTTGTTCCAAAAATAACGTTCCCGAAGGTTTCATTCCGTTTGGACTCTGTTTGATATTCCTTTTCGGCGAAACTCTAAAATAGGCAAAAAAACAACAATTTGGGCCGGGCCTCCGGTTAATAGGTTAGTCCCAAAAATAATATAAAAGTGTAAAACTAAGCCCATTAACATCCAAAATAGATAATAATCCACCGCCTGAGCAAGGGAGAGCTTGCATTAGCCAAAAGTTTCTCCTTGTCCCGTGATCCACTGCGCGCAAGCTTCTCCCGTCCTGCAAGCTTCTCCTCGTTCGGCAAGTTGACGGGACACAACAAAGTAATGCTAGTCCATACTGTCTCCTTTTCGGTTAATATGGCTTAATTTCAAACGAGATAAATACACTGCCTGCCACTATATATTTGTAAAAATACAGTCAGTGGACTTCATAATACGCTCATTGCGCTCAATATATATATTTTCTGGTGTTTATACGGTCACTACCTCACCCTGGCTGAGTATGTGTGTGCATGCACATGTAGGTTGAGCACTTGAGCGTGATTGTGTGTGTTCTGTCGTGTGCTCGGACATGCATGCATTAGGGCATCGCGCGCGTTTTTGCGTCCATGTGTACGTGTGACTGTTGCATGCATGCACGAGGTTGTAGTCCCTCACATTCACATGTTCATAAGTCAATGCTTTGTCAAACGTTGCATGCAAGGTTTAATCATTCGTTGTTCACGCATGCATTCCCAATATTAATACGTTGGTAAAGACAATTTCTTGAGGAAAACGAGCCCATGAATTGAGTACAAAGGGGACCAATAAGCCAGGATGGAGGGAGTACCGGTAGTGAACCGAAAGGAGGGAGTAGGTAATAGTAGTACAGTACTACGTAACAACGTGCAGTAACAAAATTCCACTATGCGCATCCTGTCTACGTGTCATGCAAGAAAATAGACATAAGTACAATTGAGACTTAGGAACGGTCATACACGTAGGAGGAGTACGTGTAGGGGCCACTAAGGAGCAGTCAAATCACATACTAAGTTAGTCGGAAGAAGCAACCATCATTTCACTCTTCAATGACACGTACGCAATATAAAATGGTTGATACGGAGAGAAAAAGAAAACCACTATATATACACTAGCAGGAGCCTAAGCTACAAGCCCGCTTGGTTGGGTTGCTCTCTTCACAAGCATAGAACGACGGTGGCCACACCGCTGGTCACATATCCGGCCTGATCCCGTCGTTGGGGGAAGGGAACAATGTTATGCGTAGACGCGGTCGACATCGACGAGGGAGAAAACCCACAGTAGGTGCGTCCCAATTGGGGGTCCCCGCGGTATGGGCTGATGCCGCCTCCCAACAGCCCTTCTAGATATAGCCCGACGTCCCAGGTAGTAAATCTTCCTTTTGGAGCTGGCTTGCTCCACTGCCACAGCTCCCCACGTAGCTCCATCTCCATGTCGATCTTTCTCTACTCCTACCGGCTTCTATTTGTGATGAGTTTATGTCTCATGAACTAGTGCCAGTACTATTATTCTAGTCACACTTCTTCAATATCTTTGCCATCAGGGATGCTCAGCTCAATTTTAGGGGAACTACACAAAAGCATCGTATGATCCGAGGGTGCCAGCCGTCTTTCCTTTGACAGGTTCTACCTAGTCAGGAAATTAAATCCTGTTTAGGGTTTAGGGTTTAAGTCATAGTGACCTCATCAGTAGTTTTTCTTTTGTACACGCTTTCACAATGTTTGTCTTTAGTTGTGAAGTAAATATTGGCTATGATCTGTGAATCATTGAGATGCGTCAGCATGCATGTTAGTTTTCCTTTTTATTTGATGGAATGTTATAATGGGGCAACCTTGGAGTAGGAATGAAAATGGAGTGGAAAGTTTCCGTTTTTCCAGAGAAAAAATGGAAACAGAGAGAAACCAACATTTCGTTTCGTTGGATCGCGCCATCGAGCAAAACCAACGTTTAAATCACGTCTGTCGCGTTCATGTCTCACCCTCCTCCATGGCTCCACCCCACACGGTTGCTCGGCATGCCACTCACCGCAAACCGAGTATACGGTAACTTTCTCGCATGCTTGTCGATGGATCGCGCCATGGAGTACTAGCACTACTGGAAGAGATTGGCAAGTTGGGGGAGGACAGCTAGCTGTAGCATGGACTCCCACGAACTTTTTACATGCATGTTGTGGCCGGCTATTGCGACCTTTGAACGCGGAGCAGTCGCGTGCACTGGGAAGTAGCGTGGGTGATGCTCTCTCGGTCGGCGCGCCGCTTCAATGCCGGCGCCAGTGAGAGGTCGCGTTCGCTCTGGCCGGGCAAGAATGCAGCATTGACAGTTTCGGGCGGGAAGCACGCGCGGGCGGTGAAGAGGGTTCGGGTTGGTCAGGAGCGAGCATGGCAGCGGTCCGGACGCCCGCAAACAAGAGATGTTGTATGTTAATACTGCTGCGTATATAATTAACAACGTAAATAATGTGCCAGTTGGACAAATTTGATTGGAGATGGAGATGGAATTTTATGTAAACACAGATATGCATGTCTATGTCTATGTGTGTGTGCGCGATGACTCTCGTGACCTGGAAGTGGGGGCGTGTTTTTTTGATCGAGTTTTGTTTCTTGGTACGTTAAAAAAATGTCCGCCACTTTTCGTTTCTTTTTTTGGGAATGTGCGTATTCTATTTAAAACCACTGCTATGGAGAGATTGTTTTACTCCATTGTATATATAGCCTCTTGTTTGCACTACCAAAAAAAGACACATCCGTGAAATTTTGGGCCGAACGAATTTTTTTCTGTCATACTTATGACACTTCTATGACGATAATTGTGACAAAACGTGGTATGATCATAGATGTGGTGGGGTCCTCCTTCTATGACAAAAAATCATGACAGAAAATGGGATTTTCGTCCTGGGCGGGCCGAAGACGCAGGTGCATGACATTCTTTGGACCGTCCATGACGGAAAAAACCATGGTAGAAGCGAGGGCGAGGAAAATATCGGGGAGTTCCCGGTTACGGTGATTGGTCGCGGGCCAAGCGATGCGCGTTTCTCTCGTACGTACGCACGTGTGTGCGAGGTGTTGCGTTCTAAGTGAACCCGAGCGAGGCGTTGGGCTCTAACTGAACTCGAGCGATTGCACGGCAGGCTACGCGTTACTGAACCCGAGCGATCGATCGATTGCTGTTAAGTGAACCCGATCGAGCAATTCCTTCGCTACTGCTGCTAACTGAAGCCGATCGATCCTGCCTCTGGATGAACAGTGAGTGTTGTTGGGGGTTTGGATGATCAGTTCCCGGTGGGGGTTGGATGAACAAGAACCCGTGGTAGTAGAGGCCGTTGCCGCTGGATGAACAGGACCATGTGGAGGGCTGGTTGAACAGTAGTCGGTGGACGGCTGGTTGAATAGTAGCCGATGGAGGGCTAGATGAACAGTAGCCTGTGGAGGGGTGGTTGAACAGGACCCCATGGAGAGGGCTGGTTGAACAGTAGCCGATGGAGGCTGGATGAACAGGAGCCCGTGGATGAACAGTCGCAGGTGGAGGCTGGAGGAGGTCGATGGTGGATGAACAGTAGCCCGTGGAGGCTGGAGGAGGTCGACGGTGGAGATGAACAATATCCCGTGGAGTCCCGTTTTACGGTACGCCACACCCCTCCCGATGAACAGGACCCCCATTTCGACCATAGCGCTCCAACACAAGTCCGTTTCCTTCGTTTTGCCGTACGCCACACCCCTCCCGGTCAACAGGACCCCATTTCGACCGTAGGAGGTCCAACAGAAGTCCGTTTCCTCTGTTTTGCGGAACGCCAGACCCCTCCCGATGAACAGGATCCCGTTTCGACCGTGGCCAGTCGAACACAAGGCTGTTTCCTTCGTTCTGCGGTATGCCAGGCCTCGTTCCCATCGGCTGTTCCGTCCAAGCCGGTTGGATCCCGATGATCAGCACACGTTCCGTTGCCTCCCGATGAACACAACGCATTCCGTTGCCTCCCCATGATCACGACGACGACGCAGTTTCTCCATTTCGACCTAGCCACAGCCATGTACACGACCCCTGGCCGTACGTATGCGCGAGTAGGCGTTCGAGACCCCGCCCGTATGTACGTACGTGGCCGTATTTACTTTCTTGTACCCTGACCGCTGTACGTACGTGTACATGCTACGTGCACGCCTCTACTACCACACGTGCGCGCCTCTACTACCACACGTGTGCGCCTCTACGTCGACTAGTATGCATGTACACGTCCGCGTCCGCGTCCAGAATGACAATGCTACGTACACTTCGACCGGGTGGGTCCCGACTGTCAGGCACTTCCTTGCGTGTGAAGATGTAGCTGGTGGGTCCCAACAGTCAGGGGGGCGAATCATTGTTTTGCCCGTAATATGGACGCACTTCCTTGCGTGCGAAGATGTAGCTGGTGGGTCCCAGCAGTCAGGGGGAAATGTTTTTTTTCACGAAATACGGTGGCCCGTCCGGTGGGTCCCTGCTGTCAGGTGGAGGAATCATTATTTTCCGTGAAATAAGGAGGCACTTCCTTGCTACGGCCGTGGACCCAGTTGTCAGCCTCTCCACGTACAGTACTCTTCCGATGGAAGTAGTTCCTTGACCACGTTGACCATGCCGTGGCGAGAGCACCAGGGCGGTGGACGACGATGAGGCCTAGGAAGGGGACGACGCTGAGCCGGGGAAGACACGAAAGTGGATGCCCACACGGAGAGGAGTACAAGGGTTCACTGGTTCGGCTGCGGTGTGAGGCTACCGTTGCCGCAGGGCCTGGCCAGCGGTGGGAGTAGTAGGGGGCGGTGAGGCCTCCGCGGCATCACAGCCGGCCACGGGAAGCAGGAGCACGCGACACGACCGGCGCTGGTTTGGGCGGCTGGAGCAACAAGACTAGAGGTTGAAGAAGCACTACCACTTCTGGATGGACATCGTACGGTCACTTGAGCTAGAATCGTTCATATTGACTAAGTTGACAAAGACCTCCGTCCCCGTCAACTTAGTAGGCCCACAAGTCAGCCTCCCACTATGGTGGGTCCCAGCTAGTAGGGGGTATTCATTTTTTTGTGTGTAATAAGGAGGCACTTCCTTGCGTGCGAAGATATAGCTGGTGGGTTCGACCTGTCAGCGGGGGGAACGGTTTTTCGTGAAATACAAAGGCCCTTCCGGTGGGTCCCAGCTGTCAGGTGGAGGAATCATTATTTTGCGCGTAATAAGAAGGCATTTCCTTGCGTGCGGCCATGGACCCAGCTGTCAGCCTCTCCACGCATAGTCTACTTCCGATGGATGTTGTTCGTTGACTACTCCGTGCCGAGTGCATCCAAGGTGGTGGACGACGGCGAGGCCCCGGACAGCAACGAGACGGAGATGGGAATACACGGGAATAGAGTCACAGACGGCGAGATGTACAAGGGTTAACTGGTTCTGGTGCGGTGTGGTTTGGCAGTCGATGGAGAAGAACATGAGGTGTGGAGGGGTGGAGGGATGGCCTGGCCAACGGTGGGGTAGCGCTTCATAGCAAAGCATGCTAAGCAGAGCTGCTAGCAGCAGGAGGCGGGAGCAGGTGGTCCTGGCGGCGCTGGAGGAAGAAGATGAGAGATTGAAGATGGATGTCGGTCGTTGGATGTAAATCCAATGGCTAACGTGTCAGTATTTTATTGTTAAGAAATTATTTTTATAAGTTAATAAGATGTGGGATATTGTTTTCTTACATATGTAAGTATGTGTTAAATATATAATGACAATAAAAATAATACATAATAACATATAAAATAATTTAAATATATATAATATAGTTAGAAGGGAAACAAAAGTTGGACCAGGCGTTCCTATTCTTATGTAGAAAAATAGAACATACCTCTGCGTTTTCTTCAAAAAATACATAAATTGGGTTGCCGATGTTTCAGGAAAATAAAAGCTCAGATGGGAGGTCCATAGACCGGTCGATACATGATGGCCCTAAAAAAGTACAAACCGACATGTCGTGGGCTGCGCATGTTAAAAAAGAAAGCCTAGACGGGGCAGCCCAAAACCGAGTGGATACTTGCTGCCCCAGTGATAATAAATGATACTACCCGCCAGCTCCACAGCTTCGTTGTGAATTTATCTCCTACGTTGAAGCACCTAAAAAAATGTAACTATGTTGACAAACCCGTGGGCCCCAAGTTTAGTATAGCATTAGGAGGAAGTTTTTTTCAATGAGGCACTTGCTTGCGTACGGCCATAGACCTGGTGAGTCCCGACTGTCCGCCTCTCCACGTACAGTCCTCTTCAGATTCCTCTTGTTTGTTCAACATGTTCACAATGGCAGACAGCGGCGCCGCGCCAAGCGCACAAAGGCGCAGGAGGTGATCGGACCACCCAAGGCAGTGCCTTATTTGTAACGAAAGTACTGAACTAGCCCAGTGGCCAAGTGACACTACCCGACAGCTGTTCCGTCCGGGTTTCGATTCCAGCTGATGCAGGGAAAATGTCTCCATTTTTTTTGCCTCTGCCATTATTGACATGTGGGTCCCCATTGTCATCTACACACACCACGTCCAACACTTGCCAAAACTTTGTCCCTCGTTTTCTCTGTTTTTCGCACACTAACATTGTGTGGGCATTTTGAAAATAGCATATCTTTTTGACTGTGCATCATATGAAGATGTGCTATGCATGAATGTTGATCAGCATGATGTTAACTGGCGGGTAGTTCCATTTTTGACCATGAATAAAACTTCCAACATGATGTTAACCCTGTTTGAAAAGGCCGTGTTAATATAAATGCTCTGCCTCTGAAAGTTGCAGTTTCTTATCTGAAACTAAACTTGCAATTTCTTATCTGAAACTAAAACTTGCAGTTTATTCTCTGAGAATCACGTTGCCTGCACTTTTATACTCCTATGAAACTACATTTTTCAAGTGCTAAAAATAGATCTCTAGAATTCATAAGATGCTTCATATGCTCAATACTGCAAATCTGAAATTCAAAAGACATTCTTATCTGAAAGTACTCTCAAAATACACAACACAAAACACAATTCACAACCTGCAAATACTGACAACCCTAAGCTCCTCCTGACAATTCACAACCTGCCCGACTATTGGGCTGGGGGGGGGGGACAGTCCCCTCCTATTCCTCGGCGACAGATGCTACCTCTTGAGCACTGCGTTGGTTTTCCCTTGAAGAGGAAAGGGTGATGCAGCAAAGTAGCGTAAGTATTTCCCTCAGTTTTTGAGAACCAAGGTATCAATCCAGTAGGAGATCACGCTCGAGTCCCACGCACCTACACAAACAAATAAGAACCTCGCAACCAACACGATAAAGGGGTTGTCAATCCCTTCACGGTCACTTACGAGAGTGAGATCTGATAGATATGATAAGATAATTTTTGGTATTTTTATGATAAAGAGAAATAAAGATGCAAAGTAAAATAAATGGCAAAGGAAATAACTAAGTGTTGTAAGATTAATATGATGGAAGATAGACCCCGGGGCCATAGGTTTCACTAGTGGCTTCTCTCAAGATCATAAGTATTACGGTGGGTAAACGAATTACCGTCGAGCAATAGATAGAATTGAGCATAGTTATGAGAATATCTAGGTATGATCTTGTATATAGGCATCACGTCCGCGACAAGTAGACCGAAACGATTCTGCATCTACTACTATTACTCCACACATCGACCGCTATCCGGCATGCATCTAGAGTATTAAGTTCATAAGAACAGAGTAATGCTTTAAGTAAGATGACATGATGTAGAGGGATAAACTCATGCAATATGATATAAACCCCATCTTTTTATCCTCGATGGCAACAATACAATATGTGTCGGTTCCCTTTCTGTCACTGGGATCGAGCACCATAAGATTGAACCCAAAGCTAAGCACTTCTCCCATTGCAAGAAAGATCAATCTAGTAGGCCAAACCGAACTGATAATTTGAAGAGACTTGCAAAGATAAACCAATAATACATAAAAGAATTTAGAGGAGATTCAAATATTGTTCATAGATAAACTGGATCATAAACCCACAATTCATCAGATCTCGACAAACACACCGCAAAAGAAGATTACATCGAATAGATCTCCAAGAAAATCGAGGAGAACTTTGTATTGAGATCCAAAGAGAGAGAAGAAGCCATCTAGCTATAACTATGGACCCGAAGGTCTAAAGTAAACTACTCACACATCACCGAAGAGGCCATGGAGTTGATGTAGAGGCCCTCCGTGATCAATGCCCCCTCCGGCGGAGCTCCGGAAAAGGCCCCGAGATGGGATATCTCGGGTACAGAAGGTTGCAGCGGTGGAATTAGGTTTTCGTGCTGCTCCTGGATGTTTGGGGGGGGGGGTACGTGGATATATATAGGAGGAAGAAGTACGTCAGTGGAGCAACGAGGAGCCCACGAGGGTGGAGGGCGCGCCTAGGGGGGTAGGCGCGCCCCCTGCCTCGTGCCCTCCTCGATCGTTTCTTGACGCCCACTCCAAGTCTCCTGGATCACGTTTGTCGAGAAAATCACGTTCCCGAAGGTTTCATTCCGTTTGGACTCCGTTTGATATTCCTTTTCTTCAAAACCCTAAAATAGGCAAAAAAAAACCCAGCAATTTGGGCTGGGCCTCCCGGTTAGTAGGTTAGTCCCAAAAATGATATAAAAGTGTAAAATAAAGCCCATTAACATCCAAAATAGATAATATAATAGCATGGAGCAATCAAAAATTATAGATACGTTGGAGACGTATCAAGCATCCCCAAGCTTAATTCCTGCTCGTCCTCGAGTAGGTAAATGATAAAAGAAGAATTTTTGATGTGGAATGCTTTCTAACATATTTCTCAATGTAATTTTTCTTCATTGTGGCATGAATGTTCAGATCCGAAAGATTCAAGATAAAAGTTTAATCTTGACATAAAAATAATAATACTTCAAGCATACTAACTAAGTAATTATGTCTTCTCAAAATAACATGGCCAAAGAAAGTTATCCCTACAAAATCATATAGTCTGGCTATGCTCTATCTTCACCACATAAAATATTTAAATCATGCACAACCCCGATGACAAGCCAAGCAATTGTTTCATACTTTTGATGTTCTCAAACTTTTTCAATCTTCACGCAATATATGAGCGTGAGCCATGGATATAGCACTATATGTGGAACAGAATGGTGGTTGTGGAGAAGACAAAAAGGAGAAGATAGTCTCACATCAACTAGGCATATCGACGGGCTCTGGAGATGCCCATCAATAGATATCAATGTGAGTAAGTAGGGATTGCCATGCAACGGATGTACTAGAGCTATAAGTATATGAAAGCTCAACAAAAGTAACTAAGTGGGTGTGCATCCAACTTGCTTCCTCATGAAGACCTAGGGCATTTTGAGGAAGCCCATCATTGGAATATACAAGCCAAGTTCTATAATGAAAATTCCCACTAGTATATGAAAGTGACAACATAGGAGACTCTCTATCATGAAGATCATGGTGCTACTCTGAAGCACAAGTGTGGAAAAAGGATAGTAGCATTGTCCCTTCTCTCTTTTTCTCTCTCTTTTTTATTTGGGCCTTCTTTCTTTTTTTTCTTCTTTTTGGCCTCTTTTTTTTCGTCCGGAGTCTCATCCCGACTTGTGGGGGAATCATAGTCTCCATCATCCTTTCCTCACTTGGGACAATGCTCTAAGAATGATGATCATCACACTTTTATTTACTTACAACTCAAAAATTACAACTCGATACTTAGAACAAGATATGACTCTATGTGAATGCCTCCGGCGGTGTACCAGGATATGCAATGAATCAAGAGTCACATGTATGAAAGAATTATAAAGGTGGCTTTGCCACAAATATGATGTCAACTACATGATCATGCAAAGCAATATGACCATGATGAAGCGTGTCATAACAAACGGAATGGTGGTAAGTTGCATGGCAATATATCTCATAATGGCTATGGAAATGCCACAATAGGTAGGTATGGTGGCTGTTTTGAGGAAGGTATATGGTGGGTGTATGGTACCGGCGAAAGTTGCGCGGTACTAGAGAGGCTAGCAATGGTGGAAGGGTGAGAGTGCGTATAATCCATGGACTCAACATTAGTCATAAAGACCTCACATACTTATTGCAAAAATCTATTAGTTATTGAAGCAAAGTATTACGCACATGCTCCTAGGGGGATAGATTGCTAGGAAAAGACCATCACTCATCCCCAACCGCCACTCATAAAGAAGACAATCAATAAATAAATCATGCTCCGACTTCATCACATAACGGTTCACCATACGTGCATGCTACGGGAATCACAAACTTCAACACAAGTATTTCTCAAATTCACAACTACTCAACTAGCATGACTCTAATATCACCATCTCCATATCTTAAAACAATTATCAAGTATCAAACTTCTCATAGTATTCAATGCACTTCTATGAAAGTTTTTATATTAAAGCAAATTTCCATGTTGTTCTAAAGGACTCTCAAAATAATATAAGTGAAGCATGAGAGAACAATAGTTTCTACAAAAAAAATCCACCACCGTGCTCTAAAAGATATAAGTGAAGCACTAGAGCAAAAACTATATAGCTCAAAAGATATAAGTGAAGGACATAGAGTATTCTAATAAATGTCAAATCATGTGAGTCTCTATCAAAAGGTGTGTACAGCAAGGATGATTGTGGTAAACTAAAAATTAAAGACTCAAATCACACAAGACGCTCCAAGCAAAACACATATCATGTGGTGAATAAAAATATAGTTCCAAGTAAAGTTACCGATAGACGAAGACGAAAGAGGGGGTGCCTTCCGGGGCATCCCCAAGCTTAGGCTTTTTGGTGTCCTTGAATTTTACCATGGGGTGCCATGGGCATCCCCATTCTTAGGCTCTTGCTACTCTTTGTTCCATAATCCATCAAATCTTTACCCAAAACTTGAAAACTTCACAACACAAAACTCAAAATAGAAAATCTCGTGAGCTTCGTTAGCGAAAGAAAAACAAAACACCACTTCAAGGTACTGTAATGAACTCATTCTTTATTTATATTGGTGTTAAACCTACTGTATTCCAACTTCTCTATGGTTTATGAACTCTTTTACTAGCCATAGATTCATGAAAATAAGCAAACAACACAAGAAAAACAGAACCTGTCAAAAACAGAACAGTCTGTAGTAATCTGTAGCTAACGAAACTTCTGGAACCCCAAAAATTCTAAAATAAATTTATGGACGTGAGGAATTTATCTATTAATCATGTTCAAAAATAATTAACTAAATATAACTCTCAAAATGAAAATGGCAGCGATTCTCGTGAGCGCTAAAGTTTCT
The DNA here is from genome assembly GCF_056163025.1 of Triticum urartu. Classification (NCBI taxonomy): domain Eukaryota; kingdom Viridiplantae; phylum Streptophyta; class Magnoliopsida; order Poales; family Poaceae; genus Triticum; species Triticum urartu. The sequence continues at coordinate 203,999,593 of NC_141875.1, read as the reverse complement.
GTTTTTTACAGCAAGATCAAAAAGACTTTCCCCAAGTCTTCCCAACGGTTCTACTTGGCACAAACACTAATTAAACACAAAAAACACAACCAAAAATAGGATAGATAAATTATTTATTACTAAACAGGAGCAAAAAGCAAAGAATAAAAATAAAATTGGGTTGCCTCCTAACAAGCGTTATCGTTTAACGCCCCTAGCTAGGCATAAAAGCGAAGATAGATCTAGGTATTGCCATCTTTGGTAGGCAATCCATAAGTGGCTCTCATAATAGATTCATATGGTAATTAAAATTTCTTTCTAGGGAATTTTTCCATGCCTTTCCTTAACGGAAATTGGAACCTAATATTCCCTTCCTTTATATCAATAATTGCACCAGTCGTTCTGAGGAAAGGTCTACCAAGAATAATAGGACATGAAGGATTGCAATCTATATCAAGAACAATGAAATCTATGGGCACATATTTCCTATTTGAAAAAATAATAACATCATTAATTCTTCCCATAGGTTTCTTAATAGTGGAATCCGCAAGGTGCAAGTTCAAAGAACAATCATCAATATCACGGAAACCTAGCAAATCACACAAAGTTTTTGGAATCGTGGAAACACTAGCACCCAAATCACACAAAGCATAGCACTCATGATCTTTAATTTTTATTTTTATTGTAGGTTCCCACTCATCATAAAGTTTTATAGGGTTAGAAACTTCCAACTCAAGTTTTTCTTCATAAGATTGCATCAAAGCATCAACGATATGTTTAGTAAAAGCTTTATTTTGACTATAAGCAGGAGGAGAATTTAGCACGGATTGCAACAAGGAAATACAATATATCAAAGAGCAATTATCATAATTAAATTCCTTGAAATCCAAAATAGTGGGTTCATTGCTATTTAAAGTTTTAATCTCTTCAATCCCACTTTTATCAATTTTAGCATCAAGATCTACAAACTCCGAATCTTTGGAACACCTTCTAGGTAAAGGTGGCTCATCTTCAATCCCATCATTATCAAGATTCATATTGCAAAACAAATATTTAATAGGAGACACATCAATAACTTTTAGATCTTCATCTTTATTTTCATAGAAACTAGAATAACACGCTTTCACAAAGCAATCTTTCTTAGCACGCACCCTAGCGGTTCTTTCTTTGCACTCATCAATGGATATTCTTTTGCGAATTCATAAACTCCTTAACACTAGTCTCAAATTCAGAGGGAATCTTATTAAAATTTCCATAAGAATTGTTGTAGGAATTACCATAATTATTAGAGGAATTACTAGGAAATGACCTAGAATTAAAATTACCTCTATACGCGTTATTTCCAAAATTGTTCCTACCAACAAAATTCACATCCATAGATTCATTATTATTCTCAATCAAGGTAGACAAAGGCATATCATTAGGATCAGTAGGAGCACTCTTATTAGCAAAAAATTTCATAAGTTCATCCATCTTTCCACTCAAAACATTAATCTCTTCAATTGCATGCACTATTTTACTAGTAGATCTTTCGATGTGCCATTGAGAATAATTAACCATAATATTATCTAGGAGTTTAGTAGCTTCTCCTAAAGTGATTTCCATAAAAGTGTCTCTCGCGGCCGAATCTAAAAGATTTCTAGAAGCAAAATTCAATCCGACATAAAAATTCTGTATAATCATCCAAAGATTCAAACCATGTGTAGGGCAATTACGTATCATTAATTTCATCCTCTCCCAAGATTGTGCAATATGTTCATGACCAAGTTGCTTAAAATTCATAATATCGTTTCTAAGAGAGATGATTTTAGTGGGAGGAAAATACTTAGAGATAAAAGCATCTTTGCACTTATTCCACGAATCAATACTATTTTTAGGCAAAGACGAAAACCAAGCTTTAGCACGATCTCTAAGGGAAAAAGGAAATAGCTTCAATTTAACAATATCATTATCCACATCTTTCTTCTTTTGCATATCATACAAATCAACAAAGCTATTTAGATGGGTAGCGACATCTTCACTAGGAAGGCCGGCGAATTGATCTTTCATGACAAGATTCAATAAAGCAGCATTAATTTCACAAGATTCAGCATCGGTAAGAGGAGCAATCGGAGTGCTAATAAAATCATTGTTGTTGGTATTGGTAAAGTCACACAATTTAGTATTATCTTGAGCCATCGTGACAAGCAAGCAATCCAACACACAAGCAAACAAGAAACAGGCAAAAAGGCAAATAGAAAAAGAGAAGGGGAACGGAAAAAGAGGGGGCGAAAGGAAAAGAGGGCGAATAAAACGGCAAGGGTGAAGTGGGGAGAGGAAAACGAGAGACAAATGGGAAATAATGTAATGCGAGGGATAAGGGTTTGTGATGGGTACTTGGTATGTCTTGACTTGTGCGTAGACTCCGGCAATGGTGCCAGGAATGGCTCGTTGTCAGGAGTCAAATCTTGACTTGACTTGGCGCGAATCTCCCCGGCAACAGCGCCAGAAATCCTTCTTGCTACCTCTTGAGCACTGCGTTGGTTTTCCCTTGAAGAGGAAAGGGTGATGCAGCAAAGTAGCGTAAGTATTTCGCTCAGTTTTTGAGAACCAAGGTATCAATCCAGTAGGAGATCACGCTCGAGTCCCACACACCTACACAAACAAATAAGAACCTCGCAACCAACACGATAAAGGGGTTGTCAATCCCTTCACGGTCAGTTACGAGAGTGAGATCTGATAGATATGATAAGATAATTTTTTGGTATTTTTATGATAAAGTGACATAAAGATGCAAAGTAAAATAAACGGCAAAGGAAATAACTAAGTGTTGTAAGATTAATATGATGGAAGATAGACCCCGGGGCCATAGGTTTCACTAGTGGCTTCTCTCAAGAGCATAAGTATTACAGTGGGTAAACGAATTACCGTCGAGCAATAGATAGAATTGAGCATAGTTATGAGAATATGTAGGTATGATCTTGTATATAGGCATCACGTCCGCGACAAGTAGACCGAAACGATTCTGCATCTACTACTATTACTCCACACATCGACCGCTATCCGGCATGCATCTAGAGTATTAAGTTCATAAGAACAGAGTAATGCTTTAAGTAAGATGACATGATGTAGAGGGATAAAATCATGCAATATGATATAAACCCCATCTTTTTATCCTTGATGGCAACGTTACAATACGTGTCGGTTCCCTTTCTGTCACTGGGATTGAGCACCGTAAGATTGAACCCAAAGCTAAGCACTTCTCCCATTGCAAGAAAGATCAATCTAGTAGGCCAAACCAAACTGATAATTCGAAGAGACTTGCAAAGATAAACCAATCATACATAAAAGAATTCAGAGGAGATTCAAATATTGTTCATAGATAAACTGGATCATAAACCCACAATTCATCGGATCTCGACAAACACACTTCAAAAGAAGATTACATCGAATAGATCTCCAAGAAAATCGAGGAGAACTTTGTATTGAGATCCAAAGAGAGAGAAGAAGCCATCTAGCTATAACTATGGACCCGAAGGTCTGAAGTAAACTACTCACACATCACCGAAGAGGCCATGGAGTTGATGTAGAGGCCCTCCGTGATCAATGCCCCCTCCGGCGGAGCTCCGAGAAAGGCCCTGAGATGGGATCTCTCGGGTACAAAAGGTTGCGGTGGTGGAATTAGGTTTTCATGGTGCTCCTGGATGTTTGGGGGGTACGTGGACATATATAGGAGGAAGAAGTACGTCGGTGGAGCAACGAGGGGCCCACGAGGGTGGAGGGCGCGCCCAGGGGGTAGGTGCGCCCCCTGCCTCGTGCCCTCCTCGATCGTTTCTTGATGCCCACTCCAAGTCTCCTGGATCACGTTTGTTGAGAAAATCACGTTCCTGAAGGTTTCATTCCGTTTGGACTCAGTTTGATATTCCTTTTCTTCGAAACCCTAAAATAGGCAAAAAACATCAATTTGGCCTGGGCCTTCGGTTAGTAGGTTAGTCCCAAAAATGATATAAAAGTGTAAAATAAAGCCCATTAACATCCAAAATAGATAATATAATACCATGGAGCAATAAAAAATTATAGATATGTTGGAGACGTATCAGCAGACAGCCGCCCCGTGAGACGATCTGAACGGCGAGAGAGAGGATGGCAGGAAGCATCGTCGGGCCAACATCTTTTCTCCTCTTGCAGCAGGGTTCGGTCGACGAAGACTCCACCGGCTCGCTTTGGCACGACACCCTCACAAACGGCACCTTGTAGATGCTCAATCCTTCAATCTCTGGTGGATGCTCCATCTGGGATCGATACTCCCACCACTGCTCCCTCACGATCGGATTCGGTGAATCTGTTTACTCTATGGCCCAGAGGAGCAGCTCTATGTACTCCCGCGTGACTCCCTTCGGGAGTATCATCGCATTTTTGCTCTATTGCAGATATTTGTCCATGGATGTCGCCGCTAGTTGGTCCTTTTTGTCAAACCAAGACTGTATCTCCAACATCCTAGCTAGCTTCACAGGGTCGCCGTCTGCGATCCTCACGTATCGATTGTACTCCTCCATCGATCTACTTCTCCACAACACCTTCACTCACCGGCGGTGGTTTTTGAATGGAAGAGGAGAGGAGCAGCGCTGGTTTTGGATTAGAACCGGAGAGGAGCGACGCTGGTTTTGGATTGGAATAGGAGAGGAGGGGCGGTGGTTTTGAAATGGAAGAGGTGAGGAGCGGCGCTGGATTTAGATTGGAATAGGAGAGGAGCGCCAGTGATTTAAGAGGAGAGGAGCGGCGCTGGTCTTGGAAGTATTTTTTGTTTTGCGTATTTTGGGTCAAAGTTTGACCACGTACTCTATTTGCCAAGCAAAATGTGAACGCATGTCACCAAAAATTGTATCGTTTGGTTCGTATCTGAATGTACTTTCAAATTATATTATTTTTGCAACATATAACATATATTTTATTTGTGAAAATCATGGTCAATTATGACCTAGAATAAAAGGAAGACTAGTTAATGTGGGGTCGCTTTCTTAATTGAAGGGTAAACTGATTTTGATTTTGATCCAGTCACAGCGCGCCGGCCCTCTCGTCCAAACCTAAATCGCTGCCGCATGCTCCTCTCCCTCTTCTCCATTGCAAAATCACCTCCTCTCCTCTCCATCATCTCCATTCCAACATCACCATCTCGCTTCTCCCTCTTCTCCATTGCAAAACCACCTCCTCTCTCCTTGGACAAGGATCCCCTGACGTAGCCTGTCCCGCCATTGAGACACTGACACATGGGTCCCACCTAGCGCCGGGCCCACCTGTCTGCGACCGAAAGGCAGGGAAACCTCTCCTCTCCATCATCTCCATTCCAAAACCACCATTTCGCCTCTCCCTCTTCTCCATTTCAAAACTACCCCTCTCCTCTCCATCATCTCCATTCCAAAACCACCATCTCGCCTCTCCCTCTTCTCTATTGCAAGACCACCGTCTCTCCTCCCATCTTCCGAAGCTAGCACCGGACCACTCAGAAGGACATCTATGGAGAGGATGCAGCAGCGAATCAGGTAGATCACCGGCGATGACCAGGGAAAGTTAGCCAGGTTGAAGGAGATCCTTACTTGGTTTTACAATGAGTGGGAGATTTCGAGGACGGTGAGGGCCATGTGGCAATGTATGCGAAAGAGCGAGACGGCGGTGATGTACTCCTCGGCGGCAGTCACGCCGCAGTCCTTCGAGTTCATCGAGTATATCCTTTGGGCGATGGAGCAATGTAGCGACCAGACCTCAAACGGTCTGATCTCTGTGCTCCAGTGTCATCCCTGGATCAGTAATGCTGACACCGCACAGTACTCGGAGGATTTATAGCAGAGTAGCAATCACACACTTATTACATCGAGTGTCTCAAAAGAGAACTTATTACAATAAATATGGCTTAAGGCCATCTAATAACGATAACAGCGGAAGGCTTGGAAGATAAGTGAGTCCATCAACTCCAACGGCATCACTGAGTATAGAACCATGACCTAAAACTCCTTAATCGTCATCTGAAAAGTCTGCAACATTAACGTTGCAGCCCGAAACGGGTCAGCACATGGAATATGCTGGCAAGGTAACACATAGAGAGTAATGGAATGAAACAGCTATACTATATGCATATTTGGCTGGTGGAAAGCTCTATGGTTACAGTTTTGCGTAAAGCCAATTTTTCCCTACTTCAAAGGAATAAATTTATTTAACTATCATGGTAGTTGTTAAACATTGAGAATGGTTGACAGCATCCTCAATCCCAATTAAACATCATCATTAAACATAACCCAACAAAATTAATTTAGAGTAACATGTTGAGATTCACATGAAAATCCAAGTACTAGATACTCAAGATGTCCATAACTAGGGACACGGCTAACCATGATTAGTTTATTACACTCTGCAGAGGTTTGCGCACTTTTCCCCACAAGACTCGATCGCCTCCGTTTGGTTTCTCGCACTACATGGTGTTTGAGAAGACGGATGACCGAGACATAGTATTTCAGAAGCATTTGCACCTTACGATGGGTAGACCGTACCACCTACAACCCCTACCTCTGCTAGTCTACCACTGTAAGAGTTCACACGACTTAATCAACTATGCTAGAGCCCATAATAGCTTGTGGCTGCACACGGAAGTTTCTAGTATGAATAGTCTCATGATCCTTTTGAGCCTGGGTGGCGGTCCAAAAGAAAACAGGCAAGTCCTGGAATACCCAGGTGCCTCAATCCACCCAGATGTGTGTTTAAGTTGCCACCTTAGATAAACCATTAATTAACAATCTCACATCTGTCATGGACATCACTCACCCAATCCACGTCTACTAGCATAGCATGGCATAATAAGCAAACGCAGAAGTAACTCCCAAAGGTTTGATAATAACAGGTAATAGGTACTACCTCATCTACTTCCCATCCCACAATTTAATTAGATCCTAATCATGCAATGTGTGAGGGTTGATCTAATGCCATAAAACTGGGTAGTAGAAAAGGTATGATCAAAGTGTTACTTGCCTTGCTGATGATCCGGGAAACCTAGAGATTCGAAGTAACAGGCGGCGCACTCCGGGTATTCTATCGCAGACAAACAAACAAGCATACAATAAGTACTCATCTAATGCATAGGTAAAATGCAAATAAGATATCTAACCAGAAGGTTCATCTTAAGAACTCCGGTTGGCAAAAAGAATCAAATCGAACGAAACAACGAAAGTCAAACGGCGAAAGAAAACAACTTCGTTCTACTAATCTGGATCTAGGGAAAATTTTACAGTAGCAAAATCTTGTTTAAGTTGGTGAAACGGTTAGAGGGTTTCGAGACGAAATTCTAGGCGCTTGAATCGCCTGATTCCGATAAACGAGCGAAAAGTTATACTAAAACGAAAATCAGATCAGGAATCGCGATCAGAAAAATCGCGGATTTAATCCGAGAAAAAGAAAAACGACGAACGCTCGCTAGAACGAACGAACGGACGAACGCTCACTATTTAAATAAACCAGAAAAACCGATCTATTTAAAAAAATGAATCTAAAAAACCGACGAGACCGATTTTTTTTTAAAAACATTGGCACGGAAAACGAGGCGGCGGCGAACCTCGGCGGCGGCGCCCGGCGACGGCGGCGCGGCGCGGCGGCGGCGGCGGTGGGGTGGCGGCTGGGGCGGGGTCGGCGGCTGGGCTAGGGTTTCCCCCGGGTGGGCTGCCCCGGCTTATATACCCTAGTCGGGCCGGAGTCCTAGTCGGACACGGCCCGTTAGGTCGGTTCGTTTTTTTTAAATTATTCCGCTCAGAAGAAAAATAAAAAGAAATACTAAACAGACTCCAAAAATTCCGAAATAAATTTTCACGGGCTTCTAAAATCAAGCCGCACAAGGCGAACATTTATTTGGGACCTAAATGAAATTTTGAAAAACACACATTTTTCCTAAATTCAAATAAAACACCGAAAAACTCCGAAATAAAATCTTATTTGATTTTATTATTAAATCCTCAATATTTCTTTATTTTGGGAAAGTCATTTTATTCCCTCTCTCATATTTTTGTAATAGAAATAATTGATGATAAAATAAATAAAATCAAATGATCATATTCTCAAAATTTGAGAAAACTCAAATATGAAAATAACGAAATCCCCAACTCTCTCGGTGGGTCATTGAGTTGCGTAGAATTTCTAGGATCAACCAAAATGCAAAATAAAATATGATATGCATTGATGATCTAATGTATAACATTCCAAATTGGAAATTTGGGATGTTACAAGCAAACTGATTTGCCCGAGGCGAAAGTCGGGCGGAGGTGGTGGGCGTACAGGTCGAAGGTCGAGCACCCAAAGGATAACGAATCGATCGAGTACGGTGTGTCGTTCGTGAGGGTGCAGAGCTAGCCGGAGCCACAAGAGTATTCGTTCTCGCACCGCAAGAGGAGGCCGGATGGTGCGACGCTGCTTCCCTGCCATTCTCCACGGTTCCCTCGATGCGCGCCTCGTTTCAACGGCATCGGTAGGGTTTAAGGTAAGCTTCACACTAACCTAATCTTCCATCCGCTTATGCTTACAATCAGTGTGACAGCTAATAAAAATCATGCTTACTATCAGTCTCCGAGTACTACGCCAATCACCCTAAAATAGCTATGGACCTTTGGGTCAAAGTTGTGACACTGTGTACAAATAAGGAAAAATAGATTGGTGCTTCTTTCAGAAAAGAGTACACCCTAGAAAACTGCCAATATAAGCTACTAGTTTTTTTTGAAGTCTAAGCTACTAGTATTTGGTTAGAGGATTTGCTGCCGAGAAAGATCCGTCCACAGTGAGCGCCACACATCCCACTGATGGTGGTGGATGCCAATGCTTAGATGGAGCAGGGTTGGTGTCGGTAATTTTTACTTGGCACCTCGTACTCTGCATATATGCCGGTTCCATCCATACATTTGTGTAGTTCCACCAAAATGCAGCTGAATAACCCTGTTTGCACAAACAATGAAAAGGCGTTATTACATTATAGTGGCACTAGTTGATGAAACATACACTAATAAATAGAAGAAAATATTGCGATAGTATCATAGTATGCCATGCCGCGAGGGCGAGATGGGCCCTGTGACGCCTCATATGGCACGCCTCATACTGGAAATCGACCCAAGTCTCCCCGATACACCTTCTGCCAGTGAAGAACATCAGTGTACAGCGGTAGTACAAGGAGGGCCCTTAAGACATCCCAATCTCTATTTTTGTGCGGATCAACTAAAATTAAGCACCACAGTTTGCAGAAATGCTTAAACATTAACAATGGGACTAGTTGATGAAACATATACTCACAAAGAGAAGCACTTTATTTATCTACATTGGAAATGAAATGATAGAGAGGACACTCGCTCTATTTTAACTATATTATTACTTCATTTTATCAGTGGCACTAGGGTCGATCAGGTGGAAAACGAGGTGTACGGTGCGTCGCAAGGATGGAGGCCGGGGGTGCTTAGACTGGGATGCTGAAGCTGGCTCTTTCAGTCCCTATCTTCCCCTCAGATGTTTCTGTGGTACCATTTGGGTTGTAATCCAAACTTGGTCGAGCTGGTGCTGCGTCCCCCTACCTGCCTAGCTTATGTGGCGAACTTGTCTCCTGCTAGTACTCAGTTCGTTCTAGTAGTAGTTGCATAACTGCCCCTTTACACTAAGATGTTGTCGGATAATGGTTCTCTATGGTTGGATTTCTTTAATGAAATCGGAGGAAACCCCCTCTTTCGATATATAAAAAAATTAGTGCCACTAGCGGTGCCAAAACATTGCCTCAAATTAATAGTGCCACTAGATTAAGGTGCAGAATAATAACATTACTGCTTTATCATGGCAGTGCCAAAACAGTAGCACAAGAGCATACTCAACATGCAGGATCTTTGGTAAACGGTCAGACCAAAAAGGAACATACCTCGTGATGGGAACCATGTCTGCAGTCAACACCATTGGTGAAGGGATGACACTAGTCACCAACATGGATGATTCAATTCATGGGACCTTTTGGTGCAGTTCACCTAAAATGAAGCAATGTCCCATGAGCTAGCGCCTTCTTCTTCATTTTTTTAAAGAAAAGGGCTCCAGCCCTGGTTCCATTTTCATCAGAAAACAAAAGCCACGAAGCTTCTTCTTCATTAGTTGCAATAAAATTGAGCAACATCAAGGTTGGTTGTGAAGCTCTTGGAATGTTCAACTATAATTTTGATATCATTTGTCTAGTTGAACTAAGATCAAGCGTGAAATGTATGTCTCTGTTTGCACAAAAAAGGTGGAAAGGAGGGTGACAAACAAGTGATGAAACATACATCAAATGAAAAGAAGCATGTTCCTTATCTGAATGGAAATCCTACAAGGACAATAGCAATTTCTAAAGCAGCAACATTGCTAGATATTAGTGTGGGCATTAGGATTAACTATGCCAACCATTAAATACGACATTACTTTAATGGTGCCATTGCTTCATTTTACCAACAACATTGGTTTAACATGTCCTTACTTTTAGCAGTGCGACTGCTACATATTACCAGTGGCATTACATAAGAGTGGCTCGGGGCAACAAACACCATAACAGGATATCTGGGTTGGTCCCATTTTTGTTCGGTATAGGCACCTTATACTGTGTGACACTAGCAAATCTAGTGTTGGACTTACTCTGTTGACTTTTCCCCCAGCCCCACTTTCTTTCCTTTTTCAACCAATAGATTGGGTTTATATTGAGTTTGTACTACGTTTCCCTTTATTTCCCTATTAGACCTAGAGACCAGTTGGATAGCCAGTCTCTGCTACTTTTCGCCCCCATTATTTCCTCTTTCGACCAAGTCCTAGATTCAGGTAACAAATCTTCCCCCACCCCCACCCCACCCCCTTTCTTCCTTGTTTGAACCAAGTAGTACTAGATTTGAGTGCATGTAATAGTTTTACCTCTTAACAGTAAATATTTAGGTGGCTTTCGAACAGCCGATCGATCCTACTCCCTCCGTTCCAAAATAGATGACTCAACTTTGTACTAACTTTAGTACAAAGATAATACAAAGTTGGGTCATCTATTTTGGAACGGAGGGAGTATCTACGAGGGGGCCAGGGAAATAGTAAAAGATACAAATGCAGTGATGTCAGGAGCTCGGGAAGTAGAGCAAGGCCGGTTTCGAAGGAAGTTATACCTGAGGGTCGCCGGGATGTCGCTAGGTGGGCGGCGGGAGGCCGGATCTGCCCACACTACGGCAGCGAGGAAGAAGGGGTTGGAGGCCCTCCCTAGCCAACAGTGCTTGGGAGAGAACGGCAAGACACGCTAATCGAGACGCGCCGGTAGTGGGTAAGAGCCGTCACCGAGGACGACCGCATGAACATTGCACCTTCGCACCTTCCCCGACGGAGAGGATCCGGCTGGATCTGTGACCAGTGGTGAGCAGAGAGAGAGAGAGTGTGGCCACTGCTGTCGTGTTTAGATCTGGAGAGGACGAGATAGTGTGAAGGGAGCAACACTAGCAAGCAAGCGCGAAGGCTCCTGCCTATATATAGTGGAGTACTACTAGATTTCTTTTGTCTACCGGAGCCGGCTTGACCTCGTCAATGACCGTCTTCATGCACGTGCCCCGGAGGCGCAGTTGTCCTCATTTTGATCTGAAGCACCAGATTATAACATGACAAGAAACCATAACCTCACTGCCCAAAGGAGACAACATGAATCCCGACAGACAAACTAGACGAGGATCAAAGCTCAAATTAAAGATAAACTCGTAGAAAAGGGGTGCATCGATAGATGCCCTAATTAACATAGCCGGCTTGACATAGATGCTAGCCGAGTAGTCTTCGTGCATGTGGCCCCCATGACTAGCGCCTTGGAGGAACTCAGTTGTCGCTGTTTAACCCTCACAGTGATCCGAAGCACATGACACCTAATTTTGCGAGATGACAAGAAACCTTTTTTTAGATTTCTCACCAGAACTACAACCCTGTACAACACAGCCTGCATGATATGTAGACGACAACCAATCCAGGCGTGTCTGCTGGAGTCTGGTCACATGCATGGACGAACTGATCTTCCGTGTCATGCAGGGATCGTCCAGGCACCAATGTTGAGGCCTCCACCAACGTATGTACAACACTTCTCTAGTACTATCGCTCATCTCTCTCTTCTATTAACTCATCCGACTTGCGGGGCCGGGGAGTGTGCCTATGGTCGGTTCTCAATTGCGGTCCCACATGTGTGTGCAGACACAATATGACACGCGTTCCATTCAGAGAGCGGCGTGCCAGACCGACCGACTGTCTAGGGTGCGACGCGAATGCGACGGGCGTGCTGTATACTGTACTCCGTAAATGTGTACTGCTGTTTCTTGAGGCTTTGCTCCATGGCGCAATCCATGGATACAAAATTAGTATATTGTATTGTTTAAAAGTCGAGGGCGGGGCTTTTCCCGCGCGGTAGGCGGGGCAGTTCCGCCTATTCAGTTCGACAGAGACGCGGGAAGATGAGGGAGTAGGCTGCTGCAAATGTAGGGCTGCGTGATTTGACAGCGAGTTAATGCTGGACAGATGGGGCCTGGTGATTTGACTTGCCATTATCATTTTAACTACGGCGCTACGACCGGCGTGCCTCTCCCGATGCTCCACCATGTAGAGGCTGGCTCTTGCTTGAGAGCCCACTCCTCCACTTTTTCCTTGCCTCTTTCCCCCACATATGCAAAAATGCCATGTAAAGCGGGCTTATAGCCCACTATTGTACTTGATCCCATGATAACCCACAAGTATAGGGGATCGCAACAATTTCGGAGGGTAGAGTATTCAACCCAAATTTATTGATTCGACACAAGGGGAGAAGTATTTAGTAGCAAAATAATATGATAGTAGTGGTAACGGTAGCAAAAGTAACAGTTGCAAAAGTAATATTTTTGGGTTTTGTAGTGATTGTAACAGTAGCAGCGGAAAAGTAAATAAGCAAAGAACAATATAGGAAAAGCTCGTAGGCAATGGATCGGTGATGGAGAATTATGCCAGATGCGATCGATCATGCAACAATTATAGCATAGGGTGACACAGAACTAGCTCCAATTCATCAATGTAATGTAGGCATGTATTCCGAATATAGTCATACGTGCTTATGGAAAAGAACTTGCATGTCATCTTTTGTCCTACCCTCCCGTGGCAGCGGGGTCCTATTGGAAACTAAGGGATATTAAGGCCTCCTTTTAATAGAGTACCAGACCAACGCATTAACACATAGTGAATACATGAACTCCTCAAACTACGGTCATCACCGGGGGTGGTCCCGATTATTGTCACTTCGGGGTTGCCGGATCATAATACATAGTAGGTAACTATAGACTTGCAAGATAGGATCAAGAACTCTCATATATTGATGAAAACATAATAGGTTCAGATCTGAAATCATGGCACTCGGGCCCTAGTGACAAGCATTAAGCATAGCAAAGTCATAGCAACATCAATCTCAGAACATAGTGGATACTAGGGATCAAACCCTAACAAAACTAACTCGATTACATGATAAATCTCATCCAACCCATCACTGTCCAGCAAGCCTACGATGGAATTACTCATGCACGGCGGTGAGCATCATGAAATTGGTGATGGAGGAAGGTTGATGATGACAATGGCGACGGATTCCCCTCTCTGGAGCCCCGAACGGACTCCAGATCAGCCCTCTCGAGAGAGTTTAGGGCTTGGCGGGGGCTCCGTATCGTAAAACATGATGAATCCTTCTCCCTGATTTTTTTTCTCCCCGAAAGTGAATATATGGAGTCAAGGTCGAGGTCGGTGGAGCATTAGGGGGCCCACGAGGCAGGGGGCGCGCCCAGGGGGCAGGTGCGCCCCCACCCTCATGGACAAGTGGAGGCCCCCCTGACGTGGATTCTTCTTCCAGTATTTTTTTATATATTCCAAAATAATTCTTCGTTGATTTTCAGGTCATTCCGAGAACTTTTATTTCTGCACAAAAATAAAACCATGGCAATTCTGCTGAAAACAGCGTCAGTCCGGGTTAGTTCCATTCAAATCATGCAAGTTAGAGTCCAAAACAAGGGCAAAAGTGTTTGGAAAATTAGATACGACGGAGACGTATCAACTCCCCCAAGCTTAAACCTTTGCTTGTCCTCAAGCAATTCAGTTGATAAACTGAAAGTGATAAAGAAAAACTTCTACAAACTCTGTTTGCTCTTTTTGTTATAAATATGTAAAGCCAGCATTCAAGTTTTCAACAAAGATTATGAACTGACCATATTCACAATAACATTTAGGTCTCATGTTTACTCATATCAATGGCATAATCAACTAGCGAGCAATAATAATAAATCTCGGATGACAACACTTTCTCAAAACAATCATAATATGATATAACATGATGGTATCTCGCTAGCCCTTTCTGAGACCTCAAAACATAAATGCAGAGCACCTTTAAAGATCAAGGACTGACTAGACATTGTAATTCATGGTAAAAGAGATCCAGTCAAGCCATACTCAATGTAAACTAACAGTAATGGATGCAAATGACAGCGGTGCTCTCCAACTGGTGCTTTTTAATAAGAGGATGATGACTCAACATAAAAGTAAATAGATAGGCCCTTGGCAGAGGGAAGCAGGGATTTGTAGAGGTGCCAGAGCTCGGTTTTGAATTGGATATGAATAATATTTTGAGCGGTATACTTTCATTGTCAACATAACAACCGAGAGATCTCGATATCTTCCATGCTACACACATTATAGGCGGTTCCCAAATAGAATGGTAAAGTTTATACTCCCCTCCACCAACAAGCATCAATCCATGGCTTGCTCGAAACAACGAGTGGCTCCAACTAACAAAAATCATGGGAGAGTTTTGTTTGCAGTTATTTTGATTTGATTTGCATAAAGCATGGGACTGGGCATCCCGGTGACCAGCATGTTCTTGTGAGTGAGGAGCGGAGTCCACTCCTCTTGCGAATAACCCGCCTAGCATGGAAGATACAAACAACCCTAGTTGATACATGAGCTATTCGAGCATACAAAACAGAATGTTTATTTGAAGGTTTAGAGTTTGGCACATACAAATTTACTTGGAACGACAGGTAGATACCGTATATAGGTAGGTATGGTGGACTCATATGGAACAACTTTGGGGTTTATAGAATTTGATGCACACGCAGTATTCCCGCTTAGTACAACTGAAGGCTAGAAAAAGACTGGGAAGCGACCAGCTAGAGAGCGACAACAGTCATGAACATGCATTAAAATTAATCAACACCGAATGCAAGCATGAGTAGGATATAATGCACCATGAACGTAAATATCGTAGAGGCTATGTTGATTTTGTTTGAACTACATGCGTGAACATGTGCCAAGTCAAGCCACTCGAATAATTCAAAAGAGGATACCACCCTATCATACCACATCACAACCATTTTAATAGCATGTTGGCACGCAAGGTAAACCATTATAAGCTCCTAGCTAATTAAGCATGACATAAGCAACTATAATCTCTAATTCTCATTGCAAACATGTTTCTTTCATAATAGGCTGAATCAGGAATGATGAACTAATCATATTAACAAAAACAAGAGAGGTCGAGTTCATGCCAGCTTTTCTCATCCCAATAAGTTCATCATATGATCATCATTATTGCCTTTCACTTGCACGACCGAATAGTGTGGATAATAATAATTGCACGTGCATTGGACTAAGCTGGAATATGCAAGCATTCAATTCAAGAGAGAGGACAAGGTAATATGGGCTCTTTGTTAGATCAACAATAATGCATATGAGAGCCACTCAATCATTTTAATCATGGTCTTCTCCTCTCGACCCCCAAAGAATAAGAAAAGAAATAAAACTATTTACACGGGGAAGATCCCAACAAGCAAAAGAAGAACGAGAAATCTTTTTGGGTTTTCTTTTTAATTACTATTACTACAGGCATGGAAAGTAAACTAACTAAAAGCTACAACTATTTTTTGGTTTTTCTTAAGGTTTATCAACACACAAGAAGAAAGCATAAAAAGGGAAATAAACTAGCATAGATATTACAATGAAAAAGTATGAGCACCGACAACTAGCATGAGTGTGTGAACATGAATGTAATGTTGGTGAGAAATACGTACTCCCCCAAGCTTAGGCTTTTGGCCTAAGTTGGTCTATGGCCACGGCTGGCCTGGCGGATATCCAAAGTTGTAGTTGGGGTCGTACTGAGATGCAACGGCAATTGCCTGATGAGCTGCAGCTTGGAGGCGAGATGTCTCCGCCCTCCTCTCGTACTCGGTCGCCTCCTCCCTGGTTATAACATATCTCCCTTTTGCCTGAAAGTCAAAGAAAGTAGGAGCAGGGAGAGCGACGTGATATGTGCGTCGCCTGTCAAAGATTAGTCGGTACTGAAGGAAGTGATCATTCCTCTCAACAAACTGATGACGAACCATAGCATCATAATCTAAATAAGCAGGAGGTAACTCAATATCATATCCACGTATGGGCATCTCAAGAAACTTAGCTATACGAGTTGCATAAATTCCACCAAAGAAATCTCCATGAATACGATTATTATGCAACCTACGTGCAACAATAGCCCCCAAGTGCCTAGAGACTATATCATGCATTAAAACTACTTTTGACCATATAAATTTGACATGCAAGCTGAAGAACAGGTTAATCTAAGTAGCAAAAATTTGCAATAAATAAAGCACTAGAACAAAAAAACTACTTGGACCATTGGAGGATTCACATACCAAAGAACAATCCCCCAAAGCAGTTTTGTGAATGGAGCTTTGAGCTAGGAGATCGAAAATGGCAGCAGGATGAGCTTGGACTCGGGTTTGAGCTGGCTAGTTTTTTTTTTTGGGGGAAGAAGGAGTGTGTGGTAGCTGGAATAAGTGGAGGGGACCCACATGGGGTCCACGAGGCAGGGGGGCGCGCCCAGGGGGTGGGCGCGCCCTGGACCCTCGTGGCCAGGTGCTTGCTCCCCCTGATGAGTTCTCAGTGCCATATTCTCAAATATTCTAGAAAAAATCATATTTAAATTTTAGGGCATTTGGAGAACTTTTATTTTCGGGGTATTTTTTATTGCATTGATAATTCAGACAACAGACAGAGAAATACTATTTTTGCTTTATTTAATATAAATAACAGAAAATAAAAGGATGGTCCAGAGAGTTGTGTTTTCTAAATTCATCCATCTCATGCTCATCAAAACGAATCCACTAACAAGATTGATCAGGTCTTGTTAACAAACTCATTCCGAATAACATGGAACCGGAGAATTTTCGAATAACACTATGTTACCTCAACGGGGATATGCACGTCCCCAATAATAAGAATATCATATTTCTTCTTGACAGTAGGTAGAGGAAATTCAAAACCTCCAATAGTAATTGTTGAAAATTTTCCAATAGAATTGATACTGTGGACTTGAGGTTGTTTCCTCAAAAAGTGTATCGTATGCTCATTAGCATTAACATGAAAAGTGACATTGCCTTTGGTGCAATCAATAACAGCCCCTGCAGTATTCAAAAAGGGTCTTCCAAGAATAATAGACATACTATCGTCCTTGGGAATATCAAGAATAGCAAAGTCCGTTAAAATAGTAACATTTGCAACCACAACAGGCACATCCTCACAAATAGCAACATGTATAGCAGTTGATTTATTAGCCATTTGCAAAGATATTTCAGTAGGTGTCAACTTATTCAAATCAAGTCTACGATATAAAGAGAGAGGCATAACACTAACACCGGCTCCAAGATCACATAAAGCAGTTTTAACATAGTTTCTTTTAATGGAGCATGGTATAGTTGGTACTCCTGGATCTCCAAGTTTCTTTGGTATTCCACCCTTAAAAGTATAATTAGCAAGCATGGTGGAAATTTCAGCTTCTGGTATCTTTCTTTTATTAGTAACAATTTCCTTCATATATTTAGCATAAGGATTCATTTTAAGCATATCAGTCAAATGCATACGCAAAAAGATAGGTCTAATCATTTCAGCAAAGCGCTCAAAATCCTCATCATCCTTTTTCTTGGATGGTTTAGGAGGAAAAGGCATGGGTTTCTGAACCCATGGTTCTCTTTCTTTACCGTGCTTCCTAGCAACAAAGACTCTCTTATCATAACGTTGATTCTTTGATTGTGGGTTATCAAGATCAACAACAGGTTTAATTTCTACATCATTATTATTACTAGGTTGAGCATCAACATGAACATCATCATTAACATTATCACTAGGTTCATGTTCATTACCAGCTTGTGTTTCAGTATCAGAAATAGAAATATCATTGGGATTCTCAGGTGTGTCAACAACAGGTTCACTAGAAGCATGCAAAGTCCTATCATTTTTCTTTTTGTTCCTTTTAGAAGGACTAGGTGCATCTACATTAGATCTCTGAGAATCTTGCTAAATTCTCTTAGGGTGGCCCTCAGGAAAGAAAGGTTCCTGAGTCACTTTACCTCCTCTAGTTGCAACTCTAATAGAAAAGTCATTATTTTTACTATTCTGTTCATTGAGAAAATCATTCTGAGCTTTAAGTACTTGTTCTACTTGAGTGGTAACCATAGAAGCATGTTTACGAATAAGTTTAAGTTCACCTTTAACATTAGCCATATAATCACTCAAGTGTTCAATCATATAAGCATTATGCTTCAATTGTCTACCAACATAAGCATTAAAATCTTCTTGCTTAACCATAATATTATCAAACTCATCTAAGCATTGGCTAGCAAACTTAGCAGGAGGGGTTTCAGCTTTATCATATCTATAGAGAGAATTTACCTTTACTAACTGTGTCGGGTTATCGAGACCATGTGTTTCTTCAATAGGTGCTGAATTAAGACCATTTATTTCTTCAACAGGAGGTAAATTCTTAACATCTTCAACTTTTATACCTTTTTCTTTCATAGATTTCTTTGCCTCTTGCATATCTTCAGGACTGAGAAATAGAATACCCCTTTTCTTTGGAGTTGGCTTAGGAGTTGGTTCAGGAAGTGTCCAATTATTTTCATTAGTCAACATATTATTCAATAGAATTTCAGCTTGATCAACTATTCTTTCCCTGAAAACACAACCATCACAACTATCCAGGTGGTCTCTGGAAGCATCGGTTAGTCCATTATAAAAGATATCAAATATTTCATTTTTCTTGAGAGGATGATCAGGCAAAGCATTAAGTAATTAGAGAAGCCTCCCCCAAGCTTGTGGGAGACTCTCTTCTTCAATTTGCACAAAATTACATATTTCCCTTAAAGCAGCTTCTTTCTTATGAGCGGGGTAATATTTAGCAGAGAAGTAGTAAATCATATCCTAGGGACTACGCACACAACCAGGATCAAGAGAACTAAACCATATCTTAGCATCAC
Source organism: Triticum urartu (assembly GCF_056163025.1). NCBI lineage: Eukaryota > Viridiplantae > Streptophyta > Magnoliopsida > Poales > Poaceae > Triticum > Triticum urartu. Next base: position 203,980,301 of record NC_141875.1, on the reverse strand, counting down.
CCTTTAATGAGAACAAAAATAATTTAAGGATATAATAGTAACAAGTTTTCTCATCATTCAGGGTAGCTATATCATTTAATTTAGTAAGAAGTGCCGTGGCAGTTTCAGATTCATAGCCATAGAAAGGATCAAATTCAACCAAAGTAATTAACTCAGGATCGACAGAGAAATCATAATCCTTATCAGTAACAAAGATAGGTGAAGTAGCATAAGCAGGATCATATTTCATTCTAGCATTCATAGTTTTTTCTTTAAGCTTAGCTAATAATTTCTTAAGGTCAGATCTATCATTGCAAGCAAGAAAGTCTCTAGCAGTTTCTTCATCCATAACATAACCCTCAGGCACAATAGGCAATTCATATCTAGGGGGAGAATATTCATCATCACTTTCATCAATATTATCAGTTTGAATAATTTCATTCTCTCTAGCCCTAGCAAGTTGTTCATCAAGAAATTCACCAAGTGGCACAGTAGTATCAAGCATAGAAGTAGTTTCATCATAACTATCATGCATAAAAGAAGTGGCATCGTTAATAACATGCAGCATATCAGAATTAATAGCAGAAGTAGGTTTAGGTGTCGCAAGTTTACTCAAAACAGAAGGTGAATCAAGTGCAGAGCTAGATGGCAGTTCCTTACCTCCCCTCGTAGTTGAGGGATAAATCTTGGTTCTTGGATCTTTCAAGTTCTTCATAATGGTAAGCAAATATAAATCTCAAGTGACTCAAAGAATAGAGCTATGCTCCCTGGCAACGGCGCCAAAAAATGTTCTTGATAACCCACAAGTATAGGGGATCGCAACAGTTTTCGACGGTAGAGTATTCAACCCAAATTTATTGATTCGACACAAGGGGAGCCAAAGAATATTCTCAAGTATTAGCAGCTGAGTTGTCAATTCAACCACACCTGGATAACTTAATATCTGTAGCAACAGAGGCGAAGCCATGTTGGGGCCATGTAGTCAAGCGACTACACAGGAAATCGGTAAGTTAACTACCCCAGGTAATATATGACTACACAAAGGCCCAGCCGTATTAGCTTTGTGTGACATTTGACTGGGCTAAAAAAATCAATGGGATCTTTGGACGGCCCGATTGCATTAGTGCCTGTGGTTGCGAACGTGTAAGCCTGGGCTGGATCCCGTGATCTTCTCTTTGATGGTTCGACTTTGATTCCATCTCCTCCTTTGGCCCTGCACAGCCTCCATGACCTTTGTCCGTGCACAGCCGCCGGCCGCCGCAGCTTCGCCAATCATCATGCTCTCCATCAAGCTTCATCGATTTTAGCCGTGAGGAGCGAGTGACACACCGTTCCTGTCGACACCGGCGTCCGTCGGCATCCGGTATTGCTGTACGCTATACCTTTACTGATTGTGATTGGCATCACATCCAACACCAGAACGAGAACCCCTCCAGTTTGTAAGTTTTTTATCTTCTAATTATTATCTTCTACGAGCTGTGTAGGAACTATGATATTATAGATTTCTCTTCAATCTTCATTAAGAAAAATGGATCTTGTTAAATCCAGAACAGATGAAAGCAAAACTTCCAGAAAAAAATAATTGGATCTCATTTTTCATAGCACTATCATTTTTTTGTCAGGTCGTCATGTCAGTAAATCGATAAATTCATAAAAAAGTGGCGGTCTGAATCAGATGTAGCAAATTCTTCAAGGCAACCACTGGAAAATGAAAAAGAACAAACACCTATTGATGCTAGAGCTGCTTTGGAACGGGTACTAATTAACAACAATGCAAGACCACGCTCAACTGAAGAAGAAGAAGAACATGTTGATATATCCAATATTTCGCCGGATCCTGCAGACCGTAAGCCAATTTCCCAATACAAAACTGCCAAAGTTCATGATGATGTGCGAAGAGCTTACCTCCTAAGGGGCCCATGCCAACCTCATGGACATGTTTTCCGTCAAACTGATTTCAGTGGAATTCAACGTCGTTTTAACAAAGAATGGTTCAAGACATACAAGCCTTGGTTGGAGTATAGTATAAAGGAAGATGCTGCATTTTGTCTTGTCTGCTACTTGTTTCAAAATGAAAGTATAGGACGAGGTGGTTGATGAAGCTACGTACCTAGGGTAGGGTCATAGACCTGACCTAGACATCCTCCCCTAGGACAGCACCCTAAAGCCAGGATCATCCAAAGGGTACCATCATCCACTCGACCATAAACGTTCCACTCGAAAGAATCGATGCCACTTGACCGTCACAGAAGTCACTCGACGGGTAGAAGAGCTAAAGCCACTCTGCATATGCAATGGTTGAGCATTTACTTATAGACTTAATTGACATTTACAGCACTTTAATGTGAGCGTTACCAGTAACGTTCTCTCTTCAATGTACCTTAAACCCTCTGTGTCGTGGGCTGGCTGGGGTCTTGGTGCACTCTATATAAGCCACCCCCTCCACAGGCACAAGGGTCCGCACCCCCTATAACACACACGCATATAATCCAGTCGACCGCCTCCGGGCTTCGAGATGTAGGGCTGTTACTTCCTCTGAGAAGGGCCTGAACTCGTAAAACTCGCGTGTACAACTCCTCCATAGCTACAATCTTGCCTCTACATCTCTACCCCCCACTCTACTGTCAGACTTAGAACCACGACAGTTGGCGCCCACCGTGGGGCAGGTGTCTTAGAGACTTGTTGGAGAAGTTGCGATTTCTTCCGATACCCATCAACATGGTTTCAGGCGGAGGTTTGGCCGAGGACCGCGAGATCCGTCTCGGTGCGCTCGTATTTGTCGCCACGACTCCGCTTGGCTCCAAGAAGCGCCACTCGACGTCGAGGCGCTCCCTGTCCGCGGGGCAACACACTTTCGCGTGTGTGTCTGCGGCGTCCTCCTACGGCAGCCGTCGACTCAGTATCGGTCGGTTCCTGTGCTGACCTCCCTCCCTGCAGCCCACCGGAGCAAGCGTTCCGGTCGATCGAGGCTTCAGCGGTGGGTGAGACATGCGGTGGCTCGCCAGTCGGCCACCCCCCAAGTCGCGGCAATCGAGCCCGACGAAACTCTCTACGGCCTGTTCGACTGGCTCCGTAGAGACTGCATCCGAGTGTGACAGCAGCGACCCCGCGGCGGAAGTTTTGATGGTCAATGGACCACGCAGTCCTCCTGGCTTCACTCGTGAAGACGGAGGCGACGGGGGCGGCGATCCGTCGCGTGTTCACGAAGAGTACCGCCCCGAACCCCTCTCTTCACAGCGAAGGGAAGAACTTCGCCACCGGAACATGGATGCGCTTCACACTCCTATCGTTGGAGAAACCCCTGAGGCCCATGCCTTGGAGGAGACGCGCCTGGCCAACTTGGCTGAGCGCACTTGACTGGAGAACCTCCAGCGCGCACTCGACGAGCGTGCTCAGCAGCGTATCCCCGAGTCCAGTCGACGCCAACTTTTTCCGCCTCCGACTCAGGTATACTGAACTCCGATCCAGAATCTCGTAGCTGCGGCCCGAATAGCGGAGTCAATCCAACCTTCCCAGTCAGAAGCTGGTCGAGGTCTGGTGCAGATCCGGGCTTTGCTCCATGCGGCGGGAGAGCAGAATACATCAGTTTCTCAGTCACGGAATAGGATCCATAGCAGATCCGTGGTTGCAGACATAGTCCAGTCGGCTCACAGCCCGAGATCGCCCCCGAGGCGTGAAGGATGTGAGGACCGGCGAGATCAGTACAGAAACCACGAGCAGTATGATCACCGACTCGATCACGATGATCGTCGTCGAGTGCCGACGCCTCCCCCAAGGGGTGGGTCATACGTGCCTCGGCAGCATGATGACATACGTCCTCACAGTGGTGGGCAAAGGATTCCAGTCGACCCCAGGGAGCCAGGCTTTGATGCGAGATCTATTCTCGTTCAGGGTCTGGTCGACAGAAACAGAGCTCACAGAGAAGGTCATGACAGAGATTTCCCAACTAGCAGCAGGGTACATGTCTTGGGTCCAGAGTGTTTCAGCAGAGCCATCAGGGATGCGGTGATTCCTCCCAACTTCAGGTTGGCGACTGGAATCAGTAAGTTCACTGGTGAGTCCAAGCCTGACACTTGGCTTGAGGATTATCGAGTGGCTGTACAGATTGGTGGTGGCAACGATGAAATGGCCATGAAGCACCTTCCTTTGATGTTGGAGGGCTCGGCCAGAGCGTGGCTGAATCAGTTAGCGCCTGGTAGTATTTATACTTTGGAAGATCTTGCCCGAGTATTTGTCAGAACATTTGAAGGTACTTGCAAATGGCCAGCAGGGCTGACGGAATTGCAGTGTTGCATTCAGAAACCGAATGGAACTTTGAGAGATTATATCCAGATATGGATCACGTTGCACCACACGGTGGAGAATGTGTCGGATCACCAGGCAATTTGTGCCTTCAAGGAAGGCGTTAAGTATCGGGATTTAAACCTGAAATTCGGTCGGACAGGAGATATGACTCTGACTCGGATGATGGAGATTGCCACCAAGTACGCCAATGGTGAAGAAGAAGACCGACTCCGGAGTGGCAAGCACAAAACAGTCGCCCACGAAACCGGAGGAGGGAACTCTAGTCGGAAGCAGAAGCGCAAAGCCGAGCCAGCCGCTCCTGGTGAAGCCTTGGCCATGACTCAAGGAAAGTTTAAAGGGAAACCCAAAGGGCCATGGAACCCCAAGAAAGTAAAAGATCAAGATGGAAATGATGTGCTAGATTTACCATGCCACATTCACACCAAAAAAGATGAAGAGGGTAATTTCATTTACCCGAAGCATACCACTCGATAGTGTCGACTCCTAATCCAGCAATTCCAAGAGAAACAACCCAAGGAAAAGGAGAATGAAGCGGACAAAGTTGAGGATGAGGAGGAAGACGATGATGGTTACCCCCACGTCAATTCCACTCTGATGATTTTCGCTGATGTTGAGAGTAAGAGTCGACTGAAAGTCATCAACAGAGAAGTGAACATGGTCACTCTGGTGACACCCAGTTATTTGAAGTGGTCTCAGGCTGCCATTACATTCGACCAGTCCGATCACCCAGCGCACATAGCCACCCTTGGGAGGCAAGCGCTGGTGGTCGACCCAGTAGTCGAAGGCACTCGATTGACTAAGGTTCTGATGGATGGTGGTAGTGGTCTGAATATACTATATGCAGAGACGTTGAAAGGAATGAGCATTCTGATGTCTAGACTCAGTGAAAGTAATATGAGTTTCCATGGAGTTATTCCTGGCAAGAAGGCTACGTCACTCGGTCAGATCGCCCTTGATGTAGTTTTCGGTGATTCCAAGAATTACCGCAAGGAAAAGTTGACACTTGAAGCCGTGGATTTCCAGAGTGCTTATCATGCTATTCTAGGCAGGCCAGCTTATGCACGTTTTATGGCTCGACCATGTTACGTGTACCTCAAATTGAAGATGCCTGGTCCTAAAGGGGTGATCACTATCACTGGCAGTCGAAAGAAGGCAGAAGAGTGCTTCCAGAAGGGCTCAAAGATCGCCGATGCACATATGGCAGTAGTGGAGTTGCAGGAGTATCAAAACAATGCAGATCTGAGTGATTTGTTGCGAGCTAAGAAGCCTGCCACAGATTCAGCATTCCAGTCGTCTTGCGAAACGAAGCCGATTCATATTCATCCAACGGATCCCAATGCTACTCCGACTCACATTTCAACAACACTCGACTCCAAATAGGAAGAAGCGCTCATCCAGTTCCTCCGTGAGAACTGGGACATCTTTGCATGGAAATCTTCCGACATGCCAGGTGTTCCCAGGGGATTGGCTGAGCATCGTTTGTGAGTCGACCCAAAAGTGAAACCAGTCAAATAACATCTTCGACGGTCTGCCGTACAGAAGAGGAAGGCAATCGGTGAAGAAGTGGCTCGGCTTCTGGCAGCTGAGTTTATCCGAGAGATTTACCACTCCGAGTGGTTAGCTAATGTTGTCATGGTCCCAAAGAAGGATGACTCACTTCGCATGTGCATCGACTTCAAACATATCAATCGGGCCTGCCCGAAAGATCACTTTCCTCTCCCTCACATCGACCAAATAGTCGACTCGACTGCGGGGTGTGAGCATTTGTCCTTTTTGGACGCTTATTCCAGGTATCATCAGATCCGTCTGTATGGACCCGATGAGATAAAAACAGCTTTCATCACCCCATTTGGGTGCTTCTGTTACGTCACTATGCCATTCGGTTTGAAGAACGCTGGAGCCACATTCATGCGGATGATTCAGAAGTGCTTGCTCACTCAGATCAGTCGGAATGTGGAAGCATACATGGATGACATTGTGGTCAAGTCACGTAAAGGTTTTGACCTACCGGCTGACCTTGCTGAAACCTTTGCCAACCTTAGAAGGTATGATATCAAGCTCAATCCATCAAAGTGCACGTTTGGAGTTCCAGGCGGAAAATTACTCGGTTTTCTTGTTTCCGAACGAGGGATCGACGCTAACCCAGGGAAAGTGCGTGCCATACTCTGGATGAAACGCCCTGTGCGTGTGCATGATGTCCAGAAGCTTACTGGTTGTTTGGCTGCCCTAAGTTGATTCATTTCTCGCCTCGGTGAAATGGCACTGCCTCTTTACCAACTAATGAAGAAGTCAGATAAGTTCGAGTGGACTCCTGAAGCTGATGCAACATTTGCAGAGCTCAAAGCCCTGCTTTCCACCCAGCCGGTGCTTGCTGCTCCAATCAGCAAAGAGCCTTTACTACTTTAGATTGCAGCCACTGGACAAGTCGTCAGTACAGTACTTACGGTCGAGCGGGAAGAAGAAGGAAAAGCCTACAAAGTTCAGTGCCCAGTATACTATGTCTCTAAAGTTTTGACTCCATCAAAGCATAGATATCCACATTATCATAAGCTTGTTTATGGGATTTATATGACCACGAAGGAGGTTGCACATTACTTCTCTGATCACTCCATTACAGTCGTCAGTGATGCTCCATTATCAGAGATTCTGAACAACAGAGATGCAACTGGTCGAGTGGCAAAGTGGGCGATTGAACTCCTTCCCTTAGATATCAAGTTCGAGGCAAAGAAAGCTATCAAGTCCCAAGCAATAGCGGATTTCCTCGCCGAATGGATTGAACAGCAACTGCCGACTCAAGTTCACTCGGAGCACTGGACCATGTTTTTTATGGCTCCTAGATGCTGAATGGTTCCGGTGCTGGGGTGGTACTGGTATCCCCCCGAGGAGACAAGCTCAGATATGTCCTCTAGATTCACTTTGATTCCTCCAATAACGAAGCAGAATATGAAGCACTCTTGTATGGTTGCGTATGGCTATCTCACTCGGCGTCTGTCGCCTCATGGTCTATGGCGACTCAGATTTGGTAGTCAATCAAGTGATGAAGGAATGGGATGTCAGAAGCCCAGCCATGACTAGTTACTGCAACGCGGTGAGGAAGTTGGAAAAGAAGTTTGAGGGGTTAGAGCTCCATCATATACCCCGACTGAAAAATCAAGCAGCAGATGATTTAGCAAAGATAGGCTCCAAGAGAGAAGCTATTCCCAGTAATGTGTTCCTGGAGTATATTTATGCACCTTCAGTTCAAGAAGATCCCTTCGCTGAAGAGCCCCCGCAGCCTAAGAGTGCCACAGATCCGACTGAAGTCGAGGTTCTAGCCGTGGTCGACTTGATCATGGAGGTGTTGGTCATCACTCCCAACTGGACGGTGCCATACATTGCATATATCCTTAGGAAAGAGCTCCCAGAGGATGAAGAAGAGGCTCGATAGATCGTTCGTCGATCCAAGGCCTTTACTGTAATAAGAGGACAACTGTTCAGAGAAAGTGCAACTGGAGTCAGCCAGAAATGCATAACACCAGAAGAAGGTCGAGTGATCCTCCACGACATCCATTCGGGGACCTTTGGTCACCATGCTTCCTCTCGGACCATTGTGGCTAAAGCATACCGAGCTGGATTTTATTGGCCACGAGCAAATGAAATGGCGAAAGATATAGTCAACAGATGTGAAGGCTGCCAGTTCTACTCCAATATGTCACACAAACCTGCATCAGCCCTGAAGATCATTCCACTCGTCTGGCCCTTTGCTGTTTGGGGATTGGACATGGTTGGTCCACTGAGGACTCATAGGAATGGCTTCACTCATGTGCTTGTAGCAGTAGACAAGTTTACCAAATGGATCGAAGCCAAGCCTATTAAGAATCTTGAAGCTAGTACCGCTGTCAGCTTTATCAGAGAGTTGATATTCAGATATGGGGTTCCGCACAACATCATCACTGACAATGGATCAAACTTCGATTCTGATGAGTTCAGAACCTTCTGCGCCTCACAAGGCACACGAGTCGATCATGCTTCAATCGCCCATCCCCAGTCGAATGGACAAGCAGAAAGAGCAAATGGCCTGATTCTCAAAGGACTAAAACCCCGACTGATGCGAGATCTCAAGCACGTAGCGGGCGCCTGGGTTGATGAACTTTCGTCAGTTCTTTGGGGATTGAGGACAACTCCCAATTTGTCAACTGGCCGAACTCCATTTTTCTTGGTCTATGGGGCTGAAGCTGTTCTACCAAGTGACTTGCTTCATAATGCACCACAAGTTGAGCTCTTCTCTGAAGATGAAGCAGAACAGGCTCGGCAAGATGCAGTCGACCTCCTAGAGGAGAAAATAGAGATGGCCTTGATCCGGTCGACCATTTATCAGCAAGACTTGCATCGATTCCACGCTAGACACGTGAAGGGTCGAGCCTTTCAAGAGGGTGACTTGGTTCTTCGAGTGGATCAGTAGAAACCACACAAGCTCGCCCCGGCTTGGGAAGGTCCCTTCATTGTCACCAAAGTGCTCCACAATGGAGCATACCACCTTTACGATGTCGAGCATAAGAAGGACGAGCCACGGGCTTGGAATGGGGAGCTGCTCCGCCCCTTTTATACTTAAGTACTCGTTCGAATAAAATGTAATAAGAAATACCTTTGTAATTTGTTTATCAAAGACAAGAGCTTACAATCCTCTTGAACGATTGTTGTTGCTTTTATCTGCGTCTGAAATCCCCCAGTGGGTGACTTAGCGGCGAATCCGTTTCGCCTAAGTTCAAAAGATCCTACCAAGTGGTGAGAAAGCCTCTCACTCGGGGGCTTAGCTGCGAATCCGTTTCGCCGAAGTTTAAAAAATCCTACCGAGTGGTGAGCAAGCCTCTCACTCGGGGGCTTAGCTGCAGTCCAGTACTCGCCTAAGTTTGAAAAATCCTACCGAGTGGTGAGCAAGCCTCTCACTCGGGGGCTTAGCTGCAGTCCAGTACTCGCCTAAGTTTGTAAAATCCTATCGAGTGGTGAGCAAGCCTCCCACTCGGGGGCTTAGCTGCAGTCCAGTACTCGCCTAAGTTTGAAAAATCCTACCGAGTGGTGAGCAAGCCTCTCACTGGGGGGCTTGGCTGCAGTCCAGTACTCGCCTAAGTTTGTAAAATCCTACCAAGTGGTGAGCAAGCCTCTCACTCGGGGGCTTAGCTGCAGTCCAGTACTCGCCTAAGTTTGAAAAATCCTACCGAGTGGTGACCAAGCCTCCCACTCGGGGGCTTAGCTGCAGTCCAGTACTCGCCTAAGTTTGAAAAATCCTACCGAGTGGTGAGCAAGCCTCTCACTCGGGGGCTTAGCTGCAGTCCAGTACTTGCCTAAGTTTGAAAAACCCTACCGAGTGGTGAGCAAGCATCTCACTCGAGGGCTTAGCTGCAGTCCAGTACTCGCCTAAGTTTAAAAAATCCTACCGAGTGGTGAGCAACCCTCCCACTCGGAGGCTTAGCTGCAGTCCAGTACTTGCCTAAGTTTAAAAAATCCAACCGAGTGGTGAGCAACCCTCCCACTCGGGGGCTTAGCTGCAGTCCAGTACTTGCCTAAGTTTAAAAAATCCTACTGAGTGGTGAGCAACCCTCTCACTCGAGGGCTTAGCTGCAGTCCAGTACTCGCCTAAGTTTGTAAAATCCTACCGAGTGGTGAGCAACCCTCTCACTCGGGGGCTTAGCTGCAGTCCAGTACTTGCCTAAGTTTAAAAAATCCTACCGAGTGGTGAGCAACCCTCCCACTCGGAGGCTTAGCTGCAGTCCAGTACTCTCCCAAGTTTAAAAAATCCTACCGAGTGGTGAGCAACCCTCCCACTCGGGGGCTTAGCTGCAATCCAGTACTCGCCTAAGTTTAAAAAATCCTACCGAGTGGTGAGCAACCCTCTCACTCGGGGGCTTAGCTGCAGTCCAGTACTCGCCTAAGTTTAAAAAATCCTACCGAGTGGTGAGCAACCCTCCCACTTGGAGGCTTAGCTGCAGTCCAGTACTCGCCTAAGTTTTAAAAATCCTACCGAGTGGTGATCAACCCTCCCACTCGGAGGCTTGGCTGCAGTCCAATATTCGCCTAAGGTTTAAAATCTGTCCCTATCTGCAAGGACGACGAGGTACAGGTCGACTGCAACCTTCCCCTTAGGACCTGTGCCACAAGTACAACGTATGCTCCATCCCTATCCGCAAGGACGACGAGGTGCAGGTCGACCGCGGCCTTCTACTCTGAGCTACGCCACAAGTACAACATACGCTCCATCCCCATCTGCAAGGACGATGAGGTGCAGGTCGACCGCAACCTTCTACTCCGAGCTACGCCACAAGTACAATGTACGCTCCATCCCCATCCGCAAGGACGACGAGGTGCATGTCGACCACGGCCTTCCTCTCTGAGCTACGCCACAAATACAACGTGCGCCCCATCCCTGCCCGCAGGGACGACGAGGCGCAGGTCGATTGGACTCTCCATTTCAGGGCTACATCCGAAAGAGCAAATTCCACGCGAAGGCAAATACGAACATATTTAGAAATAAGCCAAGTTCAGATAGATCCTAAAAATTCCAGGCGACGGATCAAAAGTATTCGAGCATCAAGCCCGAAGGAGTTTAATGGTTAAAGCAACCACTCAGCATCCCGAGGCAAATTTAAGGCAAGTTTAAATCTCAAAGTTTGTTCATTCGGCAGGAGGAGGGCTGGCAGGTTCAACGAATTCGTCCAAGTCGATTCCATCTGCAATCCGAGTGGCGGCAGCTATGAAAGTCTCCATAAAGGACTAGAAATTGTGCCTTTTGGTGTTGGCGACCTTGATCGCCGCCAGCTTGTCTTCGCGAGCTTCCTTGCAGTGGACTCTTACCAAAGACAACGCCACGTCAGCACCACACCGGGCATAGGACTTCTTCCACTCTTGCGCTCGACCAGGAACCTCGTTCAGCCAAGTCATCAGAGACTCGAGGTCATTTTGAAGCGTCTCCCTTGGCCAGAGTGATGAGTCCATCCGTGAAACTTCCACCTTCAGACGAGCGAGGTAACTTGTGACACTGGCGACATGGGATTCCAGTCAAAGCACATTCATGGCAGCCTCGTCGCCGACTGGAGAAATGATAGGGTCTAAACCCGTCTCGATCCGTCCAGTTTCCTCGTCAAAGTTTTGGCAGAATTCTGCAGTCAAAGAGTTAGTGAGTCGACTAGACAGGATTAACTTGCCAGCAGTAGACCGCGGTCTCGGGGACTACACCCAGTGGGTGCACTTGACGTGCCCCCACTGGTTCAGATCCCACTCGGCCGGTCCGCCCGGGTCGAGTGGAAGAAAGAGAAGTGAAAAGTAATCAGACCCCAGTCGACTGCCCGCAGTCGACTGCGATCTCAGGGACTACACCCAGTGGGTGCACTTAGCGTGCCCCCACCGGTTCAGATCCCACTCGCCTAGGCCGAGTGGAAGAGCGCAAATACTAAAGACAACAAAACACCCAGTGGGTGTACAAATTCGACGCAAACAATAAGAGATTGTATGAAAGAAAATATTTCAGGTAGCATATCCTAATAGAACAAGGTCAGTCGAAAGCCAACTTACCTGGACATTGGCCCGAAGAGCCGTGCTGGCACCGTAAGCAGCCTGGCTGTTCTCGTGCACCGTCTTCATCCGCTCCATCATCACGTTAGCCTAACGGATAGCCTCCGCAGCGGCGTCCGACTGGCTTTCCAGAACATGATAGTTGGTGAAGAAAGGGGCAGACGGCCCAGATGCGGCAGCCTGGAGCTCCGAGGCATGGGGTTGGGCAGCTAAAGGAAACACTGGTACAATCGACGGTGCAGGGCTCTCACTCGACAATGGGACAACAAAAGTCACAGAGGCCCCACCTACATCTTCAGGTTGTTGGAAAGTTGGTTCCATCGTCAGTCCCGGCTGAGATGTCTTGCCAGCCGCTACTTTTTTGTTCTTTCTGGGCCTCGGGGCCACATCTTCATCATCATCCGGAAGCTCGATAACGTTGGGTGGGGCTGCAAATAAATCAGTCGACCCCAAGTGAATCGCCAGAATTTGATCGACCAAATAATCAAGAACAAGATCACGAGAATTTTACCTGGGTTGGAGGTAACCGCGTCTTCCATTTCCTTGTCTCGGTATTGGCGGGAAGAAGTTCCAGAGGTAGCAGCACTGCAAATGTCAACTTTCAGTTGGTTATGTTCTGTTGCTCGAGTCGACCAAAAGATCGGGTCAGATGATTACCCGGAGATGGTGGGAATGGTCACTTTGATTCTGGGCAAAGCCTTCTGCGGTTTGGAGGATGTGGCCTTCAATAGTGTTGGCGCAGGAGGCGGCGCAGTCTTGAGCTGTTTCGGTCCCTTCTCAGTCGGCACCGGAGAAGACGTCCGAGGGCGCTTTGAAGACTACCCAGTCGGTGCGGCCACCAGGTCAGGGGTGTTTGCCGAGTCATGAGCGTGCTTGGACCTCCTTTCTCCGCGAGGAGGTGAGTCGACCTCTTCTTCATCACTCGGGTCGTCGCTCTCCTCGTCCTCCTCTGCATCCAAGTTCCACTCACCACTCTCGCCCCTGCTCGCCTCTTCCTCGACATTTTGCTCCTGCACTCCATTGGGCATCGAGTACATATCAATAAGAGCCTGAAAAGACAATGAACAAACGAAAGACAGTCGTCCTTCAACAAGATGTTACATAGTAAATCAAGAAGGCACTCGACAATGTAGAATCGTACCTATTCCGGCTGGCGCGAATGGTCGAATGGAACCACCCTCCTGGACCCCCGGGGATTATCCTTATTGCTGGTAATACCTCTCAGCCACTTCTCCACTGTGTCCTCACTAACATCCTCCGGGTGGATCCGAGTGGAATCCCCGAGTCCCGAGTACATCCACATCGGATGGTCACGAGCTTGGAGTGGTTGGATGCGTTGACTGAGGAAGACCTCTAGCAGGTCCATACCAGTCACTCCGTCGCGGACAAGTTGGACAACCCGCTCCACCAACACCTTCACCTGCGCCTTATCTTCTGGGATCACTCTCAAGGAGGAGGGCTTCTCCACTCGAGACATGGAAAAGGGGGGAAGTCCAGTCGACTGACCCGGGGTCAGCTGGTCCTTGCAGTAAAACCAGGTCGACTGCCAGCCCCGGACCGAGTCGGGTAGGATCATAGCTGGGAAGGTGCCCTTGTTCCTCATTTGGATTCCAAGACCCCCGCACATTTGTATCACGTGCGTCCTCTCGTCAGTCGGGTTGGCCTTCTTGACCGTCTGGGAGCGACATGTGAATATGTGCTTGAAGAGACCCCAGTGCGGCCGGCAACCCAAGAAATTTTCGCACATAGACAAATAAGCAGCGAGGTACACGATGGTGTTTGGATAAAAGTGGTGGATTTGAGCCCCAAAGAAGTTCAAGAAACCGCGAAAGAAAGGGTGGGGAGGCAAAGAAAACCCGCGGTCGACATGAGTTGCGAGGAGGACGCACTCACCCTCCTGCGGCTGCGGTTCGGTCTCATTCCCCGGAAGCCGCGCCGATTCGTGGGGGACCAGTCCCCCCTCAACCAGGTCGTCAATGTCATCTTGACTGATTGTCGAGCGGATCCAGTCACCTTGGATCCAGCCAGCCGGCAGACCGGACCTCGACGAAGATCCGCCCCGTCTGGTCTTCTTCCCTTTCGCCTTCGCCGTCGCTTTCTTCGCACGCTCCAACACCACCGTCTTCTCCTTCCCCATGTAAGCGGGTCGAGTTCGAGCGGGGCGACGACATTGAGAGAAGAAGCAGGCGTAGCGGAGGAATCTGAGGTGGAGGAAGAAGAATGGGGGCGCACTGTTCAAAGGCCCCGGTCCGCCGCCTTATATAAGGTCGCTTCCGAGTGACTGACTTGTAGGCCCGGACGATCTTATCAAATCCCGCAATAGTCGCGCGCGCGATACGTGGCAAAAAAGGCGGCGCGGAGATCGAGGCGGCCTGCCTAATCCGTCCCGATTACTGCGGCCTCCTCCGCCCGGTGCGCTTCCCAAAATTCGAATCCCATGAAATCCGCAGACGGTAGAACAACCCGTCAGACGGAAGATTTTTCCCATATCAACACTCGAAATTTAACAACGAAAGTTCACTCGACAAAACCAAGAATGGATCAAGGCGACTGAAGAAGTAGTTGAAGCCATCCTGAAAGTTCATTCGACCTCTGGGCGAGACATTCTCAAAGCACAAAAGCTGAATCGGAGGGATTATCAACTCCTTCTCCACTTGAACCCTGAACCATTCGGGGGCTAATGATGAAGCTACGTACCTAGGGTAGGGTCATAGACCTGACCTAGACATCCTCCCCTAGGACAGCACCCTAAAGCCAGGATCATCCAAAGGGTACCATCATCCATTTGACCAGAAACATTCCACTCGGAAGAATCGATGCCACTCAACCGTCGCAGAAGTCACTCGATGGGTAGAAGAGCTAAAGCCACTCTGCATATGCAACGGTCGAGCATTTACTTATAGACTTAATTGACATTTACAACACTTTAATGTGAGCGTTACCAGTAACGTTCTCTCTTCAATGTACCTTAAACCCTCTGTGTCGTGGGCTGGCTGGGGTCTTGGCGCACTCTATATAAGCCACCCCCTCCACAGGCACAAGGGTTTGCACCCCATGTAACACACACACACGCATATAATCCAGTCGACCGCCTCCGGGCTCCGAGACGTAGGGCTGTTACTTCCTCTGAGAAGGGCCTGAACTCGTAAAACTAGCGTGTACAACTCCTCCATAGCTAGGATCTTGCCTCTACATCCCTACCGCCCATTCTACTATCAGACTTAGAACCACGACAGTGGTGGAGATGTATTTTCATCTAAGGGCTGGAGAAATTGGAATAACCTAAAGAGATTGGATGTCCACGTTGGTGGTCCTTCGAGTACTCATAATCAGAATATGAAGCGACGTGATGACCTTATGAACCAGAATCAATCAATTGCAGCTAATGTACGCAAGAAAACAAAAAACAAATCCAAGATTGAGTACAAAACTCGGTTAATTGCATCGATACATATTGCAAGGTTGCTTCTTATTATGGGCTTGCCGTTTTGAGGTCACGATGAAAGTGAGATTTCTTTGAGGAAGGGTAATTTCCTAACTTTTTATGAGTGGTATGTTGCACGTTGTCCAGATGTGGCTGCTGTTGCTTTGAAGAATGCTCCTAAGAATTTAAAGTTGGTTTCTTCTACAATCCAGAAAGATATTGTGGAAGCTTGTGCTATAGAAACAGTAAAGGCAATCATAGATGATCTTGGAGATGAATACTTTGCTATACTAGTTGATGAATCTCGTGATGTATCGCACAAGGAACAAATGGCTCTTGCTATAAGATATGTTGATAAAAGGGGGTTTTCAGTGGAGCGTGTTATTGGACTTTCTCATGTTACTCAAACAACTTCTCTTGCTCTTCAGGAAGCTATTTATGCAGTGCTTAAACATCATAACCTTAGCCCTTCTCGGATTCATGGCCAAGGATATGATGGAGCTAGTAATATGCAAGGACACTTGAATGGTTTGAAAACATTAGTAATGGAAGATTCCAGGTCAGCTCACAGCATCCATTGTTTTGCTCATCAACTTCAGTTTACACTAGTTGCAGTTGCAAAAAACCATGAAGATGTGGTATGGCTTTTTGAGTGGATGAGCGTTGTTCTGTCCATGGTGGGAAATTCTTTTAAGAACAGGGATATGCTTAGGGAAGAGCAAGCAAAAAGAGTTCATAATGCACTACAAAATGGTGAACTTGAAACTGGGAGAGGTTTGAATCAAGAACTTGGACTTAAAAGAGCCGGTGATACTCGTTGGGGTTCTCATTTCAATTCTCTACTGAATATGATTGTTATGTTCCCCTCCGTAATTGAAGTTGTTGATGATAATGCACAAAATGCCAGCAAAGCTCTAGATAGGCTTAAAGCAAAAGGAGTTCTTGATGCCATTCAAACATTTGACTTTGTTTTCATGATGCACTTGATGAAGGTTATACTTGGGACTACTAATGATTTGAATCCGGCTTTGCAAAGGAAGGATCAAGAATAACACCATGGCAATTCTACTGAAAACAGCGTCAGTCCGGGTTAGTTCCATTCAAATCATGCAAGTTAGAGTCCAAAACAAGGGCAAAAGTGTTTGGAAAAGTAGATACGACGGAGACGTATCATCCTACAGGTGCGAAGCCTGCCACATAGGCATAAAGTCTGATGTGGCAAGTTAATTAAGAAGAGAGAGACTAGTTTGGTGACCCCAGGAAGAAACGATGCTAAGCGCGTGTACCTAGATGAAGCAAACTTAGCAACAAAAAACTAAGCACCTATGCATTGGGGACTTGAGTTGCTAAGCCATTTAATGCCCATAGCACCTCATCTAAGCACCATTTCATTGGAAGAGGTCACTCCTTGGCAAATGCAATAAATACTACGAAGAAAGAGATAGAGAGAAGTAAACAAAAAAAATACTCTTATAGCCAACCTTATAGCTAACCTTGTTGTATGAGTGACTAAGTGATGACTATGTATGACATGCCAACATTAGATAGCCTAACGCACCATGTTAAATCTCCAAGGGCGCAACCGCGCGAGCAAGGCGATGGTCGTGGTAGGCGCGACCATGATACGGGCTGCTGGCAGCCCTTGGATCTGAGATCAAACAGTCGGATGCTAAGTTGCTAAAAAATTGTAGAATAACCCTCCAGGATAGGATATTCACCCATAGGTCTGGAATCATGCCATGCAACTGTTCGATCTCAGATCCAAGGGCTCTCGGAAACCCGTATCATGGGAGAATGGAAAGCTTTGTATCACCTGTAATTTTCCCGACACTTGACATGACATCGAAAGCCATTTAATTGGGCGTTGAGTAAACATGAGATCTAATTGGGACCCCATAGTACTGTGCATGAATCCATTTATCCACCAGGCAGGCCACTACCCTGCTGTTTGCACGCGCCCCCACTCGGCATTTTTACAATCTATAAACCGCTCCTAGTCGTCCCGTCCTTTCACATTACAGCAGTTCCACTAATCCTAACCCTCCTCCCAAATCCATGGCATCCCAAATCTCCATGATCGGCGGTGAGTACAAGGTTAGAACCATCACCGGCGATGAGTTTGACGTCATCTACACCCGTTCTTCCGCAACGGTGAAAGAGTGCCTTGCTCGCTTCAAACGCATGTTCGAAAACTCAAATGATGAGTGGGTCACTGTGCTAGATGTTGAGTACACCACAGTCCTGGGAAGCGAGAAGAATCTAAAGGAGGTAGAGAAGAAGAAGCCCACCATGATCCTGGTTTGCGTGCATGACTTATGCTTGGTCTACCACATATGCCATGCCAACGTTGAGTGCGAGGAATTTAAGAAGTTCCTCAAGGGCGGCCGAGTCAAATTCGTTACTATAGACTTTAGGAACGACAAGGAAATCCTGGGTCGGATAGGCCTCATTGTAGGCGACCCCTTGGACCTCCAGAAGGAAGGGCTGGTGCTCTCCCGTGATCAGCCTTCAATGTTGACCATGGTTCATCCTTCGTACGGTAAACTGAAGAAACCTCCGCACACGTTTCATCGTGCATGGCAGTGGAATGTGTCGGTGTTCTGGGAACGGGGGTCCCCAGACTTGCGTGCCTGCGGCCTGCGGCGTGGCTCGAGGAGGGGCCCAGCACGGCCCATCTTCATCAACACAGACCCAAGACCATCGCGAGGGGTCAATCCTCGTGGGGCGGACGACACAGAGCTTCCTCAGGCACGGCCTCATCAGGCTGCCTCGCAAGGAGGCGGAGAGATCAAGGCGGGGTACCTCACGATGTGCCCGTGACGCAAGCCATGACGACCAAGGGTGCGAGGCGGGCGTCAGCCCGCGCAGTGTCCTCCTTTCCTCTTTGGTGCAAAGGGAGCAAGCGCAGGCGAGAGCATCAAGCAAAGGCACCCGTTTCGGTGCAACGAGACCAAGACCAGCCCAACGGCAGGGAGGAAGTCATTGTGGAGCCCAAGCCAGTGTCACCACCAGAGCCTTTGGCAGGCAAGGACCAACTTTAGTCAGGATAAGTGTACCAGATGTTCCCCTTCAAAATGGCCAATTGTTGGCGCCCTTCCCGCTCAATATTTGGGAAGAGGCCCAGGGCCTCTGCCTATAAATAGGACTAGCCACCCCCAGGGTAGGGGAGATCCAGAATCGGCCAACCCAGAAACAAGCTGGGATCGGATCGAGTAGCATCACACACACACACACACACAGAGAGAGAGGGGTGACTGAACTCCTCCTAGCAGTTCATCCCCTCAGCCAAGAACAGACCCTCGCGAGGCTGTTCTTCCTTGTATTGCTCATCATCATCAGCCCAAGAGGCAATCCACCACACCACACACTGGAGTAGGGTATTACACCACAACGGTGGCCCGAACCAGTATAAACCCTGTGTCTCTTGTGCTGTTCTTTCCATAGCTTAGATCTTAGTGTGGCGGTGGGGTGCAGGTAGGTAGAAGGCAAAATCTCTGCACGCACCCCAGTGTTCGAACCTCAAGGGTCTGCCAGAACCCGAAATCCGACATTTGGCGCGCCAGGTAGGGGTGCACCGGAGTTTTCCCTTCCGCCACCACCATGACCTGCCTCGCGATGAGTAATGCGTCGCCCGCTCCGGCCGCCGGCGCCAGCACAGGGGCCAGGGGGCTCTGAGCCCTGGCCCCAGCCCTGCAACGGGTACGGTGGCCGGACAAGTTCAAGCCAACGACGCTGCCGTGCTACAGCGGCGCAACTGATCCGCTGGCCTTCTTGCTGGCGTACGAGGAGGCCATCCTCAAAGTTGGAGGTGACGATAGGGTCATGGCCAACTGGCTCCCCACGGCCCTCACCGGTGCTCCGCGCGCATGGCTGCTCCACCTGCCGGCAGCCTCCGTGGCCTCTTGGGAAGAGCTCCACAGCCTCTTCCCCGCCCACCACGCTACACCAACACCCCCGGTCGTCGCGGCCCTCCTGGGCGGCTCGCAGGCGCCGCCTACAAGTCACCACGTCAAGCCGTTCATCCGCCGGGTCAGCGCCGCTTCCACGCGGCAAGGGGCTCTCCCGGACCGGGCGACGCCCAAGGCCGGCCTGACCTTCAGCTCGGAGGACCACCCCTCCAACTCGGCCTGCTCGGGTGCGCTCCCCATGCTGTGCACCCCCACCATCTGCCAGGTGGCCGTCACCAGAACTCTCATCGATAGCGGTGCAGGCCTCAGCGTGCTTTCGGTTGAGGCCTTCAACCTCCTCTGCATACCCCTGGAACGGCTGCAACCCAGCCGGCCCTTCTCAGGCGTTGGGGGCGGATCATCCAGCTCCTTGGGACAGATCCGGCTCCCAGTAACCTTCGGCACCTACAACAACTTCTGCACAGAGCTGGTCGACTTCCACATCACCCCCATCAGCCTCCCCTACAACACCATCCTCGGCTACCCAGCGCTGGCCCAGTTCATGGCCACGACGCACCCGGCGTACAACCTCATGAAGATGCCTGGGAGCAGCGGTGTCCTCACCGTGCACGGGGACACCGGAGACGCGCTGCGAGTGCTCAAGCTCGCCTTCAAACGGCGGCGTCGGCACAGCCCGCCGACTCGGAGACCCCAGAGCCCAAGGGGGCTGCACCCGCTAAGAAGAAATAGTTGTTCACCCAAGACAAGGCAGAAACCAAGCAGATACCCGTCGATGAGGACGGGTCCACCCATGCCACTTTCACCATAGGCGCCAACCTCGAGCCCGAGCAGGAGGAGGCCCTGGTCAGGTTCCTGCGTGCAAACAAGAAGGTATTCGCTTGGGAGCCTGACCAGTTAGCGAGGATCCCTAGGAGCGTAATCGAGCATCACCTCAATGTGTGCCCCCAACGTGCGCCCTGTGAAGCAGAAGGCAAGGCGGCAGTCCACAGAAAAGCAGGCCTTCATCGTCCAAGAGACCCGCAAACTAGAAGCCGCTGGGGTCATTCGCGAGGTCCGATACCCGGATTGGTTGGCCAACCCTGTCGTTGTACCAAAGAAGGGAGGGAAGGAGCGCATGTGTGTCGACTTCACCAACCTCAACAAGGCATGCCCGCAAGATCCGTTCCCGCTCCCCCGCATCGACCAGATCGTCGATTCCACCGCAGAATGCGACCTGCTATGCTTCTTGGATGCCTTCTCTGGGTATCACCAGATCAAGATGGCGGTAGAAGACGTCGAAAAGACAGCCTTCCTAACCCCGTGTGGGGTGTACTGCTACACGTGCATGCCATTCGGGCTGCGTAGCGCAGGGGAGACCTTTCAGTGGCTGATGCACATCACCTTGGGCCCGCAGCTCGGGAAGAATGTTGAGGCTTACGTCGATGACATTGTGGTGATGTCTCGGGAGGCCAGGACCCTGATACAAGACCTGAAGAAACCTTCGCGGGCCTCAATGCAGTGAACCGGCGGCTCAACCCAGAGAAGTGTGTGTTCGGAGTCCCCTCGGGCAAGCTCTTGGGTTTCCTCGTGTCCCACCGAGGCATCGAGGCTAACCCAGAAAAGGTCAAGGGGGTCGAGGACATGAGCCCGCCAAAGACCCTCAGAGAAATGCAGAAGCTCACTGGGCGCGTGACCGCGATGGGGCGCTTCATCTCCAAGTTGGGGGAGCGAGCGCTGCCCTTCTTCCAGCTAATGAAGAAAAAGGGGCCCTTTGAATGGACTGAAGAGGCCGACAATGCGTTCCAGGATCTCAAGAGATACCTGACCAGCCCTCCGGTCATGGTGGCCCCGCGCCCTCAAGAGCCCCTGGTGCTTTACCTCGCCGCCACTCCCTACTCCGCCAGCGCAGCCCTGGTGGCGGTTAGGGAGGAGCGTTGAATCAAAACCACAACAGCAGCCCGGGACAAGGCAAAACAGGAACAAGGAAGGCCCACAGAAACCAGCACCACAGCTGAGGAGGATCAGCCGCCGCAGAGGAGTGCACCGGAGGCGGAAGAGGCCCCTCTCCCAGATGGCCAGCCTTAGGAGGCCTCATCGCCTCAGGAGGCGCCATGGTCTCCGGAGGGCGCCACCAGCACTGACGCACCCAACCTCGTTGAGCACCCAGTGTACTTCATCAGCACGGTGTTGCGGGACGCGAGGGCACGGTACCCCATGCCTCAGAAGCTCCTCCTCGCGCTACTGGTGGCCTCGCGCAAGCTGTGGCACTATTTTCAGGGTCACCCCATCAAGGTCGTCTCGTCATACCCCCTGGAGAGAGTGCTCAGGAGCCCTAACTCAGCTGGAAGGGTCGCTGAGTGGAACATAGAACTTCAAGCGTTTTAGCTCAAATTTAGCACGACCAGAGTCATCAAGGGAGCAGCATTAGCGGATTTTGTGGCAGAATGGACGGAGGCACCAGGCCTCAAGGCCGACGAGGATCGGTCCCTCTCCCCGGGAAGCGAGGCGGCAGAAGGCTGGGTCATGTACTTCGATGGGGCGTTCTCCAGGCATGGCGCTGGGGCTGGGGCGGTGCTTATATCGCCCACTCAGGACAAGCTCTACTATGCTGTACAGCTCTGTTTCCAGCAAGGTGAAAAGGTCTCCAACAACATAGCGGAGTATGAAGGTTTAATAGCAGGCTTGAAGGCCGCAGCTGCCCTGGGGGTGAAACGCCTCACCATCAAGGGCGATTCGCAGCTCCTTGTCAATTTCTCCAACAAGGTGTACGAGCCGAAAGATGAGCACATGGAAGCCTACCTTGCGGAGGTCCGCAGGATGGAGAAGCAGTTCTGGGGGTTGGAGTTGCAGCATGTGCCCCGTGGCACCAATCAGGAGGCCGACGACATCGCCAAACGGGCGTCCAGGCGGTTACCTCAGGAGCCTGGCGTCTTCGAGGAGCGGCTCTTCAAGCCCTCAGCCCTGTCGTCATTGTCAAACACGGCTCAGCCTCGGGAGGAGCTCCCCCAGCCACCTGCCTCAGGAGCCCCGGTCTGTGGCCCGGCCTCAGGAGCACGCCTGCTCCTGACGATGGAACCTCAGGAGGGGTGCTGGATCACGGAGCTCCGGAGTTACTTAACACAAGGGACCCTGCCGGAGAAGGAGGAGGAAGCGGAGTGTGTGGCACGGCAGGCCACGGCATACTGCATCAAGGATGGAGAGCTCTACCGGAAGCGACCAAACGATGTATCCCTGCGCTGCATCTCCAGGGAGCAAGGAAAGGAACTGCTGGAAGATATACATGGCGGAGACTGTGGACATCATTCATCATCACGGGCCCTCATCGGCAAGGCGTTCCGCAGTGGGTTTTATTGGCCCACCGCACTCAATGACGCCATCGAACTGGTGAAAGCTTGTGAGGCCTGCCAGTTCCACGCCAAGCAAATCCATTAGCCGACAGGAGGCCTGTAGACTATACCCCTTTCGTGGCCATTCGCAGTCTGGGGGCTGGACATCCTGGGCCCGTTTCCTCGGGCGCCAGGGGGCTACCGCTACCTCTACGTCGCCGTGGACAAGTTCACCAAGTGGGCTGAAGTAGAGGCCGTCCGCACCATCCCCGTGGGTTCCGCGGTCAAGTTCATCAGGGGCATCGTGAGCCGGTTCGGGGTGCCGAACCGCATCATCACAGACAACGGTTCGCAGTTCACCAGTAACCTCTTCAAAACATAATGTGCTAACCTTGGAACGCAGATATGCTACGCTTCGGTGGCGCACCCCCGAAGCAACGGCCAGGCCGAGCAAGCCAACGCAGAGGTCCTGAGGGGCCTCAAGACCAGGACGTTCAAGAAGAAGCTGGAGGCCTGCGGAAGAGGTTGGTACGACGAGCTTTAGTCCGTGTTGTGGTCCATCCGCACAACCGCGACCAACCCGACTAGAGAGACCCCGTTCTTCCTGGTCTACGGAGCTGAAGCGGTCCTCCCTCATGAGGTCAGACGTCGCTCCGCGCGGGTCCTGGCGTTCGACGAGGCGCAGCAGGACTCCATGCAGGGGATGGACCTCATGCTGGGGGAGGAACGTCGCCGAGAAGCCGCGCTGCGAGCGGCGAGGTACCAACAAGCACTGCGACGATATCACTGCCGCAACATCCGCCCCACAACTCTCGAGGTAGGAGACCTCGTGCTCAGGCGGGTTCTCTCCAGGGAGGGACTGCACAAGCTCTCTCCCATGTGGGAGGGCCCGTTCAAGGTTGTTCATGTTTCCAGGCCCGGCTCCGCGCGCTTGGAGACTCAGGAGGGGGTGTAGGTCCAGAACGCATGGAACATCCAGCACCTCCGGAGGTTCTACCCCTAAAAAGGCCCAGAGCCTGTGAAGAAGGCGAATGCCTGTGAAGATTATCCTTTTTGGAAAAGGCCCAGAGCCTGTGAAGAAGGTGAATGCCTGTGAAGATTATCCTTTTTGGAAAAGGCCCAGAGCCTGTGAAGAAGGCGAATTCCTGTGAAGATTATCCTTTTTGGAAAAGGCCCAGAGCCTGTGAAGAAGGCGAATGCCTGTGAAGCTGTCGCGTTTTGGAAAAGGCCCAGAGCCTGTGAAGAAGGCGAATTCCTGTGAAGCTGTCGCATTTTGGAAAGGGCCCGAAGCCTGTGAAGAGGGCAAATGCCCGTGAAGCCTGATTCCCCCAAGAAAGGCCCGGAGCCTGTGAAGAAGGCCAACGCCTGTGAAGCTCACTGCCCATGACACTCTCACGTAATAATGAGTTGGGGCTGTACATGCCCCGGAATCTCAGGAGCGCCGGCCTCAGGCCCTGGGGCTCCCTCCCACGCCCAGTGGCAGCACTTAGCTCCGCGCTGGTGAGAAGACGTCGAAGACTAGATTAGGTGCCGGATGCGGCTTTTTCATTTGCTTCCCGCAGTTGGCTTGTTCATTCTCATTCGAAGTTTTATTGAAGCTGTTGCCGTCTTTGGCTCGTGGTTCTTCGACTTTTCACTCTCCTGCCTCGATTTCTCTTATGCAAGGCCTCGCGAGGGGGCAGCCGAGCGCCCTCATGAGTGTTCCTGTCCTAGTCGTTCAAAGGTTTCGCGACCTGGGTCCATTACAGGAGCACCCCTCCAGTCCGTGCCCCACGGGCACCGCAACACGAACACAGGGCCTGGGTTGGTCGCCCCCATGGCTGGGGCCGGGAACTATCCACGCACGGGCACGTAGCGGAAGTCACGATAACGGAAGCAAAGCGATGATTAACAGCAATAACCCACACACGCCCCCGCGGGGCTCCACGCTACTGTCTTTTTACGCAGGAAAAAGGAAAAGAAAGTACAAATCAGGTGCAGCTCGCCTCACACCGGCCTGCAGGGAAGCTCGAGCTACCTCCGGGGCTCAGGCAGACCCCCTCTCACGCTTCATCGAAGCGTGACGGCGGGCAGACACGCTACCACCTCCCAAGCAGGTACGACGATGTGGAGGCTGACTGCGACCATCGCTAGAAGAGTCGCCGCTTGAAGAAGAACCGGTGAAGCTTGGGGAACCCTGAGCGCCGCCAATCACGCGTGCGCTGTCCTCTCCATCATCGCCGG
The DNA here is from genome assembly GCF_056163025.1 of Triticum urartu. Lineage (NCBI taxonomy): Eukaryota > Viridiplantae > Streptophyta > Magnoliopsida > Poales > Poaceae > Triticum > Triticum urartu. The sequence continues at coordinate 203,955,612 of NC_141875.1, read as the reverse complement.
GGCTGGGTTCCCGGCCGCGGTCGTCGTCCTTAGGACAGCACCCTGCGCGGCGACCATCTTCCCCAAACATCCTCACGAAGAGGGTGGCATCACCGTCAAACTTGAAGTGCAGGGTGCACCGACGGCTCAGGCCACGCGCGCGCGGGCAAACATCTACCAGCCGCGGGTCAAGGCCAGGCTCTCGGCTGTGGAGACCTCCAGTGAAGCCCATGAGGCCCGGCTGTAGCAGCCGTCTGCCTGAAGCCAGAGGCCGCCCGGGGCGCCGGCCGGGAGCTCGCCGAGGAGGAAGCGAGGAAGTTGAAGCCGGGTGCTAGTCGGCTCCGCCGACCACACAACGAACTCCGGCAGCACCTCTGCAGTGCAAAAGCGCAGCCTAGGGGGACGAGCGACCGAAGCACGCCCCCCGACCGCAGCAGTCCGCCCGTCACCGTGCTGGAAATCGTCTCCACGGCAGCGGGGAGCTGCCGTGGTGGCCACAGGATGTTTGCGAGGGCGCCCTCGGCCGCGCTTGGGCGGGGGAGAGGCAGGCTCAACCTGGCGAGCCTTCCCCTTCTCTGCGGCTGAGAACCTCCTCGACGGGGCCATGAAGAAGAAGGAGAAGAAAGGGGGAATGAACTGGAAGGGCGCGCGCCGATCCGTACTTATAACCGGCGAGGGCCAACCGTCGGCCCCCACGATCGCAGGTAATCATGACCCGCTTTGCATGCAGGGACTTGTCCAATCCGTGCAGTTGCCGAGGCGCCGTGGGGAAGTGGAGACGCCCACGTCCAATCAACCGCCACGCGGCGCCCAAGGCCGCAGGTTGTTAGGGCCCGCGGCACTTCGCACTTGCCCTTTCGCCTCCCTGCACGGCCAAGTCCGAGCACGCCTTGGGCCCGGGGGCTACTGTCGGCGTTCTGGGAACGGGGTCCCCAGACTTTCCTGCCTGCGGCCTGCGGCGTGGCTCGAGGAGGGGCCCAACACGGCCCATCTTCATCAACACAGACCCAAGACCCTCGCGAGGGGTCAAGCCTCGCGGGGCGGACGACACAGAGCTTCCTCAGGCACGACCTCATCGGGCTGGCTCGCAAGGAGGCGGAGAGATCAAGGCGGGGTACCTCACGATGTGCCCGTGACGCAAGCCATGACGACCAAGGGTGCCAGGCGGGCGTCAGCCCGCGCAGTGTCCACCTTTCCTCTTTGGTGCAAAGGGAGCAAGCGCATGCGAGAGCATCAAGCAAAGGCACCCGTTTCGGTGCAACGAGACCAAGACCAGCCCAACGGCAGGGAGGAAGTCATTGTGGAGCCCAAGCCAGCGTCACCACCAGAGCCTTTGGCAGGCGAGGACCAACTTTAGTCAGGATAAGTGTACCAGATGTTTCCCTTCAAAATGGCCAATTGTTGGCGCCCTTCCCGCTCAATATTTGGGAAGAGGCCCAGGGCCTCTGCCTATAAATAGGACTAGCCACCCCCAGGGTAGGGGAGATCCAGAATCGGCCAACCCAGAAACAAGCTGGGATCGGATCGAGTAGCATCACACACAGAGAGAGAGAGGGGTGACTGAACTCCTCCTAGCAGTTCATCCCCTCAGCCAAGAACAGACCCTCGCGAGGCTGTTCTTCCTTGTATTGCTCATCATCATCAGCCCAAGAGGCAATCCACCACACCACACACTGGAGTAGGGTATTACACCACAACGGTGGCCCGAACCAGTATAAACCCTGTGTCTCTTGTGCTGTTCTTTCCATAGCTTAGATCTTAGCGTGGCGGTGGGGCGCAGGTAGGTAGAAGGCGAAATCTCCGCACGCACCCCAGTGTTCGAACCTCAAGGGTCTGCCGGGACCCGAAATCTGACAGAATGTACTAGATATAGACCACATCCACTATGCTGCAATGGATGGCTACCTTTGTTTCAATATCTACAAGGGTTGGATGAAGAGCAAGAACCAAATGTGCGGTTCAAGCAAAGAAGTATCGCCCAAGAGGAAGAGGGACAAGGACGAAGTCGAGGACGTGGACGAGGACTCTGAGTAAGGTGGCAGTGTCATTGCTCATGGTGGTTCTAATGCAGTGTCTACCGGATTAGTTGCTTAGTTTAATTTCCGGTGTGCTTAGTTTTATTTGAGGGGTGTGTTGTGCTGAGCCCCCAACAGAACCATGTTATGTTTCTTCTCGTTACTTTAACTCTTCAGTACTTACATACTAGTATTTCTTACAGTTCATCTTTTAGTTGGTATAGTACTATGACTACCACTCATTTCTTCACATTATATATGTACAATATATATGGCCAACATCATATAGGCAGCAGTTTAGTTGTCAAAGAATTTCAGGGGGGTTAGTTTTGTCAAAGAATTTCAGGGTGCTTAGTTTTATTTGACGGATGTGTTGTGCTGGACACCATTATTGTGACTCAAATCTCTTTTGCCATGTTATAATGACATAAATACCAATGGACCAACATGCCAGCTCTCCCTCTACCTTACTATAGTAAAATAAAGTGTGGGGGCCTACTTGATCCCAACAGCGTTCTTATTTTCCTGTAAAATTGTTCGGTTGGTTACTACTGACAAGCGAGGCTACACTTATCATTGCGAGGATCGGCTTATTTTTGTCATGTAACATGGTCGATGAGTTTGACGTGAAAATCACAATGTCTAATGGTATTTTTGAGCAAACATCTAACTTAACGGTGGCATTTTTGAGATATCTAATTGCATTTTGAGCAGGCATCTCACGGATCGATGGCATTTTTGAGTAGTTGTAACTTATAATGGCAAAACTAAGTAGTGATACACAAACTAGTGGCATAAATAATAAGAACCCAAGAATTAAATAGGTATGCTAATTTTTTAAATATAATTTAGCACCCCATTTAAGCACGTACTAGCTTTTTAATAGTAATATATGCATAATTTGGCGACGAGCGCTCTCCATATGTACCACCTTTTTTCTTTAATTTCATCTTGTTAGTTTTGCTCCATGGCGCAATCCATCGATCCTAATACTGTACAAAAGTATACATTTTTAAAAAGGCTAGAGGGTGGGGCAGTCTAGCTAGGTCGGTTTCAAGAGAGGCGAGGGCCTTTGTGTTTTGATGGCTCATTACTGCTGGAAGGCAGGGCCTTGTGATTTGACTGCTCGTATAAATGTGCCGACGACCTGAGGAGGAGCAAAGAACCGTGCAGTATACTCAAGTTTTCCACTGGAGTACGACGGAGGAGCACGAAACACAGCAGCCCAGTGCCATATCTCTACTCTCTACTCTTATTATATATTACTAGCAGGAGGCATTATTCTATTGGCGATAAAGAATGATCTAATTTGCTAGTCATCTCATTTTTAGCTTTGTTCTATTCATGCCTCGCAGAGAATGTGAGACGTGCGATGAAACACCCGAAGCAAAAGAAGAAACATAGAAGCAAAAGAAAAAGGAAGATTATCACCACCCAAAAAAGGAAGACGCACACACAAGTGTGGGGCGCTGCTCTCACTACATGAAGGGTTGCTGGCCGTGGAGTCGTAACTGCTTCTTCATCGCCTCCACGACCTCCATCTCCTTGCGCGTCTCCTCCGCCATCTTCTTCATTGTGTCCATGACGCAGGATTTCTCGACGCGAGCCTTCATCATTTGTTCCACGGCTGCATTACGTACCTTGACAGTAGTCGGGTGCTCGATGCGGAGCTTCGCCAACTCCTCCTTCTGTTCCATGACGAGGGCCTGCATCATCTTCATCGAGGAACTACTATTCTCATGCAACTTCTTCCAGCCAACATTCTCCTCCTTCAGCAGGTCGAGCTTGTGGTAGAGCTTCGCCTTGTCCTCCTGAAGTTGCAGGATTTCTCCAGTCGCCTTCTTCTTCGAGGCAATGCTCTTCTTCAGCAACATCACCAAGCCAGCGGTCAACTCCCCCTACTCATTGAGCTCAGCGGGCATGTCGTCGAGGCTCTCCTTCAGCAGCTCCACCAAGCCGTGGATGAACTCCTTCTACTTATTGAGGTGCTTATTGAGCTGATCGGGCATGCCGTCGAGGGATAACGACTCCAGCGCCGCCAGCTCGGCATGTTCGCCTCCGCGGCGAGGGCGCTCCTGGGAGCCATCGCCTGCCCGTGAGAGATCTTTCGAGGTCTCTGCGTGGCGGTGAGCCCTGTTTTTTTTCCTGCACCTTGGTTGTCACTCCCTTGTTAGGAGTAGTTCTCGACCTAGAGCTCTGCACACCGGCCATGGCAAGGACAGATGAAGAAGGAGGACTTATCAGGAGGAAGGTAGAGTAATTTTCGGTTAGGTAGTTCCCCTTTTTATAACCTAAGTACTAGCACTAGTACTAAAACCTGCATAGTGGGAACACGTTCAGGTTTGGTACGTACTGGTAGGTGTGAGCAGGCTTGCACTTAATTGTAGCACTAGTACTTTGGAATGTGATGGGAACAAGGTAAAGATTAATTGATGGTTTTGGTTTCAAGGCCCGAAATGGCTCCCGATGAGTTTAGTGGAACATAAATTTCATGTACTCCCGATGAGTTTAGTAGAACATAAATTGTTTAACATAAAAAATATATCATTAAAAAATAGAATATGAAGTTTGTAATGATATATTTTTCGTAATGTATGCCTCTTATTAAGTTGGTCAAATTAACGACCTAGGTACATGTGTAAGACTTGTAAACTGAGATAGAGGGAGTACTACACTGCTCAAATGCGGTCGCACAAGTCAGTGATGTAACTGGTCGTACATGTCAGACCAAGCCGATGCGTGTCCCTTCGGTGAGACACGGGTCCGACCGACAGTCTGTTGGTGCGACCGACCGTAAAGTACTTACGCGATGGAGACTTCTGGTTGTGGCTTCGGTTGATTGTCACGACCAATCATTCTAAAACTAGTGATAAATCAATTACCATCTTTTTCCAAACGATCAAGTATTTTTTACAGGAAAATAATACATATAGATGGAGTGATTGTCAAGGTTGCAAACCAACACAGTGTTGCAAGTTCACTGCAGCAGCAACCAACTAGGTCACTGCATCGCTGGCGGGGAAGGAGGGCAGCTCACCTCGCCTATGATGCATGCCCAGCGGCGCCGCCACACTGGTCTCGGGATTTGGCTTCTCCTACCTCCCATTTGAACAATTGCACCGGATGCTCATGCCATTGCGCAGGCATGCGCGCTCTTTCCTTCACAGTCGACTTCGTGAATATGATCTGTGCCATTAGCCCTAACTCGAGATCAACGTGACGCTGCCAGATGCTGACATCCCTTAGCATCTTTCCCCTGAGATCGACTTGTGCCTCCGCCTTGTGCTGCGCCAGCCGTAGCTCCTTGGAACTTCTCTCCAATCGATGCGACGCTTCCTCGATCCGATTTGCCCTTGCTGCCCACCACTTGAAATGCTGCCCTGGCATGTCCTCCGACGCCACCGATCTGTGATTCCAGATCAATGGATCCCCTCTAAAACACATGTGGGTTTTGCTCAAAGGCGGCAGTGCTGCGGGCCACAGCTAGAGGGCAGCCCGCGGGATCCTGGGATCTAAGGGATTATCCATGGCCGGATCCTCCATGGCAGGATCCGGTGGGCGAGGCGGGGAGGCGAGCCTAGGCGCTGGGAGAGCCCTACGAGGCTAAGACAAAGATAGTACTACTCCACTCCATCCATATTCAAATACAAAGGCCACCAACAGTAGCCCTGGCAAAAATTGATCATGCTGCCGGCGTCCTGGTTTATTAGCCCCCTTTTTTATGCCACTTTTTATGACATGCATAAATATTATGTTATGTACAAATATGGTCAAAAATTGGCACAAAATACGAAGGAGACCAATGGAAGTACTGGCACCCCATGATTTAACTACTCCCATGCGCGCAGCGGAATAGTAATGTCTTTCTTCCGCCCTCACGTCCACTCAATTTGCATGCACTGTATTAATTGACCATCAATGAAATGAAGGACTTTACATGCGTCAAATTATCACATGGGGTGGATCTTCGGACAAAAATGCGTCGCCCCGTGTACCGCATGTGAATGCGAAGGAATGAGTGTGTGCGTGGCGTGCGTGCACATCTTCGCTTCGTGCATGTACCGCCAGTGTGGCTCAGAGGACGAGTACATTCTTCTGGAAGCACCAGCACGTCACTGTGATCAATCCACACAAGGAGGTCGCGACAACGCCTCCACATGTGCCACGTAGCTTCATGAACTGTAAGAGAGACACTGTGTAGCATGCCATTGTAATTCTAATTTACGTGTTTGCACATACTCGAAGTACTAGTAAGGTACACGTGCATTGCATGCGTCAGATTTGGCAACCAAATTATGAATAAATACCACACTATAGCATGTAAGCTCTGAGTCATATATGCCTGATGTAGACCTTAGTTTAATTCTTATAGTTCATCTCATTCAAAATAAACTAGTTTTTATAAAAAAATCTAGGGCCTCTTTGATTCGTAGGATTTCCAAAATGCGGGAATAGGAAAAACATGGGATTAGAATGGAATGTCGTCTTGAATCCTACAGGATTGTACGAGTGTTTTATTGTGCATAGAAAAAATGCAGGATTCTTTCAAAGTGGTTTGAGTGGATGGGATGTTTCCTATGAAATCTAGTGCAAATGAATCCTATGGAAAAATTTCTGTGGTTTACAATCCTACGAATCAAACAACCAAGATAGGAAAAATTCCTAAGGATTAGAATCCTCCAAAATTCCTTTGAGAATCCTTTGAATCAAAGAAGCCCTTAATCTATTTTATGATTCATGGAATTGTGCGTTGTAAAGCATAAAGTAAAAAACAAATAATGGCAATTCAACTAGAAAAAAAGTTCGGGCAGTTATGATACAGAAGATTCTAGAACAAAGGAGAATCACTTGTGTTTTGAGGTTTGTGCATTATGCTTAAGTTCAACCATGGAGTCTTCTAGATTGTACATGTGGCAAAATCCGGTGGGGGGCTAGAAGATGGTGCGAGGGGCCAAGTGGAGGGAGACTATGAAGGAGTGCACAAGTGTGAGATCGATATTTGAAGAGAGGGGAGAGAACGTGCGCTGTTGCGCGTAGTGGCGGAGCCATGAAAAATAAATGAGCTAGGGGGCCAAGCATTGCTAATCCTTTACGAGGAGGGCCAATTCATCAACTTAAACCATTTTACCAGCAATTGTCTAATGATCACATTCATATTAGCCTCGATATATAGTGATGTTAGGGGGGCAGGGCCCTTGCTGCCCCCTATCTTCGCCATTATGCGCGCGTCTGAGAGATGAAGCGGAGGCATGCATGATGAGAGGGGGACGTTGGATATATAATTAATGTGTGTGTATTAGCTATGTAATCCTATATAGAGAGGTATAGATTGATCGATGTGGATGTGGGAAAGAGGGTGAGACCTCACTAGATATATAGATTGATCGGTTTCTGTGGAAAACTGTGAAATACCTAGCTATATACACACACACATAGAGGAACATCGATCATTGCGCATGCACGTGAGAGATAAAGAATGCCCGATATGATGGGGAGGTGTGTGTGTGTGCATGCATGCATGGGAGACCGACCTGAAGAAAAAGATTGCATGTGTGCGATGGATAATGCCGACGGGTACTATGTGTGCATGCAAGCACGAGAGAAAGTTAATGGTACAATTATAAAGAGAAAATGACTGTGTGGGTGTAAAAGACTAGGTGAAATCATAATCAATGTAAAGTAGAATTCAAATATTTGAATAAGATGTCATGATGTTTGAAACCCATGCATGCATGAATATAACTGAGATATGCATGGTGTGGTTTGGAAACGAGCATGTTGTATTGTATGCACATTGAACAAGGTCAGTCTGATTTGTATTTGAGATATCGATGGAAGACAATGTTTGGCCACATTGCATCCGTTCATGGACACACTATTCTAATTGGAGATGATGGGTGGCTTTCACATCACATATCTATATCTATATCATATATATATATATTATATTATATATTTTTTATATAGTGTGCGGATAACTTTAACTTTGAAAGATGGTCATTGGATGAGGCCAATCCGATGGTGCAGAGATGGAAAATTTGAGCACAACTGGCCGTTGTATATCATCTAAATTCCACCAGATTTTGCCACATGTACAATCTAGACGACTCCATTGTTAAACTTAAGCATAATGCACAAACCTCAAAACACAAGCACTTCTTCTTTGTTCTAGAATCATCCGTATCAGAATTTCCCAAATGTTTTTCTACATGATTTGCCATTATTTGTTTTTTACTTTATGCCTTACAATGCACAACTCCATGATTCTTAAAATAGATTAGCTTTCTTATAAAAACTAGATGATTTTGAATGAAATGAACTATAAGAATTAAACAAACATCTACATCATGCATATATGACTCAAAGCTTACATGCTATAATGTGGTATTTATTCACAATTTGGTTGCCAAATCTCACGTGTGCAATGCACGTGTACCTTAGTAGTCTAAATGGTGTTTGTGTGTGTGTTGTGCTTGTTAAACACATTGTACGTAGTATATCATACGTGGTTTAGATTCCTAACATCAAGTTAGAGCATACATGTCTATGATTTGAATTCGACATAAAATCTATACATATATTTGAATTTGAGATCGTATGTACATGTAGTTCGTATTTATATAGGAATTTACTTCTCCTATATTCATGTCATGTGTTGTGAAGATAATATTTAGATGGTTGTATAACTAACCCGAGTACAATCCCATTCAAACAAGGAAAATGTACTCAAATTTAGTCCATATGCTAGACAACACACATTGTTTTTTCATTGTTGAGGGAAGTGCAAATTGTTTTGGTACTATGCACGTTATGTTTGTTGTCCTAATTTTTTAGTCTTTTTGTTGTATTTGAATACATTTCTAGTAATATAGTAAAATGGGACATATCTCTCTCCAGTGATGAGGTGCGAATTGTCTTTTTTTGGTACACGTTAAGCTTGTTCTCCCGAAATTTCAAGCCGCGCCTTGTTATGCCGAAATTTCAAGCTAGCGTCTCTGTCTATCGTGCTGCGAAACTCCCGCCTCTTTAACCCGCTCCTTGTTACCCCGAAATATTTAAGATATATCTTTGTCTCGTTGTGCTCTGAAAACTCCCTCCATCTCAACCCGTGCCTTGCTATTCCAAAATTACAACGCGCGTGAAAAATCCCACCTCCTGTGAAATCCCGACACGCGAAATGCCCGTGATACCCCTGAACCAAAAGAACCTCCTAGCTCAAATCGGTGGGGATACTTTCGTAACTTACCCCACATTTCAGACAAGCGCGTCCCTAAGTCATGGTTCCCCACTCCCATCCCATTTGCCCACCCATTCATACACCGAGGCCGCGAAAACCCGTGAAGCCCCACACCCTCCTCCGTTCGCCACCCAGCCAGAGCCTCTTCCCCGATGACGTCGTCCACAACAACACCTCGACGTCCCTCATCCACCGTACCGGGTGAGGATCCATCGTCGATCTCGTCGTCTCGCCAGTTCAGCCACCCCGTCCTCCACCTCCAAGGAGCTGCCCCGATGTTCCCCTCGTCTTTCACGCCACCTCCATTCCCACACCGCCGTCTTCACCTACACCATCGGAAGAGTATCATCATCACCGTTTCCTCGGATGAAGCTGAGGCCTAATCGGCGCCACCAAAGAGTTTGTACACTAATCACCGCATTTTCTTCTTAATTCGATCTCACGATGCTGTCGGTGCCACCAAAGAGTTTGTACACGGCGCGGCTCCATCAACGGCGGCGTCGCCAGCCACTTCCTCCACGACGTCGCTCCCTCGGTGGCGACGTCCACATAAGTAGGAGCTGCTGCTACTTTAGCTCTCGCCCGCGCTGCTGCTCTGCTCTTGCTCTCGGTCCCCTGCTTGGTCTGCTCTTGCTCTTGCTCTTGCTCTTGCTCGCGCTACTGCTCTCGCTCTTGCTCTTGCTTGCGATGCTGCTCCGATTTAGCTACACTTCAGTCGATTGAATCGACTTTCGGGTCAGTCGATTTTTAGGGGGTGGGGGGGCTCGCCGGAGTTAGGGAAGAACCAGCCACAGCGGGGAGGGGGGCTCACCGAAGAGGTACCCCAGTATCTATCTTAGGGTTCAGGGTGGGGCGGTGGTCGCCAACGATGGTGGGGCGGTGGCGTGGGGATCGTCGGAGAAAAAGCTCGGCACGGGGGGCCTAGAGGGATGGCTGGGGCGGTGGCGGACCGGCGGTGGGGAGTGGTTTCGGGGCAGGCGGGGCGGCACACCGCCAGCCGCGGGCGGCTGTTTGGCCAGTGGTGGCTGGCGGCTCAGGGTAGCCTCACCTGATGCTGCTACACGACCAGCTGCCCTGGCTCTCGCACACGCTGCTGCTGCTACTGCTTTTGTGCTACTAGTGTGTTTAGTTTCGATAGAAAAATTCAGTTTCGACAGTTAAGTTCAGTTTTGACAGTTAAATTCAGTTTTGACAGTTAAGTTCAGAGATGAGCAACTGATGTATTTTACATATTCCAGTTTGTGGTTATGTATTTTGTGTCATCTATTGGAGATGCTATTCGAATTCCACTCAGGTTAACGTTGTCTCTCTTGTCCTGCTTCAGCCTCGCCGTCGTATGCTACCTCTTGAGCACTGCATTGGATTTCCTTGAAGAGGAAAGGATGATGCAGCAAAGTAGCGTAAGTATTTCCCTCGGTTTTTGAGAACCAAGGTATCAATCCAGTAGGAGGCTGCGCGCGCATCCCTAGTACCTGCACAAAACAAATAACTCCTTGCAACCAACGCGATACGGGGCTGTTAATCCCTTCAGGGTCACTTACGAGAGTGAGATCTGATAGATATGATAATATAATATTTTTGGTATTTTTATGATAAAGATGCAAAGTAAAATAAAAGCAAAGTAAAAAGCAAAGGAAATAACTAAGTATTGGAAGATTAATATGATGAAGATAGACCCGGGCCATAGGTTTCACTAGTGGCTTCTCTCAAGAGCATAAGTATTTTACGGTGGGTGAACGAATTACTGTTGAGCAATTGACAGAATTGAGCATAGTTATGAGAATATCTAGGTATGATCATGTATGTAGGCATCACGTCCGAGACAAGTAGACCGACTCCTGCCTGCATCTACTACTATTACTCCACTCATCGACCGCTATCCAGCATGCATCTAGAGTATTAAGTTCATGAAAATAGAGTAACGCCTTAAGCAAGATGACATGATGTAGAGGGATAAATTCATGCAATATGATAAAAAACCCATCTTGTTATCCTTGATGGCAACAATACAATACGTGCCTTGCTGCCCCTACTGTCACTGGGAAAGGACACCACAAGATTGAACCCAAAGCTAAGCACTTCTCCCATTGCAAGAAAGATCAATCTAGTAGGCCAAACCAAACTGATAATTTGAAGAGACTTGCAAAGATAACCAATCATACATAAAATAATTCAGAGAAGATTCAAATATTGTTCATAGATAATCTTGATCATAAATTCACAATTCATCGGTCTCAACAAACACACCGCAAAAAGAAGATTACAACGAATATATCTCCACAAGAGAGGGGGAGACCATTGTATTGAGATCCAAAAAGAGAGAAGAAGCCATCTAGCTAATAACTATGGACCCGAAGGTCTGAAGTAAACTACTCACACTTCATCGGAGAGGCTATGGTGTTGATGTAGAAGCCCTCCGTGATGGATGCCCCCTCCGGGGAGCTCTAGAACAGGCCCCAAGATGGGATCTCGTGGATACAGAAAGTTACGGCGGTGGAATTAGGGTTTTGGCTCCGTATCTGATAGTTTGGGGGTACGTAGGTATATATAGGAGGAAGGAGTACGTCAGTGGAGCAATAGGGGGCCCACGAGGGTGGAGGGCACGCCTCGGGGGGGGGGGGGGTAGGCGCGCCCCCTTCCTAGTGGCTTCCTCCTTTGTTTCTTGACGTAGGGTCCAAGTCTCCTGGATCATGTTCGGTGAGAAAATCAGGTTCCCGAAGGTTTCATTCCGTTTAGACACCGTTTGATATTCCTTTTCTTCGAAACCCTAAAATAGGCAAAAAAAACAGCAATTCTGGGCAGGGCCTCCGGTTAATAGGTTAGTCCCAAAAATAATATAAAAGTGGATAATAAAGCCCAATAATGTCCAAAACAGTAGATAATATAGCATGGAGTAATCAAAAATTATAGATACGTTGGAGACGTATCAAGCATCCCCAAGCTTAATTCCTGCTCGTCCTCAAGTAGGTAAATGATAAAAAGAGAATTTTTGATGTGGAATGCTACTTAGCATAATTTCAATGTAACTCTTCTTAATTGTGGTATGAATATTCAGATCTGAAAGATTCAAGATAAAAGTTTAATATTGACATAAAATAATAATACTTCAAGCATACTAACAAAGCAATCATGTCTTCTCAAAATAACATGGCCAAAGAAAGTTATCCCTACAAAATCATATAATCTGGCTATGCTCTATCTTCACCACACAAAATATTTAATTCATGTAGCATGGAGCAAGAATTAAGCTTGGGGATGCTTGATACGTCTCCAATGTATCAATAATTTTTGATTGCTCCATGCTATATTATCTACTATTTTGGACATTATTGGGCTTTATTTTCCACTTTTATATTATTTTTGGGACTAACCTATTAACCGGAGGCCGAGCCCATAATTGTTGTTTTTTGCCTGTTTTAGGGTTTTGAAGAAAAGGAATATCAAACGGAGTCCAAACGGAATGAAACCTTCGGGAACGTGATTTTCTCAACGAACAAGACCCACGAGACTTGGACCCTACGTCAAGACACAAAAGAGGAGGCCACGAGGTAGGGGGGCGCACCTACCCCACCCAGGTGCGCCCTCCACCCTCGTGGGCCCCCTGTTGCTCCACCGACGTACTCCTTCCTCCTATATATACATACGTACCCCCAAACGAGGGGGCATCGATCACGGAGGGCTTCTACATCAACACCATAGCCCCTCCGATGAAGTGTGAGTAGTTTACCTCAGAGCTACGGGTCCATAGTTATTAGCTAGATGGCTTCTTCTCTCTTTTTGGATCTCAATACAGTGTTCTCCCCCTCTCTTGTGGAGAACTATTCGATGTAATCTTCTTTTTGCGGTGTGTTTGTTGAGACCAATGAATTGTGGGTTTATGATCAAGTCTATCTATGAACAATATTTGAATCTTCTCTGAATTCTTTTATGTATGATTGGTTATCTTTGCAAGTCTCTTCGAATTATCAGTTTGGTTTGGCCTACTAGATTGATCTTTCTTGCAATGGGAGAAGTGCTTAGCTTTGGGTTCAATCTTGCGGTGTCCTTTCCCAGTGACAGTAGGGGCAGCAAGGCACATATTGTATTGTTGCCATCGAGGATAACAAGTTGGGGTTTTCATCATATTGCATGAGTTTATCCCTCTATATCATGTCATCTTTCTTAAGGCGTTACTCTATTTTTAACTTAATACTCTAGATGCATGCTGGATAGCGGTCGATGAGTGGAGTAATAGTAGTAGATGCAGGCATGAGTCGGTCTACTTGTCTCGGACGTGATGCCTATATACATGATCATACCTAGATATTCTCATAACTATGCTCAATTCTGTCAATTGCTCAACCATAATTTGTTCACCCACCATAGAATAATTATGCTCTTGAGAGAAGCCACTAGTGAAACCTATGGCCCCGGGTCTATCTTTATCATATTAATCTCCTACAACTTAGTTATTTCCTTTGCTTTTTTACTTTGCCTTTATTTTACTTTGGATCTTTATCACAAAAATACCAAAAATATTATCTTATCATATCTATCAGATCTCACTCTCGTAAGTGGCCGTGTAGGGATTGACAACCCCTATTCGCGTTGGTTGCGAGGATTTATTTGTTTTGTGCAGGTACGAGGGACTCGCGCGTAGCCTCTTACTAGATTGATACCTTGGTTCTCAAAAACTGAGGGAAATACTTATGCTACTTTGCTGCATCATCCCTTCCTCTTCGGGGAAAACCAACGCAGTTATCAAGAGGTAGCAAGAAGGATTTCTGGCGCCGTTGCCAGGGAGGTCTACGCAAAAGTCAACATACCAAGTACCCATCACATACCCTTATCTCCCGCATTACATTATTTGCCATTTGCCTCTCGTTTTCCTCTCCCCCACTTCACCCTTGCAGTTTTATTCGCCCTCTCTCTCTCTCCATCCTCCCTCTCTTTCTCTATTTGCCTTCTTCCCGTATGCATCCTTGTTTGTGTTTCCATGTGCCTTCTATTTGCTTGCATCTTTGCTTGCTAAAAATTTATTGATATGGATCCACTTAAAGTGTTCTACTTAGATCATCTTCGATCGTTATGCGCTCGTGCTGAAACCCCAACTAGCCTAGTTGATGGGAAATCTTTAGATGAGCATGCTCATTTTGTGCGTCACTGTTTGTCTGAAAAAGGGAGACTCATATGGAATCAAATAAACAGATTGCTGTGTTATGCTTGGAATCTTTGTGAAATTTGTGATTTTACTTGTTGCTCTAAGAACCCTAAAAAACACCTCCCCTACCTATGTGAGTTTAATGATAATGGAATCGTATCTTCTTATGCAAAATGTGTTTATAGTTACTACGATATCGAACGAATTGAAGAATTTGTTGCTTTTAAGGGTGCTTATGAAGTTGCTTCTTTGATTGAAAAATATGATATTACTCTCTACGAATCTGAAAATTTTGACATACTTAAATATTGCTATGAAAACTATGCTCACAATGTCTATGTCAAAGAATTTATTGAAAGAATGACCATTGCTTCAGAAGAAAATAATGATATGCATGAATCTATAGATAATTATGATTTCGATGATTTGATTGAAACATCCCTTGATGAACATGATGCTTTCTATTCTTGTGGCCACGATGCCAATACTTATGAAGATGAATTTGCTATAGTTCCTTATGTTAAACATGAGATCGTTGCTATTGCACCCATACTTAATAGTTCCTTCGATGAAAAGCATGATTGCAATGATGTTATTATAAATTCCTTTAATGTCAATTGTGTTAATGATATGCAAAACCCTAATCTCGGGGATGCTAGTTTTGCTAGGACTACTATTTGTTGCAATGATCATGATTGGGGTGATTCTTCTTTTGATCTTGAAAATTTATTTAAGCCCCATGATGAATATGAGATTAATAATAGTGTTCGCAATATTATTGAAAGTGGGTTTGGAAGAGTGTCAACTTTAGATCCCACATATTTGGAGAATGTTCAATCTTGTGAAGTTTTTGATAAAAGTGGGTTTGGAGAGGTCATGACTTTAGTTAATGTTAATCCCACTATTTTGGAAGAGTGTCAACTTTGCATACATGTAGATCATGTTGAAAATATTTTATGTGATAGCTATTTTATTGAATTTGCTTATGATCCTACATGTAATTATTATGAGAGAGGAAAATATGGTGGTAGAAATTTTCATGTTACTAAATTATCTCTCGTTATGTTGAGATTGCTATTGTTTCTTTCCGCTTCCTTGCATATGCTAGTTTTTGCTTGCCTTGATAATTTGTTTGCCTATAAGATGCCTATGCATAGAAGTATGTCAGACTTAGATGTGTTTGTCACGTGTTTTATGATGCTCTCTTTGTGCTTCAATTCTTGTCTTTCATGTGAGCATCATTGAAATATTATGCCTAGCTAGGGGCGTTAAACGATAGCGCTTGTTGCGAGGCAACCCAATTTTATTTTTTATTCCTTGCTTTTTGCTCCTGTTTAGTAATAAATAAATTATCTAGCCTTTGTTTTGGTTGTGTTTTTTGTGTTTAATTAGTGTTTGTGCCAAGTAGAACCGTTCGGAAGACTTGGGGAAAGTCTTCTTACACTTGCTGTAAAAAACAGAAACTTTAGCGCTCACGAGAACTGCTGCCATTTTTATTTGGAAAGTTCTATTTAGTTAATTATTTTTGAAGATGATTAATACATAAATTCCTCACGTCCAGAAATTTATTTTAGAATTTTTGGGGTTCCAGATCTTGCGCTAGCTACAGATTACTACAGACTTTTCTGTTTTTGACAGATTCTGTTTTTTCGTGTGTTGCTTGCTTATTTTGATGAATCCATGGCTAGTAAAATAGTTTATAAACCATATAGAAGTTGGAATACAGTAGGTTTAACACCAATATAAATAAATAATGAGTTCATTACAGTACCTTGAAGTGGTCTTTTGTTTTCTTTCGCTAACGGAGCTCACGAGATTTTCTACTTTGAGTTTTGTGTTGTGAAGCCTTCAAGTTTTGGGTAAAGATTTGATGGATTATGGAAAAAGGAGTGGCAAGAGCCTAAGCTTGGGGATGCCCATGGCACCCCCAAGATAACCTAAGGACATATAAAAGCCAAAGCTTGGGGATGCCCCGGAAGGCATCCCCTCTTTCGTCTACTTCTATCTGTAACTTTACTTGGAGTTATATTTTTATTCGCCACATGATATGTGTTTTGCTTGGAGCGTCTTGTATGATTTGAGTCTTTACTTTTTTGTTTACCACAATCATCCTTGCTGTACACACCTTTTGAGAGAGCCATACATGATTTGGAATTTTTTAGAATACTCTATGTGCTTCGCTTATATCAATTGAGTTGTATAGTTTTGCTCTAGTACTTCACTTATATCTTTTAGAGCACGGTGGTGGATTTGTTTTATAGAAACTATTGATCTCTCATGCTTCAATTAGATTATTTTGAGAGTCTTAAATAGCATGGTAATTTTCTTAAAATCCTAATATGCTTGGTATACAAGATTAATAACAAAACATTCTTATGAGTGTGTTGAATACTATGAGAAGTTTGATGCTTGATAATTATTTTGAGATATGTAGATAGTGATATTAAAGTTGTGCTAGTTGAGTAGTTGTGAATTTGAAGAATACTTGTGTTAAAGTTTGTGATTCCCGTAGCATGCACGTATGATGAACCGTTATGTGATGAACTCGGGGCATGATTTATTTTTTGATTGTCTTCCTTATGAGTGGCGGTCGGGGACGAGCGATGGTCTTTTCCTACCAATCTATCCCCCTAGGAGCATGCGCGTAATACTTTGCTTCGATAACTTGTAGATTTTTGCAATAAGTATATGAGTTCTTTATGACTAATATTGAGTCCATGGATTATACGCACTTTTCTCACCCTTCCACCTTTGCTAGCCTCTCTAATACCGCGCACCTTTCGCCGGTATCATACACCCACCATATACCTTCCTCAAAACAGCCACCATACCTACCTATTATGGCATTTCCATAGCCATTCCAAGATATATTGCCATGCAACTTTCCACCGTTCTGTTTATTATGACACACTCCATCATTTTCATATTGCTGAGCATGATCATGTAGTTGACATAGTATTTGTGGCAAAGCCACCATTCATAATTGTTTCATACATGTCACTCATGAGTCATTGCATATCCCGGTACACCGCCGGAGGCATTCACATAGAGTCATATTTTGTTCTAAGTATCGAGTTGTAATTGTTGAGTTGTAAGAAAATAAAAGTGTGATGATCATCATTATTAGAGCATTGTCCCAGTGAGGAAAGGATGATGGAGACTATGATTCCCCCACAAGTCGGGATGAGACTCCGGACGAGAAATAAAAAGAATAGAAAAGAAAGAAAAGAAAAAAGAGGCCATAAAAAAGAGAAAAGGCCCAAAAAAATGAGAGAAAAAGAGAGAAGGGGCAATGCTACTATACTTTTACCACACTTGTGCTTCAAAGTAGCACCATGATATTCATAGTAGAGAGTCTCTCATTTCGTCACTTTCATATACTAGTGGGAATTTTTCATTTTAGAACTTGGCTTGTATATTCCAATGACGGGCTTCCTCAAAATGCCCTAGGTCTTCATGAGCAAGCAAGTTGGATGCACACCCACTTAGTTTCTTTTTGAGCTTTCATATACTTATAGCTCTAGTGCATCCGTTGCATGGCAATCCCTACTCACTCACATTGATATCTATTGATGGGCATCTCCATAGCCCGTTGATACACCTAGTTGATGTGAGACTATCTTCTCCCTTTTTGTCTTCTCCACAACCACCATTCTATTCCACCTATAAGTGCTATGTCCATGGCTCACGCTCATGTATTGCGTGAAGATTGAAAAAGTTAGAGAACACCAAATGTATGAAACAATTGCTTGGCTTGTCATCGGGGTTGTGCATGATTTAAATATTTTGTGTGGTGAAGATAGAGCATAGCCAGACTATATGATTTTGTAGGGATAACATTCTTTGGCCATGTTATTTTGAGAAGACATAATTGCTTTGTTAGTATGCTTGAAGTATTATTATTTTTATGTCAATATGAACTTTTTTCTTGAATCTTTCGGATCTGAATATTCATACCACAATTAAGAAGAATTACATTAAAATTATGCTAAGTAGCACTCCGCATCAAAAATTCTGTTTTTATCATTTACTTACTCAAGGTTGAGCAAGAATTAAGCTTGGGGATGCTTGATACGTCTCCAACGTATCTATAATATTTGATTGCTCCATGCTATATTATCTACTATTTTGGACATTATTGGGCTTTATTTTCCACTTTTATATTATTTTTTGGACTAACCTATTAACCGGAGGCCCAGCCCAGAATTGTTGTTTTTGCCTGTTTTAGGGTTTCGAAGAAAAGGAATATCAAACGGAGTCCAAACGGAATGAAACCTTCGGGAACGTGATTTTCTCAACGAACAAGACCTAGGAGACTTGGACCCTATGTCAAGACACAAAAGAGGAGGCCATGAGGTAGGGGGGCGCGCCTACCCCCCCCCCCCCCCCAGGCGCGCCCTCCACCCTCGTGGGCCCCCTGTTGCTCCACCGACATACTCCTTCCTCCTATATATACCTACATACCCCCAAATGATCAGATACGGAGCCAAAAACCTAATTCCACCGCCGCAACTTTCTGTATCCACGAGATCCCATCTTGGGGCCTGTTCCGGAGCTCCGTCAGAGGGGGCATCGATCACGGAGGGCTTCTACATCAACACCATAGCCCCGACAATGAAGCGTGAGTAGTTTACCTCAGACCTACGGGTCAATAGCTATTAGCTAGATGGCTTCTTCTCTCTTTTTGGATCTCAATACAATGTTCTCCCCCTCTCTTGTGGAGAAACTATTCGATGTAATCTTCTTTTTGCGGTGTGTTTGTTGCGACCGATGAATTGTGGGTTTATGATCAAGTCCATCTATGAACAATATTTGAATCTTCTCTGAATTCTTTTATGTATGATTGGTTATCTTTGCAAGTCTCTTCGAATTATCAGTTTGGTTTGGCCTACTAGATTGATCTTTCTTGCAATGGGAGAAGTGCTTAGCTTTGGGTTCAATCTTGCGGTGTCCTTTCCCAGTGACAGTAGGGGCAGCAAGGCACATATTGTATTGTTGCCATCGAGGATAACAAGTTGGGGTTTTCATCATATTGCATGAGTTTATCCCTCTATATCATGTCATCTTTCTTAAGGCGTTACTCTATTTTTAACGTAATACTCTAGATGCATGCTGGATAGCGGTCGATGAGTGGAGTAATAGTAGTAGATGCAGGCATGAGTCGGTCTACTTGTCTCGGACGTGATGCCTATATACATGATCATACCTAGATATTCTCATAATATGCTCAATTCTGTCAATTGCTCAACAATCATTCGTTCACCCACCGTAAAATACTTATGCTCTTGAGAGAAGCCACTAGTGAAACCTATGGCCCCTGGGTCTATCTTCATCATATTAATCTTCCAATACTTAGTTATTTCCTTTGCTTTTTTACTTTTATTTTATTTTACTTTGCATCTTTATCATAAAAATACCAAAAATATTATCTTATCATATCTATCAGATCTCACTCTCGTAAGTGGCCGTGTAGGGATTGACAACCCCTATTCGCGTTGGTTGCAAGGATTTATTTGTTTTGTGCAGGTACGAGGGACTCGCGCGTAGCCTCCTACTGGATTGATACCTTGGTACCTCTTCTTGCTACCTCTTGAGCACTGCGTTGGATTTCCTTGAAGAGGAAAGGATGATGCAACAAAGTAGCGTGAGTATTTCCCTCAGTTTTTGAGAACCAAGGTATCAATCCAGTAGGAGGCTGCGCGCGCGTCCCTAGTACCTGCACGAAGAAAATAACTCCTCGCAACCAACGCGATAAGGGGTTGTCAATCCCTTCATGGTCACTTACGAGAGTGAGATTTGATAGATATGATAAGATAATATTTTTGGTATTTTTATGATAAAGATGCAAAGTAAAATAAAAGCAAAGTAAAAAAGCAAAGGAAATAACTAAGTGTTGGAAGATTAATATGATTAAGATAGACCCGGGGCCATAGGTTTCACTAGTGGCTTCTCTCAAGATCATAAGTATTTTACGGTGGGTGAACGAATTACTGTTGAGAAATTGACAGAATTGAGCATAGTTATGAGAATATCTAGGTATGATCATGTATATAGGCATCACGTCCAAGACAAGTAGACCGACTCCTGCCTGCATCTACTACTATTACTCCACTCATCAACCGCTATCCAGCATGCATCTAGAGTATTAAGTTCATGAAAACAGAGTGACGCCTTAAGAAAGATGACATGATGTAGAGGGATAAATTCATGCAATATGATAAAAACCCCATCTTGTTATCCTCGATGGCAACAATACAATACGTGCCTTCCTGCCCCTACTGTCACTGGGAAAGGACACCGCAAGATTGAACCCAAAGCTAAGCACTTCTCCCATTGCAAGAAAGATCAATCTAGTAGGACAAACCAAACTGATAATTCGAAGAGACTTGCAAAGATAACCAATAATACATAAAAGAATTCAGAGAAGATTCAAATATTGTTCATAGATAATCTTGATCATAAACCCACAATTCATCGGTCTCAACAAACACACCGCAAAAAGAAGATTACATCGAATAGATCTCCACAAGAGAGGGGGAGAACATTGTATTGAGATCCAAAAAGAGAGAAGAAGCCATCTAGCTAATAACTATGGACCCGAAGGTCTTAAGTAAACTACTCACACTTCATCGGAGAGGCTATGGTGTTGATGTAGAAGCCCTCTGTGATGGATGCCCCCTCAGGCGGAGCTCCGGAACAGGCCCCAAGATGGGATCTCGTGGATACAGAAAGTTACGGTGGTGGAATTGGGGTTTTGGATCCGTATCTGATCGTATGGGGGTACGTAGGTATATATAGGAGGAAGGAGTACGCCGGTGGAGCAACAGGGGGACCACGAGGGTGGAGGGCACGCCTGGGGGGGGCGGGGTAGGCGCGCCCCTACCTTGTGGCTTCCTCCTTTGTTTCTTGACGTAGGGTCCAAGTCTCCTGGGTCTTGTTCATTGAGAAAATCACGTTCCCGAAGGTTTCATTCCGTTTGGACTCTGTTTGATATTCCTTTTCTTTGAAACCCTAAAATAGGCAAAAAAAAGCAGAAATTCTGGGCTGGGCCTCCGGTTAATAGGTTAGTCCCAAAAATAATATAAAAGCGGATAATAAAGCCCAATAATGTCCAAAACAGTAGATAATATAGCATGGAGCAATCAAAAATTATAGATACGTTGGAGACGTATCATCGTACAACTCACCGGAGCTGCTCCAACGACGAAACCCTCCATCACAGTGGAGCAGTACCCTGGGCTCCATCTCCAGACGCCTAAGATCTTCTGCCCCTCCTCCGACAGCCAAGTCAGCCGGATCATCCTCACCGATCAACCCAATCACGCTGAGATCGACATGGCTTCGCCAAAGAGGTTGTACACTTGTTGCATCTCTTATGTTATATATATTCTCCACTGAGCACACACAATAACGTGAAATACGATTAGTTTCTCCTACTATATGGCAAGCAGTGAGGTACCAGGCAACTTAGCTATCTGTGATAGACTCTCTTGAACGCCATCATCATTAATCTCTGTGCGTTTGAGCTGTGCATTTGTTGATGGGCCTAGGAGTTGAGCTAGTAGGGCAGTGGCCTGGGTCCAAAGTAGTAGAAGTAGCACAAAAACCTTTTTTGAGTGTAGGCTTTTCCTTACTCAAGCCTGCCTACTAGAATCGACAGTGCTTGAAAGGAAAAGTGAAGGAAAAACATAGGAATTGGAAAGTTTCCTATGGTACTACTATTCATGAATTTGGTTCAAAGGAATGGAGCAAAGGAAAACTGTAGGATTTGTTCCTTTAGTGTCTCCTTGAAATAAAAACCGTAGGAATTTTAATTTCCACTTGTCCTCCTTTTCAAATTCCTATTCATGAAGCACAAGACTAAGAGATAGTAGCATAATAGCATTATAACCGTACATTTTCTTGTGGTTTGACTTAGTCTCACCTTGCTTCTTTGCATCCTGTGATCTTCCAATTCTTGTGAATCAAACACCCAGATTGGCATAAATCCTGTGTTTTTAAATTCTCTGTTTTGCACGTGCATTCCTATCCTATTCCTGTCTATTTCATATCCCTGCATTGTAGAATCCTCAAATTCAAACAAGCCCTTACACAATTACTTCTGTTACAGATACGTGTCAAAGAAAACATTGTGTGGTTTGTCCTGCTCCTGCAGCGCTGTGTTCCACCCCAGCTCAGCTGCTCCAATGACGGAAGGGTTCACCACAGTAGGGATCCGCTCTCCAGACTGTCTTTCGCCGCCTCAGATCTTCGTCCCCGCCGCCAGCAGCCACGACAACTACATTACCATCATCAACTGAGCAAATGATCTTGAGGACTACACGGGTCTGCAAGAGAGGTCGCACTCTTCCGTGTCTGCTTACGTTATTATAAGTGCATCTAGTGCCACCCCTAGTTGGTTTTGGAGTATTGACGACAAACCTGGTTGAGGGACTAATGTGTTTGTGAGAATTGCAGGATAACACAGGTAGTAGTCCCTTATTGATTCGGTTTACCTACCGGTGATGACCGCTAAAATTGTATGAAGACATTGAAGACAAAGGTGGTATGTGAAGATATTCACATTGAAGACTATGACAAGAGAAGACATCGCATGAAGACTATGGAGCGCGAAGACTTAGTTGTTTTGTTGTTTCCTTTTTCTTCTTTGTTGAGTCATAGGAACCACCGCACTGTTAAGTGGGGTCCCAGTGAACAAAGTCAGAGTGACTGAAGTGATGCTTAACCAAAATCCTATGTCTTCGAGCGAAGACAATGAGAGCAAATCTTATCCAGAGATGGATGAGTCAGCTTTACTTGTAGCCCAAGTAAAGTTGTCGCGTGTGTTTGAAATCTGACCGTTGGAACACGTGTCAATTCCTTAGTGACCCAGGGTCATTTCAGACAAATCAGGTCGGGTTGCCTAGTGGCTATTAATAGCCCACCCCCTACACCATAAATCGGTGGCTGCTCGAAGTTAGTGCATGGCTTTTGTCGTTTGAGAGCGACCCACCTTGAAGCCTTTGAGAGAGAAATCCTTGCGAGGACAAAGCCCTAAACACCCAGAGCCAAAGAGTGTTAGGCATCACTGAAGTCTTCTTGTCTGTGTGATCTGAAGACTTGTTACACTTGAGGACTGTGAAGCCTCCAGCCGGTTAGGCGTTGCGTTCTGAGCATCCAAGAGTCATTGTGGATCGCCGGTGAACGAAGTCTGTGAAGGTTTGGATGTCTACCTTGAAGACTTACCAGAGTGATTGGGTGAGGACTGGGTGTCCTTAGCTCAAGGGGAATAAGGTGAAGACACGGTCTTCTGAGTTAAATCTCAGCCTCCCTAACCAGACGTACAATTGTCACAGCAACTGGAACTGGTCCAACAAATCATTATCTTCAACAAGCCACTGGTTCTATCCTTCCCATCTTTTTATTTACAGTTGATCCTTGTGAAGTCA
This sequence comes from Triticum urartu, assembly GCF_056163025.1. Classification (NCBI taxonomy): domain Eukaryota; kingdom Viridiplantae; phylum Streptophyta; class Magnoliopsida; order Poales; family Poaceae; genus Triticum; species Triticum urartu. The sequence goes on along the minus strand of NC_141875.1, from coordinate 203,931,813 downwards.
TTGCCTGTTTGCATTGTCCATTTGTCTTCACTGTGTGACTGTTTGTTCAGATTGGTTTCATACTATCTTCCATCCTGATCTGTACTGCCTAGCTGCTATTAGTCTTCATGCTCTCACTTCATTGAATACTTGACTATGGCTTGTCTAGTGTAGTCTACCTACCGCTGCATGGTTATAGGTTCATTTCTATCGTTTGTTTTTGAAACTGCCATGTTTTGAAGACTTTCACAAAAATCGCCTATTCACCCCCCTCTAGTCGATAACTAGTACTTTCAATTGGTATCAGAGCAAGGTACTCCCTTGTTCTGTGTGATTCGGTTTAACCACCTGGAGTTTTAGCTATGTTGACTGCAGGGATAATCAAAGTCTCTGCTGCGTGCCCCGTCTTCGATGGAACTGAATATCCCTACTGGAAGAATAAGATGTGCATGCATCTTGAAGCCATTGATGTCGACCTATAGTATGTCATCAAGAATGGCGTTCCCAAGGCTGGCGAAGGTGTCACCGCTGCTGATGTCAAGAAGTTCGTTCAACTGGATTCCACTGCCAAGAACATCATCTATGGTCATCTGACCAAAGGGCAGTATGGCCGTGTGAGTGCTCTGGAAACATCGAAGCTAGTCTGGGACTGGCTCTCCAAGGTCAACGAAGGCGTCTCAACCTAGAGAGATCAAAGGATCAGTGTCCTTTGCAACCTCTTCAACCGCTTCAAGAGAAACGACAATGAGAATATTCAGCTCACGTTTGATCGCCTCACTGACATCACAAATGAGCTTCAAGCTCTCGGCGCTACTGAGATCACCAAGCATGAAATCGCCAAGACACTCCTGAAATCACTTGACAGCTCGTTTGACACCCTAGCCCTGATGATTCAAGAACGCCCTGACTTCAAGACACTCGATCCATCTGACATACTTGAAAGGCTCAACACACATGAGTTTCAGCTTTCTGAGAAAAGAGACATCTACGGTCCCAACTATGGCCGAACTCGCGCCTTGAAGGCAAAAGCTGTTTCCTCATCTGAAGAAGAATCTGATTGCAGTTCTGATGATCATGAAGACATTGGAAAGGAGCTTGCTATGCTTGTGAAGAAATTCCAGAAATTCACCAAGAAGAAAGGCTTCAGAAAGTCTTCATGATCCAGCTCAAGGAATGATGAAGCTTCTACTCATGACTACAAGAAGAGAACATGCCACAAGTGCAAGAAACCTGGTCACTACATCTCTGAGTGTCCGCAGTGGGACAATGAGAACAAGAAGAAGAAGAGCAAGGAATATGATTCTCACGACAAGAAAAAGAAGAAATACTCAAAGTCTTGCTCCAAGTCTTCCTCAAGGTCTTCATCACACAAGAAGAGCTCATCTGGCAAGGCTCGTGCGTTTGTTGGCAAGGAAATGGATTCAAAGGAGGAGTCTGCTTCTGAGGAGGCGGAGGTGGAGTCTGAGGAGGAGTCCGATTCTGGCGTTGCAAGTCTGGCTGCAGCCTACGTTGCCAAGTCCATCTTCAACACTGAAGACAATGACTTCATCACCGACGCCGATGCTAATGACAAGGACAACTCTGCCCCCACCTATTGCTTCATGGCACGCGGTGCGAAGGTAAACTCACGCAATACTCACTATCAAACATCCAGTGAAGATGACTTTGATTGGGGTTCCAAACCCAACTGCAAAACACATGCTAAAATTGCAACTAAAGAACAGAAAGCTATGGAACATATTCAAAAACTGTTAGACAAAAGAGATGACCTGTTGGACGCTGAAATGACTTGATCTCAGTCCTTAATTGAAGACATAAAAAATCTTCATATTAAGCATGAGGAACTTGAAAGTCGTCATGAAACGCTCTCAATAACTCATGAAAAGCTTTCCTATGATTATCTTCAAAGGAAGCAAGAACTTGAGAAATTGAGAGCGGCTCATGAAGATCTTCAAAAGGAAAACGAGTCACTTCACGCTCAACAGATCAGTCCCGCTCAGGAAGGATTTGAACCACCATGTCTTAAATGCCTTGAGCATGATAACGCTACTTCTATTGTTGAATGTTCTACTGCTGCTACTGTTGCTATATCTTCAAATGTTGATGTGGTAACTAACCCATCTGCTAAGGATGCCACTGCTATTGCTGATGAAAATGCTAGGTTGAAGACATTGCTTGAAACAGGGATGTACAAAAGTCTCAAAGGGCATCAGACACTATGTGATGTCCTCAAAAGGCAGATTCTGAACCGAAACCCTAGGAAAGAGGGTGTTGGGTTCGAAAGGAAAATGAATGCTGATGGCTCTTACTGGAAGCTTGAGCAGTACCCCAAAACAACATGGGTTGCTGCAAAGGAACCTTTAGTGGATCCATCCACCCTATCTAGCTTCACTTGTGCTAATCGTATTGTCATTGATGAATCCTTTGATGCAAACTATAAACTGTTTAAGAATCAGAATGGTGAAGTGTTTGCCAGGTATATTGGTACTAACTGCAGGAATGTGCCACATATGAAGAAATTCTGGGTGCCCAAAAGGTGTCTGGAGAATCTTCCTGTGAATGTCGTCATGACACCACAAGGGAAGAAGACAAACCCCAGACCACAGGCTTCATATGGTCCAAAGGCTTTATACAGACAGAGGACTCACCTGAATCGCACTAACACAAATGTTTTGCAGGGAAATCATACCCAGGCCTATGAATATGAGCGTGTTTCATCAAACCGCCATGTTCATAAGACCAAGAGCTACTCTGCTTATTCCAATGAGTATTATTCACCTCCTGCAAAGATATTTGCCAGGGCTTCAAAGCCAAAGTTCTCAGATGCTGCACTTAGACTTATTGCTTCGAAGCCACCCTTGAAGATGTGGGTGGCTAAGAAAGCTTAACTCTCTTTTGCAGGGAAAGGTCTCCAGCCAAAAATCAAATGCATCTGAAGCTATTGCTGGGGACCATAAACATCTTGTAGGGCGCAAGATCAAATGCCCAAATGGTCTTATTATGTATTTTGTTCCTGAGTCGCTTGCTAAGCTTTCATAATCCACTTGCTCGTCAAATGTTTATGCTTCACAATGCTCTTCGTGAAGCCTATCCCCCTAGTTGCACTGTAGGGTATGACACCACCTGCTTCAGAATGGATTATTGACAGTGGATGTACTAATCACATGACGGGCGAACGAAGTCTTCTCATGGACTCAACCTTACGTCCATCTGACAAAAGTCACATCACATTTGCTGATACTAGTAAAAGCAAGGTATTGGGTCTAGGTAGAGTTGCAATCTCAAAGGATCAGCACATGGATAAAGTGATGCTTGTTGAATCCCTTGGTTTCAACTTAATGTCTGTCTCAATGCTTTGCGATTTGAACATGATTGTGATATTTGGAAAATATCGTTGCCTTGTTCTAATGGAATCTGACAAGTCTCTAGTCTTTGAAGGGTATCAGAAGGATGATTTGTACATGGTAGATTTCTCAGCAGGACCACAGCTTGTCGTATGTCTTCTTGCAAAAGCTTCAGAGTGCTGGCTCTGGCATCGGACGCTAGCGCATGCTGGCATGAGGAACTTGCATACTCTTGCGAAGAAGAAGCATGTCATAGGCATCGAGGGCGTCAAGTTCAAGAAGGATCACTTATGCGGTGCCTGCGAAGCTGCAAAGATGACTAGGGCCAAGCATCCCTCGAAGACAATCATGACAATGACTCAACCCTTCGAACTGCTACACATGGACCTCTTCGGCCCTGCTCACTACTCTACCCTTACTACTACTGCTTGTCACTATGGCTTCGTCATTGTTGATGATTATTCAAGATATACATGGGTACATATAATCCTCTACAAGATTGAAGTGCAGGATGTCTTCAGACGCTTCGCCAATCGAGCCATGAACAACTATGGCGTCAAGATCAAGCACATCAGAAGTGACAATGGCACTGAATTCAAGAACACCGGCCTAGACACTTATCTTGATACATTGGGCATCACTCATGAGTTCTCAGCTCCGTACACGCCGCAACAGAATGGCATCGTGGAACGCAAGAACAGAACACTCATTGAGATGGCTCGGACGATGCTTGATGAATACAAGACTCCAAGAAAGTTCTGGCCCGAAGCTATTGATACTGCATGCCATGTCATCAACCGTGTTTATCTTCACAAGCTTCTGAAGAAAACATCCTATGAACTCCTCACTGGTAAGAAGCCAAATGTCAGTTACTTCAGAGTATTTGGTGCTAGGTGCTGGATCAAGGATCCACATCACACTTCAAAATTTGCACCGAAAGCACATGAAGGTTTTCTGCTTGATTACGGAAAGGATTCACACTCCTATAAAGTCTTCAACCTCTTTCACTATAAAGTGGTTGAAACTGTGGATGTGCGGTTCGATGAGACAACGGCTCGCAAAGAGAGCACCTGCCAAATGTGCTATATGAAATTCCACCTAGTGAATCCATCAAGCTTATGGGAACTGGAGAAATCTTACCAACTGAAGTACAGCCTAAAGAGGAACTTATCATTTCTTCACCTAATCAACCTGAAGACAATGCTCAGCCTGAAGACAATCCTTCAAACAATGACATGATCAGCAAGAGCAAAATCTTCGTCCAGTTCATCCTCGTGTTGCAAGTGAAGTACAGATTGAGAAGATAATTGATAGCATCAATGCACCTGGTCCACTCACTCGTTCAAGGGCAACACAACTAGCAAATTTCTGTGGGCACTTTGCATTCGTCTCAATATCTGAACCCAAGAAAGTTGATGAAGCCTTCATGGAACCTGAATGGATTCAAGCTATGCAAGAAGAGCTTCAACAGTTCAAGCTGAATAATGTATGGGAACTGGTCAAGCGTCCTGATCCTCGTAAACACAATATCATAGGCACTAAATGGATATATCACAACAAGCAAGATGAGCATGGTCAAGTTGTCAGAAACAAGGCTTGTCTCATTGCTCAAGGATACACTCAAGTTGAAGGAATTGACTTCGATGAAACATTTGCTCCTGTGGCTAGGCTTGAAGCTATACACATACTGCTAGCCTATGCAAATCATCATAACATCCTTCTGTATCAAATGGATGTGAAGAGTGCCTTTCTCAATGGCAAGATTGAAGAAGAAGTGTATGTTGCACAATTGCCTGGTTTTGAAGATCCAAAACATCCTGACATGGTTTACAAGCTCAACAAGGCACTGTATGGCCTCAAACAAGCCCCTCATGCTTGGTATGACACACTCAAAGACTTCCTGAAGAGCAAAGGCTTCAAACCTGGTTCCCTGGATACCACACTCTTCACGAAGACATATGATGGTGAACTGTTTGTGTGCCAAATATACGTGGATGACATTATCTTCGGCTGCACTAATCAGAAATACAGTGATGAGTTTGGACACATGATGCAAGAGCAATATCAGATGTCCATGATGGGTGAGCTGAAGTTCTTCCTTGGTCTTCAAATACGGCAGCAACGCAACAACATCTTCATATCTCAAGAGAAATACCTCAAAGATTGCCTGAAGAAGTTTGGAATGCAAGACTGCAAAGGTTATATGACGCCAATGCCAATCAAAAGTCATCTGGGTCCTGACGACAATGGTAAAGAGTTCGATCAAAAGGTATACCGCTCCATGATTGGTTCTTTGCTTTATTTATGTGCATCTAGGCCAGATATCATGATTAGTGTTTGCATGTGTGCCCGATTCCAAGCGGCACCAAAGGAGTCGCATCACTTAGTTGTGAAGCGAATTCTTCGATATTTGTCTTACACCCCAACGCTACGATTATGGTATCCAAAGGGCTCAGAGTTTGATATAGTTGGATTCTTGGATGTTGATTATGCTGGTGACAAGGTGGATCGCAAGTCTACATTAGGCACATGTCACTTTCTGGGATGATCACTTGTGTGTTGGTCTTCAAAGAAGCATAACTGTGTATCTCTCTCCACTGCTGAATCTGAATACATTGCTGCTGGATCTTGCTGTGCTCAGCTTCTATGGATGAAGCAAACACTCAAAGACTATGGCATTCATCTGAAGCAAGTGCCACTCTACTGCGACAATGAAAGCGCCATCAAGATTGCCAACAACCCAGTTCAGCACTCGAAGACAAAGCACATTCAGATCCGTCATCACTTTCTCAGAGATCATGTTATGAAGGAAGATATTGATATCATTCACGTCAACACTGAAGAGCAACTAGCAGATATCTTCACAAAGCCCTAGGACGAGAAAAGGTTTTGCTAGTTGCGGTGTGAGCTAAATATCTTGGAATCCTCAAATGTCCTATGATCATGCACACATCCTAACACCTATGCATGTTGATGACTTTGATGTGCAACACATGAAGTAACGTATATCTTCAACTAATGAAGACTTACACTCTAAGTGTGAATACATTAACGCGGAATTTGACTTCGGAGCGCCACGATAACTGTGCGACATGTCTGGGTCTAATACTTCCTATACGGTGGGTAACGCCACCACCAAACTTTTGTTTGGAGTGTTTTCTGTTGGCGTTACATTTGCAAAGTCTTCGCATTTTGTCTGTCTTCAATATTAACATGACTTCATGTTTATCTTCACTATATTGATTTGGTCTTATTCGGATATATTCATATATTTGTGTTCTGTCCTCTACAGCATTCACTTATAGCTATGCCTTCTCGTTTGAATCTTTTGAACTAAGTGAATGTGATCGGACCCTAACCTTTCTATGCTCCTGTCTCAAATCTATCTATCCAAATCATATGCATTCTATTGAAACTGTCGAATGTCTTCGCTGCGTCATTGTCAGCAGAAGATACAGAGACAAACATTAAATCTGTTTTAAATGCTCAATCCTTTTTGCCTGAACCCCGGAGAAGCGGGAACGACCACCCGACAATCCAGTCATGCGTGGGAACGTGGAACAACCTCCAATGTATTGCATGATCACCACGTGTCCTTCAGATGTGAACCGCCAGGGGCACCTGCGTAGTAATGTTGCGCCGTCCCTATCCTTATAGCCACACCCTAGTCATTATCTCTTCTTCCACTTCTCTCTCTCTCGCACAAACCCTAGCGCCACCGCTAGCCCTCGACGACGCCGGCGACGAAGCGCTTAGCTGCCGTGACCTCACCGACGCCGTCCTCACGCCGGCCGCGGACATCGTCTTCTCCGCCGTCGCCGTAGGTGTCCTCCGTCGCCAAGTTAGGGCACGGAAGATCGAACTGCTCGACCTCATCTCCTACTCCGTCTAGAAGTTCCTCGAGTGGTAAATAAAAACTCTTTTTACAGTCCTTTTTGATCCGATAGATTCATCTTTTTCGACCACAAGTGGTTTCTGTCCTTACAAAGTTGTATCTATCCGGGTCTGCATCTCATAACATGCCTAGTATGTTCACTTATGCTTCACAAAGTAGTTAGATTCCTCACTTGTACTTATTCATGGATTCGTACAAATCTGGAACCAACTCTCTACATATGAGTGAATGTCTTCGCACTATGAGGTCAATGTCTTCTAAACTGATTTATCTTCAAAATCTTCGGAGAATGCATATGACCTCTTACCCTTCCCTCGCATCTCTAATGCTGTCACAGGTACATGTCCATGGGAGAATCCCTTGGTTCTCATAGTCTGCATTCATTTACAGAGTTCTTACAGCATCACATTAATTCTCCCAAAGCTAATTCTTGTCTGACCAGCAGAAGGAAGCCTTTGCATATTCTGAAGCATTTCAGTCTGAACTTCATGGCAACATAAAAATCAGTCAGGAAGGGCGGCAGACAGCGCCGTGAAAACACTGCTAAGGTGTAGGATCGAAAGTATGTCTAGAGGGGGGGTGATTAGACTACTTGACCAAATAAAAACTTAACCTTTTCCCAATTTAGTTCTTGGCAGATTTTAGCTATTGTAGGACAAGTCAAGCAATCATCACACAATTCAAGCAAGCATGCAAAGAGTATATTGGCAGCGGAAAGTAAAGCATGCAACTTGCAAGAATGTAAAGGGAAGGGTGTGGAGAATTCAAACACAATTGGAGACACGGATGTTTTTCCCGTGGTTCGGATAGGTGGTGCTATCCTACATCCACGTTGATGGAGACTTCAACCCACGAAGGGTAACGGTTGCGCGAGTCCATGGAGGGCTCCACCCACGAAGGGTAATGGTTGCGCGAGTCCACAGAGGGCTCCACCCACGAAGGGTCCACGAAGAAGCAACCACCCACGAAGGGTCCACGAAGAAGCAACCTTGTCTATCCCACCATGGCCATCGCCCACGAAGGACTTGCCTCACTAGCGGTAGATCTTCACGAAGTAGGCGATCTCCTTGCCCTTACAAACTCCTTGGTTCAACTCCACAATCTTGTCGGAGGCTCCCAAGTAACACCTAGCCAATCTAGGAGACACCACTCTCCAAGAAGTAACAAATGGTGTGTAGGTAATGAACTCCTTGCTCTTGTGCTTCAAATGATAGTCTCCCCAACACTCAACTTTCTCTCATAGGATTTGGATTTTGTGGAAGGAAGATTTAAGTGGAAAGCAACTTGGGGAAGGCTAGAGATCAAGATTCATATGGTAGGAATGGAATATCTTGGTCTCAACACATGAGTAGGTGGTTCTCTCTCAGAACATATGAGTTGGAATTGTGTATGTGTTCTGATGGCTCTCTCCATGAATGAAGAGGAGGTGGAGGGGTATATATAGCCTCCACACAAAATCCAACCGTTACACACAGTTTTCCAATCTCGGTGGGACCGAATCAACAAACTCGGTCGGACCGAAAAGGTAAACCTAGTGACCGTTAGAGATTTTCGGTGGGACTGACATGCAACTCGGTAGGACCGATATGGTTAGAGTTTGGGCATAACGTAATCTCGGTGAGACCGATTACACAAACTCGGTGAGACCGAGTTTGGTAATAAGCTAACCAGAGAGTTGGTCAGGCAAACTCGGTGGGACCGATTTTCTCTTTCGGTGAGACCGAAAAGTTACAAAAGGGAAACAAAGAGTTTACATTGCAATCTCGGTGGGACCGATTCGCTCTTTCGGTGAGACCGAAAAGTTACGAAAGGGAACAGAGAGTTTGCAATCCCATCTCGGTGAGACCGAGATCCCTATCGGTAGAACCGAATTGCTAGGGTTTGGCAGTGGCTTATGACAAGTGAAACTCGGTGGCGCCGGATAGAAAGAATTGGTAGGACCGAGTTTGGCTTAGGGTTTAGGTCATATTTGGATATGGGAAAGTAGTTGAGGGTTTTGGAGCATATCACTAAGCACATGAAGCAAGAGGCTCATTAAGCAACACCTCATCCCTCCTTGATAGTATTGGCTTTTCCTAAAGACTCAATGTGATCTTGGATCACTAAAATATAAAATGAAGAGTTTTGAGCTTTTGAGCTTGAGCCAATCCTTTGTCCTTAGCATTTTGAGGGTTCCACTTTCACATCCATGCCATGCCAATCATTGAGCTTTCCTGAAATAGTCATCTTGGAATAGCATTAGCTCAATGAGCTATATGTTGTTATGAATTACCAAAACCACCTAGGGATAGTTGCACTTTCAATCTCCCCCTTTTTGGTAATTGATGACAACATATAGATCAAAGCTTCAATAAATGATAATAAGCATGAAATATATCATCGCTTTGAGAAGTATGTGACAAGTAAGAGCTCCCCCTAAATTTGTGCATATTTAAAATTTGCTTTGGACTGCAAATGCACAAAGAGTTAGAGTCATGGGTTACTCTTCCATGTCACATACATCTTGGTGGAGCGCTTAAAATGATAAGAATGAAATACATGCACTCATCACCAAGAATAGTGAATGATCACATAAGATAGATAAGATGATAATATTAAGCAAACATTAAGTGTAGCTTATGATCAAACACATGATCATCAATGTCACACGAGCAATGACATAGTATCTCACACAAAAGCAAACAAAGTTCGAAAAACCACCAAATAAAACAAGAGGGAATAAAAGCAACACTCTCTCTCGAAGCCTATGATCTATACATTTTCTCCCCCTTTGGCAACAAGTTACCAAAAAGTTCCTAGAAAATGCATAGTGCTAAGTCGACACTCAGGCTTGATCTTCAGGTAGTGGTGGAGTCCGGAGCACTCCAAGGTAGTACTCTTCGTTGTCCTTGATGTATTGCCAATCAACCCATCTCATATCACAGACAATTGGCTTCTTGTCTAGCAGCACTGTCTCATAAAAGTCTTGCTGCTCCTTGGTGTGAAACCTGTAGTCAACTGCAGTCCTTCTCCTTGAAGCATACGGGTCTGCTTCTCTCCACTTTCGGAGCCCTGAATCTCTCCTGAGTTTCATATCCTCAGCCACAGGATGAGCATCGTTGTGGTCTGGGATCTTGGGCTTGAGCTTTCTAAGAACATTCTCTTCTTCTTCTTCTGCAGCTTCAGGCACTGGGGCCTTGTTCTTCTCAGTAGCTGGGATGCTTCTTGTGTTCCTCTTTGGCTTTGTCTTTGGAGCTGGCTTGGCCTTGGAAGCAGCTGCCCCTGTTCTTATGGCATCACCCATCAGCTTGGGTGCCTTAGGTGCTGGTGTAGCTACCTCTTCTTCTTCCTCCTCATCTTCCATGATGGAAGCCTTGCCAAGCACTCTGGCTACAGTTTTCTTCACCCTTTCTTTCCTCTTCTTGCCTTCAGCAGCAACTGGCTCAATGGGAGTGGGCTTCTCAGTTGAAGCTCTGGCCTTTGACATAGGCTGCCTGCCTGCTGGCCTTTTGATCTTCATCCCTGGTTTTATGCCCTGTGCTGGCTCAACTCTCTTGGAAGTTGCTTCCTCTTCTACCACATAATCCTCATCATCTGAGTCTGAGGTTCTCTTCTTTCTCTGTCTTGTGGCAGCTTTAGGCAGATTGCTAGGGGTGCTCCTACTGCCATCATCTGAGGAACTTGAGGGACTAGTGCCCTCACTCATCTGCACTTGCTGCTCTGACAAGTTCTGGCTATCACTTTGGTCTGACATGATGCAAACTCTGACTGCTGACCCTGTGAATAGGTTATAGATGAGATAGAGTGGATAAGCATCACAAAATGCAGAGATTTTTGCAAAAGAATAATTCAAAAACTTAGTTTTAGTTTCCCACTGAAAGCATCTCGGATCTACCGGTTTCTAAACTCGGTGATACCGAAGCAGTTTTGGCACCTAAACTAGTGAACTCGGTCAGACCGAGTCACAGTTCGGTGGCACCGAGACTGCTAGGGTTTCACAGAGTTCCAAAATCGGCCACACCGATAAGTAATTCTCCGTCAGACCGAGTCTCACTTGTGCAATGGCATAAGCCAAATCGGTGGGACCGAGTTTTTCAACTCGGTGGGTCCGAGATGGTTTCGGCGGAAACCTAACCCTAAATTTTTTGAATTAAACCTAATCTACAAGTTCATTGACTGGATAGAAGTTTAACAAACGTGGCAAGAATCATGATGATCACAATGTGCTAAGAATCGGATTGGGAAATAGCACAAAGATCGAGTCCATACCCTAGTTCGGCGGAGACTCGCTACGGCGGCAACAGCGGGGTTGAATTTCCGTTGACGGCGACGGAGACCAGTGACTGGAGGCGGCTGGCGGCAAGGACACGATCCGGAGACCAAGTTGGCAGAGCAGGCTATCGCGCGGGCGAAGGGGTTCGGAGAAATTTCCAAATTTTTGCCCGTGGCTGTATATAGCCCGACCCTGTCGGTGTGACCGATTGGAACAACTCGGTGGCACCGAGATGCAAAACTGTATACAGTTGTTGCAACTTGGTGTGACCGAATGGTTCAAATCGGTTGCACCGAGTTCGAAAACCTAGATCAACTTAATGATCTCGGTAGGACCGAAAGTAGGGTATTGGTCAGACCGAGAATCATAAAGAGGTTTTGGAAGTTTAAGTCTATGATGAATCGAGGACTCCGAGCGCTCCTCACACAGAGTGGTTCGAATCTGACTTGATCAAATTTTGTGATGTAGCATGAATAGAGTTTGAGACGAGAAAAGCATAGATAGCTAGAGGAGGTTCTTAGGCATTCTTGTCCATCCACTTGGCAAAAGGAAATAAAACCAAACAATCAAAACAACAAGTGGATGTCCTCGAATGAGTAAAATATGCAACCAGGATGCTCACACAATAAGATGGCAAATGAAATATGTGACAAGGCATGCACAACCAATTCTAGCATCTATCAAGCAATTTGCGATGACAAGGTCATCTATATATGAGTATATTGACTTAGGAGTCAAGTGAGAACACTTGATCATAGGTCATACTCATCGTTTAAGCTCAAGTGGGGTTACCACTTTTACATAAAGCATTGTTGTGTTCACATCTTTAGAGTTGCTTTAGCTCAAGTCTTAGAGTAAAGCTCCCCCTAGATGTGATATCCCCCCTTAGAGGGATGAACTAACCTCGGGTTTTGTTGATGATGACTTCATGTAGATGTTGAAGATGTGGATGCTCAATGTTGATGTAGATCACTTGGAGCTATCCATTTGAGTGAATTGCACTTTCAATACCTACATGGGTTAGTCCCACAAGGAACAAACAAGGATATCCATAGACATAGAGTGATGCACACACAAGATGATGTCCATGAAAACTTTTAGGTTACCTTGTCCCTTGTCTTACCAACAAGAGGGTTTGTGACTCCTTGAACTAGTGCAAGATGTGGACGTTGATTGCACTTGTTCTTGCCAAAATGATAAGAGTGAAGTATGTTGGCGGAGTCACCCTCAAGAACTCTCTAGTTCTTCTTCTTTTGGATCCACACCATCTTGATGGGAATCCTTGGAGTTGTAGTCGTACTTGACGAAGTGGAACTTGAAGTAGTCTTGGGAATCCACTTGACTAAGGTCTTAGGATCTTCTTCAAATGCATCAATTTCCTCTTGAAGCTTGTCCTTGCCTTTTTGCTTGTAGTCTTGTGGTGGAAGATCATCTTGAGCTTGTGTCCCCTTGAAAGAAGTATCATACTTCTCTTGTTGAGGAACAAACTTTGTCTTGGCGTATTGATCTTCTTCCCACTCAACTCCATTGGCATTGAACTTTCGTTCAAAACCAACACCTTGATTCTTCCGGTGCATTCCTTGCTTGCGCACAATTTCCTCGAATTGCTTACTCCCGGCAAGGCTTTTGTACACTCCTTTCTCTATAATTCCCTTCAATAAGCTATTTTCTTGCTCAAGTGTAGCTTGGCTAAGAGAATCATTAGTGGAATCAAGAGAACTACTAGAAGCAACAATATTGGATTTAGCATGATCATTGTTACTGCTAGAGGAAGAATCTTTCTTGTTCTTGTTACTAGACTTGACTTGAGGCATGTAAGTGGATAAGAGTAAACGCTTGGCAATGTAAGAAGAACTTTTCTTGTGGAGATCGTCATTGATTGCTTTTAAGAACTCATGCTCTTGCTCAAGATTGAGCTTTTCAAAGCGTAATTTCTCATGAGCTCTTAAAAGTTCTCGATGATCTTCGAAGATAGTTTCATGAGCTAACTTAAGAGTGTTTAGTTCTTTAGTTAGAGCCTCAATCTTCTCCTTATCATTGTCATTCGTTTTATCTTGATTAGCATGATTAATTGATGTTTCATCATAGTATCATTCACTAGAGTTGTCAACAAGAAAATCATCACCTAACAAGTCATGTTCATCACTATTGAAATCAACATACTCGGGGTGTGTTACCTTAGGACCTTTGGCCATGAAGCATCTTCCAATTCCTTCATTTGGTGAGTCACATATGTCGTAGGAGTTGGTTGACACAAGTGCTAGACCGGCAACACTTTCATCTTGAGTATCTTCGGAGTCGGAGTGATAACTTCTCTCGGAGTGGCTGTCGGAGTCGGAGCCGGATACCCATTCACCAACATGAGCTTGATGTCTTCGTTTTGTGTAGCTCCTTGATGATTTTTCCTTCCTTTCCGAATCCTTGCTTCTCCGTGAGTATCTTCGTTCATAACGATCATCTCTACTCCTTCTCTCTCTTGGTGGTGATTCTTTGCTTCTTCTTTTTGGAGAATCTTCTCTTCTCTTGTAGGGAGCCATACACTAATTGGAATAGTGTCCGGGTCTTCCACAACTGTAGCAGTTTCGCTCTCGACTAGAAGATCTTTTTTCATTGTAGGACCTTTACTTGAAGCTTCTATCTTTGCTTCTACTCTTGTAGAACTTTTTGAAGTTCTTCACCATTAAGCTCAATTCTTCATTGAAGTTTTGTTTCTCACTTGATGATGTAGGGGCTTCACATGAGGCTTTGTAGGCACCACTTGATTTGTTGTGAAGTTCCTCTTTATCCTTAAGTGACATCTCATGACCAACAATTCTTCCAATAACCTCCGTTGGCTTGAGATCTTTGTAATCGGGCATCATTTGGATCAATGTGCACACGATATCATATTTTCCATCCAAGGCTCTTAGAATCTTCTTGATGATGAATCTATCGGTCATCTCTTCACTTCCTAAGCCGGCAATCTCATTTGTGATGAGAGCAAGCCTAGAGTACATTTCAGCGACACCTTCACCATCCTTCATTTTGAACTTGTCAAGTTGACTTTGAAGCACATCAAACTTGGATTCCTTGACGGAGTCGGTACCTTCGTGCATATCAATCAAAGTGTCCCAAATTTCCTTTGCATTCTCAAGACGGCTGATTTTGTTAAATTCTTCGGGGCGTAATCCGTTGAAGAGAATATCACAAGCTTGAGCATTGTATTGCAACATCTTCAACTCATCCGCGGTAGCTTCATGGTTTGGTTCTTTCCCATCAAAGAAGTCACCTTGCAAACCAACACACACAATAGCCCAAACGGCGGGGTTATGTCCAAGAATATGCATTTTCATTTTATGCTTCCAACTAGCAAAATTAGTACCATCAAAGTAAGGACCTCTACGGTGATAATTTCCCTCGCTAGACGCCATACTCTCCTAGGTTGTGAAACCAAGGCTATGACCACCAAAAGCTATGGAGATCAAAGCAAATGGAGACCAAAGCTCTGATACCACTTGTAGGATCGAAAGTATGTCTAGAGGGGGGGGTGATTAGACTACTTGACCAAATAAAAACTTAACCTTTTCCCAATTTTAGTTCTTGGCAGATTTTAGCTATTGTAGGACAAGTCAAGCAATCATCACACAATTCAAGCAAGCATGCAAAGAGTATATTGGCAGCGGAAAGTAAAGCATGCAACTTGCAAGAATGTAAAGGGAAGGGTTTGGAGAATTCAAACACAATTGGAGACACGGATGTTTTTCCCGTTGTTCGGATAGGTGGTGCTATCCTACATCCACGTTGATGGAGACTTCAACCCACGAAGGGTAACGGTTGCGTGAGTCCACGGAGGGCTCCACCCACGAAGGGTAATGGTTGCGCGAGTCCACGGAGGGCTCCACCCACGAAGGGTCCACGAAGAAGCAACCACCCACGAAGGGTCCATGAAGAAGCAACCTTGTCTATCCCACCATGGCCATCGCCCACGAAGGACTTGCCTCACTAGCGGTAGATCTTCACGAAGTAGGTGATCTCCTTGCCCTTACAAACTCCTTGGTTCAACTCCACAATCTTGTCGGAGGCTCCCAAGTAACACCTAGCCAATCTAGGAGACACCACTCTCCAAGAAGTAACAAATGGTGTGTAGGTAATGAACTCCTTGCTCTTGTGCTTCAAATGATAGTCTCCCCAACACTCAACTTTCTCTCATAGGATTTGGATTTTGTGGAAGGAAGATTTGAGTGGAAAGAAACTTGGGGAAGGCTAGAGATCAAGATTCATATGGTAGGAATGGAATATCTTGGTCTCAACACATGAGTAGGTGGTTCTCTCTCAGAACATATGAGTAGGAATTGTGTATGTGTTCTGATGGCTCTCTCCACGAATGAAGAGGAGGTGGAGGGGTATATATAGCCTCCACACAAAATCCAACCGTTACACACAGTTTTCCAATCTCGGTCGGACCGAATCAACAAACTCGGTCGGACCGAAAAGGTAAACCTAGTGACCGTTAGAGATTTTCGGTGGGACTGACATGCAACTCGGTAGGACCGATATGGTTAGGGTTTGGGCATAACGTAATCTCGGTGAGACCGATTACACAAACTCGGTGAGACCGAGTTTGGTAATAAGCTAACCAGAGAGTTGGTCAGGCAAACTCGGTGGGACCGATTTTCTCTTTCGGTGAGACCGAAAAGTTACAAAAGGGAAACAGAGAGTTTACATTGCAATATCGGTGGGACCGATTCGCTCTTTCGGTGAGACCGAAAAGTTACGAAAGGGAAACAGAGAGTTTGCTATCCCATCTCGGTGAGACCGAGATCCCTATCGGTAGAACCGAATTGCTAGGGTTTGGTAGTGGCTTATGACAAGTGAAACTCGGTGGCGCCGGATAGAAAGAATCGGTAGGACCGAGTTTGGCTTAGGGTTTAGGTCATATGTGGATATGGGAAAGTAGTTGATGGTTTTGGAGCATATCACTAAGCACATGAAGCAAGAGGCTCATTAAGCAACACCTCATCCCTCCTTGATAGTATTGGCTTTTCCTAAAGACTCAATGTGATCTTGGATCACTAAAATATAAAATGAAGAGTCTTGAGCTTTTGAGCTTGAGCCAATCCTTTGTCCTTAGCATTTTGAGGGTTCCACTTTCACATCCATGCCATGCCAATCATTGAGCTTTCCTGAAATAGTCATCTTGGAATAGCATTAGCTCAATGAGCTATATGTTTTTATGAATTACCAAAACCACCTAGGGATAGTTGCACTTTCATAAGGACCTGCCACCGGATCTCTATGAGTTATACAAGTCAGATCCAGAAGAGAACTATGGAGAACGCAAGAACCGAATCCAATGGATTCGAAGACATTGGGCAGAGGAATGGTTCAAGTACAGATTTGTCACTGACGAATATGCTAAAAAGAATGCCATCAAGGCCCCTGGGGAGATATTATATACAAAGGTCTTCAGCCCAAGTCGAAGTCCGAAGCTATTGCTCAAGGCTTCTACCCCTGCATGATTCGTGGACCTCAGCCTACTAATGCCGACTCATCCTCTCTGTTATGGTGTCGTGAAGACAATCTCTTTAAGCGCAACTTCCAGTTTGCCAAAACTTCTACCAAAGAGAACAAGAAGTCACTAGGGTTAGACTTCAACCCTGGTCCCTCTGCTCCTCATGCCGACGGCACACGCGATGCTGAACCCAATATTGTTGGGCCCTTCTACAACCTTGAAGGTCTTATCACTCACATTCAGGTTCAAGGGGCAGCCGTGGATCACTCTGCAGATGATGCTGAATCTGACGAAGCGCCTGCACCACCGAAGCCTGTGAAGCAAAAGAAACCAAAGGCTTCAAAGCCCTCCTCTGCACCAAAGGTCTCGCGGGCGAAGCCTCTGGCCACCTCACCTCCTGAAGCCAGTGTGCAGTCTGAAGATCTCTCTCGCATCTCCAAGTCTGACAAGTTGAAGAAGCCCATACAACCAACTGGTCAAGCACCGACCCCTGCTGCCGTTCTACGGAACGAGAATGAAGCCATTGATCTGTCTAGCGATGACGACCTTGGCGATGATGCTCTTAAGCTGCTCATAAAGAGCAAGCAAGAGGCGGAAATCTTCAATGATCTTCCCCTCTTTGATGTGGAGATCCTGTACAAATTCATTGATGAGTGGTTTGACAGCCCAGACCTCAGTTTTGATGATCTTCAGCTCCCAATTGGCCTCAGCGTCTCTTTCCATGGAGCCATTGTTCTTGAGCTGGCTCTTGCACAGAAAATTGTTAAGCTGAAGAACAAGATTGATTATGAGAAGGCTCAGTTCAAGAAGCACATGGCCAAGCTCAACATGGAAGACATCCAGAACTTCAAGGTCATGATGCATGAGCTCAAGGAGGCGTTCCACAAGAAACGAGAAGAAGCAAAAGGTTCTCGTGAGCACATGAAGAATCTCGCTGCCAAGTGTGTTCAAGCCTACAATGAAGCCGAAAAGCGCAAGGCTTTGGGGCGACCAGGCATCGACCCCAGAATGGATGCCAAGAAGAAGAAGAAGAAGAAGCCCGCTGTGGCCCAACCAG
Source organism: Triticum urartu (assembly GCF_056163025.1). Taxonomy (NCBI): domain Eukaryota; kingdom Viridiplantae; phylum Streptophyta; class Magnoliopsida; order Poales; family Poaceae; genus Triticum; species Triticum urartu. The sequence goes on along the minus strand of NC_141875.1, from coordinate 203,913,795 downwards.
AAGCATCAAGGCAGGAAGAATTTCGCATTGTCTTCCCGACCAGTATGACAGGCTCGAAGCCTAAGGTCCCCACAGTGGCTTCGGAGCTCAAGAAAACAAGGGCAACTGAAGCCGAAGCCTGCAAGCGCAAGACCAAGCACACAACTGACGAAGCTCCGCCAACCAAGAAGAGAAAGACAAAGAAGAAAGACCGGGATGCTCCCAAAGAGCCCCTTGTTGTCGAGCCAATCTCAGTGGCTCGTGCTGTGTCTGAACATCGTGAGCGCCAGTTAATAGTTCATGAGCCTGCTTCCACAGAGGCTCCAGTAGTTGAAGACATTCCAGCTGTTGACCCCATCGCAGCTGAAGACATTGGTCATCAAGACAATGTTGAAGATGATGAAGTCCTTCCTCAGATCGAACACAATGTGGTATCATTGCCTGTTCTCACGAACAGCGAACTCATCAGCATTGGTCGTCCATTGACGCCAATCGCTCAGGATGACTCATGGGCTGATCACCCACAAGACTCCCCCCGTCAAGAAGAAACCCCAAGTACTTCCCCACCTCAAGTCACCACTTTGGTGCTTGAAGATGATGACTTTGTGGCCCAGCCAACTCCCTCTCCAAAGGCGTCGCCCCCACTCCGTAGGCTTCACAAAGGACCAAGGCCAAAGGTCACTTTGTCAAGTGTTCTAGAAGGAGAAGAGCGCCAATCAGTTTCACGCCAAGCCTTTCCTGAAGCCTCTCCTACTGCAAACATCCCCGAGTCTGAAGCCAAAGCGGCTGAAGATATTCCGGCTGCATCAGCCGATGAACAAGAAGAACCAAGAGAAGAAGAACTTGTTGCTACACCCCCGTCCAACCCTGAATTTGTTCTCGAGGAGAACATGTCCAACCCTCCAGCTACTCGCGTGGAGGTTGAAAACTCTGAGGCGGCCACTAACACCATCACTGATGCCAATGACGTTGTCATGGCTGAAGCTACTGTGGCGCCTGAAGCTAATGTGGTGCCAGAAGTGACTACACCCGAAGACAATCTACAGCCTAAAGCCAATGCCTCTGCTCCTGTACCACCTCCAAGGCCACACACCATCGAGCAAGCATATGATCGTGGTCAGCTTGTTACCGTCCACTGGCCAATTCCGGTTCCTCCGCCTGCTCCCGGACCTCAATTTGACTATCATGTGGAGCACATGCCTCAGGTCCAGAAGCCAAAGCCAAGGCTGCCAAGGTTTCCAGGTACTGCAACTTCACCAGGATCTTTCAATGCCAATGGCTTCATAGCACACAACACCTTCTTTGATAGTGCCAAGAACCCCTATTCCAAGCCAAGAATTTCATCTGATCGATTCTGGAGCTACCGGTAGCGCAGTTACTATTCCTATGTACTCTATGACCAAGGGCGCATCTTTCCCCATATGCGTCTTGATAGTGAAGCCATTGCTGGACTGCCCTGCTTGGAAGAGGCACTTGACTGTTTCCGTGATGCTGGTCTTCTGAACTTTGTGACTGCCAAAGAACATTGGAATGAAGAGCTTCTGCTACAATTTTATGCTACTCTCCCCATTCACGGCTACAACAGGGATCCGAAGACTTGGATCGTCGAGTGGATGATAGGTGATGTGCACCATGAAGCTAAAGCCCAAGACATCATTGAGCTTACTGCCCTGCCCACTCCTGGTGAACACTATGAACCAGGTTATCAGCTACACCAGAATGCGTTGGAAAGCATCTTCCAGAAGCTAGAGCCAAATATGAGCCAAATGCTGAGCATGATGAAGCCACTGCCACAAGACGCTGACTATCCTAAGGAGTTCTTTGTTGAAGACCTAGAGTATCTGCCCCGCACTATCTATCATATTATCAGGCGACTCTGGCCGGTCAAAGGACATTCTCCTGCAGCGAAGCTTGAAGGAGCCATGAAGACATTGGTTTTCTATATCTTCAATGGCATCAACTTCAATGCTCAAGACTTCTTCATCAGGCAATTGGCTACATCTGGCTCCGATATCTTTTGTCTGAAGTTCTATGCTCCATGGGTAATGCGCCTCATCAAGCTTCACTTTGCTATCAACTATCAGCCGTCTGCGCACAATCACCTTATATTCTTGCCAGAGGTTGATCTGTCTGTCGAAGCCATTTACCCAGAGCCTGCAAAGGAGCCAATTTATCTTCACAATGTCGATCATCAAAGCATCACCCAGCCCATTGAAGGAGTTCATGCCGTTTCTCGTGTTTATCCCTTGGCTGGCAATACACGTGCCCCTCGCACCCAAACTGAAGCCACTGCAAGTACCATCGCCCAAAGGCCTCGGAAGCGATCTCGTGTTCTCAATGACCGAGAGCTTCTCGTCGCACTACATCAGAAACATGATAAGCATCATGACTGGCTTAAGCGTCAGATGCAAAGACTCTTGGTGGACGTCAATCGCATTCGAAATCTTGCCACCAAGAATGCCTTTGTTACACATGAAACCTGTCGGAGGTCATGGAAGAGCTTGACATTGCTCAGTGCTGAAGCTGATCTTCAAGACCATGGCTTCACAGAGAGATTCAAGTTTGACTCAACTCCTCCAAGGAATGCTCACTTGCGTCGGACTCCCTCACTCGAAGACTCTGACTATTCCTCCTCAGCTGCAACGGTGAATGCCAGAGTCATAGATGATCAAGATGATGCTACCTCACCACCTCCAACTTCAGTGCGTGTCGACACTGCACCAAGTTCTTCTGCACCACCGAACCTCAATGACGACCCTGCTGTTTCGCCTACTCCTCATGGGAACGAGTAGAAGCTCTATGTCTTCAAACCTTTTTGGTCATTACTGACAAAAGGGGGAGAACATATGAGTTGATAGTCTTCAAGTGGGTCCATATGGGTGGTTGCTATACTTTTGCTACATTTGCCAAGTGCTTACAACTCTCGCTTTTGATACACTTGGTTATTTTTGAGTTGTAACACTTAAACTTGATGGTCATCTGCTACCTTTTCGACAACTATGTGACATGTGCGATGATAAATTCCGCACGAAATCATTTTGCAGACATCCATTTTTCATTATGCATGCCATTATCTTCGTTATATCCTTTCATGCATGATGAATTGTCTTCATAAGTAGAAGAGGAGCTCCACAAGTACAACCTGCCATGGGCATTTGCATTCAAAAGCAAAATACTTATATGCACATCTTCAGGGGGAGCCTTTCTGCTACTTACGAAGACAATACCTAAATCCTTTACAATTTCACATACTCTTATCCCCTTTGGAAACTTCAACCAGTTTGTCATCAATCACCAAAAACGGGGAGATTGTAAGTGCATCTAGTGCCACCCCTAGTTGGTTTTGGAGTATTGACGACAAACCTGGTTGAGGGACTAATGTGTTTGTGAGAATTGCAGGATAACACAGGTAGTAGTCCCTCATTGATTCGGTTTACCTACCGGTGATGACCCTTAAAAATGTATGAAGACATTCAAGACAAAGGTGGTATGTGAAGATATTCACATTGAAGACTATGACAAGAGAAGACATCGGGTGAAGACTATGGAGCGCGAAGACTTAGTTGTTTCGTTGTTTCCTTTTCTTCTTTGTTGAGTCATAGGAACCACCGCAACGTTAAGTGGGGTCCCAGTGAACAAAGTCATAGGAACCACCGCACTGTTAAGATATTCACATTGAAGACTATGACAAGAGAAGACACCGGGTGAAGACTATGGAGCGCGAAGACTTAGTTGTTTCGTTGTTTCCTTTTCTTCTTTGTTGACTCATAGGAACCACCGCACTGTTAAGTGGGGTCCCAGTGAACAAAGTCAGAGTGACTGAAGTGATGCTTAACCAAAATCCTATGTCTTCGAGCGAAGACAATGAGAGCAAATCTTATCCAGAGCTGGATGAGTCAGCTTTACTTGTAGCCCAAGTAAAGTTGCCGCGTGTGTTTGAAATCTGACCGTTGGAACACGTGTCAGTTCCTTAGTGACCCACAGTCATTTCGGACAAATCAGGTCGGGTTGCCTAGTGGCTATAAATAGCCCACCCCCTACACCATAAATCGGTGGCTGCTCGAAGTTAGTGCACGGCTTTTGTCGTTTGAGAGCAACCCACCTCGAAGACTTTGAGAGAGAAATCCTTGCGAGGACAAAGCCCTAAACACCCAGAGCCAAAGAGTGTTAGGCATGATTGAAGTCTTCCTGTCTGTGTGATCTGAAGACTTGTTACACTTGAGGACTGTGAATCCTCCAGCCGGTTAGGCGTCGCGTTCTGAGCATCCAAGAGTCATTGTGGATCGCCGGTGAACGAAGTCTGTGAAGGTTTGGAAGTCTACCTTGAAGACTTACCATAGTGATTGGGCGAGGACTGGGTGTCCTTAGCTCAAGGGGAATAAGGTGAAGACACGGTCTTCTGCTTTAAATCTCAGCCTCCCTAACCAGACGTACAGTTGTCACAGCAACTAGAACTGGTCCAACAAATCATTGTCTTCAACAAGCCACTGGTTCTATCCTTCCCATCTTTTTATTTATAGTTGATCCTTGTGAAGTCATTGCCTGTTTGCATTGTCCATTTGTCTTCACTGTGTGACTGTTTGTTCAGATTGGTTTCATACTATCTTCCATCCTGATCCGTACTGCCTAGCTGCTATTAGTCTTCATGCTGTCACTTCATTGAATACTTGACTATGGCTTGTCTAGTGTAGTCTACCTTCCGCTGCATTGTTATAGGTTCGTTTCTATTGTTTGTCTTCGAAACTCCCATGTTTTGAAGACTTCCATAAAAATCGCCTATTCACCCCCCTCTAGTCGATAACTAGCACTTTGAGTTATGCATCGCTTAATACGATGACATGCTACTTTATCGTCGTGTTCACCTATTAGAATCCGATCCAGGTCCAAATTAATGTTGAAACTTGAGTTTTTAAATGGTTGTGGGGTACATATTGGGGCAGCAATTAATACTATCCGTCTACTATCTGGTTAATCTCGGGTGTCTACTATGAGTTTCATGTCAGGTGCAAACAAACATTACAGGAGCCATTATCTGTATTTTTAACTAAAGCTATTATCTGCCTACTATCATTGGATTTGGGTCTATCCATAGTTTGCTACCATCACTCTGGATTTGTGCATGCACTCCTTACATAATCTCACTATGTTTTATTCCTATGCATGTCAGTTATTGTACATAATGGAACTAAACATGTAGAGCAAAAGAGACGAGCCTTGCATGGCAATAAAATTTCATGCAGATGTCACTCCATGGTGGGCGCAAAGGCAGCCCCCCTCCACCCATTTCGGATCGTAATCAAGAGGAAGATAACTGTTCTGAGGGGGATTTAGAAGGAGAAGACCACTCCTATTTACCCCCTGAGGTCTTCGCTCTAACTTGGCATGCTGATGTTGGTAATATCATGCATATGGTGCCTTGCATTGCTTACTGGATACATCAAATATGTCATCTGCTTAGTTTAGACATGCTTTGTGTCAATGCCATCTGTTTAGTTTCCTTATCGTATATGTGAATCACGCAATGCCATCTTGTTTAGCCAGGCATCATATATGTGAATTTTGCAATGCCACCCTGGATAGCCAGTCATCTTTTATGTGAATTATATCATGCCATCAGTTTTTTTATTACGTGTTAAATTTGTCAACAATTTTAGTACATTTCATGCCCTGTTTTCTTCCCTACTATCCATTGCACCTGTCTATGTTACAATGTCTGTACATTCAATTACTTTTCCTGTTTATTAGCCATTTCAATTGGAGGGGGTGATGGCAGTATCTGTGGGAGTAAAAGAATGGTCTTCAGAAAAGATTGTGCTACTTGTCGATGCAGATAGAACCACGATTGTACTTGCCCAAGAACCAGCCCCACCACACATAACTCGGACTCACGCAGATTGTACCTACCCAGTTGGACAGAGAACTAGCTACACCCTTCTAACCCCAACCCCAGCAGATAGTAACCCAGTTCCAATTGACACAACACCGTCTCCACCACAGAGCACCCAAACACAAGCAGTTAGTAAGGCAACTGCAGTGCCCAAAGCACGAGGACCACCACTCTGAACCCCAAGTCAACGCTTAAAGCAGAAGAAGAATTGTTCTCAAGTCAGGTTCCGTAGCTATGGTTCATACTACTTTGCTCTTGCATCACTATATTTACTCATACCAACTAAGTTCAAATTTAAGGATGCAATTGAAACTCCAATGGCGCAACAGGTATGTTTTAAACCTGTTTCTTTAACGTGTTTGCTGTTGTAACTTGCTCTATGTTGATTTCAATTTCAATTGAATAATTATGTTCTCATGCCATGCACATTACAAGTGTTGTTATTGTTGTGTAGTTTCCCACACTTATATTCTGTCTATGCTACTTTGTCTTAAATAGATATGATTCGTACTGTATCTATCTTGATTTGGCAACATAAACTAGAATGATATAGACCATACAGTGACCATACTACCTAGATATATGTTTGTTTCATGATGTTATCCTGTCCACCTTACTACTGAACTGGTTTACCAAAATGAGTTTCATATGCTACATTGTAAACCTGTGATGTGCTTGTTTGTTTCTCTTTTAGAACATGGATAAAATATTGGAGAAGAGTACCCCGTTATGCAATGGTAAAGGAAGTAATGCAGATAAGGTTCAAGAAAGTGAGACATCCCTGTTGGTCTCCAAGAAAGCTGATAAAAACTATATTGAAGACAATGAGACAACCCCAAAGTCCTGTCTTGATGTAGTGTTCGAGTTACTAGTTACTACTGCTGGCACCAACTGTTCGAACTCGCTGCCTGAATTAGTTCGGCTTCTTGAGTCTCAACTTCAAGTTGAAAGACATTGATCAGATGTTATGCGACAGGAAGCCGAAGGATTGAGGAAGTCCCTGCAGAATTCAGAGCATACTTTGTGGTGCAACAACAAGTGCTGGAGGATTTAAGCGTCAAACAAGAGAAAGTTAATAAGCTTGCCAAGCATCTTGTCAGCATTATGGGTACCCAGGATATTGTTTCTTGAGCTCTTCTGAAGTGGTTTCAGTTCTGGACTTGTTTTGCTGCGGCGTTTATTTGCACTGGTCGCCAACTTTGACAACCAGTGTATATGATATGCTGCTTTGTTCCCTATATCTGCACTGGTGGCGAACTTTGATGCCCAGTGGATGTAATATGTGTAATAGCCATGATAGCCTAGAGTAAGTTGCTTGCTTATTTATTTCCTTGTTGTCTTGTTTATTTGTTTGCTTGTAGTCAGTGCAGTTCTTTTTCCGCGGTTTGCTAGTGGCCGCAATAACCTATTTTTTAAAACTAGGCCACAATAACCATGGGCTACATATTTACTATAGTTACTATGGGCCTCCTACGGGCCGTAGAAACAATGGGCCTTCTTAGGGCTGTAGAAAGAATGGGCCTTCTATGGGTTGTAGCATCAATGGGCCTTCTACGGGCCGTAGCATCAATGGGCCTTCTACGTGCCGTATGATCGATAGGCCAAACATGGGCCAATAACAGACTGCATTAGGGGTCGTAAACGGGCTAGATTTGGAATCGTCCATTCATGGGCCGACAGTAACAAGCCGTCGTTAATCGGCCGTATTTGATGACGTTATGAAAACGGCCCAACGGAGTAACGGGCCGATTGTAACCGCGGGCTGAATTTGGCCCACAGGCAGAAAAGGCCAATGACGGGCCGTAAGTAACCGAATGCTGGAAATGAGCCCAAGAATAAATGGGCCCCGAGAAGGCCGAAAGATAACACGGGTTGGAAATGGCCCAATGGAATAATGGGCCGTTAATGGGTATAAAGGGGTACACTGTTCATTGTGAGCTAGATTCACCACGGGCCGTTAATGGGCCAAGAGTTACAAATGGTCTCGTATGGGCCGAAAGACATCATGGGCCATACATGGGCCGGAAGTTACAACGGGCTAGAATCATATTGGAAGGCCCAGATGAAGCTACTGGGCTTAATTCGGATAGGCCGTAACAGGCCGTGAGTTAGCGGGTCGTAAATGGGCTATATACGAATAGGCCGTTAACAGGCTTTCCCTGGGCCGGCCCGTTACCTTTTCACCAAGTCAAATGGGCCGGCCTTTTCACCGGAATGGGCGTCTGTTGGGCCTTGCCACGTGTGGACGTATCATAGGAGCCTCCTGTCCAATGAATGGATGACATCTGTCCCAATGGTGAGCCAACACGTGTTTCCTCCGGCCAATGAGAATTTTACATGTGGAAAATCCTCATTGGTCTGGGCTGTTAGCGGGTTATCGGATCCAAAACCAGACCTGGTAGCTTAACGGTGTCCTGTTAAGGTAACTGCCACGTGTCGGTCACCCTTGGCGAAAGCACTTCCATGATGCGTGATTTATCGTCATGGAAGTGGACACTTCCGTGATGATAATTTTGTTAATGTCATGGAACACTTCAATGACGGCACAGGTATGACTATCTTGATTCTGTCATAAATTTGTCATGGATGTACATGCATGATAGAAAACATGACCTACTGTGACAAACACGTATCATCACGAAAGTGTATTTTTTTTGTAGTGTTGATAGGGTTTCTTGCATCTCGCTCTCTCACCCTCTCCATATCAAAACATGATGACAGTGTTCACTCTATCTCTCTCCTCACTGGTGGTCACAGATCCGGCCGAATCCCGTCCACTGCGGGAGGTGAGGAGGTGCAGCGTTGACATTGTCGCCGTCGGCGATGGAGGAAGCCGATGCGCACCGTCCTCTCGGAGCCGGCGCTGGCGTGGACGAAGGTCCTCCGTGCCCTTGTTCGCTGTCGTCGTGTGGGCAGATCCCGCCCGCCCGCCTAAGCGACATCTCGCCCACCTAAGCTATAATTTCTTGTACTGGTCCAGCTCCCCAGGTCGCTGCATGCGGTTTTTTTCTATGCGACTACTCCCCAGATCCCCATGTATAGTAGCTAGGGTTCGTCGGCCGGTCCAACATCACCTACTATAATAGAGGAAATGCCACTTGAAAAGTTGTCCTGATTTGTGCCTCGGTGGAGGTATACATGTTGTTTCGACAAATAATGCATGGTGGTTGTGCGGTCATTGTCCATATGCTCCTATTGCTGCTGCTAATCTAATACTATCACTGGTTAAATGAAGAAATGTTTTTTTATCAGGTATCTTGGTTTAGAGCATCTCCAATAGCTTGTCTAGATGGATGTCTATACTCGTTTTCCACGACGTGAGCCCAAAACAGGCGTCCAACAGCTTGTCTATATGGTCGTCCAAATATACACATCCTCTAAATGTCGTTATTAATCTTGTACCACCGCCAAAACAAAGTAACAACACTATATCCCTATTTTTAAATTTTTTTGCAAACAGCGATGCGTATCTCCATACCCGGGCATGTCTTCCTCAATTTTAGTGGAACTGCACAAAATTGGATGGCCATTGTTGTTCCGCCTCACTGTCCTCTGCCACGTGGTTGTTCCTTCCTTGAGCTTGATTAATGAGAAGAAATAGACCACAGTGAGGATTTGTCGAAATTCATAGGTGCCTCACCCAAACTTGATGCCAAATGGATGATGCATCACCACGATGACCTATCGATGCTCATGGTTGCACCTCATGGTTGCGTCAGCTAGTGAAGCTGGTCGATTTTCCATGAAAAACAAGTTTTCTTCCACTAGTGCTCTTTGCTTGTTACCCACAAAGATGATATCCTTCATCAGTTCACCTTGGTTGCGTTGGAGACACAGTCGTCTTTCACGTTGGTGCAATTTTATCACACAATTGTCTATGAACCAAATGTTTCCTCAAAGAAGGATCGACGTTGGTACTAAGAGCATAAGTTTTGTATTGATTTCTAAGCCTTCACACAACTTTGTCTTCAGCTCCCCTGTAATTTTATTTGTCCAGCTATTAACTTTGATTAAAAAATGGTGTGGACTAAAAACCTGGATGGACGTAGTAGCCCTCCATTTTTATTTACTCTGCATATTAGATTTGACTGAAGTCAAACTTTGTAAAGTTTGAACTAGTTTAGGCCGAACACAACAAACCATAATTATTGAGAGAGGGCAAATTTTACATACTCTCAAACCTTTCCGATAATTGAAACTAAAATTCTTTATTTGTACACACTCTCACACGTTTCCGATAATTTGGCGCATGTGTGGTTGTTCACTTAGACTAGTCATAGTGGGGAGTAACTTAGAGTAGTAACATGCATATGTTACTAGTCTATGTTACTACCTCCACAGTACTACATATGTGTTGTGTCATGCATCACTTCATTTATTAGGTTGAAGACTCATCTTTTCTTGATATATGTGATGTTATATTAACTAGCTATGTTACCACATGCCTCTCTTTCTTCATTAATTACATGCCACATCATCTATTTTACCTAGATAAGTGTGATGTTACTCCCACTGTGGGTAGTCTTAAGGGAGGGTAGTGTACCGCACGTGAAGGACAAGAAGTGCGACCAGGACGCATGGATCGTTAGTTCATCGGAAGTACTTAGTTTTCTTCACTAGTACGTTAAATAAAGAGTTTTGTTTCGTACTTACACAATTTAAAACGATTGTTATGGAGAGAATAAGAAAATCACTCCGCTATATATTAGTAGTATACACGAGTACTATATGGACGCAGATTCATTGACTTAGTGCACCTGCCTTTGGGTGTATGACAGGTGGACCCAAAATGTGGCTGGCCCACCTGTCATACAGCCAAAGGCAGGTGCAGTTAAGGCACCGGAGCTCATTACGTAATACAGTATATATGTAGTACACTATATAAGCTGGAGCCTCAGCGCTTTTTCGCTAGGGTTTGCACTCTCCACACTCTCGCCGCACTACATATATATACACACGCTGGAGGCTCGACGTTCCTTTGCTAGGGTTTGCTATATTCATAGTCTCCCGCCCTCTTCACCAGATCTAAACAAGATTTTGTCGTGGCCTCTGTCTCTATCTCCCCCCTCACAGCTAGTGAAGGAGGCGTCCGGATCCCGTCGCACCGAGAAGGGGAGGAGGTGCAGCATTCACTCTATCGCCTTCGGCGTGGGAGGCAATCCACTGTCGGCTGCGTTGTTCTATTTCACCCAGCGCCTGCGCGGGAGGGCCACCGACCCCTTCTTCCTCATAGCCGTACATAGTGTGGGCAGATCCGGCCTCCCGCCACACGCCTTGCCACATCCCGACGACCCTAAGGTATAAGTTTCTTTGAAACTGTCATTGCTCTAGCTGCATGCGGATCTTTTTCAATTCTGTAGTCGAATCTAGGTCTTGGTTCAAAGAGGAAAGAAGGGTGTGGTGGGGTGGAGCATGAATCTAGGACGTGGTTCGATGAGGAAAGGAGGGAGGGAAAGTAGTATAGACTGGCTATCCAGCCGCTTTATTGGTCGAAAAGGAAAAAAGGGGGTAACCCAGTACACACATCTGTAAGAAATCGATCTCTTTGTTGAAAAGGGAAAGAAACTAGGGGGTTGGGTAGTTTGTGCAGGACTAGATTTGCTGCCCTCACATAGGAAAAAGGTTCAAAGAGAACAAATATGGGACCAACGCAGATACGCTGCTTGGCTACTTACTATACATCACCCATTTATACGTGTGGATGCACATGGTGCTGGCATGTCCCATGTCCCATGTCCTATACAACTATTTTGTTGTTGTTAATCTAAGAATGCTGCTGGAAAATTGAAGCAATGCCAGTATTAAAAGTAAATTACATTCTTAATGAATGTTGTTTTAAGAGAATGTCTCTGTTAATATGAATCAATGCAACAATTTTAGAAATGCTACTGTCCTACTTTGTTTTCCATCAAGATAAGTTAGATGCTTCTTTTTGTTGCCATTTGTTTCATCCTCCTTTATTGGCTAGCAATTGTTTCCTTTTTTGCCTCTGTTAAAACAAGGATATCTATTCAACTTATTGCTATAGCAAACTTAAACATCACACCGGTGACTTTGCTTGATTTCAGTGCAACTGCACAAAACAAGATTGGGTTTCCTATTCGTGTTAGCAGATTCGTAGGTGATCTTGTGTGCGTCATGACAGGTTGGTACTTGCCTTCATCCACATGATTGTGCAGTGTGTTTTGAGATGTTGTGCTACTTGTATTGGTACTGTTTTAAATAAATGTTGAATTGAAGCTATCGTATTGCTCTCTTTTCCCATTAAGCAGTGAACAAAAATGGTACCAACCTAGACATGATGCTTGTTGCTTTGTTACAACAAACTCTGCATCACCCCCTTTATAAGTACTCCCTCCGTTTCTTTTTAGTCTGCATATAAGATTTGGTCAAAGTCAAACTATGTTAACTTTGACTAAGTTTATATAAAAATATATCAAGATTCACAACATGAAATCGACATTGTTAGATGCATCATGAAATTAATTTTCATACCATATATCTTTAGTATTGTATATGTTGATATTTTTTTCTACAAAGTTGGTCAAACTTTATAAAGTTTGACTTTGACAAAATCTTATATGCAGACTAAAAAGAAATGGAGGGAGTAGATGGAAGCACATGGTGTTGTTGCGCCCACTCTCCCATTGAACTGTTTATGCTTTTTCTTAATCTAATGCCGCTGGTAAAATTAAGCAATGCCACTCTCAGAATTAACTACTGAACTGTTTTAAGAGAATTTCTTTGTTAATATGAATCAATGGAACCGTTTTAGAAATGCTACTGTCCTATACTTTGTTTTCCATCAAGATAAGGTAGATGCTTCTTTTTGTGGCCGCATGTTTCATCCTCCTTTATTGTCCAGTATTTGTTTCCTTTTTTGCCTCTATTAAAACAGGGATATCTATTCAACTTGTTGCTATCGGAAACTTAAATGCCACACTGGCGACTTTTCTTGATTTCAGTGCAACTGCACAAAATGAGAGTGGATTTCCTATTCGTGTTGGCGGATTTGTATTTTATCTTTGTCGTCTCATGAAAGGTCAGTATAGGCTTTCATCCACATGATGCTGCAGTGTGCTTTGAGATGTTGTGCTACTTGTATTGGTACCGTTTTGGATAAATGTTGAATTAAAGCTATTGAACTGCTGTCTTTTACCATTAAGTGGGCAAAAATTGTTCCAACCCAGACATGATGCTTGTTGCTTTGTTACAACAAACTCTACATCACCCCCTTTATAAGTAGATGGAAGCACATGGTGTTGTTGCGCCCACTCTCCCCTTGAACTGTTTATGCCTTTTCTTAATCTAATGCCGCTGGTAAAATTAAGCAATGCCACTATCAGAATTAACTACTGAACTGTTTTAAGAGAATTTCTCTGTTAACATGAATCAATGCAACTGTTTTAGAAATGCTACTGTCTTATACTTTGTTTTCCATCAAGATAAGGTAGATGCTTCTTTTTGTGGCCGCATGTTTCATCCTCCTTTATTGGCCAGTAACTATCTCCTTTTTTTCCTCTTAAAACAGGGATATCTATTCAACTTTTTGCTATAGCAAACTTAAATGTCACACCGGCAACTTTTCTTGATTTCAGTGCAACTGCACAAAATGATATTGCATTTCCTATTCGTGTTGGTAGATTTGTATTTTATGTTGGTCGTCTCATGAAAGGTCAGTACAGGCCTTCATCCACATGATTGTGCAGTGTGCTTTGAGATGCTGTGCTACTTGTATTGGTACTGTTTTAAATAAATGATGAATTGAAGCTATTGTATTGCTGTCTTTTCCCATTAAATAGTGAACAAAAATGGGACCAACCCAGACATCATGCTTGTTGCTTTGTTACAGCAAACTCTGCATCACCCCCTTTATAAGTAGATGGAAGCACATGTTGTTGTTGCGCCCACTCTCCCCTAGAACTGATTATGCCTTTTGTTAATCTAATGCCGCTGGTAAAATTAAGCAATGCCACTCTCAGAATTAACTATTGAATCTTAGTTCAAAACTGCAACACTTGTTAGGGATTGGCGGGATTACCATTTTTGTGGCCGCATGTTTCATCCTCCTTTATTGCCCAGTAATTGATTCATTTTTTGCCTCTGTTAAAACAAGGATATCTATTCAACTTGTTGCTATTGCGACATTTTGCTTCGCTTAATTTTGGTGGAACTGCACAAAAGGAGACCGTATTTCCATATATGTGTTGAGATCTCTTTTAGGTCTTCCTCACGAGTTGTTTCAAATCTTGGTCTTGAAAGGTCAGTACCGACTTTCCTCAGAATTAACTACTGAATCTTAGTTCAAAACTGCAACACTTTTTAGGGATCGGCGGGAGTACCATTTCTCTTACAGATCGGCTGGAGTACACGTTTAAGAAATGTATTGTTCAGATAATGTCTCTGTTATTATATATTAGTTACAGTGTTTTGCAAATGGTACTATCCTGCTTTGTAGTTCTTTCTACATGTTTAACTAAGGTATTGTTAAGATAATGTCTCTGTTAAAATGAATCAATCACATTGTTTTAGGAATGGTACTTTTCTGCTTTGTCGTTCTTTATACATATTGAAACAAGGCATTGTTAAGATAACGTCTCAGTTAATATGAATGAATCACACTGATTGAGAATTGCTACTCTCCTGCTTTGTTTCCCATTAAGATAAGGTAGATTAGTAGATGTTTTTCTTCTGGTAGTACAAGTCATCAACTGTTATTTCTCAGTAATTGTTTCCCTTATACCTATTGTTGCTTACAGGGATATCAAAATTAAAGCTGAGTTTTATTCCGACTTTGATTTTAGTTGAACTACACAAAAGGATCCAATGTGTCCAAGGCAAACTGCTGCATTAGTGGGTCCAGTTGGTCTTACCACTTTGCAGAAAGAAGCAGTCACTGTTTGTGCTACATTACACAAGGAATGATTGAGAAGCTTTACAGAGTATTAGTAGACGTTGGTGACATGACTAGTATGTAGAGAGCATAGGAAACTCTACAACACGTGGAGTGCACTGGGCAAAAAGTGCCCAAACAAGTACAAGAAGCCAGGATAGGACTCTAAATCTATCAATGTCATTCTAAGCAACAATGATGGGGCATCTGGGTATGGTAATCTGTTTACCATACTTTCAGTTTATTAGTCCACCAATGGGTTGACACTGGGGCCCATATTCATGTGTATGCTGATGTGTCTTTGTTTTCTTGCAGCATATAAATATGAAATCCACAGGGATGCTCAGCTTGATTTTAGTGGAACTGCACAAAATGTTCATATGGTTTGTGTCCTCCATAATACTTCATCATGCCCAATACATCGAATGGTTGTCTAATCATTCGTCATCACCTTGAGCCACCGGACAATATGTTTGAATGGAGATGCCAGCGTCGTCCATTAAGAAGGGTAATAAGAAAGACAGAAGGAGAGATGGCTGCTTTACTTGTGGTTCGGAGGAACACTTGGCAAACAAGTGCCCAAACAAGTACCAAGAAGCCAGGACAGGACTCCACGTCTTTCAATGCCACTCTAAGCATCAATGATGGGGCATCTGGGTATGGTAATCTGTTTACCATACTTTTAGTTTGTTAGTCCACCGATTGGTGGGTTGACACTGGGGCCAATATTCATGTGTGTGCTGATGTGTCTTTGTTTTCTGGCAGCATATAAATATGAAATCCACAGGGATGCTCAGCTTGATTTTAGTGGAACTGCACAAAATGTTCAGATGGTTCGTGTCCTCCATAATACTTCATCATGCACAATACATCGGATTGTTCTCTAATCATCCGTCGTCACCTTGAGCCACCGGACTATCAGATGACAAACTGATGACAAACCCTGCCTGTTCCACAATCCTAGGCATTACATATTTTGAATGGGAAAAGCTTGTCAAAGTTTAATCATTGATGTTAGCAAGAAGACATTATTCTAATATATTGGAATTGGAAAACCATGTCAATTTTTTCTTATTGATGTTAGCCAGAAGACATGGAGTTGATATTTTTGAGTGGGACGCCCTTTGTTGTGAGCAACGTCGATATCCTATTCCTGTCTTTAGTTCAGAAGTAAATATTTACTCTGCTGAGATGCATAGTCACATGAATGTTGACTTATGTAAGGTATTTTAAGAGTTTGTTCTGAATGTTTTCTATGTAATGCCAGACCTTGTGAGTTTGAATGCAAAGTTGGGCTTGGAATGTTGTGGCATGCGGTATCACGAGCTGTTCACCGTGCCTCCTGAGAATAATGCTTCATATTGTTTTGCATGTTGATCTAATACCCGTGATTTGCATGTTAAGAAGATCATCCTCTTCTGTTTTTTGTGTGCTTAAGAAGTTCAATGTCTTAAGTTTCATTCATAGCCTATACGACAACTCGGGTAGGTTAGAGGTGAAACCATATGATCTTCCGACCAACTCATCATCTTAGGCCTTGATTGGATCGTCATTTTCCAACCAAAACTGCTTGTAAAACTACCGCTTGTAAATAAAAGTAGATGGTCTCGGGAGAAGCGCTTGGTTGGTCGATTTCGACTAGTAAAATATACACTAGTCTCTCAAATTACACGCATAACCCGCCGGTTTTACTTACAGACCTCAGGCCCTTGGTTTCATTACGCATGTATTTTATGTGTTGTTTCCGATGACGAGTAAATTACACTTGTATCTTAATACAGGTGTGAAATAAACCAGAGCTCCCAAGCGCGGCCTTACCGTTTTATGCCGTCTCAGTCTCTCGAAGGTGCTCATAGGTGTCCGATGATCCTGGCTTCTTGAATGAGCAGCGAAAGCTGTATCAGACCATCCGTAGGGCCCGCGAGGTCCTCTCCATCGTCCTTCGAGTTGTTGCGCTCGCCATGGCTCCAATCATTGTCAACATGGTCAACGAACATGAGGATTTAGGAGATGACTTTATTTTGACTTGATGACAGTAGGGACACACTAGGGCCATAGCCGTACGTATGCAAGCGCCTCCTTATTATGTACAAGTATATTGTTTTTGCTTCCTCCTGGTTTCCTGACACGACGGTCCCACATTATTGTCAACCTATGTAGTCAATAAAGAAGAGAATTGCATCAGGAGCGGCCGACAGCAGGGACCAAGTAGCTCGAGCAGTATTTGTGTTTTTGAGGTGTGAGCACTGTAGAGTTTTTCTTGAGCGATGTTTTCAGTGTTGTTCAGAGGAGAGCAGGGTATTAACTAGGCGGACTATGGCCTGTCTAGCCCAAGCCAGATATCCATCCCAAATATTAGTTTTTTTCAAGCTGAAATTGGCTAGCCCAACTATACTTTTTTTGAGGAATACCCACGCAAGGTCAACTTGTTATTCTTCGCCCCGCTGGGCTGCAAATCTTTCCTTGGAGGGATGCATTAGGCATAACAGGAAAATGGGCTTTAATAAATATTAAATGGGATGTAATTATAAAAACTGGGCAGTAACTATAAAAAATGCACCAAACGCGTAATTAGTTTATGAAATATTATTTTTGGATTTTGAAAATTTTAATTTCATTAATTGTTGCACGTGCAATGTTTCGTTGGATTTTTACGTAATACAAATTTATATTGAAATTGTATTTAGTCTGACTAGAAATTTCAGAATGAAAATATTTTGGATCCCATCAAAATGTGGGAAAAAATTTCGAATTCTGTTTTGAACGGTTGGTTGAAATTATTAATCGTTGTCCTTTCTAGAAAATGGGTTGTACTTTTAACAAACTATAAATGGGCTGTAGTAAATTCCATTAGAACTAAAAAAAATGGGCTATACATTCTTACAAATCGCAAATGGGCTATAAGTTCAGTGCCACACACTTGTGGGCCTACTAAGTTGACGCGTCCCCTAAAAAAAGTAAGTTAACGCGTATGCAAGGCTTTGTTAACTTATAGTCAACACACGGTTCTAACAGCATTGGCCATTGGATGTCCATCCAAAGGATGTCGTGCTTCTTCTTCAATCTCGGATATTCTAGCTTCAGCCGCCCAAAAAATGATTCCTCCCCCTGACATCTGGGGCGCACCGCTTCGGAGGCTGACCTATGGGCCTACTAAGTTGAGGCGTACCAAGGGCTTTGTCAACTTAGTCATTATAAACGATTCTAGCTGCAGTGACCGTACGATGTCCATCCAACGGCCGTCATGCTTCTTCAACCTCTGGTCTTCTTGCTCCAGCTTCCCAAAGTAGCACCGGTCGTGCCGCCTGCTCCTACCTCCCATGGCCGGCTGTGCTACCGCAGAGGCCTCACCGCCCCTACTACTCCCATCGCTGGCCAGTCCATCCCTCTACTCACCCACACCCCTTGTTATTCTGTGGCGACGGTAGCCTCACACCACAGCGAACCAGTGAATCCTCGTACTCCTCTCCGCGTGGGCATCCACTGCCTTGTCTTCCCCGGCTCCACGTCGTCCCCTTCCTAGGCCTCGACGTCGTCCACTGCCCTGGTGCTCTCAGCGCGGCATGGTTAACGAACGACATCCATCGGACGTGGACTGTACGTGGAGAGGCTGACAGCTGGGTCCACGGCCACACACAAGGAAATGCCTCCTTATTACGTGCAAAATAATGATTCCTCCACCTGAAAACTGGGACCCACCGAAAGGGCCTCTGCATTTTGCGAAAAAAATGTTTCCCCCGCTGATAGGTCAGACCCACCAGCTATATCTTCGCACGCAAGGAAGTGCCTCCTTATTATGCACAAAAATATGAATACTCCCCCTGCTAGCTAGGACCCATTATAGTGGGAGGCTGACTTGTGGGCCTACTAAGTTGACGGGGATGTAGGGCTTTGTCAACTTAGTCAATATGAACGATTCTAGCTCCAGTGACCGTACGATGTCCATCCAACGGCCACTGTGCTTCTTCAACCTCTGGTCTTCTTGCTCCAGCCGCCCAAAGCAGCGCCAGTCGTGCCGCCTGCTCCTGCCTCCTGTGGTCAGCTATGCTGCCGCGGAGGCCTCACCGCCCCCTACTACTCCCACCGCTGGCCAGGCCCTGCAGCGACGGCAGCCTCACACCGCAGCCGAACCAATGAACCCTCATACTCCTCTCCACGTGGGCATGCACTCCCGTGTCTTTCCCGGCTCCGCGTCGTCCCCTTCCTAGGCCTTTCCATCGCCTTGGTGCTCTCGGCATGGCGTGGTCAATGTGCTCAACGACCGACTTCCATCGGAAGAGTACTGTAAGTGGAGAGGCTGACAGCTGGGTCCACAGCCGCAGCAAGGAAGTGCCTCCTTATTACGCGGAAAATAATGATTTCTCCACCTCACAGCAGGGATCCACCGGACATGCCACCATATTTCACAAAACAACGTTTCCCACCTGACTGCTTGGACCCACCAGCTACATCTTCACACGCAAGGAAGTGTGTCCATATTACGGGCAAAAAAATGATTCGTCCCCTGACTGTTGGGACCCACCAGCTACATCTTCGCATGCAAGGAAGTGCCTGACAGTCGGGACCCACCTGGTCGAAGCATACGTAGCATTGTCATTCTGGTCGCGAACGTGTACATACATACTGGTCGATGTAGAGGTGCGCACTTGTCGTAGTAGAGGCGTGCCTGTGTCGTAGTAGAGGCACGCACGTAGCATGTACACGTACGTACAGCGGCCAGGGTGCAAGAAAGAAAATACGGCCACGTACATACATACGAGCGGGGTCTTGAACGCCTACTCGTGCATATGTACGACCAGGGCTCGTGTACATGGCTGGGTCGGAATGGAGAAGCTGCGCCATCATCATGTTCATGGGGAGGCAACCGGCTGGGTCGGAACGGAATGTGTCGTCATGTTCATCGGGAGCCAACCGGCTTGGAAGGAACAGCCGATGGAAACGAGGCCTGGTGTACCGCAGAACGGAGGAAACAGCCTTGTGTTCAACCTGCCACGGTCGAAACGGGATCCTGTTCATCGGGAGGGGTATGGCGTACCGCAAAACGAAGGAAACGGACCTCCTATGGTTGAAACGGGGTCCTGTTGATGGGGAGGGGTGTGGCGTACCGCTGCTACCTCTTGAGCTTGCGTTGGTTTTCCCTTGAAGAGGAAAGAGTGATGCAGCACAGTAGCGTAAGTATTTCCCTCAGTTTTTGAGAACCAAGGTATCAATCCAGTAGGAGACTACACGTAAGTCCCTTGTACCTGTACAAACAAACAAGAACCTCACACCAACGCGATAAAGGGGTTGTCAATCCCTTCACGGTCACTTACGAAAGTGAGATCTGATAAAGATAATAAGACAAATATTTTTGGTATTTTTGTTGTATAGATTGGAAAATAAAGATTGCAAAATAAACGGCGACAGAAATAGCTTTTTGATGGGAGAATAATATAAAGGAGATAGACCCGGGGGCCATAGGTTTCACTAGTGGCTTCTCTCAAGATAGCAAATTCTACGGTGGGCGAACAAATTACTATCGAGCAATTGATAGAAAAGTGCATAATTATGAGAATATCAAGGCATGATCATGGCATCACGTCCACGACAAGTAGACCGAAACGATTCTGCATCTACTACTATTACTCCACACATCGACCGCTATCCAGCATGCATCTAGAGTATTAAGTTCATAAGAACAAAGTAACGCATTAGGCAAGATGACATGATGTAGAGGGATAAACTCAAGCAATATGATATAAACCCCATCTTTTTATCCTCGATGGCAACAATACAATATGTGCCTTGTTGCCCCTGCTGTCACTAGGAAAGGACACCGCAAGATTGAACCCAAAGCTAAGCACTTCTCCCATTGCAAGAAGATCAATCTAGTAGGCCAAACCAAACTGATAATTTGAAGAGACTTGCAAAGATATTTAAATCATGCATACAAGATTTCAGAGAAGAATCAAATATTGTTCATAGATAATCTTGATCATAAACCCACAATTCATCGGATAGATCTCCAAGAGAACCGAGGAGAACTTTGTATTGAGATCCAAAGAGAGAGAAGAAGCCATCTAGCTAATAACTATGGACCCGAAGGTCTATGGTAAACTACTCACACATCATCGGAGAGGCTATGGTGTTGATGTAGAAGCCCTCCGTGATCGATTCCCCCTCCGGTAGAGCACTGGAAAAGGCCGCAAGATGGGATCTCACGGGTACAGAAGGTTGCGGCGGTGGAAATAGGGTTTTGTGGTGCTCCTGGATTTTTCGGGGTATATGGGTATATATAGGAGGAAGAAGTACGTCGGTGGAGCTGCGAGGGGCCCACGAGGGTGGGGGGCACGCCTACACCCTGGGCGCGCCTCCCTACCTCGTGGCCTCCTCGCTTATTTCTTGATGTCAACTCCAAGTCCCCTGGATCACATTTGTTCCAAAAATAACTCTCCCGAAGGTTTCATTCCGTTTGATATTCCTTTTCTGCGAAACACTGAAATAGGCAAAAAAAACAGCAATTTGCACTGGGCCTTTGGTTAGTAGGTTAGTCCCAAAAATAATATAAAAAGGTATATTAAAGCCCATTAAACATCCAAAACAGATAATATAATAGCATGGAACAATCAAAAATTATAGATACGTTGGAGACGTATCAAGCATCCCCAAGCTTAATTCCTGCTCGTCCTCGAGTAGGTAAATGATAAAAACAGAATTTTTGATGTGGAATGCTATCTAACATAATTCTCAATGTAATTTTCTTTATTGTGGTATGAATATTCAGATCCGAAAGATTCAAGACAAAAGTTTAATATTGACATAAAAATAATAATACTTCAAGCAAACTAGCAAAGCAATCATGTCTTCTCAAAATAACATGGCCAAAGAGAGTTATCCCTACAAAATCATATAGTCTGGCTATGCTCCATCTTCACCACACAACATATTTAAATCATGCACAACCCCAATGACAAGCCAAGCAATTGTTTCATACCTTTGATGTTCTCAAACTTTTTCAATCTTCACGCAATACATGAGCATGAGCCATGTACATAGCACTATAGGTGGAATAGAATGGAGGTTGTGGAGAAGGCACAAAGGAGAAGATAGTCTCACATCAACTAGGCGTATCAACGGGCTATGGAGATACCCATCAATATATATATCAATGTGAGTGAGTAGGGATTGCCATGCAACGGATGCACTAGAGCTATAAGTGTATGAAAGCTCAACAAAATAACTAAGTGGTTGTGCATCCAACTTGCTTTCTCACAAAGACCTAGAGCATTTTGAGGAAGCCCATCATTGGAATATACAAGACAAGTTCTATAATGTAAAATTCCCACTAGTATGTGAAAGTGACAACATAGGAGACTCTCTATCATGAAGATCATGGTGCTACTTTGAAGCACAAGTGTGGTAAAAGGATAGTAGCATTGTCCCTTCTCTCTTTTTCTCTCATTTTTTGGGTCTTATCTTTTTTATGGCCTTTATCTTTTTTATATATTTTCGTCCAGAGTCTCATCCTGACTTGTGGGGGAATCATAGTATCCATCATTATTTCCTCACTTGAGACAATGCTCTAATAATGATGAACATCACACTTTTATTTACTTACAACTCGAAAAATTACAACTGATACTTAGAACAAAATATGACTCTATGTGAATGCCTCCGGCGGTGTACCGGGATGTGCAATGACTCATGAGTGACATGTATGAAAAATTATGAAGGTGGCTTTGCCACAAATATGATGTCAACTACATGATCATGCAAAGCAAAATGACAATGATGAAGCGTGTCATAACAAACGGAATGGTGGTAAGTTGCATGGCAATATATCTTGGAATGGCTATGCAAATGCCATAATAGGTAGGTATGGTGGCTTTTTTGAGGAATGTATATGGTGGGTTTATGGTACCGACGAAACTTGCACGGTACTAGAGAGGCTAGCAATGATGGAAGGGTGAGAGTGCGTATAATCCATGGACTCAACATTAGTCATAAAGAACTCACATACTTATTGCGAAAATCTATTAGTTATCGAAACAAAGTACTAGACGCATGCTCCTAGGGGGATAGATTGGTAGGAAAAGACCATCGCTCGTCCCCGACCGCCATACGTGCATGCTACGGGAATCACAAACTTTAGAAAAAGTATTTCTCAAATTCATGACTACTCAACTAGCATGACTCTAATATCACCATCTTCATATCTCAAAACAATCATCAAGTATCAAACTTCTCATAGTATTCAATGCACTTTTTATGATAGTTTTTATTATACCCATCTTGGATGCCTATTATATCAGGACTAATTTTATAGCCAAAGCAAATTACCATGTTGTTATAAAGGACTCTCAAAATGATATAAGTGAATCATTAGAGATCAATAATTTCTATAAAATAGAACCACCACCGTGCTCTTAAAGATATAAGTGAAGCACTAGAGGAAAATTATCTAGCTCAAAAGATATAAGTGAAGCACATAGAGTATTCTGATAAATTCCGATTCATGTATGTCTCTCCAAAATGTGTGTACAGCAAGGATGATTGTGGTAAACTAAACATCAAATACTCCAATCATACAAGATTCTCCAAGCAAAACACATATCATGTGGTGAATAAAAATATAGCATCAAGTAAAGTTACCGATTGACGAAGACGAAAGAGGGGATGCCTTCTGGGGCATCCCCAAGCTTAAGCTTTTGGTTGTCCTTGAGTTTTACCTTGGGTTGCCTTGGGCATCCCCAAACTTAGTCTCTTTCCACTCCTTATTCCAAAATCCATCAAATCTTTACCCAAAACTTGAAAACTTCACAACACAAAACTCAACAGAATATCTCATGAGCTCTGTTAGTATAAGAAAAGAAACCACCACTTCAAGGTACTGTAATGAACTCATTCTTTACTTATATTGGTGTTAAACCTACTGTATTCCAACTTCTCTATGGTTCATACCCCCCGATACTAGCCATAGATTCATCAAAATAAGCAAACAACACACGAAAAACAGAATCTGTCAAAAACAGAACAGTCTGTAGTAATCTGTAGGTTTCGAATACTTATGTAACCCCAAAAAATTTGAAATAAATTTGTGGACGTGAGGAATTTGTCTATTAATAATCTTCAAAAAGAATAAACCTAATCACACTTTCCAATAAAAATGGCAGCAAACCTCGTGAGCGCTAAAGTTTCTGTTTTTTACAGCAAGATCACATAAACTTCTCCCAAGTGTTCCCAAAGGTTCTACTTGGCACAAACACTAATTAAAAGCATAAAACCACATCTAAACAGAAGATAGATGGATTATTTATTACTAAACAGAACCAAAAAACAAGAAACAAAAATAAAATTGGGTTGCCTCACAACAAGCGCTATCGTTTAACACCACTAGCTAGGCATTGATAATTTCAATGATGCTCACATGAAAGACAAGAATTGAAGCACAAAGAGAGCATCATGAAACACGTGACAAACACATCTAAGTCTAACATACTACCTATGCATAGGAATCTTATAGGCAAACAAATTATCATAGCAAGCAAAAACTAGCATATGCAAGGAAGCGGAAAGAAACAATAGCAATCTCAACATAACAAGAGGTAATTTAGTAACATGAAAATTTATACAAACATATTTTCCTCTATCATAATAATTGCATGTGGGATCATAAGCAAATTCAACAAAATATCTATCACATAAAATATTCTCAACACGATCCATATGCATGCAAAGTTGACACTCTTCCAAAATAGTGGGATTAACATTAACTAAAGTCATGACCTCTCCAAACCCACTTTTATCAAAAACTTCATAACATTGAAAATTCTCCAAATATGTGGGATCTAAAGCTGACAATCTTCCAAACCCACTTTCAATAATATTGCAAACACTATTATCAATCTCATATTCATCATGGGGCTTAAATAAATTTTCAAGATCAAAAGAAGAATCACCCCAATCATGATCATTGCAACAAATAGTAGTTATAGCAAAACTAGCATCCCCAAGCTTAGGGTTTTGCATATTATTAGCATAATTGACGTTAATAGAATTTATAATAAAATCATTGCAATTATGATTTTCATCGAAGGAACTATCAAGTATTGGTGCAATAGCAACAATCTCATGTTTTACATAAGGAACTATAGCAAATTCCTCTTCATAAATATTGGCATCATGGCCACAAGAATAGAAAGCATCATGTTCATCAAGGGATATTTCAATCAAATCATTGGAATCATAATTATCTATAGATTCATGCATATCATAATTTTTTTCCAAAGCAGCGATCATTCTGTCAATAAATTCTTTGACATAAACATTATGAGCATAGTTTTCATAGAAATATTTAAGTATGTCAAAATTTTCCGATTCGTAGAGAGTAATATCATACTTTCCAATCAAAGAAGCAACTTCATAAGCACCCTTAAAAGCAACAAATTCTTCAATTTCTTCGATATCGTAGTAACTATAAACACCCTTTGCATAAGAAGATGATATTTCATTATCATTAAAATCACATAGGTAGAGGAGGTGTTTTTTAGGGTTCTTAGAGCAACAAGTAAAATCACAAATTTCACAA
Organism: Triticum urartu; assembly: GCF_056163025.1. Taxonomy (NCBI): domain Eukaryota; kingdom Viridiplantae; phylum Streptophyta; class Magnoliopsida; order Poales; family Poaceae; genus Triticum; species Triticum urartu. Next base: position 203,888,469 of record NC_141875.1, on the reverse strand, counting down.
AGATTCCAAGCATAACACAGCAATCTGTTTATTGGATCCCACAAGAGTTTCCCTTTTCCAGACAAATGGTGACGCATAAAATGAGCATGCTCATCTAAAGATTTACCATCAACTAGGCTAGTTGGGGTTTCAGCACGAGCGCATAAGGATCAAGATGCAAGCAAATAGAAGGCACACAAACAAAAAGACATATGGGAAGAAGTCAAAGAAAAGGAAAGGGTGAAGTGGGGGAGAGGAAAACGAGAGGCAAATGGCAAATAATGTAATGCGAGGGATAAGAGTTTGTGATGGGTACTTGGTATGTCTTGACTTGTGCGTCGATCTCCCCAGCAACGACGCCAGAAATCCTTCTTGCTACATCTTGAGCTTGCGTTGGTTTTCCCTTGAAGAGGAAAGGGTGATGTAGCACAGTAGCGTAAGTATTTCCCTCAGTTTTTGGGAACGAAGGTATCAATCCAGTAGGAGACTACACGCAAGTCCCTCGTACCTGCACAAACAAACAAGAACCTCGCAACCAACACGATAAAGGGTTGTTAATCCCTTCACAGTCACTTACGAAAGTGAGATCTGATGAAGATAATAAGATAAATATTTTTGGTATTTTTGTTGTATAGATTGGAAAATAAAGATTGCAAAATAAACGACGACAGAAATAGCTTGTTGATGGGAGAATAATATAAAGGAGAATAGACCCGGGGGCCGTAGGTTTCACTAGTGGCTTCTCTCAAGACAACAAATTCTACGATGGGTGAACAAATTACTGTCGAGCAATTGATAGAAAAGCGCATACTTATGAGAATATCTAGGCATGATCATGTATATAGGCATCACATCCGCGACAAGTAGACCGAAACGATTCTGCATCTACTACTATTACTCCACACATCAACCGCTATCCAGCATGCACCTAGAGTATTAAGTTCATAAGAACAGAGTAATGCATTAGGCAAGATGACATGATGTAGAGGGATAAACTCAAGCAATATGATATAAACCCCATCTTTTTATCCTCGATGGTAACAATACAATACGTGCCTTGCTGCCCCTGCTGTCACTAGAAAAGGACACCGCAATATTGAACCCAAAGCTAAGCACTTCTCCCATTACAAGAAAGATCAATCTAGTAGGCCAAACCAAACTAATAATTCGAAGAGACTTGCAAAGATATTAAATCATGCATAAAAGATTTCAGATACGAATCAAATTGTTCATAGATAATCTTGATCATAAACCCACAATTCAGCGGATCTCGACAAACACACCGCAAAAAAGAATTACATCAAATAGATCTCCAAGAGAATCGAGGAGAACTTTGTATTGAGATCCAAAGAGAGAGAAGAAACCATCTAGCTAATAACTATGGACCCGAAGGTCTGTGGTAAACTACTCACGCATCATTGGAGAGACTATGGTGTTGATGTAGAAGCCCTCCGTGATCGATTCCCCCTCCGGTAGAGCGTCGGAAAACGCCCCAAGATGGGATCTCACGGGTACAGAAGGTTGCGGCGGTGGAAATAGGGTTTCATGGTGCTCCTGGATGTTTTCGGGGTATATGGGTATATATAGGAGGAAGAAGTACGTCGGTGGAGCTGCGAGGAGCCCACGAGGGTGGGGGCGCGCCTACCCCCCTGGGCGTGCCTCCTCTCCTCGTGACCTCCTCGCTTCTTTTTTGACGTCAACTCCAAGTCTCCTGGATCACGTTTGTTCCAAAAATAACTCTCCCGAAGGTTTCATTCCGTTTGGATTCCGTTTGATATTCCTTTTCTGTGGAACACTGAAATAGACAAAAAAACAACAATTTGCACTGGGCCTTTGGTTAGTAGGTTAGTCCCAAAAATAATATAAAAATGTATATTACAGCCCATTAAACATCCAAAACAAATAATATAATAGCATGGAACAATCAAAAATTATAGATACGTTGGAGACGTATCAACCGCAAAACGGGACTCCACGGGATACTGTTCATCCCCACCGTCAACCTTCTCCAGCCTCCACGGGCTACTGTTCATCCAGCCTCCACCGCGCTGTAACACCCTGGATGTAACTTTCCCTATTTGTACTCCAACTCTTGCCGTTTCCGGCGTTAAGTTATTTTATTTTCTCGAGTTCGGGTTTTTGTCTCCGGTGTTGTTATCGTTGTCATGCATCTCATATCATGTCATCATGTGCATTGCATTTGCATACGTGTTCGTCTCATGCATTCGAGCATTTTCCCCGTTGTCCGTTTTGCATTCCGGCGCTTCGTTCTCCTCCGGTGGTCATTTCTAGCTTTCTTTCATGTGTGGGGATTAAACATTTCCGGATTGGAACGGGACTTTCCAAGCGGCCTTGGTTTACTACCGGTAGACCGCATGTCAAGTTTCGTACCATTTGGACTTCGTTTGATACTCCAACGGTTAACCGAGGGACCAAAAAGGCCTCGTGTGTGTTGCAGCCCAACACCCCTCCAATTTGGCCCAAAACCCACCAAACTCTGCTCCATGTCCTAGAGCGTTCGATCACGATCGCATGGCCGAAAACCGCACCTCATTTGGACTCTCCTAACTCCCTCTATGCCTATAAATAGACCCCTCCGTTTTCGGATCTCTTCCTTCTCCCCGAAACCCTAAAATCCTCCGCGCCGCACCGGACATTGTCCGTCCGGGCCGGACAAAACCGCCGCAGCCGCCCGCGCCCTATCGCGCGCCGCCACGTGGCCCTGCGCCGCCGCCCTCCGCGCCGGCCCGGGAGGCCCGCAGCCGGCCCCCGAGGCCCGCAGCCTCCACGCGCCGCCACCGCCGCCTCCACGCCGCGCTGCCGCCGCCTCCACGCGCCGCCGCCTACGCGCCGCGCCGCCTCCATGCCGCGCTGCCGCCGCCGCCTCCACGCGCCGCCGCCTCCGCCCGCCGCCTCCGCGCCGCGCCGCCGCCACCGCGCCGGCCGAAGCCGCCCCGATCTCGCCTCCCCTCTTCCCCGGCCGACGAACCCACTCCGGCAAGCTCCGGGTCAGCTCCGGTGGGATCCCGGCGATCCTTGATTTCCGTGCCCAGATCCGGATCCGGTGAACAGTGAAACCCTAGGGGTAAATTTCGTCTAAGTCCTGAAATTCTTGATCCAAGTGCCTCTGTTCGGGCCCCCGTAACTTTGCATCTGTAGCTCCGATTTGGGCATATAGCATATCAAAATGTTCATCTCAGAGAGTACATCATTTCATTCCATTGCATCATTTTCATTTGAGCTCATCTTGATGCCCTAAATGCTGTTAGAAGAGGGCTACTTGATTTAATTGTCAGATCTGTTACTCCGTTTAGCACTTTTATCATTTTTTCCATGATTAATGTGTGCATGATATGCCCGTGAGTTCTTCATATGTTTTGTTAAGGTTTTTGTCATCTTTCCAGCGGTGCAACCCATGTATTTTTAGGATGTGTGTGGTGACTTGTGCAAGCTTGCAAAGTGGTGCACTTGCTAATTCTGTTTTCAGGGACTTAGTAATTTCAGTAAGTCCTGGGATTGTTTATCTCATGATGCCATATGTTCATGTTGTTTCCTAGTGATCCGTGCCTCTTTTGAGGATGATCAGTAAGGGAGTTTTGTCAATATTGTAGTGCTCTATCCATCCATGTCTTTTTTTGCAATTATGGAGCACCCTAGCTTGAGTCAATCGAGCTCTACTTTTGCTTCGTTGCGAATCTGGGCAGATCGTCAACTTGTTTGCGATTTTGCCGATGTTATTGTAGTTGATCCGTGCATGCTATGCCATTGTTCTTGCCATGTATAGCTTGCATTTTGTGCCTTCTTAAGGTATGTATGCTTGTCTTGCAATGACTTGCACCGTGGTGAGTGCATCGAGCTCGTAAACATGCCTTTGTGAGTTATGTTTCAGCATGTCCCAGTTTTCACTAAGTCTGAAAACTGATTATGTTTTTGCTATGTTCACATACTTGCAATTGTATTTTCTGCTCCCTTTTGGCTCAAGATCACTAAGGGACTTTTATTAAGCTTGTTGAGTAGCTCCATTCCATGTCTTTCTTTGTTATGTTCAGGTCCTGTAGCATGTTGTTTTGTTGCTCCGAAGAGGGCTATATGATCTGAAATTCCAGACAAGTGTTAATTTCACTAAGTCTGAGATCTGTTTTACCATTTGCGTTTTTGCCATGCTTGTTTGAACCCGTTAATGGATGAATTGGCCGTAGCTCAGTGCTAGACTTTTGTTAAGCATCTTGAATTCTTCCCTGCCATGTAATTTGTTGTCATGTTTGGGTGCTGTAGCATGTTCATTTCGTTGCATTTAGATGCCTACTTGCTGTAAATCGTAGACCGGTGTCATTTTTGAATCGCTTGCCATTTCCAAACCGTAACTCCGATTCCGGCGTTCTTTATATCGTTTTCAAGCGATTTCATCTCATCTTTCCAGTGGAACACTTGGAATTCCATGTTGAGGCCAGGTTCATGCATTTCCTGTCATATCTTGCATTTTGCATCCCGCATCGCATCCCGCATAGCATATCATCTTTGCATCGTGTTGTTTGAGTTTGCACGTGGTTGATTGTATCCTTGTTGCTTGTTTGTCTTGTTTGGGTAGAGCCGGGAGACGAGTTCGCTAACGAGGAGACCGTTGAGTTTGCTTTCAAGGATCCAGTCACCTCTGACAACTGTGCAGGCAAGATGATCATACCCTCGAAATCACTACTATCTTTGCTATGCTAGTTTGCTCGCTCTTTTGCTATGCCATTGCTGCGATGCCTACCACTTTCTTGCAAGCCTCCCAAATTGTCATGTCAAACCTCTAACCCACCATTGTCCTAGCAAACCGTTGATTGGCTATGTTACCGCTTTGCTCAGCCCCTCTTATAGCGTTGCTAGTTGCAGGTGAAGATTGGAGGCCATTCCTTGTTGGAACATCTTTTATTTACTTGTTGGGATATCATTATATTGCATTGTTATCTTAATGCATCTATATACTTGGTAAAGGGTGGAAGGCTCGGCCTCTCGCCTAGTGTTTTGTTCCACTCTTGCCGTCCTAGTTTCCGTCATATCGGTGTTATATTCCCGGATTTTGCGTTCCTTACGCGGTTGGGTTATAATGGGAACCCCTTGATATTTCGCCTTGATTAAAGCTTTTCCAGCAATGCCCAACGTTGGTCTTACCATTTGCCACCTAGCCTCTTTTTCCCTTGGGTTTCCGGAGCCCGAGGGTCATCTTATTTTAAACCCCCCCCCCCCCGGGCCAGTGCTCCTCTGAGTGTTGGTCCAAATAGAGCCACTTGCAGCGCCACCTCGGGGCAACTTGAGGGTTGGTTTTAGTTGTACGTAGTGTTCATCTGAGTGTGCCCTGAGAAAGAGATATGTGCAGCTCCTATCAGGATTTGTCGGCACATTCGGGCGGTGTTGTTGGTCTTGTTTTAACCTGTCGAAGTGTCTTGAATTACCGATATACCGAGTCTGATCGGAACATCTTGGGAGGAGGTCTATTCCTTCGTTGACCATGAGAGCTTGTTATGGGCTAAGTTGGGACTCCCCTGCAGGGATTGAACTTTCGAAAGCCGTGCCTGCGGTTATGGGCAGATGGAAATTTGTTAATGTCCGGTTGTAGATAACTTGAACCTTAATTGTTTAAAATGAATCAACCGAGTGTGTTACCGTGATGGCCTCTTCTCGGCGAAGTCCGGGAAGTGGACACGGTGTTGGAGTAATGTTTGCGCAGGTTGTTCTCTAGTTTCTCGCTCGCGCCTTGCCTCCTCTTCTCGCCCTCTTTTGCGAATAAGTTAGCCACCATACTTGCTAGTCGCTTGCTGCAGCTCCACTCATATTTTACCTTGCCATACCCATAAACTTAAATAGTCTTGATCGCGAGGGTGCAAGATTGCTGAGTCCCTGTGGCTCACAGATTACTATTACACCAGATGCAGGGCCTGATGATTCCGCTCCAGGGGACACGTGTGAGCTCAAGTGGGAGTTCGACGAAGACTCACAACGTTACTATGTTTCCTTTCCCGATGATCAGTAGTGGTGCCCAGTTGGGGGTGATTGGGACCGTGTCGCATGTTGGGTTCTCTTTTATTTTGGCGCCGTAGTCGGGCCATGAGTGTTTGGATGATGTAATGTTATTTATGTACTTGATTGACGTGGCGAGTGTAAGCCAACTATGTTATCTCCCCTTTATTATTTACTTTACATGGGATGTTGTGAAGATTGCCTAACTTGCGACATATGCCTTCAATGCGATTATATCTCTAAGTCGTGCCTCGACACGTGGGAGCTATAGTCGCATCGAGGGTGTTACACGCGCGCTCCTCCACCGGCTACTGTTCAACCAGCCCTCTCCACGGGGTCCTGTTCAACCACCCCTCCACGGGCTACTGTTCATCCAGCCCTCCACAGGGTCCTGTTCATCCACCGGCTCGATCGATCAGGGTACTGTTCATCCAGCGGCAACGGCCTCTACTATCACGGGGTCCTGTTCATCCAACCCCCCTCCGGGAACTGTTCATCCAAACCCCCCTAACACCGCTCACTATTCATCCAGAGGCAGTATCAATCGGCTTCAGTTAGCAGCGGTAGCGAAGGAATCACTCGGGTTCAGTTAACAGCAAGGGATCGATCGATCGCTCGGGTTCAGTAACGTGTAGCCTGCAGTGCAATCGGTCGGGTTTAGTTAGAACCCAACGCCTCGCACACACGAACATACGTACGAGAGAAACGCGCATCGCTCGGCCCCCGACCATCCACCGTAACCGGGAACTCCCCGATATTTTCCTCGCCCTCACTTCTACCATGGTTTTTTCTGTCATGGATGGCCCAAAGAATGTCATGCAGCTGCATCTCCGGCCCGCCCAGGACGAAAAGCCCATTTTATGTCATGATTTTTTGTCATAGAAGTAGGATCCCACCACATCTATGATGATACCGGGTTTTGTCACAATTATCGTCATAGAAGTGTCATAAGTATGACAGAATTTTTTTTCGTTTGGCCCAAAATGTCACGGATGTGTATTTTTTTGTAGTGTATAATAGTATGTAATAATAAAAAATTATAAACAGGTTGGAGACATATCATCCCACTTCACCATTTTTCTATTCCTCTCGTTTTTCTCTCCTATCTAAAAAATATGTAAGGTTCCATGTTTCACTTAACTTGCATTTCGCTTCGCCCCCATCGACAAACACATGGGCCAAGCCCAACCCGCATCTCTCAGGCCGCACACAACGCGCGCGTGCACACACACACACACACACACCATCGTAGTGTGTGTGTGTGTGTGTGTGAAACCACATGCTCCCATCGCAGTGCCGAACTGGTGGCGCGCTAGGGTTGGCACCGACCCTAGCCCCAGCCCTAATTGCCTATCGGCCCCTCCCCGGACTACCGTTGGCTTTGCCGCTTTGCCGCCTTGACTCCCGCTAGCTCTCGCTTTGTCACCACATGCCTTTTATTCCTTCGTGGATACCACTCCGCCTATTTTCGTCATCACTTCGCTATTGCCATCCATAAAGAACTTGAAAGGAATGTCCCATTGAAGGTGAGCGTGGCTAGTGACGAGACCGTCTAGGTGGTTGACATCTTTGGCAGTGAAGAGCAGATGCTCCGAGAAGGCGAGCATGGTTGCACGCAACAATTACCCGTGTCGAGTTTGTTGTGATGAGGTTTCTGTCTCGGAAGTCGAGCGCGAGGCTGCAACAAGGTAACGCTCTTGTACAACGAGTATGAACAATTAGCCAACAATATTGATATTTCAACGATGGGCATAGCTACATCAATTTCTCCGTTTGGTTGAGCACATGTATATTGCTAAAAGGGGGGTATTTCAATCTGATTTGTGAATAAGTTTTTCACTCAATGCAAGGAGACTTCAAAGAAATGCAAGTATCATCTATATGAAGGTCATCGGGCGTTTGGGAAGAGAAGAATCGTGCATATACATGGTGTTTTTGGTTTTGGACCATTATCATCTCAGTTAAGGTCGTCGGAGTTATTTAAACCATTATTAATAGGTAAATGATCTCATTTTTGTGAAGTTTGGTTTTTCTTCTAATGGAGATGCTTCATATTGTACAACTGCAGAGTGTACTCGGGGACAATCGCCGAGATCTTTTCTGTACAAATTAAGAGCAACTATAGCCGATCCCCTTAAACCAGGTAGTGCAGAAAAAGTTTCTCCTATAAGCGGCACCTAATCAAAGCCCAAAAGACTTAGAGGAGTAACATTTACTCCAAGTGGCGCCTGACCCTTAAATTTACTTTTCCGAGAGGTCATAGAGTAAAAACCAACCTCTCCTCTCCGCCGTCCTCTGTCCAATCCCTGCCGCCCAACCTCACCCGCACCCACTCCGGCGCCAACCCACCACCGATATGACCAGTTCATACCGCCGCCAGCCCACAGCCAATATGAACGGATCGTATCACTGCCGCTCCCCGCCACACATCCACACTACGGATCCGCGCCGCCACGAGCGCTCCCGGGGCCGCGGAGCTTCTTCCTCCAGTGCTGCTGGCGCATCTTCTTACTCTCGCCCCGCTAACACATCTTCTTCACCTCGCCGCGCCAACACATCTTCTTCTTCCCGCGCAGCATCTTCTTCCTCCCACGGCCGCCTGCCCGGCTTCCCGGACCTCCCGCCGCCGCCATAGAGGTAGTACAACGGCATGGGGCAGAGGAATTGGGGAATGTGGGTGATCGGGATAGCCGACTTGCACACCGAGAAGAGGATCTGGTTCGGCTCTTTCCAATCCGCCGAGCAGGTGGCGCGGGAATACGACATAATGTCGGCCCGCCCGCTCAGCGCTGATGGCTGCCAGAACTTTTTTTGGGGGGAGATGACACGGTTGGAGCCCATCGACCAGCGGGTGGTCTCTTCACACAAGAGGTGGGAGAACCAGGAGGCCTTCAAGCGCATTGCAGTAGGTTAAGCGGACAAGAATTACATGGCGGAGCTCCGCCGCCGCTACCCGGAGCTAGTCGAGGCGGAGCACCGGCTATTCGACCAGTCAGCGGTCGGAGGGATGGATGTCATCGTTCTGTCCAGCAACTCCAACGATGACTGCAACAATGATGGTGGTGGCAATGACGACGGCAGTGATGACGGCGACAACGACGATGGCCCCGACCCTATGATCGATGGGCTCAGCCGATCGGAGTGGAAAAGCATTGAGGAAAAAACCGATAGTGAGTAGTAAGTTTTTGTTAGTTTAGTCCAAATTTCTATTTAGTTCATCTTATTATCTATGTAAAATATTCTGAATCGGCATCAAACTTTGTTTAAGTACGTTTCATGTACTTATTTGAACCCAATTTGTGTTTGTGTGCATCGTATTTGTGCTTGTGCCATTCAAATTTATTTTAGTTCACTAAATGTTGGGGATCCATTAGAAACGATCAAATTTTAGAGGAGAATAAGTGCTCCTCTGATGGATACTTGGCCGTTTAATTACTCCTCTAAACTTTAGGCGATCGGCTAGAGTTTCTCTAACCCAAGCTTTTTCTACTCAAGTAGTTGCTTGATTCTTCTTTACAGAAAATTCTTACCCTAAACTAGACTGAGTAGTTACATGTATGGACTAGACACCCCAAAATTTTGTCCCTGAACTAGACGAAGTAGTTACATGTATGGACTACAACTCCAATTCATATATTCAATTAGACCTCATGCAAATAATTTACAGGCTTGTCCTTTAAAATGTGACGATGAGTACTCCATACCCATGTGTCAACTCGATAATTCCTATTAGTTCAATACATCTTCATTTAATTTTTTTTGTTTTGTAATATGGTGGTTTCTTACAATTATACATGCTCGAGAAGGGAGCTCTCCGACGGGTCAATATTTAGTGGTAAAACTCTTGGTGATGTTGCTTGATGTGCATTCGACATGATTAGTATCGAGTCACTAGAATATGTGTGGTCCCATTGAAGCACACGGGCACACACCTAGTCTTTGGTAAAAGTTTTTCTAGCAGTCAAACCATATTAATATTTGGTGACACAATAAATTGACAATCAATAATCAATATATACTTTGGCAATAAATATTAGGTGGCACAATAAATTCACTAGAATGAATCAAACATGGTCGGTAATTATCTGGTAGCACAATAAATTCTCCTATACATTCTATCTAAGATCTATCTCCATTGTACTTATAAATTATAATAATAAATATAAATCTCCTTAGAAAGAACGTAAGATTTTGTCATCAACCTCGTCCTTCGTCCAACCTACATTCATTCCTCCTCCTTCTCTTCCTTTTGATTTTGTCTCTTCTTTCTTTGGTTTTTCATCGCTTTTTCACGAAAACCACCTTAATCGACCCAACTTTTATTGACTTGCCCAATAAAATAATATTTTCTTTGGTAAGCTAATAAGTTCTAATCAAATAAGTGATTAACAAATAAGATCTTAAAATTTCTTTAGGTAGGTAAGTAATTGACAGAATTTGACAAACATTTATTTACACAATCACAATAATATGTGATGCAAATCACGGGCTAACATATTAGAATATTCATAACCAGTGGCAAATCAAGGGCAATTATCTAGTATTACATTATAAATCTCGGGTGGTTTTATCAAAGAGGATTCAAGAATGATGATTATCTATAATATCGTGGCGATTGTTCACAATATATTGTAATGGCAATTGTGGTGACAAAAAAAATGAAACATAGCAAAATGTGATCTTGTTTTGCAGCCCTCTTTGAGGAAAACTTAGCGTCGAAGATAGATTGCTAATCAGATTCATAGTTTCCGAAATAAATTCATACTTCACAATTAATATGATAATAACTTCTAAGATAAATTATTTTGAAAATGTGGATTTAATGATTAATACAGTGATGTTCAACATGAGTTGGCATATTCTTACATGCACGCACATTTTTTCTGGGAAATCCACTATGTGCTTAATTAGAGTTTCCCTTGATTTTTAGAATCAAATAATATTGTATAATCTCTCTGTCTCTGTCTTGTCATCTTCTTACCAAGATGATGTGGCATTAACATGGGACTAAGCGGATGCATGAGGTTAGTGCACTAAGACTAACATACTGTCTCGCATAAGCTCACCTTTAGCTAATTTTATACATTAGGGGGGGGGGGGGGGGGTATAAGAGGCATCAATTGTCGCTGCATTATACATGAACTAATTTCTACATGTTCGGGGAGAGAAAATATAACCTGGTAGTTGCGGTAGTTAATCCAGTGCAAGTTGTCTCCAATGTTATGGCAACTTGTCCTTTTTTGTGTAGCAGAAAGATCATGGACTAAAGGAGCAAACAAGCATTAAGAAGGGTAAAAAGGGGCAAGAGCAAACGGGCATGAACTTGTTTAGAATTAATGCCGAGTTGTTCGCAAAAAGAAGTTGGAGAAGAAATCTAAAATCATCGAACTATAGAGCCAAGCCAAGAGGATGCACACTTTTTTTCACAAAACACAAACAAAACATATTTTTTTCATAAAAGTTACAAGTATGCTAGTAATTGTAAATCTTAAATGTAGTTTTTGAAGACATATTAGTTGGTGTAGGCTTACAAAATCGACAGTTTGCCATGTTATTTAAAAAAATTGATGATTGTAGAGTAAAATAGAATTCATTGGAGACTCTTATTCGACCTAAACTTAATCTTTCTAACAAGTGTGGTGGGCATTGGTTTTGAATTATGAATTCTTGTTTGAAAAGGTTTGAGTAATGACATAAACCAATGTGAAATGTATCATGCATACTGATTCATAAGGCCTTTTATCCATGATATAGTTTGCCAACTTGTTTCCAATTACAATGATAATTGTGCAATAATCTAGGTTGTGCATATCTTCAAGGTGCAGAAACTGCCAAAATTATGTAGTCCCTTTATTGGTGTACTGAACGACATAGATGATGATGCAAAAACAAGCCAAAGCCATCTTAAATGTGGAAATAGAGGGGAATTGGTTGATACTTGTGGAGTTCAAAATTTAACAACATTCTGTCATATTATAATATAATTAATGATCCGAGTCGATCTAGAAAGTACGAACGTTCTGATACGGCACATCTTCATGAGAATACAATTTTAAGTGTTGTGTAGATACCATTTTGTTGACACCAAGGTTAGTACGAGTTAAGTGTTGTAAAATGGGCTACCGTGTCTTGGCAATCAAATGCACCTGGTCAGTTGAGTATCTCAAATTGCGTCCACTTAAAACATATATTCCATCAATTATAAGATGCAAGACACCCATATATTGTAAGAATCTAGCTAGATTAAGAATCTATACCAATATAAAAAGATCCAAATGGGCAGATCCAAACCATCTCGACCGTCAAATCATGTTATCTAGTGGTTCAAATTGCTCCAATGTTGAGCACCAAACACGTTTAACGCTCTAATTACCCATCACTGCCATTGGTTATAAACACGTTTTGACTCAACAATATCCCTTGAAATCTGTCATGTAATTAATATCTTACCATTTCCACGAAAAAGTAATTGATATCTTACCAAATACCAACATGCAACAGATATATCTTACCTAATATAATGTGCAACTAATATCCTACCTAATATAAACGTGCATTGCACATACATTATTACTAGTTAGACTAAATAACATATGGACCATGTATCATAAAATCGTGCCACTGAATATTCATATTCAAACTCCTTTTACAATAATATCACGTTTAAGTCACACAAGGCATATTTCATAGAGAAATGTATGTTTTGTGAATTCGGTTTATTCTGTTTATATGGTTCGGTTTACCCGATTTTCTATTTTGTATGGTATTGATACTTCCGTAAATACGGTATGAAATTAAAACATGGTTCAGTTTCGCTATGTACCAAATTATTTTGGTATATATATATATATATATACCATAAAAACAAAGTTGAAGCAAATTTGAAAATGACATAATAATATTTTACAAATTTATGACTTAAAAACACATACTTTTTATACAAACATTGTATAACTATATATAAGTATATATGCATGCATGGATTCATGCCTTGATGGTCGCCCGTGCATGAAAATGTGTGATGTAACCTTGCTTTGTTTATGGACGTGCTTAGCTTTTTTTTTGAGAGAAAAATGACTACATTAGAACAAAAATGGACGTGCTTAGTAGGGAACCTGGCTCCTGTATGACAAAATAGTACATTACAAGATCTTTTCGGCCTTAGTATGGTTGTTCGCTTAAGAAGTGTGTGTGTGCGTATAGGGAACCTAATTAAAAGCTGTCACCTTGCTCCCCCTCTCGCGACCGCGCCGCCCCGCGGGCTGCCGGCCGCGCCCCGGTCTCTCCCCCCTTCAGCCCCCCTCTTCCCCTCCTCCCCGCCGCCGTCGCTGGCGCCCGCGGCCGGCCTGGCCCTGGGGTCGCTGGTGGCGGCGGCCCCCTGCCTTTCCCCTCCCGGTGGCTCTCCGGCGCGGGGCGGAGCTGCGCCGGGGGGTGCTCCTCGGCGGTGACGGTCTTGCTGGCAGCGGGGTGCCTCATCGCAGGGCGGGCGAGCGGCTGGACGGCGGCGGCGTCGTTGGCGGCGGGGGTGGCGCTGCGGCACGTCCTGGCGGCGGAGCTCGGCCCAGATCTAGGCCCTACGGGGCCCATCTGGTCTTGGCCGGGCCGGCGGCGGGGCGGGGCGGCGACGTGATTCCTAGGAGGCGAGGGAGCGGCGTTGCGCGACGGGGGCTGGCGGTGTCGACACCAGCCTGCTGCAGCACTGCTGGCGGGGCTTAGCGGGCCCGTTTCGGGCCTGGCCGGGCCAGGGGTGGCCTGGTATGCCCCGCTGCCGTGTCCGGTCGGCTGCCGCGACGGTGCCGGAGGCGCGGGCTTCTCGCATGACGGCGGTGGAGGTGGTTCCCTCCCGCTCGGCCTTGGTGTTGCTGCTCTCGTCGTGTGGCGCTTCTCTCCGGTCTTCTCGGCCTCGTGTTGGTACTCGTAGTGAGACGACGTGGGTGGCGGCACAACCGCGATGGCGCATTGGGCGGTGGTTTGGTTGGTAGGCTCCAGATGGGCGGTGGTGTTTGGCGTGCGGGAGAAATCCTTGCCGGCTCGTCCGGCTCCGATGCGGTGACACCGGCGGGTGCCACCGTTCCTTCTTGAAGGGTGTCGGTGGTAGCCATTCTCCACTTCCCTTCGCGTACCGGGGGAAACCCTAGGACTCGTCCGGGCAGCAGCGTCGTCGACGTCGCATACCTTCTTGGAGGTGCTGCTTGGTATGCGGCACTCGGAACCTCGGGCTGTGGTGTAGTGTCTCTGGAGGGCACAGCGGTGGCGGGCCTTCCGCGCTTAGTCGAGCTGCCGTTGTTGGCATTTGTTTTTTCTTCATTTCTTCTTTGGGCTTGTTGTGTTGCTCGCCCCAGCATCACGTTTGTACTGTTGGTTGGTGTTTTGGAATACAAAGCGGGGGAAAACTTTTTTCGGTAAGTGTGTGTGTGTGTGTATATATATATAATATATATATATATATATATATATATTACTTTGGTTTACTCGTTTAACAGTTCGGTTTTTTGGTATATAGCCAAAAAACCAAAATTCAAAACAGTATGAAAATTCCATACCATACCAAAAACTAGAAACCATAAAAATGATTCTGTTCGATTTATTTTGGTATGGTTTTTTGGTTCGGTTTTAAATTGCACAAAGTGGGTTTTCCTCCATCAACTTGTCATAGCATTTGTTTCTAGCTTCTCCAATTCATCACCGAGCAAAATGACCCTTTGAACTTAAAAAACATTCACTTTGATCATTCTCTTCCTGACGCAGAGTGTTCCTTCAATGGTGGCATAATCTTTGGTCATCAACAGATCGACGATAATCCACAGCAAAAGAGCATGAGAAGGAACAAGATGAGGTGGATGTCAACTTAGACTGCCAAATGTTAGATTGGGGTCGATAAAATCATTTAGAAAACCGCCACATGAGGGATCAAAAGTGTTCGGTTTTGTAAGTCTAAGGATTAGTTTGTATAGTATTGAAGCCAAGAGACAAAAAATTAACAACACATACTTGAGTATCTATTTTATAGTTCGATGGTTAGCCAAAGTTAAACATTAAAATATCAGTACAACTCACATTCTATATAGGAGAGTCTACCATATTCTAGAGGGTGACACCGCAAAAGTATCCACATCTCGCTGCTTAGAAATTACACCCTAAAGTAGACAAATCATGTACCTCTTAGCTTATAGTCATATCTCGTTTTTTAGTTGTATTTAGTCATATCTATAAGAGGTACTAATCAGTGAAATATATATTTTTAATCAGCTTAACTTCAGATGTCAAGCTTAGCAGTGCAGCTAAACATTCTAGCCATCACCTCCATCGAGTGGCGATTCTACCGTGAAGCCTTTAACATGCTTAAGCCTACCTGCAAAGTGATTACCACACTTTAGCCAGCTAACAATTTCATTTGAAAGTTATATTGAGTTGTTTTACATATAACGACTGATGTTTTGAGCCTATTGTTCGTTGTCATGCTAGATTGGCCACTGTCACCGTCACATTCCTTAACACCGATTAATGCTACTAGTTAATTTCTCTCACCTCTAGCTCAGAAGTGAGCAGAACTAATTGTGTGAATTCTTTCAGAAAATCAGATCAGTGAATATCACTTCTCTCGGTACGGCTTCGTTGCACATGCGTGTCCGCGACGCTTGTTGCAACTTGCAAGTTGACACCGAAGAAAGTCAACCAATCCCATCACGAATTCCCCTACTAGCAAAAAGTAGGAACAACCACCGCCGACAACAGAATCTCGCAGGACTTGACGTGAGAAAGAAGAAACGCGCGTGCGGAAGAGGGCGGCAGCAGCAGCAGCGTAGTGGCATTTTCAGCGTGGTGCACGTGCACGCTTTTGCCTTTTCTGACCGAGTGCGTAACCACCGTGCCCTAGGGACAATTTCTCAGAGTGGTCAAATTTCCCAGCAGCAATCAAAGGAATCGTCAGCGGTCTGCCCTTTTTAAATTAGTGGCTGTGTCATCTGTTTCGGCGCAACCCTTTCAGATAAATTCTTTTTGAGTGCTGAAGAATTTTGGTTCAGCTCGTCTGTTCATCCAAAGAGATTTGAGTCGAACAGTCGCAGCTGTTGTTTCTGGGATTTCGTAGAAACAAATGCGTGAGATTGTCCGTCCTCTGCTCCTTGATTATTATTATTGGCAGGTGAGAAGTAGTGACGCCGTAGCACTTTTCCGTGTCGTGTTGTCCTCGAGAAAAGGAAGCACAGTAAGACGGTACCGGTACGCACAAGGCCACAGCCACGTCCGTGCCAATCGATCCACTGTTGGCATGGTCAGGTTCAATGCACCGCGAACTCCACAGCGCAAGCACGAGTGGCAGGGTCCGCACCGTGACACGGCACTAGTGCGTAGTGCGTCGTGGTAGGCGTATACATTAGTGCAACTCCAAGGCACCGATCGAAACGAACGGGTTCTTTATTCGCTTTTTGTCTGTTTAGATCGGTCAAACAAATGTTTGTGTCCATATTTTCATTTGGATCGGCAGATACGTCCAACGGGTGATAGACCCAAATTAACGGGCAGCCGTAAAAAAAACTTCGTACACATGTGGGCGGTGAAAAATAAGCATAAGTAAACATAAATGACCCGTCAACCTGCAGGTCAAAGTCCATTTAAACATTAATAAAACTTAAAAAAAGTTTGCGCCGCCAACGCACTGCCCTAGGCATCACCCTCCTCCTCCTCCCCAGGGCCAGTGAGGTCGATGAACGCCGGTGCCGGCCCAGCCCAGGGGAAGGCAGTCTCCCACGCAGCACGCGCCGCCTCCATCTCCCGCTCGCCGTCGCGCGCTCCTTCGCCAGCTGGCGCGCCTTCCATTGTCAAAGGTAGACGGCTTCCTGTTCCGGCGTCGCCCCAAGCCAGATGGGCGGCGTGCTGACCCACTTGAGGACCATGCCGGTCCACTGGTAGACCTCCGGCCGTCGCTCCGTGGGCTGCGGCTTGGGCGTCAGCTCGGGGAGGAACTCCGACGGTGGTGGCCTCCTCCATGCCGACCCAGCGCGCATCCTCCTCGCACTAGCTCTCCTCTAGGGCGTGTGCATGGCGGCCTCCAGCGCGGCCTGGTAGGTCGCCTCCGCTTCCTCCTCCGGCAGGACGTCTGGTGGCGACGGGGCACGACGTGGTCGATGTTGATGCCACGGCAGTGCTCCTCCTCGTGCTCTAGCGCAAACCAACGCTCCCAGTTGTGGGAGTCTGGTGCGTAGGCACGCATCGCGGGCTGGTCCGGCGTGAGGAGCTCGCGCCACCGGCGAACCCCCTTGGCGTGCGCCCTCGCCGCGTGCGGCACCGCGAAATCGGGATCCTCTGCGGGTCCAGATGCCAGTCATGCGGCAACCTAACATCTTGGTACTGCAGGGGGCGGTACTGCCAGTGCCACCGTTCTTCGTGGACTGGCATGTACAGCTGCTCCCGCTCCCGCAGTGGCACGCGGGAAGAGCTTGCGCCGACACTACACTTGCCCTTCCCCTTCCCGCTGAAGAACCCCATGGCTAGCTGGCTAGGGTTTCTTGTCTCTGGCGAGGGAACATGCGTTTCCAGATGGGGATGAGCTATGGAAGTGGATGAGGCCGGCCCCGCCACACACTTCCATTAGAAAGGATGGGCACACGATGCTTCCACCACTGCCAGGCAGGCCCGAAGTAGGTGGGCACATTTACTATGACCGCAGGCGGTGGTTGGCCGGCCGACTTGTGGGGCCTCGGCGGACACCAAGGGGACGCGCAACGCGTCAACGCATTTCAGTCCCAAATTTCGGCGGAAATGGGTCCACGCTGACGCGAAGCAGACACATTTTGGGAATGGGTCGGAGCGTTGGGCCAGCAGTTTTGTCCGCGGCGAATCAAACGGACGTGGGCGGACGAAATGGGTTGCCGCGTTGGAGTTGCTCTTAGAGCTCTTGCATTAGAGGTAATTTTGACATGGTGTTTGGTGTCCTGCATTGGTTCAACTAATGCAACTTAACAATGTTTGGTTGCATATACACGAAATATGATAAGAGCTAACACTTACACTTAACATAGAGTTTCACTAGAGTGCCTTGCGACTGCTAGAAGGTGACCGTGGCACCGCGTCTGACACGACGAGTACGGAGTCACGTGCGAGCATTCCTGCCGGCATCATAGCGAACTAATTGCATGATTCGTCGCCGCAGAGAAAGTCCGTGCGGAGGAGCATGGGGCAGAGGACTAATGTGACGCCCCGAGACCGATGCGCCAGGTGTCTTCCAGTAATTCGCCGTCGTTGCCATGTCATTTGTTTGCGTGTTGCATCTTGCCATGGCATCATGTGCATTGCATCATCCTGTTTTCAAAACTTGCATTCGTCCGGGTCTCCTAGTTCCTTCCGTTGTCCGTTCTGAGCCCAGACACACTTGCACGCGCCCGCGGCACGTCCGAAATATTATTTTATAAGTGGCCAGGAAAATGTTGTCGGAATGAGATGAGAGTTGGCGTGCGGTGTTGTTTTGTTGTCAGTAGACCGCCTGTCAAATTTCATCGCATTCGGAGATCGCTTGATGCCCCAACGGATAACTATAGCGGCAGTATAGTCAGTCCATCATCGGACGTTTCGGTCTCCGAAACAGACGCCGTGACTCTCTCTCTCTCTTCTCTCCTCTCAGCCCGAGGCCTTCTGCACAGCCCACAAGCTCAAACCTACCCCTCCTCGCGTTCGGAGCCGTCGGATCACGACCGGAGGCTCCGAAAACCCCCTAGACCCAAACCCTAGCAAAACCTGCTATATATAGACCCCCTAGTCCATTTTCGGACTAATCCTAGTCTAAAACCTACCCCTAGCCATTCTTCCCCACTGCCCTACCGCCACTTGGCGCGCAGGCACCGGCCACGCCGCCACCTGCGCCGCCAACCATGCGCCCTTGTCTCCCACCTCGCGCAGGGCCCGCTAAACCCAGATCGGGGCCCTGGAAGCCCATCTACGCCGAACCGCGTCCCCGCCCGCTCCTCCCGTCGCTCGACCCCTCCACTCGAGCGCCTCCTCCTCACCTCGTATCCCTCACGCCGGCCGACCACCGGGGACATCGCCGCCGGCCACCACGGTAGCGGACCAGGTCGCCTCGCCCCTGCCGTCTTCCTATCCCGTCCTTCATTTCTTCTTTCTCCTCCTCACGTCTTGATCTCTCTCTGTATCCATCACAGGAGCTCGCCGCCCTGGTGAATTGCTTCTTCTCGATCCGGCCGGGAACGGGACCCCAACGACCTCCTGCGACCGGATCCGGGTCCGCCTCCCTCTGCCCGTCCCTTTCCTTCTCGTATCTCCTTCCTCCCTCTCCGTCCCTCGCCGCTGCATCCCCTGATGCTGTTCCTGTCCTTCAGAAATGAGAGCCGCAGCGTCTCGTTCGTCCCGAGCGTTGACCGCGCGTGGGCCTCCTCTTGCCTCGCCCCGGCCCAGAGGTTCCTCCAGCAAGGCCGGCCCAGCACCAAGGCGCCAAGGCCCGGCTCCCAGGAGCGATGTGAGCAGACCCCTCCAGCCTTCTGTGTGCTGTTTGGGCTAGACAGATTCGGCCCGAGCCACTATTTTCTTTCCATGGACGATTTCCTAATATTCCAGTGTTTTACAGATTTGCAGAGAACCCCCTAGACTTCATGCATTTAATATCTCACAAACTATGCATCACATGTAAATAAGTTATATATGAAACATGCTTAGAAATTCATCTAGTTTCATAATATGCCACTTTCATGCATGTTAAAAATGTTTAAAATGATCTTTGCACATATTTTGCCTATTGCCATGTTAAAATGATTTATTTCATAACTAAATAACCATAGCTCCAAACTTAACAAACTTTATATGTAAATGGGGTAGAAAAATGCCTAGTTTAACATGGTGGCTTTACTTTGCATGTTAAACAACTCTAAAATATGGTTTAGGGCAGAACAGTACCAAATCCATAAATATGCACATGAGGTTTTTCCGCACTTGTTGCTTGTTGTTTCCGGCCTCATTTAAACTTGCCTAGATGTGTAGTTTACTTATGCTTCACCCCTTGCCATGATAACCAACATTTAATATTGTTGAGTACATAAACGGGAGAGAACTAAATAATTGTTGTGGTGTTTCGTCGATATGCAACTCGTCGCATATTGAGCTCCACTTAATTTGTAGGATTGCTTGTGCACTTTGCCATGCCTCTTAAACCGGACATGCATCATACTTGGTTGTGCATCATGCCATGTTGATGTGATGGTTGTTTACTATGTTGTTTGCTTCTTTCCGGTGTTGCTTCTTCGGGTTAGTTCCGATAACGTCGCGTTTGTGGGGATCCGTTCGACTACGTCCGTTTGTCTTCTTCATGGACTCGTTCTTCTTCCTTGCGGGATCTCAGGCAAGATGACCATACCCTCGAAATCACTTCTATCTTTGCTTGCTAGTTGCTCGATCTATTGCTATGCCGCGATACCTATCACTTGCTATATCATGCCTCCCATATTGCCATGTCAAGCCTCTAACCCACCTTTCCTAGCAAACCGTTGTTTCGCTATGTTACCACTTTGCTCAGCCCCTCTTATAGCGTTGCTAGTTGCAGGTGAAGATGGAGTTTGTTCCATGTTGGAACGTGGATTTGTTGGGATATCACAATATCTCTTATTTAATTAATGCATCTATTTACTTGGTAAAGGGTGGAAGGCTCGGCCTTATGCCTGCTGTTTTGTTCCACTCTTGCCGCCCTAGTTTCCATCATACCGGTGTTATGTTCCTTGATTTTGCGTTCCTTACACGGTTGGGTGTTACGGGGACCCCTTGACAGTTCGCTTTGAATAAAACTCCTCCAGCAAGGCCCAACTTTGGTTTTACCATTTGCCTCACTACCACCTACCCTTCCCTCGGGTCGACCAGCCTGAGGGTCATCTTTATTTTAGCCCCCACGGGCCAGTGTTTGTCTAAGTGTTGGTCCGAACTGAGCTGCCTGCGGGGCCACCTCGGGGAAACTTGAGGTTTGGTTTTACTCATAGCTAGTCTCATCCGGTGTTGCCCTGAGAACGAGATACGTGCGACTCCTATCGGGATTGTCGGCACATCGGGTGGCTTTGCTGGTCTTGTTTTCCCTTTGTCGAAATGTCTTGTAACATGGATTCTGATTCTGGTCTGGTCTTCCTGGGAGAAGGAATATCCTTTGTTGACCGTGAGAGCTTGTGATGGGCTAAGTTGGGACACCCCTGCAGGGTTTGAACTTTCGAAAGCCGTGCCCGCGGTTATGGGCAGATGGGAATTTGTTAATGTCCGGTTGTAGAGAACTTGACACTTAACTTAATTAAAATGCATCAACCACGTGTGTAGCCGTGATGGTCTCTTCTCGACGGAGTCTGGGAAGTGAACATGGTTCTTGTGTTATGTTTGATGTAAGTAGTTTCAGGATCACTTCTTGATCACTTCTAGTTCACGACCGTGCTTTGCTTCTCTTCTCGCTCTCATTCGCGTAAGGTAGCCACCATATATGCTAGAGCTTGCTGCAGCTCCACCTCATTACCCTATCCTACCCATAAGCTTAAATAGCCTTGATCTCGCGGGTGTGAGATTGCTGAGTCCTCGTGACTCACAGATACTTCCAAACAGTTGCAGGTGCCGATGATACCAGTGCAGGTGACACAACCCACCTCAGATGGGAGCTCGATGAAGATCGTGTTCGTTGTGTTGTTTAGTTTCCATTTGATCAGTAGTGGAGCCCAGTTGGGGCGATCGGGGATCTAGCATTAGGGGTGGTCTTCTTTTATTTTGGTTCCGTAGTGGGACCTTGATTGTATTCTGGAGGATGTAATGCTATATTTATGTATTGTGTGAAGTGGCGATTGTAAGCCAACTCTTTATCCCTCTCTTATTCAGTACATGGGATGTGTAAAGATTACCCCTCTTGCGACATGCCTACTATGCGGTTATGCCTCTAAGTCGTGCTCTGACACGTGGGAGATATAGCCGCATCGTGGGTGTAACAAGTTGGTAATCAGAGCCTTCCCCGACTTAGGAGCCCCCTGCTTGATCGTATCGCTGGCGTTGTTGAGTCTAGAAAATGTTTTGAGTCTTATAGGGTTATATATATATATATATATATATATATATATATATATATATATATATATATATATATATCAGAGAGTAGGATTCTTTTTACTCCTCAGTCCCTTCGTCGCTCTAGTGAGGCCTCCTGACGTATAGTTTTGACTCTTCTCTCCTAAAATTTCACGATTTTTTTTAGGATCACGCAGGTATCTTGGAATTGTTCCGATGGTTTTGTGACGAGAACATTGTTCTTGGTGCCTCCTGACATTTAGGGGTTGTGGCAGAGTCCCGGGGAGTTGAGCTCCGAGGTGTTGTCACCACAATTTTATCGTTACAGTTCTGGAATACCTGAGTTTCGCCGACATCGAAAATCTCTTTTATGCAGTTGTTGGTGAGATAACCTCGACGCCACCCAGTACTGGGGTGGGAGTTCGGGAGTATTGCCATAACTCGTATAATGGATGCTTTTTGAAGGTTGAGGTAAATGATTTTCGAAGGTTTTTTGGTTATGTGTTAAAGGATGGATACAGCTGGATGTAGGATTTGCTAGTTTTGGGTGAGATATTATGCTTCCCCTGTAGCCCCAACACCTGATTGCATAACCAGATAGTTTCGGGAGTTTATAAGTGGGAATTCAAGTAGCTCTTAGGATATCTTTCCGACAGATGCATGATATGAGATTGGGGTTCGACGTCTAGTGGTCCGCCTATCCTTGATTGGTTTTATAGTGGTCTCGTTGTGTCTTAAAGAGTCCTTGACTATGCTGACTCGAGGACGCTTCGTATGTCATGTGCACTGCCTTGTACATGATGGTGCTGTACGATCGAGCCCGTGTGGGCCCCACCACGAAAACTTCGGACGAAATCTCTATCATATGTTTGTTTCGGCTTATTCTGCAAGCCAATCCTTTGTTTTGTTTTGAGTTGTGGTATTCGAGTTGCTTCAATGTCAAGTGTTGATTCCATACCTTTCCTAAGTGGTGTTATCACACTTCTATGTGAATACCAAGCCTTCTTGACCATTGAGGTTGTCATGTCAATTCTTTCCAACCGGTGTCATTCTCTTCAAGATGATCCTATCATTTTTTTCATATCCGCAAGATCACCTCTCGGCTTTCCCAACGGTGTTTGTTTCATCCGTCCCAAGTTGTCTTTTGTTTTACCCACCCTCCACCCTTTTTCTTCAAGGACTAAGATTCCTTATTCAAGTATCCTTTTATTGATGGGAAGCCTCTCCATTCCTTTCTTTCAATGGTCTTACCCGGTGGTTCTCATGAAGATGCTCCACAAGTTTATTATTCTTCCTGCTCTTTTCTTCTCTGGTGGATTAAATTCAAGCTTTGGTTTTGAGCATAGTCCTTTCTTTTGCCCAATGCTTTTCTCATGCCGGTGCACCTCTTAATCATCCACTTCTCGCTATTCAATTATTCCGGAGTGCTGAAGATATCTCAGAAGACTCAAGTTTCCATTCTCAATTCGCTCAAGTCCTTTTGAGGATGTTATCTCATTCAAGCCATTTAAATCAACTGGTGTAATATCCTTTTCAAGTAATCGTCCAACGGTGTTTCTTTTGAGTGGGCCCTAACCCACAGGTCTTTCCAGGATCTTACCAGACTCTTCTATTTTCCCAGAGTTACTCTCAACTTCTTCTCAAAGTTTGACGTAAAGAATGAATTATCATCAGTCATATGCATTTCTCCAAGATCTTTCAAATTCTTTCATTGTTGGTTCAACCTTTCTAATTTTTTTCATTCCAGAGTACCTAAAAAATTCATGGTGGTGTTTCTTGTCGTCATTCTCGAATCTTGAAGACCGAAGAAGAGTTCCTCTTAAATCTTTAACCGTTCTTCCAAAGACTCGTGGTTCTAGCTTCATGCCACCCTCTCATAATTATTTTCGTCTGTGAGAATTCTTTTCACCCATCCAAAGAAATTCAGGAGTATTTTTCAGTTTGATTCTCCAGAGCCCATCATCTCAGGATTATTCATTCTTAGCTTTCAATCTTTCCCAAAATCATACCGGGCATCATTCAAATATCCTCTAATCAGTTCATGATCTCTTCGTTCTCATATATTTATATTTCCCTCAAGTATCTTCATTCGTTCTCCAATCCTTCCTAGTGAATTGTGCCTGTGCTACGTTCATTTTCAATTATTACGGTGGTTCTTCCAAGATTCTTCTCCCTTCTTTTATCATATCAATTCATTCGTTCTTTCAATCCCACCGGTGTTTCGTAGAAGACCTTCTCAAGTTTGCGCTATATCTATCTTAATCCTTTCTACGAGAATAAGTAGTATGCCAAATCCGCTGCTTGTCATCAATTTAAATTGGTGAAGGATACGCATAAAGTAATTCTTATTATTGTTTCATCCAAGTGATTAATTCCTTATTCCGGAGGTTCATCAAAATTCTTGATTTCATTTGTTCGTCTTTTCCTTCCGGAGTGCCAAGTTTTTTTGGTTATATCGTCGCGAAGATCCATCTAAATCATTACAAGGCTTCACCTTGTGTTTTCAATTTCTCTTTAATTTTTTATCATTCTTTTGTTACCGGAGTTCTTCATGGAGGTTCCACATGATGGTTCAGCAAGGATTTAATTCCTTCTCGAGGTGTTCATCGAGATTCTTTTCAAAGGATCTCAAGTATTCTTCATCTTGCATTTCTAAGTGCAATTCTTTCTACCTTATCTTTTGGGATGGTGATACGCAATTCTTGACAATTTTCTTTCATGTTTCATGATTCAAAAGTTGTCAGGAATGAGATATTTAAACCCATCATTTTCTTCCTTAGAGTTATCTTGGTATAGTTTTCACCTAAAGCCTTCCATTGGGAATGTTGCTCCTTATGGTGATTACCTATGATCCAAGTTTTCTTATCACCTCAATGGAAGAAGCTTTTATCTTTTCTAGCTCCCAATCAAATCTTTTCGGTGAGGGGCAGGTTGTCACCTCATAATTTTGAGATGTCTTCCATAATCCCAGATCAAGCTTACTCTTTTCGTTGTTGGTTTTTCCAACAACTCCGTCCGACCCTTCTCCTAAAGATGCTTTTTCAAGCTCATTTGTGGCAGAAGTTGTCATTTTCTTCTCCGTCCCTTTATCCCAATAATCTAGCTTCTATTCTTTTGTTCCGGAAGCATTGTGATGTTGCTCTCTTCACTCTTCATCTCGAATTGTGAGGATCATGTTCTTTCCTTTTGCTTATCCATTTAACCGGAGTGTCGTGTTTTCATTTGAGCTCTCTCATCTTATCTCGTTTTACCTCCCTTCTCAACCGGAGTGCCGTATGAATCTTTCTTACCCCTTGTGCCATTCTTTCAATAGTTCCGGAGGTAGTGTGTTCTTGATTTCATCAAGTATCCTCTCATCTTGTCAAGATCATGTCCGTTTCCTTCCATTTAACCGGAGTGCTGTCCGAATTTGTTCTTCCTTGTTCCTCTTTCCTAACGAGTGCTTTCAACTTTGTTCATCTCCGTTGTATTCTTTCTTTTAATTTGTTCAACCTCGCAGGGTTCTTTGGTTTCACTCGTTTGTCAAAGAAGCAACTTAGTATTACCTTTTCTCTTCCTCTTCCGTTTTCCCTCCGGTGCCATCCTAGATCTCGGGACGAGATCCTCTCGTAGTGGTGGAGTGTTGTGACGCCCCAAGACCGATGCGCCAGGTGTCTTCCAGTTATTCGCCATCGTTGCCATGTCATTTGTTTGCGTGTTGCATCTTGCCATGTCATCATGTGCATTGCATCATCATGTTTTCAAAACTTGCATTCGTCCGGGTCTCCTAGTTCCTTCCGTTGTCCGTTCTGAGCCCAGACACACTTGCACGTGCCCACGGCACGTCTGAAATATTATTTTATAAGTGGCCGGGAAAATGTTCTCGGAATGAGATGATAGTTGGCGTGCGGTGTTGTTTTGTTGTCAGTAGACCGCCTGTCAAATTTCATCGCATTCAGAGATCGTTTGATGCCCCAACGGATAACTATAGCGGTAGTATAGCCGGTCTATCATCGGATGTTTTGGTCTCCGAAACAGACGCCAGGACTCTCTCTTCTATCCTCTCAGCCCGAGGCCTTCTGCATAGCCCATAAGCTCAAACCTACCCCTCCTCGCGTCCGGAGCCGTCGGATCGCGATCGGAGGCTCCGAAAACACCCTAGACCCAAACCCTAGCAAAACCTGCTATATATAGACCCCCTAGTCCATTTTCGGACTAATCCTAGTCTAAAACCTACCCCTAGCCCTTCTTCCCCACTGCCCCGCTGCCACTTGGCGCGCCGCCACCGGCCACCGAGCCGCCAACCACGCGCCCTTGTCTCCCACCTCGCGCAGGGCCCACCCAGATCGGGGCCCTGGAAGCCCATCTACGCCGAACCGCGCCACCGCCCGCTCCTCCCGTCGCTCAACCCCTCCACCCGAGCGCCTCCCCCTCACCTCGTCTCCCTCGCGCCGGCCGACCAATGGGGACATCGCCGCCGGCCAGCACGGTAGCGGTCCAGGTCGCCTCGCCCCTGCTGTCTTCCTCTCCCATCCTTCATTTCTTCTTTCTCCTCCTCACGTCTTGATCTCTCTATGTATCCATCACAGGAGCTCGCCGCCCTAGTGAATTGCTTCTTCTCGATCCGGCCGGGAACGGGACCCCGGCGACCTCCTGCGACCGGATCCGGGTCCGCCTCCCTCTGCCCGTCCCTCTCCTTCTCGTATCTCCTTCCTCCCTCTCTGCCACTTCTCTGAAGTTATTTCCCTGCCATGGCTTTGCAGCTGCGCCACCACCCTGTTTCGTTCGTCGCCACCTCCGCAAGATCCGGCGAGGCCCTGCGTTCCCAGCCTTCCTCCTGCCGGAGTTGCCCGAGCGCTGCCGTGCCACATCGTCCAAGTCCTGCGCCGCTCCAAGCTGCCGCTGCATCCCCTGATGCTGTTCCTATCCTTCAGAAACGAGAGCCGCAGCATCTCGTTCGTCCCGAGCGTTGACCGCGCGTGGGCCTCCTCTTGCCTCGCCCCGGCCTAGAGCTTCCTCCAGCAAGGCCGACCCAGCACCAAGGCGCCAAGGCCCGGCTCCCTGGAGCGATGTGAGCAGACCCCTCCAACCTTCTGTATGCAGTTTGGGCCAGACAGATTCGGCCCGAGCCACTATTTTTTTCCATGGATGATTTCCTAATATTCCAGTGTCTTACAGATTTGCAGAGAACCCCCTAGACTTCATGCATTTAATATCTCACAAACTATGCATCACATGTAGATAAGTTATATATATGAAACATGCTTAGAAATTCATCTAGTTTCATAATATGCCACTTTCATGCATGTTAAAAATGTTTAAAATGATCTTTGCACATATTTCGCCTATTGCCATGTTAAAATGATTTATTTCATAACTAAATAACCATTGCTGCAAACTTAACAAACTTTATATGTAAATGGGGTAGAAAAATGCCTAGTTTAACATGGTGGCTTTACTTTGCATGTTAAAAAACTCTGGTTTAGGGCAGAACAGTACCAAATCCATAAATATGCACATGAGGTTTTTCCGCACTTGTTGCTTGTTGTTTCCGGCCTCATTTAAACTTGCCTAGATGTGTAGTTTACTTATGCTTCACCCCTTGCCATGCTAACCAACATTTAATATTGTTGAGTACAAAAACGGGAGAGAACTAAATAATTGTTGTGGTGTTTCGTCGATATGCAACTCATCGCATATTGAGCTCCACTTAATTTGTAGGATTGCTTGTGCGCTTTGCCATGCCTCTTAAACCGGACATGCATCATACTTGGTTGTGCATCATGCCATGTTGATGTGATGGTTGTTTACTATGTTGTTTGCTTCTTTCCAGTGTTGCTTCTTCGGGTTAGTTCCGATAATGTCGCGTTTGTGGGGATCCGTTCGACTACGTCCGTTTGTCTTCTTCATGGACTCGTTCTTCTTCTTTGCGGGATCTCAGGCAAGATGACCATACCCTCGAAATCACTTCTATCTTTGCTTGCTAGTTGCTCGATCTATTGCTATGCCGCGATACCTATCACTTGCTATATCATGCCTCCCATATTGCCATGTCAAGCCTCTAACCCACCTTTCCTAGCAAACCGTTGTTTCGCTATGTTACCACTTTGCTCAGCCCCTCTTATAGCGTTGCTAGTTGCAGGTGAAGATGGAGTTTGTTCCATGTTGGAACGTGGATTTGTTGGGATATCACAATATCTCTTATTTAATTAATGCATCTATTTACTTGGTAAAGGGTGGAAGGCTCGGCCTTATGCCTGCTGTTTTGTTCCACTCTTGCCGCCCTAGTTTCCATCATACCGGTGTTATGTTCCTTGATTTTGCGTTCCTTACACGGTTGGGTGTTACGGGGACCCCTTGACAGTTTGCTTTGAATAAAACTCCTCCAGCAAGGCCCAACTTTGGTTTTACCATTTGCCTCACTACCACCTACCCTTCCCTCGGGTCGACCAGCCTGAGGGTCATCTTTATTTTAGCCCCCACGGGCCAGTGTTTGTCTAAGTGTTGGTCCGAACTGAGCTGCCTGCGGGGCCACCTCGGGGAAACTTGAGGTTTGGTTTTACTCATAGCTAGTCTCATCCGGTGTTGCCCTGAGAACGAGATACGTGCGACTCCTATCGGGATTGTCGGCACATCGGGTGGCTTTGCTGGTCTTGTTTTCCCTTTGTCGAAATGTCTTGTAACCGGGATTCTGATTCTGGTCGGGTCTTCCTGGGAGAAGGAATATCCTTTGTTGACCGTGAGAGCTTGTGATGGGCTAAGTTGGGACACCCCTGCAGGGTTTGAACTTTCGAAAGCCGTACCCGCGGTTATGGGCAGATGGGAATTTGTTAATGTCCGGTTGTAGAGAACTTGACACTTAACTTAATTAAAATGCATCAACCACGTGTGTAGCCGTGATGGTCTCTTCTCGACGGAGTCTGGGAAGTGAACATGGTTCTTGTGTTATGTTTGATGTAAGTAGTTTCAGGATCACTTCTTGATCACTTCTAGTTCACGACCGTGCTTTGCTTCTCTTCTCGCTCTCATTCGCGTAAGGTAGCCACCATATATGCTAGTGCTTGCTGCAGCTCCACCTCATTACCCTATCCTACCCATAAGATTAAATAGTCTTGATCTCGCGGGTGTGAGATTGCTGAGTCCTCGTGACTCACAGATACTTCCAAACAGTTGTAGATGCCGATGATACCAGTGCAGGTGACGCAACCCAGCTCAGATGGGAGCTCGATGAAGATCGTGTTCGTTGTGTTGTTTCGTTTCCAGTTGATCAGTAGTGGAGCCCAGTTGGGGCGATCGGGGATCTAGCATTAGGGGTGGTCTTCTTTTATTTTGGTTCCATAGTCGGACCTTGATTGTATTCTGGAGGATGTAATGCTATATTTATGTATTGTGTGAAGTGGCGATTGTAAGACAACTCTTTATCCCTCTTTTATTCAGTACATGGGATGTGTAAAGATTACACCTCTTGCGACATGCCTACTATGCGGTTATGCCTCTAAGTCATGCTTTGACACGTGGGAGATATAGCCGCATCGTGGGTGTAACAACTAAGGAGGAGAAATGCAGTGCCTGTCGGACCATGGCGACTGTGGTGGACAGTTGGCACGGCGCCACGTCCGACCCGACAAGCACGGAGTCATGGGTGAGCGACCCCATCGGCGGTGCGGCGAACTAGTTGCTAGCATCGTCGCCGCAGAGAAAGTTCGCATGAAGGGACAAATAGTAGGGAGCTGGGACAGAGGGCAGAGGAGGAGAAATGTAGTGTGCGCGCCATGGTAGCGTGAGTGCAGTAGGACAAGGGAGAGGAGGCCAAGATGAACGACGTTGGAGATGCCTCCAGTGTAGTAGGACGCGGGCAAGGAGGTCGAGAGGAATGCCGGTGATGGTGACAGTGCAACATGGCGCGGGAAAGGAGGCCGAGAGGAACAACGCCAATGGTGGTGCCAGTGTAGTAGTACATGGGAGAAGGCAGAGAGGCAGCGGCACCGTGTCTGACACGATGAGCACGGGGTCACGG
Organism: Triticum urartu; assembly: GCF_056163025.1. Taxonomy (NCBI): domain Eukaryota; kingdom Viridiplantae; phylum Streptophyta; class Magnoliopsida; order Poales; family Poaceae; genus Triticum; species Triticum urartu. The sequence goes on along the minus strand of NC_141875.1, from coordinate 203,858,471 downwards.
GTGAGCGATCCCATCAGCGACATGACGAACTAATTGCTAGCATTGTCGCCGCAGAAAAAATCCATATGGAGGGACGAATAGGAGGGATCTAAGGCAGAATATAGAGGAGAATAAATAAACTGTGCATGCCATGATGGTGTCAATGCAGTAGGATGCAAGAGAGGAGACCAAGATAAACGACGGCAACGATGACGCACTGTAGCAAATGGGGGAGAGGAGATCGAGATGAACCATGCCGACGGTGGCATCAATGTAACAGGATGCCAGACAGAGGCCTGTAGGAATGATTAAGGAGTGTCTTAAATCAGACCACAGATGGGCATATGTACAACCACGAGGAAACACAAAAGTAGTGTGGAACTGCGAGATGAAGCTTCTGGTCAAAGGAAATTTCTAACGGTCAACTATGCGCGATGAATTTGACAAAATTAGTCCAAAATAGCTTCAGACATGAACATGAAATTAAAAATTTACAATGGATGAAAGTATGAACCGATCGTGTGAATGGAATCCCAACATCGATGTGCTTCTTTTTTGTGTAGACCTTATCTCAAATCAAATCACTGCTGTGTAGATTAGAAGAGACTAATAAGTGGACGAGATTAGGAGTTAAACAAACAAACTAGATGCAACCTCACCTACACCACGTATGAGACAGAACGAGGTTGCACTCCTGGACCCACCCACGTGCGCTCTCGTGCATCGTCCGAGCCTGGCTCACTGGAAATTTCCAATTTAGACGTTCCTAACGGGTCTGGCTGGGAGGTGCTTTAAGTTTCGTGCGATGTAGCCCAAGCAGTGAAGGCATGCAATCAAATAGGTCATTTTTGTCCCATGTGGGTCTGATTGGACTTTATGCGGACAACATATCACGTTTGAGGTCTCGATGCGCGTACCTATTAGCATATCCAGCTCCAAGCGTCATAGACAACCAAAGCTATATAGTAGTACTATGTAAGGGAATCTCCCAGGTCCCAGCCGACCCTCAAATCGCCCACATCCGTTCTAACAGAGCAGTTCAAACACGATTTGTCATCTAACGCAATACCCTATCGTACATGGACTGGTCTGGATGTCTTTTTTCCCATAAATCGGAGGAACACCAGGGGCTTTGCGAGCATCTGGACCGCTTCCCTACACGTGCCTCTCACCCTGGTCCCACAAAATCTTGTCCCTCCCCTGGGTCCTTTGCCGCGTGAATCAGTTTCCATGCATTTATGCCAGTCAGCACCGCTCAAGAGAGTCATCATCATATTCATGTCGGCTCAGCGCAGATGCAACCTCTCGCTTGAGCCGGCATTTGAAGCGCGCTGGCACAGAGTGCCGCATGCATCGCATCTCGGTGTACATGTAGAAGATATATATATTCCCCAGAGGCAATAATAACAATTATTATTTAGCTCCAAATTTGTAATTAATGTCTATGTTGTTGGGGTACATAGTAATTCAAAAAAATTCCTACGATCACACAAGATCTAACTAGGAGATGCATAGCAATGAGAGGGAAGAGTGTCCACATACCCTCTTAGACCAAAAGCGGAAGCGTTTAGTAACACGGTTGATGTAGTCGAACGTCTTCACGATCCAACCGATCCAAGTACCGAGCGCAGAGCACCTCCGTGTTCAGCACACGTTCAATACGATGACGTCCCTCGAGCTCTTGATCCAGTTGAGGACGAGGGAGAGTTCTATTAGCACAACGGCGTGGCGACGGTGATGATGAAGTTACCGGCGCAAGGCTTCACCTAAGCACTATGACGATACGACCGAGGTGTTGAACTGTGGAGGGGGGCACCACACACGGCTAAGAGATTGTCTGTTGTGCCTTTGGGGTGCCCCTACCTCCGTATATAAAGGGGGGAGGAGGTGTCCAGCCAAGGGGGCGTGCCATGGGGGGGAGTCCTACTAGGACTCCGTTCCTAGTAGGATTCGCCCCCCTTTCCTATTCCAAGAAGGGGAAGGAGGGAAGGAGAGGGAGAGGGAAAGGAAGGGGGGCATGCCCCCTCCCCTAGTCCAATTTGGATTGCCCTTGGGGGGGGGGCACCAGGTGGCCTTTCCTCTCCGGGGGCCCATAACTTCCCCGGGGAGGGTTCCGGTAACCCCTCGGTTCCCCGATAAATATCTGAAACGTCCCAAAACCTTTCTGGTGTCCAAATACCTTCGTCCAATATATCAATCTTTACTTCTCGACCATTTCGAGACTCCTCGTCATGTACGTGATCTCATCCTGGACTCCGAATAAACTTCAGTCATAAGATCACATAACTCATAATACAAATCATCATCGAACGTTAAGCGTGCGGACCCTATGGGTTCGAGAACTATGTAGACATGACCGAGACACATCTCCGGTCAATAACCAATAGCGGAACCTGAATGCTCATATTGTCTCCTACATATTCTACGAAGATCTTTATCGGTCAAACCGCATAACAACATACATCATTCCCTTTGTCATCGGTACGTTACTTGCCTGAGATTCGATCGTCGGTATCTTCCTACCTAGTTCAATCTCGTTACCGGCAAGTCTCTTTACTCGTTCCGTAATGCATCATCCCGCAACTAACTCATTAGTCACATTGGTTGCAAGGCTTATTATGATGTGCATTACCGAGAGGGCCCAGAGATACCTCTCCGGTACTCGGAGTGACAAATCCTAATCTCGATCTATGCCAATCTAACAAACACCTTCGAAGACACATGTAGAGCATCTTTATAATTCCCCAGTTATGTTGTGACGTATGATAGCACACAGGATGTTCCTCCGGTATTCGGGAGTTGCATAATCTCATAGTCAAAGGAATATGTATAAGTCCTGAAGAAAGCAATAGCAATAAAACTTAACGATCATTCTGCTATGCTAACGGATGGGTCTTGTCCATCACATCATTCTCCTAATGATGTGATCATGTTCATCAAATGACAACACATGTCTATGGTTAGGAAACGTAACCATCTTTGATTAAGGAGCTAGTCTAGTAGAGGCTTACTAGGGACACTATGTTTTGTCTATGTATCCACACATGTATCAAGTTTCCGGTTAATACAATTCTAGCATGAATAATAAACATTTATCATGATATAAGGAAATATAAATAACAACTTTATTATTGCCTCTAAGGCATATTTGCTTCAGTCTCCCACTTGCACTAGAGTCAATAATCTAGTCCACATCGCCATGTGATTTAACACCAATAGTTCACATCACCATGTGACTGATACGTCTCCAACGTATCTATAATTTTTGATTGTTCCATGCTTTATTATATTCTGTTTTGGACATTATTGGGCTTTATTATACACTTTTATATTATTTTTGGGACTAACCTATTAACCAGAGGCCCAGCCCAGAATTGCTGTTTTTGCCTATTTCAGAGTTTCGCAGAAAAAGAATATCAAACGGAGTCCAAACGGAATGAAACCTTCGGGAACGTGAATTTTGGAACGAACGTGATCCAGAGGACTTGGACCCTACGTCAAGAAAGCAACCAGGAAGGCATGAGGTAGGGGGGCGCCTACCCCCCCAGGCGCGCCCTCCACCCTCGTGGGGCCCACGTTGCTCCACCGACGTACTTCTTCCTCCTATATATACCTACATACCCCCAAACTATCAGATACGGAGCCAAAACCCTAATTCCACCGCCGCAACCTTCTGTACCCGTGAGATCCCATCTTGGGGCCTTTTCCGGAGCTCCCCGGAGGGGGCATCGATCACGGAGGGCTTCTACATCAACACCATAGCCTCTCTGATGATGTGTGAGTAGTTTACTTCAGACCTTCGGGTCCATAGTTATTAGCTAGATGGCTTCTTCTCTCTTTTCGGATCTCAATACAATGTTCTCCCCCTCTCTTGTGAAGATCTATTCGATGTAATCTTCTTTTGCGGTGTGTTTGTTGAGACCGATGAATTGTGGGTTTATGATCAAGTTTATCTATGAACAATATTTGAATCTTCTCTCAATTCTTTTATGTATGATTGGTTATCTTTGCAAGTCTCTTTGAATTATCAGTTTGGTTTGGCCTACTAGATTGATCTTTCTTGCAATGGGAGAAGTGCTTAGCTTTGGGTTCAATCTTGCGGTGTCCTTTCCCAGTGACAGTAGGGGCAGCAAGGCACATATTGTATTGTTGCCATCGAGGATAACAATATGGGGTTTATATCATATTGCATGAGTTTATCCCTCTACATCATGTCATCTTGCTTAAAGCGTTACTTTGTTCTTTTGAACTTAATACTCTAGATGCATGATGGATAGCAGTCGATGTGTGGAGTAATAGTAGTAGATGCAGGCAGGAGTCGGTCTACTTGTCTCGGACGTGATGCCTATATACATGATCATACCTAGATATTCTCATAACTATGCTCAATTCTGTCAATTGCTCAACAGTAATTTGTTTACCCACTGTAATACTTATGCTCTCGAGAGAAGCCACTAGTGAAACCTATGGCCCCCGGGTCTATTTTCCATGATATTAATCTTCCATCAACAAGCTATTTCTTTTGCCGTTTTTATTTTGCTTTATTTACTTTGCATCTTTATCATAAAAATACCAAAAATATTATCTTATCATATCTATCAGATCTCACTTTTGTAAGTGACCGTGAAGGAATTGACAACCCATTTATTGCGTTGGTTGCGAGGATTTTATTTGTTTGTGTAGGTGTGAGGGACTCACGCGTGGCCTCCTACTGGATTGATGCCTTGGTTCTCAAAAACTGAGGGAAATACTTACGCTACTGTGCTGCATCACCCTTTCCTCTTCAAGGGAAAACCAACACAGTGATCAAGAGGTAGCAAGAAGGATTTCTGGCGCCGTTGCCGGGGAGTCTACGCAAAAGTGAACATACCAAGTACCCATCACAAACCCTTATCTCCTACATTACATTATTTGCCATTTGCATCTCATTTTCCTCTCCCCCACTTCACCCTTGCCGTTTTATTTGCCCTCTCTCTCCGTCCTCCTTCTCTTTCCCTATTTGCCTTTTTTGCCCATTTCTTGCTTGCTTGTGTGTTGGATTGCTTGCCTGTCACGATGGCTCAAGATAATACCAAATTGTGTGACTTTACTAATACCAACAACAATGATTTTATTAGCACTCCGATTGCTCCTCTTACCGATGCTGAATCTTGTGAAATTAATGCTGCTTTGCTGAATCTTGTCATGAAAGATCCATTTTCCGGCCTTCCTAGTGAAGATTCCGCTACCCATCTAAACAAATTTGTTGATTTGTGTGATATGCAAAATAAGAAAGATGTGGACAATGATATTATTAAATTGAAGCTATTTCCTTTTTCGCTTAGAGATCGTGCTAAAGCTTGGTTTTCATCTTTGCGTAAAAATAGTATTGATTCATGGAATAAGTTCTAAGATGCTTTTATCTCTAAGTATTTTCCTCCTGCTAAGATCATCTCTCTTAGAAACAATATTATGAATTTTAAGCAACTTGATCATGAACATGTTGCACGAGCTTGGGAGAGGATGAAATTAATTATACGTAATTGCCCTACACATGGTTTGAATTTGTGGATGATTATACAAAATTTTTATGCCGGATTGAATTTTGCTTCTAGAAATCTTTTAGATTCGGCCGCGGGAGGCACATTTATATAAATCACTTTAGGAGAAGCTACTAAACTCCTAGATAATATTATGGTTAATTATTCTCAATGGCACACTGAAAGATCTACTAATAAGAAAGTGCATGCGATAGAAGAAATTAATATTTTGAGTGGAAAGATGGATGAACTTATGAAATTATTTGCTAATAAAGGTGTTTCTTCTGATCCTAATGATATGCCTTTGTCTACTTTGATTGAGAATAATAATGAATCTATGGATTTGAATTTTGTTGGTAGGAATAATTTTGGTAACAACGCGTATAGAGGTAATTTTAATCCTAGGCCGTATCCTAGTAATTCCTCCAATAATGATGGTAATTCCTACAACAATTCTTATGGAAATTTTCATAAGATTCCCTCTGAATTTGAGACTAGTGTTAAGGAGTTTATGAATTCGCAAAAGAATTTCAATGCTTTGCTTAAAGAAAAATTGCTTAAAGTTGATGAATTGGCTAGGAACGTTGAGAGAATTTCTCTTGATGTTGATTCTTTGAAACTTAGATCTAATCCACCTAAGCATGATATCAATAAGTCTCTCAAAGCCATGAGAATTTCCATTGATGAGTACAAAGAAAGAACCACTAGGATGCGTGCTAAGAAATATTGTTTTATGAAAGCGTGTTCTTCTAGTTTTCATGAAAATAAAGATGAAGATCTAAAAGTTATTCATGTGTCCCCTATTAAATCTTTGTTTTGCAATATGAATCTTGATAATGATGGGACTAAATATGATCCACCTTTACCTAGAAGGCGTTCCAAAAAATCAGAGTCTTTAGATCTTGATGCTAAAATTGTTAAAAGTGGGATTGAAGAGGTCAAAACTTTAAATATCAATGAATCCACTATTTTGGATTTCAAGGAATTTAATTATGATAATTGCTCTTTGATAGATAATATTTCCTTGTTACAATCCGTGCTAAATTCTCCACATGCTTATAGTCAAAATAAAGCTTTTACTAAACATATCGTTGATGCTTTGATGCAATCTTATGAAGAAAAACTTGAGTTGGAAGTTTCTATCCCTAGAGAACTTTATGATGAGTGGGAACCTACTATTAAAATTAAAATTAAATATCATGAATGCTATGCTTTGTGTGATTTGGGTGCTAGTGTTTCCACGATTCCAAAGACTTTGTGTGATTTGCTAGGTTTCCGTGATTTTGATGATTGCTCTTTAAACTTGCACCTTGCGGATTCCACTATTAAGAAACCCATGGGAAGAACTAATGATGTTCTTATTGTTGCAAATAGGAATTATGTGCCCGTAGATTTTATTGTTCTTGATATAGATTGCAATCCTTCATGTCCTATTATTGTTGGTAGACCTTTCCTTAGAACGATTGGTGCAATTATTGATATGAAGGAAGGGAATATTAGATTCCAATTTCCGTTAACAAAAGGTATGGAAAACTTCCCTAGAAAGAAAATTAAATTACCATATGAATCTATTATGAGAGCCACTTATGGATTGCCTACCAAAGATGGCAATACCTAGATCTATCTTCGCTTTTATGCCTAGCTAGGGGCGTTAAGCGATAGCGCTTGTTGGGAGGCAACCCAATTTTATTCTTTTCCTTGCTTTTTGCTCCTGTTTAGTAATAAATAATTTATCTAGCCTATGTTTTTGTTGTGTTTTTGTGTTTAATTAGTGTTTGTGCCAAGTAGAACCGTTGGGAAGACTTGGGGAAAGTCTTTTTGATCTTGCTGTAAAAAACAGAAACTTTAGCGCTCACGAGAATTGCTGCCATTTTTATTTGGAAAGTTCTGTTTAGTTAATTAATTTTGAAGATGATTATTAGATAAATTCCTCACGTCCAGCAATTTATTTTAGAATTTTTGGGGTTCCAGAAGTTTGTGTTAGCTACAGATTACTACAGATTGTTCTGTTTTTGACAGATTCTGTTTTTCGTGTGTTGTTTGCTTATTTTGATGAATATATGGCTAGTAAAATAGTTTATAAACCATATAGAAGTTGTAATACAATAGGTTTAACACCAATATAAATAAAGAATGAGTTCATTACAGTACCTTGAAGTGGTGTTTTGTTTTCTTTCGCTAACGGAGCTCACGAGAATTTCTACTTTGAGTTTTGTGTTGTGAAGTTTTCAAGTTTTGGGTAAAAGATTTGATGGATTGTGGAACAAGGAGTGTCAAGAGCCTAAGCTTGGGTATGCCCATGGCACCCAAAGATAATCTAAGGACACCTAAAAGCCAAAGCTTGGGGATGCCCCGGAAGGCATCCCGTCTTTCGTCTTCGTGCATCGGTAACTTTACTTGATGCTATATTTTTATTCACCACATGATATGTGTTTTGCTTGGAGCGTCTTTTATGAGTTGAGTGTTTTCTTTCTAGTTAACCACAATCATCCTTGCTGTACACACCTTTTGGGAGACACACACATGAATCAGAATTTATTAGAATACTCTATGTGCTTCACTTATATCTTTTGAGTTATATAGTTTTTGCTCTAATGCTTCACTTATATCTTTTAGGGCACGGTGGTGTATTTGTTTTATAGAAACTATTATTCTCTCATGCTTCACTTATATTATTTTGAGAGTCTTAAAAAGCATGGTAATTTACTTAAACTGGGAAATTAATTTTTGATTGTTCCATACTATATTATATTCTGTTTTGGACATTATTGGGCTTTATTATACACTTTTATATTATTTTTGGGACTAACCTATTGACCAGAGGCCCAGCCCAGAATTGCTGTTTTTTGCCTATTTCAGAGTTTGGCAGAAAAAGAATATCAAACGGAGTCCAAACGGAATGAAACCTTCGGGAACATGATTTTTGGAACGAACGTGATCCAGAGGACTTGGACCCTACATCAAGAAAGCAACCAAGAAGGCATGAGGTAGGGGGGCGCGCCTACCCCCCAGGTGCGCCCTCCACCCTCGTGGGGCCCACGTTGCTCCACCGACGTACTTCTTCCTCATATATATACCTACGTACCCCCAAACTACCAGATACGGAGCCAAAACCCTAATTCCACTGCCGCAACCTTCTGTACCCGTGAGATCCCATCTTGGGGCCTTTTCCGGAGCTCCGCTGGAGGGGGCATCGATCACAGAGGGCTTCTACATCAACACCATAGCCTCTCCGATGATGTGTGAGTAGTTTACTTCAGACCTTCAGGTCCATAGTTATTAGCTAGATGGCTTCTTCTCTCTTTTCGGATCTCAATACAATGTTCTCCCCCCTCTCTTGTGGAGATCTATTCGATGTAATCTTCTTTTGCGGTGTGTTTGTTGAGATCGATGAATTGTGGGTTTATGATCAAGTTTATCTATGAACAATATTTGAATCTTCTCTGAATTATTTTATGTATGATTGGTTATCTTTGCAAGTCTCTTCGAATTATCAGTTTGGTTTGGCCTACTAGATTGATCTTTCTTGCAATGGGAGAAGTGCTTAGCTTTGGGTTCAATCTTGCGATGTCCTTTCCCAATGACAGTAGGGGCATCAAGGCACGTATTGTATTGTTGCCATTGATGATAACAAGATGGGGCTTATATCATATTGCATGAGTTTATCCATCATGTCATCTTGCTTAAAGCATTACTCTGTTCTTTTGAACTTAATACTCTAGATGCATGCTAGATAGTGGTCGATGTGTGGAGTAATAGTAGTAGATGCAGGCAGGAGTCGGTCTACTTGTCTCGGACGTGATGCCTATATACATGATCATACCTAGATATTCTCATAACTATGCTCAATTCTGTCAATTTCTCAACAGTAATTTGTTTACCCACCGTAATACTTATGCTCTCGAGAGAAGCCACTAGTGAAACCTATGGCCCCCGGGTCTATTTTCCATCATATTAATCTTCCATCAACAAGCTATTTATTTTGCCGTTTTTATTTTGCTTTATTTACTTTGCATCTTTATCATAAAAATACCAAAAATATTATCTTATCATATCTATCAGATCTCACTTTCGTAAGTGACCGTGAAGGGATTGACAGCCCCTTTATTCCGTTGGTTGCGAGGATTTTATTTGTTTGCGTAGGTGTGAGGGACTCGCGCATGGCCTCCTACTGGATTGATGCCTTGGTTCTCAAAAACTGAGGGAAATACTTATGCTACTTTGTTGCATCACCCTTTCCTCTTCAAGGGAAAACCAACGCACTGCTCAAGAGGTAGTAGTGACCAATACCCAAAGGGTTTACTAGAGTCAATAATCTAGTTCATATCGCCATGTGATTAACACCAAAAGAGTACTAAGGTGTGATCATGTTTTGCTTGTGAGGGAAGTTTAGTCAACGGGTCTGCCACATTCAGATCCGTATGTATTTTGCAAATTTCTATGTCTACAATGCTCTGCATGGAGCTACTCGAGCTAATTGCTCCCACTTTTAATATGTATCCATACTGAGACTCAGAGTCATCCAGATCAGTGTTAAATCTTGCATCGACGTATCTCTTTATGATGAACTCTTTATCACCTCCATAACCGAGAAATATTTCCTTAGTCCTCTAAGGATAATTTTGACCGCTGTCTAGTGATCTACTCCTGGATCACTATTGTACCCCTTTGCCAAACTCATGGCAAGGTACACAATAGGTCTGGTATACAACATGGCATACTTTATAGAACCTATGGCTAAGGCATAGGGAATGACTTTCATTCTCTCTCTATCTTCTGCCGTGGTAGGGTTTTGAGTCTTACTCAACTTCATACCTTACAACTCAGGAAAGAACTCCTTCTTTGACTGATCCATTTTGAACTCCTTCAAAATCTTATTAAGGTATGTACTCATCGAAAGTCTTATCAAGCATCTTGATCTATCTTTATAGATCTTGATGCCCAATATGTAAGTAGCGTCACCGAGGTCTTTGAAAAACTCTTTTCAAACACTCTTTTATGCTTTCCAGAAAATTCTACATCATTTCCGATCAACAATATGTCATTCACATATACCTATCAGAAAGTCTGTAGTGCTCCCACTCACTTTCTTGTAAATACACACTTCACCAGAAGTCTGTATAAAACTATATGCTTTGATCAACTCATCAAAGCGTATATTCCAACTCCGAGATGCTTGCACTGGTCCATAGATGGATCGCTGGAGCTTGCACACTTTGTTAGCAGCTTTAGGATTGAGAAAACCTTCTGGTTGCATCATATACAACTCTTCTTTAATAAATCCAATGAAGAATACAGTTTTGACATCCATTTGCCAGATTTCATAAAATGCGGCAATTGCTAGCATGATTCGGACAGACTTTAAGCATCGATACGAGTGAGAAAATCTCATCATAGTCAACACCTTGAACTTGTCGGAAACCTTTTGTGACAATTCGAGCTTTGTAGATAGTAACACTACTATCAGTATCCGTCTTCCTATTGAAGATCCATTTACTCTCAATGGCTCGCAGATCATCGGGAAAGTCAATCAAACTCCATACTTTGTTCTCATACATGTATCCCATCTCAGATTTCATGGCCTCAAGCCATTTCGCGGAATCTGGGCTCATCATCGCTTCGTCATAGTTCGTAGGTTCGTCATGGTCTAGTAACATGACTTCCAGAATAGGATTACCATACCACTCTGGTGTGGACCGTACTCTGGTTGACCTACAAGGTTCGGTGTAACTTGATCTGAAGTTTCATGATCATCATCATTAGCTTCCTTACTAATTGGTGTAGGAATCACTGGAACTGATTTCTGTGATGAACTACTTTCCAATTTGGGAGAAGGTATAATTACCTCATCAAGTTCTAGTTTCCTCCCACTCACTTTTTTCGAGAGAAACTCCTTCTCTAGAAAGGATCCATTCTTAGCAACAAATATCTTGCCTTTGGATCTATGATAGAAGGTGTACCCAACGGTTTCTTTTGGGTATCCTATGATGACGCACTTCTCCGATTTGGGTTCGAGCTTACCATTTTGAAACCTTTTCACATAAGCATCGCAACCCCAAACTTTAAGAAACGACAGCTTTGGTTTCTTGCCAAACCATAGTTCATACAGTGTTGTCTCAACGGATTTAGATGGTGCCCTATTTAACGTGAATGAAGCTGTCTCTAATGCATAACCCCCAAAACGATAGCGGTTAAGTGGTAAGAGACATCATAGATCGCACCATATCTAATAAAGTACGGTTACGACGTTTGGACACACCATTACGCTGTGGTGTTCCAGGTGGCGTGAGTTGTGAAACTATTCCACATTGTTTTAAATGAAGGCCAAAACTCGTAACACAAATATTCGCCTCCACAATCAGATCATAGAAACTTTATTTTCTTGTTACGACGATTCTCCACTTCACTCTGAAATTCTTTGAACTTTTCAAATGTTTCACACTTGTGTTTCATCAACTAGATATACCCATTGTGAAGGTCAGAAAATAACGATACCCGCCGCGTGCCTCAACACTCATTGGACTGCATACATCGGTATGTATTATTTCCAATAAGTCATTGGCTCACTCCATTGTTCCGGAGAACGAAGTTTTAGTCATCTTGCCCATGAGGCATGGTTCGCAAGTATCAAACGATTCATATTCAAGTGATTCCAAAAGCCCATCTGCATGGAGTTTCTTCATGCGCTTTATACCAATATGACCTAAACGGTAGTGCCACAAATATGTTGCACTATCATTATCAACTTTGCATATTTTGGCATCAATATTATGAATATGTGTATCACTACGATCAAGATTCAATAAACCATTTACATTTGGGTGTATCCCTATAGACGGTTTTATTCATGTAAACAGAACAACAATTATTCTCTGACTTAAATGAATAACAGTATCGCAATAAACATGATCCAATCATATTCATGCTCAACGCAAACACCAAATAACATTTATTTAGGTCCAACACTAATCCCGAAGGTAGAGGAAGTGTGCGATGGTGATTTTATCAACCTTGGAATTACTTCCAACACACATCGTCACCTCGCCCTTAGCCAGTCTCTATTTATTTTGCAACTCTTGTTTTTGAATTACTAATCTTAGCAACTCAACCGGTATCAAATACCCTAGGGTTACTATGAACACAAGTAAAGTACACATCAATAACATGTATATCAAATATACTTTTGTTCACTTTGCCATACTTCTTATCCGCCAAGTATTTGGGTAGTTCCGCTTCCAGTGACCATTCCCTTTGAAGTAGAAGAACTAAGTATCAGGCTTAGGTCTAGCTTTGGGCATCTTCACGGGAGTGGCAACTTGCTTGTCATTCTTCTTGAAGTTCCCTTTCTTTTCCTTTGCCATTTTTCTTGAAACTAGTGGTCTTGTCAACCATCAACACTTGATGCTTTTTCATGATTTGTACCTTTGCCAATTTCAGCATCGCGAAGAGCTCGGGAATCGTTTTTGTCATCCCTTGCATATTATAGTTCATCACGAAGTTCTAGTAGCTTGGTGACAGTGACTAGAGAACTCTGTCAATCACTATCTTATCTGGAAGATTAACTCCCACTTGATTCAAGCGATTGTACTACCCAGACATTCTGAGTACAAGCTCACTGGCTGAGCCATTCTCCTCCATCTTGTAGGCAAAGTCCTTGTCAGAGGTCTCATACCTCTCGACATGGGCATGATTCTGAAATACCAATTTCAACTCTTGAACATCTTATATGATATGTGGTGTTCAAAACATTTTTGAAGTCTCGGTTCTAAGCCGTAAAGCATGGTGCACTAAACTATCAAGTAGTCATCATATCGAGCTTGTCAAACGTACATAACGTCTGCATCTGCTCCTGCAATAGGTCTGTCACCTAGTGGTGCATCAAGGACATAATTCTTCTGTGCAGCAATGAGGATAATCCTCAGATCATGGACCCAGTCCGCATCATTACTACTATCATCTTTCAACTTAGTTTTCTCTAGGAACATATCAAAAACACAGGGGAGCTACAACACGAGCTATTGATCTACAACATAGATATGTAAATACTATCATGACTAAGTTCATGATAAATTAAGTCCAATTAATCATATTACTTAAGAACTCCCACTTATATAGACATCCCTCTAGTCATCTAAATGATCACGTGATCCATATCAACTAAACCATGTCCGATCATCACGTGAGATGGAGTAGTTTTCAATGGTGAACATCTCTATGTTGATCATATCTACTATATGATTCATGTTCGACCTTTCGGTCTCAGTGTTCTGAGGCCATATCTGCATATGCTAGGTTCATCAAGTTTAACCTGAGTATGCTGCACGTGCAAAACTAGCTTGCACCTGTTGCATGTGAACGTAGAGCTTATCACACCCAATCATCACGTGGTGTCTCGGCACGACGAACTCTAGCAACGATGCATACTCAGAGACAACACTTATACCTTGAAATTTAGTGAGGGGTCATCTTATAATGCTACCGCCGTACTAAGCAAAATAAGATGCATAAAGGATAAACATCACATGCAATCAAAATATGTGACATGATAGGCGATCATCATCTTGTGCCTTTGATCTCCATCTCCAAAGCACCGTCATGATCTCCATCGTCACTGGCTTGACACCTTGATCTCCATCATAGCATCATTGTCGTCTCGCCAACTACTGCTTCCACGACTATCGCTACCGCTTAGTGATAAAGTAAAGCAATTACATGGCGATTGCATTTCATACAATACAGCGACAACCATAAGGCTCCTGCCAGTTGCCGATAACTTTTACAAAACATGATCATCTCATACAACAATTTATATCTCATCACGTATTGACCATATCACATCACAACATGCCCTGCAAAAACAAGTTAGACGTCCTCTATTTTGTTGTTGCAAGTTTCACGTGGCTGCTATGGGCTTCTAGCAAGAACCGTTCTTACCTACGCATCAAAACCACAACGATTTTTCGTCAAGTGTGATGTTTTAACCTTCAAGAAGGACCGGACGTAGTCAAACTCGATTCAACTAAAGTTGGAGAAACAGACACCCGCTAGCCACCTCTGTGTGAAGCACGTCGGTAGAACCAGACTCATGAACGCGGTCATGTAATGTCGGTCCGGGCCGCTTCATCCAACAATACCGCTGAATCAAAGTAAGACGTTGGTGGTAAGAAATATGACTATTATCGCCCACAACTCTTTCTGTTCTACTCGTGCATATATCATCTACGCATAGACCTGGCTTGGATGCCACTGTTGGGGAATGTAGTAATTCAAAAAATTCCTACGATCACGCAAGATCTAACTAGGAGATGCATAGCAGTGAGAGGGGAGAGTGTGTTCACGTACCCTCGTAGACCGAAAACAGAAGCGTTTAGTAACGCGGTTGATGTAGTCGAATGTCTTCAAGATCCAACCTATCCAAGTACCGAACGTACAACACCTTCGTGTTCAGCACTGATGTCTACTACACAACCTTCTTATTGTAGACGTTGTTGGGCCTCCAAGTGTAGAGGTTTGTAGGACAGTAGCAAATTTCCCTCAAGCGGATGACCTAAGGTTTATCAATCCGTGGGAGGCGTAGGATGAAGATGGTCTCTCTCAAACAACCCTGCGACCAAATAGCAAAGAGTCTCTTGTGTCCCCAACACACCCAATACAATGGTAAATTGTATAGGTGCACTAGTTCGGTGAAGAGATGGTGATACAAGTGCAATATAGAAGGTAGATATAGGTTTTTGTAATCTGAAAATATAAAAACAGCAAGGTAACTAATGGTAAAAGTGAGCACAAATGGTATTGCAATGCGTTGAAACAAGGCATAGGGTTCATACTTTCACTAGTGCAAGTTCTCTCAACAATAATAACATAATTGGATCATATAACAATCCCTCAACATGCAACAAAGAGTCACTCCAAAGTCACTAAGAGCGGAGAACAAATGAAGAGATTATTATAGGGTACGAAACCGCCTCAAAGTTATCCTTTCTGATCGATCTATTCAAGAGTCCGTAGTAAAATAAGACGAAGCTATTCTTTCTGTTCGATCTATCCTAGAGTTCGTACTAGAATAACACCTTAAGACGCAAATCAACCAAAACCCTAATGTCACCTAGATACTCTAATGTCACCTCAAGTATCCGTGGGTATGATTATACGATATGCATTACACAATCTCAGATTCATCTATTCAACTAACACAAAGAACTTCAAAGAGTGCCCCAAAGTTTCTACCGGAGAGTCAAGACGAAAACGTGTGCCAACCCCTATGCATAAGTTCACAAGGTCACGGAACTCGCAAGTTGATCACCAAAACATACATCAAATGGATCACGTGAATATCCCATAGTCATCACAGATAAGCACATGCAAGACATACATCAAGTGTTCTCAAATCCTTAAAGACTCAATCCGAGAAGATAACTTCAAAGGGAAAACTCAATCCATTACAAGAGATTAGAGGGGGAGAAACATCATAAGATCCAACTATAATAGCAAAGCTCGCGATACATCAAGATCGTGCCGAATCAAGAACACGAGAGAGAGAGAGAGATCAAGCACGTAGCTACTAGTACATACCCTCAGCCCCAAGGGTGAACTACTCCCTCCTCGTCATGGAGAGCACCGGGATGATGAAGATGGCCACTGGTGAGGGATCCCCCCTCCGGTAGGGTGCTGGAACAGGGTTCCGATTGGTTTTTGGTGGCTATAGAGGCTTGCGGCGGCGAAACTCCCGATCTAGGTTATTTTCTAGAAGTTTGGGGTTATATAAGAGGTGTTGGCGTTGGGAACAATCCAGGGGGTTCCATGAGGCGGCCACAAGGCTGGGGACGCGCCCAGGGGGTAGGGCGTGCCCCCACCCTCGTGGTGGCCTCGGGACTCTTCTGGTCCATCTCCGATGCTCCGTGGGCTTCTTCTCGTCCAAAAATGATCTCCGTAAATTTTCATGTCAATTGGACTCCATTTGATATTCCTTTTCTGCGATACTCAAAAACAAGGAAAAAACAGAAACTGGCACTGGGCTCTAGGTTAATAGGTTAGTCCAAAAAATCATATAAAATATTATATACATGCATATATAACATCCTAGATGGATAATATAATAGCATGGAACAATAAAAAATTATAGATACGTTGGAGACGTATGAAGCATCCCCAAGCTTAATTCCTGCTCCTCCTCGAGTAGGTAAATGATAAAAACAGAATTTTTGATGTGGAATGCTACCTAACATATTCATCAATGTAATCTTCTCTATTGTGGCAAGAATATTCAGATCCATAAGATTCAAGACAAAAGTTTAATATTGACATAAAAACAATAATACTTCAAGCATACTAACCAAGCAATTATGTCCTCTCAAAATAACATAGCCGAAGAAAGCTCATCACATGGGACAATGCTCTAATAATGATGATCATCACACTTCTATTTATTTACAACTCAAAAATTACAACTCGATACTAGAACAAAATATGACTCTATATGAATGCCTCCGGCGGTGTACCGGGATGTGCAATGATTCAAGAGTGACATGTATAAAAATTATGAGCGGTGGCTTTGCCACAAATATGATGTCAACTACATGATCATGCAAGGCAATATGACAATGATGAAGTGTGTCATAATAAACGAAACGGTGGAAAGTTGCATGGCAATATATCTCGGAATGGCTATGGAAATGCCATAATAGGTAGGTATGGTGGTTGTTTTGAGGAAGATATAAGGAGGCTTATGATAGAGTGTATCGTATCATGGGGTTTGGATGCACTGGCGAAGTTTGCACCAACTCTCGAGGTGAGAAAGGGCAATGCATGGTACCCAAGAGGCTAGCAATGATGGAAGGGTGAGAGTGCGTATAATCCATGGACTCGACATTAGTCATAAAGAACTCACATACTTATTGCAAAAATCTACAAGTCATCAAAACCAAGCACTACGCACATGCTCCTAGGGGGATAGATTGGTAGGAAAAGACCACCGCTCGTCCCCGACCGGCACTCATAAGGAGGACCATCATAGAAACACCTCATGCTTCAAATTTGTTACACAACGGTTACCATACGTGCATGCCACGGGACTTGCAAACTTCAACACAAGTATTTCTAAAATTCACAACTACTCAACTAGCATGACTCTAGTATCACCATCTTCATATCTCAAAACAATCATAGGGGATCAAACTTCTCATAGTATTCAATGCACTTTATATGAAAGTTTTTATTATATCCTTCTTGGATGCCTATCATATTAGGACTAAATTCATAACCAAAGCAAATTACCATGTTGTTCTAAAGACTCTCAAAATAATATAAGTGAAGCATAAGAGTTCATCTATTTCTTCAAAATAAAACTACCGTCGTGCTCTAAGAGATATAAGTGAAGCACTAGAGCAAACGACAAACTACTCCAAAAGATATAAGTGAAGATCAATGAGTAGTCGAATGATTATGCAACTATGTGAAGACTCTCTAACATTTAAGAATTTCAGATCTTGGTATTTTATTCAAACAGCAAGCAAAACAAAATAAAATAAAATGAGATTGCAAGGATAGCACATATCATGTAAAGAAGCAAAAACTTAGGCTCAACCAAAACTGACCTGTAGAGACCCGACCTCAGACGGTCAAGCCTCTGTGTATCTGTGCCATCCCTGGATCGGTATGCTGGCACAAACAATACATCAATGTATATATCAAAGTGCAATCACATGTATAAATAACGTAAAACTGATATATACCTCATAAGTCTCAGCGGAAACAAACAATCGGGTGTGGAGTCCCATCAACGCCATCGGCAGGTTGAGTGTAGACCGTAACCCAATCAACGAAACTCACTCGTTGTATATAAAATCCTGCAACATGATACGTTGCAGCCGTGTAGGTCAGTACATTGAATGTACCGGCAAGATCACCATAAGAGAAAACAGATGATAAACTATACTATATGCAGTATGGCTTTGTGGCTCTGTATCTGAGTTTTTTTTGCGTAAAAGCTGGTTTTATTTTCCCTACATCAAAGGAATTATCCAAAGTCTGTACTACGGAGTTTTCTATCATGACATGGTTCCGCCAACCGATGTCTCACAACCCAAATCATCATAAGTTGCCCACAATTAAGTTATGAGTCTGGTGTTGAGAGTTCCGAGATAGATACAAGTCCAGAGGCTCAAATTGTCCGTAACCGGGCACACGGCTAATCGATTAGGTTTTTAACCCTCTGCAGAGGTTTGTACACTTTACCCGCAAGATTCGATCCCTCTTTTTATGTTCCCGCACTTCAGGGTGTTTGAGAACAAGATGACCGAAACATGGTCTTCCGAAGAGTTCCTCTGACCACTGTCCGGTGCTCATCCAATCCAACCGTAGTTCTACATCTGCTAGCACCGTCCCAGCCAGAGTCACAACTAAGGTCAACCAAGCCAGAGCCCATAGTGACTTGCGGTTGCACAGGTAAGCTTCCGGGCATGAAGTATTCTTCCATCTCTTTGAGTCTGGGTGAAGCTTTCCGCAAGATGTCATGGCGCTTCTCCATGCATCCCGGCCAACCACTGGTTTCTCCAGGGTGCCCGTCAATCGTCCTTCACCCAGTAGTGTGTATTGAATTCTTGTCTCGAGTCTCGAAATCTTGAATAGTCCTGAAGATGCAGTCCTTGCCGGTGCCATCATGAAGTTGTCGCCATTGACGTAGAGTCCTCCTTCTTCACACCACTCTCATGCACTCACACCAAACCCCATCTACTATAGCGTAGCATTAAAACTATATAACGTCCCGGGCTTGATAACAGGGAGATGGGTTCCTACCTCATGCATTCTACTCAACTACAAGAAGTCAATATCACTACTGGAGGGATTATTGAAAGTGTGCTACTACATGCAAATAAAACATAGGTATGAAAAACATGGTCAAAGTGAACTTGCCTGGTATTACTTGATGAAGATAATAACGCTCTTAGAATCTTTGATAAACTATTCGTCACTCCGAGAAAATCTATATAATCAAACATAGTATTCACATAAGCAATCAATTCTAGCAATCAATACTATCAATCAAAATAACACTCAACTAAAAAAATAAAATAAAGAAAACAATAATGAAATCAAAGAAGACCAAAATAAATATCCAAAGAAAACTTTAAAGAAAACTAGGGAAAACCAACACACTATCAACCAATAACTTTCATAACCACACTAAATTAATCTAAACAATTTTCTTAACAGAAAATAAAACCTCTTTCCATTAAAACAACAGAAATAAATTATCTAAAATAATTTCTAGCAACAATAACTACAATACTAGCTATTACATACACTATATACTAGCTATGCTAAAACTGAAATCCTAAACAGTAGCAAAACTAATAAAAATAATTTCTAAAATCATGTGCTGAAGTCTAACATATATATATTTCAATCAACAAAACTTTGCGAAAAGAATTAATTAAATCTAAACAAAACTTACTAAGTTACAAGCAAAACAAAACTACATAGAAAACAATACAGTTTTTTCACTAAAAACCTAATTTAAAGAAATAAATAAAACACTATAATCTACTGGATAGGCAAAAGTCCTAGTGACCGGGAGCAAAAAGAATCAACTTAAAATATACTTTCAAACTCAAGTTATGGCCAAAATAGTGTTTGAGGCAAATTCATGCAAATTCAAACTACAACTACTCAAATTGAAATCCAAGTACACAAATAGAAACTTCAACAAATTTGTGACAAAGTGCAAAAAGAATCAATCAATTTGGATCTAAAACATAAAAGTTATAAGCAATATAAAATCAGAACTATTCTGTTTTTAAAGCAGAAACGAAAATAAAAAACTAACGGGCGCTACGGGGGTGTGCGAGCTGAAACTAAACAGCGCTCGGGCGGAAACTAACCGAAACGCGTACGGCCTAAAAGAGAAAGACCGATCGGCTAAACCGACTATACCTGAACCGATCTAAACCGAATAAAAACCGGAACTAAACCGATCTATAAACAGAAAACCAAACCGTTCGTTAGATCTAATATGGCGCGTCAATAACAGATCGGACGGTGAAGGGGAAGTGGAGAGCTCACCGCGAGGAAGGTCGACGGTGAGCGGCTCGTACGTCGTCGGCAGCGGCGCTCCGATCGTCGGCGGGCTCCGGCGAGGGTACGGGCGGACGCAGCGTTCGACGGCGAGTCCACCGGTGGTCGAGATGGTGCCGTAGGTGGATGGAGGAGGTCGGCGGCGAGGTCGAGGCGACGCTTGCGTTCGGGGGTCGTTGGTGGCGGCGCTCCGGTGGGTTTTGGGCTCGCGTGAGCGCATGGGGAGGTGCGGAAGAGCGAGGGGGTTATGGTGGTGGTCTCAAGTGGCGGCTAGGTGGTCGGGGTGGTGAGGTAAGGCAACAATGGTGCGGCGGAGGCGCTCGGATCCGGCGAGAAATCGGGGAGGCAGCTGAGGTTCTTGGTGCGGGGAAAGCAGGGGAACTGGTCGAGCGAGAGGGGTATTTCTATGGGGAGGCCGACTTGGGAGAGGGGGCGAATCAGGGAGAGGATCCCGCGATCTCCGGGATGCGGCGGCGGCCGCTGCGCGATCTTGCTGCGGCGGTTGCGTGCGGAGGAGGAAGAAGGCCGCGGGTGCGCCGAGCTGGGCCAGTGGGCCGTATGTGAGGGGAGAGGGAGGGGACCTGTTGGGCTTCGGCCGTTATATATATATATAAGCACACACAAGAAAATAAAGGAAAAACAATAAGAATTTTATATAGACATATTATATACCAAATTTTTTTGAATAAAATTTCCTAAAACATGAACATATTTTCAGAGGCAAATAAAATCTACAAAAAATTCAAATAAAGCAAATAGTGGTACTGTTGCATTAAAACCCAACAAAAATCATTTTTAAAATACCAAAATGACTTCCAAATTATTTTCTCCTAATTTTCCATTGAAGGGAATCATTTTACCCTTATTTCCATTTATTTAATTTTAGGAGAAAAATAATTTGATTAAAAGTCAAATAACTCCTAAATGGTTTTGAATTTGAATTTCAAACCACTTCCAACTCTATTTCTTATAATTTGAAGAAGTCATTTTATCTCCTCTCATGAAAATCATTGAGTTGCATAAAGCTTCTGAATTTGAAATATGTCCAAATGGAATTCAAATCTTTTCAAAACCCTTTTTCATTTCAAATGGAAGAAGTCATGTCTTCTTCACTCTAGGGTTTTGTGTTTGAATTCTTGGAGATAAAGATGCAAGGGGAAAGTTTGGGAAAGTCATTTCATTCCCTCTCATTCAACTTTCAAAAAGTTTGAAATTCCACTCAATTTCACACAATCAATCACACAACAATCAAACAAACAATCATAAATATCTATTTAATATAACATTCCAAAATTTAGAATTTTGGGATGTTACAAACCTACCACACTTAAAATGAATCTCGTCCTCGAGATTCGAAGAGGCTAGCAAGAAAAGGTTAGGGTTTGGGGGTCTTCTAGCAATGCCATTGATTGGAATGGTCTAGTGTGCTACCACACTTAAAAGCAGGGTTATGGTCCCGTCCAAAACTCATGTGCTCATTCCTTTGGGTTGACGGTGTCGGTCTTCTCATATTCCCTGGAATAACTCTTTCACTGGTGCTCTCCTAGTAGGGGCATGACATTTTTCTCAAAATCTTGTGTCCTCTCAATCCCGGCGAGGTTCTTCCGAAGAGTGGGTCTTCGTATATGACATGTCTGTCGTCAATACTAAGAAACTATCGGAGCCTCCTGGTGGTCAACAATTTATGGCTTCTCCTGTAGGAAAAATGGTCGGGGTTGAATCTCACCGTATATCCTACGATTGGCAACGGTGTCCTGGTACATGGATCAATCATCCTACCATTCTATGGTTTTGGCTTATCGTGTCGACACTCTTCTAAGGTTTTCAAGGCTCTTTGATTTTCCCATCAACATATGATAGTTCATGATAGAAGTCTCCGGTATGGGGGCCAATCCATCCCTTACTTGAACCATTACTACATATGCACACATCGAATAACGTATTCTAACACTTGGGCATACTCACAAGCATTGCAGAATTTCTCTTGTCAACGAATTGAGTTCGAATAAATCCATTGTTTGTGCAAGATGAACGAGACATCTAACGTTTCTTCACAACCCTCGGGTTTTCGTATCCTCCTAAAAATGTTGGCTGATTAACTCAGAGTTTTCTTCCAAAATATCTTCCTTCAGCAAGAGTGTGCTTTCTTCTTATTAACTCCTGGGCCTGTGGGTTATGGCCCACTTCAACTCTTGTACAATTTTAACTCATCTATTCGAGGATTATCATTCGATATTCCAACATTACATCTCCTTTAAATCCAATAGTACTTCTTCCCTCATACCCTTGTGGTGACGGTCATACAAAACTCCAACTTATTTGGTCCAGCTCCCTTCTATGGACCGTCACGAATAACACATTTCTTTCTTCATTGATCCTGTGTCTTTATGGAGTACTACCGCAAAAAATGCACTAGTTTATCCATAAATCATATTATTTTCATATCAAATCTTTTATTACATCCTTAACCATTTTTCGTAAATCCAAATTCCAAAAAGTACTTTATTACAAATGCTGCCACCCACATGGTTTGGTATGGTCAGGCATTACGTCCAACTTTATTAATCTTTTCTCCTTGGGGATTCTTTAGTCCCACTGGAATTGTGCGACATGTGCCTTGAAATCTTCAATCTTCTGTTTCATCGTGGTGGCCTTGAGCTTCATCTCCATCATCTCTGCATGCACTTCTCTTAGGTATTCTTGAGTTTAACGGAGTCTTGCTTCAAGTATTTCTCCGATCTGGCGTATGGCTTCCATGGCTGCTTCACGAACAGCGTCTAAGAAAGTTGCTTTTGGTACACGTGAGATGAAAAAGTACTGCCCCATCGTCGTTGGGCAAACTCCTTTAATATGGTGGAGGTGTACCTCCACATACAAAAGTTCCACTCCCTTTTGCATGAAGGGGTAGCCTTTGTAGACTGCATCTCCTTCAAGGTGAATATGCTTCATCATGTCCTTCGGGATCTTCGGGTAATCATAATCACTTGTCAGGGTCATGATCGTTTCCAGGCCCTTAAGGAAAGACTCATAAAGGGTCGTCATCTGCAGTTGTAAAACAAAAAATGGTGCTCAGAATAAGGTACATATCTCCTTGGGTACACATTCATATCATCCAAACAAAACTTCAAACTCAATTTCCACCATCCATTTTATGCATCACAACTCATTTTCTTCCATGTTCACCTAGAATATTAATTTCCAAGATAAAGCATAACAACTCCTTAAAGCCTTTCAGCATATGACATATCAACTTTATTGAGTCATGAATTATTACAATCTCTGAGTAATCTATTACATAACTCAACCCCGCGTTCTCATGAAAAAATGTTTTCGATACTACCCTTATTACTGATATCAACATCTCCACTACTCAGCTCCAGCTTTCTCATGATTTGTACAATCCCTAGCAAAATGTCCTGCTTCCTTGCAGTGAAAATAAATAACTTCCGGCTGCTTGATCGTATCGCTGGCGTTGTTGAGTCTAGAAAATGTTTTGAGTCTTATAGGGTTATATATATATATATCAGAGAGTAGGATTCTTTTTACTCCTCAGTCCCTTCGTCGCTCTAGTGAGGCCTCCTGACGTAGAGTTTTGACTCTTCTCTCCTAAAATTTCACGATTTTTTTTAGGATCACGCAGGTATCTTGGAATCGTTCCGATGGTTTTGTGACGAGAACATTGTTCTTGGTGCCTCCTGACATTTAGGGGTTGTGGCAGAGTCCCGGGGAGTTGAGCTCCGAGGTGTTGTCGCCACAATTTTATCGTTACAGTTCTGGAATACCTGAGTTTCGCCGACATCGAAAATCTCTTTTATGCAGTTGTTGGTGAGATAACCTCGACGCCACCCAGTACTGGGGTGGGAGTTCGGGAGTATTGCCATAACTCATATAATGGATGCTTTTCGAAGGTTGAGGTAAATGATTTTCGAAGGTTTTTTGGTTATGTGTTGAAGGATGGATACAGCTGGATGTAGGATTTGCTAGTTTTGGGTGAGATATTATGCTTCCCCTGTAGCCCCAACACCTGATTGCATAACCAGATAGTTTCGGGAGTTTATAAGTGGGAATTCAAGTAGCTCTTAGGATATCTTTCCGACAGATGCATGATATGAGATTGGGGTTCGACGTCTAGTGGTCCGCCTATCCTCGGTTGGTTTTATAGTGGTCTCGTTGTGTCTTAAAGAGTCCTTGACTATGCTGACTCGAGGACGCTTCGTATGTCATGTGCACTGCCTTGTACATGATGGTGCTGTACGATCGAGCCCGTGCGGGCCCCACCACGAAAACTTCGGACGAAATCTCTATCATATGTTTGTTTCGTCTTATTCTGCAAGTGTGACGCCCGGGGTAATTAAGCTACAGTGACCCTCTGCTAATGATGCCACGTCACCTCGTTTATAGTTGCTAATCTCGAGTTAGTTCGAAACCGACTCAAATTCAAATTCAAAAAAATAGGCAACCAATAAAAGTTTTCAAATATTAAAACTAAAATGTTCGGAGTGAACCAAATATTGCATAGATAATTATGGGGGAAAAACCACACATGCATAAAATGTTTAAATAATATGAGATGGGTAAAACAGCAGCAAAACAATTATTTTAAATGCTTTTAAATACTAAACAAATGTTAATCTAGTTTATATAATCACCAAACTTTTTGGAGTAGGTGGCCTATGTTGTTATGCTAATTTAGGAGTAGGAGTTATATTTTTGTAAAGCTATTTCGCTAACTAAAATAAATAAAATAGAAAAGGGAAAATAATAAAAACAGAAGAAAACAAAAGAAATTAAAAGCCCCCCCCCTCACTGGGCCTCGGCCCAGCTGGCCATCCAACTGGGCCAACCCACCTAGCCCAGCCGGCCCACCCCCGGCTATAACCCCCCCCACTACCAGAAACCCTAACCCCATTCCCCCACTCTCCCCATGATTCCCTCCCCCCCCCCCGAAAATATCCCCCTCTCCCCCGACTAGATCGGGATCGAGGGAGGAGGACCTCGCCGCCGCCCAGAGCCACCCCTCCATCGCTGACGTCCTCCTCATCTCCGCCTCGCCATTCGCCGCCCTCCGCCTCAACCTCCCCTGCGCGTCTCCCTCGCCCCTCCCCGATCTAGATCGAGGGAGACGGCGCCTCGGCCCCGCCGCCTCACCCCTGCGCCCGATGCAAGCCGGCGTCGGCGCCGCCCCTCCCGGACTCCTCGCCCCTCCTCTCCCTCGCGCGGCGCCCAGCTGAAGCCGCGGCCTCGCCTCGTCGTCGACCCGACGCCATTCGCCGTCGCTGCCACCTCGCCCCCGTCGTCGATCTACCTCGTCGGACCACCCCGAGCCCGCTGTCTGTCCCTACAGCATCGCTGTGAGCTCCGCCACCCCCCATGTGCCTTCCCGAGCTCGGATACGAGCTCCTGCATGTCCTCCCCACCACCCGTAACTCCGGCCACCGCTCCCCTCGCCGCCTCCGCCGCGCTTGTCGCCGTCCCCTGCCCGGCGCCACTCCGGCCGCCTCACGGCCCGTCGCGTCGCTGCTCCGGCCGCGGCCACGAGCCATGCGCCGACGCCCACGCCTTCCCGGTCCGGCGCCGTGGACGCTGCCGCGCCGCCGGCCACGCCCTGCCGTGGCCCGCCTCCCCTCTCGCCTGCAGCCGACGCCCAGCCCGCCTCGCCGGCGCTGGCGCGCGCGCCTGCGGCGGCCGCCCGGGTTCGCCCGTTAACGGGTGGCGCCCGCGGCCTGCACCCAGCGCCCGCAAGGCCCCCCTGGCCGTATGACGAACGGGGCCCCCGCCCAGAACAAAAAAAAGATTTAAAAAAAGAGAGAGGATTTTTTTTTAAAAAAATAATTATTAAAAATAAATAAACTTAATTA
The DNA here is from genome assembly GCF_056163025.1 of Triticum urartu. Lineage (NCBI taxonomy): Eukaryota > Viridiplantae > Streptophyta > Magnoliopsida > Poales > Poaceae > Triticum > Triticum urartu. Next base: position 203,832,043 of record NC_141875.1, on the reverse strand, counting down.
ATTAATTGATTAATTAAATTAATTAAGTTAATTAATCCTAGTTAATTAATCTAAATCTGTTAGTTTAATTGAACAGTAGTTTGATTAGCCTAATCCCTAATTAACTAAAACAGTCAATGACACGGGGGTCCCACCCCTGTTGACCAGTCAAACGTTGACTGGTCAGCTGGGTCCCCCTGGCCCACTTGTCAGCCTTTGTGTACATTCTGTGTACACAGGGCTGGGTACCCATAGCATTTTGTCTATTAATTTTGAATTAGTAATAATTTCAGAAAATGAATAAAACTTTGAAAAATCATATAAAATAATATGTAACTCGGATGGAGAAACTTTGTACATGAAAGTTGCTCAGAACGATGAGACGAATTCGGATACGCAGCCCGTTCATCCGCCACGCATCCCTAGCATCGCGAACACGCAACTTTCCCCCTCCGGTTCGTCTGTCCGAAAACGCGAAACACCGGGGATAATTTCCCGGATGTTTCCCCCCTTCACCGGTACCACCTCGTACCGCGTTAGGGCACACCTAGCATCACGCTTTGTCATGTCATGCATCGTCATGCATTTGTTTGCATTATATTTATTGTTTCTTCCCCCTCTTCTCTCGCTAGACACCGAGACCGACGCTGCTGCTACCCAGTACGACTACGGAGTTGACGACCCCTCTCTCTTGTCTGAGCAACCAGGCAAGCCCCCCCTTTTGATCACCAGATATCGCCTACTCTTCTCTATACTGCTTGCATTAGAGTAGTATAGCATGTTACCGCTTTCCGTTATTCCTATCCTGATGCATAGCCTGTCCTTGCTACTACTGTTGTTACCATTACCTGCTATCCTACTGCTTAGTATAGGATGCTAGTGTTCCATCAGTGGCCCTACACTCTTGTCCGTCTGCCATGCTATACTACTGGGCCGTGATCACTTTGGGAGGTGATCACGGGCATATACGATTTACTTTACACAGTTACATTACCTGTGATACTGTTCGGAGATGGGGGCTGAAGGGGCAGGTGGCTCCATCCCGGTAGAGGTGGGCCTGGGTTCCCGCCGGCCCCCGACGGTTACTTTGAGGCGGAGCTGCAGGGCAGGTTCAGACCACCTAGGAGATAGGTGGGCCTGGCCCTGGTCGGCGTTCGCGGATACTAACACGTTTAACGAGATCTGGGTATTTGATATGAGTCTGGCCATTTGGTCTATACGCACTAACCATCTACGTGGGAGTAGTTATGGGTATCCCGGCGTCGTGGTATCAGCCGAAGCCTTCGTGACGTCAGCAACGGAGCGGCACGCGCCGGATTGGACTGGAACGCCACTAGGCTAGGTCTGCTTCCGGCCGCCCACGCAACGTGCAGGTGTGCTAAGGGCGATGGGCCCAGACCCCTGGGCGCTTAGGTTTAGACCGGCGTGCTGACCTCTCTGTTGGTCTAGGTGGGGCTGCGACGTGTTGATCTTCCGAGGCCGGGCATGACCCAGGAAAGTGTGTCCGGCCAAATGGGATCAAGAGTGTTGGGGTATGTGGTGCACCCCTGCAGGGAAGTTAATCTATTCGAATAGCCGTGATCTTCGGTAACAGGACGACTTGGAGTTGTACCTTGACCTTATGACAACTAGAACCAGATACTTAATAAAACACACCCTTCCAAGTGCCAGATACAACCGGTGATCGCTCTCTCACAGGGCGACGAGGGGAGGATCATCGGTTAGGATTATGCTATGCGATGCTACTTGGAGGACTTCAGTCTACTCTCTTCTACATGTTGCAAGACGGAGGCTGCCAGAAGCGTAGTCTTTGAAAGGATTAGTTATCCCCCTCTTATTCTGGCATTCTGCAGTTCAGTCCACATATGATACCCTTACTTCATTTGATACCCATGCATATGTAGTGTAGCTCCTTGCTTGCGAGTACTTTGGATGAGTACTCACGGTTGCTTTCTCCCCCTTTTCCCCCTTTCCTTTCATTCTGGTTGTCGCAACCAGATACTGGAGTCCAGGAGCCAGACGCCACCGTCGACGACGACTCCTACTACACCGGAGGTGCCTACTACTACGTGCTGCCCGCTGACGACGACCAGGAGTAGTTTAGGAGGATCCCAGGCAGGAGGCTTGCGCCTCTTTCGATCTGTATCCCAGTTTGTGCTAGCCTTCTTAAGGCAAACTTGTTTAACTTATGTCTGTACTCAGATATTGTTGCTTTCACTGACTCGTTTATGATCGAGCTCTTGTATTCGAGCCCTCGAGGCCCCTGGCTTGTAATATGATGCTTGTATGACTTATTTTATTTGTAGAGTTGTGTTGTGATATCTACCCGTGAGTCTTTGATCTTGATCGTACACATTTGCGTGCATGATTAGTGTACGGTCAAATCGGGGGCGTCACAAGTTGGTATCAGAGCCGACTGCCTGTAGGAATTCCCCTTCCACACTCCTTGGCCGAAGTTGAGTCTAGACATTACAAAAACTTTTACTAACATGGTCGTGTGCCTTACGGGCCCACGTCGCCATTTGGGTGGTATTAGAATCTTTTACTCCTTATCTATACTCTGGGACTCTGATCTCTCTTCTATTCGGGTTAAATGAAATTTGCTAAATCTAACATTAGGCTCTCGTTATCACTTTCACCCGGAGAGCCCCTTATTACTGAGGATCGTCTGCTGCACATGAAGACCCTGAAGATACTCTCCGCGGTTAACCCGAGAACTTGTCTTCATCGCGTTTGCAATTCCCCTTCCACCGTCAACCCTTATGGATAACTACTTGCAGTTGTTATTCTTACATTCATCCCCAGTTGGTCTTGTTATTACAAGATACCCCGAAATACTCGTCGTTGTTTCGATAATCCTTTGAGCTTATTGCCTTGCTGTTCTTTGTCACCTGAATACCCCTATGGATAATTCTCGCACTTATCGAGTATCCGCTTATCCCCAGTTGTTCATATGCTTTTCAAAATACTTGGAAATACTACCCGATCTTCCGAGTATCCTCCTCAAACTATTGCTCGGCAAATACTTGTCTGCTTGCAATATGGATGCTTTCCATATGTGTAGCAATATTCATTAGTATCCTTTGTCACCATCATTTTGATCCTATCGATTCAACATGTGTGTGAAAGCACGCAATCATCAGTTGATCCTTTTAAATTATCTTCCTGGCTCAGACGTCATTTTAAACATGAGCTGGTTCTTAACCAATCAATGCCTTGATCGGTTGTGCTTCTAAGTCTATTAAACTTATTCATTTTCAATCAGAGCGTTTGCTCCTGATCCCTTGATTTGAAAATCATAATTCCTTTGTTATTTAAACGTTGAATTATTCAGATGTTCTGTAAAACGATGCATTTGCATTCTTTCTTCCTCTGATTGGGTATCGGTACTCACATCAGCTCCATTGTGGATCACCATATCCACTGTTGGATTATTATCCGACAATGTCCTTCATAATTAATCACCTTGTGAGTTCTTTCTCCGATACATAATGCCTTTGGTAAATTGTATCCTCTGTTTTGCTAACCATGCTCTACTTTCGAGCTTGTGATATTTACCCTTGAAACTTGTGGTATATGTTTCTAAGAAACCCCGATGGGTTGAACCTATACAACCTTCTCTAAAACCGTGTGAACTCGAAAGTTTTCACGAGTCATACACTTCTAGTATTTTGCCAAATGAAATTTCAACACTACAACTTCTTCGAAAGTGAGAAGTGAATGAAAGGTTATGCATTGGAGAAGTGGGAGTCGACCTTGGACCTTTGTGTTCATGCCCATGGACATGATGTAGATCCTATCATGGAAGCTTCTTGTAATAATAATTATTTCCTTAATATAATATCCTTTGGTATTGGTGAATTGATCCTTTGCAAGCGTGGTTCCGACCATATGTTCTTCTTAGATCCCATTTCTCGGGCAAGTTTAAGCACTTGTCTTCTGTGGATCAATACACCATTCTAACCTTTACTTTGATCTTTCGTCGAGTATTACCCCCTTTGGTATCTCGAGATTATCACAGAACTGCATAACTTCTTATGCGTTCTTCATCAAGTATTACATTCTCACTGATTCCAATTTTTTTTCTTTCTTTCTTTCACGGGCTGTGAGTTATTAAACACTCAAAGACACCGATAACTGAGCCGAGTCCACACTACGGTTCAACAACTCTTAGTAATCTTCTTTAAGTACGAGTTTGTACCCGATCACGCCATTCCTAGCCTGTTTGGCTATATCATTGTCTTGATGATTTTAACTGTGCTATCTGGTCCTTCTTCTCGGAGCACAATTTTTGATGATGAGCTAAGCTTACGTTGATTTTTCTCGTCATATCATTTCGCCTTGAACAACAAGCTTGATTTTCGAGTTTGTGTCATACCCTTGGTTTCAGTAACCTTTCGCTTCATCATTCCTTTGGCTTGATGTCATCACCGTCCGATTACATCTTCATGAAATCTCTCAACAATTGTGTCGTGATCATCATCGGCATTCTGAGCTCTTCCAGGATGTCAATTGAGTTCATGATGAGAAATACCATCCTTGCCCTCGATGATCTGTATTATCATCGACCACTTTATTGACTTCCCTCCAACACAAACTTGTCGTGTTTTGTGTTATACCTTGAGTTCCTTGCTATCCAGCATCTATTCTTCTTTACCTTGGAGTATTACCCTTTATATGTCAAGAGTGTGGCAAGAAATTCACCACCCTTAAGAATTCTTGACACAAGTGATACTTATTAACATCACCATTCTTTCCTTGGTCCTCGTGTTGTTTCTAACCGGAAAACCGACAAATGGTCTGTGAGGTGTAAATTCTAAACTTCTAGCAACCCTATTGCTTTGAAGTTATTGGTCTACAGTTTCATTCTAAGTTTATTGCTTATTGAATCATCATTCGAACATTTGATCGTGCTACCTAGTCCAGATTCCTGGGTGCACCCTTCTATCATTGTTCAGTTGTGTATGTTTCCCTCGAGCATACATCATTATATCATTTGATCCGCCAAATGATTATCTCCTTGTTCACATAATTGTGGAAATCCATCTTTTTGGAATTCTCGATGAATGGTCGCTGAGTCCATCATCCGCATCCTCATCTTCTCCTTGGTTAATGATGAACTATTGTTTCGAAACTTGCTTCTATAGTTCATTTCCCGAGAATCTTACAATGTCATCCCGTCAATTGTGTTACACCTTTTCTTCTCAGACATCCTGAGTCTGACATATCCTAACACCAATCAGATCTGAATCTCGGTTCGATATGATGGTTGGGATATATTTCCAAGAGTTATAACAATGGTCTTTATGTGACCGGTAAGGTGATGTCATGCGTAGCGCACCGGGCCGGAGGACCCATTGTTATAGTTTTCCTTTTTAGCAAGGTTAATCATTCTTCCATGAGGAAATCGTAAGACTTATTCTATATGTTGTTCTTGATGAATCATTTGTGTATCCAAGTTCGATCTTTGTTTGAAGACCAAGTCAATGCTATCTCGAAGCATGTCTGTGGCACTCCGATTTTCAACAAGGACGTTTGAAGCCCAATACTAAATGTTTCTTGCTCAGTTATCCAAACACCGCTGTATGGGCAATGTCATGAAATTTCTCTCCCCTTGCCTAAAGGGTTTTCTGCTTTCTATCATGTCATGGATATCATGCTCTCCTCGTCCTTGGGAAAGAAATACCCGTGGAATATGTGTTTAAACACATTTCCCTTTCCATTGTTCTGTTTAACCTAATGATCACGTTTTCCTTTTTCATTGGTTTGTTTGACCTCTCTTGTGATCTATATAATCTAAGCAGTAGTTTTCTCCTACTTAGGTAAACACCTCGGTGTACAATTCTGTCAGTAAGACCCTGTTACTATTGTTGAAAACTTTCTGGTAACCGTCGATGGACGAGAACTCTACCTATTGGTCCGCCTCGTTCAACGAGCAGGAAAATGGTTCTCTTCGTCCCTTGCCCTTGGTACCGATGTTGTTGCCGACATAACCGACAGACTATCCTCTGACATGCCTTGCTTTCATGATCGTGCAATACGTCACCGCCCTTCCTGCTTTTAACCCACATGGTGGGCCCATAACCCACAGTTCCACAGGATCGAAACCTGACTCTCCTATACACCCTGTTGCCAAAGTTATTCCTAGAGCTTAACTTCGTATGTAATTTGCGAGCCACCTTCCTAGTGATCAATTCTGGTACCGGACACAACACTTATTCCCGTTGCTCTGAACCCCATTCACACTCTGTTTCAGGCAATGAACGATTGCCTATCCGCTTGAAACTTCTTATTGCACCGTCTTACTTTGCTCTCGATGTGTTTCATTTGTTCAACTCGAGAGATACTCGTATGTTCATACTTGGGTAACCCCTAGAAGATTTTCCCTTGTAACATCCTATCGTTGTAGAGCTGCCCCTTACCTATTCGTAAGTACGATGGAGATCCCGAAGAAAGGATGAAAAATTGATCATGGTGACTTGAAGCAGTGAAATGAAGACTTCAACGAAAGGGATCAACCTCTTCGAAAGGGCAGCCAAGACCGAGGAGACTCGTTAGGTTTTTCGCTACCAGCACCTTCGCCCCATACTCCACCGCTTAAATCTCGGGACGAGATTTCTTGTAGTGGAGGAGAATTGTGACGCCCGGGGTAATTAAGCTACAGTGACCCTCTGCTAATGATGCCACGTCACCTCGTTTATAGTTGCTAATCTCGAGTTAGTTCGAAACCGATTCAAATTCAAATTCAAAAAAATAGGCAACCAATAAAAGTTTTCAAATATTAAAACTAAAATGTTCGGAGTGAACCAAATATTGCATAGATAATTATGGGGGAAAAACCACACATGCATAAAATGTTTAAATAATATGAGATGGGTAAAACAGCAGCAAAACAATTATTTTAAATGCTTTTAAATACTAAACAAATGTTAATCTAGTTTATATAATCACCAAACTTTTTGGAGTAGGTGGCCTATGTTGTTATGCTAATTTAGGAGTAGGAGTTATATTTTTGTAAAGCTATTTCGCTAACTAAAATAAATAAAATAGAAAAGGGAAAATAATAAAAACAGAAGAAAACAAAAGAAATTAAAAGCCCCCCCCCTCACTGGGCCTCGGCCCAGCTGGCCATCCAACTGGGCCAACCCACCTAGCCCAGCCGGCCCACCCCCGGCTATAACCCCCCCCCCCCCCCACTACCAGAAACCCTAACCCCATTCCCCCACTCTCCCCACGATTCCCTCCCCCCCCCCCACGAAAATATCCCCCTCTCCCCCGACTAGATCGGGATCGAGGGAGGAGGACCTCGCCGCCGCCCGGAGCCACCCCTCCATCGCTGACGTCCTCCTCATCTCCGCCTCGCCATTCGCCGCCCTCCGCCTCAACCTCCCCTGCGCGTCTCCCTCGCCCCTCCCCGATCTAGATCGAGGGAGACGGCGCCTCGGCCCCGCCGCCTCACCCCTGCGCCCGATGCAAGCCGGCGTCGGCGCCGCCCCTCCCGGACTCCTCGCCCCTCCTCTCCCTCGCGCGGCGCCCAGCTGAAGCCGCGGCCTCGCCTCGTCGTCGACCCGACGCCATTCGCCGTCGCTGCCACCTCGCCCCCATCGTCGATCTACCTCGTCGGACCACCCCGAGCCCGCTGTCTGTCCCTACAGCATCGCTGTGAGCTCCGCCACCCCCCATGTGCCTTCCCGAGCTCGGATACGAGCTCCTGCATGTCCTCCCCACCACCCGTAACTCCGGCCACCGCTCCCCTCGCCGCCTCCGCCGCGCTTGTCGCCGTCCCCTGCCCGGCGCCACTCTGGCCGCCTCACGGCCCGTCGCGTCGCTGCTCCGGCCGCGGCCACGAGCCATGCGCCGACGCCCACGCCTTCCCGGTCCGGCGCCGTGGACGCTGCCGCGCCGCCGGCCACGGCCTGGCGTGGCCCGCCTCCCGTCTCGCCTGCAACCGACGCCCAGCCCGCCTCGCCGGCGCTGGCGCGCGCGCCTGCGGCGGCCGCCCGGGTTCGCCCGTTAACGGGTGGCGCCCGCGGCCTGCACCCAGCGCCCGCAAGGCCCCCCTGGCCGTATGACGAACGGGGCCCCCGCCCAGAACAAAAAAAAGATTTAAAAAAAGAGAGAGGATTTTTTTTAAAAAAATAATTATTAAAAATAAATAAACTTAATTAATTAATTGATTAATTAAATTAATTAAGTTAATTAATCCTAGTTAATTAATCTAAATCTGTTAGTTTAATTGAACAGTAGTTTGATTAGCCTAATCCCTAATTAACTAAAACAGTCAATGACACGGGGGTCCCACCCCTGTTGACCAGTCAAACGTTGACTGGTCAGCTGGGTCCCCCTGGCCCACTTGTCAGCCTTTGTGTACATTCTGTGTACACAGGGCTGGGTACCCATAGCATTTTGTCTATTAATTTTGAATTAGTAATAATTTCAGAAAATGAATAAAACTTTGAAAAATCATATAAAATAATATGTAACTCGGATGGAGAAACTTTGTACATGAAAGTTGCTCAGAACGATGAGACGAATTCGGATACGCAGCCCGTTCATCCGCCACGCATCCCTAGCATCGCGAACACGCAACTTTCCCCCTCCGGTTCGTCTGTCCGAAAACGCGAAACACCGGGGATAATTTCCCGGATGTTTCCCCCCTTCACCGGTACCACCTCGTACCGCGTTAGGGCACACCTAGCATCACGCTTTGTCATTTCATGCATCGTCATGCATTTGTTTGCATTATATTTATTGTTTCTTCCCCCTCTTCTCTCGCTAGACACCGAGACCGACGCTGCTGCTACCCAGTACGACTACGGAGTTGACGACCCCTCTCTCTTGTCTGAGCAACCAGGCAAGCCCCCCCTTTTGATCACCAGATATCGCCTACTCTTCTCTATACTGCTTGCATTAGAGTAGTATAGCATGTTACCGCTTTCCGTTATTCCTATCCTGATGCATAGCCTGTCCTTGCTACTACTGTTGTTACCATTACCTGCTATCCTACTGCTTAGTATAGGATGCTAGTGTTCCATCAGTGGCCCTACACTCTTGTCCGTCTGCCATGCTATACTACTGGGCCGTGATCACTTTGGGAGGTGATCACGGGCATATACGATTTACTTTACACAGTTACATTACCTGTGATACTGTTCGGAGATGGGGGCTGAAGGGGCAGGTGGCTCCATCCCGGTAGAGGTGGGCCTGGGTTCCCGCCGGCCCCCGACGGTTACTTTGAGGCGGAGCTGCAGGGCAGGTTCAGACCACCTAGGAGATAGGTGGGCCTGGCCCTGGTCGGCGTTCGCGGATACTAACACGTTTAACGAGATCTGGGTATTTGATATGAGTCTGGCCATTTGGTCTATACGCACTAACCATCTACGTGGGAGTAGTTATGGGTATCCCGGCGTCGTGGTATCAGCCGAAGCCTTCGTGACGTCAGCAACGGAGCGGCACGCGCCGGATTGGACTGGAACGCCACTAGGCTAGGTCTGCTTCCGGCCGCCCACGCAACGTGCAGGTGTGCTAAGGGCGATGGGCCCAGACCCCTGGGTGCTTAGGTTTAGACCGGCGTGCTGACCTCTCTGTTGGTCTAGGTGGGGCTGCGACGTGTTGATCTTCCGAGGCCGGGCATGACCCAGGAAAGTGTGTCCGGCCAAATGGGATCAAGCGTGTTGGGGTATGTGGTGCACCCCTGCAGGGAAGTTAATCTATTCGAATAGCCGTGATCTTCGGTAACAGGACGACTTGGAGTTGTACCTTGACCTTATGACAACTAGAACCAGATACTTAATAAAACACACCCTTCCAAGTGCCAGATACAACCGGTGATCGCTCTCTCACAGGGCGACGAGGGGAGGATCATCGGTTAGGATTATGCTATGCGATGCTACTTGGAGGACTTCAGTCTACTCTCTTCTACATGTTGCAAGACGGAGGCTGCCAGAAGCGTAGTCTTTGAAAGGATTAGTTATCCCCCTCTTATTCTGGCATTCTGCAGTTCAGTCCACATATGATACCCTTACTTCATTTGATACCCATGCATATGTAGTGTAGCTCCTTGCTTGCGAGTACTTTGGATGAGTACTCACGGTTGCTTTCTCCCCCTTTTCCCCCTTTCCTTTCATTCTGGTTGTCGCAACCAGATACTGGAGTCCAGGAGCCAGACGCCACCGTCGACGACGACTCCTACTACACCGGAGGTGCCTACTACTACGTGCTGCCCGTTGACGACGACCAGGAGTAGTTTAGGAGGATCCCAGGCAGGAGGCTTGCGCCTCTTTCGATCTGTATCCCAGTTTGTGCTAGCCTTCTTAAGGCAAACTTGTTTAACTTATGTCTGTACTCAGATATTGTTGCTTTCACTGACTCGTTTATGATCGAGCTCTTGTATTCGAGCCCTCGAGGCCCCTGGCTTGTAATATGATGCTTGTATGACTTATTTTATTTGTAGAGTTGTGTTGTGATATCTACCCGTGAGTCTTTGATCTTGATCGTACACATTTGCGTGCATGATTAGTGTACGGTCAAATCGGGGGCGTCACAAGTTGGTATCAGAGCCGACTGCCTGTAGGAATTCCCCTTCCACACTCCTTGGCCGAAGTTGAGTCTAGACATTACAAAAACTTTTACTAACATGGTCGTGTGCCTTACGGGCCCACGTCGCCATTTGGGTGGTATTAGAATCTTTTACTCCTTATCTATACTCTGGGACTCTGATCTCTCTTCTATTCGGGTTAAATGAAATTTGCTAAATCTAACATTAGGCTCTCGTTATCACTTTCACCCGGAGAGCCCCTTATTACTGAGGATCGTCTGCTGCACATGAAGACCCTGAAGATACTCTCCGCGGTTAACCCGAGAACTTGTCTTCATCGCGTTTGCAATTCCCCTTCCACCGTCAACCCTTATGGATAACTACTTGCAGTTGTTATTCTTACATTCATCCCCAGTTGGTCTTGTTATTACAAGATACCCCGAAATACTCGTCGTTGTTTCGATAATCCTTTGAGCTTATTGCCTTGCTGTTCTTTGTCACCTGAATACCCCTATGGATAATTCTCGCACTTATCGAGTATCCGCTTATCCCCAGTTGTTCATATGCTTTTCAAAATACTTGGAAATACTACCCGATCTTCCGAGTATCCTCCTCAAACTATTGCTCGGCAAATACTTGTCTGCTTGCAATATGGATGCTTTCCATATGTGTAGCAATATTCATTAGTATCCTTTGTCACCATCATTTTGATCCTATCGATTCAACATGTGTGTGAAAGCACGCAATCATCAGTTGATCCTTTTAAATTATCTTCCTGGCTCAGACGTCATTTTAAACATGAGCTGGTTCTTAACCAATCAATGCCTTGATCGGTTGTGCTTCTAAGTCTATTAAACTTATTCATTTTCAATCAGAGCGTTTGCTCCTGATCCCTTGATTTGAAAATCATAATTCCTTTGTTATTTAAACGTTGAATTATTCAGATGTTCTGTAAAACGATGCATTTGCATTCTTTCTTCCTCTGATTGGGTATCGGTACTCACATCAGCTCCATTGTGGATCACCATATCCACTGTTGGATTATTATCCGACAATGTCCTTCATAATTAATCACCTTGTGAGTTCTTTCTCCGATACATAATGCCTTTGGTAAATTGTATCCTCTGTTTTGCTAACCATGCTCTACTTTCGAGCTTGTGATATTTACCCTTGAAACTTGTGGTATATGTTTCTAAGAAACCCCGATGGGTTGAACCTATACAACCTTCTCTAAAACCGTGTGAACTCGAAAGTTTTCACGAGTCATACACTTCTAGTATTTTGCCAAATGAAATTTCAACACTACAACTTCTTCGAAAGTGAGAAGTGAATGAAAGGTTATGCATTGGAGAAGTGGGAGTCGACCTTGGACCTTTGTGTTCATGCCCATGGACATGATGTAGATCCTATCATGGAAGCTTCTTGTAATAATAATTATTTCCTTAATATAATATCCTTTGGTATTGGTGAATTGATCCTTTGCAAGCGTGGTTCCGACCATATGTTCTTCTTAGATCCCATTTCTCGGGCAAGTTTAAGCACTTGTCTTCTGTGGATCAATACACCATTCTAACCTTTACTTTGATCTTTCGTCGAGTATTACCCCCTTTGGTATCTCGAGATTATCACGGAACTGCATAACTTCTTATGCGTTCTTCATCAAGTATTACATTCTCACTGATTCCAATTTTTTTTCTTTCTTTCTTTCACGGGCTGTGAGTTATTAAACACTCAAAGACACCGATAACTGAGCCGAGTCCACACTACGGTTCAACAACTCTTAGTAATCTTCTTTAAGTACGAGTTTGTACCCGATCACGCCATTCCTAGCCTGTTTGGCTATATCATTGTCTTGATGATTTTAACTGTGCTATCTGGTCCTTCTTCTCGGAGCACAATTTTTGATGATGAGCTAAGCTTACGTTGATTTTTCTCGTCATATCATTTCGCCTTGAACAACAAGCTTGATTTTCGAGTTTGTGTCATACCCTTGGTTTCAGTAACCTTTCGCTTCATCATTCCTTTGGCTTGATGTCATCACCGTCCGATTACATCTTCATGAAATCTCTCAACAATTGTGTCGTGATCATCATCGGCATTCTGAGCTCTTCCAGGATGTCAATTGAGTTCATGATGAGAAATACCATCCTTGCCCTCGATGATCTGTATTATCATCGACCACTTTATTGACTTCCCTCCAACACAAACTTGTCGTGTTTTGTGTTATACCTTGAGTTCCTTGCTATCCAGCATCTATTCTTCTTTACCTTGGAGTATTACCCTTTATATGTCAAGAGTGTGGCAAGAAATTCACCACCCTTAAGAATTCTTGACACAAGTGATACTTATTAACATCACCATTCTTTCCTTGGTCCTCGTGTTGTTTCTAACCGGAAAACCGACAAATGGTCTGTGAGGTGTAAATTCTAAACTTCTAGCAACCCTATTGCTTTGAAGTTATTGGTCTACAGTTTCATTCTAAGTTTATTGCTTATTGAATCATCATTCGAACATTTGATCGTGCTACCTAGTCCAGATTCCTGGGTGCACCCTTCTATCATTGTTCAGTTGTGTATGTTTCCCTCGAGCATACATCATTATATCATTTGATCCGCCAAATGATTATCTCCTTGTTCACATAATTGTGGAAATCCATCTTTTTGGAATTCTCGATGAATGGTCGCTGAGTCCATCATCCGCATCCTCATCTTCTCCTTGGTTAATGATGAACTATTGTTTCGAAACTTGCTTCTATAGTTCATTTCCCGAGAATCTTACAATGTCATCCCGTCAATTGTGTTACACCTTTTCTTCTCAGACATCCTGAGTCTGACATATCCTAACACCAATCAGATCTGAATCTCGGTTCGATATGATGGTTGGGATATATTTCCAAGAGTTATAACAATGGTCTTTATGTGACCGGTAAGGTGATGTCATGCGTAGCGCACCGGGCCGGAGGACCCATTGTTATAGTTTTCCTTTTTAGCAAGGTTAATCATTCTTCCATGAGGAAATCGTAAGACTTATTCTATATGTTGTTCTTGATGAATCATTTGTGTATCCAAGTTCGATCTTTGTTTGAAGACCAAGTCAATGCTATCTCGAAGCATGTCTGTGGCACTCCGATTTTCAACAAGGACGTTTGAAGCCCAATACTAAATGTTTCTTGCTCAGTTATCCAAACACCGCTGTATGGGCAATGACATGAAATTTCTCTCCCCTTACCTAAAGGGTTTTCTGCTTTCTATCATGTCATGGATATCATGCTCTCCTCGTCCTTGGGAAAGAAATACCCGTGGAATATGTGTTTAAACACATTTCCCTTTCCATTGTTCTGTTTAACCTAATGATCACGTTTTCCTTTTTCATTGGTTTGTTTGACCTCTCTTGTGATCTATATAATCTAAGTAGTAGTTTTCTCCTACTTAGGTAAACACCTCGGTGTACAATTCTGTCAGTAAGACCCTGTTACTATTGTTGAAAACTTTCTGGTAACCGTCGATGGACGAGAACTCTACCTATTGGTCCGCCTCGTTCAACGAGCAGGAAAATGGTTCTCTTCGTCCCTTGCCCTTGGTACCGATGTTGTTGCTGACATAACCGACAGACTATCCTCTGACATGCCTTGCTTTCATGATCGTGCAATACGTCACCGCCCTTCCTGCTTTTAACCCACATGGTGGGCCCATAACCCACAGTTCCACAGGATCGAAACCTGACTCTCCTATACACCCTGTTGCCAAAGTTATTCCTAGAGCTTAACTTCGTATGTAATTTGCGAGCCACCTTCCTAGTGATCAATTCTGGTACCGGACACAACACTTATTCCCGTTGCTCTGAACCCCATTCACACTCTGTTTCAGGCAATGAACGATTGCCTATCCGCTTGAAACTTCTTATTGCACCGTCTTACTTTGCTCTCGATGTGTTTCATTTGTTCAACTCGAGAGATACTCGTATGTTCATACTTGGGTAACCCCTAGAAGATTTTCCCTTGTAACATCCTATCGTTGTAGAGCTGCCCCTTACCTATTCGTAAGTACGATGGAGATCCCGAAGAAAGGATGAAAAATTGATCATGGTGACTTGAAGCAGTGAAATGAAGACTTCAACGAAAGGGATCAACCTCTTCGAAAGGGCAGCCAAGACCGAGGAGACTCGTTAGGTTTTTCGCTACCAGCACCTTCGCCCCATACTCCACCGCTTAAATCTCGGGACGAGATTTCTTGTAGTGGAGGAGAATTGTGACGCCCGGGGTAATTAAGCTACAGTGACCCTCTGCTAATGATGCCACGTCACCTCGTTTATAGTTGCTAATCTCGAGTTAGTTCGAAACCGATTCAAATTCAAATTCAAAAAAATAGGCAACCAATAAAAGTTTTCAAATATTAAAACTAAAATGTTCGGAGAGAACCAAATATTGCATAGATAATTATGGGGGAAAAACCACACATGCATAAAATGTTTAAATAATATGAGATGGGTAAAACAGCAGCAAAACAATTATTTTAAATGCTTTTAAATACTAAACAAATGTTAATCTAGTTTATATAATCACCAAACTTTTTGGAGTAGGTGGCCTATGTTGTTATGCTAATTTAGGAGTAGGAGTTATATTTTTGTAAAGCTATTTCGCTAACTAAAATAAATAAAATAGAAAAGGGAAAATAATAAAAACAGAAGAAAACAAAAGAAATTAAAAGCCCCCCCCCTCACTGGGCCTCGGCCCAGCTGGCCATCCAACTGGGCCAACCCACCTAGCCCAGCCGGCCCACCCCCGGCTATAACCCCCCCCCCCCACTACCAGAAACCCTAACCCCATTCCCCCACTCTCCCCACGATTCCCTCCCCCCCCCCCACGAAAATATCCCCCTCTCCCCCGACTAGATCGGGATCGAGGGAGGAGGACCTCGCCGCCGCCCGGAGCCACCCCTCCATCGCTGACGTCCTCCTCATCTCCGCCTCGCCATTCGCCGCCCTCCGCCTCAACCTCCCCTGCGCGTCTCCCTCGCCCCTCCCCGATCTAGATCGAGGGAGACGGCGCCTCGGCCCCGCCGCCTCACCCCTGCGCCCGATGCAAGCCGGCGTCGGCGCCGCCCCTCCCGGACTCCTCGCCCCTCCTCTCCCTCGCGCGGCGCCCAGCTGAAGCCGCAGCCTCGCCTCGTCGTCGACCCGACGCCATTCGCCGTCGCTGCCACCTCGCCCCCGTCGTCGATCTACCTCGTCGGACCACCCCGAGCCCGCTGTCTGTCCCTACAGCATCGCTGTGAGCTCCGCCACCCCCCATGTGCCTTCCCGAGCTCGGATACGAGCTCCTGCATGTCCTCCCCACCACCCGTAACTCCGGCCACCGCTCCCCTCGCCGCCTCCGCCGCGCTTGTCGCCGTCCCCTGCCCGGCGCCACTCCGGCCGCCTCACGGCCCGTCGCGTCGCAGCTCCGGCCGCGGCCACGAGCCATGCGCCGACGCCCACGCCTTCCCGGTCCGGCGCCGTGGACGCTGCCGCGCCGCCGGCCACGCCCTGCCGTGGCCCGCCTCCCCTCTCGCCTGCAGCCGACGCCCAGCCCGCCTCGCCGGCGCTGGCGCGCGCGCCTGCGGCGGCCGCCCGGGTTCGCCCGTTAACGGGTGGCGCCCGCGGCCTGCACCCAGCGCCCGCAAGGCCCCCCTGGCCGTATGACGAACGGGGCCCCCGCCCAGAACAAAAAAAAGATTTAAAAAAAGAGAGAGGATTTTTTTTAAAAAAATAATTATTAAAAATAAATAAACTTAATTAATTAATTGATTAATTAAATTAATTAAGTTAATTAATCCTAGTTAATCAATCTAAATCTGTTAGTTTAATTGAACAGTAGTTTGATTAGCCTAATCCCTAATTAACTAAAACAGTCAATGACACGGGGGTCCCACCCCTGTTGACCAGTCAAACGTTGACTGGTCAGCTGGGTCCCCCTGGCCCACTTGTCAGCCTTTGTGTACATTCTGTGTACACAGGGCTGGGTACCCATAGCATTTTGTCTATTAATTTTGAATTAGTAATAATTTCAGAAAATGAATAAAACTTTGAAAAATCATATAAAATAATATGTAACTCGGATGGAGAAACTTTGTACATGAAAGTTGCTCAGAACGATGAGACGAATTCGGATACGCAGCCCGTTCATCCGCCACGCATCCCTAGCATCGCGAACACGCAACTTTCCCCCTCCGGTTCGTCTGTCCGAAAACGCGAAACACCGGGGATAATTTCCCGGATGTTTCCCCCCTTCACCGGTACCACCTCGTACCGCGTTAGGGCACACCTAGCATCACGCTTTGTCATGTCATGCATCGTCATGCATTTGTTTGCATTATATTTATTGTTTCTTCCCCCTCTTCTCTCGCTAGACACCGAGACCGACGCTGCTGCTACCCAGTACGACTACGGAGTTGACGACCCCTCTCTCTTGTCTGAGCAACCAGGCAAGCCCCCCCTTTTGATCACCAGATATCGCCTACTCTTCTCTATACTGCTTGCATTAGAGTAGTATAGCATGTTACCGCTTTCCGTTATTCCTATCCTGATGCATAGCCTGTCCTTGCTACTACTGTTGTTACCATTACCTGCTATCCTACTGCTTAGTATAGGATGCTAGTGTTCCATCAGTGGCCCTACACTCTTGTCCGTCTGCCATGCTATACTACTGGGCCGTGATCACTTTGGGAGGTGATCACGGGCATATACGATTTACTTTACACAGTTACATTACCTGTGATACTGTTCGGAGATGGGGGCTGAAGGGGCAGGTGGCTCCATCCCGGTAGAGGTGGGCCTGGGTTCCCGCCGGCCCCCGACGGTTACTTTGAGGCGGAGCTGCAGGGCAGGTTCAGACCACCTAGGAGATAGGTGGGCCTGGCCCTGGTCGGCGTTCGCGGATACTAACACGTTTAACGAGATCTGGGTATTTGATATGAGTCTGGCCATTTGGTCTATACGCACTAACCATCTACGTGGGAGTAGTTATGGGTATCCCGGCGTCGTGGTATCAGCCGAAGCCTTCGTGACGTCAGCAACGGAGCGGCACGCGCCGGATTGGACTGGAACGCCACTAGGCTAGGTCTGCTTCCGGCCGCCCACGCAACGTGCAGGTGTGCTAAGGGCGATGGGCCCAGACCCCTGGGCGCTTCGGTTTAGACCGGCGTGCTGACCTCTCTGTTGGTCTAGGTGGGGCTGCGACGTGTTGATCTTCCGAGGCCGGGCATGACCCAGGAAAGTGTGTCCGGCCAAATGGGATCAAGCGTGTTGGGGTATGTGGTGCACCCCTGCAGGGAAGTTAATCTATTCGAATAGCCGTGATCTTCGGTAACAGGACGACTTGGAGTTGTACCTTGACCTTATGACAACTAGAACCAGATACTTAATAAAACACACCCTTCCAAGTGCTAGATACAACCGGTGATCGCTCTCTCACAGGGCGACGAGGGGAGGATCATCGGTTAGGATTATGCTATGCGATGCTACTTGGAGGACTTCAGTCTACTCTCTTCTACATGTTGCAAGACGGAGGCTGCCAGAAGCGTAGTCTTTGAAAGGATTAGTTATCCCCCTCTTATTCTGGCATTCTGCAGTTCAGTCCACATATGATACCCTTACTTCATTTGATACCCATGCATATGTAGTGTAGCTCCTTGCTTGCGAGTACTTTGGATGAGTACTCACGGTTGCTTTCTCCCCCTTTTCCCCCTTTCCTTTCATTCTGGTTGTCGCAACCAGATACTGGAGTCCAGGAGCCAGACGCCACCGTCGACGACGACTCCTACTACACCGGAGGTGCCTACTACTACGTGCTGCCCGCTGACGACGACCAGGAGTAGTTTAGGAGGATCCCAGGCAGGAGGCTTGCGCCTCTTTCGATCTGTATCCCAGTTTGTGCTAGCCTTCTTAAGGCAAACTTGTTTAACTTATGTCTGTACTCAGATATTGTTGCTTTCACTGACTCGTTTATGATCGAGCTCTTGTATTCGAGCCCTCGAGGCCCCTGGCTTGTAATATGATGCTTGTATGACTTATTTTATTTGTAGAGTTGTGTTGTGATATCTACCCGTGAGTCTTTGATCTTGATCGTACACATTTGCGTGCATGATTAGTGTACGGTCAAATCGGGGGCGTCACAAGTTGGTATCAGAGCCGACTGCCTGTAGGAATTCCCCTTCCACACTCCTTGGCCGAAGTTGAGTCTAGACATTACAAAAACTTTTACTAACATGGTCGTGTGCCTTACGGGCCCACGTCGCCATTTGGGTGGTATTAGAATCTTTTACTCCTTATCTATACTCTGGGACTCTGATCTCTCTTCTATTCGGGTTAAATGAAATTTGCTAAATCTAACATTAGGCTCTCGTTATCACTTTCACCCGGAGAGCCCCTTATTACTGAGGATCGTCTGCTGCACATGAAGACCCTGAAGATACTCTCCGCGGTTAACCCGAGAACTTGTCTTCATCGCGTTTGCAATTCCCCTTCCACCGTCAACCCTTATGGATAACTACTTGCAGTTGTTATTCTTACATTCATCCCCAGTTGGTCTTGTTATTACAAGATACCCCGAAATACTCGTCGTTGTTTCGATAATCCTTTGAGCTTATTGCCTTGCTGTTCTTTGTCACCTGAATACCCCTATGGATAATTCTCGCACTTATCGAGTATCCGCTTATCCCCAGTTGTTCATATGCTTTTCAAAATACTTGGAAATACTACCCGATCTTCCGAGTATCCTCCTCAAACTATTGCTCGGCAAATACTTGTCTGCTTGCAATATGGATGCTTTCCATATGTGTAGCAATATTCATTAGTATCCTTTGTCACCATCATTTTGATCCTATCGATTCAACATGTGTGTGAAAGCACGCAATCATCAGTTGATCCTTTTAAATTATCTTCCTGGCTCAGACGTCATTTTAAACATGAGCTGGTTCTTAACCAATCAATGCCTTGATCGGTTGTGCTTCTAAGTCTATTAAACTTATTCATTTTCAATCAGAGCGTTTGCTCCTGATCCCTTGATTTGAAAATCATAATTCCTTTGTTATTTAAACGTTGAATTATTCAGATGTTCTGTAAAACGATGCATTTGCATTCTTTCTTCCTCTGATTGGGTATCGGTACTCACATCAGCTCCATTGTGGATCACCATATCCACTGTTGGATTATTATCCGACAATGTCCTTCATAATTAATCACCTTGTGAGTTCTTTCTCCGATACATAATGCCTTTGGTAAATTGTATCCTCTGTTTTGCTAACCATGCTCTACTTTCGAGCTTGTGATATTTACCCTTGAAACTTGTGGTATATGTTTCTAAGAAACCCCGATGGGTTGAACCTATACAACCTTCTCTAAAACCGTGTGAACTCGAAAGTTTTCACGAGTCATACACTTCTAGTATTTTGCCAAATGAAATTTCAACACTACAACTTCTTCGAAAGTGAGAAGTGAATGAAAGGTTATGCATTGGAGAAGTGGGAGTCGACCTTGGACCTTTGTGTTCATGCCCATGGACATGATGTAGATCCTATCATGGAAGCTTCTTGTAATAATAATTATTTCCTTAATATAATATCCTTTGGTATTGGTGAATTGATCCTTTGCAAGCGTGGTTCCGACCATATGTTCTTCTTAGATCCCATTTCTCGGGCAAGTTTAAGCACTTGTCTTCTGTGGATCAATACACCATTCTAACCTTTACTTTGATCTTTCGTCGAGTATTACCCCCTTTGGTATCTCGAGATTATCACGGAACTGCATAACTTCTTATGCGTTCTTCATCAAGTATTACATTCTCACTGATTCCAATTTTTTTTCTTTCTTTCTTTCACGGGCTGTGAGTTATTAAACACTCAAAGACACCGATAACTGAGCCGAGTCCACACTACGGTTCAACAACTCTTAGTAATCTTCTTTAAGTACGAGTTTGTACCCGATCACGCCATTCCTAGCCTGTTTGGCTATATCATTGTCTTGATGATTTTAACTGTGCTATCTGGTCCTTCTTCTCGGAGCACAATTTTTGATGATGAGCTAAGCTTACGTTGATTTTTCTCGTCATATCATTTCGCCTTGAACAACAAGCTTGATTTTCGAGTTTGTGTCATACCCTTGGTTTCAGTAACCTTTCGCTTCATCATTCCTTTGGCTTGATGTCATCACCGTCCGATTACATCTTCATGAAATCTCTCAACAATTGTGTCGTGATCATCATCGGCATTCTGAGCTCTTCCAGGATGTCAATTGAGTTCATGATGAGAAATACCATCCTTGCCCTCGATGATCTGTATTATCATCGACCACTTTATTGACTTCCCTCCAACACAAACTTGTCGTGTTTTGTGTTATACCTTGAGTTCCTTGCTATCCAGCATCTATTCTTCTTTACCTTGGAGTATTACCCTTTATATGTCAAGAGTGTGGCAAGAAATTCACCACCCTTAAGAATTCTTGACACAAGTGATACTTATTAACATCACCATTCTTTCCTTGGTCCTCGTGTTGTTTCTAACCGGAAAACCGACAAATGGTCTGTGAGGTGTAAATTCTAAACTTCTAGCAACCCTATTGCTTTGAAGTTATTGGTCTACAGTTTCATTCTAAGTTTATTGCTTATTGAATCATCATTCGAACATTTGATCGTGCTACCTAGTCCAGATTCCTGGGTGCACCCTTCTATCATTGTTCAGTTGTGTATGTTTCCCTCGAGCATACATCATTATATCATTTGATCCGCCAAATGATTATCTCCTTGTTCACATAATTGTGGAAATCCATCTTTTTGGAATTCTCGATGAATGGTCGCTGAGTCCATCATCCGCATCCTCATCTTCTCCTTGGTTAATGATGAACTATTGTTTCGAAACTTGCTTCTATAGTTCATTTCCCGAGAATCTTACAATGTCATCCCGTCAATTGTGTTACACCTTTTCTTCTCAGACATCCTGAGTCTGACATATCCTAACACCAATCAGATCTGAATCTCGGTTCGATATGATGGTTGGGATATATTTCCAAGAGTTATAACAATGGTCTTTATGTGACCGGTAAGGTGATGTCATGCGTAGCGCACCGGGCCGGAGGACCCATTGTTATAGTTTTCCTTTTTAGCAAGGTTAATCATTCTTCCATGAGGAAATCGTAAGACTTATTCTATATGTTGTTCTTGATGAATCATTTGTGTATCCAAGTTCGATCTTTGTTTGAAGACCAAGTCAATGCTATCTCGAAGCATGTCTGTGGCACTCCGATTTTCAACAAGGACGTTTGAAGCCCAATACTAAATGTTTCTTGCTCAGTTATCCAAACACCGCTGTATGGGCAATGTCATGAAATTTCTCTCCCCTTGCCTAAAGGGTTTTCTGCTTTCTATCATGTCATGGATATCATGCTCTCCTCGTCCTTGGGAAAGAAATACCCGTGGAATATGTGTTTAAACACATTTCCCTTTCCATTGTTCTGTTTAACCTAATGATCACGTTTTCCTTTTTCATTGGTTTGTTTGACCTCTCTTGTGATCTATATAATCTAAGCAGTAGTTTTCTCCTACTTAGGTAAACACCTCGGTGTACAATTCTGTCAGTAAGACCCTGTTACTATTGTTGAAAACTTTCTGGTAACCGTCGATGGACGAGAACTCTACCTATTGGTCCGCCTCGTTCAACGAGCAGGAAAATGGTTCTCTTCGTCCCTTGCCCTTGGTACCGATGTTGTTGCCGACATAACCGACAGACTATCCTCTGACATGCCTTGCTTTCATGATCGTGCAATACGTCACCGCCCTTCCTGCTTTTAACCCACATGGTGGGCCCATAACCCACAGTTCCACAGGATCGAAACCTGACTCTCCTATACACCCTGTTGCCAAAGTTATTCCTAGAGCTTAACTTCGTATGTAATTTGCGAGCCACCTTCCTAGTGATCAATTCTGGTACCGGACACAACACTTATTCCCGTTGCTCTGAACCCCATTCACACTCTGTTTCAGGCAATGAACGATTGCCTATCCGCTTGAAACTTCTTATTGCACCGTCTTACTTTGCTCTCGATGTGTTTCATTTGTTCAACTCGAGAGATACTCGTATGTTCATACTTGGGTAACCCCTAGAAGATTTTCCCTTGTAACATCCTATCGTTGTAGAGCTGCCCCTTACCTATTCGTAAGTACGATGGAGATCCCGAAGAAAGGATGAAAAATTGATCATGGTGACTTGAAGCAGTGAAATGAAGACTTCAACGAAAGGGATCAACCTCTTCGAAAGGGCAGCCAAGACCGAGGAGACTCGTTAGGTTTTTCGCTACCAGCACCTTCGCCCCATACTCCACCGCTTAAATCTCGGGACGAGATTTCTTGTAGTGGAGGAGAATTGTGACGCCCGGGGTAATTAAGCTACAGTGACCCTCTGCTAATGATGCCACGTCACCTCGTTTATAGTTGCTAATCTCGAGTTAGTTCGAAACCGATTCAAATTCAAATTCAAAAAAATAGGCAACCAATAAAAGTTTTCAAATATTAAAACTAAAATGTTCGGAGTGAACCAAATATTGCATAGATAATTATGGGGGAAAAACCACACATGCATAAAATGTTTAAATAATATGAGATGGGTAAAACAGCAGCAAAACAATTATTTTAAATGCTTTTAAATACTAAACAAATGTTAATCTAGTTTATATAATCACCAAACTTTTTGGAGTAGGTGGCCTATGTTGTTATGCTAATTTAGGAGTAGGAGTTATATTTTTGTAAAGCTATTTCGCTAACTAAAATAAATAAAATAGAAAAGGGAAAATAATAAAAACAGAAGAAAACAAAAGAAATTAAAAGCCCCCCCCCCCCTCACTGGGCCTCGGCCCAGCTGGCCATCCAACTGGGCCAACCCACCTAGCCCAGCCGGCCCACCCCCGGCTATAACCCCCCCCCACTACCAGAAACCCTAACCCCATTCCCCCACTCTCCCCACGATTCCCTCCCCCCCATGAAAATATCCCCCTCTCCCCCGACTAGATCGGGATCGAGGGAGGAGGACCTCGCCGCCGCCCGGAGCCACCCCTCCGTCGCTGCCGTCCTCCTCATCTCCGCCTCGCCATTCGCCGCCCTCCGCCTCAACCTCCCCTGCGCGTCTCCCTCGCCCCTCCCCGATCTAGATCGAGGGAGACGGCGCCTCGGCCCCGCCGCCTCACCCCTGCGCCCGATGCAAGCCGGCGTCGGCGCCGCCCCTCCCGGACTCCTCGCCCCTCCTCTCCCTCGCGCGGCGCCCAGCTGAAGCCGTGGCCTCGCCTCGTCGTCGACCCGACGCCATTCGCCGTCGCTGCCACCTCGCCCCCGTTGTCGATCTACCTCGTCGGACCACCCCGAGCCCGCTGTCTGTCCCTACAGCATCGCTGTGAGCTCCGCCACCCCCCTGTGCCTTCCCGAGCTCGGATACAAGCTCCTGCATGTCCTCCCCACCACCCGTAACTCCGGCCACCGCTCCCCTCACCGCCTCCGCCGCGCTTGTCGCCGTCCCCTGCCCGGCGCCACTCCGGCCGCCTCACGGCCCGTCGCGTCGCTACTCCGGCCGCGGCCACGAGCCATGCGCCGACGCCCACGCCTTCCCGGTCCGGCGCCGTGGACGCTGCCGCGCCGCCGGCCACGCCCTGCCGTGGCCCGCCTCCCCTCTCGCCTGCAGCCGACGCCCAGCCCGCCTCGCCGGCGCTGGCGCGCGCGCCTGCGGCGGCCGCCCGGGTTCGCCCGTTAACGGGTGGCGCCCGCGGCCTGCACCCAGCGCCCGCAAGGCCCCCCTGGCCGTATGACGAACGGGGCCCCCGCCCAGAACAAAAAAAAAGATTTAAAAAAAGAGAGAGGATTTTTTTTAAAAAAATAATAATTATTAAAAATAAATAAAATTAATTAATTAATTGATTAATTAAATTAATTAAGTTAATTAATCCTAGTTAATTAATCTAATTAATCTGTTAGTTTAATTGAACAGTAGTTTGATTAGCCTAATCCCTAATTAACTAAAACAGTCAATGACACGGGGGTCCCACCCCTGTTGACCAGTCAAACGTTGACTGGTCAGCTGGGTCCCCCTGGCCCACTTGTCAGCCTCTGTGTACATTCTGTGTACACAGGGCTGGGTACCCATAGCATTTTGTCTATTAATTTTGAATTAGTAATAATTTCAGAAAATGAATAAAACTTTGAAAAATCATATAAAATAATATGTAACTCGGATGGAGAAACTTTGTACATGAAAGTTGCTCAGAACGATGAGACGAATTCGGATACGCAGCCCGTTCATCCGCCACGCATCCCTAGCATCGCGAACACGCAACTTTCCCCCTCCGGTTCGTCTGTCCGAAAACGCGAAACACCGGGGATAATTTCCCGGATGTTTCCCCCCTTCACCGGTACCACCTCGTACCGCGTTAGGGCACACCTAGCATCATGCTTTGTCATGTCATGCATCGTCATGCATTTGTTTGCATTATATTTATTGTTTCTTCCCCCTCTTCTCTCGCTAGACACCGAGACCGACGCTGCTGCTACCCAGTACGACTACGGAGTTGACGACCCCTCTCTCTTGTCTGAGCAACCAGGCAAGCCCCCCTTTTGATCACCAGATATCGCCTACTCTTCTCTATACTGCTTGCATTAGAGTAGTGTAGCATGTTACCGCTTTCCGTTATTCCTATCCTGATGCATAGCCTGTCCTTGCTACTACTGTTGTTACCATTACCTGCTATCCTACTGCTTAGTATAGGATGCTAGTGTTCCATCAGTGGCCCTACACTCTTGTCCGTCTGCCATGCTATACTACTGGGCCGTGATCACTTTGGGAGGTGATCACGGGCATATACGATTTACTTTACACAGTTACATTACCTGTGATACTGTTCGGAGATGGGGGCTGAAGGGGCAGGTGGCTCCATCCCGGTAGAGGTGGGCCTGGGTTCCCGACGGCCCCCGACGGTTACTTTGAGGCGGAGCTGCAGGGCAGGTTCAGACCACCTAGGAGATAGGTGGGCCTGGCCCTGGTCGGCGTTCGCGGATACTAACACGTTTAACGAGATCTGGGTATTTGATCTGAGTCTGGCCATTTGGTCTATACGCACTAACCATCTACGTGGGAGTAGTTATGGGTATCCCGGCGTCGTGGTATCAGCCGAAGCCTTCGTGACGTCAGCAACGGAGCGGCACGCGCCGGATTGGACTGGAACGCCACTAGGCTAGGTCTGCTTCCGGCCGCCCACGCAACGTGCAGGTGTGCTAAGGGCGATGGGCCCAGACCCCTGGGCGCTTAGGTTTAGACCGGCGTGCTGACCTCTCTGTTGGTCTAGGTGGGGCTGCGACGTGTTGATCTTCCGAGGCCGGGCATGACCCAGGAAAGTGTGTCCGGCCAAATGGGATCAAGCGTGTTGGGGTATGTGGTGCACCCCTGCAGGGAAGTTAATCTATTCGAATAGCCGTGATCTTCGGTAACAGGACGACTTGGAGTTGTACCTTGACCTTATGACAACTAGAACCAGATACTTAATAAAACACACCCTTCCAAGTGCCAAATACAACCGGTGATCGCTCTCTCACAGGGCGACGAGGGGAGGATCATCGGTTAGGATTATGCTATGCGATGCTACTTGGAGGACTTCCGTCTACTCTCTTCTACATGTTGCAAGACGGAGGCTGCCAGAAGCGTAGTCTTTGAAAGGATTAGTTATCCCCCTCTTATTCTGGCATTCTGCAGTTCAGTCCACATATGATACCCTTACTTCATTTGATACCCATGCATATGTAGTGTAGCTCCTTGCTTGCGAGTACTTTGGATGAGTACTCACGATTGCTTTCTCCCCCTTTTCCCCCTTTCCTTTCATTCTGGTTGTCGCAACCAGATGCTGGAGTCCAGGAGCCAGACGCCACCGTCGACGACGACTCCTACTACACCGGAGGTGCCTACTACTACGTGCTGCCCGCTGACGACGACCAGGAGTAGTTTAGGAGGATCCCAGGCAAGAGGCCTGTGCCTCTTTCGATCTGTATCCCAGTTTGTGCTAGCCTTCTTAAGGCAAACTTGTTTAACTTATGTCTGTACTCAGATATTGTTGCTTTCGCGGACTCGTCTATGATCGAGCTCTTGTATTCGAGCCCTCGAGGCCCCTGGCTTGTAATATGATGCTTGTATGACTTATTTTATTTGTAGAGTTGTGTTGTGATATCTACCCGTGAGTCTTTGATCTTGATCGTACACATTTGCGTGCATGATTAGTGTACGGTCAAATCGGGGGCGTCACAGCAAGCCAATCCTTTGTTTTGTTTTGAGTTGTGGTATTCGAGTTGCTTCAATGTCAAGTGTTGATTCCATACCTTTCCTAAGTGGTGTTATCACACTTCTATGTGAATACCAAGCCTTCTTGACCATTGAGGTTGTCATGTCAATTCTTTCCAACCGGTGTCATTCTCTTGAAGATGATCCTATCATTTTTTTCACATCCGCAAGATCACCTCTCGGCTTTCCCAACGGTGTTTGTTTCATCCGTCCCAAGTTGTCTTTTGTTTTACCCACCCTCCACCCTTTTTCTTCAAGGACTAAGATTCCTTATTCAAGTATCCTTTTATTGATGGGAAGCCTCTCCATTCCTTTCTTTCAATGGTCTTACCCGGTGGTTCTCATGAAGATGCTCCACAAGTTTATTATTCTTCCTGCTCTTTTCTTCTCTGGTGGATTAAATTCAAGCTTTGGTTTTGAGCATAGTCCTTTCTTTTGCCCAATGTTTTTCTCATGCCGGTGCACCTCTTAATCATCCACTTCTCGCTATTCAATTATTCCAGAGTCCTGAAGATATCTCAGAAGACTCAAGTTTCCATTCTCAATTCGCTCAAGTCCTTTTGAGGATGTTATCTCATTCAAGCCATTTAAATCAATTGGTGCAATATCCTTTTCAAGTAATCGTCCAACGGTGTTTCTTTTGAGTGGGCCCTAACCCATAGGTCTTTCCAGGATCTTACCAGACTCTTCTATTTTCCCAGAGTTACTCTCAACTTCTTCTCAAAGTTTGACGTAAAGAATGAATTATCATCAGTCATATGCATTTCTCCAAGATCTTTCAAATTCTTTCATCGTTGGTTCAACCTTTCTAATTTTTTTCATTCCAGAGTACCTAAAAAATTCATGGTGGTGTTTCTTGTCGTCATTCTCGAATCTTGAAGACCGAAGAAGAGTTCCTCTTAAATCTTTAACCGTTCTTCCAAAGACTCGTGGTTCTAGCTTCATGCCACCCTCTCATAATTATTTTCGTCTGTGAGAATTCTTTTCACCCATCCAAAGAAATTCAGGAGTATTTTTTAGTTTGATTCTCCGGAGCCCATCATCTCAGGATTATTCATTCTTAGCTTTCAATCTTTCCCAAAATCATACCGGTGCATCATTCAAATATCCTCTAATCAGTTCATGATCTCTTCGTTCTCATATATTTATATTTCCCTCAAGTATCTTCATTCGTTCTCCAATCCTTCCTGGTGAATTGTGCCTTTGCTACGTTCATTTTCAATTATTACGGTGGTTCTTCCAAGATTCTTCTCCCTTCGTTTATCATATCAATTCATTCGTTCTTTCAATCCCACCGATGTTTCGTAGAAGACCTTCTCAAGTTTGCGCTATATCTATCTTAATCCTTTCTACGAGAATAAGTAGTATGCCAAATCCGCTGCTTGTCATCAATTTAAATTGGTGAAGGATACGCATAACGTAATTCTTATTATTGTTTCATCCAAGTGATTAATTCCTTATTCCGGAGGTTCATCAAAATTCTTGATTTCATTTGTTCGTCTTTTCCTTCCGGAGTGCCAAGTTTTTTTGGTTATATCATCGCGAAGATCCATCTAAATCATTACAAGGCTTCACCTTGTGTTTTCAATTTCTCTTTAATTTTTTATCATTCTTTTGTTACCGGAGTTCTTCATGGAGGTTCCACATGATGGTTCAGCAAGGATTTAATTCCTTCTCGAGGTGTTCATCGAGATTCTTTTCAAAGGATCTCAAGTATTCTTCATCTTGCATTTCTAAGTGCAATTCTTTCTACCTTATCTTTTGGGATGGTGATACGCAATTCTTGACAATTTTCTTTCATGTTTCATGATTCAAAAGTTGTCAGGAATGAGATATTTAAACCCATCATTTTCTTCCTTAGAGTTATCTTGGTATAGTTTTCACCTAAATCCTTCCATTGGGAATGTTGCTCCTTATGGTGATTACCTATGATCCAAGTTTTCTTATCACCTCAATGGAAGAAGCTTTTATCTTTTCTAGCTCCCAATCAAATCTTTTCGGTGAGGGGCAGGTTGTCACCTCATAATTTTGAGATGTCTTCCATAATCCCAGATCAAGCTTACTCTTTTCGTTGTTGGTTTTTCCAACAACTCCGTCCGACCCTTCTCCTAAAGATGTTTTTTCAAGCTCATTTGTGGCAGAAGTTGTCATTTTCTTCTCCGTCCCTTTATCCCAACAATCTAGATTCTATTCTTTTGTTCCGGAAGCATTGTGATGTTGCTCTCTTCACTCTTCATCTCGAATTGTGAGGATCATGTTCTTTCCTTTTGCTTATCCATTTAACCGGAGTGTCGTGTTTTCATTTGAGCTCTCTCATCTTATCTCGTTTTACCTCCCTTCTCAACCGGAGTGCCGTATGAATCTTTCTTACCCCTTGTGCCATTCTTTCAATAGTTCCGGAGGTAGTGTGTTCTTGATTTTATCAAGTATCCTCTCATCTTGTCAAGATCATGTCTGTTTCCTTCCATTTAACCGGAGTGCTGTCCGAATTTGTTCTTCCTTGTTCCTCTTTCCTAACGAGTGCTTTCAACTTTGTTCATCTCCGTTGTATTCTTTCTTTCAATTTGTTCAACCTCGCAGGGTTCTTTGGTTTCACTCATTTGTCAAAGAAGCAACTTAGTATTACCTTTTCTCTTCCTCTTCCGTTTTCCCTCCGGTGCCATCCTAGATCTCGGGACGAGATCCTCTCATAGTGGTGGAGTGTTGTGACGCCCCAAGACCGATGCGCCAAGTGTCTTCCAGTTATTCTCCATCGTTGCCATGTCATTTTTTTGCGTGTTGCATCTTGCCATGTCATCATGTGCATTGCATCATCATGTTTTCAAAACTTGCATTCGTCCGGGTCTCCTAGTTCCTTCCGTTGTCCGTTCTGAGCCCAGACACACTTGCACGTGCCCGCGGCACGTCTGAAATATTATTTTATAAGTGGCCGGGAAAATGTTCTCGGAATGAGATGATAGTTGGCGTGCGGTGTTGTTTTGTTGTCAGTAGACCGCCTGTCAAATTTCATCGCATTCGGAGATCGTTTGATGCCCCAACGGATAACTATAGCGGTAGTATAGCCGGTCTATCATCGGATGTTTTGGTCTCCGAAACAGACGCCAGGACTCTCTCTTCTCTCCTCTCAGCCCGAGGCCTTCTGCATAGCCCATAAGCTCAAACCTACCCCTCCTCGTGATCGGAGGCTCCGAAAACACCCTAGACCCAAACCCTAGCAAAACCTGCTATATATAGACCCCCTAGTCCATTTTCGGACTAATCCTAGTCTAAAACCTACCCCTAGCCCTTCTTCCCCACTGCCCCGCTGCCACTTGGCGCGCCGCCACCGGCCACCTGAGCCGCCAACCACGCGCCCTTGTCTCCCACCTCGCGCAGGGCCCACCCAGATCGGGGCCCTGGAAGCCCATCTACGCCGAACCGCGCCACCGCCCGCTCCTCCCGTCGCTCAACCCCTCCACCCGAGCGCCTCCCCCTCACCTCGTCTCCCTCACGCCGGCCGACCAACGGGGACATCGCCGCCGGCCAGCACGGTAGCGGACCAGGTCGCCTCGCCCCTGCTGTCTTCCTCTCCCATCCTTCATTTCTTCTTTCTCCTCCTCACATCTTGATCTCTCTATGTATCCATCGCAGGAGCTCGCCGCCCTAGTGAATTGCTTCTTCTCGATCCGGCCGGGAACGGGACCCCGGCGACCTCCTGCGACCAGATCCGGGTCCGCCTCCCTCTGCCCGTCCCTCTCCTTCTCGTATCTCCTTCCTCCCTCTCTGCCACTTCTCTGAAGTTATTTCCCTGCCATGGCTTTGCAGCTGCGCCACCACCCTGTTCCGTTCGTCGCCACCTCCGCAAGATCCGGCGAGGCCCTGCGTTCCCAGCCTTCCTCCTGCCGGAGTTGCCCGAGCGCTGCCGTGCCACATCGTCCAAGTCCTGCGCCGCTCCAAGCTGCCGCTGCATCCCCTGATGCTGTTCCTATCCTTCAGAAACGAGAGCCGCAGCATCTCGTTCGTCCCGAGCGTTGACCGCGCGTGGGCCTCCTCTTGCCTCGCCCCGGCCTAGAGCTTCCTCCAGCAAGGCCGACCCAGCACCAAGGCGCCAAGGCCCGGCTCCCTGGAGCGATGTGAGCAGACCCCTCCAACCTTCTGTATGCAGTTTGGGCCAGACAGATTCGGCCCGAGCCACTATTTTTTTTCCATGGACGATTTCCTAATATTCCAGTGTCTTACAGATTTGCAGAGAACCCCCTAGACTTCATGCATTTAATATCTCACAAACTATGCATCACATGTAAATAAGTTATATATATGAAACATGCTTAGAAATTCATCTAGTTTCATAATATGCCACTTTCATGCATGTTAAAAATGTTAAAAATGATCTTTGCACATATTTTGCCTATTGCCATGTTAAAATGATTTATTTCATAACTAAATAACCATTGCTGCAAACTTAACAAACTTTATATGTAAATGGGGTAGAAAAATGCCTAGTTTAACATGGTGGCTTTACTTTGCATGTTAAAAAACTCTGGTTTAGGGCAGAACAGTACCAAATCCATAAATATGCACATGAGGTTTTTCTGCACTTGTTGCTTGTTGTTTCCGGCCTCATTTAAACTTGCCTAGATGTGTAGTTTACTTATGCTTCACCCCTTGCCATGCTAACCAACATTTAATATTGTTGAGTACAAAAACGGGAGAGAACTAAATAATTGTTGTGGTGTTTCGTCGATATGCAACTCGTCGCATATTGAGCTCCACTTAATTTGTAGGATTGCTTGTGCACTTTGCCATGCCTCTTAAACCGGACATGCATCATACTTGGTTGTGCATCATGCCATGTTGATGTGATGGTCGTTTTCTATGTTGTTTGCTTCTTTCCAGTGTTGCTTCTTCGGGTTAGTTCCGATAATGTCACGTTTGTGGGGATCCGTTCGACTACGTCCGTTTGTCTTCTTCATGGACTCGTTCTTCTTCCTTGCGGAATCTCAGGCAAGATGACCATACCCTCGAAATCACTTCTATCTTTGCTTGCTAGTTGCTCGATCTATTGCTATGCCGCGATACCTATCACTTGCTATATCATGCCTCCCATATTGCCATGTCAAGCCTCTAACCCACCTTTCCTAGCAAACCGTTGTTTCGCTATGTTACCACTTTGCTCAGCCCCTCTTATAGCGTTGCTAGTTGCAGGTGAAGATGGAGTTTGTTCCATGTTGGAACGTGGATTTGTTGGGATATCACAATATCTCTTATTTAATTAATGCATCTATTTACTTGGTAAAGGGTGGAAGGCTCGGCCTTATGCCTGCTGTTTTGTTCCACTCTTGCCGCCCTAGTTTCCGTCATACCGGTGTTATGTTCCTTGATTTTGCGTTCCTTACACGGTTGGGTGTTACGGGGACCCCTTGACAGTTCGCTTTGAATAAAACTCCTCCAGCAAGGCCCAACTTTGGTTTTACCATTTGCCTCACCACCACCTACCCTTCCCTCGGGTCGGCCACCCCGAGGGTCATCTTTATTTTAGCCCCCCCCCCCCGGGGCCAGTGCTTGTCTAAGTGTTGGTCCGAACCGAGCTGCCTGCGGGGCCACCTCGGGGAAACTTGAGGTTTGGTTTTACTTGTAGCTAGTCTCATCCGGTGTTGCCCTAAGAACGAGATACGTGCGACTCCTATCAGGATTGTCGGCACATCGGGTGGCTTTGCTTGTCTTGTTTTACCATTATCGAAATGTCTTGTAACCGGGATTCCGAGTCTGATCGGGTCTTCCTGGGAGAAGGAATATCCTTCGTTGACTGTGAGAGCTTGTGATGGGCTAAGTTGGGACACCCCTGCAGGGTTTGAACTTTTGAAAGCCGTGCCCGCAATTATGGGTAGATGGGAATTTTTTAATGTCCGGTTGTAGAGAACTTGACACTTAACTTAATTAAAATGCATCAACCGCGTGTGTAGCCGTGATGGTCTCTTCTCGGTGGAGTCCGGGAAGTGAACACGGTTCTTGTGTTATGTTTGACGTAAGTAGTTTCAGGATCACTTCTTGATCACTTCTAGTTCATGACCGTGCTTTGCTTCTCTTCTCGCTCTCATTCGCGTAAGGTAGCCACCATGTATGCTAGTGCTTGCTGCAGCTCCACCTCATTACCCTATCCTACCCATAAGATTAAATAGTCTTGATCTCGCGGGTGTGAGATTGCTGAGTCCTCGTGACTCACAGATACTTCCAAACAGTTGTAGATGCCGATGATACCAGTGCAGGTGACGCAACCCAGCTCAGATGGGAGCTCGATGAAGATCGTGTTCGTTGTGTTGTTTCGTTTCCATTTGATCAGTAGTGGAGCCCAGTTGGGGCGATCGGGGATCTAGCATTAGGGGTGGTCTTCTTTTATTTTGGTTCCATAGTCGGACCTTGATTGAATTCTGGAGGATGTAATGCTATATTTATGTATTGTGTGAAGTGGCGATTGTAAGACAACTCTTTATCCCTCTCTTATTCAGTACATGGGATGTGTAAAGATTACCCCTCTTGCGACATGCCTACTATGCGGTTATGCCTCCAAGTCGTGCTTCGACACGTGGGAGATATAGCCGCATCGTGGGTGTAACAACTAAGGAGGAGAAATGCAGTGCCTGTCGGACCATGGCGACTGTGGTGGACGGTTGGCACGGCGCCACCATCGGCGGTGCGGCGAACTAGTTGCTAGCATCGTCGCCGCAGAGAAAGTTCGCATGAAGGGACAAATAGTAGGGAGCTGGGACAGAGGGCAGAGGAGGAGAAATGTAGTGTGCGCGCCATGGTAGCGTGAGTGCAGTAGGACAAGGGAGAGGAGGCCAAGATGAATGACGTTGGAGATGCCTCCAGTGTAGTAGGACGCGGGCAAGGAGGTCGAGAGGAATGCCGGTGATGGTGACAGTGCAACATGGCGCGGGAAAGGAGGCCGAGAGGAACAACGCCAATGGTGGTGCCAGTGTAGTAGTACATGGGAGAAGGCAGAGAGGCAGCGGCACCGTGTCTGACACGATGAGCACGGGGTCACGGGTGAGCGATCCCATCGGCGACACGACGAACTAATTGCTAGCATTGTCGCCGCAGAAAAAATCCATGTGGAGGGACGAATAGGAGGGATCTAAGGCAGAATATAGAGGAGAATAAATAAACTGTGCATGCCATGATGGTGTCAATGCAGTAGGATGCAAGAGAGGAGACCAAGATAAACGACGGCAACGATGACGCACTGTACCAAATGGGGGAGAGGAGATCGAGAGGAACCATGCCGACGGTGGCATCAATGTAACAGGATGCCAGACAGAGGCCTGTAGGAATGATTAAGGAGTGTCTTAAATCAGACCACAGATGGGCATATGTACAACCACGAGGAAACACAAAAGTAGTGTGGAACTGCGAGATGAAGCTTCTGGTCAAAGGAAATTTCTAACGGTCAACTATGCGCGATGAATTTGACAAAATTAGTCCAAAATAGCTTCAGACATGAACATGAAATTAAAAATTTACAATGGATGAAAGTATGAACCGATCGTGTGAATGGAATCCCAACATCGATGTGCTTCTTTTTTGTGTAGACCTTATCTCAAATCAAATCACTGCTGTGTAGATTAGAAGAGACTAATAAGTGGACGAGATTAGGAGTTAAACAAACAAACTAGATGCAACCTCACCTACACCACGTATGAGACAGAACGAGGTTGCACTCCTGGACCCACCCACGTGCGCTCTCGTGCATCGTCCGAGCCTGGCTCACTGGAAATTTCCAATTTAGACGTTCCTAACGGGTCTGGCTGGGAGGTGCTTTAAGTTTCGTGCGATGTAGCCCAAGCAGTGAAGGCATGCAATCAAATAGGTCATTTTTGTCCCATGTGGGTCTGATTGGACTTTATGCGGACAACATATCACGTTTGAGGTCTCGATGCGCGTACCTATTAGCATATCCAGCTCCAAGCGTCATAGACAACCAAAGCTATATAGTAGTACTATGTAAGGGAATCTCCCAGGTCCCAGCCGACCCTCAAATCGCCCACATCCGTTCTAACAGAGCAGTTCAAACACGATTTTTCATCTAACGCAATACCCTATCGTACATGGACCGGTCTGGATGTCTTTTTTCCCATAAATCGGAGGAAAACCAGGGGCTTTGCGAGCATCTGGACCGCTTCCCTACACGTGCCTCTCACCCTGGTCCCACAAAATCTTGTCCCTCCCCTGGGTCCTTTGCCGCGTGAATCAGTTTCCATGCATTTATGCCAGTCAGCACCGCTCAAGAGAGTCATCATCATATTCATGTCGGCTCAGCGCAGATGCAACCTCTCGCTTGAGCCGGCATTTGAAGCGCGCTGGCACAGAGTGCCGCATGCATCGCATCTCGGTGTACATGTAGAAGATATATATATTCCCCAGAGGCAATAATAACAATTATTATTTAGCTCCAAGTTTGTAATTAATGTCTATGTTGTTGGGGAACGTAGTAATTCAAAAAAATTCCTACGATCACACAAGATCTAACTAGGAGATGCATAGCAATGAGAGGGAAGAGTGTCCACATACCCTCGTAGACCAAAAGCGGAAGCGTTTAGTAACACGGTTGATGTAGTCGAACGTCTTCACGATCCAACCGATCCAAGTACCGAGCGCAGAGCACCTCCGTGTTCAGCACACGTTCAATACGATGACGTCCCTCGAGCTCTTGATCCAGTTGAGGACGAGGGAGAGTTCTATCAGCACAACGGCGTGGCGACGGTGATGATGAAGTTACCGGCGCAAGGCTTCACCTAAGCACTATGACGATACGACCGAGGTGTTGAACTGTGGAGGGGGGCACCACACACGGCTAAGAGATTGTCTGTTGTGCCTTTGGGGTGCCCCTACCTCCGTATATAAAGGGGGGGAGGAGGTGTCCAGCCAAGGGGGCGTGCCATGGGGGGGAGTCCTACTAGGACTCCGTTCCTAGTAGGATTCGCCCCCCTTTCCTATTCCAAGAAGGGGAAGGAGGGAAGGAGAGGGAGAGGGAAAGGAAGGGGGGCATGCCCCCTCCCCTAGTCCAATTTGGATTGCCCTTGGGGGGGGGGCACCAGGTGGCCTTTCCTCTCCGGGGGCCCATAACTTCCCCGGGGAGGGTTCCGGTAACCCCTCGGTTCCCTGATAAATATCTGAAACGTCCCAAAACCTTTCCGGTGTCCAAATACCTTCGTCCAATATATCAATCTTTACTTCTCAACCATTTCGAGACTCCTCTTCATGTACGTGATCTCATCCTGGACTCCGAATAAACTTCAGTCATAAGATCACATAACTCATAATACAAATCGTCATCGAACGTTAAGCGTGCGGACCCTATGGGTTCGAGAACTATGTAGACATGACCGAGACACATCTCCGGTCAATAACCAATAGCGGAACCTGAATGCCCATATTGTCTCCTACATATTCTATGAAGATCTTTATCGGTCAAACCGCATAACAACATACATCATTCCCTTTGTCATCGGTACGTTACTTGCCTGAGATTCGATCGTCGGTATCTTCCTACCTAGTTCAATCTCGTTACCGGCAAGTCTCTTTACTCGTTCCGTAATGCATCATCCCGCAACTAACTCATTAGTCACATTGGTTGCAAGGCTTATTATGATGTGCATTACCGAGAGGGCCCAGAGATACCTCTCCGGTACTCGGAGTGACAAATCCTAATCTCGATCTATGCCAATCTAACAAACACCTTCGAAGACACATGTAGAGCATCTTTATAATTCCCCAGTTATGTTGTGACGTATGATAGCACACAGGATGTTCCTCCGGTATTCGGGAGTTGCATAATCTCATAGTCAAAGGAATATGTATAAGTCCTGAAGAAAGCAATAGCAATGAAACTTAACGATCATTCTGCTATGCTAACGGATGGATCTTGTCCATCACATCATTCTCCTAATGATGTGATCATGTTCATCAAATGACAACACATGTCTATGGTTAGGAAACGTAACCATCTTTGATTAAGGAGCTAGTCTAGTAGAGGCTTACTAGGGACACTATGTTTTGTCTATGTATCCACACATGTATCAAGTTTCCGGTTAATACAATTCTAGCATGAATAATAAACATTTATCATGATATAAGGAAATATAAATAACAACTTTATTATTGCCTCTAAGGCATATTTGCTTCAGTCTCCCACTTGCACTAGAGTCAATAATCTAGTCCACATCGCCATGTGATTTAACACCAATAGTTCACATCACCATGTGACTGATACGTCTCCAACGTATCTATAATTTTTGATTGTTCCATGCTTTATTATATTCTATTTTGGACATTATTGGGCTTTATTATACACTTTTATATTATTTTTGGGACTAACCTATTAACCAGAGGCCCAGCCCAGAATTGCTGTTTTTGCCTATTTCAGAGTTTCGCAGAAAAAGAATATCAAACGGAGTCCAAACGGAATGAAACCTTCGGGAACGTGAATTTTGGAACGAACGTGATCCAGAGGACTTGGACCCTACGTCAAGAAAGCAACCAGGAAGGCACGAGGTAGGGGGGGCGCCTACCCTCCCAGGCACGCCCTCCACCCTCGTGGGGCCCACGTTGCTCCACCGACGTACTTCTTCCCCCTATATATACCTACATACCCCCAAACTACCAGATACGGAGCCAAAACCCTAATTCCACCGCCGCAACCTTCTGTACCCGTGAGATCCCATCTTGGGGCCTTTTCCGGAGCTCCCCCGGAGGGGGCATCGATCACGGAGGGCTTCTACATCAATACCATAGCCTCTCTGATGATGTGTGAGTAGTTTACTTCAGACCTTCGGGTCCATAGTTATTAGCTAGATGGCTTCTTCTCTCTTTTCGGATCTCAATACAATGTTCTCCCCCTCTCTTGTGAAGATCTATTCGATGTAATCTTCTTTTGCGGTGTGTTTGTTGAGACCGATGACTTGTGGGTTTATGATCAAGTTTATCTATGAACAATATTTGAATCTTCTCTCAATTCTTTTATGTATGATTGGTTATCTTTGCAAGTCTCTTCGAATTATCAGTTTGGTTTGGCCTACTAGATTGATCTTTCTTGCAATGGGAGAAGTGCTTAGCTTTGGGTTCAATCTTGCGGTGTCCTTTCCCAGTGACAGTAGGGGCAGCAAGGCACATATTGTATTGTTGCCATCGAGGATAACAAGATGGGGTTTATATCATATTGCATGAGTTTATCCCTCTACATCATGTCATCTTGCTTAAAGCGTTACTTTGTTCTTTTGAACTTAATACTCTAGATGCATGATGGATAGCGGTCGATGTGTGGAGTAATAGTAGTAGATGCAGGCAGGAGTCGGTCTACTTGTCTCGGACGTGATGCCTATATAGATGATCATACCTAGATATTCTCATAACTATGCTCAATTCTGTCAATTGCTCAACAGTAATTTGTTTACCCACTGTAATACTTATGCTCTCGAGAGAAGCCACTAGTGAAACCTATGGCCCCCGGGTCTATTTTCCATGATATTAATCTTCCATCAACAAGCTATTTCTTTTGCCGTTTTTATTTTGCTTTATTTACTTTGCATCTTTATCATAAAAATACCAAAAATATTATCTTATCATATCTATCAGATCTCACTTTTGTAAGTGACCGTGAAGGAATTGACAACCCCTTTATTGCGTTGGTTGCAAGGATTTTATTTGTTTGTGTAGGTGTGAGGGACTCACGCGTGGCCTCCTACTGGATTGATGCCTTGGTTCTCAAAAACTGAGGGAAATACTTACGCTACTGTGCTGCATCACCCTTTCCTCTTCAAGGGAAAACCAACACAGTGATCAAGAGGTAGCAAGAAGGATTTCTGGCGCCGTTGCCGTGGAGTCTACGCAAAAGTGAACATACCAAGTACCCATCACAAACCCTTATCTCCTACATTACATTATTTGCCATTTGCATCTCATTTTCCTCTCCCCCACTTCACCCTTGCCGTTTTATTTGCCCTCTCTCTCCGTCCTCCTTCTCTTTCCCTATTTGCCTTTTTTGCCCATTTCTTGCTTGCTTGTGTGTTGGATTGCTTGCCTGTCACGATGGCTCAAGATAATACCAAATTGTGTGACTTTACTAATACCAACAACAATGATTTTATTAGCACTCCGATTGCTCCTCTTACCGATGCTGAATCTTGTGAAATTAATGCTGCTTTGCTGAATCTTGTCATGAAAGATCCATTTTCCGGCCTTCCTAGTGAAGATTCCGCTACCCATCTAAACAAATTTGTTGATTTGTGTGATATGCAAAATAAGAAAGATGTGGACAATGATATTATTAAATTGAAGCTATTTCCTTTTTCGCTTAGAGATCGTGCTAAAGCTTGGTTTTCATCTTTGCGTAAAAATAGTATTGATTCATGGAATAAGTTCTAAGATGCTTTTATCTCTAAGTATTTTCCTCCTGCTAAGATCATCTCTCTTAGAAACAATATTATGAATTTTAAGCAACTTGATCATGAACATGTTGCACGAGCTTGGGAGAGGATGAAATTAATTATACGTAATTGCCCTACACATGGTTTGAATTTGTGGATGATTATACAAAATTTTTATGCCGGATTGAATTTTGCTTCTAGAAATCTTTTAGATTCGGCCGCGGGAGGCACATTTATATAAATCACTTTAGGAGAAGCTACTAAACTCCTAGATAATATTATGGTTAATTATTCTCAATGGCACACTGAAAGATCTACTAATAAGAAAGTGCATGCGATAGAAGAAATTAATATTTTGAGTGGAAAGATGGATGAACTTATGAAATTATTTGCTAATAAAGGTGTTTCTTCTGATCCTAATGATATGCCTTTGTCTACTTTGATTGAGAATAATAATGAATCTATGGATTTGAATTTTGTTGGTAGGAATAATTTTGGTAACAACGCGTATAGAGGTAATTTTAATCCTAGGCCGTATCCTAGTAATTCCTCCAATAATGATGGTAATTCCTACAACAATTCTTATGGAAATTTTCATAAGATTCCCTCTGAATTTGAGACTAGTGTTAAGGAGTTTATGAATTCGCAAAAGAATTTCAATGCTTTGCTTAAAGAAAAATTGCTTAAAGTTGATGAATTGGCTAGGAACGTTGAGAGAATTTCTCTTGATGTTGATTCTTTGAAACTTAGATCTAATCCACCTAAGCATGATATCAATAAGTCTCTCAAAGCCATGAGAATTTCCATTGATGAGTACAAAGAAAGAACCACCAGGATGCGTGCTAAGAAAGATTGTTTTATGAAAGCATGTTCTTCTAGTTTTCATGAAAATAAAGATGAAGATCTAAAAGTTATTCATGTGTCCCCTATTAAATCTTTGTTTTGCAATATGAATATTGATAATGATGGGACTAAATATGATCCACCTTTACCTAGAAGGCGTTCCAAAAAATCGGAGTCTTTAGATCTTGATGCTAAAATTGTTAAAAGTGGGATTGAAGAGGTCAAAACTTTAAATATCAATGAATCCACTATTTTTGATTTCAAGGAATTTAATTATTATAATTGCTCTTTGATAGATAATATTTCCTTGTTACAATCCGTGCTAAATTCTCCACATGCTTATAGTCAAAATAAAGCTTTTACTAAACATATCGTTGATGCTTTGATGCAATCTTATGAAGAAAAACTTGAGTTGGAAGTTTCTATCCCTAGAGAACTTTATGATGAGTGGGAACCTACTATTAAAATTAAAATTAAATATCATGAATGCTATGCTTTGTGTGATTTGGGTGCTAGTGTTTCCACGATTCCAAAGACTTTGTGTGATTTGCTAGGTTTCCGTGATTTTGATGATTGCTCTTTAAACTTGCACCTTGCGGATTCCACTATTAAGAAACCCATGGGAAGAACTAATGATGTTCTTATTGTTGCAAATAGGAATTATGTGCCCGTAGATTTTATTGTTCTTGATATAGATTGCAATCCTTCATGTCCTATTATTGTTGGTAGACCTTTCCTTAGAACGATTGGTGCAATTATTGATATGAAGGAAGGGAATATTATATTCCAATTTCTGTTAAGGAAAGGTATGGAAAACTTCCCTAGAAAGAAAATTAAATTACCATATAAATCTATTATGAGAGCCACTTATGGATTGCCTACCAAAGATGGCAATACCTAGATCTATCTTCGCTTTTATGCCTAGCTAGGGGCGTTAAGCGATAGCGCTTGTTGGGAGGCAACCCAATTTTATTCTTTTCCTTGCTTTTTGCTCCTGTTTAGTAATAAATAATTTATCTAGCCTATGTTTTTGTTGTGTTTTTGTGTTTAATTAGTGTTTGTGCCAAGTA
The DNA here is from genome assembly GCF_056163025.1 of Triticum urartu. Classification (NCBI taxonomy): domain Eukaryota; kingdom Viridiplantae; phylum Streptophyta; class Magnoliopsida; order Poales; family Poaceae; genus Triticum; species Triticum urartu. The sequence continues at coordinate 203,790,882 of NC_141875.1, read as the reverse complement.
GAACCGTTGGGAAGACTTGGGGAAAGTCTTTTTGATCTTGCTGTAAAAAACAGAAACTTTAGCGCTCACGAGAATTGCTGCCATTTTTATTTGGAAAGTTCTGTTTAGTTAATTAATTTTGCAGATGATTATTAGATAAATTCTTCACGTCCAGCAATTTATTTTAGAATTTTTGGGGTTCCAGAAGTTTGTGTTAGCTACAGATTACTACAGATTGTTCTGTTTTTGACAGATTCTGTTTTTCGTGTGTTGTTTGCTTATTTTGATGAATATATGGCTAGTAAAATAGTTTATAAACCATATAGAAGTTGTAATACAATAGGTTTAACACCAATATAAATAAAGAATGAGTTCATTACAGTACCTTGAAGTGGTGTTTTGTTTTCTTTCGCTAACGGAGCTCACGAGAATTTCTACTTTGAGTTTTGTGTTGTGAAGAATTCAAGTTTTGGGTAAAAGATTTGATGGATTGTGGAACAAGGAGTGTCAAGAGCCTAAGCTTGGGGATGCCCATGGCACCCAAAGATAATCTAAGGACACCTAAAAGCCAAAGCTTGGGGATGCCCCGGAAGGCATCCCGTCTTTCGTCTTCGTGCATCGGTAACTTTACTTGATGCTATATTTTTATTCACCACATGATATGTGTTTTGCTTGGAGCGTCTTTTATGAGTTGAGTGTTTTCTTTCTAGTTAACCACAATCATCCTTGCTGTACACACCTTTTGGGAGACACACACATGAATCAGAATTTATTAGAATACTCTATGTGCTTCACTTATATCTTTTGAGTTATATAGTTTTTGCTCTAGTGCTTCACTTATATCTTTTAGGGCACGGTGGTGGATTTGTTTTATAGAAACTATTATTCTCTCATGCTTCACTTATATTATTTTGAGAGTCTTAAAAAGCATGGTAATTTACTTAAACTGGGAAATTAATTTTTGATTGTTCCATACTATATTATATTCTGTTTTGGACATTATTGGGCTTTATTATACACTTTTATATTATTTTTGGGACTAACCTATTGACCAGAGGCCCAGCCCAGAATTGCTGTTTTTTGCCTATTTCAGAGTTTGGCAGAAAAAGAATATCAAACGGAGTCCAAACGGAATGAAACCTTCGGGAACATGATTTTTGGAACGAACGTGATCCAGAGGACTTGGACCCTACATCAAGAAAGCAACCAAGAAGGCATGAGGTAGGGGGGCGCGCCTACCCCCCAGGTGCGCCCTCCACCCTCGTGGGGCCCACGTTGCTCCACCGACGTACTTCTTCCTCATATATATACCTACGTAACCCCAAACTACCAGATACGGAGCCAAAACCCTAATTCCACTGCCGCAACCTTCTGTACACGTGAGATCCTATCTTGGGGCCTTTTCCGGAGCTCCGCTGGAGGGGGCATCGATCACAGAGGGCTTCTACATCAACACCATAGCCTCTCCGATGATGTGTGAGTAGTTTACTTCAGACCTTCAGGTCCATAGTTATTAGCTAGATGGCTTCTTCTCTCTTTTCGGATCTCAATACAATGTTCTCCCCCCTCTCTTGTGGAGATCTATTCGATGTAATCTTCTTTTGCGGTGTGTTTGTTGAGACCGATGAATTGTGGGTTTATGATCAAGTTTATCTATGAACAATATTTGAATCTTCTCTGAATTATTTTATGTATGATTGGTTATCTTTGCAAGTCTCTTCGAATTATCAGTTTGGTTTGGCCTACTAGATTGATCTTTCTTGCAATGGGAGAAGTGCTTAGCTTTGGGTTCAATCTTGCGATGTCCTTTCCCAATGACAGTAGGGGCATCAAGGCACGTATTGTATTGTTGCCATTGATGATAACAAGATGGGGCTTATATCATATTGCATGAGTTTATCCATCATGTCATCTTGCTTAAAGCATTACTCTGTTCTTTTGAACTTAATACTCTAGATGCATGCTAGATAGTGGTCGATGTGTGGAGTAATAGTAGTAGATGCAGGCAGGAGTCGGTCTACTTGTCTCGGACGTGATGCCTATATACATGATCATACCTAGATATTCTCATAACTATGCTCAATGCTGTCAATTTCTCAACAGTAATTTGTTTACCCACCGTAATACTTATGCTCTCGAGAGAAGCCACTAGTGAAACCTATGGCCCCCGGGTCTATTTTCCATCATATTAATCTTCCATCAACAAGCTATTTATTTTGCCGTTTTTATTTTGCTTTATTTACTTTGCATCTTTATCATAAAAATACCAAAAATATTATCTTATCATATCTATCAGATCTCACTTTCGTAAGTGACCGTGAAGGGATTGACAGCCCCTTTATTCCGTTGGTTGCGAGGATTTTATTTGTTTGCGTAGGTGTGAGGGACTCGCGCATGGCCTCCTACTGGATTGATGCCTTGGTTCTCAAAAACTGAGGGAAATACTTATGCTACTTTGTTGCATCACCCTTTCCTCTTCAAGGGAAAACCAACGCACTGCTCAAGAGGTAGTAGTGACCAATACCCAAAGGGTTTACTAGAGTCAATAATCTAGTTCATATCGCCATGTGATTAACACCAAAAGAGTACTAAGGTGTGATCATGTTTTGCTTGTGAGGGTAGTTTAGTCAACGGGTCTGCCACATTCAGATCCGTATGTATTTTGCAAATTTCTATGTCTACAATGCTCTGCATGGAGCTACTCGAGCTAATTGCTCCCACTTTTAATATGTATCCATACTGAGACTCAGAGTCATCCAGATCAGTGTTAAATCTTGCATCGACGTATCTCTTTATGATGAACTCTTTATCACCTCCATAACCGAGAAATATTTCCTTAGTCCTCTAAGGATAATTTTGACCGCTGTCTAGTGATCTACTCCTGGATCACTATTGTACCCCTTTGCCAAACTCATGGCAAGGTACACAATAGGTCTGGTATACAACATGGCATACTTTATAGAACCTATGGCTAAGGCATAGGGAATGACTTTCATTCTCTCTCTATCTTCTGCCGTGGTAGGGTTTTGAGTCTTACTCAACTTCATACGTTACAACTCAGGAAAGAACTCCTTCTTTGACTGATCCATTTTGAACTCCTTCAAAATCTTATTAAGGTATGTACTCATCGAAAGTCTTATCAAGCATCTTGATCTATCTTTATAGATCTTGATGCCCAATATGTAAGTAGCGTCACCGAGGTCTTTGAAAAACTCTTTTCAAACACTCTTTTATGCTTTCCAGAAAATTCTACATCATTTCCGATCAACAATATGTCATTCACATATACCTATCAGAAAGTCTGTAGTGCTACCACTCACTTTCTTGTAAATACACACTTCACCAGAAGTCTGTATAAAACTATATGCTTTGATCAACTCATCAAAGCGTATATTCCAACTCCGAGATGCTTGCACCGGTCCATAGATGGATCGCTGGAGCTTGCACACTTTGTTAGCAGCTTTAGGATTGAGAAAACCTTCTGGTTGCATCATATACAACTCTTCTTTAATAAATCCAATGAAGAATACAGTTTTGACATCCATTTGCCAGATTTCATAAAATGCGGCAATTGCTAGCATGATTCGGACAGACTTTAAGCATCGATACGAGTGAGAAAATCTCATCATAGTCAACACCTTGAACTTGTCGGAAACCTTTTGTGACAATTCGAGCTTTGTAGATAGTAACACTACTATCAGTATCCGTCTTCCTATTGAAGATCCATTTACTCTCAATGGCTCGCAGATCATCGGGAAAGTCAATCAAACTCCATACTTTGTTCTCATACATGTATCCATCTCAGATTTCATGGCCTCAAGCCATTTCGCGGAATCTGGGCTCATCATCGCTTCGTCATAGTTCGTAGGTTCGTCATGGTCTAGTAACATGACTTCCAGAATAGGATTACCATACCACTCTGGTGTGGACCGTACTCTGGTTGACCTACAAGGTTCGGTGTAACTTGATCTGAAGTTTCATGATCATCATCATTAGCTTCCTTACTAATTGGTGTAGGAATCACTGGAACTGATTTCTGTGATGAACTACTTTCCAATTTGGGAGAAGGTATAATTACCTCATCAAGTTCTAGTTTCCTCCCACTCACTTTTTTCGAGAGAAACTCCTTCTCTAGAAAGGATCCATTCTTAGCAACAAATATCTTGCCTTTGGATCTATGATAGAAGGTGTACCCAACGGTTTCTTTTGGGTATCCTATGATGACGCACTTCTCCGATTTGGGTTTGAGCTTACCATTTTGAAACCTTTTCACATAAGCATCGCAACCCCAAACTTTAAGAAACGACAGCTTTGGTTTCTTGCCAAACCATAGTTCATACAGTGTTGTCTCAACGGATTTAGATGGTGCCCTATTTAACGTGAATGAAGCTGTCTCTAATGCATAACCCCCAAAACGATAGCGGTTAAGTGGTAAGAGACATCATAGATCGCACCATATCTAATAAAGTACGGTTACGACGTTTGGACACACCATTACGCTGTGGTGTTCCAGGTGGCGTGAGTTGTGAAACTATTCCACATTGTTTTAAATGAAGGCCAAAACTCGTAACACAAATATTCGCCTCCACAATCAGATCATAGAAACTTTATTTTCTTGTTACGACGATTCTCCACTTCACTCTGAAATTCTTTGAACTTTTCAAATGTTTCACACTTGTGTTTCATCAACTAGATATACCCATTGTGAAGGTCAGAAAATAACGATACCCGCCGCGTGCCTCAACACTCATTGGACTGCATACATCGGTATGTATTATTTCCAATAAGTCATTGGCTCACTCCATTGTTCCGGAGAACGAAGTTTTAGTCATCTTGCCCATGAGGCATGGTTCGCAAGTATCAAACGATTCATATTCAAGTGATTCCAAAAGCTCATCTGCATGGAGTTTCTTCATGCGCTTTATACCAATATGACCTAAACGGTAGTGCCACAAATATGTTGCACTATCATTATCAACTTTGCATATTTTGGCATCAATATTATGAATATGTGTATCACTACGATCAAGATTCAATAAACCATTTACATTTGGGTGTATCCCTATAGACGGTTTTATTCATGTAAACAGAACAACAATTATTCTCTGACTTAAATGAATAACAGTATCGCAATAAACATGATCCAATCATATTCATGCTCAACGCAAACACCAAATAACATTTATTTAGGTCCAACACTAATCCCGAAGGTAGAGGAAGTGTGCGATGGTGATTTTATCAACCTTGGAATTACTTCCAACACACATCGTCACCTCGCCCTTAGCCAGTCTCTATTTATTTTGCAACTCTTGTTTTTGAATTACTAATCTTAGCAACTCAACCGGTATCAAATACCCTAGGGTTACTATGAACACAAGTAAAGTACACATCAATAACATGTATATCAAATATACTTTTGTTCACTTTGCCATACTTCTTATCCGCCAAGTATTTGGGTAGTTCCGCTTCCAGTGACCATTCCCTTTGAAGTAGAAGAACTAAGTATCAGGCTTAGGTCTAGCTTTGGGCATCTTCACGGGAGTGGCAACTTGCTTGTCATTCTTCTTGAAGTTCCCTTTCTTTTCCTTTGCCATTTTTCTTGAAACTAGTGGTCTTGTCAACCATCAACACTTGATGCTTTTTCATGATTTGTACCTTTGCCAATTTCAGCATCGCGAAGAGCTCGGGAATCGTTTTTGTCATCCCTTGCATATTATAGTTCATCACGAAGTTCTAGTAGCTTGGTGACAGTGACTAGAGAACTCTGTCAATCACTATCTTATCTGGAAGATTAACTCCCACTTGATTCAAGCGATTGTACTACCCAGACATTCTGAGTACAAGCTCACTGGCTGAGCCATTCTCCTCCATCTTGTAGGCAAAGTCCTTGTCAGAGGTCTCATACCTCTCGACATGGGCATGATTCTGAAATACCAATTTCAACTCTTGAACATCTTATATGATATGTGGTGTTCAAAACATTTTTGAAGTCTCGGTTCTAAGCCGTAAAGCATGGTGCACTAAACTATCAAGTAGTCATCATATCGAGCTTGTCAAACGTACATAACGTCTGCATCTGCTCCTGCAATAGGTCTGTCACCTAGTGGTGCATCAAGGACATAATTCTTCTGTGCAGCAATGAGGATAATCCTCAGATCATGGACCCAGTCCGCATCATTACTACTATCATCTTTCAACTTAGTTTTCTCTAGGAACATATCAAAAACACAGGGGAGCTACAACACGAGCTATTGATCTACAACATAGATATGTAAATACTATCATGACTAAGTTCATGATAAATTAAGTCCAATTAATCATATTACTTAAGAACTCCCACTTATATAGACATCCCTCTAGTCATCTAAATGATCACGTGATCCATATCAACTAAACCATGTCCGATCATCACGTGAGATGGAGTAGTTTTCAATGGTGAACATCTCTATGTTGATCATATCTACTATATGATTCATGTTCGACCTTTCGGTCTCAGTGTTCTGAGGCCATATCTGCATATGCTAGGTTCATCAAGTTTAACCTGAGTATGCTGCACGTGCAAAACTAGCTTGCACCTGTTGCATGTGAACGTAGAGCTTATCACACCCAATCATCACGTGGTGTCTCGGCACGACGAACTCTAGCAACGATGCATACTCAGAGACAACACTTATACCTTGAAATTTAGTGAGGGGTCATCTTATAATGCTACCGCCGTACTAAGCAAAATAAGATGCATAAAGGATAAACATCACATGCAATCAAAATATGTGACATGATAGGCGATCATCATCTTGTGCCTTTGATCTCCATCTCCAAAGCAACGCCATGATCTCCATCGTCACTGGCTTGACACCTTGATCTCCATCATAGCATCATTGTCGTCTCACCAACTACTGCTTCCACGACTATCGCTACCGCTTAGTGATAAAGTAAAGCAATTACATGGCGATTGCATTTCATACAATACAGCGACAACCATAAGGCTCCTGCCAGTTGCCGATAACTTTTACAAAACATGATCATCTCATACAACAATTTATATCTCATCACGTATTGACCATATCACATCACAACATGCCCTGCAAAAACAAGTTAGACGTCCTCTATTTTGTTGTTGCAAGTTTCACGTGGCTGCTATGGGCTTCTAGCAAGAACCGTTCTTACCTACGCATCAAAACCACAACGATTTTTCGTCAAGTGTGATGTTTTAACCTTCAAGAAGGACCGGACGTAGTCAAACTCGATTCAACTAAAGTTGGAGAAACAGACACCCGCTAGCCACCTCTGTGTGAAGCACGTCGGTAGAACCAGACTCATGAACGCGGTCATGTAATGTCGGTCCGGGCCGCTTCATCCAACAATACCGCTGAATCAAAGTAAGACGTTGGTGGTAAGCAATATGACTATTATCGCCCACAACTCTTTCTGTTCTACTCGTGCATATATCATCTACGCATAGACCTGGCTTGGATGCCACTGTTGGGGAATGTAGTAATTCAAAAAATTCCTACGATCACGCAAGATCTAACTAGGAGATGCATAGCAGTGAGAGGGGAGAGTGTGTTCACGTACCCTCGTAGACCGAAAACAGAAGCGTTTAGTAACGCGGTTGATGTAGTCGAATGTCTTCAAGATCCAACCTATCCAAGTACCGAACGTACAACACCTTCGTGTTCAGCACTGATGTCTACTACACAACCTTCTTATTGTAGACGTTGTTGGGCCTCCAAGTGTAGAGGTTTGTAGGACAGTAGCAAATTTCCCTCAAGCGGATGACCTAAGGTTTATCAATCCGTGGGAGGCGTAGGATGAAGATGGTCTCTCTCAAACAACCCTGCGACCAAATAGCAAAGAGTCTCTTGTGTCCCCAACACACCCAATACAATGGTAAATTGTATAGGTGCACTAGTTCGGTGAAGAGATGGTGATACAAGTGCAATATGGATGGTAGATATAGGTTTTTGTAATCTGAAAATATAAAAACAGCAAGGTAACTAATGGTAAAAGTGAGCACAAATGGTATTGCAATGCGTTGAAACAAGGCATAGGGTTCATACTTTCACTAGTGCAAGTTCTCTCAACAATAATAACATAATTGGATCATATAACAATCCCTCAACATGCAACAAAGAGTCACTCCAAAGTCACTAAGAGCGGAGAACAAACGAAGAGATTATTATAGGGTACGAAACCGCCTCAAAGTTATCCTTTCTGATCGATCTATTCAAGAGTCCGTAGTAAAATAAGACGAAGCTATTCTTTCTGTTCGATCTATCCTAGAGTTCGTACTAGAATAACACCTTAAGACGCAAATCAACCAAAACCCTAATGTCACCTAGATACTCTAATGTCACCTCAAGTATCCGTGGGTATGATTATACGATATGCATTACATAATCTCAGATTCATCTATTCAACTAACACAAAGAACTTCAAAGAGTGCCCCAAAGTTTCTACCGGAGAGTCAAGACGAAAATGTGTGCCAACCCCTATGCATAAGCTCACAAGGTCACGGAACTCGCAAGTTGATCACCAAAACATACATCAAATGGATCACGTGAATATCCCATAGTCATCACAGATAAGCACATGCAAGACATACATCAAGTGTTCTCAAATCCTTAAAGACTCAATCCGAGAAGATAACTTCAAAGGGAAAACTCAATCCATTACAAGAGATTAGAGGGGGAGAAACATCATAAGGTCCAACTATAATAGCAAAGCTCGCGATACATCAAGATCGTGCCGAATCAAGAACACGAGAGAGAGAGAGAGATCAAGCACATAGCTACTAGTACATACCCTCAGCCCCGAGGGTGAACTACTCCCTCCTCGTCATGGAGAGCACCGGGATGATGAAGATGGCCACTGGTGAGGGATCCCCCCTCCGGTAGGGTGCTGGAACAGGGTTCCGATTGGTTTTTGGTGGCTATAGAGGCTTGCGGCGGCGAAACTCCCGATCTAGGTTATTTTCTAGAAGTTTGGGGTTATATAAGAGGTGTTGGCGTTGGGAACAATCCAGGGGGTTCCATGAGGCGGCCACAAGGCTGGGGACGCGCCCAGGGGGTAGGGCGTGCCCCCACCCTCGTGGTGGCCTCGGGACTCTTCTGGTCCATCTCCGATGCTCCGTGGGCTTCTTCTCGTCCAAAAATGATCTCCGTAAATTTTCATGTCAATTGGACTCCATTTGATATTCCTTTTCTGCGATACTCAAAAACAAGGAAAAAACAGAAACTGGCACTGGGCTCTAGGTTAATAGGTTAGTCCAAAAAATCATATAAAATATTATATACATGAATATATGTAATCCTAGATGGATAATATAATAGCATGGAACAATAAAAAATTATAGATACGTTGGAGACGTATGAAGCATCCCCAAGCTTAATTCCTGCTCCTCCTCGAGTAGGTAAATGATAAAAACAGAATTTTTGATGTGGAATGCTACCTAACATATTCATCAATGTAATCTTCTCTATTGTGGCAAGAATATTCAGATCCATAAGATTCAAGACAAAAGTTTAATATTGACATAAAAACAATAATACTTCAAGCATACTAACCAAGCAATTATGTCCTCTCAAAATAACATAGCCGAAGAAAGCTCATCACACGGGACAATGCTCTAATAATGATGATCATCACACTTCTATTTATTTACAACTCAAAAATTACAACTCGATACTAGAACAAAATATGACTCTATATGAATGCCTCCGGCGGTGTACCGGGATGTGCAATGATTCAAGAGTGACATGTATAAAAATTATGAGCGGTGGCTTTGCCACAAATATGATGTCAACTACATGATCATGCAAGGCAATATGACAATGATGAAGTGTGTCATAATAAACGAAACGGTGGAAAGTTGCATGGCAATATATCTCGGAATGGCTATGGAAATGCCATAATAGGTAGGTATGGTGGTTGTTTTGAGGAAGATATAAGGAGGCTTATGTGTGATAGAGTGTATCGTATCATGGGGTTTGGATGCACTGGCGAAGTTTGCACCAACTCTCGAGGTGAGAAAGGGCAATGCATGGTACCCAAGAGGCTAGCAATGATGGAAGGGTGAGAGTGCGTATAATCCATGGACTCGACATTAGTCATAAAGAACTCACATACTTATTGCAAAAATCTACAAGTCATCAAAACCAAGCACTACGCACATGCTCCTAGGGGGATAGATTGGTAGGAAAAGACCACCGCTCGTCCCCGACCGGCACTCATAAGGAGGACCATCATAGAAACACCTCATGCTTCAAATTTGTTACACAACGGTTACCATACGTGCATGCCACGGGACTTGCAAACTTCAACACAAGTATTTCTAAAATTCACAACTACTCAACTAGCATGACTCTAGTATCACCATCTTCATATCTCAAAACAATCATAGGGGATCAAACTTCTCATAGTATTCAATGCACTTTATATGAAAGTTTTTATTATATCCTTCTTGGATGCCTATCATATTAGGACTAAATTCATAACCAAAGCAAATTACCATGTTGTTCTAAAGACTCTCAAAATAATATAAGTGAAGCATAAGAGTTCATCTATTTCTTCAAAATAAAACTACCGTCGTGCTCTAAGAGATATAAGTGAAGCACTAGAGCAAACGACAAACTACTCCAAAAGATATAAGTGAAGATCAATGAGTAGTCGAATGATTATGCAACTATGTGAAGACTCTCTAACATTTAAGAATTTCAGATCTTGGTATTTTATTCAAACAGCAAGCAAAACAAAATAAAATAAAATGAGATTGCAAGGATAGCACATATCATGTAAAGAAGCAAAAACTTAGGCTCAACCAAAACTGACCTGTAGAGACCCGACCTCAGACGGTCAAGCCTCTGTGTATCTGTGCCATCCCTGGATCGGTATGCTAGCACAAACAATACATCAATGTATATATCAAAGTGCAATCACATGTATAAATAACGTAAAACTGATATATACCTCATAAGTCTCAGCGGAAACAAACAATCGGGTGTGGAGTCCCATCAACGCCATCGGCAGGTTGAGTGTAGACCGTAACCCAATCAACGAAACTCACTCGTTGTATATAAAATCCTGCAACATGATACGTTGCAGCCGTGTAGGTCAGTACATTGAATGTACCGGCAAGATCACCATAAGAGAAAACAGATGATAAACTATACTATATGCAGTATGGCTTTGTGGCTCTGTATCTGAGTTTTTTTTGTGTAAAAGCTGGTTTTATTTTCCCTACATCAAAGGAATTATCCAAAGTCTGTACTACGGAGTTTTCTATCATGACATGGTTCCGCCAACCGATGTCTCACAACCCAAATCATCATAAGTTGCCCACAATTAAGTTATGAGTCTGGTGTTGAGAGTTCCGAGATAGATACAAGTCCAGAGGCTCAAATTGTCCGTAACCGGGCACACGGCTAATCGATTAGGTTTTTAACCCTCTGCAGAGGTTTGTACACTTTACCCGCAAGATTCGATCCCTCTTTTTATGTTCCCGCACTTCAGGGTGTTTGAGAACAAGATGACCGAAACATGGTCTTCCGAAGAGTTCCTCTGACCACTGTCCGGTGCTCATCAATCCTACCGTAGTTCTACATCTGCTAGCACCGTCCCAGCCAGAGTCACAACTAAGGTCAACCAAGCCAGAGCCCATAGTGACTTGCGGTTGCACAGGTAAGCTTCCGGGCATGAAGTACTCTTCCGTCTCTTTGAGTCTGGGTGAAGCTTTCCACAAGATGTCATGGCGCTTCTCCATGCATCCCGGCCAACCACTGGTTTCTCCAGGGTGCCCGTCAATCGTCCTTCACCCAGTAGTGTGTATTGAATTCTTGTCTCGAGTCTCGAAATCTTGAATAGTCCTGAAGATGCAGTCCTTGCCGGTGCCATCATGAAGTTGTCGCCATTGACATAGAGTCCTCCTTCTTCACACCACTCTCATGCACTCACACCAAACCCCATCTACTATAGCGTAGCATTAAAACTATATAACGTCCCGGGCTTGATAACAGGGAGATGGGTTCCTACCTCATGCATTCTACTCAACTACAAGAAGTCAATATCACTACTGGAGGGATTATTGAAAGTGTGCTACTACATGCAAATAAAACATAGGTATGAAAAACATGGTCAAAGTGAACTTGCCTGGTATTACTTGATGAAGATAATAACGCTCTTAGAATCTTTGATAAACTATTCGTCACTCCGAGAAAATCTATATAATCAAACATAGTATTCACATAAGCAATCAATTCTAGCAATCAATACTATCAATCAAAATAACACTCAACTAAAAAATAAAATAAAGAAAACAATAATGAAATCAAAGAAGACCAAAATAAATATCCAAAGAAAACTTTAAAGAAAACTAGGGAAAACCAACACACTATCAACCAATAACTTTCATAACCACACTAAATTAATCTAAACAATTTTCTTAACAGAAAATAAAACCTCTTTCCATTAAAACAACAGAAATAAATTATCTAAAATAATTTCTAGCAACAATAACTACAACACTAGCTATTACATACACTATATACTAGCTATGCTAAAACTGAAATCCTAAACAGTAGCAAAACTAATAAAAATAATTTCTAAAATCATGTGCTGAAGTCTAACATATGTATATTTCAATCAACAAAACTTTGTGAAAAGAATTAATTAAATCTAAACAAAACGTACTAAGTTACAAGCAAAACAAAACTACATAGAAAACAATACAGTTTTTTCACTAAAAACCTAATTTAAATAAATAAATAAAAACACTATAATCTACTGGATAGGCAAAAGTCCTAGTGACCGGGAGCAAAAAGAATCAACTTAAAATATACTTTCAAACTCAAGTTATGGCCAAAATAGTGTTTGAGGCAAATTCATGCAAATTCAAACTACAACTACTCAAATTGAAATCCAAGTACACAAATAGAAACTTCAACAAATTTGTGACAAAGTGCAAAAAGAATCAATCAATTTGGATCTAAAACATAAAAGTTATAAGCAATATAAAATCAGAACTATTCTGTTTTTAAAACAGAAACGAAAATAAAAAACTAACGGGCGCTACGGGGGTGTGCGAGCTGAAACTAAACAGCGCTCGGGCGGAAACTAACCGAAACGCGTACGGCCTAAAAGAGAAAGACCGATCGGCTAAACCGACTATACCTGAACCGATCTAAACCGAATAAAAACCGGAACTAAACCGATCTATAAACAGAAAACCAAACCGTTCGTTAGATCTAATATGGCGCGTCAATAACAGATCGGACGGTGAAGGGGAAGTGGAGAGCTCACCGCGAGGAAGGTCGACGGTGAGCGGCTCGTACGTCGTCGGCAGCGGCGCTCCGATCGTCGGCGGGCTCCGGCGAGGGTACGGGCGGACGCAGCGTTCGACGGCGAGTACAGCGGTGGTCGAGATGGTGCCGTAGGTGGACGGAGGAGGTCGGCGGCGAGGTCGAGGCGGCGCTTGCGTTCGGGGGTCGTTGGTGGCGGCGCTCCGGTGGGTTTTGGGCTCACGCGAGCGCACGGGGAGGTGCGGAAGAGCGAGGGGGTTATGGTGGTGGTCTCAAGTGGCGGCTAGGTGGTCGGGGTGGTGAGGTAAGGCAACAATGGTGCGGCGGAGGCGCTCGGATCTGGCGAGAAATCTGGGAGGCAGCTGAGGTTCTTGGTGCGGGGAAAGCAGGGGAACTGTTCGAGCGAGAGGGGTATTTCTATGGGGAGGCCGACTTGGGAGAGGGGGCGAATCAGGGAGAGGATCCCGCGATCTCCGGGATGCGGCGGCGGCCGCTGCGCGATCTTGCTGCGGCGGTTGCGTGCGGAGGAGGAAGAAGGCCGCGGGTGCGCCGAGCTAGGCCAGTGGGCCGTATGTGAGGGGAGAGGGAGGGGACCTGTTGGGCTTCGGCCGTTATATATATATATATAAGCACACACAAGAAAATAAAGGAAAAACAATAAGAATTTTATATAGACATATTATATACCAAAATTTTCTGAATAAAATTTCCTAAAACATGAACATATTTTCAGAGGCAAATAAAATCTACAAAAAATACAAATAAAGCAAATAGTGGTACTGTTGCATTAAAACCCAACAAAAATCATTTTTAAAATACCAAAATGACTTCCAAATTATTTTCTCCTAATTTTCCATTGAAGGGAATCATTTTACCCTTATTTCCATTTATTTAATTTTAGGAGAAAAATAATTTGATTAAAAGTCAAATAACTCCTAAATGGTTTTGAATTTGAATTTCAAACCACTTCCAACTCTATTTCTTATAATTTGAAGAAGTCATTGTATCTTCTCTCATGAAAATCATTGAGTTGCATAAAGCTTCTGAATTTGAAATATGTCCAAATGGAATTCAAATCTTTTCAAAACCCTTTTTCATTTCAAATGGAAGAAGTCATGTCTTCTTCACTCTAGGGTTTTGTGTTTGAATTCTTGGAGATAAAGATGCAAGGGGAAAGTTTGGGAAAGTCATTTCATTCCCTCTCATTCAACTTTCAAAAAGTTTGAAATTCCACTCAATTTCACACAATCAATCACACAACAATCAAACAAACAATCATAAATATCTATTTAATATAACATTCCAAAATTTAGAATTTTGGGATGTTACAAACCTACCACACTTAAAATGAATCTCGTCCTCGAGATTCGAAGAGGCTAGCAAGAAAAGGTTAGGGTTTGGGGGTCTTCTAGCAATGCCATTGATTGGAATGGTCTAGTGTGCTACCACACTTAAAAGCAGGGTTATGGTCCTGTCCAAAACTCATGTGCTCATTCCTTTGGGTTGACGGTGTCGGTCTTCTCATATTCCCTGGAATAACTCTTTCACTGGTGCTCTCCTAGTAGGGGCATGACATTTTTCTCAAAATCTTGTGTCCTCTCAATCCCGGCGAGGTTCTTCCGAAGAGTGGGTCTTCGTATATGACATGTCTGTTGTCAATACTAAGAAACTATCGGAGCCTCCTGGTGGTCAACAATTTATGGCTTCTCCTGCAGGAAAAATGGTCGGGGTTGAATCTCACCGTATATCCTACGATTGGCAACGGTTTCCTGGTACATGGATCAATCATCCTACCATTCTATGGTTTTGGCTTATCATGTCGACACTCTTCTAAGGTTTTCAAGGCTCTCTGATTTTCCCATCAACATATGATAGTTCATGATAGAAGTCTCCGGTATGGGGGCCAATCCATCTCTTACTTGAACCATTACTACATATGCACACATCGAATAACGTATTCTAACACTTGGGCATACTCACAAGCATTGCAGAATTTCTCTTGTCAACGAATTGAGTTCGAATAAATCCATTGTTTGTGCAAGATGAACGAGACATCTAACGTTTCTTCACAACCCTCGGGTTTCCGTATCCTCCTAAAAATGTTGGCTGATTAACTCAGAGTTTTCTTCCAAAATATCTTCCTTCAGCAAGAGTGTGCTTTCTTCTTATTAACTCCTGGGCCTGTGGGTTATGGCCCACTTCAACTCTTGTACAATTTTAACTCATCTATTCGAGGATTATCATTCGATATTCCAACATTACATCTCCTTTAAATCCAATAGTACTTCTTCCCTCATACCCTTGTGGTGACGATCATACAAAACTCCAACTTATTTGGTCCAGCTCCCTTCTATGGACCATCACGAATAACACATTTCTTTCTTCATTGATCCTGTGTCTTTACGGAGTACTACCGCAAAAAATGCACTAGTTTATCCATAAATCATATTATTTTCATATCAAATCTTTTATTACATCCTTAACCATTTTTCGTAAATCCAAATTCCAAAAAGTACTTTATTACAAATGCTGCCACCCACATGGTTTGGTATGGTCAGGCATTACGTGCAACTTTATTAATCTTTTCTCCTTGGGGATTCTTTAGTCCCACTGGAATTGTGCGACATGCGCCTTGAAATCTTCAATCTTCTGTTTCATCATGGTGGCCTTGAGCTTCATCTCCATCATCTCTGCATGCACTTCTCTTAGGTATTCCTGAGTTTAACGGAGTCTTGCTTCAAGTATTTCTCCGATCTGGCGTATGGCTTCCATGGCTGCTTCACGAACAGCGTCTAAGAAAGTTGCTTGTGGTACACGTGAGATGAAAAAGTACTGCCCCATCGTCGTTGGGCAAACTCCTTTAATACGGTGGAGGTGTACCTCCACATACAAAAGTTCCACTCCCTTTTGCATGAAGGGGTAGCCTTTGTAGACTGCATCTCCTTCAAGGTGAATATGCTTCATCATGTCCTTCGGGATCTTCGGGTAATCATAATCACTTGTCGGGGTCATGATCATTTCCGGGCCCTTAAGGAAAGACTCATAAAGGGTCGTCATCTGCAGTTGTAAAACAAAAAATGGTGCTCAAAATAAGGTACATATCTCCTTGGGTACACATTCATATCATCCAAACAAAACTTCAAACTCAATTTCCACCATCCAGTTTATGCATCACAACTCATTTTCTTCCATGTTCACCTAGAATATTAATTTCCAAGATAAAGCATAACAACTCCTTAAAGCCTTTCAGCATATGACATATCAACTTTATTGAGTCATGAATTATTACAATCTCTGAGTAATCTATTACATAACTCAACCCCGCGTTCTCATGAAAAAATGTTTTCGATACTACCCTTATTACTGATATCAACATCTCCACTACTCAGCTCCAGCTTTCTCATGATTTGTACAATCCCTAGCAAAATGTCCTGCTTCCTTGCAGTGAAAATAAATAACTTCCGGCATGTCTCGAGGCTTCTTGGTGATGGTGCCTGCTCCTTGAGTTCCTTGCTTCCTTTCGAGACAATCATTGGCATAATGCCCGATGTCCTTACATTCAAAACAGGTAATATGACTCTTGTCCCTCTTTGCAGAAATTGGGTTGTTCTGAGGGTGTCTTTGTTTTCTCTTCCTGGTTTTCTTTGTTTTGATCAAACGTTCTATTCCCTGTGGATCAAACTCCACTGCTTCTGTAGGGAAATATCCATATACTCTTTTCTTTCCTTGGTGCAATACTGTGACAAATGTCCTTCTTCTCCACATGAATAACAGGCATTGGAGTAAAATCTGTTGAGGCTTTCTCCATAAGGGTCTTCAACACTTTTCTTAATCACAGGTTCTTTCATAACTTCTCGGAGGGCTTCTTTCATTCCTTCTTCCTGCTTCTGAATAGTTTGTTGCACCGTGGG
This sequence comes from Triticum urartu, assembly GCF_056163025.1. NCBI lineage: Eukaryota > Viridiplantae > Streptophyta > Magnoliopsida > Poales > Poaceae > Triticum > Triticum urartu. The sequence goes on along the minus strand of NC_141875.1, from coordinate 203,773,697 downwards.
GTAAATGTGACACTAAGCTGGGTAGTGGGCGGTTCCTTCACACAAGAAACAAGTCACCTGACTAGTTGGGCATTCCTCACCTGGGTGTTTCTCCTTACAATGAGGGCATCCATCCTTGTGTTCCTCCTAGGTGTGTCCTATTTCTCCGCAAATTTTGCAGGCACAAGGTTTATTTCTTCGGGTATCATGGTGCTTCCGGATAAGACGAGATCTTGTCAGGGTCTTCTTGAATTCTTCCCAAGTCCTTGCTCCATTCCATCCCTGTATAGCTTGATGCAGCTACCACCATGTTGCAGCACATCCTTCAAAGTACTGAAGAGCGTACGATACTTCATTCTTCCTTGAAATCAAATTGCTCCTGAAGTGATTCTCCATATTCTGAATCCATAGCTCTGCCTCCGGTTGGGTCTTTGGTCCAGAGAATACTAGCCCAACTTCATTCATCATCTACTCGGTCCAAGGGTTTTAGGGTGAGATAAGAGAGAGGTGGGGAGATACACACAATACAAGCAATAGTTTTGAAGAAATGGTTTTTCGTTTGTGGCTGTCGGAAAAACATCAAACAAATGACAGCTCACAAATCACCGCATCTAACGTAAGTATATAACATGGGTTTGGTCTTCTAAAGGTCAAATAATTCTTCAGATTCTTCAAGTCTTCGGAGTCTTCAACTGTTGTAGCTTCAACTCTTCTAATGCATGGTGAAATCCTCTTTACTCTGAAATGGTCATCGGTTGTCCGATATCTTGTCCTTCTTGGAGCGGCTTTAGTTGATCCTCCGTGTGGTCAAAAGGGAAAGGGGTATATTCTAACTATTTGAGGTAAGAGAGGATATTTGATAAAATCAGAAAAGATGAGAAGTAATAGATTCTTTTGAAAATAAAGTTTTAGAGATTTCCTGTCCTAGGGGCTTTCCAATTTCTAGGGTCACGTCCTACAGTCAACATGTGCTCTGATACCATATCTGTAGCGACCCGACGTCAGACGGTCAAGCCTCTGTGTATCTGTGCTATCCCTGGATCGGTATGCTGGCACACACAGTACATCAATGTATATATCAAAGTGCAATCACATGTATAAGTAACGTAAAACTGATATATACCTCATAAGTCTCAGCGGAAACACACAATCGGGTGTGGAGTCCCATCAACGCCATCGACAGGTTGAGTGTAGACCGTAACCCAATCAACGAAACTCACTCGTTGTATATAAAATCCTGCAACATGATACGTTGCAGCCGTGCAGGTCAGTACATTGAATGTACCGGCAAGATCACCGTAAGAGAAAACAGATGATATACTATACTATATGCAGTATGGCTTTGTGGCTCTGTATCTGAGTTTTTTTTGCGTAAAAGCTGGTTTTATTTTCCCTACATCAAAGGAATTATCCAGAGTCTGTATTACGGAGTTTTCTATCATGACATGGTTCCGCCAACCGATGTCTCACAGCCCAAATCATCATAAGTTGCCCACAATTAAGTTATCAGTCCGGTGTTGAGAGTTCTGAGATAGATCCAAGTCCAGAGGCTCAAATTGTTCGTAACCAGGGACACGGCTAATCGATTAGGTTTTTAACCCTATGCAGAGGTCTGTACACTTTACCTGCAAGATTCGATCCCTCTTTTTATGTTCCCGCACTTCAGGGTGTTTGAGAACAAGATGACCGAAACATGGTCTTCCGAAGAGTTCCTCTGACCATTGTCCGGTGCTCATCCAATCCTAACGTAGTTCTACATCTGCTAGCACCGTCCCAGCCAGAGTCACAACTAAGGTCAACCAAGCCAGAGCCCATAGTGACTTGCGGTTGCACAGGTAAGCTTCCGGGCATGAAGTATTCTTCCGTCTCTTTGAGTCTGGGTGAAGCTTTCTGCAAGATGTCATGGCGCTTCTCCATGCATCCCGGCCAACCACTGGTTTCTCCAGGGTGCCCGTCAACCATCCTTCACCCAGTAGTGTGTATTGAATTCTTGTCCCCAGTCTCGACATCTTGAAGAGTCCTGAAGATGCAGTCCTTGCCGGTGCCATCATGAAGTTGTCACCATTGACGTAGAGTCCTCCTTCTTCACACCACTCTCATGCACTCACACCAAACCCCGTCTACTATAGCGTAGCATTAAAACTATATAACGTCCTAGGCTTGATAACAGGGAGATGGTTCCTACCTCATGCATTCTACTCAACTACAAGAAATGAATATCACTACTGGAGGGATTATTGAAGGGTGCTACTACATGCAAATAAAACATAGGTATGAAAAACATGGTCAAAGTGAACTTGCCTGGTATTACTTGATGAAGATAATAGCGCTCTCGGAATCTTTGATAAACTATTCGTCACTCCGAGAAAATCTATATAATCAAACGTAGTATTCACAGAAGCAATCAATTCTAGCAATCAATACTATCAATCAGAATAACACTCAACTAAATATAATAAATAAAGAAAACAATAATGAAATCAAAGAAGACCAAAATAAATATCCAAAGAAAAATTTAAAGAAAACTAGGGAAAACCAACACACTATCAACCAATAACTTTCATAACCACACTAAATTAATCTAAACAATTTCTTAACAGAAAATAAAACCTCTTTCCATTAAATCAACAGAAATAAGTTATCTAAAATAATTTCTAGCAACAATAACTACAATACTAGCTATTACATACACTATATACTAGCTATGCTAAAACTGAAATCCTAAACAGTAGCAAAACTAATAAAAATAATTTCTAAAATCATGTACTGTAGTCTAACATATGTATATTTCAATCAACAAAACTTTGCGAAAAGAATTAATTAAATCTAAACAAAACTTACTAAGTTACAAGCAAATCAAAACTACATAGAAAATAGTACAGTTTTTTCGCTAAAACCCTAATTTAAATAAATAAATAAATAACACTATAATCTACTGGATAGGTTAAAGTCCTAGTGACCAGGAGCAAAAAGAATCAACTTAAAATATACTTCCAAACTCAAGTTATGGCCAAAATAGTGTTTGAGGCAAATTCATGCAAATTCAAACTACAACTACTCAAAATTGAAATCCAAGTACACAAACAGAAACTTCATCAAATTTGTGACACAGTGCAAAAAGAATCAATCAATTTGGATCTAAAACATAAAAGTTATAAGCAATATAAAATCAGAACTATTCTGTTTTTAAAACAGAAACGAAAATAACAAAAAAAACTAACGGGCGCTACGGGGGTGTGCGAGGTGAAACTAAACAGCGCTCGAGCGGAAAATAACCGAAACGCGTACGGGCTAAAAGAGAAAGACCGATCAGCTAAACCGACTATACCTGAACCGATGTAAACCGAATAAAACCGGAACTAAACGGATCTATAAACAGAAAACCAAACCGTTCGTTAGATCTAATCTGGCGCATCAATAATAGATCGGACGATGAAGGGGAAGTGGAGAGCTCACCGCGGGGAAGGTCGACGGCGAGCGGCTCGGACGTCGTCGGCGGCGGCGCTCCGATCGTCGGCAAGCTCCGGCGAGGGTACGGGCGGACGCGGCGTTCGACGGCGAGTCCATGGTGGTAGAGATGGTGCCATAGGTGGACGGAGGAGGTCGGCGGCGAGGTCGAGGCGGCGTTTGCGTTCGGGCATCGTCGGTGGCGGCGCTCCGGTGGGTTTCGGGCTCGCGCGAGCGCACGGGGAGGTGCAAAAGAGCGAGGGGGTTACGGTGGTGGTCTCAAGTGGCGGCTAGGTGGTCGGGGTGGTGAGGTAAGGCAACAATGGTGCGGCGGCGGCGCTCGGATCCGGCGAGAAATCGGGGAGGCGGCGGAGGTTCTTGGTGCGGGGAAAGAAGGGGAACTGGTCGAGCGAGAGGGGTATTTATAGTGGGAGGCCGACTTGGGAGAGGGGGCGAATCAGGGAGAGGATCCCGCGATCTCCGGGATGCGGCGGCGGCGGCGCGATCTTGCTGCGGCGGTTGCGTGCGGAGGAGGAAGAAGGCCGCGGGTGCACCGAGTTGGGCCAGTGGGCCGTATGTGAGGGGAGAGGGAGGGGACCTGTTGGGCTTCGGCCGTTTACACACACACACACACACACACACACACACACACACACATATATATATATAGGAAAATGGTTGTGTACTCCTGGGAGTACGTACTCCCGCTCCTCATATACCACATAGATAAATCTTTTATACCTTTTTATTATTTTTAATATACTTCATTAGTAATTATTAGATACCCCAAAATGAGTTTCATGAGAAAATTCATATGAGTCTATGTATTTTTAAATGTTTAAGTATATACTGATGTGTTTGTATGTGAAGATGTATATTACAAAAAGTACGTCGCAGATAATATTTTTTCAACTAAACTCATAGTGGGGTATCTTAGAATATTTAATGAAGTATATTGAGAATAATAAAGAGGTATAATTAATGCGTATATGAGGTATATTGAGGATGGAATATATATATACGGTAGCGCTAAAGTCAGCGTGAGCGTAAAACACTAATCCTGCGCTCCGGCCGGGTTATGCGGGCTGCTCGGTCGAACCAGCGTTTGTTGTTCCACCTCCTTGTAAGATTGTTTGGTAAATATCATAATAGACTTAATTTGATTACCACATGCAAGCGCAGCCTCCCCGCTCCGCAAAATCAAGCCACACCTTACTCCATGTGCTAGTAAACGTTTTGGTAAATATAGTAACGTAATTAATTTGCTTACCGGGTGATGGGACAGCACCCGCTTTGCTAAATCAAACATTTTTCTCCACATGCTAGTAAAACTCTTGCTAGATATAGTAATATAATCAAGATGGTTACCATATGCTCAGATGCAAGCAAAGGCCCGCCGATTCCCCAGATCAGGCCATCTCTTTGCTTTATTGTATGCATGCTAGTACAAAAATTAGGCAGTAATCAATCAACAAGAAAGTACCACTTCTAGTAAATGTCCTGGTCACTTACTTGTTAGGTAAATTTAATTGTAAAAAATAGTTTCATTCATCATACAGTAAGTAGTAGTAGTAATGTGATGTTGATTGATTAGTAAAATTTATTCAAATTTTACCATCTTTTCTAATCAAATAGTAAAGTACAAATTATAATTATGCATGGTAATGGGATTACCCTTGTTCTGTTGGTGGATGCATGGGCGACGTGGGGTTTGTTACATTGGGATGGCAGTAATACTAGTAATGCGTTGCTCATTGATTAGTAAAATATATCCAACTTTTACCATCTTTCCTGATCAAATAGTAAAGACACGCCATAATTATGGTAATGGGATTACCCTCGTTCTATTGCGTGGATGGATGGGCGACGTTGGTATTGTTACATTGGGATGCGGGGCCGCGCACGTCCAAGCGGTCCGATTGTGTTGTAGTGTGGCCGGAGCGCATAATTAGGTAATCTACGCGTAGCCACACTTTAGCAGTCCTATATATATATATATATATATATAAGCACACACAAGAAATAAAGGAAAAAAATAAGAATTTTATATAGACATATTATATACCAATATTTTCAGAATAAAATTTCCTAAAACATGAACATATTTTCAGAGGCAAATAAAATCTACAAAAAATTCAAATAAAGCAAATGGTGGTACTGTTGCATTAAAACCCAACAAAAATCATTTTTAAAATACCAAAATGACTTCCAAATTATTTTCTCCTAATTTTCCATTGAAGGGAATCATTTTAACCTTATTTCCATTTATTTAATTTTAGGAGAAAAATAATTTGATTAAAAGTCAAATAACTCCTAAATGGTTTTGAATTTGAATTTCAAACCACTTCCAACTCTATTTCTTATCATTTGAAGAAGTCATTTTATCTTCTCATGAAAATCATTGAGTTGCATAAAGCTTCTGAATTTGAAATATGTCCAAATGGAATTCAAATCTTTTCAAAACCCTTTTTCATTTCAAATGGAAGAAGTCATGTCTTATTCACTCTAGGGTTTTGTGTTTGAATTCTTGGAGATAAAGATGCAAGGTGAAAGTTGGGGAAAGTCATTTCATTCCCTCTCATTCAACTTTCAAAAAGTTTCAACTTCCACACAATTTCACACAATCAATCACACAACAATCAAACAAACAATCATAAATATCTATTTAATATAACATTCTAAAATTTAGAATTTTGGGATGTTACATGACCGATAGTTGTTGAAGAAGAAAAGTGGGATGCCAACCGGGGCATCCCCAAGCTTAGATGCTTGAGACTTCTTGAAATATTAATTAGCGATGTCTTGGGCATCCCCAAGCTTGAGCTTTTGTGTCTCCTTAATTCCTTTCATATCACGGTTTTCCTAAATCTTAAAAACTTCATCCACACAAAACTCAACAAGAACTCGTGAGATAAGTTAGTATAAACCCATGCTAAACCTTATCATTCTCTACTATAGCAAATCACTAAAATTATTATTTAACATTGCCTACTAATTTCCTCTACATATTTAACACTCCTATCCTCAAATAGAATCATTAAATAAGCAAACATATGCAAGCAATGCAAACATAACATCAATCTGTCTAAACAGGATAGTATGTAAAAGAATGCAAGAGGAATCATACTTCTTTAACTCCAAAAATTCTGAAAAATTACCACAGTGTAGATAATTTTTTGTTACTCATTTTTTAAATTTTTTAAGATTTTATCATGTTCTGACTATTCACTAATATTCAAAACAAGATAGCAAACTTTCTGTTTTTAAAATAGCAACATATGGACTTGCAAAATAAGTATGGTAAAGGCTACACTCGACTTTTTATTGAACTAAAAGATTAAAAACATTACTCTAAATAAAAGCAAGAAAATCCTAATAATAGAAAATGACGCTCCAAGCAAAACACATATCATGTGATGAATAAACATATAGCTCCAAGTAAGGTTACCGATGAACGAAGACGAAAGAGGGGATGCCTTCCGTGGCATCCCCAAGCTTAGGCTCTTGGTTGTCCTTGAATATTACCTTGGGGTGCCTTGGGCATACCCAAGCCTATGCTCTTTCCACTCCTTATTCCGTAGTCCATCAAATCTTTACCCAAAAATTGAAAACTTCACAACACAAAACTCAACAGAAAACTCGTAAGCTCCGTTAGTATAAGAAAATAAATCACCACTTAGGTACTGTCAAGAAAATATTCATAATTTTCTCACATGATGCCTACTGTACCATATCATTTCTACAATTTATATTAAGCAATATAAGCCATAGAAACTAGAAAACAAGCAAACTATGCATCGAAAACAGAATCTGTCAAAAATAGAACAGTTTGTAGTAATCTGTAACTCTCGAATAATTATTTAACTCCAAAAATCCTGAGAAATTAGGAAGTCCTAGGAATTTTTTATTAATCCTCTTCAAAAAGAATCAGTATTTTATCGCGCTTCTGTTAAAAATAAAAACTAATCTCCTGGGCGCAAAAGTTTTTGTTTTTCGGCAAGATCAAATCAACTATCACCATAGATCATCCCAAAGGTCTTACTTGGCAATTTATTGAACCAAAAGCTATAAAACATGATTAATACAGTAGCATAATCATGTGAACATGCAAAAACAGTAGGTATAAATATTGGGTTGTCTGCCAACAAGCGCTTCTCTTTAATGCCTTCAAGCTAGGCATGATGATTTCAATGATGCTCGCATAAAAGATAAGGATTGGAACATAACGGGAGCACCATGAAGCATATGAATAGCACATTTAAGTCTAACCCACTTCCTATGCATAGGGATTTTGTGAGCAAACAATTTATGGGAGAAAGAATGAACTTGCATAGGAAGGTAAAGCAAGCAAAACTTCAAGATTTTCAACATGTAGAGAGGAAACTTGATATTATTGAGATATGTAGAAGCATATGTTCCTCTCTCATAATAATTTTCAGTAGCATCATGAATGGATTCATAAATATAACCATCACATAAAGCATTATTTTCATGATGCACAAGCATAGGAATTTTACTACTCACCACATAAGCAAAATTCTTCTCATTCGGAATAGTGGGAGTAAACTCAACAAAATAACTATCATGTGATTGAAAATTGAAATCAAGATGACAAGTTTCATAAATATAATCATCACTACTTTTTATAGCATAAGTGTCATCACAATAATCATCATAAGTAGGAGGCATGCTTTCATCATAATAAATTTGCACATCAAAACTTGGGGGACTAAAAATATCATCTTCATCAAACATAGCATCCCCAAGCTTGTGGCTTTGCATATCATTAGCATCATGGATATTCAAGGAATTCATACTAACAACATTGCAATCATGCTCATCATTCAAATATTTAGTGCCAAACATTTTAATGCATTCTTCTTCTAACACTTTGGCACAATTATCAGAATCCTTATTTTCACAAAAGACATTAAAAAGATGATGCATATGAGGCAACCTCAATTCCATTTTTAGTTTTCTTTTATAAACTAAACTAGTGATAAAAAGAAACTAAAAGATTCGATTGCAAGATCTAAAGATATACCTTCAAGCACTCACCTCCTCGGCAACGGCGCCAAAAAAGAGCTTGATGTCTACTACACAACCTTCTTCTTATAGACATTGTTGGGCCTCCAAGTGCAAAGGTTTGTAGGACAGTAGAAAATTTCCCTCAAGTGGATGACCTAAGGTTTATCAATCCGTAGGAGGCATAGGATGAAGATGGTCTCTCTCAAACAGCCCTGCAACCAAATAGCAAAGAGTCTCTTGTGTCCCCAACACACCCAATACAATGGTAAATTGTATAGGTGCACTAGTTCAGCGAAGAGATGGTGATACAAGTGCAATATGGATGGTAGATATAGGTTTTTGTAATCTGAAAATATAAAAACAGCAAGGTAACTAATGATAAAAGTGAGCACAAACGGTATTGCAATGCGTTGAAACAAGGCATAGGGTTCATACTTTCACTAGTGCAAGTTCTCTCAACAATAATAACATAATTGGATCATATAACAATCCCTGAACATGCAACAAAGAGTCGCTCCAAAGTCACTAATAGCGGAGAACAAGCGAAGAGATTATTGTAGGGTACGAAACCACCTCAAATTTATCCTCTTGCATAAAGGATATGGCCATAACATGCTACCGCCGTACTAAACAAAATAAGATGAATAAAGGATAAACATCACATGCAATCAAAATATGTGACATGATATCGCCATCATCGTCTTGTGCCTTTGATCGCCATCTCCAAAGCACAGTCATGATCTCCATCGTCACCAGCTTGACACCTTGATCTCCATCGTAGCATCATTTTCATCTCGCCAACTATTGGTTCCACGACTATCTCTACCGCTTAGTGATAAAGTAAAGCAATTACATGGCGATTGCATTTCATACAATAAAGCGACAACCATAAGGCTCCTGCTAGTTGCCAATAACTTTTACAAAACATGATCATCTCATACAACAATTTATATCTCATCACGTATTGACCATATCACATCACAACATGCCTTGCAAAAACAAGTTAGACGTCCTCTACTTTGTTGTTGCAAGTTTCACATGGCTGCTACGGGCTTCTAGCAAGAACCGTTCTTACCTACGCATCAAAACCACAACGATTTTTCGTCAAGTGTGCTATTTTAACCTTCAACAAGGAGCGGCCTTAGTCAAACTCGATTCAACTAAAGTTGGAGAAACAGACACCTGCTAGCCACCTCTGTGTGAAGCACGTTGGTAGAACCAGTCTCATGAACGCGATCATGTAATGTCGGTCCCGGCCGCTTCATCCAACAATACCGCTGAATCAAAGTAAGACGTTGGTGGTAAGCAATATGACTATTATCGCCCACAACTCTTTCTGTTCTACTCGTGCATATATCATCTACGCATAGACCTGGCTTGGATGCCACTGTCGGGGAATGTAGTAATTCAAAAAATTCCTACGATCACGCAAGATCTAACTAGGAGATGCATAGCAGTGACAGGGGAGAGTGTGTTCACGTACCCTCGTAGACTGAAAACGGAAGCGTTTAGTAACGCGGTTGATGTAGTCGAATGTCTTCAAGATCCAACCTATCCAAGTACCGAACGTACAACACCTTCGTGTTCAGCACTGATGTCTACTACACAACCTTCTTATTGTAGACGTTGTTGGGCCTCCAAGTGTAGAGGTTTGTAGGACGATAGCAAATTTCCCTCAAGTGGATGACCTAAGGTTTATCAATCCGTGGGAGGCATAGGATGAAGATGGTCTCTCTCAAACAACCCTGCAACCAAATAGCAAAGAGTCTCTTGTGTCCCCAACACACCCAATACAATGGTAAATTGTATAGGTGCACTAGTTCCGCGAAGAGATGGTGATACAAGTGCAATATGGATGGTAGATATAGGTTTTTGTAATCTGAAAATATAAAAACAGCAAGGCAACTAATGATAAAAGTGAGCACAAACGGTATTGCAATGCGTTGAAACAAGGCATAGGGTTCATACTTTCACTAGTGCAAGTTCTCTCAACAATAATAACATAATTGGATCATATAATAATCCCTCAACATGCAACAAAGAGTTACTCCAAAGTCACTAATTGCGGAGAACAAACGAAGAGATTATTGTAGGGTACGAAACCACCTCAAAGTTATCCTTTCTGATCGATCTATTCAAGTGTCCGTAGTAAAATAACACGAAGCTATTCTTTCCATTCGATCTATCCTAGAGTTCGTACTAGAATAACACCTTAGGACGCAAATCAACCAAAACCCTAATGTCACCTAGATACTCCATGTCACCTCAAGTATCCGTGGGTATGATTATACGATATGCATCGCACAATCTCAGATTCATCTATTCAACCAACACAAAGAACTTCAAAGAGTGCCCCAAAGTTTCTATCAGAGAGTCAAGACGAAAACGTGTGCCAACCCCTATGCATAAGTTCACAAGGTCACGAAACTCGCAGGTTGATCACCAAAACATACATCAAGTGGATCACGTGAATATCCCATTGTCACCACAAATAAGCACATGCAAGACATACATCAAGTGTTTTCAAATACTTAAAGAGTCAATCCGAGAAGATAACTCCAAAGGGAAAACTCAAATCATTACAAGAGAGTAGAGGGGGAGAAACATCATAAGATCCAACTATAATAGCAAAGCTCGCGATACATAAAGATCGTGCCGAATCGAGAACACGAGAGAGAGAGAGAGAGAGAGAGAGAGATCAAACACATAGCTACTGGTACATACCCTCAGCCCCGAGGGTGAATTACTCCCTCCTCGTCATGGAGAGCGCCGGGATGATGAAGATGGCCACCGGTGAGGGATCCCCCCTCCGGCAGGGTGCCGGAACAGGGTCCCGATTGGTTTTTGGTGGCTGCAGAGGCTTGCGGCGGCGGAACTCCCGATCTAGGTTATTTTCTGGATGTTTGGGGATATATAAGAGGCGTTAGCGTCGGCAACAAGTCAGGGGGTCCACGAGGCGGCCACGAGGCAAGGGGCGCACCCCCACCCTCGTGATGTCCTCGGGACTCTTCTGGTCCATCTCTTATGCGCCGTGGGCTTCTTCTGGTCCAAAAATGATCTTCGTAAATTTTCATGTCAATTGGACTCCGTGTGATATTCCTTTTCTGCAATACTCAAAAACAAGGAAAAAACAGAAACTGGCACTGGGCTCTAGGTTAATAGGTTAGTCCCCAAAATCATATAAAATAGCATATAAATGCATATAAAACATCCTACATGGATAATATAATAGCATGGAACAATAAAAAATTATAGATACATTGGATACATATCAAGCACACGTTCAACACGATGACATCCCTCGAGCTCTTAATCCAGTTGAGGACGAGGGAGAGTTCCGTCAGCACGACAGCGTGGCAACGGTTATGATGAAGTTACCGGCGCAAGGCGTCACCTAAGCACTATGACGATATGACCGAGGTGTTGAACTGTGGAGGGGGGCACCGCACATGCTAAGAGATTGTCTGTTGTGCCTTTGGGGTGCCCCCCGCCTCCATATATAAAGGGGGGAGGAGGAGGTGGCCGGACAAGGGGGGCGTGCCATGGGGAGGGTAGGCCTACTAGGACTCCGTTCCTAGTAGGATTCGCCCCCCTTTCCTATTCCAAGAAGGGGAAGGAGGGAAGGAGAGGGAGAGGGAAAGGAAGGGGGACCGCGCCACCTCACCCTTGTCCAATTCGGACTACCCTTGGGGGGGCCTTGTGGCCTTTCCTCTCCTACTCCCTTATGGCCCATTAGGGCCCATAACTTCCCCGAGGGGTTCCGGTAACCCCTTGGTTCCCCGATAAATATCTGAAACGTCCCGAAACCTTTCTAGTGTCCGAATACCTTCGTCCAATATATCAATCTTTACCTCTCGACCATTTCGAGACTCCTCATCATGTCTGTGATCTCATCCGGGACTCCGAATAAACTTCGGTCATCAAATCACATAACTCATAATACAAATCGTCATCGAACATTAAGCGTGCGGACCCTACGGGTTCGAGAACTATGTAGACATGACCGAGACACATCTCCGGTCAATAACCAATAGCGGAACCTAGATGCTCATATTGGCTCCTACATATTCTACGAAGATCTTTACCGGTCAAACCGCATAACAACATACGTCATTCCCTTTGTCATCGGTATGTTACTTGCCCGAGATTCGATCGTCGGTATCTTCATACCTAGTTCAATCTCATTACCAGCAAGTCTCTTTAATCGTTCCGTAATGCATCATCCCACAACTAACTCATTATTTACATTGCTTGCAAGGCTTATTATGATGTGCATTACCGAGAGGGCCCAGAGATACCTCTCCGATACTCGGAGTGACAAATCCTAATCTCGATCTATGCCAACCCAACAAACACCTTCGGAGACACCTGCAGAGCATCTTTATAATCACCCAGTTACGTTGTGATGTTTGATAGCACACAAGGTGTTCGTCCGGTATTCGGGAGTTGCATAATCTCATAGTCAAAGGAATATGTATAAGTCATGATGAAAGCAATAACAATAAAACTTAACGATCATTATGCTAAGCTAACGGATTGGTCTTGTCCATCACATCATTCTCCTAATGATGTGATCCTGTTCATCAAATGACAAACATGTCTATGGTTAGGAAACTTAACAATCTTTGATTAACGAGCTGGTCTAGTAGAGGCTTACTAGGGACACTATGTTTTGTCTATGTATTCACACATGTATCAAGTTTCTAGTTAATACAATTCTAGCATGAATAATAAACATTTATCATGATACAAGGAAATATAAATAACAACTATATTATTGCCTCTAGGGCATATTTCCTTCATATGTTCTATGCTATAGCTGCAATGGTCCTTGAGCTCGCATGTCCACAAAAGACCAGAGAAAAACCCATGGACATGTGTGTAATAATAAACGGTAAAATGTATTCCTAGACATGCCTCTAAGACTAGCTCAAGTGTTGCATGATGGTCACATTTTCATAGTTATGTGCATTGATACGTCCATTTTGCATCATGATTTCTTACTGTTAATTGTAATGTTTTTATCCATAATAATGCTTTTTGGAGTAATTCTAATGCCTTTTCTCTCATAATTTGCAAGGTATACACAAATAGGGAGAATTTCGGCAGATGGGAAATCTGGACCTAGAAAAGCTACGTGATACGTCTCCAACGTATCTATAATTTTTTATTGTTCCATGCTATTATACTATCTGTTTTGGATGTTTAATGGGCTTTATTATACACTTTTATATTATTTTTGTGACTAACCTACTAACCAAAGGCCCAGTGCAAATTGTTGTTTTTTTGCCTATTTCAGTGTTTCGCAGAAAAGGAATATCAAACGGAATCCAAACGGAATGAAACCTTCGGGAGAGTGATTTTTGGAACAAACGCAATCCAGGAGACTTAGAGTGGACGTCAAGGAAGCATCGAGGAGGCTACGAGGCAGGGTGGCGCGCCCCCACCCTCGTGGGCCCCCCCATGGCTCCCCTGACCGACTTCTTTCGCCTATATATACTCATATACCCCAAAAACATCCGAGAGCACCACGAAACCCTATTTCCATCACGGCAAGCTTCTGTACCCAAGAGATCCCATCTTGGGGCCTTTTCTGGAGCTCCGCCGGAGGGGGAATCAATCACGGAGGGCTTCTACATCAACACCATAGCTTCTCCGATGATGTGTGAGTAGTTTACCACAGACCTTCGGGTCCATAGTTATTAGCTAGATGGCTTCTTCTCTCTCTCTTTGGATCTCAATACAAAGTTCTCCGCGATCTTCTTGGAGATCTATTCGATGTAATTCTTTTTGCGGTGTGTTTGTCGGGATCTGATGAATTGTGGGTTTATGATCAAGATTATCTATGAAAAATATTTGGTTCTTGTTTGAATTCTTTTATGTATGATTTGTTATCTTTGCAAGTCTCTTCGAATTATCAGTTTGGTTTGGCCTACTAGATTGATCTTTCTTGCAATGGGAGAAGTGCTTAGCTTTGGGTTCAATCTTGCGGTGTCCTTTCCCAGTGACAGCAGGGGTAGCAAGGCACATATTGTATTGTTGCCATCGAGGATAAAAAGATGGGGTTTATATCATATTGCTTGAGTTTATCCCTCTACATCATGTCATCTTGCCTAATGCGTTACTCTGTTCTTATGAACTTAATACTCTAGATGCATGCTGGATAGTGATCGATGTGTGGAGTAATAGTAGTAGATGAAGAATCGTTTCGGTCTACTTGTCACAGACGTGATGCCTATATACATGATCATGCCTAGAGATTCTCATAATTATGCACTTTTCTATCAATTGCTCGACAGTAATTTGTTTACCCACTGTAATACTTAGGCTATTTTGAGAGAAGCCACTAGTGAAACCTATGGCCCCCGAGTCTATTTTCTATCATATAAGTTTCCAATCTATTTTACTTTGCAATCTTTACTTTCAATCTATATCATAAAAATACCAAAAATATTTATCTTATTATCTCTATTAGATCTCACTTTTTCAAGTGGTCGTGAAGGGATTGACAACCCCTTTATCGTGTTGGTTGCAAGGTTCTTATTTGTTTGTGTAGGTGCGAGGCGAATTGCGTGGTCTCCTACTGGATTGATACCTTGGTTCTCAAAAACTAAGGGAAATACTTACGCTACCTTGCTGCATCACCCTTTCCTCTCAAGGGAAAACCAACGTAGTGCTCAAGAGGTAGCAAGAAGGATTTCTGGCGCTGTTGCCGGGGAGATCTACGCCAAGTCAAGTCAAGTCAAGACATACCAAGTACCCATCACAAACTCTTATCCCTTGCATTACATTATTTGCCATTTGCCTCTCGTTTTCCTCTCCCCCACTTCACCCTTGTCGTTTTATTCGCCCTCTTTTTCCATTCGCCTCTTTTTCGCTCGCTTCTTGTGTGCTTGTGTGTTGGATTGTTTGTCACAATGGTTCAAGACAATACTAAATTGTGTGATTTTTCCAATACCAACAATAATGATTTTATTAGCACTCCGATTGCTCCCCTTACCGATGCTGAATCTTGTGAAATTAATACTGCCTTGCTGAATCTTGTCATGAAAGATCAATTTGCTGTCCTCCCTAGTGAAGATGCCGCTACCCATCTAAAAAACTTTGTTGATTTGTGTGGCATGCAAAAGAAAAAGGACGTGAAATACAATCTATTAAATAACAATTATCATAATTAAATTCCTTGAAATCCAAAATAGTGGGTTCATTGCTATGTAAAGTTTTGACCTTTTCAATCCCACTTTTACCAATTTTTGCAGCAAGATCTAAAAACTCCGAATCATTGGGATGCCTTTTAACTAAAGTTGACTCGTCTCCAGTCCCATCATTATCAAGATTCATATTGCAAAACAAAAATTTAACAGGAGACACATCAATCACTTTTAGATCTTCATCATTATTATCATGAAAACTAGAAGAACATGCTTTCATAAAGCAATCTTTTTTTGCATGCATCCTAGCGGTTCTTTCTTTGCACTCATCAATGGAAATTCTCATGGCTTTGAGAGACTCGATGATATCATGCTTAGGTGGAATATATCTAAGTTTCAAAGAATCAACATCAAGAGAAATTCTATCCATGTTCCTGACCAACTCATCAATCTTAGACAATTTTTCTTCAATCAAAGCATTGAAACTCTTTTGCGAACTAATAAATTCTTTAATACTAGATTCAAAATCAAAGGGCATCTTATTATAATTTCCATAAGAATTGTTGTAGGAATTACCATAATTATTAGAGGAATTACTAGGATACGGCCTAGGATTAAAGTTTCCTCTATACGCGTTGTTACCAAAATTGTTCCTACCAACAAAATTCACATCCATAGATTCATTATTATTCTCAATCAAAGTAGACAAAGGCACGTATGGTAACCATTGTGTAACAAATTTGAAACATGAGGTGTTCCTTGATTGTCATCCTTATGAGTGGCGGTCAGGGACGAGTGATGGTCTTTTCCTACCAATCTACCCCCCTAGGAGCATGCGTGTAATGCTTGGTTTTTGATGACCTGTAAATTTTTGCAATAAGTATGTGAGTTCTTTATGACTAATGTTGAGTCCATGGATTATACGCACTTTCACATTTCCATCATTGCTAGCCTCTTCGGTACTGTGCATTGCCCTTTCTCACCTTGAGAGTTGGTGCGAACTTCGCCGGTACATCCAAACCCTGTGATATGATACGCTCTCACACATAAACCTCGTTATATCTTCCTCAAAACAGCCACCATACCTACCTATTATGGCATTTCCATAGCCATTCTGAAATATATTGCCATGCAACTTTCCACCATTTCATTTATTATGACACGCTTCATCATGTTCATGTTGCCTTGCATGATCATGTAGTTGACATCGTATTTGTGGCAAAGCCACCATGCATAATTTATCATACATGTCACTCTTGATTCATTGCCCATCCCGGTACACCGCCGGAGGCATTCATATAGAGTCATATTTTGTTCTAGTATCAAGTTGTAATCATTGAGTTGTAAATAAATAGAAGTGTGATGATCATCATTAATAGAGCATTGTCCCAAATAAAAAAAGAGAAGGAAGAAAGGCCAAAAAAAGGAAAGGCCCAAAAAAAGAGAAAAGAAATAAAAAGGGACAACGCTACTATCCTTTTTTCCACACTTGTGCTTCAAAGTAGCACCATGATCTTTATGATAGAGAGTCTCTTGTTTTGTCACTTCCATATACTAGTGGGAATTTTTCATTATAGAACTTGGCTTGTATATTCCAACAATGGGCTTCCTCAAATGCCCTAGGTCTTCGTGAGCAAGCAAGTTGGATGCATACCCACTTAGTTTCTTTTGTTGAGCTTTCATACATTTATAGCTCTAGTGCATCCGTTGCATGGCAATCCCTACTCCTTGCATTGACATCAATTGATGGGCATCTCCCTAGCTCGTTGATTAGCCGCATCTATGTGAGACTTTCTCCTTTTTTGTCTTCTCCACATAACCCCCATCATTATACTCTATTCCACCCATAGTTCTATATCCATGGATCACGCTCATGTATTGCGTGAAAGTTGAAAAAAGTGTGAGATTACTAAAGTATGAAACAATTGCTTGGCTTGTAATCGGGGTTGTGCATGATGAGAGCATTCTTGTGTGACGAAAATGGAGTATGACCAAACTAAATGATTTTGTAGGGATGAACTTTCTTTGGGCATGTTATTTTGAGAAGACATAATTGCTTTGTTAGTATGATTGAAGTATCATTATTTTTATGTCAATATTAAACTTTTGTCTTGAATCTTTCGGATCTGAACATTCATGCCACAATAAAGAAAATTACATAGAAAATTATGCTAGGTCGCATTCCACATCAAAAATTCTGTTTTTATCATTTACCTACTCGAGGACGAGCACGAATTAAGCTTGGGGATGCTTGATACGTCTCCAACGTATCTATAATTTTTTATTTTTCCATGCTATTATATTATATGTTTTGGATGTTTAATGGGCTTTATTATACACTTTTATATTATTTTTGGGACTAACATACTAACCAAAGGCCTAGTGCAAATTGCTATTTTTTTGCCTATTTCAGTGTTCCACAGAAAAGGAATATCAAACAGAATCCAAACGGAATGAAACCTTCAGGAGAGTGATTTTTCGAACAAACACAACCCAGGAGACTTCGAGTGGATGTCAAGGAAGCATCAAGGAGGCCACGAGGCAGGGAGGCGTGCCCCCACCCTCGTGGGCCCCTCGTGGCTCCCCTAACCGACTTATTTCGCATATATATACTCATATACCCCGAAAACATCCGAGAGCACCACGAAACCCTATTTCCACCGCCGCAACCTTCTGTACCAAAGAGATCCCATCCTGGGCCCTTTTCCGGAGCTTCGTCGGAGGGGGAATCGATCACGAAGGGCTTCTACATCAACACCATAGCCTCTCCGATGATGTGTGAGTAGTTTACCACAGACCTTCGGGTCGATAGTTATTAGCTAGATGGCTTCTTCTCTCTCTTTGGATCTCAATACAAAGTTCTACTCGATCTTCTTGGAGATCTATTCGATGTAATTCTTTTTGTGGTGTGTTTGTCGGGATCCGATGAATTGTGGGTTTATGATCAAGATTATCTATGAACAATATTTGGTTCTTCTCTGAATTCTTTTATGTATGATTTTTTTATCTTTGCAAGTCTCTTCGAATTATCAGTTTGGTTTGGCCTACTAGATTGATCTTTCTTGCAATGGGAGAAGTGCTTAGCTTTGGGTTCAATCTTGCGGTGTCCTTTCCTAGTGACAGCAGGGGTAGCAAGACACGTATTGTATTGTTGCCATCGAGGATAAAAAGATGTGGTTTATATCATATTGCTTGAGTTTATCCCTCTATATCATGTCATCTTGCCTAATGCGTTACTCTGTTCTTATGAACTTAATACTCTAGATGCATGCTGGATAGTGATCAATGTGTGGAGTAATAGTAGTAGATGTAGAATCGTTTCGGTCTACTTGTCGCAGACGTGATGCCTATATACATGATCATGCCCAGAGATTCTCATAATTATGCACTTTTCTATCAATTGCTCGACAGTAATTTGTTTCCCATTGTAATACTTATGCTATTTTGAGAGAAGCCACTAGTGAAACCTATGGCCCCCGGGTCTATTTTCTATCATATAAGTTTCCAATCTATTTTACTTTGCAATCTTTTCTTTCAATATATATCATAAAAGTACCAAAAATATTTATCTTATTATCTCTATCAGATCTCACTTTTGCAAGTGGCCGTGAAGGGATTAACAACCCCTTTATCACGTTGGTTGCAAGGTTCTTATTTGTTTGTGTAGGTGCGAGGCGACTTGCGTGTAGTCTCCTACTGGATTGATACCTTGGTTCTCAAAAACTAAGGGAAATACTTACGCTACCTTGCTGCATCACCCTTTCCTCTCAAGGGAAAACCAACGTAGTGCTCAAGAGGTAGCAAGAAGGATTTCTGGCGCTGTTGCCGGGGAGATCTACGCCAAGTCAAGTCAAGTCAAGACATGCCAAGTACCCATCACAAACTCTTATCCCTTGCATTACATTATTTTCCATTTGCCTCTCGTTTTCCTCTCCCCCACTTCACCCTTGCCGTTTTATTCGCCCTCTTTTCCATTTGCCCTCTTTTTCTGTTCGCCTCTTTTTCGCTCGCTTCTTGTGTGCTTATGTGTTGGATTGTTTGTCACAATGGCTCAAGACAATACTAAACTGTGTGATTTTTCCAATACCAACAATAATGATTTTATTAGCACTCCGATTGCTCCCCTTACCGATGCTGAATCTTGTGAAATTAATACTGCCTTGCTGAATCTTGTCATGAAAGATCAATTTGTTGGCCTTCCTAGTGAAGATGCTGCTACCCATCTAAACAAATTTGTTGATTTGTGTGACATGCAAAAGAAAAAGGATGTGGATAATGATATTGTTAAATTGAAGCTATTTCCGTTTTTGCTTAGAGATCGTGCTAAAATTTGGTTTTCTTATTTGCCTAAAACTAGTATTGATTCTTGGAATAAGTGCAAAGATGCTTTTATCTCTAAGTATTTTCCTCCCGCTAAGATCATCTCTCTTAGAAACGATATTATGAATTTTAAGCAACTAGATCATGAGCATGTTGCACAATCTTGGGAGAGGATGAAATTAATGATTCGTAATTGCCCTACTCATGGTTTGAATAAATGATTCGTAATTGCCCTACTCACGAAGGGGGCCCACCAGGTGGGCATAACCCACCTGGGCGCGCCCGGGAGCCCAGGCGTACCCTGATGTGTTGTGCTCACCCAGGGCCACCTTCGGTGCCCATCTTCTGGTATATAAGTCATTTTGACCTAGAAAAAAAATCAAGAGTGGACTTTTGGGATGGAGCGCCGCCGTCTCGAGGTGGAACTTGGGCAGGAGCACTTTTGCCCTCCGGCGGAGTGATTCCGCCGGGGGAACATCTCTCCCGGAGGGGGAAATCATCGTCATCATCATCACCAACAACTCTCCCAGCTTGGGGAGGGCAATCTCCATCAACATGTTCAACAGCACCATCTCCTCTCAAACCCTATGTAACATCCCAAATTTTCAATTTGGAATGTTATACATAGATCATTCTTGCATATCATATTTTATTGCATTTCGTCTCGCGATCCTCAAAATCCTAAGCAACTTAAGGACCCTCGGAGAGAGTTGGGGATTTCCCCGGTTTTCGAATTTGATTTTATCAAATTTTGAAACGAGGATTTTTGGTTTTAATTATTTTTCTCTCCGAAGTATTTCATGATAAAAATATATGAGAGGAGATAATATGAGTTCTCCAAAATAAATGAAATGTTGGAGGAAAAATATTAAAATGAATATTTGTTTTATTTGGATTTTATTTGCAATTTTGTTTGCATTAGAAAAATTGCACGTTTTCAAAATTGCATTTTAGGGCCAAGAAAATGTTCCTCTCGTTCTAAATATTTTATTTAGACGGAGAAAATTTATTTTGGCATCTTTAGAATTTTATTTTATTTTCTAGGATTTTTTTTGTTTCGGCGGAATTATTAAAAAAATGCAAGGGCTATCTGGGCCGAAGCCCAACCGGCCCGTTCCGCCGCCGTCTGCCTCGCGCGCGTCGTCGTGTGCAGCACGGACGCCGAGGGGAGTCCGAGCCGGACTCCTCCCCGGGCGCCCCCTCGACCAAGCCACGCCGCCCCCTCACCCCTTTAAATAGCGCCGCCCCAACCCCGCCTCGCCACCACCACCGCCCGCCAGCCCCGCCGCGGCAGCCCGCGCCACCGAGCCCCGTCGCCCGCGCCACCGCTTGTCGTCGCCCGCGCCGCCGCCTGTCGCCGCCCGCGCCGCTGCTGCCGCGTGCCGCCGCCTAAGCCCCGCCGTCCGCCAGCGCCGCCGGGGCCACACCCCGTCGGATCCGACGATGTAACGCGCCATCGCCGTCGGTTTTTTAGAAAACCGATTTGTTTTTTTAGAAAACCCTATGATGAGGACATGACTACCTTGGATACGACCAAAAATATTGCATACATGCATATTTTTCAGGTGATTTCTAATGCAAACTATTCAACAATCTATTTATGTTATCCAGAACAAAAATACTTCACACACTTTTGTGTTTTGTCTAATTGCAGGTGTATGGGACATTTGTACAATCCACATATGAAGACAAGGGAAAAGGAGAAGTTTAGGTTGTGTTCAAAAAGTCCTCTCACGTCACTTTTGGGCCAAGAGAAGATAGAGTCCAAGTCTCTCACGTTTTGGATTCAGATTCGGACTCCACAGACATACCTGACTCAAAACGCCAACAACTTTTTCATACGGACTCCGAATTGGGTGATTCTTTTTTTTGTTGGAAACTAGATTTCGTGCTCTTTCCAACCCAATTGGATTCACCTTCAAATTCATCCGGAGCGTTGAGTTACGGACGAAACAATCTGACGTTGCAGCAGAATCCGAGTCAAACTACAAGCCCAAAGGTGTTGCATCACCTCCACTTGGGCCCATGAGCCTTGTACGACCTAGGGTTAGTTTTAGGCTGCCTTGGGACGTCCTCCCACCTCCTTGGCCGCCACCCCTTGCTATATAAGTAGATCCATCTAGTAGCTTTTTCCTTGGGATTTGTTTAGTTAAAAGTTAGCCATTGCAACTTCGTGTACTTCGTTTGTGTCCAACGACCAGACCAAGACCGCTTCCGAATCCCCACCATTATCAATACTTCATATATATTTGCAATATTCAGATTGCTTTATCATATTCTTGCTCGTTCTTCGATTGCTTGCATGAATAGACCTTCATGGTCAGGCTGACCGTGCTTCCAGCATCGTCAGTAACCTCAGGAGATTGGTTTAGCGATTGCTAAGGCGCAACGTCGTGCACGTTTGTAGTCGGATCGTCAAAGTCGTCTCCACCAAATCGATAGTTATCATCTCATCGAAAGATCGGGACCCTCACCTCTACCAAGTGGTATCAGTTTTCAGGTTGCTCGGTGAGAATTTCCAGTTTTCCTAGATTAGATTTATTTTCTTACCTTTGTCCAAGAAAAAGCCACAAAAAAGAGTTAGATATATTCATCCTTGGTCCAAGCCAGTCTGAGCCTTTGCAATTTTCTTTTCATTGCTTGCATAGTTGAATTATCGGTTGCATCGTCGTGTCGAGTTGCTGGTCTTAGTGTCTAGTTCGTTTAGAGTTTCTAGTTCTGCTCACATTAGTCACGCCACCGCTGCATCATTATCTCTTTCGCTGTCCACCACCCATCCATCAATTTCCATCACGTGCTACCCACCATTCATTGTCATAATAATAGTTGAGATCGTTCACATCTTCACTTGATCCAATCTGCATCTTATCTAGTTTGTTTTGGAAAGAGGGAGAAAAAAAGAGAGAAAAAAAACGAGAGAAAAAAAAGAGAAAAAAAAGTCAGAGAAAAAATGAGAGAAATAAAAAAAAGTGTGAGGAAAAAAAATAGAAAAAAAACAAAATTCGGATCTTTTTAGACTCAATCTCGTAGTTGAATTCGGATTGGAATCTGTTTTGTGCACTGTTCAGTAAAACAGCTTGGCTGTTGTTTCACATCATTATCTTTACTGCCGTTGTGATCTTCACTTATATCTTGCTGTCCAGAGCTACTTAGTATCCTTCATTGATGCTGGTTGTGCTACGACGTGACCTCATTAGTGTTCTAGGCTCGCGTCTCTAGTTCGGTCTAGCCTAGGACCAGCACAGTACCGTCGTTGAGCGTTTATTCAACATTGCATCTCTGAATTGATTATTGCTAATCTTTTGCTACCATATATAGCCAACCCAGCTCCACATATTTCTACACCGTGTATACGCACGTTCCCCTGGTAATCGCTTTACACAATCTTTGGAGTTATTTGACACCGCTGGTTGCTTGTCACCACCTGCCGCATGGTAAGAACTTGTAAGATATTGATATTTGCTTTACTGTGAGCACTTTACAACCACATCCTAGTAGTTCATAGGAACATTATTCTCGAATTTTGGTTCTTGTTTCTACTAATCATGACAGGTTCCAGAGATAGAAGTTCTTGGACGACGGACACATCTTCACCATCACGAGAGTTGGGACAACACACACAAGCATATGGTCAGGTTATCTCTTTACAATCATTTGAGGGTAGATTTAATCCTGCTATTTATCTAGCTTGGGAGCTTGAAGTAGAACAAGTTTTTAGTCACCATGATTTTTCTGAACTTGAGAGAGTACGAGCTACCATTAGAGCATTTACTGGTTTTGCTTCTGTTTGGTGGAGTGTACATTGTAAGAAAAACATTGATAACCAACCCACAACTTGGAAAGTTTTGAAAGCTGTAATGAGACAACAATTTTTTCCTCCTTACTATCGTCGTGAATTGCGTTGCAAATTGGAGCAATTAAAACAAGGCAGTAACAATGTTCATGCTTACTACCAAGAGTTCAAATCTTATATGCATCATTGTGACATAGAAGAATCTGAGGATGATACAATGAATATGGTTTGAACCATGATATTCAGGCAAGATTTCGGTATATTCCTCGTTGCATTACTGGTATGTATGTCCGTGCTTGTACCTTTGAGAGACAGATACAGGAGGATGCATTGGGTGACTACAACAACTACTATTCCAGTTCATGCTCACCATCGCCGGTTGGTTACTCCACTATTGCACCTACTAGAGCAGCCCCACCTCGGATTGTGAGCGCAATATCATCTCAAGAGTATGGTACATTGTCAACGTCCGTACCTACATCAGCTACATCTTTGCGAGGTAACAGTAAAGGTATTGATGATATAACTTCACATGAGAATGAAGCATGCCTAGTTAACTTGAATGCATCATGTGTTGAGTTACCTGTTGATTTGAGCACACCACCTATTTTAGAGACTCTTGTTACTGTCATGAATGCGTCATGTGATCAAACAACTGAAATATCAACAATTTTGAGTGCACCCATTGAATTAACTGTTGATGCAAAAGAACCAATGTTTAATCATTTTGATATGACCTCTAATCTTGATGATGATTCTGTGTCCAATGACTTATTGCATGTTTGCTTATTTAAGCATGTTGTAGCATGTAAATTTGATGCAAGTAAGGTTTATTCATCGAAGTTAGGATGGTTTAATGATGAACATTGCCAATCTTTTGAAGAGAATAAGAGCTTCACTTATATGTGCAAATTGAGTTCCAATATTTTCATGCCTTCTACTTCCTGTGATAATTTTTTGGCTTTAGATTTTATGAACAATGAAAGTTACTCATGTATACATGTGACATATGTGCAAAAATCAAGGGAAGTTAAAATGGATGACATATACATATACAACATGTACACCTTGTCTCTTTTGTTAGCCACATTTCAGATTAAGCAATGCCGAGGACGGCTTTATTTTCAAAAAGGGGAGGATGATGAGGACATGACTACCTTGGATACGACCAAAAATATTGCATACATGCATATTTGTCAGGTGATTTCTAATGCAAACTATTCAATAATCTATTTATGTTATCCAGAACAAAAATACTTCACACACTTTTGTGTTTTGTCTAATTGCAGGTGTATGGGACATTTGTACAATCCACATATGAAGACAAGGGAAAAGGAGAAGTTTAGGTTGTGTTCAAAAAGTCCTCTCACGTCACTTTGGGGCCAAGAGAAGATAGAGTCCAAGTCTCTCACGTTTTGGATTCAGATTCGGACTCCACAGACATACCTGACTCAAAACGCCAACAACTTTTTCATACGGACTCCGAATTGGGTGATTCTTTTTTTTTGTTGGAAACTAGATTTCGTGCTCTTTCCAACCCAATTGGATTCACCTTCAAATTCATCCGAAGCGTTGAGTTACGGACGAAACAATCTGACGTTGCAGCAGAATCCGAGTCAAACTACAAGCCCAAAGGTGTTGCATCACCTCCACTTGGGCCCATGAGCCTTGTACGACCTAGGGTTAGTTTTAGGCTGCCTTGGGACGTCCTCCCACCTCCTTGGCCGCCACCCCTTGCTCCTATATAAGTAGATCCATCTAGTAGCTTTTTCCTTGGGATTTGTTTAGTTAAAAGTTAGCCATTGCAACTTCGTGTACTTCGTTTGTGTCCAACGACCAGACCAAGACCGCTTCCGAATCCCCACCATTATCAATACTTCATATATATTTGCAATATTCAGATTGCTTTATCATATTCTTGCTCGTTCTTCGATTGCTTGCAGGAATAGACCTTCGTGGTCAGGCTGACCGTGCTTCCAGCATCGTCAGTAACCTCAGGAGATTGGTTTAGCGATTGCTAAGGCGCAACGTCGTGCACATTTGTAGTCGGATCGTCAAAGTCGTCTCCACCAAATCGATAGTTATCATCTCATCGAAAGATCGGGACCCTCGCCTCTATCACCCTAACTCGTTTTTTTAGGTTCACCGGTTTTTCCTGGTTTTTCTTTTTAGTGGACGTTCCTCCGAACGTTCGTTTTAACGAACGGTTTCCGCCCGTTAGTAACAGATAACGAACACTCGTTCGTTAGCCTGTTCGTCAGTTTTCTTTTATTGGATTATTCCGTGATTATTTCTGATCGCGATTTCTGATCCAATTTTACTTCTAGTTTATCTTTTCGCTCGTTAGTCAGAATCAGGCGATTAAAGCGCCTAGATCTTCATCTCGAGACCCTCTTTCCACTTAACCAACTTGCACAAGTTTTTGCTACTGTAAAATTTGACCTAAGTCCAGATTAGTAAACAGATCTTGTTTCTTTTGCCGTTTGAGTTTCGTTGCTCCGTTCGATTTGATTCTTTTTGCAAACCGGAGTTCTTAAGTTGAACTTTCTGGTTAGATCTTCTTATTTGAGTTTTACCCTTTCTTCTTTGCTTGATTGCTTATGTATGCTATTGTTTGTTTGTGATAGAATTCCCGGAGTGTGAAGCGTGTTATTTGGAGTCTCTAGGTTACGTGGATCGTCAGCAAGGCAAGTAACACTTTGATCATACCCCTTTATCACCCAATTTTTATGCGTTAGGATGTCATTAACATGTGGGTTGGGAAGTAGTTGATGAGATAGAACCTATTACCCTGTTACATACAAACCCTTGGGAGTTACTTCTACGTGTTGCTTATATTGCTATGCTATTCTCATAGACGAGGTTTGGGTGAGTGAAATCCATGACAGATGTGAGATTGATAATTAATGGTTCAACTTAAGGTGGCAACTTAAAAACACATCTGGGTGGATTGAGGCACCTGGAGTACCGAGTGTTTCCTGTATTTTTGGAAATCCCGAAGTACCCGTGTGATCTTCCTATGGACCGCCACCCAGGGTCAAAGGGAACCGATACTATTCATGCTAGAAACTTCCGTGTGCAGCCACAAGCTATTATGGGCTCTAGCATAGTTGAGTAATTTATGTGAAGCTCTTGAAGAGGTGGATCAGCAGGTAGTGGGTTGTAGGTTTGGTATGGTCTGCCCGGAGTAGAGAGTTAATGTTTCTGAAAGACTGTGTCTCGGTCATCCATTTCACAAACACCATGTAGTGCGAGAAATCCAACAGAGGCGATCGAGTCTTGTGGGGAAAGCAAACCTCTGCAGAGTGTACAAACTAATCATGGTTAGCCGTGTCCCCGGTTATGGACAAATCTTGAATATCTAGTACTTGGAGTATTTTAAGTATCTCATCACTCTAAATTAATATTATTGGGTTGATAATTACCTTAATTGGGATTGAGTTGGAGGAACCTTATCAATGATGTTTCAACTACCATGATAGTTAAATTAAAATCTATTCCTTTGTTGTAGGGAAAAATTGGCTTTTCGCAAAAACTATAACCATAGAGCTTTCCACCAGCCAAATATGCATGTAGTGATAGCATTATTCTGTTCTTGCTCTACTGTGTTATTTTGCCAGCATATTCCATGTGCTGACCCGTTTTAGGGCTGCAACGTATTATGTTGCAGACTTTTCAGATGAGGAGTAAGGTTCGTTAGGTTGTTGACGTGCAGCTCAGCTATGCCGTTGGAGTTGATGGACTCACTTTATCTTCCAAGCCTTTTGCTGTTATCGTATTAGATGGCCTTAAGCCATATTTATTGTAATTAGTTCTCTTTTGACACATTCGATGTAATAAGTGTGTGATTGCTACTCTGTTATAAATCCTCGAGTACTGTGTGTGTCAGCATTACCGATCCAGGGATGACACTGAAGCACAGAGACTTGACCGTTTGAGGTTGGGTCGCTACAAGATGGTATCAGAGCACACGCTGAGTGTAGGACACGACCACTAAGCTAAAAACCATATATCACTATTCTCTTCTCATTTCTGACTCCTCTCCATTTTCCACTCTTTAGGATGGCGAATGCAAGGAACAAGTTTGCACAACCGGATGAAGAAGCACCTTTTGGACGACACTTGAAGGAAGTCACTAGGTACCTGAACATAGGAATACCAAGCTTCACCGGGACCTACAACGCCACTTTACCAGAAGAGGAGCGATGGATGATTCAAGTTCAAGTTCCAGGGAGAACCTTCACGCCAGTCACTAAACCCATAGAGTTTTCCTTCGATGCACCAACCTGGAGTTTAGGAAAGAGTATGGCAGCTCACATCACCATGGGACACATTGGAGAAGTTTAACAAAAGGAGCTTAAGGATACTATCTACCAGATCTGTGGGCGCCGAGATGAGCAATGGGAGATGATCAGCACCAGGAAGGATAGATCAATTGCATCTTTCATCCAGGAACTAAACCAGCACATTCGACGCCAGGAGAATCAGATGTGCGCAGGCACGATAGATCTGAAGAAGGCAATGACTAGGATCGCAGAACTGGAGGAGGAACTCAAGGCTACAAGTGAAGATTATGAGGAGGAAGTCGTCGTACTAGTGGAGAATAATGACGACCTGATTAAGAAGATCGGAATATTCATGGGAGACCCCACACCAGTAGAAGAAGACGAAGAACCCAAGGAGATTAGCCCAGAGGACTACATCATCATCGACGACACCGATTCCGACCTTAGCGATGATGACTTTGAAGACGAAGCTCGAGAAGATATCATGGAGTCTGCAACCGAGGAATATTTTTAGTAGACCGCCACATCAGTAGTAGTAGTCCACCATGTAAATAGTATAGTCCGAGCACTTTTACGATAGTTAGACCGATTGTATGCCTTGCTTGATTGATTGAGTGAAATGATTGTGTTTGTCTCATGTGCATACGGGTAGTGCTTCCTCAATATACCTCATTCTATTCTAATCTCTCCCCTCTAAACCCATCAGATGCCTCCGAGACGTGACCCCGGATTTGCTTTCCCACCGGAGCTCACTCAGTTGATCCAGCAGCAGAATACCCTGACGCAGTTGTTAGTTCAGAACCAAGGCAAAAACAACAACAACAACAATCCACCACCACCACCAGTTGACAACTTAGC
This sequence comes from Triticum urartu, assembly GCF_056163025.1. Taxonomy (NCBI): domain Eukaryota; kingdom Viridiplantae; phylum Streptophyta; class Magnoliopsida; order Poales; family Poaceae; genus Triticum; species Triticum urartu. The sequence goes on along the minus strand of NC_141875.1, from coordinate 203,744,835 downwards.
ACGTTTTCTGAGGTTGCAGCCGCCGGTGTTTTCCAGTAGCACCGAGCCTATAGTAGCAGATGATTGGCTCCGCGGGATTGGAAGGGAGTTAACCACTGCAGGATGTACTGATGCTGAGAAGGTGCGTTTTGCCGCACATTAGTTGGATGGACCAGCAGCATCATGGTGGGAAAATTACACCGTCACCTACCCTATAGCCACGGTGACATGGGACCAATTTCAGCAAGCCTTCCATACAGCCCATGTCTCAATTGTAGCCATGAATTTGAAGAAGCGTGATTTTCGCAACTTACGCCAGGGGAACCGTACTATGGCTCAGTACGCGGATGAGTTTAGCAAGTTATCTCGCTATGCCCCTGATGATATGGCCACAGATGCCGCAAAGCAGGAGAAGTTTATGGAAGGGTTGAATGATGAGATGAGTATGCAGTTGATGGTGGCAACATTCACCAACTACCAGGAGTTGGTAGATAAGGCTCTTATGATTGAAGGGAAGCAACAGCAGATTGAGAGCCGTAAGAGGAACTATGGACAAGGGAGGTATAACTCAGGAGCTCAGCAGAAGCCTCGCCTAACCCCGAACTCGGGAGGACTTGTTCATAAGCATGGAGGCCACACCCATAATGGAGGAAGTAACCATAATGACACTGGACTAAGGAATGGGAATGGGAATGGAGCAAGCAACAATCAGAACTGCCCCAATCCAGCCACATCCACCAAGAGAGACCTAAGCCACGTTACTTGTTTCAAGTGCGGGAAGACTGGACACTATGCCACGGAGTGCCCTGAAGGGAAGAATGGAAACGGAAATGGGAGCGCTGGGAAGAAGCCCAATCCATTCAACAAAGGACAAGTGAACCACGTTAACGTGGAGGAGGTTGAAGAGCAGCCAGACTTGGTTATAGGTAAGTTTTTGGTTAAGTCATTTACCGCTCTTGTTCTTTTTGATACTGGTGCATCGCATTCATACATATCAAGGGAATTCATGGATAAGTTTAAACTACCGACCCAAACCCTTAGGACCCCTCTGTTAGTAAGCTCACCTGGAGCAGAGTATATGGCTAGTCGATGGTGTTACCAGATACCCTTAACCATTGGCAACCATGTTTTTCTGTCCGGCCTAATTATCTTGGAGTCACAAGGATTGGATGTGATATTAGGAATGGACTAGATGTCAAAGTACGGAGGAAGCATTGACTGTGTTAGTAAGTCAATTTGTCTCACCACCCCGGAGGGAAAAAGGATCAAGTATATATCTAGGCATGTGCCAAAAAGTAGCCAAGTAAATACCCTCACGGGAGTTGTTCAGGAAGAAGTGCCTGTAGTAAAGGATTACCCGGATGTTTTCCCAAAGGAGTTACCAGGCATGCCACCGGACCGAGATATTGAGTTTTTGATAGAGCTATTGCCAGGCACAGGGCCAATATCCAAGAGACCCTATAGGATGCCCGCGAATGATCTGGAAGAGATTAAGAAATAGATCAACGAGTTATTGGAGAAAGGTTACATTCGATGGAGTTCATCACCATGGGGAGCCCCAGTGCTTTTGGTTGAGAAGAAGGATAAGTCCCTAAGAATGGTTGTTGATTATCGAGCCTTGAATGAAGTGACGATTAAGAACAAGTACCCATTGCCGATGACCAATGATCTGTTTGACCAGCTGCAAGGAGCTAAGGTGTTTTTGAAGATCGATCTGCGATCAGGATATCATCAATTGAAGATACGAGAGAAGGATATACCAAAGACAGCCTTCACCACACGGTATGGGTTATATGAGTATACGGTCATGTCATTTGGACTGACTAATGCCCCTGCCTATTTCATGAGCATGATGAACAAAGTATTCATGGAATATTTGGATAAGTTTGTTGTGGTGTTCATTGATGATATAATGGTATATTCGAAGAATGAAGAGGAACACAAGGATCATTTGCGTTTAGTTCTCGAGAAACTCAGGGAACATCGGTTGTATGCCAAGTTCAACAAATGCGAGTTTTGGTTGAAGGAAGTCGGATTCCTTGGACATGTTATATCAGGAGAAGGTATAGCAGTAGACCCCACCAAGGTTCAGTCAGTCACTGAATGGTTAGCAGCCACTTCAGTTAGCGAGATCCGCAGTTTTCTTGGACTCGCAGGATACTACCGGAGATTCATTGAGAATTTTTCCAAGATCGCGAAGCCCATGACAGAATTATTGAACAAGGATACCAAGTTTAAATGGACGGAAGATTGTGAGACAAGTTTCCAGGAGCTGAAGAAACGTTTGACGACAACCCCAGTGCTGACACTGCCAGATATACGTAAGGATTTCCAAGTGTATTGCGATGCCTCTAGCTTAGGACTTGGAAGTGTGCTTATGCAGGATGGAAGAGTTGTTTTGTATGCCTCGCGACAACTGAAACCGCACGAGTTGAATTATGCCACGCATGATTTGGAGCTAGCAGTCGTAGTTCACGCGTTGAAGACTTGGAGGCACTACTTTATTGGAAATCATTATGATGTGTACACAGATCATAAGAGTTTGAAGTACATTTTCACCCAGAAGGAACTGAACCTTAGGCAGAGAAGATGGTTGGAGCTTATAAAGGATTATGACATGAAGCTTCACTATCATCTAGGAAAGGCCAACGTTGTAGCGGACGCTTTGAGCCGGAAGAGTTATGCTAATACCCTAGTGAGCACGGGAATGCCGAAGGAGTTAGCAGAGGATCTCCAGGAACTCCGATTGGAGATTGTTCCTAGAGGTTTTGTTGCAACAATGGAGTTACAATCTACATTGTTGGGAAAAATTCGAGAAGCTCAGATTGATGACAAAGAGATTGCCGAGATAAAGGAGAAAATGAGTGAAGGAAAGGCCAAAGGTTTTCGTGAGGATGAAAACTACACCTTATGGTTTTAGGACCGTGTTTATGTGCCCAATAACACAGAGATCAGGAAGTTAATACTTCAGGAGGCTCATGACTCACCATACTCGATACACCCCGGAAACACCAAGATGTATTTGGATTTGAAGGAACATTTCTAGTGGACATGGATGAAGAAGGATATCGCCGAGTATGTGGTCGTATGTGATGTATGTCAGAGAGTGAAGGCAGATCATCAAAAGCCAGCAGGATTGTTACAGCCTATGCTGATACCCGAATGGAAGTGGGATAAACTTGGCATGGATTTTATCACCGGATTGCCCATGACCAAATCAGGATATGATTCTATATGGGTAGTAGTTGAACGTTTGACCAAAGTGGCACACTTTATCCCAGTGAAAACAACTTATACCGGTGCAAAGTTGGCCAAGATATATATGACCAAGATCATATGTCTGCATGGAGTCCCTAGAACCATCGTATCGGATAGAGGAACCCAGTTTACTTCAAAGTTTTGGCATCAGCTGCACCAGACTTTGGGAACAAGGTTGGAGTTCAGTACAGCATTCCACCCGCAGACAAATGGACAGAACGAGAGAGTTAACCAGATTCTGGAGGACATGTTGAGAGCCTGTGCGCTAGATTATGGGTCTAGTTGGGATGACAATCTACCTTACGCAGAGTTCTCATACAACAATAGTTACCAAGCCAGTTTGAAGATGGCACCGTTCGAAGCCCTTTACGGCCGAAGGTGCAGAACACCATTGATGTGGGATGAAGTTGGAGACTGATAGTTGTTTCGACCAGACTTGATCAAAGAGTCTGAGGAGAAAGTTAAACTGATTCGAGATAGTCAGTCCAGACAGAAGAGTTATGTAGATTAGAAACGCAAGGAGGTAACCTATGAAATTGGAGACAGAGCATATCTGCGAGTATCACCTTTGCGATGAGTGAAACATTTGGAGTTAAGGGAAAGTTAGCCCCGAGGTTTGTAGGACCGTATCGTGTTTTGGAACGGATGGGAGAAGTTGCGTACAAGTTGGAGTTACCTGAAGGACTGTCAGGAGTTCACGATGTGTTTCACGTTTCCCAGTTGAAGAAGTGCCATGCTGAGATGGCCGATATACCGCTAAGAGATACCGTACCCTTGGAGGCGATTCGGTTGGAGAATGACATGACTTACGAGGAGAAGCCAATCAAGATATTGGAGTTTTCTAGTCGAGTCACCCGCAGCAAGGTCATTAAGTTTTGCAAAGTTCAGTGGAGCTACCATACCGAGGACGAAGCCACATGGGAACGAGAGGATGACCTTCGCAAAGACCACCCACACCTATTTTCTAGCCAACACGAATCTCGAGGGCGAGATTCATCTTAAGGGGGGTAGGTTTGTAACATCCCAAATTTTCAATTTGGAATGTTATACATAGATCATTGTTGCATATCATATTTTATTGCATTTCGTCTCGCGATCCTCGAAATCCTAACCAACTCAAGGACCCTCGGAGAGAGTTGGGGATTTCCCCGGTTTTCAAATTTGATTTTATCAAATTTTGAAACGAGGATTTTTGGTTTTAATTATATTTCTCTCCGAAGTATTTCATAATAAAAATATATGAGAGGAGATAATATGACTTCTCCAAAATAAATGAAATGTTGGAGGAAAAATATTAAAATCTATATTTGTTTTATTTGGATTTTATTTGCAATTTTGTTTGCACTAGAAAAATTGCACGTTTTCAAAATTGCATTTTAGGGCCAAGAAAATGTTCCTCTCGTTCTAAATATTTTATTTAGATGGAGAAAATTTGTTTTGGTATTTTTAGAGTTTTATTTTATTTTCTAGGATTTTTTTGTTTCGGCAGAATAATTTTAAAAAACGCAAGGGCTAACTGGGCCGAAGCCCAGCCGGCCCGTTCCGCCGCCGTCTTCCTCGCGCGCGCCGCCGTGCGCAGCACGGACGCCGAGGGGAGTCCGAGCCGGACTCCTCCCTGGAAGCCCCCTCGCCCAAGCCACGCCGCCCACTCGCCCCTTTAAATAGCGTCGCCCCACCCCGCCTCGCCACCACCACCACCCGCCAGCCCCGCCGCCGTAGCCCGCACCGCCGAGCCCCGTCGCCCGCGCCGCCGCTTGCCGCCGCCCGCGTTGCTGCTGCCACGTGCCGCCGCCGCCTGAGCCCCGCCGTCCGCCAGCCCTGTCGGAGCCACACCCCGCCGGATCCGACGAGGTAACGCGCCGTCGCCGTTGGTTTTTTTAGAAAACCCTAACTCGTTTATTTAGGTTCGCCGGTTTTTCCCAGTTTTTCTTTTTAGCGGATGTTCGTCCGAACGTTCGTTTTAACGAACAGTTTCCGCCCGTTAGTTACAGATAACGAACGCTCGTTCGTTAGCCTGTTCGTCAGTTTTCTTTTATCGGATTATTCCGCAATTATTTCTGATCGCGATTTCTGATCCGATTTTCGTTCTAGTTTATCTTTTCGCCCGTTAGTCGGAATCAGGCGATTAAAGCGCCTAGATCTTCGTCTCGAGACCCTCTTTCCGCTTAACCAACTTGCACAAGTTTTTGCTATTGTAAAATTTGACCTAAGTCCAGATTAGTAAACGGATCTTGTTTCCTTCGCCGTTTGAGTTTCGTTGCTCCGTTCGATTTGATTCTTTTTGCAAACCGGAGTTCTTAAATTGAACTTTCTGGTTAGATCTTCTTATTTGAGTTTTACCTGTGCTTCTTTGCTTGATTTCTTATGTATGCTATTGTTTGTTTGCGATAGAATTCCCGGAGTGCAAAGCGTGTTATTTGGAGTCTCTAGGTTACGCGGATTGTCAGCAAGGCAAGTAACACTTTGATCATACCCCTTTATCACCCAGTTTTATGCATTAGTTCCAATCCCTAAACATTGCATGGTTAGGATGTCATTAACATGTGGGTTGGGAAGTAGTTGATGAGGTAGAACCTATTACCCTGTTACATACAAACCCTTGGGAGTTACTTCTACGTGTTGCTTATATTGCTATGCTATGCTCGTAGACGAGGTTTGGGTGAGTGAAATCCATGACAGTTGTGAGATTGATAATTAATGGTTCAACTTAAGGTGGCAACTTAAATACACATCTGGGTGGCTTGAGGCACCTGGAGTACCCAGTGTTGCCTGTATTTTTGCAAATCCCGGAGTACCCGTGTGATCTTCCTATGGACCGCCACCCAGGCTCAAAGGGAACTGAGATTATTCATGCTAGAAACTTCCGTGTGTAGCCACAAGCTATTATGGGCTCTAGCATAGTTGAGTAATTTATGTGAAGCTCTTGAAGAGGTGGATCAGCAGGTAGTGGGTTGTAGGTTTGGTATGGTCTGCCCGGAGTAGAGAGTTAATGTTTCTGAAAGACTGTGTCTCGGTCATCCATTTCACAAACACCATGTAGTGCGAGAAATCCAACAGAGGCGATCGAGTCTTGTGGGGAAAGCAAACCTCTGCAGAGTGTACAAACTAATCATGGTTAGCCGTGTCCCCGGTTATGGACAAATCTTGAATATCTAGTACTTGGAGTATTTTAAGTATCTCATCACTCTAAATTAATATTATTGGGTTGATAATTACCTTAATTGGGATTGAGTTGGAGGAACCTTATCAATGATGTTTCAACTACCATGATAGTTAAATGAAAATCTATTCCTTTGTTGTAGGGAAAAATTGGCTTTTCGCAAAAACTATAACCATAGAGCTTTCCACCAGCCAAATATGCATGTAGTGATAGCATTATTCTGTTCTTGCTCTATTTTGTTATTTTGCCAGCATATTCCATGTGCTGACCCGTTTTCGGGCTGCAACATATTATGTTGCAGACTTTTTAGACAAGGAGTAAGGTTCGTTAGGTCGTTGCTGTGCAACTCAGCTATGCCGTTGGAGTTGATGGACTCACTTTATCTTCCACGCCTTCCGCTGTTATCGTATTAGATGGCCTTAAGCCATATTTATTGTATTTAGTTCTCTTTTGAGACATTCGATGTAATAAGTGTGTGATTGCTACTCTGTTATAAATCCTCGAGTACTGTGTATGTCAGCATTACCGATCCAGGGATGACACTGAAGCACAGAGACTTGACCATTTGAGGTCGGGTCGCTACACCCTAGTTCATATCTTGTGTTCAATCTTGTTACCAGAATTATAGATTGGTGCTTGTGCGTGATTAGTAGTGTTGATTACATCTTGTAGTTGATTACTACACTACAAAAAAATACACTTCCGTGATGATACGTGTTTGTCATAGTAGGTCATGTTTTCTGTCCTGCATGTACATCCATGAAAATTTAATGAGAGAATCAATATAGTCATACCTGTGATGTCCTAGAAGTGTTACATGACATTACCAAAATTATCATCACGGAAGTGTCCACTTCCATGACGATAAATCGTGCGTCACAGAAGTGCTTTTGTCAAGGGTGACCAACACGTGGCATCCACCCTAATGGAATGCCGTTAAGCTATCGGGTCCGGTTTTGGATCCGATAACCCACTAACAGCCCCGACCAATGGCAATTTTCCACGTGTAAAATCATCATTGGCTGGAGGAAACACGTGTCGGCTCATCGTTGGGACAAATGTCATCCACTCATTGGACTGAATGCGCCTATGATACGTCAACACGTGGCACGGCCGAACAGAGGCCCATTCTTGTGAAAAGGCCGGCCTGTTTAACTTGGTCAAAAGGTGGCGGGCCGGCCCACAAAAAGCCTATTAACGACCTATTCACATATAGCCCATTTACAACCCGCTAACCCAGGGCCTGTTATGACCTATCCGAATTAGGCCCAGTAGCGTCATCTGGGCCATCCAATATGATTCCAACCCATTTTAAGTTCCAGCCCATGTATGGCCCATGACGTCTTTCGGCCCATATGAGGCCCTTTGTAACTCTTGGCCCATTAACGACCCGTGGTGAAACTGGCTTGTACTGAACACTGTATCACTTTATACCCATTAACAGTCCATTAATCCATTGGGCCGTTTGCAGCCCATGTTATCTTTCGGCCTTCTCAGGGCCCATTTATTCTTGGGCTCATTTCCAGCATTCGGTTACTTACAGCCTGTTACTGCCATTTTCTTCTTGTGGGCCAAATTCAGCCCATGGTTACAGTCGGCCCGTTTGTGGCCCGTTAATACGTTGGGCCTTTTTCATAGCGTCATCAAATACGACCTATTAACGACAACCCGTTATGGTTGGCCCATGAATGGACGACTCCAACTCTAGCCCGTTTACGACCATAATGCGATCTGTTTTTGGCCCATGTTTGGCTAATCGATCATACGGCCCGTCTAAGGCCCATTGATGATACAGCCCGTAGAAGGCCCATTGTTTCTATGGCCCGTAGAAGGCCCATTGTTTCTACGGACCATAGAAGGCCCATTGTTTCTACAGCCCGTAGGAGGCCTAGTGTCACTACAGTAAATATGTATCCCATGGCCTGTTAAAGGCGGGAAACTACTATAGGTTTAGACCTACTAATGGCCCAAGATGATTATAGGCCCATGTTTTGGCCCATATGAGTAACGGGCCGGCCTGAAGACCGACAACACTGAGATCCACTGAACCTTCCAGCCTAAATTACAACATACCGACCAAAGAATAAACCTAGACTATACAATAAAGAAATTATGGCATATTACATCCACTGGGAATCAAAGTTCGCTACCGGTGATAATAAAGCGCAACATCACCGCGGATTACATACACTGGGCATCAAAGGTCGCCACTAGTGCATATAAACACGCCGACAAAAGAATATACAAAACTGAGAGCACTTCGGAAGGCACTAGACCTGGGAAGCTCGGGCCCGCAAGCAGCCGAACAAGCTGATGAGACCTCAGTTGTGTCAATGATAGATGCTTCATCCCTAGTTGTATGGCACCATAGTACGCAAGGCAGTCCCCTGACATCTTCATTACATCTTTGACTTGAAGTCGGAGCTGAGCTGAAGAAAGCCTTTCCGCTTTAAGTTGAGACTGAAGAAGTCGAACTGATTGAGGCCGCGACTGCACAGAGGTTGTCTCACACCTGCTGGTGAGTAGCTTCAACTCACTGTCTTCATCAAGACAGGACCTTGGGGTCATCTCGCTATCCTCAAGATGGTTTGGCTCACTATCTTTCCTAAAGTTCTGCCTGGCATAAGAGATACGACTCTGAAAGAGAAACAAGGAGACACGTAACAAGTTTCACAATTATATAAGCAAATAAATGGATCTATTCTGCATAAGGAACATGTTTTTACAACTACAATTTAAAACTGGTAGTTGTTGCAAGCATCCAATCAGATGTAAACAGCAGTGGAGGAAATTATGCCTATCAAAATCTATACTAGAACAATTTTTGAAGGCTTGAGAAGGATGAACTTACATTACATGTTAACACGAGCTGGACAAAGCCCTTCTCCATGTTGATGGAAAGATAATTCAATAAATTCCCCAAAGAAAATTCTTTATAAGCGTTGCCATTATTCTACATTTTGCAAAGAGTAAACATAGATTAAATAATATTGGAAGAAATAGAGGATAATGAAGCTCAGGTGCAGACTGATGATACATAATCAAATAGCAATTAATTAAGTACAGCGTTACAAGGCAAAAGGTACTGACAAGAGGAATGCAGACATCAATGTGTGCAGTGGCATTGGCTTTATTCAACATTTTGGTAAGAGTAAATGTAGATATGATAATTTGGAGAAAGTGGAGGGCAGGGCAGATAAGATGCAAAGTAATGCTAGACAATCAACTATCTCGCGATGCATGTACAGTAATACCACCACCGTCTGTTATTAGTTGTCGCTCAAATGGATGTATCTAGCACTATTAAGTTCTAAATACATCCAATTGATCAACAATTAATTCGATACAAAGGGAGTACATGACAACAGGTACTTACATGAGCAATCCAAAACTTCATAACCATTTTGTTAATTCTACATTTATCTAAGAGTAAATATAGATCTTATAATTTCAAGCAAAGGGAGGATAAAGAAGCGAATATTTATAGTGATGCTACATAATCAAACAGCAATGAGTGTAAGTATGCTGACAAAGGGAAAGAGGTACTGACAAGAGCAATGTAGAGCCCAGTATTGTCGTGAGATCCTATGATCCTTTCAGCAAGGAGATTCATCTGAAATTAGTTTTCATACAAGAGAGAAGGTAAGGCACATGTAGAAATTTAGGAGTTCAAATTTTTGAATTGATATCATAGACAGTACCTGACGTTGGGCTGTCAGCAGTTCTAATAGGGGTTTGGCCACTGGAGTAGGGGTAAAGTCTGTTACAGTTGGGCCTGTGTTTTCTGTGGTTGCTGATCTATCTGATTTAATAGGTATCACTTCCTTTTCCAAATTCCTAGTTTGTACTCCTTGAGGATCTGTAATCACCCTCTTTCTTTTGGACATCTATTACGAAAGAACAACATTTGACTGGAAAAACATAATATGACGACACATGGAATAGGTACAGAAAATGGATAGGTACGGCATATACTCATATATGATGCTTAAACTAAGCAGATGGTGTAACAAAGTAGAAGTAATGCAAGTGGTCAGATGCATAATATGTGCGACCATTACAACCTTGCCAAGTTAGAGCATGCACCTTGATGGGTGAATAAGATAGGCCATCCTCCACCATGCCAAGTTTGTTAGCCAGTGGATTGTTCCGCAATATTCCTCTCGTGCGCCCATTCTCATATTCATTTTGATAATTTTCAATACCTGACATGCATGAAAACATAAAAACAAGTGAGATTATCTTTGTAATGCAGAAGTGATTCTAATCCAATACTTCCTCCCTGTAAACCCGTTTGTGCTATCTCTGCAATTCTTCTAAGAGGTGCCATGCATGCTGTAATTTGGTGTGTGCATTACTATAATGTGGCCTACTACTCAAAATATGAGAGCTCCAGAAGTGATGATACTTCGCAGATGACAGCTTCAACATATAGTAAAGAAGAATAAGTCGACCTGACCTGACAGATTCATAATATACTAAGGGAGAATAACTCAACCTGACCAGTCGACCGCAAGAGAAGATGATCATCTTAAAGAAGAGCAAGCAGATTGAAGATATTACAAGTCTTTCTATACAATGTCGGTTGGCCACCCATGATGAACCAGAGCGCACAGAGAAATATTGTTCCTTCCGGTCTCTCCATATGTGGCTCACATGCATTTCGAAACTAAAGTAGGAACATTTAGCTGACCAATTAAACATCTCTCAGTTTTACTAATATCAGCATAAATATTGAATTTGTACAACTAAGCTTGTTTAGCTCAATGGGTGGAGCAGTGCTATTACGACACGAACCACGTAGGCTGATCATGGTCATCATAAAATGGGGAAATCGTAAGCATGATGAGTATAGTGTTGACTGTGGTAGTGGGATGGCAGATCTGAAGCTGCAAACCGCGCAAATGGTAGTTATCAACCGATATTTGCTTTGAAATAACAACTAAGATTTGGTATGGACAAGAAAGTACAGTCAACAAGTGACAAAGAAATGCAATTCTGCTATCTCTCTATATGTCGCGACATGCATTTGGAAACTCAAGTGGGACCTTTAGCTAACCAATTAAATGTGTGTGTTAACTAATATCAGTATCATATCACAATCATATTTGAACAACTAAGCTTTGGAATTTTGAGTGTTGTGTTGTTTAGCTTGAAGGGTAGAGTAATGCTAGTATGACAGAAAGCACCTACGCAGATCATAGTAGAGTAGATAAAAGGGGAAAACCCTAAGCATCAAGAGTAAAATCAGGAAAGTGGAACTAGCTGGACCAGTGGGTGGCGCACATGCTTTTTGAAACGAATATAGGAACATTAGGTGACCAATTAAACGTTCTCTATTTTAGTAATATGAGCATCATATCATATTCGTATTCAACACGTAAGCTTTGGAATTATGAGTGTCATGTTGTTTCGCTTGATGGGTTGAGGTCTTGAGGAGCAGTGCTAGGACGACACAAAGCAGTGAAGCACTTACCATGATGGTAGTGAATATAAAGGGGGTAAACCATAAGCTTTACGAGTATAGTGACCGTGACATGGCGGATCTGAAGGTGCAGACTGGACAAAGCTACTTCGCAACCAATGTTTGCATTCAACTAGCCACTATGATTTGGTACGGACAAGAAAAGTACAGTAAACAATTTAAGATCTATTTTCCGGGTGAGCTCAATAACTTAAGCACATATGGAAGAGTACCACCTCTCTTGCGACACCGTGTAGGCCCCTGCTGATACGTTGAGGGTGCTGCGGGTGCGATGGCTATCGGCGGCGGGGAAGAAGACTTTAGATGGCAGACGGCCGAGTTGGGGGATAAATCCTGTTACCGTGGATGAGGCGGTCGTAGGAGCGGCAATGGAAAAGTGGACGACGGCGCTGATGAAGCGAGACGACGCGATGAAAGGATCCTGGTCCGGCACCGTGGGTGAGAGACGTCCATCTCTTGCAGTGGACAACGGGGTAGAGGTAGCGGCGCCAGCAAGGTGGAGGATGGGATGGCGGACGGAGGGGGCTGTCCGCAGTGGGGAGGTTGTCGTGGCGCCGACGGTGCATGAATGGGGAAATGGAGGGGGAGGGGGGATCTCAAACTTTGGGACGCGCTTTTCTGAAATGTGGGAAAGTTACGAACTTATCCCCCGTTTAAAATTTCAGACATCACATCGGTTGGGGATAGGACGGTAATCTAGCATCTCCCAAATATTTGCCGGTAATGATTTCGGGCGAGGAGAGGGTGTTTTGCCGCCCACGGTTGGCGCCCACGGTGTATGAACGGGGCTGACAGGTAGGGCGGTTGTGTCATGTTTGAGGGAAGTTACACATCTGCCCCTATTTAAAATATTAGCCTACATCCATTTCGAACGAGGAGAGTTTGTTTTTCCGCCCACCATGGATGAATGGGGAAATGGAGGGATACACTTTGAGTCAAACAGTTATTTCATCCAATACAATATGCTCACACGAAAAACAGTTCACCTTTTGTCAATCATACAAGTACTGAGGATTACCTCGCCTAAAAAATTCGGATCATTACAACGCATGGACAACATAGGGGGTCTTACAACATAATCCATTCAGAGACATGACACAACATGCAAGTACAATAATCTAATGACAATTTCAACTGCTATCTAAAGAAGAGCTGGGATTGCCCTGGGCTTCAGATAGCAGAAGCAGCAGGACCTCCTTCGTCTTCAAATGCAACATTCTTACTTCCTCCAATTCTTGAGTTGCTTGCATAATGCGTACAGCTAATTGCATAATTTCCAGCTTCAAGATCGAGATTACCTCATTCATGGCAGCCACACCATCTCTTTCTGCCTCTAGTAGAGCCTCAAGAACTATAATATCTGTGCTCAGACTGCTCTCCAGCAGTGTTGCCTCTGAACTGCTACCATCTGGTAACATGGATGGTGCACTGCTTCCACAAATAGATTCTGGGGTTGTACATTGTGTCCTAGTGTGAACGGCATCCTGAAAGGTTTTCGCTGGACATAAGTAAGAGATAGTTATCGCATGATCCAGGCAGTAAGCTTACATGGTAAATGACATACGAATTATTACCGAGCATGGCAAGCTATATTTAAATGGTTGGAAGCAGCATCAGCCGAAAAGAAATTAAAATGGTAAGATGAAACTAGGGATGTAAGTGGCAAATAAACGACATCCGCCAGTCCCATCTAGTTAGTTTTTGCTAGCTCCCTCGTTCCTTTTCCTCAAAAAACAAAAACTCTTTTGAACTATCATACCACTAGTGGACTTTAATCGGGATTAAACGGGACCCAGTTGACATCCCTAGTTGAAAGGGAGTGTACCACCGCTATATTTAAGTTGCCAAGGCATCTAAGCAGTTGAAATAATATGAGAAAACACTTAATAGTGTGGCCTCATATAAACTACGAAGACAGTCTTGTGATGAAGTTCAGAGGAAAAGTTAAGGACTCAAATGAACTAGGCATGCATTTCTTTACGATAGTACAGCAGGCACTGCTGACATATTGTCCAACTCAGGTATAGTGTAACAAGTAACAAACAAGCATTCGAATCAAGCAATACAACAAAGCAGACAACTGAACTATTTGTTATTCTGTAGGATTACAGGTTGAGGGCACAAGCCAAGAAAGCAGCCCACACGCATTACATTTCACATGTACTAAAACACACTGGCTTACCTTATGTTTCTGTGAAGCCTCGCTGCTGTTGCGATGTTCTTTGAAGATATCGTCAGCATCCCGTGGTTGCAAATCTACTTGTTGTAGTTTATTCTGCACCCTCTATTTAGGTAAAATTAATTTTAATCGCATGCGCTGGTTCGAATTGATCATCAATGGTTCATCTAAACTAATGAAAGAAGGGTGTGTGCATACACGACAATATATCTACCTCCCTCTATTTTTATGCTTGTTCGAGGTGCCATCCCCAAAAGAACAAATATTTTGCTTGATGGGGTTGGCAGCTCCATAATTAATAGAAGCATCAAATTAGTCATGCAACTTGGGAAGATCAAGAACACAAAAAAATTAATGAACAGAGGCTCGTAGCAGTGGTGTAATAGCTAGCATCAGAAAATGTAGGGTAAAACGAATAAAAACGAGCGGAACCACATGCTAGTTTGCTGATGTGTAATTAAGCATAGAGAACATGAAGCAGTCTGATGGAACCAATAGGTAGCATCAGAACAACACCATTATCATAAATATAGCATGCAAGAAGTAAAATAGTAGGCAGTGATATCTAGGAAGTACAATAATACTTAGGACAAAACGAAAGCATATTAACTATATGTGCACTGGTATGTAATTTAGCACATGTAACATGTTCACTTCCAGAAGTATGGCCCTACAGGTGCAAGCAAAATAACACGTCTCATGAAAAACTGAATGATGCCCTGAAGAAATTCAAAGGTGCGGTGCTTAAGCTAAGAAAGTGAACGTAGGCGTCGGCCGTTGGATAATAGTACCTGATTCTCGGCGGCGTATGGGTATAGTTGGCATACTTGATAGCTAAGGATCGTCGATGGTGCTCATCTTGCAGTTGAGTTTGGGTCGGCTGTCGCCGTCGCTGAAGCGGCTCTAGTGCTACGGTTGCGGCGCCTGTCGACATACAAGAAATCTCATCTGTGGTAAGTGAACATTTGCACGATAAAGAGATAAAACCAAAGGAGTACAGATTGAAATAACATGATGAGTGAGGGAGTCCTGGATTAGGGGGTCTCCGGACAGCCGGACTATATCCTTTGTCCGGACTGTTGGACTATGAAGATACAAGATTGAAGACTTCGTCTCGTGTCCGGATGGAACTCTACTTGGCGTGGAAGGCAAGCTAGGAAGTACAGATATGTATATCTCCTCCTTTGTAACCGACCTTGTGTAACCCTAGCCCCCTCCGGTGTCTATATAAAATGGAGGGTTTTAGTCCGTAGGACAACATACAATCATACCATAGGCTAGCTTCTAGGGTTTAGCCTCTCCGATCTCGTGGTAGATCAACTCTTGTAATACCGATATCATCAAGAATAAATCAAGCAAGACGTAGGGTTTTACCTCCATCAAGAGGGCCCGAACCTGGGTAAAACATCGTGTTCCCTGCCTCCTATTACCATCCGCCTCAGACGCACAGTTCGGGACCCCCTACCCGAGATCCGCCGGTTTTGACACCGACATTGGTGCTTTCATTGAGAGTTCCTCTGTGTCGTCACCGTTAGGCTTGATGGCTCCTACTATCATCGATAGCGATGCAGTCCAGGGTGAGATTTTTCTCCCCGGACAGATCTTTGTGTTCGGCGGCTTCGCACTGTGGGCCAACTCGCTTGGCCATCTGGAGAAGATCGAAAGTTACGCCCCTGGACACGAGGTCAGGTTTGGAAGATTAAATTACACGGCTGATATCTGCAGAGACTTGATCTTCGACGGATTCGAGCCCCTGCCTTGTGCGCTGCGCGTTCACGATGAGTACGATTTAGCTCTACCATCGGACCGTACTCAGAAGATCGCACTGGCAGCCGCTCCGAGCCTCAATTCGGAGCCAGTTGCGCCATCCATGGACGGGTGGATAGACCCCGCCACGAAGGTCGTATCCTTAGCGGCGATCGAGCCAAATATCGACCTTACCCTTCATGAGAGCCTGTTGCCAAACTATCGGATCCTTCTCCGGCCACGGACTCCGAACCGACTGCGCCCGTTCCTATCGAATCTGATTGGGCACTGATCATGGAGTGTACCTCCGCGGATATTTTTCAACACTCGCCCTTCGGCGACATACTGAACTCATTAAGGTCTCTCTCCGTGTCAGGAGGATCCTGGCCGAACTATGTCCGGCAGGATTGGGATGCGGATGACGAAGAAATTCGCCGCCCACCCACCACCCACTTAGTAGCCACTGTCGATGACTTAACCGACATGCTTGACTTCGACTCCGAAGACATCGACGGTATGGACGACGATGCGGGAGACGAAGAGGAACCACTGCCCACAGGGCACTAGACAGCCACCTCATCATACGATATATACATGGTGGACACACCCAAAGAAGGCAATGGCGACGAGGCAACGGAGGATGACCCGTCCAAAAAGCAACCCAAGCACCGGCGTTAGCGGCGCTGCTCTAAGTCCCGCCAAGGCAAAAGTGGTGATACCGGCACCAGAGATAATAGCACTTCGGACAGTGCCAAAGACAACAACAATCCCCTCCAGCAAGATTTAGAGCAGGAGGATGGAGGAGCCAGCCCTCCTGAGAGAGCGGAAGATGGAGAGGCGGAGGATGATAATTACATGCCTCCCTCCGAAGACGAGGCAAGCCTCGACTATGATGAATTCGTCGTGCCAGAGGATCCCGTCGAACAAGAGCGCTTCAAGCGCCGGCTTATAGCCACGGCAAATAGCCTTAAGAAAAAGCAGCAGCAACTTCAAGCTGATCAAGATTTGCTAGCTAACAGATGGACTGAAGTCCTGGCGGCCGAGGAATATAAACTCGAACGCCCCTCCAAGAGTTACCCAAAGTGCAGATTGCTACCCAGAATGGAGGAGGAAGCACCATCCCCGGTGTATGACGCGGCTAATCGGCCACCTCGTGGCCGCGACAGAGAGGCATTCCAGCCAAAAGCTCAGCCCACACCCCAACGCCATTCAAATAAAAAGGCATGGGGAAATACGCCAGACCTGCGATACGTATTGGAGGACAAAGCAAAACACGCAAGATCGATCTACGGATCACGAGGGCGCGCCACTGTGCGAGATGACAATCGTCATGTCGGATACAATAAAAGTAAGTCCGGCCGGGCCAAACACAGCGGGCAAGACTCATTTGAGTTGCGTCGCGACATAGCCCAGTACAGAGGTGCCGCACACCCCCTATGCTTCACATGAGAAGTAATGGATCATCAAATCCCAGAGGGTTTCAAACCCGTAAATATGGAATCATACGACGGCGCAACAGATCATGCGGTATGGATCGAGGATTTCCTCCTACATATCCACATGGCCCGCGGTGATGATCTACACGCCATTAAATACCTCCCACTCAAGCTCAAAGGACCAGCTCGGCATTGGCTCAATAGCTTGCCAGCAAAGTCCATTGGCTGTTGGGAGGATCTGGAAGCCGCATTCCTTGACAACTTCCAAGGCAATTATGTGCAACCCCCAGATGCCGATGACTTGAGCCACATAATTCAGCAGCCAGAGGAATCGGCCAGGCAATTCTGGACACGGTTCCTAACAAAGAAAAATCAAATTGTCGACTGTCCGAATGCAGAGGCCCTAGAAGCTTTTAAGCACAACATCCGCGACGAGTGTCTAGCCCGGCACCTTGGCCAGGAAAAGCCGAAATCTATGGCAGCCCTCACGACACTCATGACCCGCTTTTGTGCGGGAGAAGACAGCTGGCTGGCTCGCAGCAATAACATATCAAAGAACATGGTACTTCGGATACCAAGGATGGCAATGGCAGGTCACGTCGCAACAAACATAAGCGCCGCATTAATAGTGACAATACCAAGGATACGGCAGACAATGCCGGATTCAAAGGCTCTAAACCCGGTTAGCGGAAAAAGCCATTCAAAAGAAGCACTCCAAGCCCGTCCAGTTTGGACCGTATACTCGATCGCTCGTGCCAAATACACGGCACCCCCGACAAGCCAGCCAACCACACCAACAGGGATAGTTGGGTGTTCAAGCAGGCTGGCAAGTTAAATGCCGAAATCAAAGACAAGGGGTCACATAGCGATGATGAGGAGGAGCCCCGGCAGCCGAACACCTTAGGACAAAAGAGGTTCCCCCCACAAGTGTGGACGGTGAACATGATATACGCAACCCACATCCCCAAGAGGGAGCGGAAGCATGCGCTCAGGGACGTATATGCGTTGGAGCCAGTCGCCCCAAAGTTCAACCCATGGTCCTCCTGTCCGATCACCTTCAATCGCAGGGATCACCCCACTAGTATCCGTCATGGCGGATTCGCCGCACTGGTCCTAGACCCAATCATTGACGGATTTCACTTCACTCGAGTCCTAATGGACGGCGGCAGCAGCCTGAACCTGCTTTATCAGGACACAATGCGCAAAATGGTATAGACCCCTCAAGGATCAAAACCACAAAAACGACCTTTAAAGGTGTCATACCAGGTGTAGAGGCCCACTGCACAGGCTCAGTCACACTGGAAGTGGTCTTTGGATCCCTGGATAACTTCCGAAGCGAAGAGTTAATCTTCGACATAGTCCCGTTCCGCAGTGGCTACCATGCACTGCTCGGGCGAACCGCATTCGCGAGATTCAACGCGGTACCGCATTATGCATATCTCAAGCTCAAGATGTCAGGACCTCGGGGGGTCATAACAGGCAATGGAAACACAGAGCGCTCTCTCTGCATGGAGGAGCACACTACGGCCCTCGCAGCAGAAGCGCAAAGCAGCCTCTTAAGGCAATCCACTAGTTCGGCAATTTAGGACCTAGATATCTTCAAGCGCGCCCGGAGTAATCGGCAAATGGACCACCTGGCACGTTCCGAGCTCGCATAGCAATGCGGCCCCGACCCCGGTCCCATCCAAACGGCGAAATCCGTGCCACGTGTACATAATTACACATTAAAAATACCATGGGCACAGGAGGGGAGGGGGGCACGACTACGACACGCCCCAAGACGCGGCCTCAACCGCAGTAGGGGCAAGTTTATTCAAATATTACATCTTTCGCACACTCGTCCGCTACAAGACGGGCACCCTTCAGGACACCCTCATAGTACATCTCGGGGTGGCGATGCTCCTTGCCCTGCGGCGGCCCCTCCTTCACCAGCTTCACGGCGTCCATCTTAGCCCAGTGCACCTTCGCATGGGCGAAAGCCCGGTGTGCACCTTCGATGCAGACGGACCGCTTGATGACTTCCAGCCGTGGGCAGGCATCCACAAGCCGCCTCACCAGGCCGAAGTAGCTGTTGGGAAGGGCGTCGCCAGGCCACATCCGGACTATAAAGCCCTTCATGGCCTGTTCGGCCGCCTTGTGCAGCTCGACCAGTTGCTTCAGCTGGTCGCTCAGAGGCATCGGGTGTTCGGTCCCAGTATACTGAGACCAGAACAGCTTCTCCGTTGAGCTTCCCTCCTCGGCCTGGTAAAACTGTGCGGCATCCGACACGCTGCGGGGCAAATCTGTGAATGCTCCTGGAGAGCTCTGGATTCGGGTAAGTAACAAGTAATTTACTTTCACATGCTTGCTTTGCATATAGAATGCCTTACCCGTCGCTATATTCTTCATCGCATCAATCTCCTAGAGAGCCTTTTGGGCTTCAGCCTTGGCACTCTTTGCACTCTCAAGGGCCGCGGCAAGCTCGGACTCTCGCGTCTTCAAGTCAAGCTCCAACGCCTCGTGCTTCGTTACGAGAGCGTGGAGCTCTTGCTGCACCTCGCCCACCCGTCCCTCTTGTTTTTCCCGCTCGGTGTGCTCCTGGGCCACTTTGTTTTTGGCCTCGGATAGCGCTTGCTTCAGGGTCGCCACCTCGGTCGTGGCCCCTGGCAAATTTATGATGATCCTGTCATTTTGCAATCGCATTCTTTTTATATATATCCATAGACTAGGTACTACTTACCTTTGTTCTCCTCGAGCTGCCTCTTGGCTAGGCCGAGCTCTTCCTTGGACCCTTTGAGGTCCTGCTTCAGTGCGGCGACCTCCGCAGTCAGTGCGGCAGAGGCCAGCAGCAAAGCCTGCATACGCATATAGACATACTTATATTAGACTCCTGCGATATTGTTTGATCCTGTGTTCGGCTTTTCTTTGTGAACACCGAACAGAGCATCAGGGGCTACTGCCTATGTGGGAATATTTTTCCTATATTTCAAATACTTACCTCAAAGCCTGTTAGAAGGCTGGCACAGGCTTCAGTCAGTCCGCTCTTGGCGGACTGAACCTTCTGGATCACCACACTCATAATAGTGTGGTTCTCTTCGTCGATGGAAGCGTTGCGAAGCGCTCCCAGCAGATTGTCCAGTGCCCCTGGATGGGCAGAGGTCACCGGCACAGGCGTCTTGCCCCTTTTAGAAGGAGGCCGCCTGCCCAAGTCCGGAACCACTGGAGGTTCCGACGCGGTGTTCGGCTGAGGGCCGAACTCGGAGCCCTCGGGAGCCTTACTCCCTCTGCTCCTGGAGTCCGGAAGTTCGCCTTGAGGCGCCTCCGAGATTGTCTCCCCTCGACCCGGTGCCTCTTGAGACAATACCTTGGCATTGTCCGTAGGGCAAGGGGAGGTGGCGGTCGGAAGTGGATCGCTATCCATGTCCGACGATTCCAAGGAGCCGCCCGACGAAGATACATCGATACGGGCTTGGGGCGGTCTGCATAATCATATTCGGCGTTAGGGGAAGCAGTGCGACGAAGGTACACTATGAGTTACTCTGGTATCCAAATACTTACGACTTTGCCAGGGGCTTGGCCCTGAGCAGCCACTCGTCTTCGCCTTCGGCGGCGGTGGTGGAGTAGTCCGGAAGGAGGGTTCTCCACTTCTTGGACCCTTCGGCCCCCCCGGTCGGGGGGGCCTTCCTTTTCTTGTCTCCCCTGACTGAAGGGGGAGCATCTTCATCTTGCTCCTCGTCTTAGGGGGAGGAGTGCATCGCGGAGTTATCGGACGATGAGTCCGATAACACCTGGCGTCGGGAACTCTTTCGGGTTCCCTTGGCTTTCTTGGTCTTCTCCGGCACCTTGTAAGGAGCCGGAGTCAGCATCTCCGTCAGGAGAGCGTCCGCAGTGTCTTCGGGCAGAGGGGCCGAACTGTTAATCTGCCCTGACGTCTCCACCCAGTCCTGTCAAAGGCATGGAGCTCAGACCTCGCACATGGTTAAGCTAGGGGAAATAAATATCCTACCGGATGTATAGAACTCACCGAATGCGTTAGGCACTTCGTGCTTAGCCCGCGGTCCTCGGGAGAGAGGGAGGGACCTCGGCGCGCTTGAACAGCACCCTCTAGACGTCCTTGTGTGTCGTGTCGAAGAGCTCGCTCAGAGTCTGGTGCTGGGCCGGGTCGAACTCCCACAAGTTGAAATCTCGTTGTTGGCACGGGAGGATCCGGCAGATGAGCATGACCTGGACTATGTTGAAAAGCTTGAGCTTCTTGCTTGGCATATTCCGGATACATTTCTGGAGTCCGTCCATCTCCACCGATGAACCCCAGGATAGGCTCTTCTCTTTCCAGGAGGTGAGCCGCGTGGGGATTCCGGATTGAAACTTGGGGGCCAACACCCAGTTGGTGTCGCGCGGCTCGGTGATGTAGAACCATGCCGATTGCCACCCCTTTATGGTCTCCACGAAGGAGCCTTCAAGCCATGTAATGGGCATCTTGCCCACCATGGCTCCGCTGCATTCAGCTTGTTGGCCTCCCACCACTTTGAGCTTGATATTGAAGGTCTTTAACCACAGGCCGAAGTGGGGTCGGATGCGTAGGAAAGCCTCACACACGATGATGAACGCCAAAATGTTGAGGATGAAGTTCGGGGCTAGATCATGAAAGTCCAGCCCGTAGTAGAACATAAGACCATAGACGAACGGATGGAGGGGAAACCCCAGTCCGCGGAGGAAGTGGTGGAGGAAAACTACACTCTCGTGAGGTTCCGGGGTAGGAACAATCTGCCCCGCAGCGGGCAGCCGATGCGCGATGTTCGCGGCTAAGTATTCGGCTTCACGCAGCTTCTTGATGTGTCCCTCCGTAATGGAGGAAGCCATCCATTTGCCTCCCGCTCCAGACATGTTTGGAGAAGGTTGAGGGGAAGGATGTGGACTTGGGCGTTGGAGCTCCAGTGCGCAAGAACGGATGAGCAAGGAGGAAGAAGGCGTGGGTAGAGAAAGGTTAAACCTTATCCCTTTATAAGGGCGGCCGAAATTATGCACCCCCACTAGCCTGGTAAAACTCTCTTATCCCCCAAGCGCCGTAATTGATGGCGCGGTTGGGTTACCCACGCCCGTATTGATGAGAATCCTGTAATAAGGGGGACATGATCTCTGCTTTGACAAGACGTGTCAAGAAACTGCCTCGCGTTATGAGCGGGGCTGGTTAAAGAAAAACGGTTCGAATAATTACCGAGCCATGGCATGATGTCATGTTGCCAAAACGTGTCAGCGGATTAGATTTGTGGAAATATTATTCTCTCTACGGTGGTATGTGGAACTTATTTTGCAGGGTCGGACACTATCCTGTTATTCAAACTCTTCTGTGGTGTGTTCGGAGGAGGAACCCGCCTTGCAATGTCGAAGACAACACTGCGCGCCGGACTCATCGTCATTGAAGCCTGGTTCAAGGGCTACTGAGGGAGTCCTGGATTAGGGGGTCTCCGGACAGCCGGACTATATCCTTTGGCCGGACTGTTGGACTATGAAGATACAAGATTGAAGACTTCGTCTCATGTCCGGATGGAACTCTACTTGGCGTGGAAGGCAAGCTAGGCAGTATGGATATGTATATCTCCTCCTTTGTAACTGACCTTGTGTAACCCTAGCCCCCTCCGGTGTCTATATAAACCGGAGGGTTTTAGTCTGTAGGACAACATACAATCATACCATAGGCTAGCTTCTAGGGTTTAGCCTCTCCGATCTCGTGGTAGATCAACTCTTGTAATACCCATATCACCAAGAATAAATCAAGCAGGACATAGGGTTTTACCTCCATCAAGAGGGCCCGAACCTGGGTAAAACATAGTGTTCCCTGCCTCCTGTTACCATCTGCCTCAGACGCATAGTTCGGGACCCCCTACCCGAGATCCACCGGTTTTGACACTGACGATGAGGCAGTGGCGTCGGTAAAGCAGGGCCGGTGGAGTTGAATATGGCGTCCGTGGAGCGGGTCCGGTGCAGTGGACGAAGGCTTCGGTGGGCGCGTTGTACAGTGCTTTCGGTGAGGCGGATCTGTGTCGGCGGACGAGGGCTTGTATGAAGGGCCAGCGAAGGGACAGAAGAGGGAGTCAGTGAAGGGCCTACACTGTGGTGGACGAGGGCGCCGGTTAAGAAGATCCGGTGCGATGGACCATGATGGCGGTCAAGGAGATCTGGAGCGATGTACAAGCCAGTCGCTGAAGCGGCTCCGGTGAAGTGGTGAGTTGGCAGTTGGGGGTTCCAAGGTGCGAAAGGTAGATCCGTCAGGGTGTGAGGTCCATCGCTGCGGCAGAGGACTAGATTCGGCGGCTTGCCATGGTTGGGGGGGGTAGGGGAGGGGAAGGGGAGGGGCTCTGGTGAAGAATGTTGGGGGCAAAGAGGGGAAAACAATGGAGTTACTAAAGCAGCCCTTTTCCGTTCATGTGGCAGGGGTAAAACAGGAATATCGCAGGGCTAAACTTTCGGGCGCGAGATATTTCGATGTGAGCGGGAAGTTTGAAAGCTTTTGGCACCTGAAATTATATTCTGCTCTTGTACGACGGACTATGATATCATGGCCGAGAATTTGTTTGTTT
Organism: Triticum urartu; assembly: GCF_056163025.1. Classification (NCBI taxonomy): domain Eukaryota; kingdom Viridiplantae; phylum Streptophyta; class Magnoliopsida; order Poales; family Poaceae; genus Triticum; species Triticum urartu. The sequence goes on along the minus strand of NC_141875.1, from coordinate 203,721,035 downwards.
TGCACGCAAAAAAGTGCAAGTTTTTAAAATCAATGTCTCCAACTCGAAACTTAGATTGTCTATTCAATTCAAATATGGATCATTGAGCTACTACAAGAAAATACCATCATATGGTCCAATTCAAATGAAATTCCAAATGTGTTTATCCTAAATATGATGACAAAAGCAAAAATGTGTATGTGTATGAATAAAGTGGATGATTATAAAGTTTGAACATGCCCGTATGTGTATATCTCTAGGTTTGATATATGAATTTGAAATCATGAAATCCCGGCTTAAAATTGTACCTCCGTTTACATGAATTACAAAAGCTAATGATGGAGTTGAATTCCAAAATTCCAATCTTAGGTTTGTAATTCTGGTACATCAAAGTATATCACGCATGTTCAAAAGTATCGTTATCTCATAGTCCAAACTGTGAAACAAATTGATCAACCTTGAGTGCACACACTATTGACCATGTATATCTCAATTATGCTAAAGTCCCTCAAATATAGACGCCTCACTCTTTATCTGAAGCCAACCCCCCCCCCCCTCATCGACCACCCCCCCCACACGCATAGAGAAGTCGTTCTCTCCCCCAAACACCAACACACGAGCACATTAACACCCCTCTCTCTTCTAAAGTCCGGACCCCAATATAGGTCTCTATCACTTTGTCTCTTGGGCATGCACACATCTCTTCCCCCACTCTCTAGCTAGGTCTCCCGGCATCTCTCTTTCCCAAGCACCCACACTATGTAGAGTGTATCTTTCCCATACACACAATACGTCGCCCCCAAACGTCTATCTCCCTAGTTATGTGGTTCTCGCACACACACCTCAAACACCACCCCAATTGCAAAACAAGCACACTTTGTCTCCTTGTGCACCACTCTCCTCTTTCTATCTCTCCCATATGCGGACCCGCCCCAGCTCCTCCCTGTATACATATATGTCGTGACTCTTTCCATAGCTCCCTAATGTATCATCGTTCTCGATCTCGCACATTGTTCTCTACGCCATCTATTCTAGATCTGTCATGAAGTCCCTATCACACACACATGATGACTCGCTTCCCTTGCGTCTCTGTACATAGGCGAATTTCAAACAACATCAACATTGTCTCCCTATCTATACGCCATTTATGGACACAAACGCCCCCTCTCTCGCGCCCTCTCTTTCTCTCTCTCTCTCCGTCGCTAGCTCTCTCTCTCTCACACACACCCCTCTCCCACACACAATCGATGTCTCTTCCAAATAGTCTGCTCCCCCCACCCGCACCCATGCTATCCCGCTACTATACATGTCACACCATTCCCCCTTCCCTTATACTAGGTTTACATCATTAGTGGTCTCTCTACTCCACATACACACTCCCTCTCACACACAAACGCGTGCACAAACACCCATTAATCTGGATCCTCATCTCTCCCCATGTCCGCATGTGTATCTCGCACACTCACTCTGTAATTATGTATATATGTCTCCATGTTACACAACACAAAGCCCCATGTACATGTCTCTCTCTATCCTCCACACATATAGACACAAAGAATCTGTTATCATTGCCTCAGTCTCTAGACATATCACACACGCACACTGTCTGTCTGTCTCTCTCTCTCTCTCGCAAACACGCTCAACAAGGGTTTCCCCGTGAATAACTTACCGTCTATTCATCAACAGTCGTGGCAGTACGGCAAACACGAGACGTGAAAAAGAATAAATCTACACGTGCTTAGACCACCTAGTATGACTACTAGGACTAGAGCAAGCCAAAAAGCGCGCCGCCGTCACCCCCTCCTTATCGGTGACGGGAAAACCTTTGTTTTACACAGTTGAGAAGTCATTGTGCTAAGGCCTCACATGCTGAGGCGTTGAATAGAATGTAGATGCTAGTTTACAGAAACAAGTATCGATAATACGTTTGTATCTCCATACTTATATTTCTTCTCTTATAAAAAACTGAGTTGGTGATGATGGTACGCGTGCCGTCTTGCAATATAGACCGTCCGATCTATATCTGACTGATGGAAATTAAACTAAAATATAAACGCACCCCTCTCCACATTTGCAGACAAGGCCTTCCCTCGTTCATCATTATATCAAACAACCTCATTGTTGAGCAATTAAGAAAGGAAGCCTTTGGAACAAACTGGTCTGGTGGCCGCTGCCGGCGTCGTCAATCCCCATGCCTCCGCTTAGTCCGACCACCAATCACCACCACGCCCCACTCCTCTTCACCTTATATCCTATTTCTCGAGATATCATTAGTTTTTACACATGGGATTACTCCCGCATGGGTCAATCACAACGAGTGTTTTTATAAAAAAATGCATCTTGATGTTTCGTGGAATGCACAGATCTTGCTAGTACTCCTATAGAAGACTAAGTTGGTGATGCTGGTGTGTCTGCCATCCGTCGTTTGTGACCATTAGATCTACATCTAACGACTGTGAGGTAAGTTGCTGCCTTTTCTCACAAACATCTCACTTGTGTACTAATTTGAAGAAAAACCCATAATTAGTATCTTAAAACCAACCACATCCCTCCCTGACCTCACCAAAACAGCCCAAGGAATATATTCTAATTGAAACATAATATATCTCTAGTGATATATGTATATCAAAATTAGAGTGTTTTGTATCAAGTTTGTGAATAAGCATTATTCTAATTATGATTCGTTGTAACGCACATGAACATTGCTAGTATTTCCAGCCATGCAATTTTTTCCCTAGTATTCCCTAGTTTCAAGTTTTCCATCAAGACATTAGTCACTCATGGTTGATATTTACTTTCAATCATGTACACATATGCACTATGTAACTAGCCTTGCTTATTGGATTCCAAAGCTTAACTTCCACTCCTACTTACAATATGTAGAGTATTTAACAAAAAGCTACCACTTTCAACCCGCCCTAGGAAGAATCTATTGTACAAAAAATAGCAAAAACATACCCAAAATTTCTTAATCCACGCCAAAAACTACTACCTACCGATTAGGTTAGTTTAAACCCATTTATGACAGGGTTGGCCCACACGTTCGTGCTAACGAGACAGCTTAAACCAACACATTTTGTTTGACCGTTGACACGAGGGACCCACATCTGACCTTCTATCCTGTTATTCCCCCTCAAATCATTATTTTTCCTGAACATTACTTCAAATAGTACTGATGCGTGTTTGTCGGTGGCGCCGGTGATGAGCGAGTTGACCGCTGCTCTGTCGGACGGGCCGGACGCCGCGCTGGCCTCCGCATGGGTTGGCAGGCTGGCCCGAGCGTGACTCACGAGCGAGGAAGCCGCTGCGCTTGCCTTTGCTCGAGCCAGATGGCTGGCCTTAGCATGGAGCGCGCGAGCAAGCCGGCGCGCCGCCGTGCCAATCTAGCTAGCAAACCTTGCAGACAAGCAGCTGGACGGAGCTATCTTGGCTAGCTAGCGGCCACGAGCGCCGGATGGAGCTGGCATCCGGGCTGCCGCAAGATGGGCTCCGCACCGCCATCGGTTTTGACCTCGCCTTCTGCCAGCGTCGGTAGCTACATCCCATGGCCGAGGATGACTAGGTGGACGGGCCGGAAGTAGGAGGTCACTCGGGGATTTTTGTGCAGACCGGCATGTAGGTCCCACAAGTCATAACGCCCGGTCGAATAGAAGGCATTGACTTAATGGGCGACATGGGCCCTGTTTGGATACTCTAAGTCAGAGGTTAGATTCTAACCCTGAACTAACTCTAACCAAAGTGGTCTTTGGATGGCAGGGTTAGATTGACAACAAATGTATCCAAACAGGGCCATGGGTTGAAACGTGCCTACAACGACACTTTGTAGAGTAGTCGTTTCTTGGTAGGGCTGGTTGGTACGAGCATGTACAATGGTTGATAAGGTAGTATTATCTTAAATCTGCCATGTATGCAAGTGGTAGTAGTTTCTTGGCATTATTAGTGGTTTCTTGCATTATTAGGGGTTTCTTGTAAGGAACAATGTACTACTAGCGACAAAAGGCGATTCTAGGTTGCGTTGTACTCCAACGAGTACTAGTAGTGGTCGCGGGAGTGTATACCTTGTTTTGTGGGTTTGGTCCCGGCCGAACGCACGGCGGCCTTTTTTTAAATAGTAACTTCGTTGTGAGCCAATATTTTACATGGGTAGTTTGAGTTTTGAAGTCAAACGGACGTGCGGCACCACAATCCAGGTGCACTTGATAACCTAGCCACGTGAACGGGTTTTCCTTCCCAGCATCTCGTGGCTCGCGTGCTCGCCCTAGCCGCACCTCGCTTGCAGCTTCCTCATCAGCTAGTACTAGCATATTTAAACTAGCGCCTCCCAATTAAGCCCAAGGAGACGGAAAAGCCTGGCGGGGCATTGGGAACTATGCAATATGGCTATGTATGTAAAGTGCTCTACTACTACTCTGTAGCTTGTGGCGTTGCACGCATGGACTTCACTCCATTATCGGCTCTACTATAAAAGAAATTCCTCTTGCTGTGTTTTTTCAAATGGAGGCAAAAGCTTTGCTTCATCTCATTCATAAAGAAGGAACTACTAACAAAGTTCGACGAGATCCATTACACCTCCACAAATGGAGGCGAAAAGCCTAGTCCCACTGTATCAAATAACTCAAATGCTCTGCCCCCGTAGTAATCGTCGCTCATAAAGAGGCTGCTAGTGTGTGCATGAGAGGAGTGGCTGAGTAGGCCAGCTACGTGAGAGGAGCGGCTGAATAGAGCACCGAGAGTACCCACTAGGCCACTACGCAGGTGTACTTTCCCTGCATTGATAGTACATCGATGGTTCTAGAGAATAGTACGTAGTACCCTCCACTTCCAACTGTAGCTCCTTGGCCTTGAGATTCAAGAGTTCAAAACTGGTGCACTATACTAGAAGTACAGTACATCGCACTACTAGTTGAGAAAGTAGTACTAGCACTACTACAGTACGAGTATGTACTCCTCCATCACATAATGCCAGACGTTTTTTGACACTAGTTGGCGTGTACAAAAAATAGCAAAACATACCCAAAATTTCTTAATCCACGCCAAAAACTACTAGCTAGTGCCAAAAATTTCTTACTAGTGCTATTATTTACAGTATAATGCAATCCCATAACATCCCATAATGCTAGTACTAGTAGTAAATAATAGCCTCACCCCTTCGCTAAGGAATGATCTACAGTTGGAAGGGACGAGGCCCTGCGGTTACTACGCTCTTGTCTCCTCCTCACCAGATCCCCTCCCTCCGAAGAGAAGGCAGTTCGTCCCTGCTCCCATGGATTCGCCAGGCGGTTCTTCTCCTCGTCGGGGCTGGGAGACCTTGGACAACGATCCTCTGGGAGAAATCGCACACCGCTCCAACTTCCTCACCGCCGCAAGACTCGGTGCTTCCTGCACAAGACGGTGCTTAAAAATGCTTGGGAAAAGGCCATGCTTGTTGGTCTTCCGTGCGTCCTCGAGGAGAAGGTTCTTCTATGGGACAATCCTTCGAACAGTCCACCGTCCCTGGCCATGGTTGCAGTTGACTCCGCTAGAGTTGCTGACGTTGAGAGGTAGTCAGATTTTGTCCGATGAGCAGGTCAGTAATGGAGTTTGATCATGTAGTACTTAGTTATTCCATTTCCATCCCGTAATTTCTCCGCTGCCCACCGTCTTATATATAGGTCTGGGTCGGTGCCAATGAAGATTGTCTTGCATACCCCCGGCCGGATACCACCATCATTTTGCACAACATCCACAGCAGTGCGGCCGTTCGGGTAGACCCCTTCTCCACCATTGGGATCGGCCTTCCGGACTGGCTGGGCTTGAATACGTATGATGATGCCTACATGAGATTTAAGAAGATAGCAATTGCGGACCCGCCAACAAAGCGACGCGGCTACGACGATTACTATCTCATCGCGGTGTTCGACATAAGGATTGCCATCAATGCAAGAGGCAGTAACGGCAGAGGCTGGCGCATGTTGGCGGTGGCAGATTTGTACCCCTACATGTTCGAAGACGCCGTGCGCCATCTAGGACGCATCTTCGCGGTGACAAGCCAGGGGACTTGTTTCATCTGGTTGCCATCCTATGGTACGGGAGATTACAAACGGAATGCACAAACCATCATTTGCATCCCTAATGGTACTCCATTATTTTGCATGGACCAGTAATCCCGCTATCAAAATAAGATCGCCGATCCTGGATGTGCATTTGCATCCACAATTCGGTCGAACCTGGAACCTTGTAGCTGACTTTAGCATATTGGGATCAACTATCTTAGCAGTCGTTACCCATGGTACCACTGATGTTCAACATGGTCACACAATCTACCATGATCGGACCGTCACCATCTACCCAGGTATTCCATTTTTAACCCTCTCGCCTTCTCTTTCATTGTTGTACTAGTACTCTACTTACGTACTAGTAGGAGTACTTTTTACCTTGGAGTACTTTTTACCCACTAGCTGCCACCATTTTTGTTTTTCCATGTCTTACTATCTCATCCATGTAACCAAGAGTGGCTATATATAATAAGCCGGTTATTTTACTTCCTCTATACCGGAGTAGTACTATTTGCTGCACAGTATTACTGACCGCCATATTTGAGCACAACATTATTATGCATGGACCTTGACTATGTACGTCACCATATGTCCAGATTTGATATGCCGTGTGTACCAGATGAACGGCGCCGAGTTCGACCCCCGTGATGCTACGTGGGTGCCGAGGAACACTCTTGGAGAGTACTCGCTTTTCATTGGGGACAACTACCCCATTATGAAGCGGATGCCACCTTCCGTGCACGACACGGAAGGCCTACCGTTCATGATGCATGGTTGTGTCTTCAGTGCGCACCGCCAGATGAACGACATGCTGGGACATGCTATCCCTGATTTTATGCTGCTTTAGTTTGGATGAGTCTCCATCGTGTGGAACCGGACTAGAAAGCTGCGACAATGATTCCCGTTGCCCACCGCTATGGATCGTGCCATCCATGAAGAACACCTGGGACTGGAAACTGGAGGAGGACATGTAGGTGTGATACCCCAAGACCGATGCGCCAGGTGTCTTTCAGTTATTCGCTGTTTGTTGCCGTGCCATTCGCTTGCGTGTTGCATCTTGCTATGTCATCATGTGCATTGCATCATCATGTTTTCAAAACTTGCATCCGTCCGGGTCTCCCCGTCTCTCTCCGTTGTCCATTCTGAGCCCAACCACACTCGCACGCGCCCGCGGCATGTCCGAAATAGTATTTTTATAAGTGGCCGGAAAATGTTCTCGGAATGGGATGAAAGTTGGCGTGCGGTGTTGTTATGTTGTCAGTAGGTCGCCTGCCAAGTTTCATCGCATTCGGAGTCTGTTTGACGCCCCAACGGATAACTATAGCGGCAGTATAGCCGGTCTTTTCGTCGGACGTTTTCGGTCTCCGAAAACTGCTGCCGGGTCTCTCTTTCTCATCTCTCCCGCAGCCCTCGGCCTTCTACACAGTCACAACCAGCCCACCTAGGCCTACCTATCCTCCCTCTTGATCGGATCCATCGGTCTCAATCGGAGGCTCCGAAAACCCTACTAACCCCCTTTATCTTTGGCCTTTCGTCAAACCCCTCGCGTGTCCGAAAGCTGCCCCGAACCCGAACCGCCCAGTCGTGACCATTGGGTCCGGATCATCCCCAAATATCCCAAAAATGTCTTTATTTGTTTGTTTGGACGCCCTAGCCTATTTATCCGGGACCGTCCGATTAAAACCGGAGGGACCAAATGCCCCTATCAAAATCCACTTGCTATATATATAAGACCACCTACGAAATCAACCTAATCCTAGAATCTAGGATGGCTGTCCCATCCATACCTCCTCCCCGCCGCCACTCCACCTGGTTCCTCGGGATCCATGTCGGTCCAACCAGCGAGCCCCCCTCCTCCTGCTTTGATCCCCGAAGGGATCGAGAGAGCTGTCGCCGCCTCGTCACCTCCTGCGCCTCTCGACCCCCGCCTCCTATGCACGCATCTCGCCGGAGCAAGCCCCATCCCGATCCAGCCGTTGCCGGCGAACAGCAGCAACACCCGAGGCCCCGCTCCCTGCCTCCTCACATCGGCGTCCCACCCGACGACACCAGGCCCTGTCTCGTGCCCCTGTTTCTTTCCTTCGTCTCCCTCAATGCTCCCTCTGTCTCACCCGTTTCTCTCTCTCTCTTCTCTGTAATAGCAACGTCGCCTGAGGAGGTCCTCGCCTGCGCCGTCTTCAACCTTGCCGAACTAGGCCACCCCGGCCAGCCTTCGGGCACCTGCAGGCCGACCCCGCCGCCGCACCACCTCCGGCAGTCCTCCCCGTCATCATGCCGAAGCTTCTGCTGCCGCCATCGTCTCTTCCCGCACCAACCGCTCCTCTCGAGCTCCTCGCGACGAACGCTACAGCGCGCCTCCAGTGTCACGCCCAAGCCCCTCGCGGCTCCGTCGGAAGCTGCTCCTCGCCGGCCTTCCCTGCACGCGCTTGCCGTCCATCGCCGTCAAATGCCAGCGCCGCCATGCTTCAGCCGTCCGCGTCGGCAAGTGCAGCGCCCAGCCGCGCCGACCTCCTGCAGCTCGTCCCAGTCCTAGACCTAGAGCCCGCGACTCCCGCTGGACCTCGCCTTGCCAGAGATACCCCAAGTCCACCGCCGCCTTTCCAAGTCCCGCGCCGCCGCCGACCTCCCCTGTTTCTGCCTCGAGTAGGAGGAGACGCTCGCAGCGCCGCTTCACCCGTGTTGACCGCAGCCGCGCGTGGCCTCCTGTGCCCTGGGCCACTTCTTGCGCCAAGATCCAGCCCAGCCGCGAGCTCCTGTAGCCCTGCCTCACCTCCTTGGGCCGAGCCCACTAGGTGAGCAGCCCCTCCAGTTCCCCTGTTCCTATCAGGCCAGCCAGATTCGGCCTGTGGCTTGTTTTTTTTCCGTGCTACGAATTTGTCATTAAATCCTAGACATGCTTATTTACAGAACTACCCCTTTTTGGAATTACTAATAACTTTTGAACCATGCATCCATTTAAAACATGTCATATATGTAACTTGCTTAGAATTTCGTCTAGTTTCATAATATGCAACTTTCAACCATGTTTAAAATGTTTAAAATGCTGTTTGATTAAGTTTGCTCAAATGCCATGCTAAAATGCTTTATTTCATAACTAAATAACCGTAGCTCGGATTTAAATAAACATTATATGTAGATGGGGTAGAAAAATGCATAGGTTAACTTGGTGGCAGTACTTTGCATATTTAACAACTCTAAAATTGTCTATAGGGCAGAACAGTACCAAATCCATAATTTGCACATGGGGATTTTCCAGACTTGTTGTTTGTTGTTCCGGCCTAATTTAAACTTTCTTAGATAGGTAGATTTCATATGCCTCACCTCTTGCCATGTTTAACAACATTTAATATTGTTGGGTACATAAAAGAGAGAGAACTAAATAAGTCATGTGGTCTTCCGTCAATATGCAAGTCGTTGCATATTGAGCCCCACTTAATTTGTAGTATTGTTTGTGCACTTTGCCATGCCATGCCTCATTAAACCGGACATGCATCATACTTGATTGTGCATCATGCCATGTTTATGTGATGGTTGTTTACTATGTTTTTTTGCTTCTTTCCGGGTTGCTTCTCTCGTTAGCTTCGGTTTCATTCCAGAGTTGTGAGGATCCGTTCGACTACGTCCACTTGTCTTCTTCATGGACTCGTTCTTCTTCCTTGTGGGATCTCAGGCAAGATGACCATACCCTTGAAATCACTTCTATCTTTGCTTTCTAATTGTTCACTCTATCGTTATGTTGATACGTCTCCGTCGTATCTATAATTTTTGATTGTTCCATGCCAATATTATTCAACTTTCATATACTCTTTGGCAACTTTTTATACTATTTTTGGGACTAACATATTGATCCAGTGTCCAGTGCCAGTTCCTGTCTGTTGCATGTTTTTTGTTTCACAGAAACGCAATATCAAACGGAGTCCAAACAGGATAAAAACGGACGGAGAATTATTTTGGAATATTTATGATTTTTGGGAAGTAAAATCAACGCGAGACGGTGTCCGAGGGGGGCACGAGGTAGGGGGGCGCGCCCCAGGGTGTCAGGTGCGCCCCTGACCCTCGTGACCACCCCGTAAGGCGGTTGATGCCCTTCTTTCGCCGCAAGAAAGCTAATTTCCGGATAGAGATCGTGTCAAAATTTCAGCCCAATCGGAGTTACGGATCTCCAGGAATATAAGAAACGGTGAAAGGGAAGAATCTGAGAACGCAGAAACAGAGAGAGACAGATCCAATCTCGGAGGGACTCTGGCCCCTCCCGTGCCATGGAGGCCATGGACCAGAGGGGAAACCCTTCTCCCATCTATGGAGGAGGTCAAGGAAGAAGAAGAAGGAGGAGGGCTCTCTCGCCCTCGCTTCCGGTGGCACCGGAGTGCCACCGGGGGCCATCATCATCACCGTGATCTACACCAACACCTCCGCCATCTTCACCAACATCTCCGTCACCTTTCCCCCTCTATCTACAGCGGTCCACTCTCCCGCAACCCGCTGTACCCTCTACTTGAACATGGTGCTTTATGCTTCATATTATTATCCAATGATGTGTTGCCATCCTATGATGTCTGAGTAGATTTTCGTTGTCCTATCGGTGGTTGATGAATTGCTATGATTGATTTAATTTGCTTGTGGTTATGTTGCTGTCCTTTGGTGCCCATCATATGATTGCGCGCGTGGATCACACCCTAGGGTTAGTTTGTATGTTGATAGGACTATGTATTGGAGGGCAAGAGTGACAGAAGCTTCAACCTAGCATAGAAATTGATGCATACGGGATTGAAGGGGGGCCAATATATCTTAATGTTGTGGTTGGGTTTTACCTTAATGAACGTTAGTAGTTGCGGATGCTTGCTAATAGTTCCAATCATAAGTGCATAGAATTCCAAGTAAGGGATGACATGCTAACAGTGGCCTCTCCCACATAATACTTGCTATCGGTCTAGCAAAGTAGTCAATTGCTTAGGGGCAATTTCGCAACTCCTACCACCACTTTTCCACACTCGCTATATTTACTTTATTGTTTCTTAATCTAAACAGCCCCTACTTTTTATTTACGTACTCTTTATTGTCTTGCAAACCTATCCAACAACACCTACAAAGTACTTCTAGTTTCATACTTGTTCTAGGTAAAGCGAACATCAAGTGTGCGTAGAGTTGTATCAGTGGTCGATAGAACTTGAGGGAATATTTGTTCTACCTTTAGCTCTTCGTTGGGTTCGACACTCTTACTTATCGAAAACTGTTGTGATCCCCTATACTTGTGGGTTATCATATGTCGCGCTACCTACCACTTGTTATATCATGCCTCCCATATTGCCATGTCAAGGCTCTAACCCACCTTCCTAGCAAACAGTTGTTTGGCTATGTTATCGCTTTCGCTCAGCCCCTCTTATAGCGTTGTTAGTTGCAGGTGAAGCTGAAGTTTGTTCCATGTTGGAACATGGATATGTTGGGATATCACAATATCTCTTATTTAATTAATGCATCTATATACTTGGTAAAGGGTGGAAGGCTCGGCCTTATGCCTGGCGTTTTGTTCCACTGTTGCCGCCCTAGTTTCCGTCATACCGGTGTTATGTTCCTTAATTTTGCGTTCCTTACGCGGTTGGGTGTTATGGGAACCCCTTGACAGTTCGCTTTGAATAAAACTCCTTCAGCAAGGCCCAACCTTGGTTTTACATTTGCCTAACAACCTATTACCCTTCCCTTGGGTCGGCCGACCCAAGGGTCATCTTTATTTTAACCCCCCCGGGCCAGTGCTTGTCTAAGTGTTGGTCCGAACCGGGCAGCCTGCGGGGCCACCTCGGGGCAACTCGAGGGCTGGTTTTACTCGTAGCTTGATCTATCCGGTGTTGCCCTGGGAACAAGATATGTTCAGCTCCTATCGGGATTGTCGGCATATCGGGCGGCTTTGTTGGTCTTGTTTTACCATTGTCGAAATGTCTTGTAACCGGGATTTCGAGTCCGATCGGGTCTTCCTGGGAGAAGGAATATCCTTCGTTGACCGTGAGAGCTTGTGATGGGCTAAGTTGGGACACCCCTGCAGGGTATAAACTTTCGAGAGCCGTGCCCACGGTTAGGTGGCAGATGGGAATTTGTTAATATCCAGTTGTAGAGAACTTGACACTTAACTTAATTAAAATGAATCAACCGCGTGTGTAGCCGTGATGGTCTCTTCTCGGTGGAGTTCGGGAAGTGAACACGGTTCTTGTGTTATGCTTGAACGTAAGTAGTTTCAGGATCACTTCTAGTTCACGACCGTTGCGTTGCTTCTCTTCTCGCTCTTATTTGCGTAAGTTAGCCACCATACATGCTTAGTGCTTGCTGCAGCTCCACCTCACTACCCTTTCCTACCCATAAGCATAAATAGTCTTGATCTCGTGGGTGTGAGATTGTTGAGTCCTCGTGACTCAAAGATACTTCCAAATAGTTGCAGGTGCCGATGATACCAGTGCAGGTGACGCAACTGAGCTCAAGTGGGAGCTCGATGAAGATCGTGTTCGTTGTGTTGTATCGTTTCCTGTTGATTAGTAGTGGAGCCCATTTGGGACGATCGGGGATCTAGCATTTGGGGTTGTCTTTCTTTATTTTGGTTTCGTAGGCGGACCTTGATTGTATTCTGGATGACGTATGTTTAACTTGTATTTGTGTGAAGTGGCGATTGTAAGCCAACTCTTTATCCCTTTCTTATTCAGTACATGGGATTGTGTGAAGATTACCCCTCTTGCGACAAACCTACCATGCGGCTATGCCTCTAAGTTGTGCCCCGACACGTGAGAGATATAGCCGCATTGTGGGTGTGACAAGTTGGTAATCAGAGCCTTCCCCGACTTAGGAGCCCCCTACTTGATCGAATCACTGACGTTGTTGAGTCTAGAACAAAATGTTTTGAGCCTTAGGATTATATATCGGAGAGTAGGATTCTTTTTACTCCTCAGTCCCTTCGTCGCTCTGGTGAGGCCTCCTGACGTAGAAGTTTTGACTTTTCTCTCCTCAAATTTCACGATTTTTTTTAGGATCACGCGGGTATCTTGGAATCGTTCTGATATTATTGTGACGAGAACATTGTTCTTGGTGCCTCCTGACATTTAGGGGTTGTGGAAGTGTCCTGGGGAGTTGAGCTCCGAGGTGTCGTCGTCACAATTTTATCGTTGCAGTTCTGGAATACCTGAGTTTCGCCGACATCGAAAATCTCTTTTATGCAGTTGTTGGTGAGATAACCTCAACGCCACCCAGCACTGGGGCGGGAGTTCATGAGTATTGCCATAACTTGTATAATGGATGCTTTTCGAAGGTTGAGGTACATGATTTCTGAAGGTTTCTTGGTTATGTGTTGAAGGATGGATACAGCTGGATGTAGGAATTGTTAGTTTGGGTGAGATATTATGCTTCCCCTGTATCCCCAACACCTGATTGCATAACCAGAAAGTTTTAGGAGTTTATAAGTGGGAATTCAAGTATCACGTAGGAATTCTTTCCAACAGACACATGATACGATATGGGATCTATCATATGTTTGTTTCCGGTTTATTCTACAAGCCAATCCTTTGTTTTGTTTTGAGTTGTGGTATTCGAGTTGCTTCAATGTCAAGTGTTGATTCCATACCTTTCCTAAGCGGTGTTCTCATATTTCTATGTGAATACTAATCCTTCATGATAATCGAGATTGTCATGTCAATCCTTTTCAACCGGCGTGTTTCTCTTCAAGTGGATCCGATCATTTCAACATCCGCAAGATCAACTCTATGTTTTATCAACGGTGTTTGTTTCATTTGTCCCAAGTTACCTTTGTTTTTCCGCCCTCCCAACCCCTTTCCTTCAAGGAATCAGATGTCTTAATCAAGTATCCATTTTATTCATGTGAAGTCTCTTCATTCTTTTCAATCAATGTTCTTACCCGGTGGTTCCCATGAAGATGCTCTACAAGTTCATCATTCTTCGTTCTCTTTCTTCTCCGGTGGATTCAAGTAAAGCTTTGTTGATCATATCCTTTCCTTGTTTCAAATGTTTTCTCATACCGGTGCACCTCTTAATCATCCACTTCTCACTATTCATTTGTTCCGTTGTGTTGAAGATATCTCGAAATATTCACGTTGCCATTCTCAATCGTTCAAGATATGTCGAGGTTGTTATCTCATTCAAGCCATTTAATTCAACCGGTGCAATCTCTCTTCAAATCATTTCAATGGTGTTTCTCTTGAGTGGGCCCTAACCCACATGTCTTTTCCCAGGATCTTACCTGACTCTTCTAATTTTTCTGGAGTTATTCTCAAATACATTTCAAAGTATGACGTAAGTATGAATTGTCATCAGTAATATGTCCTTCTCTAAGATCTCTCAAATTCTTTTCATTGTTGGTTCAACCTTTCTAATTGTTATTCCGGAGTGTCTCAACAATTCATGGTTGTGTTTCTCGTCGCCATTCTCGGATTTTGAAGACCGAAGAAAAGCTCCTCTTAAATCCTTACCCGTTATTACAAAGATTCATGGTGCTAGATTTATGCCATCCTCTCATAATTGTTTTCTATTGTGAGAATTCTTTTCACCCATCTGGAGCAATTCAGGAGTCTTTTCAGTTTGATTCTCCGGAGCCCACCATCTCAGAATTATTCATTCCAGCTTTCAGCTCCCGTTCTCCAAATCTTACCGGTGCATCGTTCAAATATCCTCTAATCAGTTCATGATCTCTTCGTTCTCATGTATCTAAATCCTAGCAAGTATCTTCATTCATTTTCCAATTCTTCCTGGTGAATTGTGATTTTGCTACTTTCTTGTTCAATTCTTACGGTGGTTCGTTCAAGAGTTTTCTTCCTTCGTTATCATACATATTCATTCGTTCTGTCCAATCCTACCGGTGGTTCGTTGAAGACCTTTCTCAAGTTTACGCTATATCTCTCTTAATCCTTTCTACAAGAATAAGTAGCATGCCAAATCCGTTGCTTGTCATCAATCTAAATTGGTGAAGGATACGCATAACATAATTCTTATTCTTGCTTCATCCAAGTGATTGATTCATTCTTCCGAAGTAAATTCACGATGAGTAAATTCTTGGTTCAAGTGCTTCATACTTTTCCCGAAGTTCCAAGATCTGTCAACTATATCATCACGAAGATTCATCTAATCATTGCAAGGCTTCAATCTTCTTCTTTGCATCATTCACTTCCTTTTGATCATTCTTTTATTACCAGTGTTCTTCATGGAGGCTACATGGTGGTTCGTCAAGGATTCTTTTCATTCTTCAATTGTTCTTCAAGATTTCTCTCGGAGTTAAGATCTGCCAAGCTATACTCAAAATTAAACATGGTGTTCAACACATGTCTTGTTTTGAGGAGTTCAAGCATTCTTCATCTTGCATTCCAAAGTGCAATTCTTTCTACCTTATCATTTGAGGTGGTGTTATGTCATTGTTGATAATTTCCCCTTCGTGTTTCATGATTCACAAGTTCTCAAGATTGACATATCTAAATCCATCATTTTCTCTTTGCTCAAGACATCTTTTCAATCCATCAATCTCTTCATTGGAGTTATCTTGGGTTATATTTCACCTAAACTTTTTCCCTAAGGATTTTTCTATTTATGGTGCTTATAAATGACCCAAGTTCTTCATTTATCCTTCCGGTGAAATAAGGTTCTTGTCTTCTTGTTGATATCAATCCAATATTTTGTTTCCATAGTGGCAGAATTTCACCTCATAATTTCGAGAAGTTTTACATAAGCCCACAACAAGCTTAATCTTTTCGTTGTTGGTTTTCCAACAACTCCGTTATAACCTTCTTGGAAGGGTGCTCTCCAAGCTCTTCTGTGGCTGAAGTTGGCATTTTCTTCTACATTCTTTTATTCCAATGAGCTATCTTCTATTCTTTCTTCCGGAGGCATTGTGATGTTTCTCTCTTCGACCCATCATCTTGTTTTGTCAAGATCATGTTCCTTTCCTTGCTTATCCGTTTAACCGGAGTGTGGTGTTCTCCTTTCAAGTTGTTTTCATCTTATCGAGTTTTGCCTCCCTTCTCAACCGGAGTGCTGTCTGAAATCTTTCTTACCTCTTGTGCCATGCTTTCAATAGCTCTAGAGGCAGTGTGTTGTTGATTTCATCAAGTATCCTCTCATCTTGTCAAATCCATGTTCAATTCCTACCATTTACAGTCGGAGTGCTGTCCAAATTATATATTCTTATTCCTTCTCTATCTTGTTTTAACCGGAGTGTTGTGGCTATCATTTATCTTCTAACCGGAGTCTCATCCAAGTGCTTTCATTTTGCCAAGTTCATATTTTTGCCTTTCATTTCCAACCAGAGTGTTTTCAACCTCGTTCATCTTCGTTGTATTCTTTTCTCAAAATGGTTTAACCTCGCAAGGTTCTTTGGTTTCACTCATTGGTCAAAGAAGCAACTTAGGTTTACCTCTTCTCTTCCTCTTCCGTTTCCCTCTGGTGCCATCGTAGATCTCGGGACGAGATCCTCTCATCGTGGTGGAGTGTTGTGACGCCCCGAGACCGATGCGCCAGGTGTCTTTCAGTTATTCGCTGTTTGTTGCCGTGTCATTCGCTTGCGTGTTGCATCTTGCCATGTCATCATGTGCATTACATCATCATGTTTTCAAAACTTGCATCCGTCCGGGTCTCCCCATTTCTCTTCGTTGTCCGTTCTGACACCAACCACACTCGCACGCGGCTGCGGCATGTCCGAAATAGTATTTTTATAAGTGGCCGGAAAATGTTCTCGGAATGGGATGAAATTTGGCGTGCATTGTTCTTATGTTGTCAGTAGGTCGCCTGCCAAGTTTCATCGCATTCGGAGTCCGTTTGACGCCCAACGGATAACTATAGCGACAGTATAGCCGGTCTTTTCGTCGGACGTTTTCGGTCTTCGAAAAATGCTGCCGGGTCTTTCTCTCTCTCTCTCTCTCTCTCTCTCTTCTCTCCTGCAGCCCTCGGCCTTCTACACAGTCACAACCAGCCCACCTAGGCCTACCTATCCTCCCTCTCGATCGGATCCATCGGTCGCAACCGGAGGCTCCGAAAACCCCTACTAACCCCCCTTTTTCTTTGGCCTTCCGTCAAACCCCTCGCGCGTCTGAAAGCTGCCCCGAACCCAAACCGCTCAGTCGTGACCATTGGGTCCGGATCATCCCCAAACATCCCTAAAATGTCTTTATTTCTTTGTTTGGACGCCCTAGCCTATTTATCCGGGACCGTCCGATTAAAATCAGAGGGACCAAATGCCCCTATCAAAATCCACTTGCTATATATATAAGACCACCTACCAAATCAACATAACCATAGAATCTAGGATGGCTGTCCCATCCATACCTCCTCCCCGCCGCCACTCCACCTGGTTCCTCGGGATCCATGCCGATCCAACAAGTGAGCCCCCTCCTCCTGCTTTGATCCCCAAAGGGCTCGAGAGAGCTGCCGCCGCCTTGTCACCTCCCACGCCTCTCGACCCCCACCTCCTATGCACACATCTCGCCAGAGCAAGCCCCATCCCGATCCAGCCGTTGCCGGCGAACAGCAGCAGCACCCGAGGCCCCTCTCCCTGCCTCCTCACATCGGCGTCCAACCCGACGACACCAGGCCCTGTCCCGCGCCCCTGTTTCTTTCCTTTGTCTCCCTCGCTGCTTCCTCTGTCTCACCCATTTCTCTCTCTCTCTCTTCTCTGTAACAGTGCCGTCGCCTGAGGAGGTCATCGCCTGCGCTGTCTTCAACCTTGCCAAACCAGGCCACCCCGGCCAGCCTTCAGCCACCTGCACGCCAACCCCACCGCTGCACCACCTCCGACAGTCCTCCCTGTCGTCATGCCGGAGCTTCTGCTGCCGCCATCGTCGCTTCCCGCACCAACCGCTCCTCCCGAGCTCCTCGCGCCGAACGCTACATCGCGCCTCCAGTGTCGTGCCCAAGCCCCTCGCAGCTCCATTGGAAGCTGCTCCTCGCCGGCCTTCCCTACACGCCCGCATGCGCTTGCCGTCCGTCGCTGTCAAATGCCAGCGCCGCTGTGCTTCTGCCGTCCGCGTCGGCAAGTGCGGTGCCCAGCCGCGCCGACCTCCTGCAGCTCGTCCCAGTGCTGGACATGGAGCCCGCGACTCCCGCCGGACCTCGCCTCGTCGGAGATACCCCAGGTCCACCGCCGCCTTGCCAAGTCCCGCGCCGCCGCCGACCTCCCCTGTTTCTGCGTCGAGTAGGAGGAGACGCTTGCAGCACCGCTTCGCTCGTGTTGACCGTAGCCGCGCATGGTCTCCTGTGCCATGGGCCACTTCTTGCGCCAAGATCCAGCCCAGCCGCGAGCTCCTGTAGCCCTGCCTCACCTCCTTGAGCCGAGCCCACTGGGTGAGCAGCCCCTCCAGTTCCCCTATTCCTATCGGGCCAGCCAGATTCGGCCCGTGGCTTGTTTTTTTCCGTGCTGTGAATTTGTCATTAAATCCTAGGCATGCTTATTTACAGAACTGCCCCTTTTCGAATTGCTAATAACTTTTGAACCATGCATCCAATTAAAACATGTCATATATGTAACTTGCTTAGAATTTCGTCTAGTTTCATAATATGCTTTGGAATTGCTAATAACTTTTGAACCATGCATCCAATTAAAACATGTCATATATCTAACTTTCTTAGAATTTCATCTAGTATCATAATATGCAACTGTCAACCATGTTTAAAATGTTTAAAATGCTGTTTGATTAAGTTTTCTCAAATGCCATGCTAAAATGCTTTATTTCATAACTAAATAACTGTAGCTTGGATTTAAATAAACTTTATATGTAGATGGGGTAGAAAAATGCATAGGTTAACATGGTGGCAGTACTTTGCATGTTTAACAATTCTAAAATTGTGTATAGGGAAGAACAATACTGAAATCTATAATTTGCACATGGGGATTTTCTAGACTTGTTGTTTATTGTTTCGGCCTCATTTAAACTTGCTTAGATAGGTAGTTTTCATATGCCTCACCTCTTGCCATGTTTAACAACATTTAATATTGTTGGGTACATAAAAGAGAGAGAACTAAATAAGTCATGTGGTGTTCCGTCAATATGCAACTCATTGCATATTGAGCTCCACTTAATTTGTAGTATTGGTTGTGCACTTTGCCATGCCATGCCTCATTAAACCGGACATGCATCATACTTGATTGTGCATCATGCCATGTTTATGTGATGGTTGTTTACTATGTTGTTTGCTTCTTTCCAGGTTGCTTCTCTCGTTAGCTTCGGTTTCATTCTGGAGTTGTGAGGATCCGTTCCACTACGTCCGCTTGTCTTCTTCATGGACTCGTTCTTCTTCCTTGTGGGATCTCAGGCAAGATGACCATACCTTCGAAATCATTTCTATCTTTGCTTGCTAGTTGTTCGCTCTATCATTATGTCGCGCTACCTACCAATTGTTATATCATGCCTCCCATATTACCATGTCAAGCCTCTAACCCACCTTCCTAGAAAACAATTGTTTGGCTATGTTACCGCTTTCGCTCAGCCCCTCTTATAGCGTTGTTAGTTGCAGGTAAAGCTGAAGTTTGTTCCATGTTGGAACATGGATATGTTGGGATATCACAATATCTCTTTTTTAATTAATGCATCTATATACTTGGTAAAGGGTGGAAGGCTCGGCCTTATGCCTGGTGTTTTGTTCCACTCTTGCGGCCCTAGTTTTCATCATACCGGTGTTATGTTCCTTGATTTTATGTTCCTTACGCGGTTGGGTGTTATGGGAACCCCTTGACAGTTCGCTTTCAATAAAACTCCTCCAGCAAGGCCCAACCTTGGTTTTACATTTGCCTAACAACCTATTACCCTTCCCTTGGGTCGGCCAACCCGAGGGTCATCTTTATTTTAACCCCCCGGGCCAGTGCTTGTCTAAGTGTTGGTCCGAACTAGGTAGCCTGCGGGGCCACCTCGGGGTAACTCGAGGGCTGTTTTACTCGTAGCTTGACCTATCCGGTCTTGCCTTGATAACGAGATATGTGCAGCTCCTATCGGGATTGTCGGCACATCGGGCGGCTTTGCTGGTCTTGTTTTACCATTGTCGAAATGTCTTGTAATCGGGATTCCGAGTCTGATCGGGTCTTCCTGGGAGAAGGAATATCCTTCGTTGATCGTGAGAGCTTGTGATGGGCTAAGTTGGGACACCCCTGCAGGGTATAAACTTTCGAGAGCCGTGCCCGCGGTTATGTGGCAGATGGGAACTTGTTAATATCCGGTTGTAGAGAACTTGACACTTAATTTAATTAAAATGAATCAACACGTGTGTTGCCATGATGGTCTCTTCTTGGCGGAGTCCGGGAAGTGAACACGGTTCTTGTGTTATGCTTGAACGTAAGTAGTTTCAGGATCACTTCTTGATCACTTCTAGTTCACGACCGTTGTGTTGCTTCTCTTCTCACTCTTATTTGCGTAAGTTAGCCACCATGCATGCATAGTGCTTGCTGTAGCTCCACCTCACTACCCTTTCCTACCCATAAGCTTAAATAGTCTTGATCTCGTGGGTGTGAGATTGCTGAGTCCTCGTGACTCACAGATACTTCCAAACAGTTGCAGGTGCCGATGATACCAGTGCAGGTGATGCAACTGAGCTCAAGTGGGAGCTCGATGAAGATCGTGTTCATTGTGTTGTTTCGTTTCCTGTTGATCAGTAGTGGAGCCCAGTTGGGACAATCGGGGATCTAGCATTTGGGGTTGTCTTTCTTTATTTTGGTTCCGTAGGCGGACCTTGATTTTATTCTGGATGATGTATGTTTAACTTGTATTTGTGTGAAGTGGCGATTGTAAACCAACCCTTTATCCCTTTCTTATTTAGTACATGGGATTGTGTGAAGATTACCCCTCTTGCGACGAACCTACCATGTGGCTATGCCTCTAAGTCGTGCCCCGACACGTGGGAGATATAGCCGTATTATGGGTGTGACAGTATCCCTTCTATAACGTGTAAGTGGAGTACGGTAAATTGTGAACGGTAGCGCTGTGAATATATGTAGACTAGTCATGCACAAATTTATCACATGAATTGGAGATGAACTTGTGTGGCATACTGGCATTTGTCCTTTAGAATTTATTACTAGTAAATGTGTTATGTGTACGTGCAACTTGTGTGGTTGTTGCACGGGCCCCAACACGCTCTTTGAGAAAAAAAAGGTGGCACAACTTTGGATATACGTGATGTGGCGGCATCATACAGTAGCATCATTCGCTATAGTTGTAGTATGCTCCTAATAGGACGACAACTCCTATAAAACCTTGCGCTTGGCTCTTTACCTCTTCGGGAGGTTCAACAGTTCGTACTCGTGTGAACCTTGCACTTGGCTCTTCGCCTCTTCGGAAGGTCAAACAATGATGATACTACAGTACACATTATGCTTCTGGCAATCTGGCACCAATTGAACTGCTGCACGTCCACCGCAAGGGCGAGGGTGAGGGAGAGGGAGAGGGAGAGGGAGAGGGCGCTGTAGTCAAAACCCTCTCCTCGTCCTGCGAACCACCGCGCGCGTGGGCGAGGGAGAGGCGCAGTAAGCAAGCTTCTCCTCGTTCAGCGAGTTGATGGGACACATCAAAGTAGTACTAGTACAAGTCCATACTGCATCCTTTCTGGTTAATATGTCTTAATTTGAAACGAGAAAAGTACACTGGCGGTCAACGTATGTAACAATACGCTCCTTACGGTCACTATATATAGTTTTGCGGTGATTATACGATCACTAGATCATCGTAGAGCACCGTATTGCACCCTACTGACTGGCCACATAGTCGACGTGGCACTTTGTTGACTGGTTAAATTGTCACCTGGTTTCTGGGTCCCACCTGTCAGTTGGCAGAGCAAAGAAATCTGCTAAAAACAAAGAGTGTAGTACATCTACACTTCCAATGCATTTAGCCTTTAATCTAAATCGATATTGATTGACTAATGCACCAACTTGTGCTCTAGGTATAGGCTACATGTCTATCCTTAATTACAGCATGCAACGACCTTCATTTAATCTTCTTCTCTCAATGGTCGCATGCACACAAAAGTTTGCTACTTTTGGGCGTTAATTATGCCCTGGTCAATGTGTAAATCTCTAAATGTACAGTCTTTCACGGACGTAGGGAGTAGGTTGAGCACTTGAGCGTGAGCGTGTGTGCTGCGTCGTGTGCTGTGTGCCGGATGGGTGCGTGAGTGTTGCATGTGTCCATGTGTACATGTGAGTGTTGCTTGTTGCATGCATGCATGTATGCATGGGGCTAACTCCCTCCCATTAACATGTTCATATTTCAAGCTTCCTCTGTTCCCTCCATATGGTGATACTCCCTCTGTTCCCAAATACGGAGTAAAATCCTCCCTCTGTTCCCAAATATGGAGTATTGGTCTTTCTAGAGATTTCAACAAGTGACTACGTACAAAGCAAAATGAGTAAAGTGAGCGTAGAGGCATAGGCATAATGTAGAAAGGAAGTCTTCGCGATCCATTATTCCCCATGTCGGTCAAAGATAACTATTTAACTAGTCTTCGAAGTGAAGTGACAATACATGCTGCAGCAGATGGGACACTTAATTAATAAGCTGAACCAGCGTGTTGGTGTTACTGAATCAGCCTTACCCAGTACTACCGTCATGTTTGCCAGTAGAGCACGCTTTTGTCCTCCATTAACTGACATATGGGCCCTTTTCTGGTAGAGACATATGTCCTCGGTGTAACTATTTACACCCCGAAGGACAGTATATCCTGGTTGTAGTAGTAGAATTGAGATTTAGTGCACTTTCTTCCCCGTCTTCCACTCTTCTTCCTCCTCTCTTCCCCATCGTTGGCCGCACACCATTTCCCCCCGCTCTCTGCTCACCCGCCCGCGCTATCTTCCTTGGTAGCTCGCGCGTACCATACCCCCCCGCTCACTGCTCGGCCACACGAGGAGAAGCTTCTTCGCTCGCCCGCCCGAATCCACTTCCCCGCTGGCTCGCAGTCATCGAAAACCCCAATGGCAGGACCGACTGACACACATAGCCGTGATTGGAATTCCCTCCCCGATGTTCTCTTGGAGCAGATTTGTAATCGTATGGACCTACTCAGCACCGTCCGTCTGGCCGCATGCTCGGTGTCTTTGTACCTTCTACTCGTCTGCAACCGGTCGGCTCTTTTCAAGACACCCTGCTTGCTGATGCCCGATCCTCGCAGGTGGCCCAGACACCGACTTGACGATCCTACGGAGGTTGCCGTGGTGCCCCTCGACATGCTACCAGTACCCATCCACCTGTCCTTCATTCGCGGCCACTACTGGGCAGGCATGAAGGCCAACTGGATTGTTCTCATCCACCAATCTGGTTGTCTGTGGCGTCTCGTGGATATCTACACCCAACGAGAGATCACCCTTCCATCTTTGGATACCGCCGCCATCGAGCCTCGCGGCCCGCCGGACACTCCTGCCTACTACGCACGAGACGCGTCGAGCTTTTGGCTCGACGTTTGTTTGCTGAAGGTTGTAATCTGCGAAGTGCCCACACCATCAGAAGACTACATGGATTACAAGCTCATTGCCGTGTTCAACATGGGATTAGTATATCTGGAATCCGGTCGCCATACATGGTTATGGCTCATCGTCGATCCTCTTTACCCAACACTTCTGTCTAATGCTATATTGCACGATGGCATCGTTTATGCGGTCGACGCACAGATTGGCTGCCTATACTGGTGGAATCTATCATCGTGTAATTGTTCTATCTCATCTCATCTTTACCTTAAGAATACGACTGCCTGTTCATTGTTACAAATTTAAAATATATAGTATGTCTATAACCACATCATTGCTATATGTTCCTCTCATTTCCTAGATTTTTATGACCACACATGTTATTGTTAGAGTTGATATGAGAACAATTGGTATCTAATGATTGTTAGAATAGGTATTATGAGTATAACCTCATGATTGCTATATGTTACTCTCATTTCCAGGATTTTTATAACAAAACATGTTATAAAATAGAGTTGATATGATAACTGTAGTAAGTGCTATGGTAGAATATGAGTAGGCCCTATCATATCTGTTTTCCTCTCATTGTTACATGATGTTTGAACCATGATATATTTCTAGAATATGAAAGCCATTGGCTTATTGTTTTTAACTTGGGGTATGATTATGACCATGACATTGCAATTCTCTGTCTATAATATGTGTCACTGTTATAATAATCTTAATTCCACACATACTCTGAACATGATTCTTATTTTTGTCATTTTGGTCTCCAATTTGAATTGTTGCAGCAGACGCAAATGCGCTGGCCTTCATGATTCCAGGACTTGGAATCATACCAGCCGATGGGTGGTGGTTTATCGCTCGTTCAGCTGACGGTGGTCATTTGATGCTCATTTGCACGTACCAAAATGACCAAACCATTTCATCAAACCACATGCAATACAATGCCTGGGGCGTTCGTGACATTGATGGCTATGGCTGCTTCATGTTCGAGAAAGATCCCAGCTCCGTTGGTCCAGGCGTATTCAACTGGAGGCGGGTTTACAGCCTCAGCAACCACTCCATGTTCCTCGGGCTCAATTATCCGATCATCCAACCAATCATCGGTCATATCACTGGCGATGATTACCGTGCTATACAACTTCCATTCGCCAGGGGGCTGTGTTTACACATCATACCTTGGGTTTCATGAATCACCATATCCAGAGATTCGTCGACACAGCTTGTTGCCAGATAATCTTCAGTGTGTGAAAGGCATCAAGCTTCCATGCGATGGATGGCTTTTTCAATCCCGGCATGCGGCGATGTGGTTCATGCCAACAGAAAATATGCACAACTTGATTCGTACTGATATGTAGACTGAGCCATGTATTCTGTTGCTGTAGCACGACCCTCTTTTGTTTGATATTATGTACTGTTGTTAGTTTGAAGCACTCCTCTGGTTTGAAGGATAGATACCTTTCTAGGATCAAGTGCATCCTAACTCACTTGCACATGATGTACTGATAATGATGATGGAGATGCTGTGCAGTATATATATATTGCATATATATGGCATATATATACACACATCTGGGCTATTTTGTTACCCTTCTTGAACTGACGTGGTGTACAGGTTGGACTGACGTGGTTTTCTACTTGAACCGATCTTCCTGCGTGTACGATGGGCGGAAATAGGGGATGCAACGTGGAGCTTCCGGGCATTCTCCGGCGCGATGCTGCGGGCCATTCGTTGCCAGAGGGACATGTAAGGGGTTCCGCATGTGCGCATGCTCAGTTGGTCGTGTTTTGCGATCTGTAGTCACCGGAGGTGACTGCGTGGGCATTTGGAGGCAGACGTGTGTTGCGCATTTGTATTTACCATGGTGTTCATAGGCCTCAATTTACGTCTTGTTTGTTGTTTTGGATGTGAGAATGATCTGTGGGTGAGAGTTTTTCGATATTATTTGACTGTAATTTCTGATTAGAAGTTTTGGTGTTCTTGGTTGTTGGCCATCGCCGCCATGGAAATGTGCTCTTCTTTTTCTGATGTTTTATTTTTGAATTGGCGTTGCAGGGAGATAGTTGAGGATTGTCTGATTAGATTTTTGTTGTCAACTTTGCTTCTTGAGTTGTTTCCACCCCGGATTCCCATGTGATTTGTTCGTTGGCGGAGGTGGTGTTTGGTGGCTGACTGTAGCCTACGATTTCTTGTAATCTGGTCAAATTGCGTAACTAAGTTGTGTGTTTTTCAGTGTTGTTTTGAATTACTGCCGTATGTGTAGTTGGACTGCTCCATGTTAAAGATTGTATTACTGTGCGTTGACATCAGTGCAAGTATTTTGTACTGGCTGCCTACCCCATACTCTCTGCACTTTGAGTATAAAGCCCGAGCCCTCTGCCACTTTCGTTCCACCAGCTGCAACTAAAAGAAAAGCCAGATGGATCCTGAGCTCGGAGAGGTCACAGAGGAGGAGGGGGAAGCCGTCGATGTGAGGGATGAAGTAGCGGAGCAGAGGAGGAGGAGGAGGAGGCGCAGGCGCAGGCAGATGGCATGACGTGCTCCCAAGGAGGAAGTGGATGCAGAGTTCAACAGACGCCTTGCGTGCGAGGTGATGGATACTTGCAACTCCAATGAACTGGAGCTTCTTTTCCCAGAGGGCAGGGGAAGGAACTGTGTTCAGATCATCAGTTGGGCTAGGGCGAGAGCAGCCACGGCTCCACATCCATCCACCATGGCTAAATGGCGTCGTTTCTTTGATCGTTATGACTGAAGTAGTGAATGTTATGTTTTTAAGATTTGTGTTGTGAGGGAGCAGATGTTTGAATGAATAAATGAATTCAACTGTCTCCCCTCTGAATGTGTTGTTTTATCTGCATATGTTTTGACATGTGCAGTTTTTGAACTACTGTTTTATCTTAAGGTGAACTGATTTGTGGTCAAAAGTTGCATGGCTTGTATAATAATTATTTTCTACCAGCTGGCTGCCCACCTGCCCATTTATTAGTTTTATAATCTACGAGTCTCCCTGGCTATAAATTCCATGCATCTATGTTTGGTGTGTGGCTCAGTCTCCCCATCCTTTTTCTTCCTTCTTCCAGAGTCAGATCTAGGTTCCTCTCTCTTATCTCTGTTGTTTTCTTCCCTGTTCTTGTGTTTTCCATGGAGGACTATTCATGCGGATGCCTGGCAAAGATGACGCGCATAGCTGAAGGCTGTGTGTACGAAACTGGTTTGGAGCTCACCCAGACTCAGCGCCATGGGAAACTTTCTTGTCTGCTGTACTACAACCATGGGTTTCGTGCGCCATATGTTTGTCTCCTGACGGTTGGTGACTTGAAGGAATCATGGGTATGTGTTTCTATTCGTTTTGTTTTCTACTTTTTTGTAGGTCTCTTTTTGAATGCCATGGACTGGATCTGTAGTTTAGTGTTATGAATAGTTTGTCTATATTTTTTATTTGGTTTTGTCAGGATTTAATAGTAGGGATTTCTGTTTGTATTTGTTCATTACTAAACAGTTTTTTATCCATTTTTGTATAATCCTTGATCTGTTTTTTGTCAGATGTATTTACTTTAGGTGTGTTGATATGTATATTTCTTCAGTTTAGTCAGTTCACATGACTAGTCAGTTATGTGTTATTGTTTTGGTTTATATTTTTTCTTTTCAGTTTGTTATGCAAACTGTTCATATATCTGTGTAAAAATTCAGTTATGTCAGATGTTCACTTTTGTTTTGTACTCCCATGTCCATTTACAGAAAATGTCACCCAGAATCAGGATTGTTGCTCATAGTTCCGGTGTTCTGAAGATGGAGACTTCCGACAAAAATGGGTATCAGTTGATGGAAGTTGCCTACCACATCGACTTTGATGGTTGCATCAACCTAACTACTGGGTGGAAGGAGTTTTTGGCAGAGTCTGGATTTGAGGATGGTGATGTGGTTATGGTTATGTTCTCCAGGGAAGATGACTTTCTGACATTCAGAATTTATGTGATGCAGGTTTAAATGTGGCAAATGACGCCGGTTTGTGAGCTTTGTGTGTGGTTGATTATGTTGCAGTATTTATTTCTTTAAAACTTCTGCATGTGAGATGGTTGAATTCTATTGTATTATCAGATGGTTTGGAACAACTTATGTAATGCTTTTCCTATCTGTTTTGCTCAAGTATAACTGTTTTATTTATATATTCTTTATTTTAGTACTGGAACAATTCTATAGTTGAACAGATGGGCATCCTTTGTTTTGACTGGTATATTTTCATGTATATAGCTCGCAGGAGGAACTATACGCTGATGATGTTTGTAGAACCCCTTTTTTTGGGTTCGAGATTGCTGAACTTACATTCTGTTAATGATAGTACTGAACTATTTTAGGTTCTCAATTACCAATCAAATGTGTCTGTTGTATAACATTTTTTCTTACTTTTTTAGATGAATTTTGGATCACATTTTTTATAGTTAAATAATGATATTTCTAGTATTTTTTACAATTAAAAGATTTTTATCTTTGCTGCACAGTATTTTTTTTACTTGAACCATATGAATTGTAGTAGTTGAACTTTTTATAATTTTGCTTCTGAAATTTTTATTTACAATTTTCTACATTTAATTTTCCAAAAAAAAATATGTATTTCTATTTTTTTAGTTCTTACAATTAAGATGTGTTTGAACTTTTTACATTATTTGTGTTTGAACTTATTTCTTGTGAGGTTTTTTTAAAATATCTGCATTTTTTGTCATGTGTGATCGGCTGGAATTTTGTAATGGGGCGAAGTACTATGTTGGGCCATCTGGCTGAGTCGTTGTTTTCGGCCCAGATAGCTCGTCCGCGCGGCTGTGCAGCACGGCGTGCGCGTGCGCTATGTGTTTAGTCCCACCTCGCTAGTCGAGGGGGTTCTAGACCTGTTTATAAGCGCAGCCGAGGCTCACCAGTCGAACTCCTCTGATAACTTACCAGAGCGCTTATACACGGTGCTCGCTCTCTCTCTCTTGACCTATGGGCCCTGATCGGTGGGCCCTGCGTTGTGCGGACTACTAGGGATTCGCCTATGGGCTCGAGTTCAAGAATCTAGCAGCGTTAGGGCATGTGCCTGTCCTTGGGCGGTCAATTTTTTTTCTTTTTTTGTTGTTTGAATCTAGTACTTGACTCCATCAGTAAATTGGACTGATACTTTTATGATCCTTGGGCGTTAATTTTTTCTTTTCTTTTTTTGTGTTTTTGTTTGAATCTAGTACTTGACTCCACCAGTAACTAGGACTGATACTCTATGATCCTTGGGCGGTCAATTTTTCCTCTTTGTTTGTTGTTGTTTGAATCTACTACTTGACTCCACCAGTAACTTGGACTGATACTTTTTTGTTCTAGTTCTTGTGAGTTTTGTTCTAGGAACGAGCTGTAACATGACTTGCCCCCACACCGAACCGCACCAAAGGGCATAGTTGTACTGACACATCTTCCTTGTATGGACTTGCCCCCATTATCTATCTTTTAGGGGGTGTGTGGGTGCGTGTGGGGGGGGGGACAGAATAACCGCACCGCGCCTGTCAAACGAGCGCACTGCCGCGTTAGCGTGAGGCCGAGTCGGGGCGGAGGGACCCCCCTCCCCCATCCCGGCGAGGCCGAGCCAGGAACGAGCCGTAGCAGGCGACGACGCGGCGTGCCGCGGCGTCGCATGCGGAGGCGAGTCCGTAACATGACTTGCCCCCATTATCTATCTTAGGGGTGTGTGGGTGCGTGTGGGGGGGGGGACAGAATAACCGCACTGCCCCTCGGTGCATAGATGTACTGACACATCTTCCTTGTATGGACTCACCCCCATTATCTATCTTTTAGAGAGGGGTGTGGGTGCGTGTGGGGGGGACAGAATAACCACACTGCCCCTCGGTGCATAGTTGTACTGACACATCTTCCTTGTATGGACTTGCCCCATTATCTATCTTAGGGGTGTGTGGGTGCGTGTGGGGCGGAAACAGAATAACCGCACTGCGCCTGTTAAACGAGCGCACTTCCGCGTTAGTGCGAGGCCGAGCCGGGGGGGAGGGGGGTCAAACTTGCGACATTGCTTTCAATGCGGTTATGTCTCTAAGTCGTGCCTCGACACGTGGGAGCTATAGCCGCATCGAGGGCGTTACAAGTTGGTAATCAGAGCCTTCCCCGACCTTAGGAGCCCCATTGCTTGATCGTTTTTAGCGGCCGAGTTGAGTCTAGAAAAATGTTTTGAGTCATTTAGGAATTATATATCGGAGAGTTTAGGAATTCTTTTTACTCCCCAGTCTCCTCATTGCTCTGGTAAGGAATTCTTTTTACTCCCCAGTCTCCTCATCTCAAATTTCACTAAATTTTTTTTAGGATCACGCGGGTATCTTGGAATCGTTCCGATGGTTTTGTGACGAGAACATTGTTCTTGGTGCCTCCTGTCATTAGGGGTTGTGGCAGTGTCCCGGGGAGTTGAGCTCCGAGGTGTTGTCGT
This sequence comes from Triticum urartu, assembly GCF_056163025.1. NCBI lineage: Eukaryota > Viridiplantae > Streptophyta > Magnoliopsida > Poales > Poaceae > Triticum > Triticum urartu. Next base: position 203,691,153 of record NC_141875.1, on the reverse strand, counting down.
CAGAATTTTATCGTTGCAGTTCTGGAATACCTGAGTTTAGTACGCCGACATCGAAAATCTCTTTTATGCAGTTCATTGGTGAGATAACCTCGACGCCACCCAGTACTGGGGCGGGAGTTCGGGAGTATCGCCATAACTTGTATAACGGATGCTTTTCGAAGGTTGAGGTAGATGGTTTCCGAAGTTTTTTTCTCGGTTATGTGTTGAAGGATGGATACAGCTGGATGTAGGAATTGCTAGATTTGGGTGAGATATTATGCTTCCCCTGTATCCCCAACACCTGATTGCATAACCGGAAAGGTTCGGGAGTTTCATAGGTGGGAATTCTTGTAGCTCTAGTTCTTCTTCCACGGATATTTGGTTTGAGATTGGGATTTCTTACCGAGTATTCGTTCTTGACCCGTACCTTGTTGATTTATTTCTCTACCTAAATTCTATGTGGCTTCTCAATTTATGGATATGTGACCATTTCAAGTGGAATGCATTCGTTCTTATGTTCGGATGTGAAGACTTTATGTTGCAATTTCAACCCGTTTGATTCAGCTTCATTTTATCTTTCAATGTGCTAACGGTTGTCACCCTCTTTAGGATGGCTCCCGCTAAGAGCACCAACCAGAATCAGAATCAAGATCCGCCACCACCTCCTCCTCCTCCGGAGGCATGGCAAGCTGTGATGGCCGCAACCAATGCAAACGCACAGTTGATCATGCAAATTCTTCAAGAGCGCAATCAAGCGAACCAAGGCAACCAAGGCAACAATCAGAATCACTTTGCTACACTCAACCAGTTCCTTGCTAACGGGCCAAAGATTTTCAGCAATTGTGTTGAGCCAACTGATGCTGACGATTGGCTCGTGGATCTGTGCAAGCATTTCGAGTGCAGTAACATCAGGCCTGAGGACTTCGTCAAGTTCGCTTCCTTCCAACTCAAAGACCAAGCTGCAGAATGGTTCCAGCAGTATAAGGATTCCAGAGGAGGCCGTGCGATTACCTGGGATGAATTCCGTCAAGACTTCGAAGCTCATCATATTCCTCAGAGCGTGGTTGAGAGCAAGCGTGAGGAATTCCACAACCTAAAGCAAGGCTCTTTGTCTGTCTATGACTACAACAAGTTGTTTCAGAAGCTCGCCCGCTTTGCTAAGCAGGACGTCCCCGACGAGAAGAGCATGATATACTAGTTCAGGGGTGGTCTCAGAGAAGAAATTCAGCTAGCTCTTGTTCTCTTTGAGCCCTTGAGGTACGATGACTTCTACAACATGGCATTGAAGCAAGAGGCCGCTCAACTGAGGTGTGATGCTTCCAAGAAGCGAGTCAGAGACACTACTCCTTCTTCCTCTACTCAAGTGGCCAAGCAGCAGAAGTATTGGCTTCCTCCTCCTCCGTTCCGTCAGCCGTATCAGCAGAAGAGCAAAGGTGGCAGTGGATCTTCCCACCCACCCAACCCTGGCTTTTAGAACAAGACTTCGTCTCAAGCTCCAAGATGAGTGCTCCGTATCACCGTCCGCTTTCAGAGGTCACGTGCAACAAGTGCCAACAGAAGGGTCACTATGCCAAGAAATGCTTCAATCAGAGGCGTCTCCCTCCTCCTCCTCCTGTGAGATCGGCAAGTACAGCTGTGGTCAAGCATAACCCCAAGCACGCCAAGGTCAACTTGATGAATGCAGCTCAGGCAGAGGACTCGTCAGATGTCATCATGGGTAACCTTCCTGTTAACAATATTCCAGCTAAAGTTCTTTTTGACACTGGTGCATCGCATTGTTTCATCTCAAGACCGTTTACATCTAGGCATGAATTGACTTCGCAAGTTTTGCCTAGTCCGTTAGCAGTTGTCTCTCCTGGTAAGCGCATGCATGCTGACTCCATCGTTCCGGATGTTACTATCACCTTGGGTGACTACAAGTTTCTGGCTTCTCCAACGGTTCTTGATAACTCGGATATTGATCTTGTTCTCGGAATGGATTGGCTTTCTAAGAACAAGGCGCATCTTGATTGTGCAGCCAGGCAGATTCAATTGACTCATTCGTCTGAGGATGTAATTGTCTTTGCCGCTCGTGATGATACCATCCGTCTGTTTTCTCTCAGTGAGAAGGGTGAACTGGATCCTATATCGCAAATTCCAGTCGTTTGCAAATATCAAGACGTCTTTCCAGAAGAGCTTCCAGGAATGCCTCCGCACCGGCCAGTTGAATTCGTCATCGATCTTGAGCCTGGCACGGAACCGGTTTGCAAGCGTCCTTACAAGCTCGGACCTGAAGAGTTGAAGGAGCTGAAGAAGCAACTCGATATTCAAGAGAGAATGGGTCTCATCCGGCCTAGTTCTTCCCCGTGGGGTTGTGGTGTTCTTTTTGTGAAGAAGAAGGATGGAACGGACCGACTTTGTGTTGATTACTGTCCATTGAACAAGAAGACCATCAAGAACAAATACCCACTTCCCAACATCAACGAGCTGTTCGAACAACTCAAAGGTGCCCAAGTATTCTCCAAGCTAGATCTCCGTATGGGTTATCATCAGATTCGTATCCGTGAGCAAGACATTCCCAAGACGGCTTTCAGGACAAGCTTTGGTTCATATGAATACACTGTCATGTCTTTTGGCCTCGTCAACGCTCCTCCAACTTTCTCTCACATGATGAACTTCATCTTCAATGCCTACACCAATGACTTCGTTTTGGTCTATCTCGACGACATTCTGGTCTTATCGAAGAACAAGGAAGATCATGCCAAGCACTTGCGTTTGGTACTCGATAAGCTCAGGGAACACAAGTTCTACGCCAAGTTCTCCAAGTGCGAATTTTGGCTCGATGAGGTTCTTTATCTTGGTCATATCATCTCTGCCAAGGGCATTGCGGTGAATCCTGAGAAGGTGTCTGCAATTGTGAATTGGGAACCACCTCAGAACGTGAAGCAACTCCGTAGCTTCCTCGGTCTCGCAAGCTACTGTCGAAGATTTGTTGAAAACTTTTCTAAGATCGCGAAGCCTCTCTCAAATCTTCTCCAGAAGCACATCAAGTACGTTTGGTCTCCGGAGTGTGACATTGCTTTCAACACTTTGAAAGAGAAATTGGTCACTGCTCCAGTTCTGACTCCTCCTGATGAATCCAAGCCGTACGAGGTCTTTTGCGATGCCTCTCTCCAAGGTCTCGGCGCAGTGTTGATGCAAGAGAAGAAAGTTGTGGCTTATACCTCTCGCCAGTTGAAGCCCAACGAGAAGAACTACCCCACTCATGATCTCGAGTTGGCGGCAGTTGTGCATGCTCTTTTGACTTGGAGACATCTCTTATTGGGAAGAAAAGTGGACATCTTCACTGACCACAAGAGTCTCAAGTACATCTTCACTCAGCCTCATCTCAACCTCAGGCAGACTTGATGGGTCGAAATGATTCAAGAGTATAATCCAAGTATCGAGTATACTCCAGGCAAGGCCAATGTGATTGCTGACGCATTGAGCAGGAAGGCTTATTGCAACAGCCTGATTCTCAAGCCTTATCAACCCGAGCTTTGTGAAGCTTTCCGCAAACTTAATCTGCAAGTTGTTCCTCAAGGTTTCCTCGCCAACCTTCAAGTCTCTCCTACCTTGGAAGACCAGATTCGCCAATCTCAGCTTCTTGATGCTATGGTTAAAAAGGTGAAGATTGGGATTGCCAAGAGTCAACCCAAGTACAAGTTCTACCGCCTTGATGACAAGGACACTCTCTTCTTCGAGGATCGTATTGTTGTGCCCAAAGGTGACCTCCGTAAAGTGATCATGAACGAGGCTCACAATTATCTTCTCTCCATCCACCCTGGGAGCACGAAGATGTATCAGGACCTCAAGCAGGCTTATTGGTGGACTTGAATGAAGCGCGAGATTGCTCAGTTCGTGAATGAATGTGATGTCTGCAGAAGAGTGAAGGCAGAACACCAAAGGCCAGCTGGTCTCCTCCAACCTCTTGCCATTCCAGAATGGAAGTTTGACCATATTGAGATGGACTTCGTGACTAGGTTTCCAAAGTCCAAGCGTGGCAATGATGCCATATTCGTGGTCATTGACAAACTCACTAAAGTGGCTCACTTTCTGCCTATCAAAGAGTCAATCACTCCAGCTTAATTGGCGGAACTCTATACCTCTCGAATTGTCTCTCTGCATGGTATTCCACAAGTGATCTCTTCAGATCGTGGCAGCATCTTTACCTCCAAGTTTTGGGAATCTTTCCAGAAGGCCATGGGCACCAACAGCCGCTTCAGCACAGCTTTCCATCCGCAAACTAGCGGTCAAGTCGAGCGTGTCAATCAGATTCTTGAAGATATGCTCAGGGCTTGTGTGATCTCCTTCGGCATGAAGTGGGAGGATTGTCTTCCTTATGCTGAATTCTCCTACAACAACAGTTTTCAAGCAAGTTCGGGCAAGGCCCCATTTGAAATTCTGTATGGCAGGAAGTGCCGTACCCCTCTCAACTGGTCTGAAACCGGTGAATGTCAACTTTTGGGAACTGACTTAATCACAGAAGCAGAGGAATTGTGCAAAGTCATTCGAGATAACCTCAAAGCAGCCCAATCCCGCCAGAAGAGCTACTATGATAGTAAGCACCGTGATTTGGCTTTCGAGATCGGAGATCATGTTTACCTCCGTGTCTCTCCAATGAAAGGTACTCGTCGCTTCGGTATCAAAGGGAAGCTTGCCCCTAGATACGTGGGACCTTTCAAGATCGTCAGCAAGAGAGGCGATCTCGCCTATCAACTCGAGCTTCCTTCAAACTTTGCAAATGTTCATGACGTGTTCCATGTCTCTCAGCTCCGAAAGTGCTTCAAGACTCCTGACCGCACCGTCAACTTCGAGGACATTGAGCTCCAAGAAGATCTCTATTATCGTGAGCACCCCGTTGCTATTCTTGAAGAGACTGAACGCAAGACTCGCAACAAGTCAATCAAATTGCTCAAAGTCAAGTGGTCACACCATTCCGACCGTGAAGCTACCTGGGAACGCGAGGATCACCTCCGTTCTGAATACCCGGCGTTCTTTCAGTCCTAGATCTCGGGACGATATCCTTTCGTGGTGGTGGAGTGTTGTAACACCCCGGATATGATTTTCCCAATATGTACTCCAACTCTTGCCGTTTCCGGTGTTAAGTTATTTTATTTTCTCGGGTTCGGGTTTTTGTCTCCGTGTGTTGTTATCGTTGTCATGCATCTCATATCATGTCATCATGTGCATTGCATTTGCATACGTGTTCATCTCATGCATTTGAGCATTTTCCCCATTGTCCGTTTTGCATTCCGGCGCTCCGTTCTCCTCCGGTGGTCATTTCTACATTTCTTTTGTGTGTGGGGATTAAATATTTCCGGATTGGACCGAGACTTGCCAAGCGGCCTTGGTTTACTACCGGTAGACCGCCTGTCAAGTTTCGTACCATTTGGACTTCGTTTGATGCTCCAACGGTTAACCGAGGGACCGAGAAGGCCTCATGTGTGTTGCAGCCCAACACCCCTCCATTTTGGCTCAAAACCCACCAAAACACTCTCCATCATCTAGAGCATTCGATCATGATCGCGTGGCCGAAAACCGCACCTCATTTGGACACTCCTAGCTCCCTCTACCTCTCTATATAGACCCCTCCTCCAAAATTCCGGATCCCCTTCGTCCAAACCCTAAAAATCGGATCTCCGCCGCCGCCGGACACGTCCGGACGGCGCCGGACGCGTCCGCCGCATGCCGTCGCCAATCCTAGGCCGCCACGTGGCCCGCCGTGCCGCCTCCCACCGCCGGCCCGCGAGGCCCGGGGCCGGCCCTCTCCTCCGCCCGACTGGGCCCCGAGGCCCCTCGCGCCGCACCGCTTCCTCCCAACTCCGGCCGCCGCTCCGCCCCGCCGGCGGCTACCTCCTCGCCGAGCCGCCGCACCTCCCGCAGCCGGCCTCGCCCGCGCCGCCCGACGCCACCACCGGCCGCGTCGCCCCGCCGCTCCCGGAGCCCGCGCCGGCTACCTCTCCGGCGAGCTCCACGCCGCCTCCCCGAGCACCTCCGGTGACCTCGAGCTCCGACTCCGGCCAACCTCGTAAACCGCGCCGGCCGGATCTAGATCTGAAAAATTGGATCGGTTGACTTTTTTGCCCGAAAGCCTAATTAGTTTGCCCCTGTTCATCGCGTCGTAACTTTGCATCCGTAGCTCCGTTTTGGGCGTATAACATATCAAAATGTTCGCCTCAAAGAGCACATCATTTCATGTCATTGCATCATTTTCATTTGAGTTCATCTTGATGCCCGAAATGCTGTCGGAAGAGTGCTATTTGAGATAATTGTCAGATCTGCTGCTCCAATTAGATATTTGTCATTTTTGCCATGATTATTGTGTGCATGATATGCCCCTGAGCTCTACATGAGTTTTGTTATATGTTTTTCCATCTATCCAGAGGTGCAATCCATGTATTTTTGTGATGTGTGTGGTGACTAGCACAAGCTTGTAAAGTGGTGCATTCGTTAATACTGATTTCAGGGACTTAGCATTTCCACTAAGTCCTTGATCTGTTTATCTCAATATGCCATATGTTCTTGTTGTTTCCTAGTGATCCGTGCCTCTTTTGAGGATAATAAGTAAGGATGTTTTGTTAATCTTGTACTTCTGTATCCATCCATGTCTTTGTTTGCAATTATGGAGCACCCTAGCTTGAGTCAATCGAGCTCTACTTTTGTCATTTCGTGAATCTGGGCAGATTGTCTACTTGTTAGCAATTTTGCCGAGGATGTTGTAGTTGATCCGTGCATGCTATATTATTGTTCTTGCCATGTCTAGCTTGTATTTTGTGTATTCTTGATGGGTGTTTGCTTAGTTTGTCATGACTTGCTCTGTAGTGAGTGCATCGAGCTCGTTAACATGCCTACTTGATATCTGTTTCAGCATGCTCCAGTTTTCACTAAGTCTGAGAACTGATTATGTTTTTGCCATGTTCACATGCTTGCAAATGTATTTTCTGATCCCTTTTGGCTCAAGGTCACTAAGGGACTTTTGTTAAGCTCTTTGAGTAGCTCCATGCCATGCTTTACTTTGCCATTTTAAGGTCCTGTAGCATATAGTTTTCATGCTCCAAAGTGTGCTATCTGATCTGAAATTCCAGATAAGTGTTAATTTCACTAAGTCTGAAATCTGTTTACCAAATGCATTTTTGACATGTTTGTTTGAACCTGTTAATGGGTGAATTGGCCGTAGCTCAGTGCTAGTCTTTTGTTAAGCATCATGAATGGATCCCTGCCATGTATTTTGATGCCATGTTTGGGTGCTGTAGCATGTTCATCTTGTTGCATTTAGATGGCTACTTGCTGTAAATCGCAGAACGTGGTCATATTTGAATTGCTTGCCATTCCCAAACCGTAACTCCAATTCCGGCGTTCTTTATATCATTTTCAAGCGATTTCATCTCATATTTCCAGTGGCACACTTGGTTTTCCAAGTTGAGGCCAGGTTCATGCATTCCTTGTCAAATCTTGCATATGCATCACATATTGCATCCCGCATAGCATACCATCTTTGCATCATATTGTTTGAGACTTGCACGTGGTTGATTGTGTCCTTGTTGTTTGTTTGTCTTGTTTGGGTAGAGCCGGGAGACGAGTTCGCTAACGAGGAGCCCGTTGAGTTTGCTTTCGAGGATCCAGTCAACTCTGACAACTTTGCAGGCAAGATGATCATACCCTCGAAATCACTACTATCTTTGCTTTGCTAGATGCTCGCTCTTTTGCTATGCCTATGCTACGATGCCTACCACTTGCTTATCATGCCTCCCAAATTGCCATGTCAAACCTCTAACCCACCATGTCCTAGCAAACCGTTGATTGGCTATGTTACCGCTTTGCTCAGCCCCTCTTATAGCGTTGCTAGTTGCAGGTGAAGATTGGAGACCCTTCCTTGTTGGAACATTATTTACTTGTTGGGATATCATTATATTGCCTTGTTATCTTAATGCATCTATATAATTGGTAAAGGATGGAAGGCTCGGCCTCTCGCCTAGTGTTTTGTTCCACTCTTGCCGCCCTAGTTTCCGTCATATCAGTGTCATGTTCCCGGATTTTTGCGTTCCTTACGCGGTTGGGTGATAATGGGAACCCCTTGATAGTTCTCCTTGATTAAAGCTTTTCCAGCAATGCCCAACCTTGGTTTTACCATTTGCCACCTAGCCTCTTTTTCCCTTGGGTTTCCGGAGCCCGAGGGTCATCTTATTTAAACCCCGGCCCCCGGGCCAGTGCTCCTCTGAGTGTTGGTCCACCTGTCGGCTGCCGGTGGCCACCAGGGGAAACTCTGGGCTGGCCTACCCGTACCTAGGACAATCTGAGTGTGCCCTGAGAACGAGATATGTGCAGCTCCTATCAGGATTTGTCAGGACATTCGGGCGGTGTTGCTGGATTTGTTTTAACTTGTCGAAGTGTCTTGTAGAACCGGGATACCGAGTCTGATCGGAATGTCTCGGGAGAAGGTCTATTCCTTCGTTGACCGTGAGAGCTTGTCATGGGCTAAGTTGGGACTCCCCTGCAGGGATTTGAACTTTCGAAAGCCGTGCCCGCGGTTATGGGCAGATGGGAATTTGTTAATGTCCAGTTGTAGATAACTTGAACCTTAACTTAATTAAAATGAATCAACTGTGTGAGTTACCGTGATGGTCTCTTCTCGTCGGAGTCCGGGAAGTGAACACGGTGTTGGAGTAATGCTTGCCGCAGGTTGTCCTCTAGTTACTCGCTCGCGCTTTGCGTCCTCTTCTCGCTCTCTTTTGCGAACATGTTAGCCACCATAAATGCTAGTCGCTTGCCGCAGCTCCACATATATTATACCTTGCCTTACCTACAAGCTTAAATAGTCTTGATCGCGAGGGTGCGAGATTGCTGAGTCCCTGTGGCTCACAGATTACTTCCAAACCAGATGCAGGGCCTGATGACTCCGTTCCAGATGACGCGCTTGAGCTCAAGTGGGAGTCGACGAGGACTCACGCCGTTACTACGTGTCTTTCCCTGATGATCAGTAGTGGTGCCCAGTTGGGGTGATCGGGACCATGTCGCATGTTGGGTTATCTTTTATGTTGGCGCCGTAGTCGGGCCATGAGTGTTTGATTGATGTAATGCTATTTATGTACTTTGATTGACGTGGCGAGTGTAAGCCAACTATGTATCTCCCCTTTTATTATCTATATTACATGGGATGTTGTGAAGATTTCCTAACTTGCGACATTGCTTTCAATGCGGTTATGTCTCTAAGTCGTGCCTCGACACGTGGGAGCTATAGCCGCATCGAGGGCGTTACACTGACATGCGAGTCCCCCACATATGTTTCATGGATCCTGTCAAGCTTTCTGATATGGTTGATGTAGATTTGATAAAAAAAGGCAATGCAGATCCAAAGACTTGGGTGTTTGGGAAGCTTCCGGTGAGTTTTATTTGTTTCGTGTCTTGGAGTCCTTTTTTATTATTTTAGGTATAGCTATTTTTTCTGGAGTGAACATGTGTCCCGCAGAGTTACCTATTTAGATTTTTGTCATTTCTTAAGCTTTGTGAGGTTTAGGTACGATTTTAGTACTATTTTTTCATGTGTGGTTGAACTGAATATCTTTGTTCAACTATCCTGTTGGTAAATACTAAGAAATTGGCACTGATAGTTAAAGATTGATAGTGTGTTGATTTAAATTTGTTAATATCATGTTTTATTTTTCCCTGTGTGTTGCATTAATTAATTAACTATTTTTCCCCTTGTTTGTACTGGAAAACTCAAGAGGAGGTTGTCTTTTTTCGAGTGTATAAACGGCCAGTCCTGGAGATGCCGTCGTCTCAGGTTCCCAAGTCTTCATCTCTGCACGATGAGTTGAGAGGTGGCCATGGTGTTGAGGGTGCTGGTTATGCTCCCCCTGGCCCTAGTAATGCTAGTACTTCACAGAGGCAGGGTTTTGGTATTGATGTTGTTGTTTCTACGTTGGAGCGCGCTGAGCATATTTTAAGTAATGTGTGTTCTGAGCTGCAAAAGGTCCCAACAACAGTTGAGCGTCTGAGCTGTATCAATGGTATCCTTCCTGAAGGTCATCAATTTAAAGCTAAGGAAGCAGTAGACTATATTGAGATGGAGAGAATTTTTATTGGTGATATGCGTGAGGTGCTGCTGATCTAGTTCAGAGCTCGGTTCGTCTGTTGAACAACATGAAGCGTTTCAAAACTATGCAAGACTCTCGCTGCAAGCCATATGAAGAAAGTGCAAAAGTTGTTATTAAGCAAATTGAGAAGGATGAGGCTGCTGCCACCGACAGCAGGGCTGGTGATGGTACTGAGGCTAATGTTCCTGATCACAAAACGAACGATGTTGTCTTGGAGCACCCTATTGTTGAAGTGAGTCTGTCATCGGTGTTTGTATGTTTTTACTATGTTGTTCTGCTGTCAGTATTGTAGTTGAATTTCCTGATCTTCATCTGTTTATTAATTTTTCTTCCATGCAGATTGAGCAGGATGAGGCTGTTGCCACCGACAGTAGGGCTGATGATGGTATTGAGGTTAATGTTTCTGATCACCATATGAACGATGTTGGCTTGGAGCACCCTGTTGTTGATGTGAGTCAGTCCTCGGTGTTTGTATGTTTTTACTATGTTGTTCTGCTGTCAGTATTGTAGTTCAACTTCCTGATCTTCATCTGTTTATTAATTTTTTGTTTTGATGCAGGAGACCAGTCATAATGTTGACGCTGCTGTTGACCGTGGAGTTAATGATCCATCTACTGATAAATGCAAGGTTATTTTTGTTTTTAATGTGTTTATTTATATTTCTTGAATTTTCATGCGCACCAATGTGCCTTACTTGTTCATTTTTCTATTCCACACCGTTAAGGGTTTTGCAGGGATACCTACCTTTTTTGTTACTGTGGTTTAATTCCTTGTGTTTTATTGTTGCTAATAATAGCATTGTTTTTTTGGTTCATTACATATGAAATCAGGGTCCTGTTGTTGGCGACGAGCCTTGTTCGCCCGTTGGTGATGTTGCTTTGAATGTTAGCAATAGCAAGATCGATGATGTTTCTGTGAATGCTTCTAAGGTTTTGTTTTTCTGTACACCTCTCGCTAGCTTATTTTTGATTGTTAGTTTTGCTCATATTATTCACTTTTTCTGAATTTTTATTTCTTCAGATGACTGATGTTGAGCGTGAGGCTGTCGTTAGTTGTGGAGATGATGCTCATGGTGTTCCATTGAGTAGTGGGCACGATGTTGGTGCCAAAGTTGATGATGAGGATGTTGGTGCTGCTAGCATACTTGATGCCAAACCGTCTGGGAATGAAAATCTTTCTGATTTTGAAGATTTGCCGCCAGAAAATTTCCCGCCTGGAGGGCTTGATTATGGTGATGCATTGCAAGATGCTTCTAGCATGGAGGAGGTGCCATCCGAGGATGACGATTTACTTCTGTCGGTTTCTTATGGTCCCTTGATGCAGGAGGCGCTCGTGTCGTCCCAGGATTTTCTTTCCATAGACCCTGAAAGCGCAGCAATATTGGTGTCCTCTCAAGATGTGCCATCGTCAAACCCTGAAACTGGAGGCATATTGGTCTCATCACAGGAACTACCATCGTCGTCAAACACTGATAGTGTAGGTAAGGACTTGTAAATGCGGCGTACTTCTCAATTTTGGCATTTTGGACATGTTCACTTGTAGTGCTTGAACTTATTATTTTTCTTCTTTTTCTGCAAGCAGAAAGTGGAAATGTTGTTAAGGTTGATATGTTTTTCTTTGCTGTTATGAGGTTGCGCACGAACCGTACGAAATGGTTAGTTTGGAATTTTGCCCGTACCATTTTTATCTCTTTTTCTTTCTCTCATATGAGAATGGTTGTTGTTGTAGTAGTTTTAATTCATGTAATCTTTTGTGTTTTTCTAGTCACAAGCCGATGTTTCAAAATAAAGAATGTGATGCCAGTGTTGGTTCTATTGCTAAAGCGTTTGTCCCCACCGGCATGCTCAACTCAGACAGTGCTGATGTTGTTTTATATTCTCTACGTCAGAAGTACCGAGACACTGACAAGTCGATAGTTCCCAGATGGGTGACAGTCAGTATTTTGCTTTTGTAGATAGGATGATGACTTGTTTTGCCAATTTTCTAACTGTTGTTGTTCTTTTTGTACAACAGACCAAGATCTGTGATGGAAATATTGATTCCAATGTGCTAAATTGGTTCACGAGATCGTGCGCTGATGGTTTTGACCAAGTAGGTGAACTTGTACTTTTTGTACTCATGAACTAGAACTGTCATGTTTTCTTGCAAGTTTGGGAGGTGGCGGAATGAACTTGAGCAGCCTGCTTTTAGCCCTGCACTTATGAATGATGTGTGCTTCTTTTTTTGAAGCTGAACTTATTTTCGCAAGGAAATTGAACTAATATGTTTGTTGCAATTTTAACTAGAGTAGCATATATTGTTTGTAGTGTTTTGCTTACTCAATTAGAACTTATGATTATGTTATTTTTTGTTTGTACTTCTGAATTTAAATTTTCTTCTTTTATTTTATTGTTTGGAGGCTGAATTTTGTGTTTCATTATGATTTGTTAAATTCATTTTTCCTCTGCGATTTTTTTGTCAGCTTCTCTTCCCTACTTTTGATCCGCCGTCCATTGCGGCTACCATGAAGCCTAGCGAAGTATCTGGGCATTGGTGCTTGATTGTTCTGAATTTGAGGTTCCATCGTTTTGAGTGTCTTGATTCACTGCGCGGTGAAACCTGGAGTGATGCAGTTAGATTCTTAAGGACTATGACAGATAACATGAAGAAGCTTTGGAGGGGGTCTAGCGTAGACAGGGCGAAACCGTTCTCGCTGGCGCATATTGATGGTTTCTCTGGCGAGTTTGTGCGGGTGCCGCAGCAGAAAAACACGTGAGTATCCATTTTTAATGAGTTTTTGTTAGTAGTTTTTGTTGCTGGGAGGGTGGTGTTACTGTGTTTTCGGATTTGTGATGTACCCATTTGTTTTTTCTTTTGTTAACATGCATGATTGTGGATTCTTTATGCTACAAAGCTGCAAGACCTATCATTGCCGGGAGGATGGTGTGATTGAAATGTTAGATTACAGCCACGAAGACATTATTGACATTAGGAAGACTTTTCTGTATACCTATGCAACTAGCGATGTGTTTGATGTTGACTTCCGTGGTTTGTTTGGCATCGAACCCTGTACATAATGCATGACCTTTTGTAATTTTTTGCAGCTTGTACTTCTTTGATTGGTACTGTCATGAATTACATATTTGAACTTTACCCTTGATGCGGTCTTTTATTTTTTTATTTTTGCAGGTGAGTGGCTGGATCTTAATGAGCATGACTACAGGATCTTTGGCAGCTAGTTCTCGGAGTCGAGCGCGTATCTATTGATCTTAGCCAGTGGCGTTCTCCAAAAAAGACAAGGTCTGGTGTTATTAAGGGGCGGTTGGGAGCTCTGAAAGGTTCTACGGCTGCTTGTGCAGAGAGCCCCTCTACACCCAAGAATCCCATTGTGGAATTGATAGACAGCGATGATGATGCGTTTGACAAGATTGCTGGCATGGGAAGAGTCACCAGGAGCGCTGCTGCTGCCAAGGGTTTATCCCCACTTGCTGGAATGGTGGCCCGTAGAGCTGGTGGTGCTAGGAAGGATCCTGCTTTGGATTCTGGCAATGTTACAAGCACGAAGCGTGCACCCAGAGCTCCTATAAAGTTTTGCTCCCCTGTGCAGCAGCTTCACCCTCATAGATTCCCTCACATGGACAAGGCTCGCTAGTTGTATAATCTGTTGCTTAGCGATGAAGCATGTGAGATGTATGCCGAGTGAGTATCTCTCATTACGTTTCCTCTTCTTTTCCTCTGTTGTTTGTAACTGCTAGATAGATATGACCTGAACTGTTACTTTTTATACAACTTGAACTGCTATGAATGCCTTATATTGCTTCCCCTACTTTTTGTTCTTGTCCGTGCTGCAGCAATACATTCTCAATGATACCTCAGCCCGATGATAGCGTAACCAGCTTCACTGGGAAACGCATCTGGGATGTTTTTGCACCTGGGAAAATGATGGAGCGTGATGTAATGGACTTCCTTATTGATGATTGGAAGAAAGATCCCGATAGGAATGTTGATTTTGCGTCTGGAAAAAGGGTATTGCTGAGTCCATATTTCATCACGGTAATCAATCAGATTGTTTGTTTCTCTGAAACAAGACTGCCTATTGTTTTACGAGTTTTAATAATACTTTGCTTGTTGATCCTTTCCACCTGTCTATTTCTTTTCTGGGCTTTTTGCAGGTTGTGCTTGACTGTACGTTTTACGGTGCTGTAAATAAACCATTTAATGTCGAGAGTGCAGGGAGAGATTTCAAGAGCTATGTCAAAGAAAAGGAAGACTTGCTCACTGCCGACCTTGTGAGTTCTACTAGCTGATTTTTGGTTTTAATTGTTTGTTTGTCATGCTGTTTTTTATTTTGAATATTTAACATCTCTTTTTTGGTTATTTGTTTTTAGATCATGATGCCTCTATTCAAGCCTATAGTTTTAGGAAAGAATAAGAAAGTGAACCACTTTTCCTTATATGTCATGAATCGGTACCGAAGTAGCGTCGACATCCTTGACTCTTTACCTTATCCGAAGAACCATCGTCCTTCAAAGAACACCTATCATAAAGACTGCGAGAAGATTGTGAGTGACATTTATTATCTGTACTGGATTAATTTTTCCGCGTCTTTGTTTCTGCTTTTCTGAGACCTGAAAATGTGTGGTTTCTTTTCTCTTTTTACAGATCTCCGGGATGGTCCAAGTAATGAAGGCTTTTTATGGTGATGCTCAGTACAATGCGAGCAAGCAGCCCAAATGTGACTTTTTGCAAAGAAACCAACGTTTGTGAAGGTTCCACTTCAAGGGGCGGATGAATGTGGCCATTATACTCTGAGTATGCAGAATGCTATGATGGTGAAAAGATCGTTGGCAACATTCGAGATAATGATGTGGGTTCTAGTCGAGCTTTTCACTTTTTTGTGTTTGGCTTATTTTGTATTCTTATTTTTTAATGTGTCATGATTTTTAATAATTTGTTTTAATGTTTTGCAGCCTCGTATTGTTGATTGGAATGCTGAGGATCTTTATAGAGTTGTGTTCAACTGGAATAACCAACTTCTGATGACTGAGCTTCCCAAGGAGTTTCAGCCTTTGTCTCCTGATGCATAGAAGAAATGGCCATCATTTGCGTAGTGAAATGGATAGTTGTGTGATATATCTCTTGAAAGCATTGCAGGCTTTGATTGTAGTGTTTAGATGTCGAGTCAAGTACTATGTAATTACTGGTATATTTTGTGTTGTGTTTAAGTGTGGCACAATGTTTAACAATGTAAACTAGTTGAACTAAAAACACCTTTTCCCAAGTTCATTACGAGTTGTTGCTGGAAAATTGAGATTTATTTGGTTTTCATCTGTCCCAACCTAGTTTGGACCTTTATAGTTTCTGTATCTTCTTTTATTGTACTTATAGGATAGCTATGTTAGTACTGAATTGTAATGTCGTTCAGCGTAAGGCTTTTAATATTTGGTGTCACAATAGCACTTGTGGATCTAGCATCAGTGGAGTGACGCTTCCTTGTTATGTAGAACTGATTTCATATAATGTATTAGAACTGAAGTTTTTTTTGTGATTGAAATTATTTACGACCAAGTTACTACGTCATCTCTAGCCAGATTTTATTCAAGTATAAGAAATTTAGCAAGATTTGAGAGCCAAATTTTTGTTTGAACTTCTTGAATTGTAGTAGTTGAACTTCATAGTAAAATTTAAGTACTGGTTTAAATTAGCTACATTTAAATATGTCTCCGCGGGGGGGGGGGGGGGGGGCTATTTTCTAGGTTGTGGTTCTTCTCAAGGCAATGTTTTGTATGATCATAGTACTTGCCTTACAGACTAAGTTGTACTGACATTTCAGTTGTACTATTAGTGTTATTCTTGAGTGTGTCAATGTTTTATGGAATGTGAACTGAAGCTTCCCGTTCCTTTTTATATTTTGTAGAATGAATGTACCGTTTGTTCAAGTGTACCAGAACTCTCAGTCCTAGCATGCTAGTGGCTTGGAAATATGTACTAATTGTTCTTTGCTTTTCCTCTTGCAGTACTCAGTAAATTTCTAACTACAATTAGCATGATGCTGTTAGTAGTCCTCAGCTGAAACTTAAGTCTTTTTAGTGTTCTTCTGAAACTAAAAACTGATTTCTTAGTGTGATAGTACTACCGTAAATGTCTAAGCTGTACTGAGCGTCCAATTCTACTATTTTGCTATTGTCCTTAGTTAGTCTGCCACTGTTTTTGTTTTTTTGTGAAAATATCCATGTATGATTTTTGTTTCTGCATGACTAGTTTCAACTTCAACCTAGTTCAACTTCAAATGATGGATGAACAAAAATAGGAAGCTAGCAAACTTGTTGACTGACATAAGCAAACGATGTACATGATAGACATAGGCAAACTTGTTCAAACCCCAACAGACATAACATAAGCTAGCTGGTTCAACATAACGAAAGCAAACTACGAATCTGAAACAACAATATTAAGGACAGGCAGAAGTGCGAGGAACACGAATGCAGACTTTCATGCATCTTCATCTCGCGAAGTTGAAGTGGTAGTAGGGGTCAGCCTCCTACTCTTTTGAAATATCCCAACCTATCACAATGTTGTCGATTGTCTTCCATGACTTGTAGGTGGCATACGCATCTATTCCTGCATACGTGATGAGGTTGTCTGGCAGCGGGCTGGTCCCCCACAGTTGGTGTTCTCCCTTGTCCATCTTCTTCTTCATGCCGCTTTAGAATGGGTGGATTACACCGCCTGCAACATCGGCCAAGGAGTCGTAGTATTTGCTGGTCTTTGGATCTTTCCACTTGCGCTGCATGTCAATGAAGTTGTTGGGGTTGATCTCCAAACCAGACTTGTTCAGCATCCGCTTGTCGCCTCCAATGCTGAAACCGACAAATGTGTACAATTTCTCCTCCAGCAGGAAGTCTTTGAGGCGCTTGGGCCTGCAAGGGGGGAGACACACATTTAAAGATTAGTCTTCTTTTTTGAAGATTTAATTCTTCTGCTTTTTGGTTTTGAAAGTGATAATCCATGAGGTAGATGCTTATATAGTATAAGTTATGGATGAATGTAGTCCAGAAACTAGTACACAAAGTCCTGAAATTAAATTCAACTACATGATGTTATTTTACTTTTTTCCTATCTTCAGTGCTTCACAAAATTCAAGAATCATTTTACCAGATTCAATGATGTATGTGCTGCTTGATTCAAGTTTAGTTTTCTTTTTCATTGAATAAAACACCTATACCAGTGATTGATACATCTTTGTGCATCAGTTCTATACCAAGTTCAGAAATTAATTTGAGAAACATGTGCATCAAGATATGGACCTATACCACTTCAGCAAACATCTTTAAATACATCAATTCTATAAACTATACTAGTGCATCAAGATCAGAATCTATTCTAGCACATCAAGTTCAGAAATTAATTTGGTGCATCAAGTTCAAAATTCTATAAACATTTTTTCAGATGCTAATCTGGTGAAACAATCCACTTCACAGTTTCAGAAATGCATGTAAGTTGACAAACATGTACTCGTGCATACATTTCATAAAGTATAGTAGTTCATCTAGTTGGGAAACTAGTTTAATGATGTTTTTAGTGAGTAGTACTAGTACAACAGATGAATGAACAGTAGTATGGGTTAACATTTTGTGGCTGCTGCGATGTGGTACACCAAGCAGAGTTCCTCAACGCCCAACTGCAGGACTGCCGCCATCTGTGGAGGTTCATCATCCCTGGTGAACTCCACATCAACTCCGATGAAGCTTTGATACAAGCCGCCGCCCTTCATCCCGAGCCTGCTCATCACCTGGTCAGCCTTGTCTGGTTTGCTGGTGCAGACGATCTCCAGCGTCTCCTTGCCGTGGAGCTCAACCCCTGTGAGGGTACTCGTGTACTCGCGCTTCTCGCCGGGGACGTGAACATCGACGAGGTTGCTGTTCTTGTCCGACGGCTCGCCATGATGACGCTTGGCGAACGGTTCCTCCGCCATCGCCTTCCTGCGTCGACTGTGGGTTTCGGAGAGAGAAGTTTGTGGTTTGTGTGCAGTGCAGATTGAAGCGGCAATGGTGGTTTCTGGGAATGAGGCAGAGATGGAAGACAATGGGGTGCTTTGAAGGTGCATCGACGGGGATGTGTGGGAGGCGGTTCGTCGGGGGGCGTGGGTGTGGTGGTCGTGGGGGTGCCTGTTTGCAGTCCCTTGTGGCAACCGCTCAGTGGGTGGCGCGGGTGGTGGCCTGGAAGATGCAACCGTCCAATTCAAATGGTTTTACTGCTGCACTAACTTGTCTTATCAAGCTGTACTTATGACCTGCTAAATCCCACTTGCATGTCTCAGGGGTGGTGATGACAGCATTTTGGACTGTTTAGCTGACGTATGCTTTGTGATGTTTTTCCGTGAGGATGTTAAGTCTTGTTTTTCCACTGAAGTCTTATAGACTAGTTTATCTGAAGACATTTTTCAGTGCCCTGGGAGTTGTTGCTCAAAACTGGTACTTATTTTATTTTTGTCTGTACTTACCTAAGTTAGGCCTTTATAGTTTTTGTATTCTCATTTTAGTGCACTTATGGTTTAGTGCTGTGTGAACTGAAATGTAATTTCATACAAACATGCGATTTTGAAATTTGGTGTCGTAGTGGTGTGAGTGGCCTGACTGATCCTGCTTTTTTAGTACTGATGTCATATGTATGTTTGAACTGAGTTTTTTTTGTTTTTTTGGGTGGTTTGTGGGATTGAGATTGTTTTACGACCAGATCGTTCGTTGAGGTGTGTACAGATTTTATATAAATTAGAAATTTAGCAGAAGTGACAAATAAATTCTATTTGAACTTCTTTTATTTTAGTAGTTGAACTTGTCAGATTTTATGTAAATAAGAAATTTAGCATAATTGAAAAACATTATATGTTTTGAACTTTTTGCATTTTAGTAGTTGAACTTTTCAGATTTTATATAAATAAGAAATTTAGCATAATTGACAAACAATATATGTTTGAACTTTTTGCATTTTAGTAGTTGAACTTGTCAGATTTTATATAAATAAGAAATTTAGCATAATTGACAAACATTATATGTTTGAACTTTTTGCATTTTAGTAGTTGAACTTGAAAGTAATATTTAATTCGGTTTTTTAAATTATGTACATTTAACAGATAGGCTATTAAGTTCTCTTCTTTTTAGAGGTTCATTGTTTTTGTATCATATTTTCTCCCTTTTATCATCCGTGGTGCAGAGCTAAAATTATTTTTATTTTTATTTTTCATATTCAAAGTTATTTCCCGTGAACTAGCATTTGAATTTATATATTTTCAGTTTCGAACATTTTTCTTGTAGTTTATATTTCTTTGCCTCGCCCTCTGGTTTGTTTAACTGGGCTTATTTGGTGTGGTGTTTGTAAACGATGCAGGCTATTAGGCCGTTTTCCGGCCCAGATAGCTCGTCCGCGCGGCTGTGCAGTGCGGCGTGTGCATGCGCTCTTGGTTTAGTCCCACCTCGCTAGTCGAGGGGGCTCCAGACCTGTTTATAAGCGCAGCCGAGGCTCACTAGTCGAACTCCTCTGAATACTTACCTGAGCGCGTATACACGGCGCTCTCTCTCTCTTGACCTGTGGGCCCTAATCGGTGGGCCCTCCGTTGTGCGGATTACTAGGGATTCGCCTATGGGCTCGAGTTCAAGAATCTAGCAGCGTCAGGGCCTGCGCCTGACCTTGGGCGGTCAGTTTTTTCTTTTTTTGTTTGTTTGAATCTAGTACTTGACTCCAGCAGTAACTTGGACTGAAACTTTTTATTCTAGTTCTTGTCAGTTTTGTGTAAGTGTAATCTAAGATGTACTTGCATGTAGACTAAGTTGTACAGATAGTCCATTCATAGTAGCCCTTACGGACTGATGCTTCTATGTACTTTTTATTGAAGTAAGTATGTACTGTCCAGTCAATTGTACTAGTACTGTCATTCTTAATCTGCAAGCGACCAACATAAGTGTGTGCTGATGCTTCTTAACTTTTTCTGTTTGTAGTACATGTTAATTTTCTAGCAGCTACATATGAATGAGAACACTACATGAAGTACTAAGAATTTTTGCTTCAACTTTTGAAGTGTTGTTAAGCAACTCAAATTGAGCTGATTGATCTCAATGTTATGTTTTCTATACAATACTGAATCGAAACTAGACATAGAACAACGTTGTGTGATTAGTTGCATCATAACTAGTACTTTAGAGCAGCCACAAAGTTCCATTCAGAAGCTACTTTTGAATTTGAAATGATGGATTAACAACATACGAAGCTACCAAACTTATATAATGACATAAGTAAAACATTGTACTTGATGACATAAATGAACTTGTTCAACCATGACAAGCACGACATAATCATACTGGTTCAACCCAACAAGAGCAAACTACTAATTTGAAACAACAAGATAAAAGGCAAGCACTAGCGGAAGGAAAACGAAGGCACGCTCTGATGTATCTTCATCCCTAAAAGGGGCAATAGGGGTGGTTGTAGAATTTCGCAGCCTCCCTCTCTTTTGCAAATCCCGAACCATCTGTGATGTAGTCGATCATGCTCCATGCCTTGTACGTCGCGTATGCATCTACTCCTGCGTACCCGATGAGGTTGTCTGGCAATGGGCTGGTCCCCCACAGTTTGTAGTCTTCCTGCGTGTTGATGTTCTTCTTCATGCCTTTGTAGAATGGGTGGATGATGCTGGCTGCAACATCAGTCAAGGAGTCGTACTATTTTCCGGTGTATGGAACTCTCCACTCGTGCTGAATGTCGATGAACTTGTTGGGGTTGATCTCCAAACTGGACAACTTCAGCTTCTCTTTGTCCCTTTCAGTGCTGAAACCGGCAAATGTGAACAAGTTCTTATGCTGCAGCAACTCGTTCAGGCGCTTGGGCCTGCAAGGGGAGAGACATTTTTGAAAATCAGCATTACTTTGATGTTTGAATTATTCATTTTTGTTTTGTTTTACAAGCGATGAATCCATTAAGTAGATGTTTATGTAGAATAAATAATGGATGAATGTACTTCAAAAACTAGTAAACAAAGTTCTGAAATTAAATTAAGTACATCATGTTATTCTTCTTTTTTGGATTATACATAGTTTCAGTCAATGTTGTATGTTCTGCTTTGGTACTAGTTTAGTTTACTTTTGTTGAATAGGTAACACATAAATAGTGCTTCACCAAGTCCATAGTTTATTTTCTTATGAGGATAACATTAGATCAAACTCAGAAAATACTCCGCTACATCAAGTTTAGAAACATCTTTTTAATACATCGAGTACATAAACTACACTATTGGATCAAGTTCAGAAACTACACTAGTCGATCAACTTCAGAAATTAATCTTCCGCAAGATTTTCCAAATAGTAATCCGGTGCATCAGGTTCAAAAATACATTGATAGTGTATCTACTTGAGAAAATACAGCAGTGCATCCACTTTTCACAAACCACACTAGTACATCTACTTGGGAAACAAGTTCGATGAAATTTTCAGGATACAGTACTAATAAAACAGATGAACCAAACAATGCAAATGAGTAGGGTGGATCACCATTTTGTGGCCGCTGCGATGTGGTACACCAAGCAGAGCTCATCGACGCACAACTATAGGACTGCTGCCATCTGGGGAGGTTCGTCTGCTCTCGTGTAGTGCACACCAACGCCCGTGATCTTACGCATCTTGCCGCCAGCCTTCCTCCAGAGCCTGGAGATCATCTCGTCGACCTTGTCTGGTTCACTGGTGCAGACGTTCTCTAGCGTCTCCTTGCCGTGGAGCTCAACCTCTCTGAGGGTTTTGGTGTACTCGCGCTTCTCGCTGGGGACGTGAACGTCGACGAGGTTGCTGCTCTTGTCCGACGGCTCGTCTTGATGACGCTTGGTTGACGGTTCCTCCACCATCGCCCTCCTCCGGCGGCTGTGGGCTTGTGAGAGAGAAGTTTGTGGTTTGTGTGCAGTGGAGATGGAAGGGCAATGGTTGTTTATGGGGATGATGGAGAGATGGAAGAGAATGGGGTTTTTTGCAGTGTGTCGACGGGGATTTGTGGGAGGCGGTTCGTCGGGGGCGTGGGTGTATTGGGTGTAGTGGCGTGGGGTCGCCATTTGCAGTCCCTTGTGGCAACCGCTCAGTGGGTGGCGCGGGTGGTGGCCTGGGAGAAGTAACCGTCCAAGTCCAATGGTTTTTACTGCTGCACTGACTAGTCTTGTCAAGCTGTACTTATGACCTGCTAAATCCCACTTGCACGTCTCAAGGGTGGTGATGACGACATTTTACTGTCGCACTGATTCGTCTTTGTCAAGCTGTACTTATCAGCTGCTTATCCCACTTGCACGTGTCAGGGTTGGTGATGATGGAGGTATGTACTCCTCTACTGTGGTACTTGGACTGGTGATTGAAGTGTAATTGAACCTACCAAATACCAGTGAGACTATGTCTGATGTTAATATTTTTTAAACAATTTTTGTATTTTTAAAGGATTGTTTATATCAAGATAATCTTTGAGTATTTTTTACAGATAAATTAGATTTTCATCAGTACAGAATGTATTATAATCACATTTTTGTTTGAGGTAATTATTTTTATGTACTGATGGTCTTTCTGAATTGGGACTGGCAGAAGCAGACATAGCTTTGTTTTTTCAAAACAATGTTTTTCTGAGGTGTTCACGGGTGTGTTTGTTTTACTCTGCCTTTGTACTGACGACTGAGAATTATCAGTACTGATGTACTATAAGAGTTTAAATTTTCCTTAAATTTTTTTTGCTGAGTTACTGGTCGACAGTAGTGTTTTTCGTCAGTACAAATGTATTTTGTGACTGCATTCAAAAGGATTATTAAATGGTTTACATAATAATGTGACTGCTCCCACGGGCACAAATCACAAATTATATCAGTACTGATGTGTACTCTGCCTTTGTACTGACGACTGAGAACTATCAGTACTGATGTACTATAAGAGTTTAAATTTTCCTTGACATATTTTTGCTGCTGAGTTACTAGTCGGCAGTAGCGTTTGCGTCAGATAAATCCAGATAAGTTTTTTCAAATGTATTTGTGACTGCATTCAAAAGGATTATCAAATGGTTTACATAATAATGTCACTGGTCCAGCAGGCACAAATCACAAATTATATCTTAACTATAGTACTGATCGAGAAAGCGACGATAAAGCTAAATAAGTTTTGGTAACGACAGTATTTCTGAAATGTTTCCTCATTGTGTGCCGAGGCAACTGAGACCACTATGTATTGTTCAGTTGTTCAGCCTTGAGCTTCTCCTAACTGGCCCCAAATGTTGTGCCTTTCCCGCGCCCTTTCCTGGTTGAGCCTTGGCAGCTTCATCGTCAGCTTCAGTTTCCTCGTCCCCGACACTGTCATTTTCATTATGTTTGTCTGATTGGTCGTCATTCTCGTCAGACTCTTCTTCCTCATCGTCTTCATTTGATTTTTTGGAACTCTGCACCTTGCCCTGTGTTTGTTCAGCGCCAATGACCTCCTTGCCCACTTTGCACGTGTGGGCATTATGCCCGTCAGTTCCCCCACACTTGCGGCAAGTGGAGTTGTTACGTGTGTTGTCTCCATTGGTAGAATCCTGGGTGGCTCCAATCTGCTTGTGCTTGTTGACAGTGCCATCTGTGCGGAGTGGGCATGTGCGGTAGTTATGGTTGCCCATGACGTTGCAGAATCCGCATGCCCTTATCCCGAGAGGTTTGTTGTCCAGGCCAAATTCCACACGCTTGATGGGGCGTGGCGGCTTTTTGGCTGCTGCTTTCGCTGCTTGCGTCTTGCTCTTCCTCCCCTTAGTATTTGAGAATATGGGTGGTTTAATCATTCTTTCCTGCTGCTGCTGGTAGGATGTGCTATTTTCAAGTCATTCGCCTACAGCACCATCAAGCTCATGATCTCACATGTGAGCTTGTTGGTGCTCTTGAGTGTGCACATGGGCTAGCTCTGGTTGCTGCTGCTCCTCTTCCTCCTTATCAAACGAGTCAACAGCTCCCAGATGATTCATCTCGGATAACATTGTAGCAATATCCTTCTCAATGGCTTCATTGTCCGTCACACCTCCATTTTCAGCAGAATGCATGGCATCGAGTTCTTGTTCAAGTTTCTCCATGATGACCCATGACCTCGCCATTTTCTCTTGGCTTCTCAAACTTTTTCTGTGCACCCTCATGTTGTGCGTCACCAGTGAGCTTTCAATGCAGTATTGGGATGCCTTGTTTGACGCTACTGTCCTCAAGTCATTTCTGTCGAATGTTGGCTGGATGTTTGGGCGTTTGGCGTATCTCCTGAGGATGTATTTCTCTAGAACACTGGCAGCCTTAATTGTTTGCATCATGCACATGACATGCACGTAGAAAAGACCTGTATTGTTTTTGGAAGAGGTGCATGTTTTTTGTCATTTCATTCGAACAAAAACTTTGCAAATAAAGTAGTACAGTATGTAACATCTTTTTTGTAGTCCTCACCTGTGTGGTCCCATAGCCTGCACTCGCACTCATATGTTTCTCCCACGGGGTCTGCAACCACCTGGAACGCGTGCTGAGACCATGCAGACATTTTTTGCGGGTTGTTGTAGCGCACAAGGTACTTTGTGGGCTCTTCCGTCTCTGTCGCCGTGAAGAGTGTGCTCAGTTTTAGCCTTTTTCTGATCTCGCTGTACACAACTCGCGAGTAAACCTTTGCCATCTGGGTGTCAAACCCATAGAAGGTCAGCTTGTTTTGTTCCTTCTGCACATGCAAGAATGATGACCAAATTGTTAGTTTTCTCGCAGCAAAAACTTGTCTAACTAATAAAGTTTTACTTTAGTAAGCATGTTTTTTTGTCTCACGACAGGTGATAGAGCTATACCCTGTTACCCATTGTCTCTTGGTTCTCTGTCTGCCTCCTGGTTTTGACGCATGAGTTTACCTGGCTGACAAATCGGTGTAGGTTTTGTCTCTCACTTACGAAGTTCTTCTTGAGCACATAGTTCATGCTCTCACTTCGCTGAGTGGATATCATTTTGGCGCAGAAAATTTCTTTGAAGTATGCTGATATCCATTTCTCACGCTTGTTCCACATGGCCAACATCGTGGCATCATCATGGAGGTTGTACCTATCCACGAGTCCTTTCCAGGCATCCTCAAACTCAGTTGGCATGAGGGGCTAGTTGAGGATTGATGTGAATTCATCCTTAATGTCTTTGTGCAGGTAGTATAGGTATGCGAGGTGTTCCCTGCACTTCTTCATAATGTGCCAGCGGCACAGCTTGTGTACTGTGTTCTTGAAAACTTTTGGTATCGCCAAAGCCATTGCCGGGTACTGGTCTAGTAATGAGAAAAGAGATGTGGAGTGGTCAACATATGGTGGTGCATATATACAAATAGAATTGACACAACATTTTTTACCGTGTTATTTTCCTTTTATTTTTTTTGGGGAAGGGGGGGGGGTAGTGGTGGTTTGGGGTGGTTTTCGCGATTGTACGTGTGAGGATGCATGTAGAAGCCTTCCCTCTCATGCACCTTAAAAACGTCTTGAACAACCATCTGAATGATTCTGCATTCCTCATCTCTTATCAGGGCGAAACCAAAGAATGTAGTCTATAAGTGGCTCTTAGTACCGACAAACACACCAAGTGGCATATCGTACTTGTTGGTCTTATATGTGGTGTCAAATGTTACGCAGTCACCGAAGTCCTGATAGGCCCCTCGGCAGCTTGCATTCGCTCAGAATATGTTCTTAACTCTGTCGGACTCATCGAATTGCATGTCACAGAAGAATTCCCTGTTTATAGCTTTCATCTCCCTAAAGAAGTTGACAGTCTTTAGGACATCGTCCCCATCATCCATCCTTGAATTCTTTGCTTTCCTGCATATTAAAAGTTCATTCAAAAATGCATGTTGAACTGGTGTCAGGTCATGCGTTGCGTAATATGTTTGTACTGATAGAGGAAAAAAGACATAGGCGGTTTATGGGAGGAGAACAAGTTTGTACTTACAGGTTAATCGGGTCTTTGGCATTCATTTCGAGGAAGTAGCTACCAGGGTCATCACTGCCCAGTATGCTCATGATTTGCGCGTGTTCAATGCCTTTGAACTGCAGGTACTCGACGTACTCCAAGATTGTTTTGTCAAAGTTTTTGTGGGAATGCAAGAAGACAAGCATTTGCGGAGTGAGCTGTAGCCTATGGTTGTGTTCCTAGACTATCTCTTTTACGACAAATGTTCCATCTTTTTCCTTCTTCAGCCTCATTTTAGCCCCGCAGTTAGTCCTAGCTGTCGTTTTGTTCCGCTGTCTATTTGCTTCAGACACCTTCGATTGATAGACTCCATAGCACGTGCAATAAAGGTAGACTCTGGTCTTAAACTTGGAGCCTTCCCTGACAGCAAAACCCGCGTGCTTCGCATAGACGTTGTAGAAGTTCTTTGCTTCTTCAAAAGTTTCAAAGCGCATCTCTAGCCTTGGCAGAACATAAGCTTCAATGTTAGGTGGCTGCACGCAACAGTGAGCAAACAAAAACGTAGTTATGAAAATGCTAGATGGGGTGGTCACAGTACCATGGTATGGACTGTGCTTGTATGTTTTTTTCTATATGGATACTTACATGTATATAGCTCTATGCTGCCTCCGGTGTTTGCTGTTCACCCTGGTGTATGGGTGCGGGTGGTGTCACCCTTGGCACATGTAGCAATGCATCTCTTGGAGGGAGCAATGTTGATGAAGATCTCCGTCTCTCATTGTACGGCCATCTCCCCTCAGATTCGTTGTGAGGTTGCTCCTCTCTATATGGCTCATATCTTGAACTTTGGAACCTGCTAGAGCGGCCAAAATTTCTGTCTCTTTGGCCTGGTCTTCCCGTCGCAACCGCTTTTGCAGCACTGATGATTGATGTTGACGGAGCGACTGGTGGAAGCCTTGTTGCAACCCATCCACGGCTTCCTGTCCTTGGCTTTCTGCATGCGCTAGGGAAGGAAAACATTTGTTGTTGGGGATATTGTTGGCCTTGTTGCAACCCACGAGTGACAAAGCTTGTATTCCCAGATACTGGTGTTTGCTGCATAAAAAATTTGTCCATGCTTCTGATGATTCTGGTGTATCTTGAAATCTGCCTATATTGTTGAACTATCCAGGTGGTATTTCTGGTGTTACCCAACTAGGTGGTGCCCCATATCTGATTGGCTCATCAAACGCTCGCTGCGTGTGCCGCCTTGCTCGCTTCTGCAATGACATTCAACAGTTTTGGGATTCATCTTTTCTGCATTTTTCTCGTATACATGCTATGGGTAACATGTCATGCACTGAAGGCATTGTACAAGTTGAATTTGCATCGCTGGTTGTTATTTAAACTGTTGTTCTCTATTTTGTATCTGGTTTCGTTTTCACTCAAACAGTATAACCGTACATGCTCAACACTGATGTACTATTTTTTAGCACTACTTGTAAACTGAACATTGAACTTCAGAGATGTATGGATATGCATATATATAAAACTGATGGATGTCTTCTCTTTTGTTCATCTATAACTTATGCAACTACATTAGAAGTACTCCTAGTTTATGTATCATTGAACTTACTATAACATGTGTATAGTTTTTTTCAACAACATTCTTTCACTAGTTCGAACTGACGCAACTACACGGCATGCACTATTAGAAATAACATCATACAACTTACAGTGGCAGCTAAACCTTATATAAAGCCTAGTAGCTCCATGGACTGATGCATAAGTTTATGTTTTTTGGTTTTGAACTAAAGCTATCATATTAGAGGTACTGACAGTAACCTTGACATCCAAATTGTGCATCAAGTGACAGGGGTGTAATGAACTGATCAGGCATTTGCAATGTACTATCAGGTTCTTCTTCATAGCAGGACTGATGAACTGGTGTACTGACACAAACGTGGGAAGCAGACATTACCTCCAGTGGGCTGACTTCTTCTTCTTCTTCCTCTCGTGGTCGGCGTACTGGCATGTTCTTGGGAGGCGACGCCATTGATGCAGCTCCTGCTTCTGGTGGACGTCTGGCAAAGAGGTCCGGGAGGCAGCGTCTTGCGGGGATCACTGCCCCGGAGAAGGAGCCCCAGCGACGGAGGGAGCCAGGAGATGACGGATCATGGCCCTGTCATTGGACCCGGTGACGAAGGGAGGCAGGAGACGGCGGATCACGGCCCCGTCGTTGGATCCGACGATGGAGGGAGCCAGGAGACGACGGATCACAGCCCCATCGATGAATCCGGCGACGGACGGAGGCAAGAGACGGCGGTGGATCCATCGCCGGCCAGTCACGGCAATGCGGGCTCCCTCGCTCCGGCTGCCGCCGTCGCTCGCTTGCCCACGACGGCTGCCTCCGGCGGAAGAAGGCGGGTTGGGTTCGGGCTGGGTCGGGGGGATTCTACGGTGGTCGGCACGTCGCGCCTATATAGGGCGGGGGAGTAACAGAATATTATTTTGTTACTAGTAATAGAATAGTCCAGCCCTATATATATGTATATATATATCACTTAGGCTTCAAGTGCGTACTTGTTAGTTAAACCTATGGTTAAAATGTGACACTAAATACGACTAGTAAGTAGTACAATAGCAGTACTAGTATACATCATTCAAATTATTCATCTTGTCCACACATTGAATTGACGTGACAACACGCTGCGCGTGAGGTGACACAAGAATCCCGGCGGCGTGTTCGGGTATTCTGGACTTCAGATTTGGAGTACCACTTATCTGTCGAAATCTTTCATCATTCACTTAAAACAGTCGATTGATCATACATTGAGTACCATATAACTGGAATTAACCGATGCAAGTCGAAGAAGGATTGGCCAGTGCTGCCGGCTGGCGTCAAGTTCGATCCCACGGATCAGGAGCTGATCGAGCACCTTGAGGCCAAAGTGAGTGATGAAAGTGTATAAAATGGGTTGTAATAAATTACTTAAGAATTAGCAAATGGGGTGCAAATTATAAAAAAAAAGCAAATGGGCTCCATGTTGTCTGCCACAGATTTGGAGGCTGACTTGTGGGCCTACTAAGTTCATGCGTACACAAGGTTTATCAAAAAAGAAACTTAGTCAACAATCGACTCTACCAGCGTCAGATCGTTAGATGTCAATCTAACGACAATCGTGCTTCTTCAGTATCTGATCTTCCTGCCCCAGCCGCCCAAACCAGCGCCGGCGGAACCGCCTGCTCCCGCCTCCCGTGGCTGGCTGTGCTGCCGGGCAGGCCTCACGGCCTCATCGTATACTCGCATCCCTGGACTGTCTATCCCTCTACTCACCCACACCTCATGTTATTTTCCGGCGACGGCAACCGAACCAGTCAACCCTCGTACTCTCCACCACGTGGACAGCCACTGCCGTGTCTTCCCCGGCTCCATGTCGTTCCCTTCGTAGGCCTCGCCATCGTCCACCGCCCTGGTGCTCTCGGCGCGGCGTGGTCAACATGGTCAACGAATGACATCCATCGGAAGTGGATTGTACGTGGAGAGGCTGACAGCTGGGTCCACGGCCGCACACAAGGAAATGCCTCCTTATTACGCACAAAATAATGGTTCATCCACCTGGCATCTGGGACCTGCCGGAAGGGCGTCTGTATTTCGTGAAAAAAACGTTCCCTCCGCTGACAGGTCGGACCCACCAACTATATCTTCGCACGCAAGGAAGTGCCTCCTTATTGCGCACAAAAAAATGAATATCCCCCTGCCAGCTGGGACCCACCACAGTGGGAGGCTGACTTGTGGGCCTACTAAGCTGACGAGGACGGAGGGCTTTGTCAACTTAGTCAATTTGTTGGATTTTATATTGATATACATTTATTTTTAAAATCAGTTTGAATGTGACTCAAAATTTTGGGATTAAAAACAGTTTGGACCGCACCGAAATATGCAAAATTTCGTATAATTTTTTAACCGTGGCCACAATATCGGCTGTAATGCTAACAAAAAGAATATAGGCTCCAAAAAAAACCTTAAGAATTAGCAAATGGGCTGTAAATTATTAGAAATAATGGCAGATGGGCTGTATGATGTTTTCCACAGATTTGAGGCTTTCCTAAACAAAGGTTGACGCACAAGCAGTGACTATTGGATGTCCATCCAACGGCCGTCGTGCTTCTTCAATCTCTGCTCTTCCTACTTCAGCCACTCAAACAAACGCTGGTGGGACTACCTGCTCCCTCCTCCTCGCGGCCGGCTATGCTGCCGTGCAGGCCTTACCGCGGCACCGTACTCCCATCGCTGGCCTATCCATCCCTCTACTCACCCACACCTGCTGTTATTCTCTGGTGACGGCAGGCGAACCAGTAAACCCTCGTATAGTCATACTCCCCTTCGCGTGGGAAACAACTGCCGAGTCTTCCCTGCCTTTGTGTCGTTCCCTTCCTAGGCCTCGCCGTCATCCACCGCCCTGGTGCTCTCGGCGCGGCCTGGTCAATGTGGTCAACGACCGACATGCATCTGAAGTGGACTGTACGTGGAGAGACTGACAGCTGGGTCCACGGCCGCACGCAAGGAAATGCCTCATTATTACACGCAAAATAATGATTCCTCCACCTGTCATTTGGGACCCACCGAAAGGGCCTCCGTATTTCGTGAAAAAAATGTTACCGCCGCTGACAGCTTGGACCCACCAGCTATATCTTCGCACGCAAGGAAGTGCCTCCTTATTACGCACACAAAAATGAATACCCCCTGCTAGCTGGGACCCAGTATAGTTGCAGGCTGACTTGTGGGCCTACTAAGTTGACAGGGACAGAGGGCTTTGTCAACTTAGTCAATATGCATGATTCTAGATCCAGTGACCGTACGATGTCCATCCAATGGCCGTAGTGCTTCTTCAACCTCTAGTCTTCTTGCTCCAGCCGCCCAAACCAGTGCCGGTCGTGCCTCATACTCCTGCCTCCCTTGGCCGGCTGCGATGCGGCGGAGGCCTCACCGCCCCTACTACTCCCACCGCTGGCCAGGCCATCCCTCTACTCACCCACACCCCCTGTTATTCTACGGCAATAGCAGCCTCACACCGCAACGGACCAATGAAGCCTCACACTCCTCTACGTGTGGGCATCCACTACCGCGTCTTCCCCGGCTGAAAGCACAAGTGCTCCCTAGGTGGTTTTGGTAATTGATGACAACATATCTCTTGTTGGACTAATGTTTCTATCTAGTATGTTTCAGATAAGTTCAAAAATGGAGTGGCATGGACTAAAGGTTGTGGGAACTCCTTCAAGATGCTAGGGACAAAGGATTGGCTAA
Organism: Triticum urartu; assembly: GCF_056163025.1. Taxonomy (NCBI): domain Eukaryota; kingdom Viridiplantae; phylum Streptophyta; class Magnoliopsida; order Poales; family Poaceae; genus Triticum; species Triticum urartu. The sequence continues at coordinate 203,659,865 of NC_141875.1, read as the reverse complement.
AGCTTCAAGCTCAAGACTCTTCATTTTACATTTTAGTGATCCAAGATCACATTGAGTCCATAGGAAAAGCCAATACTATCAAGGAGGGATGAGGTGTTGCTTAATGAGCCTCTTGCTTCATGTGCTTAATGATATGCTCCAAAATCCTCAGCTACTTTCCCACTTCCACATATGACCTAAACCCAAAGCCAAACTCGGACCTACCGATTATTACTATCCGGCGCCATCGAGTTTCACCTGCCATAGCCACTGCCAGAAACCCTAATCAGCTCGATCTCACCGATGGGATCTCGGTCTCACCGAGATGGGCTTGCAAACTCTCTGTTACCTATTGCAATATTTTCGGTCCCACCGAGATATGCAATCGGCCCCACCGAGTTTGCTTGGCCAACTCTTTGTTTCACTTATTACCCAAATCGGTCCCACCGAGTTTGAGTAATCGGTCAAACCGAGTTTTGGATTTTCCCTAACCCTAGCACATCGGTCCCACCGAGTTGATCCAGTCGGTCCCACCGAAATCTCTAACGGTCACTAGGTTTACTATTTCGGTCCGACCGAGTCTGTCGATTCGGTCCCACCGAGATTGGAAAACCGTGTGTAACGGTTGGATTTTGTGTGGAGGCTATATATACCCCTCCACCTCCTCTTCATTCAAAGAGAGAGCCATCAGACTAAGCCTACACTTCCAGCATCCTATTTCTGAGATAGAACTACCTACTCATGTGTTGAGGCCAAGATATTCCATTCCTACCATATGAATCTTGATCTCTAGCTTTCCCCAAGTTGCTTTCCACTCAAACCTTCTTTCCACCAGATCCAAATCCTATGAGAGAGAGTTGAGTTTTGGGGAGACTATCATTTGAAGCACAAGAGCAAGGAGTTCATTACCTACACACCATTTGTTACTTCTTGGAGAGTGGTGTCTCCTAGATTGGCTAGGTGTTACTTGGGAGCCTCCGACAAGATTGTGGAGTTGAACCAAGGAGTTTGTAAGGGCAAGGAGATCGCCTACTTCGTGAAGATCTACCGCTAGTGAGGCAAGTCCTTCGTGGGCGATGGCCATGGTGGGATAGACAAGGTTGCTTCTTCGTGGACCCTTTGTGGGTGGTTGCTTCTTCGTGGACCCTTCTTGGGTGGAGCCCTTCATGGACTCGCGCAACCGTTACCCTTTGTGGGTGGAGCCCTCCATGGACTCGTGCAACCGTTACCCTTTGTGGGTGGAGCACTCCGTGGACTCGCGCAACCGTTACCCTTCGTGGGTTGAAGTCTCCATCAACGTGGATGTAGGATAGCACCACCTATCCGAACCACGGGAAAAACATCCGTGTCTCCAATTGCGTTTGAACTCTCCAAACCCTTTCCCTTACATTATTGCAAGTTGCATGCTTTACATTCCGCTGCTCATATACTCTTTGCATGCTTGCTTGATATGTATTGTGAATGTTGAAATTATGCCTAAACTCCACCTAAACCGAAAAAGCTTAAAAATTGCAACTTTAGCATTAAGTGTCTAATTCCCCCCCCCTCTAGACACATCTACTTCAAGGTCCTACAAGTGGTATCAGAGCTTTGGTCTCCGTTGCCTTGGTTTAATCACCATTGGAGGAAGATGGATGTGTCTACCTTAGGGAGACTTAGACATAGAGTGCCTATTCTTGATGGAGAGTATTTTCATGAGTGGAAAAATGAGATGCTTGTAATCTTCAATCAATATCATTTGAACAAGTATATTGCTATCCCTTGTGCACCTCATATTGATCCTTTGCATCCTACCCTAGATGAAGATATTGACATGATTCGCAATCTTAGAACTATTGAGCTCATCATTAGAGGATTGCCCAAAAATTTGATTGCTAGTTTGCCTACTCTTAATTGTGCCTATACTATATGGAAATTTCTTGAGGAACGATTTCCCGATCATTCCTTGAAAACTTTTGATGAAATTCTCCATAAATCCATTGCCTTGAGGAAGATGAACTCTAGTGATCCTAGTTTTGGTAATTGTCTATTTGGACTTACCAATCTTAAGCATGCTAAAGGAGATGTTGGAATCATTAGTGATATCATATTCGAAGCTATAAGAATTCATAAAAGTGACCACTTTGATGATCATTTATCTAATGAATTACCCTCTCTAGGAAATGATGAGTCACAAGATCATGATGAACATGGATACTATGATAATGATGATGATAGTGACTTAGATCTTGATGATGCAATGAGACATTTTGGTCTTATGGCAAATCTTCGGGGATATGAATCAGGAGGAAAGGAATGGGTTCTTGATAGTGGATGTACTGATCATATGACCGGAGATGAAGAGATGTTGCATGAGCTTGCTGAAAATGACGGCCCTCGAAAATATGTCACCTTTGGTGATAATTCAAAGGGTAAAGTGGTTGTCCTTGGTAAGGTGGCCATCTCACATGATAGTTCCATTCAAAATGTCATGCTCGTTGAATCTCTCGGCTACAACTTACTTTCAGTATCTAGACTTGCTGATTTCGGTTTGAATATCCTATTTACTGAGGTAGATTGCCAAGTTTTTCATCGAGACAATCATAAAATGGTCTTTACAGGTATGCGTAGAGGTGACCTTTACATTGTCGATTTCTCTAAAAAGGCACAACCTAAAACTTGCTTTGTTGCTAAATCCTCAAAAGGTTGGTTGTGGCATAGACGACTAGGTCACGTTGGCATGAGAAACCTTGACAAGCTTATTAAAGGAAATCATATCCTTGGAGTTAACGATGTCATATTTGATAAGGATAGACCTTGCAGTGCCTATCAAGCAGGTAAACAGGTTGGAGGAAGACATCCCGTGAATAACATCATGACCACAAGGAGGCCGCTCGAGCTACTTCATATGGATCTTTTTGGTCCCAACGCCTACAAGAGTCTCGGTGGAAATTCTTTTGGTCTAGTTATAGTTGATGATTTTTCAAGATTTACATGGGTGTTCTTTCTTAATGACAAGTCGCAGGTCCAGAAGATCTTCAGAAACTTCGCTAGGAAGGCCCAAAATCAGTTTGACGTGAAGATCAAGAAGGTTCGGAGTGACAACGGAACGGAGTTCAAGAACGCAAATGTGGACACCTTTCTTGACGAAGAAGGGATTTCACACGAGTTCTCGGCTACGTACACACCTCAACAAAATGGAGTTGTTGAGAGGAAGAACCGGACGCTCATCGAAATGGCAAGAACGATGCTTGATGAATACAAGACGCCGAAGCACTTTTGGGCAGAAGCGGTTGAGACAGCTTGTCACGCAACAAATCGCTTATATCTTCACAAGCTACTCGGCAAGACGGCATACGAGCTTCTCACCGGTAACAAACCCCAAGTTGGATACTTTCGAGTATTCGGCTCAAAGTGCTACATTCTTGATAAGCATCATCATTCAAAGTTTGCTCCTAAATCTCATGAAGGTTTTCTACTCGGTTATGGCTCAAACTCTCACACTTACCGTGTCTACAACAATTTCACCCGAAAGGTTGAAGAGACGGTAGATGTGAAGTTTGATGAATCTAATGGCTCACAAGTAGAGCAATTGCCAATTGATGTAGGAGACAAAGACCCTTCAGAAGCAATCCAAGACTTGTCCATTGGCAAAATTCGTCCAACGGAGGTGAAGGAGAGTACTTCATCCGTCCAAGTGGAAGCTTCTACTTCACGACAAGGTGAACCAAGAATCGACACGGAAGCACCCACAAGTGGGACACACCAAGATGAAGAAGACGAGGAAATACATCAAGACGAACATCAACAACCTCCTTCTCCACCACGACAAGAGAACGACGACGTCAACAATGAAGAAGGCCAAGAAGAAGAACAAGATGAAGAAGATGTTCAACGAAGACCCAAGCAAAAGCTCTCACGAGTTCGAGCAAGAATTGCCAAAGATCATCCCGTCGAGCAAATCCTCAATGATATACAAACCGGGAGAATCACTCGCTCAAAAACTCGTTTAGCTAACTTTTGTGAAAACTATTCATTCATCTCTAGCATTGAACCTATGAAGGTTGAAGAAGCATTGGAAGATCCGGATTGGATAAACGCTATGCATGAAGAGCTATACAATTTTGAGAGAAACCAAGTTTGGACATTGGTTGAGAAGCCCGACAACAACCACAACATCATTGGTACCAAATGGGTGTTTCGCAACAAGCAAGATGAAGATGGAAAAGTGGTTCGCAACAAAGCACGTCTCATCGCCCAAGGATACACACAAGTCGAAGGTATGGACTATGGTGAGACATATGCTCCCGTTGCTAGACTTGAGTCCATTCGCATATTACTTGCCTATGCTAATCACCATAATATCACCTTGTACCAAATGGACATTAAAAGTGCTTTTCTAAATGGTGAAATAGAGGAGGAAGTTTATGTCAAACAACCTCCCGGCTTTGTCAATCCTAAGAAACCAAATCATGTTTACAAACTTCACAAAGCTCTTTATGGTCTTAAACAAGCTCCTAGAGCATGGTATAAATGCTTGACCAAGTTCCTTATTACAAGTGGTTTTGAAATTGGTAAAATTGATTCTACTCTTTTTACTAAAAGGGTTAATGGAGAACTATTTGTATGCCAAATTTATGTCGATGATATCATATTTGGTTCAACTAACCCTCTCTTTAGTGAGAAGTTTGGAAAGCTAATGTCAGAGAAGTTTGAGATGTCTATGATGAGTGAACTCAAATTCTTTCTCGGTTTGCAAATTAAGCAAACTAAGGAAGGTACATTTGTCTCTCAAACGAAGTACACCAAGGACTTATTCAAGAAGTTCAATATGCAAGAATGCAAAGGTATGTCTACATCCATGCCTACTAGTGGACATAATGATTTGACCAAAGATGGTGAACCGGTTGATCAAAAGGTTTATCGCTCTATGATTGGTTCATTGTTATACCTATGTGCTTCACGTCCCGATATTATGCTAAGTGTGTGCATGTGTGCACGATATCAAGCTGCTCCTAAAGAATGTCATCTTAAGGCTGTGAAAAGGATAGTGAGATATTTAATCCATACACCAAATTTTGGCATTTGGTATCCTAAGAGATCTTCTTTTGATCTTGTTGGCTATTCCGACTCGGATTATGCCGGAGACAAGATTGATAGAAAGTCCACTTCGGGTACTTGTCAATTTCTTGGTAGATCTCTTGTGTCTTGGTCTTCCAAGAAACAAAACTCGGTATCCTTATCCACCGCCGAAGCGGAATACATTGCCGTTGGTTCATGTTGTGCTCAATTACTTTGGATGACCCAAACTCTTAAAGATTATGGGATCTATGTGAAACATGTTCCACTACTTTGTGACAATGAAAGTGCTATCAAAATTGGTCATAATCCTGTACAACATTCTCGAACTAAGCATATTGAAGTTCGTCATCATTTCATTCGAGATCATGTTGCTAAGGGTGACATTAATCTTAAGCACGTTCGCACTGATAAGCAATTAGCGGATATATTTACTAAACCACTTGATGAGAAAGTGTTTTGCAGGTTGAGAGGAGAATTGAACATCATTGATGCTTCGAACTTGGAGTAGAAACTCCATTGGATACATGCAAGACATGAGCTTATGACTAATCCATGATATATCTCTTATGATAACTATCTTATGTCTTGGATATATTTGCACCTTGCATGTTGTCTAACCCATGTAGGTGCTTGGTTGAATCTAATTCCATGAGATTGTGACTCACTCACATCTTGAGCAATCTCTACATCACCAAGACTCTACACAATGGTGGTTGAAGACAAGGAAGCACAAAACCATTCAAACTTATCCTTTGACAAACTCTATGTTGAGCTTCATGATTGTCATTTTTGGATACACAAGTGCTCTTCCTTGCAAGAACTAACCCATGTAGGTAGATGAACTCAAACTCCAAGTGGTGCTCCCAACTCTTGATGAGCTACATCAACCTTGAGCACCCACACAAGTTCAACTACATGAGCAAGAACCACACCACCACCCAAGGTATGTTATTCCATCTTAGAGAAGCTTTACTCCAAGACATGAGTCAAATCAACTCAACAAGATGTGAATACATCAAGATGCTTAAACGAAAAATGGTAACCCCATTTTGAGCTTAAACGATGAGTATGACCTATGATCAAGTGTGCTCACTTGACTCCTAAGTCAATATACTCTAACATAGGTGACTATGTCACTGCCCAATTCTAGATGAAGTTCTCTTGTGTTCTTTTCTGAGTTATTGCATTTGTCCCTTGCATATTTGTTTCTTTATTTTTCAAACAAAAAAAACTTCATCTAGAAATTTTCACTCTTTTCTTTTTGATTTTTGTTCTGCATATTTCTGCATCAAATTCCTTGCAAATCTTTCAGCTAATTCATTGCAAATCTTTATGAGATCTTACTTGACTAGTGAGCTGAGGTGACAAGAGTTTTCTCTGTGATGAACTCAGTTTCACCGAATTGTCATTTTCGGTCCAACCGAATCCCTTCGGTACCACCGAAACATGCCACTCGGTGCCACCGATTTCGCTACAGGAAAAACAGTTTGCCACATATTCTATATTTCTTCTGATCCAGCTCCACCCAATGAATCTTGTCCTCTACAAGCATCACAGTCTTATTCACTGCTTTGTGCTGAATCTCAAGGACCAAACCTATTCGACAGATTCCAGGAAAAACCTTCATGGAAATTGATGTCAAAGGGGGAGAGAGAGATCACATCAAAGCTTATCATCGGGGAGAGAGAGATCACATCAAAAGCTTATCACCTACAAAGGAGAAAGTACTAAGGGGGAGAGAATACTCAAGGATCCCAAATATTAAGGGGGAGAAAGAAATCTCTAGGGGGAGAGAATACTCAAGGATCCCAGATGCTTGATGTTCAAGAGGAGAGATGCCACATATCTTTTTGGGGGAAAGACATGTTCATATGTACCCATTTGAACTAAGTTCTATTCATATCTTTCAGCTCTGATTTTCTGTTCCCTATCCTCTCCCAATATCCCATGTAAGATTCAGGGGGAGCAAGACACCTAAGGGAAAGAAATCAGTCAAATTCATTGCATATCTTTATTCTTGGGGACATGTTGAATCCAATGTGGTACCTTGTACTCACTCTCTACATGTCATCCCAGTCTTGGCATTCTTGTGGTTTCTTTTGTTTGCTCTGGCTAGTGGATGTACCTGTGTTATCTAACTTTGTTTGTGCAGGTTCATTCCATCCTAAGCCAACTCAAGACCACAAGGTAAGTATATGCATCAAAATCATGACTATGAGGAGTTCTTGCTTATGTACATACTGTTTGCAAGAAGGACTCATGAGCATGAAGGTATTTTCCTTGATAATCTTTTGCTCTGATGCATATGGCCAAGATACATGTAACACATTGCCTACTCTGTCATGGTTATGCTCTCACATGCCTCTATATTTCATATTTACACGAGTGCATACATGTAGGGGGAGCCTATGCTTGTTACATGTCCTTCCAAAGCTTTACTTGCTGTTCTTTATATCTTTATCTAAAGCTTTGATGTATGTTGCCATCAATTACCAAAAAGGGGGAGATTGAAAGCACAAGTGCTCCCTAGGTGGTTTTGGTAATTGATGACAACATATCTCTTATTGGACTAATGTTTCTATCTAGTATGTTTCAGATAAGTTCAAAAATGGAGTGGCATGGACTAAAGGTTGTGGGAACTCCTTCAAGATGCTAGGGACAAAGGATTGGCTAAAGCTTCAAGCTCAAGACTCTTCATTTTACATTTTAGTGATCCAAGATCACATTGAGTCCATACGAAAAGCCAATACTATCAAGGAGGGATGAGGTGTTGTTTAATGGGCCTCTTGCTTCATGTGCTTAATGATATGCTCCAAAATCCTCAGCTACTTTCCCACTTCCACATATGACCTAAACCCAAAGCCAAACTCGGACCTACCGATTATTACTATCCGGCGCCACCGAGTTTCACCTGTCATAGCCACTGCCAGAAACCCTAATCAGCTCGATCTCACCGATTGGATCTCGGTCTCACCGAGATGGGCTTGCAAACTCTCTGTTACCTATTGCAATATTTTCGGTCCCATCGAGATATGCAATCGGCCCCACCGAGTTTGCTTGGCCAACTCTTTGTTTCACTTATTACCCAAATCGGTCCCACCGAGTTTGAGTAATCGGTCAAACCGAGTTTTGGATTTTCCCTAACCCTAGCACATCGGTCCCACCGAGTTGATCCAGTCGGTCCCACCGAAATCTCTAACGGTCACTAGGTTTACTATTTCGGTCCGACCGAGTCTGTTGATTCGGTCCCACCGAGATTGGAAAACCATGTGTAACGGTTGGATTTTGTGTGGAGGCTATATATACCCCTCCACCTCCTCTTCATTCAAAGAGAGAGCCATCGGACTAAGCCTACACTTCCAGCATCCTATTTTTGAGATAGAACTACCTACTCATGTGTTGAGGCCAAGATATTCCATTCCTACCATATGAATCTTGATCTCTAGCTTTCCCCAAGTTGCTTTCCACTCAAACCTTCTTTCCACCAGATCCAAATCCTATGAGAGAGAGTTGAGTGTTGGGGAGACTATCATTTGAAGCACAAGAGCAAGGAGTTCATTACCTACACACCATTTGTTACTTCTTGGAGAGTGGTGTCTCCTAGATTGGCTAGGTGTTACTTGGGAGCCTCCGACAAGATTGTGGAGTTGAACCAAGGAGTTTGTAAGGGCAAGGAGATCGCCTACTTCGTGAAGATCTACCGCTAGTGAGGCAAGCCCTTCGTGGGCGATGGCCATGGTGGGATAGACAAGGTTGCTTCTTCGTGGACCCTTTGTGGGTGGTTGCTTCTTCGTGGACCCTTTGTGGGTGGTTGCTTCTTCGTGGACCCTTCGTGGACTCGCGCAACCGTTACCCTTTGTGGGTGGAGCCCTCCGTGGACTCGCGCAACCGTTACCCTTTGTGGGTGGAGCCCTCCGTGGACTCGCGCAACCGTTACCCTTCGTGCGTTGAAGTCTCCATCAACGTGGATGTAGGATAGCACCACCTATCCGAACCACGGGAAAAACATCCGTGTCTCCAATTGCGTTTGAAATCTCCAAACCCTTTCCCTTACATTCTTGCAAGTTGCATGCTTTACATTCCGCTGCTCACATACTCTTTGCATGCTTGCTTGATATGTATTGTGAATGTTGAAATTATGCCTAAACTCCACCTAAACCGAAAAAGCTTAAAAATTGCAACTTTAGCATTAAGTGTCTAATCCCCCCCCCTCTAGACACATCTACTTCAAGGTCCTACACCGGCTCTGCGTCCTCCCCTTCCTAGGCCTCGCCGTCGTCCACCGCCCTGGTGCTCACAGTGCGGCGTGGTCAACGTGGTCAAGGAAGGGCTTCCATCGGACGTGGACTATACATGGAGAGGCTGGCAGCTGGGTCCACGGCCACAGCAAGGAAGTGCCTCCTTATTACGCGCAAAATAATTATTCCTTTACCTGACAGCGGGGAACCACCGGACGGGCCACCCTATTTCGTGAAAAAAACGTTTCCACCTGACTGCTGGGACCCACCAGCTACATCTTCGCACACAAGGAAGTGCATTCGGCCAGAAAAACGATTCGCCCCTGACTGCTGGGACCCACCAGCTACATCTTCTCACACAAGGAAGTGCCTGACAGTCGGGACCCACCTGGTCGAAGCGTACGTAGTGTTGTCATTCTGGTCACGAACGTGTACATACATACTAGTCGACATAGAGGCGCGCACGTGTCGTAGTAGAGGCGTGCATGTAGCATGTACACGTACGTACAACGGCCAGTGTGCAAGAAAGGAAATACGGCCACATACGTACATACGAGCAGGGTCTCGAACGCCTACTCGCGCATATGTATGGCCAGGGCTCGTGTACATGGCTGGGTCGAAATGGAGAAACAGCTTCGTCGTCGTGTTCATGGGGAGCCAACTGGCTAGGTCGTAACGGAATGCGTCGTCGTGTTCATCGGGAGGGCTTGGACGGAACAGCCGATGGAAACAAGGCCTGGTGTACCGCAGAACGGAGGAAAGGGCCTTGTGTTCGACAGATCATGTTCGAAATGGGATCCTGTTCATCGGGAGGGGTCTGGCATATCGCAAAACGGAGGAAACGGACCTCCTACATTCGTAACGGGGGTCCTGTTGATCGGGAGGGGTGTGGCGTGCCACAAATTGGAGGAAACAGACTTGTGTTGGAGCACTACGATCGAAACGGGGGTCCTGTTCATCGGGAGGGGTGTGGCGTACCGCAAAATAGGACTCCACAGGATACTATTCATCTCTAGCATCGACCCCCTCCAGCCTCCACGGGCTACTGTTCATCCAACGTCAACCTCCTTAAGCCTCCACCTGCGACTGTTCATCCACGGGCTCCTGTTCATCCAGCCTCCACCGCGCGCTACTCCACCGGCTACAGTTCAACCAGCCCTCTCCACGGGCTCCTGTTCAACCACCCCTCCACGGGTTACTGTTCATCCAGCCCTCCACCGTCTATTATTCATACTGCCCTCCACGGGGTGGTCCTGTTCATCCAGCCCAACCGGCTTGATCGATCGGGGTCCTGTTCATCCAGAGGCAACACCACGGGGTCCTGTTCATCCAAACCCCCCAGCAACGCTCACTTTTCATCCAGAGGCAACACCACGGGGTCCTGTTCATCTGCCCCCACCGGGAACTGTTCATCCAAACCCCCTAGCAATGCTCACTGTTCATCCAGAGGCAGCATCGATCGGCTTCAATTAGCAGCAATAGCGAAGGAATCGCTCGATCAGGTTCAGTTAACACCCATTGATCGATCACTCGGGTTCAGTAACGCGTAGCCTATAGTGCAATCGCTCGGGTTCAATTAGAGCCCAATGCCTCACTCGGGTTCAGTTAGAGCCCAACGCCTCGCACCCACGCGCGTGCGTGTATGAGAGAAACGCGGATCGCTCGGCCCCGACCACCCACAGTAACCGGGAACACCCCGATATTTTCCTCGCCCTCGCTTCTACCATGGTTTTTTCCGTCATGGACGACCCGAAGAATGTTCATGCAGCTGCGTCTCCGGCCCCCCAGGACGAATAGCCCATTTCTGTCTTGATTTTTTTCATAGAAGTAGGACCCCACCACATCTATGATGGTACCGTGTTTTGTCACAATTATTGTCATAGAAGTGTCATAAGTATGACATAAAAAAATTCCGTTCGGCCCAAAATGTCACAGATGTGTCTTTTTTAGTGCAATATGGTTTATTTGGTGGAAGATTATATGTTCAGATCCAATATGCTATTTAATACCCCTCTGATCTTGAGCGTGCTTATCATTTGTGAGTAGTTACTTTTGTTCTTGAGGTCATGGGAGAAATCATGTTGCAAGTAATGATGTGAACTTGATATGTGTTCAATATTTTGATAGTATGTATGTTGTGATTTCCTTAGTGGTGTCATGTGAACATCGACTACATGACACTTCACTATATTTGGGCCTAAGGCAATGCATTGTGGATTAGCAATTAGATGATGGGTTGCGAGAGTGACAGATACTTAAACCCCAGTTTATGCACTATTCCGCAAGGGACCGATTGGATCAAAAATTTTAATGCTATGGTTAGAATTTATTCTTAATACTTTTCTCATAGTTGCGGATGCTTGCAGGAGGGTTAATGATAAGTAGGAGGTTTGTTCAAGTAAGAACAATACCTAAGCACCGGTCCACCCACATATCAAATTATCAAAGTACTGAACACAAATCGAACCAATATGGTGAAAGTGACTACTCCCTCCTTCCATCTATATAGGGCCTAATGCATTTTAAAACAACCTTTGACTATTGACAAGATTAATAGTACATGACATGCATAATGTGAAAATTATATCATCGAAAGCTCCTTCCACATATGAATTGGACGGTATGCTTTGTGTAAGTTGCATGTCATATTTTATTGCTCCAACATTTGGTCAAAGTTAGCCTCGAAAAATGTATTAGGCCCTATATAGATGGAAGGAGGGAGTAGATGAAATTCCCGTGTACCCTCAAGAACGCTTTTCTTAACATAAGAGACAGTTTTGGCCTGTCCTTTGCCTCAAAAGGATTGGGCTACCTTGCTGAACGTTTGTTACTACTATCGTTACTTGCTCGTTACAAGTCACCTTGCTATCAAACTACTCTGCTACTTACAATTTCAGCACTTGAAGACATTACCTTGTTGAAAACCACTTGTCATTTCCTTCTGCTCCTCGTTGGGTTCTACACTCTTACTTATCGAAAAGAGCTAAAATTGATCCCTTATACTTGTGGGTCATCAAGGCTATTTTCTGGCGTCGTTGCCGGGGAGTGAAGCGCCTTTGGTAAGGAAACATTTATATAGTCTGCTGAAATTTATTGTCACTTGTTACTATGGAAAACAATCCGTTGAGGGGTTTGTTCGGGGTATCTTCACCTCGACCGGAACCACAATTAGCTACCCCTCAACCTACTGCACCTACTGAAAATATTGAATATGAAATTCCTTCGGGTATGATAGAACAACAGCTAGCTAATCCTTATGCAGGAGACGGAACCGAACATCCTGATATGCACTTGATATATGTAGAACAAATTTGTGGATTGTTCAAGCTTGCAGGTTTACCTGGAGATGAAGTCATGAAAAAGGTTTTCCCTTTATCTTTGAAGGGAAAAGCATTGGCATGGTATAGGCTATGCGATGATATTGTATCTTGGAATTGGAATCGTTTGAAATTGGAGTTCCACCAAAAAAATTATCCTATGCATCTAGTTCATCGTGATCAGAATTATATATATAATTTTTGGCCTCGTGAAGGAGAAAGTATCGCTCTAGCTTGGGGGAGGCTTATCTCAATGTTACATTCATGCCCCAATCATGAGCTCTCAAGAGAAATTATTATCCAGAACTTTTATGCTCGGCTTTCTCATAATGATCAAACCATGCTTGATACTTCTTGTGCTGGTTCTTTTATGAAGAAGACTATTGAATTCCGGTGGGATCTTTTGGAAAGAATTAAACGCAACTCTGAAGATTGGGAACTCGATGAAGGTAAAGAGTCCGGCATTAAACTTAAGTATGATTGTGTTAAATCTTTTATAGATACCGATACTTTTCAAAAGTTTAGCACTAAATATGGACTTGACTCTGAGATAGTAGCCTCCTTTTGTGAATCATTTGCTACTCATGTTGATCTCCTTAAAGAGAAGTGGTTTAAGTACCACCCACATATTAAATAAGAAATTAAAGAACCGGTACCAGTTAAAGAAGAAACTATACTTTACAATGTTGATCCAGTTGTTCCTTGTGCTTATATTGAGAAACCACCTTTCCATGTTAGGATAAAGGAACATGCTAAAGTTTCAATTGTGGTCAACAAAAGCTATATTATGTCCGGGAAACGACACCTATCGGATCACTGGGGTCCCTTTTTGCTACGATTGGCGGGCGCGAGGTTGTGCAAAGAGTGGGTCTAGAAGCCAGCACGAGGATCGTTTACCCAGGTACGGGCCGCGAGGATGCGTAATACCCTAGTCCTGCTTTGGTGTATATTTGAGTGTTATTGAGATCTTGAACTAGCTACGATGCGCGCGTCATCCAAAAAATCCGAATCCTCCTCCAGTACGCCTCGGGCCTCCTTCCTTTTATAGTCAAAAGGGGCTGCCACAGTGGCACACAGGAGGTGGAAAGGTATACAGTAACCGAGTCTATCTTCTGGCACCTTGCACAAATACATTTAATGCGCTACCGACATGCCCTTCTTGCTTTATCGGGGACGACAAGGAAGCCCGTCCCAGCTGTCGCCGCCTCGCCTGGGCTTGACGCATGTCTGAACTGACGAGGCGTGTAGTGCCACGTTGGCTGCCTGCTAAGTTGGTGTGGAGGCTGAATCTTCACGAAGATCTGCATGCCACCACGCAGGTGCTTGTCGAGTCGGCCTTGAGGCTGATCTGCATGCCACCATGCAGGTGCTTGTCGAGTCGGCCTAGAGGCCGCACGTCGCCATGCAGGCGCCTGCCCAGCTGGTGGGCTGGCAGCTGCATGGGAACGGCGGTGGAGTCTTGGCTGACGTGGGCCTGGCTGCGGCCCCGCGGATGTTTTCGGCAAGAGTCTTGTCGGGGCCCCGGCAAGGATCTTGCCGCGGCATCTTGGTCGTCCCCGGCAAGGATCTTGCCGGGGGTCTCGTGGGTATCCTTGGCAAGGATCTTGCCGAGGATCGTCGTCTTCTGGTCATCATCTGGTCTTGTGTGCTTCTGGTTTCCACAAAGATTTGCATCCCACCATGCAGGCAATTCCCGAGCCTTGGTTTCAACATTGTCGATGGCGTCGGAACTCTCAGGCTCAAGGGTGGCTGCGATGTTGGTGTTGGGCAAGTTGCCCCGGCAAGGTTCTTGCCGGGGTTGCGGAGACCGCCCCAGCAAGGGCCTTGCCGTGGAAGTCTACCTCGCCCCTCTGCTCTTCGTGTTTCTGGCTTGGCGTTGTTCTGGTTGTCTTGTGACGTTGCTTCCTTCCTCAGCCCCGCTAGGTGCGGCCGCAGGCGCGACTCCAACTGCCCACGCACAAGTAAAGGGGTACAAAATAGGACCCCACCTTTTGTGCACCAATAGGAGCCCCCGGGCCTGGACCATACATAAGAGCGACGCGTTGTTGGGCTAGGCCCAAAACGGTGCGCGGGCATGCGGGGCCGAGTTTTACTACTGTAACTCCCTCGCCCGTCGCATTTCCCCACGACCCGCGTTGAACGCGTGATGTGGGGGTCGTGCATGGCGTGGGGGTCATGCGTGGGGTGGTTGCTGCCCTCATGCGTTACATCGCAGTGAATGGTAAAGAGGCGGCCCGCGCGTTCCCCATAAAAGGGAGGAAAACGCAGGGGCACGGCTCATTTACTAGGTGGACTCGGGTCGCGGCCTTCAAGGTGACCGCGCCCCATGGTCACGGGGTGGAATGCGGTCGCTTCAGCCACCCTCTTGATTCCGGTTCGCTTGCCACGTGTCCTTCATACCCCGAGGAGGATAGGTGGTGGACACGGAGGGCACATGCCATAATGTGGAGGCGGGAAACTGGGTCGTCGCTGATTGGAGCAGCGGGTCGATCCTGATTCCATGCGCCCCTTGGCGGCCAGATTGGTCGAGCGGGGTAGCCATGCCTCGGCCCCACCCCTTTATAAGAAGAAAGGGAGGGGGGCGGCGTCCTTCGATCCTTCAGCGCTCATCGCCTCCGCGTCGACTCCTTTCTTCCCTTCATCATGGCGAGAGGGCGTGCTGGTGCTCCAATGGCGGCAACGAGGGCCTCCGCTCGACAACGTGTCATTCCTTCCCAAGAGCACGTGGTAGCGGAGCCAGCTGCGAGAGTAAGGGGGAGGGGGCGAGGCCGAGGGCGCCATGGCGCTCGGGGAGGAGGAGGACGGGGCGGCGCATCGGCTTCGCCTCTGCCTGTGGCCCCTCCTCCAATGGAGGGCCATGTCAGAGACCAGCCCTGCGAGTTCTACATCAGGCTGCGCTGGCCAGTGCGCGGCTGTCTTTGTCTCCCGACTCCGTTCACTCGGGATATGGAGCTTGACCCGCCTTAGGCCTTGAGGCTGCACATGTGGGGCTGTGGGAATGGCAGCATGCGGGTCGACATCCACTTCCCAGCCCCTCACATTATTTATCTCCGCCGTGGGTGGAAGACCTTCGCCCATGCCCATAGCCTGTCGGAGGGGCCCGTCCTCCAATTCAAATTTATGGAGGACGGCCTTCTCTCCGTCAAGGTCTTCGGGCTCATGGGAACTCGCTTGAGGTGTTGAGCGGAGACCTCCTTTGACGGCGAACCCTCCTCCTCGAGCGGGAGTGACGAGGAGTACAGCGACATCGACGATGAGGGCGTCAAGCGGGAGGATGTTTAATCTGACTCTGACTCACCGCGCCGCCCCCTCCCTCGGCCCCGCGCCCTGCCGAGGGTTTTACTCGTCAAGCTCTCCATCGGCGCGTTCCCCGCCGCTTCCTTTTTGTCTTCACCTGCCGCACCTGGAAGGGAAAGGGCAAGAACGGAGATCACGGGGAACCTTTCTTCTTTAAATTGTAGGTGCTTTCCAAATATTAATTTCTATATAATGTAATCTCTCGAGCCCATGCTTGTATCCTGTAACCCTTGCACTTGCATCAACATATTAATGAAAAAGTCTAGTCCTGCCGGTAACTTGTGCACGTGTACGTTCGTGCGGAGGCGAAATTCCCTCTTAGTTTAAATAAACGGGTCCTTCTAGCAAGCCACCTTGCCGGCGCCCCTTGCGCCTGTCGGAGAATCACATGTGCCGGGTTATAGACAAAAGGGCCTAGCCCCCCGTCCACCTCTTTTTGACAAGGGGCACCATGACCATTCTGCCCGAATCAGCGTTCGAGTCCGAAATGGGAGCCCCCGAGTCCTTAAAGACGAGTGGCGATGTTTTCTAATGCACAAGTCACGGGTTATGAATACTAATGGGCAAGCGGTAAACTTTATTTGTTTGGTTTGCTGAGGATTGCCTTGCCGGGCGATCTTCTCAACTTCTTGCCAGAGCCGGGTCCTTGGCGGGATCGCGCGTCTTTTCAGTGACTAGAAAGAAGTGAGGTCAAAAGCACGGAATTTCGGTGGTTCACTCACATTTACTGGAATCAAAAAGCAGTACAGTACCCTGGACAAGCATGCATATACGTATATACACAAACATGGAAATCGATAGGAAACTATACATACTACGGGATTCCTCTTCCCCAACTGTGCACAGGGTCTGCGCCTGGCTCCGTACATAGGGTTACATGCTTCAGCGACAAGGCTAGTACGAAACGGGGGTTGCCGGGGCTCCCGACAACCGCGCCTTAGGGGTAAAACTTGCGAAGATGTTTGATATCCCAGGAGTTGCTCACCAGAATGCCATCTTCGGTCTCCAGGCGGACTGCGCCAGGCATAGTGACTTGTATTACTCGATAAGGGCCTTCCCACTTCAGCGTCAACTTGTTTGGATTCTTGGGGGATTGGATCCACTGAAGAACAAGATCGCCTTCCTCAAGGCTTCGGGCGTGAACCTTGCAGCTATGATAGCGGCGCAAGGCTTGCTGGTAGCGAGCGGCTCGCACAGCAGCCCGAAGGCTACCTTCCTCAAGGAGCGTCGCATCATCTTGGTGCAACTGCTCTTGCCCAAGCTCATCATAAGCGAGCCCTCGAGGTGACCCGTATATGAGTTCAGTGGGGAGAACTGCTTCTGCCCCATATACCAGGGCAAAGGGTGTCTAGCCAGTGGCTCGATTTGGCGTCATCCTGATTGACCAAAGAACCGTTGGCAACTCATCAATCCAGCGCCTTCCGCACTTGTGTAGCTTGTCAAAAGTCCTGGTCTTGAGGCCCCGCAGCACTTCTGCATTCGCCCTTTGTAACGCCCTCGATGCGGCTATATCTCCCACGTGTCGAAGCACGACTTAGAGGCATAACCGCATTGAAAGCAATGTCGCAAGTGAGGTAATCTTCTGAACAACCCATGTAATACATAAGGGAAAGAGATAACATAATTGTCTTACACTCGGCACGTCACACAAATAGCATAAATAACATTACATTCATCCAATTACACTCAAGGTCCGACTACAAAACCAAAATAAAGATAAACCCCAAATGCAACATAGTCCCTGATCGCCCCAACTGGGCACCACTACTGATCATCTGGGAAAGACACGTAGTATCATCCTGAGTCCTCATCCAACTCCCACTTGAGCTCAGTTGAATCTCCTAGAATGGCATCATCGGTCCCTGCATCTGGTTTTGGAAGTAATCTGTGAGTCACGGGGACTCAGCAATCTCACACCCTCACAATCAAGACTATTTAATCTTATAGGAAGGATAAAAGTATGAGGTGGAGCTGTAGTAAGCAACTAGCATATATGGTGGCCAACATACGCAAAAGAGAGCGAGAAGAGAAGGCAAAGGCACGATCGATGAACTACGATCAAGAAGTGATCCTAGAACAACCTACAATCAAACATAACACAAGACCGTGTTCTCTTCCTGGACTTCGCCGAAAAGAGACCATCATGGCCACACACTCTTTTGATTCACTTTAATTAAGTTAAGGTTTAAGGTTTTCTACAACCGGACATTAACAAATTGCCATCTACCCATAACCGCGGACACGGCTTTCGAAAGATCAAATCCCTGCAGGGGAGTCCCAACATAGCCCATCACAAGCTCTCACGGTCAACGAAGGATATTCCTTCTCCCATGACAATCCGATCAGACTCGGCATCTCGGTTACAAGACATCTCGACAATGGTAAAACAAGTCCAGCAACACTGCCCGAATGTGCCGACAAATCCCGATAGGAGATGCACATATCTCGTTCTCAGGGCACACTCAGATAGGTCAAGCTACGAGTAAAACCAACCCTCGAGTTGCCCCGAGGTGGCCCCGCAGGCTGCCCAGTTCAGACCAACACTCAGAGGAGCACTAGCCCACGGGGGTTTAATAAAGATGACCCTCGGGCTCCGGAAACCCAAGGGAAAAAGAGGCTAGGTGGCGAATGGTAAAACCAATGTTGGGCATTGCTGGAGGAGTTTTATTCAAGGCGAACTATCAAGGGGTTCCCATTATGACCCAACCGTGTAAGGAACGCAAAATCCGGGAACATAACACCGGTATGACGGAAACTAGGGCGGCAAGAGTGGAACAAAACACTAGGCATAAGGCCGAGCCTTCCACCCTTTACCAAGTATATAGGTGCATTAAGATAAAGAAGATATAATAATGATATCCCAACAATAAACATGTTCCAAACAAGGAACAAACTCCAATCTTCACCTGCAACTAGCAATGTTATAAGAGGGGCTGAGCAAAGCGGTAATATAGCCAAACAACGGTTTGCTAAGACATGGTGGGTTAGAGGTTTGACATGGTAATATGGGAGGCATGATAAGCAAGTGGTAGGTATCGTAGCATAGGCATAGCAAAAGAGCGAGCATCTAGCAAGCAAAGATAGAAGTGATTTCGAGGGTGTGGTCATCTTGCCTGCAAAGTTCTCTGAGTTGACTTGATCCTCGTAAGCGTACTCAACGGGCTCCTCGATCATGTACTTGTCTCCCGGCTCTACCAAAACAAGAACAACAAGTAAAGGGAGACACAATCAACCACGTGCAATGCACAAACAACATGATGCAAAACATGTCATGATATGCAGGATGTGATATGTGATGCATATGCATGATTCGGAAAGGAGTGATTGAACCTGACCTCAACTTGGAAAACCAAGATTGCCACTGGAAAGAGGAGTTGATTTCGGTTGAAATCGATATAAAGATCACCGGAATCGGATGCACGGATTGGAAATGACAAGCAAAACAAACATGGCACCGGTCTGTGATTAACAGCACGAGACCATCTAAATGCATCATAACCAACAAGCTACAGCACTCCAACATGACAACAAAATACATGGCAGGGATCCACTCATGATGCTTGACAAAAGATGAACACTGAGCTACGGCTAATTCACTCAATAACAGGTTCAAACAAGCATGACAAAAGTGCAAAAGATATCAGGTATCAGACTTGGTGAAATTAACATCAAGTCACGAATTTAACATCAGGAAGCAATGTTTAGAGCATGAAAACTACATGCTACATGAACATATCATGCCAAATCAAGGCATGGTATGAAGCTACTCAAAGCATACAACAAAAGTCCCTTACTGACCATAAGCCAAAAGGGATCAGAAAATACAATGGCAACCATGTGAACATAGCAATTATCGTTAACAGATTCAGACTTAGTGATATTTCAGGACATGGCAAAAACAGATTCATGTTGGCATGTTAACAAGCTTGATTAACTCCCTACATAGAATATCATGGCATGAAATAAATCTAGCATGGAGTAGGCATGAAAATGAAGCTAACCATGTGCCAAACCACCTCATAGCATGTTTGAAATAAATCACACAAAAATGCCAAAACAACACCATGATGTAAAATGACATGTATGCAAACTTGCTTAAATGCATAAAATAATGCCACCACTAGATTGGTGGGATTTTTCTACCCCCAAAACATATATAATATGTCTAGGTTGCTATAGAAAAAACATCACAAATGCTATAAGTGAAAAACTGCCCTAAAAGGGAATATGACAGAATTGGCAATTTCCATATTTGGAATGTCCAGATCTGGACTTGCCTGAAAAGGAAAGCTAGCATATTCTTCAATGGAAATCGCTGGAATAAAAGATTAATAAAGGAAAAGAAATAGATACGAGGGATGTGAGAGTATGACATGTGGGCCTGCGAGTGTGTGTGGATGACAGTGGGACCAAGACATCATAGTCATAGTGAAAATAAAAGGCCACCACTAAAAACATGGAACCTGGGACTCGAACCCAGGTCTCCTAGGTAGGAAAGAGGCATGCTAACCAGTGCGCTAGAGGTGGGTGTGTGTACTAAGAGAGGCGCCTAGCTCCTTTTGAACCAGGGCCAGAAGGCCGAGCCTTTGGCCGTGGCAACACAGAAATCACCGGCGCCGGCGGCGACGAGCTAGGAGGCGTGGCTCACTGAGCAGAACAATGGCGGGCGTGCGGGAACCTGTGGGGACTCCAGCGAGCGAGTGGAGGTGGCTCGCGAGTGTGCAAGCACTCGGGCACGACCTCACGCTCGGCTCGGGGCCATGATGAGGCACGGTAAGCAGGGAAGAAAAGGCCCACGGCAAGGAGCGTTTGCGTGCGGATGAGTGCGCGAGTGCGTGCCCTAATGCAGGGAAGCAGTGCGGCGAGACGATCCGGGGCGGAGGGCATGGACATGCTAGAGAAGCAACATCAACTACAATAAAGCTACTGGTCTCGCCGGAGCACCGAGAACACGGGAAAAACATGGAAGGAGCGGCGCCTTCGGTGAACTAGACGGCACGAGAAGGATCAGGGACGGAAGGGAGGTTACCTAGCTCACATAGGACAAGAATACGAGGCCGGGGACTTGACGGAGACAACGCGAGGCAGTACTGAACTTGGCGGGGCTTCGGGTCCGAGAAGTAGATGCAACAAAAGAAGAAGACGGGGTCGGGGAGGTCGATCCAGGGGCCGTGGCGTCGCGTGCAACAAGGAAGGGGACGGAGAGGAACTTGACGGCCCTCTCCACGGCAATAGGAGGGTCAGAGGCGCGACGTGGACGGCTACCCCGAGCTCGAAGTCTTGCTCTCTCGGGTCATGGTGGGCAGGGCGACGGCGAGGCGCGTGGAGACCTACCTGGCGGCGGCGAGGGCAAGAGAGGGACGGAAGTGGACGAGGGGAACTAGGGCTAGGTCTAGGACACCAAATATAGGGGCTAGGGGCGCCGGACGGCCGTCAAATCAACGAGCTCCTCGACGTGGCGCGTCTGGATGAGCTGCCGTACAGGGGAGACGACGCTCCTGTCGCTAGCGGGCTAGATGGGCTGCTGCTGCTGCGCGAGTTGGCTGCAGTGAACAGGTAAGATAGGTGGACTGCGCTGGGCTACGGATGGCTGGGCCGGGTGTGAGAAAAGGCCCAAGTGGCTATGCTGGGAAGGCCCTGCTCCTGCTGCTTTCTTTTCCATTTCTTCAGACAGAAATACAAAAAGGAAAAAGCAGGGGAAAAAGGAGAGGAGCTAGAGAAATATAAAAATATTATCATGATCCTAAAAATGTTCTCTATTTAATAAAAGTGGTTTGGAGATTTTTAAAGGAAGTAAAATAATTCAAGTTTGGTTTAAATTCAAACTTGCACCATTTTAAACCCTAACCAAAACAATTCCAATAGAGATGAAATTTGACAGAGAGGCTATGTATATGGTTTTATAAAATTTGTGAAAAGATGAACATTTATGGTGGAGGCAAAATGGCACTTGCAAAGAATGGAAGAAAAGGGAAGGAAGGAGAAGTGATGGTGCAATGGTTTGAGAGGGTGACAAGGGTAATGCATATGATGCTCATGGCAACAACATGAATGATCAAATGCAACATGGCAAGCACAAAGCTAAACTAGATATGACCAAGATGCAACATAAGATGGCATAGAGAAATATGATAAGCAAAGAAAAGACAAAGCAAACCCAAAATGAAACCCACAAAGAGGAAAACCATATGGTACTGAACATGACAAGGCTGAATACATTGCCAAACTTGGAAGTTTTACATCTGGGGTGTTACACCCTTTCAGCCCGGCCGTTACTTCTGGGATGGGCAACAGAAGCAAAACAGACCTTGCTGCCGAGGTCTTGAATGTACTGCATGAAGGCACGGCTCGTGAACTGCGTGCCGTTGTCGGTGATGACTCTGTTCGGCACACTGAAACGGTAGACTAGTCCCTTGAAGAACTTGACAGTTGACTGTTCTGTTACCTTTCTCACTGGCTCCACTTCCGACCACTTTGTGAACTTGTCGATCGCGACGTACAAGTACTCAAAGCCCCTGTAGCACGGGGAAAGGGGCCCAGTATGTCGAGCCCCCATACCGAAAAAGGCTAGGAAAGAGGGATTGTCTGAAGAGCTTGGGCAGGTTGATGAAGCTTCTTTGAATGGCACTGGCACGCTTCACACTTGGTTACTAGTGTAGTTGCATCCTGGAGGGCAGTGGGCCAGAAGAAACCTTGCCCGAACGCTTTGCCGGCAAGAGCCATTGAACCTATGTGGGAGCCACACATGCCTCCATGTATCTCTGCCAACAGGCTCAGTCCCTCCTCTCGAGGAATGCACTTCAATTTCACACCGTTCGGTCTTCTCCTATAGAGGGCATCATCCACTAACTGGTGCATGCTGGACAGGCGGTCTACTTTCTCTGCTTCTTCCCGCTCCTCGGGAAGCTCTCCTGTTTGGAGGAAACGGACGGTGGGCTGCACCCATGCCGGAGCCTGGGGCTTGATGGCAAGGACTAAAGGCTCATCTTCGGCCATAAGGGCAACTTCTTCTACGTCCAGGGCGTGAGGTCCTGCCGAGGGTTGCTACCCTCCGGCAAGCTTTGGACTCCCGGCAACGTCCTTGCCGGCGGCTCCTGGGAGCTCAGCGGGAAAGTACTTGCCGGGGCCCGCCTTCCTTTGTTTGTTCTATCCTGCTGATGGTTCAATGGATGGGTGCGTTAGCTGAAGCACAAAGGTACCTGGTTCCACAGGGAACTTGAGGGCAACACGCTTTGACAAGTCATTAGTAATGCCGTTCTCCTCTCGGGGAACATGCTCTGCTTGTAATCCGTCAAAGTGCTCTTCCACCTTCCTCACTTCATCCACATAGGCCTCAATCAACAGGCTCTGGTAGTCTTTGTTTACTTGCTTGACGACGAGTTGCGAATCACCTCTGACAATGAGCTTTCTAATTCCAAGGTCTGCCGCGATCCTGAGACTGGCCAACAACCCCTCGTACTCCGCTGTGTTGTTTGTTGATTTTTCTGGGGAAAGTGCATCTGGATTACGTACTTGAGGTGCTCTCCAGTGGGCGCGACAAGCAATACGCCGGCACCAACACCTTGGAGTGAGAAAGCTCCATCAAAGTACATAATCCACTCACTACTCGTCTCCTTGCTGGGAAGGGTGGTCTCTTGAATCTCCTCATCGGGCATTGCGGTCCATTATGCTATGAACTCTACTAGGGCTCGGCTCTTAATTGTTGAAGTACTTTCAAACCTGAGGCCAAAGCTTGACAGCTCCAACGCCCACTCCACAATCCTCCCAGTCGCATCTGGGTTGTGTAAGATTCGTTGCAACGGGAGGCGCGTGATGACATTGATTTCACGTGCTTGGAAATAGTGGCGCAACTTTCTCGAGGCCATGAGGAGGCTGAAAAGTAACTTCTGCATACCAGAATATCTTAACCTAGCCCCATGCAAGAGGGAACTGACGAAATAGACTGGGTGCTGCACCATCTTCTTCTTATGTCCTACTTTGCTCATCTGCTCAGACTCCGCCTTGCTGGGATCTGGTCTCGCCGGGGGTTCTGTCTTGCCGGCCTCAGACCCTGCCAGGGATGGCCCCGGGCCGCTGCCCGATGGCTCCGATGCTACTACTGCCTCTTCCTCGAGGTCCCTCTGCGCCACCACCACGACACTGACCACTTTATTCATTGCTGCCAAGTATAGCAGCAACGACTCTTGCGGCTTGGGCGTGAATAGTATCGGCGTGGAGGAGAAATACCTCTTCAAATCTTGTAGTGCGGCCTCTACCTCCGGAGTCAACTTTACTGGACCCGCCTTTTTCAAAAATTTGAAAAAGGGGAGGGCGCGCTTAGCAGATTTGGAGATGAATCTACTCAGGGCGGCAATGTAGCCGGTGAGCCTACGGACGTCTTTGACCCGCTTCGGTGCCTCAATCTGCTCGATTGCCTTCATCTTGTCGGGATTTGCTTCAATTCCGCACTGAGACACAAAGAACCCAAGAAGTTTGCCAGACTGGACAGCGAACACGCACTTCTCTGGGTTGAGCTTGAGGTTGATCTTACATAGATTTGCAAATGTTTCTTCTAGGTCTTGTAGGAGTGTGGCCCTGTCCTTGGTTTTAACCACTATATCATCCATATAGGCTTCCATATTTCTATGTAGTTGGGGCTCAAAACCAATTTGGACCGCTCGGGCAAACGTCGAACCGACACTCATCAACCCGAAAGGCATCCGTATAAAACAGTATGTACCACATGGGGTGATGAACGCAGTCTTCTCTTCGTCTTCTTTCATCATGAAGATCTGGTGGTATCCTGAATAGGCATCGAGGAATGACAACATGTCACGCCCGACAGTGGAGTCTACAATCTGGTCGATGTGTGGCAAAGGGAAAGGATCCTTCGGACAAGCTTTATTGATATCTGTGTAATCAATACACAGCCTCCACTTCCCATTTGCCTTACGCACCACCACCGGATTGGCCAACCACGTGGGGTGGAGTACTCCTCTAACTAGGCCTGCCGCCTCCAACTTCCTGATCTCTTCTACGATGAACTCTTGCCGCTCCAAAGCTTGCTTCCTGACCTTTTGCTTGACGGGCCACGCATGAGGACACACAGCAAGATGGTGCTCAATCACCTCCCTGGGAACGCCAGGGATGTCCGATGTTTTCCATGCAAACACATCGACATTCGCCCACAGGAAGGTGACGAGCGCGCTTTCCTATTTGTTGTCGAGGGCGGAGCTTATGGTGAAAGCCCCGCCCTTGCCATCCTCCTTGACGGACAGCTTCTTGGTCTCTGGTGGTGCAGCTTTGGACTTGTTGCTCTTGCCGGCGGAGTTCTCTCGCACGTCCTCAACGGGAGCGCATCACTCCGAAGAGGTGCGCTTGCCGGAGTGGGTGCAAGAGGTCTCGTCGAAAGAGGTCTTGCCAGCCTTCTTCTTCCCTGGAGCTTCAGCGGCAGGGGAAAGTGTCTTCGCGGCAGCTGATGCAACTGCCTCTTGGTAAAGTTGATCGGCTCAGATGAGCGCATCTTTCTTGTTGAAAGGGACGGTGATGATGGTCAGCGGCCCTGACATCTTTAATGTGTTGTAGGCGTAGTGGGACGCCGCCATGAACTTGGCCAGCGTTGGGCGGCCAAGGATCCCAATGTATGGCAAGGGTATCTCGGCGACATCAAAGACGATCTTCTCCGTCCTATAGTTCATCTCACCTCCAAACGTAACGAGCAGCGTGATTTTACCTTTAGGCTAGCTCCTTCCCGGGTTGACCCCTTGAAACGTGCCCGTCTCTTCGAGGTCTCCATCAGGAATCTGCAGCTTCTTGATCATAGCGGGCGAGATCAAATTCAGACCGGCCCCACCGTCAACCAACACTTTCGTCACCTTGAGGTTGCGTATTTTTAGCGAGACCAACAACGGCAGACACCCGACCACAATTGTGCGATCAGGGTGATCCTCAGCGTAAAAAATGATGGACGTGCAAGACCACTTCAGGGGCTTCTAGGCATCAAACGACGGCTCTGCTGCAGCGACCTCACGCGCCCACTGCTTTAGCTAACGGTGTGAGGTGTGCAATGAGGCTCCACCGTCGATGCACATGGCCTCTGTAGCCTTCTGGAACTCGTGCTCGCTAGACTTGTCGTCCTCATCGTGATCATCATCCTCCTCTTTCTTGTCGCGGCCCCGAGCGGGTCTCTCTTGTTGGTTATCTTTGCCACGGCGACCCCCTTGGCCGCCACGCTTCTTGCCGGATCCCTCAGCACCATCCTGACCTTTCTCCTTGCCTCACCTTTCATATTCAGCCTTCTGCTTTTCAACAAGCAGCTCAACTTGTCGGCAGTTCTGGAGGTCATGGCCCTTGGTGCGGTGGATCTTGCAATACTGCTTGCCGGCAGCCGCCAGGGCCAAGCAGGCGGCGCACCCGGCAACCTCCATGCCAGGGTCGTCAGCCTTGGCCTTTTTGGTGGCTCCGTGCTCACCGGATCCCTCAACGGCAAGCACAGTCTTGCCCTTGCGCTTCCTGTTGCGGCGCCAGCCCTTCTTCATCGGAGCGGCGGTGTCTTCGTCTGTGTAGTCGGTTTCCGCACCGGCGTCCTCGCCGGGGTACTTCCTCACCTCTTTAGCTCGAGCACATCTATTGGCCAGAACATAAAGTTCAGCCACATCCTTGACCTTCTTCATCGCCAACTCCTCACGCATATTGCGGTTGCGCACATTTTGATGGAATGCACTGATAACTGCAGCAGGATGAACATCTGGGATGTTGTACTGCACTTGGCTGAACCTTTGTATGTACTTGCGCAGGTTTTCTCCTTCTTTCTGGGGGATGATGTGCAAATCACTTGCTTGGACATGAGCTTCGTGGCCTCCAGTGAAGGCGCCAACAAACTCATGACACAAATCCAACCAAGAAGAAATGGAATCCACTAGCAAGTGCATCAACCACGACATGACGTTGGGTTTGAGTGCCAACGGGAAGTAATTGGCGAGCACCTTGTCGTCACGGGCTCCAGTAGCTTGCATCGCGATGGTGTAGATGCTGAGGAACTCCGCGGGTGGGTATTTCCGTTGTACTTATTGCGAACATCAGGCTTGAACGTGCGGTGGTAGGGCCACTGGAACTGCCGCAGCTCTCGGGTAAAGGCTGGACAACCCACCTCGTAAGACAGGTCGCCGGGCCCCCCTGGCACCAGGTTGTCCATAGTAGGCCCCGCACGCCGATCTGACTGATGGCGCGACTCCCGTCGTCATTCGATGGTAGTTCAAGCGTCTTCCTGGGCTCATTCCCGAAGGACTTGACATTGGTCATGGCAGGTTCACGGGTCGGACGACGCGGTGGAAACATTGTCACCGACGTCGGGTCGACGGGCCGGTGGCTGTTGTTGTGGTCGTGGCGGGGGAGAGTGCACCATGGTCACAGTGTCTCTGGCCCTCCCGCCGCTAGCGTCCACCGGCTCGTTAGGACGCCGGTGCGAGGGTCCCGCTAGAAGTGGCTCGTCTTTGTTGGCGAAGCTGACAAGGCTTCAGATGGTGGCTCTCCACTCGTCGAGCTTCTCCACAGCGGGGGAAGTCGAGGAGTAGCTGCACGCACGCCAACGCTTCTGCTGGCATAGGTGGCGGCGAGATCTGCGTAGACCGTGATGCGCTCTGACTTCTAACTAGGTTAGAAGGGGCTCGGTCTCGGTCTCGCGGTCACGCGCGGCCTGCACCGGCGTCTGAGCATGCACGCCGGCCTGGTTTGTCCTGCGAGTGGCGCATAGGGCTATTTCCGCGGCGGTGCCCGGGGGCTCCGGCATCACGGTGTTGCTCATCGCGCGCGGCCTGGGAAGGGTGCGGCGCGGGTGCCAGCTGGGGTGCCGTAGAGGCTGCTGCGCCGCCCGCGGGCAGCACGGCTCCGCCTTCAAACCCAGCGGCGCGCGGCTCGTTGTCTCGGATTCGGACGACGCCGCTCGCCTGGCTCCGATCGCCAGAATGCCGTGGACGCTTGTGGGCCACGTCTTCGGCCCCATCCATGGGTGCCCGGCCGTCTGCTCGCGCTGGTGCGGACGGGCCAGCCCCGGACGAACTGATCGCTGTGCTCCCCTTTCTCTTGGGGGACATGGTGATGATGAAGTCGGTGTGCTAACCTTCAAACCGGATTTTCACAGCCCGCGCCCCCTACCTGGCACGCCAGAGATGTCGGGGGAAATGACACCTATGGGATCACTGGGGTCCATTTTTGCTACGGTTGGCGGGCACGAGGTTGTGCAAAGTGCGGGTCTAGAAGCTAGCATGAGGATCATTTACCCAGGTTCGAGCCGCGAGGATGCGTAATACCCTAGTCCTACTTTGGTGTGTATTTGAGTGTTCTTGAGTTCTTGAACTAGCTACGATGTGTGCGTCGTCCAAAAAATCAGAATCCTCCTCTAGTACGCCTCGGGCCTCCTTTTATAGTTAAAAGGGGCTGCCAAAGTGGCACACAGGAGGTGGAAAGGTATACAGTAATTGAATCTATCTTCTGGCACCGTAGGACAAACGCATTTAATGCGCTGCCGACGTGCCCTTCTTGCTTTATCAGGGACGGAAAGGAAGCCTGTCCCAGCTATCGCCGCCTCACCTGGCCTTGACGCACGTCCGAACTAATGAGTCATGTAGTGCCACGTTGGCTGGTTGCTGAGTTGGTGCGGTGGCTGAATCTTCACGAAGATCTGCATGCCACACCACACACGTGCTTGTCGAGTCATCCTAGAGGCCGATATACATGCCACCACGCAGGTGCTTGTTGAGTCAGCCTAGAGGTCGCACGTCGCCACGCAGGCACCTGCCCAGCTGGTGGGCTGGCAGCTGCATGGGAACGATGGTGGAGTCTTGGCAGACGTGGGCCTGGTTGCGGCCCCGCGGATGTTTTCGGCAAGAGTCTTGCCGGGGCCCCGGCAAGGGTCTTGCCGCGACATCATGGTCGTCCCGGCAAGGGTCTTTCCGGGGGTCTCGTGGGTATCCTTGGCAAGGATCTTGCCGAGGATCGTCATGTTCTGGTCATCATCTGGTCTTGTGTGCTTCTGGTTTCCACAAAGATTTGCATGCCACCATGCAGGCACTTCCCGAGCCCTGGTTTCAATGCTATCGATGGCGTCGGAACTCTCAGGCTCAAGGGTGGTTGCGATGTGGGTGTTGGGCAAGTTGCCCCGGCAAGGTTCTTGCCGGGGCTGCGGAGACCGCCCGGGCAAGGGCCTTGCCGGGGGAGTCCACCTCGCACCTCTACTCTTCGTGTTTCTGGCTTGGCGTTGTTCTGGTTGTCTTGTGACGTTGCTTCCTTCCTCTGCCCCGCTAGGTGTGGCCGCAGGCACGGCTCCAACTGCCCGCGCACAAGTAAAGGGGTACAAAATAGGACCCCTCCTTTTGTGCACCGACATATTAGAACACCTAAACCTGATAAACAAATTAAAGTAGAACCTAGTATTGTTATGGTTAAAGATCTCTTGAAAGAAGATATGGATGGGCATGTTATTTAGTTTTGTGAAGAAGTTGCTAGAATTGCCAAACCTGATAAAAAGGATAAACATAGACCTGTTGTTGGCATGCCCATTGTCTTAGTTAAAATAGGAGATCATTGTTATAATGGTTTATGTGACATAGGTTCTAGTGTGAGTGCTATTCCTTATATTTTATATTAATAAATTATGAATGACATAGCACCTGCAGAGATAGAAGACATAGATGTTACTATTAAACTTGCTAATATAGACACTATCTCACCAATTGGGATTGTTAGAGATGTTGAATTCTTGTGTGGGAAAATAAAATACCTTACTGATTTTCTTGTTCTTGGTTCCCCACAACATGACCTTTCTTGAACACCATTAATGCTAGAATAGATTGTAAGAAACAAACTGTCGGTGTTAGTTTTGGTGATGACTCTCATGAGTTTAATATTTCCAATTTTAGTAGAAAGCTTCATGAAAAAGAATTGCCTAGTAAGGATGAATTAATTGGTCTTGCTTCTATTGTTGTGCCTCCTACTGATCCACTAGAACAATATTTGCTAGACCATGAAAATGATTTACATATGCATGAAAGAAATGAAATAGATAAGTTTTTCTTCGTCCTCTGCTTAAACACAATTTGCCTATTGAATCTTTAGGAGTTCCTCCTCCACCCAAAGGTGATCCTGTGTTTGAATTAAAACAATTGCCAGACACATCTAAATATGCTTTTCTTGATGAAAAGAAGATATATCCTGTTATTATTAGTGCTAACCTTTCAGAACATGAAGAAGAAAGATTATTGAAAGTTCTAAGGAAGCACCGAGCTGCTATTGGATATACTCTTGATGATTTAAAGGGCATTAGTCCCACTCTATGTCATCACAAAATTAATATGGAACCTGTTGCTAAACCCGTGGTTGATCACCAACGTCGGTTAAATCCAAAAATGAAGGAAGTGATAAGAAGGAAATCTTAAAACTTCTGGAAGCAGGTATAATCTATCATATAGCTGATAGTAGATGGGTAAGTCCCATTCATTGTGTCCCTAAGAAAGGAGGTATAACTGTTGTTCCTAATGATAAGAATGAACTTATTCCACAAAGAATTGTTACAGGCTATAGAATGGTAATTGATTTTAGAAAATTAAACAAAACAACTAGAAAAGATCATTACCCTCTGCCTTTTCTTGATAAAATGCTTGAAAGATTGTCTAAGCACACACATTTTTGCTTCCTTGATGGATATTCTGGTTTTTCACAAATACCTGTTTCTCAACCTGATCAAGAAAAGACCACTTTTACTTGTCCCTTTGGAACATATGCTTATAGACGTATACCTTTCAGTTTATGTAATGCTCCTGCTACCTTTCAAAGATGTATGACTGCAATATTCTCTGACTTCTGTGAAAACATTGTTGAGGTTTTCATGGATGACTTCTCTGTTTACGAGAAGTCTTTTGATGATTTTTTAAGTAATCTTGATCGAGTTTTGCAGGGATGTGAACAAACAAATCTTGTCTTTAATTGGGAGAAGTGCCACTTTATGGTTAATGAAGGCATTGTCTTGGGTCATAAAATTTCTGAAAGAGGTATTGAAGTGGACCAAGCTAAGGTTGATGCAATTGAGAAAATGCCATGTCCTAAAGATATAAAAGGTATTCGTAGTTTCTTAGGTCATGCTGGTTTCTATAGGATATTTATCAAAGAATTTTCTAAAATTTCTAGGCCTCTTATGAATCTTTTGCAAAAGGATATTCCTTTAGTTTTTTATGATGATTGCTTAGAAGCCCTTGAAACACTCAACAAAGCCTTAATTTCTACACTATTGTTCAACCACCTGATTGGAACTTGAATTTTGAAATTATGTGCGATGCTAGTGATTATGCTATTGGTGTTGTTCTGGGACAAAGACTTGATAAGGAATTGAATGTTATTCATTTTGCTAGTAAAACTCTAGATAGTGCTCAAAGAAACTATGCTACTACTAAAAAAGAATTCTTAGCAGTGGTGTTTGCTTGTGATAAATTTAGATCGTATATTGTTGATTCCAAAGTAATTGTTCACACCGATCATGCTCCTATTAAATATCTTATGGAAAATAAAGATGCTAAAGCTAGAATTATTCGATGGGTTCTCTTGTTACAATAATTTGATTTACATATCAATGATAGAAAAAGGAGCTGAGAACCCCATAGTTGATAATTTATCTAGGCTTGAAAATGTGCCTGATGACCCACTACCTATTGACGATAGTTTTCCCGATGAGCAGGTAGCTGCAATAAATGTTGCTCATAATACTCCTCGGTATGCTGACTATGCTAATTACATTGTTGCTAAATATTTACCACCTATCTTTACTTACCAACAAAAGAAAAAATCTTCTACGATTTAAGACATTACTTTTGGGATGACCCACATCTTTATAAAGGAGTAGATGGTATTATTAGATGTTGTGTACCTGAGCATGAACAGGGACAAATCCTATGGAAATGTCATTCCGAAGCTTACGGAGGACATCATGACGGATATAGAAGTGCTCACAAGGTATTGCAATCTGGATTTTATTGGCCTACTCTCTTCAAGGATGCACATAAGTTCATTTTATCTTGTGATGAATGTCAAAGAATAGGTAATATCGGTAAGCGTCAAGAAATGCCTATGAATTATTCACTTTCTGTTGAACCATTTGATGTTTGGGGATTTGATTACATGGGACCTTTTCCTTCCTCTAATGGGTATACACATATTTTGGTTGTTGTTGATTATGTTACTAATTGGGTAGAAGCTATTCCAACCAGTAGTTTTGATCACAACACCTCTATTAAAATGCTGAAGGAAGTTATTTTCCCAAGGTTTGGAGTCCCTAGATATTTAACGACTGATGGTGGTTCACACTTTATTCATGGTGCTTTCCGTAAAATGCTTGCCCAGTATGATGTTAACCATATAACTGCATCACCTTATCATCCTCAGTCTAGTGGTCAAGTTGAACTTAGCAATACGGAAATAAAATTAATTTTGCAAAAGACTGTCAATAGGTCCAGGAAGAATTGGTGTAAGAAATTAGATGATGCACCTTCGGCTTATAGAGCAACATATAAAAATCCTATGGGTATGTCTCCTTATAAAATGGTTTATGGAAAAGCTTGTCATTTGCCTCTTGAGTTAGAACATAAAGCATATTGGCCAATCAAAGAGCTTAATTATGATTTCAAACTTGCTGGTGAAAAGGGGTTATTTGATATTAGCTCATTAGATGAATAGAGAACCCAAGCTTATGAAAATGCAAAATTATTCAAAGAAAAAGTTAAAAGATGGCATGACAAAAGAATCCAAGAACGTGAGTTTAAAGTCGGAGAATATGTTCTTTTGTACAACTCTCATTTCAGATTCTTTGCAGGAAAACTCCTCTCAAAATGGGAAGGCCCCTATGTTATCGAGGACATTTATCGGTCTGGAGCCATCAAAATAAATAATGCCGAAGGTACTAACCCGAAGGTTGTCAATGGTCAATGAATAAAACATTATATCTCATGTACGCCCATTAATGTTGAAAGTAATATTATCCAAACTGCGACACCGGAAGAACACATAAAAGAGTCCTTCCGGAACACTGCAGAATCATGAAAACAAGGAGGTACGTCATACGGTAAGTAAATGGACTCCGAAAAATCCGCAAAAATATCTTTTTCTCAGTTTTGGAATATCTAGAAAAATAGGGAAATAAGAAGCTACCAGGAAGCATACCCTAGTGGGCACAAGACACCAGGGCGCACCAGGCACCAGGCTTGCCTAGCGCGCCCAGGTGGGTTGTGCCCACCTGGGACACCTTCCGGAGTCCGTTTTTCTTCCGTTTGCTTGTCCCCCCAAGATAAAAAATCTATATATACTTCCCGAACCTCTTGATCACTATATCACAGAGAAATCCTCTGTTCTCTTTTCTTGCTGTTTTTCTGCCAGATCCCATGTACCATGGCCACCTCAAGCTCCTCCAAGGACAAGTTCTTCAACAACGTCATCAACCCATATCCGCGGGAGGTGGTGCAGCACCGTCAGATCATCCCGATGCATGAGGGGGTGCTTAACTTTCGTGATATGCCATGTCCCAAGGGGATGGGAACCATGGAGGCAAAACTTGAAGCTATGGAGCAAGATGTTTTTCGGTGCAAGGGAATGGTGGAGCGTGGGCTCAATGCCAATCACCTCGTGATCACGGACCTCTCTTGTGATCTCAAGGTGGATGGCAAGCCCATGAAGGACATCGTCTCCACCCTCAACGAGCAAATCAACTTGCTCCAAAGCCAGATCTATGATCTCCAAAACCAAGCCTTTGATTCTGAGGCAAGGTTTAAAGGTATGAGTTTGGCTGCTAGTTGCAGGACCCGTGAGACTCACTCCTCCTCTCATGATGGCGGACCACTTCCATGGAAATCCGAGGACAAGATCTCTTCACCACCACCTTCATCTTCACCACCAAAAGAGAATTGAGTATCGGGTATGGGCACTCCCCTTGGCTTCCGCCAAGCTTGGGGGAGGTGCCCCGGTATCGTATCATCCCACTATCTTTTTGCCTTTACTTATTTTAGTTTGATCTTTTGCTTTAGATGAATAAAAGTTTAGTCCGATCCTTTCTTCTTTGAGAGTTTGCTTAGTGATCTATCCTTGTAATCGTGTGCAAGATATATGATAAAGTTTAGTTTGAGTTTTTGCTTTCATTACTTTCATGTTGCAAATAAAAGAAAAGAAATAAGGAAGAAAAAGAGAAAGGAAATAAATCAAAAAAAGGAAATAAATCAAAAAGATCATATACTACTCTTATGGTAGGTGATGACACCACATAAGGAAAAGTACAAGTAGGAAATTTTATTAGAGATTGATAAACATAGCATTAGTCAATGATGAAACTCATGAAAGAATTAATAAGGGAAGAGAAGATTCACATATAACTATAATATCCTAGAAATCTTTTGTGATTGTGAGCCCTCATCAAAATATTATATGCCAAAATTGTTATTGGACAAGGAAGACAACTTAATGATTTATGGTTGTTTATATTCACACAGAAGTCATATTATCATGGATCCTTTAACATGCGGTGCTTGCCCCCTATCTTTTCTAGACAAAAATTCCGCACTAAGTAGAGATACTACTTGTGCATCCAAAAACCCTTAAAACCAAATCTTATTTTCAAGTGTCCACCATAACTTCCTAGGGATTGAGCAAGATCCCTCAAGTAAGTTGTCATCGGTGCAAGCAGGCAATAAAAATTGCTTCTAAAAGTGTAAGATCATTTAGTGTAAGAGAAAATTGAGCATTGCATGAACTTGAGATGGTGAAGAATAAAAGCGACAAACTGCATAATGAAGGTCGCTATCACAAGGGGCAATGCAACATGACGTTCTTTTGCACTAAGGGGTTGAGCATACAAATAAATAAGCGCATGGCAACCTCTGCTTCCCTCTACGAAGGGCATATCTTTTACTTTTATGTATTTACTTTTATGCAAAGAGTCAAAGTTTTCCTTCTATTTCTTTTTAATTTTCTCCTTTGGCAAGCATCATGTGGTGAGGAAAGATCTAGGCACATATATCCAGTTGAATATATATAGGATGAGTTATTATTGTTGACATCACCCTTGAGGTGAATACGTTGGGAGGCGAAACTATAAGCCCCTATATTTCTTTGTGTCCAGTTGACACATTTTGCTCGTGTGAACACGGTGAGTGTTAGCAATCATAGAAGACTATATGATGGTTGCGTATGTGGACTTGCCTAAAGGCTCAGATACATGACCCTTCCTAAAAAGATGATGAATTGTAGTTGCAAAGTTGACCGAGAACATAGTTTGTTGGTTTTTAATAGAGTTTTTGCATTATACTACAATACTGTGATGAATTATCACTTATCCAATAGAAGTATATGATAAAAGTTTTATGTTTAAGTTTGTTGCTGTTATAATAATGAACATGATGCTTCTATGTCTGTATTTTGTTTTTATCTACACCTCTCTCTCTCTAAGCATGTGGACATGTTTTTTGATTTCGGTTTTCGCTTGAGGACAAGCGAGGTCTAAGCTTGGGGGAGTTGATACGTCCATTTTGCATCATGTTTTATTATTGTTAATTATAATGTGTTTATCCATAATAATGCTTTTTGGAGTAATTCTAATGCCTTTTCTCTCATAATTTGCAAGGTATACACAAAGAGGGAGAAATCTGGCAGCTCGAAATCTGGACCTGGAAAAGCTACGTCAGGCCACCTATTCTGCACAACTCCAAACAAGTTGAAACTTCAAGAAACTTTTTATCAAATATATGAAGAATATTGGAGCAAATAACTACTAGAGGGGGCCCACCAGGTGGGCACAACCCACCCGGGCACGCCAGGAAGCCCAGGCCCACCTCCAGTGCCCATCTTCTGGTATATAAGTCATTTTAACCTAGAAAAAAAAATCAAGAGAGGACATTTGGGATGGAGCACCGCCGTCTCGAGGCGGAACTTGGGCAGGAGCACTTTTGCCCTCCGGCGGAGCGATTCAGCCGGGGGAACTTCTCTCCCGGAGGGGGAAATCATCATCATCATCACCAACAACTCTCCCATCTTGGGGAGGGCAATCTCCATTAACATCTTCAACAACACCATCTCCTCTCAAACCCTAGTTCATTTCTTGTGTTCAATCCTATTACCGGAATTATAGATTGGTGCTTGTGGGTGACTAGTAGTGTTGATTACATCTTATAGTTGATTACTATATGGTTCATTTGGTGGAAGATTATATGTTCAGATCCAATATGCTATTTAATACCCCTCTGATCTTGAGCATGATTATCATTTGTGAGTAGTTACTTTTGTACTTGAGGTCACGGGAGAAATCATGTTGCAAGTAATCATGTGAACTTGATATGTGTTCAATATTTTGATAGTATGTATGTTGTGATTTCCTTAGTGGTGTCATGTGAACGTAGATTACATGACACTTCACCATATTTGGGCTTAAGGGAATGCTTTATGGAGTAGCAATTAGATGATGGGTTGCGAGAGTGACAGAAGCTTAAACCCTAGTTTATGGGCTATTCCGTAAGGGACCGATTGGATCCAAAAGTTTAATGGTATGGTTAGAATTTATTCTTAATACTTTTCTCGTAGTTGCGGATGCTTGCAGGAGGGTTAATAATAAGTAGGAGGTTTGTTCAAGTAAGAACAACATGTAAGCACCGGTCCACCCACATATCAAATTATCAAAGTACCGAACACAAATCGAACCAATATGGTGAAAGTGACTAGATGAAATTCCCGTGTACCCTCAAGAACGCTTTGCTTATCATAAGAGACCGTTTTTGCCTGTCCTTTGCCTCAAAAGGATTGGGCTACCTTGCTACACTTATGTTACTACTATCGTTACTTGATCGTTACAAATTACCTTGCTATCAAACTACTCTCTACTTACAATTTTAGCACTTGCAAACATTACCTTGTTGAAAACCACTTGTCATTTCCTTCTGCTTCTCGTTGGGTTCGACACTCTTACTTATCGAAAAGAGCTACAATTGATCCGCTATACTCGTGGGTCATTAGGCATGACTATGCCGGCAACTTTGAGGATAGAATGTTAGAAGAACAATTGTGTTGAATTGACCCAGTTGATGTTATGTTAGGAGATTCTTTTGTCATGAGTTAATGGTTTTACAACACAAGTGAGTTTTTTACTTGCATAACTCCTTAGACCATGAGATTATCGAGTTCATTCATACTTGCTTTGTGAACTTTCGGGTTTGTTAAACGTCGTCTGTAACAAAGTGGCTATTACAGCGACTTGCGGGCACGAAAAAGCATGACAAGGAATTAAATAGCTCAAGATTGGGATGTGCTCCTCCGACTATGGAGAGATCTTCTTAGGGCCTTCTCAGAGTTACGGTATCCATCATCGTCTGGCAAGACACAGTGTGATTTGATCACAGGGATGCCGAAACGCGGCAATGAGAAAAAGGAACAAAACTGGTAACGAGGTAACTGGCATAGTGAACAAGTTGTTGATTTAGAAGGATGCCATTGAATCTCACGTCAGATATTTTTAACATATCACGAAGCAACATGAACAACATTTGGTAACTACAAGCTCACTCAAATATTTATTCATGTGCGTATAGGCACTACTGCAGGAAGGTCCTAAGACGACACATGTATAGGAGACCATTCGACCAAACTGTGTGCGATGCATGAATCACAAACGGTATTGTAATAAAACCGTCACCAATAAAATGAACTGTGTGCGATAGCTGATCCATCAAATACGATTCAGATAAGAGTGTGTGTCTGAAATGTGGCATACAGTTGATCCATACGAACTGTTTGGGATGAGCCGAAAAACACAAACGGTTAGCCAGGACCAGATGTGTGCGATAGACGGCATACAAGTCACTCGGATGAACTTTTTGCTCTAGGAGAATCGCACACGATGCATGGTGCGAGTACTCATGTGTGATAATTTGAACGTTACACATACGGTTCTTTATGTAAGCATGTGTGTGATAACATGTGACACCACATATGATTGTGTGCTCAGAATTATGTGCTCTAATGGGCACACAGTGTAATTAAAAGAATCGTGTGCGATAGTGATAACGATCATGCATGGTGCACTATCAGAAACATGTGTGTTTATTGGTAAACAATTTGTTTAAATGAATTGTTTGCGATGCCTAGGTGCATCACACACGATGCATGGTGCGAGTAATCGTGTGTGATGATTTAAAAGTTACACATATGATTCTGTATGTGAACATGTGTGTGAAAACATGTGACACCGCTTAAAATTGTGTGTTCTAAGGGGCACACAATGTAATTAAAAGAATTGTGTGCGATAGTGATACATCTCAAACATATCTACATTTTTGATTGTTTCATGCTATTTGATACGTTCGTTTTGCATCATGTTTTTCTATTGTTATATATATTGTTTTTGGTCATTAGCCCACTTTATGATGCAATTCTAATGCCTTTTCTCTCTTAATTTGCAAGATTTACATGGAGAGGGAGATTATCGACAGCTAGAATTCGAAACCTAAAAGAGCCAAAGCGGAGATACCTATTCTACAGAGCTCTAACTAAACTGAAACTTTACGATATATAAAAAATACCAGAGCAAAGAAATACCAATGGGGGGCCACCAGTTGCCCACAAGGCAACATGGCGCAACCACCCCCCTTGGCGCGCCCTAATGCCTTGTGGGGCCCACAGCTGGCCTCTGGTGCCCATCTGCTGCTATATGAAGGGTTTTGACATAAAAAAATAGATAAGAGGATGACTTTCGTGATGAAGTAGGGCCGTCTCGAGACGGAACTTGGGCAGGAGCACTTTTTCCCTCCAGTGGAGCGATTCCGACGGGGATACATCCCTCTGGGAGGGGGAAATCAAAGCCATCGCATCACCAATGTTCCTCTCATCATGGGAGGACCAATCTTCATTGACATCTTCACCAGAACCATATCATCTCAAACCCTAGTTCATATCTTGTATTCAATCTTTGTATCAAAACCTCAGAATGGTACCTGTGGGTTGCTAGTAGCGTTGATTACTCATTGTAATTGATGTTGTTGGTTTATTTGGTGGAAGATTATATGTTCAGATCCTTAATAATATTCAATACCCTTATGATCTTCAACGTGAATATGATTTGTGAGTACTTACTTGTGTTCTTGAGGACATGGGAGAAGTCTTGTTATAAGAAATAATGTGAAGTTGGCATTCGTTTGATATTTTGACGATATGTATGTTGTTGCTTACTTTAGTGGTGTCATGTGAACGTCGACTACATGACACTTCGCCATATGTGGGCCTAAGGGAAGGCATTGTGGAGTAATAAGTAGATGATGGGTTTCTAGAGTGACATGAGCTTAAACCCTAGTTTATGTGTTATTCTATAAGGGGTTGATTTGGATCCATATGTTTCATGCTATGGTTAGATTTATCTTAATTATTCTATCGTAGTTGCGGATGCTTGCGAGAAGGATTAATCATAAGTGGGTTGCTTTTTCAAGTAAGAACAACACCCAAGCACCGGTCCACTCACATCTAAAATTATCGATGTAATGAACACGAATCAACTAAAATTGACGAATGTGACTAGAAGGCAATTCCTATGTGTCATCGAGAGCACTTTGCTTTATATAAGAGAACATTCTGGCTTGTCCTTTGCTATAATAGGGATTGGGCCACATTGTTGCACCATTTTTACAATTGTTACTTTCTACTTGTTACAAATTATCTTGCTACAAAACTATCTATCACCGCTACTTTTAGTACTTGTAGAGAATACCTTGCTGGAAACCGCTTATCATTTCCTTCTGCTCATCGTTGGGTTCGACATTCTTACTTATTGAAAGGACTATGAAAGTGCGTTATATCGACTAGAGGGGGGTGAATAGGCGATTTTTATGAATTTTTCACTAAGGAATTTGCAGGTGAGGAAATTCCTTAGCGAAGAACTACTAGCAGCGGAATAAGTACTCAAAAGTAAACATGACAGAACACAAGCATAGTCATCATGATGAAATGAAGACAAGCACGGAGTACAGAAAGCGTAAACACAGGATAACACATGATGAAGACAAACAGACTGAAGAAATTGAACTGAGGAAATTGAGAAAGTCTTCAGTCAAAGTCTTCAAACACAGATACGAACAAGCACTCAACAAAGTTATGAGGAACTGAAAGAGTTGAGGAAATAGAACCAGTGAGCTTGGTGAAGACAATGATTTGGTAGACCAGTTCCAACTGTTGTCTCAGTTGTACATCTGGTTGGAGCGGCTAGGTATTTAAACCCGAGGACACTCAGTCCCGGACACACAGTCCTCACCGTATTCTCCTTGAACTAAGGTCACACAGACCTCGCCCAATCACTTGGTAAGTCTTCAGGTGACTTCCGAACCTTCACAAACTTGGTCACTCGGTGATCCACAATTCCTCTTGGATGCTCTAGACCATGACGCCTAACTGTCTGGAAGAAGCATAGTCTTCAAAGGTAACAAGCGTCGGATCCACACAGGATCAATCTCTTTAGTGATGCTCAATCACTTTGGGTTTGTAGGTGTTTGGGTTTGGGTTTTCCTCACTTGATGATTTTCGCTCAAAGTCCTCGGAGGATGGGATGCTCTCAAATGACAAGTGTCAGTTTCTCTCGGAGCAGCCAACCAGCTAGTGGTTGTAGGGGGCGGCTATTTATAGCCTAGGGAGCAGCCCGACATGATAAGACATAAATGCCCTTCAATGATATGACCATTAGGTGGGTAGATATTTTGGGACAGCTGGCGCATAGCACATCAACGGTCGGAAATTTGAGTATCAAATTCCTCAGGGCTATCATGTTCCTCACTGTGTAGGCAATCCGCACTAGCGAATTCCTAACTCCCCAGTCAGAACAAATTCCTCAGAGTCCAGAAGAACTTCATCTCTGTCACTGAAGACTATGACTGAACTGTATGAGCTTTCCAATGGCTTCACTCGAAGGGATTGGTAGGTGTAGGATTTTGAGTTGAGTAGCACATGGAAATTTTTCCTTAGTATTTCCTCGACCCCCTTTAATAGTACGGTGTTTCCTATGACTCAAGAAAGAGAAAATGAAACTACGAAAACAAAAGTCTTCACGCTTCATGTTCCTCGAATGAATGCCAAGTCTTCAAAGGTCACACCAATTTCTTCACTTTCAAAGTCTTCAGAAATTCAAAGTCTTCAGTCAAAGAACTTCATTTTTAGGGGTCGACTTTTTCTGTAAATATCAAACTCCTCATAGACTTATAGACCTGTGTACACTCATAAACACATTATTCCCTTAACCTATATGCCTTCAATACACCAAAATCACTAAGGGGCACTAGATGCACTTACAATCTCCCCCTTTTTGGTGATTGATGGCAATATAGGTTATGTTT
This sequence comes from Triticum urartu, assembly GCF_056163025.1. Taxonomy (NCBI): domain Eukaryota; kingdom Viridiplantae; phylum Streptophyta; class Magnoliopsida; order Poales; family Poaceae; genus Triticum; species Triticum urartu. The sequence goes on along the minus strand of NC_141875.1, from coordinate 203,618,612 downwards.
TCAATGGGGATAAACATATGAAGTGTGAATACTGGTATTGAGGAATTTGATTGCAAGATATAGAAGTACTCCCCGTGAAGATGTGTATAGTGAGGAATTTGCTTTTGAAGCATTGCACACTTTGAAGAATAGAATCATGGAGATCTCCCCCTATATCTTGTAATTCATACACGCATTTGACATATCATAATGAAGAATTTGAAATGCATGATGAAATATGGTGAATGATGTAATTCAGCATGTGTGCATTAACATATATTAGGAATAAGCATGCAAAAAAAACGCATCAAGAGTATCAGAGCACCATCGGGTTTAAGTTTATAACTCGATCCAATAAAGTTTCAGAAGAACGAGAGTTGTAACTTAGCAAAAAAAATGCCCATATAGACAAACCCGCTTGAAGACTAACTCAAAATTCTCCCCCTTTGTCATCGAATGACCAAAAGGATTGAAAATGAGGACTAACGCCCCTGAAGAATATCAAGTTGATGAAGGAGCGCCAGCGTTGTTGGGGTCGTTTGTCGTTGACGGGCCTGCCGCAGTGTCGTCCAAGTCTTCATACTCGTCGGTATCGCGTGATGAAGAATATGAGTTGGACACCAAAGAAGGAACCTTGACCTTCTTGAATTTCTTCGGTGGAGGTGCAGACCAGTCAAAATCTTCCTTGAGACCCATTTTCTTGAGATCTTATTCGCCATACAGATGTGATAGAATAGCCCAGGTGCGACCGAAGATTTCATGGAGGTAGTAATGGTTTTTCTTCACTGCATTGTGTGTAGCAGTCATGTTGTGAAGAAATGAACCAAACTAACGCTTAACACATTTATGGTTTCGATCCACCTTCTGGTGAAGACTAAGAAGAAGCTCACGGTCAGTCATCACATGAGGAGGAGTGGCTTGACGAGTAGACTTGGGTGCATTGGCAGCAGAGTCATGTGTGGCAGAGTCATCATTTGTGGAATAAGATGAAGCTTTGCGAAACTGATCATCCAATGGACGAATGCCTTCATCAATGACAACAGGAGCCTTGCCCTTTTCATCAGTTGAAGTAAAAGCCTGGTTGAGGACTTCAATCGGGGGCAAATAGCTAAGGTGATTCTGAAAATCAGCCTTGTAGTTGAGTGAAGACCTTGTCCTGAGGAATCTCATAATCCAAGGTGCGTAAGGTTTCAGCTCAACCGGAGAAAGTGCAGCATTTGCCAGAGTCCTCATGAAGAAATCGTGATAATTGATAGAAATGCTATGAATGATGTTGAATAGCAAATTCTTCATGATCCCAACTATTTCCTCATCAGATGAGTTGTGGCCTTTGATGGAACTCATTGTCCTCGTCAGAATGCGATAGACGGTTCTGGGCACATAGAGTAAATCCTTCACGAGGAATTTGGTCCTTGGGGCTTGACCGGGCTTCAAAGGCTTCATTAACACTTGCATGTAATGAGCTGTGAGTTCTGGTTCATGATACAGGTAGCAAGCTCCTTCACTGGGTGGACTGATGGGCAGGGCGTGAAGCAATTCAGAGGCCGGTGCCTTATAGTGAGTATTGTCGGTCATCCAGTCCAAGACCCAGGTGTTGATATCTTCAGGATCACCTGTCATATGCAATGTAGCGTAGAACTGAAGAATAAGCTCTTCATTCCAATCAACAATGTCAGAGCAAAAGTTGAGGAGGCCTGCATCATGAAGAACACTGAGCACATGAGAGAAGCAAGGTAATGATTCCATGTCCACGTGAGGAATATTCTCATGGTAGAAGATTTTGTCTTTGTTGAAAAGCAGTGAAGAATAGAAGTTGGCTTGGCTTGCAGTCCAGAAATGCTTCCTCCTTAGACGAGCAGAGTCATAAGGATTGTAGTCAGTGAAGAACACGTGCTTGCCGAAGAAATCATCAGCCTTGAATTTCTGCTTCTTTGAGAATGGATCCTTTGGCTTGGGGTGAGGAGTGTCAGTCAATTGCATCACAACCTCTGGGATCTCTCTCAGGTTCCACAGGCTGAGGAATTTCAGGTGCTGCTTCAGTGGCAGCCTGGGACTGCAATTCTTCATTTGCATTTTCATCAGCACTAGTGGCTGGAATTTCTTCATGGACAGACGGTGTGGCATGTGGTTCATCAAATCCCATGCGTACAGTAGTTACTGGGGACTGAGGAATTTGTTGCAATGGTGTGAAGAGTGGAGAGCTGGGGTGCTGACTTTCCCAAAATTCATCACTTAGCACGGGTGTGGTGCAGCCAATGTCCACATCTTCATCTTCCATTTCTTCAACGCCGGCCTCTTCAACAGTAAACTGAGGCATAGGCGAGGAGACAACTGGTGTTGAAGGGATTGTATCCACTTTAATTTCTTCATCCATCTGCTCTGACGAAGCAGCAGAGGGATTCTCTTCATCGAATTCACTTGGAATCACATATTCTTCATCAAAAGGAACAAGGTCCTTTGATGGCATGGTTGAGATAGGAACAACATCAATTGGATTTCCAAACGAGCTAGTCAGTGGTTTCATCTTCTTCTGGGCTGAAGAATCTGATGCAGTTGATGCCTTCATTTTCTTCACTGCCGCATGCTCTGCAGCCTTAGTTTTCTTCACATCTGATGCAGATGGAAGGATCGGATTTGGTGTAGGCGCAGGAGCAGAGGAATTGGGTTGAATTTCTTCAGGCGCAACTGATGCAGTTGCCCTGACTTCTTCATTTTCTTCAGGCGCACCACCAGTGGATGCCCTGGCAATTTCTTCAGCGGCTAGAATGCAGTCATCAGCCCTGGAACTCACATTTTCTTCAGCAGCCTGATTGTCATCAGCGGTGGTGGCATTTTCTTCAGTCAGCTGAGCAGATGCTTCAGCCTGAGGAGTTTCCTGTTGCGTTGGGGCTGCAACATTTGAGGTGAAGTTGTCAGCAAGTCTCACAAAACGAACCTTGGCTCCCAACCTATCAGCATGGTATGCGTCAAATTCATCACTGAGTTTCTTGATCTCAGACTGTATATTGACAAGTTCTTCGGTTGTCATAGAGACAACATTTTTCTTCAGGTAGCGCTCCTTTTTGTACTACACCTTCTTGATCTGCGTGGCCTTCTCAAACTTCCATTTTTCTTCTAGTATGAAATGAGTCAACATATGACTTTGGCCAGGTGTCAGCTTGAAATCAGGCATGGGAGTATTTGGGTCCTTGTGCCATAAGTCAATGTACTCAAGGATCAACTTTCGATCCAAAAGCAGAGGCACACTTGTGCCCTTGGCTCTAGCGGCCTGGACTTGCCTGTCTCTAATGATTTCTGCTAGTTCTTCATCATCAGCCTCATCATCAGAGGGCACTTGGAAAGCAACTTGTTTATTGTGAGGACTTGGTCGAGGACCTCGTCCAGCAGTGGTCTTCTTCTTCAGAAGAGTGGGAGCAACTGAGGAACTTGGAGCAGCTGAGGAACTTGCAGAGGCTCTTGAGGCAATAGCTATGCCTGTGGTCCTTTGGCACGTGGCGATGCACAGGTGCTAAGGATTTGGTCGGAGCAGCCGAAGACTATGGCGGAGGAGCTGAAGATTTTGTAGGAGAAGGAGCAGCGTGAGGAATTGGCCATGAGGGCTTTGAGGAATCTGGCCGTGAGGGCATAGTTGAGGAACTCGGCCGTGAGGGTATTGCTGGTGAAGCACTGGGCTTGTGAGCAGGCTTCTTTGGCATGGCCTTCTTTGGCTTTACAGAGGCCTCAATAGCAGCAGCAGCAACAGAGTCTTCGTTGAATTTCCTTACTGCATCTTTTGCTTGTTTGGCCAACTTGGCCTAGCGCTTGGCCCATTCATCAGGATAATCCTCACCACGCTTTAGGCTGGTGGGATCAGCTATTTGACCATGTGCCAACGGAGGTCTTGGGCATGGAGGATTTAGTGCAAATTTCTTCATATATTTGGGAGTGACATATCTGTACCCCCTCCACTCTCTTGCCCATCTCCTCTCAATCTTTTGAATGCGCACCTTGCGCTGATTTTTATCTTCCTCAGGGGGTGTGCAGTACCCAGCATAGATGTCCTCAAGGCTTTCAAAGGCAGTGTTAACCTCAGGCCTCTTTCCTCCTTTCTGTGGCTTCTTACCGTCAGCCATTTTCTTCAGTTGAGGAATTTGAAAAATGGAATTCTCTGAAGAAGTATGCAACTTTTCTTCGAGGAATGCTGCAAATGAGTTAAGTTGATGAGAACCTAGTGATTCAGCAGCTAACATGAGTACCTGTGAACAGAGTATAGTTGTGAGGAATATGGAGAGGTCATATGCGTTCTTAGAGGTTTTTCAAAAAGAACAAATTTGAGGAATTTGACCAGATGAGTCTTGAAGAATTGTACTAAGCGTTTTTTGTCTTAGGTTCCAGCGATGTATAGATTGAAAATCCACACATTTGAGGAATCTTGAAGAAAAACATAGCTTAGAGAAACGAATCAAGAATAGATGACATGTGAGGTGTTTTAGTGTGTGAAGATATGAAGAAAAACACCTTTGAGGATTTTGTAGAGATCATTTGAATCAAAGAGGGCAGTAAAAGTCACTTTTAATTACCCTGTACGAAGAACACGACGAACTGGGAAGTGGAGATGTGAAGTTCGTCAGTGCAGATCTTCCACGCCCTAACTCGGCGGAGGAAGACGGCTACAGCAGCGGCGGAGTGAAGATTTCCGTGGCCGGCGCGAGTACGACGGCGATGAGGTCGAGGCAGTGAAGCTCTTCCTCACCGGCGATGATGATGTAGCGGTGGCTCTAGGGTTTGAGAAGCTTGAGATGGAGAGAGGTCGAGTGGAGTAAAGGAAGTGATGAAGGGGAAGGGTGTATTTACAGCCACGGTGAAAAACTGTTCACCCGAAGAATTTGGATGAACGTGCCCCTGACCCTTCTCATTCGCTTGACATGTGTCATCCACGTACTAAGAGGTGGAGATCATGTGCGATCGTGGGTGAATAGATAAGTATATCGTGGGATGCGGAATAGTTTGAGCGGCAAAGCCGAAAATTTAGATAAGATAGGTTTTAAAGTTCCGTTCGCAATTTCTTCAGCTGACAAGGACACAGTGAAGATTTTGAACGAGTTTCAAATAGAACGCACATGAAGAATTTGTGAATAGATTGGGTTGAGTATAGCATAGAGGGGGAAGGGTCCGATCACATTCACTTAGCAGAAAAACCAACTTAAAGAAATGGCCATAAGTGAATGCTGTAGTAGACATAAACTCATATATATATAGCCAATGAAGAAAAACGACGGAAACAGTGAAGACAATGCAAAGTTGAAGAATTTGAACAACTGAGGAATTTCAAAACTGAGGAAAAACTCAAATTGAAGATTTTCAACTTTGGTGGTGGCGAGACACACCGTATAAGAATGATGATTTCAGACACCGCGTACAATTGTCGTTGGGTTTTGAGAATCAAATTCTTCGTTAGTTTCTTCACACTTAGAGTGTTATTCTTCATTGATTGAAGAAAAACGTTTTCTTCTTGTGTTGCACATCTAAGTCATCAATTTTGCATAAGTATTAGGATGAGTGTCCTTTTCAAAGAACATTCGAAGATTCTAAGATATTTAGCTCACACTACAACTTGCTAAATCTCTTCTCATCCAAGGGCTTTGTGAAGATATCGGCTAGCTGTTCTTCAGTCTTCACATGCTCAATAGAAATATTGCCCTTCAACACATGATAACGAAGAAAATGATGACGAATCTGAATGTGCTTTGTCTTCGAGTGCTAAACTGGGTTGTGAGAAATATTGATGGCACTCTCATTGTCACAGAAGAGAGGCACATTCTTCACGTTGACACCATAGTCCTTGAGAGTTTGCTTCATCCATAGCAATTGAGCACAGCAAGAACCAGCGGCAATGTACTCAACTTCAGCAGTAGATAGTGATAGGCAGTTTTGTTTCTTCGAAGACCAACATACCAAAGATCGTCCGAGGAAATGACATGTACCATATGTTGACTTGCGGTCCACACGACCACCAGCATAGTCAGAGTCAGAATATCCAATGAGATCAAAAGCCGAGCCCTTGGGGTACCATAATCCAAGTGTTGGTGTTTGAGCTAGATATCGAAGAATATGCTGCACAACCTTATGGTGTGATTCCTTCGGTGTAGCTTGAAATTGGGCACACATGCAAACACTAAGCATAATATCTGGCCTAGATGCACATAAGTACAAAGGAACCAATCATGGAGCGGTATATCTTTTGATCGAAGTCAATACCATTTTCATTGGTGCATAGATGGCCATTTGTGGGCATAGGGATTTTGAAGCCTTTGCAATCTTGCATGCCGATTTTCCTCAGTACATCCTTGAGGTATTTCTCCTGAGATATGAATATGCCATTGCGTTGTTGACGAATTTGAAGACCTAAGAAGAATTTCAATTCTCCCATCATAGACATTTGATATTCTTCACTCATCATATAGGCAAATTCATCACTATAACGTTGGTCAGTACAGCCAAAGATAATATCATCAACATATATTTGGCACACAAATAATTCACCATCATAAGATTTAGTGAAAACAGTAGGGTCGAGTGAAACGGGTTTGAAGCCTTTCTTCATGACGAATTCCTTCAAAGTATCACACCATGCCCGAGCGGCCTGCTTGAGGCCATACAGGGCCTTATTGAGTCTGAAGACTTTGTCAGGATGCTTTGGATCTTCAAAACCTGGGGGTTGAGCAACATATACTTCTTCCTCAAGCTTACCATTGAGGAATGCACTTTTCACATCCATTTGATATAGAGTGATATCATGATGGTTAGCATAAGCAAGTAATATGCGAATAGCCTCAAGTTTAGCAACAGGTGCAAAAGTTTCATCGAAATGAATTCCTTCAACCTGTGTGTAGCCTTGAGCTACAAGCCATGCCTTATTCCTTACCACAAGGCCATTATCATCTTGCTTGTTGTGATAGATCCACTTTATGCTAATGATATTGTGCTTGCGAGGATCTGGACGTTTGACTAGTTCCCAGACGTTGTTGAGCTCGAACTGATGTAATTCTTCTTGCATGGCCTGAATCCACTCAGGCTCCAGAAATGCTCCATCTACCTTAGTGGGCTCTGTGATAGAGACAAAAGCATAGTGCCCACAAAAGTTAGATAAATGTGAAGCTTTTGAGCGTGTGAGAGGACCTGGTGCTTTAATGTCATCGATGATCTTTTCAACTTGCACTTCTTTTGCAACGCGAGGATGAGCTAGTTGTCGTTGAGGACTTTGATTAGCATTTTCTTCAGCACCATTTTCTTCAGTATTTTCTTCAGGTGCATTAGCTTGACGTTCTTCATGTTCTGGAATGAATTCTTCAGCATATTCTTCGGTAGGAATGACATCCTAAGTAGCCTCAAACTTGATAGTTTCCTCAGGTGCTGGTTCATCTATCACAGAAGGTAGGTGCTCTCTTTGCGAGCCATTAGTTTCATCGAACCACAGATCTACATTTTCAACAACCTTGTGAAGAACGTTGTTGAAGACTCTGTAGGTGTGCGAGTCCTTTCCGTAACCAAGCATGAAACCTTCATGTGCTTTCGGTGCAAATTTTGAGTTGTGATGAGGATCTCTAATCCAACATTTAGCATCGAAGACTTTGAAATAACTTACGTTGGGTTTCTTGTCAGTGAGGAGTTCATAGGCAGTCTTCTTGAAGAATTTGTGAAGATATACTTTGTTGATGATGTGGCACGCAGTATCAATTGCCTCAATCCAGAAACGACGAGGCATTTTGTATTCATCAAGCATAGTGCGAGCCATCTCAGCAAGAGTCCTGTTCTTGCGCTCCACGACGCCATTCTACTGAGGAGTATAAGGAGCAGATAACTCATGAGTAATACCAATTTCATCAAGATAGTCATCAAGACCAGAATTCTTCAACTCAGTTCCATTGTCACTTCTGATGTGCTTGATCTTCACACCAAAGTTGGTTGAAGCCCTCGAGGAAAATCGTTTGAAGACTTCCTGCACTTCATGTTTGTAAGTAACAATGTGTACCCATGTGTATCGAGAGTAATCATCAACAATAACAAAACCATATTGAGATGCATCATTTGAGACTGCAGAATAATGGTTAGGACCGAAGAGATCCATGTGAAGCAATTCAAATGGACGAGTGGTGGTCATGATAGTCTTCACTGGATGCTTAGCCTTTGTCATCTTCCCAGCTTCACAGGCTCCGCATAAGTGATCCTTGAGGAATTTGACATTCTCAATGCCAATGACATGCTTCTTCTTCGCAAGCGTGTGCAAATTCCTCATGCCTGCACGACCAAGTCGTTGATGCCAGAGCCAGCCTTCTGAAGCTTTTGCAAGTAGGCACATAGCTGGTTGCGGTCCTGTAGAGAAATCAACAATATACAGGTCTCCTCTCCTAAAGCCTTCAAAGACTTTGGAATTGTCAGCTTCCATAACCACAGCACAACGGTACTTGCCAAAGACAACAACCATATCAAGATCGCAAAGCATTAAGACAGACATGAGGTTGTATCCTAAGGACTCGACAAGCATGACTTTGTCCATGTGTCGATCCTTTGTGATCGCAACCTTACCTAGACCCAATACCTGACTTTTGCCTTTGTAAGCGAAGATGATATGCTTCAGATGCGATGGTGATAATGGAGCATCCATCAATAGATTCTTGTCACCAGTCATGTGATTTGTACATCCACTATCGAGGACCCACTCAGTGGCTTTGGGTTGATCATCCTGCAGATGAATTAGTGCAACTTACGAACTTCATATACTTCATCAGTGAAGAATATGACATCAATTCATCAGATTAATTTCATCAAGCAACAGAATAGATAAAGCAGTATGAGGACGTGAGAAATGAAAGTTCATTTCTTCATGATTAGCATGTTTCCTTTCAGACACACTCAGGTCTTCAGCAAATTCTTCAGACGATTACGTATGTCTGGAGACCTGACCCTGCAGAAGAGATTAGTTCTTTTTCTTCACCACCCACATCTGAAGGGGTGGCAAAGAGTTCATCACTCTGCGAGCTCCATACAAGAAAGGTGGCATAGAAGTCAGTCCATTTCGTTTCACATAAGAGGAGTTAGGATAAGCATATGAATAAGCAGAGAAATTCTTCGAGGACTTATGAACATAATGATTAGAAGAATAATTCTCATATTCATAGCCCTTGGCTCTTCCCTATGAAACAGAGTTGTTAGCACGATGATATTCATATGAGGACTTTGATCCTTTTGAGGAATTTGGTCCATATGGAGAATTTGATCAGGGGTTCCTATTCTTCATAGGTGGTGTCCTGAGGACATTCACCTAAAGACTTTCAAGGCACTTTTTGGGAACCCAGATTTTCTTCATAGGAGGACCGTTCCTGTAGTTAGTGCCAACATATCTAGCAAATACTTTACCATTCTGATATTTGAACAGTTTATAGTTGGAGTCAAATGACTCATCATCAGAACGAGGAGATTCACATGCAAAGCCAGATAAGTTAGATGGATCAACTGGAGGTCCCTTTGCAGCAACCCATGAGGTTTTGGGGTACTGCTTGGGCTTCCAATATGTAACATTAGCATTGAGTTTCCTCTCAAAGGCAATACCCTCTTTCCTAGGGTTCCTGTTGAGGATCTGCTTTTTAAGCACATCACAAAGAGTCTGATGCCCTTTGAGGCTTTTGTACATGCCTGTCACGTACAATTCCTTCAGCCCTGCATCTTTAGTGAAACTAGCAATGTCCTCAGATGAGGAATTAGTGATAGCAGAGGCAGGTGAAGAATTTGAAACAATAGCAGCATTTGAACATTTAGGTGAAGAATTAGCAGATTCATGTTCAATGCACTTCAAGCATGGAGGAACAAATTCTTCCTGAGAAGCATTGATCTGTTGAGCGAGTAATGAATTACGCTCCTTTTGAAGATCTTCATAACTCACTCTTAACTGCTCAAGGTATTGCTTTGTTTGAAGAAATTCATAAGAAAGCTTCTCATGATTAGATAGGAGAGTGTTATGATGACCTTGAAGATTGTCAAACTTGGACTGGAGTCCCTGAAGACTTTTAGCCAAAGCCTTGGAGCGATCCATTTCTTCACCCAACATATCGTCGCTCTCATTTAGCATATTCTAAACTTTTTCCAAAGCTCTTTGTTGTTTAGTGGCAAGGGAAGCAAGTTTGACATAACTGGGTCCAAATTCATCACCAGATTCATCATCACTGGACTCAGATAAGTAGCATTCAGTTACCTTGGCACCTTTTGCCATAAGGCATGGTGCAGAGGATGATGATTCAGGATTGAAAGTCATAGCCTTGCGCGATTCCATGAGGTCCTAGAACCAGGGTTCATGGCGAGATCGATGACTTTCATAGACCTCAGAGAGTCGGTCCTAGATGAGTTTCACATGGCTGAGATGCATAACGTTCCTGAACTGGTTTTGTGACAAGCTAGGGCAGATGATGTCCTTCGACGTGAGGTTGAGTAGCGTGTACTTGTGAATATCACCAGCCTCCGCCATCTTGCATAGGTCAGTAAGACCAATTTCGGTGACGGTCCAGAGTTCACTGTTCATCGCCATGAGGCGCTTCTTCATCATGGCCTTCCACTTGGGATAATCATGACCGTTAAAGATGGGGCATGTCACAGTCTTCATTCCTGCGGTCGACATAACTAGAACTCTAGGTGGTTAAACCAAAATCACACAGAACAAGGGAGTGCCTTGCTCTGATACCAATTGAAAGTGCGTTATATCGACTAGAGGGGGGGTGAATAGGCGATTTTTATGAATTCTTCACTGAGGAATTTGTAGGTGAGGAAATTCCTTAGCGAAGAACTACTAGCAGCGGAATAAGTACTCAAAAGTAAACATAACAGAACACAAGCATAGTCATCATGATGAAATGAAGACAAGCACAGAGTACAGAAAGCGTGAACACAGGATAACATAGGATGAAGACAAACAGACTAAAGAAATTGATCTCAGGAAATTGAGAAAGTCTTCAGTCAAACTCTTCAAACACAGATACGAACAAGCACTCAACACAGTTATGAGGAAATGAAAGAGTTGAGGAAATAGAACCAGTGAGCTTGGTGAAGACAATTATTTGGTAGACCAGTTCCAACTGCTGTCTCAGTTGTACATCTGGTTGTAGCGGCTAGGTATTTAAAAATAAGGACACTCAGTCCCGGACACACAGTCCTGACCGTATTCTCCTTGAACTAAGGTCACACAGACCTCGCCCAATCACTCGTGGTAAGTCTTCAGGTGACTTCCAAACCTTCACAAACTTGGTCACTCGGAGATCCACAATTCTTCTTGGATGCTCTAGACCATGATCCTAACCGTCTGGAAGAAGCACAGTCTTCAAAGGTAACAAGCATCGGATCCACGCAGGATCAATCTCTTCAGTGATGCTCAATCACTTTGGGTTTGTAGGTGTTTGGGTTTGGGTTTTACTCACTTGATGATTTTCGCTCAAAGTCCTCGGAGGATGGGATGCTCTCAAATGACAAGTGTCAGTTTCTCTCAGAGCAGCCAACTAATTAGTGGTTGTAGGGGGTGGCCTGACATGATAAGACATAAATGCCCTTCAATGATATGACCGTTAGGTGGGTAGATATTTTGGGACAGCTGGCGCATAGCACAGCAACGGTCGGAAATTTGAGTATCAAATTCCTCAGGGCTATCATGTTCCTCACTGTGTAGGCAATCCGCACTGGCGAATTCCTAATTCCTCAGTCAGAACAAATTCCTCAGAGTCCAGAAGAACTTCGTCTCTGTCACTGACGAATATGACTAAACTGTATGAGATTTCCAATGGCTTCACTCGAAGGGATTGGTAGGTGTAGGATTTTGAGTTGAGCATCACATGGAAAATTTTCCTTAGTATTTCCTCAACCCCCTTTAACAGTACGGTGTTTCCTATGACTCAAGAAAGAGAAAATGAAATTGCGAAAACAAAATTCTTCACGCTTCATGTTCCTCGAATGAACGTCAAGTCTTCAAAGGTCACACCAATTTCTTCACTTTCAAAGTCTTCAGAAATTCAAAGTCTTCAGTCAAAGAACTTCATTTTTAGGGGTCGACTTTTTCTGTAAATATCAAACTCCTCATAGACTTATAGACCTGTGTACACTAATAAACACATTAGTCTCTTAATCTATAAGCCTTCAATACACCAAAATCACTAAGGGGCACTAGATGCACTTACAGACTACGATTGAACCCCTATACTTGTGGATCATCAAGACTCTTTTCTGGCGCCATTACCGTGGAGTGAAGCGCCTTTGGTAAGATAACATTTTTATTACGTGCTAAAATTTTCTGTCAGTTGTCGCTATGGAAAAGAATCCTTTGAGGGGTTTGTTCATGGTATCTTCACCTCGAATGGAATAAATAAAAGTTTCCCCTCAACCTACTTCCTACTGAAGATATTTATTATGAGATTCCTTCGGGTATGTTAGAGAAACTGCTAGCTAATCCTTCTGCAGGAGATGTAATAGTGCATCCTGATATGCACTTAATCTATGTGGATGAAATTTATGGATTGTTTAAGCTTGCAGGTTTATCAGAGGATGGAGTTAAGAAGAAATTATTCCCTTTATCTTGGGGGGGGGGAAGCATTATCATTGTATAGGCTATTGGATGATATTGGAACATGGCACTGGAACCGACTGAAGTTGGAGTTTCATCAAAAGTTTTATCCCATGCATTTGGTACATCATGATTGAAATTATATTATAATTTTTGGGCCTGTGAAGGTGAAAGTATCACTCAAGCTTGGGGGGGGGGGCTTAAGTACATGATGCACACATGCCCCAATCGTGAGCTCTCAAGAGAAATAATTATATATTTTTTATGCTCAACTTTCTCATAATGATCAATCCATGCTCGATACTTCTTCTACTAGTTCCTTTATGAAGAAAACTATTGAATTCAAATGTAATATTTTGGAAAGAGTTAAACACAACTCTGAAGATTGGGAATTCGACTAATGTAAAGATTCAGGTATACAACTTCAGTTCCATTGTGTTAAATATTTTATGGAAGCTGACACTTTTCAAAAGTTTAGTACTAAATATGGACTTGACTCTGAGATAGTAGCTAACTTTTGTGAATCATTTGCTGCTCATGTTGATCTCCCTAAGGATAAGTGGTTTTAATTTCATCCACCTATTAAAGAAATGTCAGAGGAACCTGGTAGAGCTAAAGATGAAACAATCATCTATAATATTGACCCAGTTGTGCCTACTGCTTATATTGAGAAACCACCTTTTCCTGTTAGGATTAAGGAACATGCTAAAGCTTCAACTCTGGTTAATAATAGCAATATTAAAACACCTAGAACCTCTGAACAAAATAGAGTGGAACCTAATATTGCAATGGTTAAAGATCTTTTGGCTAATAATATTGTTGGGCATGCTATTTACTTTGGCGATGAGGCTGCTAAAATTGCTAAACCTGGTAGAAATGAACAAGATATGTTAGATAAGAATAAGCCCGTTGTTGTCATGCATGTTGTTTCTGTTAAAACTAGAGATCATTGTTACCATAGCTTATGTTACCTGGGTGCTAGTGTGAGTGTTATTTCTTTATCTTTATACCAAGAAGTTATGCATGACATTGCATCGGCTGAGATTGAAGATATTGATGTTACTATTAAGCTTGCAACAGAGATGCCATTTCACCACTTGGGATTGTTTGAGATGTTGAAGTCTTGTGTGGTAAGATCAAACACCCTACTGATTTCCTAGTACTTGGTCCACAACAAAATAATTTTTGCCCCATTATATTTGGTAGGCCTTTCTTGAATACCGTTAATGTTGAAATTGATTGTGCTAAAGAAAAGGTTAGATTTAAGTTTGGTGATGTATCTCATGAGTTTAATTTCTCTAAGTTTCATAGGCGGCCACATTAGAAAGAGTTGTCTAGTAAAGATGAAATCATTGGTCTTGCTTCTATTGTTGTTCCTCCTACTGATACTTTAGAACAATATTTTCTAGCCCATGAAAATGATATGCATATGAATGAAAGAAATGAAATAGATGAAATATTCTTTAGGCAAGCACCTATACTTAATAATAATTTACCTGCTAAAACTTTGGGAGATCCTCTCCCACCTAAGAGTGATCTGGTGTTTTCATTAAAGAAACTGCTTGATACATTAAAGCATGCTTATCTTGATGAAAAGAAGATATATCCTATTATTATCAATGCTAACTTTTTAGAGCGTGAAGAAAAGTGATTACGTAAAACTCTGAGGAAGTATCTGCTGCTATTGGATATACCCTTAATGATTTAAGGGCATTAGTCCCACCTAATAGCTGATAGTAGATGGGTAAGTCATGTTCATTGTGTTCCTAAGAAAGAAGGCATTACCGTTGTCCCTAATGATAAAAATGAACTTATCCCACAAAGAATTGTAACTGGTTATAGGATGCTAATTGATTTCAGGAAATTAAATAAAGCTACTAGAAAAGGTCATTACCCCTTGCCTTTTATTGATCAAATGTCAGAAAGATTGTCTAACACTACTACAGGATGTTGCTAACGCGGCACTACAATCAGAGACCCTTCGAGGAAACTGTGTGCGATGCATTAATCGCAAATGATGTTGTAAGAAAACCATAACAAATGATATAAAATGTTTGTGATGGCAGAGATATCAAACATTCAGATTATAGGTGCGTGTGCGATACCTGGGACACAGTTCACTTGCATGAACTGTTTGCGATCAACATAACAACAGAAATGGTCAACTAGGTGAACGTGTGTGCGATATACGGCATACAGTTCACTCGGATGAACTGTTTGTGATTAGGTGACACAACATAAACGGTTGAACTTAACAAGACGTGTGTGATACGCGACAAATAGGTCAATAATCAGAAATGTGTGGGAAGACCAATAACAACACAAACAATTCTTGTTAAGAAGCCATGTGTGTCGTCAGTAAACGATTGTTGGTATGCAATTTTGAGCGACTGATGAAATCATCACCGATGGGTTCCATTGTTTAGTCGGTGTGCGATGTGATATGCTCTGTCCGCACAACATCTACGCTTTGTCTACAGAACATCAACATATACTTATAAGAACAACAATGTGATACGTCTCCAACATATCTACTTTTCCTAATGCTTTTCCTCTTGTTTTGGACTCTAATTTGCATGATTTGAATGAAACTAACCCCGGACTGACGCTATTTTCAGCAGAACTACAATGGTGTTGTTTTTGTGCAGAAATAAAAGCTCTCGGAATGGAACAAAACTTTGCGAGGAATTCTTATATAATATATCATAATTTCTGGAGCCAAGACCTACCGGAGAGGGGCACCTGGGTGGGCACAACCCACCAGGGCGCGCCCCCTATCCTGGCGTGCCCAAGTGGGTTGTCCCCACCTGGTGACCTCGCAGACCTTGAAACTGACACTATAAAATCCTATTTTTCGAGAAAAAAAATCAGGGAGAAAGAATTATCGCGATCAACGAGACGGAGCCGCTGTCACCTCCTGTTCTTCATCGGGAGGCCATATCTGGAGTCCGTTTGGGGCTTCGGGGAGAGGGATCTTCGTTCTTCGTCATCACCAACCCTTCTCCATCGCCAATTCCATGATGCTCCCCACCGGGAGTGAGTAATTCCTTCGTAGGCCCGCTGGTCGGTGAGGAGTTCGATGAGATTCATGATGTAATCGAGTTAGTTTTGTTAGGGCTTGATCCCTAGTATCCATTAGGTTCTTAGATTGATGTTGCTATGACTTTGCCATACTTAATGCTTGTCACTGGGCCCGGGTGCCATGATTTCAGATCAGAACCGTTTATGTTATCACCATTATATCCATGTTCTAGATCCGATCTTGCAAGTTATAGTCACCTACTATGTGTTATGATCTGGCAACCCCGGAGTGACAATAATCAGGACCACTCCCGATGATGACCGTAGTTTGAGGAGTTCATGTATTCACTATGTGTTAATGCTTTGTTTCGGTTGTCTATTAAAAGGAGGCCTTAATATCCCTTAGTTTCCAATATGGACCCCGCTGCCACGGGAGGGTAGGACAAAAGATGTCATGCAAGTTCTTTCCATAAGCACGTATGACTATTTACGGAATACATCCCTACATTATATTGACGAACTGGAGCTAGTGGCGTATCGCCGTAGGTTATAACTGTCTCATGATGAATATCACCCAACAAGTCACCGATCCAATGCCTATGAATTTATCCCATATTGTTCTCAATAAGTTACCATTGCTATCATCACTGTTACACTTGCTACAAAATTACTACTATCACTGTTACCGTCACCGTTACTATTGCTACTATTATCAAAACTATCCGACTACTTTGCTGCTGATTACTTTGCTGCTGATAATTAATCTCCATGTGTGGTTGAATTGACAACTCAGCTGCTAATACCTTCAAATATTATTTGGCTCCCCTTGTGTCGAATCTATAAATTTGGGTTGAATACTCTACCCTCGAAAACTGTTGTGATCCCCTATACTTGTGGGTTATCAAGACCTTTTTCTGGCAATGTTGCCGGGGAGCATAGCTATATTTGTTGAGTCACTTGGGATTATTATCAATATATTGCTATGAAGAATCTGAAGGATGCTAAGACCAAGATATTTCCCTCAAAGGCGAGGGGAGGTAAGGAACTGCCATCCAGTTCTACTTTAGATTCACCTTCGGTTATAAGTAAACTTGCAACACCACCACATGCTATTAATTCTGATATGTCACAAGTTATTTATGATGCTACTTATTCTACGGATAATGCTTATGATCATGCTAGTACCTTTCTTGATAATGATGATGTGCCACTTGGTGATTTTCTTGATAAACAAATTGCTAGAGTTATACAACATGATGTTGTTGAATCTGATGATGAGCTTGAAACTAAAACTCCTGAAACTCCTGCTAGAACTAGCCCTCCTAGATATGAATTGCCTTAGGTACCGGAAGGTTATGTTATGTGTGAGGAGACAACTAGAGATATTCTTGCTTGTAGAGATAGAGATGATGTAGAGAAATTGTTATGCAAGTATAAGGAAAAATCTCTGACTGCTAGAATGAAATGTGATCCCAAGTTTGCTACTTCACCTATATTTATTGATGATAAGGATTATGAATGCTCTGTCGAACCAGAGTTAATAACTTTGGTTGAATCTGATCCTTTCCATGGTTATGAAACTGAAACTGTTGTGGCACATCTTACTAAATTGAATGACATAGCCACCCTTTTTACTCATGATGAGAAAATTCGCTATTACTTCATTCTTAAATTATTTCCTTTCTCATTAAAGGGTGATGCTAAAGCTTGGTACAATACTCTTGCTCCTGGTTGTGTGCATAGTCCCTAGGATATGATTTATTACTTCTCTTAAAATTATTTTCCTGCTCATAAGAAACAAGTTGCCTTACAGGAAATGTTTAACTTTTTTTTCAAATTAAAGAAGAGATTCTCCCACAAGCTTGGGGGAGGCTTTGCCAATTACTTAATGCTTTGCCTGATCATCCTCTTAAGAAATATGAAATACTTGATATCTTCTATAATGGACTAACCGATGCTTCTAGGGACTTCCTAGATAGTTGTGCTGGTTGTGTTTTCAGGGAACAAACTATTGGACAAGATGAGGAATTATTGAATAATATATTGAAAAATTATGATGATTGGACTCTTCCTGAAGCATAGCCTAAACCCACTCCGAAGAAGAGGGGTATATTATATCTCAGTCCTTAAGATATGCAAGAGGCAAAGAAATCTATGAAGGAAAAAGGTATTAAAGTTGAGGATGTTAAAAATTTACCTCCTATTGAAGAAATACATGGGCTTGATACACCACCGCTGCCTAAGGTGGTAGAGGTAAATTCTCTTATGAAGTTCAATGATAATGAAAATCCTCACAATATGCATCCTAGCCAATATCTTTATGAGTTTGAAAACTACATTAGAAAACAAGATCACTTTAATGCAAATGTTATGAAACAATTGAAATACAATTCTGATATGATTGCTCGCTTGAGTGACTTGTTATTTAGACTATCAAATGATGTTAGAGGTGTTTGAAAGCATGCTTCTACGATTCAAACTCAGTTAGAACAAGTTGCTAAATCTCAAAGAGAATTTCTTGATGAAATGAATAATAATATGCATGACTTTGCTGTTAGAGTTGCAACTAGAGGAGGTAAAATGACTCAAGAACCACTTTATCCTGAGGGACACCCAAAAAGAATTGAACAAGATTCACAAAGAGCTAACACTAGTGCACCTAGTCCTTCTAGAAAGAAAAAGAAAAAGAAAAATGATAGGACTTCACATGCTCCTAGTGAACCTGGAATAGAGAAACCTCCTGATAATGATAATGAAACTTCTATCTCAGATGCTAAAACTTAGTCTGGTAATGAACACTCACCTAGTTATAATGAAAAATATAATGATGAGGTTCATGAAGACACTCAACCAAATAATAAAGAACCAGGCAATGATGTTGAGATAGAACCACCTGTTGATCTTGATAACCCACAACCTAAGAATAAATGGTATGATAACAGAGACTTCATTGCTAGAAAACACGGTAAAGAAAGAGAATCGTGGGTTCCAAAACCTATTCCTTTTCCACCTAAGTCAACTAAAAAGAATGATGATGAAGAATTTGAACGCTTTGCTGAAATGCTGAGGCCAGTCTTTTTGCGTACTCGCTTGACTGATATCTTGAAAATGCCTCCTTATGCAAAGTATATGAAAGACATCATCACAAATAAGAGAAAAATACCGAAAGCTGAAATCTCCACTATGCTTGCTAATTGTACTTTTAAAGATGGAGTACCTAAAAAACTTGGAGATCCGGGAATACCAACTATACCTTGCTCTATCAAAAAGAATTATGTGAAAACTACTTTGTATGATTTAGGAGTTGGGGTTAGTGTTATGCCTTTCTCTTTACATAAAAGACTTGACTTGAATAAACTCACACCTACTGAAATATCTTTGCAAATGGCTGATAAATAAACTGCCATACCTATCGGTATCTGTGAGGATGTGTCCGTTGTTGTTGCTAATGTTACTATTTTGACTGACTTTGTTATACCTGAGATGCCCAAGGACCACAACATGTCGATTATCCTTGGTAGATCCTTCTTGAATACTGCAGGGGCTGTTATTGATTGCAATAAAAGCAAGGTCACTTTTCATATCAATGGTAATGAGCATATGGTGCACTTTTCGAAGAAACAATTCCAAGTGAATGGTATTAATGTTATTGAAAAATCTCCTACAATCACTATTTGAAGTTTTCAAATACCTCTACCTACTGTCAAAAAGAAATATGAAATGCTTATTGTTGGGGACATTCATATCCCCATTGAGGTAACTTAGTGATTTACGAAAGTTCTTCGGTTTCATGCTAATCGAAAGTGGTTGTTAATAAGACCTGATCAACCTTATTAATGGATCATTTTTGAGCGTTATGAAGTTGATGAATTTAGTAAGGACTACCTTCTGTCCCTACTTTTAGTTTTCTGTTTTTATTAGTTAAATAAAATAAAATGCCATGTTTTGTTTGTTTTCTGATTTTTCTTGTGCAATAAAAAAATGACCCAAAAATAAAAGTTCTCAGAATGCCCTGAAAATTTAATACGATTTTTTCTGAATATTTCTGAATTTCTGGTGCAAATAATATCAGAGGGAGGTGCACCAGGTGGGCACAACCCACATGGGCGCACCAGGACCTCCTGACGCGCGCTAGTGGGTTGTGGTCCCCACGTGGCCCTCCCTCACTTATCTCTTCATACCACATCATCACTTACCTCCAGAAAAAAAATCTCCATTGCACTCTCTCCCACGTTCTTGCTCTCAAACCCGCGGATTTCAATCTCTTTGCTCGCAGCTCCGTTTCCAAAACTGTTTTGGGGGATTGTTGCTTGGTATGTGACTCCACCGTTTCTCCAATTATTGTCGTTTTAGTGGTTTATATTTTGAATAATTAGCTACTCTTGGTGCTGCTATAGATGAGCTTGCATGCTGAATTCTTGGTGTTCTAAGTAGTTTGAATGCTTGCTATGGCCTCTATGTATCCCTATGAGTAGTTGGTATCATTTTTGTGAACTTCTGTTGAGAAAATTTTGTGTGCTAATAAATTTCGGATTTTTTTCATAGGAAAACCATGAATATCTTTAGGAAGTTTGGCTCTAAGGAGAACTCCAAGGGTGTTATTGGGGGGTCATCTGATAGTGATCTTCATCCTCGGAGGTTGGCGGAAATACGGCCGCGTGAATGGCCGCACACCCTATTCCTGGAAGAGGCTGGAATCCTTCAGGAGTTCGCACAATATGATGCTAATGCAGACCTCACCGACTTCATCGCAGATGAGTGTGAATAACAATCCTCACAAACATCTTTGTTCAAAGTTTTACTTTCCTACCTAGGAATAATCCTCCTGAAGTGAGTTTTGATTTATATGCTGAAAACCATCAGATACCACTTACTGAATTTTTGTGACATATGATTGATCCCTTCTGATGGGAGCTTAGCCGAGCCTAGGCCGGCTGAGTTTGAGGCCTTTTATCATACTTTGATAGTGGGAGATGAGAGAGGGGTGTCAGCTATCACTGCCGCTGGTTTACATTTTCCTACACTTCATTACTTTGCTCTTTTCATTGGAAAATGCTTGCTTGCTAGGGAGAAGGTGGGTGCACTCAGCTCACCAGACCTTGCTATTTTGCGTCGTGCATTAGAGGGTGACAATACTTATAGCTTGGGAGCCATTGTGGCTCGTCGCCTGCACCTTAATAAATCCAAGGGTAAAATTCATGGTGGGATTTATGCTACTCGTTTGGCGGCTCACTTCGAGGTTGAGATACGCCCTCATGATTACCCTCTGACCAAGGTTTACCTAGACCGTGCTGCCATGGATCACCACCATTTTACTGATGATAAATCTCCTGACATTCCTATTCCTTATAACCTGGTTTTTAGCATTGAAACTCGTGATATTATTCCATTGCCTGCTCCTGCTTTGTTTGATTCTTTTGCCAGGGGCGGATATAGGATTATGCCTGCAGATATCATCGCCTTCCGGAACGCGCAGGCTGCTGCAGAGGCAGATGAGGAACCTCAGTAGTTGGATCAGTGGATGCCCGCTCCTCAGTACCCCTACTACCATCCAGGCTACTGATCAACTACCAAGTTAGGCCAAAAGCCTAAGCTTGGGGGAGTACTTGTTTCCCACCGACTTTACATTCATGTCCACTTATTCATCTTGTCGATGTTCACACTTTTTCATTGTATCATCCATGCTTAGATTTATTTTCTTGCTTTCTTCTTGTGTGTTTGAAAAACCTTAGAAAAACCAAAAAAAGAGTTGTAGCTAATTTACTTTCTATGCATGCTTAGTAGTAATATCAAAAAGAAAACCCAAATGATTTCCTTGTTCTTCTTTTGCTTGTTGGGAGCTTTCCCGTGTAAATAGTTTTTCTCGTTTTTGCTTTTCCCTTTTATTTGCTTGTTCAAGAAAACCAAAAACTCCAAAAATATTTCAGTGTGTTTCTTTGAATTTCTTTCCTTTTTTATTCGAGTTGCACCAAGGAGAAGACCATGATGAAAATGTTGAGTGGTTCTCATATGAATAACTATTGAACTAATAAAGAGCACATTTTACCTTGTCTTCTCCTGTTGAATAAAGTGTTTGCAGATTCTAGCTTAGTCCACGGCACTCTTGCACTATTATTATTTTCATATCGTTCGGTCGTGCAAGTGAAAGGCAATAATGACGACATTCGATGAACTGGCCGTGGCAGAGAGAAACTGGTATGAACTCGACTTGTTCTGTTTGTGTAAATATGTTTAACCTAGTGTCCATAATTATGCCCATTCTGATTAAACATGTTTGAAATGACAACTAGAGATTATAGTTTCGCATGCCATGCATAAGTAGCTAGGAGTGAATAATGATTTATCTTGGATATCAACATTGTGTTAAAATGATTGTGATGTAGTATGATGATATGGTATCCTCCTCTGAATGTTCGAGTGGCTTGACTTGGCACATGCTCATGCATGTAGTCGAATCAAAACCAACATAGCCTCTATGATATTTATGTTCATGGTGATAAAATCCTACTCATGCTAGTGTCCAATGTTACTTATGCATAATGCATGTTCATGATTGTTGTTTCTCCCTAACTGTCTGCTTCTCAATCTAATTGCCAGCCTTCGCCTGTACTAAGTGGGAATTCTGCTTATACATCAAAAACCTTGAACCCAAAGTTATTCCAGATGAGTCCACCATACCTACCGATATGCGGTATTACCCTTCCGTCCTAAGTAAATTTGCATGTGCCACCTCTAAAAACTTCTAAAAATATATCCTTTTTGTGTGCCTAGATCGTTCGTGGAACGACAGGAGGTGTTCGGTATCTTCCATGCTAAGCGGGTTATTCTCAAGTCGAGTGTTTATTCACTCGCCATTGCACAAGAAAAGAGCGGTAATAGGGATGCCCAGACCCAAACTGCAAACTGAAAAAAGTCCATCTCTCAAATAATCAAACAAAAACTCCCAATGGAGTCAAAACCTTTACTTTTATCGCTTGTGAACCACCACTAGCTTGTTTAGCATGGGAGATATTGATAACTGATGGTCGTGAAGTAAATGAGAAGGGTGCATGTCTCAAAATATCATTTATCTCTGTTTTAAAAACTTGAGCTATGGCACCTCTGCAAATCACTGCTTCCCTCTGCGAAGGGACTATCTATTTACTTTTATCACTACTGCAGGATGCTGCTAACGCGACACTACGATCAGAGACCCTTCGAGAAAACTGTGTGTGATGCAATAATCGCAAACAGTGGTGTATGAAAACCGTCAAAAAAGGTGCAAAACATTTGCGATGGAGGATGCATCAAACACGGTTCAGATTTTAGTTGCGTGCGCGATGCAGGGCACACGGTTCAGTTCAATTAACTGTTTGCGATGAGGTGGAACAAAACAAACGGGTAGCCAGATGAAGTCATGTGCGATACACAGCATACGGTTCACTCGGATGAACTGTTTGTGACTAGGCAAAACAAAAGAAACGGGCAACCAGATGAAGGTGTGTGCGATATACAACATACGGTTCACTCAGATGAACTGTTTTTCATTAGGCAACACAAACGAAACGGTCAGCCAGATCAAGGTGTGTGCGATGGGATTGCATACAGGACAACAACATACACACACACACACACACAGTTATAAGGACATGCTGGCATAACCAAATTAAACATCCACTTACATAGGTAGCTACTACAACCATGGCATTTGCACACACCAAAGTAAACTATTACATGCATAATTACATAGGTGGCTACTACACACATGACATTTCCACACACAAACAATAAAGTAAACTATATATTGCATGCATGATTAACTAGCATAAACGATCATCTGATCATCATCTACTTCTTGTGACGCTTGCTCTGCTTGTGGCTCGATCCAGGCTCGTCAATTTTGGTAATGAGGCACTTCCTCATGTCAACGGTCTGCCTGTGCATCTCGTAGCAAGTGTACACGCTCTTGGCCGCGAACCTGAGGTGAGGTCCATCCAGTTGCCGCAACCAGGCCCCGTGCCAGGATACATGACTTGTTTTGTGGGCATCCTGCTTCATCTTCTCATAGTAGGGGTCGATGATGGCCGAGGAAAGTTCGACCAGGGATTCCTTCTTCGTGCTGCCACAGACCCTGTAGTGGTCATAGATTTCGACAAGGTTCTTGCAGGCCAAGCCCGTAACACTGAGCACTTTTACATCGTCAGTGGTTTCCACCGTGGCGAACTTGCAGTCAGTGCTGTTGACAAACCTGTTTAAACGGTCGCAAGGCTCTGTGGCCATGCATTCGTGGTAGATGAGGACATGACGATCCATGCATAATTGGGTGACGACAACCTTCTAATCTATGCCGGGACAACCGGCGGTGTACTGGAGATCGATGCCGACCACCTTGTACTTGTCTCCAGCAAGCAACTACTCAATGTTGTTGATGTAGTCATCCACCACGTCCGGGTCGATGGTGTACACCACCGATAGATCCTTCTCCCTTGTGTGGGTCTCCACTCTATGCTCGCCGAACTCCATTGGAGCGCCGCCGAACATCCCCTCTCTATGTGTCGTCGTGGGTGTGCTTGTTGTGTTGTGGAGCGCAATCGAAAGGTTGAAGAGACTAAGGTTATAATGGCCGCGGGAATTAAAGGGGAAGCCGGACGGCCAGGAATATCGGCAGGCCCTGATGGCAGTTCTAATTTGCAGCGCGTAACTCCATCATGCTGCACATAACTGCATCACGTGGCAACGCGCGCTGCTCAACCGCATGCATATGCCCCCCCCAACGTGATTGTGCGCATGCCCAACCGTTGGCAGAGCGCGCGCGGAGGGACGTGAGAAGAGCGCTCCTCGGTCGCCTCAACGGCGATCAACCATCTCTATCTCTACTCTTATAAAAGACCGAGTTGGTCATGATGGTGTGCCTGCCATCGTGTAATATAGACCGTCCGATCTATATCTGACGGTTAGAAAGCAAATTATGACAATTTTGCAAAAATATACCCGCACCTCTCTCCACACTTGCAGATAAGGACTTCTCTCGTTCATAATTTTCTCTCACAAGATAAACTACTCATACAAATGTATCTTGATGTTCCGTGCAATGAACGTGCATCTCTCTAGCATATATATGCATATAAAAATTGAACGCGTAAGGAAAAGCTGTCCACAAGCCGAGCGCACCGACGGATGCGAGCAGAGTGCGCCGCGGCACCTAACAGCGAGCACAGCGCTCCGCGGCGCCTAACGGCGAGCAAAGCTTGCCGAGGGACGCGTGCAGAGGACGGCACGGTGATACGTGGCAAATAAGACGAATTGTGTGAGCGGTGTCGGAGACATCAAGCACGAATCAGATTAGAGTTGCGTGTGCGATACGTGGCATACAGTTGATCCATCTGAACTATTTGTGATGGAATAAGCCGTGTGTGTTGCGGGCAAACACTTGCTAGTATATAACCTTCAATTTAACCAAAAAATGTTAATGCATGTTACAAAAATTGTATAGTTGGAAACTATTTTCAAATACGACTCCAACGATATAATCTTTGGCGACATGCATTCGTATTTTATTAGTTAAATCCTACTTATAAACCTGGATGGGGGTATAGTAGGTAATTAAATCACAAACATTTTTTTATTAAATGTGTCTCTCGCACGTCTTGTCAGCTGCCGCAGACGGCTTACAGCGCAAGCTTGCGCAGCGCGCGCGGGCGTTCTTTTGGACAAACGGTGGCGCCAATGAATCGTCAGTGAGCCCGTTCCCGCACAACCTCACAGTTTCCCGCGCAAGCTTCCCGCCTGACTCGGTGAAATCCCCCAAAATCGCAATGCTTACCGGCTTGCTATAAAAACCCTCACGGCCGGCGAGTCCTACGTCACATTTTCCCCTCCCTCCCTGTAGCTTATCTCGTCTGCTTCTCCTACAATCGCCAATGGCACAGGTCCGTCGTCATCGCTCAGTCACTTCGCCGTCATCAGAGGACAACTCTAGCTGGGAGGCCACACCGCGGCGGCGGCGCAGTCCCCGGCGCAGTGTAGTGCGCGTGGCACCCTGTTGGTTGTGCGCGGAACACCCACCACACGCTCCGCTGCCGCTGCCCATCGGCAACTGTTGCCAGCCGCCGTTGCCGCCACACCACCGTCGAAAGCTAGAGCCATCTCCCGCTCCGCCGCCGCGGCCCAAAGGCGGGAGGTGGCCGTCATGGCCGCCACCCCACTGCCGGCCACCATGGCCATCAGCCACTCCGCCACCGCGGCCCAAAGGCGGGAGGTGGTGGTCATTGCCGCCACCCCATCGTTGGCTGCCGTGGCCGCCAGCCCACCTTTGACCGCCGAGATTATCACCCGCACCGCTGTTGCGGCCCAAAGGCGGGAGGCGGAGGTCGAGGCCCGCATGTGCGTCAGCGACCTTGCACGCTACATCGAGTTCCTGAGGGAGGAGGAGGAGCGCCTCATCGAGCACGCAAAAGAGCCTTACCGCAGCCATGGCTGTAGCACACGCCGACTCAGAGGCGAGGAATCAGGAGATCTACGAGCAGTCCGGCCGCTTCGAGAGGGATGGTCTGGAGCGGCACTGGGCGTTCGAGCTGGCGAGCGTCGCTAAACGTGCAGCATCGGCAGGCACCATATTTCATTTGTCCAGCTCGTCGGTAGGCTCCTCCTCCTCCTCTGCCTCTTACTGAGGGGGTGAGTGTGCTCGGGAGAGGAGAGGCTGCCGAAAGTAGCACAAAGCCCCTCCATGGTAGTAGTAGTATTTAGGGGTAATTTTGTTCAGTTCATCTAACTGTAGATGTGTGGTCGAACTGTACAACGTACTTAAAATTAGCAAGTATATATAGTTGAACTAGCTATTTCAGTACGTGGTTGGCAACAATTGGGGAGAAGTTTGGTCGGTTCAGCTGTCGAGTTGAACTGTTTGTATAAATTAAGAACGACTACTTAATCTATGAATGGAATCTATGCTTAATTATTGAATTTTAGTTGCAAAAACTAGATAGTGCTAATGATTTCTAGCTGCACATTTTGACAAATCGCAGTGTTACAAATGGCAACGTTACTAGATCTACAAATGTAAATCTTTCCAGTTTGACAAATGGCAACATACCCAATAATTGTTTGTACGTGGTTGCACACGGGTCATCCAAAACAACCGTTTGCGTTGAAGGGATGCACAAATCATGCGCTGCTCTCACTTTGCATACGGGTGTTCTATATAAAATGTTTACTATCAAGAGCTGCACAAATCCTTCTCGGCACATTTTCCCTTGGCTTCCTGGGAAGCTGTCGGTTTGCATACGGGTGTTCTAACTAAAACGTTTGCGATGAGTGTTTTATATTTAAAAACCAAATTAAACTGGGGAAACCAAATTAAACCTGGGGAAACCGAATTAAACCTGGGGAAGCTGACAATTTTTTTACCACGGCTTGTTGATGCCGCTCCATGATAGCATGCCAAGTTTTATGAATTTCAGACGAGTTTTGGATTTACTAGAATTTAAAAACTAGGTATCTCAATGTTTGTGGCCGAGTGACGGTGGCAGGGTGTACGAAATTTATTCCCATTTCTTGCATGGGACCTAAGCATGCACCCAAGGACACATATTTGATTTTTCAACCAGTTTATATGCAATGGAGAATGTGCATGTAGTTCAAATTTGAATTACGCACATAAAATGCCTGGAAAACCCAGTTAATGTATAAAAATGTCCAAACGAACCCCGGAAAATTCCAAAATTGAACACAACACTCTTGTTGTTCTATGTTGACACTCAAAAAAAATTTGAAAGCAATAAGAGGCAACAGATATCGTTTCGTCCCCAAAGGTGGCACGTTCCCTACTGAAACCATCACGCTTGTTGTGAGAAGCTCTGGTTTGTGAGAAGCTTATACCCAAACCTGCCCCAAATGGGACAAATTTTTTACCACGGCATGTTGATGCCACTCCATGATAGCATGCCAAGTTTCATGAATTTCAGATGAGTTTTGGACTTACTAGAATTTAAAAACCAGGTATCTCAACGTTTGTGGCCGAGTGACGGTGGCAGGGTGTTCGAAATTCATTCCCATTTCTTTCATGGGACCTATGCACCCAAGGACACATATTTGATTTTTCAACCAGTTTATATGCACTGGAGAATGTGCATGTAGTTCAAATTTGAATTATGCACATAAAATGCCTGGAAAACCCAGTTAATGTATAAAAATGTCCAAACAAACCTCGAAAAATTCCAAAATTGAACACAACGCTCTTGTTGTTCTATGTTGACACTTGAAATTTTTTGAAAGCAATAAGAGGCATCAGATATCGTCTCGTCCCCAAAGGTGGCACGTTCCATATCGAAACCATCAGGCTTGTTGTGAGAAGCGTTGGTTTGTGAGAATCTTATACCCAAACCTACCCCAAATGGGACAATTTTTTTAGCACAACATGTTGATGCCGCTCCACGATAGCATGCCAAGTTTCGAGAAATTTAGACGAGTTTTGGAATTAGTAGAATTTAAAAACCAGGTATCTCAATATGTGCGGCTGATTAGCGGTGGCATGGTGTTTGAAATTCTTTCCCATTTCTCGCATGGGACCTAAGCATGTACCCAAGGTCACATATTTGATTTTTTTACCAGTTTATATGCACTGGAGAATGTGCATGTAGTTCAAATTTGAATTATGCACACAAAATGCTGGAAAACCCAGTTAATGTATAAAAATGTCCAAACGAACCCCGAAAAATTCCAAAATTGAACACAACACTCTTGTTGTTCTATGTTGACACTCAAAAAAATTTGAAAGCAATAAGAGGCAACAGATATCGTTTCGTCCCCAAAGGTGGCACGTTCCCTACTGAAACCATCACGCTTGTTGTGAGAAGCTCTGGTTTGTGAGAAGCTTATACCCAAACCTGCCCCAAATGGGACAAATTTTTTACCACGGCATGTTGATGCCACTCCATGATAGCATGCCAAGTTTCATGAATTTCAGATGAGTTTTGGACTTACTAGAATTTAAAAACCAGGTATCTCAATGTTTGTAGCCGAGTGACGGTGGCAGGGTGTTCGAAATTCATTCCCATTTCTTTCATGGGACCTAAGCATGCACCCAAGGACACATATTTGATTTTTCAACCAGTTTATATGCACTGGAGAATGTGCATGTAGTTCAAATTTGAATTATGCACATAAAATGCCTGGAAAACCCAGTTAATGTATAAAAATGTCCAAACGAACCCCGAAAAATTCCAAAATTGAACACAACGCTCTTGTTGTTCTATGTTGACACTTGAAATTTTTTGAAAGCAATAAGAGGCAACAGATATCGTTTCGTCCCCAAAGGTGGCACGTTCCCTACCGAAACCATCACGCTTGTTGTGAGAAGCGCTAGTTTGTGAGAAGCTTATACCCAAACCTGCCCCAAATGGGACAAAATTTTTACCACGGCATGTTGATGCCGCTCCATGATAGCATGCCAAGTTTCAAGAATTTCAGACGCATTTTGGATTTACTAGAATTTAAAAACCAGGTATCTCAATATGTGCAGCCGACTGATGGTGGCAGGTTGTTTGAAATTCATTCCCATTTCTTGCTTGGGACCTAAGCATGCACCCAAGGACACATATTTCATTTTTCAACCAATTTATATGCACCTGAGAATGTGCATGTAGTGCAAATTTTAATTATGCACATAAAATGCATGGAAAACCCAGTTAATGTATAAAAATGTCTAAACGAACCCCGAAAAATTCCAATTGAACACAACACTGTTGTTTTTCTATGTTGACACTCGAAAAAATTTGAAAGCAAAAAGAGGCAACGGATATCGTTTCGTCCCCAAAGGTGTCACATTCCTTACCGAAACCATCACACTTATTGTGAGAAGCGCTGGTTTGTGAGAAGCTTATACCCAAACCTGCCCCAAATGGGACAATTTTTTTAGCACAGCATGTTAATGCCACTCCATGATAGCATGCCAAGTTTCATGAATTTCAAATGAGTTTTGGATTTACTAGAATTTAAAAACCAGGTATCTCAATATGTGCGGCCAACTGACGGTGGCAGGGTGTTTGAAATTCATTCCCATTTTTGCATGGAACCTAAGCATGCAACCAAGGACACATATTTGATTTTTCAACCAATTTATATGCACTAGAGTATGTGCATGTAGTTCAAATTTGAATTATGCGCACAAAATGCTTAGAAAACCAAGTTAATGTATAAAAATGTCCAAACAAACCCTGAATAATTCCAAAATTGAACACAACACTCTTGTTGTTCTATGTTGACACTCGAGAAAATTTGAAAGCAATAAGAGGCAATGGATATCGTTTCGTCCCCAAAGGTGGCACGTTCCGTACCGAAACCATCACGCTTGTTGTGAGAAGCGCTGGTTTGTGAGAAGCTTATACCCAAACCTGCCCCAAATGGGACAATTTTTTAGCACGACATGTTGATGCCGTTCCATGATAGCATGCCAACTTTCAAGAATTTCAGACGAGTTTTGGATTTACTAGTATTTAAAAACCAGGTATCTCAATATGTGCGGCCAACTGACAGTGGCAGGGTGTTTGAAATTCATTCCCATTTCTTGCATGGGACCTAAGCAGGCAACCAAGGACACATATTTGATTTTTCAACCAGTTTATATGCACTAGAGCATGTGCATGTAGTTCAAATTTGAATTATGCGCATAAAATGCCTAGAAAACCCAGTTCATGTATAAAAATGTCCAAACAAACCCTGAGTAATTCCAATTTTTTGGACGACACACCTATAGTTGCATGTTCACTGTAGATAAAAGTTCTAGAAATTGAAACACCGTCCATGGCCACTGTGACCCCATTATGTAATTCAAATCAAGACGAAAAATCAAGTACATCCCACATAGTTTATTATAACCAACCGTGTGAGATGCAACACAAAATATCTTCGGACCGTGTCTGAATAAGGGACCGTATCTGATGACACTTTGCGCGCCTGTTTTTTGGCGGAAGCGATTTCAAATTTTCGGCTTCCATTGAAATATCTACCTCCCCACCCCCTTCCCCTTACCAAAAGCCATATTTCCACTGTTTCCGCCTTCTTTTCCAAGTTGAAATCTTCACTCCTTGCTTGCAGCGCCACCGCCTTCTCGCGGGCGACCCTCCTTCACGCTGCTCGGCCTCGCCTATCTAGGCAGGTAATCCAGACCTGACCCCCGTCCTCCTCCTCCTTCCACATCCCACATGCCCCGACCGTCGGCGCGAGCGCAACACCTTCCACCCAAATAACCGAGCCCTCCACCAAATAAGGGCCGGCCTAAGCCATGGTGCACGCAGTATAGCCAGGACCTCAAGGAGCATTTGGCAGCGGAGAAGCAAATCGCGGCCGCACGCGCGGATCAGGTCGCGTTGGCTGCCATTCGTGCTGACCCCCAGATCTTGAAGGAGCATGTTGCCATTTTCTAGCTACGACGGTTAAGCATGCTCGGTTTATCCATTGCGTGTGCTACTCCTGCCTTTCCTTCACAAATTGTAGTGAATTGTGCTATCTAATTTTACCATGCAATCTATTTCTCTAGTGTATATGTTCTATATGTCGTCCAGTGTGGTGCTCACTTATTAACTGTTTTGTTAATTAGTTGTCGTCTTCTGTTAACTATTTGGTTCAATTATACAAATGTGATGTTCAATTCTTTAGGCTACAATTTTGTATTGTCTTCCATGTGAGAAATAAATCGAATTTATATTTACAAAATACATGAGAAACGAATACAATTGCCATATTTCCAAGTGGTCGAGCATGCTTGGTTTGGTTATACATTGTGCAATGTGGTGCTCAGTTAACATTTGGTTCATTTGTGTTGTGGTGTTTAGTTAACTGTTTGGTTCAATTCTGCAATGCGATGTTCAATAGTTGTGGGTGCATTCTGTTATTGTATACCATGTGAGGAATAAATTGTATTTGGCTGTAGTAAATACATGAGAAACAAATATAGTTGCTACAATTGGCTGTAGTTAACTGTCTGATCTTCTATTAGGAGTATGTTATATTGTGCAATGTGGTGCTCAGTTAATGTTGGTTCATTTCTTGTGGTGTTTAGTTAACTGCTTGGTTCAATTCTGCAATGCGATGTCCAATTGTCATGGGTAGAATTTTGTATTGTTGTGCATGTGAGGAATAAATCGAATTTGGCTGCACTTAATACATGAGAAACATATACAAGTGCTATATTTCCTAGTTCTTAATCATGCTTGGTTTGGATAAATGGGTTTTCCATGTGGCTTGAATTAATCTGATGAATCTTCAATGTGCTAATGTTTCATCAACATATTTTACTGATAGCATGCGAATCCTTACTTAACTTGATGACTAACTACCTTATATGTGTTGCATGGAAACAATGGGAAGCACTGAGGTTTACAATCGAGGTTAGCACGTGCATGTTCCATTGTCTAATAGCACATTATTGTGCAATTGCAGGAACCATTCTAATATTTAGGTTTTAACAGTTTTTTCTTGCACATGTAGGTCCTGCTGTCAGAGGTTTTGACCCATTGTTCGACCCTTTTTGCATATGGGGAAATGAGTTGTCCATGAATATCAGTCAAGTCAAGAAACTCGGAAAGTTTGTTAGGATAAAGAAATTAGCAACAAAAAACAACAAGATCTTTGTCTGCACAATGAAGAAGACATCAGTTTACTACAGGATGGTACTGACTATTATACCTTGCCTTTTTTATCCCTTTGCCCCATTTCCAATATAGAGAAGGTATTTATGCACATAAGTGTTTTCAGGCCTTTCCAAAGCAGTTCACTGATGATTACCTCTCAAACCACCTGTATGGTCAGGAGGCGAGGAAGGTATTCATACAACACCCACGGTTCAATATTGAAGTGTTCCTGAAGAGGACGAAGGATGGACGGTCAATCATCCACAGGCACTGGGCTAAACTTACAAAGACCTTCAACATCAATGGAGGCTCAATGTTCGCCTTCTGCATCAGCAGTTTTCTAGATCAGATACATCTGTCTATGTACCATCTATGATGCTAATTTCGAAAGGTTATAGATGTTGCATGTGAAACTTGGTCCTGGCGTAGTTGTGTAATTGGGTAGCTGAGTGTTGAAGCTATATGATGTTGTACTCTAATGTATTTCAATTATGAAAATGAAATATATTGTGTGCTTAATATGAAATGTCAATTAGATTAATAAATGGATTATGAATAATCGGATAATTAGCCCGCTAATGGTGAATTAGCCTGCTAATTGGGTTTTGCTATTGCAAACGGTTGTTGAAAAAATACCATGGGCGATGACCTCAAGCAATGCACACAGTTTCTAGGAATAAAACGTGTTGGATCAGTGAACAATCACACACAAATTTCTCTTGAAAACTGTTTGTGTTAGGCCACCTTGCGCAAACACTTACCACATAAAAACTGTGTGTGCTGGAGAGCCTTTGCCACACAGTTTCTTCTACGGACCGTGTGTGATACATTCAATAATGCAAACGATTTAACGGGAAAAAATGTTTGTGATGTACCTGTGAATGGAAACGTTTTCCTTGGAGCGACTGTGTGGGATGTACATGCGACCGGAAAGAATTTTGCCGTATAATTGTATTTTTAGCTCTACTGTACGTATTTCCGTATTTGAGCGCTCGCCGGTCGCACACGTTCTCATTTGGCCGAGCCTGCGTGCCAGGAGGGCATATCCCCGATGGTTTCTGAGTCATGTGGGAAGGACCCCCTATCGGCCACACTCACTTCGCGACGGTTCCAAATGCCGTCGCAGAAAGGGGTTAAAAACTGTTTGTTTAGGAGCCCGCTATACTAGTGTATGTTGTGTCATCACCTTCTAAACAAGCGCTAGAACCTAAGAGCACAACTGTCATGATTTATGCATTGTGTGTAGCTAATGTTGGGTGCATCATGACTGGATCTTTTCTACCATGAATTACAATTTTTAGTCGCTGCTTGGACTTTGGAGGTGCTCTGCATTTATGTTTTGCGCTCTCAGAAAGGGCTAGTGAGATACCACTATTGTCATATTATATCATAGTTGTTTTGACAACATGTTGCCGTTTGAGATGTCTTATTATTGCTCGCTAGCTGATTATGTCATTGATATGAGTTAATATAATCTTTAAGAGTTATTGTTGGCATGGTTAGTTATAATGTTGGCTAAAAGCCTGGGTGTTGTTTAAGCTTATTTATGCAAACAAGAGAAAAAAAGTTCATAGAAGTTTTTCTTTTTCACTTTCAGTTTATCAACTGAATTGCTTGAGGACAAGCGAAGGTTTAAGCTTGGGGGGGGGTTGATACGTCTCCAAGGTATCTACTTTTCCTCTTGTTTTGGACTCTAATTTGCATGATTTGAATGAAACTAACCCCGGACTGACGCTGTTTTCAGCAGAACTACCATGGTGTTGTTTTGTGCAGAAATAAAAGTTCTCGGAATGGAACGAAACTTTGCAAGGAATTTTTATATAATATATAGGAATTTCTGGAGCCAAGACCTACCGGAGAGGGGCACCTAGGTGGGCACAACCCACCAGGGTGCGCCCCCCTCTCCTAGCGTGCCCAGGTGGGTTGTCGCCACCTGGTGGCCCTGCAGACCATGAAACCGATGCTATAAAATCCTATTTTTCCAGCAAAAAATCAAGGAGCAAGAATTATCATGATCCACGAGACGGAGCCACCGTCATCTCCTGTTCTTCATCGGGAGGCCAGATCTGGAGTCCGTTTGGGGCTCCGACGAGGGGGATCTTTGTTCTTCGTCATCACCAACCCTTCTCCATCGCCAATTCCATGATGCTGCCCACCGGGAGTGAGTAATTCCTTCGTAGGCTCGCTGGTCGGTGAGGAGGTTGATGAGATTCATCATGTAATTGAGTTAGTTTTGTTAGGGCTTGAACCCTAGTATCCATTATATTCCTAGATTGATGTTACTATGACTTTGCCATGCTTAATGCTTGTCACTTTGGGCCTGAGTGCCATGATTTCACCATTATATCCATGTTCTAGATCCGATCTTGCAAGTTATAGTCACCTACTACGTGTTATGACCCGGCAACCCCGGAGTGACAATAATCGGGACCACTCCCGATGATGACCGTAGTTTGAGGAGTTCATGTATTCACTATGTGTTAATGCTTTGTTTCGGTTCTCTATTAAAAGAGGCCTTAATATCCCTTAGTTTCCAATATGGACCCCGCTGCCACGTGAGGGTAGGACAAAAGATGTCATGCAAGTTCTTTCCATAAGCACGTATGACTATTTACGGAATACATCCCTACATTATATTGACGAACTGGAGCTAGTGCCGCATCGCCCTAGGTTATAACTGTCTCATGATGAATATCGCCCAACAAGTCACCGATCCAATGCCTATGAATTTATCCCATATTGTTCTTGCTAAGTTACCATTGCTATCATCACTGTTACACTTGCTACAAAATTACTACTATCACTATTACCGTCACCGTTACTGTTGCTACTATTATCAAAACTATCCTACTACTTTGCTGCTGATTACTTTGCTGCAGATAATTAATCTCCTTGTGTGGTTGAATTGACAACTCAACTGCTAATACCTTCAAATCTTATTTGGCTCCCCTTGTGTCGAATCTATAAATTTGGGTTGAATACTCTACCCTCGAAAACTGTTGTGATCCCCTATACTTATGGGTTATCACAATGCATAACCAAATTAAGCATACAATTACATAAGTGACTACACACATAACATTTCCACACACCAAAGTAAGCTATTACATGCATACTAAACTAGGATAAACAAGCATCTAATCATCTACTTCTAGTTGTAAGGACGCTTGCCATTGCTTTGCTTCCGGCTGGATCCCTAGCCATTTTGGGGAAGGAGGCACTTCCTCATGTCAACGAACCACCTGTACATCTCGTAGCTGGTGTACACCTCGTTGGCCGCGTACACGATGTGAGCTTTGTTGAGTTTCTACATCCAGGCCGAGTGCCAGGCACGCTTGTCCTTGTTGTAGGAATCCTTTATGTATCTGTAGTAGGGGTTGATGATGGCCTCGGCGAGGTGAACCAGTGAGTCCTTCTCATGCTTTTTGCTGCCCCAGATCTTGTATTGGCCCTGGATATCGACAAGATTCTGGTAGGCGATGTCCGAATTCTTGAGCGCCCTTACATCTCTGGCGATGTCCACCGTAGCGAACATATAGAGGGGGCTGTTGACAAACCTGGCAAAACGCTCTCAAGGCCTTGTGGCCAGGCAGTAGTGGTAGACGAGGACGTGATTGCGCACGCACATCTGGGCGATGGCGACCTTGGGACGAGACCCGACATGAGCGCGGGTGTACTCGAGGTCGAACCCGACCACCTTGTACTTCTCATCAGCAAGTAACAGCTCTGTGATGTGGATGGAGTGATCCACCCAGACAGGGTTGTTGGTGTACACCACCGAGAGCTCCGTGAACTTTCTGTGGGTCTCCACCACGGCATGCATGGTGAACTGCTGCTCGTCGTCGGCAGTCGCTCGGAGCCCCATTGGAGCCAGGCAGGATACCCTCTAAGAATTTTTCATGGTGGGTGTGCTTCTTGCAATGCTGGGGCACGATCAAAAGGTTGAAGAGACACAAGGGTTAAATGGCCGCTGATAAATGGGCGCCGGTCGACCTGTAATCATCATGTCTATCCACCACGTTCATGGCAGAAGATTCTAGTGCACGCTTGAGCACTCCAAACGCGTTTCGTTTGACCACGTGTGGGCTTGAAGAGGCGCCAAATGTATCGTTGGTGAGGATGTTTAAGGGAGTCCTAGATTAGGGGGTCCTCGGACAGCCAGACTATATACTTTGGCCGGACTGTTGGACTATGAAGATACAAGATTGAAGACTTTGTCCCATGTCCGGGTGGGACTCTCCCTTTGCGTGGAAGGCAAGCTTGGCGATTCGGATATGTAGATCTCCTTCTCTGTAACCGACTCTGTGTAACCCTAGCCCCCTCCGGTGTCTATATAAACCGGAGGGTTTAGTCCGTAGGAGAACAACAATCATAATCATAGGCTAGTTTCTAGGGTTTAGCCTCTACGATCACGTGGTAGATCTACTCTTGTAATACTCATATCATCAAGATCAATCAAGCAGGAAGTAGGGTATTACCTCCATCGACAGGGCCCGAACCTGGGTAAACATTGTGTCCCCGCCTCCTGTTACCATCAGCCTTAGACGCATAGTTCGGGACCCCCTACCCGAGATCCGCCGGTTTTGACACCGACATTGGTGCTTTCATTGAGAGTTCCACTGTGCCATCATGATAAAGGATTGATGGCTCCTTCGATCATCGGCAACGACGCGATCCAGGGTGAGGTTTTTCTCCCCAGATAGATCTGCGTATTCGGCGGCTTCGTACTGCGGGCCAACTCGCTTGGCCATCTGGAGCAAATCGAGAGCTACGCCCCTGGCCATCAGGTCAGGTTTGGAAGCTTTAACCATACTACCGACATCCGTGGAGACTTGATCTTCGACGGATTCGAGCCCATGTGAGGTGCGCCGCACAGTCACAAGTGTCGGTGTCAAAACCGGCGGATCTCGGGTAGGGGGTCCCGAACTGTGCGTTGAAGGCGGATGGTAACAGGAGGCCCTCTTGATGGAAGTAAAACCCTACGTCCTGCTTGATTATTCTTGATAATATGAGTAGTACAAGAGTTGATCTACCATGAGATCAGAGAGGCTAAACCCTAAAAGCTAGCCTATGGTATGATTGTATGTTGTCCTACGGACTAAAACCCTCCAGTTTATATAGACACCAGAGGGGGCTAGGGTTACACAAGGTCGGTTACAAAGGAGGAGATATACATATCCGTATTGCCTAGCTTGCCTTCCACGCCAAGTAGAGTCCCATCCGGACATGGAACGAAGTCTTCAATCTTGTATCTTCGTAGTCCAACAGTCCGGCCAAAGGATAGAATCCGGCTGTCCGGATACCCCCTAATCCAGGACTCCCTTAGTAGCCCCCGAACTAGGCTTCAATGACGATGAGTCTGGTGTGCAGTATTGTCCTCGGCATTGCAAGGCGGGTTCTTCTCCAAATTTCGAACGTTTGTTAAGAAGTGTCTGGCCCCATAAATGTTGGACCTCTTAGCTTCTGCGCCCAATAAGGGCTATCTTCCACGCGTCGAATGAATACGAGGCGCCGGGGCATTTTTACATTCGCCCCCCTAGCTAGATAAATAAATTGTCTATTAAAGAGATGGGGATTCTTAGATCCAATCCATATCATCCTCCCCCAGCGAGAATCCATCGGAGCGCGCTTCGGAAAAATCCACTCCAACATGGCCGACCTCCGCAACTCCTCCTCCCAGCCCCGTAGCCCTAAGCCCGGTTATTGGGAGGTGTTCAGTCCCACACAGCCGATTAGTCGAACTGCGGACTAAGGGATTTCTCCCTCCAGCGTATATGGTTCCCGTCCGAGCCAGGCTCGCCACCTACAATGGCGGGGAGCAAGCAGAGAGCTTCCCCAGTCCCTCTACGGGGGAGCGGGTATGCCTTGTTCCTTATTGAGGGGACTCAGATTTCCAATTCATCCGTTCCTCCGCGGGCTCCTGGAGTTTTACGGCCTCCAATTGCATAATTTCACCCCTGCTTCCATATTACACATCACCGGCTATGTTGCCCTTTGCAAGTTATTCCTGGGCTGCGAGGCTCATTTCGAGCTGTGGAAAAGGTTATTTTGCCTCATCCCCCGCACACAGAAGGGGTCACTTTACCAAGTGGGCGGAGCCGAGATATGGCGCATCGCTGAAACCGGATACCTGTCCGGTACTCCGAAGAAGACGTCTGAAGATTGGCCTTCGGAATGGTTTTATATGGAGGACGTCCCCCTTCCGGACCCTGTTCGGCGGGGTCTTCCTGAGTTCAACAATGCTCCTATGAAGAAACGCCGAAGTTGGCGCCCACGGAGCCCCCGGGAGGAAGACAACGGAGAAGTCCTTTACCCGACGAACCGGATTAAAGCGCTGGCTCAATCAGGATTGACAGTAATCGAGGTTATGTCAATATGCATAATGCGGGGAGTGCAGCCACTTCAATACCTAGGGCACCCCCTATGGTGTTTTAACGGGGAATATGATGCCACCCATTGCAGGCGTAAGGGTCCGGACAACGCTGCCGCTTTAGCAAAAATTATGTGCGAGTTGTTCAAGGGAGAACAAGAGGAGTTCGTCCGCATCAAGCCACGGGATGGATTCTCCATGTACAACCCTCCAAGCTGGGTGAGTTGTGTCTCCCTATTCCCATTCTTCCCGCATTCTTTGTCGTAGGTATTCACCTTGCCATTGTGCAGCAGGAACTGCGAAAAGCCATAAGGGAAGTCAACAGCCCATCCCCACAACCAGAGGACCCTGACCGGGCCCTCGGTCCTGGACTCGAAGAAGATCCGTACATATTCGTGGAGCTGATAGCACTACAAAAAAAAGACACATCCGTGACATTTTGGGCCGAACGAATTTTTTTCTGTCATACATATGAGACTTCTATGACGATAATTGTGACAAAACCGGTATCATCATAGATGTGGTGGGCTCCTACTTCTATGAAAAAAAATCATGACAGAAAATGGGCTTTTCGTCCTGGGCGGGCCGGAGACGCAGCTGCATGACATTCTTTGGGCCGTCCATGACGGAAAAAACCATGGTAGAAGCGAGGGGGAGGAAAATTTCGGGGAGTCCCCGGTTACGGTGGGTTGTCAGGGGCCGAGCGATGCGCGTTTCTCTCGTACACATATGCGCGTGTGTGCGAGGCGTTGGCTCTAACTGAACCCGAGCGAGGCGTTGGGCTCTAACTAAACCCGAGCGATTGCACTGCAGGCTACGCGTTACTGAACCCGAGCGATCGATCGATGGATGTTAACTAAACCCGATCGAGCGATTCCTTCGCTACTGCTGCTAACTGAAGCCAATCGATGCTGCCTCTCGGATGAACAGTGAGCATTGCAGGGAGGTTTGGATGAACAGTGAGCGGTGGCGTTGCCTATGGATGAATAGGACCCCGTGGTGTGGTGGAGGGCTGGATGAACAGTAGACGGTGGAGGGATGCCCGTGGAGGGGTGGTTGAACAGGACCCCGTGGTGTGGAGGGCTTGATAAACAGTAGAGATGGAGGGGTGGTTGAACAGTAGCCGGTGGAGTAGCATGCGGTGGAGGCTGGATGAACAGGAGCCCGTGGAGGCTGGATGAACAGGAGCCCATGGATTCTAGAGGAGGTCGACGGTGGAGATGAACTGTATCCCGTGGAGTCCCGTTTTGCGGTACGCCACACCCCTCCCGATGAACAGGACCCCCGTTTCGACCGTAGCGCTCCAACACAAGTCCATTTCCTCCTATTTGCAGTACGCCACACCCCTCCCGATCAACAGGAGGTCCGTTTCCTCCGTTTTGCGGTACGCCACACCCCTCCCGATTAACATGACCCCCGTTTCGACCGCAGGAGGTCCGTTTCCTCCGTTTTGCGGTACGCCATACCCCTCCCGATGAACAGGATCCCGTTTCGAACGTGGCCGGTCAAACACAAGGCCGTTTCCTCCGTTCTGCGGTACGCCAGGCCTCGTTTCCATCGCCTGTTCCATCCAAGCCCTCCCGATGAACACGACACATTCCGTTGCCTCCCCATGAACACGACACATTCCGTTACCTCCCCATGAACACGATGCATTCCGTTGCCTCCCCATGAACATGACGATGACGCTATTTCTCTGTTCCGACCCAGCCATGTACACGAGCCCTCGCCGTACGTATGTGCGAGTAGGCGTTCGAGACCCTGCCCGTATGTACACATACGTGGCCGTATTTTCTTTCTTACACCCTAACCACTGTACGTACGTGTACATGCTACGTGCGTGCCTCTACTACGACACGTGCGTGCCTCTACATCAACCAGTATATATGTACGTACACGTTCGTGACGAGAATGACAACACTATGTACGCTTCGACCAGGTGGGTCCTGACTGTCAAGCACTTCCTTGCTTGCGAAGATGTAGCTGGTGGGTCCCAGCTGTTAGGGGGGCGAATCGTTTTTTTTGCCCGGACGCACTTCCTTGCATGCGAAGGTGTAGCTGGTTGGTCCCAGCAGTCAGGGGGAAACATTTTTTTCACGAAATACGGTGGCCCGTTCGGTGGGTCCCCGCTGTCAGGTGGAGGAATAATTATTTTGCACGTAATAAGGAGGCACTTCCTTGGTGCAGCCGTGGACCCAACTGTTAGCCTCTCCATGTACAGTCCACGTCCGATGGAAGTCGTTCCTTGACCACGTTGACCACGCCGTGCCGAGAGCACCAGGGCGGTGGACGACGGCGAGGCCTAGGGAGGGGACGACGGGGAGCCGGGGAAGACGCGGCAGTGGAAGCCCGCGTGGAGAGGAGTACGAGGGTTCACTGGTTCGGCTGCGGTGTGAGGCTGCCGTTGCTGCAGGGCCTGGCCAGCGGTGGGAATAGTAGGGGGCGCGATGGGGCCTCCGCGGCAGCACAGCCGGCCACGGGAGGCAGGAGCATGCGGCACGACCGACGCTGCTTTGGGCGGCTGGAGCAAGAAGACCAGAGGTTGAAGAAGCACTACGGCCGTTGGATGGACATCGTACGGTCATTGGAGTTAGAATCGTTCATATTGACTAAAGTTGACAAAGGCCCCCGTCCCAGTCAACTTAGTAGGCCCACAAGTCAGCCTCCCACCATGGCGGGTCCCAGCTAGCAGGGGGAGTATTCATTTTTTTGTGCATAATAAGGAGGCACTTCCAGTGGGTCCGAGCTGACAGCGGGGGGAACGTTTTTTTCACGAAATACGCTGGCCTGTCCAATGGGTCCGAGCAGTCAGGGGGGAAACGTTTTTTTCACGAAATAAGGTGGCCCGTCCAGTGGGTCCCTGCTGTAAGGTGGAGGAATAATTATTTTGCGCGTAATAAGGAGGCACTTTCTTGCGGCCGCCTGGACCCAGCTGTCAGCCTCTCGACGTACAGTACTCTTCCGATGGAAGTCGGTCGTTGACCACATTGACCATGCCGCGCCGAGAGCACCGGGGCGGTGGTCTGGACGACGTCGAGGCCTAGGAAGGGGACGACGCGGAGCCGGGGAAGACGCATCAGTGGAAGCCCGCGCGGAGAGGAGTACGAGGGTTCACTGGTTCAGCTGCCATCGCCGCAGAATAACAGGGGGTGTGGGTGAGTGGAGGGATGGCCTGGCCAGCGGTGGGAGTAGTATGGGGGCGGTGAGGCCTCCGCGGCAGCACAGCCGGCCACGGGAGGCAGGAGCAGGCGGCACGACCGGCGCTGCTTTGGGTGGCTGGACCAAGAAGACCAGAGGTTGAAGAAGCACTACGGCCGTTGGATGGACATCGTACAGTCACTGAAGGTAGAAACATTTATTATTGACTAAGTTGACAAAGCCCTTGGTACGCTCCAACTTAGTAGGCCCATAGGTCAGCGTCCGAAACGGTGCGCCCCAGATGTCAGGGGGAGGAATCATTTTTTGGGAGGCCGAAGCTAAGAATAGCCGAGATTGCAGAAGAAGCACGACATCCGTTGGATAGACATCCAACGGCCACTGCTGCTAGAACCGTGTGTTGACTATAATAAGTTGGCAAAGCCTTGCATACGCGTCAACTTATTTTTTGAGGGGACGCGTCACTTAGTAGGCCCACAAGTGTGTGGCAGAGAACTTATAGCCCATTTGCATTTTGTAAGAATGTACAACCCATTTTGGAATTCTAATGGAATTTACAACAACCCATTTACAGTTTGTTAAAAGTACATACCATTTTCTATCTAGGACAATGATTAATAATTTCAACCAACCATTCAAGATAGAATTCAATAAAGTTTCCCACATTTTGATGGGCACCGAAGTATTTTTATCCCGAAATTTCTAGTCAGATTAAATATAAATTTGTATTACGTAAAAATCCAACGAAACATTGCGCGCGCAACAATGAAAATTTAAGATTTTCAAAATCCATAAATAATATTTTATAAACTAATTTCATGTTTGGTGCATTTTTTATAGTTACTGCCCAGTTTTTATAATTACATCCCATTTAATATTTCTAAAGCCCATTTTCCTGTTAAGCCTAATGCATCCCTCCTAGGAAAGATTTGCAGCCCAGCGGGGCGGAGAATAACAAGTTGACCTTGCGTGGGTATTCCTCAAAAAGACGTATAGCTGGGCTAGCCATTTTCATCTTGCAAAAATTAGT
Organism: Triticum urartu; assembly: GCF_056163025.1. Taxonomy (NCBI): domain Eukaryota; kingdom Viridiplantae; phylum Streptophyta; class Magnoliopsida; order Poales; family Poaceae; genus Triticum; species Triticum urartu. The sequence goes on along the minus strand of NC_141875.1, from coordinate 203,575,875 downwards.
ATCTGGGCTGGATATCTGGCCTGGGCTAGAGAGGCCACAGCCCGCCCAGTTAATACCCTGCTCTCCTCTCAACAACAACGAAATCATCGCCAAGAAAAACTCTGTAGTGCTCACGCCTCAAAAACACAAATATTGCTCGAGCTGCTTGGTCCCAGCTATCGGCCGCACCTTGCGCAATTCTCTCGTTTATATTGACCACATAGGTTGACAATGGTGTGGGACCGTGATGTCAGGAAACCAGGAGAAAGCAAAAAAAAATAGTTGTAGATAATAAGGAGGCACTTGCGTACGTACGGCTATGGCCCTAGTGGGTCCCTAGTGTCATCCAGTCAAAATAAAGTCATCTCCTGAATCCCCATGTTCGTTGACGATGTTAACAATGCTCGGCACCACGGCGAGCGCAACAACTCGAAGGACAACAGAGAGGGCCTCACGGGCCCTACGGATGGTCTGATACAGCGCCCGCTACTCATTCAGGAAGCCAGGATCATCGGACACCTATGAGCACCTTCTAGAAACTGAGACGGCATGACACGGTAAGGCCACGCTTGGGAGTTCTATTTTACTTCAAACCTGTATTAACATACAAGTGTAATTTACTCGTCATCGAAAACAACGCGTAAAATACAGGCATAATGAAACCGAGGGCCCGAGGTCTGTAAGTAAAACCGGCGGGTTACGCGTGTAATTTGTGAGACCAGTGTATATTTTACGAGCATTGCTATATGGACGACATTACCAGATTATACATGCACGACGTGCGTATCATGCCATCCATGGGCAAGGCTGAAACAGCAGCTAACGGCTGGATTAGCAATCGTCCGAGTGTCGTTCAGCGTTTTTATCGTGTGTCAAGTACTTCCGATATTTTACTAGTCGAAATCGACCAACCAAGTGCCTTTGCCCGAGACCATCTACTTTAATTTACAAGCGGTTTTGGTTGGAAAACGACGATTCAATCACAGCCTAATATCATGAGTTGGTCGGAAGATCATATGGTTTCACGTCTAACCTACCCAACTTGTCGTATAGGCTATGAATGAAACATTAGACGATGAACTTCTTAAGCACGGAAACAACAGAAGAGGATGATCTTCTTAACAAGCAAATCACTGGCATTAGATCGACATGCAAAACAATACGAAGCATTATTCTCAGGAGGCACGGTGAACAGCTCGTGATGCCGCATGCCACAACATTCCAAGCTCAACTTTGCAATCAAACACAAGGCCTGGCATTACATAGACAATATTCAGAACAAACTCTTAACACAGGAATATCTCAGCAGAGTAACTTTTACTTCTAAACTGAACACAGGAATAGGAAAAAACACTCGACGCTGCTCACAGCAAGGGCGTCCCACTCAAAAATATCAAATGCATGTCTTCTGGCTAACATCAATGAGCAAATTTTGACAAGGTTTTCCAATTCCAATATATTAAACTAACATCTTCTTGCTAACATCAATGATTAAACTTTGACAAGCTTTTCCCATTCAAAATATGTAATAATGCCTATGATCGTGGAGTCCTGTCGCTTCTTCCTAAAAGCAATGATTAAACTTTGACAAGCTTTTCCCATTCAAAATATGTAATGCATATGATCGTGGAGTCCTGTCGCTTCTTGTACTTGTTTGGGCACTTCTTGCCCAGGGCACTCCACGTGTTGTTAAATTGCCAATGGTCTCTGCACACTAGTCATGTCACCGGTGTCTAATATTTATGGCACCAGCTATAGCAATGGAGGGATTCGGTGCCAAACTAAGAAAAGGTGAAATTGGCACCTCTTTTGGCCTACATAGTGGAAGGCCTAATACTCTATAAAGCTTCTTGGTTATTCCTTCTGTAATGTAGCGCAAACAATGACTGCTTCTTTCTGCAAAGTGGAACGACCAACTCGACCCAGTAATGCAGCAGTTTGCCTTGGACACATTGGCTCCTTTTGTGCAGTTGAACTAAAATCGAAGTCGGAATAAAAACGAGCTTTAATTTTGATATCCCTGTAAGCAACAAAAGGTATAAGGGAAACAATTACTGAGAAATAACGGTTGATGACTTGTACTCCCAGAAGAAAAACATCTACTGATCTACCTTATCTTAATGGGAAACAAAGCAGGAGAGTAGCAATTCTCAATCAGTGTGATTCATTCATATTAACTGAGACATTATCTTAACAATGCCTTGTTTCAAGATGTATAAAGAACAAAAGGGCAGAAAATTATCATTCCTAAAACAATGCGACTGATTCATTTTAACAGAGACATTATCTTAACAATACCTTGGTTAAACATGTAGAAAGAACTACAAAGCACGATAGTACCATTTGTAAAACACTGTAAGTCTGTAACTGATATATAATAACAGAGACATTATCTGAACAATACATTTCTTAAACATGTACTCCAGCCGATCCCTAACAGAAATGGTACTCCTGCCAATCCCTAACAAGTGTTTGCGGTTTTGAACTAAGATTCAGTTCCAGGGTAAAGTGGGCGCAACAACAGTATGTGCTTCCATCTACTTATAAAGGGGGTGATGCAAAGTTTGTTGTAACAAAGCAACAAGCATCGTGTCTGGGTTGGTTCCATTTTTGTTCACTACTTAATGGGAAAAGACAGCAATACAATAGCTTCAATTCAACATTTATTTAAAATAGTACCAATACAAGTAGCACAACATCTCAAAGCACACTGCACAATCATGTGGATGAAGGCCTGTACTGACCTTTCATGAGACCGACAACGATAAAATACGAATCTGCCAACATGAATAGGAAATCCAATCTCGTTTTGTGCAGTTGCACTGAAATCAAGCAAAGTGTTTCGCGTAGCGAAGCAAAATGTTACAATAGCAACAAGTTGAATAGATATCCCTGTATGAACAGAGGCAAAAAAGGAATCAATTACTGGCTAATAAAGGAGGATGAAACATGCGGCCACAAAAATGGTAAACCCGCCAATCCCTAACAAGTGTTGCAGTTTTGAAATAAGATTCAGTAGTTAATTCTGAGAGTGGCATCAATTACTGGCTTATAAAGGGGGTGATGCTGAATTTGTTGTAACAAAGCAACAAGCATCATGTCTGGATTGGTCCCATTTTTGTTCACTACTTAATGGGAAAAGACAGCATTACAATAGCTTCAATTCATCATTTATTTAAAACAGTACCAAGACAAGTAGCACAGCATCTCAAAACACACTGCACGATCATGTGGATGAAGGCAAGTACCAACCTGTCATGATGCACACAAGATCATGTACGAATCTGCCAACACGAATAGGAAATCCAATCTCGTTTTGTGCAGTTGCACTGAAATCAAGCAAAGTGTTTCGCGTAGCGAAGCAAAATGTCGCAATAGCAACAAGTTGAATAGATATCCCTGTATAAACAGAGAATAAAGGAATCAATTACTGGCTAATAAAGGAGGATGCAAAATGCGGCCACAAAAATGGTAATCCCGCAATTCCCTAACAAGTGTTGCAGTTTTGAAATAAATATCAGTAGTTAATTCTGAGAGTGGCATCAATTACTGGCTTATAAAGGGGGTCATGCTGAATTTGTTGTAACAAAGCAACAAGCATCATGTTTGGGTTGGTCCCATTTTTATTCACTACTTAATGGGAAAAGACAGCAATACAATAGCTTCAATTCATCATTTATTTAAAACAGTACCAATACAAGTAGCACAGCATCTCAAAACACACTGCACGATCATGTGGATGAAGGCAAGTACCAACCTGTCATGACGCACACAAGATCACGTACGAATCTGCCAACACGAATAGGAAATCCAATCTCGTTTTGTGTAGTTGCACTGAAATCAAGCAAAGTTGCCGGTGTGACATTTAAGTTTTCTATAGCAACAAGTTGATTAGATTTCCCTGTTTTAAGAGGCAAAAAAGAAAACAATTACTGGCCAATAAAGGGGGATGAAACATGCGGCCACAAAAAGAAGCATCTACCTTATCTTAATGGAAAACAAAGTATAGGACAGTAGCATTTCTAAAATGGTTGCATTGATTCATATTAACAGAGAAATTCTTTTAAAACAGATCAGTAGCTAATTCTGAGATTAACAACAGCAAAATAGCTGCATGGGACATGCCAGCACCATGTGCGTCCACACGTATAAATGGGTGAAGCAGAGTATGTAGCCAAGCAGCATATATGCGCTGGTCCCATATTTGTTCTCTTTGAACCTTCTTCCTATGTGAGGGAAGCAAATCTAGTCGTGCACAAACTACCCGACCCCCCAGTTTCTTTCCCTTTTCAACAAAGAGATCGGTTCCTTACAGATGTGTGTGTTGGGTTACCCCCTTTTTCCCTTTTTCCCTTTTTGACCTACCAAGCGGCTGGATAGCCAGTCTATACTACTTTTCGCCCCTCCTTTCGTCATTGAACCACGTCCTAGATTCTTGCTCCAGCCCACCGCACCCTTCTTTCCTCTTCGAACCAAGACATAGATTCGACTATAGATCGAAAAATATCCACATGCAGCTAGAGCAACGACGGTTTCAAAGAAACTTATACCTTAGGGTCGTCGGGATGTGGCAAGGCGTGCGGCGGGAGGCCGGATCTGGCCACACTACGTACGGCAGTGAGGAAGAAGGGGTCGGTGGCCCTCCGGCATAGGTGCTATGTGAAAGAGAACAGCTCAACCGGCAGTGGATTGCCTCCCTCGCCGAAGGCGATAGAGTGAACGCTGCACCTCCTCCCCTTCCCGGTGCGACGGGATACGGACGCCTCTTTCACCAGCTATGAGGGGGGAGAGAGAGACAAGAGTCTTGTTTAGATCTGGTGAAGAGAGGGTGAGAGGCTGTGAATATAGCAAGCCCTAGCAAATGAACGCTGAGCCTCCAGCGTGTAACATATATGTAGTGCGGCGAACGTGTGGAGAGTGCAAACCCTAGTGAACAAGCGCTGAGGCTCCCGCTTATATATATACTACTGGAGTACAGACTCAGCTCCGGTGCCTTCACTGCACCTGCTTTTGGCTATATGACAGGTGAGCCAGTGACATTTTGGGCCCACCTGTCGTAAATCCAAAGGCAGGTGCACTAAGTCAATGAAGCTGCGTCCATATAGTACTCTCGTGTATACGACTAAAATATAGTGGAGTGGTTTTCTTATTCTCTCCATAACAATCATTTTAAATTGTGTAAGTACGAAACAAAACTCTTTATTTAATGTACAGTGAAGAAAACTAGTACTACTTCTGATGAACTAACGATCCACGCCCACGCGTCCTGGTCGCACTTCCTGTCCTTCACGTGTGGTACACTACCCTCCCTTAAGAAAACTCGATCAAAAACACGCCCCCGCTTCCAGGTCGCGAGAGTCGTCGCGCACACACACCTAGACATAGACATGCATATCCGTGTTTACGTAAAATTCCATTTCCATTTCCATCTCCATCTCCAATCATATTTGTCCAACTGGCACATTATTTACGTTGTTAATTATATACGCAGCAATATTAACATACAACATCTCTTGTTTGTGCACGTCCGGACCGCTGCCACGACCGGTCCTGACCAACCCGAACCCTCTTCATCACCCGTGCGTGCTTCCCTCCCAAAACGGTCAGTGCCGCATTCATGCCCGGCCAGAGCGGACGCGACCTCTCACTGGCGCCGGCATTGAAGCGGCGCGCCGGCCGAGAGAGCGTCGCCCGCACCGCTTCCGGGTGCACGTGGCTGCTCCACGTTCAAAGGTCACAATAGCCGGCTACAACATGCGCGATCTCTTCCAGTAGTAAGTTCTTGGGAGTCCGTGCTACAGCTAGCTGTCCTCCCCCAACTCGTCAATCTCTTCCAGTAGTGCTAGTATTCCATGGCGCGATCCATCGACAAGCAGGCAGGAAAGTTATGGTATACTACTCGGTTGGCGGTGAGTGGCATGCCGAGCGACCGTGTGGGGTCGAGCCGTGGAGGAGGGTGAGACATGAACACGACAGACGTGATTTAAACGTTGGTTTTGCTCGATGGCGCGATCCAACGAAACGAAACATTGGTTTCTCTCCGTTTCTATTTTTTTCTTCGGAAAAACGGAAACTTTTCCACTCCATTTTCATTCCTATTCCAAGGTTGCCCCGTTACAACATTCCATCAAATACAAAGGAAAACTAACACGCATGCTGATGCATCTCAATGATTCACAGATCATAGCCAATATTTACTTCACAACTAAAGAAAAAGGTTGTGAGAGCATGTACGATAGAAAAACTACTGATGGGGTCACTACGACTTAAGCCCTAAACCCTAAACATGATTTAATTTCCTGGCCAGGTAGAACCTGTCGAAGGAAAGACGGTTGGCACCCTCGGATCATACGATGCTTTTGTGCAGTTCCACTAAAATCGACCTGAGCATCCCTGATGGCAAAGATATTGAAGAAGTGTGATTAGAATAATAGTATTGGCACTAGTTTATGAGACATAAACTCATCACAAGTAGAAGCCAGTAGAAGTAGAGAGAGATCGACATGGAGACAAGCCGGCTCCAAAAGGAAGATGGGCTACCTGGGACGTCGAGCTGTAGCTAGAAGGGCGGTTGGGACGCGGCATCGACCCATACTGCGGTGACTCCCGATTGGGACGCACCGACTGTGGGTTTTCTCCCTCGCCGATGTCGACCGCGTCTACGCAGAACATTGTTCCCTTCCCCCAGCTGCGGGATCAGGCCCGTTGTTCTATGCTTGTGAAGAGATCAACCTAAGCAAGCATGCTTGTAGGTTAGGCTCCTGCTAGTGTATATATAGTGGTTTTCTTTTTCTCTCCATATCAACCATTTTATATTGCGTGCATGTCATTCAAGATGATGGTTGCTTCTTCCGACTAACTTACTGTGTGATTTGACTGCTCCTTAGTGGCCCCTACACGTACTCCCCCTACGTGTATGACCGTTCCTGAGTCTCACTTGTACTTATCTCTATTTTCTTGCATGACAGGTAGACAGGACACAAAAACGCGCGCGACGCCCTAATGCATGCATGTTCGAACACACGACGGAACACACACGGTCACGCTCAATTGCTCAACCTACACGTGCATGCACACACATACTCAGTCAGGGTGAGCTAGTGACCGTATGAACACCGGAAAACATATATATTGAGCGCAATGAGCGTATTATGAAGTCCACTGACCATATTTTTACAAATATACAGTGACAAACAGTGTATTTATCTCGTTTGAAATTAAGCCATATTAACCGGAGAGCAGGCAGCATGGACTAGGATTACTTTGCTGTGTCCCGTCAACTTGCCGAACAAGGAGAAGGTTGCAGGACGGGAGAAGCTTGCGCGCGGTGGCTCGCAGGACAAGGAGAAACTTTTGACTAATGCAAGCTCTCCCTCGCTCAGGCGGTGGACGTGCAACAGTTAATTCGGTGTCAAATTGCCAGAAGCATACGCTATACTACTAGTGCTATTATTGTTCGACTTCCCGAACAGCCAAGCGCAAAGTTTACTAGTAGTACTACTATAGTCCATAAAGGTACGTACTATACTAGTACTAGGAACCGGATGGAGGAGCGTCTGCACTCTTATTATAATTTTATAATGTGATAAAGCAATCTTCAACACATTTGGTTCTCTTCGAGGGTTCTCGCATGTGATAATGGAAGTTGATTGCATGGAACACTCGCCACAATTCTCACTTAATTCTGGCTCATATCCTGTTACAAATAGTAGCGCTCAGTAATATTTCCTCTTTTTTTGTTATTCAGTATGTAAACAGGTCAGCAAACCTTGCGGCGCATCTTCGTGCGAACCGTGCTTGCTGCACTTTGAATGTGGCCGAGAGCTGGCTTGATGAAACACCTCGCTTCCTACTTTCTTTACGGGGTACCTCGCTTCCTAGTGACCAGTGTCTTGGATGATCATCCTAAGAATGCTTATATATGAATAAAGCTCTCTCATTTACCCGCAAAAGAAGATTAAGCCATATTAACCGGAAAGGAGGGAGTATGGACTAGCACTACTTTTTGGTGTGTCCCGTCAACTCGCAGAACGAGGAGAAGCTTGCGGGATAAGGTGAAGCTCGCTTACGCCTTTTGACTAATGCATACTACCCTCGGTGGACATGCATCAGTCCATTCGGTGTCAGATTGTCAGAGGCATACACTGTAGTACCCAACATGCGGAGTACCATCATTTTTCGACTTCACGAAGGGCCAAAGAGCCAAGAGCAGTAGTACGCGTACTTGGTTTTGCACCTTCATACTACTCCACCATCCGTCACAGTTTACAAGGCGCGCTTCATTATGATGCATTTCTCTCAATGCATTTCCACCACCAGAGAGACTTTAGACGCGTTTGGTTTAATTCTCAATTAATTAGGGCGTGGTAACCGCAATCAAGTCCACAATTTTCTCTCCATGTACTGTACTACTACGGAGTGCATACATATGTGTACCCGGGGTGGAAGCACTGCATGCATGTGTGTACGCATTATTCCCTGTAGTAATAGACGCCATGCTATAACTACCAATGCTATTTTTCAGGCCGATCGCTAGTCGCCTAGGTCCCACAGATTTTTTTTTCTTTTTTCTAAAGCGCACTGTATAAACAGTGACGGATGTAGTAGTATGAGCGGATTCAAAGAAGAGCATATTGATGGTTGCTTCTTCAGAGCAACTTACAGTGGGAAAGGTGGGGCTTATGATTTGACTGCTCATTACTCATTATTAATGCGTCGCAACGATCGGGCTGAGTCTCCCATACGGTTGTGCACTACCCCCTCGGTTCTTAAATATACTCCGGAGTATTTGTCTTTCTAGAGATTTCAACGAGTGACTACTCAAATATTTGTCTTTTTAGAGATTTCAAATGGACTGGCACATACGGATGTATATAGACATATTTTAGAGTGTAGATTCACTCATTTTGCTCCGTATGTAGTCACTTGTTGAAATCTCTGTTAAGACGAATAGAATATTTAGGAACGGAGGGAGTACACATATGAAGCAAAATGAGTGAATCTACACTCTAAAATATGCCCGTTTGAAATTTGTAAAAAGACAAATATTTAGGAACGAAGGAGTATAATTTTGTGCATGGCACATGGACCCGGATGATGAAGAGGCTTCTGGCAATGCTATCAAGCTTCCATCATTTGTTTACATAATTGACGTACTATACAAATAATTTTCCAGCGACATGAAATTGTACAATGGTGTGAGCTTCCAGCTTTTGTTTTGCGTGTCTTGCCATCAATGCTCTTTCAGAAACAATAAAAAACTAACTTCCTTGCTAATGCATGTCAATTATTAGCAGATCAGAGCTAATAATTACATCACAACTGAAGACAAAGCTGTGAGAAGGTGTTAAATTAAAATTGATCCATGCTTTCATTGGCAGCAACATCCCCCCAGCTCTGTCTAAATCAACAAGGCATGTTGGGAAAAAAAGTAGCTGTCTGGAGCATGCAACATTCTGATCATTTTCTGCAGTTCCACTAAAATCGAGCTGAGCGTCCCTATTCCAAAGATATCAAGTGTGATTACGATAATAGAGGACTTATGATGAAACAATAAACACACAAATAGAAGCCGGTCACCTTTGCAGTCTCTCTTAAGACTAACTAGTTGGAGAAGATTAGGCTCGGAGTTGGATGAGGAGGATAGAGCAAAACCAATCTCCCTTTGTGCAGTCGCACTGAAATGTAGAGACGTTGCCCGTGTGACATTTTAGTACAACTGCACAAAACACTCTTAATAAAAAAGTGATTTGTGCAGTTCACCAAAAGGTCGCAATAGCAACGAGGTGAAATGGATAGCTCTGTTTGCAAAAAAGAGGTAGAAAGGAAACAATTACTGGCCAATAACAGTTGATGACACATGCGACAACAAAAAAGAAGCATATTCCTTGTCCTAAGGGAAGATAACAACACGGTTGTGCTTGTCTAAAACGGTGTGAGGACGAGAATGCAATATGGAAAGTACGCCGGACGAGCTACGTTTTGGGCAAAGAACTATGGGAGATCCACATGCAGCGACGTGGGAAAACGAGCAGTGGAGCAAGGCCGGAGGGGAAACCTGGAGGTCGTCGAGATGTAACTAGGTGAGCGGCGGCGGGCAGAATCTACGAGCAGGTGGTGTAGGCCCTGCCGCGCCGGAGCTTGGTCAGAAAGAACGACATGTACCGCAGATTGGGACGTGCTGCCTCGGCGCCGTCGAACGGAGAAACGATGCTCTTCCTCCCTTTCCCCCGGCGAATGGTATGTGGCCGGATCAGTGACCAACGGTGAGAGAGAGAGAGGCCAGCGCACTCCCTTTCCCCCGGCGGACGGGATGCGGCTGGATCAGTGACCAACGGTGAGAGAGAGAGAGAGAGAGAGGCCACCGGAGCCTTCTGTGAGATACTCTGAAGAGCGGACTACCTTTTCCTCCATAAAAATCATTTTATATTCTGTGTACATGCCATTGAGCGCTATAACTTTATTTAAAAATAACGCGGCAACGCGTCAAGTCGAACTTTGTTTCGTGCACGCGTGGTACACGACCTCCCTAGGTAAACAACCGCTACAGGCGTTCAAATTAGCATGTGGGCTGCCATTTCGTAAAGAAATGAGCTCCATCGTGTACCCGCTCGGGTGTGGCTGGGCATGAAGTGTGAGTACGTGCACGGTGCACCTATTCTCTTCTTGTATACGTACACCACCTACGTGGGGTTGTGTGAGAGAGATACAAACCTAGAGAGATATAGTGTGTGGGTTCTTGAGAGTTTTTTTTTGTGGGGGGGGGGTCAATCAAAATATTTAACATATGCAATGTGTGTGAAATAGAGTCCTGGATATAACATATATATAGAGGGGGACATCCCACCACCTATACTTGAAAATTTTTATAACCAAGGGGGAGATGCCGATGGTGATGATCATGAGCAGCGCCCATATACTCTGTGGCGCCTGGCAACTAATTCCGATGGATCACCTCTTCTTGTGTGTATACAGCCCACTGATGATGTTACTGCTAAGGAAGCAGGTGTCTCCCATGGTCGCACTCTCCGGACCTAGTCCAACACCCGTTGCATGGTATTCGGGATGGATACTAGTGTGCTAGCGCCAACTCCTTCTCCCTGGCACAGAATAGATAGTCTTGGAGAAAACTCGCTCTTCCTTGGACAAAACTATACGACGATGGTGAAAGGCAATCCAACTGCTGTTGACACATTTATGAGAAGCAACTGTGTCTATACCTCGGACATTTGGGTGGTTCCCTACCCTGGTACTGATATAGTAGGCCGCTTCAGCCTAGATGATTAGTCCTGCGTTGGTCTCTAGATCGACAACGGATGGCCCGTCCCAGAGAATCACTTGTGGTTCAAAGCAAGCGTTTCCAACACCGCGGAATGGTTGAGTTGAAGTTCATTTCATGGCTTGTTATTTGTTGTGTGGTGAAAACTTTAGTATTTATAATGTATCCTCGTTATCGATGTGGGTTGATGACTTGTTGTATGTAATAAAATGATATGTGTGTGATAAACTTACTAAATTTATGAATGGCTTTCGAGTTGCTTCTCTAAATTTGTACTAGCTTGACATGCTTCGCGCGTCGGCGGGTGTTTTTACTGTAGCCATATGTTAATGTGTTCGTTGTATGTAACCAGTACCTCGAATCCTCGATACTAGTATACTATATAGTAGTAGGAGTAAGTAGTAGGAGTAGTAGGGTGGCATGGGCCAGAACAAGCATTCACGTCCAGGTGTACGGCACACGCCACCACCATGACATCCATCTGACACCATATTATTTCTTGGAGTCCGTGCTAGAGCAATCTCTTCAACCTCGTCGTTTCTCTAACTTCAGCCATCGCGCGGAGGGCGACGTGGGGGTTTGCTGATAGTCGTTTTCCTTAACTGCGGTCCCACTTGTAAGGCCAACTCCAACGCACGACCCCAAATGCACCTCCGTTTTGCACGAACTCCAACAATAATTTTGACTAGAAAAGCAAGACCAAAGAAAACAAGAACCACAAGAATACATTTTACTACTCCTGTAAGTTGGATTAGTGCCTTCTCGATGCATTCATTGTTGATCTGCGGAGGCTCGATCTTGCGTCTGTGCTAGCTAAAAGTGATAGAACATCTACTAAATTGCGCTCTATCAATATATGGATGTACTCTTCTTCCCAATACAAAAACTTGCATCCATTCTACTCCCTCCGTTGCACAATATATGCCTTCTATTTGTCAAAATATATATGTATCTAGACATGTCTTAGTATATAGGTACATCCATTTTTGGACAGATGGAAGTCAAGTATTTTGGAACGGAGGGAGTACACAATAAAAATTTTAAGTTAGCACAACTAGTCTAATCCGAGAGCAGAACCGAAGATTTGGTCGGGTTCTTCCTCCTTTTGCGGACACGTGGGACATCCAGCATCCAGGTCGTGTCATGAAAGAAAATAGAGTGGTAGTTGAAGCCACGAGATGTGCATCTTGGGTTAAACTGTAAATAGAATCTTACTACTCTTGAGTAACTCCAAAAGCGGTCACCGGAGATCTTTATTGGATTTGTTTTTCATCACTAGCACATCGAGGTGAAAGATGTGCAGGTTCAGTGGGTCCTCTTGCGTTTTCACTGACATGTGGGGCCGCATGTGAGCAAACAGACGATGGGCTCCGCGCGTCCGCTGGCTGGCTAAGAAGAGAGATAGAGGAGCGCTGAGCACGGATTGTAGGAAATTTGTTCTACGTACCTCGATATAGGCTCGATATAGTGGGGTGGCATGGGCCATAACTAGCATTGACGTCTAGCAATACGGCACACGCCACCCACACGAGTCCCATCCGACACCAATTTTCTTGGAGTCCGTGCTACAGCCATCTCTTCTCCCTCCTGTTTTCTCAGCCATCGCGCGGTGGGTGGGGTGGGGGTTTGCCGATAGTCGGTTTGATCAAATGTGGTCCCACTTGTAAGTGAAAATGCAACACCGCACGCATTCCCGCTTGAGCGGCGTGCCGGACCAACCGTGTGGGGGTGCAACGCGAACACGACAGGCTTTTCCTTTTGAACTCGTAACTTGTAAAATTTGGTTCTACTCCATGGCGTGACCGATAGATAGAAAATAACAATTTTTCCTAGAGTAATGAGAAGTTTGGTTCTGGCGCCGTTCATGCATGGGTGTGGAATGCAGTTCACCGGAAAAAATGGATCGTGACCGGGGTTAAACGGATGGCGGGGGTGGGGGGAGCATGGTGGTGGCAGGCGGTCCAAGGAAGGGCGGGGCGGCGACGACAGGTGGTTAGGCGTGTGGCGGGCTGAGAAGATGAACAATGCATCGATTTCGGAGGTTGAAGATGCCCTTCTAGCCATCCATGTTGCATCAAACGGCTCACAAGCGTCAACTGGCCATAATTGCTCCTTCAGATTGCAGGATCCACGTGGCATTCAAGGTCTCAAAGGTAGATTCCACGTCGGCACCCGGTTTGCACGCTCGCCGCGGGCACGACCGACTTCCGCCGCGATAGCCACCATGCGCGCCTGCTCCGTGCGGGCGGAGACGACAATGACACGCTAGTTCCTCCTCGCCGGCATGCTGGAGCACGCGCTCGTCCTCCTCTTCATACGCTGCATGCATAGACGCGGCTCCACCAGCTGCTCGCCTGCTTGGCAGCACATCGGCATCGCAAGGAGGGACTGCAGACGACGTGAGCGGGCGAGCCTTCGGCTTCATGGCACGGGGATGGCGGCGACATGGCGGTGATGGGCGAGAAATGGTTGGCCGGAGCAGGCGGGCGCCGGCATGCGCAACTGCGGCGTATGGGAGCTTAGTTTAGTTTTATATAGGGTTGGTCAAACTTAAAAGAAAACTGTACTAGTACACGTAAACATTAAACTAAGGTAGTGCTTATATTAGTTACCACCGCCATGATACGGAATCCTGTGCAAGCGCGTGAGCCGCGGCCGCGCGGTCGATCGAGCGGTGCGTCGCCATGTCGCGCTCGAAGGACATCCACCGAAACTTTTTGTGTGTGTGAAAACAATCCCCGAATATCACTCAACTTTTTTTTCCTGAAAAAGTTCTTGACGCTACAATATTTCCATATATTTGAATTTAGCTCTAGTTCGTGTTTATTTGGATTTGGACATTTTAGGTGCACCCTAGTTTTTTTAATACTGATTTTGTGGGTGTGGCTGAGAGAGAACGTGTGTATGTGTCCATATGTGTGTTGTGGCGGAAGGGCAATGTGGAGACGGTGTGCGTGTGACAGAGACATTGAGAGGTGTGAATGTGCAAATGATCATGCATGAGTGAGACATAGACAGATGCCGATATGTTGTGTATACATGAGAGAACGGTCTTCTATTTGTACTTGTTTGTGTGTGTGTGTGAGAGAGAGAGAGGAGCATCCGTCACAACCATCTCTCACGATTCGTCCGTCCCTCGCGCGATCGCATGGAACACATGCATCAACGCACACATTTTGACACCCTCACCCGGCCCCTGCCCACCTCAAGGCCCGCACATCGCTCTCTATCTCGCACGCACAATCTCTTCATGAAAACCTTATTTAGCATGTAGCTTTCCGTCACATACACACGCATTTCTCTCCATAGGTTTGATTTCTATCAATATCTGACACACACACACACACACTGCACACACACTCCTCCTCCCCCGAGCACACAATTCATCCCCATCCAAGGTTATATGGCGACCACTCTCGCTTGTGCTTCTCTACACCCCAGCATGCACAACACCTCAATCTTCAAAGAGGGCATCGAGGAGATCGAAGACGGCAAACACACTGCACTAGAGAATGCGGGGCATTTGGAAGCAGCATGATGCGACGACAGCTGACTGATTCCTCCCCCCTCTCTCCCCCGCACAAAATTACGAACCCCTCTCTCTCCCGCACAAAATTATCAATCCCTCAGCCCATGAGATCCTTCCCCTCTCATCCATGTTTTTCCAGCTCTCTCATCAAACGTCTTATCTCTTCTCCTTCCACGTGTACAGAATCTGGATGCACACGCATCTCACGTATATTACATGTCTCCATCTTTCTCACAGACCTAACTTCTTCCTCTCTCTTTCTCTCTCTTCTTAGGTTTGTCTCCTACTCTCTCGTCCACATACATACAATCTTTCCCTCCCTATCTGCTCCATCTTCGCAAGCTCTCTCTACATGTTTCATTCACACATTGGGATGTGTTCCAAATGTTGCTTTTATAATGGATGATGCAGAGTTATGGTTGGTTTTGTTGCATCCTACAAAGTAATGACTATGACATGCATTTAGATTCTCATTTGACTGGGATTATGTGAGTTTGAGCATATTGTGAAGTATTATAGACCTCATATACATCTTGGAATTCAACAATAATTGTAATCATTGAATTGTATAGACCATTAGATTCGAAGTCAGTAGCCTAATATTTTTATTTCACAATTACAACAAATAATTAATTCACTACAAACTAAGAAAACAAATGTGTACTCCCTCCGTTTTTATTTAACTCCGCGTATTAGCATTAGTCAAAATCAAGTTTTGTAAACTCTCAGAAAGTTTATAACAAAAAATATTAACATATACAATAACAAATAAATACCATTAGCTTCATTCCTGAATGTACTTCCACATCATACATATTTGTTATGGTAAATGTTTATATTTTTCTATAAACTTGGTCAAACTTTAGGAAGTTTGACTTCGGTCAAACCTAATATGCAGAGTTAATAAAAACGGAGGGAGTACTAGTAGTTACTAGTACTACTAACTACTAGTACTACTCGCTAGTTGCTTAGCCCAATCACCCAACACGCCACACGGGCAGTTCAGTGTCACAAAATTTTGAGGTCGGCGGGAAAATCTCCCGCGACCCTGATTCAAGAAGTGCGAAGTTACCATCATAGCCTTTGCAACAGGCCTATGGATGACGCTTGGTAGGGGGCTGTTTTCGTAACTTCAGGTTCACCCTACCCAGCCAACCCCACCCCGGGACCCAGAGTAGTACACCTGATACTCCCCATTTTCTATCCCCACCGCAAAATAGACTTCTCCACAGCACCGCAGCCTTCGTGCTCCTCCCCTTCTACATCGTCGCACTCATCTACCGCACCGCATCTGCCTCATCGACGACCTCGTACACCGGACCGGCACTGGTCCACCGTCGTCGTCGTACACGGAGCCTCTTCCCCGACACCGTCTTCCACTATCTCGGATCTGCTTCCCGGAAGCCGACGCCAAGCGCAGAAGCACCACTGTCGTGGATAATGAACTGACTCCCATTGTCTACCATGATGCACAGAGGCTGTCGTGACCATCGTTCTCCTCCTCGATTGGTAATGTGTGTATTGAATCATTTAGAAGTACATGTGCAGTTTCAATTTTCTTCATACCTACCCTTGAAATTTCCTGGTTCCTATTGTTCCCGTAAAAGTAATTGGTTATAGGCTCCATTGTCCAACAGAATATTAGCTTGTAATTGTGCATCACTCCTGTATCACGCTGTGCTTGGGTAGGTTCTTCATCTTCAACCAGTAGTGTGGCAAATGATGGAAAGTTTTTTAGAACTAGCAAGATGCCCATGCGTTGCACGGAACATCAATATGCATTTGTATGAGTAGTTTATCTTGTGGGAGAAAAGTATGAACGAGGGAAGGCCTTATTTGCAAATCTGGAGAGGGGTGTGGGTATCTTTCTACAAAATTACCATAGTTTCCTTCCTATCCGTCGGATATAAATTGGACGGCCTATATTGCAGGATGGCAGGCACACCATCATCACCAACTCTGTTTTTTAAAGAAAAGTAGAGAAGTAGAGATAAATATAAAATGTATAATAAATATAACAGTATAGAAGAGAGTAGGGATAGCAGGGATGTCGGGAAAGGATCACGCCGCACGGAAAAAGCGGCCGGGCGCGCACTAGTTTTAGCGCGCGACATCCTGCGCGCTTTATAAAATCCAACACCCTCCCACCGCTTTGTGCCTTGCCACCGCTCTCTCCCTGATCTGTGCCTCGCCACCGCTCTCTCCCCGCTCTGCGCCTCGCCACCGCTCTCTCCTCGCTCTTTCTCGCCTCGCTGCCGCCGCGCCACCATGCTGCCGCGTCGCCGGGAAACTTGGGGATACTGATGCATCCGCATGCGCCCCTCCGGCGGCTTCTCTGCCGGGATCCAGTTCCATGGGATGCGCCTCGGCCTCGGCAATTTTGACACCGCCAACAAGGCCGGCCACGCGTACGACGCAGCGGCGTGGCGCCTCTAGTGGCGTCATAGAACATTGAACTTCCCCAACGTGCCGTCGCGGGAGCGGGCGCAGGAGCTCGCGCCCCTGCTGCGGCTTATCACCGACGAGGATCGTCGTGACAACCGGACGCGGAAGCACCATCTCGGCATGCCGAGACGGATGAGGAAGCCATGGCGCTGCAGCGCCAACGCTTCCCTCAGGACATCATCAACGAGCGCGAGTTCTAAGCACAAAGGAGGGCGGAGAGGGAGAAGAGGAAGGCGGAGCAAGGCGCCTATCGCGAGGACAAGTGTACTCGAAAAGCGGACGCTCAGTTCAACATGAGGCTAGGAGCAGCGTCGCCCTGGGAACCCGACGACGATCAGTATCTTAACGCCTACATTGAGACATCGGAGGAGGACATCACCGAGGAGGAGTCAGACGACGAGGAGTTGCTGAACTATCTATTTTTTATCTATCTATGTTATACCTACGTTGAGAACTATATATGTCTCTACTCTCTAGTCTCTACTCTCTACCTCTACTTCTCGATCTCAGCACTCCGGGCCCGCAAAAACCGGTATTCTGGCGCTGTAAATGCTTTTTTAAAGCGCCACGCATTGCGCTTTCTGTTGGAGATGCTCTAACATGGTAGACGAGTGCTTTAATGTTGCCCACAAGATGCGTGAGTATTACTACTCCCTCCGTCCCAGAATATAAGAATGTTTTTGACACTAGTGTAGTGTCAAAAACGTTCTTATATTATGGGACGAAGGGATTAGTATATTTTTCTTGCCATGTTGAGATTTTAAAACCATGAGTGCGAACATGCAGAGGAGCAATGAAGACCAAACATGGGATATTGGGGACATCTTCAAGGAGCATGGCAAGTTAAAGAGGAGTTGCATCGAACCTGTAAAATGAGCTTTGGTAAGTAACACCCTTTCAATTACTTTCCTTTAGCCTCTTGTTCTTGCATGTGTATATGTTGTAGTTTTTGTTTCTCTTAGCCTCGTGTTCTTCGATGTGTAATAAGAAGAGTCTTAATCGTCCTAATGCTTTCATTTTTAGATTGATGTAGGAAGTGGGTGTTCTCATGTTGTAGTCTGTTTTTATATTTTACCTTTTGAATTCACTTCTCCGAGTCCTGTTAATATGGCTTCTACTAAATGGATCTGGGTTGCTCTGAGTATTGATCTAAAAAAGAAGTAACTTCATGTCAGGATGCAGTTCCTGCGAGGAGGGAAGTATGTTCAACCTCGAGATCATGTTTCCAAAATGAGGCTAGATTACACACAAGGTGCCAGTTCCCTAATGATGATGGATTGGACACAAGGTGGAAATTCCCAGATGATGCTGGGTTACACACAAGCTAGGTGGAGTCAGCAACTATTCGGGTCCTCGTGGCTCTACTAAAGGCTGAAAGAAAGCGTGCAACAGCCCTTGAGAATGTAGCTGAGTTCCTGAAGAAGCGAAAAGAGTAATCAGATGCTCTCTTCAACCAAGCCAAAGAAGAGATGGAAGAAGCCAGAACGAAGCTAGCAGAGGCAGAGCAGGCTAGGAATCACCTTCTGTCTAAAACGGTTGTTAATACAAATTTTCCTTCATAATAGCTAGGTTCAAATGATTATCCAGCCAACATGCCTGTTGTGATGTCCGTGCATCTACTAATGTGGCACAAATTATTTTTTTATGGTCATGTAATACCAACAATTACTTTCCAAACAATAACAGATGAAGCATTGGACATGGTATAATTCACGCGCAAGCTCAACATTCCAAGTTTAACTTCCACATCAAACTCATGTTCACAGATATCTGCACATTCATAGATAATGTCCACAACCATGATTCACTTCAAAGCCAAAAAAATATGAGGAGAGTTATAAATAAAGAAAAACCTATAGTTCCTGCTACGAGTGCGAGCACAACAAGTCAAGACCATGCGTAATTAATTATATTTTGGTCATTTTTGTTTTCTAAAATGCTAGCTGGCTCGCAGAAGGACGTGTTGCCGGCACATGCGCGGATTCAATGGAGGCAGGCGAGGCAGTCTGAAGCCAGTTGCATGCGGCTCGGAGGCTTGTTCAGCCGGGCCTGCAGCGAGTGGGGCCCTCTTGGCCTGCGCTATGAGAGGTCACGTCCATGTTAGAGCAATCACTCCCTCCATTCCTTTTTTGTTTGGGTATAACAAAATCTCGTTTTCCATTCACATTATATAAGTAAAATTCATGGACAAACTTTGACCCAAAATACGATGGGGACTAGTAAACCAGGACGGAGGTAGTAGTTTTTTTATCAAAGAAGGGTTACCCCCTTATGATTTTCATTACTGAAAACAAACATCTAAACCATAGTATTTTCCCTAGAACTACCAGGTTCAACATATCGCAACATAAACCCATACAACCATACACCAAGGAGGTAGTAGTTATGAATTCCATTTTTGCTCCGTACCAATCGTTCTAAAAACTACTTCTAACGCGCCATTGAAAATCGAAACTCTTACCCCGCTAAAAAAATGATATTTTAAACGTGGCTACTTGATCTGTGGCAATTGGTGAGCCACCGCCTCCAGGCCGTTCACCTGTGGTCGCGACCATCAACTCCTACGGATCAAATTATCATGCGAGCTGACTATTCCTACAAAGGTGTGCTCCACCACGTACTCGGTACCCACGCATGCAGCAATCGTGCACCTAGGTTTTAAGGGTTTATTTGTTAACGGTGCCTTTACGTAATTCTCATGTGTGCGAGACAACGAGAGGCCGACTGCGTGCGTGCGCCTCTTCTCTTTGTATATGTACTCCACCGTTTGTCTAGTGTCGAAATAATTATACCGTGGTAATAACTACTAGCAATGTGGCAATGCGTTGCCACACAATCAAAGTAGATTAATACATATTCACCGATTTCATAGAAAAAAAGAGTCTAGTTTTGAAATACGTATATCACTAAAAATATGTTATGTTTCACTCAAAATATATTCCTTTGGCGGTTTTGATGAGATAGGGAGGAATGTTGTTGGTTTCACGATTTGAGAACTCGTATATCTCTAATTTCTACTCTTACTAGCAAGATGCTCGTGCGTTGCACGGAACATCAAGATCTTCTAGGAGAAAAGGATGATCGAGGGAAGGCCTTATCTACAAATGTGGAGAGGACTACGGGTAAATTCCCATAGTTTCCTTCCTATCCGTTAGATATAGATCGAACGGCCTATATTACAGGATGGCAGGCACACCATCATCACCGACACTCTTATAAAAAGCATAGTCGGTGATGATGGTGTGCCTACCATCCTGCAATATAGGCCGTCCGATTTATATCTGATGGATAGGAAGGAAACTATGGCAATTTTGCAAAAATATACCCACACCCCTCTCCACATTTGCAAATAAGGCCTTCCCTCGTTCATCATTTTCTCCCACAAGATAAACTACTCATGCAAATGCATCCTGGTGTTTTCGTGCAATGCATGGGCATCTTGCTAGTTGTTGCAAGAACCCCATGTGTGTGTTGTGTGTGTGAGAGAGAGGGAGAGAGGAGGAGGACGGAGTGCATGTGTGACAAAGACATAAAGAGTGTGTGTGCGAGAGCTATTAGCTTAAAGTGAGGCGATAGTGTGGGTGTGCACGATCAAGAGGGCGTGTCTCAATAAGGGACGAAAAATCTACATAGATACAAGGAACGCGAGAGAGAGACATGTATGCGATAGTGGAAGCAGGAGTGTGCGGGTGTATAAACCTATTTGGAGGCTAGTCGATCCATGTTTGTGAGAGAAATATGAGTCGGGGGTGCAAAAGCGAGAGTTTTGTGTGTGTGAGAGAGACGGTAGTTGGGAAGGGGGGTGGAAGCAGGAGTTGTGTGTGTGTGAGAGAGAGAGGGGGGAGTTTGTCTGATCGGTAAACAAATGAATAATGTTAGTTTTATGCCTGGGATGGAGACGAAAAGGACACCGCAACAAATTTTGTGTCTGCGGGAGAGAGTAATTTTAATGGTATGAGTCATATCTAGAGACATAGGGTGTGTGAGAGAACCCCATAGAGAGAAACACAAAGTGAAAGATGAATGAGACTATGTGTGTGGCAGTGAAAAAGAAATCTTAGGTACCTAGTGATACCAGAGAACTCTAGAGACGTGAGAGATAAAGAAAACCATGTAATGTATAATGATAGGGAGAGTGTGACACTTCTCAAGGGAGATGTCGAGAGACTATGTTTGCGAAGATAGGAGAAACATGAAGTGGGCGTGCGGGTGAGCTGGAGAAAAGAGAGTGATAGCTACATGAAGGAGCACGCGAGAGAGATGGGCGTGAAAGGAGTCAACATAAAAGGGATTCACATATTTGAATTTGAGATGATGATACATGTAGTTCATACTCGAACCAAAATTGATCTATCAAACATGCATACTCATATGAATTCGTGCGCATCTATGTTATTTAATATGTAGATATTACTGATCCATACATTTTAGTAGAACATAATTTGGTTTAATTTTTTTGAATTCAACCTTATGATTTTGAGATCATTGTATTTGTAAATCATATTATACATATAAAGGATCAGAATTCTTTGTTGTGCCGTTGAAAGTATATATAAAAAATGATGTACATAGAATTTTATTCCAATCAAAAAAGGATCCTGCCCAAACAAAAATAGAATACAAACTGGATTCGAATTAAGTTGGCATGGTAAACGTGCACTCTTGCTCTGCAAAAATTTGAACGAAGCGGGGAAACTTGCAGTAACTGCCCAAAACCAAAATCCACGAGATGGAAATTACTGCCTATCCCTGACACGCAAAGCCTATCGGTTCGATTTCTATGGGTTTCAATAGGGGTAGGTTTGTAATTTCACTCAAACGTACATAACCGCCTCTCACCCGGATTCATACATGGTGGGTGCCAAAATATAGTGTCTCCTCAGCCGAAATCGACTCCCTCCCTGATTCATACACGGTGGGCACTCGAAACAAACTCTCGTCGGCAAATATTCGGTGTATGCGAGATTACCGTCCTATCCCCAACCGACTAATATTGTTGTGATGTAGGAAATTGTAAACGGGGGCTAAGTTTGTAAATTTCCTCACATTTGAGACAAGCGCGCCCTGAAGACATGATTCCCCCTTCCTCTCTCACTCCATTTCCCCATTCGTACTCTGTGGGCGCCAAAACCCCCTCTCCACCCCGGCCTCCTCCGTCCGCCACCCCATCCACCGTCGTCCTCCTCCACCATGCCGGAGCTGATACCCCGACGCCGTCGTCCATTACAAGAGATCGACCTCTCTCATCCATAGCTTTGGACCGGGATCCTTGCATCCCGTCCTCTCGCTTCGTCCCCACCGTCGTCCACCTTGCCGGTGCTGCTCCTACGACTATATCGTCCACCACGCCCCGCCGCCACCGTCTACCCTCCTAGATCTGCTTCCACGCCGCCGACAGCCATCGCCATCGCTGCACCGTCAACTTCTCAGTAGATGCATAGACGGCACCGCACCAGAGGCGATACTCTTTCCTATCTGCTCAACTTATTTATCGCAGCAAGAAAATAGATCGCGACTACTTTACTTTGATTTCTTGACCATCACTTGTTATTTTAAAGCAAACATTGGTTGTGAAGTTGCCTTTGTCCGGTTTGCACCTTCAGATCCGCCATGGCACACTCAACACTATGGTCGCAATGCTTATGGTTTTCCCCTTTTATATTCCACACTAGTTAAATGACAGTAGTCTAAATTTCAAAATTGGGTCAATCGATTTTTGAGAACTCGCCGGAGTTCGCCGGTGCGAAGGAAGGGGCTCGGGTGGGGAAGGTGGTTGTGGGGGGCGGTGGTGGGGTCTCACCGAATGAAGAAAGCTCGACGCAGGTGGGGGCAGGGGTGGGGGTGGCGGAGGAACACAGGCGGTGGGGCCGGTTCAGCGGAGGGTAGGGGGTTGGGGCCGGTGGTTCGGCCGGTTGCCCGTGCGGTGTACTGTATGGGAAGAATCAGAGATGAGGAAGAAGAAGGGTTAGGAGACATAGGATCTTCATCCAACCGCCTGAAATGGTCGACTGACCCAAATGACAAAAGTCACGCGACTTGCATGCAGACATGCCTCTATATTCAGTACCATCATCGTAGCTGCTTAGCACAGCTCCTGAATCCATCAAGCTAAGCAACGTGCCACTCATAATTCTAAACTTGTTGCTCAAATATGAATCTGATATGATGCCAATATTACTAAAACAGATAACGCTTAATTGGTCAGCTAATGTTCCTACTTTACTTTCGAAAAGAACGTGCACCACATATAGAGAGACATCAGGGAGTTGCATTCTTAATGCGCTCTGCTTCATCATGTGTGGGCACTGTGCTCTTCTTTAGCATGTTCCTCTTCCATTCTTCTTTAGTACTCTCTCCGTTCCTAAATACAAGTCTTTGTATAGATTCCACCATGGATTACATATGGAGAAAAATGAGTGAATCTGCACTCTAAAATGTATTTGTATACATCTGTATGTGATCCATATTGGAAATCTCTACAAAGACTTATATTTTGGAATGGAGGGAGTATGATAGTAGTACAGTATGTTCCTTGTAGTGAAGATGAGTAGGGACATTTGCAGTGTAGAGGTCTATATAGTCGATTGTGATGGACACTTCGAACTCTTCGGGCCTCTTTGATTCGTAGGATTTTGCAAGCATAGGAATAGGAATTGTAGTGGCCTTCCCACTTGAATCCTATAAGATTAGCAAGGAAATGCGGGGAGTTGTGTCGCCTTTGAGAGTTACACTGATATTAACAGTACCGCACCTTCAGTTGAAGAGAGCTAGTATCCGAAGCCTTTCTAGCCGTATCGGCAATACTAGCACATATATTCCAACAAGTTCCACTTTACTGATTTTACTCCTAATGCTTACGGTTTTCCTGTTATATCTACACTATGATTTGTGTAGCTGCTTTGTGTCGCACAAGTAGCAGTCCACTCTTGAAGCTAAACAACACACCAATCATAAGTCCAAAGCTTACTTCTTCAAATACGAATTGTGATATGATATTGATATTAGTTAATAGACACACATTTAATTGGTCAGGCAATGCTCCCACTTGATTTTCCAAATGCATGTGGCCAGATATAGAGAGATAGCATGGAATTGCATTTCTTTGGGCACTGTGATTCATCATGAGTGGGCAACCAACATTGTATGCAATGAAGCGGAACCTCAAGAATATGCTTCCTCTTCTGTTCTTTAACATGTTCCTCTTTTGTTATTCTGTATTTAGTACGTATAGTATGTTCCTTGTCAGGAAGGGGAGCAGGGACATCTATAGTCAATAGCTGATAGAGCTGGCCTGTACGTGATCGATAGGCTTTCAATTAGTAGCGGCAATACAACACCGTATTTTCCAGCCAGTTCCACTTTCCTGATTTATATATCGTGGTTATGGTGTACCGCATTTATGTACACTACGATCTGCCTAGTTGTTGTGTGCTCGTGTTATCATGGTTTGGCAATAAACTCTCTATACAGTATATTATGACCCTATCATCTACCAAATATCATTACTTTTGGAGCCTATTTTTTGTGTACTTGTGCCAGATTATATTAATGCACGCACCATATTACATCACACATGAGCTCTCTCATCAGAATCCAGTGATAGAACACAAGGGTTTATAGGGGCGGCCCTATATAACAATATCATCTGCATTACAAAGATAATCTCACTACTATTTATGTTTTCATGGTTCTAAGATATTATATGTAATTATAGTGAATATCAGAATCCGTGCATCAGAAGAATATTGTGGAACACTACAACGACTTACAAAATTGGCACCAAGGCACTGAGTGCCATTCTGGGTGCAATGAAACTCATACACTCCCCACCTGTAGGTTCCTGTTCAGAATATGATCCTAATGACTATTCTGACCTCGAGGAGTCAAAGGCAGATGCCCTGTCCTGTTCACCCATCAAGGTGAATGTTCTAATTTGGCAAGGTTTTATTGATTGCACATATCTTGCATATGTTGTCTTGCATTGCTTCTACTTTGTTGCACCGCCATCTGCTTAGTTTACTCATCATATATGTCAAGATGCCATGCCCATCCATTATCAAGACATATTCCATCTAAAATGATGTTATTGTGCATCAGACATCAAAAAGGAAGAGGGTGATTGCCGAACCTGAAGGAGCACCAGCAAAGTCCTTGAAAAACATGGTGGTGCCGGAGAAATCAGACAGCACCCCACTTATATTGGCTGTACAATGAGTGACACAAAACGTAGGACCGACTCCAGCAGACTGTACCCATACTTCACTGGCCACACCACTAGCCCCACCACACATGACCCGCACTCCAGAAAAAGGTATGTTGATTTCAGTTGCCATAGCACCAGCTATACCACAGAAAAATCCCACTCCAGCAAAAAGTACAGCAAGTCCAGGCCGAAGACCTATCCCAACTGTAGAGACGGCCAATTCTTGCAGATTGGAACCACATTCCAGTTATTCCCAGTTTAAAAGACAATGCTTTCAATGTTGTTAGGGACTACATGCATATATTCCCATCATGGGAAGATTATAGTGAAGACAAACACCATTTTCACATCTTCATGTCCCACTTACGTGTAAGTGCTATTATTCATGGTAATTATTTTCCTATTTTCTGCTGATAGAACACATCAATGATTTACTTACATTATTGTAAGTAGGTGAGGGTCAATCTGGATAGTCATGACGAGCAAAGTTTGCTTGCGCTTTTCAAGGAAGCATTGCAGCAGTATTGGTGTTACCTGAGGAAATCACACTTTGATGGCATGTAGCGACCCGACCTCAAACGGTCAAGTCTCTGTGCTTCAGTGTCATCCCTGGATCGGTAATGCTGACACACACAGTACTCGAAGGATTTATAACAGAGTAGCAATCACACATTTATTACATCAGATGTCTCAAAAGAAATCTTATTACAATAAATATGGCTTAAGGCCATCTAATACGATAACAGCGGAAGGCTTGGAAGATAAAGTGAGCCCATCAACTCCAACGGCATAGCTGTGTTGCACGACAACGACCTAACAAACCTTACACCTCGTCTGAAAAGTCTGCAACGTAATACGTTGCAGCCCGAAAACGGGTCAGCACATGGAATATGCTGGCAAACTAACACAGTAGAGCAAGAACAGAATAAGGCTATCACTACATGCATATTTGGCTGGTGGAAAGCTCTATGGTTACAGTTTTTGTGAAAAGCCAATTTTTCCTACAACAAAGGAATAGATTTTAAATTTACTATCATGGTAGTTGAAACATCATTGAGAAGGTTACTTCAACTCAATCCCAATTAAGGTGATTAACAACCCAACAATATTATTTTTTAGGGTGATGAGATACTTAAGATACTCCAAGTACTAGATACTCAAGATTTGTCCATAACCGGGGACACGACTAACCATAATTAGTTTATACACTCTGCAGAGGTTTGCGCACTTTTCCCCACAAGACTCGATCTCCTCCGTTGGATTTCTCGCACGACATGGTGTTTGAGAAACGGATGACCGAGACACAGTCTTTCAGAAACATTAACTCTCTACCCCGGGTAGACCATACCAAACCTACAAACCCACTACCTGCTGATCTACCTCTTCAAGAGCTTCACGTAACTTACTCAACTATGCTAGAGCCCGTAATAGCTTGTGGCTGCACATGGAAGTTTCTAGCATGAATCATCTCAAATCCCTTTGAGCCTGGGTGGCAGTCCATAGGAAGATCACACGGGTACTCCGGGATTTCCAAAAATACAGGCAACATTGGGTACTCCAGGTGTCTCAATCCACCCAGATGTGTATTTAAGTTGCCACCTTAAGTTGAACCATTAATTAAAAATCTCACATGTGTCATGGATTTCACTCACCCAAACCACGTCTACGAGCATAGCATAGCAATATAAGCAACGCATAGAAGTAACTCCCGGGGTTTGAATGTAATAGGGTAATAGGTTCTTCCTCATCAACTACTTCCCAACCCATATTTGAGGATTGGAACTAATGCATAAAAACTGGGTGATAAAGGGATATGATCAAAGTGTTACTTGCCTTGCTGACGATACGCGTAACCTAGAGACTCCAAATAACACGCTTCGCCCTCCGGGAATTCTATCGCAAACAAACAATAGCATACATAAGCAACAAACAAAGAAGCATGGGTAAAACTCAAATAAGAAGATCTAACCGGATAGTTCAACTTAAGAACTCCGGCTTGCAACAAGAATCAAATCAAACGGAGGAACGAAACTCAAACGGTGAAAGAAACAAGATCCGTTTACCAATCTGAACTAAAGTCAAATTTTACAGTACCAAAATCTAGGTGCTTGAATCACCTGATTCTGACTAACGAGCGAAAAGATAAACAGAAAGGAAAATCGGATCAGAAATCGCGATCGAGAATAATCGTGGAAAAATCCGATAAAAAGAAAACTGACGAACAGATTAACAAATGAGCGTTAGTTATCTGTAACTAACGGGCGAAAAATGTTCGTTGAAACGAATGTTCGCTAATTAGAAGAACCGGGAAAAATCGGCGAACCGATGTAAAAAAATGAACTAGGGTTTCTAAAAAAATCGGACGGTTTTTAAAAAAACCAACGGTGACGGATCGGCGAGGCGGCTCCGGCGAGGCGGGATTGGGGCGGCGGCTTCGCGGGGCGGCGGGGCTCGGCGGCAGCGCGGCGCGGCTGCAGCGGCGGCGCGGCTGCAGCGGCGGCGGCAAGGCGCGGGCAGCGGGAGGCAGCGGCGCGGCTCGGGGCGGAGCTCGGCTGCGGGGCTGGCGGGGCTCAGCGGCGGTGGTTGGTGGTGGTGGCGGCTCAGGGCGGGGAGTATATAAAGGGGGGGCGGCGGCTTAGAGGAGGGGCCAAGGCGGCAGCGAGAAGGAGTCTTGGCCGGACTCCTTGTCCGAATCAGTGGCGGCGCGCGCGCGGGCGGGAAGGCGGCGGCGCGGGGCGGTTGGGCCGGCCCGGCTAGGTTTCAGCCCAGTCGGCGTTTGGAAGATTTTTTTAAACAATTCCGCCAAACAGAAAAAAATCCTAGAAAATAAAATAAAGATCTAAAATGCCAAAACAAATTTTCACCGTCTAAATAAAATATTTAGAACAAGATGAACATTTTCTTGGCCCTAAAATGCAATTTTGAAAATATGCAATTTTTCTAATGCAAATAAAATCCAAATAAAATATAATAAATTCTTTTAATATTTTCTTCCTATATTTCAGTTATTTTGGAGAAGTCATATTATCTCCTCTCATGTATTTTAATATGAAATACTTCTCGGAGAGAAAGATAATTAAAACCAAAAATTCTCGTTCCCATCTTTGATAAAAATCAAATATGAAATCCGGGAAATCCCCAACTCTCTCCGAGGGTCCTTGAGTTGCTTAGGATTTTCGAGGATTGCGGAACGAAAATGCAATAAAATATGGTATGCATGAATGACCTATGTATAACATTCCAAATTGAAAATTTGGGATGTTACAAACCTTCCCCCCTTAAGATGAATCTCACACTCGAGATTCGGGTTGGCTAGAAAATAGGTGTGGGTGGTCTTTGCGAAGATCTTCCTCTCGTTCCCAGGTGGCTTCATCCTTGGTATGGTGACTCCACTGATCCTTGCAAAACTTAATAACATTTATGCGGGTGACTCGGCTGGCAAACTCAAGAATCTTAACTGGCTTTTCCTCATAAGTCAAATCACTGTCCAACTGAATCGCCTCCAAGGGTACTGTATCTCTTAACGGTATATCGGCCATCTCAGTATGACACTTCTTCAACTGTGAAACGTGGAACACGTCATGAACTCCTGACAGTCCTTCAGGTAACTCCAACTTGTAGGTAACTTCTCCATCCGTTCCAAAACACAATACGGTCCTACAAATCTCGGGGCTAACTTTCCTTTAACTCCAAATCGTTTCACTCCTCGCAAAGGCGATACTCGCAGATATGCTCTGTCTCCAATTTCATAGGTTACCTCCTTGCATTTTGAGTCTGCATAACTCTTCTGCCTGGACTGAGCAATCTTCAATCTATCACGAATCAACTTAACCATCTCCTCAGACTCCTTGATAAAGTCTGGTCCAAACAACTGTCGGTCTCCTACTTCATCCCACATTAACGGTGTTCTGCACCTTTGTCCGTACAAGGCTTCGAACGGTGCCATCTTCAAACTGGCTTGGTAGCTATTGTTGTATGAGAACTCTGTGTAAGGAAAATTGTCATCCCAACTATATCCATAATCTAGCGCACAGGCTCTCAACATGTCCTCTAGAATCTGATTGACTCTCTCGGTCTGTCCATCCGTCTGCGGGTGAAATGATGTACTGAACTCCAGTCTTGTTCCCAAGGTCTGGTGTAACTGATGCCAAAACTTTGAAGTAAACTGTGTTCCTCTATCAAATACGGTGGTCCTCGGAACTCCATGCAGACATACGATCCTGGACATATATATCTTGGCCAACTTCGCACTTGTATAAGTGGTTTTCACAGGGATAAAGTGAGCCACTTTGGTTAAGCGATCAACTACTACCCATATGGAATCATATCCTGATTTGGTCCTGGGCAATTCAGTGATAAAGTCCATGCCAAGTTTATCCCACTTCCACTCGGGTATCAGCATAGGTTGTAACAATCATGTTCGCTTTTGATGCTCTGCCTTCACTCTCTGACATACGTCACATACGGCTGCATACTCGGCAATATCCTTCTTCATCCCCGTCCACCAGAAACGTTCCTTCAAATCCAAATACATCTTGGTGTTTCTGGGGTGTATCGAGTATGGTGAATCATGAGCCTCCTGTAGTATTAATTTCCTGATCTCTGGGTTATTGGGCACATAAACTCGGTCCTCAAACCATAAGGTGTCATGCTCATCTTCACGAAAACCTTTGGCCTTTCCTTTGCTCATCTTCTCCTTTATCTCGGCAATCTCTTTGTCATCCTTCTGAGATTCTCGAATCTTGCCCAACAATGTAGATTGAACCTCCATTGTTGCAACAAAACCTCTTGGAACAATCTCCAATCGGAGTTCCATGATATCCTCTGCTAACTCCTTTGGCAATCCCTTACCTTCAAGGACATTAGCATAACTCTTTCGGATCAAGGCGTCTACTACGACATTGGCCTTTCCTGGATGATAGTGCAGCTTCATGTCCTAATCCTTTATAAGCTCCAACCATCTCCTCTGCCTAAGGTTCAGCTCCTTTTGTGTGAAGATGTACTTCAAACTCTTATGATCCGTGTACACATGACAACGGTTTCCAATAAGGTAATGTCTCCAAGTCTTCAATGCATGCACTACGGCCGCTAACTCCAAATCATGCGTGGCATAATTCAACTCGTGAGGTTTTAGTTGTCCCGAGGCGTACGGAACAACTCTTCCGTCCTGCATAAGCACACTTCCAAGTCCTAAGCGAGAGGCATTTCAATACACTTGGAATCCTTATGTATATCTGGCAGGGTCAGCACCGGGGCTGTAGTCAAACGTTTCTTCAACTCCTGGAAACTTGCCTCGCAATCTTCCGTCCATTTAAACTTGGTATCCTTCTTCAATAACTCCGTCATTGGCTTCGCAATCTTGGAAAAATTCTCAATGAATCTCCGATAGTATCCTGCGAGTCCAAGAAAACTGCGGATCTCGCTAACTGAAGTGGGTGCTAACCATTCAGTGACTGACTGAACCTTGCTGGGGTCTACTGCTATGCCTTCTCCTGATATAACATGTCCAAGGAATCCGACTTCCTTCAACCAAAACTCGCATTTGCTGAACTTGGCATACAACTGGTGTTCCCTAAGTTTCTCAAGAACTAAACGCAAATGCTCCTTATGCTCCTCTTCATTCTTCGAGTATACCATAATATCGTCAATAAACACCACAACAAACTTTTACAAATATTCCATGAACACCTTGTTCATCATGCTCATGAAATAGGCAGGGGCGTTGGTCAGTCCAAATGACATGACCGTATACTCATATAATCCATAAGCATGGTGAATGTTGTCTTTGGTATATCTTTCTCTCGAATCTTCAACTGATGGTATCCCGATCGCAAATCGATCTTCGAAAACACCTTAGCTCCTTGCAGCTGATCAAACAGATCATTGATCATCGACAGTGGGTATTTGTTCTTGATCATCACTTCATTCAAGGCCCGATAATCAATAACCATTCTTAGGGATTTATCCTTCTTCTCAACCAAAAGCACTGGGGCTCCCCAAGGTGATGAACTCCTTCGAATGTATCCTTTCTCCAATAACTCCTTGATCTATTTCTTAATTTCCTCCAGATCATTCGCAGGCATCTGATAGGGTCTCTTGGATATTGGCCCAGTACCTGGCAGTAGCTCTATCAAAAAGTAGATGTCTCGATCCGGTGTCATGCCTGGTAACTACTCTGGAAAAACATCCGGGTAATCCCTCACTACAGGCACTTCCTCCTGAACAACTCCTGTGAGGGTATTCACTTCGCTCCTCCTAGGCACGTGCCTAGATACATACTTAATCTTTTTTCCCTCCGGGGTGGTGAGATAAATCGACTTACTAGCACAGTCAATGCTTCCTCCATACTTTGACATCCAGTCCATGCCTAATATCACATCCAATCCTTGTGACTCCAAGATAATTAGGTTGGATGGAAAAACATGGGTGCCAATGGTTAGGGGTATCTGGTCGCACCATCGACTAGCCATGTACTCTGCCCCAGGTGAACTCACTAAGAGAGTGGTCCTAAGGGTTTGGGTTGGAGTTTAAACTTATCCACGAATCCCCTTGATATGTATGAATGCAGTGCACCAGTATCAAATAGAACAAGAGCAGTAAATGACTTAACCAAAAACTTACCTATTACCACGTCCGGCTGCTCTTCAACCTCCTCTACGTTAACGTGGTTCACTTGTCCTTTGTTGATTGGATTGGGTTTCTTCCCAGCGCTCCCATTTCCATTTCCATTATTTCCTTCAGGGCACTCCGTGGCATAGTGTCCAGTCTTCCTGCACTTGAAGCAAGTAACGTGACTTAAATCTCTTTTGGCGGGTGTGGCTGGATTGGGGCGGTTCTGATTGTTATTGGCTCCGTTCCCATTCTTAGTACCATTGTGGTTATGCCATCCTCCTTCGGTGTGGTTATGACCTCCATTTTTATGAACAAGTCCTCCCGGGTTCGGGGTTAGGCTAGGCTTCTGCTGAGCTACTGAGTTATACCTCCCTTGTCAATACTTCCTCTTACGGCTCTCAATCTGCTGCTGCTTCCCTTCAATCATAAGAGCCTTATCTACCAACTCCTGGTAGTTGTTGAAGGTTGCTACCATCAACTACATACTCATCTCATCATTCAGCCCTTCCATAAACTTCTCCTGCTTTGCGGCATCTGTGGCCACATTATCAGGGGCATAGCGAGATAGCTTGCTAAACTCATCCATGTAATGAGCCACAGTACGGTTCCCCTGGCATAAGTTGCGAAACTCATGCTTCTTCAGATTCATGGTTCCAGTTGAGACATGGGCTGTGCGGAAAGCTTGCTGAAACTGGTCCCAAGTGACGTTGGCTATGGGGAAAGTGGTCGTGTAATTCTCCCACCATGAGGTTGCTGGTCCATCCAATTGTTGTGCGGCAAAGCGCACCTTCTTAGCATCTGTGCAACCTGCGGTGGTCAACTCCCTTCCAATACGGCGTAGCCAATTATCAGCAACTATAGGCTCGATGCTACTGGAAAACACCAGCGGTTGTAACCTTAGAAAACGGGCTAGGTTGTCCACTGGCGGTGGGTTGTTTTTGTTGTTGCCCTGGTTCTGAACTAGCAATTGCATCAAGGTGTTCTCTTGCTGGATCAACTGAGTGAGCTCCGGCGGGAAGGCAAATCCGGGGTCACGTCTCGGAGGAATCTGATGGGTTTAGATGGAAGAGATTAGAATAGAATGATGTCTAATGAGAAGGCACTACCCATATGCACATGAGACAAACACAATCAATTCACTCAATCAATCAAGCAAGGGCATACAAGTGGCCTAGAACTATCGCAAAAGTGCTCAACTACTACTAATTACATGGGGGAAAACTACTAATCATTGGGTGGTCATCTAGAAATTTTGATTGGTGGAAGACTCCATGATATCTGCTCTAGCTTCGTCTTCAAAGTCATCATCACTTGGGTCGGATTCGGTGTCGTCGATGATGATGTAGTCCTCCGCACAAATCTCCTTGGGTTCTTCATCTTATTCTACTGGAGTGGGGTCTCCCATGAATATTCTGATCTTCTTAATCAAGTCGTCATTGTTCTCAAGTAGTGTTGCAATTTCCTCATCATATCCATCGTGTGTAGACTTAAGTTCTTCCAGCTCGACGATCCTTGTCTTCGCCATCTTCAAATCTATCATGTCTGCGCACATCTGATTCTCCTCGTGTCGAATGTGTTGGTTTAGTTCCTGGATGAAAGCTGCAATTGATCTATCCTTCCTGGTGCTGATCATCTCCCATTGCTCGTCTCGGTGCCCACATATCTGGTAGATAGTGTCCTTAAGATCCTTGTGATATACTTCTCCAATGCGTCCCATGGTGATGTGAGCTGCCATACTCTTTCCTAAACTCCAGGTTGGTGCATCAAAGGAAAACTCTATGGGCTTAGTGACTGGCGTGAATGTCCTTCCTGGAACTTGAACTTGAATCATCCATCGCTCCTCTTCAGGTAAAGTGGCGTTGTAGGTCCCGGTGAAGCTTGGTATTTCTATGTTCAGGTACCTAGTGACTTCCTTCAAGTGCCGTCCAAAAGGTGATTCTTCCTTCGGTTGTGTAAACTTGTTCTTCATCTCCGCCATCCTAAAGAGTACAAAGTGGAAAGGAGTCAGAAGTGAGAAGAGAATAGTGATCTAGGGATTTAGCTTAGTGGCCATGTCCTACACTCAACGTGTGCTCTGATACCATCTTTGTAGTGACCCGACCTCAAACGGTCAAGTCTCTGTGCTTCAGTGTCATCCCTAGATCGGTAATGCTGACACACACAGTACTCGAAGGATTTATAACAGAGTAGCAATCACACACTTATTACATCGAATGTCTCAAAAGAGATCTCATTACAATAAATATGGCTTAAGGCCATCTAATACGATAACAACGGAAGGCTTGGAAGATAAAGTGAGTCCATCGACTCCAACGGCATAGCTGAGCTGCACGGCAACGACCTAACGAACCTTACTCCTCGTCTGAAAAGTCTGCAACATAATACGTTGCAGCCCGAAAATGGGTCAGCACATGGAATATGCTGGCAAAGTAACACAGTAGAGCAAGAACAGAATAAGGCTATCACTACATGCATATTTGGCTGGTGGAAAGCTCTATGGTTACAGTTTTTGCGAAAAGCCAAATTTTCCCTACAACAAAGGAATAGATTTTAAATTTACTATCATGGTACTTGAAACATCATTGAGAAGGTTACTTCAACTCAATCCCAATTAAGGTGATTAACAACCCAACAATATTATTTTTTAGGGTGATGAGATACTTAAGATACTCCAAGTACTAGATACTCAAGATTTGTCCATAATCAGGGACATGACTAACCATAATTAGTTTATACACTCTGCAGAGGTTTGCGCACTTTTCCCCACAAGACTCGATCTCCTCCGTTGGATTTCTCGCATGACATGGTGTTTGAGAAACGGATGACCCAGACACAGTCTTTCAGAAACATTAACTCTCTATTCTAGGTAGACCATACCAAACCTACAAACCCACTACCTGCTGATCTACCTCTTCAAGAGCTTCACGTAACTTACTCAACTATGCTAGAGCCCATAATAGCTTGTGGCTGCACACGGAAGTGTCTAGCATGAATCATCTCAGTTCCCTTTGAGCCTGGGTGGCGGTCCATAGGAAGATCACACGGGTACTCCGGGATTTCCAAAAATACAAGCAACATTGGGTACTCCAGGAGCCTCAATCCACCCAGATGTGTATTTAAGTTGCCACCTTAAGTTGAACCATTAATTAACAATCTCACATCTGTCATGGATTTCACTCACCCAAACCACGTCTACGAGCATAGCATAGCAATATAAGCAACGCGTAGAAGTAACTCCCAGGGTTTGAATGTAACAGGGTAATAGGTTCTACCTCATCAACTACTTCCCAACCCACATGTTAATGACATCCTAACCATGCAATGTTTGAGGATTGGAACTAATGCCTAAAAACTGGGTGATAAAAGGATATGATCAAAGTGTTACTTGCCTTGCTGACGATCCATGTAACCTAAAGACTCCAAATAACACGCTTCGCACTCCGGGAATTCTATCGCAAACAAACAATAGCATACATAAGCAACAAACAAAGAAGAACGGGTAAAACTCAAATAAGAAGATCTGACCGGAAAGTTCAACTTAAGAACTCCGGTTTGCAAAAAGAATCAAATCAAACGGAGCAACGAAACTCAAACGGCGAAAGAAACAAGATCCGTTTACTAATCTGAACTAAAGTCAAATTTTACAGTACCAAAATCTTGTTCAAGTTGGTTAAGCGGAAAGAGGGTCTCGAGACGAAGATCTAGGTGCTTGAATCGCCTGATTCGAACTAACGAGCGAAAAGATAAACAGAAACGAAAATCGGATCAGAAATCACGATCGACAATAATCGCGGAAAAATCCGATAAAAAGAAAACCGACGAACAGATTAACGAACGAGCGTTCGTTATCTGTAACTAACGGGCAAAAACTGTTCGTTGAAACGAACGTACGGCCGAACGTCCGCTAATTAGAAGAACCAGGAAAAACCGGCGAACCGATCTAAAAAACGAACTAGGGTTTCTAAAAAAACCCGAACAGTTTAAAAAAAACAGGCGGCGACGGATCAGCGCGGTACCTCCGGCGAGGCGGGATTGGGGCGGCGGCTTCGCGGGGCGGCGGGGCTCGACGGCGGCGCGGCGTGGCTGCAGCGGCGGTGGCGAGGCGCTGGCGGCGGGAGGCGGCGGCGCGGCTCGGGGCGGAGCTCGGCGGCGGTGGTTGGTGGTGGTCGCGGCTTGGGTGGGGAGTATATAAAGGGCGGGCGGCGGCTTGGAGGAGGGGGTAAGGTGGCGGCGAGAAGGAGTCCCGGCCGGACTCCTCGTCTGAGTCGGCGGCGGCGCGCGCACGCGGGAAGGCGGCGGCGCGCGGCGGTTGGGCCGGCCCGGCTAGGTTTCGGCCCAGTTGGCGCTTGGAAGATTTTTTTTTAAACAATTCCGCCGAACAGAAAAAAAATCTTAGAAAATAAAATAAATATCTAAAAATGCCAAAACAAATTTTCACCGTCTAAATAAAATATTTAGAACGAGATGAACATTTTCTTGGCCCTAAAATGCAATTTTGAAAACATGCAATTTTTCTAATGCAAATAAAATCTAATAAATGCTTTTAATATTTTTCCTCCTATATTTTAGTTATTTAGGAGAAGTCTTATTATCTCCTCTCATATATTTTAATATGAAATACTTTTCAGAGAGAAAAATAATTAAAACCAAAAATCCTCATTTCCATATTTGATAAAAAACAAATATGAAATCCGGGAAATCCCCAACTCTCTCCGAGGGTCCTTGAGTTGCTTAGGATTTTCGAGGATTGCGGAACGAAAATGCAATAAAATATGATATGCATGAATGACCTATGTATAACATTCCAAATTGAAAATTTGGGATGTTACATGGCAAGTCTATAAATGAATTTTCGGTGAAGTCTCCTGTGCTAAATTAGAAGACATTGAATGGAAAAACCTTGTTATGCACTGGTCTAGTTCCCATGATGAGGTACTGTCTATGATATCACATAAGAATTTGAACTTCTACTTTTCCGCATGTGCCTTATGGATCTTTTTTGCAGGAAATCTTCTCAAAGAAGAATTCCGGTTTGAAAAGAACGACAGGATATCGCAAATATGCTACCCGCTACTTTGCTCTTGTTAGTACCTGTTGCCCTATATCACTGTACTTGCATTCATGCCTAGTTCATTATGTGACAGCAGTATGCATGATAGCTTTCTTATCAATTGTTCGCTCCAAATTATCTGATCTGTATGAATGGTTACATCAGTGTAGAGTATATCCAATGCCAATGATTTTTTAGCTCTGCATTGTTCTTGTAAGTACCTGTTGCCCTTTATCAGTGTACTTATATTGACAGGTAGTTGTTCATGTCCAATCACTCTGCAACTTATTTTCCTTTGCTCTCCATTTTCTACACATCAGATCTAGATTTACTCTTACCATAAGGTTGGATAACATCAATGGTACTAAAGAAGTTTAGCTCTGCATTGCTCTTGGTTGTACCTTTTGCCTGTATCGTTGTACTTACATTTATAGCTACTTGGTTATGTAGCATCACTCTTCATCTTATCTTAAATATTCTCCATTTTTTCTTATATTATCACATCTATATTTACTCTTAACAAAATGTAGAATAAAGGCAATGCTTATGAAGAAGATTTTGTGGTAAACTTCTTGAATTGCCCCCCCCCATTAGCATGGATAAGGGCTTTATAGAGCATGTCTTCACCAATAATGTAAGTTTGTCCTTCTCAAGCCTTCAAACGTTGTTGCGTGTATTTGGTTAGGCATGACTGCAAGAGATGTTTAGTTTTGGTGTTTGCATCAAATTGCATGTTTAGAGTTTATTATGTAGTTCATAAACAAAAGTTTGTCCTTCTCAATTTAAGTTTTCAGTATTAGTGATCATCTTTTGCACTTCATGTATGCTTTTGTTCTTGATCCGTAATCCAGTGGTGTGGTGAACCTACCCACTACAGCACAATGTCATATTCTGCAATGTCTCAACTACAAACAATGTCATATCATTCTACTATTATTTAAACCGTCTCTTTATTTGCCAATCTGAAATGGGATAAATTGACAGCACACTAACCATTGATACTTATGAGTTCTTGATCTAGAATCCAGTGGTGTCGTGAAGCTGCCAACTCCTTCACAATGTCATTTCCTACCATGTCGTAACCGGAACAATACCATATTGTGTTAATGCTATTTTAAACTGTGTCACTTTATTCGTCAGTAAGAAATGTGATGAATTGTCAGCACTGATACTTATATGTGCAAAACCTGTCATATGTCTGCTTGTTTATCTTTCAGAGTGAGGAGAATATAAGTGTCAAACAAGCACAGTCTCATCATCTTGCTTAGCTGCTTGCGTTGCAGCTCTCGAGCAGGGCTAACCTTTCTTGAACTCTATTGAAGTGCAGTCGGTTTTGTATATTATTTTGTTGTTGTGTTTATTTGCACTGGTGGCGATCTTTGATGCCCAGTGTATGTAATCTGTTGTCTGCTTGTGCTTTATTATCATAGTGGCGAACTTTGATGCCCAGTGGATGTAATATGCCGTAATTTCTTTATTGTATAGTCTAGGTTTTTCCTTATTCACGATGTTGCAGTTATTTTATTGTATATATATCATGTCTTCTCAGTAAACCGGCCAAACCGTAAAATTACGGTACATAACTGGCCATCATGCAAATCACTATGTATGATCCGCATCATGGGCCCAGTCATCTTGGTCCGTTAACAGGCCTAAATGTAAACTGGCCCACTAGTAGATTCGGGCCTTTAATAGGCTGAGTAAACTGCTGGCCCGATTTTCACAAGAAAACTCAATGGGCTTTTAGGAGGCTGAAAAGTAGGTTGGGCCTGAAACGTGCCGAAAAGCTCACGGGCTGGCAGCAGGCCGAAATAGACCCCAGCCCATGATTGTGCCAATCACATTACGGGCCGTTAATAGGCCAAAATTGCCTCGGTACTTGTTTGACCCAATCAGATTATCGCCTGTGAGCAGGCCGGATGCAAACCAGGCCGTAGTTAGGACCAACTATATGACGGGCTTTTAACAGGCCGAAATAAATATAGGGCTGAAATGTTAAACGGGCCTTTAACAGGCTAAAACTAATATCAGGACGAATTACTAAATTGGCCAGCAAGTGGACCCAAAAGCATAGCGTCCAGTTGACGGGCCAAATCTGATATGGGCCATAATTTAGCCCAAAGCCTCTTAAAGGGCCAGATCTGATCTGGTCCATAATTTGGCCCAGAAGATGGTAGGCTTTTAATGGGACAGATCTCATATGGGCCTTTATTAGGCCCAGAATGTGGCAGGTTGTTAATGGACCAGATGGGTCAGTATTTGGCCCAAAACATGGTAGCCTGTTAACGGGCCGGCCCACTAGTGTCCTCAAAATCTTGTGGGCCTTTAGCTAGCCGGCCCATTATGGTCGGTGAAATCTCGTGGGCCTTTAGCTGGGCCAGCCCATTATGGTCCACAAAATCTTGTGGGCCTTTTAGTTGGGCCGGCCCATTCAATCTTTATGGGCCACTTTTGGGCCGGTCCACATGTCAACATATCATAGGCGCATCTCGCCCAAAGGATGAGTGACACCTGTGCCAACACGGAGCTAACACGTGGTTTCGTCGGCCAATGAGAATTTTACACATGGAAAATCGGCATTGTTCGTGGTCGTGGCTGTTAGCAGGTTATCGGATCCAAAACCGGACCCGATAGCTTAACGACGACCCGTTACGGTGGATGCCACCTGTCGGTCACCCTTGATGAAAGCACTTCTACGAAGCGCGATTTATCATCATGGAAGTGGACACTTCCGTGATGATAATTTTGGTAATGTCATGGAACACTTCTACGACAGCACAGGTAGGACTATCTTGATTCTGTCATAAAATCGCCATGGATGTACATGCATGACAGAAAACGTGACCTACAGTGACAAACACGTATCATCACGGAAGAGTATTTTTTGTAGTGCAAGTTGCTACTCCCGGGAAGAAGGCCAAAGTTGGACCCAAGCCTGAAACTGAGTGTTTCTACTACAAAGGGACTGGTCACTAGAATCGGAACTGCCCCAAGTATTTGGCGGATAAGAAGGATGTCAAAGTGAAAAAAAGGTATATTTGATATACATGTTATTGATGTGTACCTTACTAATGCTCGTAGTAGCGCCTGGGTATTTGATACTGGTTCGGTTGCTCATATTTGTAAATCGAAACAGGAGCTACGGATTAAACAAAGATTGGCTAAGGACGAGTTGACGATGCATGTTGATAATGGTTCCAAGGTCGATGTGATCGACGTCGACAAGCTACCTCTACATCTACCTTCGGGATTAGTATTAGACCTAAATAGTTGTTATTTGGTTGCAGCGTTGAGCATGAACATTATATCTCGATCTTGTTTAGTGCGAGACGGTTATTCATTTAAATTTGAGAATAAT
Organism: Triticum urartu; assembly: GCF_056163025.1. Taxonomy (NCBI): domain Eukaryota; kingdom Viridiplantae; phylum Streptophyta; class Magnoliopsida; order Poales; family Poaceae; genus Triticum; species Triticum urartu. The sequence goes on along the minus strand of NC_141875.1, from coordinate 203,535,421 downwards.
GTTTGTTCTATTTATATGAGTAATATCTTTTATGGTCATGCACCCTTGAACAGTGGTCTATTCTTATTGAATATCGATAGTAGTGACACACATATTCGTAATATTGATGCCAAAAATGCAAAGTTGATAATGATACTACAACATATTTGTGGCACTGCCGTTTAGGTTATATTGGTGTAAAACACATGAAGAAACTCCAAGACGATGGACTTTTGGAATCACTTGATTATGAATCATTTGATATTGTGAACCATGCCTCATGGGCAAGATGACTAAAACTCCGTTCTCCGGAACAATGGAGCGAGCTAATGACTTATTGGAAATAAAACATACCGAGGTATGCGGTCTCATGATTGTTGAGGCATGCGGCGGGTATCATTATTTTCTGACCTTAACAGATGATTTAAGTAGATATGGGTATATTTACTTAATGAAACACAATTATGGAACATTTGAAAAGTTGGAAGAATTTCAGAGTGAAGTACAGAATCATCGTAACAAGAAAATAAAGTTTCTCCGATCTGATCGCCGACACGAATATTTGAGTTACGAGTTTGGCCTTCATTTAAAATAATGTGGAATAGTTTCACAACTCACGTCACATGGAACACCACAGCGTAATGGTGTGTCCGAACGTCGTAACTGTACTTTATTAGATATGGTGCGATCTATGATGTCTCTTACCGATTTACCACTATTGTTTGGGGGCACCGTCTAAATCCGTTGAGACAACACCGTATGAACTATGGTTTGGCAAGAAACCTAAGCTGTCATTTAAAGTTTGGGCTTGTGACAGTTATATCAAAAGGCTTCGGCCTGATAAGCTCGAACCCAAATCGGAGAAGTGCGTCTTTATAGGATACCCTAAGGAAACAATTGGGTACGCCTTCTACCACAGATCCGAAGGCAAGATATTTGTTGCCGAGAATGGAACATTTCTAGAGAAGGAGTTTCCCTCGAAAGAAGTGAGTGGGAGGAAAGTAGAACTTGATGAGTTAATTGTACCTTCTCTCAATTTGGGAAGTAGCACATTAGAGAAATCTGTTCCCGTGATGCCCACACCAACTAGAGATGAAGCTAATGATAATGATCATGAAACTTCAGATCAAGTTACCACTACACCACGTAGGTCGAACAAAGCATGTTCGGCACCAGAGTGGTATGGTAATCCTATCCTAGAAGTCATGTTACTAGACCATGGCGAACCTACAAACTATGAAGAAGCTATGATAAGCCCAGATTCTGATAAATGGCTTGAGGCCACGAAATCTGAGATAGGATCCATGTATGAGAACAAAGTGTGAACTTTGGTGGACTTGCCCGATGATCGGCAAGCCATTGAGATTAAATGGATTTTCAAGAAGAAGATTGACTCTGATGGTAATGTCACCATCTACAATGCTCGACTTGTCGCAAAAGGTTTTCGACAAGTTCAAGGGGTTGACTATGATGAGACCTTCTCACCCATAGCGATGCTTAAGTCAGTCTGAATGATGTTAGCAATTGCTGCATTTTATGATTATGAAATTTGGCAAATGGACGTCAAAACTGCATTCCTTAATGGATTTCCTAAGAAGAGTTGTATATGATGCAACTAGAAGGTTTTTTCGATCCTAAAAGTGCTAACAAAGTGTGCAAGCTCCAGCGATCCATCTATGGACTGGTGCAAGCATCGAGGAGTTGGAATATACGCTTTGATGAAGTGATCAAAGCACATGATTTTATACAGACTTTCAGTGAAGCCTGTATTTACAAGAAAGCGAGTGGGAGCTCTGTAGCATTTCTGATATTATATGTAGATGACATATTGTTGATTGGAAATGATATAGACTTTCTGGATAGCATAAAAGGATACTTGAATAAGAGTTTTTCAATGAAAGACCTCGGAGAAGCTGCTTATATTATATATTGGGCATCAAGATCTATAGAGATAGACCAAGACGCTTAATAGGACTTTCACAAAGCACATACCTTGAAAAAGTTTTGAAGAAGTTCAAAATGGATCAGTCAAAGAAAGGGTTCTTGCGTGTGTTACAAGGTATGAAGTTGAGTCAGACTCAAAGCCAGACCACTGCAAAAGATGGAGAGAAAATGGAAGTCATTCCCTATGCCTCAGCCATAGGTTCTATCATGTATGCTATGTTGTGTACCAGACCTGATGTGTGCCTTGCTATAAGTCTGGCAGGGAGGTACCAAAGTAATCCAGGAGTGGATCACTAGACAGCGGTCAAGAACATCCTGAAGTACCTGAAAAGGACCAAGGATATGTTTCTCGTTTATGGAGGTGACAAAGAGCTTGTCGTAAATGGTTACATCGATGCTAGCTTTGACACTGATCCAGATGACTCTAAGTCACAAACCAGATACGTATTTATATTGAATGGTGGAGCTGTCAGTTGGTGTAGTTCCAAGCAGAGCATCGTGGCTGGATCTACGTGTGAAGTGGAGTACATAGCTGATTCGAAAGAAGCAAATGAAGGAGTTCATATTTGATATAGGTGTAATACCTAGTGCATCGGGTCCAATGAAAATCTATTGTGACAATACTGGAGCTATTTCCTTGGCAAAGGAGTCCACATTTCACAAGAGAACCAAACACATGAAGAGATGCTTCAACTCCATCCGTGAACAAGTCAAGGAGGGAGACTTAGAGATTTGCAAAATTCATACAGATCTAAATGTAGCAGACCCGTTGACTAAGCCTCTTCCACAAGCAAAACATGATCAGCACCAAGACTCCATGAGTGTTAGATTTGTTACAATGTAATCTAGATTATTGACTCTAGTGCAAGTGGGAGACTGAAGGAAATATGCCCTAGAGGCAATAATAAAGTTGTTATTTCATATTTCCTTATTCATGATAAAAGTTTATTATTCATGCTAGAATTGTATTGATCGGAAACCTTTATACATGTATGAATACATAAACAAACACAGTGTCCCTAGTGAGCCTCTACTAGACTAGCTCATTGATCAAAGATGGTTAAGGTTTCCTAACCATGGACACGAGTTGTCATTTGATAACGGGATCACATCATTAGGAGAATGATGTGATGGACAATACCCATCCATTAGCTTAGGATAATGATTGTTCAGTTTTATTGCTATTACTTTCTTCATGTCAAATACATATTCCTTCGACTATGAGATTATGCAACTCCCGGGTACCGGAGGAATACCTTTTGTGCTATCAAACATCACAATGTAACTGGGTGATTATAAAGATGCTCTATAGGTATCTCTGAAGGTGTTTGTTGAGTTGGCATAGATCGAGATTAGGATTTGTCACTCCGAGTTTCGGAGAGGTATCTCTGGGCCCTCTTGCTAATACACACCATAAGCTTGCAAGCAAACGACTATGGAGTTGCTCACGAGGTGATGTATTACATAACAAGAAAGTAAAGAGACTTGCCGGTAACAAGATTGTACTAGGTATAAAGATACCGACGATCAAATCTCGGGCAAGTAACATACCGATGGACAAAGGAAATTACGTATGTTATCACAACGGTTCGACTAATAAAGATCTTCATAGAATATGTAGGAGCCAATATGGGAATCCAGGTTCCACTATTGGTTATTGACCAGAGATTTGTCTCGGTCATGTCTAAATAGTTCTCGAACCCGTAGGGTCCGCATGCTTAACGTTCTATGATAGTATAGTATTATACGAGTTACGTGATTTGGTGACTGAATGTTGTTCGGAGTCCCGGATGAGATCATGGACATGATGAGGAGTCTTGAAATGGTCGAGAGGTAAAGATTGATATATAGGACGATGGTATTCAGACATGGGAAGTGTTTCGGGGGGGTACCGAGTACTTATCGGGTCACCGGAAGGGGTTCCGGGCACCTCCAAGAAAAGATATGGGACTTATGGGCCAAGAGGGGAAACGCACCAGCCAAAAGGGGCTAGTGCGCCCCCATATGGGCCGGCCTAGGATGAGAAGGAAATAGAGGAAAGGGAAAGGAAAGAGAGGAATAGGATTCCCCCTTCCTCCCCTCTCCCCCCTCTTTCCTCCCCCCTTCGATATATATGGCAGGGGGCGCGGCTTGGGAGGAGCCCAAGTAGGATTTGATCCTACTTGGGGCGCCTCCTGTCCTCTCCCCTCCCCTCCCACCTAAATATATATATATATGTGTGGGGGGGGGCGCCTATCACACCAGATCAATTGTTAGCCATGTGCGGCGCCCCCCTGCACCGTTTACACCCCCGGTCATATTTTTGTAGTGCTTAGGCGAAGCCCTGCAGAGATCACTTCACCATCATCGTCACCACGCCATCGTGCTGACGGAACTCATCTACTACCTCGACATCTTGCTGGATCAAGAAGGCGAGGAATGTCACCGAGATGAACATGTGCAGAACGCGGAGGTGATGTGCGTTCGTTACTTGATCGGCTGACGTGAGAAGAAGTTCGACTACATCAACCGCGTTGTGAAATGCTTCCGCTTACGGTCTCCGAGGGTACGTAGACACACTCTCCCCCTCGTTGCTATGCATATCCATGGATAGATTATTTCATGTGCGTAGAATTTTTTTTTGTTTTCCATGCAATGATTCCCAAAATCAGCCACTGACAAGTCATATCTGGGGTTGACACAATAACTTCTGATTACTCTATCATCTAAAGTTCCAAAATGAAATTCAACTTTTTTGGAACCTTTTCCATTCTGCCGCAGCCGCTGTCGCTGATTAACAAACCATTCATTTTTGCGAAATAAATGTAGGGCAAACCTCATTACCTTCAGCACTCTTGCTCTAACAACAAAGAACCTGGCGAATATAATCTCCGGTAAGGTCCCTCAGCAGGCGTTCAAAGTAATTTCTAAGAGATGCAGATCTTGGCATTCGATGTGATTGTTATACTGTATCACATTATCCACCACCGGGCCTAATCTTATCTGCAAAAGAAGATAACGTGTTAGTGCCTACATGCAGTTTTGAACACTACTACAGGCATATTTGGTTTGTACGATTTGTAAAATGCACTAACATGCCATCTTCGATACGACATGATGAACATGGGCATTTGATTACAATCTAGAAAATGTAGCCTTCTTCACAAGAGGTTGGATTGGATGAAGAATTCCCTAAGAAAATAAGTATAGATGAATCTGAAGGAGAAATGCCTATGGATTGTAACCATATGAATCAAGCAACCAATATGGGGGAAACATGTATGTACTGAAATCCACCAAAATTCCTTCAGAAATCGTAGTACATTGTCATTGTAAACTTTGGAAAAGGTGTCAAAAATTTAACTCCCTTATGGTTAAGATTTAATAGGAAAGGAACATCACCTCGGTATATAGCTTCTCTAGGCATGGAAAGCATCTTAGGAAACTGACAACTTGGTCCAGGTTGGGGCCGATAGATTCTAGTGCCAAGACCTTCACTATGCGCAGATTCGGGATCAAGCTTGTTGGAATCATTTTCTGGATGACAGATGAACATACATCTTCAGAATTAGAAATAATATTAATTTCAAGAAGGAGAGGTAGAAGGCGACTGTTGTACCTGAACGGGTGTGGATCCAATAACAAGTTCGGAGTATTTGACACACGAGTAGCCCACCACTATCAATTTTGGTGCAAAAATGGGATTGATTCTTGTTGGACCTTGTTGATCGACTACAAGTAATCTCTCAAGTGAAGGTGTGTCCTCGGTGACCATACTGTGGTACACCTTTTGTGATGTCTTGTTGCAGCACCTGTAACACACATAAATAGTCCAAAGAGTCATGGAGGTGATGTGGAAGCTACTCAACCCATTGATCGCCTGAAGACGAAGGTACTCGAGTGCAGTACAGCCGCGGAGCAGACACTCCATATCATGGTAGAAAAAGAACGGGCATGTCATTAATGGGGGGAATGGCAGTTCATGAACTTGGCGAGGCGTAGCGTGGGCGCGAGGCAGAGCGCGAACATTGGCAGCGAGCGCATATGCCCATCATTAAAACTGAGCTCCTCGAGCTGATCTAGGGCAGGGGATCGAAACCACTCGTCAAGCTTAGCTCGATCCTTGCCGTTGGAATGGAACTTGCCAGTGCTAAGGCCTCTGATTGGGCCATGGTGACTGTCGAGGACTTGGGAGAATGCATCCAAGCTTTTGCGATAGCCATGGCAAAGCTCGTGGGCGTAGATGAGGTCGAGAGGGGTGGAGTGCCATAGGGGGCGCCACCGTCGGGAAAGGACAGTTGTCTGTGCTCCATATTTGATTGGGAGGAGGGAGATGATGATTACCAACATGTCATCGGGGAGGTTGCTGATGAAGTCTAGGCCTGCCGGAGTCGCTTGCAGTTCTTGCTCTACCCGCCTCCGCTTGTTGGCAGCCTCATTCTCCACCTTTGGAGTCTCCTCATCATCGGCGCTTTCTGATAGAAGTGGGAGTATAGGGAATATTTAGTTAAAACAGGGCAAAAGAAAAGTGTATTGGTAACTAGAAGTTAGTAGGTAAGAATAGAGTAAGGAAATGGAATAACAATTGGTTGCTGAAATACTACACAATTCCTTTGATATTGGTGGGTAAGTCAACATGCAGATACTTGAAAAGAACACTTACTTCAAAGAAAGTCTGGACGGATGATATCGTCGGGGAAGTTAGCATATATCTCATGACCAGGCCCTTTTATGTGCAGTGCAATCTTAGTGCCAGCTTTCAGTACATAAAACTTAGAAATTTCTGTCCAAAGGAACGTGCCAAAATAGGAGTGACCACATTCATCAAGTCTTACAGAAGCAACGATTGTAAATCCATGGTTTGTGCTCAGTATGATATCCCTGCAGTCTTGAGTTATGTAAAGGGTAAGATTGTGTACTACAGATGCTGTTGCATAGCAAGGGATGTGTCACAAAAAATGGTAGGATTGTTAAATGGTATGGGCGAAATTGAAAGAACAGTACATCAGTTGAAATCAAAGAAAAAAATACTATAATTAAACAGATGGTGTAACCATGATGTCATGGAAATATGAGAGTAATTTAAAGAACAATACATCATTAATTTTCCTAATATATAAAGAAGAGGAAAAAAATCCCCTTTGACGTATATGCTGCATGTGGCACCTCTTATCCAAATGTAGCAATATATAGTATATGTTAAGGGAAGTAGGCCATGCCAACCGATGTAGGGTGAGATCGAACGCATCCTGAAGTCATCTGGTACGGTGAGATGGAACTCCACAAATGTTTGGCTGAGGCCATAGAGTCCTGATATGTCTGCGCACTGTACACTCTGTGAATGAAAGAAAACCCTCAAATTAGCTTGAATAAAAATGAATTCACAGCGATTTCGGCTGGGTGATTAAAGGAGGTAGATGAACTGGGATAAGAAATGAGAGAATATCTTAGTAAATTAGTTGCCTTTTTGTCCATGTGTAACATCCCAAATTCTAAATTTTGGAATGTTATAATAAATAGATAGATTTGATTGCTTGCTTGTTTGTTGTATGATTGAGTGAGTGAATTCGAAACTTTTTGAAAGTTAAATGAGAGGGAATAAAAGGACATTCCCAAACTTCACCTTTTTCTTTTGATCCCCGAGAATTCAAATTCTTTTCATCACAAAACCCTGGAGAGAAGATGACATGACTTCTTCCATTTATTTAAATGACAAGGGGTGTTGAAAATATTTGATTTTCATTTGAAAATATTTCCGATTCTGGAACTTTATGCAACTCAACGATTTTCATGAGAGAAGATAAAATGACTTCTTCAAATTATATGAAATATGAGTTGGGAGTTTCAAAGAATTAAATTCAAAGTTCTTTTGAATTTATTTTTCAAATTGGAGTTATTTGAGTTTTATTCAAATTAATTTTCTCCAAAAATAAAATATATGGAAATTAGGGTAACATGATTCCCTACAATGGAAAATTGGAAAAAAATTAATTTGAAATCATTTTGGTATTTTAAAATTTTTTTTTGTTGGATTTTATTAGACCAGTAGCACTCTTTGATTTATCTGAATTTGTGTGGATTTTATTTGAAGTTATAAAAATGTTCATGTCGTAGAGAATCCTTTTCTGGAAATTTTGATATATTATATGTCTATATACTATTTTTAGTTATTTTGTTTTTATTATTTTAGTTCTCTGAAAAAAAGGTTTATAAAAAAAAAAGAGTTTCCCTCCGCCGAACTGGGCCGGCCCAACAAGCCGCGGCCCAGCCCAGCACGCCATCGCCACCGACCCCGGGCGGAGTCCCGCCCGAGCACACCGGCCGCCGCCGCCGTCCTCTGCCCGACCTCCTCCTTCCTTGCCCCCTCCTCCATGCACCCGAGGCCCCGCCTCCTATAAATAGCGCGCCGCCGCCGCACTTCCCTCGTCCGCCGTGCCGCTGCCGCATCTCACCGGAGCCGCCGCCCCTCCCGCCGCATCTCGCCGCCGCCGCTGCAGCTCCGCCGCTCCGCCTCCCCGCTTCGCCGCCACCGTAGAGCCGCCGCTCGCCTTGCCCGCACGCCGCCGCGCCGGAGCGCGCCGCCTCGCCGGAGTTCAACCTTGCCGCCGCCGGTTTTCTCTCGAAAACCGCCACACCACTGCGAACCGGTATAAACCCGAACCCGGTCCGATCCGGTTTTATTTTAAGATCGGTTTTAAAAAAAAAAACCTAGACTAGATCTGTTTTTTAGGTTTTATTAAACAGCGAACGTCCACTGTTTAGACCGTATAAGCAAACGTTCGCCTTTTAGTCTTTCCCTTTTTCTGTTATTTTCGGCCAGGGACCTAGTTGTGAATACTTTATTTATAGAATAGTCCCTGCACTTCAAACGATCATTACTTTTTACTCGTTAGTCCAAATCCAATGAAACCAACGCCCACTTCTTCATTATGATCCCCTCTATCCAGTAATCCAACTCAAACATGTTTTTGAAAATTTTAAAATTTTTAATTAGATCAGATTTGAATTCAAACTTCGTTTGATCGTAACTTGAGTTTCGTAGCTCCGTTTGAGTTGATTCTTTTTGCAAATCGAAGCTGTTGACCTAAACTTTCTGATAAGGCCAAATTCACATAATTTTGGTACTGTTAGAAATTGTTTTATGTTGCAAGAGTTATTTGCTTTGTTTTGATGTTTTCTGAATCGTCTTTTTCGTTCTCTCTGATCTTTTGAGTGATGCTTATGTGTGGTTACTACTGCTTGCTTACGATAGATTGATCGGAGTGTGACGAGTAGATCTATCAAGAGTTTTGAGTGCGAATCATCTTCATCAACATTGCAGGCAAGTAACACTTTGATCATACCTTTTCTACTACCCAGTTTTATTGCATTAGATCAATCCTCACACATTGCATGATTAGGATCTAATTAAATTGTGGGATGGGAAGTAGATGAGGTAGTACCTATTACCTGTTATTATCAAACCTTTGGGAGTCACTTCTACATTTGCTTATTATGCCATGCTATGCTAGTAGACGTGGATTGGGTGAGTGATATCCATGACAGATGTGAGATTGTTAATTAATGGTTTATCTAAGGTGGCAACTTAAACACACATCTGGGTGGATTGAGGCACTTGGGTATTCTAGGACTTGCCTGTTTTCTTTTGGACCGCCACCCAGGCTGAAAGGGATCATAAGACTATTCATACTAGAAACTTCCATGTGCAGCCACAAGCTATTATGGGCTCTAGCATAGTTGACTAAGTCGTGCGAACTCTTATAGTGGTAGACTAGCAGATGTAGGGGATGTAGGTGGTACTGTCTACCCGATCGTAAGGTGCTAGCGCTTATGAAAGACTATGTCTCGGTCATCCGTCTTCTCAAACACCCTGTAGTGCGAGAAATCAAACGGAGGCGATCGAGTCTTATGGGGAAAAGTGTGCAAACCTCTGCAGAGTGTAACAAACTAATCATGATTAGCCGTGTCCCCGGTTATGGACATCTTGAGTATCTAGTACCTGGATTATCATGTGAATATCAACATGTTACTCTAACTTAATTTTGTTGGGTTATGTTTTAATGATGATACTTAATTGGGATTGAGAATGCTGTCAACCATTCTCAATGTTTAACAACTACCATGATAGTTAAATAAATTTTATTCCTTTGCAGTAGGGAAAAACTAGCTTTTCGCAAAAACATTACAACCATAGAGCTTTTCCACCAGCCATATATGCATGTAGTGATAGCCATTGTTCATCATTTTCTCTATGGTGTGAATTTGCCAGTACATTCAATGTACTGACCCGTTTCGGGCTGCAACGTCTCATGTTGCAGGTTTCTTACGACGAGTAAGTGATACGTTAGGGTTACGATTTCTACACTCAACTTTGCCGTTGGTGTTGATTGGAATCCACAACCTTGTTGCTTCCGCTATATGGATTGAGGTAATAGTATTTACGTTACTTTATACATGTGATTTACCTCTGTTATAAATCCTTCGAGTACTGTGTGTGTCAGCATACCGATCCAGGGATGACACTTAAGCACAGAGACTTGATCCATTCGGGTCAGGTCGCTACAAGATGGTATCAAAGCACATGTTTTCTGTAGGACGTGACCCTAGAAACTGGCAAGCCCATAGGAAGGATTTTCTCTAAAACTTTCTTTTTCAAAAAGATCTTTTACCTCTCCTCTCTTCTAAGCTTATTCAAATATTCCCTTTTAGTGAGACCATACCCTTTTCCCTTTTGACCATACAAAGATTCGACTGAAGAGACCACTCCAAGAAGTACAAGATATTGGACAACTAAGACCACTTCGGAATGAAGGAGATTTTACCGTGCATCTGAATAATGGAAACTACAACAGTTGAAGACTCCGAAGACTAGGAGTATTACATCAAGAGTTTGATGTATCTTCAGGAAGCCGTATTTGATAAGGAGCCTTTCGTGAAGAACTTAAGACCCAGAAGTTGAAGTAGCCAAGCTGGAGGAGCTACAACCTCGAGATACCGGAGATTTGTCAGGAACTGAAGGACAGTATGACCATGGCTCATGCCAAGGATGTTGAAACCCAGAAGTTTGGAATGCAACTCCAGAGTATTCAAGGACGCCACAAGAGACTTCGCGTCAACAGAGATGATCTGGCAAAAAGGACAAGCATGATTGGAAGAAGCCATCTCAGACATGAACTAGACTTGAAGAGTTTGGCGACTTTGACGATTTATTGACCTTAGAAGACCAAACCCCTGTTATATACCTATGTTAGATGCGACGATTGTGAGCTGTCATTTGTTTGTTGTTTTTCCGACAGCCACAATAAAATCTATCTTTTCAAAACTATTGTTTGTATTGTGTGTATCCCTCCCTATCTCTCCTATCTCACCCCAAAACCCATGGACCCAATAGAGGATGAATGAAGATGACCTTATATTTTCTGGACCGATGAGTCAATTGGAGACAGACCAATGGATTCAGAACATGGAGGATCACATGAAGAATAACCCTATAGTCAGAAAGGATATGACCCAGCATGCTTTTCAGTGCTTTGAAAGAGGTGCTGCTACTTGGTGGAGGATGTACCAAACCATCAATGGATGGCAAGGAGTAACCGCTTGGGAAGAATTTAAGTTGACTCTGCTAAAGTCTCGGCTTGTGTCCCAGAAGTTGAAGCCTTATGGAAATGATATGAAGAAACCTTGTGCATACAAGCTTTGTGGAGAAATAGGACACAACCATAAAAGAAAATAAGGACGAATACCCTCATAAGCAGAGGATTACAAAAGGAGTTAGCCGAGGATCTCAGGGAACTTCGGTTGGAGATTGTTCCCAAAGGTTTTGTTAAAGCAATGGAAGTACAGTCTACATTGTTGGGAAAGATCCGTGAAGCTCAGAAGGATGACAAAGAGATTGTCGAGAATAAAAGAGAGGATGAGCAAAGGAAAGGCCAAAGGTTTTCGTAAGGATGTGCACGAGACCTTATGGTTTGAGGACCGAGTTTATGTGCCCAATGACCCAGAGATCAAGAAGTTAATACCTCAAGAGGCTCATGACTCACCATACCCGATACACTCCGGAAACACCAAGATGTATTTGGAATTGAAGGAATGTTTCTGGTGGACGGGGATGAAGAAGGATATTGCCGAGTATGTAGCCGTATGTGATGTATGTCAGAGAGAGAAGGCAGAGCATCAAAAGCCAACTAGATTGTTACAGCCTATGTCGATACCCGAATGGAAGTGGGATAAACTTGGCATGGATTTTATCACCGGATTACCCAGGACCAAATCAGGATATGATTCTATATGGGTAGTAGTTGATCGCTTGACCAAAGTGGCTCACTTTATCCCAGTGAGAACAACTTATACAAGTGCAAAGTTGGCCAAGATATATATGACCAGGATCGTATGTCTGCATGGAGTTCCGAGGACCATCGTATCAGATAGAGGAACACAGTTTACCTCAAAGTTTTGGAATCAGTTGCACCAGGCTTTGGGTACTAGGCTAGAGTTCAGTACAGCCTTTCATCCACAGACAAATAGATAGACCGAGAGAGTCAATCAGATTCCGGAGGACATGTTGAGAGCGTGTGCGCTAGATTATGGATCTAGTAGAAATGATAACCTACCTTACACAGAGTTCTCATACAACAACAGTTACCAAGCCAGTTTGAAGATGGCCCCTTTTGAAGCTTTGTATAGGAGAAGGAGCCAGACACCATTGAGTGGGATGAAGTTGGAGATCGTCAATTGTGGACCAATTGCGATCAAGGAGTCAGAAGAGAATGTTAAGTTGTTTCGAGATAGACTGAAGGTAGCTCAGTCCAGGCAGAAGTGTTATGTAGACTCAAATCCGCAAGGAGGTAGTCTATTAAATTGGAGATAGAGCATGTCTTCGTGTGTCCCCTCTGCGAGGAATTAAACGATTTGGAGTTAAGGGAAAGTTAGCCCCGAGATTTGTAGGACCATACAGAGTTTTGGAGTGTATGGGAGAAGTGGCCAACAAGTTGGAGTCACCCGAAGGACTGTCAGGAGTTCATGAGGTGTTTCACGTTTCCCAATGGAAGAAGTGCTATGCGGGAGATTGTAGTAATTTGAGGACCAATAAAGTTAGCATCCTTAATACTAATTGGATCTTATGAGCTGTTACTCTGTGAAGGAAGATTTTGACCGTTTTCGAGCATATGAGAAATATGGTCTATGGATGAGTTTGTGTCATTTTAAGGGTGGTAGTACGCTGTGAGGACACTTGACCCATGGAAAGGAGAATGATATACCCCGAAGTGGATTTTTGACAAAATAAGTATAAGTTCTTTTCTCGGTATGTGGGATATCCCACGAGGATGAAGAGATGAAGTACTATTGGATATAAAGGAGGTATGATGTTGGTAATATGGAGCAAAGGCAACCCCATGACACGTCTGAGTACTCACGTCTTGGTTTGGTGCCAATAGAAGGAAGGAAGACAGTACAATTGGATGGATTTAAGAATGCTAGGAAGTTGGAAGTTGGAATAATGATCAGTTGCCCAATGATAAGTTCAAGGACTACAAGTGATGAGGTGTGCCATAACCCACAGGCCCCAGGACCTGCCAAGAAGCAAGCACATTCTTGCTGAAGGAAAAACCCTGGAAGAGGATATACCTTTGTCGACAGACGATTTTATAGGAGTAACACAAAACCTGAGAGTTGTGAAGAAACGTTAGGTGTTTGTCTGGCTTGCAAAATCTATGGATATATCCGAACTTGGTTCGTCGACAAGAGAAATTCTGCAATGCTTGTGAGGATGACCGAGTGTTAGAATGTGAGATTCTCTAAACTGTATACAAGGTAATGATTTGGGTGCGGGATGGATTGATCACCATACCGACTTACTCTTATTATTCGCCTTGCTATGTGGGAAGGTAAATCTGAGTGACCTACCTATAGTAAAGAGACGACGATCAAAACCCTGTTTAAACCTTAGAATGGTATAGCAAGTTTTCCCTTGTACAAGGCAGCTTTTGCCAACCGTAGGTTATACGGTGAGGATCAACCAGACCCATTTCCTGTAGGAGAAACCATAAATTGTTGACCACCATGAGATATCGATAGTTGTTTAGTTTTGGCACCAGACCCGTCAACTAAGAAGACCCAGTCTCGGAATAACCTTAGCAAGATGAAAGGACAGAAGAATTACAGTAAAGGTTATGCCGTCACCGGAAGAGCCCGGATAAGGAATTATCCTGAAGATCTAAGAAGACCGACACTGTTAACAATATGGATGAAGTATATGAGTATTGATGGAACAGCAACCATGCTTCTAAGGGTGGTAGAACCCCAGACCCCGAGTGATGATCGATGGATTTTGAGAAGACCCCCAAACCCTAACCTATTTCTTTCTAGCCTCTCCGAATCTCGAGGACGGGATTCATTTTAAGGGTGGTAGGTTTGTAACATCCCAAAATTCTAAATTTTGGAATGTTATAATAAATAGATAGATTTGATTGCTTGCTTGTTTGTTGTATGATTGAGTGAGTGAATTCGAAACTTTTTGAAAGTTAAATGAGAGGGAATAAAAGGACTTTCCCAAACTTCACCTTTTTCTTTTGATCCCTGAGAATTCAAATTCTTTTCATCACAAAACCCTGGAGAGAAGATGAGATGACTTCTTCCATTTATTTAAATGACAAGGGGTGCTGAAAATATTTGAATTTCATTTGAAAATATTTCTGATTCTGGAACTTTATGCAACTCAATGATTTTCATGAGAGAAGATAAAATGACTTCTTCAAATTATATGAAATATGAGTTGGGAGTTTCAAAGAATTAAATTCAAAGTTCTTTTGAATTTATTTTTCAAATTGGAGTTATTTGAGTTTTATTCAAATTAATTTTCTCCAAAAATAAAATATATGGAAATTAGGGTAACATGATTCCCTACAATGGAAAATTGGAAAAAAATTAATTTGAAATCATTTTGGTATTTTAAAAATGTTTTTTGTTGGATTTTATTAGAACAGTAGCACTCTTTGATTTATCTGAATTTGTGTGGATTTTATTTGAAGTTATAAAAATGTTCATGTCGTAGAGAATCCTTTTCTGAAAATTTTGATATATTATATGTCTATATACTATTTTTAGTTATTTTGTTTTTATTATTTTAGTTCTCTGAAAAAAAAGGTTTATAGAAAAAAGAGTTTCCCTCCGCCGATCTGGGCCGGCCCAACAAGCCGCGGCCCAGCCCAGCGCGCCATCGCTACCGACCCCGGGCGGAGTCCCGCCCGAGCACACCGGCCACCGCCGCCGCCGTACTCTGCCCGACCTCCTCCTCCCTTGCCCCCTCCTCCACGCACCCGAGGCCCCGCCTCCTATAAATAGCGCGCCGCCGCCGCACTTCCCTCGTCCGCCGCGCCGCTGCCGCATCTCACCGGAGCCGCCGCCCCTCCCGCCGCATCTCGCCGCCGCCGGCGGAGCTCCGCCGCTCCGCCTCCCCGCTTCGCCGCCACCGTAGAGCCGCCGCTCGCCTTGCCCGCGCGCCGCCGCGCCGGAGCGCGCCGCCTCGCCGGGGCACGCCGCTGTCCCGCCTCGCCGGAGTTCAACCTCGCTGCCGCCGTTTTTTCTTGAAAACCACGACACCACTGCGAACCGGTATAAACCCGAACCTGGTCCGATCCGGTTTTATTTTAAGATCGGTTTTTTAAAAAAAAACCTAGACTAGATCTGTTTTTTAGGTTTTATTAAACAGCGAACGTCCACTGTTTAGACCATATAAGCAAACGTTCGCCTTTTAGTCTTTTCCTTTTTCTGTTATTTTCGGCCAGGAACCTAGTTGTGAATACTTTATTTACAGAATAGTCCCTGCACTTCAAATGATCATTACTTTTTACTCGTTAGTCCAAATCCAATGAAACCAATGCCCACTTATTCGTTATGATCCCCTCTATCCAGTAATCCAACTCAAACATGTTTTTGAAAATTTTAAAAATTTGAATTAGATCAGATTTGAATTCAAACTTTGTTTGATCGTAACTTGAGTTTCGTAGCTCCGTTTGAGTTGATTCTTTTTGCAAATCGAAGCTCTTGACCTAAACTTTCCGATAAGGCCAAATTCACATAATTTTGGTACTGTTAGAAATTGTTTTATGTTGCAAGGGTTATTTGCTTTGTTTTGATGTTTTCTGAATCGTCTTTTTCGTTCTCTCTGATCTTTTGAGTGATGCTTATGTGTGGTTACTACTACTTGCTTACGATAGATTGACCGGAGTGTGACGAGTAGATCTATCAAGAGTTTTGAGTGCGAATCATCTTCATCAACATTGCAGGCAAGTAACACTTTGATCATACCTTTTCTACTACCCAGTTTTATTGCATTAGATCAATCCTCACACATTGCATGATTAGGATCTAATTAAATTGTGGGATGGGAAGTAGATGAGGTAGTACCTATTACCTGTTATTATCAAACCTTTGGGAGTCACTTCTACATTTGCTTATTATGCCATGCTATGCTAGTAGACGTGGATTGGGTGAGTGATATCCATGACAGATGTGAGATTGTTAATTAATGGTTTATCTAAGGTGGCAACTTAAACACACATCTGGGTGGATTGAGGCACTTGGGTATTCTAGGACTTGCCTGTTTTCTTTTGGACCGCCACCCAGGCTGAAAGGGATCATAAGACTATTCATACTAGAAACTTCCGTGTGCAGCCACAAGCTATTATGGGCTCTAGCATAGTTGACTAAGTCGTGCGAACTCTTACAGTGGTAGACTAGCAGATGTAGGGGATGTAGGTGGTACGGTCTACCCGATCGTAAGGTGCTAGCGCTTCTGAAAGACTATGTCTCGGTCATCCGTCTTCTCAAACACCCTGTAGTGCGAGAAACCAAACGGAGGCGATTGAGTCTTATGGGGAAAAGTGCGCAAACCTCTGCAGAGTGTAACAAACTAATCATGATTAGCCGTGTCCCCGGTTATGGACATCTTGAGTATCTAGTACCTAGATTATCATGTGAATATCAACATGTTACTCTAAATTAATTTTGTTGGGTTATGTTTTAATGATGATACTTAATTGGGATTGAGAATGCTGTCAACCATTCTCAATGTTTAACAACTACCATGATAGTTAAATAAATTTTATTCCTTTGCAGTAGGGAAAAATTGGCTTTTCGCAAAAACATTACAACCATAGAGCTTTTCCACTAGCCATATATGCATGTAGTGATAGCCATTGTTCATCATTTTCTCTATGGTTTGAATTTGCCAGTACATTTAATGTACTGACCCGTTTCGGGCTGCAACGTCTCATGTTGCAGGTTTCTTACGACGAGTAAGTGATACGTTAGGGTTACGATTTCTACACTCAACTTTGCCGTTGGTGTTGATGGGAATCCACAACCTTGTTGCTTCCGCTATATGGATTGAGGTAATAGTATTTACGTTACTTTATACATGTGATTTACCTCTGTTATAAATCCTTCGAGTACTGTGTGTGTCAGCATACCGATCCAGGGATGACACTTAAGCACAGAGACTTGATCCATTCGGGTCAGGTCGCTACACCATGAGAAAAAACCCTCAATACCGCAGATTCCCCAATCAGGCACAGCTGGGTCGATGGCTGCTACCTCTTGAGCACTACATTGGTTTTCCCTTGAAGAGGAAAGGGTGATGCAGCAAAGTAGCGTAAGTATTTCCCTCAGTTTTTAAGAACCAAGGTATCAATCTAGTAGGAGACTACACGCAAGTCACCTCGCACCTACACAAACAAATATGAACCTTGCAACCAACGCGATAAAGGGGTTGTCAATCCCTTCACGGCCACTTGCAAAAGTGAGATCTGATAGAGACAATAAGATAAATATTTTTGGTATTTTTTTGAAAGTAAAGATTGCAAAGTAAAATAGATGGGAAACTTATATGATGGAAAATAGACCCGGGGGCCATAGGTTTCATTAGTGGCTTCTCTCAAAATAGTATAAGTATTACGGTGGGTAAACAAATTACTGTCAAGCAATTGAAAGAAAAGTGCATAATTATGAGAATATCTAGGCATGATCATGTATATAGGCATCATGTCCGAGACAAGTAGACCGAAACGATTCTGCATCTATTACTATTACTCCACACATGGACCACTATCCAGAATGCATCTAGAGTAACGCATTAGGCAAGTTGACATGACGTAGAGGGATAAACTCAAGCAATATGATATAAACCCCATCTTTTTATCCTCGATGGCAACAATACAATCCGTGCCTTGCTGCCCCTGCTGTCACTGGGAAAGGACACTGCAAGATTGAACCCAAAGCTAAGCACTTCTCCCATTGCAAGAAAGATCAATCTAGTAGGAAAAACCAAACTGATAATTCGAAGAGACTTGCAAAGATAACAAATCATACATAAAAGAATTCAGAGAAGAACCAAATATTGTTCATAGATAATCTTGACCATAAACCCACAATTCATCAGATCTCGACAAACACACCGCAAACGAATTACATCGAATAGATCTCCAAGAAGATCGAGGAGAACTTTGTATTGAGATCCAAAGAGAGAGAAGAAGCCATCTAGCTAATAAGTATGGACCCGAAGGTCTGCGGTAAACTACTCACACATCATCGGAGAGGCTATAGTGTTGATTTAGAAGCCCTCTGTGATTGATCCCCCCTCCGGCGGAGCTCTAGAAAAGGCCCCAAGATGGGATCTCTTGGGTACAAAAGGTTGCGGCGGTGGAAATAGGGTTTCGTGGTGCTCTCGGATGTGTTCGGGTTATATGAGTGTATATAGGCGAAAGAAGTCAGTCATGGGAGCCACGAGGGGCCCACGAGGATTGGGGCGCGCCTTCCTGCCTCATGGCTTCCTTGACGTCCACTCCAATTCTCCTGGATTGCGTTTGTTCCAAAAATCACTCTCCCGAAGGTTTCATTCCGTTTGGGTTCCGTTTGATATTCCTTTTCTGCGAAACACTGAAATAGGCAAAAAAATAGCAATTTGCACCGGGCCTTTGGTTAGTAGGTTAGTCCCAAAAATAATATAAAAAGGTATATTAAAGCCCATTAAACATCCAAAATAGATAATATAATAGCATGGAACAATCAAAATTTATAGATACGTTGGAGATGTATCAATGGCGAGCAGCGTTGGGAAAGTCGATGGCGATAGGCGGCGGCAAGCAGAAGTGGCGAAATGCGACGGGGTTTGCCGACAGCCTGGCAGCGGCGACAGACGTCGAGCTAAGTGGTTGCCGCAGTGATAGGAGGTGCCATGCAGAGTCGCGGAAGAGATTGTGCAGGTGTGATTGGGGACTGGAGGGGTTGGCAGGTGGGTTGAGGGTTTTTGTGACGTGGGGATAGTGAAGGCTTTCTTTTTTTCCTTTTTGAATTGGGTGGTGAGCGTTTTCTGTCCCACAAAGAGTTTCGCAGGCAACGGTTTGCTAGAGCCAACCGTGTGTGATTAACGTAATTGGGAAAATGAAAGTCATTACATATGGTTCCAATTAGGGAAAATAACCATGTTTCAGGGTGGTTCCACTTTTCCTTCGTCGGTGGATCTGAAATTTTTACCCAAGGTAAACATTCACCCTAATATGCATAAAATTCCATCAACCGAACTGATTGCATCCATATCCCACATTTAGACATAAGTAAACATAGATTAAAAATACTCAAGCATAGATAATAAGCGTACACAAGAATAGTTCAACCATATATAGTTCAACCTTCATTAAGCATAATCAAGCACAATTATAATTAAGACACCGGAGTCATCGCCGGAGTCGGTGTGGACCTTCGGCTCCGGCTGTGGAAGCACGACGCCGTCGATGACGTTAAGGTGCAGCGAGACCTCGTCGGCGGCGACAGCAACCTCTGTCTTCATCTTCACGCCGTGCTACAGTGCTTCAGCAGCCTCGGCGTGGCCACTCCCTTCGATAGGGCACTTCGGCGGCATCCTCATACACTGACGGTGGTGAGGACTGAGAGCGGCGTCGAAGATGAAGGCTGAGAGAGAGGATTGTGTGTGTAGCGAGGATGAGGGGTGCGGCCGCTCGGGCGCGCGATTAATATGGAGTAGCGGGAGAGAGGCAGGCGGTGGTCAAACCTCTGGCCTGCCTCCTGGTGAGCCTGCACAGTGGACCGCTGGCATGCCTACCATCATTTCACACAGCTACTCGCATGCCTCCCGATGACACTACTCAGCGAGCACACCTCCCATCAATTCACACACCTGCTCGCATACCTCCCGGTCTGCCTACACGGCGAACTGCTCGCATGCGTCTCGTCAGCTCACGCCTGCTCGCACGACACACGGGACGCGTGGCGGCATGTATATTGTTTTTATATTTTGATGATCAATGTTGCCGCTTTATTGCTTAACTGAAGCATTGCACGTAACCATTGTTGGTCTAACGCCCATGGTTCGAATAAATAATTCGTTTGTGATATTGGTTCCCAATTATTAATAATCTCCCATTTATAAGAATATAAAAATTACATCAAAACTTGTATCAAATTTGAAAAAAGTACAATTCCACCGTGTATTGGTGTCCATATGAAAGACAATACGATTCATGAATTTCAACTAATTTTTGGATGTACTAGATTTTAAAAATCAACATTCTCAATGTTTGAAATTTCTTGCACGGGGAGTTGATAAGACTCCAATGTATCTATAATTTTTGATTGTTCCATGCTGTTATATTATCATTCTTGGATGTTTTATAATCATTTTATGGTCATTTTATATTATTTTTTGGTAATAACCTATTGACATAGTGCCAAGTGCCACTTGTTGTTTTTTGCATGTTTTTTACATCGAAGGTAATCAATATCAAACGGAGTCCAAACGCAGCGAAACTTTTTGTGGATTTTTTTAGACCATAAGACATCCAATGGGTCGGAGAAGTGCCTGGGGGGTTCTCCGAGGGGAGCACAACTAACCAGGGCACGCCTGGAGGCCCAGGCACGCCCTGGTGGGTTGTGCCCACCTCGGGTGCCCCCCGGTCCGCCTCTGTACTCCATAAATACCCCAATATTCCAGAAACCCTAGGGGAGTCGATGAAAATCAATTCCATCCACCACAAGTTCTAGAAACACCATATCCAATGTAGACACCATCATGGAGGGGTTCATCATGTCCATTGGTGCCTCTCCGATGATGCGTGAGCACTTCTTTGTAGACCTTCGGGTCCGTAGTTAGTAGCTAGATGGATTCCTCTCTCTCGTTTGATTCTCAATACAATGGTCTCATGGACATCCATACGTTGTAATTCTTTTGTAGTGTGTTTGTTGGGATCCGATAAACTTTGAGTTTATGATCAGATCTATCTCTTTTTATCCATGGAAGTTATTTGAGTCTTCTTTGATCTCTTATATGCATGATTTCCTATAGCCTGGTATTTCTTCTCCGGTATTTGGGTTTTGTTTTGCCAACTTGATCTATTTATCTTGCAATGGGAAGAGGTGCTTTGTGATGGGTTTGATCTTACGGTGCTTGGTCCCAGTGACAGATGGGGAACCGACACGTATGTATCGTTTCTATTAAGGATAACAAGATGGGGTCTAGTTCTACATAAATAGATCTTGTCTAGATCATGTCATCGTTCTTATTGCATTGCTTCGTTTCTCCATGAACTTAATACACTAGATGCATGCTGGATAGCGGTCGATGTGTGGAGTAATAGTAGTAGATGCAGGCAGGAGTCGGTCTACTAATCTTGGACATGATACCTATATAATGATCATTGCCTGGATATCATCATGATTATTTTAAGTTCTATCAATTTCCCAAAGTGATTCATGAAGTTTTGCTTGAGATTTATGAATCTAAAAATTATTATGAAGTGTTAAACGAAGAAATTAATAAAGTTATTCATGATAGCTCCTTGAATGAAAAGCATGATTGCAATGATGTTATTATAAACTATATTAATGTCAATTGTTTTAGTGATATGCAAATCCCCAAGCTTGGGGATGCTTGTTTTGTTATGTCCACTACTTGTTGCAATGATCATGATTGGGGTGATGATGATTCTTATGATATTAAAAAGCTATTTAAACCTCATGATGAATATACTTGCGATAATATTGAAAGTGGGTTCGGAAGAGTGTCAACTCTAGGTAAAAATAACCCAACATCTTTGGAGAGTGTTCAATCTTATGAATTTTTTGATAAAAGTGGGTTTGGAGAGGTCATGACTTTATTTGATGATAATAACACTATTTTGGAAGAGTGTCAACTTTGCATGCATGTGAATCATGAAGAGAATATTTTATGTGATAGTTATATTGTTGAATTTGATTATGATCCTGCATGTAATTATTATGAGAGAGGAAAATATGGTTTTATAAATTTTCATGTCACTAAATTACTTCTCTTCATGTTGAGGTTGTTATTGTTTCTTCCTCCTTCCTTGCACATGCTAGGTTCTTATTTTCTATATAATTTGTTATTGTAATATCCCAAAATTCTAAATTTTGGAATGTTATATTAAATAGATAGTTTTGGTTGGTTGTTTGTTTGTTGTGTGATTGATTGACTGAAAGTGAGTGAAATTGAAATTTTTGAAAGTTAAATGAGAGGGAATAAAAGGACTTTCCCAAACTTCGATTTTTGCATTTATGATCTCCGTAAATTCAAAAAATATTCATCACAAAACCCTAGAGAGAAGATGACTTGACTTCTTCCATTTAAATTGATGAAAAGGGTTTTTGAAAATATTTGAATTTCACTTGGAAATATTTCAAATTTAGAAACTTTATGCAACTCAATGATTTTCACGAGAGAAGATAAAATGACTTCTTCAAATTATATGAAATATGAGTTGGAAGTTTCAAAGAAACCAAATTTAACGCCCCTTTTGAAATCATTTTCAATTTGGAGTTATTTTTGTTTTTATTCAAATTATTTTTCTCTAAAAATAAAATATATGGAAAATAGGGTAAAATGATTCCCTACATCAGAAAATTGGAGATAAATAAATTTGAAATTATTTTGGTATTTTTAAAATGATTTTTATTGGATTTTATTAGAATGTTCACGCTATAGAAAATATTTTTCCGAAAATTTTGATATATAATATGCCTATACTATATTTATATTTTATGTGATTTTCTTTTTATTTATTGTATGCTTATTTTAATTAAAAAACTCTTTGAACAGTGCCAGGCCGAAGCCCAACACTGCTCTCTCTCTCTCTCCCCACTCCCCCACTCGCTTCCCTCGTGCCTCTCTCCCTCCCCCCCGTCTGGATCGGGGCAGAGGGCCACGACCCCCACTCCCCCATGACTCTCTCTCTCTATCTCTCTATCTCTCTCTCTCTCTCTCTCTCCGCGCCAGGCCAGCCGACCCATCCCAGCAGCGGCCTGCACCCGCGCCTGAATCGCCTCCGCCTCGCCCGCCCGCTCTCTCCTTCGCACGCACGCCACCACAATCAGCCACTGATAGGTGGGACCCACCTATCGGGATCGTCCCCGTCCTCCAGACGGAGTCCTGCTCCTGTACGCCGACGCCGGCCGACGCCGAGTCCGCCCTAGACTCTCCTCTCCACCTTTCCCCTCGTCCAAGCCTCGCCCCCTTTATAAACCCTCAACACCGGCCCCGTTTTTCTCCTCAAACCGCAGCCACCACCGCCCCTACACCCGCGCAAAACCTCGCTGGAGTTGCGAGCTCCACCGAGATTCGCCGATGTTGCCCCGCGCTCCACCGCCGCCTACTCCCGACGCCGCCACCACCATCGGCTTCGGAACCTCGCGCCACTTCTCCCTGAACCCGCGACCATGCCGGAGGACCGCCGGAGCATCCACCCCGATGACCCCGACGCTGCTGTCATCTCGTTCTCCGCCGACGTCGACGCCCACCACCGCGGTAAGTCGTCGCTGCTCCTTGTTCGTCTGATCTAGGTTAGATGGATAGGATTAGATTAGTTTGTTTCTATTTTTATTCAAATCGTTTTTCTTTACTTAATGAACATTCGTTCGTTAAAACCTCCGAAGCGAACGGTTTCAGTCAATAGGATTCTGCCACGTAGCTAGGGACTCGGTTGCAATTTGTTTTCTTACAGAATAGCCCCTGGTTTTCAAACAACAACAACTTTTTGCCCGTTTGTCCAAATCCAACGAAACCAATGCCCATTTATTCGTCATGATACCCTCTATCCAGTAATCCAACTCAAACCTGTTTTTGAAAGTTTTAAAATTTGAATTCAAACAGATTTGTATTTGAACTTCGTTTGATCGTAACTCAAGTTTTATAACTCCGTTTGAGTTGATTCTTTTTGCAAATCGAAGCTCTTGACCTATACTTTCTGATAAGGCCAAATTCACTTAATTTTGGTACTATTAGAAATTGTTTTATGTTGCAAGAGTAAATTGCTTGTTTTCGAAGTTTTCCGAGATCTTTTCTTTGATTCTTTTGCATGATTGCTTATGTGTGGTTACTATTGCCTGCTTACGGTAGATTGAACGGAGTGTGATGAGTAGAACTGTCAGGAGTTATGAGTGCAAATCATCTTCATCAACAGTACAAGGCAAGTTCACACTTTGATCATATTTTTCATTACCCAGTTTTCATGCATTAGTTTCAACCCTCAAACATTGCATGAGTAGGATTGATAACATTTGGTTATTGGGAAGTAGTTGATGAGGTAGGAACCTATTGTCCTGCATTCATACCTTGGGAGTTACTTTTACGCTATGCTCATACTGCTATGCTATGCCCGTAGACGTGGGTTGGTCTGGGAGAATTCATGAAAGATGTGAGAGATTATAGTTAACTAAGGTTTAACTTAAGGTGGCTACTTTAATACACATCTGGGTGGATTGGTTGTGGCACCCTGGGGATATACTAGTGGACTTGCCCGGACACTTGGGGATTTACCAGTGTTGTCCTAGGAGATCCCCGGGTTACCGTGTGATCATCCTATGGTTTGCCACCCAGGCTCAAAAGGATCATAAGATTATTCATGCTGGAAACTTCCGTGTGCAGCCACAAGCCATTATGGGCTCTGGCATAGTTGAGTAAGTTGTGGGGATCCTTTCCATGATGGGCTAGCAGATGTAGGGATTGTAGGTGTACAGGCCTATCTATCGGTTAAGGTGACCTCTTTGGAAAGACTATGTCACGGTCATCCGTTCCTCAAACACCATGCAGTGCGAGAAATACAATGGAGGAGATCGAGTCTTGTGGGGAAAAGTGCGCAAACCTCTGCAGAGTGTACAAACTAATCATGATTAGCGCTGTCCCCGGTTATGGACATCTTGAGTATCTGGTTCTTGAATTATCATGTTGATCTCATCACTCAATATAATTAATTTGTCGGGTTGTTAACTTTTAATTGGGATTGAGATGGGGATTTACCTTCTCAATGTTTTCAATGAACTTTGTAGTTAAATAAAATTTATTCCTTTGTTGTAGGGAGAAATCAGCTTTATGCAAATTTAAACCTAGAGCCTCCACCAACCAAATATGCATGTAGTGATAGCTATTATTCATCATTGCTCTATGGTGTGAGTTTGCCAGTACAATCAACGTACTGACCCTTTATGGATGCAACGTCCCATGTTGTAGGATTCTTACGACGAGTAAGTGATACATTAGGGTTACAATTTCTACACTCAACTTTGCCGTTGGTGTTGATGGGAATCCACAACCTTGTTGTTACTTCCGCTATTTGGATTGAGGTAATAGTACTTACGTTACTTTATACATGTGATTTACGTCTGTTATAAATCCTCGAGTACTGTGTGTCAGCATACCGATCCAGGGATGACACTTAAGCACAGAGACTTTACCGTTTGAGGTCGGGTCGCTACAAGATGGTATCATAGCACATGTTGCCTGTAGGATGTGATCCCTAGAAACTGGCAAGCCCATAGGAAAGATTTTTCTCTACAACTTTATTTTCAAAAAGATCTTTTACCTCTCTTCTCTTCTGAGCTTATTCAAATATTCCATTTTAGTGAGACCATACCCCCTTTTCCCCTTTTAACCATGAAGATTCGACTGATGAGACCACTCCAAGAAGTACAAGATACTGGACAACTAAGACCACTTCAGAATGAAGAGGATTTTACCGTGCATTAGAGTAATGGAAACTACAATGGTTGAAGACTTTGAAGAATTTCCAGAATGGTTTGACCTAGGAAGGCTACCCCTATGGAACTTATCAGACTATTAAAGTTGTCAATACCCGAGATCAAGGTGTGTTGGAGAAAAATCAGAACATGGAGCGTTAAAACTCAAAGTTTTGTCAAGAAAACACTCAGGCAGGAGATATCAACTATGGACTAATAGCTCATGGTAGAGACATGGGCATACACACGGCTATCCATGATGTTATTGCCCGCTTATGCTATTACACTGTGCTAAGTTAAGAATGCATTTCTTCGGAAGGATTGGATGACAAGAAGGCTGATGGAGCACCTATCACCAAAGGATGCAGTTTTGACCTTAGCTGGTGTATCACAAGGATCTGGAGAATTACATTAGAAGTTTAGGATGGACCTTTAGGAAGCCGTATTTGACAAGGAAGCATTTCGTGAAGAACTCAGGACCCAGAAGCTGAAAGTAGCCAAGCTGGAGGAGCAGAACCTCGAGATACCGGAGATTCGTCAGGAACTGAAGGACAGTAGGACCATGGTTCATGCCAAGGATATTGAAATCCAGAAGTTTGGAACGCAACTCTTAAAGGACGTCACGAGAGACTTCATGTCAACAGAGATGATCTGGCAAAAGAACTTCAGAAGGACAAGCACCAACAGAAGAAGCCATCGGAGACATGAACAAGACTTGAAGAGTTTGGTGACTTTGAAGATTTATTGACTTTTAGAAGACCAAACCCCTGTTATATACCCACGTTAGATGCGACGATTGTGATCTGTCATTTGTTTGATGTTTTTCCGACAGCCACAAATAAAATCTGTCTCTTCAAAACTATTGTTTGTATTGTGTGTATCCCTCTCTATCTCTCTTATCTCACCCCTAAAACCTGGACCCAATGGAGGATGAATGGAGATGAGCTTGTATTTTCTGGACCGATGAGTCAATTGGAGCAGACCGATGGATTCGGAACATAGAGGATCACATGGAGAATAACACTATAGCCGGAAAGGATATGTTCCAGCATGCTCTTCAGTTCTTTGAAAGAGGTGCTGCTACCTGGTGGAAGATGTACCAAAACATCAATGGATGGCAAGGAGTAACCACTTGGAAATAATTTAAGTTGACCCTGCTAAAGTCTCGGCTTGTGTCCCAGAAGTTGAAGCCTTCTGGAAATGATATGAAGAAACCCCGTGCACGCAAGCTTTGTGTAGAAATAGGACACACCCATAAAGAACACAAGGATGAATGCCCTAATTGTGAAGGAAGTCACACAGCTGAAGAATGCCCAACTAGGCAGATTACGTGTTTCTTATGTGAAGGGACTACCCACTACCCTGCTCAGTGTCACATTTACCCCATGGTACAAAGGATCATCCAACAGAAGAAATAAGAAATGAGAAGAGCCCTCATGGAAATTTTAGAAGAACCAATGATGAACGAAGAGGTGGAGGACACACCCAAAGCAAACCCAATTAAACCCTGCACCAAGTCGTGCTATTCATGTGGAGAAGAAGGACACATCTCCCAGAATTGTCTGAATGGAGATCTAGTAGAATTCCCGACAAAGGAAGTAGAGTATGACCCACAGGAAATAGAAGCCCTAATTGGCACGAAAAAGTCCAGGAAGAGAAGAAAATTGGATTTCAGGAAGGACCTGAGTCATATCACCTGTTTCAGGTGCAAGGAGTCGGGGCACTACTTCAGCAGTTGCCCAAAAAGGAAACCTCGAGACTTGTCAGAAGTAATATGTTTTCGTTGTAATGAAGCAAGACACTTCGAACAATGTCTCTCCTTATTTCACAAAGGGTCTTTGTTAGGGAATGGACTTGTGGCTGGAGCGCAGAGACAACATTGTTTTGAGCTTGCATATCTTGATCATGAGGCAGTTTGGATCAGATTGCCTTAACAACCAAGCCAGTATTACGCAGGAACGTGCTTTTGGCACTGTTAGTGGACAGGTACTGACCCACTTCAACAATAGATGACATTGCGGTTATAGTTGTGTCGCCACCTTCAGAAGGTGGCGGTTCCACCATTTTTTTCATAGCTCGCTGAAAAGTTGTGGTTTTACATTAGTAGTACCAGAATAGAAGATATTAAGGAGGAAGCAAAACCAAACAAAATAGCTTTGGTCTATATACAGAACTTGTTCTGGTGAACCCATGTAAAATAATAGTTGCATTTTATTGCAAAGTACATAATAAAACCAGGTTCCAAACATATGACCATGTACCATTGCTAATGTATTGTCTATTTATTCACATTGTATTGAGGGCTAAGGATAAAGAGACGAAGTTTATAACACGGTAAGCACAGTATGACATCATTCATATCACAAAACAACTGAGAACAGACAAACAAGCAATTGTAACATTGTGTGGGCAAGTCCAGCACGGAACTAGATTACATGTCAAGATCATAGGAACATCACTCCTCTCTTTTAAACCTTTTAAGGTGCAATGATATGCTAAGACAATTGTGTATAAAATTGCAAAAGAGTAATAGACATTGGCTGCAAACCATGCAGTTCAAGGCACAAGTCAGAGTAAGTAGTAGTTAAAAGGCATGAGGATTAAGGACTTACAACAGCGGCTTTGACTGGTGTAGTCATGCCCTTCTTCTTGCTGGTGTGACAGTCCTTGAAGATTTCGACAGCATTTGGTTCAAGTACTTTTTGGCCCTTGCAGGCTATCCTCTGCATTTGGAACAAGTCAATATAGATCTAATAATATGGTACAACGAAAAGAGTGAAACAGCAGCTAATTACAAGAGCCTCGCAATGTGCAATATAGCTACGAGATCTCGTCGTCTGTTGGAATTTCACTTTCGTACGGTTGGCCTTGTTCTTTGAATAGTTCACCTACAAGAAGATAGATTTGTGTGGCACATGCGTAAATAGGACTTCAACATATGATCTGATCACATATATATAATGTACCTGATACTTCGGATCGGACCAGTGTTTAACGAGGCCTCTCTAGTCTTCATCAGATACATTTTTCCACTGGAGATGTTTGGGGAAGTTCACTGTTAGCCTTGCCTTCAAAGTGAGTTTTCCTCAAGTTATACCGATACTATCGCAGAGCAGACTTGAAAACATGGTTTCATCATCTTGGCTATCATCTTGGCTATCCAACTTGAACCTCATCTGTTGAAAATAATGGGAGTCTAATTATCAGCAACCTAGAAAGTATTGGAGAGAGCAAGACAATATTACTAGTTTCCATACATAACCATACTTACAGATAAATTGTCGAGGAAGGTGTTGAACTGGGTTTCGTCTTTGTCATTCATGTACTGAATCCATGTTGGGAGGATACGTACATGACACCTAACAGCAACCGCTGCCTCTGATACTAACTTGGCTGACTCTGTAGCATCACGTGGCCTTTTTAAACCTACCTCAAAATGGATCTCCATTATTCCTCCTCTAGATTTAGTTAACCTATCGAGCATTATCCCTGATGTTTGTTTCCTCTTGCACCTAGGTGCTAGTCCAACAACATACATAGGAAGTGTTAGTGTACATCAAACTGTGAGACTACATATAAAGAAGCATGCAATTGTAACTTGACTCCAGCAACTACCTTCTTGCTGTTGAAGCTAACAAAGTTTATCTGATCTTGCCAACTCATCTTGTGTCAAGAGTGCTTCGGAAGTAGTGTCAGGTGGCAAGGGAGCTTGGGAACGTGCTGCTAGCTGAGTTGACGAACGAGTAAATCGTGCAGCTGGTGGTACTGTGGAAGGTGTTGCAACAACTAGGGTTGTCTCTCCTTGTTTGGTGGCAGCTATTTGTTTCCGTTTGGCTTGTTCTACAGCTCTTGTAGCATGGGATGCCCTGTCGATACAATTTTCCGCTGGACTTTGACCTTCTATTGCACCATCAGTACCAGCAGAATCTGCAGGATTGTTCCGCTTCCCTTTCCCTGTCGTTATGTCTTGCTTCCTCTTTCTCCGTGCCATGTTAAGTCAAGCCGACAAGAAAAATGATTAACAATTTAGTTCTTCAGAACAAATGTACTTTGATGTAAGAACATGGTGTGATAGATAGATATTGTAAGTTCTAGAAACAGGAACACGTGTCTTAGTCACAAGTATAATGTGTAAAGTAAGCAGAGGAAATTCAACAAAATTAGAAGCAATACAAGCTAGACATCATACATAACATGCAACCACATATAACAGTGCCAAGTTAGAGTGAGCACCTGTGATGGTGCACTAGGAGAGACGTGCTCATCACCAACACAGCTACGTTGAGTTCTATGCATGTGTTGTCTTGGAAATCATCTTGGGGGGATAGAGGAGTAGAATCTGTAGAGGCCCTCCATTTGGAAGGAGTACCATCATCCGCTGCCTTGCTAACTTCCTTTCGCTTTATTGATTTTGAATTGTCAAGTAAAACTGACAAGAAAAAGCAATAAAATTCACTCTTCAGAACTCATTCATGCATGATACTGACAATCACTACTTTGATGTAAGGCAAAGACATGATTCTAGGATGGAATAATATGAAAAATAGGACGGCATGGCATATTCACAACTGTTTGTGTAAACTAAGCAGAAACTATTTCACCAAATAAGAAGCAATGCAAGCTAGACACCACGTGAAAAATGCAACCAATATGACTCTGCCAAGTTAAAAGTGTCCCATCATAAATGGCATTTCAACAAATTAGAAGCAACGCATGCTATAAATCATATCAAAGATGCAACTAATATCACACTGCATATACTGAAGGTGTCTCATCATATTGATTTATGCGGGATACAAAAAAACAATAGTTTTATGTGAGGACATGCTTAATAGACAGATATACTATGTACTAAATACAGGAAGGCATGTCACATTAACAGGTATAATGTATAAGCTAAGAAGAATAGCACATGCAGTTTAACTAGATTGGAAGAATTACAATCTAGACACCATATGCAACATGCAACCACATATCACGCTGCCAAGTTAGAGCAAGCACCTGCGATGCTAGTGTAGGGGAAATGCGGTAATCAACTACAGAGCTACATTCACTATTTTCATCTAGCCTTGCTGTTTCTTGAGAATCATGTCGGGAAGCTGATGCTGCATTCTTTAAATGAGTAATCCACTTGCCTGACTGCCTCATCATAAGTGATTGATGAGGGATACACAAGAACATTAGTTTGATGTAAGAACATGGTTAATACACAGATGTACTAGTATGTACCAAAAACAGAAAGACATGTCATATTCAAAGGTATAATGTGTAAGCTAAGCAGATGCAATTTAACCAAATTGGAAGCAATACAAGCTAGACATCCGGCTGGAGTGGTGAGCATGATCATCTAGGACCTGAGAGCCTGGTGGGAGGCGGGCTGCTTCGCCACCATCACGGCTTTTTAGTTGGCTTCCAGGTGATGCCTCTCTTTGCTGGGCTTGTCACTGGCTCGGCCAGTGCCCTGACTAGCTATTTGTCTTCTGGTGCTCACGAGATGGTGGTTCATGTAAAAAATATCTTTCCTTATCTTAATAAAGACCGACTTCGGCCTTTCGAATACAAGCTAGACACCATATGGAACATGCAACCACATATGACACCGCGAAGTTAAAGTAAGCACCTGGGATGGTTGTTCATTGCGAGCGAGGTCATCAACTCCAGAGCTACATTTACCGTCTCCATCTGCTGACACTGCACCCTTTATAGCGTTGTAACGTGTCGTGCTTACCCGCGTAGAAAGCTGGAGCAACTTCTCTCTTTTCTTTCCTGCTTCTCTCTTGGTAGACTCTGAAATACCCTTGCATAAAAACACAATAGTGAAGTGTGTGCAGAACTAGTGCACTGTAAAAGTAGTAGATACCAGGTGGCTGAAAAATAAATGATAGGAGACATATGATAGCTCAACAACATTGCATGGCAAACAAAATTAGATTCTACTCCATATGATTTTGTAATATATGAGCACAGGAAATGCAGGTACTCCTCCAGCACATCACCACATGTGGTCATATCAAGATAACAGTCGACTGAAAATAAATAGGTCAGTCATTTTTTTAGTGAACCATCTGATCTATAAGGAACAGGCAGATGGCCAGCGTCTATCTCCCGCCAGTCACTGTTGACGATCTTTCTCGAACCGCTAGCGACCACCGGCCCAGACCCCTTCCTCCTCCGCCGCCCTGCCCTCCCCTCGACCTCACACCACCGCCGTTCTTGGCAGTGCCCCCAGGCCATCCCTTTAATCCCGGCCAACCTCCAGATTGGGCGCCAGTAGCTATAGGCCCCACACGCCCCTAAGATAAACACCGAGGCGCTGCTTCCCCGACGTAATAGGTAGACTGGCACCTGTTATGCCGGGGAATGCTTCCGTTAATTGGGAATCAACTGACCAGGAATTGAAATTCAGGGGGGCGACATACCTCTAGCTAAGGTGAAATAGTATATGAGGAGAAACCTGAAGGAAATATGCCCTAGAGGCAATAATAAAGTTATTATTTATTTCCTTATATCATGATAAATGTTTATTATTCATGCTAGAATTGTATTAACCGAAAACATGATACATGTGTGAATACATAGACAAACAGAGTGTCACAAGTATGCCTCTACTTCACTAGCTCGTTGATCAAAGATGGTTATGTTTCCTAGCCATAGACAAAGAGTTGTCATTTGATTAACGGGATCACATCATTAGGAGAATGATGTGATTGACTTGACCCATTCCGTTAGCTTAGCACTTGATCATTTAGTTTGTTGCTATTGCTTTCTTCATGACTTATACATGTTCCTATGACTGTGAGATTATGCAACTCCCGTTTACTGGAGGAACACTTTGTGTGCCACCAAACGTCACAACGTAACTGGGTGATTATAAAGGTGCTCTACAGGTGTCCCCAAAGGTAATTGTTGGGTTGGCGTATTTCGAGATTAGGATTTGTCACTCCGATTGTCGGAGAGGTATCTCTGGGTCCACTCGGTAATGAACATCACTATAAGCCTTGCAAGCATTGCAACTAATGAGTTAGTTGCGGGATGATGTATTAAGGAACGAGTAAAGAGACTTGCCGGTAACGAGATTGAAATAGGTATTGAGATACCGACGATCGAATCTCGGGCAAGTAACATACCGATGACAAAGAGAACAACGTATGTTGTTATGCGGTCTAACCGATAAAGATCTTCGTAGAATATCTAGGAGCCAATATGGGCATACAGGTCCCGCTATTGGTTATTGACTAGAGAGGTGTCTCGATCATGTCTACATAGTTCTCAAACCCGTAGGGTCCGCACGTTTAACGTTCGTTGACGATATAGTATTATATGAGTTATGTATGTTGGTGACCGAATTTTGTTCGGAGTCCCGGATGAGATCACGGACAAGACGAGGAGCTTCAGAATGGTCCAGAGGTAAAGATTCATATATTGGATGATATGGTTTGGCCAAGGGGTCAGGCCCATGGGGCTATAAGTCGGTGCAAAAGGAGTTTTGCGGAGGCCAGGGGGCCAAACGCCGGAGACCCTGGCGTCTGGCCCTGGGCCAGACACCGAGGCCCATGGGGTCTAGGCCAGACGCCAAGGATTGTGGCGTTTGGTCCTGGAGTCCGAGTGGGACTCTTGCCTTTTGGGCAAAACTGACTTTGAGGAGGCTTTTGCTCCAAGTTTTGACCCCAGGGCTCAACATATAAATAGAGGGGCAGGGCTAGCACCAAAGACGCATCAAGAAACACCAAGCCGTGTGCCGGCAACCCCGTCCCCTCTAGTTTATCCTCCGTCATAGTTTTTGTAGTGCTTAGGCGAAGCCCTGCGGAGATTGTTCTTCACCTACACCGTCACCACACCGTCGTGCTGCCAGATCTCATCTACTACTTCGCCCCTCTTGCTGGATCGAGAAGGCGAGGACGTCACCGAGCTGAACGTGTGCAGAACTCGGAGGTGCCGTGCTTTCGGTACTTGGATCGGTCGGATCGTGAAGACGTACGACTACATCAACCGCGTTGATATAATGCTTCCGCGAATGGTCTACAAGGGTACGTAGACAACACTCTCCGCTCTCGTTGCTATGCATCACCATGATCCTGCGTGTGCGTAGGAATTTTTTTGAAATTACTATGTTCCCCAATAGTGGTGTCAGAGCCAGATTTTATGCGTAGATGTCATATGCACGAGTAGAACACAAGTGAGTTGTGGGCAATATAAGTCATACTGCTTACGAGCATGTCATACTTTGGTTCGGCGGTATTGTTGGATGAAGCGGCCCGGACCGACATTATGCGTACGCTTACGCGAGACTGGTTCTACCGACGTGCTTTGCACACAGGTGGCTGGCGGGTGTCAGTTTCTCCAACTATAGTTGAACCGAGTGTGGCTACGCCCGGTCCTTGCGAAGGTTAAAACAGCACCAACTTGACAAACTATCGTTGTGGTTTTGATGCGTAGGTAAGAACGGTTCTTGCTAAGCCCATAGCAGCCACGCAAAATTTGCAATAACAAAGTAGAGGACGTCTAACTTGTTTTTGCAAGGCATGTTGTGATGTGATGTGGTCAAGACATGATGCTAAATTTTATTGTATGAGATGATCATGTTTTGTAACCGAGTTATCGGCAACTAGCAAGAGCCATATGGTTGTCGCTTTATTGTATGCAATGCAATCGCCCTGTAATGCTTTACTTTATCACTAAGCAGTAGCGATAGTCGTAGAAGCATAAGATTGGCAAAACGACAACGATGCTATGATGGAGAGCAAGGTGTCGGGCCGGTGACGATGGTGATCATGACGGTGCTTCGGAGATGGAGATCACAAGCACAAGATGATGATGGCCATATCATATCATTTATATTGATTACATGTGATGTTTATCTTTTATACATCTTATTTTTCTTAGTTCGACAATAGCTTTATAAGATGATCTCTCACTAATTATCAAGGTACAAGTGTTCTCCCTGAGTATGCACCGTTGCGAAAGTTCTTTGTGCTGAGACACCACGTGATGATCGGGTGTGATAGGCTCTACGTTCAAATACAACGGGTGCAAAACAGTTGCACACGCGGAATACTCAGGTTAAACTTGACGAGCCTAGCATATAACAGATATGGCCTCGGAACACGGAGACCGAAAGGTCGAGCATGAATCATATAGTAGATATGATCAACATAGTGATGTTCACCGTTGATACTACTCCATCTCATGTGATGATCGGACATAGTTTAGTTGATATGGATCACGTGATCACTTAAAGGATTAGAGGGATGTCTATCTAAGTGGGAGTTCTTAAATAATATGATTAAATTGAACTTAAATTTATCATGAACTTAGTCCTGGTAGTATTAGCATATCTATGTTGTAGATCAATAGCTCACGTTTAGCTCCCCTGTTTTATTTTTGATATGTTCCTAGAGAAAACTAAGTTGAAATATGTTAGTAGCAATGATGCGGATTGGATCCGTGATCTGAGGTTTATCCTCATTGCTGCACAGAAGAATTATGTCCTTGATGCACCACTAGGTGACAAACCTATTGCAGGAGCAGATGCAGATGTTATGAACGTTTAGCTAGCTCAATATGATGACTACTTGATAGTTTACTACACCATGCTTAAACGGCTTAGAATCGGGACTTCAAAGACGTTTTGAACGTCATGGACCATATGAGATGTTCTAGGAGTTGAAGTTAATATTTCAAGCAAATACCCGAGTTGAGAGATATGAAGTCTCCAACAAGTTCTATAGCTAAAAGATGGAGGAGAATAGCTCAAGCAGTGAGCATGTGCTCAGATTGTCTGGGTACTACAATCGCTTGAATCAAGTGGGAGTTAATCTTCCAGATAAGACAGTGATTGGCAGAGTTCTCTAGTCACTATCACCAAGTTACTAGAACTTTGTGATGAACTATAATATGCAAGGGGTAACGAAAACGATTCCCAAGCTCTTCCTGATGTTGAAATCGACGAAGGTAGAAATCAAGAAAGAGAATCAAGTGTTGATGATTAACAAGACCACTAATTTCAAGAAAAGGGCAAAGGGAAAGAAAGGGAACTTCAAGAAGAACAGCAAGCAAATTGCTGCTCAAGTGAAGAAGCCCAAGTCTGGACCTAAGCATGAGACTAAGTGCTTCTACTACAAAGGGACTGGTCATTGGAAGCGGAACTGCCCCAAGTATTTGGCGGATAAGAAGGATGGCAAAGTGAACAAATGCTATATTTGATATACATGTTATTTATGTGTACTTTACTAGTGTTTATAGCAACCCCTCGGTATTTGATACTGGTTCAGTTGCTAAGAGTAGTAACTCGAAATGGGAGTTGCAGAATGAACAGAGACTAGTTAAGGGTGAAGTGACGATGTGTGTTGGAAATGGTTCCAAGATTGATATGATCATCATCGTACACTCCCTATACTTTCAGGATTAGTGTTAAACCTAAAATAAATGTTATTTAGTGTTTGCGTTGAGCATAAATATGATTGGATCATGTTTATTGCAATACGGTTATTCATGTAAGTTAGAGAATAATTGTTATTCTGTTTACATGAATAAAACCTTCTATGGTCATACACCCAATGAAAATGGTTTGTTGGATCTCGATCGTGGTGATACACATTTTCATAATATTGAAGCCAAAAGATGCAAAGTTAATAATGATAGTGCAAATTATTTGTGGCACTGTCGTTTAGGTCATATTGGTGTAAAGCGCATGAAGAAACTCCATGCTGATGGACTTTTGGAATCACTTGATTATGAATCACTTGATGCTTGCGAACCATGCCTCATGGGCAAGATGACTAAGACTCCGTTCTCCGGAACAATGGAGCGAGCAACTGACTTATTGGAAATAATACATACTGATGTATGCGGTCCGATGAGTGTTAAGGCTCACGACAAGTATCGTTATTTTCTGACCTTCGGAGATTATTTGAGCAGATATGGGTATATCTACTTAATGAAACACAAGTCTGAAACATTTGAAAAGTTCAAAGAATTTCAGAGTGAAGTGGAGAATCATCGTAACAAGAAAATAAAAGTTTCTACGATATGATCGCAGATGTAAAATATTTGAGTTAAGAGTTTGGCCTTCAGTTAAAACAATGTGAAATAGTTTCACTACTCACGCCACCTCGAACACCACAGTGTAATGGTGTGTCCGAACGTCATAACCGTACTTTATTAGATATGGTGCGATCTATGATGTCTCTTACCGATCTACCACTATCGTTTTGGGGTTATGCATTAGAGACAGCTCCATTCACGTTAAATAGGGCACCATCTAAATCCGTTGAGACGACACCGTATGAACTATGGTTTGGCAAGAAACCTAAGCTGTCGTTTCTTAAAGTTTGAGGTTGCAATGCTTATGTGGAAAAGTTTCAACCTGAAAAGCTCAAACCCAAATCGGAGAAGTGCGTCTTCATAGGATACCCAAAAGAAAATGTTGGGTACACCTTCTATCATAGATCCGAAGGCAAGTTATTCGTTGCTGAGAATGGATCCTTTCTAGAGAAGGAGTTTCTCTCGAAAGAAGTGAGTGGGAGGAAATTAGAACTTGATGAGGTTGCTGTACCTACTCCCTTATTGGAAAGTAGTTCATCACAGAAATATGTTCCTGTGACTACTACACCAATTAGTGAGGAAGCTAATGATGATGATCATGTAACTTTAGATCAAGTTGCTACCGAACCTCGTAGGTAAACCAGAGTGAGATCCGCACCAGAGTGGTATGGTAATCCTGTTCTGGAGGTCATGTTAGTTGACCATGATGAGCCTACGAACTATGAGGAAGCGATGATGAGCCCAGATTCCGCGAAATGGCTTGAGGCCATGAAATCTGAGATGAGATCCATGTATGAGAACAAAGTATGGACTTTTATTGACTTGCCCATTGATTGGCGAGCCATTGAGATTAAATGGATCTTCAAGAGGAAGATGGACGCTGATAGTAGTGTTACTATCTACAAAGCTAGAATTGTCGCAAAAAGGTTTTCGACAGGTTCAAGGTGTTGACTATGATGAGAGTTTCTTACTCGTATCTATGATTAAGTCTGTCCGAATCATGTTAGCAATTGCCGCATTTTATGAAATCTGGCAAATGGATAAACAAAACTGCATTCCTTAATGAATTTATTAAAGAAGAGTTGTATATGATGCAACTAGAAGGTTTTGTCAATCCTAAAGGTACTAACAAAATATGCAAACTCCAGCGTTCCATCTATGGACTGGTGCAAGCATCTTGGAGTTGGAATATATGCTTTGATAAGTTGATCAAAGCATATAGTTTTATACAGACATGCGGTGAAGCCTGTATTTACAAGAAAGTGAGTGGGAGCACTACAGCATTTCTGATAAGTATATGTGAATGACATATTGTTGATCGGAGATAATGTAGAATTATTCTGCAAAGCATAAAGGAGTGTTTGAAAGGAGTTTTTCAAAGAAAGACCTCGGTGAAGCTGCTTACATATTGAGCATCAAGATCTATAGAGATAGATCAAGACGCTTGATAAGTTTTTCAATGAGTACATACCTTGACAAGATTTTGAAGTAGTTCAAAATGGAACAGTCGAAGAAGGAGTTCTTGTCTGTGTTACAAGGTGTGAAGTTGAGTAAGACTCAAAACCCGACCACGGCAGAAGATAGAGAGAGAGTGAAAGTCATTCCCTATGCCTCAGCCATAGGTTCTATAAAGTTTGCCATGCTGTGTACCAGACCTATTGTATACCCTGCCTTGAGTTTGGCAAGGGAGTACAATAGTGATCTAGGAGTAGATCACTGGACATTGGTCAAAATTATCCTTAGTGGAATAAGGATATGTTTCTCGATTATGGAGGTGACAAAAAGGTTCGTCGTAAAGGGTTACCTCGATACAAATTTTGACACTGATCCAGATGACTCTAAATCTCAATCTGGATACATATTGAAAATGGGAGCAATTAGCTAGAGTAGCTCCGTGCAGAGCATTGTTGACATAGAAATTTGCAAAATACTTACGGATCTGAATGTGGCAGAACCGTTGACTAAACTTCTCTCACAAGCAAAACATGATCACACCTTAGTACTCTTTGGGTGTTAATCACATAGCAATGTGAACTAGATTATTGACTCTAGTAAACCCTTTGGGTGTTGGTCACATGTCGATGCGAACTATGGGTGTTAATCACATGGTGATGTGAACTATTGATGTTAAATCACATGGCAATGTGAACTAGATTATTGACTCTAGTGCAAGTGGGAGACTGAAGGAAATATGCCCTAGAGACAATAATAAAGTTATTATTTATTTCCTTATATCATGATAAATGTTTATTATTCATGCTAGAATTGTATTAACCAGAAACAGGATGCATGTGTGAATACATAGACAAACAGAGTGTCACTAGTATGCCTCTACTTGACTAGCTCGTTCATCAAAGATGGTTATGTTTCCTAGCCATAGACAAAGAGTTGTCATTTGATTAAACAGATCACATCATTAGGAGAATGATGTGATTGACTTGACCCATTCCGTTAGCTTAGCACTTGATCGTTTAGTTTGTTGCTATTGCTTTCTTCATGACTTATACATGTTCCTATGACTATGAGATTATGCAACTCCCGTTTATCGGAGGAACACTTTGTATGCCACCAAACATCATAACGTAACTGGGTGATTATAAAGGTGCTCTACAGGTGTCTCCAAAGGTACTTGTTGGGTTGGCGTATTTCGAGATTAGGATTTGTTACTCCAATTGTCGGAGAGGTATCTCTGGGCCCACTCGTTAATGCACATCACTATAAGCCTTGCAAGCATTGCAACTAATGAGTTAGTTGCGGGATGATGTATTACGGAACGAGTAAAGAGACTTGCCAGTAACGAGATTGAACTAGGTATTGAGATATCGACGATCGAATCTCGGGCAAGTAACATACCGATGACAAAGGGAACAATGTATGTGTTGGGGAACGTAGTAATTTCAAAAAAATTCCTACGCACACGCAAGATCATGGTGATGCATAGCAACGAGAGGGGAGAGTGTGATCTACGTACCCTTGTAGACCGACAGCGGAAGCGTTAGCACAGCGTGGTTGATGTAGTCGTACGTCTTCACGGCCCGACCGATCAAGCACCGAAACTACGGCACCTCCGAGTTCTAGCACACGTTCAGCTCGATGACGATCCCCGGACTTCGATCCAGCAAAGTGTCGGGGAAGAGTTCCGTCAGCACGACGGTGTGGTGACGATCTTGATGTACTACCGTCGCAGGGCTTCGCCTAAGCACCGCTACAATATTATCGAGGATTATGGTGGAAGGGGGCACCGCACACGGCTAAGAATATGATCACGTGGATCAACTTGTGTGTCTAGGGGTGCCCCCTGCCCCCGTATATAAAGTATCAAGGGGGGGGTGCG
Organism: Triticum urartu; assembly: GCF_056163025.1. NCBI lineage: Eukaryota > Viridiplantae > Streptophyta > Magnoliopsida > Poales > Poaceae > Triticum > Triticum urartu. The sequence continues at coordinate 203,495,103 of NC_141875.1, read as the reverse complement.
GCCGGCCAGGAGGAGGGCGCGCCAGGAGGAGTCCTACTCCCACCGGGAGTAGGATTCCCCCCTTTCCTAGTTGGAATAGGATTCGGGAAGGGGGAAAGAGGAGAGAGAGAAGGAGGGGGGGGGGGGCGCCGCCCCCTCTCCTTGTCCTATTCGGACTAGGGGGGAGGGGCGCGCGGCCCAGACCTGGCCACCTCTCCTCTCTTCCACTAAAGCCCACTAAGGCCCATATACCTCCCGGGGGGTTCCGGTAACCTCCCAGTACTCCGGTAAAATCCCGATTTCACCCGGAACACTTCCGATATCCAAATATAGGCTTCCAATATATCAATCTTTATGTCTCGACCATTTCGAGACTCCTCGTCATGTCCGTGATCACATCCGGGACTCCGAACAAACTTCGGTACATCAAAAAGCATAAACTCATAATATAACTGTCATCGAAACCTTAAGCGTGCGGATCCTACGGGTTCGAGAACAATGTAGACATGACCGAGACACGTCTCCGGTCAATAACCAATAGCGGAACCTGGATACTCATATTGGCTCCTACATATTCTACGAAGATCTTTATCGGTCAGACCACATAACAACATACTTTGTTCCCTTTGTCATCGGTATGTTACTTGCCCGAGATTCGATCGTCGGTATCTCAATACCTAGTTCAATCTCGTTACCGGCAAGTCTCTTTACTCGTTTCGTAATACATCATCTCGCAACTAACTCATTAGTTGCAATGCTTGCAAGGCTTATGTGATGTGCATTACCTAGAGGGCCCAGAGATACCTCTCCGACAATCGGAGTGACAAATCCTAATCTCGAAATACGCCAACCCAACATTTACCTTTTAGAGCTCCTTTATAATCACCCAGTTACGTTGTGACGTTTGGTAGCACACAAAGTGTTCCTACGGTAAACGGGAGTTGCATAATATCATAGTCATAGGAACATGTATAAGTCATGAAGAAAGCAATAGCAACATACTAAACGATCGGGTGCTAAGCTAATGGAATGGGTCATGTCAATCACATCATTCTCCTAATGATGTGATCCCATTAATCAAATGACAACATATGTCTATGGCTAGGAAACATAACCATCTTTGATCAACGAGCTAGTCAAGTAGAGGCATACTAGTGATGTTTGGTTTGTCTATGTATTCACACAAGTATTATGTTTCCGGATAATACAATTCTAGCATGAATAATAAACATTTATCATGATATAAGGAAATAAAATAATAACATTACTATTGCCTCTAGGGCATATTTCCTTCAGTATGTTGTTATGCGGTCTGACCGATAAAGATCTTCGTAGAATATGTAGGAGCCAATATGGGCATCCAGGTCCCGCTATTGGTTATTGACCAGGGAGGTGTCTCGGTCATGTCTACATAGGTCTTGAACCCGTAGGGTCCGCACGCTTAACGTTCGTTGACGATATAGTATTATATGAGTGATGTATGTTGGTGACCGAATGTTGTTCGGAGTCCCAGATGAGATCACGGACATGACGAGGAGCTCCAGAATGGTCCGGAGGTAAAGATTCATATATTGGATGATATGGTTTGGCCAAGGGGTCATGCCCATGGGGCTATAAGTCGGTGCAAAAGGAGTTTTGTGGAGGCCAGGGGGCCAAACGCCGGAGACCCTGGCGTCTGGGCCAGATGCCAAGGATTGCGGCATTTGGTCCTGGAGTCCGACTTTGAGGAGGCTTTTGCTCCAAGTTTCGACCCCAGGACTCAACATATAAATAGAGGGGCAGGGCTAGCACCAAAGACACATCAAGAAACACCAAGCCGTGTGCCGGCAACCCCGTCCCCTCTAGTTTATCCTCTGCCATAGTTTTCGTAGTGCTTAGGCGAATCCCTACGGAGATTGTTCTTCACCAACACCGTCGTGTTGCCGGAACTCATCTACTACTTCGCCCCTCTTGCTGGATCGAGAAGGCGAGGACGTCACCGGGCCGAACGTGTGCAGAACTCGGAGGTGTCGTGCTGTCGGTACTTGGATCGGTCGGATCATGAAGACGTACGACTACATCAACAGTGTTGATATAACGCTTCCGCGAACGGTCTACAAGGGTACGTAGACACCACTCTCCCCTCTCGTTGCTATGCATCACCATGATCATGCGTGTGCGTAGGAATTTTTTTGAAATTACTACGTTCCCCAACCTTGTGCATCACGAGTTACTAGGAACATCTAGTATCAAGAAGAAGCGGTCAACTAGTGTCTTCTGTGGGATGAATACCATGCAAGCAGACACGTAAGATTTGCACAAATAAGGGAAGAGGAGTACCATTTTTGGTTGCCGGTGTGGTCGCCTCCACATGTCGCGCCGATCTTCTTCTTTTTTCCGGGAAACCGATGTTCTGGAGGGTGCAGGCTTGGACGAACCCATGGCCAAATTGTTGATTGTGTTGCCGTGGCCGTATGTCGGAGGTGGGGAAGCAGATCTGAGGCGGCGAAGGACGGCATAGCAGGAATAGCTCTGGTGCGGTGGAGGGTGGTGAAGTTGGAGTGGTAGCGGTGAGGCGTAGGACGGCGTGGTTGAACTGGCTCGGGTACGGACGACTCGGCCTCGGCTTCAACTACTAGCCGTGGAGGGCGTTGCGGTTGAGGTTGCGGTGGACGACGACATCAGGGTATCAGCTCCGGCGTGATGGAGGAGGGCAGCGGTTGATGGGTGGAATGGGGTGGTGGACGGAGGACGCCGGGGTTTCGCAGCTCGTGGAGAGGTAGTTTTTGCGCCCACGGAGTACAAATGGGGAATCAGACGGGTGGGCGGGGGGAGGGTAGAACCATATTTCGGTCTGGGACGCGCTTGTTTTTGGATTTTTTGAACAGAAGATGGGACGCGCTTGTTTTTGGATTTTTTGAACAGAAGATGGGACACGCTTGTTTGAAATTTGGGGAAAGTATAAACTTTGCCCCCCTCTTAAATTTCGGACCTACTGCGGGTCGGGGGTAGGATGGTAATCCTAGGTGTCCCAAATAGTGGGCGGGAGCGATTTCGGCCGCGCGCATGTGTGCTTAGGTAGCCATTGTGTATGAATGGATTTCGGAGGCGGTTGCGTGGCGTCTAGATGAAGCTACAAACCTACCCCAGTTTAGACCTTTAGACGTCGGGCAAGTTGGTTTCACGGGTCGGAGTTATTAGAAAAGTAATTTCCTTGTACTACCAAACATTGGTCTCACGTGGTTTCGGGCGAGTAGAGGCTCTTTTGGCGCTTCGTCCGAAATTTTGAAACACAAGCATTCACGTTTAGAGTACTCTTGAACTTTGAGGATTGACCTAAATAGACAATGTTAAATTTGACCTTGTATGTTTGAAAACCTCATTAAATTATCCGCTTCTTTTTGAAATTTTGACACTTGAAAATCCTATAAATACGATTATTTTGGAATGGAGGAGCTAAATTAGAATCTATTTTGTACATGACTACATATGCTATTATGTACAAAATCAGAGCAAATATTGGTGCCCCATAATTCAGGTATGATTTACAAATGCCATGATATCAAATTCAAATAATTGAATGGACTTCATGTTGAATTCGATTTTTTAAAACCACCTTAAGTTGAATTCAAATGTATGCTAGTTCATAGGTAGCTATTTATAATGTTCATTGTGTAACTTTCGTATGTATAATGTGCTTTACACACACAACATGAACTATACTCACGTTTATATTCGATTGCTAAAGCGATGCATTGTCTGGAGTTCAAAAAACTAACTATGTGGATCAATTGTGTTGAATAATAACATAGACATGCTCAAATTTGATAGAATCTAGATGTCTGATGGATCAATGACCATTCCTTACGCGAATTGCAAATACCATGATCCCATCCTAATATTTGGATACAATTTATATCTTTAATCAATGTGTACAACAGTCTTGTACGTGTAGTTTCACTTTCCATCGGTGGTCTCTCACACATGCTCACACACTCTCTCCTGAGGTGTCTTTCTCGCACACGGGCTCTCGATATAACCCTCCCTCCCTCTCGTAACCATTTACGACTGTTTTCACTAACCTTTATCACAAGCACTCTTCCTCTCGCAAGCATACACATGCACAATCCCCATAGACCCTTTCTATATACATAGACCTGCCTACGTGTCTCCTGTACGCACATTATCTTTAGTCCTATCTCTCACGCATTGTCTCACACCTCTCTTCCTAATCGACGAGTATGATTCTTTTTTTTGCGATAAGACGAGTATGATTCTAGCAAAGCATTCTGTAGGATGCCCCTTAAAGTTAGGTTGGATGAATAGTAATATCAGAGATAAAGGGGTTACCTTAGTCCGAGAACCTAGGGTTACAAATCCTAGCCGGCTTTGTCAGTGGACATAGAGTCCTTCACAATTATGCTATCTTTGTCTTGTACGACTAGTCATCCATGGGTCTCCCTAAATGCGTCACGGGTCGACCAATGTGGCGCAGGACGGAACCGAACGAAGGGCCTCACCTCGACCCACCGGACCTCACGCAGTGACACACCTTCTGCCCCCACGTCTCGTTATCTTCTCACACCCACACATACCAACACAGACACCACACACAAAAAATATATTCTCCTGGTGCATCTATCCACTCCCCCCTTGCATATACACACTCAAGGGAATCTCTCGCCATGACGTCATATTCGTCTCTCTCTCTAGACCACTCTCATTTCTCGTGTTATCTCTCCCACGCCCCCCTGTAGACCCCTCTATCCATGCCTCTCTCGAATACGTAATACACACACATACCTCTCTAGGCCCTGCCAAATGCATCAACTACACATTCACACATGTTACATCACGTACCCCATTGATCTAAAAAGCCCTCTCTTCACATTTATTTCGCATACAACATTCCTTTTGAATAAAGTGTGGCCAAAAATGTTTTAGAATTTCTACCTATATACAACATTACAAAGTTATATGGAGGAGTATGAACGCTTGCATTGCATCATGCCCACAATGATATTTATTCCGCACTGTGAATTTGCATATTTTTATAGTATATATAAAGTTAGTCATAATAAAGAGAAACGAGGAGCATCTCTCTCTCCATCGCATACCCCCCCCTCTACGCCCCTTTCACGTACGCACACAAACTATCTCTAGGTCCTCTAAAAGTAAGCCCCCAGCACATTCACACATATTTCATCTTTCTCTCGCGATATATACAGTGACGATCATTGTATTTGAAGCGAAAGCACGATACGTACATTGGACTTCAGAATCCACTCATTACGGTCACCATTTACGTTTTGTGGTTATTATACAGTCACGGGCTCACCGTACAACTCTGTATTTGCTCAAGACACGACTAGTTGACCAGTTAAACGCTCCACGTGGCACCTCTAGTGTTGCATCACATTATCTCACTACCATCGGGCCCACCTGTCGGCTTGTATCTACTCTACATCTACACTATTATAAAATACTAGCAAGATGCCCATGCGTTGCACGGAACATCAAGATGCATTTGTATGAGTAGTTTATCTTGTGGGATAAAAGGATGAACAAGGGAAGGCCTTATTTGCAAGTGTGAAGAGGGGTGTGGGTATCTTTTTGCAAAATTGCCATAGTTTCCTTCCTATCCGTCAGATATAGATCGGACGGCCTATATTGCAGGATGGTAGGCACACGATCATCACCGACTATGCTTTTTATAAGAGTAGGGATAAAATACACTCTTATAAAAAAACAGAGTTGGTGATGATGGTGTGCCTGCCATCCTGCAATATAGGCCGTCCGATTTATATCTGACGGATAGGAAAAAAACTATGACAATTTTGCAAAAAGGTACCCACACACCTCTCCATGTTTGCAAATAAGGCCTTCCCTCATTCATCCTTTTCTCTCACAAGATAAACTAGTCATATAAATCCATCTTGATGTTACGTGCAACGCATGGGCATCTTGCTAGTAAGAATGAAAACAAACGACAAAAAAATATTGGACGGTGGTTCGAAGTCATGACCGCGGGCACAGTGGACAAGGTGGCCTTGTATTCGTATGTTGAGTCGTCTATTTTAACACACAGGAGCTGGTGTGGTGATTATACACACACGCACGCATGCACACAAACTGCATGCACGCAACAATCACACGAACACATGCACCCATGCACGCATGCAACACTCACACATACACATGCAGCCATGCATGCACACAACACTCACACGCACAAACGCATGCATGCATGCACACACAAGTACACCACACGACCAACACACACTCTCACGCTCAAGTGCTCAACCTACACGTGCATGCGCACACATCAGGCCCTGACAGACACATACACAACCAGGTGATTCCCGCGCACGGGGTGGAGTCTTGTCGCGCTTGCATAAATTTGTGTTTATCTGACCTTTTCCCTATGCGAACTGATAGGTGGGACCCACAAGGAACATGGTCAATTTAACTAGTCAACATGGTGCCACGCAGACTATTTGGCCGGTCAACAGACCGCAATGCGATGCTGAACTATGAGCAAGTGACCGTATAATCACCGCAAAACGTATATAGTGACCGTAATCAACTTATTCTGAAGTTCGGTGAACGTATTACGCTTTTCTCTCTGTAGGCCCTCCAAAACTACATCTCTACACGTTCTCACATGTTACATCTAACAACTATGCAATATAGCACTACTACTACACTCTAACATAATAAATCATATGTGTTTTTAGTTTTACTAGATATCATATTATTACTTAATTATTCAGTTTGCATACATTAAAATTGCCTTTTAAATGTATGGCCAGTATCATATACCGCGCGGGAAAAATCCCGCCCTTTCCTGTTTAATCGGGTTTGTATCGATGGATCGTGCGAAACAGCAAAACTAGAGTACTATATACAGTACAAGTGATAGTTCACTGGGCCGTCATGTCGTGTACTCCTCCGTCGTAAAAGTGGAGCGCTTGCTTTCATAAATCTTCTAGCCCCTTTCGCCGACATTTGGGGCATTAAGCTACCGGTTCCACGTGCCATACCGGAATACAATGCAGAGCAGCCGGGGTGGAGCACCCAATCATGGCGCCGATGTAGTAATGAGCAATGAGGCGTCAAATCACAAAGCTGCACCTTTCCCGCAGTTAAGTTGGAGGGACGAAGTAATAATGCTAAAAAAAGAAGTTGGAGGGACGAAGTAACCATCATTTCACTCGTTGCTGAATCTGCTTCTCCCTCATCTTCTTCAAGTTAACCACGTGTTGCTTCTGTCGTTGTTCTGCCTCATGTGGGAAGCGGATCGGCTTGGTAAAGCACTGACACGTGGGACCGCATGTTAGCAAACCGCCAGGACAACGTCCCCTAAAAATAAGAAACCTCCCCCGCCATCCGCGCGGCAAAATCACCTCCTTTTTACTAATCTTGATTCTATAATTTTTTAGATCAATATAATTGAGATTTGTATAGATAGCACATAGGAGCAAAATGAAGTGGTATGGTTAAGGGCATCCACAATGTGTAGCCAAATGTGAAAATAGCTTTTGGCATCGTGGGAATCATTGTGGACGGTGTTGCCAAAGCCAAAAGGATGGGACCGAAGCTCCCTGATTGATTGATTGATTGATTGATTGAAGGAATAGAAAAATGCAACATCTCTCCTCTTTCTCCCGTGCTTGGATGCATGTATAGTATAGAGGACAGAGTCTACTCCCCTGTCCCTTCTATCACAAATCACAAAGTAGTGAGGCGTCAAATCACAAAGCATGGACGAAGCAACCATCATTTCACTCTTCGCTGACTCCGCTTCTCCATCGTCTTCTTCGAGAAACCATCTCACCGCACTAAGCTGGACGGACAACGCTATTGTGTACGACTAGTACTAGAACATTTACGCATCCTTTGGTTCAACGGACTTCCTGGATGCAAATAAGGTGGTTGTCTCGGGTTGCAGGCCACACTTGCGAACGACTTACCGTGGTCTCCCTCAATGGTGTTCTCCGTCGAACGCACTTCTCCAAACCACAACGTTTGAGATATCGTTGACGTCACCGCAATGGGGAAGGAAGTCAAATATAGTTACTACCTCTATTTTTTTGTACACAAGGCCAGTATATCAAAATTACAATTTGCAAAAGGCCACTAACACTAATCGAAGCTAAATTGATGGGGTTTGCCTCGTACTAGCAACCAAGGACATTAATATCCCCTACATGCATGCGGAAGTGAGAAGGTTGGTTTGCATGACACTGCATTAATCAAGCGATGAGGAGTGAGATGGTTAGCTCTTTAGGCTTTGGAGAAAAAATACGCATTAATTGACACATGAAACGAGGATTTGTATCAATTAATCCCGCGAAGGAAAACCCCGCTTTCCTTTTTTAACACTAGTACTCCTAGTACGTAGTACTACGTACTTATCCTGTTTGGGTCCAGGCCTTGCATTGCCATACTTCGCCACACATGTTTGCCAAGCTTGCCTAAAGTTTCCAAAATGAAAAGGAGGTAAACTTGCGCACGGCTGTCGCGGTCGCACTGCACCCTCACACGGTCGCTCCTGCACGCCGCGGTCGCACCGCACCCTCACATGCATAGTCGCTCCTGCACGCCGCAAACCCAACCATGGGAACGCACCCTCACTGACACGTGCTGTCGCATGTGAACAAACCAAACTCAGCCATCTTACCGCTAACACATAATTTGCGTTCATAGAGTATGTTTATCCAACCGCATGTTGGGGAGTATCCGTACGGCCCATGCGGTGGTCTGTTGGGGAAGAAGAAGAGGTGAGGAAGAAGCGTTAGGAGACGTAGGATATTCATCCAACCGCCTGAAATGGTAGACTGACCCAAGTCAGGCGACTTGCATAACTATATATGTTTTTACTACACAACAAAAGATCCATAAAAACAACAACATAAGGAAAAACTATCATTGCTTGCGGAACGAGACAGCCTCGTCGTCTTTAGCTGCCGATGCGAACCAGCCGTAGTTGCCGACGTGTGTCTCCGCACCGTGGTTATCCTCGACCTCCAGCTACTCGTTCACGCGGAGCGTGCGGGCGCTCTGCACGGACGAGAGCACCGCCTGGTTCAAGTCGAGGACGTCCGGTTCCACCTGCAGGAGAGCCTCGATGGCAGCGGCATCAACGTGCTCCGTGTCGAGTCGAGCCTCCGCCGCCTGGTTCAAGTCCAGGACGCCCGGTTCCGCCTGCAGGAGGGCCTCGTTGAGAGCGGCATCTGCGCGCTCCGCGTCGAGTTGAGCCTCTGCCGCCCGGTTCAAGTTCAGGATGGCCGGTTCCGCCTGCAGGAGGGCCTCGATGGCAGTGGCATCTGCGTGCTCCGTCTCAAGTTGAGCCTCTGCCGCCCGATTCACATCCACGACATCCGGTTCCGCCTGCAGGAGAGCCTCGATGGCAGAGGCATGCACGCGCTCCGTGTCAAGTTGAGCCTCTGCCTCCCGGTCCTCCTTTAGTATCGCCAAGTTGAACCGCTGGTCCACCTGCACCATGGGGGACTCGGATGCCGGCACGAAGTCGACGTCCATCGTCTCATACCCATCAGGGGCCTTCTGCGCCGCAACCTCCGCCATGAACATTGGATCGGCTTTCTCCTCCTCGTAGATTGGCTCCAAAGAACTCGGGGATTAGCCCGCCGCAAAGCGAGCTTGGGAACGGAGGTCTCTGGCGCCGACCGCCGCCACGATTTCTGCGCGGTGCTTCGGCATCAGCATCTTGTAGTACGTGATCTTGCGGCGCACCATGGCTTTCCGGTGAACTAGGGGATGCTTGATGTGGGCTAGGGGATCAAAAGGTGGGGGAAGGGGCTGGAGATTAGGTGTGGTTTTAGGGCAGTGGCTGGCGTAGGCCGAGCAGCGAAGGTTCTGGTGTGAATAGTGGTTCCGGTGATGACCGGTCAATCGGTTTTGACTATACATCGCTCTTGTCGCGTTCGCGTTGCAGCCCGGCACGCTGGACCCTCCACGTCGCTCACCGAATGGAACGCGCTTCGTCTTGCGTTTTTGCTTGATTGTGGGACCGCAGTTGAGAGCAAACCGATGTCCCTCCCCCTCCCCCGCCCGCGTCATTTTATGCGGAGTAAATAAAAACAGAGGGAGTATACTACGGATGAGGATCCCCTGACGTGGCCGAACCCATTTAGTAACTGACATGCGGGGTCTAGCAAGCATGGGGTCCGCCAGTAAGTGACCGAAAGGGAGGGTAAGGTAGGGATACGTATGTGAAAGGAGCTTCCAATGATATAATTTTCACATTATACATCTCATGTACTATTAATCTTGTCAATAGTCAAATGCGGTTTTGAAAAACGCATTAGAGCATGGTTAATAATATAGCCAGTCGATGGCTATAAGGAACTGCCTTGTCATCTATAGCCATCATCAATTATATGCACTCATACACCCGTAAAAAAATATAATGTTGTCTATTGTATTAGTACTTTTTTCCATCTCCTCTCCATCTCTTTCTTCATATTTATTGTACGTATTTAACTTGGAATGCGTATATAGCTAGGCTCTTGCATGAGAGCTCACTCCCCTTACTTTGTCACATCTCTCTCCTCCACATAGGCCCTATATAAATGGAAGGAGGGAGTACAACTATGAGCACTGCATACTCTAGTACAGATGTTGTCAGTACTCCACTAGTACTATTGGACAGGGAGCTTAAAAAAGTTACTATTGGACTGGCTATACGTGGCGAAATCCTAGTAGGAAGAGCATGCGCGAGAACAAGCACATTCATGTGGTTGAAAACAAATGGGAAACCATCTCGAGTAGAAATCTAGGAATACGTACGAATCTAACAATATTGATTGGGCATTGTTGAATGTTGATACTTTTTTTATCAAAGTAGAGATACTTTGACTACACATAAAACTTATATGTAAACTAGAAAGGATAGGTGGGAGTATATTGTACGTTCAAAAACGAAACGAACATTGAATACCCTTTATATATGATTTGCGGACGCTATGATCACCAGTTCAAAATTTTGAATCCGCCTTAGGTATCACACATGCCCCCACTCGTTCTCTCTCGATTTCATCTCGGGGTCTGGAGATCGATTGAAAGAGGACTAGGGTGGGTACAATACGTTTGTTTTGCTTATGAACATACAATATACTCCCTCTGATCCCCACAGACCCCTCCTGTGGGTCATTTCTATCATAGAAACATACCAAACCTTTATCTCCTTGCACGACACGCAATTGATCTCTGAACATCAATCGATCTCGTCAACATGTGTTGGGGCATGAACCGAGTGGGATGTCAAAACTAAGATGCGAAGCGACACGTAGTGGATGCAAAGTGAAACTTCAAACGAACCGTTTGTTTGTATGCATGTTGGAAAAATTACAAATAAACATTGGAAATTCAAGCATGGTCTAGGCCCAAATGCGAATGATACTCGGCGGAATGTTCAAATGAGGCATGCGGGAGGATGGACTTGACCGTAGGGCGACATGATCGATGGAGAAGAGGGTTGGAGAGGAATGAGAAATAAGCAAACGCCACATGATTATACTTGAATGGTTCAAATAAACAATAAGTTGTCCCGCTTGGCCTACATAGTGAAAGGCCTAATGCGCAACGCGGAGCACTGACGCTCGAATATGGCCGGGAAAACAGGGAAACCGACATGTGGGGCACACCTATCGGGACATGTAGCACAAACTAGTCCAATGGAGGAGCTGGCCCACGACCTCCTTGCCACCGGTAACTGTTCATGTGGGTCGTGGGGGCCAACAACGTGGCGCAGCTCCAGCACCGCCTATGGACACGGCGACCGCGGTGAGCGACACGCTCATCGTCGCTAGACATGGTCGGTTTCAGTGTGCCGAGGGTGGCGTTAGTGCTGTGGCATGACCAAGAGTATATTTGGTTTGTGCCCAAGGTTGCCCCATCAAATCATTGGGTAGCCAAAATTTTGGTTGAGGTTTTGGTTGCCCACGATTTGGCCAACATCGGCAAGAAAAATGAACTAGAGTTGGCTAGAGTTCGTTGGCATGCCAAAAAATGGCAACCATCCATTTTTGGGTCATGACCAAAACCTCAAAAAAATGGCAACCATCCAAACAAAGACCAATCTTTGGGTCATGACAAAAATTTTGGTAAGGTGCACTTTGGCCACAAACCAAACACACCCAAACACCCAGCTCGTCGAGGATGCACGGGGCGCCGGGACGCGTCCGCGGAGTGGTGTAGCGCGGCCAACTGCATCCTCAGGACCTGAGACCATGCCGAGTCGTCTTGCTTTTTCAGTGACATGCGTCGACCGCATGTGAGCAAAGGGCATCTCCAACGTTGCCACGACCGCAGCTGACTACGCTGGCACACCAAAAACCCTCGTCCCTCGTGCGGTGCGTTCCCAGCCGGCGCCAGCTACCCGCATTCTTGTTGTCTGTCTGTATGCCGTCGTTAAGAGGCTCGGTGCCCGAGGAACCAACTCTGACGACTTAATGATGCACCAAGACGCTTGGCCTCACCGGAATGCGCTACTTAAAGCGGCAACGCCCAGCTAACCTCCACACCATAGCGCATCGTCCTCCTACCTGGCACCACATCCACCATGACCGCAAGCGCGAATGCTCTATGGGAGAGCTTGTCTTCGGCGATGGAGCTCGAGGTCGCCGCCCTCGCTCAAGTCGCCGCACAAGCAGTGGCCACGCTGGCGGCCGACGACGGGAGCACCGTCAGCCACGCGTCCTACTTGCCTCCGTCCAACGTCCGGCACCGCCGAGGTCGGGGACTCCTCCGAGGATGAGTAGGGCATGGGAGGCGGCAGGGCATGGTGTGCCAACTGGTCGGTCCGTCTCCCGTGTTTTACTTTTCCTCGCCGGAGACTGCAGCTTCACTTCACGGGTCTTGAACCCCGCCCCCGTACATGGAGATCGCAGATGGAGGAAGTCGGTCGCCACCGTAGAATCGGTTTAGGGTCGGGTTTATTTTATTTTTCTATCCTATAAAAGTTTGAAATGTAATGAAAATCTGCCGTGTTTGCATTAATCTCGGTCGGTGTATATGAAGTTTCATAATAATATAGTATATTGTAGGAGTACTAGCAAGAAGCCCGTGCATTGCACGGAAGATCAAGATCTTGTGGGAGAAAAGGATGAAGGAGGGAAGGCCTTATCTGCAAATGCACATTCACGCATTTCACATCTTTCTACATCTACGGGAACCAACTAAAGGGTTAACGTAAATTGCCTCTCTCTCTCCTCCCTTGATTTTCATGGTGGTGGGCCCCTCCCTCCCCCCAATCTACAATCAACAGCTCACACGTTTCACATTATGTTAATTACGTAACTAGGACTACGTAGGTGTAGCATTACTCGTCCTAAAAAACCCAACTAAGCCGACGTCCCAGCATATCACGCGGGAAAAGACCCGGCCGCGCCGTTTTAGTCGGGATTACCGGATTACTAGTAGTAGTATCGATGGATCGCGTCAAGCAACAAGTTTTTTTTGAGGGGGCGAAGCACCTAGTTTAAAAGGAAAAATGGCTATACACTCACAGCACCCCTGTCGCGGTCGCATTGCACCCCACACATGTTCGGTCCTGCACACGGCTCACGCAAACGGAACGCGCTTCGGCTTGCCTCTTCACTGACACGTGGGACTGCACTTGGAGAAACCGACTGTGCGCCAAACTCCCCCCGCCCACCGCGCGAAAATCCTCCCCCACCCAAAAATTCCCCCCAAATCCTAGATTCAACTGCCCTTCGGCCAACTAGCCAATAATATTCCCCAACCCCCCTCCCCCAATCCACCTCCACTCCATTCACTCCGCCAAAGCTGCCCTCCCTACCACGACGATATGTCGGTGCCGCGGTTCGTCGAGGGGACGCACGGCAATCCTCTCGCTCCCACAGTACGCTCTCGTAGACTGGCGTTCTCTAGCCGCGCCACCACCGCTGGCGACGTTCTTGTGGATGCGCACGGTGGTCATCACCGCCACCGCTGGCGTCATTCGTGTGGAGACACACGATGGTCAGCTTCTCCCATGGTACGCGCATTCTAGACTGAGGCCCCGTGCATGTCGGTGTAACGCTGAATGTTAGCTGATAGACATTGTTAATCTCACTGTTTGCCGAAGTAGTTTACAGTCAATAAGCTCTGCTTAAGAAGCTTCCTTGCCCTGTTCTGCACTCAATCTGCTTAGTTGAGATGGCATGCCAAGGCTTATTAGTTGCTAAAATATCCTGCCATATATTTATTGTGACGTAGATTGCCATGGTCTAGTAGCCAATCTGTTAGGTGAAATAGCTCTACCACGTTTTATACTCGATCTTTGTTGCTGCGATGGCCTTTGATAGTTTGATGGCTGTGTGCTCGGCCTCATTGACTGCTGAAACAGTCTGCCATAATTTAGCACTCAAATCTGTTTGCTGAATTAGCTTTACATATATTTCATTACTTAGATCTGCTCGTCCAAATATCTTGCCATAGCTTTAGACATCTACCTAGGTATTTCCTTCTGGACTTCATAAAAAAAGCATATATGTTTTTCCCATCTAGTAGAAGAACTAATTTGTATGTCTAACAGATGGACTGGACTTGGATAACTTCTGCTCGAAGATTCTCCGCTGCATATGTTGAGGGGGTTGAAAACTTCATGAACTTTATCAGAGCTGAGTACGGTGGTCCGAAATCAGATGTGCTCTGCCCGTGTAGCAGTTGTATAAATTCAGTTACAAGACCCCAGTCAACTGTGCAAAATCATCTACACTTGTATGGGATGTCGATCACATATACAAGGTGGGTTCATCATGGTGAAGCTGTGAACGTCAATGTTATTGACTACGTGGAAGCAGCAGATCACCATCTTGATCTGCCTGATGCTCAGGTGGAAGAGGAGGAGGAGGAGGTGGTGGCGGAGCCAGTGAGTTTGACCAACATTGAAACAATGCTATGAAATGCTCATGCATTTTGTGAACCTTCACCTGCAGAAGAAAAAACGATGGGCCTGCATGTTGGAATAATGCAACGTGGCTGTCACCCTAGGAAATAAGCTGTCAGTATTCTCAGCTATGGTCACCTTTCTTCAGGTGAAGACATCTGAGCGGATGACCAACAAATCATTTGATGCGATGTTGGCTGCTTTCCGCAAAGCTTTCTCAGATGCATCTGAGCTGCCACACACCTACAGTAAAATGAAGAATTTCCTTCGTGCAGTTGGAATTGGATATGATATGATCCATGTTTGTATGAATAATTGTGTTCTGTTCTAGAATGATTATGCCAACTTAAGTGAATGCCCGAAATGCAAATCATCAAGATGGAAATATGGCGATGCTGTGAAGAGGATTCCTCATAATGTTTTGAGACATTTTCCAATTACACCAAGATTGCAGAGGTTGTTTCATGATGTTGAAACAAGAGAGGATGTACTGTGGCATTCTAGGAACCAGGAGTACAGAGATCAAAATGTAATGAGCCATCCATCACATGGTAGTGAGTGGAAAAGCTTCAATCAGAAGCACGAAAATTTTGCTGCTGACCCGAGAAACATTAGACTTGGCTTAGCTTTCGATGGATTTAACCCATTTGGCCACCAGAGCACCACATATAGCATGTGGCCAGTGCTTGTTATCCCTTACAACATGCCTCCAAATGTATGCACCAAAGAATCAAACTACATGATGGCCTTGCTCATCCCAGGTCCAAAAAGTCCTGGAAAGGATTTTGATTTGTTCATGGAGCCTCTTATGGAGGAACTTCAACAACTATGGAGGGGTGTTCTCACTCGAGACCTATATAGCAGCCCACCAGCTGATTTATTTATGCGTGCTATTATAATTTGGTGCATCCATGATTATCCGGCTTTGGGAACTATGCCAGGGCAAATGACACATGGTTACAATGAATGTGTTCGCTGTGACAGGAATCCGCTGTCATATGCAATACATAGCAAGATCTGTTACATTGGACACCGCCATTTCCTTGTCAAGGACAAGCCGCATCCTAGAAAATACCGAAGACATGTGTTCAATGCAAAGCATGAAAACCGTGATGCGCCAAAGAGGCTCACCGCCGATGAGTTGCAAGTGGAATTAGAGAACGTCAGGCATATTACACCAGGAAACCATGCTGATAATGGTAGCGGGAAAAGGAAGTGTGTCAGGGCAGAAGAGAGATTATTGTTTACCCGCAGGTCCACTTTGTGGGACTTGGAGTATTGGAAAGATTTGGATCTGCGGCATAATCTTGATGTGATGCACATCGAGAAAAATATATGTGACAGCATTATCGGCACACTTCTTAATATTGAAGGCAAGATGAAAGATACCTTAAAATCTAGGATTGATTTGACACACCTGGGTATCAGACAGGATTTGCAGGTGCATGATGAAGGTAAACCACGGGATATGGCACCAGCTGTGTACATCTTGGACAAGGTAAAAAGAAAATAATTCTGCAAGGTCCTGTCACATGTGAGATTCCCACATGGATTTGCTTCCAACCCTGAAAGGAGAGTCAGTGCAGATGGAGACAAGGTAAAAGGGTTGAAAACTCATGACTGTCATGTCCTACTTCAAAGGGTTTTACCTGTTATCCTTAGAGGATTGGGCCGCCCTGACTTATACAGAGCAGTTGCAGAGTTGGGACAATTCTTCACGGAACTCTGCAGTAGAAATATCAGGATAGACGATTTGGAGCGTCTTAGAGACAAGATACCAACTATCCTACGCGACCTTGAGAAGATATATCCTCCAGCCTTCTTTGATGTGATGGTGCATTTGGCTGTTCATCTACCTGATGAGGCACTACTTAGAGGTCCAGTACAGTATGGATGGATGTACCCTTTTGAAAGGCGGCTAGGCACTTTCAAGGGCTATGTTAGGAACAGAGCTAGACCCGAGGGTTCCATTGTAGAGGCCTACATTGCTACAGAAGCATTGACATTCTGCTCAAAATACATTGAAACATCTGATCAGCTTAGCAAAGACATGGATGAAGACAATCCCGTGCTCAATGTTTTTGATTATTCTGTTCGAGTTATAGGGAAGAGTCGACAAGAGGACAAACCTAAAGATTTGGACAAAATGGTTTGGTATGTGTTGAATAAATGTCCTGAGATACTACCTTATATCAAGTAAGTGCTGATGTCTACTACACAACCTTCTTCTTGTAGTCGTTGTTGGGCCTCCAAGTGCAGAGGTTTGTAGGACAGTAGCAAATTTCCCTCAAGTGGATGACCTAAGGTTTATCAATCCATGCGAGGCGTAGGATGAAGATGGTCTCTCTCAAGCAACCCTGCAACCAAATAACAAAGAGTCTCTTGTGTCCCCAACACACCCAATACAATGTTAAATTGTATAGGTGCACTAGTTCGGCGAAGAGATGGTGATAAAAGTGCAATATGGATAGTAGATAAAGGTTTTTGTAATCTGAAATTATAAAAACAGCAAGGTAACTAATGATAAAAGTGAGCATAAACGGTATTGCAATGATACGAAACAAGGCCTAGGGTTCATACTTTCACTAGTGCAAGTCCTCCCAACAATAATAACATAATTGGATCACATAACTATCCCTCAACATGCAACAAAGAGTCACTCCAAAGGCACTAATAGCGGAGAGCAAACGAAGAGATTATGGTAGGGTATGAAACCACCTCAAAGTTATTCTTTCCAATCAATCCGTTGGGCTATTCCTATAGGTGTCACAAACAGCCCTAGAGTTCGTACTAGAATAACACCTTAAGACACAAATCAACCAAAACCCTAATGTCACCTAGATACTCCACCGTCACCTCAAGTATCCGTGGGTATGATTATACGATATGCATCACACAATCTCATATTCATCTATTCAACCAACACATAGAACCTCAAAGAGTGCCCCAAAGTTTCTACCGGAGAATCACGTCGAAAACGTGTGCCAACCCCTATGCATAGGTTCATGGGTGGAACCCGAAAGTTGATCACCAAAACATACATCAAGTGAATCACGTGGTATCCCATTGTCACCATAGATACGCACGGCAAGACATACATCAAGTGTTCTCAAATCTTTAAAGACTCAATCCGATAAGATAACTTCAAAGGGGAAACTCAATCCATTACAAGAGAGTAGAGGGGGGAGAAAACATCATAAGATCCAACTATAATAGTAAAGCTCGCGATACATCAAGATCGTATCACCACAAGAACACGAGAGGGAGAGAGATCAAACACATAGCTACTAGTACATACCCTCAGCCCCGAGGGAGAACTACTCCCTCCTCATCATGGAGAGTACCGGGATGATGAAGATGGCCATCGGAGAGGGATTCCCCCTCCGGCAGGGTGTCGGAACGGGTCTAGATTGGCTTTCGGTGGCTACGGAGGCTTCTGGCGGCGGAACTGCCGATCTATTGTGCTCCCGGATGTCTTTAGGGTATATGGAGATATATAGGTGGAAGAAGTACGTCAGGGGGGGCACGAGGGGCCCAGGAGGGTGGAGGGCGCGCCCAAGGGGGGTGGGCGCGCCCCCTACCTCGTGGCTCCCTCGTTTCTTTCCTGACGTGCACTCCAAGTCCATCAAGTTGCTTTCCTTCCAAAAATGAGTTCCGTGAAGTTTTAGGTCAATTGGACTCCGTATGATTTTCCTTTTCTGCGATACTCTAAAACAAGGAAAAAACAGAAACTGGCACTGGGCTCTGGGTTAATAGGTTAGTCCCAAAAATGATACAAAAGTGTATAATAAAGCCCATAAACATCCAAAATAGAAGATAATATAGCATGGAGCAATCAAAAATTATAGATACGCTGGAGACGTATCAGCATCCCCAAGCTTAATTCCTGCTCGTCCTCGAGTAGGTAAATGATAAAAAGGAATTTTTGATGCGGAGTGCTACTTGGCATAATTTTAATGTAATTCTTCTTAATTGTGGTATGAATGTTCAGATCCGAAAGATTCAACACAAAAGTTCATATTGACATAAAAATAATAATACTTCAAGCATACTAACTAAGCAATTATGTCCTCTCAAAATAACATGGCCAAAGAAAGTTCATCCCTGCAAAATCATATAGTTTAGTCATGCTCCATTTTCGTCACACAAGAATGCTCTCATCATGCACAACCCCGATGACAAGACAAGCAATTGTTTCATACTTTAGTAATCTCAAACCTATAAAGCTTCACACAATACATGAGCGCGAGCCATGGATATAGCACTATGGGTGGAATAGAATATGATGATGGGGGTTATGTGGAGAAGACAAAAAAGGAGATAGTCTCACATCAACGAGGCTAATCTATGGAGATGCCCATCGATTGATGTTAATGCAAGGAGTAGGGATTGCCATGCAACGGATGCACTAGAGCTATAAATGTATGAAAGCTCAACAAAAGAAACTAAGTGGGTGTGCATCCAACTTGCTTACTCATGAAGACCTAGGGCACTTGAGGAGGCCCATTGTTGGAATATACAAGCCAATTTCTATAATGAAAGATTCCCACTAGTATATAAAATTTACAATACAAGAGACTCTCTATCATGAGGATTATGGTGCTACTTTGAAGCACAAGTGTGGCAAAGGATAGTAGCATTATCCCTTCTCTCCTTTTCTCTCATTTTTTTGGCCTTCTCTTTTTTATGGCCTTTCTCTCTTTTTTCGGGCCTTCTCTTTTTTATGGCCTTTCTCTTTTTTTTATTCCTCACTTGGGACAATGCTCTAGAAAATGATGATCATCACACTTCTATTTATTTACAACTCAATGATTACAACTCGATACTAGAACAAATTATGACTCTATATGAATGCCTCCGGTGGTGTACCGGGATGTGCAAAGCATCAAGAGTGACATGTATGAAGGAATTATGAACGGTGGCTTTGCCACAAATACTATGTCAACTACATGATCATGCTAAGCAATATGACAATGATGAATGTGTCATGATAAACGGAATGGTGGAAAGTTGCATGGCAATATATCTCGGAATGGCTATGGAAATGCCATAATAGGTAGGTATGGTGGCTTTTTTAAGGAATATATAAGGAGGTTTATGTGTGAAAGAGCGTATCATATCACGGGGTTTGGATGCACCGGCGAAGTTTGCACCAACTCTCAATGTGAGAAAGGGCAATGCACGGTACCGAAGAGGCTAGCAATGATGGAAGGGTGAGAGTGCGTATAATCCATGGACTCAACATTAGTCATAAAGAACTCACATACTTATTGCGAAAATCTACAAGTCATCAAAAACCTCAGCACTACGCGCATGCTCCTAGGGGGGTAGATTGGTAGGAAAAGACCGTCGCTCGTCCCCGACCGCCACTCATAAGACAATCAAAGAACATCTCATGTTTCAAATTTGTTACACAAGGTTTACCATGCGTGCATGCTACGGGACTTGCAAACTTCAACACAAGTATTCCTCAAATTCACAACTACTCAACTAGCACGACTTCGATATTATTACCTACATATCTCAGAACAATCATCAAGCATCAAACTTCTCTTACTATTTAATACTCTATATGAAAGTTTTTACTATTCTTGGATGACTAGCATATTAGGATTATTTAAGCAAATTACCATGCTATTTAAGACTATCAAAATGATATAAGTGAAGCACTAGAGTTCATCTATTTCTTCAAAATAAAACTACCACCATGCTCTAAAAATATGTAAGTGAAGCACTAGATCAAATGACAAACTACTCCGAAAGATATAAGTGAAGATCAATGAGTAGTCGAATAATTATGCAACTATGTGAAAACTCTCTAACATTAAATAATTTCAGATCTTGGTACTTTATTCAAACAGCAAGCAAAACTAAATAAAATAAAATTACGCTCCAAGCAAAACACATATCATGTGGCGAATAAAAATATAGCTCCAAGTAAAGTTACCGATGAATGAAGACGAAAGAGGGGATGCCTTCCGAGGCATCCCCAAGCTTAGGCTCTTGGTTGTCCTTGAATATTACCTTGGGGTGCCTTGGGCATCCCCAAGCTTAGGCTCTTTCCAATCATTATTCCATAATCCATCGAATATTTACCCAAAACTTGAAAACTTCACAACACAAAACTTAACAGAAAACTCGTAAGCTCCGTTAGCGAAAGAAAACAAAACACCACTTCAAGGTACTGTAATGAACTCATTATTTATTTATATTGGTGTTAAACCTACTGTATTCCAACTTCTCTATGGTTTATAAACTCTTTTACTAGCCATAGATTCATCAAAATAAGTAAACAACACATGAAAAACAGAATCTGTCAAAAACAGAACAGTCTGTAGTAATCTGGATCAAACGTATACTTATGGAACTCATAAAATTCTCAAATAAATTTCTGGACCTGAGGAATTTATCTATTAATCATCTGCAAAAAAGAATTAACTAAATATCACTCTTCAAATAAAAACAGCAAGATCTCGAAGACTTTCCCCAAGTCTTCCCAAAGGTTCTACTTGGCACAAACACTAATTAAAAGCATAAAACCACATGTAAACAGAGGCTAGATGAATTATTTATTAATAAACAGGAGAAAAAAAAGCAAGGAACAAAAACAAAGTTGGGTTGCCTCCCAACAAGCGCTATCGTTTAACGCCCCTAGCTAGGCATGATGATTTCAATGATGCTCACATAAAAGATAAGAATGGAAACATAAAGAGAGCATCAAGAAGAATATGAATAGCACATTTAAGTCTAACCCACTTCCTATGCATAGGGATTTTGTGAGCAAACAACTTGTGGGAACAAGAATCAACTTGCATAGGAAGGTAAAACAAGCATAACTTCAAAATTTTAAGCACATAGAGAGGAAACTTGATATTATTGCAATAAAACCCAATAAGAGTCGCGCAAAGTGCGGCCGCTGGGCTATGCCACATCGGCACATTCATTGACGCATTTTTTACAATGCTCATTTGCCTCCCTAACTGGCCCACGTAGCTCTGATCGGCTGGAGGAAAACCTAGCACCACGTCACACGCGCAGGGAAAAATCCCTCCACCTCCATCGTCAAGTTGCCATGTCTTTCCATGTAAATTTTTGCGGGTGTATTTTTTCGATAGTTTAGTGGCTGTACAATTTTTAGGCGAGTTATGGAAGTGCGAGTGAAATTGACACCTCTATCAGTCTATCACATTGACTGTAGTTTCAGTGCTTTAATTTTATTTGTTGTAGCCGCGGCATACGTTGTAGTGCACTGCATTTTCTTTGGTAGCGTACTTCGTTGTAGCTGTATTACAGTGGTTATGGCTGTTTATGAGATTTCTCCTTTTCTTAAACTACATTCTGTGTTCTAGATGACTGCATAATATGCATTTCTGTACTGCATTAGCAGTGTTGTTAATTTTCTATTCTGCTATTAGAATGGATGGTCCATGATACGCTTGTGTTAGCTGAATAGTTATTATAAGATTTTTTTTGAACTGCATACTATGATAATTGTTTTTGAACATCGTATGTTAAGTGCAAAGTTTGTACCATTTTGCATTTCCTTGTTACTGTTTCAGATGGCTGCTTTTTGTTATTATTAGTACCACACCATGTGTTCGAGAGAACTGCATTACTGCCAACAACAACTTTGTCTAAAAAGGATGATAAAATGAAGTAGTTGAGGTTGCATACTTTAAATAGGCATCATTCAAATTGTCTGTTGGACATAATTTTAAAAGCATACAGCATAAGCAAAGCATTAGAAATATTGGTTGCTTCATATTAGGCAGCGTGGAGTGCAAATATTGTAAACTTGATGGAGTCTTCTTCTTTGTAGAAAAAGACCATGGCCACTTCTCCGGCCTCAAAGCCATTCTGGGAGACAAAATCTTTCCAACCAGTAGTTATGTTGATGCAGTCTTCAGAGTCGATGTGGTAGTCAACTTCCATGTCTCCATAGCCATTCTTGTGTTCTGTCTCCAAAGTAAGCTTCCCTGAACTCGGAGCATGAAATTTTATTGTGGATGGCAGTTTCTGCATATTGTAATGGGTGGAAAAAGAATTTGTAAGTAAACAGCAAATGTTTTTGTTTTATACTTAGTATGATTTGTTTATGTTTACTTAAATAGTTACATACATATGATTGTATTTTGTAAAGTAGTTGCAATGTATGAACAAACTTATATACGCAATTGACTCCTAGTTTTACTGGGATATATATTATACTGCAACATGTGTGCACTGCAATGTCAGTAACAGTGTACTTCTCCAGCATGTTAAGATAACTGCAACTTATCTATTGACCCTTTTTTTGTACATATGTCGATACATGGTGTGGTACTGAAGAAAGATAGGTGGAAGCATCTAGTCTTAATAGCTAACAGATCTGAACAAGAATACAAATTATGTTTTGTATTTTTGTCGATATTACTGAACAAATTGATTGAACTATATATTCAGATGTGTATTTGCAGTCTAGATTATGTGCAAAAATTGTGAGTGGAAAAACATACCCAACTTTCCTGTAGATCTGCGGTTCTGAGGCGATGAAGAAGTGGCGCACGAAACCCCCTATTGGGTATCATCAGGCAGCCGAGCATGCTGCGCCACTCGGTGTTCGTGAGCTGTAGGCCTTCTGCGTAGACGCATGTGTCCGCTACCGGAGCCATCCTTGCCAAGCACCCGCACTTACAGTCCATGGCGGGTTCAGTGGAATTCCAGAGAAGAGCTGTGGATGGGATGAACGCTAGATCTACCTTTTGAGGAAAATGAGGAACGGGGGGAGGAGTTGTGTTAGTCTGTAGCACGAATGGATAAGTTTTTATGCAACCAATCGAGCAATGGAAGTAATAAATGGTGTGGTTGGCTTTAGGTGGTGGATTGGGTGTGATTCAGTGAACACGAATGCATTTAAGAAGCAACATGACTGCTTACTTGAAAATAGCGAACTGCATTGTCATATCACGGCGAACTACGAACGCGTGGTTGGGCCTCTGTTTGTGTATGGTATGTAGCATTTTTTTATTTTCAGTGGCCTCTCTTTTTTTGTCGGCCCTGTGTTCTGGTAGTGAAGACGCAATTGGGCCCAGGTCGGCCTGTGAGCACACGGCTGGTTCCCGGTGCGCTGTGTGCGGTCTAATGTTTAGTCCCACCTCGCCCGCGAAAGGCGCGGCCGACATGTTTATAAGTGGTGGCGAGGCATCTATGTCGAATTCCTCTTGTTACTTATTTGGGCGCTTAAACACGGCGCTCGCAGCTGTATGCTCTCTGACCTGTGGGCCCATGTGTGGCCGGCCCCATGCACTGTGACTCAGAACGACTCGCCTTCTTTGGGCGCAGACCTATTACGAGACTGGCTGGGGCCGGTGCCACCTGGGTGGTCATTTTTTTCTTTTTATTTTTCTTTCTTAGGTGTTTTTTTCAATGTCGGGAGCTTGCACTGCATTGATCAGGGTTCTGTACTGCATGTGTACGCATTACGTACTGCATGTACAGTTGCCATTTTTTTGTTTCCGTCTTTTTGCTATTATGTAATCTTTTTTCCCAATGTATATGGAGTGCACTGCTTAGTAAATCATATGCGTAATACGTTGATTATGGTTCTGTACTGCACGTTCATATATTTCTGTACTTCATTGATTATTTACGTGTTTGCGTTTTTCATTTTCTGGTTTTGCTCTTATTTATTATTTTTCCAAATTTAGGTTTGTGCACCGCTTTGTTGGGTATGTTAAGACTTCATTGGACAGATTCTGTACTGCATTCGTACACAACTTGCACTGCATGCGTCCTGTTTGCACACTGCAACTCTTTTTTCGTTTTCTGCACTGCTCGAATCTAATGATACATTAGCAGACAACAGAAAACAAATTATCATAGATATTCTGTACGACAATTTCATCACCAGCAAGCTAAGTTGAACAGAAAGCAAACTAACATAATCAGAGTTCATCATTACAAAGCGATTGTGCATGGCAAGCAAACTAGGTTCAGCACACAAGCAAACTAACGATACATAAGCAGACAACAGAAAGCAAATTTGATGATAATTCTAAAAGAACGCTGGCATTGTTGGCTCCTGGCCGGCACCATCTTCTTCACCAGTCAGGCTCTCCCCATCCCCAGCTGCTCCTGGCGTGCTTCTTGGGGGGCTCCTCCTTCTCTAGCTTTGCACGGCGAAGGCCGTCCTGGGTGAGGGTGATGCGGTTCCATATCTCATACGCTGCGTAGGCGTCCTTTTCCGCGTACTCGATGTGCCTCCTGGACAGAGGCAGGATGGCCCAGCGCTGGTGCTCGTCGTCGGTGATCTTCTTCTTCATGTTGTTGTAGTAGTCGTCGATGAGCACGCCGGAGACGTCTCCGAGGGAGTCCAATGGCTTGGTTGCCTCGGGCACCCTCCACTCCTTCTGGATGTCGACGAAGTTGGCGACCTCCAGTTTGACGCGCTCCAGCCTTGTCGCCGTCGATGGAGAAGCCTGCAAAGGTGTACCTGGGGTCGGCGAGGAAGTTGTCGAAGATGGTGCACCTTTCACCGTCGCTCATTTGGAAGAGCAGCACCGGGTGACTCTTGTCGATGGAGAGCTGGCAGAGGGCGGGTTTCTGTGTCGCTTCAGGGTCGTTGTTGTACTCGAGATCAATACCGACGATCTTGTGGCGCTGGAGGCTGAGGTGGCGCTCGTACTGCGCGAGGGCGATCGCCATCTGCTTCTTGTTGTTGGTGTGGATGACGTGCAACTTGGTGTTGCCGTGCGCCTCCACGGCGTTGTCGCCCTTGTACTCGTCGGTGAACGTCATCGCCGGTGGCAGGGCTTGGTGCTTTTGGTGGGAGGGCAATGGATACTTGTGTTGCTTGTGGATGAGAAGGCCTTTGGCAGGGGTCTGAATTTAAGGGGAGGGCGCGGGGTGGGATGGCCTCGTCGGATGAACTGCACGATCGCGCTGATGATGCGGTTGTGCGGATCGTGGGTTGGTTTTTGCATCTGTGATCGTGGGCTTGTGGCGATGGAACTGCTCCGATCGGGTGGATGTATGCGAACGTGGGGTTTTTTTAAGGTGGGTTTTGTTTTATTTTTGATCAAGACATTTTTTTAACCACCACCTTTTCTATGCGAACGGGCATTTTGTCATGTTTTATAGATGTATACTGCATGACAACATAACTGCATTGATTACACTTATGCACTGCGTTGCGTACAAATCAGAACTGCAACATTGTATACATGTGTGTACTTCATCGTTTTTTCCGTGTCTTTGCTTTATGCTTCAGCGGTCTGCATTGCGCAACGGAATGCACTGCATACTTCTACCGCACCGTACTGCATCTTGTTTTTGCCGGTACTTATTGCAGTCCCTTGCACGGGGACGGGTAGGGAAATGGGAGGGAGGGGGGGTGCCCCCCCCCCCACTTTTTTTTGAACTTATTGTTTTTTCTTAGTCGGTTTTGTTGGGCCTGTGTTCAGGTAGTTCAGAGACGCATGTACGTTTGTCAAATTTTGTGTGGCTCGGGCTGGTATCATTTGGGTGATCAGTTTTTATTCTTTGTATGCTTTTTAATGTCGTGGAGTGCACTGCTTTTTGGTAAATCATCGGTGCACTGCATTGATCATGGTTATGTACTAGATGTGAACTTCATTCCTTACTGCATGTACAGTTCTCATTTTTGTTCCCGTGTTTTTACTTTTTTTGTAATCTTTTTTTTCGAATGTACGGGACTGCACTGCTTAGCAAATTACAACTGTACTACATTGTTTATGATACTGTACTGCATGTTCGTGTACTTGCGCACTGCGTTTACTTTTTCCGCGTTCGCGTTTTTCTTCATCCCGAAAAAGAAATGCATAATGGAGTACTACATCCCGTATAGAAATGCATTTTTCCAGCAGTGCGTACTGCATTTTTGTTTTTTTGCCTGTGCTTACTTCACTGTACGGGCGGTTTAAGGGGAGAGCGGAGGGGGGGGCACATTTTTTGTGTGGCACTTAATTGAAGGTAGACTTTTTTTCGGATGTGTTTTCTTAACATGCGTTTTGTTTTTGATATTAACTTTTTTTACGAACTGTATGTATTTTGTGTGTTGTTTTACCGTTTGAACTTCATGATTCTTCATAGAGAACTGCATCATGTTTTTTTGTTGTTTTTTAGTAATATGTGCGTTTTGATGTAGACTGGCTTATTTTGTCCGAGCTGTTTTTGGGTCGGCCCGTTATTTGTGACCCTTTTTGTGACACGCGGGCCTCCTACGTATCGTTTCCAGGCTATTCCACCGCTCCGCTGTCAGAGAAAGAGACCAAGAACAATCCCCTCTCCTCTCTTGCAGTTTCTCCCGAGGCATCTTTCCCTCGGGCAAAACCGCCATCGCACGCAGCAACCGCCGTCGCCCGGAGAACCGCCGCCCTCAAGAGGTCCTTATTCCTGCATCCGGCGTCCCTGTCCGCTCCGTGAGCCCTTGCCGCTGCGCTCCCGTAGCCCTTCCCTGTCTGTTCCCGTCGCCGCCCCCCCTTCCCCCTTCCCGCCGCCGTCGCCGCACACTTTTCTTCGGTACGTTCCGCTTGGCTCGGTGTTGATTGTCCCCTCGCCTTGTTTTTGTGATTTTTGTAGTTGCTGTAGCTCTTTTTGCTTGTGTAATTTTTCGTAGGCAGTCGATTTTAACTCGTTTTGAAGTCGATAGTTGTGTGTAGCAATGCGGATCTAGGGTTTCCTGAGATTTTCGTCGATTTTGTTGCTTATGTCTGTCACTTCGTCCTTTATGTTGCAGGGAAACGATATGTCTTCGCCGAGCAGGCCAGGAGAAGGAGTTTAGGGTATGTGGAGTGCTTATTCGTTAGGCTTTGTTTATTTTGTTTGGTGTTTATCTAGTTTCCTAATTCATCCTGCATATTGGTTTATGCTCTGTCAGCGTTCGTTTGCATTATTTTGTCATGTGATGTTTTTGTAATTTCTTTTTTCTTGTTTTTTTTGAATCTAGCAGGTGATTGCAATGCTCATAATGATACACCAATTGTCTCTCCTTGTCCTGGTGGTAAGGATCATGGTGTCGAGGGAGGACATCAAGTGAATTCGCCGATTGAATCTTCTCCTATAAGTGAGGCCCCTCCTTCTGGTATGTGATTAATTTGTTTATTTTTGTGTATGCTTTGTTTTATCTAGTTCGACATTTTTGTTGCGAATATCCGTGAATTTAGTATATGCAGCACTGCATTTTTATTTTTGTATGTGAACTCCAGTGTATGTACTTGTGAACTGCATTGTTGTTTTATTCAAGTTTTTTGTACAATGCATTATTTTTTATTTTGAGTTTATGGTTGAGCACTACATTTATATGTCTAACTGTACTGCATTTGTTCTTTTTGTGCAATTTTTAACGAGCATAGACAAACTTTATTTTGACGCAGTGTCTGTTTTCCATGCTGGGGCGCCTGGGTTTGAGGAGGTTACTCAATTGATTGACCATTATTTTGCAGAGGGTAATGTTGGTGTGAGCTTTGATTAGAGATGTCTTGTCTTGTCTGAAACACAGTCGCAATCTATTGATGGTACAGAGGAAGTTACATAGGATTGGATGGTCCCGGAACAGCTTCGTCAATATGAGTTGAAGCAAAGCAAGAAGAAGTTGAGGTTTGAAATTGAGTCAAAAGAGTTTGCTGAAAAGGAGAAGCAGAGGAGAACTGTAGATGGTGCCAAGGGTGGTAAATTTGGCAAGGTGAAGAAGAGGTTGAGTACTGTTGCTGAGGAAGGTGGTACACCTCGGTGGAGTCCACGTGTTGCTGGAATGAAGAAGAATCTTGGTAAGAGAACCGCTAAAGTTGGTGGAAGTGATGATCCTCAGCGCAAACGACTACATGTCACTGAAGGTCCCAATTCTGATGACGACGACTTTGTGCTTGCTGATTATGTGAAGGGTGTTCATCCTTCTAGACGCAAAGACTGTGGTTCATCTAAGAGTGTACCCAGGCGTGCCCATGATGATGTCGACGAAGATGTTGGTGGTGATTCTGGTGAGGAGGTGGATGCTGCTCCAAAGGTTTGTTGAAGTGCACTGCATTTGTTTCCTTTATTTGTTATTCTTTCTGTATTTTATATGTCTCTTTTTTATGCCTAATCTTCTAATGTGGACTGCATTTCCCTTTACACAGAGGAAGAAGTCTAGTAAGAGCAATGCAACTGAAGATGATGGTGAGGGAGATGATTCTCGATTTAACAAGACTGTGTGTTTGTCGCTTCCCACTGTTTGCAAGGCTGCTTCTTTGTTGAAAGAGGCGCATTGCAGCCGTGTTAGGGATGCTGGATTTGGTGTTGTCTTTGATCTGACAGTAAAGAAAAATGTGTCGCGCATTCTTATGTGCTATTTGATGGGAGTGATTGACCCTGCCACTATGTTAATGGACTTTGGGAATGGCAGAGTTCTTCGAATCAATCGTGATGCAGTTCATCACATTTTTTATTTACCTATGGGACGTCAAACTGCACCCATGCCTGCTTCCAGCGGTCATGATGAATCATTGACTGCCCTCAAGGATGAGCTTGGCTTTGACCGTTGAAAAAGTATAGGTGTCAAGGACTTGCTTGAGAAGTTGAAGGTGTTGGTGGAGGAAGATGATTATGCGAGTGTTGACCTTGCTGTGACGGTGTTCTTCCTGATACTTTACCAGAATTTGCTGTGCCCGGGGCCTGCAGTTCGTTTGGGTAGAGTTGCTGCGATGGTAGAGAACATGGATTATGCGGCTATGGCTTAGATGGACTTTTGTCAGCTTGTTGTTGATGAGTTGCAGGCAGCTGTGGTTAGGTGGCAATCAGAAGGCAGCAAGCAGAATTGTGCAGAGGGTTGTGCCATTGTTCCCCTGATTATGTATCTTGACTGCTTGAAGCTTCGCAAATTTTCAGTCATGCACACGTTGACGCCACGCGCATCATACCTGATGACCAAGGACCTGATGAAGTTGTACAATGAGGATGTGCTTGTGAAGGGAAAGATTTACTTGGAAAGTTAAAAATTTGGGAAGCTGTCGGTTAGTGCAGCTGATTTTTTAATATCAGATTTTTTCAAAAAAAAATGTGCAGTCATTATAAATGTGAACTCTTCTAGTACTCACATGTGTACTTCTCTTTGCGTGTTGTATTTTTTTTGTAGTGGAAGGCGTCAGGTGATATTCTGTACAACCGTCATGTTGCAGTTGTACACGGTAGCTCTGATGCGGGGCCTAGCATTCATGATAGGGTTTATGAGCCTATCTGTAGTCAGCTTCCTGCCTGTGATGATGAGGTGCCGCATACTCGTGGTTTCATGCCTCGACAGATGTTTGATAATACAAGCTCTTATAAACAGACATTTGTTGGCGGCAAAAAGCATGAGGAGATTGATGAGCTTCTTCTGAAGGTTTTGAAGCTGACTGAAGATTTGCCAACCTCTGGTGACAGGTTGAGGACAGTTGCTGGTTTTTTCCCTGTTGGCCATGGCCCACGAGATGAAGATATTGTTGCTACTCACAATTTTGATTGTGGTGTGATTGAAAGCCTGAAGATTGCAGTGACAAATGTTCGTTCTTCGTATGCTCAATTGAGACATTCACAAGAAGAAAAATACAGTCAGTATGAGAAGGATGCTGGGCATATTGTGGATGAAATGATCCATCAGGACGCTGGCGTTGGCGGTGATAATGTATGTTCTAGGTTTTTTGTGGCTTTGGACCTCTTTTTTGTGTATTATGTTGACTGCTCCTCACTATTTTTGTTTTTTTGTTATAGGCTGGAGTGGAATCTTCTGGTGTCGATGGAACTAGAGACGATGGAGTTCGTCAGGTATAAATACTCCTGTCATGTCTGTTCTGCCATGCTTCCCTTTTTATTTGAACTTACATTTGTTTGGTTCCCATATTTTTTTGTGTACTTCTCTGTTGTGAAGTGTGTACTGCTTGTGCATAGTTGGAGTTTTTTCTTTTTCAGTCGATACCATCTTATTTCTCGTTTTTGGTTTGTTCTATGCCCGTAGACTGGTGTCGCTGCTCGTGATGTGCACAAAGAGACTTACGATTGCTCTGGGAAGGATGAGGTCTTGGGTGATGCAGCGACCCCTCTGGATGTTGTAGCTGATAAGGTATAGTTGATTTACTTGTTCTGTTAGTGGGTTGTAATCTAATTTTTTGTTGTCTGTTATAAACTTGATGTACGTTGTTATGTTCATCCATATGCATTTTCATTTGCGTATGTTAGCTGCAATAGTTTTACATGTGTGATCTTCACTGTTTGACAGAAGTGAACTGCAGTTCTTTTTGGCATGCGTGATCCATACTTATTTACGTACGTGAGCTTCAGTATTTAACATAACTGAACTGCATCGTTTGTCAAAGCGAACTGCAGTTTTTTATATATATGTGGGTTGCAGTTGTAGTTGTGTTTGACACACGTGTGTTGGTGTTGTTTTGCATATGTGGACTGTAGTTGTTATGTGTATGTTGCCAGCAGTCTTTTGACATAAGTGTGCTGTGTGTTGTTGTGTTGGTTATCCCCATGCTTATTTTTGTGTTACTGGGTGTTTTTTAAACTTTCCACAGGTTGGAGAACAAAACGTGGAAGTCCACATAGATCTGAATCAGGGCAGTTGTGCTGTTGATGGCCGTGTCAGTGTTGATGCTTCTGTATCGGTTGCCGTTGAGTGTGCAGATCCTTCTGTAGCTCAAGGATCCCATGATGCTGTTCCCACCAGTCGGCATGAAGATTCTGATGTTGGCATTGAAAAGCCACCGGAGAATGTTGCCCCTGCTGCTAGTGTTGTTGCTTCCCCTGTCTGTCTGGTGTCCAATGATGTTCCGGAAGTATCGATAGTGGAGCCTCATGTAGTTGAAGTATCTAAGGAAGCTGCTGTTGACCAGACTGTTGTAAATCGAGAGAATGCTGATGTTGCTGTAGAAGGAAAGTCCAATGAGGTTGTGGTGGATTCGTCGCAACCTATGCAAGAAAATATTTTGCTCAGTTTTGAAGAACAGCAGCCTGAAGACTCTAACACTGAAGGCAAGAGATTTTTTTAATAGTGCAGTTTGATGTTTTTCTCATTCATGTTGTTTAATTACTATGGTATCTGTATTAGATGTTTAATGATAAGTGAAACTTTGATCTTTTGTCTATAATTTTCAAAATAGCTAGCAGAATTCCCTTATCTTAATATTTAAACTTCATTGTTTGTATAAGTGAACTTCATCTTTTTTATTACAGATGATGAACTCCCTGTTGTGACACCGTCGGGCATTGATCCAGCTCTTCTGAAAAGATACAATGAGTTGTACGATGTTGTTACAAGGGCTCGGAAGGACAAGAAGAAGAAGTATGGTTTTTTAGAAATTGTTTTGTTCATATGTATTATCTAATTTTTGTATTTACCCGTTTTTATTTGTTGTTATTTTTTTAGTATCTTATGTTTGAGTTTTTCATGAAAAATTCAGGGACATGATTGCTTTTAAAACTGAGATGGGTGATATTAGCATTGGCGAAGTTGGTCAATCCTTTTGGGATAAAGGGATGCTCACTACAAGGCTTGTAGATCTTGGGGTTTCTTTGCTGGTAGATAAGTTTAAGAGATCTCCGACAATGGTTGTCCTGTACCATATTTGTGTAAGAATGCAGAAATTTTTGTTTTATTTTTTTCATTTTCTTTTCTGATTTCGTGCGATGACTTGTTTTTCTTATTTGATTTTTGGTTTTGATTTGCATACAAATGTTTGGAATGGTGGTACTGTAGGCAGGAGTGTTAAAATGATGTTCTCTTCAAAAGCCGAGGAGCGTGTTGATAAAAAGGATATGGTGAGAGACGTTTTTATGTGTATTTTTCCTGTTTTGTTTTTATAGCGTTCTATTTTTTCTTGTTATAATAATTTTATTTATTTTTGCATGCTTCCAACGGGTCCTTTTTGCAACTTTTGATCCGCCAGATACGAGGGGTGGTGTTGGTCATTATTGTAGTTGCGTTAAATGTGAAAGAAAGACGGTTTGAATTTCTTGACTCGCTCAACAAACCTGGCAACCCTGATGCGGTCAGGGTTTTTAGGAGGATGGTTAAAAATATCAAGCGTGCATGGAAAGAAGGTAGCTTGAGTTCTGATGAGCCGCTAAATCCTCCCACACTTGATGGATTTGTGTTGAAACATGTCATTGTCCCATTGCAGCCAAATGGGTGCGTTCTTTACAGCCCTTCTGTGTCATACCGTTCAAGTTTTTTTTCACTTAATTTTTGTGAAACTGATGTTTTTTATTCTTTTTATTGCAGGCATGATTGTGGATTCTATATGTTTCAATTCTTGCAGACATGGGATGGTGTTCGAGTTGCTAAGTTTGGGGTGGAGCACATTGGCTACATCAGAAAGGCCATGCTCTATAGCTGGCTAACATCGAGGAAGTGTTGCCTTGATTTAACATCACTTCTAATTTTTGCAGATAAAGGTTGTTTTATTGAACTTCTTTATCCTTGCTTTATTTTATTTTTGACTACTGCTTGGTTCCGCTTCTTTATGGGCAAGGGGCTGCATTGTTATTTATATGTGGGCTGCATTGCTGTATATAAGTGCGGGCTGCATTGCTATAGAGAAGTGGGCTGCATTGTTCTTTTATATGTGGGCTGCATTGCTGTATACAAGTGCGGGCTGCATTGCTGTAGAGAAGTGGGATGCATTGTTATTTATATGTGGGCTGCATTGCTGTATACAAGTGCGGGCTGCATTGCTGTAGAGAAGTGGGATGCATTGTTTTTTACATGTGGGCTGCATTGCTGTATACAAGTGTGGGCTGCATTATTGTAGATAAGTGGACTGCATTGTTATTTATATATGGGCTGCATTGCTGTATACAAGTGCGGGCTGCATTGCTGTATACAACAGTGGGCTGCATTCTATTTTTTCTTTATACATGTTTTTTGGTTTTTGTGTTTTGTACTGAGTGCTTCCATGTTTTTTCTGCACGTTTTTAGGTTTTGATTGGGGGCTTCATGAAGGATGTACGTCACTGTTTGAGTCCCAGGGTTCTGATGTGGTTATGGAGGATTGTGTCATTGAAATCTCTCCAGATAATTCTGGTTTGAACACAAATGTGGCGTCTGGAACTGATGGTGGAAGTGTCTCTCGACCTAGCTCTCCACACGATGTATATGATGTTGATGATGATGATTTTGTTACACCGTGTGCACGTGCAACTAGGACTAGGAGTGCAGCAATTAATCGTCCTCATTTGGATGAGGTTGAAGTATTTTCGAACAAGAGGGCAGGTGAGAGGGCTTTTAAGTTGAGATGCTCTATAGAGAAATTGAAGCCTCCGAGGTTCAGATATATGGATGAGGCGATTAAAATAAAGGATCTTGTTCTCAGCAATGATTTTGTAACCAAATACCGCGAGTAAGTTTTTTATGTGATGCGTGTGCCCTTTCATGCTTTTTGTGTGTTTTGATTTTAATTCTAATTTTATTGATCCCATCTGTGTATGTTTACTGCAGGAACACGTTCTTTATGGTGCATGGTCCTTTTGGTGATGTCGATACTTACAATATTGACTATATCTATGATACATTTGGCAAAGGAGCTTTAATGGATTCGTATATCATGGATTTTGTCATCAAGTACTGGAAGCAAGACCCTGAATTGGGTTTAGCTTATCAATCCGGTGAACGTTTGCTACTTTCACCTTTATTTATCACGGTAAACGTTTGCTGTCATTCTTTCCTACTGCACTGGGCTTTTTCATGTCCATG
The DNA here is from genome assembly GCF_056163025.1 of Triticum urartu. Taxonomy (NCBI): domain Eukaryota; kingdom Viridiplantae; phylum Streptophyta; class Magnoliopsida; order Poales; family Poaceae; genus Triticum; species Triticum urartu. The sequence goes on along the minus strand of NC_141875.1, from coordinate 203,460,523 downwards.
CCTGCTTGCATTGTTTATTCTTTTTTTCATGTCCTTTTTTTTGTTCTTTTTTGTGTGCAGTACGTTCTTCAAATGGAAACCTCTGTGACGAGAGATAATGACGGAAATCCTGTGTTGCCAGTTGTGCATAGCTCGTTTATTTTAGAAGATGCAGTTAAGCAGTTCAAAATTTTTGTGAACAACGGCGCAAACCTGTTGGATGCAAAACTGGTAAATTCATTGTTTTTTGTCATTTATTTTTCCTGGTTTGTTGCATTTCTTTTTATAGTTATTTTTGGAACAGTGGTCCTGGTGGTACGTGTCGAAAGAACTTTTGATTTCATTTTTTTATGCGAACAGATTATGATGCCGCGATTCAAGGATGGTCATTATTCCTTATACACGATGAACCAGCATCGCCAGACCCTTGATATCCATGACAGTAGGAAGTACACTGGCCATCCTGATGTCCCGACAAGGTGGCGCAGAACTGACTACCACGCAGATTGCACTGAAGTGGTATGTTATTTTTTCTTTGCCAAGCGTAAAGCTTTTCTTTGTGTTTCCCCACTGTATTTTTTATAAACTGCAATTGTTTATGTAGTGAACTTCAACATATGCACGACAGAACTGCATTTTTCTCACACGTGCACTTAAAAGAGGGATTGTTTTAGATGTTTGAGAACAACTTTTTTTGGGGGTTCGTTTGAATATCAACTTTTTGATCCGTGATGTGTGTTATTCTTACCTTGTGCTTCTTTTTTTTGCCAGATGAGGAGGATGACTCAGCTGCTGAAGGCGATTTATGGCGAAAAAATGTATAAATCGAGGAACCTTCCTGACTGGGATAAATTGGCAGAGAAGCCATCTTACCCGATTGTGCCAGCGCAGGGAGCAAATGAGTGCGGAATCTATGTTCTGAGGATGACGCAGTTGTATGACGGTCAACGTCTAGTTGAGAAAATTTTGAAATCCGACGTAACAGCTTCTCTGTTTTCTTTTTACTTTTTTGTTCTTTATGACAACCTTTTTTTTAATCACTTGTTTGCATTTGTTTTCTTTTTTTCAGCCTGCTGCTGAAGATTGGAAGGCGGAGTACATGTTCCAGTTGCTGTTCAATCCTTTGAACATGTTGTGTTATGAAGACATGCCGCTTGAGTTACGTGAACTGATTGCGGACCTTGGGCTCACTTCCCTGTCGCAATCATAGACGCAGTCGCAGACGCAGTAACAGTCATTTGGGGCACTGTTTTTCTACTGGGTGCAAAAGGCTGTGTGTGGACAATAGCTAGGTTTTGATGTTGTGTTTGTGTGTGCTGACTAAGGTAGACAATGTATGAAAAAGACTTTTGTGTCGTTGTGTTTCTTCTTGTTCGTTTATGCAGCAGTGCATGTGGATGATTTTGTATATGTATGTGTATTTTATATCAATAACTGATACAATATATATAAGTGTATAATTTTATTTTTTGTTGACGACCACGGTCTATGCGAACTGGCATTTTTGTCACGCTTTATATGTATGATATATGTTTGATAAACTGTATCGCATTTGATGCCGAACTTCTTTGTCCAATATAAGAGAACTGCATTTTTTTGGCATTCAAGCAAAGTGCTGCACGTGTGTGCATGCCGAAGATGCATTGCTTTATGACACCGAACTGCTTTTTTTGCCAAAAAAAAGCATTGCTTTTAGCCTATAGTTGCGTTTTGTAGTTGGTTTTTTTATTTGTTTGTACGTTAAGGTACATGGGGGGTTGGCCCCCCCCCAATTTTTTTACCTGTCTATATATTTTTTGTATTGTTCTTGTACGCACTGCGTGCGTTAGCGCGAGGCCGAGTACGGGGTGGGGAGGGGCCGCGAGGACAACCAAGCGCACTGTAGGTGTATACATTTTTGCACTGCGTGGATCCTCCTTTTGCCAAAAAGTTGTGACTGCCTACGCCAATGCTGCGAAAGTACTTCTCTTTTGCTTTTTTATCATGTACTGCACTACATCCACACGTATAGTGAACTTCCTGGTACGAATTTGGAGAACTGCACACATAAAATGGTGCCTGGATTATAATTTTTCAGAGTATTATTTTTTAATGATCTGCGGTTTTGTTCATGGGAATTGCTGCAGTCAAAGTACACCTTCTTTTTTTGTTCCTTTTTCTTTGGTAACATAAGCCTTTATTGATTGTCCTTTATTCTTGGGAACATAATTTCCATTAAGTTCCCTTTAATTTTCAGTTTTGACATTTTTGCATTCCTCTTATATAAATGAAGGCTAACTTATCCCCTTCCTTTGCATTTCATTTCTGCGCTAGCCGCAAGTTCTCTCCTTTCTCCAGCCTATTATTATTTTTTTGCTTTTCTAGATTTTTGTTGCGATGGCTCCAGGCCCCTGTGCGTATCTCTTTTGCTGCGGCCATGGTTGTGGTGTGCCGACGGACTGCGATTGTTCAGCTTGCTCGCAGGCCCGTCGTGCTCGTCGTGGTGGGAAGGTGTTGTGCCGAACTGGGCGAGCCGAGAAGCTTGCATATGGTACAGTATTCATGGAAGGATTGGATATGGGCCAGATCAACGTTTCTGCGTTCTATTCTGCCTTGATTCGGCGTGGCCTTGGCTGCACGAGTCCTTTTGTCCATCAGCTTACGCCAATAGATGTGGAGACTCACTACAAGATGATATGATTCTTTAGATATGATTTTTTTTCTTTGTGTTTTTTTGTATAATTCCATTGCATTCTGAACTTGCAGTATTTTAGGAACGCACTTTTTTCTTTGTTTTTTGAAGTGTACTGCAAGGTGTTCTTATTTCTTGTTTTTATTTTTATGCTTGCGTGCATGTAGCTTATGTTTTAGTTTACATGGTTACAATATGTGAACTGCTTATATATTAGCTGAGCACTACATATTTCCACATTTTTCGCCAATTTTTTCGGTGTGTACTACATGTCGCTAGTCTATAGTACTACATGATAGTTCAAAGCGTACTGCATTTTTGCAAGTTCCGTACTGCATATTGAAATGCATTTATATGTACTACTCGTTGGACTGTTGTGCACTTCATCTATCTCTGTGCACAGTATGAGAATTGTACTGCTAGTTTCGTTCTTAAATAGTTTTATTATTTTTTAACGAAAATTCCTAAACGAGCTGTTATGTATGTCCGGCTCAAGAAGAAAGGAATTCTTCAAGTTGTTCTTGGTAATGGATACCTTCAACCAGCCAAGTACACTGTAGGCGTTGACGGGCGGCTGTGTTTGCACAAAGGGTGGAAGGAATTTGTCATTGATAGTGGCCTGAAGTCTGAGCAAGTTGTTGTCCTCAACTTCTTTGAACTCGAGGATCGTACGGTTAGAATCACGTTTGACGTGATTGGCTAAGGTTATGAGGTTGATTTGTAATAAGTACTTTTGCGTGTTGAACGCTTCATCTTTTTTGATGTGTTTTGTAACAAGCACTTTTGTGATCTGAACCACTTCAATTATTATTCAGTGGGAAATTTGTGTTTACATGGTTACAATATGTGAACTGCTTATATGTTAGGTGAGCACTACATGTTTCCACATTTTCTCCCAATTTGTATGGTGTGTACTACAAGTAGTTAGTCTATAGTATTGCATGATAGTTCGAAGCGTACTGCATATTTGCAAGTTCCATACTGCATATTGAAATGCATTTTATATGCACTACTCGTTGGACTGCAGCGAGCTAATAGCATTTTTACATGGTTTTTGAATCAAAATGTGTCAATGTTTTAATCAAGACTGCTATATATATATATGGTATACTCTATATACCATTTTCTCTTTTACATGGTTTAGTTGAATAACTCATAGTCAACGAGAAATTTGTGTTTACACAAAATTTAAACTGATACATAAGTCATAGATAAGCAAACTGCTATGCATACGATTAATTTATTGTCTGTTCATCTATTTGGTCGTTAACCTGCTGCTTCTGCGCGGTGACTGGAGCGTGTCTAACGTCGCACTTTCTTTTGTTTTCCATGGCGGTGTTGCTGGTTCTTGTCTCTGCACCTTTGTGTTTGTAGCCCCTTGCGTGCTGGTTGATGGCTGCTTTGGTTTTCCAGCGCTGTGGACTGCATTCTTATTTGCTCCCCGCGTGCTGGTTGATGGCTGCTTTGGTTTTCCAGTGCTGTGAACTGCATCCTTGTTTGATCCCCGCGTGCTGGTTGATGGTGGTTTTCGTCTTCCAGTGCTGTGAACTGCATCCTTCTTTGCTCCTACCTTGTTTTTTGAAAGTGGTGTTGTTCTCGGTTTTTTCTGTACAGTAGCATTTCCTTGTGGTGGTCTTGTTGACACTGTTTCTTCATGTTCTTCGTCCTCTTCACTCTCTTCAGTCTCTTCACTCTCTTCTTCCTCTTCATCATCTTCATCATTTGTTTCTTCATACGCCACTGTTTCTTCAGTTTCTTCACGTTCTTCGTCCTCTTCACTCTCTTCTTCTTCCTCCTCTTCTCCATCTGCTTCTTCATAAGCTATTTCTTCTTCAGTTCTTTCATCATCTTCTTCTTTGATCTCACCTTCTTCGTCTTCCTCATTTTCTGATCTTTTTCTTTTTCTTTTGGGGCAGGTTCTTGAATTGTGTCTCTTCCTCTTTTTGTAGATGCTACAACGTCTCGGTTTCGTCCATTTCTTAGTGTTGTGAGTGGAATTTCTGTTTTGTTGTGTATCTCCATGTCCTTGTTTTTCTTGTTCATTTCTTTTTGTACACGTCCTGGAATTGTGGCCGCTGATTTCATTACATGTCTTGCACCTTCTTATTCCCAGTGGGTGACCATCACTATCCAGCTCAGGCTGTGGCTTACTGTTTTTGTCATCATTTTTCTCCTTGCATGCCACCTTTTTCTGGGTTGCATCTCCCCCTTTCTTCCTTCCTCTTGTGTTTGAAACAGGAGGTGGAAGAATTGTTTCTTTTTTGATAGCACCAGTTCCGATGCGTTCAGTATTTTCTACTTGCTCGGCATTATTGTCATGCTGGGATTTCTCTCCTTGCTTTAGTTTTGCTGCTTCTTGTTCTTCGTTGAGCACGTCAACTTCCTCTATCAGTGCCCTCATACCAGACAACGCTCTGTGGCACCCAGCGTCGGACCTTGTCGCTCTGTTTGCAAGGTCCATTGCTGTTTCTGTCAGCAATTTTCTATGACAAAAAAGCGAGGTTCCATCTGGTGTTGTTTGTTCGTAGTCTCTTCTGTCAAACGTTGCATCTGATCTTGCGTTACGGGTGTATATTTTCATGATGTACACCTCAAGAATGTTGAGTACTCTCAAATGAGAAAGCATGCATAAGACATGGACGCAGAAGAGGCCTGCAGACAAACACATGATTTTTTTTGTTCTGTAAGTGAACTGCATGAAATTAGTAAACATATATTTTTTTCATTATTTGTTCATTTTTTAAAGAAGTGAACTTCATTTAGTTTTGTGAATTACACATGCATATGTACTTTTAAAGTTCAGTAAGTTAGCTTTCGTGCATGACTATGAGAATCTAGAATTTTTTTTGTTAGGAGTCTCACCTGTGCGTGTCCAGAGTTTGCACTCACATTCGTAGACACCTTTCTCTTCATCGGCGACCACTTGGAAATTATGCGTTGCCCAGTCAAATGCATCCGATCTGTTGTAGTGGTGTACGAGATACTTTGTCGGGTTCTCAGGGCACCGTTCTGCTCTGAATGTAGTGCTACGGTAGAGTGTTTCTTTGAAATCTGCAAACACTGCCCTTGTATACACTTTTGATAGCTGAACTTCGAAGCCAAACTTTTTTGTTGTTTTTACCTCTGACTGCATGATCACAAATGCACCGTTACGATCCAGAGAAATGAAAAAATTGTTTGTTTTTGTAGTCATATTTTTAAGCAGTTTTTGATTGACATTTTGTTTACCTCATTTGCTACTGTCTCTGCGTGCTCGACGGCCTTCCTGGTCTGAATGCACTTATCCACCTGCTGAGCAAACAGATGGAGATCATGCTTCTCCCTGACAAAATTTTTCTTCAATATGCGGTTCATGCTCTCGCTTCTCTGTGTGGAAGTCATCCGAGCACAGAAATTTCCTTGTAATAAGCTGAGATCCACTCGTGCCTGTCATCCCACAGTGAATTCATCACTTTGTCGTCTTGCAAGTTGTACCTCTGAATGAGGTTCTTCCATGCTCGTTCAAATACTGACGGCATTAGTGGGTGGTTTAGCACTGCATTGAGTTCGTCCTTGAGCTTCTCGTGCGCCTTATATAGCAAGGCGAGGTGGTCCTTGTACTTCTTCATTATATGCCACCGACATAGCTTATGCAGAGTTTGTGGGAGGATAGTTTTTAATGCTGCCTTCATCGAAGAACACTGGTCTGAGAAGAGACAAACAATATTTTTTTATTAAGTTGTTTGTGTGTTTGCAAGATAGATGGAAGAAATATAAGTGCACAAAACAAAACAAAATGTAAGTATGCAGGTGTTTTTATTATTTTGTACCTGTGAGCATGCAGATTGGCGGCTTGTTGTTCATACACCTCAGAAAGGTTTTGAAAACCCACTCAAATGATGGTATTGTTTCATCTCGCACGAGTGCAACAGCAAATATGGTGCTCTGTAGATGATGGTTCACCCCCACAAACACTCCCAGCGGCATGTGGAATTTGTTAGTTTTATACGTCATGTCAAATGTAACGCAGTCTCCAAAATCTTCATACGATCCTCTGCAACTTGCGTTCGCCCAAAAGAAGCTTCTTACACGGTTATCTGCATCAATGTCATAATCATAGAAGAACTCTGGGTTTATCTTTTGCATTTTCTCGAAGAAATTCAGAAGTTTCTTGACATCATCTTCAGACTCTTCTCCGGCAAACTTCTGTTTCCTGCATTTTCAGAGACAATGCAAACTTATCTCACCAAACAGGGAATAATTACAGACAGAATGCTTCAAGAGATATGCTCTGTTACGTGCTTACTTGTTTACCCAGTCGCGGCTAGTATGTCCCATGTACTGCAGACCATCGGACATACGCGACAGCGTCGACATCATCTGAGCATGTGTGTGGTTGTCCAGTTACATGTCTTTCACTAACTGGTCTATCAAAGGATCGTCTTTTTTGTGCGATCGCATGTGCAAAAGCATCCCGGGGCTTTCTAGCATCTTGTGATTGTGGTTGAGTTGAACCATTTCTATCACAAATTTGCCATCCTTCCTTTTTTTGACTCTAATCTTTGCATTGCAGCCAATCCTTTTTGATGTCTTCTGACGTACCCGGTGATAATCTGACACAGCCTGCTTGTGGACCCCTTCTCTTGAGCAGACAATGTAGGCATTTGTCCTGTGTTTTGCCCTCTTGCGTATACCAAACCCTGCACATCTTGCATAATTGTTGTAAAAGTCCCATGCCTTGTCGTACATGGTGAATTTCATTCCAGCAGCAGGTACGAGGTTCAGCGACATGTTTTTATCCTGCATTAGTTGAAATGCTATATGAGAAAATTTGTTCTGTTCTGTTTTTTGAATACGAGGAGTGCATACGAGTTTAATAAAGCATTTGCAATGTTCCCAGCCAAAGCTCACAAGAAATATCAGTGTACACTGCAATGTTATCTAAATGGACTGCAACTATTTATTTTTTTCAGACCATAAACTTACATGTGTGTAGAGTCGTTCGCCTGATGGTGTTTGCAGCTCGCCGGGTTGTATTGGACATGTCGGGGTTATAGCAGATGTGTGTAGTTGAGGATCTCGCGGCGGTAACAGTGAGGAGGATTTGTACCTGTTGTTTACTTTTGACCGAGGCACCGTTGGTGGCCGCAGCGTCGAAGTTGATGCAGCAGGTCTGGATGGAGCTCTGTTTTTCGGTGCAGCAGGTGGACGCTGAGCTCTGTTTTGGGGTGCGGCAGGTGGACATGGTGGTAATCTAGTGTTGTGACGATGTCTCGGTGGATTGGTTTGAAAATTTTGGAGTAGTGGCACATCATCATAGACATAATCATCATCTGCTGCAACATCGTGTTCAACTGCGTCATCATTGTCTGTTCGGACATGCTGTCCAAACATAGTGAACTCGTGCTTATACTCTGGGTTGAGAACTGTTATCGGCTCATCTTCATCGTCATCGTCTTCATCATCGCGTTGGTGAGTGCCTTCCCAGACGAATGTGACATCATCGTCATCTTCAACTACATCTTTGTCATGTGAAAAATCTTCTTGTGGGGAGTACTGCACCCTGTTTGTCGTCGTGAAGAATCCACGAGGAATCTCAGGGGTAACCCAGCCAGTATCTCTTTCAGATGAATATCCACTCTTCTAAAAGTTGTTGTTCTCAGTGCTGTCAATTATGCGTGGCATTTTGTATCTGCTGAACGTCATATCCTGCACACAAAATGACCGAGCTGCATTGTCAGGTTAAATGAACTGAATCATGCGAACTGCAATGTGTTCAAAATGGTACTGCCGAAACATTGCATGGTGACTGCATCACCCCGCAAGGTGAACTGAAGCAACCGCATTGCATCATTATCTGTAATGAACCTATACCAGCGTACTGCATTTTCCCCCACAACAAACTAAAGCAACCGCACTGCATAGGTTTTGCACTGCATAATCGCGCGTTGTACTGCTTGTACTACTTTGTCTATGATAACTACACTGAGATGGTTGAGGAAGTGTACTACTTACCTCGTGATGCAGTGATTCCTTGCGTTTACAGGAGGAAGTTCCCTTCTCGTCCGCCTGCACAACTTCCACGCTCGCCCGTGCAGTCCACTTGCCCTTCAGAAGTTCATGGGCGGTCTGGACGTTGCTCAAGGTGAACGGGGAAGGAGGATTTGCTCTGAAGGTCGATGCAGACTTATTCCAAGAAGCTACCGTGGATGAAGCAACCTTGCGCACACTCCTCCTTGCTCGAATTGGTTTGATGTCGAGGCAGCACCAATCCACATCTGATGAAGTATAGCTAATTGCAGGCCCGGAGGAGTTCGGTGGCGGCGCTACAGAGCTGCTGCCGTGGAAGAAGGCCGATAGGCTGGTGTTGCTCGGTGCCTGCCGCGGAAGAAGGCCGAGAGGCAATGGGCGGCGTTGCTGCCTGGCCGCCGCCGCGGAAGAAGGCCGGGAGGGGAGGGGCGGCATCACTGCCGGCCGCTGCCGCAGAAGAAGGCCAGGAGGGGAAGGGCGGCGTCGCTCCCAGGCCGCCGCCGCAGGAGAAAGCGGGGAGGGGAGGGGCGGCATCGCTCCCAGGCCGCCGCCGCGGAAGAAGGCCGGGAGGGGAGGGGCGGCGTCGCTGCCGGCCGCTGCCACGGAAGAAGGCCGGGAGGGGAAGGGCGGCGTCGCTCCCAGGCTGCCGCCGCGGGAGAAAGCGGGGAGGGGAGGGGCGGCAGCGCGATCTTGGTGGTGTGCAGAATAAGGCGTTTTGGTGTGCAGAATAAGGTCTTAAGGGGTGTTATCATAATAGACCCACCCTATATATATATATATCATCAACTTACTACAGTCAGTATAACATACCATTTCATGCTGATCGACCATGGTACTTGTCAGGCGGGTCACTAATGGCACCCCGACAAAGTCATCACGTGGCGGAATTATGTCCCATAGGTTGTGCACCTCCTCCTCGCTCATCCTCATTCTTTGAGCTACGATGGCTTCATGAAGTGGGTTCTCATCATCTTCATCATCTTCGTCATCTTCATCATCTTCGTCATCTTCATCATCTTCCACCAGGTTAAGATAAATGACAGCTAGCTTGGGTCTTTCTGCTCTGAAGGAGAACCTAATCAACTCACCACTAGTAAGACGCATGTGGGCGATGAAACGGGCCCATCCATCTCCTCCAATCTACGACATATTGCTTCCTTTCTCGACCTCCATAGTGTATGGCCCCCCAGGAGCCTCAAATGTCACAGTGTCTCCTGTCAGCTTGTTGAATTTCAACCTCACATTGCATTGGACGATCTGTGTAAAAATAGCAAAATGACACAATGCAGTAATGTCAACACTAAAAATAAAATAGTTGTTACATTTCATCTAATTTCTTACCACTGCATGACGAAAACTCGGCTGGAAGTATATGCCGAACAGCTTGCCAGTTGCAAGGCTGCTGGCGCACCTTGACTTGCACAGTTGACATAGTGGTGGTGGTGGCGGTGCCATTTTCCTAAAGCAATATGAGCAAAGGATTAACGATCCACCTCATAGGAAAGAAAAACAGTAGCATGTGATTTTAACTAAATTGGCACCTACATTTTGCCAAAAAATAACTTATTACAAAAAAAAACATCTACATATCCATGTACAGAAAAAATAACAATAAAATGGTGCAAACTAAATCAACTAGCCTACTAAATCAACTAAATCAACTAGCCTACTAAATCAACTAAATCAACTAGCCTACTAAATCTACTAAATTAAAATGTTCTAAATCAACTAAATCAACTAGCCTACTAAATCAACTAAATCAAAATGTTGCATATGAACTAGCCTACTAAATCAAAATGTAGCAGGGAGGAGGGAGAAGGAGGGGCGACTCGAGGAGGGAGAAGAGAGTAGGACGGAGGAGGAAGGCGGAGCGAGGAGGGGCTGGCCGGCGGCGAGTCGAGGGAGGACGGAGGAGGAGGGCGGTGCCGAGTCTAGCGAGGAGGAGGAGTTGACGGTGGCACAGAGGGAAGAGGGGTAGGCGACGGTGGCTGGCCGGGGCGACGGCGGCCGGCAGGGGAGGACCAGCACGCGGGGGGAGGGGGGTTGAGGGGGAGTGAGTCTGAGTGTGAGTGTGGATCGCGGAGAGGAGCGTACGTGGGGGTGGAGATAGCTAGTTTTAGTAGTAGCGCTCTAAAGGCAAAGGCGCTACTGCTGAACTACCTATCAGTAGCGCGGTCCCAGTAAACGCGTTGCTGCTAGAACTAGCTTCGCGGCGGGGTCGGGGGAATTATAGCAGTAGCACGGCTTAGAGGAGGCGCGCTGCTGACATGTCTATTTCAGCAGCGCATATTGATGGAGCGCGCTATTGCTACATTGCAGCAGCGCCTTATTTTAGAACTCGCTGCTAGTAAGATCCCGTGTATAAGCTTTTCCCTAGTAGTGCTTCTCTGCCCCTTCTCCTCCCCATTGATCTGATTTTCCCCTGATTCCTCTATCCTCTTTTTTCTTTTTGTGATTTGACTAATCCGGCTGCTTTAGTGCTCCAGTTTTTATTTGCAAGTGGTAATCTTGCTGCAAGTTCCTTCATTTTTTTAGAAAAGGAGGATGACCCCCGGCCTCTGCATCTGTGAGATGCATGTGGCCACTTTATTGATTATTCTCGAGGACCTTACAAAGTGTTACAAACAATATGCCTGAATCCGCTGTCTAGGCAACATATGCCACTACTCCTATCCAAATGATGAAGGGGTGCTAGCTGGGCCACTACCCAGACCACTCACCTAAACCGAACATCAATAGCTGGAATCCCCAGCCTAGCCACATACCGGGTCTGGGGCATAAACCAGTCTGACGCACTCACAAGTGTCGTCGCCGCCATCTTCCACTGGTCTGTCTTCAAAGCAGATTGAAGTTCCAACCTTGGCAGGTTCCTCTGCCATCGACGCCACCATGACGCCAAATGACGACCACCACCTACGCTAGTCCATCTCCAAGCAGAAGGAGCGCTACCACAAGATGAAGATCGGCGGTAGAAAAGATGAAACGCTGCACACATTGCCGCCGCCAAACACCTCACACGCACCACAAAGCGCCCACCGTGCTTTCGGGAACCCCAGGCGACGCCTTCAAGAAGGAGCGCGATGAAGGTACGAAGCCGTCGCCCACAAGGGGAACTAGAGCTTTCGCCCAAATGAATAGCACAGTGAGAGACGGGATAGGACCTCGACAAGGCCTCCAAGAAGGGAACTGACGCGCAGAAAGGCGCTGCCATTGTCGTGGCCTCCACCGATGGCCAAGGGTTTCCCCCAATCCCGCCCCCGTCCCATCCACCCAGCCAAAGACCTAGCCAGGGGAGCGCACGCAGTCGGAGAAGGCCTTGGACTCCATCAAAGCAGGCATGCTGGATGACGGGGCACCCCGACCCACCGCAGTAGACGTCCACCGAGACCTCGCCATCCCGCATGGTGGAAGTCACGGACCACCAGCTCCCACGACCATTGTCCAACGAGAGGCAACGCCGTCCACACCGCTCGAGGCCGCCGCCCCGGCATCCACCCACCGCGCACATCCCGTCAAAACACAGAGAACGACCTACACGGCCGCCACCAAGGAGACCACACCGTGAACACCCAAGCCGGGCGACGAGGCAGGGCTGCGCCGGCCAGATCTGAGCAGATCCGGCGATTCCCAGCCCACCAGCCGCCAGAGAGGAGCCGACCCCGATCCAGGGCAGAGCCGGCCTGATCTGGCAGTCAGACCTTCCCAGGAGTCCCCCGCACCGGAACGAGAGGGGGGCAAGCCGACAGCTCAGGCGACCAACGGCCGCCACAAAGGGCTGGCGTCGGCGGCCACCAGGATCTAGAGAAGTGGGCGGCGGCGTCTGATGCGGGGTGGGGCAGTCACCAATGTCGAGGCGGGTGCACGGGGAATCCTCGCCGCCGCCTACCACCGCGAGGGTGGCTGCCGGCGGCGGCGGGGGAGGAGGAGGGAGGTGGGGGGAACCGGCGGCTTGCTAGGGCAAGTTCCTTTATGTGTGTCTTTCTCTCTAGGGAAGCTGCCTCGAGAGGAGGCAGAAGAGACCTTGGAAATCGAGCATCTTGGCAGAGCGATGCCCCCATCCCATTCCCCTTTCTTTCTCAGTGTGTTTCTCCATGGACAACAGCACCACAGACAGTTCCACCATTTAACCCTAGGTGAACTCTCATTTATGTCAGAAGCACACTCTTCCTTGATCTGATTTTCTTCAGGATGTGACTATTTATGTATTTTTTTCTTTATGCACTCCTTACCCTTGATTAAATTCAAAAGTTGTGACAGCAGTTAGCCAAATTAGTAAGTCAATTTGATTCACATGCTTTGGAAAAAAAACTGTGCACATGAATCGTATTATATTTTGGTTGTTCAATACCTGAAACACTTAGTGAATAGCATTAATAATCCCTTTATTGTAATGTGTAGCTTTGCGGATGAGAATCAAGGTATAGATCTGTACTATGCTATCTGGTTTTATGATTTTATTCTTGAAAATGGTGCAAAATAACGAGCACCAGTCATTATTTTGTCGCACTGAAGCTCTGGGTTTGGCTCATTGCTTGGGATATGAGTTTCTGACTATGTAGAAGAAATATAGAAGAGAATTAGGCTTGACTAGATATACATATTATATTCCCTGCATTGCCTTTCATTAAATAATTAATTATACAACATTGTGATGGGATCATGGGAATATTGAGTTCACCAAATCATGATTTACGGGGCTGAACTAATTTGAAATGATTAATTTTTGCGAAGGAATTTTCGTGATGATGTGTAGTCTCGCAATGTCTGATCTGATGTTCAACAATCCACTGCTTATTTCTTCATCATGGTGCTTCAGTTTCTTGGTAGCTAACGGTATCGGGTTTTTTTGCAGTGTATGGCTGTTGTTGCCAATGGTGAACTCATTATTCTAGGCAATCCATGTCTCCGGTGAGGAGATCTAGGATGTGGCAGTGTGAACTACACAAGGTAGGCGACCTTGACTAGCGTTGTGTTCTTGTGTGTTCATTTGGAATATATGATGATATGTTTTCCATCATGTCTCGCACTAATGAGCCACCAGCAAAATAAAAAATACCATATTGATGATGACGTGATCTTCCAGTATTCTTAACTAAGCCTAACCACACCTTTTGTTTATGTCATCGTACATGATGCTGATCTTCCAATAGTCTTAACTAAGCCTAAGCAGGGTGCAGTAGACTCAAGGCAGGGCAATTAGTTGATTGACCTGTATATTTTTCCACTGAGAAACACCCAGAAAGGATGCTGGTGCAGTACTGTCAAGGATTTCCAGCCGCAGAATGTCAGATCTTGGTTCATCCAACTTCATGAAACTGATATGGTTCGCTGATGATGGGATGATCGATAGTGATCAGCAAGCGAATCCTGGTAATCATCGGCGCTTCTCTCCCATAGACCATCCTGATTGTTTGAATAAAGTAAGGCTTTCATGTCTTCTTTTACCTGTTTGATATGTTCTTGCACTAATTTTGATTAGTGTGCTATTAGATTTCTACAACTGGAACAAAGTGTATGTGCGCTACTGTGACATGGCTTTGTTTTCTGGGGATGAGGAAGGTCAAGCACAGGTGATTATTTTGAATCCAGGGACATTGTCCTTATTTTTGTTGATATAATGTTCTTTTAGTAATGATGTAGGATGGAAGTACACATTACTTCATAGGGTTGTGCATCTATGAAGTGGTTATTGATAAGCTCATGGAAAAGGGACTTGCCAATTCTACACAAGTCATGCCAAATTTATTGAGTTCAGATTGTATTTCTACACATTTCAGACCCTCTTTACACTGTTCTAACTGGTGGTCTAGCAGTGATACTGCACTGCAATGATTTTAGTGCAAGATTTTCTTAGGATGTTTCAACTAAATGCCTTGCTGATGCGGGATTTTTTCTTGACGTGTAAGAATCTTGAAAGTAGATGTAATCCACTAGCATGGTACGAGAACAAATGTAGTATCACTTTTTGTTTGGCAAAAAGGATATATCTCGAGAAAGGTCCTTTTGGTTTGTCCATGATGGTGTCGTTCAGCTCCAGATTAGTTCTTGGAATTGCTTCAAACTTTAAAAACCATTCCTTGTATTATAATCAAGTCTTCTGATCACCTTCTTATCCTTTGTGTATTTATGTAAGTCCTGATTACTATATCTAGCTTTGCGCATCAAACTCTGTTTTTTCATGTGTGGTTACTGGTTAGTCTGTGCCAACAATCACGAGAACAGTGCAAAATAAATCTGGATCATGTAATTTATGCCATTTTTTAGGTAGGGTGATTGGTACTAAAATTTGCATGAAATACAAGCTCCCTCCTTTTTTAAAATACCCACCAGAATATCAATGAACAAAATAAATAGATTCGATTATGTTTCACTTATGGGATAGATTGCTCCAGAAAGGGTTGTTCATTTTTAGGCTGAGAAGGGATGTATTGGTCAATGTGCATTGTTTATATGACATCCTCATCAGAATATTGACAATTCTTTTAAGTTGAGGTGGGTTGTATTAGTGAGTGTGTTAGATGATCACACCTTGGTGTTATTTCCTACTACATCTATGAACAGAAAACAATTGACTTCAAGTTAGTACAAACACTCGTTTGTTAGTAGTATGCTTTATGTTTTTACAGGAAGCATTGTGTGGAATTGAGCGCCATCATCTAGGCTAGTTGTTAATTTGGAAGTTAGGATATTCGCTTCCAGCCAAGCTCACCCTACCCGGTGGGGCGCATAGCGATGGTGCCTCCCTGCCCATCGCCCGTGCCATGTTTCATCCTTGTTGGTCATGACCGCGGCGAAGTAGACCGCCAGTGGCAATGATGATCTAAGCCAACCAGGCAATATGATTTTATCCTAAATATACATGAGCTCAATCCTTAGTTAAGCATTGCCATCCTAAGTTGTTTGCTTTGAAATTGTTTGACTTGATCTCATCTGATATTGCTTCCACTGATGAATTGACGAGATGTGAAATGTTGTTCGGCTTGTAATCTATACATATACATTCTGTTGTGCCTAGCAGTTAAATTAGAAGACATCTATGTGATTTGGTCCTTGCATCTTGTTATTAGTTATATATTCCTCCTTTACTACGGCAGTAGTATATGCATTCCCTAATCCCCCCCTTCGTTGTTTTGACAAAAATTCTATATTAAGCTGTAGTGTAGTTGTTGGTAATTATATTATTAATACTTAAGCACCTGATGGGCATATGCTCTTGCATAGAAGGTACAATAATGTAGGGAGTCAACATTCCTCTTGTGTGAGGATCTCCTAAAGTGAAGATGACACCTTCTTTCAATTAGAGCAGTAATACATTCATGACGTCTCGTGATGACTCCTATGGCATTATAACTTTGTTTTCTTATTAATCTTCTTGATCGGGGGTGCATATTGTAGCTTAATCAACAACACTACCTATTTGTTTCTCCGTACATCTGAAATATTGTTAGATCAACATTTAGGAAAATTTGGGCATATTTCGACCATCTGATACCCGTATATGACTATATGGCAGCAGTGTAGTATGTATGTTCAGTTTGGTCGAGGGCCATTTATTCTTAGCAGTTAATAACACTTAATTGGCACAGTTGTATGTTTTATGTTTTTACAGGAAGAATTGTGTGGAATTGAATGCCATTATGTAGGCTAGCTGTTAACTTTGGATGGAATAATTATTATACAAGTGGTTAGCTTGCAGAATTAACATATGACTAGGAGCTAGGCTGAAGTTGGATCGCCTCTTCTTGGAAACTAATCAGCTATGCCATATCCAAGATTTGGAGATTAAACAAGGAGCTCGGCTAAGGTTTCACATGGATCTCCGTTAGCTTTGCCTTACCTGTGAGGATATGTTCTCTACTTTCTAAAACTACCTTCTTTTAGTTTGGAACAACTCACTATTTATGTCTGATCAATCATCAATGTCACAACCATGTTGCCTCTGTGTTAATATGAAGGTATCAGTGTCATTTTCCATGTTTGCTGGTCCAATCTCAGTTTCTAAGCAGCTCTGTTATATGCATGTGTAGTGCTCGGCACAGACTGCAGTTTGACTGCCATAGATGCAAACAAGAACGGCAGCATAATTGGCAACACACTGTTACTTGTTTATATCAGCATAAACACGCTAAGTCTTCTGTATTATATTCATTTGTTGGATTTCAGTTCCTGTAACTTACTTTCTCTCACATGTACTCCCAATAGAATACGATATATCTAAACACGTCCGTACCAAATTAGATGACTGGACGGCAGCCTACTTGTGACGCGCACAAGAACGCCTCAGGGGGCGCGCCATGGGCGCGCCACAACCGCTAGTTACAAGCATATATTCCTCCCTCATAATAATTTTCAGTAGCATCATGAATGAATTCAACAATATAACCAGCACCTAAAGCATTCTTTTCATGATCTACAAGCATAGAAATTTTATTACTCTCCACACAAGCAAAATTCTTCTCATGAATAATAGTGGGAGAAAACTCAACATAATAATTATCATGTGAGGCATAATCCAATTGAAAACTAAAATCATGATGACAAGTTTCATGGATATCATTATTCTTTATAGCATAGAAGTCATCACAATAATCATCATAGTTAGCAACTTTTTTCTCATAATCAATTGGAACTTCTTCCGAAATAGTGGATTCATCACAAAATAAAGTCACGACCTCTCCAAGTCCACTTTCATCAATATAATCATCATAAATAGGAGGCATGCTTTCATCATAATAAATTTGCTCATCAAAACTTGGGGGAAAAAATATCATCTTCATCAAACATAGCTTCCCCAAGCTTGTGGCTTTGCATATCATTAGCATCATTGATATTCAAGGAATTCATACTAACAACATTGCAATAATGCTCATCATTCAAATATTTAGTGCCAAACATTCTAATGCATTCTTCTTCTAACACTTTGGCACAATTTTCTTTTCCATCATACTCACGGAAGATATTAAAAAGATGAAGCATATGAGGCAAACTTAATTCCATTTTTTTGTAATTTTCTTTTATAAACTAAACTACTCATAAAACAAGAAACTAAAAGACTCGATTCCAAAGAGCTTCATAAACTAAAATAGTAATTTTCTTCTATAAACTAAACTAGTGATAAAACAAGAAACTAAACAAGAAACTGAACTAGTGATAAAACGGCGCCAGAAAAGAGCTTGATGTCTACTACACAACCTTCTTCTTGTAGACGTTGTTGGGCCTCCAAGTGCAGAGGTTTGTAAGACAGTAGCAAATTTCCCTCAAGTGGATGACCTAAGGTTTATCAATCTGTGGGAGGCGTAGGATGAAGATGTTCTCTCTCAAGCAACCCTGCAACCAAATAACAAAGAGTCTCTTGTGTCCCCAACACACCCAATACAATGCTAAATTGTATAGGTGCACTAGTTCGGCGAAGAGATGGTGATACAAGTGCAATATGGATAGTAGATAAAGGTTTTTCTAATCTGAAATTATAAAAATAGCAAGGTAACTAATGATAAAAGTGAGCATAAACGGTATTGCAATGATAGGAAACAAGGCCTAGGGTTCATACTTTCACTAGTGCAAGTCCTCTCAACAATAATAACATAATTGGATCACATAACTATCCCTCAACATGCAACAAAGAGTCACTCCAAAGTCACTAATAGCGGAGAGCAAACGAAGAGATTATGGTAGGGTACTAAACCACCTCAAAGTTATTCTTTCCAATCAATCCGTTAGGCTATTCCAATAGGTGTAAACAGCCCTAGTGTTCGTACTAGCATAACACCTTAAGACACAAATCAACCAAAACCCTAATGTCACCTAGATACTCCAATGTCACCTCAAGTATCCGTCGGTATGATTATACGATATGCATCACACAATCTCAGATTCATCTATTCAACCAACACATAGAACCTCAAAGAGTGCCCCAAAGTTTCTATCGGAGAATCACGACGAAAACGTGTGCCAACCCCTATGCATAGGTTCATGGGCGGAACCCGCAAGTTGATCACCAAAACATACATCAAGTGAATCACATGGTGTCCCATTGTCACCACAGATACGCACGACAAGACATACATCAAGTGTTCTCAAATCTTTAAATACTCAATCTGATAAGATAACTTCAAAGGAGAAACTCAATCCATTACAAGAGAGTACAGGGGGGGGACATCATAAGATCCAACTATAATAGCAAAGCTTGTGATACATCAAGATCGTATCACCTCAAGAACACGAGAGAGAGAGAGATCAAACACATAGCTACTAGTACATACCCTCAGCCCCGAGGGAGAACTACTCCCTCCTCGTCATGGAGAGCACCGGGATGATGAAGATGGCCACCGGAGAGGGATTCCCCCTCCGGCAGGGTGCCGGAATGGGTCTAGATTGGCTTTCGGTGGCTACGGAGGCTTCTGGCGGCGGAACTCCCGATCTATTGTGCTCCCGGATGTTTTTAGGGTATATGGAGATATATAGGAGGAAGAAGTATGTCAGGGGGGCCACGAGGGGCCCACGAGGGTGGAGGGCACGCCCTAGGGGGGTGGGCGTGCCCCCTACCTCGTGGCTCCCTCGTTTCTTTCCTGACGTGCACTCCAAGTCCATCAAGTTGCTTTCCTTCCAAAAATGAGTTCCGTGAAGTTTCAGGTCAATTGGACTCTGTTTGATTTTCCTTTTCTACGATACTCTAAAACAAGGAAAAAACAGAAATTGGCACTGGGCTCTGGGTTAATAGGTTAGTCCCAAAAATGATATAAAAGTGTATAATAAATCCCGTAAACATCCAAAACAGAAGATAATATAGCATGGAGCAATCAAAAATTATAGATACGTTGGAGACGTATCAAGTGCTAAGTACTGCAGCTTATACATCGTAATCTACTAAACTTGCAGCACATTCTACAAAAAGGAGTTACTGTTGCAAAATCGAAGAAACATTGACAAACTGGTTATGGCAGTATTTGTGAAATGGTTCAAGAGCCATGTAAGCTTTTGAATTGCACTGTCAGTTTTTTAATATATTGAGTACATAAGATGATCAACTTGTCTATTTTCTAACCATAGGTTAAGAAGATGCGGGAGGATGGGCGGGCAGTTGATGATGCCCTTTACTCACTAGCAATGGGTCCTGATACTCGGGTAAGACATTATGAATCTTGCGTTGTTGGAGATGTGCGCTACAACACCCTTGCACGAGACGAAGGCAGGAAGACACAAAATAGTGCCATCATGAGCACGGATACGTATGACAAAGAGACAACTGAAATGTATGCTAACATAACAGACATTATTCAGTTGCAGTATATCTCCAGTTTCGAGGAGCATCTGTGTGTGGTTCTTTTGTGCTGTCGTTGGTATAACCTATTTTCCAGGATCGTAAAACCCAGAGCTGATGATTGTTTCAAATCCATCAATGTCAAGGCGGCGTACTAGACTAATGAGCCTTTTATTTTGGAAAATCAAGCAACACAGATATTTTTCTTGGAAGACACATTTTCACGTAGCGATGACTGGAGAGTAGTGCAAAGGTTTGAGCAGAGGAATTCGTTTAATGAAGTTGCACAACAAGATGATGCTTACACTGCTCCTGATGTACAAGATAACACAGATGTTCCTAATATCTTTGAGAACCATCATGTCAATGACACTGGCGAAAAGATTGCTTGTCGTGCTGTGGACATACAAGAGTTGATCAAGAAGAAGCCAACGTTCGACGATGTTGAGGACGAAGAAGAAGATGACACCATGGGGAATTACGATTCAGACTGATACACATGGCGAAGATGTTGATGCTGCTGCTGTGGATGACGATTACATTGCTTTTGTCGTATTTGCCTATCAGAAGATGTTTTTTATCTACTATGTGAAATTGTGTTTGCTATGACAACTGAAACCTGATGAACATGTTGTTTAGTATTTTCCCGTGAGAACATCACTTGTTATGTATGCTGATTTGTGTTTGGTGATTGTATGACGACTAAAACATGATGACATTGTTGTTTAGTTGTACTCATATTTGGCTGTGAAACTTAAATTTGATGACATAGTTTGCTATTGGACTGCAATTTGCTCGACGTCTTCGAATGAGAAGAAAGCTGACCCGATAAGTCCTCTGCTAATTTATTTATTTATTACCAAAATTTCATCTGCTATTTATTTATTTATGAGCAAAAGGGGCTACCCCCTAATTTCCGTTAATAGAAATCATTAGATGTTCACAACACTACGCCCAGCCTGTTACACAGGTTTCATTCATTACTAGTTTCAGCAAAGCGCTCATGTCATAGCCACTGAATACATCACGAGTGCTACATACACTGCAAATAAAGAGACAATCATCCTATAGAGCACATCGATTTTGCCCATTATCTTCACAAGCTCTTTCATATCCTCATTGCTTTCAAGGCCGTTCAGCAGCTGTTGCTTGGCCATGATCAGAGGAACTGCATCTTTAACCTTCTACTCTGCATCTTCCTCTTTTGACGTTCCTTCAGTTACTTGTCCAACACCCCAACCTGCTGGTATTGGGATTCCTCGGGTAACCAAAGAATCAGTGTAGTTGCACTCCCCCACATCAGCAACTTCCCAGAAATACAAATCACACGAATCTTCCCTTTTCTGCACGAATCAAATTGGAAGATCATCAACCAAAATATTGAAAAAAATCAGCAATTGAAAGCAGCAGAACAACACTTAAACATATTATTACCCCATGATTCGGGCATTTGTAGAAGACTCAGCCAGGGGTGAGGATTGTGGTTGGGACACGACGGATGACTCTGCATGATTTGCAGCAGTGGCACCACACCAACGGCAGCGGGTTGCGATGAGCAACCCGCTGCGGTGCGCGTGCCGGTGGGGGTGTGATGAGACCCATAGGTGATGGTACAGGTGGCGACTTGGCGCATATTTGGTTGTTGCCTACTGAAGAGCAGGTGGACGAGCAGCCAGCAGACATGGTTGCTGCGGCCAGAGCTTTTGATGCTAGGTAGAGTAAGTAGAGAAGAGGAGAAGCGAACGTTGGATATGTCAATTTCATTACTTGCAGAGTAGCATAGCACCATATATAGTCATAGTCTAGGTTTGTATTCGAACCAGCTACAGGAGCACGTCTCTTTTTTCTAAAACTGAGCAACATCTCTTTACTGGTATACTAGCTTTTCTGTACACCTTCTCAAGTCTTTGATCACTCCACCTGACATCTGGAACCCACCGGAAGGGCCTCTGTATTTCGCTAAAAAAACGTGCCCCCCGCCTACAGGTCGGACCCACCAGCTATCTTCACAGGCAAGGAAGTGCCTCCTTATTACGCACAAAAAAAATGAATACTCCCCCTGCCAGCTTGAACCCAGCATCGTGGGAGGCTGACTTGTGGGCCTACCAAGTTGACAGGGATGGAGGGCTTTGTCAACTTAGTCAATATGAACGATTCTAGCTCCAGTTACCGTACGATGTTCATCCAATGGCAGTAGTGCTTCTTCAACCTCTGGTATTCTTGCTCCAGCCGCCCAAGCCAGCGCCGGTTGTGCCACGTGGTCCTGCCTCCCATGGCCGGCTGTGATGCTGCAGAGGCCTCACCGCCCCTACTACTCCCACCGCTGGCCAGGCCATCCCTCCACTCACCCACACCCATTGTTATTCTACGGCAACGGCAGCCTCACACCGCAGCCGAACCAGTGAACCCTCATACTCCTCTCCGCGTGGGCATCCACTGCCGCATCTTCCCCGGCTCCGCGTCGTCCCCTTCCTAGGCCTCACCGTCGTCCACCGCCTTGGTGCTCTCGGCACGGCATGGTCAATGTGGTCAACGACCGTCTTCCATCGGAAGAGTACTATACGTGGAGAGGCTGACAGCTGGGTCCACGGCCGCAGCTGGGTCCACGGACACAGCCCAGTTTTTTTGTGATTTGCCAAGTAAGTCGCTTTGTCAGGCCTGTTGGGCTGCAAATCTTTCAAGACGAGGAGAGCTTCATTCGTCTGGCCGAGATAATGTCCTATCAGTAATGAGAAATGGGCTGTACATTTTTATAACACATCAAACCGGCAATTAGTTTCAAATTTCTTTTTTTTCATTTTGAGATTTTAAATTGCATTCATTTTTATGCGTGGACAATTTGTTGGATTTTATATTGATATACATTTATTTTTAAAATCAGTTTGAATGTGACTCGAAATTTCGGGATTAAAAACAGTTCGGACCGCATCGAAATATGCAAAATTTTGTATAATTTTTTAACCATGGCCATAATATGGGTTGTAATGCTAACAGAAAGAATATGGGCTCAAAAAAACCTTAAGAATTAGCAAATGGGCTGTAAATTATTAGAAATAATAGCAGATGGGTTGTATGATGTTTTCCACAGATTTGAGGCTTTCCTAAAAAAGGTTGACGCACAAGCAGTGACTGTTGGATGTCCATCCAACGGCCGTCGTGCTTCTTCAATTTCTTCTCTTCCTGCTCCAGCCGCTCAAACAAGCGCCGGGGGGACTGCCTACTCTCTCCTCCCCGCGGCCGGCTGTGCTTCCGCGCAGGCTTCACCGCCCCGCCGTACTCCCATGGCTGGCCTAGCCATCCCTCTACTCACCCACACCTGCTGTTATTCTCCGGCGACGGCAGACGAACCTGTAAACCCTCATACAATCATACTCCCCTCCGCATGGGAAACAACTGCCGAGTCTTCCCTACCTCCATGTCGTTCCCTTCCTAGGCCTCACTGTCGTCCACCGCCCTGGTACTCTCGGCGCGGCCTGGTCAACGTGGTTAACGACCGACATGTATCTGAAGTGGACTGTACGTGGAGAGGCTGACAGCTGGGTCCACGGCTGCACGCAAGGAAATGCCTCCTTATTACGCACAAAATAATGATTCCTCCACCTGTCATCTAGGACCCACCGAAAGGGCCTCTGTATTTCGCCAAAAAAACGTTACCTCCACTGACAGCTTGGACCCACCAGCTATATCTTCGCACACAGGAAAGTGCCTCCTTATTACGCACAAAAAAATGAATACTCCCCCTGCTAGCTGGGACCCAGTATAGTGGCAGCCTGACTTGTGGGCCTACTAAGTTGACGGGGACAGAGGGATTTGTCAACTTAGTCAATATGCATGATTCTAGCTCCAGTGACCATACGATGTCCATCCAACGGCCGTAGTGCTTTTTCAATCTCTGGTCTTCTTGCTCCAGCCTCCCAAACCAGCGTCGGTCGTGCCTCGTGCTCCTGCCTCCCGTGGCCGGTTGCGATTCGGCGGAGGCCTCACTGCCCCCTACTACTCCCACCACTGGCCAGGCCATCCCTCTACTCGCCCACACCCCCTGTTATTCTGCGGCGACGGCAGCCTCACACCACAGTGAACCAGTGAACCCTCGTACTCCTCTCTGCGTGGGCATCCACTGTCGCGTTTTCTCCGGCTCCACGTCGCCCCCTTCCTAGGCCTCGCCGTCGTCCACCGCCCTGGTGCTCTCGGCGCGGCGTGGTCAATGTGATCAAGGAACGACTTCCATCGGAAGAGTACTGTACGTGGAGAGGCTGGCAGCTGGGTCCACGGCAGCCGCAAGGAAGTGCCTCCTTATTACGTAGAAAATAATTATTCCTCCACCTAACAGCAGGGACCCACTGGATGGGCCACCATATTTGGCAACAAAATGTTTCCCCCTTGACTGCTGGGACCCACCGGACGGGCCAACGTATTTCACGAAAAAACGTTCCCCCCGCTGTCAGCTCGGATCCACCGGAGGTGCCTCCTTATGATGCACAAAAAAATGAATACTCCCCCTGCTAGTTGGGACCCACCTTGGTGGGAGGCTGACTTGTGGGCCTACTAAGTTGACTGGGATGGAGTGCTTTGTCAACTTAGTCAATATGAACGATTCTAGCTCCAGTGACCATACGATGTCCATCCAATGGCCGTAGTGCTTCTTCAACCTCTGGTCTTCTTGCTCCAGCCGCCCAAAGCAGCGCCGGTCGTGCCGCATGCTCCTGCCTCCCGTGGCCGGCTGTGCTGCCGCAGAGGCCTCACCGCCCCCTACTGTCCCGACCAGTGGCCAGGCCCTGCGGCGACGGCATCCTCACACCGCAGCCGAACCAGTGAACCCTCGTACTCCTCTCTGCGCGGGCTTCCACTTCCACGTCTTCCCCGGCTCTGCGTCGTCCCCTTCCAAGGCCTCGCCGTCGTCCACCGCCCTATTGCTCTCGGCGCGGCGTGGTCAATGTGGTCAAGGAACGACTTCCATCAGAATGGTACTGTACATGGAGAGGCTGACAACTGGGTCCACTGCGGCCACAAGGAAGTGCCTCCTTATTACGCGCAAAATAATTATTCCTCCACCTGACAGCAGGGACCCACCGGATGGGCAACTGTATTTCGCAAAAAACATTTCCCCTGACTGCTGGGACCTACCAGCTACATCTTCGCACGCAAGGAAGTGCGTCCGGGCAAAAAAAACGATTCACCCCCTTGACTGCTGGGACCCACCAGCTACATCTTCGCAGGCAAGGAAGTGCTTGATAGTCGGGACCCACCTGGTCGAAGCGTACGTAGCGTTGTCATTCTGGTCGCGAACGTGTACGTACATACTGGTCGATGTAGAGGCGTGCATGTGTTGTAGTAGAGGCGCGCACGTAGCATGTACACATACGTACACCGGCCAGTGTGCAAGAAAGAAAATACGGCCACGTACGTACATATGGGCAGGGTCTCGAACGCCTACTCGCGCATACGTACGGCCAGGGCTCATGTACATGGCTGGGTCGGAACGGAGAAACATCGTCGTCGTCGTGTTCATGGGGAGCCCACCGACTGGGTCGGAACGGAGTGTGTCCTCATGTTCATCGAGAGGGCTTGGACGGAACAGTCGATGGAAACGAGGCGTGGCGTACCGCAGAATAGAGGAAACGGCCTTGTGTTTGACCGGCCATGTTCGAAACGGGATCCTATTCATCGGGAGGGGTCTGGCATACCGCAAAACGGAGGAAGCGGACCTCCTACGGTCGAAACGGGGGTCCTGTTGATCGGGAGGGGTGTGGCGTACCGCAAAATGGACGAAACGGACTTGTGTTGGAGCGCTACGGTCGAAACGGGGCTCCTGCTCATCAGGAGGGGTGTTGCGTACCACAAAACGGGACTCCATGGGATACTGTTCATCTCCACCGTTGACCCCCACCAGCCTCCACGGGCTACTGTTCATCCACGGGCTCCTATTCATCCAGCCTCCACCGCGTGCTACTCCACCGGCTACTGTTCAACCATCCCTCTCCACGGGCTCCTGTTCAACCACCCCTCCACGGGCTACTGTTCCTCCTGCCCTCCACCATCTACTGTTCATCCTGCCCTCCACGGGGTGGTCCTGTTCATCCAGTCCCAACCGGCTCGATCGATCGGGGTCCTGTTCATCCAGAGGCATCACCACGGGGTCCTGTTCATCCACCCCCACCGGGAACTGTTCATCCACCCCCCCCAGCAACGCTCATTGTTCATCCAGAGGCAGCATCGATTGGCTTCAATTAGCAGCAGTAGCGACAGAATCGCTCGATCGAGTTCAGTTAACAGCCATCGATCGATCGCTCAGGTTCAGTAATGCGTAGCCTGCAGTGCAATCGCTCGGGTTCAGTTAGAGCCCAACGCCTCGCTCGGGTTCAATTAGAGCCCAACGCCTTGCACCCACGCGCGTTTGTGTACGAGAGAAATGCGCATCGCTCGGCCCCAACCACCCACCATAACCGGGAACACCCCGATATTTTCCTCGCCCTCGCTTCTACCATGGTTTTTTCCGTCATGGACGGCCCAAAGAATGTCATGCAGCTGCGTCTCCGGCCCGCCCAGGACGAAAAGCCCATTTTCTGTCATGATTTTTTGGTATAGAAGTAGGAGCCCACCACATCTATGATGATACCGGGTTTTGTCACAATTATCGTCATAGAAGTGTCATAAGTATGACAGAAAAAAATTCGTTCGGCCCAAAATGTCATGGATGTGTCTTTTTTTTGTAGTGATTATTGGACGTAAAGGAGGTATAATGTTGCTAATATGGAGCAATTGTAACTCCATGATGACTCTAAGAAATTGTAGGGGAACGTAGCAATAATTCAAAAATTTCCTACGTGTCACCCAGATCAATCTAGGAGATACTAGCAACGAGAGAGAGGGAGTGCATCTTCATACCCTTGAAGATCGCTAAGCGGAAGCATTACAAGAATGCGGTTGGTGGAGTCGTACACGCAGCGATTCAGATCGCGGTCGATTCCGAGCTAAGCGCCGAACAACGGCGCCTCCGCGTTCTACACATGTACAGGATAGTGGCGTCTCCCGCGCCTTGATCCAGCAAGGAGAGAGAGAGAGGTTGGGGAAGACTCCTCAAACAGTAGCATGACGGCGTGGTGATGGTGGAGGAGCATGGCACACCAGCAGGGCTTCGCCAAGCACTACCAGAGACGAGGAGGGAGAGGGGTAGGGCTGCACTAGGAGGGAGAGAGACTCGTGTGTTGGGCAGCCCCTAAACCCCCACTATTTATAGGAGGAGGGGAGGAGGGTGCACCCCCTCTAGGGTTCCCACACCTAGGGGGCGGCAGCCCTAGATGGGATGGAGGGGGCGGCCAAGAGGGGGAGAGGGGGGCGCGCCCTAGGGTGGGCCTTAGGCCCATCTGCGCCCAGGGTTTCCCCCCTTCTCCTCCTAGCTGCGCCTTGGGCCTGGTGGGAGGCGTACCATCCCACTCAGGGGCTGGTCCCTTCCCACTCTTGGCCCATGCAAGCCTCCGGGGCTGGTGGCCCCTCCCGGTGGACACACAGAACCCTCCTGTGGTCCCGGTACATTACCGGTGACGCCCGAAACACTTCGGGTGGTCAAAACCTCACTTCCTCTATAGTATTCTTTACCTCCAGACCATTCCGGAACTCCTCGTGATGTCCGGGATCTCATCCGGGACTCCGTACAACATTCGGTAACCACGTACAAACTTTCCCTATAACCCTAGCGTCATCGGACCTTAAGTGTGTAGACACTACAGGTTCGGGGATCATGCAGACATGACCGAGACAACTCTCTGGCCAATAACCAACAGCGGGATCTGGATACCCATGTTGGCTCCCACAAGTTCCACGATGATCTCATCGGATGAACCATGATGTCGAGGATTCAAGCAATCCCGTATACAATTCCCTTTGTCAATCGGTACGTTACTTGCCCAAGATTCAATCATCGCTATCCCAATACCACGTTCAATCTCGTTACCAGCAAGTCACTTTACTCTTTCCGTAATGCATGATCCCGTGACCAACTACTTAGTCACAATGAGCTCATTATGATGATGCATTACCGAGTGGTCCCAGAGATACCTCTCCATCATACGGAGTGACAAATCCCAGTCTCGATTCGTGCCAACCCAACAGACACTTTCGGATATACCTGTAGTGCACCTTTATAGCCACCCAGTTACGTTGTGACGTTTGGTGCACCCAAAGCATTCCTACGGTATCCGGGAGTTGCACAATCTCATGGTCTAAGGAAATGATACTTGACATTAGAAAAGCTTTAGCAAACGAACTACACGATCTTGTGCTACGCTTAAGATTGGTTCTTGTCCATCACATCATTCTCCTAATGATGTGATCCCATTATCAATGATATCTAATGTCCATGGTCAGGAAACCATGACCATCTATTGATCAATGACCTAGTCAACTAGAGGCTTACTAGGGACATGTTGTGGTCTATGTATTCACACATGTATTACGGTTTCCGGTCAATACAATTATAGCATGAACAATAGACAATTATCATGAACAAGGAAATACAATAATAACCATTTTATTATTGCCTCTAGGGCATATTTCCAACAGTCTCCCACTTGCACTAGAGTCAATAATCTAGTTCACATCACTATGTGATTGTAATGAATCCAACACCCATGGGGTTTGTTCATATCTTGCTTGTGAGAGAAGTTTATTTGTCAATGGGTCTGAACCTTTCAGATCCATGTGTGCTTTGCAAATCTCTATGTCATCTTGTAGATGTAGCTACCACGTGCTACTTTGAGCTATTCCAAATAACTGCTCTACTATACGAATCCGGTTTACTACTCAGAGTCATCCGGATTAGTGTCAAAGTTTGCATCGACGTAACCCTTTACGGCAAACTCTTTTACCACCTCCATAATCGAGAAAATTCCTTAGTCTGCTAGTTACTAAGGATAAGTTCGACTGCTGTCATATGATCCATTCCTGGATCACTCTTGTACCCCTTGACTGACTCATGGCAAGGCACTCTTCAGGTGCGGTACACAGCATAGCATACTGTAGAGCCTACGTCTAAAGCATAGGGGACGACCTTCGTCCTTTCTCTCTCTTCTGCCGTGGTCAGGTCTTGAGTCTTACTCAATACTCACACCTTGTAACACAGCCAAGAACTCCTTCCTTGCTGATCTATTTTGAACTCCTTCAAAATCTTGTCATGGTATGTATTCATTTGAAAGTACTATTAAGCGTTTTTGATCTATCCTTATAGATCTTGATGGTCAATGTTCAAGTAGCTTAATCCAGGTTTTCCATTGAAAAACACTTTTCAAATAACCTTGCATGCTTTCCAGAAATTCTACATCATTTCTGATCAACAATATGTTAACAACATATAATCATCAAAAATTCTATAGTACTCCCACTCACTTCTTTGGAAATACAAGTTTCTCATAAACTTTGTATAAACCCAAAATCTTTGATCATCTCATCAAAGCGTACATTCCAATTCCGAGATGCTTACTCCAGTCCTTAGAAGGATTGCTGGAGCTTTGCATACTTGTTAGCATCTTTCAGGATTGACAAAACCTTCTAGTTGTATCACATACAACCTTTCCTCAAGAAAATCGTCGAGGAAACAATGTTTTGACATCCTATCTGCAAGATTTCATAAATAATGTAGTAACTGCTAACATAATTCCAACAGACTCTTAGCATCGCTACGAGTGAAAAAGTCTCATCGTAGTCAACTCCTTGAACTTGTCGGGAAACATCTTAATGACAGGTCGAGCTTTCTCAATGGTGACACTTACCATCATTGTCTGTCTTCCTTTTAAAATCCATCTGCACCCAACAGCCTTACGACCATCAAGTAGTTCTTTCAAAGTCTATACTTTGTTTTATACATGGATCCTCTCTCGGATTTTATGGCCTCGAGCCATTCGTCAGAATCCGGGCCCGCCATCGCTTCTCCATAGCTCGTAGGTTCATTGTTGTCTAGCAACATGACTTCCAAGACAGGATTACGTACCTCTCTGAAGTAGTACGCATCCTTGTCGACCTATGAGGTTTGGTAGTGACTTGATCTGAAGTTTCATGATCACTATCATAAGCTTCCACTTCAATTGGTGTAGGTGCCACAGGAACAACTTCCTGTGCCCTGCTACACACTAGTTGAAGTGACGGTTCAATAACCTCATCAAGTCTCCACCATCCTCCCACTCACTTCTTTCGAGAGAAACTTTTCCTCGAGAAAGGACTCGTTTCTAGAAACAATCACTTTTGCTTCCGGATCTGAAATAGGAGGTATACCCAACTATTTTTGGGTATTCTATGAAGATGCATTTATCCGCTTTGGGTTCGAGCTTATTAGCCTGAACCTTTTTCACATAAGCATCACAGCCCCAAACTTTTAAGAAATGACAGCTTAGGTTTCTCTAAACCATAGTTCATACGGTGTCGTCTCAACGGAATTTTGTGGTGCCCTATTTAAAGTGAATGTGGTTGTCTCTAATGCCTAACCCATAAACGATAGTGGTAATTCGATAAGAGACATCATGGTATGCACCATATCCAATAGGGTGCAGTTATGATGTTCGGACACACCATCACACTATGGTGGTCCAGGTGGTATTAGTTGTGAAACAATTTCCACAATGTCTTAATTGTGTGCCAAACTCGTAACTCAGATATTCATCTCTATGATCATATCATAGACATTTTATCATCTTGTCACGACGATCTTCAACTTCACTTTGAAATTACTTAAACCTTTCAATAATTCAGATTTGTGTTTCATCAAGTAAATATACTCAGCCTCTACTCAAATCATCTGTGAAGTAAGAACATCACGATATCCACTGCGTGCCTCAGCACTCATTGGACTGCACACATCAAAATGTATTACTTCCAGCAAGTTGCTTTCTTGTTCCATCTTACTGAAAACGAGGCCTTTCAGTCATCTTGCCCATGTGGTATGATTTGCATGTCTCAAGTAATTCAAAATCAAGTGAGTCCAAATGATCCATCTGCATGGAGTTTCTTCATGCATATCTACCAATAGACATGGTTCCCATGTCTCAATTTTTTTTCAAAAACGAGTGAGTCCAAAGATCCATCAACATGGAACTTCTTCATGCGTTTTATACCAACATGACTCAAATGGCAGTGCCACAAGTATGTGGTACTATCATTACTATCTTATATCTTTTGGCATGAACATGTGTATCACTACGATCGAGATTCGATAAACCATTCATTTTAGGTGCAAGACCATTGAAGGTATTATTCAAACAAACAGAGTAACCATTATTATCCTTAAATGAATAACTGTATGGTGATAAAAATAATCCAATCATGTCTATGCTCAACGCAAACACCAAATAACAATTATTCCGGTTTAACACCAATCCTCATGGTAGAGGGAGCGTGTGATGTTTGATCACATCAACCTTGGAAACACTTCCAACATATCGTCATCTCACCTTTAGCTAGGCTCTGTAGCCTTTTATTTCGAGTTACTAACACTTAGCAACCGAACTGGTATTTATTACCCTGGTGCTACTAGGAGTACTAGTAAAGTACACATTAATATAATGTATATCCAAAATACTTCTGTCGACCTTGCCAGCCTTCTCATCTACCAAGTATCTAGGGTAGTTCTGCTTCAGTGACTGTTCCCCTCATTATAGAAGCACTTAGTCTCGGGTTTGGTTCAACCTTGGGTTTCTTCACTAGAGCAACAACTGATTTGCCATCTCATGAAGTATCCCTTCTTTCCCTTGCCCTTCTTGAAACTAGTGGTTTAACCATCAACAATTGATGCTCCTACTTGATTTCTACTTTTGCGGTGTCAAACATCGTGAGTTGCTCAAGGATCATCATGTCTATCCCTGATATGTTATAGTTCATCACAAAGCTCCAATAGATTGGTGGCAGTGACTATGGAGAACCATCACTATCTCATCTGGAAGATTAACTCCCACTCGATTCAAGCGATTGTAGTACTCAGACAATCTGAGCACATGCTCAACGATTGAGCTTTTCTTCCTTAGTTTGCAGGCTTAAGAAACTTGTCAGAGGTCTCATACCTCTTGACATGGGCACTAGTCTGAAATTCCAATTTCAGTCTTTGGAACATCTCATATGTTCTGCGACGTTTCAAAAACGTCTTTGGTGCCACAATTCTAAATAGTTAGTATTATGCACTGAACTATCACGTAGTCATCAAAACATGTATGTCAGATGTTTCCCAACATCTACAGACGATGCTCGAGGTTCAACACACTGAGTGGTGCATTAAGGACATAACCCTTCTATGCAGCAATGAGGACAATCCTCAGTTCACGGACCCAGTCCGCATAATTGCTAGTGTCAACTAAATTTTCTCTAGGAACATATCTAAAACAGTAGAACCAAAGCATGAGCTACGACATAATTTGCAAAGACCTTTTGACTATATTCATGATAATTAAGTTCATCTAATCAAATTATTCAATGAACTCCCACTTAGATAGACATCCCTCTTGTCATCTAAGTGATACATGATCCGAGTCAACTAGGCCGTGTCCGATCATCACGTGAGACGAACTAGTCATCATCGGTGAACATCTTCATGTTGATCGTATCCACTATACGACTCATGTTCGACCTTTCGGTCTTCCGTGTTCCGAGGCCATGTCTATACATGTTAGGCTCGTCAAGTTAACCTAAGTGTATTGTGTGTGTAAGTCTGGCTTACACCCGTTGTATGCGAATGTTAGAACCTATCACACCCGATCATCACATGGTGCTTCAGAACAACGGACCTTAGCAACGGTGCACAGTTAGGGGGAACACAATTCTTGATATTTTAATGAGGGATCATCTTATTTATGCTACCGTCGTTCTAAGCAAATAAGATGTAAAAACATGACAAACATCACATGCAAATCATAAAGTGACATGATATGGCCAATATCATCTTGCGCCTTTGATCTCCATCTTCGAGGCGCGGCATGAATACCATCGTCACCGGCATGACACCATGATCTCCATCATGATGATCTCCATCATCGTGTCTGCATGAAGTTTCCTCATGAACTATTACTTCTACTACTATGGCTAATGATTAGCAATAAAGTAAAATAATTACATGGCATTTTCATTGACACGCAGGTCATAAATAAATTAAGACAACACCTATGGCTCCTGCCTGTTGTCATACTCATTGACATGCAAGTCGTGATTCCTATTACAAGAACATGATCAATCTCATACATCACATATATCATTCATCACATCCTTTTGGCCATATCACATCACAAAGAAAACCCTGCAAAAACAAGTTAGACGTCCTCTAATTGTTGTTGCACGTTTTACGTGGCTGCTATGGGTTTCTAGCAAGAACGTTTCTTACGTATGCAAAACCACAATGGTGATAGGCCAACTCCTATTTACCCTTCATAAGGACCCTTTTCATCGAATCCAATCCGACTAAAGTGGGAGAGACAGACACCCTCCAGCCACCTTATGCATCAAGTGCATGTCAGTCGGTGGAACCAGTCTCATGTAAGCGTACGTGTAAGGTCGGTCCGGGCCGCTTCATCCAACAATGCCGCCGGATCAAGATAAGACTAGTAACGGTAAGCAAATTGAACAAATCATCGCCCACAACTGCTTTGTGTTCTACTCGTGCATAGAATCTATGCATAGACCTGGCTCATGATACCACTGTAGGGGAACGTAGCAATAATTCAAAAATTTCCTACGTGTCACCCAGATCAATCTAGGAGATACTAGCAACGAGAGAGAGGGAGTGCATCTTCATACCCTTGAAGATCGCTAAGCGGAAGCGTTACAAGAACACGGTTGGTGGAGTCGTACACGCAGCGATTCAGATCATGGTCGATTCCGATCTAAGCGCTGAACAACGGCGCCTCCGCATTCAACACACGTACAGCCCGGTGACGTCTCCCGCGCCTTGATCCAGCAAGGAGAGAGGGAGAGGTTGGGGAAGACTCCGTCCAGCAGCAGCACGACGGCGTGGTGATGGTGGAGGAGCGTGGCATGCCAGCAGGGCTTCGCCAAGCACTGCAAGAGACGAGGAGGGA
This sequence comes from Triticum urartu, assembly GCF_056163025.1. NCBI lineage: Eukaryota > Viridiplantae > Streptophyta > Magnoliopsida > Poales > Poaceae > Triticum > Triticum urartu. The sequence goes on along the minus strand of NC_141875.1, from coordinate 203,426,562 downwards.
GAGGGGTAGGGCTGCGCCAAGAGGGAGAGAGACTCGTGTGTTGGGCAGCCCCAAAACCCCCACTATTTATAGGAGGAGGGGAGGAGGGTGCTGTGGCGACCCGACCCGAATGGATCAAGTCTACTGTGCTCGGGTGTCATCCCTGGATCAGTAATGCTGACACCACACAGTACATCGAAGGATTTATAGCAGAGTGGCAATCACACACTTATTACAACGTTGTCTCAAAGAGAACTTATTACAATAAATATGGCTTAAGGCCATCTAAAAACGATAACAGCGGAAGACTCGGAAGATAAATGGTCCATCAACTCCAACGGCATCACTGAGTATAGGGCCACGACCTAAAACACCTCAATCGTCATCTGAAAAGTCTGCAACATGAGAAGTTGCAGCCCGAAAACGGGTCAGCACATGGAATATGCTGCCAATGTAACACATAGAGAGTAATGGAATGAAACAGCTATACTATATGCATATATGGCTGGTGGAAAGCTCTATGGTTACAATTTTGCGTAAAGCCAGTTTTTCCCTACTGCAAAGGAATAATTTTATTAACTATCATGGTGGTTGTTAAACATTGAGAATGGTTGACAGCATTCTCCATCCCAATTAAAAATAATTAAAACCCAACAACATTAACTAGAAGTAACATGTTGAGATTCACACGATATTCAAGTACTAGATACTCAAGTTGTTCATAACCGAGGACACGGCTAATCATGATTAGTTTGTACACTCTGCAGAGGTTTGCGCACTTTTCCCCACATGACTCGATCGCCTCCGTTTGTTTTCTCGCACTACACGGTGTTCGAGAAACGGATGATCGAGACATAGTCTTTCAGAAGCGCTAGCACCTTACATGTGGGGTAGACCGTACCACCTACAACCCCTACATCTGCTAGTCCACCCCGTAAGAGTTCGCACAACTTAGTGAACTACGCCAGAGCCCATAGTAGCATGTGGCTGCACATGGAAGTTTCTAGAATGAAAGATCTTATGATCCCTTTGAGCCTGGGTGGCGGTCCAAAAAAACAGGCAAGTCCTGATAGACATCAGGTGCCTCAATCCACCCAGATGTATGTTTAAGTTGCCACCTTAGATAAACCATTAAATTATCAATCTCACATCTGTCATGGATATCACTCACCCAATCCACGTCTACTAGCATAGCATGGCATAATAAGCAAACGTAGAAGTAACTCCCAAAGGTTTCATAGTAATACAGGTAATAGGTACTACCTCATCTACTTCCCATCCCACAATTTAATTAGATCCTAATCATGCAATGTGAGAGGATTGATCTAATGCAATAAAACATGGGTTGTAGAAAAGGTCTGATCAAAGTGTTACTTGCCTTGCTGATGATCCGCGAGACCTAGGGTTTTGAAGTAACAGGCGGCGCAATCCGGGTGATCTATCGCAGACAAACAACAAGCACACAATAAGTACTCATATAATGCATAGGTAAAACTCGAACAAGAGAACGAACCAGATAGTTCAACTGAAGAACTCCGGTTGCAAAGAAAGAACGAACCGAACAAAGAAACGGAAAAACAAACGGCGGAAGAAAACAACTCGGTTCTAGCAAGTTGAAACTAGGTCAAATTTTACGAACGGACGGACAGAAAGAAAAGAAGAACGGTTGAACGAACGGACGTTCGTTAACCTAGAAGAATCCAGTGATCACGGTCATTAGGACGAACGGTCCGGCGAACGGTCCAAAGGCAACTAAATCGGAAAAGAAAACGAATCGGATCTAGGGTTTCGGAGAGGAAAACTGAAACGAAAAACCGATCTAGAAAACGAATCAGAAGAGAAGAAAAGAATCGGAACGATTAGAAGAAAACGATCCGAGGAAAAGAGACGCGGGGCAACCTCCGGCGAGGTCTCCGGCGAGGGGCTCCGGCGGCGTGGCGTAGGGCGGCGGCGGCGTGGGCAAGGTGCGGCGGCGGTGGTGACACAGGGCGGCGGCGGCGCGGGTGTGGGGTGCGGTGGAGGGCTTGGGGCTTGGGGGCTTGATTTGATCTATTAGAGGGGGGGTGTTGGGGTATTTATATTGGGGAGGGGAGGGATTACTTGGGGTAGGGGACAAGAAATAGAGTAGGAATAGGAAAACGAAACAAAGGAAAGGGGAGGGGCTAACCCTAGCCGGACTCGGCTAGAGCAAGAGGCGGCGGCGGCTGGCGCCTGCCTTGCCTGGCGCATGGCGCAGGGAGGCTGGGGTGGTGGCCGGCTGGCTGGGCCTTTGGCCCGGCTGGCCTGGCGGGAGGCTCCTTTTTTTAACTGGTTTTCGCGCGCAGAAAACAAAAGAAAAGGAAACTAAACGAACTCTGAAAAACCTAAAGTAAATTTTCCCCGACTCCTAAAAATGAGTCGAACAAAATGAACTTTTCTCCGGGCCTAAAATGCAAGTTTTGAAAACACGCATTTTTCCCTATCCAAATAAAACAAACAAAACTCCGGCGAAACCAAAATTTGATCTATTTATTAAATCTTCATTTTTCCTCAATTTGGGAAAGTCATATTATTCCCTCTCTTATATTTTTGATATTGGAAAAATTATTGAAGATCAAATAAATAAATCAAATGATCCTCTTTTCAAAATTTGAGAAACTCTCAAATATGAAAATAATGAAATCTCCAACTCTCTCCAAAGGTCCTTGAGTTGCGTGAAATTTGTAGGATCAACCAAAATGCAAGAAATATGATATGCATGATGATCTAGTGTATAACATTCCAAATTGAAAATTTGGGATGTTACAAACCTACCCCCCTTAAGGTGAATCTCGCCCTCGAGATTCGGGTTGGCTAGAAAATAGGTGAGGGTGGTCCTTGAGCAAATCTTCTTCTCTCTCCCAGGTGGCTTCATCCTCTGAATGGTGGTTCCACTGAACTTTGCAAAACTTGATAACCTTGCTGCGAGTAACTCTGCTGGCAAACTCGAGAATCTTGACTGGCTTCTCCTCATATGTTAAGTCGTCCTTCAACTGAATCGCTTTGAGTGGCACGGTATCCCTTAGCGGTACCTCCGCCATCTCGGCATGACATTTCTTCAGCTGGGAAACAGGGAATACATCATGAACTCCTGACAGTCCCTCTGGTAATTCCAACTTATAAGCGACTTCTCCCATATGTTGCAAGATCTTATACGGTCCAACGAAATGCGGTGCTAATTTTCCCTTAACTCCAAAGCGCTTAACTCCTCGAAGTGGGGATACTCGAAGATAAACGCTGTCTCCGGTTTCGTAAACTGTCTCCTTGCGTTTAGAATCTGCGTAGCTCTTCTGCCTGGACTGGGCTACCTTGAGCCTATCGCGAATCAACTTTACTTTCCGTTCAGACTCCTTAATCAAATCTGGTCCAAAGAATTGACGGTCTCCAACTTCGTCCCATGACAACGGTGTCCTGCACCTTCTTCCGTATAAAGCTTCGAAAGGTGCCATCTTCAAACTGGTTTTGTAACTGTTGTTATAAGAAAACTCCGCATACGGCAAGTTATCGTCCCAACTAGATCCATAATCTAGTGCACAAGCTCTCAGCATATCTTCCAAAATCTGATTGACTCTCTCGGTCTGTCCATCTTTCTGCGGGTGAAAAGCTGTGCTGAACTCTAGTCTGGTTCCTAAAGTTTCCTGCAACTGATTCCAAAACTTTGAGGTAAATTGGGTTCCTCTATCTGATACGATACTCCCCGGAACTCCATGCAAACAAATGATCCTAGTCATGTATATCTTCGCCAACTTAGCACTGGTGTAAGTGCTCTTAACTGGAATAAAATGTGCTACCTTCGTCAAACGATCAACTACTACCCATATCGAATCATAGCCTGATTTTGTCCTGGGTAGTCCTGTGATAAAATCCATGCATATCTTATCCCACTTCCATTCGGGTATCGGCAATGGTTGTAACAATCCTGCTGGCTTTTGATGCTCTGCCTTTACTCTCTGACATACGTCACAAACTGCTACATATGCTACAATATCCTTCTTCATTCCGGTCCACCAGAATGTTTCCTTCAAATCCAAATACATCTTGGTATTCCCTGGGTGAATCGAATACGGTGAATCATGTGCCTCTTGAAAAATCAACTTCCCGATCTCCGGGTCATTGGGCACATAAACACGGTCTTCAAACCATAAGGTATCGTGCTCATCCTCACGAAATCCCTTTGCTTTTCCTTCGCTCAATTTCTCTTTTATAGCAGCAATCTCCTTGTCAGATTTCTGAGCTTCTCTGATCTTATCCATCAATGTTGACTGAATCTCCATTGCTGCTACATAGCTTCTCGGAACTATTTCCAAACATAGCGCACGAAGGTTTTCTGCTAACTCCTTAGGTATTTTCCCCGTTATTAGAGTATTGACATGCCTCTTACGGCTCAATGCGTCAGCTACTACATTAGCTTTTCCGGGATGGTAATGTAATCTCATATCATAATCCTTGATGAGCTCCAACCATCTCCTCTGTCTGAGGTTCAACTCCTTCTGCGTGAAAATGTACTTCAAACTCTTGTGATCCGTGTACACCTCACAATGATTTCCAATGAGGAAATGTCTCCACGTTTTCAATGCATGCACTACGGCTGCTAACTCCAACTCATGCATGGCATAATTCAACTCATGAGGCTTCAGTTGCCGTGAAGCATACGAAACAATTCTCCCTTCCTGCATAAGCACTGCTCCAAGTCCTCGACGTGAAGCGTCGCAATACACCTCATAATCCTTGGTCTAATCTGGCAAAATCAATACTGGTGAGGTGACCAAACGTTTCTTCAACTCCTGGAAACTAGCCTCACACTCCTCAGTCCATTTGAACTTGGTATCCTTCTTCAACAACTCCGTCATAGGCTTCGCAATCTTTGAAAAGTTCTCAATGAATCTCCGGTAGTATCCCGCGAGTACAAGAAAACTCCGGATCTCTCCAACGATCGTTGGTGCTTCCCATTCGGTTACAGTCTCAACCTTTGCGGGGTCAACTGCTATACCTTCTCCGGATATAACGTGTCCGAGGAATCCAACTTCCTTTAACCAAAACTCACATTTGCTGAATTTGGCATATAACTGGTGTTCCCTTAGTTTCTCCAAAACCAAACGCAAATGTTCCTTATGCTCCTCTTCATTCTTTGAATAAACCAGAATGTCATCAATGAACACTACGACGAACTTATCCAAAAACTCCATAAACACTTTGCTCATCAGGTTCATAAAATAGGCAGGTGCGTTAGTCAATCCAAATGACATAACGGTATACTCATACAGTCCATATCTCGTGGTGAATGCTGTCTTAGGTATGTCCTGCTCTCGAATCTTCAATTGATGGTACCCTGATCGCAAATATATCTTGGAAAACACTTTAGCTCCTTGCAACCGATCAAACAGATCGTTGATCATTGGCAGTGGGTATTTGTTCTTGATGGTTACTTCATTCAATCCCCGATAATCAACAACCATCCTCAATGATCCATCCTTCTTTTCCACTAGAAGTACGAGTGATCCCCAAGGCGAAGAACTTGGGCGAATGTAACCTTTATCCAATAACTCCTTAATCTGATTCTTAATTTCCACCAAATCCTTTGCTGGCATCTGGTACGGTCGCTTCGATATTGGGCCTGTACCTGGCAATAGCTCAATCAAAAACTCAATGTCTCTATCCGGTGGCATGTCTGGCAATTCCTCAGGAAATACATCAGGAAAATCCTTTACCACTGGTACTTCCTCCTGCACAACTCCTGATAAGGAATTTACTTGTGTCCTGTTTGGCACATACCGGGATACATACTTGATCCTTCTTCCTTCTGGTGTGGTAAGCAAAATTGACTTACTAGCACACTCAATATTCCCTTCATACTTTGATAACCAATCCATGCCTAATATCACATCCAATCCTTGAGATTCCAATACTATTAGGTCTGAGGGAAAATCATAGTTACCAATCCTTAATGGTAACTGGGGGTCACGTCTCGGAGGCATCTGAGGGTTTTAGAAAAGACGAGAATTGAGAATAGAGTGAGGTCTAAAGGGAAAACACTACCCATATGCACATGAGGCAAAAGCACACAATTCACTTCATTTAATCAAACAAGGGCTTACAAACGATCTAAAACTATCGCAAAAGTGCTCGACTATTGTGTTTACATGGGGGAATACTACTACTATCTGGTGGTCATCTAGAAATTTGAACCGGTGGAAGACTCCATGATATCTGCTCCAGCTTCGTCTTCAAATTCGGGTTCACTTGGATCCGAATCGGTGTCGTCGATGATGATGTAGTTGTCCGGACATGCGACGTACTCGTCTTCCTCCGTGGGATGTTAACTTCCTCTTGAGTTCTTCAATCTCCTGCTTAATTTTGCCATTGTGCCTTGCTAGAGCTACGATCTCGTCCATGTAGTCCTTGCGTGTAGACTTCAGCTCTCCTTCTAGCTCGATGATCCTTGCCTTCGCATTCTTCAACTCAATCATATCATTGCACATCTGGTTCTCGTGGCGTCGAATGTGCTGGTTTAACTCCTGGATGAAAGATGCAATGGATCTATCCTTCTTGGTGCTGACTAACTCCCATTGTTCATCTCGGCGTCCGCAAATCTGGTAGATAGTGTCCTTGAGGTCTTCTTGATAAACTTCTCCAATGCGTCCTGTGGTGATATGAGCTGCCATGCTCTTTCCCAGACTCCAGGTTGGTGCATTGAGAACACTATCTATGGGCTTCGTGATTGGCGCGAATGTCCTTCCTGGAACGTGAGCTTGAATCTTCCAGCGCTCCTCTTCAAGCAGAGTGGCGTTGAAGGTTCCCGTGAAGCTTGGTAATCCAATGTTCAGGTACTTGGTGACTTCCTTCAGGTGAAATCCAAATGGTGTGCCTTCATCCGGTTGAGCGTACTTAATCTTCGCATGCATCATCCTAAAAGAGTAGAAAAGATGAGGAGTTAGAAAATGAGAAGAGAATGGTAATCTATGGCTTTAACTTAGTGGTCGTGTCCTACAGTCAGCGTGTGCTCTGATACCATCTCTGTGGCGACCCGACCCGAATGGATCAAGTCTACTGTGCTCGGGTGTCATCCCTGGATCAGTAATGCTGACACCACATAGTACATCGAAGGATTTATAGTAGAGTGGCAATCACACACTTATTACAACGTTGTCTCAAAGAGAACTTATTACAATAAATATGGCTTAAGGCCATCTAATAACGATAACAGCGGAAGACTCGGAAGATAAATGGGTCCATCAACTCCAACGGCATCACTGAGTATAGGGCCACGACCTAAAACACCTCAATCGTCGTCTGAAAAGTCTGCAACATGAGAAGTAGCAGCCCGAAAACGGTTCAGCACATGGAATATGCTGGCAATGTAACACATAGAGAGTAATGGAATGAAACAGCTATACTATATGCATATATGGCTGGTGGAAAGCTCTATGGTTACAATTTTGCGTAAAGCCAGTTTTTCCCTACTGCAAAGGAATAATTTTATTAACTATCATGGTGGTTGTTAAACATTGAGAATGGTTGACAGCATTCTCAATCCCAATTAAAAATAATTAAAACCCAACAACATTAATTAGAAGTAACATGTTGAGATTCACACGATATTCAAGTACTAGATACTCAAGTTGTCCATAACCGGGGACACGGCTAATCATGATTAGTTTGTACACTCTGCAGAGGTTTGCGCACTTCTCCCCACATGACTCGATCGCCTCCGTTTGTTTTCTCGCACTACACGGTGTTTGAGAAACGGATGATCGAGACATAGTCTTTCAGAAGCGCTAGCACCTTACATGTGGGGTAGACCGTACCACCTACAACCCCTACATCTGCTAGTCCACCCCGTAAGAGTTCGCACAACTTAGTCAACTACGCCAGAGCCCATAGTAGCATGTGGCTGCACACGGAAGTTTCTAGCATGAAAGATCTTATGATCCCTTTGAGCCTGGGTGGCGGTCCAAAAAAAACAGGCAAGTCCTGATAGACATCAGGTGCCTCAATCCACCCAGATGTGTGTTTAAGTTGCCACCTTAGATAAACCATTAAATTATCAATCTCACATCTGTCATGGATATCACTCACCCAATCCACGTCTACTAGCATAGCATGGCATAATAAGCAAACGTAGAAGTAACTCCCAAAGGTTTCATAGTAATACAGGTAATAGGTACTACGTCATCTACTTCCCATCCCACAATTTAATTAGATCCTAATCATGCAATGTGAGAGGATTGATCTAATGCAATAAAACATGGGTTGTAGAAAAGGTATGATCAAAGTGTTACTTGCCTTGCTGATGATCTGCGAGACCTAGGGTTTCGAAGTAACAGGCGGCGCAATCCGGGTGATCTATCGCAGACAAACAACAAGAACACAATAAGTACTCATCTAATGCACAGGTAAAACTCGAACAAGAGAACGAACCAGATAGTTCAACTTAAGAACTCCGGTTGCAAAGAAAGAACGAACCGAACAAAGAAACGGAAAAAAAAACGGCGGAAGAAAACAACTCGGTTCTAGCAAGTTGAAACTAGGTCAAATTTTACCGTAGCAAAAACTTGTTTAAGTTGATTAGATGGAACGGCGGTTTTGAAATGAAACTCCAGGCGCTTAAATCACCTGATTCCGATAAACGAGCGAGAAGATAAACTAGAACGAAGATCGGATCTGAGATCGCGATCGCCGAATAAATCCGACAGAAAGAAAAGAAGAACGGTTGAACGAACGGACGTTCGTTAACCTAGAAGAATCCGGTGATCACGTTCGTTAGGACGAACGGTCCGGCGAACGGTCCAAAGGCAACTAAATCGGAAAAGAAAACGAATCCGATCTAGTGTTTCGGAGAAGAAAACCGAAACGAAAAACCGATCTAGAAAACGAATGAGAAGAGAAGAAAAGAATCGGAACGATTAGAAGAAAACGATCCGAGGAAAAGAGATGCGGGGCAACCTCCGGCGAGGTCTCTGGCGAGGGGCTCCGGCAGCGTGGCGTAGGGCGGCGGCGGCATGGGCAAGGTGCGGCGGCGGCGGTGACGCAGGGCGGCGGCGGCGGCACTAGGGCGGCGGCGGCGCGGGTGTGGGGTGCGGTGGAGGGCTTGGGGCTTGGGGGCTTGATTTGATGATTTAGAGGGGGGGTGTTGGGGTATTTATATTGGGGAGGGGAGGGATTACTTGGGGTAGGGGACAAGAAATAGAGTAGGAATAGGAAAACGAAACAAAGGAAAGGGGAGGGGCTAACCCTAGCCGGACTCGGCTTGAGCAAGAGGCGGCGGCGGCTGGCGCCTGCCTTGCCTGGCGCACGGCGCGCAGGGAGGCTGGGGCGGTGGCCGGCTGGCTGGGCCTTTGGCCCGGCTGGCCTGGCGGGAGGCTCCTTTTTTTTAACTGGTTTTCACGCGCAGAAAACAAAAGAAAAAGAAACTAAACGAACTCCGAAAAACCTAAAGTAAATTTTCCCCGACTCCTAAAAATGAGTCGAACAAAATGAACTTTTCTCCGGGCCTAAAATGCAAGTTTTGAAAACATGCATTTTCCCTATCCAAATAAAACAAACAAAACTCCGGCGGAACCAAAATTTGATCTATTTATTAAATCTTCATTTTTCTTCAATTTGGGAAAGTCATATTATTCCCTCTCTTATATTTTTGATATCGGAAAAATTATTGAAGATCAAATAAATAAATCAAATGATCCTCTTTTCAAAATTTGAGAAACTCTCAAATATGAAAATAATGAAATCTCCAACTCTCTCCGAAGGTCCTTGAGTTGCGTGAAATTTCTAGGATCAACCAAAATGCAAGAAATATGATATGCATGATGATCTAGTGTATAACATTCCAAATTGAAAATTTGGGATGTTACAGGTGCGCCCCCTCTAGGGTTCCTACCCCTAGGAGGGCGGCAGCCCTAGATGGGATGGAGGGGGCGGCCAAGAGGGGGAGAGGGGGCGCGCCCTAGGGTGGGCCTTAGGCCCATCTGCGCCTAGGGTTTCCCCCTTCTCCTCCTAGCTACGCCTTAGGCCCTGGTTGAGGCGCACCATCCCACTCAGGGGCTGGTCCCTTCCCACTCTTGGCCCGTGCAAGCCTCCGGGGCTGGTGGCCCCTCCCGGTGGACCCCTGGAACCCTCCTGTGGTCCCGGTACATTACCAGTGACGCCTGAAACACTTCCGGTGGTCAAAAGCTCACTTCTTATATATTATTCTTTACCTTCGGACCATTCCGGAACTCCTCGTGACATCTGGGATCTCATCCGGGACTCCAAACAACATTCGGTAACCACATACAAGCTTTTCCTATAACCCTAGCGTCATCGGACCTTAAGTGTGTAGACCCTACGGGTTCGGGAATCATGCAGACATGACCGAGACAACTCTCCGGCCAATAACCAACAGCGGGATCTGGACACCCATGTTGGCTCCCACATGTTCCACGATGATCTCATCGGATGAACCACGATGTCGAGGATTCAAGCAATCCCGTATACAATTCCCTTTGTCAATCGGTATGTTACTTGCCCGAGATTCGATCGTTGGTGTCCCAATACCTCGTTCAATCTTGTTACCAGCAAGTCACTTTACTCGTTCCGTAATGCATGATCCCGTGACCAACTACTTAGTCACAATGAGCTCATTATGATGATGCATTACCGAGTGGTCCTAGACATACCTCTCCGTCATACGGAGTGACAAATCCCAGTCTCGATTCATGCCAACCCAACACACACTTTCAGATATACCTGTAGTGCACCTTTATGGCCACCTAGTTACGTTGTGACGTTTGGTGCACCCAAAGCATTCCTACGGTATCCGGGAGTTGCACAATCTCATGGTCTAAGGAAATGATACTTGACATTAGAAAAGCTTTAGCAAACGAACTACACGATCTTGTGCTACGCTTAAGATTGGGTCTTGTCCATCACATCATTCTCCTAATGATGTGATCCCATTATCAATGACATCTAATGTCCATGGTCAGGAAACCATGACCATCTATTGATCAACGAGCTAGTCAACTAGAGGCTTACTAGGGACATGTTGTGGTCTATGTATTCACACATGTATTACGGTTTCCGGTTAATACAATTATAGCATGAACAATAGACAATTATCATGAACAAGGAAATACAATAATAACCATTTTATTATTGCCTCTAGGGCATATTTCCAACAGAAATCGCGTCTTAGTTTGGTACAAACAGAAGGAAGGGAGACTGTACAATTGGATGGATTTTAGAATGCTAGGAAGTTGTATGTTGGAATAATGACAAGTTGCCCCGATGATGAGGTCAAGGTTTACAAGTGATGAGATGGGCCATAACTCACATGCCCCAGGACCTGCCAAGAAGCAAGCACACTCTTGCTGAAGGAAAAACCCTGGAAGAAGTTACGACCTTACCCACTGATGATCTTGTAGGAGTTTGCGCAAAACTTGAGAGATGTGAAGGAACGATAGATGTTTGTTTGGCTTGCAGAATCCATGGATTTATCCGAACTTGGTTCGTCGACAAGAGAAATTTTGCAATGCTTGTGAGGATGACTGTGTGTTAGAATGCGAGATTCGCTAAACCATATACATGGTAATGATTTGGGTGCAGGATGGATTGATCACCATACCGACTTACTCTTATTATTCGTCTTGCTATATGGGATGGTAAATCTGAGTGACTTACCCATAGTAGAGCGACGATGATCAAAACCTTGTTTAAACTATAGAACGGTATGACAATTTTTTTCCTTGTACAAGGCAGCTACTGCCAATCGTAGGTCATACGGTGAGGTTCAACCCAAACCCATTTCCTGCAGGAGAAACCATAAATTGTTGACCACCATGAGATATCGATAGTTGTTTAGTATTGGTGCCAGACCGTCAGCTAAGAAGACCCAGTCTCGGAATAACCTTACCAAGATGAAAGGACAAGAAGAGTTGAGGAAAAGGGTTATGCCACTACCAGAAGAGCCCAGATAATGAATTATCCTGAAGATCTGAAAAGATCGGCCCTGTCAAGAATAAGGATGGAGTAAATGAGTATTGATGGTACCGTAACGATGTTTCTAAGGGTGGTAGCACCCGAGACCCCCTATCACGATCGATGGATTTTGAGAAGTCCCCCAAACCTAACCTATTTATTTCTAGCCTCTCCGAATATCGAGGACGAGATTCTTTTTAAGGGTGGTAGGTTTGTAACATCCCAAAATTCTAAATTTTGGAATGTTATATTAAATAGATAGTTTTGGTTGTTTGTTTGTTTGTTGTGTGATTGATTGACTGAAAGTGAGTGAAATTGAAACTTTTGAAAGTTAAATGAGAGGGAATAAAAGGACTTTCCCAAACTTTCATTTTTGCATTTATGATCTCCGTAAATTCAAAAACAATTCATCACAAAACCCTGGAGAGAAGATGACATGATTTCTACCATTTAAATAAATGAAAAGGGTTTTTGAAAATATTTGAATTTCAATTGGAAATATTTCAAATTTAGAAACTTTATGCAACTCAATGATTTTCACGAGAGATGATAAAATGACTTCTTCAAATTATATGAAATATGAGTTGGAAGTTTCAAACAAACCAAATTTAACGCCCCTTTTGAAATCATTTTCAATTTGGTGTTATTTTGGTTTTTATTCAAATTATTTTTCTCCAAAAATAAAATATATGGAAAATAGGGTAAAATGATTCCCTACATCAGAAAATTGGAGATAAATAAATTTGAAATTATTTTGTATTTTTAAAATGATTTTTATTGGATTTTATTAGAGTTGTAGCACTCTTTGCTTTATTTGAATATTTGTGGATTTTATTTGAAGCTAGAATAATGTTCACGCTGTAGAAAATCTTTTTATGAAAATTTTGACATATAATATGCCTATACTATATTTATATTTTATGTGGTTTTATTTTTATTTTTGTTTGCTTATTTTACTTAAAAAACTCTTCGAACAGTGCCAGGCCGATGCCCATCACTGCTCTCTCTCACTCTCTGCACCAGGCCAGCCAACCCAGCCTAGCAGCGGCCTGCGCCCGCGCCCGAATCTCCTCCGCCTCGCCTTCCCGATCTCTCCTTCGCACGCACGCCGCCACGCTCAGCCACCGACAGGTGGGACCCACCTGTCGGGATCATCCCCGTCCTTCGGCCGGAGTCCTCCTCCTGTACGCCAACGACGGCCGACGCCGAGTCCGCCCTGGACTCTCCTCTCCACCTTGCCCCTCGCCCAAGCCTCGCCCCCTTTATAAACCCTCTACCCCAGCCCCGTTTACTCCTCAGACTGCAGCCACCACCGCCCCTAAGCCCGCACAAAACCTCGCCGGAGTTGCGAGCTCCGCCGAGATCCGCCGTCGTTGCCCCGCGCTCCATCGCCGCCTACTCCCGACGCCGCCACCACCATCGGCTTCGGAACCTCAAGCCGCTTCTCCCTGACCCCGCGGCCAGTCCGGAGGACTGCCGGAGTAGCCACCCTGATGACCCCAACGCCGCTGCCGTCTCCTTCTCTGGCGACGTCGACGCCCACCACCGCGGTAAGCCGCCGCTGCTCCTCGTCCGTCCGATCTAGGTTAGATGGATAGGACTAGATTAGTTTGTTTCTATTTTTATTCGAATCGTTTTTCTTTACTTAACGAACGTTCGTTCGTTAAAACCTCCGAAGTAAACGGTTTCAATCAATAGGATTCTGCGATGTAGCCAGGGACCCGGTTGCAATTTGTTTTCTTACAGAATAGCCCCTGGTTTTCAAACGACTACAACTTTTTGCTCGTTTGTCCAAATCCAACGAAACCAATGCCCACTTCTTCGTCATGATCCCCTCTATCCAGTAATCCAACTTACACCTGTTTTTGAAAGTTTTAAAATTTGAATTCAAACAGATTTGTATTTGAACTTCGTTGGATCGTAACTCGAGTTTTATAACTCTGTTTGAGTTGATTATTTTTGCAAATCGAAGCTCTTGACCTAAACTTTCTAATAAGGCCAAATTCACTTGATTTTGGTACTGTTAGAAAAAATATTATGTTGCAAGAGTAAATTGCTTGTGTTCGAAGTTTTTCGAGATCTTTTCTTCGATTCTTTTGCATGATTGCTTATGTGTGGTTACTATTGCCTGCTTACGATAGGTTAAACGGAGTGTGACGAGTAGAACTATCATTAATTATGAGTGCGAATCATCTTCATCAACAGTACAAGGCAACTTCACACTTTGATCATATTTTTCATTACCCAGTTTTTATGCATTAGTTTCAACCCTCAAACAATGTATGAGTAGGATTGATAACATTTGGGTATTGGGAAGTATTTGATGAGGTAGGAACCTATTATCCTACATTTAAACCTTGGAGTTACTTTTACGTTATGCTCATACTGCTATGCTATGTGGTAGACGTGGGTTGGTTTGAGAGAATTCATGAAAGATGTGAGAGATTATTGTTCACTAAGGTTTAACTTAAGGTGGTGACTTTAATACACATCTAGGTGGATTGGTTCGGGCACCCTGGGGATATACCAGTAGACTTGCCCGGACACCTAGGGATTTACCAGTGTTGTCCTAGGAGATCCCGAGGTTACCGTGTCATCATCCTATGGTTTGCCACCCAGGCTCAAATGGATCACAAGATTATTCTTGCTGAAAACTTCCGTGTGCAGCCACAAGACATTATGGGCTCTGACATACTTGAGTAAGTTGTGGGGATCCCTTCCATGATGGGCTAGCAGATGTAGGGGATTGTAGGTGTACCGGCCTATCTATCGGTCAAGGTGGCCTCTTCGGAATGACTGTGTCTCGGTCATCCGTTCCTCAGACACCATGAAGTGCGAGAAATACAACGGAGGAGATCGAGTCTTGTGGGGAAAAGTGCGCAAACCTCTGCAGAGTGTACAAACTAATCATGATTAGCCGTGTCCCCGGTTATGGACATCTTGAGTATCTGGTTCTTGAATTATCATGTTGATCTCATCACTCAATATAATTAATTTGTCGGGTTGTTATCTTTTAATTGGGATTGAGATGGGGATTTACCTTCTCAATGTTTTCAACAAACTTTGTAGTTAAATAAAATTTATTCCTTTGTTGTAGGGAAAAATCAGCTTTATGCAAATATTAAACCTAGAGCCTCCACCAGCCAAATATGCATGTAGTGATAGCTATTATTCATCATTGCTCTATGGTGTGAATTTGCCAGTACAATCAACGTACTGACCCTTTGTGGCTACAACATCTCATGTTGCAGGATTCTTACGATGAGTAAGTGATATGTTAGGGTTACGATTTGTACACTCAACTTTGTCGTTGGTGTTGATGGGAATCCACAACCTTGTTGTTACTTCCGCTATTTGGATTGAGGTAATAGTACTTACTTTACTTTATACATGTGATTTACCTCTGTTATAAATCCTCGAGTACTGTGTGTGTCAGCATACCGATCCAGGGATGACACTTAGGCACAAAGACTTAACCGTCTGAGGTCGGGTCGCTACAGTTATCTTATAAAATGCCTATGCATAGGAAGTATGTAAGAGTTAAAGTGTTTGTCACATGTTTCACGACGCTCTCTTTGTGTTTCGAGTATTATCTTTCGTGTGAGCATCGTTGAAATCTTATGCCTAGCTAGGGGCATAAAACGATAGCGCTTGTTGGGAGGTAACCCAACGAATAAAATTTATTTCCGCTTTTTCTTTCTGTTCTTGAGTGTTAGCACAATTATTCTATTGTTATGATTGTGTTTTTTGTGTTTTAATTAGTGTTTGTGCCAAGTAAAGCCTTTGGGATCTTCTTGCGTGATAGTTGTTTGATCTTGCTGAAAAACCGAAACTTTTGCGCTCACGAAAATAATTTTCATTTTTAACCAGAGCGTGATAAAGTACCAATTCTTTTTGAAGAAGATTAATGAACGTATTTCTAGCAGACATCAGGAGTAAACATGCACCCAATGACACACACGTGTTTTTTCAATCCATTTAGGTGCACTGTCACGTCGACATGTAGCTCAAATTTGATTTTTTGCACATTATACCCCTAGAAAATCAATCAATGTACCAAAACGTCTTAATGATTTTTGGGTCTTTTTTCAAAATTAAAATGTCCCTCCTTTGGTAACATATGTTCACCATGGAAAATTTTAACATGCATCGTAGTTGTGTGTGTGTGCGTCTGGGGAGGGGGGTCTGGCAGTACACTACGAGTCATGAGCCACTGATACGTCTCCAATGTGTCTATAATTTTTGATTGTTCCATGCTGTTTTATTATCAATCTTGGATGT
The DNA here is from genome assembly GCF_056163025.1 of Triticum urartu. Lineage (NCBI taxonomy): Eukaryota > Viridiplantae > Streptophyta > Magnoliopsida > Poales > Poaceae > Triticum > Triticum urartu. The sequence continues at coordinate 203,410,329 of NC_141875.1, read as the reverse complement.
TTTATAATCATTTTATAGTCATTTTATATCACTTTTTGGTACTAACCTATTGACATAGTGCCAACGGCCAATTGCTGTTTTTCCATGTTTTTTACATTGCAGAAAATCAATATCAAACGGAGTCCAAATTGCATGAAACTTTACGGAAATTTTTTATGGACCAGATGGAAGATATTGGGCTCTGGTTGCACATGGGGGGAGTCCCGAGAAGGGGACAACCCACCAGGGCGCGCCAGGAGGCCCAGGCGCGCCCTGGTGGGTTGTGCCCACCTCGGGTGCCCCCCGGACCACCTCTTTGCTCTATAAATACCCCAAAAATCCGAGAACCCTAGGGGAGTCGACGCCAGGCGCGCCCTGGTGGGTTGTGCCCACCTCGGGTGCCCCCCGGATCGCCTCTTTGCTCTATAAATACCCCAAAAATCCGAGAACCCTAGGGGAGTCGACGAAATATTCATCCAGCCGCCGCAGAGTCCAAAACGACCAGATCCAATCTAGACACGATCACAAAGGGGTTCACCACTTCCATTGGTGCCTCTCCAATGATGCGTGAGTAGTTCCTTGTAGACCTTTGGGTCCGTAGTTAGTAGCTAGATGGCTTCATCTCTCTCTCTTGATTCTCAATACAATGGTATCTTGGAGATCCATATGATGTAACTCTTTTGCGGTGTGTTTGTTGGGATCGATGAACTTTGAGTTTATGATCAGATCTATCTTTTTATATCCATGAAAGTATTTGATTTTATTTGATCTCTTTTATGCATGATATCTTATAGCCTCGTATTTCTTCTCTGATATTTGGGTTTTGTCTGGCCAACTTGATCTATTTATCTTGCAATGGGAAGAGGTGCCCGGTAGTGGGTTCAATCTTACCGTGCTTGATCCCAGTGACAGAAAGGGAACCGACACGTATGTATCATTGCTACTAAGGATAAAAAGATGAGATCTATATATACCGCTATATAGATAAACGGATCTTGTCTACATCATGTCATCATTCTTATTGCATACTCCATTTTCCCATGAACTTAATACACTAGATGCATGTTGGATAGCGGTTGATGTGTGGAGTAATAGTAGTAGATGCAGGCAGGATTCGATCTACTAATCTTGGACGTGATGCCTATGTAATGATCATTGCGTGGATATCGTCATAATTATTTGAGGTTTTGTCAATTTCCCAACAGTAATTTGTTTACCCACCATTTGCTATTTTTCTCGAGAGAAGCCACTAGTGAAACCTACGGCCCCCGGGTCTCTTCCTCCTATTATTTGCCTTTGCGATCTACCTTTTTATTTGCTTTTATTTTCAGATCTACTAAACCAAAAACCCAAAAATACCTTGCTGCAATTTATTTTATTTGGCATTCGATCTATCAATATTTACAAATTTACCTCCCATCACGCGTCGTTTCTGGCGCCGTTACCCGAAAGGGATTGACAACCCCTTTAACACGTCAGGTTGCGAGGTGTTGTTATTTGTGTGCAGGGGTTGTTTACGTTGTGTTGCTTGGTTCTCCTACTGGTTCGATAAACTTGGTTTCATATCTGAGGGAAATACCTACCATGTTGTGCTGCATCATCCCTTCCTCTTTGGGGAAATACCGACGTAGCTTCAAGCGACATCAGCCACCGTATGGGATTGGCTGTTTTGTCAGGCAGGTGCCACATCAAAGTTGTGAATTATTTATTTAAAACATTACAACCCTTTCATACATACATGTTTGGGCCACATGCAGTCAGTGGTTATCCTACACGACACTCACTCGCGTGTGACGCTTTCTGTCGGCCTGCGAGGTCGTCGTCCATCACTTCGACCTACAGCCGGCAGAGAGGTTAATTTAACCTGCAAGGTTGACTCTTTTTTGTTTGTGTTACGGTGGGAGTATATATATAGTGTGCGTCAAAGAGGTGAGAGGGGGCCAGCATATATACTACGTATGCGTCCATGAACACATCTCACTCAGTGTGGGGACTTTTCGGTTTCCGAGGCATGTGGCACATCAAAGTTGTGTATTGGCTATTCAAACATCACACAAAGCTTCTTTGGGCCACATGCATGTAGGTGGTGGTTATCTTAGGACAATCATGTGTGACGCTTCTGTCCGTGGGCCCGCGAGGTTGTCGTCCATGCATGCATCACTTTGACCTACATTGGGAAGGAGATGTTAACTAATTTCACCATCAAGGAGGATTCTTTTTGGTTTGTATTACAGTAGGAGCATATATTATGCGTCGAAGAGGGGGAAGGGGAACAACATATATACTACGCTTCATGAACCTCACTCTGTGTGGGGACTTTACGGTTTTTGAGGCATGTGCCACATCAAAGTTGTGCATTTTGGGTATTCAAACATCACAACCACATGCACCTCCATACATATGTTTGGCCCACATGAAAAGCGACGGCTGTTTTCCTCTGGCACCCACTCACGTGGTTATCAGCGATATCGATGCTTTCCATCTATGGGCCCGCTTGGTCCAACACTAATTTGATCGACAGCGACAGACGTTAATTGGACTTAGGAGGGGATCATTTTTGGATTTATATTATGGTATATAGGTCATGCTCTAGGTTTAGATGATACAGTTTGAGCACATGCATGTGTACGCATGAATCCCTCCCGACGAGTCGAAATGGGCAGCGGGGGGAGGGGCAGCACACCACGACACGTCATGATCCAATATCTCTATGTGTGGGCACTGTATGACTTTCAACGCACATGCCACATCAATGTTGTGCATGGTATTCAAACATGCATGCATCACCTCCATACATACATATGCATGCAGTAGTTGTCTTCGATCTATACTCTCCCTCACATGATTATCGGCGGCAAGCCTATATATCGAGGACATCCATGATCACTTTGACCGACTGATACGTCTCCATCGTATCTACTTTTCCAAACTCTTTTCTCCTTATTTTGGACTCTAATTTGCATGATTTCAATGGAACTAACCCGGACTGACGTTGTTTTCAACAAAATTGCCATGGTGTTATGTTTGTGTAGAAATCAAAGTTCTTGGATTTGCCTGAAAATTTATGAAGAATTTCTATGGAATATATAAAAAATACTGGCGAAAAAAGATACTAGAGGGGGCCACCCAGGAGCCACAAGCTCTGGGGGCGCGCCTACCCCCAGGGTGCACCTCCCAAGCTTGTGGCCCCCCTGGAGCTCCGGCAACCCTAAGTCCAACTCCATATATACCTATTCATGGAGAAAAAAAATCAAAGAGAAGGATTCATCATGTTTTACGATATGGAGCTGCTGCCACCTCCTATTCTTCATCGGGGGGGGGGGGGCTGATCAGGAGACAGCTCGGGCTTCGGAGGGTGGAATCCATCGCCATCGTCATCATCAACCTTCCTTCACTCCCAATTTCATGATGCTCACTGCTGGGAGTGAGTAATTCCTTCGAAGGCTTGTTGGACGGTGATGGGTTAGATGAGATTTATCGTGTAATCGAGTTAGTTTTGTTAGGGCTTGATCCCTAGTATCCACTATGTTCTGAGATTGATGTTGCTATGACTTTCCTATGCTTAATGATTGTCACTAGGGCCCAAGTGCCATGATTTTAGATCCGAACCTATTATGTTATCATGAATATATGTTTGTTCTTGATCCTATCTTTCAAGTTGTACACAATAATTGGGATTCTTTCCGGTGATTACCATAGTTTGAGGAGTTCATGTATTCATTAAGTGGTAATGGTTTGTCCCGGTTCTCTATAAAAAGGAGGCCTTAATATCCCTTAGTTTCCTTATGGAACCCACTACCATGGGAGGGTAGGACAAAAGATGTCATGCATGTTCTTTTCCATAAGCACATATGAATATATACGGAATACATGCCTACATTACATTGATGAATTGGAGCTAGTTCTATGTCGCCCTGGGTTATGAATGCTACATGATGATTACTATCCAACACAATTATCCATCACTGATCCAATGCCTACGAGCTTTCCACATATTGATCTTCCTAAGTTACTTTTGCTGTTACTACTATTACAATCACTACAAAACTGCTACTGCTACTATTGCCAACATTACCGTTACTATCATACTACTTTGCTACTAAATACTTTGCTGAAGATATTAAGTCTTTCAGGTGTGGTTGAATTGACAACTCAACTACTAATACTCGCGAATATTGAAGCTAGAGAACAAACTACTACCTATAATGTTGATCCAGTTATTCCTACTGCTTATATTGAGAAATCACCTTTTCCTGTTAGGATAAAAGAACATGCTAAAGCTTCAATGGTGGTTCACAAAAGTTATACAAGAACACCCACACCCTCTGAACAGATTAAAGTTGAACCTAATGCTGATATGGTTAAAGATCTCTTGGTTGATAATATTGATGGGAATGTTATTTATTTCTGTGATGAAGCTACTAGAATTGCTAAACCCGATGGAAAAGATAAACATAGAACTGTTGTTGGCATGCCTGTTGTCTCTATTAAAATAGGAGATCATTGTTATCATGGATTATGCGATTTGGGTGCTAGTGTGAGTGTAATCATGTTTACTTTATACCAACAAATTCTGAATGATATTACACCTGCTGAGATAGAAGATATTGATGTTACTACTAAACTTGCTAATAGAGATATTGTTACACCACTTGGGATTGTTAGAGATGTTGAAGTCTTGTGTGGGAAAATAAAATACCCTACTGATTTTCTAGTTCTTGGTTCCCCGCAAGATGATTTTTGTCCCGTTATATTTGGTAGACCTTTCTTGAACATGGTTAATGCTAAGATAGATTGTGAGAAAGAAACTGTTAGTGTAAGTTTTGGTGAGGTGTCTCATGATTTTAATTTTTCCAAATTCCATAGACAACCTCAGGATAAAGAATTACCTAGTAAAGATGAAATTATTGGTCTTGCTTCTATTGTTGTACGTCCTACTGATCTTTTAGAACAATATTTGCTAGAACATGAAAATGATATGTTTATGAATGAAAGAAACGAAATATATGAGATATCCTTTAAACAAATGCTTGTTTTGAAACACAATTTGCCTGTTGAGACTCTTGGGGATCCTCTTCCACCCAGGAGAGATCCCGTGTTTGATCTTAAAAAATTACCGGATACTTTGAAATATGCTTATATCGATGAAAAGAAGATATATCCTGTTATTACTAGTGCTAACCTCTTAGAGCATGAAGAAAAGAGATTATTGAGAACTTTGATGAAGCACGATGATGCTATTGGATATACTCTTGAGGATCTTAAGGGCATTAGTCCCACTCTATGTCAGCATAAAATTAAACAAAGCTACTCGGAGAGATCATTATGCCCTGCCATTCATTGATCAAATGCTAGAAAGACTATCAAAACATACACATTTCTTCTTTCTAGATCAATATTCTGTTTTTCCCAAATACCCATGTCACTAGAGGATCAATAAAAACTACTTTTACGTGCCCTTTTGGTACTTTTGTTTATAGATGCATGCCTTTTGGTTTATGCATTTCACCTGCTACCTTTCAAAGATGTATGACTGCTATATTCTCTGACTTTTGTGAAAAGATTGTTGAGGTTTTCATGGATGATTTTTCCTTTTACGGAACTTCTTTTGATGATTTCTTAAGCAACCTTGATCGAGTTATGCATAGAAGTGAAGAAACTAATCTTGTCTTGAATTGGGAGAAATGCCACTTTATGGTTAATGAAGGTATTGTCTTGGGACATAAAATATCCGAAAGAGGTATTGAAGTCGATAAAGCTAAAGTTGATGCAATTGAAAAAATACCATGTCATAAAGTATCAAAGGTATAAGAAGTTTCCTTGGTCATGCTGGTTTCTATAGGAGATTTATTAAAGACTTCTCTAAAATTTCTAGGCCTCTCACTAATTTGCAAACAGATGTTCCATTTGTTTTTGACGAGGATTGTTTAGAAGCCTTTGAAATACTTAAGAAAGCCTTAATCTCTGCACCTATTGTTCAACCAACTGATTGGAACTTACCCTTCAAAATTGTGTGTTATGCAAGTGATTATGCTGTTGGTACTGTCTTAGGAAAAAGAGTTGATAAGAAATTAAATGTTATCCATTATGCTAGCAAAACCCTAGACAGTAACCAAAGAAATTATGCTACCACTGAAAAAGAATTCTTAGCAGTTGTGTTTGCCTGTGATAAATTTAGATCTTACATTGTTGATCCTAAAGTAATTGTTCACACCGATCATGCTGCTATTAAATACCTTATGGAAAAGAAAGATGCTAAACCTAGACTTATAAGGTGGATTCTTTTGCTACAAGAATTTGATCTACATATCACTGATAGGAAAGGAGTGAGAACCCAATAGCTGACAACTTGTCTAGGTTTGAAAATATTCTTGATGACCAACTACCCATTTATGATAGCTTTCCTGATGAACAACTAGCTATCATAAATGCTTCTCGTAGTACAACATGGTATGCAGACTATGCTAATTATATTGTTGCTAAATTTATACCACCTAGTTTCACATACCAACGAAAGAAAAAAGTTTTTCTATGATTTAAGACACTACTTCTGGGATGACCCACACGTTTATAAAGAAGGAGTAGATGGTGTTATTAGACGTTGCGTACCTGAGCATGAACAGGAACAGATCCTACGCAAGTGTCGCTTTGAGTCCTATGGAGGACACCATACTGGAGATAGAACTGCGCACAAGGTACTACAATCTGGTTTTTATTGGCCTACTCTCTTCGAAGATGCTCGTAAGTTTGTCTTGTCTTGCGATGAATGTTAAAGAATTGGTAATATTAGTAGACGTCAGGAAATGCCTAGGAATTATTCACTTGTCATTGAACCATTTGATGTTGGGGGATTTGATTGTATGGGACCGTCTCCTTCCTCTAATGAGTATACACATATTTTGGTTGTTGTTGATTATGTTACTAAGTGGGTGGAAGCTATCCCAACTAGTAGTTCTAATCATAACACTTCCATTAAAATGCTTACAGAAGTTATTTTTCCGAGGTTTCAAGTCCCTAGATATTTAATGACTGATGGTGGTTCACACTTTATTCATGGCTTTCCATAAATTGCTTGATAAGTATGATGTTAACCATAGAATTACATCTCCATATCACCCTCAGTCTAGTGGTGAACTATAATTAAGTAATAGATAAATAAAGTTGATCTTGTAAAAGACTGTTAATAGATCTAGGAAGAATTGGTCTAAGAAACTTGTTGATGCATTATGGGCTTATGGAAATGCTTATAAAAATCCTATGGACATGTCATCATATAAAATGGTTTATGGAAAAGCATGTCACTTACCTCTTGAATTAGAACATAAAGCTTATTGGGCAATTAAAAAGCTCAACTATGATTTCAAACTTGCCTGTGAAAAGAGGTTATTTGACATTACCTCACTTGATGAATGGAGAACCCAGGCCTATGAAAATGCTAAGTTGTTTAAGGAGAAAGTTAAAAGATGGCATGAAAAAAGAATACAAAAGCGGGAATTTAATGTAGGTGACCAAGTCTTGCTATACAATTCTCATTTAAGATTTTTTGCAGGAAAACTTCTCTCCAAATGGGAAGGACCTTACATTATCGAAGAAGTCTACCGCTCAGGTGCTATCAAAATCAACAATGCCGAAGGTACCAACCCGAAGGTGGTGAATGGGTAAAGAATCAAACATTATATCTCATGTATGCCTATAAATGTTGAGATCAACATTATTCATACCATAACACCGGAGGAGTACATAAAGGAAACCTTCGAGAACACCCCGGAACCCTGAAAAGGAATAGGTATGTGATATGGTAAGTAAACCGACTCCAAAAGTTTTCCAAAGTAAATTTTACTCCGTTTAGGAATATTTAAAAAAATGGAAAATAAAAAGTAGTCTGAAAATGCACGAGCAGGCGACAAGCTTGGGGGCGCGCCCTACCCCTTGGGCGCGCCTCCCGAGCTTGTGGCCGCCTTGTGTACCTTCCAGAATCCGTTTTCTCCCAGATTACTTGTTTTGCATGGTAAAAATTCATTATATAATCTCCCGAAGGTTTTGACCACCATATTACAACAATATCCTCTGTTTTTGTTTCGAGCTATTTTTGCAGCTAATTTAGAGTAAGATGTCTTCGCAAGAGTCGGTTAGGGAGAGTCGGGTCTCTCACCCAACATCGGACCCAACATCGGAGCCAAGAGGGAGAGTCGGGTCAACGGAGGAAGAGATGGAAGCCGACCTGAAAAGAGTGAATGCCATGGAAGAGGATCAAGAAGTCACTTCTCTCCCTCAACCTGGAGCCTGATGCGGCTTGAAGCTACATCGGTATTTCCCCAAAGAGGAAGGATGGTGCAGCACAATGAAGGTAGGTATTTCCCTCAGTGATGAGACCAAGGTTATCGAACCAGTAGGAGAACCAAGCAACAATACGTAAATGGCACCTGCACACAAATAACAAATACTCGCAACCTGACGTATTAAAGGGGTTGTCAATCCCTTTCGGGTAACGGCGTCAGGAATTGGCAAATGGACGTGAATAAATTGTAGTATATTGATAGATCGAACACCAAATAAAATAAATAAGAATAAATTTCTGCAAGGTATTTTTGTATTTTTGGTTTAATAGATCTAAAAATAAAAGGCAAATAAAATAGATCGCAAAGGCAAATAATATGAGAAAGAGACCCGGGGACATAGGTTTCACTAGTGGCTTCTCTCGAGAAAAATAGCAAACGGTGGGTAAACAAATTACTGTTGGGAAAATGATAGAACTTCAAATACTCATGAAGATATCCAGGAAATGATCATTATATAGGCATCACGTCCAAGATTAGTAAACTCACTCCTGCCTGCATCTACTACTATTACTCCACACATCGACCGCTATCCAGCATGCATCTAGTGTATTAAGTTCATGGAGAAATGGAGTAATGCAATAAGAACGATGATATGTTGTAGACACGATCTATTTATGTAGAAATAGACCCCATCGTTTTATCCTTAGTAGCAACGATACATACGTGTCGGTTCCCCTTCTGTCACTGGGATCAAGCACCGTAAGATCAAACCCACTACAAAGCACCTCTTTCAATTGCAAGATAAATGGATCAAGTTGGCCAAAAAAACCCAAATATCGGAGAAGAAATACGAGCCAATAAGCAATCATGCATATAAGAGATGAAAGAAACTCAAATAACTTTCATGGATAAAAAGAGATAGATTTGATGATAAACTCAAAGTTCATCTAATCCCAACAAACACACCGCAAAAAGAGTTACATCATATGGATCTCCAAGAGACCATTTTATTGAGAATCAAACGTGAGAGAGGAAGCCATCTAGCTACTAACTACAGATCCGAAGGTCTACAAAGAACTACTCACGCATCATCAGAGAGGCACCAATGAAAGTGGTGAACCCCTCCGTGATGGTGTCTAGATTGGATCTGGTGGTTCTGGACTCTGTGGCAGCTGGAATTGATTTTCGTCGACTCCCATAGGGTTTGTAGAATATTGGGGTATTTATAGAGTAAATAGGCGGTCCGTGGGGCACCCAAGGTGGGCACAACCCACCAAGGTGCGCCTAGGAACGCGCCCTGGTGGGTTGTGCTCCCCTCGAAGCATCCCCAAGTGCTTCTCTGGCCCATTGGATGTCTTCTGGTCCAAAAAATCCACAAAAAGTTTCACTGCGTTTGGACTCCATTTTGTATTGATTTTCTGCGATGTAAAAAACATGTAAAAACATCAACTGGCACTTGGCACTGTGTCAATAGGTTAGTACCAAAAAATGGTATAAATTGACTATAAAATGATTATAAAACATCCAAGAATGATAATATAACAACATTGAACAATCAAAAATTATAGATACGTTGGAGACATATCATAGCCCTGCATGTGGAAGTCAATGACTCGATCCTCACAAATTCAGTCAAACCTCCCGGTGCTAAATTTATATCTTAAAATAACTTGAAAAAGAGTGTTTCTTCTTCCTCTGCAGCAAGGATGCATCTGTGGGTGGACGGTGCTTTAACTGTCATTGGAAATATACATAAGGAAACTATGGATCTCAAGCGGCAAGTCAATAAGCTCAAGGAGGAAAATCACATCCTGAGGGGCATCATTGCCAAAAACATCGTAGTACCACCTTCGAAGAAGAAAACCTGAGTATATGGGTATGAGTACTCCCATTGGCTTGTGCCAAGCTTGGGGTAGGTGCCCAGGTATCGCATCACCGTCACATCCTTATCTTTATTGTTTATCTTAGTTCGATCCTTTTGGTTAGATTTTGATCTAGTAGAATAAAAGTTTTTTAGTATGATCTAGTCCTGTAGTTTTTGCTTTATGATCTATCTATGTAATCAAGTGTGAGAGTTATATAATAAAGATTAGCTTTGAGTTGAGGACTTTGCTTTCTAGCTTTGATATTTGAAAATAAAAAAGGGGATAAAAGAAATAAAAGACTATATAATGATCTTATGGAGACTGATGACTTCACATATAATAAGTATGATGCATGAAATTCGTTGACGATTGACAAACATAGTATTGGTCATTGTTGAAATTAATAGGAAGTACTAAAGAAAGAGAGGTTTCACATATAAATACACTATCTTGGACATCTTTTATGATTGTGAGCACTCATTAAAATATTATATGCTAATAAGTTGATGTTGGACAAGGAAGACAACGTAATGTGTTATGTTCCCTTATATTCGAATAGAAGTTATATTGTCATTGATCCTCCAACATGTTGAGCTTGCTTCTCATCCTATGCTAGCCAAATATTTTGCACCAAGTAGAGATACTACTTGTGCATCCAAAAACGTTTAACCCAGTTTTGCCATGAGAGTCCACTATATCTAACCATGGATTGAGTAAGATCCTTCAAGTAAGTTGTCATCGGTGCAAGCAATAAAAGTTTCTCTCTAAATATATGCTATCTTTTAATGTGAGAAAAACAAGCTTTACACGGAAGAAATAAAAGCGATGGACTGCATAATAGAGTTCTCTATCACAAGTGACAATATAAAGTGACATTCCATTGTATTAAGAGTTAGTGCATCCAACGAAAAAGCGCATGACAACCTCTGCTTCCATCTGCGAAGGGCCTATCCTTTATACTTACTTATTACCTTTATGCAAGAGTCATGGTGATCTTCACCCTTCCTTTTAGAGTTTCTCTTTTTGGCAAGCACTCTATGTTGGGGTAAGATCTAGGCATACATATCCACTCAAATGTAGGTGATCATAAAGTATTATTGTTGACATTACCCTTGAGGTAAATGGTTGGGAGGCGAAACTATAAGCCCCTATCTTTCTATGTTTCTAAATGATCTTTGATCTCATCAGTATCGCTTGAGTGTTAGCAATTATGAAAGACTAAAAGATGGTTGAGTATGTGGACTTGCAACATAAAAGCTCTTACATTGACTCTTTCAGATGTTATGATAAATTTCAATTGCCTCGATGATCGAGATCATAGTTTGTTAGTTTTCAATAAAAAAATTGTTCATACTTTACCTTGTAAATGAATTATCACTTTGGCATAAGAAGTTATATGACAATATATTGTTGTTTTAAAGATGATCATGATACCCTCATGTCCGTATTTTATTTTATCGACACCTCTATCTCTAAACATGTGGACATGATTCTCGATTTCGGCTTTTGCTTGAGGACAAGTGAGGTCTAAGCTTGGGGGAGTTGATATGTCCATTTTGCGTCATGTTTTTATGTTGATATTCATTGCATTATGGGCTGTTACTTCACATTATGGTACAATACTTATGCCTTTTCTCTCTTATTTTACAAGATTTACATGAAGAGGGAGAATGTCGGCAGCTGGAATTCCGGACCGGAAAGGAGCAAATATGATATACCTATTCTACACAACTCCAAATGTCCTGAAACTTTACGGAGAATTGTTTTGGATTATATAAAAATATTGGGTGAAGAAACAACAGAAGGGGGGCCACCAGGTGGCCACAAGCTTGGGGGCGCGCCTCCCGAGCTTGTGGGCCCCCTGGCCAGCCCCCGGTGTCTGTCTTGTGCTATATGAAGGGTTTCGACCTAGAAAAAATCATAAGGAAGCTTTTAGGACGAAGCGCCACCTTGTAGAGGCGGCACCTGGGCAGGAGCAATCTAAGGCTCCGACGGAACTATTCTGTCGGGGAAACTTCCCTCTGGGAGGGGGAAATCGAAGCCATCATCATCACAAATGATCCTCTCATCGAGGGAGGGTAAATCTTCATCAACATCTTCACCAGCACCATCTCCTCTCCAACCCTAGTTCATCTCTTGTATTCAATATTTGTCTCAAAACCTCATATTGGTACCTGTGGGTTGCTAGTATTGTTGATTACTCCTTGTAGTTGATGCTAGTTGGTTTATTTGGTGGAAGATCATATGTTCAGATCCTGAATGATATTTATTACCCCTCTGATCTTGAACATGAACATGCTTTGTGAGTAGTTACTTTTTTTCCTGAGGACATGGGAGAAGTCTTGTTATAAGTAATGTCTACTACGCAACTTTATTCTTGTAGACACGTGTTGGGCCTCTAAGCACAGAGTTTTGTAGGACAATAGAAATTTTCCCTCAAGTGGATGACCTAAGGTTTATCAATCTGTGAGAGGTGTAGGATGAAGATGGTCTCTCTCAAACGACCCTGCAACCAAATACAAGAAATCTCTTGTGTCCCCAACACACCCAATACAAGAAAAGAGATTGATGTCTACTACGCAACTTTATTCTTGTAGACACGTGTTGAGCCTCCAAGCACAGAGTTTTGTAGGACAGTAGCAATTTCCCTCAAGTGAATGACCTAAGGTTTATCAATCCGTGAGAGGTGTAGGATGAAGGTGGTCTCTCTCAAACGACCTTGCAACTAAATACAAGAAATCTCTTGTGTCCCCAACATACCCAATACAATGGAAAATTGTATAGGTGCACTAGTTCGGCAAAGAGATGGTGATAAAAGTGTAATATGGATGGTAGAAATATATTTTTATAATCTGAATAAATAAAAACATCAAGGTAGAAAATAGTAAATGGGCACAAAAACGGTATTGCAATGCTTAAAAACAAGGCCTAGGGTTCGTACTTTCGCTAGTGCAACCTCTCAACAATGCTAACGTAGTTGGATCATATGATTATCCCTCAAAGTGCAATAAAGAATCACTCCTGAGTTCCTAATAGCGGAGAACAAAAGATAGAAATTGTTTGTAGGGTACGATACCACCTCAAATCTATTCTTTCCGCTCGATCTATTCAAGAGTTCGTACTAAAATAACGCAAAGCTATTTTTTTCGTTCGATCTATCCTAGAATTCATACTAGAATAACACCAAAGCATATTCATATTCATAATACTCAATCCACACAAAGAACTAAAAAGAGACCCCAAAGTTTCTATCAGAGAAAATATAATACAAATGTGCATCAACCCCTATGCATAGACCCCAATGTCACCGCGGGAATCCGCGAGTTGAATGCCAAAACACATATCAAGTGAATCAATATGATACCCCATTGTCACCTCAAGTAATCATACCGCGGGACATACACCATGTTTTCTCATATCTGAATATTCAATCCGACAAGACAAAACTTCAAAGGGTAAAGATTCAATTCATCACAACAAGAGTATAGAGGGGATAAACATCATATGATCCATCTATATTAACAAAGCCCATGATATAGATCATGAGCGAGAGAGAGAGAGAGATTAATCACATAGCTACTGGTACAAACCCTCAGCCCCAAGGGTGGACTACTCCCTCCTCATCGTGGTGGCCGCCGGGATGATGAAGGTGGCCACCGGAGATGATTCCCCCCTCCGGTAGGGTGCCGGAACGGGTCTAGATTGGTTTTCGGTGGCTATGGAGCCCTGCGGCGGCGGAACTTCTGACCTAGGTTAACCCCGAAGGTTTCAGAATATTTGAGAATTTATAGTGCAAAGAAGGGGTACGTGAGGCCACCAAGGTGGGCACAACCCACCTGGGCGCTAGAGCCCCTGGCACGCCCTGGTGGGTTGTGCCCCCGTCGGGGCACCCCCAGGTGCTTCTTCGGCCCATCGGGAGTCTTCCGATCCATAAAAAACCACAAAAAATTTCACGGTGTTTGGACTCCGTTTAATATTGATTTTCTGTGATGTAAAAAACAACAACTAGAACTGGGCACTGGGTCAACAGGTTAGTCCCAAAAAATTATATAAAGTTGCTATAAAATGATTATAAAACATCCAAGAATGATAATGTATTAGCATGAATACTTCATAAATTATAGATACGTTGGAGACGTATCAGCATCCCCAAGCTTAATTCCTACTCGTCCTCGAGTAGGTAAATGACAAAAGAAATAATTTATGAAGTGTGAATGCTAGCAAAGTGCACAAGTTTGATCAATGATAATTTCAATCACTTTTTCCTAGCATCTTAACAGCAATTCTTTCTTATGAAACTTCTCATGTTATAGTAGCAACCAATTCACATGTTAAGGTTCAAACAATGAATTCTCTTGAAACCCAACAACATATGTTCTCAGTCACCAAGAAATTGTAATTCAACTTATTCAGCAGTCACCAAGTAAGAGCTCCACATACTCAACCATCATATGGTCTTATATGATTGCTAACACTCACCTTGTACACATGAGCAAAACATTTCAACCAGGCACATAGAAAGATAGGGGCTTATAATTTCTCCTCCCAATGTATTCACCTCAAGGGTGATGTCAACAATAATAACTCATGCTACCCATATCCAACTTGATATATGTGCCTAGATCTTTCCTCACCACATGATGCTTGCCAAAAGAGAAAAATAAAAAAGAAATAGAGAGAAGAACTTTGACTCTTTGCGTAAAAGTAAATACATAAAAGTAAAAGATAGGACCTTCGCAGAGGGAAGCAGAGGTTGCCATGCGCTTAATTGTTTGTATGCTCAACCCCTTAGTGCAAAAGAACGTCATGTGATATTGCCCCTTGTGATAGCAACCTTTATTATGTAGTCTGTCGCTTTTATTGCTTTACCATCACAAGTTCGTACAACGCTCAATTTTCTCTTCCACTAAATGATCGTATACTTTTAGAAGCAATTTTTATTGCCTTATTGCACCAATGACAACTTACTTGAAGGATCTTGCTCAATCCTTAGGTAGGTATGGTGGACTCTTGAAAATAATATATGGGTTTAAGGGTTTTTGGATGCACAAGTAGTATCTCTACTTGGTGCGGAATTTTTGGCTAGCAAAGATGGGGGGCAAGCACCACATGTTGAAGGATCTATGACACTATAACTTCTAAGTGAATATGAATAAACATAAACCATTACGTTGTCTTCCTTGTCCAACATCAACAATTTTGGCATATAATATTTTGATGGGAGCTCACAATCACAAAATATTTCCATTATAGTGTATTTGCATGTGAAAGTTCTCTTCCTTATACTAATTATTCATGAATTGCTTGTGTGACCAATATTGTGATTGTCAAGCCTCAAAAGATTTCACTTTCTAAACCCAATTTGAAGCTACCACTAGGCATGATATGATTTCATCTTCATGATATTCAATTCATTCAACAATTTACTCATAGGATATAAGTGAAGCATAAGAGTAAATGACAAGCTACTCCAAAAAGATATAAGTGAAGATCATGAGCATAATATTTCTTTCTCTCAAAATAATTTAAGTGAAGCAAGAGAGAATTTCTTCAAAAATACTAAAGCACACCGTGCTAAAAAAGGTATAAGTGAAGCACTAGAGAAATTTCATAGAAAAGAGCTTCGTTGACGGGATGTGAATGCCGCTTACTTGGCCTCCCTGGCAACTATTTGAGGACTCCATTTTATTTGAAAACTTTCAGATCTAAGAATTTTATTAAAACCATAAGCAAAACAAAATAAAATGACAATCCAAGGAGGCCAAGTATCTTTATTTTGTTTTGTTTTGCTTATTTTGAGGACTCTATTTCGGTTAGTATCGGTTAGTATCATGTGAAGAAGCAAAAACTTAGGCTCAACCGATACTAACCAATAATTGTTGAAGAAGAAAGGTGGGATGCCTAACGGGGCATCCCCAAGCTTAGATGCTTGAGACCTCTTGAAATATTATCTTGGGGTGCCTTGGGCATCCCCAAGCTTGAGCTTTTGTGTCTCCTTAATTCCTCTCATATCACGGTTTTCCTAAATCTCAAAAGTTTCATCCACACAAAACTCAACAAGAACTTGTGAGATGTGACGCTTGGATAATTAAGCTACAGTAATTCTCTGCTAATGATGCCGCGTCACTTTGATTACCGCTGCTAATCTCGTGTTAGTTCGAAACCGATTCAAATTCAAAATCAAAATCAAGCAAACAATAAAAGTTTTCAAATATTAAAACTAAAATGTTAGGAGTGAACCAAATATTGCATAGGTAATAATGGTGGAGACACCACATTTTTATAAAGTGTTTAAATGCTCTAAAATAAATAAAACAATGGTTATAACAATTTATTAAATATCTTTTATAAATTATAGAGTAAAAAACTAATTTAATTAGTGCAAAATTATTTGTGGAAGTAGCATAATTAGTTATACTAATTTAGAAATTGTTTTATTATTTCTAAAATTAAAAGTAAATTAGAAAACTAATAAACGTAAAAAGAAAAATAAGAAAAATAAAAACAAACAAAAAATGGAGAAACCAACCCCCCGCCCTCAACTGGGCCTTGGCCCAGAAGGGCACCTGGCCACTAGGCTGGCCCAGCCGCGCCCCTGCATAACCCCCCACCACACAACCCTAGCCCACTACCCCCCGGTTGCCCCACGAACCCCCACTTCCCCCACAACCCCCTCGCCCCTCTTCCCTCTCCCGATCTGGGCGACACCCCGCCCCTGACGCCGCCGGTGCTCATCATCGCCACCGTCCTTGCATTGTCATCCTCACCAAGGAATTGGCCGGAACTCGCGGATCCACGTCCTTCGGTGCCCGTTCCCGCCGTCTCGGGCCTCCCCTGCACCGCAGCAGCCCCGCGCTGTCGTATGCTCGCCGGAGGGCCATGGCATCGCCGGCCTCCCTGAATGCCTCCTTGAACCCCCTCGATGTGAGCTCCCCGTCGGCCCCTTCATTTTCCCTTCCATCCCAGCTCCGTCACCCGTACACTCCGACCGACGTGGCCGCGCCCGTTCGCCGCAAGCCGTGGTCACCGCTCACCGACCACGCCCGCTCGCGCCCGCGTGCTGTTGCCAATGCCACCAGCTCCTGCTCTGCCGCTATGCTGCTACTTCTGCTGTGGCCGCCGACCGCCTCTTCCCCCGTCGCTACAGACCGCCCCCGGAGCCGCCATCGCCGCCAAATGACATGTACCGTCGCGGACGTCTGAACCCACCCATGCACGCACTGATCCGGTGACCGGAGCCAGATTTCGGCGAGATCCGGCGCATCTCCACCGTGGGAGCACTCGCCGGAGCTCCACGGCTGCCGGTGCCGACGTGGCCGACATGGGACACACCCTAGGCCACTGACTAGTGGGTCCCAGGAGCCCATTGGTCAGGCTGACTAAGTCAACACACTGACTGGGAAGATCCCCTGCCATTGACTAGTGGGGCCCTTTCACTAATCTAATTAAAAAGATTAATTTAAACTAATTAGGCATTGGGCCCCGCTAATTAATTAACTCAATTAGATTATTTTCAGTAATGAAATGAACTAGGGTCACCGACAGGTGGGCCCCGTCCACTAATCCGGCAGGTAAGGTCGACCCAGTCACCTTGCTGACTTGGCATTGGCCCACCAGTCAGCCTCTACTGACTGGACAGTTGACCCAGTCAACTGGGCCGCTATCAGCCACATCTGCACGTCTCTGGGTACACTCTCTGTGTAACCATAGCATTTTATTCTTTTATTTCGAAATAATATTAATTCCAGAAAATTTATAAAATCATTTAAAACTTCAATAAACCATATAAAATAAACTGTAACTCCGATGAAGAAGTTTTATATATGAAAGTTGCTCAGAACGACGAGACGAATCCGGATACATAGCCCCTTCGTCCTCCAAACACCCCTAGAATAGAAAACATGCAACCGTCTCTCTCTGATTCGTCTGTCCAAAAATGCCAAACACCGGGGATACTTTCCCATATGTTTCTTTGCCAGTAGCACCTAGTACTGTGTTAGGTCACCCAACACCGCGTATTGCCATGTTATGCTTTGTGTTGCTTTGATTTCTCTATTATTTATTTGTGTTCCCCCTCCGTTACTTCTTTCCGGTAGACCTCGAGATCGTCGCCGATACCCCGTTATCGACTACGGTGTTGACGACCCCTCCTTGCCAAAGCAATAAGGCAAGCCCCCCCCCCTTGATCACCAGATATCGCCTATTCTTCTCTCTACTGCTTGCATTAGAGTAGTGTAGCATGTTACTACTTTCCGTTAATCCCATTTGGTTGCATAGCCTGTCCTTGCTACTACTGTTGTTACCTTTACTTGCAATCCTAAATGCTTAGTATAGGATGCTAGTTTATCATCAGTGGCCCTACATTCTTGTCCGTCTGCTGTGCTATACTATCGGGCCGTGATCACTAGGGAGGTGATCACGGGTATATACTTATATACATATACATGATACATGTGATGACTAAAGACGGGTCGGCTCATAGAGTACCCGCGAGTAATTCAGAGATTGGGGGCTGAAAGGACCTTTGTCCCGACGGCCCTCTGGGTGGATCTTTGTGGCGGAGCGACAAGGCAGGTTGAGACCACCCAGGAGAGAGGTAGGCCTGGCCCTGGTCGGCGTTCGCAGTTACTTCAAAATAACACGCTTAACGAGATATTGGTATTTGATCTGAGTCAGGCCACTGGCATATACGCACTAACCAACAATGTGGGAACAATTATGGGCACTCGACGTCATGGTATCGGTTGAAGCCTTCTTGACGTGAGCGACTGAGCGGCGCGTGCCGGGTTGGACCGTGTAACGCAACTTCCTTTTTAATGGAGGTTGCTAGGCCTGTTCACCAGCCACGTACGCAACGTGCAGGCGTGCAATGGGCGATGGGCCCACACACCTGCGCGCATAGGATTTAGACCAGCGGGCTGACCTCTCTGTTATGCCTAGGTAGGGCTGCGACGTGTTGATCTTCCGAGGCCGGGCATGACCCAGAAAAGTGTGTCCGGCCAGAGAGATCGAGCGTGTTGGGAAATGTGGTGCACCCCTGCAGGGAAGTTTATCTATTTGAATAGTCGTGTCCGTCGGTAAAAGGACAACCCAGAGTTGTACATTGACCTTATGACAACTAGAACCGGATACTTAATAAAATACACCCTTCCAAGTGGCAGATACAACCCGGTGCTCGCTCTCTCACAGGCCAACGAGGGGAGGATCGCCGGGTAGGATTTGTGCTATGCGATGATACTTGGTTAACTTACCATCTACTCTCTTCTACTACTTCAAGATGGAGACTGCCAGAAGCGTAGTCTTCGATAGGACTAGCTATCCCCCTCTTATTCTGGCATTCTGCAATTCAGTCCACATATACTTCCCCTTTCATTGATACCAATGCATATGTAGTGTAGCTCCTTGCTTGCGAGTATTTTGGATGAGTACTCACAATTGCTTTGCTCCCCCTTTTCCTCCTTTCCTTTCTTCCTGGTTGTCGCAAAAAGATGAGGGAGCCCAGGAGCCAGATGCCACCGTCGACGATGACTCTTACTACACTGGAGATGCCTAATACTACGTGCAGGCCGCTGACGATGACCAGGAGTAGTTTAGGAGGATCCCAGGCAGGAGGCATGCGCCTCTTTTAATATGTATCCCAGTTTGTAATACCATCTTATGGCAACTTGTTTAACTTATGTCTGTACTCAGGTATTGTTACTTCCGTTGACTCATCTATGACCGAGCTCTTGTATTCAAGCCCTCAAGGCCCCTGGCTTGTAATATGATGCTTGTATGACTTATTTTATTTGTAGAGTTGTGTTGTGATATCTTCCCGTGAGTCCTTGATCTTGATCGTACACATTTTCTTGTATGATTAGTGTATGGTCAAAACGGGGGCGTCATAAGTTGGTATCAGAGCCGACTGCCTGTAGGAATCCCCCTTCCACACTCCTTGGCCGAAGTCGAGTCTAGACATTACAAAACTTTTACTAACATGGTTGTGCGGCCCATGGGCCCATGTCGCCATTGGGTGGTTAGGATCTTTTACTCCTCGTCTATATTCTGGGTCTCTGATCTCTCTTCCATTCGGGTTAAATGATTTTGCTAACTCTAACTCTAGGTTCTAGTAATTACTTCCTCCCGGAGAGACCCTCACTCCAGATGATTGCTTGGTGCATCGAAGGATTCCGAAGATACCCTCCGACGTTCTCTCGAGACTTTGTGACATCGCTATTGCAATTCCCTTCCAAGGATAAAACCCTATGGATAACCACATACACTTGCCACTCTTACAATCATTCCCCGTTGATCTTATTGTTACAAGATACCCCAAAATTCTATTTATTGTTTCGAGAATACTTTGTGCCTACTGCCTTGCAGCTCCTTGCCACATGAATACCCCTACGGATAATTCCTCGCACCTATCGAGTATCCGCTCATCCCCAGTTGATTCATGTAGTTTAAAAAAGTCTTTGAAATACCATTCATTCGTCTAAAAATCCTCGTTATCCTAATGCTCTTGAAATTCTTGCTTGCTAGCATTATGATTAATCCCATAAGTCTGGTAATCTTATTGGCATCCTTTGTCATTATCATTCTGAGTCCGTTAATTCAATATGTTGCGAGTGCTCGCACTCATCAATCAGATCCTAGAATTCATCCTCCCGGCTCAGACGTCATTTTAAACATGAGCCGGATCCCAACCAATCAAATTGCCATCGATTGTACCCCTAAGTCTATTCAACTTATCCATCCTTAGTCAGAGCATTGCTTATGATCCCTTATCTTGGAATTCATAATTGCTTTGCATTTGAGCTTTGAGTTAATCAGTTGTTTCTATAATTTGGTCTCCTTGCATTCTTTCTTCCTCTGGTTGAGTACCGATGCTCACATCAGATCCCTTGTGGACCACCAAACCCTTTGTCGGATTTTATCCGACAACGTCCTTCATATTCTATAAGCCTGTGAGCCTTTCCTCGGATACATAATGCCTTTGGTAAATTGTATCCTCTGCTTTCTCAAGCATTCTCTACTATCGAGCTTGTGTTATTTATTCCTGAAATTTGTGGTATATGCTCCTAAGATGCCCCGATGGGTTGAACCTATGCCTTCCCCAAACCATATGAACCCGAAAGTTTTCGCGAGTCATACTCTACTGTTGTTTCACCAGATAAAATTTATACACTACAGCTTCATCAAAAGCGATAAGTAAAATGAAAGGTTATCCATTGAAGAAGTGAGGGTCGACCTTGAGCCTTTGCGTTCATGCCCATGGACACGATGTAGATCCTATCATGGAAGCTTCTCGTAATAATAACTATTTCCTTGAAATAATATCCTTTGGTATCGATGAATTTATCCTTTGCAATCGTGTTTCCGACCATATGTTCTTCTCTGATCCCATTTCACAGGCAAGTTTAAGCACTTGTCTTCTATGGATCAATACACCAGACCAACCTTTAGTTTGATCTACCGTCGAGTATTACACCCTCGTATCTCGAGAATATCTTGGAAGTGCATAACTTTTTATGGGATCTTCATCAGCTATTATTTCTCACCGAATCCAATTTTTCATGTGTTCTGGCTTGTCGTCAACCGAGAACACCGAATAGTGAATCGAGTCTGCACTCTAATTCAATAACTCTTAAGTAATTTTTATTGCATACGAGTTTAATAACCCTTCAAGTCATTCCTAGCCTGATTGGCTATATCATTATCGTGCTGATTTTATCTATGCTACCTGGTTCTTAATCCCGGAGCACAACTTTTGACGATGAGCTAAGCTTACGTCGATCTTCCCTGTCTTATCGTTTCACCTTTAACAGCAAGCTTGATTCTGAGTTTGCGTCGTATCCATGGATCCAATAATCTTTCGCTGCATCAATGCTTTTGCTGGATGCAGTCGCTGTTTGATTACTTCTTCGTGGAGCCTCTCGACAAATTTTTCGTGATCTTCGTCAACATTTTGACTCCTTCCAGGATACTAATTGAGTTCATGATGATAAGTGCCATCTTCGTCCCTTACTAATTTGAGTTACCACCGACAACATCCTTACCTTCATATCATGACAAACTTGTTCATGATACGGATGCAACTGCTATCCAGCTTGTATCATGATCTACCTTGAAGTAATACTGTCTTGTATGTCAAGAATGTTGTGAGAATTTCACCACCTCTTAAGAAATTATTGGTATAATGATACTTCTTACCCTCACCTTCTTTCTTAGTACCCATGTTATTTCCAACCAGAATACTGACGATTGGACTATGATGTGTAAAATTCAAAATTACTAACAACCTTATTGCTTGTAAGATAATGTACGATAGTTTAATTCCTTGTGTTTTGGTTATTGAATCACCATTCTAAACATTAATCATGCTACCTAAGCCCATATTATGGGTGCTCCTTTCAACCAATGGTTAATTGTGTATGTTTTCCTTGAGCATACATCATTATACCATATGTTTTTGACAAATGTTATCTCCTTGTTCACATAATTGTGGAAATTCATCTTGTTGGTAATCTCGATGAATTGTCGCTGAGACCATCAGCCACCTCTTCATCCTATCCTTGGTTTAATGATGAACTCTTGTTTTGGAACTTGCTTCCATAGTTCATTTCTCGAGAATCTTACAACGTCATCCCGTCAATTTGTGTTGCACCTTTGCTTCTCAGACATCCTGAGTCTGAGGTATCCTGACACTAATCAGATCTGAATCTTGGCCAGATATGATGGTTGGAACATATTTCCAGGATTTATAACATTGGTCTTTGAACCGATAAGGTGATGTCATGCCTCGCACACCTGGCCGGAGGGCCTACTGTTATAGTTTCCTTTTTAGCAAGGTGAACCATTCTTCCATGAGGAAATTGTAAGACTTATTCTATAAGTTGTTCCTGATGGATCATTTGGGAATCCGAAGCCTGACCTTTACCTAATGACTATGTCAATGCTACCTCGAAGCATGACTGTGGTACTCAAACATCAATAAGAACATTTGAAGCACAATGTTAAATTTTCTTTATCAATTATCCAAACATCGTTGTCCGGATAATTTCATGAAAATTCTCTCCCCTTACCTAAATGGTTTTCTACATTCTATCCTATCATGGATATCAAGCTCTGCTTGTCCTTGGGAAGGATATACCCCTGAAATATGTGTTTAAACACATTTTCCTTTCCATTGTTATGTTTAATCTGATAATCACATTTTCCTTTCCATTGTTTTGTTTAACCTTTCTTGTGGTCTATATGATCTAAGCAGTAATATTCTCCTGCTTATGTAAACACCTTGGTGTACAACCTAGTCAGTAAGACCATGTTACTATTGTTGATGACATACCGGTAGCCACCGATGGAAGAAAACTTTGCCTATTGGTCCGCCTCGTTCAACGAGCAGGAAAATGGTTCTCTTCGTCCCTCGCCCTTTGTACCGACATTGTTGCCAACATAACTGATAGGCTACACTCTGACATGTCTTACTATCATGACTGTGCAAGATGTCAACGCCCTTCCTACTTTGAACCCACATGGTGGGCCCATAACCCACTGTTCCATAGGAACGAAACCTGACTCTCCTGCACACACCCCGGTTTCCCAAGTTATTCCTCGCGCGTGGCCTCGTATGTAATTCACAGGCCACCTTCCTAGTGATCTATTCTGGAAACAGACGCAATACTTAATCTCGTTGCTCTGGACACCTATCACACTTTGTTTCAGACATCGACCGATTACCTATCCGTTTGAAGCTTCTCATGGTATCTTCTTATTTTGCTCTCGATATCTTCTTAAGTTTCAATTCGAGAGATACATATGCTTCTTCCCCTGAGTTAACCGTCCGATGCTCAATATTTTTAGAATCCGTCCTTATAGAGTTTTCCCCTCTTATTCTTTCGTAAGTACGGTGAAGATCCCGAAGGAAGGACGACAACTTCATCATGATGCATTGATGCATAGGAATGGAGACATCAACGCTATGGATCGACCTCTTCGAGAAGAGCAACCAAGACCGAGAAGATTCGTTAGAATTTCATAACCAGACCTTTCCCCCGTTCCACCTCTTAAATCTCGGGACGAGATTTCTTGTAGTGGAGGAGAATTGTGATGCCCGGATAATTAAGCTACAGTAATTCTCTGCTAATGATGCCACGTCACTTCGATTACTGTTGCTAATCTTGTGTTAGTTCGAAACCGATTCAAAATCAAGCAAACAATAAAAGTTTTCAAATATTAAAACTAAAATGTTCGGAGTGAACCAAATATTGCATAGGTAATAATGGTGGAGACACCACATTTTTATAAAGTGTTTAAGTGCTCTAAAACAAATAAAACAATGGTTATAACAATTTATTAAATATCTTTTATTAATTATAGAGTAAACAACTAATTTAATTAGTGCCAAATTATCTGTGGCAGTAGTAAAATTAGTTATACTAATGTAGAAATTGTTTTATTGTTTTTTAAATTAAAAGTAAATTAGAAACCTAATAAACATAAAAAGAAAAATAAGAAAAAGAAAAACAAACAAAAAATGGAGAAACCAACCCCCCTGTTGGAGTAATGGGCCACGGGTAGGCCAACCCGAGCCCCAGAACCTTTCAAGACATCAGGGCAGGCTGCGCCCCTCAAGACCCCAGGATGAAGAGCTGCCTTTAAGAAGCCAACGGCAAGATGGCCAACTAACCACTCACGGCCAAGTCCCAGAGACGACTTCGAGGAAAGCCGACACCCAACTGGCGACTTCCAGAGAAGCCGGCTTTGGGGAGTCGGCCTGCGACTCCAACACCCCCCACGACCTCATCAAGTGGGACGGGGCAGGGGAGTGGCAACGATGAAGCCCGCCCCTGCCCCTTACCAAGGGCAGGCATGGCCACAGCACGCCATACCCCGGAAGATCTCCGTGCGGCGTGGCACTGTTGCCATGCTGGCCCTGACATCAGCATCGCAGGGCCCCTAGGAGTCGGCCAAGCCCTCCCTCGGGGCCCACGCGCCATTAATCAAGATGTGATGGGGAGTGGTAATAGTGATCGCCCGCCAGGCGGCGGGGCTGTTGCCACGACCTCATGATCAAGCCCGCGTCATCAGAAGCACGGCTACAGTAATCCGCAGCCGGCAAGACCCGCCCGCGGCGGACGCGGCCTGTCGGCTCCGTACCAGGCCAGTCAGCGGGGCCCGCCAGCCGGCGGGCCCCAGCAGTCGGCAGAAAAGACGGAGGTCAGAGGCGCTGACGGCTAGGCCCGCGTCCAGCCGGATTACCCTTGTACCCCTGGGGGGTAGGCCTATATAAACCCCCCAGGGCCCCCATGCAAAGGGCTAGAACCCATTAGCTCTAGACCAGATCATATAGAAGGGAGAGAGCTAGCCTTGCCCTCTCCTACCTCCTAAAAACAGCTCAAGGAGCAACCGTGTAAACACTTGGCCATAGTGATCATGCGGAGACCCCGCAGAGTAGCAGTAGGGGTATTATCTCCTCGGAGAGCCCTGAAGCTGGGTAAGATTCGCCGGCGTGCATGTCTTCGCCTCATCCCGTTACCAGGCACCGGCGATGTTCTACTCGCCCCCACCATGATAAGCCATCCTTTGGCATATGTCGCACCAAACCCCCGACATTTGGCGCCCACCTTAGGGCCTGGTGCACAGCCATCCGGAGATCTGTTCTGGACGGGAACCCTTTTCCTCCCTGGCGAGCGCAGCAAGCCAGGCACGCCAGACGGAGTTTGCACCGACGCGCTAAGCAGCATTGAGATCGCCTGCGCGGCCAGCTCCTTGGCCGAACTTGTCGGCGAGGTCCGCCTCTCCGATGAACCTGCGTCCAGCGCAGGTACGGGCGGCCCCGAGAACCTCCTCGAGGGCCTCCTCGATCAACTCCACGTTTCCGGCGAGCCTGCCGTAGACTTGGTGTCCATAGGCTCCACCGACCCGATGCTGGTCGACTCCGACACCGCGTCGCTCGACGCGTTGCCCACCAATGTGGTGGTCTACGATGAACCTCTCCCTTGTGCAGAGAGCAACGGAAGCACCGTCACCAGGTGCTAGTCATCAGTCATGACGAGCTCCCCGGCGGAGGAGCGCACGACTCACTCGGCGCGGCGCTGCAAGACCTAACTGCGCCCATTCCGGAACACGCTGACGCAGAGACGTTGGAGGCGCGCCGCCTTCGGCTCGTTGAAGGCGCGAAGAAGCTGGCCAGCATGAGGCGCTCGTCAGAAGCCTACCAGCGGGAGATGGTTCGCGCCATCGGCGGCTCACCGGCCCCAGCGGGGCCCAGCCGCTTTGGCGCAGTCCAGCAGCGCGGCGTAGCCATCGCCAACCTGTTTGGGGCAAGCCGCCCTGTGTACGCTACACCAGCGGAGAACATCCGAGCCGCCCAGGTAGCGGCGGATGAGCTGGACAATTTCGAGGGCGAAGAGCGCCGCCTCATGATGGAGCGAGTCTAGCGGCTCCTCGACGCGGCCGTCGCGCAGAACGAGGCTGGCTGCCACACGGAGGCGCCGCAGCGGCCAAACGACGACCTTCACCGAGATCAAGGCGCGACGTCTCGGACGCCGACTTGCGGCGCCCGAGGAAGAAGAGACAAGGAGTCGGCTGTCAGCCACAGTCGGACTCGCATTACCATAGAGCGCGACCGAGACGGCCGCCCGAGAGCAGTGGAACAACGGGACGACTGTCCGCCTCCCCCTCCCCGCTGCCTGTTGACCATCCGACTCTCGGCGACCGCCTTGGCCGCCGAGAGGGAGTTGGAGAGAATGACGCCCGCCACCGGATCGACCGACTTCACCGATCCTTAGCTCTGGAATAAGAGGACAAGCTGGGTCCGCCTTGTTTCGGGCCCCGCATTCGGGACGAGCCCTTTCCCAGAGGGTTCACGCTCCCAAGAGACACGCCCAAGTATACCGGCTCCGTGAAGCCGGAAGACTGGCTAGTCGACTACTCCACGGCTGTCAGCATAGCAAACGGCAACAAGCGTGTCACCGTAAAGTACGTTCCGCTCATGCTCCAGGGCACTGCCCGGACATGGCTGAATAGCCTAAAGCCCCACAGCATCAGCAGTTGGGTCGACTTCACCGAAGCATTCATCCGCAACTTCACCAGCACGTACAAGCGTCCTCCCAAGCCTCGTCAGCTCTCCTTGTGCGTGCAAGGCCCCGACGAGTCGACCCGCGATTACCTCACACGTTGGGCCGAGCTTCAGAACTCCTGTGAGGGCGTGCACGAGGTGCAGGCCATCGAGTACTTCACAGCCGGGTGCAGAGACGGCACCCTCCTCAAGCACAAGATCCTTTGTGACGAGCCAGAAACCCTCGACGAGCTGCTGATCATAGTGGACAAGTACGCCACGGCCAACTCCTCCATGAAGGCGGAGATTCAAATCAGCACAACTGGCAAAGTAGCTCCTCAAGCTCCAGGAACTCTGGCGGCAGACGCCAGCCGGCGACAACAGCAGGGCGACCACAAGCGCAAGGCCCCACAGCCGGCTTCTAGCAGCCGGCAGGTCGTGACCGTTGAAGCCCAGCAGCCAGATGAGCAGCCCCCGCCCAAGCGACAGAAAGGCGGCAAGCCAAACTGGTTGCCGGCCTTCTCCTATGAGCAGACCTTGGATGGACCTTGCAAGTTCCATAGCGGCGCGAAGCCGTCGAATCACATCACCCGGAAGTGCCACTGGCTCACTAGGATCGCCAAGGGAGACGGCCTCCTGCCTCCCCCGCCTGCTGGGCAGCCGCCTCCGCCGCCGCCCCAGCAGCCGGCTGTCAGGCCAGTCGGCGCGGTACAAGACGAATACCCTGAAGAGCACGGAGCCTACGTGGTGTTCACCAGTGTGGCTGATGATCGACGCAGCAGGCGGCTGCAGCGACAAGAGGTGAATGCAGTAGCGTCGGAGACGCCAGAGTTCATGCACTGGTCCAAGAAGCCCATCAGCTGGAGCAAGGCTAACCACCCAGAAGGGATGCCGAGTCCGGGCTCCTATGCCTTGGTCCTGGACGCCACCTTTGCTACAGACAGACGAGCCGCGCGTTTCTCGCAAGTTCTGATAGACGGAGGCAGCATCATCAATATCCTGAACAAGGACACCATGGAGAAGTTAGGAATCAAGCAAAGACAACTTCAGAACAGCCGAACTGTGTTCCACGGCATTGTTCCTGGGCTTTCCTGCTCGCCGATCGGCAAGATCCTGATGGACGTCCTCTTTGGAGACAAAGATCACTTCCGTAGAGAGTCTGTTTGGTTTGAGGTGGTGGACCTTGAGAGCCCATACCATGCGCTACTTGGCCGACCCGCCTTGGCCAAGTTCATGGCGGTCCCCCACTACGCCTACCTCAAGATGAAGATGCCCAGTTCCAGGGGAATTCTGACTGTGGCTGGCGACTACCGGAAGTCGTTTGCTTGCGTGGCTGAGAGCAGTCGGCTGGCCGAGTCCCTGGTAATCGCGGCCGAGAAGCGGCTCCTTGAGCGAGTTGTGGCGATGGCCAGCAAGCAGCCTGAGGTATCGCCCAACCCAAAAGAGTCGGAGGCTGAGGGTTCGTTCAAGCTGGCCAAAGAGACAAAGAAGATATCCTTGGATCCGGAGCACCCAGAGAGGTACACCGTCGTAGGGGCAAACCTCGACAGCAAATAGGAAGGCGAGCTCGTCGATTTCCTCCGTGAGAATCGGGACATCTTCGCATGGTCCCCCAAAGACATGCCATGTGTACCAACGGAATTCGCCGAGCACAAGTTACATGTCCGATCTGATGCAAAGCCGGTCAGGCAGCCCCTGCGCCGCCTATCAGAAGAGAAGAGAAGAGTTGTCGGAGAAGAGATAGCCCGACTCCTAGCAGCCGGCTTCATTATGGAAGTGTTCTTTCCAGAATCGCTAGCAAATCCGGTCCTGGTACTAAAGAAGAACAAGCAGTGGCGAATGTGTATTGACTACACGAGCCTCAACAAGGCCTGCCCCAAGGACCCATTTGCTCTACCAAGAATCAATCAGGTGATAGACTCCACAGCCGGATGCGAGCTATTGAGTTTTTTGGATGCATACTCCGGATATCACCAGATCAAGCTGAACCCGGCTGACAGACTGAAGACCGCCTGCATCACGCCATTTGGAGCCTTCTGCTACCTCACCATGACGTTCGGCTTAAGGAATGCCGGCGCCACCTTTCAGCATTGCATGCAGAAGTGCCTCCTCAAGCAGCTCGGCAGGAACGCCCACGTCTACGTGGACGACGTGGTGGTGAAGACGGAAAAGCATGGAACGCTGCTAGAAGACCTCAAGGAGACCTTTGAGAACCTGCGCCGACTCCAGATCAAGCTCAACCCCGAGAAGTGTGTCTTCGGAGTACCAGCCGGCCAGCTCCTAGGCTTCCTGGTCTCTGAACGTGGCATAGAATGCAACCCAGTAAAAATCAAGGCCATTGAGAGAATGGAGGTACCCAGCTGACTGCTGGATGTGCAGAAGTTCACCGGCTGCTTGGCGTCCATCAGCCGATTCATCAGTTGGCTGGGCGAGAAAGCTCTCCCCTTATACCAACTCATGAAGAAGACCACTTTTTTCGAGTGGAACCATAAGGCAGACGAAGCTTTTCTCCAATTGAAGAAGATGTTGACTACTCCACCCGTCCTGGCGGCTCCAACCCCCAAGGAACCTATGCTCATGTACATCGCCGCCACCAGCCGTGTAGTCAGCACGGTCATTGTAGTGGAACGCAAGGAGGAAGGCAAGGCGCTACCTATCCAGAGACCGGTATATTACCTGAGCGAGGTACTGTCGACCTCCAAGCAGAACTACCCCCACTACCAGAAGATGTGCTATGGCATACACTTTGCTGCCAAGAAATTGAAGCCTTACTTTCAAGAGCATCCAATCACGATGGTCTCCACGGCCCCGCTTGCCAAGATCATTGGTAGCCGAGATGCTTCTGGCCGAGTGGCCAAATGGGCCATAGAGCTGGCTCCCTACACCATCCACTACCAGCCCCGCACCGCTATCAAGTCACAAGCACTCGCCGACTTCCTCGTCGACTGGGCCGATACCCAGTACCTACCTCCAGCGCCTGATTCCACCCATTGGCGGATGCATTTCGACAGCTCCAAGATGCGCACTGGCTTGGGAGCCGGCATCGTCCTCACCTTCCCCAAAGACGACAAGCTCAAATACGCGCTGCAAATCCACTTTGCCGCCTCCAACAACGTCGCCGAGTACGAGGCGCTCATTCACGGGCTCCGGCTTGGCAAAGAACTTGGCATCCGCCGGATCTTGTGTTATGGTGACTCGGACTTAGTGGTCCAGCAATCATCTGGCGACTGGGACGCGAAAGATGCAAACATGGCGAGTTACCATTTCCTCGTGCAGCAACTCAGCGGGTATTTCGAAGGGTGCGAGTTTCTCCATGTGCCAAGAAACGACAACGACCAAGCAGATGCCTTGGCAAGAATCGGCTCCACCCGCCAAGCAATACCATCTGGCGTCGCCCTTCAACGCCTCCTCAAGCCGTCTGTCAAGCCTTCACCAGAATCAGATTCCATTTTTGTGCCGGCTCCTCCCGAAGATGTCGGATCCGACTCCAGAGCTCCGGCAGTCGATACGGGGATTTTGGTGGATGACTCCAAAGCTGCCACAGTCGAACCCGGCCTGGGGACTGCGGCAGCGGCCTTGAAGACTCCAGAACTCGACCCAAGGCTCAACAAGTCAGCCCGAGGACTTGCCGCCTTGCACTATGAAATGCTTCCTGCAGCTGGACAAGTAGTGTGTAACACCTGAACCATCTTCTGTCATAAGCCGCAGCTCGCAGAGCGACTGTACGGTGGGCAGAGGTAAGGTAGAATGGGCGTTCGCATGAAAAATGGTTAAGGACTCAAAGCATAAAACATAGCTCAAGACAGCTTCCAGCCTTTCTCGCAAACCGACTCTCGAATAGTCGGATTACCGTCTTCTATTCAACTTGCTCAAAAAACTCTTAAAAACGGCTAAGTACTTGCCTTCCCAAAGTAGCCAAGCATTTGATCCAGCGGCAGTCCGCAGAGCGGCTGTCCGATTGGCAAGGCAGGCAACTAAGAGAAAGCAACAAAGGGAAAAAGCCAAAAGAGCAACGAGCAAGAAAAGATAGAACTTGGATAAATATATTTACATAACATAGGCCCTTGGCCGAATCTTCGAGCAGAAGTTTAAAATACACCCCGCGGGTGGAATTGTGCGAATTAACAAGTTCTTCAAAGACTACTGAAGCAGACAAAACAAAGATACAGCGGCAGCTTAGGAAGCAGCAGACGGATTCGGAGGGTCGGAGGAGGCGCCAGCGTCAGGCGTCGGGGCGGCCGGCTGGCTAGTCTCAGCTTGATCGCCTCCGGTGGCAGTCGACTCGGTCGCACGCGGCTTGTTGCTGGAGGCGCGGTCGAGCTGAGGCTGGCCGTCTGCTCCGTCTTCTGGTGCCTCCGCCTTGCCTCCGTCCTCTGCCTCGCCCTCTTCCTCGACACTGGAGCCAATCACCTCCGTCGAGTCCTCGCCGTAGTCTGGGTTCATCCCAAACCACTCTGGCGGTACCTCCTCGCCGTCTTCAGACCGCTCGGGGACGAAGATGCTGGTGTCGGTGTACTCGGCGATCGCTGCAGCACGCTTGACGAGGGCGTCTTCTGTAGCTGCCAGCTCCGGCTGGGCCTCCGACCGAAGCGTGGCCAGCCGGTCTAGATCCAGCCCCTGATACCATGCCTTGACGAACTCCAAGGCCCGGCGCGCCCCAGCTCAGGCCGAAGAGCCCTTCCAGGCCTCAAGACGACCGGTCGCGACCTCTAGCTAGTCGGCCGTCAGGCTGGGGGTGCGCGGAGCCTGCATGTTCGGCCACAGGGCGGCAATCACCTGGACACCAACACGCTGAAGCCGGCGCAGCATCCGGTGAGCCGGCCGAAGGCGAGACTCGATGCTCAGGATGTGCTCGTCAAGAGTTCGGGGGGCGTCGGCGGCAATCTCTGCGCCCTCCGCCCTCCGACCTTCACGGTCAGCCTCGACGGCTTGGATGGCAGCCTGCGAGTGCCCAGGAAAGAAGTCTGCAAAGACAAGATGAAACAAATAAGCAAGTCAAAAACCAGGAGTCGGCACGACTTAAATCGGCGGCTCGAAGAAAGAGAGTAAAAATAAACTCACCATCAACGATGTCTTCAATCTCATGGAATCCGGAGGCCAGCATTGCCTCCTTGTCAGACCAGGAGGAGCGCTCGCTCGCGAACTCGGCCAGGAGGGCGGTTTCCGTCTCCTCTGCCTCCCTCAGCGTCTTCACAAGCAGCTCCTTCTGCTTTGCCAATTGAGTGGCCAGCAGGTCGCGCTCCGTGGCGAGCTTGCTGCACTCCTCCTCTTTGGCGCACAAAGCGGAGTTGGCGTCGCTCAGCTGCTGTTGAAGAGCGGCGTTGGCTCCTGAAAAGAAGGAAGAAAAAAGGTGTTAAGTCATCAGGTAAAGAAGCTTGCCGGGGAGATCCGGCCCGACTGCTCAGCAGTCGGCCCGAATCTCGGGGACTACAGCCCGCGGGTGCACCAGTGCGCCCCCGCAAACAAGGAAAAAGACTTACTCCGGCTCTCCGACAAATCGGCGGTCCGCTTGCCCAGCTCTTCAACATTACGGTTGAAGGCAGTAACGCGGAGGTTGTGGTTGTCCCGCGACAAACGTTTCAGACAGAAAGTTAATACCCAGAGTTCATCAATTGGAGTTCCGGGCCGCCTGCTCAGCAGCCAGCCCGAAACTCGGGGACTACACCCAGTGGGTGCGCAAGCGCGCCCCCACAGAGAGGAACAAGAAAACAAAGACCAAAGGAAAAACATACCCGGACGGCTGCCCGCGATGCCAGGTACGCCTTGGTGCAATTCTGGAGAGCGTCGCCCTCGGCACGAAGCTTCGCCTGGACGTCCAGAAGCACCTGGTTCAGCGGCCCTGTGCCGCCTCCTTGCACCCACCAAATGGGCGCGGCGCTCGTTGCTTCGAAGTCTGGGATCGCCGACCTAGCGGTGCCGGCTTCCGGGGGCAGGGTGCCGAAGTCGCCTTCTCCAGACGGCGGCGCGTTGGCGAGCCGACTTGGAGGAGTAGCCTCGCCACGGCCTTGTCTTCGGTCGGCGGCACTGGAGGGTCCGCTGGCTGCTTGCCTTGCGCACCTTCAGACGGCGGCGGAGGCGGCGGCGGAACGTTCACGTCTGGCGTAGAGGGTTCGCCGCCTTCCCTCTCCACGACAGGGTTCTCCCCTCCGGCTTCTCCAGTCTGCCCCGTGCACTCCGGAGGGGGCGGCGCAGAGTTCAACGGGGTGACGAACACCGCCGATTGGCGGCGTGCGGCTTCCTTAGCCTGCCGCTTCGTCGCGGCGGCGGCTTCGGCCTTTGCCAGTTTTTTCTTGGCAGAGGCCTCCGCCCTGTCGGCCTCCGCCTTCTCCAGGCGAATGGCCTCTTCTTCGTTGCGCTTCTCCTGCGCATTCGGCTCTGTCGCCTCCCGGAGGTCGGCAGCGGGGTCAATCCGCCGAGTGGTGGCGGACGTCTCCGCTGACCCCATGACGGAGGCGGCGGTGACCCTCTCAAGAGTGAGGGGAGCCCTGAAGCAAGGGGAGCAAGTAAAGACTCAGACAGAGTCACAAAGAAAGAATAAAGCATTGAGTCAGAATACTCACACGGAGACGAATGGCGGCTTCTTCACTTCCTTACGGAAACGGATGGCCTTCGCGGCCGCCTCGTCCCGCCGGGTCGCCGCAGCCGAACCCTTGGGTTTCTTTGGCCGACTGCCGAACAAGGTCGGCATGGCCCTCCGCTTCTTCCCGTCGCCTAGAGCACCCGGCGCGGCAGAAGAGCCCGCGCCAGGCTGGCTGGCTCCTGGCCGATGGCGGGGGGCGACTTCCCCCTCGGTGTCGTCGTCAGGCCAGTCGGCGAAAGTAGCCGAAGGCCTAAAGTCGCCTGCTGTTCCTCCTCCTCCCTCGGCATCGTCCTCCAAAGCCGCCACCCCCAGATCGGGGTCGTCGACGTCGCTCTCCGCCCGATTGGCGAGGAACTCACGGGCCGGCCCCGAGGTGCCGGCTGGCGGGTGGATGAGGGGATTCTGACCAAAGCCGACTAATCAAAACAAACTCGGCGAGAGAGAAGACAATCCAAAGAAAGAATGGAAAGACAACTCACCACGGGCGGGGGGTTGGCGCGGGAGTACGGCTCCTTGCCGAACCGCCAATCCTCCAGGAGCTTGTTGTCCGAGAGGTAGTTCACCATGAAGGCCACCTCTTCGTGAGGCATGTCCTTGGTGCACATCCGACTCGGGTCACGGTGCCCGCTCATCTGGCATATCATGTGGGGGTGGCTTTGGAGTGGGAGAACTCGGCGCGCCATGAAGGCGGCCAGCAGGTCTGGACCAGTGAAACCCTCCGACTGCGTCAGCACTCAGAGTCGTGCGATGGCGCCGGCTCCCGCAGGCGTCAGCGACTTGGCCCGGTACGACCAGTTGGGCAGTCGCCCAGCCGGCAGGTTGACCCAGTCCCCCCTCGCGGAGACGTTCCTGACGTAAAAGTAGGATCTCTGCCACATCCTCACCGACTTTATGAGCAAGATGGAGGGGAAGGGATTGTTGGCCCCCGACTTTCGCACGGCGATGAAAGCGCCGCACTGAGCCGGCACGCCCGCGGCCTGTGTGCCGAGCTTGGAGAAGAAGAACTCCCCCCAGAGCTCGAGGGTGGGGAGGACTCCGAGGAAGCCTTCGCACAAGGCCACGAAGGCGGACAGCAACACCATTGTGTTGGGGGTGAGGTGGTGCGGCTGGAGGCCGTAGAACTCCAGGAAGGATCGGAAGAAACTGCTCATCGGCAGCCCCAACCCGCGCAGGCAATGCGAGCGGAAGATGACCCGCTCGCCCTCCTGCAGCGCGGGGGAAATCTCCCCCTTCGGCGCAAGATGCACCTGCACGTGATCCTTGCCAGGGAGCCGACGAGTCCGGCGGAGGAACTCGATGTGGTCATCGTGAACTTCAGAGCCGTCCCAGGTGCTGGAGCGCACCGGGGGAGGCGCGGCGGCGGAGGAAGAACTCATCGCGAGCTGATCGCCGCGGCGTTCGCCGGAGCTTGGGCGCGCGGCGGGGCGAAGAAGAAGAAGAAGGAGGAGAGCGAGGAACAGTGAGGAGGAAGAAAGCGAGGAGTGGTGGGAAGGAGGGGCGCACGTGCCCCCCTCTTCCCCCTACATATAGCCCCGTGGGCTGCGAAGCCGACGGGGCGGACGTGGGGATTTACTGCGCCCACGGCCCCACGACCCCCACGCTCCATGATAAAGTTACTGCACGCAGTAACTCCACGGGAATCCCAACCGTCCGCCGGGGCCGCAGCGGATCCGCTCGGGCGCTGAGGCGCGGTAGTGGCGGGCCCCGCCTATGGGCCTTTCCCGTCGCTCGCGTAGGCTGGCAGGACGGCCCAGCCACGTGTCGTCACATGACAGGCCTAGAACGGGCGGCGGCCTGGACGCTTAGCCAACACGCTACTTGGATCCCGCTGCGATGTTCGAAATATTGTGCGAGCCGGAATTGAGTGAGTCCGAATTGGTCGAGTCCGACTCCTTCTAGTCGTCCTGGCAGAAGTCAATCAAAGACCATGTGCTGAGCACCCAGAAAGAGAAACTGCTGAGGCTTCCCGGCCGATCATCTGCGGCGCCTCACCAGCTTCGGGGTCTACTGTCGGAGTAATGGGCCACGGGTAGGCCAACCCGAGCCCCAGAACCTTTCAAGACATCAGGGCAGGCTGCGCCCCTCAAGACCCCAGGATGAAGAGCCGCCTTCAAGAAGCCAACGACAAGATGGACAACTAACCACTCACGGCCGAGTCCCAGAGACGACTTCGGGGAAATCCGACACCCAACTGGCGACTTCCAGAGAAGCCGGCTTTGGGGAGTCGGCCTGCGACTCCAACACCCCCCACGACCTCATCAAGTGGGACGGGGCAGGGGAGTGGCAATGATGAAGCCCGCCCCTGCCCCTTACCAAGGGCAGGCATGGCCACAACACGCCATACCCCGGAAGATCTCCGTGCGGCGTGGCACTGTTGGCATGCCGGCCCTGACATCAGCATCGCAGGGCCGAATCCTGCACCCACGACGGCTTGTCTGTACGGCCTAGAGAAAGCGGGCTCCACCAGTTAGTGAGACCCCAGGAGACGGCAAGAGGACCACCAGTCGAACCCGTCGGGAGTCAGCCCCTGGGAGTCGGCCGAGCCCTCCCTCGGGGCCCACGCGCCATTAATCAAGATGTGATGGGGAGTGGCAATAGTGATCGCCCGCCGGGCGGCGGGGCTATTGCCACGACCTCATGATCAAGCCCGCGTCATCAGAAGCACGGCTACAGTAATCAGCAGCCGGCAAGACCCGCCCGCGGCGGACGCGGCCTGTCGGCTTCGTGCCAGGCCAGTCAGCAGGGCCCGCCAGCCGGCGTGCCCTAGCAGTCGGCAGAGAAGACGGAGGTCAGAGGCGCTGACAGCTGGGCCCGCGTCCAGCCGGATTACCCTTGTACCCTTGGGGGGTAGGCCTATATAAACCCCCCAGGGCACCCATGCAAAGGGTTGGAACCCATTAGCTCTAGACCAGATCATATAGATGGGAGAGAGCTAGCCTTGCCCTCTCCTACCTCCTAAAAACAGCTCAAGGAGCAACCGTGTAAACACTTGGCCATAGTGATCATGCGGAGACGCCGCAGAGCAGCAGTAGGGGTATTATCTCCTCGGAGAGCCCTGAAGCTGGGTAAGATTCGCCGGCGTGCATGTCTTCGCCTCATCCCGTTTCCAGGCACCGGCGACGTTCTACTCGCCCCCACCATGATAAGACATCCTTTGGCATATGTCGCACCAAACCCCCGACACCCCCGCCCTCAACTGGGCCTCAGCCCAGCAGGGCACCGGGCCACTAGGCTGGCCCAGCCGCGCCCCTACATAACCCCCCACCACGCAACCCTAGCCCGCTACCCCTCGGTTGCCCCCACGAACCCCCACTTCCCCCACAACCCCCTCGCCCCTCCTCCCTCTCCCGATCTGGGCGGCACCCTGCCCCTGACGCCGCCGGCGCTCATCATCGCCACCGTCTTTGTGTCGTCGTCCTCACCAAGCAACTAGCCAGATCTCGCGGCTCCACGTCCTTCGACGCCCGTTCCTACCGTCTCGGGCCTCCCTTGCACCGCGGCTGCCCCGCGCCGTCCTCTGCTCGCCGGAGGGCCATGGCATCGCCGGCCTCCCCGAATGCCTCCTCGAACCCCGTAGATGTGAGCTCCCCGTTGGCCCCTTCGCTTTCCCCTCCATCCCAGCGTCGTCACCCGTACACTCCGACCGACGTGGCCGCGCCGTTCGCCGCAGGCCGCGGTCACCGCTCACCGACCACGCCTGCTCGCGCCCGCGTGCTGTCGCCAATGCCACCAGCTCCTGCTTCGCCCTATGCTGCTACTGTTGTTGTCGCCGCCGACCGCCTTTGCCCCCGTCGCTACCGAGCGCCCCCGGAGCCGCCATCGCCGCCAAACGATGTGTACCGCCGTGGACATCTGAACCCACCCACGCACGCACCGATCCGGTGACCGGAGCCATAGTCCGGCGAGATCTGGCGCGTCTCTGCCACGGGAGCACTCGCCGGAGCTCCACGGCTGCCGGTGCGAACGTGGCCGACATGGGCCACACCCTGGGCCACTGACTAGTGGGTCCTAGGGGCCCGTTGGTCAGGCTGACTAAGTTAACACACTGACTAGGCAGATCCCCTGCCATTGACTAGTGGGGCCCTTTCACTAATCTAATAAAAAAGATTAATTTAACTAATTAGGCACTTGCTAGTGGGCCCTGCTAACTAATTAACTCAATTAGATGATTTTCAATAACAAAATGAACTAGAGTCACCGACAGGTGGGCCCCATCCACTGTTCCAGCGGGTAAGGTTGACCCGGTCACCCTGCTGACTAGGCATTGGCCCACCAGTCAACCTCTACTGACTGGGCAGTTGACCCAGTCAACTGGGCCTCTGTCAGCCACATATGCACCTCTCTGTGTACCCATGGCAGTTTATTCTTTTATTTCGAAATAATATTAATTCTAGAAAATTTAGAAAATCATTTGAAACTTTAATAAACCATATAAATAAAGCATAACTCCGTTGAAAAAGTTTTATATATGAAAGTTGCTCAAAATGACGAGATGAATCCGGATACGTAGCCCGTTCGTCCGCCACACATCCCTAGCATAGAAAACACGAAACCGTCCCTCTCCGATTCGTTTGTCCAAAAATGCCAAACACCGGGGATACTTTCCCGTATGTTTCTTCTCCAGTAGCACCTAGTACTGCGTTAGGTCACCCAACATCACGTATTGCCATGTTATGCTTTGTGTTGCTTTGATTGCTCTATTATTTATTTGTGTTCCCCCTCTGTTACTTCTTTCTGGTAGACCTCAAGACCGTCGCTGATACCCCATGATCGACTACGGTGTTGACGACCCCTCCTTGCCAGAGCAACCAGGCAAGCCCCCCCTGATCACCAGATATCGCCTATTCTTCTCTCTGCTGCTTTCATTAGAGTAGTGTAGCATGTTACTGCTTTCCGTTAATCCCAATCTGTTGCATAGCCTGTCCTTGCTACTACTGTTGTTACCTTTACCTGCAATCCTAAATGCTTAGTATAGGATGCTAGTTTATCATCAGTGGCCCTACATTCTTGTCCGTCTACCATGCTATACTATTGGGCCGTGATCACTAGGGAGGTGATCACGGGTATATACTTATATACATATACATGATACATGTGATGACTAAAGACGGGTCGGCTCGTAGAGTACCCGCGAGTGATTCATAGATTAGGGGCTGAAAGGACCTTTGTCCTGACGGCCCTCTGGGTGGATCCTTGTGGTGGAGTGACAGGGCAGGTTGAGACCACCCAGGAGAGAGGTGGGCCTGGCCCTGGTCGGCGTTCGCGGTTACTTCAAAATAACACGCTTAACGAGATCTTGGTATTTGATCTGAGTCTGGTCACTGGCCTATATGCACTAACCAACTACGCGGGAACAGTTATGGGCACTCGACGTCGTGGTATCAGCCGAAGCCTTCTTAACGTCAGTGACTGAGCGGCGCGCGCCGGGTTGGACCGCGTAATGCAACTTCCTTTGTAATGGAGGTTGCTAGATCTGTTCACCGGTCGCGTACACAACATCCACGTGTGCAATGGGCGATGGGCCCAGACCCCTGCGCGCATAGGATTTAGACCAGTGTGCTGACCTCTCAGTTGTGCCTACGTGGGGCTGCGACGTGTTGATCTTCTGAGGCCGGG
Organism: Triticum urartu; assembly: GCF_056163025.1. Classification (NCBI taxonomy): domain Eukaryota; kingdom Viridiplantae; phylum Streptophyta; class Magnoliopsida; order Poales; family Poaceae; genus Triticum; species Triticum urartu. The sequence goes on along the minus strand of NC_141875.1, from coordinate 203,370,969 downwards.
CATGACCTAGAAAAGTGTGTCCGGCCAGAGAGATCGAGCGTGTTGGGAAATGTGGTGCACCCCTGCAGGGAAGTTTATCTATTTGAATAGTCATGTCCCTCGGTAAAAGGATGACCCAGAGTTGTACGTTGACCTTATGACAACTAGAACCGGATACTTAATAAAATACACCCTTCCAAGTGGCAGATACAACCCAATGATCGCTCTCTCACAGGGCGACGAGGGTAGGTTCGTCGGGTAGGATTTGTGCTATGCGATGCTACTTGGTTAACTTACCATCTACTCTCTTCTACTGCTTCAAGATGGAGACTGCCAGAAGCATAGTCTATGATAGGACTAGCTATCCCCCTCTTATTCTCGCGTTCTACAGTTCAGTCCACATATACTACCCATTTCATTGATACCAATGCATATGTAGTGTAGCTCCTTGTTGCGAGTACTTTGGATGAGTAATCACGGTTGCTTTGCTCCCCCTTTACCTCCTTTCCTTTCTTCCTGGTTGTCGCAACCAGATGAGGGAGACCAGGAGCCAGATGCCACCTTCGACGATGACTCTTACTACACTAGAGGTGCCTACTACTACATGCAGGCCGCTGACGACGACCAGGAGTAGTTTCGGAGGATCCCAGGCAGGAGGCCTGCGCCTCTTTCGATATGTATCCCAGTTTGTGCTAGCCATCTTATGGCAACTTGTTTAACTTATGTCTATACTCAGGCATTGTTGCTTCCGCTGACTCGTCTATGATCGAGCTGTTGTATTCGAGCCCTCGAGGCCCCTGGTTTGTAATATACTGCTTGTATGACTTATTTTATTTGTAGAGTTGTGTTGTGATATCTTCCCTTGAGTCCTTGATCTTGATCGTACACATTTGCATGTATGATTAGGGTACGGTAAAATCGGGGGGCGTCATGTGAGATAACTTAGTATAAACCAATGCAAAAACCTTATCATTCTCTACTGTAGAAAATCACTAAAATTATTATTCAACATCGCATACTAAATGCCTCTGCATATTTAATGCTCCTATCTTCAATTAAGATCATTAAACAAGCAAACATATGCAAACAATGCAACCATAACAGCAATATGCCAAAACAGTACAGTCTGTAAAGAATGCAAGAGTATCAATACTTACCTAACTCAAAAAGTTAGGGAAATTTACCACACTGTAGAAAATTTATCAGAGCTCATTTTTCAAAAAGTTTCAACATTTTATAACATTCTGACTTTTCTAGGGAATTTTTGCAACAGCGCTGAACTTTCTGTTTTCAAACAGCAACATGTATACTTAGAAAATAAGCATGGCAAAGGCTATCATTGCCACTTTCATTGAAATAAAAGATGTGAAACATTATTATAAATAACAGGAAGCAAATCCTAACAAAATAAATTGACACTCCAAGCAAAACACATATCATGTAACGAATGAAAACATAGCTCCAAGTGAGGTTACAGGTAATGTTGAAGATGAAAGAGGGGATGCCTTCCGGGGCATCCCCAAGCTTAGTTGCTTGGATCTTCCTTGAATATTACCTTGGGGTGCCTTGGGCATCCCCAAGCTTAGGGTCTTGTCACTCCTTATTCTCCTCATATCGACATCTCACCCAAAACTTGAAAACTTCAATCACACAAAACTTAACGGAACTTTGTGAGATAGATTAGTATAATAAAGAGCAAACTATTCCACTTTTGGTACTGCCAAAGACAAGATTCATAATTGTTGTCATATCATGCCTACTGTATCATATCATTTCTACAATTTATATTGAGCAATATAAGCCATAGAAACTAGAAAACAAGCAAACTATGCATTGAAAATAGAATCGCTCAAAAACAGAACAGTTTGTAGTAATCTGTACTCAAACCATACTTCTGCTACTCCAAAAATTCTCAAAAATTAGGACCTTGTGAGAACTTTTTGCATTAATCTTCTGCAAAAAGAATCAACTCAATAGCACTCTTCTATTAAAAACTAGAATTATTTTCGTGAGCGCAAAAGTTTCTGTTTTTCAGCAAGATCAAATCAACTAACACCCAACATGATCCCAAAGGCTTTACTTGGCACTTTATTGAAACAAAAGCTGTAAAACATGATTACTACAGTAGCATAATAATGTGAAAACACAAAAACAGTAGGTAAATGTATTAGGTTGTCTCCCAACAAGCAATTTTCTTTAATGCCTTTTAAGCTAGGCATGATGATTTCAATGATGCTCGCATAAAAGTAAAGAATTGAAACATCAAGAGAGCATCATGAAGCATATGACTATCATATTTAGGTTTAACCCACACTATTGCAGGTTGCTGCTAACGCGACACTACGATCCGAGACCCTTCGACGAAACTGTGTGCAATCCTATAATCACAAACAGTGGTGTAAAAAACCATCAAAAAAGGTGCAAAACATTTGCGATGGAGGATGCATCAAACATGGTTCAGATTTTCGTTGTGTATGCGATACAGGGCATATGGTTCAGCTCAATTAACTGTTTGTGATGAGGAGGAACAAAATAAATGGGCAGTCAGATGAAGGTGTGTGCGATATACAGCATACGGTTCACTCGGATGAACTGTTTGTGATTAGGCAACACAAAAGAGACGGGCAGCAAGATGAAGGTGTGTGTGATATATGGCATGCGGTTCACTCGGATGAACTGTTTGCGTTTAGACAAGACAATAAAAAATGTTCAATATAAAAAGATGTGTGTGATACGCGGCAAACAGGTTTGTAATCAGAAATGTGTGCGAATACCGATAAAAAAAGAAACGGTTCCCTAGTGTGGTCCGTGTTCATCTAATCATCATCTCCTTCTTATGCTAGCTTGATGTTCCTTCTATGCTAAGTTTCCATTAACTGGTGGCGTTTTATGAACACGCCACCGTTTCCCACCATTTCCTCACATGTTTCCCGCCACCCAGCGATATTGCGCATAGACGCACGGAGGCGACAAGCGCTGCCTGTAGCACATCCACCTTTTCCAAGCATGCCAACCCACCAAAGCGTCGCCTCTGCCATCAAACTCGTCGACGAGGAAAACGAGCAGGCGCCACGGCCCGTCGAGGCCGAGGCGCTCCCCGGCAACACGATGGACGACGCAGTGATGCGCGTCATTGCCTGCGTTGAGCAGAGCTTTGGCGCATGGCGCCTGAGCGCCGTGGATCAAGATAGGCATGTCAGCGCCGACAGGCTGCAGCTCGCCGCACAACATGATCAATGGCGCGCCTCAGAGCAAGCTAGGCGCGTCCGCGCCGATAGGCTACAGCTCGCCGCACGGCGAGACCGTCGGAGCGCTGTAGAGCGAGAGGTGCGGTGTGCCACACAACAAGAGCGGATCCATCGGCGCTTGCCTGCTGTCAACATGGCGTCGGGGATGGCTACACGTCCGGTCAGTACCCCCATTCCTCGCCAGGAGTGGGCAAAGGCCCTCAGCGCCGTACTTGCACCAGAGGCCGGCCGCGCCATACTTGCACCGAACACCCGCCACGCCGTTCGTATGGGTGCCGCCATTCTCCTTGTCCGTGGCCCGCTGGATGCCAATGCACTATTCCATAGGCTCGACCGCCTCCTTGGCCTAGGTGTCCACCTGGGCGCAGTAGAGGAACATGGCTGTCGCATCCTTGAGCTGGTGATCTCCGATGAAATAGCCAACTTGGAGCTTGAAATCGCTCTCCAGATGTACCGCGAGCGTGTCGATCGCTTGGACGAATGTCTGCACGAGTTCAGGCAGAGCCAAGAGCTACCGTAGGCAAGGGCTGCTGGTCATGGTCTCATGGACGCGATTTATTTTGAAAAGTTGTTTCGATATGGATAGCTATGTATTCACAGCAATCATAGTATTGCTCTGTTTCAATGTGTGTACTCTGTTTCCCATTCTGTATATGTGGATGATAACAACTAGATTCAAATTAGTATACAAAAACACATAGAAAATGGGATTCATAATATATATATATATATATATATATATATATATATTAATTGTTCATTAGTTCATCACAATATATATATATGATATCATCACATATATGTTATGATACTTAACTACTAGGTACAATGCACAAAATTGAAAACGAAACAATACTAAAACTAATAATCCCTCCTAGGGCCAGTATTCTGGCTGCCCCTCGCCAGCAGCTCCCTGGTACACGGCGTCTTCTGATACGTCTCCAACGTATCTATAATTTTTTTATTGTTCCATGCTATTATATTATCTGTTTTGGATGTTTAATGGGCCTATTTATACAATTTTGTATTATTTTTGGGACTAACCTACTAACCCAAGACCCAGTGCAAATTGTTGTTTTTTGCCTATTCAATGTTTCACAGAAAAGGAATATCAAACGGAATCCAAACGGAATGAAACCTTCGGGAGAGTTATTTTTGGAACAAACGTTATCCAAGGGAATTGGAGTAGACGTCAAGAAAGAAACGAGGCGTCCACGAGGCAGGGAGGCGCGCCTACCCCCTGGGCGCGTTCCCCACCCTCGTGGGCCCCTCGTAGTTCCACCGACCTACTTCTTCCTCCTATATATATCCATATATCCCGAAAACATCCTGGAGCACCACGAAACCCTATTTCCACCGCCGCAACCTTCTGTACCCAAGAGATCCCATCTTGGGGCCTTTTCCGGAGCTCCGCCGGAGGGGGAATCGATCACGGAGGGCTTCTACATCAACACCATAGCCTCTCCGATGATGTGTGAGTACTTTACCGCAGACCTTCGGCTCCATAGTTATTAGCTAGATGGCTTCTTCTCTCTCTTTTGATCTCAATACAATGTTCTCCTCGATCTTCTTGGAGATCTATTTGATGTAACTCTTTTTGCGGTGTGTTTGTCGAGATCCGATGAATTGTGGGTTTATGATCAAGCTTATCTATGAACAATATTTGATTCTTCTCTGAAATCTTTTATGTATGATTGGTTACCTTTGCAAGTCTCTTCAAATTATCAGTTTGGTTTGGCCTACTAGATTGATCTTTCTTGCAATGGGAGAAGTGCTTAGCTTTGGGTTCAATCTTGCGGTGTCCTTTCCCAAAGATAGCAGGGGCAGCAAGGCACGTATTGTATTGTTTCCATCAAGGATAAAAAGATGGGGTTTATATCATATTGCTTGAGTTTATCCCTCTACATCATGTCATCTTGCCTAATGCGTTACTCTGTTCTTATGAACTTAATACTCTAGATGCATGCTGGATAGCGGTCGATGTGTGGAGTAATAGTAGTAGATGCAGAATCGTTTCGGTCTACTTGTCGCGGACGTGATGCCTATATACATGATCATGCCTAGATATTCTCATAATTATGCACTTTTCTATCAATTGCTCGACAGTAATTTGTTCACCCACCGTAATACTTATACTATCTTGAGAGAAGCCAGTAATGAAACCTATGGCCCCCGGGTCTATCTTTTATCATATAAGTTTCCAATCTATTTTACTTTGCAATCTTTACTTTCAATCTATATCATAAAAATACCAAAAAAATTTATCTTATTATCTCTATCAGATCTCACTCTCGCAAGTGGCCGTGAAGGGATTGACAACCCCTTTATCGCATTGGTTGCGAGGTTCTTATTTGTTTGTGTAGGTACAAGGTACTTGCATGTAGTCTCCTACTGGATTAATACCTTGGTTCTCAAAATTGAGGGAAATACTTACGCTACTTTGCTGCATCACCCTTTCCTCTTCAAGGGAAAACCAACACAGTGCTCAACAGGTAGCAAGAAGGATTTCTGACGCCGTTGCCGGGGAGATCTACGCACAAGTCAAGAGATACCAAGTACCCATCACAAAACTCTTATCCCTCGCATTACATTATTTGCCATTTGCCTCTCATTTTCCTCTCCCCCACTTCACCCTTGCCGTTTTATTCACCTCTTTTTCGCTCACTTCTTGTGTGCTTGTGTGTTGGATTGTTTGTCACAATGGCTCAAGATAATACCAAATTGTGTGATTTTTCCAATACCAATGAAAGGATCGATATGGTTGACTAGAGAGGGGGGTGAACAGGCAACTACCAATTTTTAACTTTTCTTTACCAAATTAAACTTTGCATCAAAGTAGGTTGTCTAGATGTGCAACTAGGTGAGCAACCTATATGATGCTATAACAACGAGCATACAAGCAAGCAAGAGAAGTAACACTAAAGAGCTTGCACAAGTAAAGGTAAGAGATAACCAAGAGTGGATCCGGTGAAGACGAGGATGTGTTACCGAAGTTCCTTCCTTTTGAGGGGAAGTACGTCTCCGTTAGAGCGGTGTGGAGGCACAATGCTCCCCAAGAAGCCACTAGGGCCACCGTATTCTCCTCACGCCCTCACACAATGCGAGATGCCGTGATTCCACTATTTGTGCCCTTGAATGCGGCAACCGAACCTTTACAAACAAGGTTGGGGCAATCTCCACAACTTAATCGGAGGCTCCCAACACAACCACGAAGCCTCACCACAATGGACTATGGCTCCGTGGTGACCTCAACCGTCTAGGGTGCTCAAACACCCAAGAGTAACAAGATCCCTAGGGATGAGTGGGGGAATCGAAAATCCCTTGGTGGTAGTGTAGACCGGGACCTTCTCAACCACTCCCGAGCAAATCAAAAAGTTTGATTGGCTAGAGAGATAGATCGGGCGAAAATGGAGCTTGGAGCATTTAATGGAGCTTGAGCATTAATGGAGCCTGAGGGGGAAGAGGCGGTTCAAAGAAGAAGAAGGGGACCCCCTTTTATAGTGGGGGCAAAAATCCAACCGTTGCCCCACCAACCAGCCCCACACAGGGCGGTAGTACCGCTAACTGGGGTGGTACTTCCGCTGAGCCAGCGGTACTGCCGCTCCAGCGAGCGGTACTGCCGCGCAGAGAAGAGCAGCAGGGGTCTGGACCCAGCGCGGTACTACCGCGGTGGTAAGGGCGGTACTACCGCTCCAAAATGGTACTACCGTCCTTACAACCGCAACTAGTGCCGCAAAACCTGACACGAGAAAAAGACCCCTCGAGTCGAGGCAGTAGGAGCCAGACAGCCCAGCGGTAGTACAGCTGCGGGGTCACATGCAGTACTACCGCTGCGGCGCGGTACTGCCGCTTGTGACCCTTCAGCGGTACTACCGCTAGGACACAGAAGAGAGAGAGAGAGAGAGAGAGAGAGAGAGAGAGAGAAGATCTCTCCATCGAGGCTGAGGTCGAGGTGGTGGTGCCAGGCAGGCCAGCGGTAGTACTGCTGTGGAGTCACGGGCGGTACTACCGTTGCGGAGCGGTACTGCCGCTTGTGAGTCCTCAACAGTACTACCGTTGGGTTGCGCGGTACTACCACTAGAACCCATACAGGACATAGAAGAGAGAAGAGATCTCTCCAATGAAGTGGAAGAGCTCGGAGGGTGAGAAGCTGACGTGTACGTGTTGATTCCACCCATGCAATACCCCAGCGGACCCCCTCTTGATAGTACGGTGCCCTCTACGCAACTAGTCCACCAAAAGAGAAACGAAAGAGCTACACCGTCTTGAATGACACTCTGAAGGGAAGAAAACGTCTCATGCCAAGGATGAATCTGTGAACTACTCAAAGCACATGATTAGTCCGCAAACATGTTGTCATCAATCACCAAAACTACCTCGAGAGAGGTATGCCTCAACAATCTCCCCCTTTTTGGTGGATTGATGACAACTAGGGATTTGCACAAGGAAAAGATATAAAGAATGAAAACTAAGAACTACAAAATATAGACGGGCTCCCCCTGAATGTGTGCACCTAGTTAGAGGAGCATTAGGAAAGCAAGACACACACATCCGGATCAACACTCCCCCTATATTTTATAGTCCAACAATTCTAAGCACAAGATATATGAGAGAAGAGTATAAACAGGACAAGCATGCAACTCATAATAAACTACATTACTGAATAGACATAAGTAATAAGGTAGCGATAGGGAGCATATGTCTCACACCATATGTCTTAGGTCTCAAAGGCACCAAACCAAACCAAACAAAGACACCGAGAGAACACACAAGAAAACACAAGACGACACACACACTCAAAGAACGGCAACAAGACAAATCCCTACACTCTCTCCCCCTTTGGCAGCGAGACACAAAAAAGGCAAAGAGTGACGCTACGACTCCAGGTGATGGGAAGCTGAGGATCGCAAACATCACATCTCAGCGTGATCGTCTGCATCTTCGTCGTAGGTCGAAAACTGCTCGGCATCGGAGTCGGTCCAAGGGCAATGCTGATGAATCCATTCCTCCTCTTCAGTGATCTGACCCTCAGAACCACTGGCAACTGTCGCTCCCATCTGACGCATGAGCTCCTTGTGGCGCACCCTGGCATGCTTCTCCGCCACATGAGTCATGTACTGACCATGAGACTCCATGCAGAAAAGCTTCTTCATCTTGCGTTTAAGCTTCTGTGCCCACGACGGTTCTGCACTAGAGGGCCCAAAGTCCTTCTCATGATCATCAGTGGCAGCCCCACCCTCGACCTCCATGGCAGCAGCAGACGGACCCCCGGTTTGAGGCGCTGGGGTGACCCAATTGTCCTTCTTCCTCAGACGCTTGATCTCATGAGAAACCAAGTCTCCAGTTTCCAGCAACACACTGGGATAGATCTGTGCCCAGGCCCTCTCAATGAGCCTCATGATGAATGGACCATATATCAGGCACTTGCGCTCAGACACGGCAGAGAGAAGTTCAGACCACATGACATGAGAAATATCCAGGCTCTCTCTAGTGTTTGCTTCCTTCTCATGCTGACAGAACGGAAGCATGTCCACGAGATAAGAGTGGACCATATCCAGATTCCCGATGCGAGGAAAGAGGGTCTCATGGAAGATACGATGAAGAATGTCCAGATACAGATATAGCTCATAGGTTTTCTTCTTCGTCACTGGCTGAACTTTCACAGTGTAGTAGGGCCTTGTGAGTGGACGTAGCATTGCGGTGAGGGCAGAAACCGACTGAAGTCTCAAGCCCACGATCCTCCACATCAAGTAACTCCATGAAGGCCTTCCACTTGACGGAAAGCAACTTGCCATTGGTCATCCAAGTCAGAGTCCTGTCGGCATCCATTCCAAGATGAACAGTAGCATAGAATTGAGCCACCAAATCTGCATCGAAATCCTTGTTGAACTGCATGATCCTGAGAATGTTCAGCTGAGTGCACATCTGAAGGGCTTCGCCAAAGTACTCAGGGTCCTTCTCCATAGCATCAGTGTCAATGGAGCAAACATCAAAAAAGAGATTCTTCTTGGCCTTGATCACATCAAAATAGATGGCAAACTGAAATCGGTTCCAGAACGGGCGGTTGACCAAAGTGGGTTCTTGGTCCACCTCATAGGGATTGCGGCGATGCCTTTCCCAAAACTCCTTGGCAGTCATCTCAGTTACAGTCTTCCCTTTTGGCTTGTTGGCGGATCTCTTCGACTGCTGAGGAGGTGGAGGAACACTTGCGGATGCACCTGCAGGTGGCGGTTGGGTGCTAGAGGAACCACCGGCTTGCTCAGAGGTGCGGTAGCGTTTTGATGTTGCACGCCCGGGGTTGATACGGCGAGCTTGATGCTCAGGATGGTCATCACCTGGAGCCAAACACAAGAACACGCAAAACAACCAGAAAGAACGAGCATAAGCCAACAAACACAACAAAAAGGATCAAGGTAAGGCAGGAATATGATGGAATTTGGCAGGCAGCGGTAGTACCGTGACATGCCCGCGGTAGTACCGCCCAAGCGGTAGTACCACTCCAAAGAGAGCGGTAGTACTGCTCGAGGTCAAGCGGTAGTACCGCTCCAACGAGAGCGGTAGTACCGCTTGAGGCGGAGAAACAGCGGTTTCCTACATCACGAGGCAGAGAAACAGTGGTTTCCTACTACCATGGTCAGATCCGGCACTACCGGCCTGCCAAATTCAAAAATATTCCTACGAAACTCTAATCTAGATAGTCTAGTTGCCTTCTCCAACCTACTCAAGCCTAGATTTAGCCAAAAATCTAGAGATGCAACCACCATTGCCCCTAAGAAACAAGATCTGAAAACGAGACAAAAGGAGAGAAAGAACGGGGGCAATACCGGCATCCATGGCAAGAGAACGAGGTGGGGATCGAATCCACCGAAGGAAATGGAGAGGGATGCCCCGGAGACGGAGATCCGCCGGAGCCCTCCCGCGGTGAGTTGAGACTGGAGAGAGGAAGAGGAAAGAGGGGGCGAAGCGAATGGGTATCGGGGAGAAGAAACCTCCCCCTGCCCCGATATAACCCCCTGGTCCCGTCCCTCAGCGGTAGTACCGCACTGGGGGCGGTAGTACCGCTTATGAGCGGTAGTACCACGCACCACCAGCGGTAGTACCGCCCAGCACGCCATGGCAACCAAAAAACATGGCTTTTGCTCGAAGGAAAAAAACAAAACGGCAAGAAAAGAGAGCACACCAGCAAACGACCAAGACACACCTCTTCAAGAGAGGGCAGTGGCCGAGGCCAGCTATGTTTGAGTCAAGAGGTATGGCGCCGTGAATATTTTAACCTTAGGCCCATGACCAAAACTCGTCTTTGAAACACAAGTACCATCAACAATGGCTAAAGTGAAAGACTTGATCAATTTATGCATAATGGGGGAGGAAGAGTTCATTGAGAGAATAACACTCCCCCTATGTCCATGCCTACACCTAAACTAGACAGCAAATTGAGCATGGTGGAGTGTGCAAGGGTTCAAGCCACATTGCTCAAGTCAATGATATTTAGCTCATGCCTTAACTCGCGAAATCTTGCTTCATCCAAGGGCTTTGTGAAAATATCTGCAAGGTTGTCATGAGTGTTGACATAGTTGAGCTTGATCTCTCCTCGCCTAATGTGATCCCGGATGAAGTGATACCGAATCTCAATATGCTTCGTCTTGAAGTGTTGCACCGGGTTGAGAGAGATCTTGATGGCACTTTCATTGTCACACCAAAGAGGCACTTTGTCACAAGTGACACCGTAATTCTTTAAAGTTTGCCTCATCCATAGGAGTTGTGCACAACAACTACCGGCTACTACATAATCCGCCTCGGTGGACGAGAGAGACACACAACTTTGCTTTTTGGAAGACCAACTTACCAAAGAGCAACCAAGGAATTGGCACCCTCCGGAAGTGGACTTCCTATCCACTTTGTCTCCCGCCCAATTGTAATCTGAGTACCCTACAAGCTTGAAGTTTGATCCTCTTGGGTACCATAAGCCAAAGTTTGGGGTATGAGCCAAATATCGAAAGATTCGTTTGACCGCCACATAGTGACTTTCTTTAGGTGCGGCTTGAAACCGTGCACAAATTCCCACACTCAACATGATATCCGGTCTAGATGCACAAAGGTAAAGCAAGGATCCAATCATGGAGCGATATACCTTCTGATCCACCACTTTACCATTGGGATCTATGTCAAGTTGGCACTTGGTGGGCATTGGAGTGGAAGCCGGCTTGACGTCAGTTAGCTTGAATCTCTTGAGCATGTCTTGAGTGTATTTGGATTGGTTGATGAAGGTTCCTTCTCTTCTTTGCTTCACTTTGAACCCTAGAAAGAACTTCAACTCTCCCATGGAAGACATCTCGAACTTTGAGGTCATGAGGGCGGCAAATTCCTCATTGAAAGCTTTGTTAGGGGAACCAAAGATGATATCATCAACATATAATTGGCACACAAACAACTCCCCTTTGATCTTCTTAGTAAAAAGAGTGGGGTCGATTAGCCCAACATCAAAACCACGGTCTTGTAACAACTCGGTAAGGTGGTCATACCACGCACGTGGGGCTTGTTTAAGGCCATAGAGTGCCTTATCGAGTTGATACACATGATCGGGAAAGTAGGGATCCTCGAACCCGGGGGGTTGCTTGACATAAACCAATTCATTAATGGGACCATTAAGAAAAGCACTCTTCACATCCATTTGTTGTAACTTAAAGTTATGATGAGAAGCATAACCAATCAACATGCGAATAGATTCAAGACGAGCAATGGGAGCAAAGGTTTCACCATAGTCGATACCCTCGACTTGGGAGTAGCCTTGTGCTACCAAACGAGCCTTGTTGCGAATGATAATCCCATGGGCATCTTGCTTGTTCTTAAATATCCACTTGGTTCCACTGACATTGTGATTCACCATCGGTCTTGGCACCAATCTCCACACTTTGTTGCGCTCGAAGTTGTTGAGTTCTTCATGCATGGCATTGAGCCAATCCGGATCTTCTAGCGCCTCATAGACCTTGTGGGGTTCCACACAAGAGACAAACGCGTGATGCTCACAATAATTTGCTAATTGTCTATGAGTGCTTACCCCCTTTCTTAAGCTTCCAAGCACATTCGTCATGAGATGATCCTTGGTGGAGAGCTTGGAAGCAACCTTGGCAGCACGACGCTCTAGTTCCTCCTCGGGGGTGAGACGAGGAGTGGTCATTTGATCATCTTGAGCGTCGTCTTGGGCTTGTTCTTGATCTTGAACTTGCTCGGAGGAGAGAACTTGACATTGGGCATCACTTGATGTGTCAACACCGTCTTGAGCGTGATCTTGCCCTTGGTCATGTTCTTGAGGATGAGGGCCTTCATGTTGTTCTTTGGAAGCGTGAGGGCCTTGGGTTGGTGATGGCTCCATTTGAGTGGAGCTTTGTCCTTCTCCTTTGGCCACAAGGGGTTCCTCAATGGGTAGGATAAAGCCAACACCCATTCTTCTTATGGCTTGGGGAGGAATTTCATCACCTACATCACAAGTGCCACTTTGCTCCACTTGGGAGCCGTTATTCTCATCAAACTCCACGTTACACGTCTCCTTAATAAGTCTCGTGGATTTATTGAGGAAACGGTAAGCATGAGAGTTTGTAGCATAACCAACAAATATGCCCTCATAAGCTCTAGCCTCAAACTTAGACAACCGAACACCTTTCTTGAGAATGAAACACTTACACCCGAATACCCGGCAGTACTTGAGGTTGGGCTTGTTACCGGTGAGTATCTCATATGGAGTCTTGTTCAAGCCCTTGCGAAGGTAGAGCCGATTGGATGCATGACACGCGGTGTTGATGGCTTCGGCCCGAAAGTTGTACGGAGACTTGAACTCCGGCATCATGGTCCTTGCCGTATCCATCAACGTCCGGTTCTTCCTCTCTGCAACACCGTTTTGTTGAGGGGTGTAAGGTGCGGAATATTGATGCTTGATCCCCTCATCACTAAGAAACTCATCCAAGGTGTAGTTCTTGAACTCGGTGCCGTTGTCACTTCTTATTGTCAAGATCTTTGCATTGTGTTGGCGCTGTGCTTCATTTTCAAAGTCAATGACGGTTTGTTGGGTCTTGCTCTTCCTCTTGAAGAAATACACCCACGTGTATCTTGAGTAGTCATCCACAATCACCAAGCAATACTCCCTACCTCCAAGACTATCGAAGGATGGAGTCCCAAAGAGATCCATGTGAAGGAGCTCCAAAGGCCTCTTTGAGTAAATGATAGTCGTGGGAGGGTGAGCCTTCTCATGTAGCTTTCCTTCGATACAAGCACTGCAAGCATGATCTTTAGCAAAACTAACATTCGTTAGTCCACGGACATGGTCCCCCTTGAGGAGACTTTGCAAAGATCTCATATTGACATGGGCTAAACGGCGATGCCAAAGCCATCCCACATCAACTTTAGCCATTAGGCATGTCGCGGTCTTAGTGGGTCACTCCGAAAAGTTAATCACATATAGACCGTTCTTGACATGCCCAACAAAGGCTACTTTAAGAGTCTTGCTCCACAAGAGGGCCATGGTATCGATATCAAAGAAAGTGGCAAAGCCCATGATTGCAAGTTGACGAACGGAAAGTAAATTGTATGCAAGGGACTCAACAAGCATGACCTTCTTGATCATGAGATCATGAGAGATGACCACCTTGCCAAGTCCCAATACCTTGGAGGATGAGGCGTCACCCCACTCGACATTGGTGGGCATAGATGGAATCTTGTGCACGTCCACCACCAAGTCCTTGCTTCCGGTCATATGATTTGTAGCTCCACTATCGAGCAACCAAGATCCCCCACCGGAAGCAAACACCTACAAGATATTAATGCTTGGTTTTAGGTACCCATTTTGTAATGGGTCCTTTGATGTTAGTAACAAGGGTCTTTGGAACCCAAATAGACCATTCAATGTATTCATGAAGAGAACCAACGAATTTGGCATAGACATGCCCATCACTAGCATGGCATAACACATAAGAAGGATTAAAGTCACCGACTTTGATGCGAGGAGTGACATCGCTCCTTTTGACAACTCCACCATTCGCATTGTTCTTCTTCTTCTCCTCGGAGGCACTTTCTCCCTCCTTCACAAAGGTTTGCATGAGAGGAGGAGGTCGTTTGGTCTTGTCATTCTTCTTCTTATTCTTGGAGTCGGGCACGTACCCAACCCCTTCCTTGGCTACAACTCCCTTTTGGTTGATCAAGAGATCGTTGAGGTTCTTCTTGCCTTGTATGCAAGTCGCAAGACCTTTCTCAAGTTGCCCCTTTAGCTTAGTGTTCTCCTCAACGAGATGCACATGCTCACAACACGGGTTAGTAGCATTTGCATTATCAATTAACATCATACGAGGGAAAGTGGTTTTTTCCTTGGTTAGCTTTACATGAAGTTGATCATGAGACTCTTTGAGGCTAGCATGAGCACCCTTCAAGACCTTGTGAGCCTTGTCAAGTAGATCATACTCCTCTTTGAGTCTAGCAAGATCAACCTCAAGTTCGGCCTTCTCGGAGTTTAGCACATGAGAAACAATGAGGACATGATCATAATCTTTCTTTAACTTAGCATGATCAACGTTGTGTGACTCCTCAAGAGCCAAATGAAGACCACGCTCTTCCTTAAGAGCATTGGAAAGATCCGAAATCTCATCGGCATAGTCACGACTATGCCCTTCCATCTTAGTGATGATGTTTTCGTGAGCCTTGACCATGTCATTGGCTTCACCAAGTTGTTCCAAGAGAGCAACGAAGTGCTTCTTGGATTTTCCCTTGAGTTTGCCCATAAAGGCCTCAAACTCATTAGCCTCCACATTAGCTCCCTCAAGTTCATTAATGCTATCCGTCAGAGAAGGATGATTAATGATGGTAGTTTTGATGTTGGGGGTTACCTTGTTGGTGGTTTTAGCCATGAGGCACTTGGCGGTGATGCTCTCATTGGGTGAGTCGAAGAGAGACACCCGTGGAGTCGTCGCAATGGCAACGGAGGCCATGGCAACCGACTCATCACTTTCATCATCGTCATCATCCTCATTGTACTCTTCTTGTACCACCAATGCCTTGGGAGGAGTCTTCTTGGTGAAGTTGCTCTTGTTGGGGAACGACTTGGCCTTGTCCTTTCAGATGAGCTTGCCACCATTGTCTTCCCTCTTCTCATACGGGCACTCCGCAACAAAATGACTCACGTTGCCACAATTATAGCAAGTCCTTACGCGTTGCTTGCTCTTTGCGCCACTTGAGTTGTTTTTGCTAAAGTTTGGCCTTGAGTTTTTCTTGCTCCAAAATTGCCTTGAAGCAAGTGCCATGTGTTCATGATACGCATACTTCGTATCTTCGGGGTTGCTCTCCTCTTCTTCCTCTTCTTCTTCTTCAATGGTGAGCTTGGCCTTCAATGCAAGGTTAGGCTTCTTTGCCCTTTGAGAACGGAGCACCGCATTGTCGGCGGTCTTGTCCAAAATGTTCATGGCCACAAACTCATCCAACACTTCGCTTGAGGTCAAAGTGTGGAAGTCCGGTCTTTGACGAATGACGGAGGACATGGCCTTGTGGTAGGGCATCATTGCCTTGAGGAATTTGCGCTTGATCCAATTGTCATCCGTGTCCTTGCTCCCGTGATCTCGTAGTGAGACTGCGAGTTTGGTTACTCTCCGATAAAGCTCATGAGGTTCTTCATCTTCTTTCATTGCAACCTCATTGGCCTCATCTTGCACCACTTCATAGTTGGAGCGTTGAATGCTTGCGCTTCCCCGATAGAGAGAGACAACACAATGCCATGCATCTTTGGCCAAGGCGAAGGGACGAAGATGAAGTAGGTCTTCGGGTGGAATTGCATCTTGAAGATGAAGAGAGCATTCTCATTGAATTGATTATCCGCGGCTTCTTGAGGAGTGAAGTTGCTTGGATCATGCGGATAGAAACCTTCTTCGATGATTCTCCAAAGGTTAGTGTTCACATGATTTAAATGACGTTTAAAGCGGTAAACCCAAGAATCAAAGTCCTCATTTTTCACAATCTTAGGGGGAGGACCGGAATGATTCAAATGAGTAGAAGGAACCGGTCCACCATAAAAAAGTGGTGGTTCCACATGAGCAAAGATGCCGGTGCCATTTTTACCACTAGAAGAAGGAGCCTTTTCACTACTAGCTTCCCCCTTGTCGGGGATAGCATCCGTCACCCACTTTCAATGGTGTGGTGGATAGTTTAAGCCCCTCAAGAAATTTAGTAAACATGCTTTCAACCTCGGTCGTCATGGAGGTTTTCAATGTCTCCAAGGCCACATTGAACTCCTCACGAGAGACCGAGGTTCCCCCATCGCCCGTAGACGAGGTCGGATTCACACCGGAGTGTTCCTCCACACCGTCTACAGTATCAACCATACTCTTTGGACGGTAAAGTCCTTAATAAAGAAACCTGGCTCTGATACCAATTGAAAGGATTGATATGGTTGACTAGAGGGGGGGTGAATAGGCAACTACCAATTTTTAACTTTTCTTCACCAAATTAAACTTTGCATCAAAGTAGGTTGTCTAGATGTGCAACTAGGTGAGCAACCTATATGATGCAATAACAACAAGCATACAAGCAAGCAAGAGAAGTAACACTAAAGAGCTTGCACAAGTAAAGGTAAGAGATAACCAAGAGTGGATCCGGTGAATACGAGGATGTGTTACTGAAGTTCCTTCCTTTTGAGGGGAAGTACGTCTCCGTTAGAGCGGTGTGGAGGCACAATGCTCCCCAAGAAGCCACTAGGGCCACCGTATTCTCCTCACACCCTCACACAATGCGAGATGTCGTGATTCCACTATTGGTGCCCTTGAAGGCGGCAACCGAACCTTTAAAAACAAGGTTGGGGCTATCTCCACAACTTAATCGGAGGCTCCCAACACAACCACGAAGCTTCACCACAATGGACTATGGCTCCATGGTGACCTTAACCGTCTAGGGTGCTCAAACACCCAAGAGTAACAAGATCCGCTAGGGATGAGTGGGGGAATCGAAAATCCCTTGGTGGAAGTGTAGAGTGGGGCCTTCTCAACCACTCCCCAGCAAATCAACAAGTTTGATTGGCTAGAGAGATAGATCGGGCGAAAATGGAGCTTGGAGCATTTAATGGAGCTTGAGCATTAATGGAGCTTGAGGGGGAAGAGGTGGGTCAAAGAAGAAGGGGACCCCCTTTTATAGTGGGGGCAACAATCCAACCATTGCCCCACCAACCAGCCCCGCACAGGGCGGTAGTACCGCTAACGGGGGCAGTACTACCGCTGAGCCAGTGGTACTGCCGCTCCAGCGAGCGGTACAGACACGCAGAGAAGAGCAGCAGGGGTCTGGACCCAGCGCGGTACTACCGCGGTGGTAAGGGCGGTACTACCGCTCCGAAACGGTACTATCGTCCTTACAACCGCAACTAGTGCCGCAAAACCCGACACGAGAAAAAGACCCCTCGAGTCGAGGCGGTAGGAGCCAGACAGCCCAGCGGTAGTACAGCTGCGGGGTCACAGGCGGTACTACCGCTGCGGAGCGGTACTGCCGCTTGTGACCCTTCGGCGGTACTACCATTGGAAGTGCGGTACTACCGCTAGGACACAGAAGAGAGAGAGAGAAGATCTCTCCATCGAGGCTGAGGTCGAGGCGGTGGTGCCGGGCAGGCCAGTGGTAGTACTGCTGTGGAGTCACGGGCGGTACTACCGCTGCGGAGCGGTACTGCCGCTTGTGACTCCTCAACGGTACTACCACTGGGTTGCGCGGTACTACCGCTAGAACCCAGACAGGACATAGAAGAGAGAAGAGATATCTCCAATGAAGTGGAAGAGCTCGGAGGGTGAGAAGCTGATCTGTACGTGTTGATTCCACCCATGCAATACCCCAGCGGACCCCCTCTTGATAGTACGGTGCCCTCTACGCAACTAGTCCACCAAAAGAGAAATGAAAGAGCTACACCGTCTTGAATGACACTCCGAAGGGAAGAAAATGTGTCGTGCCAAGGATGAATCTGTGAACTACTCAAAGCACATGATTAGTCTGCAAACATGTTGTCATCAATCACCAAAACTACCTCGAGAGAGATATGCCTCAACAACCAACAATAATGATTTTATTAGCACTCCAATTGCTCCTCTTACCGATGTTGAATCTTGTGAAATTAATATTGCTTTGTTGAATCTTGTCATGATAGATCCGTTTTCCGACCTTCCTAGTGAAGATGCCGCTACCCATCTAAACAGCTTTGTTGATTTGTGTGATATGCTGAATAAGAAAGATCTGGATAATGATATTGTTAAATTGAAGCTATTTCTGTTTTCGCTTAGAGATCGTGCTAAAACTTGGTTTTTGTCTTTGCCTAAAAATAGTATTGATTCTTGGAACAAGTGCAAAGATGCTTTTATCTCTAAGTATTTTCCTCCCGCTAAGATCATCTCTCTTAGAAACGATATTATGAACTTTAAACAACTAGATCATGAGCATGTTGCACAATCTTGGGAGAGGATGAAATTAATGATTCGCAATTGCCCTACACATGGTTTGAATTTGTGGATGATCATACAATTTTTTTATGCTGGATTGAATTTTGCTTCTAGAAATCTTTTAGATTCGGCCGTGGGAGGCACTTTTATGGAAATCATTCTAGGAGAAGCTACCAAACTCCTAGATAATATTATGGTTAATTATTCTCAATGGCACACCAAAAGATCTACTAGTAAAAAGGTTCATGTTATAGAAGAAATTAATGTTTTGAGTGGAAAGATGGATGAACTTATGAAATTGTTTACTAATAAGAGTGTTTCTTCTGATCCTAATGATATGCCTTTGTCTACTTTGATTGAGAATAATAATGAATCTATGGATGTGAATTTTGTTGGTAGGAACAATTTTGGTAACAACGCGTATAGAGGAAACTTTAATCCTAGGCCATTTCCTAGTAATTCCTCTAATAATTATGGTAATTCCTACAACAATTCTTATGGAAATTATAATAAGATACCCTCTTATTTTGAATCTAATATTAAAGAATTTATTAGTTCGCAAAAGAGTTTCAATGCTTTGATTGAAGAAAATTTGTCTAAGATTGATGAGTTGGCTAGGAACATGGATAGAATTTCTCTTGATGTTGATTCTTTGAAACTTAGATCTATTCCACCTAAGTATGATATCAATGAGTCTCTCAAAGCCATGAGAATTTCCATTGATGAGTGCAAGGAAAGAACCGCTAGGATGCATGCTGAAAAGGATTGCTTTATAAAAGCGTGTTCTTCTAGTTTTGATGATAATAAGGATGAAGATCTAAAAGCAATTGATGTGTCTCCTATTAAATCTTTGTTTTGCAATATGAATCTTGATGATGATGGGACTGGAGATGAGTCAACTTTAGTTAAAAGGCGTCCCAATGATTCAGAGTTTTTAGATCTTGATGCAAAAATTGGGATAGGAGAGGTGAAAACTTTACATAGAAATGAACCCACTATTTTGGATTTTAAGGAATTTAATTATGATAATTGCTCTTTGATCGATTGTATTTCCTTGTTGCAATCTGTGCTAAATTATCTGCATGCTTATAGTCAAAATAAAGCTTTTACCAAACATATCGTTGATGCTTTAATGCAATCTTATGAAGAAAAGATTGAATTAGAAGTTTCTATCCCTAGAAAACTTCATGATGAGCGGGAACCTACTATTAAAATTAAAATTAAAGTCATGAATTCTATGCTTTATGTGATTTGGGTGCTAGCGTTTCCATGATTCCAAAAACTTTGTGTGATGTGTTAGGTTTCCGTGAGTTTGATGATTGTTCTTTAAATTTGCACCTCACGGATTCCACTATTAAGAAATCTATGGGAAGGATTAATGATGTTATTATTGTTGCAAATAGGATTATGTGCCCGTAGATTTCATTGTTCTTGATATTGATTGCAATCCTACATATCCCTTTATTCTTGGTAGACCTTTCCTTAGAACGATTGGTGCAATTATTGATATGAAAGAAGGGAATATTAGATTCCAATTTCCGTTAAGGAAAGGCATCGAACACTTTCCTAGAAAGAAAATTAAATTACCTTATGAATCTATTATGAGAGCCACTTATGGATTGCATACCAAAGATGATAATACCTAGATCAATTATTGCTTTTATGCCTAGCTAGGGGCGTTAAACGACAGCGCTTGTCGGGAGGCAACCCAATTTTATTTTTGTTTCTCGCTTTTTGGTTCTGTTTAGTAATAAATAATTCATCTAGCCTCTGTTTAGATGTGGTTTTATGCTTTTAATTAGTATTTGTGCCAAGTAGAACCTTTGGGAATACTTGGGGGTAGTTTTTGCGATCTTGCTGTAAAAAACAGAAACTTTAGCGCTCACGAGATATGCTGCCATTCTTTACTGGAGAGTGCGATTAGGTTGATTCTTTTTCCATAAGATTAATATACAAATTCCTCACGTCCACCAATTTATTTCAGAATTTTTTGGGTTCCAGAAGTATTCGAAACCTACAGATTGCTACAGGCTGTTCTGTTTTTGACAGATTCTGTTTTTTGTGTGTTGTTTGCTTATTTTGATGAATTTATGGCTAGTTTCGGAGGTTATGAACAATACAGAAGTTGGAATATAGTAGGTTTAACACCAATATAAATAAATAATGAGTTCATTGCAGTACCTTAAGTGGTGTTTTGTTTTCTTATACTTACGGAGCCCATGAGATTTTCTGTTGAGTTTTGTGTTGTGAAGTTTTCAAGTTTTGGGTAAAGATTTGATGGATTATGGAATAAGGAGTGGCAAGAGCCTAAGCTTGGGTATTCACAAGGAACCCCAAGGTAAAATTCAAGGACAACGAAAATCCTAAGCTTGGGGATGCCCTGGATGGCATCCCCTCTTTCGTCTTCGTTCATCGGTAACTTCACTTGAGGCTATATTTTTATTCACCACATGATATGTGTTTTGCTTGGAGCATTTTGTATGATTTAAGTCTTTGATTTTTAGTTTACCACAATCATCCTTTCTGTACACACCTTTTGGTAGAGACACACATGAATTGGAATTTATTAGAATACTCTATGTGCTTAACTTATATCTTTTGAGCTAGATAATTTTGCTCTAGTACTTCACTTATATTTTTTTAGAGCACGATGGTGGTTTTATTTTATAGAAATTATTGATCTGTCATGCTTCACTTATATTATTTTGAGAGTACTTTAGAACAGCATGGTAATTTTCTTTGGTTATGAAACTAGTCCTAATATGACAGGCATCAAGGATGGGTATAATAAAAACTATCATAAAAAGTGCATTGAATACTATGAGAAGTTTGATACTTGATAATTGTTTTGAGATATAAAGGTAGTTATATTAGAGTGTGTTAGTTGAGTAGTTGTGAATTTGATAAATACTTGTGTTGAAGATTGCAAGTCTCGTAGCATGCACGTATGGTAACTGTTGTGTAACAAATTTGAAACATGAGGTGTTCTTTGATTGTCTTCCTTATGAGTGGCGGTCGGGGCGAGCGATGGTCTTTTCCTACCAATCTATCCCCCTAGGATCATGCGTGTAATGCTTGGTTTTTGATGACTTGTAGATTTTTGCAATAAGTATGTGAATTCTTTATGACTAATGTTGAGTCCATGGATTATACGCACTCTCACCCTTCCATCATTGCTAGCCTCTTCGGTACCGTGCATTGCCCTTTCTCACCTTGAGAGTTGGTGCAAACTTCACCGGTGCATCCAAACCCCTTGATATGATACGCTCTATCACACATAAACCTCCTTATATCTTCCTCAAAACAGCCACCATACCTGCCTATTATGGCATTTCCATAGCCATTCTGAGATATATTGCCATGCAGCTTTCCACCGTTTCATTTATGACATGCTTCATCATTGTCATATTGCTTTGTATGATCATGTAGTTGATATCGTATTTGTGGCAAAGCCACCATGCATAATTTATCATACATGTCACTCTTGATTCATTGCCTTTCCCAGTACACTGCCGGAGGCATTTACATAGAGTCATATTTTGTTCTAGTATCGAGTTGTAATCATTGAGTTGTAAATAAATCAAAGTGTGATGATCATCATTAATAGAGCATTGTCCCAAATAAAAAAAGAAAGGCCCAAAAAAAATAAAAAAAGGGCAATGCTACTATCCTTTTTTTCCACACTTGTGCTTCAAAGTAGCACCATGATCTTTATGATAGAGAGTCTCTTGTTTTGTCACTTTCATACACTAGTGGGAATTTTTCATTATAGAACTTGGCTTGTATATTCCAACAATGGGTTCCTCAAATGCCCTAGGTCTTCGTGACCAAGCAAGTTGGATGCAGACCCACTTAGTTTCTTTTTGTTGAGCTTTCATACATTTATAGCTCTAGTGCATCCGTTGCATGGCAATCCCTACTCCTTGCATTGACATCAATTGATGGGCATCTCCCAAGCCCGTTGATTAGCCGCGTCAATGTGAGACTTCCTCCTTTTTTGTCTTCTCCACATAACCCCCATCATCATATTCTATTCCACCCATAGTGCTATATCCATGGCTCACGCTCATGTATTGCCTGAAAGTTCAAAAAAGTTTGAGATCACTAAAGTATGAAACAATTGCTTGGCTTGTCATCGGGGTTGTGCATGATAAGATCATTCTTGTGTGACGAAATGGAGCATGACCAAACTATATGATTTTTTAGGGATGAACTTTCTTTTGCCATGTTATTTTGAGAAGACATGATTGCTTAGTTAGTATGCTTGAAGTATTATTACTTTTATGTCAATATTAAACTTTTGTCTTGAATCTTTCTGATCTGAACATTCATGCCACAATAAAGAAAATTACATTAACAATTATGCTAGGTAGCATTCCACATCAAAAATTCTGTTTTTATCATTTACCTACTCGAGGACGAGCAGGAATTAAGCTTGGGGATGCTTGATACGTCTCCAACGTATCTATAAAAATTTTATTGTTCCATGCTATTATATTATCTATTTTGGATGTTTAATGGGCCTATTTATACACTTTCGTATTATTTTTGGGACTAACCTACTAACCCACGGCCCAGTGCAAATTGTTGTTTTTTTGCCTATTTCAGTGTTTCGCAGAAAAGGAATATCAAACGGTATCCAAACGCAATGAAACCTTCGGGAGAGTTATTTTTGGAACAAACGTGATCCAGGGGACTTGGAGTAGACGTCAAGAAAGAAACGAGGCGGCCACGAGGCAGGGAGGCGCACCTACCCCTGCTAGGCGGGCCCCCCACCCTCGTGGGCCCCTCGTAGCTCCACTGACCTACTTCTTCCTCCTATATATATCCATATACCCCAAAAACATCCAAGAGCACCACGAAACCCTATTTCCACCGCCGCAACCTTCTGTACCCAAGAGATCCCATCTTGGGGCCTTTTCCGGAGCTCCGTCGGAGGGGGGATCGATCACGGAGAGCTTCTA
This sequence comes from Triticum urartu, assembly GCF_056163025.1. Lineage (NCBI taxonomy): Eukaryota > Viridiplantae > Streptophyta > Magnoliopsida > Poales > Poaceae > Triticum > Triticum urartu. The sequence continues at coordinate 203,347,338 of NC_141875.1, read as the reverse complement.
CATCAACACCATAGCCTCTCCGATGATGTGTGAGTAGTTTACCGCAGACCTTCAGGTCCATAGTTATTAGCTAGATGGCTTCTTATCTCTCTTTGGATCTCAATACAATGTTCTCCTCGATCTTCTTGGAGATCTATTTAATGTAACCCTTTTTGCGGTGTGTTTGTCGAGATCCGATGAATTGTGGGTTTATGAGCAAGTTTATCTATGAACAATATTTGATTCTTCTCTGAGATCTTTTATGTATGATTGGTTATCTTTGCAAGTCTCTTCGAATTATCACTTTGGTTTAGCCTACTAGATTGATCTTTCTTGCAATGGGAGAAGTGCTTAGCTTCGGGTTCAATCTTGTGGTGTCCTTTCCTAGTGACAGCAGGGGCAGCAAGGCATGTATTGTATTGTTGCCATCGAGGATAAAAAGATGGGGTTCATATCATATTGCTTGAGTTTATCCCTCTACATCATGTCATCTTGCCTAATGTGTTACTCTTTTCTTATGAACTTAATACTCTAGATGCATGCTGGGATAGCGGTCGATGTGTGGAGTAATAGTAGTATATGCAGAATCGTTTCGGTCTACTTGTCGCGGACGTGATGCCTATATACATGATCATGCCTAGATATTCTCATAATTATGCACTTTTCTATCAATTGCTCAACAATAATTTGTTCACCCACCGTAATACTTATGCTATCTTGAGAGAAGCCACTAGTGAAACCTATGGCCCCCGGGTCTATCTTTTATCATATAAGTTTCCAATCTATTTTACTTTGCAATCTTTACTTTCAATCTATATCATAAAAATACCAAAAATATTTATCTTATTATCTCTATCAGATCTCACTCTCGTAAGTGACCATGAAGGGATTGACAACCACTTTATCGTGTTGGTTGCGAGGTTCTTATTTGTTTGTGTAGGTACAAGGGACTTGTGTGTAGTCTCCTACTGGATTGATACCTTGGTTCTCAAAACTTAGGGAAATACTTACGCTAGTTTGCTGCATCACCCTTTCCTCTTCAAGGGAAAACCAACGCAGTGCTCATGAGGTAGCATTTTCCCAGTGCGGAGGCAGTACTCCGCCTCCTCCGCCTCGCAGCGCTTGATGTACCGATCTGCCTCTTGCTGGCGGACGCGCGTGGCCGATCTTGCCATTTCGTTTGGCGCCCATTGGAGCTCCTCGTCGGCGGCATGCTGGAGCTTATCAGACCACCTCCACGCAGCGACGAGGTACCCAGCGCCTATGACCTTCCTCGCGAAGTACCCGTCTTCATACACCTCCTCGGCACGACGACGCACCCTCCCCCAAAGCTCTGCCGCCTCCTTTTTCCAGGCGGCATCACGGGCTTCACAGGCCGCCTGGTACCTGGCTTCCTCCTCCACTTTCCTGGCTTTCTCAGCCGGAGGCAGCGACTTCCACAGACAAAGATTGTACTGGCCCCAAAACCAATCCAAAGTTGGGGGTCCGGTGCAACCTCGTCAGGCGGCGCGTAGGGGCCTTGTCGCTGCTAATCGAGTGAGCGTCCTTGGGGGGCGGCGACTCCTCATCAGCGCGTGGGCAGACCGGCGGCGCCATGGCAGAGATTTGAGAGAGAGAGAGAGACAAAGAGAGAGAGAGAGCGAGGGGAGGATGTAGATGAGAATGCAGGTGGGATGATGTGAGCAAGGTAGTATTTATTGGTGGCCGGAATCTAGATTGACGGGGACAGTACACATGCCGGCCGCCAGAATTTACAAGTATTGTTGTTTGAATTACACACGATTCCCGCAGAAAAATCCATGTGTGAACATAATAGCCAAAATCCATGTGTGAACATAATAGCTGACAGTTTCCAATGCAAAACCGTGTCTGATTAATGATCCCCGCCACTCACCTACCAAACCTCGAGCCGCGAGATAGAGTGCCAATCGTGTGGGGTCCGGTTGTCTTGCCAGATCTTTACATTTTCTTTTTTGAACACCAGATATTTACATCGTCTGATGATTTTTAACTCGCACACAAGTACACAAAAATATGCGTTTTCCAACCATTATGGTTAGGCATTGCATGTAGATGTAGTTCAAATTTGAATTATGGTCATTAAATGGTTAGAAAATCATTTAAATGTCTTTAAAAGGTCAAATGACCCCTGAAATTTTCCAAATTTTCACATGACAGTTGTATTAGTGCATGTTAAATGTAGAAAAAAATTTGAAGGCCGTAAGAGGAAGCTATCTCCCGTTCGTCATCAAACATGCATTGTTCCCTCTCGGAACCATGAGCCTTCTAGTGTATTGCTCCGGTTTTTGAGGGGTGTGTGTCCAAACTTTTGTCAAACACGCCAATTTCTTTACCACATCATCTTGGTGACATGACATTAAATCAAGCAAGGTTTCATGTTTTTCTGATCATTTTTTAATTTTTTGGAATTAAAATGACATGGCACTCCATGCATGTGTGCCATGCCTTGAAACCAATATGTTTGAAAATTCCTTCTTATTTACTGCACATAGAATTAACTCGGACACAATTACACAAAAATATGATTTTTCAAACCATTATGGTTAGGCATTGCATGTAGATGTAGTTCAAATTTGAATTACGGTCATTAAATGGCTAGAAAATCACTTAAATGTCTTTAAAAGGTCAAATGACCCCTGAAATTTTCAAAAATTTAACATGACAGTTGTTTTAGTGCACGTTAGACGTAGAAAAAAATTGATGGTCGTAAGAGGAAGCTATCTCCCGTTTGTCATCAAACATGCATTGTTCCCTCTCGGAACCACGAGCCTTCTAGTGTGTTGCTCCGGTTTGTGAGGGGTGTGTGTCCAAACTTTCGTCAAACATGCCAATTTCTTTACCACATCATCTTGGTGGCATGACATTACATCAACCAAGGTTTCATGTTTTTCTGATCATTTTTTTGGAATTAAAATGCCATGTCACTCCATGCATACGTACGCATGTGTCCATGTCGTGAGACCAATATGTTTGAAAATTCCTTCTAATTTACTGCACATGGAAATAACTCGCACACAAGTACATAGATATGATTTTTCAAACCGTTTTGGTTAGGCGTTGCATGTAGATGTAGTTCAAATTTGAATTACAGTCATTAAATGGCTAGAAATTCACATAAATGTCTTTAAAAGGTCAAATGACCCCTAGAATTTTCAAAAATTTCACATTACAGTTGTAGTAGTGCACGTTAGACGTAGAAAAAAATTTAAGGCCGTAAGAGGAAGCTATCTCCCGTTCGTCATCAAACATGCATTGTTCCCTCTCGGAACCACGACCTTTCTAGTGAGTTGCTCCGGTTTGTGAGGGGTGTGTGTCCAAACTTTCGTCAAAAATGCCAATTTCTTTACCACATCATCTTGGTGGCATGACATTACATCAACCAAGATTTCATGTTTTTCTGATCATTTTTTTTATTTTTTGGAATTAAAATGCCATGTCACTCCATGCTTAATTGTGTCATAGCCGTTAGACCAATATGTTTGGAAATTCCTTCCAATTTACTGCACATGGAATTAAATCACACACAAGTACACAAAATATGAGTTTTCAAACCGTTATGGTTAGCTGTTGCATGTACGTGTAGTTCAAATTTCAATTACGGTCATTAAATGGCTAGAAAAACGCTTAAATGACTTAAAAGGTCAAATGACCCCTGTAATTTTCCAAATTTTGACATGATAGTTGTATTAGTACTACAAAATTTCTCGTGCGTTTAAAACACCATCCGTTGCCACTGTACTCCAAATTCATCTTTCACAGCTAATAAAAAATATTTACAACATCACACACAGTTGTTTTCTAGGAACCGTTTGCAATGAAAATATCTGGGTCTATTTAAGTCTCCCTCCTTAAGCTTCGCCGGCTCGTCTGCTCCAGTGCCGGCAACCCCCGAGTCCACAAATCCCAACCCCCATTGCCGCACCCCCTTCTTGCAAAGATGACGTCGTGGAAACGCTTCGTGAAGGCCCGTACGATGGCCGCATCCACTCCCCCGAGCGCCGCCACCTACGCCGAGAGCGGGGCCGCCTACGCCGAGAGTGCCGCCGCATCCGCATTGAGCGCGACCGCTTCCGCCGAGAGGGCATCTACGGCAGGCGACAGGGAAGCTGCAGCAGCCGAGACGGCTGTAGCTGCTGCTGCAATGGCGGCTGCAAACGCCGAGAGCGCTCGAGCTGCCGTCCCTGCCGCCGATGTTGCCCTGGCCCGGGTCGAGGCCATCCATGCCAAGATTGAGGATGAACACGCCAAGATATTCTAGGCCACCTTGGACTCCAGCATGCAACCCACGTCTGAAAAGGCGGCGGTGATCATGGAGGACCTGCTTCCTCATGAGGTCGCCGAGCGGGAGCTGGAGATGCAGGAGGTGGCGGAGATCGAGGAGCGCCGGGAGGAGGAGTTGCGCGTGGCCGAGGTCGAGGTAGAGAAGAGTCTGTCCGTCGAAAAATCGGCAGTGGAGTACCAAGGCGAGCTCTGGCGCAGCCACTACTACGAGTACTACAACCTTGAGGGCGGCGCCGAGGATGAGGACGAGGACGCGGTCGACTTCAACAGGGGGGACGCGGAATCCACCAATGGCGGCATGTCGCCAGGACAAGTCGTCGACGTCTCATCTCACACCGGTGATGCATAGGCCAGCGCGGCGGCCAATTTGTTAAAATTATGCGTACTTAGGCTTTGTTTTTTATGCTGGACTTTTGTTAGAGCAATGTTTAGGTCGATTGGCTCTGTTTAATTACTAAAATTGCTCGATTCAGTAAGTGTGGTATGTCTGTTGTACGCTCTTTTGTGTGCCCAAATTAGCAAGCGATGTTAAATTATGCAATGACGTACTCGGGAAATTTCCACCAAAATTTGAATTATCAAACTCATCTCACGCGCGTAAAGGAGAAGAATCGTTTGCGATGCACACAATTGTTCAAAGTGAAAGGTCCAGCGGCACCGCGCGCAAAGTTTCCCTCCACATTTCCAAAATTTTGGCCTACCACCAAAATATCTACCCCCGCCCCCCTTCCCCACCCCATTTTCTTCCCGACCACAAGTCACATTTCCCCTATTTCCTCCTTCCTTCCTTGCTAAGCTATAGCCGCTTCCTCGCTCTTGCCGTCTCGCATCCTACCACCGGGGTCGCCATGGTCTTCTTCAAAGACCTCTCCAGCGATTGCTCCTCCAGCGACGACTCCTTCACCACCCAGGTATGCATCTCTTCTGTCTCTCGGGATATGACTTGGAATGAATGATTTTTACCCGGCGGTCGATTTGAGTCATTTCTTCCTCTTGTAGCTCCCTAGGACCATCAGTGGCAACAAATGGAGCGGGGTGGCTGAAGATCTATCTGCTCATTGTCACCATCTATCTCCATGCGTGAAGCTAGTTGTGTTTGATTCTATGGACAGTGGGAGGAAGTTTCTTACATGTGCAGAGAAGGTTAGACCCTCTTTCGTTGTTACAAATCATTTGTTAGATGTGATTCAGACACTGTCACGGTCCCAACCCATTCATACCACACCTTTAATGAAACGCATCCTAAGATAGTGTCATAGTTTGTACCTATTCTCTTAAATTGTTGCCATCTCATCGGCGGTGCCATTAGAAAATTATTTGGAACCGCTTCAGCAGTTTGTGCGGCCAACTTTGCTCCACACATCCGAGCAGCCAAACAGTAAAATACTAAATCTTTATGGCACGAATGAACTGGGCATCGGAGCAACTACGTGCTCCATAGTCCGGTTCCCTGTTTTTCTTCGCTGCATTGGCTCGCCAGTGCAGGGCACCGGTGCGAGATGTAGAAACAGTTGTCTTTACCCCAGTTTTGGCATACATAGTGGACGGCCTTAGTGCTATTAGTTCTATGTTACTAAAATTTTGTGTGTACACACATGTTAGTATCAATTTGCTGTCATCCAAACACGGTCGCTATGCTGTTGCAGTTATATTTACCTTCCTCATAAAATGTTCAATTTGTTATTTATTGTACATGAGTAAGAACTTGTAGCGTCGTTGTAGTTAATTATAGCTTCTGATGTTCTAGAATTTGGTTGTTGTCTCAGTACAAATTATTTCATTTGCACATGCATTGATCTTTTTGAGAAGATATGTCATAATTAACATGTTTCTTTAGTTTTTCAAAATAAGCATTGGTGATTTTCTATGTTGCTATAAACCCATTTCCCCTACAATTGTTACTGATCTAGTTTTAAATATTATAGGATGAATGGAAGTGTTCTTACTTGGAGTGGGTTGATCAAGAGTGGCCACAGTCTTTGAAGATGTGCCTAGCGAAGCTCTGGAGCATGTATGAGGAAGAGAACAGATGTAGGCTTAGAGAAACGGTTGTCAACGCTGAAGAATATTTGAAGATTCAGGATAAAAGGTTGAAGGAGGAGAATGAGCTCAGACTTTTTAAATCAGACTTTGCTAAGATGGTGTTCGCGAAGGAGGAGGCACTTTCCCAGTTGGACCGTGCAAAACAGGTTCTTACTGAGCTGAAAGCAGAGGTTGATAAGATGAGCCTGGATGATCTCGATTAGGGAAATGAATATATTGTTCTTATGAAGTTGAACTAGCTATATGTTGCACCGTGTTGTTTTCATGTAGCTACCTTACTATGATGTTATAATATATTTATGTGCCTGATATGAAATTGGCAAACAGTTGTTCAATATGAAATATGAATTTACGTAATATTGGAATTATTAATTGTAAACTAATAAACCTGCTAAATGTGTCATGGAACTTTGCAAACGATTCTAGCAGTAAAAGGGCTTGCGATGGATAGCCCAATGCCACATGGTTTTCTTCATCAAATCGTGTGTGATATAATTGGCAAAAGCAAATGGTTAACCAAGGTAGACCGTGTGTGATAGTTACACCTTTCACACACGAGCCTACAAATATAACTGTGTGGGATGTACGTACGAACGGAAACGTTTTCCCTGGATTGACTATGTGGGATGTACATAATAACTGAAATGTATTCCTTGGATTGACTGTGTGTGATATACATACGAACAGAAATGTTTTTCTGGGATTCACCATCTAGGATGTACATACCTACGGAAATGATTTTCTTGGATTACTGTGTGGGATGTACATACCTAGGGAAATGATTGGGTTTCGATGCCTCGCCCGATTGCACACGGCCCCATCCTGGGTCCCAGGAGGGACTATCCCCGATGATTTCTAGGTCATGTGGGAAGGACACCCAATCGCACACACTCACTTGGCGAAAAGGGGTTAAAAACCGTTTGTTTAGGACCGACGCTTACCAGTGCCACTTCCTATGCATATGGATTTTTTGATCAAACAACTTATGGGAGCAAGAATCAACTAGCCGCATAGGAAGGCAAAACAAGTGCAACTTCAAAACAATCAACACATAGAGAAGAAACTTGATATTATTGAGATATGTAAGAGCATAAGTTCCTTCCTCGGAATAATTTTCAGAAACATCATGAATGAATTCAACAATATAACCATCACATACATCACTCTTTTCATGATGCACAAGCATAGAAGATTTATCACACTTTGTGGCATAGATGTCATCATAATAATCATCATAGATAGCAACTTCATTGTCATAATCAATTGAAACCTCTTCCAAAAGAGTGGATGTATCACTAAATAAAGTCATGACCTCTCCAAATCCACTTTCATCAATATTGTAATAAGATTCAACACCCTCTAAAATAGTGAGATCACTACTACCTAAAGTTGCCACTCTTCCAAACCCGCTTTCATCAATGTAATCATCATAAATAGGAGGCATGCTATCATCTTAATAAATTTTTCTTATCGAAAGTAGAAGGAATCAAAGGATCTTTTTCACTAAGAAAAGCATCACCAAGCTTAGGACAAGCATTATTTCTAGCAAATAAATCTTCAAACATATCATACTCATCAAACATAGCATCCCCAAGCTTGTGGTTTTGCATATCATCACAATCATTCTTATCAATAGCATGAATGGCACCAATAGTATAGCAAACATTGTTATCATATTCTTCCAAGCAAGTGCTAAAAAGATTTTCGAGATCATAAGGTTGTCTTCCCAATCATAATCATCACAACAAGCAATAGGCATAACAAAATCATACTCAATATCATCATCCTCCATCAACATATTTGATTCACTTTCATGAGGCACGATGGGGATGGGAGTAACATTATTTGGGAGAGATACCTTTTTACCACTATTCTTTCTTCTTTTCTTCTTCTTCACCACACCATGTGTGGGTTTAATTAATTTTTTCAAGCTTCTTGTTGAAGAGATTGATTGGATAGGAAGCTCCTCCTCTTTACCTGATTCATCATAATAAACACTAGGAAGGTATTGGGAAACATTTTCCCTTTCATTAGTACTCTCTCCATACTCCATTTGTTTTCTTGTCTTTAAGTAGTTGACATCATAAGGAATCTCAATGCAATTTACCGCACAAAACATATAAATTTCTTCTAGATCAAAATCAAGAAACTTCTCGAGATTAAATTTTGGATACCCTTAGTTATATGTTTCATTTCTTCATACCCCAAAAGAAGACTAAGATCTTTATGATGCTCAAGGGTAATCAAGTTATCACAATTTTTGGACATGATTTGATCATGAAAGAATTTGCATTGGAGATTTAAATGACCATGTTCATTGCAAAGTTCACAAGGATGGCGGAAAAAATTAAATCTTTCAGCACAATCATCTAGCCTCTCTTACAACTTTTTCGTTTCTAAATATTTATGCATCTTACAAAATCTATCTTCCTTTTTTGGTGTGCAAAGGCACTCCTGATGACCCACAAGTATAGGGGATCAATTGTATCTCTTTTCAATAAGTAAGAGTGTCGAACCCAACGAGGAGCAGAAGGAAATGACAAGTAGTTTTCGGTAAGGTATTGTCTGCGAGTGCTGAAATTGTAAGTAGCGAGTAGTTTGGTAGCAAGATAGTTTGTAATGAGAAAGTAATGATAATAGTAACAAAAGTGAAGCAAGGTAGCCCAATCCTTTTGAGGCAAAGGACAAGCCAAAATGGTCTCTTATGATAAGCAAAGCATTCTTGAGGGTACACGGGAATTTCATCTACTCACTTTCATCATGTTGGTTTGATTTGTGTTCACTACTTTGATAATTTGATATGTGGGTGGACCAGTGGTTAGATGTTGTTCTTACTTGAACAAACCTCCTACTTATGATTAACCCTCCCGCGAGCGTCCGCAACTATGAGAAAAGTATTAAGAATGAATTCTAATCATAGCATTAAATTTTTGGATCCAACCGGTCCCTTATGGAATAGTGCATAAACTGGAGTTTAAGCTTCTGTCACTCTCGCAACCCACCATATAATTGCTACTCCACAATGCATTCCCTTAGGCCCAAATATGTTGAAGTGTCATGTAGTCGACGTTCACATGACACCACTAAGGGAATAACAACATACATACTATCAAAATATCAAACACATATCAAGTTCACATGATTACTTGCAACATGATTTCTCCCGTGACCTCAAGAACAAAAGTAACTACTCACAAATGGTAAACATGTTTATGATCAGAGGAATATTAAATAGAATAATGGATCTGAACATATAATCTTCCACCAAATAAATCATATAGTAATCAACTACAAGATGTAATCAACACTACTAGTCACCCACAAGTACCAATCTATAGTTCCGGTAACAAGATTGAACACAAGAGATGAACTAGGGTTTGAGAGGAGATGGTGCTATTGAAGATGTGGATGGAGATTTCCCTCCCCAAGATGGGAGAGTTGTTGGTGATGATGATGACTTCCCCCTCCGGGTGGGAAGTTCCCCCGACGGAATCGCTCCACCGAAGGGAGAAAGTGCTCCTCCCAAGTTCCGCCTCAAGGCGGCGGCACTTCGTCCTGAAAGTCTTCCTATTATTTTTTCTAGGTCAAAATGACTTATGTACCAAAGATGGGCACCGGAGGTGGGCCAAGGAGGCCACAACCCACCAGGGCGCGCCTGGGGGCCTGGCGCGCCCAGGTGGGTTATGCCCACCTGGTGGCTCCCCTCTGGTGTTTATTGCCTCCAGTATTTCTCAAATAATCCATAAAAATCTTTTTAAATTTTTAGCTCATTTGGAGTTGTGCAGAATAGGTGGCCTGACGTAGCTTTTCCAGGTCTAGATTTCCAGCTGCCGGAATTCTCCCTCTTGGTGTGTTCCTTGCAAATTATGAGAGAAAAGGCATTAGAAAAATTACTCCAAAGAGCATTATTATGGATAAAAACATTATAAATAACAGTAAGAAAACATGATGCAAAATGGACGTATCAACACCCCGAAGCTTAGACCTCGCTTGTCCTCAAGCGAAAACCAAAATCGAAAAACATGTCCACAAGCTTTGAGAGAGAGGTGTCGATAAAAAAAATATGGACATAGAAGCATCATGTTGATTATTATAACAGCAACAAAATTAAGCATAGGAATTTTATCATAGAAATTTTTCATATACTTCTCATGAATAAGTAATAGTTCATCACACAATCGAAGTATAAAGCAAAACTCTATTAGGAACCAACAAACTATGTTCTCAGACAATTTTGCAACTACAATTCATCATCTTTTCAGGAAGGGTCACGTGTCGGAGCCCTTAGGCAAGTCCATATACTCAAACATCATATAGTCTTCTATGATTGCTAACACTCACCGCGTACCCATGAGCAAAACGTTTCAACCGGACACATAAAAAGATAGGGGCTTATAGTTTCACCTCCCAACATACTCACCTCAAGGGTGATGTCAACAATAATAACTCATGCTATCTATATTCAACTGGACATATGTGCCTAGATCTATCCTCACCACACGATGCTTGCCAAAGGAGAAAAATAAAAGGAATAGAGAGAAAAACTTTGACTCTTTGCATAAAAGTAAAAGATAGGCCCTTCGCAGAGGGAAGCAGAGGTTGCCATGTGCTTATTTGTTTGTATGCTCAATCCCTTATTGCAAGAGAACGTCACGTTGTATTGCCCCTTAAGATGACAACCTTTATTATGCAGTCCGTCGCTTTTATTCTTTGTCATCCTAGTTCGTACAACGCTCAATTTTCTCTTACACTAAATAATATCACACTTTTAGAAGCAATTTTTATTGCCTTTTTGCACCGATGAGAGCATACTTGAGGGATCTTGCTCAATCCCTAGGTAGGTATGGTGGACACTTGAAAAAGATTTGGGTTTAAGGGTTTTTGGATGCACAAATAGTATCTCTACTTAGTACAGAATTTTTGGCTAGCAAAGATAGGGGCAAGCACCAAATGTTAAAGGATATATGACAATATGACTTCTGTGTGAATATAAACAAAAATAATCCATTAAGTTGTCTTCCTTGTCCAGCGTCAACAATTTTGGTATATAATATTTTGATGAGGGCTCACAATCACAAAAGATTTCTAGGATAGTATATCTATATGTGAATCTTCCCTTCCCTTATTAATTCTTTCATGAGTTGCATCATTGACTAATGCTATGTTTGTTAATCTCTAATAAAATTTTCTACTTATATTTTTTCCTTATGTGGTGCCATCACCTACCATAGGATTAGTATATAATCTTATAGATTTATTTCCCTCTTCATTTATTTCCATTCTCTTTTTCTTTCTTTATTATTTCTTTTCTTTATTTGCAACATGAAATTAAAGAAAAAAAACTCAAACTAACTTTATTATATAACTTACACACGATTACAAGGATAGATCACTAAGCAAACTCTCAAAGAAGAAAGGATCGAACTAAACTTTTATTCATCTAAAGCAAAAGATCGAACTAAAATAAGTAAAAGCAAAAAGATAGTGGGATGATACGATACCGGGGTACCTCCCCCAAGCTTGGCGGAAGCCAAAGGGAGTGCCCATACCCAATACTCAATTCTCTTTTGGTGGTGAAAAAGATGGTGGTGGTGAGGACAACTATGCCTTCAACTTTTTCATATTGTAGTTGAGGAGAGCAATTTCCTCTTTTAAATCGTCGACCTCCAACTCCAGCTTCAAGATCTTCTCACATAAATCTCCTTTGCTTTTCTGCCGAAAACGAGAGGGAATAGATCGGTTATTAGACCGGTTAGCTCTCTTAGGAAGACTGCACTTCTTGAATTTTATGTGCATATCCCCAGGTTGAGGTATAGGAACATCCTCCTCCTTCGAGCTTGAATCATCGATCCTCATCAAGTGAGCATCCTCCACGTCATCCGTAGTTCGACCACAAGGAGATAGGTCCCCATAGGTCTTTGGGTCAGCAATGATATGTGAGACATATCTCTCACCGTCGGAGTCTTGGGACGACATATTTTCAAAACTGCGCAGGAGAAAGCAAGAAAAGAGAACAGAGAATTTCTCTACGATACGGTGATCAACAGGTTCGGGAAGTATATAATGTTGTTTTTATCTTGGGGGACAAGTATATGGTAGAAAAACGGAGTACGGAAGGTGTCCCAGGTGGGCACAACCCACCTGGGCGCGCCAGGCGCCTGGCGCGCCCTGGTGTCTTGTGCCCACCAGGGGACGCTTCTTGGAAGTTTCTTTATTTCCAAAATTTTAAATATTCCAAAACTGATATAAAATATTTTTGTCGATTTTTTGGAGTCCGTTTACTTACCGTATCACGTACCTCTTTATTTTCATGATTCTAAAGTGTTCCAGAAGGACTCTTTTATGTGTTCTTCCGGTGTCATGGTTTGGATAATATTACTTTCAACATTGATAGTTGTACCTGAGATATAATGCTTTATTTGTTGCCCATTGCCAACATTCGGGTTAGTACCTTCGGTGTTATTTATTTTGATGGCTCCAGACCAGTAAACCTCCTCGATGACATATGGGTGTTCCCATCTCGAGAGGACCTTTCCTGCAAAAAATCTAAAACGAGAATTGTACAAAAGAACATATTCTCCAACTTTAAACTCATGCTTTTGAATTCTTTTGTCATGCCATCTTTTAACTTTTTCTTTGAATAATTTTGCATTCTCATAAGCTTGGGTTCTCCTTTCATCTAGGGAGCTTATATCAAATAACCTCCTTTCACCAGCAAGTTTGAAATCATAGTTGAGTTCTTTAACTTCCCAATATGCTTCATGCTCTAACTCAAGAGGAAAATGACAAGCTTTTCCATGAACCATTTTATAAGGAGACATACCCATAGGGTTTTTATATGCTGTTCTATAAGCCCAAAGTGCATCATCTAATTTCTTAGACCAATTCTTCCTGGAACTATTTACAGTCTTTTGCAAAATTAATTTTATTTCTCTATTGCTAAGTTCAACTTGACCACTAGACTGAGGATGATAGGGTGATGCAATTCTATGGTTAACATCATACTTAGCAAGCATTTTATGGAAGCACCCTGAATAAAGTGTGAACCACCATCAATCATTAAATATCTAAGGACTCCAAACCTTGGGAAAATAACTTCCTTAAGCATTTTAATAGAGGTGTTGTGATCAACACTACTGGTTGGGATGGCTTCTACCCATTTAGTAACATAATCAACAGCAACCAAAATATATGTATACCCATTAGAGGAAGGAAAAGGTCCCATGTAATCAAATCCCCAAACATCAAATGGTTCAACAGCAAGTGAATAATTCATAGGCATTTCTTGACGCTTACCGATATTGCCTATTATTTGACATTCATCACAAGAAGAGACAAACTTACATGCATCCTTGAAGAGAGTAGGCCAATAAAATCCAGATTGCAATACCTTGTGAGCAGTTCTATCTCCAGCATGATGCCCTCCATAAGCCTCTGAGTGACATTTCGGTAGGATTTGTCCTGTTCATGCTCGGGTACACAACGTCTAATAATACCATCTACTCCTTCTTTATAAAGATGTGGGTCATCCCAAAAGTAATGTCTTAAATCATAGAAGATTTTTTTATTTTGCTAGTATGTAAAGCTAGGTGGTAAATATTTAGCAACAATGTAATTAGCATAGTCAGCATACCAAGGAGTACTATTAGCAACATTTATTGCAGCTAACTGCTCATCAGGAAAACTATCATCAATAGGTAGTGGGTCACCAAGCACATTTTCAAGCCTAGACAAATTATCAGCTACGGGGTTCTCAGCTCCTTTTCTATCAATGATATGTAAATCAAATTCTTGTAACAAGAGAACCCAATGAATAAGTCTAGGTTTAGCATCTTTCTTTTCCATAAGATATTTAATAGCAGCATGGTCTGTGTGAACAGTTACTTTGGAATCAACAATATAAGGTCTAAATTTATCACAAGCAAACACTACTGCTAAGAATTCTTTTTTAGTAGTAGCATAATTTCTTTGAGCATTGTATAGAGTTTTACTAGCATAATGAATAACATTTAGTTTCTTATCAACTCTTTGTCCTAGAACAGGACCAACAGCATAATCACTAGCATCACACATAATTTCAAAAGGAAAGCTCCAATCAGGTGGTTGAACAATAGGTGCAGATATTAAGGCTTTCTTGAGTGTTTCAAAGGCTTCTAAACAATCATCATCAAAAACAAAAGGAATATCCTTTTGCAAAAGATTAGTAAGAGGCCTAGAAATTTTAGAAAAGTATTTGATAAATCTCCTATAGAAACCAGCATGACCTAGGAAACTAAGAATACCTTTGATGTCCTTAGGACATGGCATTTTCTCAATTGCATCAACCTTAGCTTGGTCCACTTCAATACCCATTTCAGAAATTTTATGACCCAAGACAATGCCTTCATTAACCATAAAGTGGCACTTCCGAATTCAAGACAAGATTGGTTTGTTCACATCTCTGCAAAACTCGCTCAAGATTGCTTAAACAATCATCAAAAGACTTCCCATAAACAGAAAAGTCATCCATGAAAACCTCAAAAATCTTTTCACAAAAGTCAAAGAATATAGCAGTCATACATGTTTGAAAGGTAGCAGATGCATTACATAAACCAAAAGGCATACGTCTATAAGCATAAGTTCCAAAGGGGCAAGTAAAAGTAGTCTTTTCGTGATCAGGTTGAGAAACAGGTATTTGTAAAAAGCCAGAGTATCCATCTAAGAAGCAAAAGTGTGTGTGCTTAGATAATCTTTCAAGAATTTGATCAATAAAAGGCAAGGGTTAATGATCTTTCTAGTTGCTTTGTTTAATTTTCTGTAATCAATTACCATTCTATAGCCTGTAACAATTCTTTGTGGAATAAGTTCATTCTTATCATTAGGAACAACATTAATACCTCCTTTCTTAGCGACACAATGAACAGGACTTACCCATCTACTATCAACTATAGGATAGATTATACCTGCTTCCAGAAGCTTTAAGATTTCCGTTCTTACCACTTCCTTCATTTTTGGATTCAACCGACATTGGTGATCAACAACGGGTTTAGCATCAGCTTCCATATTAATTTTGTGCTGACATAGAGTGGGACTAATGCCCTTTAAATCATCAAGAGTATATCCAATAGCAGCCCGGTGCTTCCTTAGAACTTTCAATAATCTTTCTTCTTCATGTTCTGGAAGGTTAGCACTAATAATAACAAGATATATCTTATTTTCATCGAGATAGGCATATTTCAAAGTGTGTGGCAATTGTTTAATTCAAACGCAGGATCACCTTTAGGTGGAGGAGGACCTCCTAGAGTTTCAATCGGCAAATTGTGTTTAAGCAGAGGACGTTGTTCAAACAAAACCTTATCTATTTCATTTCTTTCATGCATATGTAAATCATTTTCATGGTCAAGCAAATATTGTTCTAAAGGATTAGTAGGTGGAACAGCAATAGAAGCAAGACCAATTAATCCATCCTTACTAGGCAATTCTTTTTCATGATGATTTCTACTAAACTTGGAAAAATTAAACTCATGAAACTCATCAACAGAGCTAACACCAACAGTTTGTTTCTTACAATCTATCTTAGCATTAACTGTATTTAAGAAAGGTATACCACAGATAATGGGACAAAAGTCATCTTGTGGGGAACCAAGAACAAGAAAATCAGTAGGATATTTTATTTTCCCACAGAAGGCTTCAACATCTCTAACAATCCCAATTGGTGATATGGTGTCTCTATTAGCAAGTTTAACAGTAACATCTATTTCTTCTATCTCAGTAGGTGATATTTCTTTCATGATTTCTTCATATAAAGTGTAAGGAATAGAACTCACACTAGCACCCATGTCACATAAACCATGATAATGGTGATCTCCTATTTTAACTGAAATAACATGCGTGCCAACAGCATGTCTATGTTTATCTCTTTTATCAGGTTTAGCAATTCTAGCAACTTCTTCACATAAGTAAATAACATGCCCATCCATATCTTCTTCCAAGAGATCTTTAACCATAGCAATACTAAGTTCAACTTTAATTTCTTCGTCAGGTTTAGGTCTTCTAATATAGCTTTTGTTAACCACAGCTGAAACTTTAGCATGTCCCTTTATCCTAACAGGGAAAGGTGGTTTCTCAATATAAGCAGAAGGAACAACTGGATCAACATTATAAAGTATAGTTTCTTCTTTAACTGGTACAGGTTCTTTAATAGGTGGGTGATATTTAAACCATTTCTCCTTAGGGAGTTCAACATGAGTAGCAAATGATTCACAAAAGGAGGATACTATCTCAGAGTCAAGTCCATATTTAGTGCTAAACTTTTGAAAAGCATCGGTATCCATAAAAGATTTAACACAATCATACTTAAGTTTAATACCTGACTCTTTACCTTCATCGAGTTCCCAATCTTCAGAGTTGCGTTTAATTCTTTCCAAAATATCCCACCAGAATTCAATGGTCTTCTTCATAAATGAACCAGCACCAGAAGTATCAAGCATGGTTTGATCATTACGAGAAAGCCGAGCATAAAAATTCTGGATAATAATTTCTCTTGAGAGCTCATGGTTTAACATTGACTCAAGCCTCCCCCAAGCTAGAGCGATACTTTCTCCTTCACGAGGCCAAAAATTATATATATTATTCCAATCACGATGAACTAGATGCATAGGATAAATTTTTTGGTGGAACTCCAATTTCAAATGATTCCAATTCCATGATCCAATATCATCACATAGCCTACACCATGCCAATTATTTTCCCTTCAAAGATAAAGGGAAAACCTTTTTCATCACTTCATCCCTGGGTAAACCTGCAAGCTTAAACAATCCACAAATTTGTTCCACATATATTAAGTGCATATCATGATGTTCGGTTCCATCTCCTGCATAAGGATTAGCTAGCAGTTGTTCTCTCATACCTGAAGGAATTTCATATTCAATATTTTTAGTAGGTGCAGTAGGTTGAGGGGTTTCTAATTATGGTTCCAGACGAGGTGAAGATACTCCGAACAAACTCCTCGAAGGATTGTTTTCCATAGTAACAAGTGACAATAAATTTCAGCACACTATATAAATGTTTCCTTACCAAAGGCGCTTCACTCCCCGGCAACGGCACCAGAAAATAGCCTTGATGACCCACAAGTATAGGGGATCAATTGTATCTCTTTTCGATAAGTAAGAGTGTCGAACCCAATGAGGAGCAGAGGGAAATGACAAGCAGTTTCCGGTAAGGTATTGTCTGCGAGTGCTGAAATTGTAAGTAGCAAGTAGTTTGATAGCAAGATAGTTTGTAACGAGCAAGTAACGATAATAGTAACAAAAGTGAGGTAAGGTATCCCAATCCTTTTGAGGCAAAGGATAGGCCAAAACGGTCTCTTATGATAAGCAAAGCATTCTTGAGGGTACACGGAAATTTCATCTAGTCACTTTCATCAGGTTGGTTTGATTTGTGTTCACTACTTTGATAATTTGATGTGTGCATGGACCGGTTCTTAGGTTCTATTCTTACTTGAACAAATGTCCTACTTATGATTAAACCTCCCGCAAGCATCCGCAACTATGAGAAAAGTATTAAGAATAAATTCTAACCAGCATTAAACTTCCGGATCCAATCGTTCCCTTACGGAATGGCGCATAAACTGGGGTTTAAACTTCTATCACTCTCGCAATCCACCATAAAATTGCTACTCCACAATGCATTCCCTTAGGCCCAAATATGGTGAAGTGTCATGTAGTCGACGTTCACATGACACCACTAAGGGAATAACAACATACATACTATCAAAATATCAAACACATATCAAGTTCACATGATTACTTCAACATGATTTCTCCCATGACCTCAAGAACAAAACTAAGTACTCACAAATGATAAACATGTTCATGATCAGAGGAGTATTAAATAGCATAATGGATCTGAACATATAATCTTCCACCAAATAAACCATATAGTAATCAACTACAAGATGTAATCAACACTACTAGTCACCCACAAGTACCAATATATAGTTCTGGTAACAAGATTGAACACAAGAGATGAACTAGGGTTTGAGAGGAGATGGTGTTGTTGAAGACGTTGATGGAGATTGCCCTCCCCAAGATGGGAGAGTTGTTGGTGATGATGATGATGATGATTTCCCCCTTCGGGAGGGAAGTTCCCCCGGCGGAATCGCTCCGCCGAAGGGCAAAAGTACTCCTACCCAAGTTCCGCCTCCAGGCGGCGGTGCTTCATCCCGAAAGTCCTCCTCTTATTTTTTTTTCTAGGTCAAAATGGCTTATATACCAGAAGATGGGCACCGGAGGTGGGCCGAGGAGGCCACAACCCACCAGGGCACGCCTAGGTGGGTTGTGCCCATCTGGTGGCCCCCCTCTGGTGTTTATTGGCTCCAGTATTTCTCAAATAATCCATAAAAATATCCATAAACTTTCAGCTCATTTGGAGTTGTGCAGAATAGGTGGCTTGACGTAGCTTTTCCAGGTCCAGATTTCCAGCTGCCGGAATTCTCCCTCTTGGTGTGTTCCTTGCAAATTATGAGAGAAAAGGCATTAGAATTACTCCAAAAAGCATTGTTATGGATAAAAATATTATAAATAACACTAAGAAAACATGATGCAAAATGGACGTATCAACTCCCAATTCACTCCGCAAAAAGTGAGATGATCATAAGAAACATTTTTGTCATGACTTGTGTAATCATCATTAGCATTTTGGATATTCAAAGAATTCACACTAACAACTGCAATCATGCTCATCATTCAAATATTTTGTGCCAAACATTTTACTGACTTCTTCTTATAACAATTGAGCACAATTTTTCGAACCATCATTTTCGAGAAAGATATTATAAAGATGATGAATAATATGATGCAACCTCAATTCCATTTTTATGTAGTTTTGTTTTTATAAACCAAACTAGTGATAAAACAAGAAACTAAAAGATTCAATTGCAAGATCTAAAATATACCTTCAAGCACTCACCTCCTCGGCAACGGTGCCAAAAGAGAGCTTGATGTCTACTACGCAACTTTATTCTTGTAGACACGTGTTGAGCCTCCAAGCGTAGAGTTTTGTAGGACAGTAGCAATTTTCCCTCAAGTGGATGACCTAAGGTTTATCAATCCATGAGAGGTGTAGGATGAAGGTGGCCTCTCTCAAATGACCCTGCAACCAAATACAAGAAATCTCTTGTGTCCCCAACACACCCAATACAATGGCAAATTGTATAGGTGCACTAGTTCGGCGAAGAGATGGTGATAAAAGTGTAATATGGATGGTAGAAATATATTTTTATAATCTGAATAGATAAAACAGCAAGGTAGCAAATAGTAAACAGGCACAAAAACGGTATTGCAATGCTTAAAAACAAGGCCTAGGGTCCGTACTTTCGCTAGTGCAACCTCTCAACAATGCTAACGTAGTTGGATCATATGATTATCCCTCAAAGTGCAATAAAGAATCACTCTCGAGTTCCTAATAGAGGAGAACGAAAGATAGAAATTATTTTTAGGGTACGGGACCACCTCAAAGCTATTCATTCCGCTCGATCTATTCAAGAGTTCGTACTAAAATAACGCAAAGCTATTTTTCCATTCGATCTATCCTAGAGTTCGTACGAGAATAACACCAAAGCATACTCATATTCATAATACTCAATCCACACAAAGAACTACCAAGAGACCCCAAAGTTTCTATCGTAGAAAAGATAATAAAAACATGCATCAACCCCTATGCATAGATTACCCCAATGTCACCGCGGGAATCCGCGAGTTGAATGCCAAAACACATATCAAGTGAATCAATATGATACCCCATTGTCACCTCAAGTAATCATACCGCAAGACATGCATCATGTGTTCTCATATCTGAATATTCAATCCAACAAGACAAAACTTCAAAGCGTAAAGATTCAATTCATCACAACAAGAGTATAGAGGGGAGAAACAACATATGATTCATCTATATTAACAAAGCCCATGATATAGAGCACGAGAGAGAGAGAGAGAGAGAGATTAATCACATAGCTACTGGTACAAACCCCCAGCCCCGAGGGTGGACTACTCCCTCCTCATCGTGGTGGCTGCGAGATGATGAAGGTGGCCACCGGAGATGATTCCCCCCTCCGGCAGGGTGACGGAACGGGTCTAGATTGGTTTTCTGTGGCTACGGAGCCCTACAGCGGCGGAACTTCTGATCTAGGTTAACCTCGAAGGGTTTCGGAATATTTGGGAATTTATAGTGCAAAGAATGGGTACGGGAGGCAACCGAGGTGGGCATAACCCACCTGGGTGAGCTAGGGGGCCCTAGCGCGCCCTGTTGGGTTGTGCCCCCTCGGGGCACCCCCCGGGTGATGCTTTGGCCCATCGGGATTCTACCGGTCCATAAAAAATCCACAAAAAGTTTCGCGGTGTTTGGACTCCGATTAATGTTGATTTTCTGCTATGTAAAAAACAAGCAAAAAAACAGCAACTGACACTGGGCACTGGGTCAATAGGTTAGTCCAAAAAAATGATATAAAGTTGCTATAAAATGATTGTAAAACATCCAAGAATGATAATATATTAGCATGAATACTTCATAAATTATAGATATGTTGGAGACATATCAGTAATCATGTGAATTTGGAATTCGTTCGATATTTTGATGAGATGCATGTTGTCTTTCCTCTAGTGGTGTTATGTGAACGTCAACTACATGACACTTCACCATGATTTGGGCCTAGGAGAAGGCATTGGGAAGTAATAAGTAGATGATGGGTTGCTAGAGTGACAGAAGCTTAAACCCTAGTTTCTGCGCTGCTTCTTAAGGGGCTAATTAGGATCCACATGTTTCACGCTGTGGTTAGATTTATCTTAATTCTTCTTTCATAGTTGTGGATGCTTGCGAGAGGGGTTAATCATACGTGGGAGGCTTGTACAAGTAAGGAAAGCACCCAAGCACTGGTCCACCCACATATCAAATTATCAAAGTAACGAACACGAATCATATGAGCATGATGAAAACTAGCTTGATGATAATTCCCATGTGTCCTCGGGAGCGCTTTTCTTTATATAAGAGTTCGGCCAGGCTTATACTTTGCTATCAAAAGGATTGGGCCACCTTGCTGCACTTTTTCTACAATTGTTACTTGTTACCCGCTACGAATTATCTTACTACCAAACTATCTGTTACCGATAGTTTCAGTGCCTACGGAAATACCTTGCTGAAAACCGCTTGTCATTTCCTTATGCTCCTCGTTGGGTTCGACACTATTACTTATCGAAAAGACTACAATTGATCCCATATACTTTTGGGTCATCACGATGTTGCAATTTATTTACTGTATATGTTGTCATCACTCTCTAAAAGGTGGTAAGCTTCGATAGAGCGCAATGGGCCAATAAATTAGGTTTATATTAAAAAATTACGGTACTAAAACTGGTCGGCCCGACAATCGCTATAAATGGGACGGAACACGGGCCTAGAATCATCTTGTGCCATTAGAAGGCCTAGACTTAATCTGGCTCACTTATATCCCACATGTATAGGGGATCACAACAGTTTTCGAGGGTAGAGTATTCAACCTAAATTTATCGATTCGACACAAGGGGAGCCAAAGAATATTTGCAAGTATTAGCAGATGAGTTGTCAATTCAATCACACCTAGAGACTAATTATCTGTAGCAAGCAATCCGTAGCACAGTAATATAATAGTTTTGATAGTAGTAGCAACAACAATAGTAACAGTAATAGTGATAGCAATGATTTTGTAGCAAGTGTAATAGTAACAGTAGCAGTAATAACTTAGCAAGATCAATATATAGGAAATTAGTAGGAATTGGATCAATAGATTCGTTGGATGATATTCATCATATAATAGTCATAACCAAGGGCGATACAAAACTAGCTCCAGTTCATAAATATAATGTAGGCATGTATTCCGTAAATAGTCATGCATGCCTATGGAAAGAACCCGCATGCCATCTTTTGTCCTACCCTCCCGTGGTAGCAGGGTCCATAAGGAAACTAATGGATATTAAGGCCTCCTTTTAATAGAGAACCGGAACAAAGCATTAGCACAAAGTGAATACATGAACTCCTCAAACTGCGGTCATCACCGGAAAGTATCCCAACTATTATCACTCCGGGGTTTACGGATCATAACACGTAGCAGGTGAATATGACTTACAAGATCGGATCTAGAACATAGATATAATGATGATAACATAAACGGTTTAGATATGAAATCATGGCACCCGGGCCCAAAGTGACAAGCATTAAGCATGGCAAAGTCATAACAACATCAATCTCAGAACATAGTGGATACTAGGGATCAAGCCCTAACAAAACTAACTTGATTACATGATGAATCTCATCCAACTCCTCACTGACCAGCGAGCCTACGAAGGAATTACTATCTCCCGGTGGGGAGCATCATGGAGATGGCGATGAAGGAGGGTTGGTGATGACAAAGATCAAAGACCCCTCCCTCTCCCGAGTCCAAAACGGACTCCAGATCTGGCCTCCTGATGAAGAACAAGAGGTGGCGGCGGCTCCGTATCATGAAACGAGATAATTCTTCCTCCATGATTTTCTCTAGAAAAATAGGTATTTATGGAGTTCGAATCAGGGTTTGCGGGGCCACTGATAACCCACATGTATAGGGGATCAATTGTAGCCTTTCTCGATAAGTAAGAGTGTCGAACCCAATGAGGAGCTAAAGGTAGAACAAATATTCCATCAAGACCACCGATACAACTCTACACACGCTTAACGTTCGCTTTACCTAGAACAAGTATGAAACTAGAAGTACTTAGTAGGTGTAAAGGGATAGGTTTGCAAGATAATAAAGAACACGTAAATAAAATCTAGGGGCTGTTTAGATAAAGGAACAACTAAGTTAGTTTTAGTAGAGAGCTTTTTGTCACAAGAAAGTTATTTGTCCCTAGGCAATCAATAACTAGACCGGTAATCATTATTGCAATTTTATATGAGGGAGTGGCATAAGCTAACATACTTTCTCTACTTGGATCAGATGCACTTATGATTGGAACTCTAGCAAGAATCCTCAACTACTAAAGATCATTAAGGTAAAACCCAACCATAGCATTATAAGGTTTGAAGTGCTCTTTTCTCCCATACGCAACAACCCCCTTACTCGGGTTTAAGCTTCTTTCACTCTAGCAACCCACCATAAGCGAATCGTGAACATATTGCAACACCCTACAGCGGGGATCCCTCATGCTTGCGCAACACGAAGAGCACCATAGGACAGCACCAATAATAAAACATACAACTCAAACCAATCATGATCATCAATCAACCCATAGTACCAAAACGGATCTACTCAAACATCATAGGATAGCCATACATCATTGGGAAATAATATATAGCGTTGAGCACCATGTTTAAGTAGAGATTACAGTGGGGAGAATAGGTGTTACACTACTGCATGGAGGGGTAGAGTTGGTGATGACGGCGACGAAGTTTTTGGTGTAGATCACCGTCACGATGATGGCCCCGGCTGCGTTTCGGCGCCACTGGGAGAGAGGGGGAGAGATCCCACCTCCTTATTCTTCTTCCTTGACCCCTCGCCCTAAATGGGACAAGGGTTTCCCCTCTCGTCCATGGCCTCATAGTCTCTCTCTCTCACCATATGTCAATGATAAAAGGAGACTTTTAACAATCCCGATTTACGCCTAGACATGTCTTAAACAAGCTTACCTCTTGGAAGACTGTGAGGCCTCTCCGGCACTCCCGGACCCTTTTCGTTTCGAACGGTGGACTTGTGTAGGGGTCGCCCTTGAGGAGGTACGGTCCCTAGAGCACCAATCCTATTAAAATCTGGATCAGTATAAATAGATAAAAATGCAGATAAGGATTTCCTTTTAAGAACCCTCCGAATACTCATGATATAGAAGGGATAGAGGCAGGGGTTGTCGGCGGTGATAGCCACTTCTGAGTCGTCAAGGCTTGCTTGATAAAATACCCCATCGCTGAACTCTATATATATGTCCGGGTCCTCACAAAAGCCGGGGTATTTATCACGATTATGATCCTCTGGTTGGGGAGCGGCACAGTGGACGTCCTCGGTCATCTTCCCATCCTCGGTCATCTTCCTCCATGACTGTCTGTGGCAACAAAGGGCAAGTTTTATTAGTGTTTGTAACGGCAATAAAGTAAAACACAGATGATCGAGATCTTACCCATTCGATAGGGTTGTACATGGAATAACCCTCCCAACAGTTTAACCAGAGAAAATCTTCTTTCTCGCCCTTATACAGCTCGGCCAACATTGTGGCTAGTTCGGGTGGGGTATATGGACCCTTCCGTCTGTAATGGGATGCGTCATCTTCTCCGTTGTAACACCATAAGGGAGTTACTCTGGATTGGAGAGGCTGAACGCACCTCTTTATTGCGATCGCCATGAGCTCAAGTATCGAGAGTTCGGTATGGGCTAGAAACCTGACCTTACTAACCAACCTCTTTATCTCCGGGCAGTCCTCTTCCTTGGGACTTCAGGGACGCCAGTTGAGGCACTTCTTTAAAGGAGCACTGGAAAATTCAGGGAGACCGTGCCGAACTGGGTCCGGCAACGGGACGTCGTCTATGTAGAACCATTCTGAAGACCATTGCGGGTATACCTCTTTGCGAGTTCCTATGAGGTATTCAGATCCGGCTATACGCCATACTTCGGCACCGCCCACTTCAAATATGGAACCTCCTCGATGGCGGGGAACAAGGCAAAAAACTTCCTCCATAATTCAAAATGAGCCTCGATGCCTAAGAATAGCTTGCAGAGGGCAACGAAACCTAAGATGTGTAGAATCGAACCTGGGGTGAGGTTGTGTAGCTGGATGCCGTAAAATTCCAATAACCCCCTGAGGAAGGGATGCATTGGAAATCTTAGGCTCCGCAATAGGAATGAGATGAAGAACATCCTCTCCTCCTTATTGGGGTTGGGGAAGTTCTCAATCATCGCGTCGTTGCCGGTTGAGTACAGTCCCGCTCGAACGGAGACTAGATCCACGAGGGGGAGGTAACCCTGCGTCTCGAGTCGGCTCAGCTGAAGATGAGGCACGGAGCAACTCTGCCAATCACCCTCATGAGGGTCGTGGGGGCGCGAAAAGGAGCCTGGGGCACTGGCCATGATGGAAGGCTTTGTTCATGGCTAAAACTTGGTAGTTTTCCTTTTTGCGCGATGTGGAAAGGCATAAGGGAATCTACGTCCCCTTATATAGATGCCATCCGAGCGTGGTGAGGGGCCTGTTTGCAAAAAAGCATGGACCATTCGTATTTGCGCGGCACACAGAAATCGAAGTGACAACAGGAAGGAAGCACAAGAGGCAGGAGCATCAAGGTCACGGCCGGACTATCATTGGTCTAAAGTATAATGAAGCACCCGCCTTGCAAAGCCGAAGATAGAATCCGGATACTACGTCATCATTGAAGGCTAGTTCGGGGGCTACTGAGGGAGTCCTAGATTAAGGGGTCCTCAAGTATCTGGCCCGTGTATTATGGGTCGGACTGATGGGCCGTGAAGATAAAGAGTAAAAGGCTTTCCACCATGTCCGGATGTGTCGGTGTACTAGAGTAGGGGTACCCTAGTATCCCGAACTTGTGCACGGGCAGTCGCAGCATCCCGCGACAAGGCTTGCCGGGTAACCGCCAAGATCCTCTACGGCTACTCTGAAGACCATTCAAGAGCAAAGTACTCAAAACAAGGCCCCGGCAAGCGAAGGAAAAAAAACCCCGGCAAGAGGAGCTTGCCGGGAGGGCCAACCAAGGCGTACCGAGGAAACTTGCCGCGACGCGCCACGCGTCCCGGCAAGGCCCGGTGAGCGACAAGCTCCCGAACACGACAAGACGACGACCGCGGCAAGGAGCTTGCCGCGGGAAACCCCCACTTCGCGCCCACGCTCCAGCACACCCGCCGACATGTCGCTTTGGGACCCTCCCGAGCGCACGTGGCAGGAGGCCGTGCAGCTAGGGGTGCCGGGTGGCAAGCAGGCGCTGACAAGATAACCATCGTGGCAAACGGTGGCGTCCCTAGCGGTCCCTTTCGGTACTGTTTAGGCGACACAGACGGGCAATTAATGCCCTTGTCCCCTGCCGCCAGGGTTAGGTATGATACACTGTAACAGGTAGCTGTACCTACCACAGCACCTTTCCATTTTTGCCCTTTACCTCCGTTGCCATATGTTGGTAACCCCTTGCATATAAAAGGAGGCCCGTGTGCAACGAGGAAAGGGGGGGAGCCAGCTCGAACACTCACGCTCGGCCTTGCTAGCTGCTGGTGCGTACTGTAGCACTCCGCGCTCCCGAGCTAGAAATCAATACAAATCCACAAAGCAGGAGTAGGGTTTTACGCATCCGTGCGGCCCGAACCTGGGTAAATCGCTCGCGTGCTTCGCCTCGATCTCCTCTTTGCGCGACCTCTGCCCCCCGCCGAACCGAAAGGGACCCGGTCCGCCGGTCCCATAGGTGCCCGTGGATCAGCACCCCGGCATCTCTGGCGCGCCAGGTAGGGGGCGTCAAAGTTGTGTGAACCAGATCCGGCGTTCTCGCGAGCTAGATCTTCATCGTCTTCATCATCTTCATCAACATGCCGCCGAAGAAGAAAGTTTCGGAGGCAGCTGCTCCGTCCGCGCCGAGCCAACCACCGCCGGAGCAAACGGTTGGTGGGGCAGGCACCGGCGGAAGGACACGCGCCGACGAGGGAACTCACGGTGCTGCCAGGTCCCAGGACAAGGCTACGCTGCCCATCGGCGGCGTAGCCGGCTCCCACAATGACCGGGCACACTCCAAGACCTCGGCATCCGTGCAAGGAACCAACTCGTAGCTAGTAGCGCCCTTACTTTGCTTCGAGTCCGCTCAACAACTTAAGTGAGCTGCTAGCGCCCTTACTTCGCTTCGAGTCCGCTCAGCGACTTAAGTGAGCCGCTAGCGCCCTTACTTTGTTTCAAGTTCGCTCAGCAACTTAAGTGAGCTGCAACTAGTTGCGACAAGGTTTCTTGCCGGTAGCGGCACCGCCTCGGCGTCCGTGCATGCACCACGCCCATCTCAGGAGGCGCGGGACCGGCAGCGTCATGGTACTCACGGTACCATGCGCTTGCTAGATCAAGATCGAGCTGGTGGATCTCGGAGCGCTCAGGACGACGCCAAATCGAGCCACTGGACAGACACCTTTTGCTCTAGTCTATGGAGCAGAAGCACTTATCCCCACGGAACTCGTATACGGGTCACCTCAAGTGCTCGCTTATCATGAGCTTGAGCAAGAGCGGCTGCGACAAGATGACGCGCTGCTCCTCGAGGAAGACCGTCTTTAGGCTGTTGTGCGAGCTGCTCGCTACCAGCAAGCTTTGCGCCGCTACCACAGCCGCAAAGTTAATGCCAGAAGTCTCGAGGAAGGCGACCTTGTTCTTCGGCGCGTTCAGTCCGCCAAGAATTCCAACAAGTTGACGCCGAAGTGGGAAGGCCCTTACCGGGTGAAACGAGTCACTAGGCCTGGCGCTGTCCACCTTGAGACCGAAGATGGCATTCCGGTGAGCAACTCCTGGAACAGTGAGCATCTTCGTAAGTTTTACCCGTAAGGCGCGGTTGTCGGACCCTGTCCGGCAACCACCCTTTTGTACAAGTCTTGCCGCTGTTGCATGTAATCCTTTGTACAAAGCCGGGCGCAGATCCCGTGCATAACACCTACCCCACGGTAAGCAATAACGAGCCGTAAAGCTCCATATCTGTATTGTCTCTTCTTCCTTTTGAAAGCAAGGTTCCCCTCGCCCACAAGTTTGCCGAGGGGGAAAGGAGAAGACGATGGATGGTATGGGCCAGGCGTCGTTCAAGAAAGTTTCGCCTTGCCGGGAAGCAAACAACAGAAAAGCTAAGTTGCCAAAGTTTGAGCAATCAAATTTTTTAAATTTTAAGTTATCTCCCTTGAACGACCACACTTTGTATGGGAAACCTATGCGTGGAGGAACCAACTCATAGCTAGTTGCGCCCTTACTTTGTTTCGAGTCCACTCAACAACTTAAGTGGGCTGCTAAGCGCCCTTACTTTGCTTCGAGTCTGCTCAACAACTTAAGTGAGCTGCTAGCGCCCTTACTTTGCTTCGAGTCCGCTCAGCAACTTGAGTGAGCCGCTAGCGCCCTTACTTTGTTTTGAGTTCGCTCAGCAACTTAAGTGAGCTGCAACTAGTTGTTTCTTGCCGGTAGCGGCACCGCCAGCAGGCTGCTGACGTTCCGCACTCAGCGCTCGCGGCTCAGGTGCCTGCACCGGCAAGTTCCCTAAAAGCGTAGGGCAAAAACATACAAAGGGAGGAATCAAGTAAAGGGAGTAACGTTGCAACCATTGCCCAGAGTCAAGTTACATTACAGAGATAGCTTGTCGCAGCTCTAACAGATTGTTTTCATGACATGATGGGCAGCGACAAGAAAAGAAGAAATGAGCGGCCTAATCTACGCGATCGCCTTCAACCCGCTTGATCCCGCTCACCTTGTCCACAATGGGTGCGACAAGGGCCTTGAGCTCCTCCAGATCAGCTTCTGGCGGCAAGGACCTGAGGATGTTGGTGAGGCGGAGGCCCGGATTGCGGAAGGCCACCTTCATCAACACTTTCTCGAGGGCTCCTGCGCAGATCTCGCGCGACTCGTCAGCTAGTTTCTTGGGGATCCTCTCTTGGAGTCGCTGAAGGGCCGTCGCCACGCCCTTGAAGAATAGGACGAGCTTGGCGCTGGGCTGGAGGTTGTCATCGGAGGGGTACCCAAGATCTTCCATCCCCAGCTGTGCCAGCTCCTTGTCGATATCTGCGGCGGCGTTCACCAAACTCTCCGTCCAGTGCGTCACAGTCTCCCTGAAGGCGTTCTGGGTGGTGGCAGCACTCTCCAGCAGCGCCTTGTCGGCCTTGATTTCCTCCTTCAAGGCCGCCTCCCGCTTCTTGGCGCTGTCCAGAGTCTTGGTCAAAGTGGTTAGCTTCAACTCAAGATCCACGTTGGAGGCCTTGGCGACGCTGAGCTCCTTGCCCTTCTCGGAGAGATCGGCCTCCAGCCGCGCCACCGTCGTCTTCAACTCCTCCTTGGCGGCCTCAGCGGCGGCGGCAGCGTCCTCCGCTTGCTTAAGGGCTCCGCCAAGCTTCTCCTTGCGCGAGGCGAGCTCCTCCTCATGGGCGTCGAGGTTGACCTTCCGCTGCACCAGCTCGCCCTCTTCCGCGGCTAGCTTCACAGCGGCAAGTCGCTGCCGCTCTTCGGCTTCAACCTTCTCGAGGAGAAAGACCTCCCGCGCTTCAGCGGGCTGTTCCCGCTCCTCTGCCAGGGATCGGAGGGCTTCCCGGTGGAAACCCCCGAGCTCTTCTTTGCGCTTTTCAATGTCTGCTCCCGCCTTCACGACAAGCGCCTCGCGGGACTCCAGCTTGGCCTGCCGCGCGCCGTAGAGCGACATCAACCTGCGCAGCAGTCGCTCCTCTTCGGGCTCGTTGCTGCTGCCGCTTGGCGCGTCGACCAGCTTCATCCCCGCGGAGGAGAGCACTTCTCCGTCGAAGACCTCCCCCTCGACCGGCGCTCTGGAGCTCGATGCCCAGGGAAGATTGATGAAGACGTCGTCGCCGGCCTTCAAATAAACGCCCGGCTGGGGATCCTTGGAACTTGGCGCTGCAGCTTCGGCGGATGGGTCGGCGGTCGGCGTAGTGCCTGCCGCTCCTGCGGCCTCTGGGCCGTCAATACGATCGCCAGATTCCTCGCCAGTTGCTGCGGCGTCAGCCTTGGCGGTCTCTGCGCCGGTGGCGTCTCCAGCACCGGCAGCTTTGTTGGCGACGACCTCTGTCTCCATCTGCTCCGCATCCGATGGATCTGACGGCCGGAAAAGGGGAGAAGAGTCAGACAGAATCCAGCAGAAACTCATAAAGATCAAGAAAAGAAGGATCCAAGAGAAGTTTTAAAGCAAGGGGAGTACCTGCACCAGGCTCTGCGGTCGTGTTCTCCGTCGTCAGGGGGCCGCTGGCACTGTCCCTCGCCGGAGAACCCTCCCTTGCCGGAGAATTCTCCCTCGCAGGAGAACCCTCCCTTGCCGGAGAATTCTCCCTCACCGGGAAGCCTTCCCTTGCCGGAGAATTCTCCCTTGTCGGGGAATTCTCCCTTGGCTCTTGGTGGGGCTGATCGGCTCCTACACAAGCCAACAAGCAGATATCAGCAAAGGCAAGTACCCATGCGCGCCTCGCCGCGGAAAATAATTTACACACTTACGCTGGGGGCTGCCATGGAGGAAAGTCGTCGGCTCCGGCAAGGTTGTCTCGGGCGCGCCACCTGTTGTCGCAGTGGGCTCGTCCTCGATGTTGATCGCCGGGGCCTTAGCTCTCTTTGCCGCTCTCTGGGCCAGAGTCCTAAAGAGGAACAGATTCAGGGAAAAGCAAATGAGAAACAAGACCAACAGCAAGAGTTGAAGAAATGCAAGTACAACAAGAGAAGCTTACTCTTCTTATTTTTCCTCGTCGGAGCTTAACGCGGAGAAGTCGAAGCCTGGCGCGCGCCCGGCGCGAGAAGGCGGAGGAGAAGCTTCCCTTGGCCGCTTGGCGGGAGCAGTGGCGGCGGTCTGAGACGACCCCGCTCCGGCTGTTGGCGCGGCGTGAGTAGCGGCGGGGACTGAAGCGGTGGTCCGGCTAGACTCCGCTCCAGTTGCCGTCGTAGCATGAGGCGCTCCCGCGGCAACGGTGTTTGCCGTGGTCGAGCGTGTCACGCGGCGTGGTGACTGTTGGCCCGCTTGCCGCTCCGCCATATCACCAACCGTGCGGAGGCGCCTTCTTGGTGGGGATGGAGGCTCTGCTTCTGGTGGGCTGCCTGAAGACGAGGTGGAAGAAGAGTCGATTTGCAACGAGCCGCTCGTGTCCTTGGCGGGCTCGCTCGGCTCGGCATCTTGCCCGGCAAGCCCCTTCTTGCCGGCAGGCTCCCCTCGCTCGGCACGGCTTGCCGCTTCTGCTGCATCGGCCTCCTCCGCAGTGAACCCGAACTCGCCCGCGGCTGCGGCTGCCGCTGCCTCCTCCAGCCTAGTGGCGATGAGCGCCATCTCCGCATCCGTGGTGTCGCGGGTGAGGCCGTCCTTCTCGTCGTGGCGGATTGGCACTTCCACCAAGTCGTCAAAGAATTGCTGCACGACCTCGTCTGCAGGCTCCTGCCAAGTTGGCACAATCCCGTGCGAGTCGCACTCCGGCATCATTGCACGGATGCGGTCGAGCGCGGAATTGTTGCACAAAGGCACGACGCCCCCCGGCAACCTGAACACCTCGGGATGCTGGGGGTCATACTTGAACAGCTCCTGCAGCATCGCGTTGAGCTCCAGGACTGTGAAGTTGTAATTGAGGCCTGGTCGCAGCCTCATGATGTCTGCCGCATTCTTGAACTCCCAAGTGGGCCTCCCCCGTTCCTGCAGGGGGGCGATGCGGCAGCGAAGGAAGTCTGCGCCAACAGCGCCAACCGTAAGCCCGGCAAGCCTCAGGCGCAGGATCCTGGTGATGGCAATCCTCAGCCTGGCGTCCTCCGGAGCCATGTCACTCCAATCGCTGCCTCGTGCTACTGGAGTTCGGCGTCGGGTGGTAAATGGCTACGGGCTCTCCTCGTCAATCCAGCACCAATCAGCTCTCCACTCCTCCCACTTGCCGCGGAATTCTCCCTCCAGATAGGTCTCTTTCTTGCCGGACCTTGAAATCCAGGCAATCCCGCCGGATAGAGGCTCTCCTCTCTCTACTCGGGGTATGAAAAAATGGCGGAAGAGGGCTACGTTGGGAAGGACTCCGACAAAGTTTTCGCAGAGGTGTGCGAAAACTGTCATTGTCAGGACGGCGTTGGGGGTGAAGTCAAGGAGATGGAATCCATAGGTGTTCATGATATCGCAGAAGAAATCAGAGAAGGGCGGGCAGAGCCCGCAATAGAAGAACAATGCGAAGAAGGGATACCCATTCGGAGCCTCCTTCCAAGCGGCGGCGGGGAGAACCTTTGTGCGCGGATGCGCGCGCGTCTCCGCCGACCAGAACAGATAGTAGTTCTCCCTCAGCTCCTTCGCGCCGAGCTTGGGGGGAAAACGGACCGCTCCTTCCGCAGCGCCGCGAGCCGCTGCGCCTCGGTCGTCTTCACGGTCTTCCCCTTGTCGGCTTTTGGAGCCATGGCGGAAGTAGTGGAGGGGGTCGACGGCGTTGGTGGTGCTAGTGGCGATGGGGGGCGGAGCGCTGCTCTCTCTCTCTTAGCTTTGGGGAGGCAAGGGAGCGGCGGAGATTTCTGAGATTGGGAACGGCAACGGGCGAGTGGGCCAACTGCCCCTATTTCCCCTGCTTATAAAGGGGGAGGGGGCGGACGTTCCGCATTTCCGAATAAAAGAAGCCCCCACGACCTCTCCCACGACGCCGCATTCAACGCGTGCCGTTCGGGGGGGGCGCGGTGGATACGGAGAGAGATATGCGGCGTGACCTAGGCCGCGCGTGCCCGTGCACTGTTTTGGGCCTGGCCCAACAGCGCTCGGCACCATGTGTGGCCCAGGCCCGGGGGCTCCTGTCGGTGTACTAGAGTAGGGGTACCCTAGTATCCCGAACTTGTGCACGGGCAGTCGCAGCATCCCGCGACAAGGCTTGCCGGATAACCGCCAAGATCCTCCGCGGCTACTTTGAAGACCATTCAAGAGCAAAGTACTCAAAACAAGGCCCCGGCAAGAGGAGCTTGCCGGGAAGGAAACAAAACCCCGGCAAGAGGAGCTTGCCGGGAGGGCCAACCAAGGCGTACCGAGGAAACTTGCCGCGACGCGCCACGCGTCCCGGCAAGGCCCGGTGAGCGACAAGCTCCCGAACACGACAAGACGACGACCGCGGCAAGGAGCTTGCCGCGGGAAACCCCCACTTCGCGCCCACGCTCCAGCACACCCGCCGACGTGTCGCTCTAGGACCCTCCCGAGCGCACATGGCAGGAGGCCGTGCAGCTAGGGGTGCCGGGTGGCAAGCAGGCGCTGACAAGATAACCATCGTGGAAAACGGTGGCGTCCCTAGCGGTCCCTTTCGGTACTGTTTAGGCGACACAGACGGGCAATTAATGCCCTTGTCCCCTGCCGCCAGGGTTAGGTATGATACATTGTAACAGGTACCTACCACAGCACCTTTCCATTTTTGCCCTTTACCTCCGTTGCCATATGTCGGTAACCCCTTGCATATAAAAGGAGGCCCGTGTGCAACGAGGAAAGGGGGGAGCCAGCTCGAACACTCACGCTCGGCCTTGCTAGCTGCTGGTGCGTACTGTAGCACTCCGTGCTCCCGAGCTAGAAATCAATACAAATCCACAAAGCAGGAGTAGGGTTTTACGCAGCCGTGCGGCCCGAACCTGGGTAAATCGCTCGCGTGCTTCGCCTCGATCTGCTCTTTGCACGACCTCCGCCCCCCGCCGAACCGAAAGGGACCCGGTCCGCCGGTCCCATAGGTGCCCGTGGATCAGCACCCCGGCAGGATGGGATTCTCCTTTGCGTGGATGGCAAGATTGGCGTCCGGATGTTTAGGTTCCTTCCTCTGTGAACCGACTCTGTATAACCCTAGGCCCCTCCGGTGTATATATAAACCGGAGGGGTTAGTCCGTAGAGACAATGAGAATTCATATAGGCTAGACATCTAGGGTTTAGCCATTATGATCTCGAGGTAGATCAACTCTTGTAACCCCTATACTCGTCAAAGTCAATCAAGAGGAAGTAGGCTTTTACCTCCATCGAGAGGGCCCGAACCTAGGTAAACATTGTGTCCCCTTTGTCTCATGTTACCTTCGATCCTCATACGCACAGTTCGGGACCCCCTACCCGAGATCGGCCGGTTTTGACACCGACACCTCTCTCTTCCTACCAAATTCCTCTTGGTGAGTTGTCACGATCATAAGGAATTGAGCTCATCGTCCATGTCGGCCGCCACCTCTGTCAATGATTTTCATCAGCATAGCCCACCATATGACCTGCAACATCGCCACTCGATTCCCCTAAAGATGCCTCCCATTTACCCCAAAGGGTCCATCTCTCTCTCTCTCTCTCCCTAAGAACCAAGAACAAGCACGACATTG
Source organism: Triticum urartu (assembly GCF_056163025.1). Classification (NCBI taxonomy): domain Eukaryota; kingdom Viridiplantae; phylum Streptophyta; class Magnoliopsida; order Poales; family Poaceae; genus Triticum; species Triticum urartu. The sequence goes on along the minus strand of NC_141875.1, from coordinate 203,313,007 downwards.
TGATGCCCGAATAGTTAAGCTATAGTAACCATCTACTAATGATGCCACGTCACCATGATTATTGTTGTTAGTTTCAGAATGATTCAAATCTCGTTCCGAATTCAAATTCAAAATCAAGTCAGACAATAAAAGTTTTCAAATATTAAAACTAAAGTGTTCGAAATGTAGCAAATAAATCATAGACTATTATGCTGGAGAAACCACACTTTTATAAAATGTTAAATGCTCTAAAATAATTAAAACAACAGCAAAAACATTTAATTAAATTCCTTTTTACAATTAATAAGATATAAAACCACTTTATTTAGTTGCCAAAAATTAATGGGGTGGTAGCATATTTGTTAATACTGATTTAGGTGCTAGTTGTAGTTTTTATAAAACTAGATTTAAAAAGAAACTAAGCTAAACCAGAAAAGAAAAAAATACAAAAATAAAGAAAAAGAAAAGACCCCCTGGGCCAACCGACCCAACAGGTCGGCCCAGTCGGCCACTCCCTCAGCCGGCCAGCTGATAACCCACAAGTATAGGGGATCGCAACAGTTTTCGAGGGTAGAGTATTCTACCCAAATTTATTGATTCGACATAAGGGGAGCCAAAGAATATTCTCAAGTATTAGCAGCTGAGTTGTCAATTCAACCACACCTGGAAACTTAATATCTGCAACAAGGTATTTAGTAGTAAAGTAATATGATAGTAGTGGTAACTGTGGTAAAAGGTAACAGTGCAAAAGTAATATTTTTGGTGTTTATAGTGATTGTAACAATAGCAACGGAAAAGTAAATAAGCGAAGAACAACATATGGAAAGCTCATAGGCAATGGATCGGTGATGGAGAATTATGCCGGATGCGATCGATCATGTAACAGTCATAACCTAGGGTGACACAGAACTAGCTCCAGTTCATCAATGTAATGTAGGCATGTATTCCGAATATAGTCACACGTGCTTATGGAAAGAACTTGCATGACATCTTTTGTCCTACCCTCCCGTGGCAGCAGGGTCCTATTGGAAACTAAGGGATATTAAGGCCTCCTTTTAATAGAGTACCACTACAAAAAAAATACACTTCCGTGATGATACGTGTTTTTCACAGTAGGTCGTGTTTTTTGTCATGCATGTACATCCATGACAAATTTATGACAGAATCAAGATAGTCATACATGTGCTGTCGTAGAAGTGTTCCATGACATTACCAAAATTATCATCACGGAAGTGTCCACTTCCGTGACGATAAATCACACGTCCTAGAAGTGCCTTCGTCAAGGGTGACCGACACGTGGCATCCACCGTAACGGAACTCCGTTAAGCTATCGGGTCGAGTTTTGGATCCGATAACCCGTTAACAGCCCCGACCAATGGGAAATTTCCACGTGTAAAATTCTTATTGGCCGGATGAAACACGTGTCAGCTCATCAGTGGGTTAGATAGGCGCCTATGATACGTCGACACGTGGCACGGCCCAACAGAGGCCCATTCCTTTGAAAAGGCCGGCCCGTTTGACTTGGTCAAAAGGTGGCGGGCCGGCCCATGGAAAGCCTGTTAACGGCCTGTTCGCATATAGCCCATTTACAGCCCGCTAACCCAACGCCCGTTACGCCCTATCCGAATTAGGCCCAGTAGCGTCATCTGGGCCATCCAATATGATTCCAGCCCATTTTCACTTCTGGCCCATGTATGGCCCATGACGTCTTTCGGCCCATATGAGGCCCTATGTAACTCTTGGCCTATTAATGGCCCGTGGTGAAACTGGCCCGTAATGAACAGTGTATCACTTTACACCCATTAACGGCACGTGGTGAAACTGGCCCGTAATGAACAGTGTATCACTTTATACCCATTAACGACCCGTCATTCCGTTGGGCCATTTCCAGCCCATGTTATCTTTCGGCCTTCTCAGAGCCCATTTATTCTTGGGCTCATTTCAAGCATTCGTTTACTTACGGCCCGTTACTGTCATTTTCTGCTTGTGGGCCAAATTCAGCCCGTGGTTACAGTCGGCCCGTTTGTGGTCTGTTAATACGTTGGGCTGTTTTCATAGCGTCATCAAATACGGCCTATTAGCGATGGCCCGTTACGGTCGGCCCATGAACGGACGATTCCAACTCTAGCCCGTTTACGGCCATAATGCGGCCTGTTATTGGCCCATGTTTGGCCAATTGATCATACGGCCCGTATAAGGCCCATTGATGATACGGCCGTAGAAGGCCCATTGTTTCTACGGCTCGTAGAAGGCCTACTGTTTCTACGGCCCGTAGAAGGCCCACTGTTTCTATGGCCCATAGGAGGCCTAGTGTCACTAAAGTAAATATTAGCCCATGGTTATTGTGGCCTAGTTTTAAAAAATAGGTTATTGCAGCCACTAGTTAACCGCGGAAAAAGAACTGCAATGACTACAAGTAAACAAATAAACAAGACAACAAGGAAATAAATAAGCAAGCAACTAACGCTAGGCTATCACGGCTATTACCCATATTATATCCACTGGGCATCAAAGATCGCCACCAGTGCAAATATAGGGAACAAAGCAGCATATCATATACACTGGCCATCAAAATTGGCCACCAGTGCAAATAAACGCAGCAACAAAACAAGAGCATAACTAAAACAACTTCAGAAGAGCTCAAGAAACATTATCATGGGTATCCACCATGCTGGCAATAAGCTTAGCAAGCTGATTAGCTTTGTCCTGTTTGGCGCTAAAATCCTCCAATGCTTGCTGTTGCACCTTAAAGTATGCATCTGAATCCTCCAGGGACTTCCGCAGTCCTTCCGCTTCTTGTCGCAGCACAGCTGATCGATGTCTTTCAGTTTGTAGTTGAGGCTCAAGAAACCGAACTGATTCAGACAGTGAGTTTGAATAGCTTGTGCAAGCGGTACTAGCCAGTAACTCCAACACTAAACCAAGACAGGATGTGTCACTATCCTGAACCTTATCTGCATTACTTCCTTTACTGTTGCTTAATAAGGCACTCTTCCCCAATATTCTGTCAGCATTCTAAAAGAAGAAACAAGCAAACACATAACAACTTTAGCATGTACTAGTATATGAAACTCATTTCGGTGAACCAATTCATTAATAAGGTGGACAGGATTAAACTACCAAGTCTTCTATTGCCAAGTACTAGTACATAATAAAAGCATCAAACAAACATATATCTATGTCCTATGTAGCAATGGAATCTTAAATTAGAACAATTGTTCTTCAGGTTTAGGCACTTGTTCTACATGAACAGAGTACAGTAAGACGCAAGAATATAATACTTAAAAATAGAAAATGAGCTCATAGACCTTACCACATTCTTGGTTCGGGACCAATACAGAACAAGGCGTTCCCAGTCATCGTCCAGTAAATGTGTCTCAAGAGAACGTAAGGGAATTTGATGAGTTTCTTTGCCGGTGAAGTACGTTTTCTTTAGGTAATTCCGATACTGCCACCAAGCATTCTTGAAGATAGCAGAGGTATTAGCACAGGTTACCTCATCCTGAGTTTCCAAATCGATCCTTCTCTATAGAGAAAAATGGGAAAATTTGCTGTATTATAACCATCATGGAGGTAGGATGTATGGGACGAAGCAAAGTAATTGCCATGAATAACATTATTTACACATAACTCCTGGACAAACACCTGCAACTGGTATTTTTCCTTCATCTTCAGTATAATATTTCCAAGATGGGAAGATACGCACATACGATTTAACAACATCAAATGCGATAGATGCTAAACTATGACTAGCTGGTTGTGCTTCCTCCACAGGAATAGGCGTACTAACTGGTGGAGTTGGGGTTCGCCGTGATAGTACTGGCCCTTTGGGCACTGGAGCTACCTTACTAACTACTCTTGTTTGGGACCTCTGTGGTGGAGATGGTGCTGTGTCAACAGGAACTGGGTTACTATCGGCTGGGGTTGGGGTTAGATTGGGTGAAGCTGGTTCTCTGTCCAGCGTAGTAGGGGTACAATCTGTGAGAGTTTGGGTTATGTGTGGTAGGGCTGGTTCTTGTGCATGTACAACCGGGGTGCTATCTCCACCAAGAGGTAGCACTGTTTTATTTGAAGACCGTGTTTTTAGTCCGCTGGATACTGGCATCACCCGCTCCAATTCAAATGGCTGATAAACAGGAAACATAGTTGAATGTACAGACATTGTATGAGAGATAGATGCAATAGATAGTGTGGAAAAAAGAGGGCATGAAATAGTTGACATGTGTATTTTTTAACTAAAACGGATAGCATCACATAATTTCACATATATGATGTCTATCTAAACTGGATAGCATAGCATAACATAATTCAAAGATATGATGAATAACTAAGCAGGATCGCATGACATAATTCACCTACATGTTATCTAAGTAATCAGGATCGCATCATTTAATTCACATATGTGATGTATATGCTAAACAGAGGGCATTCGATATGATGTCTGAACTAAGAACATGGTGTTGAATATTGTGTATATGATGTCTAAACTATGCAATGCAAGACACCGTATGCATGGTATGAGCAGTATAACCGTGCCAAGTTAGAGCATACACCTCAGTGGGGGAATAGGACTGGTCATCTGTCTCTGAATCCATCTCTGAGGAGCTATCGGGACCCAACAAGAGATCTGCTTCGACAGGTAGCACTGTCTGCTCTGAAGGCCTTGTTTTCACTCCAGATTTTTTTTCCATCTCCCACCCAAATGGCTGATTCACAGGAAGAGTAGTTTAATGTACAAACATTGTCGACAAATGGAAATGTAATGAAGAAAAGGATGGGCAAGATATCATTCAAATATATGATGCCTGGTTAAACAGGATGGCATTGCACATTTCACATATGTTATGGCTGGCTAAAAGACATGAGACTGCATAATTCCCATATATGATATAGAAATTAAACAGGTGGCATTACAGAACATGTATAAACTAAGCAGATGACATATATGATGTCAAAAGTAGGCACTACAAGGCAACATATGCATGATATGACTAACATCATCATGCCAAGGTAGAACAAACACCTTGGGGGGTAAATAGGAGTGGTCAGCGGCGTCCGAATCCGCCTCAGAACAGATATCTTCCTCTGGATTACAATCTGGAGAGGGGTGGGGAGGGTTTGCCATTGAACCCACCATGGAGCGATGTCTGCATGACATTGTATTGCCGCGCAAAACTCTTCTCTTTTTCTCTACATGTTCAGCATGACTGTGTACAATATCTGACATGCATATGAAAAAAATATGGTGAGATTATGTAAGGAGAGCATGCAGAAATTTAGAGTGATGGTAACAACCAGTGGATCGATGTTTTTCCGTTGAACCAAAATAGCCCTAATGGATCGACGTGAATGTATAGTAATAAGTGATGCAACAAGTGTACAACCTCTTTGCCGTAGCCGTGTCGACCTCAGCATCATTAGGTTGGTCGCTGAAGCAGTTGAGGCAGAGGTGGCTGTTGGAGGTGTGGAGGAAGATCTAAGGAATCTGTAGACGGCGTCCAGGGCACTGCTCTGCTATGATGGATCGTTCTGTCGTTGGAGCAGCTTCGGTGAGCCGTAAGACGTCAAGGCTGAAGCAGCACAAGACAGACATCGTCAATCTCAAGTGGGATTCTTATAGGAATCTCCAATAGATGATGTAAAATGGATGTAAAATTAACATCACCAAAAAACACCTGACTACAACAGATGAGGTAAAAACTGTTGACTCTGAAACTGTCGAAACTGAAATTTACTGTGGAATCTGAATGGTACTGTCGGAACTGAATGCAATGGTAGCAGAGAGGCACTTGACATGTAGTTTAGGGAGGGCCTGTAGTTCATCTTCAACCTGCACGCCCCTGAGCCGCCACCCACCACTGGCCGAACTGCCGGCCCCAGTGCCGCCTCGCCGCCCCGAAACAACTCGCCACCGCCGCCCCGGCCAACCCTCTAGCCCCCCCCCCCACCCTGAACCCTAAGATAGATAGTGGGGTACCTTTCCGGCGAGCCCCCGTCCCTGCTGCGGGTGGTTCTTCCTTAACTCCGGCGAGCCCCCCCCCCCCAACCCCTGAAAATCGACTGGCCCAAAAGTCGATTCAGTCGACTGAAGTGTGGCTTAATCGGAGCAGAGTAGCAGCACGAGCGAGGGGGAGAGCAGCAGCAGCAGCAGCTGGGCGAGCAAGCGATCGAGCGAGAGCCAGAGCAGCAGCAGCAGATCCGGCCAGTATGGACGCCGCCGCCGGAGGGGCCTCGCACTGGGGGAGAGCCGCCGTGGAGATGTCGCCCGCGGCGCCGGCTTCAAGGTAGCCGCTCCATGGGGGTGCGGGATGGAGCACCATCAGCGTCGGGAGGTCGAGTTAAGGAGAAGGTGCGATGCGATGAGTGTACAACCTCTTTGGTGGCGTCGAGTAGGCCTCGGCTTCATCCGAGGAGTCGGTGAGGATGATGCGGTTCTGGTGGAGCAGGTTAAGGCGGCGATGTGGGGATGGAGCAGCCACGATAGACGAGGCGATCGTCGGAGCAGCTCCTTGGAGGTGGTGGACGGGGCGGCTGAACTGGTAGGACGACCAGATGGACGACGAATCCTCATCCGGGGAGGTGGACGAGGGACGTCGAGCTGTTGCGGTGGACGACGTCGTTGGGGAAGAGGCTCCGGCTGGGCAGCGGTGACGTGGCGGACGGAGGAGGGTGGGGTTTCGCGGCTGGAGCGGAGAGGTTATGGCGGCCTGGGATTTCGAATGGCGAAAAGGGGGCGATGGGAGGGGGTGAAGCATGACTTAGGAACGCGCTTGTCCAAAATGTAGGGTGTGTTACAAAAGTACCCCCCCCCCACACACACACACACCGATTTGAACTAGCGGCCCTTTCAGCTCAGGGTTAGAAGGGGGATTTCGCGTGTCGAGATTTGGCAACTGGAGGGAGTTTTCGCACGCGTTGTAATTTCGAGATAGCAAGGCGCGGGTTGTGAAGGCGCCAGTTTTGGGAGCACGATATCTGAATTTTCGGGATATAACAAGACGCGGGTTGAATTTTAGGGACAAGCCTAACGTGTAGTAATATTGTACTTGTGCGTACCAAATCAATTCGCACTTCCCTCAACCAAAAAGGAAACGAAAAAAATAAAACTATTCACACCACACAAAGAGAGAGTCTTGCCACATTTTACTATACAAATGCTATTCAAAGCTACTCCCTCCTTCCATCTATATAGGGCCTAATGCATTTTTCGATGCTAACTTTGACCAAATATTAGAGCAATGATATATGACATGCAACTTACACAAAGCACACCGTTAAATTCGTTTGTGAAAGGTTCTTTCAATGATATAATTTTTACATTGTGCATGTCATGTACTATTAATCTTGTCAATAGTCAAAGGCGGTCTTAAAAATCTCATTACGCCCTATATAGATGGAAGGAGGGAGTATGAATCCATGTTATGTCCGATTAAATTTTTTCGCTTGCTGTATAATGCATGTAACCTACTCATACCAACATTTTAGTGCATTCCAAATGTCTATACTACCGCTGCAATTCGAACTAAATTTGAATTTGTTTCTCTATTTCGATAAGAATCTACAATCATGATTGTTGCCAACTTCAACCATCATAGTTTCCTTGCTATCCGCCAGATATAAATCAGACGGCCTATAATGCAGGATGGCAGGCACACCATCATCAACAACTCCGTTTTTCTATAAGAGTAGAGATAAAATATATTAAATGTAGTATACCATGTTCATAACCACACCATGTGTATCACCGTTATATATATTCACACATCCGTTGGTTTGAAACACTATGATAAATTCTTCAAATATCCGAATTCGCTTTTTATAATGAAGTATATATGATCTCTATTCGTCTTTTACACCCACACAACCCTCTTACCTTTGTAGCTAGTGCTAACTTTCTCTTGTGCATGCACACACCCGCATCCCTCTCACCCTCCCTTAGCATTCTCTAACTCCATCGCGCAAATTCGTCTTTTCACTTTAGGTCGTTCACCCACGGTGTGTGTAGGCCCCCCAGCTCCTTCTTTACGGCACACATCGATCGATATGCCTCTCTAGCCAGGTGTGCCTAGCACAAACACAAGCTTCCCCTCTTCTCTTGTCACCGTCCATGCCTCACTCCCACCACTCTTTTCATCGTTCTCGTACTCGCACACTCCTCCCCCTCGATATAGTATGCCTCTCATACCACCTCCTACATGCATCCCTCTCTCTCTATCCTTCTCCTCATGCCTCATTTGCTTCTAACACACACATGCATGTATACCGATCGATCTCCCAACATATACCTAGATCGACTTTAACTACCCCCCATCGATCGACGTACCTCACAAGTTATGTCTCTCCTTTCTCTTACAAAGGGCGATTGATCTTCCTATGTAGTTACGTCTGCTTACCGCAGCCACATCGTCCCCCCCTCATCATTCGTGCATGCCTCCTGACCCGTCTCTCACACGCACATGCACAGACAACAAGCAGCCATCTCCTCTCTTATTGATATTGTGGGCGTGCCCTCCATTTGTCTAGCAAGCCTATCCCACCATTTGTTAGAAGCAACTCCACTACCACCCCCTCCAACACTCTAGCTCTGCCTCTCTCCCAACCTTATTCATCTCCTGCACATATGCATGGATGCCGATCGATCTCCCTTAATACATGAGGTAGGCCTCTCTCCTCCTCCACACATATACCAGCCATTGTACCTCTATAGTTAATTGGGCCTCCCTCTTCCCCCACCACACACTGATAGTCGAGCGCTGCAGGTAGGTATCCATGCCACAGAGACAAACTGCACATGCCCCATCTCACGTTCCAGTAGGCCAGCCACTATATATCTTTGACGTGAACACACACAAATTCGATGGCACTCTTTATCGATCGCGCACACACACACATCATCCTTCTCTTCGATTCTATGGACACCTCAAGCCGATGATACCTCCACTCTCTTTTCGTGGATCGCCCCCTCAATATATATGTTATATACAGGACTCTATTTCACACACATTGCATATGTTACATTTTTTGATTGACCCCCCCCCCCACAAAAAAACTCTCAAGAACCCACATACTATATCTCTCTAGGTTTGTATCTCTCTCACACAACCCCACGTAGGTGGTGTACGTATACAAGAAGAGAATAGGTGCACCGTGCACGTACTCATGCTTCGTGCCCAGCCACACCCGCGCGGGCACACGGTGGAGCTCATTTCTCCGCAGAAGCTGAATTTGTTTTTGAAACATCAAGTGGCCAGAGACTCGAAAACTTATTTGCCCATTAGTGACTTGTCAGGGCGGTGGATTTTAGTTTGTACAATAATGCTGCATCCACCTAAAGTAACGAAAGTTCTTACGTAAACTTCCTAGTAATTCCCTCTTCGTAGGTGCAGCATTACTCCTAACATTTGTAATATCAGTTTGAAACTTGTAATATTGTCGTGTCATATTCCTGCGTTTTCAAAATCCTACGAATCAAACAGGTCCTGAGTTGGTGATGATGTTGTGCCTCCCATCTTTCACCAATAGCCGTCGGATCTAGATCTGACGCATACAAACCAAGCTTCTCCATTTTTGCAAAAAGATGCCCACACTTGTTCCCTATTTACAAAAAACTCCTTGTCTCTCACAATCAGCTTCATCTCCTCCCCACCACATCTAGGAGTAGAAGGCCGTGGAAAAATCTGGCGCGATGGCCGCTGCCAGAGCTGTCCACCCCCAATCTTGGTGTTTCGTGCCATGCACGGGCATCTACACACGGGAAATTATGTCGAACAGGGCTAGTTGTAAGCAGGCTAGCTCTACAGCCATGATGATAGTGACTGCAGACGGTGAGGCTGACTATGGTATGCCGAACACGGCGCCTATACTCAGGTGTCATCTCCGGCGCAGGGTCTTGTCACTTCATTGTGAGGAGCAGCACGTAATAATTTGACCAGCGGGTAGTACAGTGCTAGTACTCCTACTACTACATTGGTAGTACTACTACTAGTACTAGTAGCACCACCGTCTGGATTTAGGAGTACTACCATGTCCATCTGGATTTTAGTATTTGACTAGCAATATCTAGTAATGCATGTCACCAAAAATGTACTACTCCTCTATAAATAAATACATGGTGTTTTATTCCTTTCGGCGAGAGAACTTAATTTTTTTTGCTACTCCTAACTAGAGTACTAATAGGATTACATGCAATGAACTAAACACTGCATGTCATCTTTGGTAGTCTCAAGTCATTGAAAGCATGCACGTCCCACATCTCTCATTGGTTGATATGTCACAAAATAAGAAACAAGGAGGGAGTTAATGCACCGTGCCTAAGTATTTTGGATTATTTGGTTTTCGTAAGGTGACTTACACAACATTTTTGTTTACATGCATTAACATTTTATTAGTTAAATCAAAGGTCAAAACTTGGCACAAAATGCAAAGGGGACCAATAAACCAGTAAACATCAAACTTCTCTCGTTTGGCCCCAACTAGAGGTCCGGTGAGATGACTATACTGCACCGGCACGGAGGGGGGCGCAGCTTCATTGACTTATGGCAACTGCCTTTGGGTGAATGACACATGGCCCCAGGGGGTGGCTGGCCCACCTATCATACAGCCAAAGGCAGGTGCAATAGAGGTCCGAGGAGTGGTACGAAATCCTACGCACCTACGCACGCTAACCAAGGGCTGAGTGATCACTCGAGTTGCAAGATCAGTTGACTAGAAGCTACGCTAGACCCATGGAGGCGATGAGCGCGAGCATCAGCCAGCTGTGCCAGATGGTCCACGATGCTGGCTTGCGGCCCGGCACCGAGGAACGTCTCTAGGTAGTATTGCTTGAGGCCGCCAGGGCGAGGGGCCGCTTGGACGACAGCTTCGTCTCCTTGTTCGACGAGGTCCTCGTCGGTTTCATCGACAAGTTCACCGTCGTCAAGAAGCTTGCGGACGACTTTGACGTAAGCCTCCAGCTGACGTGCCCATGCTCTGTGATGCCCGCCACCCTCAACGGCCACTATGGTAACAACCTCTTCGACGCACTGGTGGCCCTGCGACTGCCCGCCGTCGTGCCGGAGAATGTCCACCTCGAGGTCGCGCTCGTTGCGCAGCGCCTGGCGCAGCAAGACACCATCGACATAATCACCCACGTCTACGCGCAAATCGTCCACAAGGACTACTACATGCAAGAGGAGGACGATATGATATTGGCCTTCTTGGAGCGCAGGGCAACCTTGGACGGCACTGTTCAGAAGCACGTTGAGCTCGCCGCCAACGCCGCTGCTCCTCACACGTCGGTTGGTGACCCGGCGCACTAGGGCGTGAGGATGTCATTGAACGTTGATGGATCCGTATGTATTTTTATCTTTCCGTCAAATCCATGTAGTAGTATATGATACTAGAGTAATTATCTTACCTTTCACATCAACTTCATAATTTTTGTACGTACTCCATGCATGAACGGCGCCAGAACCAAACTTCTCATTACTCTAGGCAAAATCGTTATTTTCTATCTATCGGTCGCGCCATGGAGCAGAACCAAATTTTACAAGTTACGAGTTCAAAAGGAAAATCCTGCCGTGATCGCGCTGCACCCCTACATGGTTGGCCCGGCACGCCGCTCAAGCGGGAATGCGTGCGGTGTTACATTTTCACTTACAAGTGGGACCGCAGTTGAGCAAACCGACTATCGGCAAACCCCCACCCCGCCCACCGCGCAATGGCTGAGAAAATAGGAGGGAGAAGAGATGGATGTAGCATGGACTCCAAGAAAATTGGTGTCGGATGGGACTCGTGTGGGTGACGTGTGCCGTACTGCTAGACGTGAATGCTAGTTATGGCCCATGCCACCCCACTATATCGAGCCTATATCAAGGTACGTAGAACAAATTTCCTGCAGTCCGTGCTCAGCCCTCCTCTATCTCTCTTCTCAGCCAGCCAGCGGACGCGCGGAGCCCATCGTCTGTTTGCTCACATGCGGCCCCACATGTCAGTGAAAACGCAAGAGGACCCACTGAACCTGCACATCTTTCACCTCGATGTGCTGGTGATGAAAAACAAATCCAATAAAGATCTTTGGTGGCTCCTTTTGGAGTTACTCAAGAGTAGTAAGATTCTATTTACAGTTTAACCCAAGATGCACATCTCGTGGCTTCAACTACCACTCTATTTGGTTTCATGACACGGCCTGGATGCTGGATGTCCCACATGTCGGCAAAAGGAGGAAGAACCCGACCAAATCTTCGGTTCTGCTCTCGGATTAGACTAGTTATGCTAACTTAAAAATTTTATTGTGTACTCCCTCCGTTCCAAAATACTTGACTTCCATTTGTCCAAAAATGGATGTACCTATATACTAAGACATGTCTAGATACATATATATTTTGACAAATAGAAGGCATGTATTGTGCAACGGAGGGAGTAGAATGGATGCAAGTTTTTGTATTGGGAAGAAGAGTACATCCATATATTGATAGAGCGCAATTTAGTAGATGTTCTATCACTTTTAGCTAGCACAAACGCAAGATCGAGCCTCCGCAGATCAACAATGAATGCATCGAGAAGGCACTAATCCAACTTACAGGAGTAGTAAAATGTATTCTTGTGGTTCTTGTTTTCTTTGGTCTTGATTTTCTAGTCAAAATTATCGTTGGAGTTCGTGCAAAACGGAGGTGCGTTTGGGGTCATGCGTTGGAGTTGGCCTTACAAGTGGGACCGCAGTTAAGGAAACCGACTATCGGCAAACCCCCACCTCACCCGCCGCGCGATGGCTGAAGTTAGAGAAACGACGAGGTTGAAGAGATTGCTCTAGCAGGGACTCCAAGAAGTAATATGGTGTCAGATGGATGTCGTGGTGGTGGCATGTGCCGTACTCCTGGACGTGAATGCTTGTTCTGGCCCATGCCACCCTACTACTCCTACTACTTACTCGTACTAGTACATAGTATACTAGTATCGAGGATTCGAGGTGCTGGTTACTTACAATGAACACATTAACATATGGCTACAGTAAAAACACTCGCCCGACGCGCGAAGCATGTGAAGCTAGTACAAATTTAGAGAAGCGACTCGAAAGCCATTCATAAATTTAGTAAGTTTATCACACGCATATCATTTTATTACATACAACAGGTCATCAACCCACATCGACAACGAGGATACATTATAAATACTAAAGTTTTCACCACACAACAAATAACAAGCCATGAAATGAACTTCAACTCAACCATTCCGCGGTGTTGGAAACGCTTGCTTTGAACCACAAGTGATTCTCTGGGACGGGCCATCCGTTGTCGATCTGGAGACCAACGCAGGACTAATCATCTAGGCTGAAGCGGCCTACTATATCAGTACCAGGGTAGGGAACCACCCAAATGTCTGAGGTATAGACACAGTTGCTTCTCATAAATGTGTCAACAGCAGTTAGATCGCCTTTCACCATCATCGGATAGTTTTGTCCAAGGAAGAGCGAGTTTTCTCCAAGACTATCAATTCTGTGCCAGGGAGAAGGAGTTGGCGCTAGCACACTAGTATCCATCCCGAATACCATTCAACAGGTGTTGGAATAGGTCCGGAGAGTGCGACCATGGGAGACACCTGCTTCCTTAGCAGTAACATCATCAGTGGGTTGTATACACACAAGAAGAGGTGATCCATCAGAATTAGCTGCCGGGTGCCACAGAGTATACGGGCGCTGCTCGTGATCATCACCATCGGGATCTCCCCCTTGGTTATAAAATTTTTCAAGTATAGGTGGTGGGATGTTCACAGGACCTTGGAAACACAAGAGGAAGGTTACTTAGTAAAGGGAAACTTGCTAACCCGCATGCATGTGGATGAAACAATTATAATTATGGTGGAAGATAAACGTACTGAAACTACTAGGATGCCATGCAAAAACAGTGCCACGAGTGGTGGCAGCAAACACAAGGCCCTCATATTGAATTGCATCACAGTACTCATCCGTGTACAGAAACTGATTTTTGAGCAATATCCATCGAGTCGAACCACGAAGGACGGCAACAAGCTTGTCGAAGATAGCAACAACTTGATAGTTGTTGTAATTCCAAGAGCGGTAGGGAACTTGACAAATTGCTATCTTCCATAGAAGATAGTCACCATGATCGTATTTGAACATGTGTACATTACCGGTGTGCTCAACCTCTGGGCAGTGTGCTGAGATTTTCAGAAGTGGAAGCCGGTGACGAGTGTACACATTCACAAGTTCCCACTCGCAGTTGGACCCAATGTAAACAACCCAATCTCCATTTGCGCCCGCCCAAGCCTTGCCCTCAATCGATGGCATCTTAACATCATACGTATCATTATCAAGCGGCATCAACTGGCACAGGGCGAGGCCTCCGTCGTGTCGGCGCCAGTCATTAGGGTCACGGCAAAGAAGATAGGGGAGATCAAACCGCTCCTTGACTCTTGGGTTCTTTGTAATGATGTTATTAGTTGAGTCGAGAATGGGCTTGAACGAACCTGCCATGCTAGCTGAGGTGATGACGTCGCACCGATCAATGAGTTCCTCCACCACGTCATCTTTCAGATCGGGGCAAGAATAACGGGGTCGTTTCCGACCTGTTCCCTCCATGGAGAACACGATCAAACAATGGCAGAAGAAAGGGTGAAGGGCTGAAGGAAAATGGAGGAGGGAGAGGAAGAGCGTGCGACAGCAGTTCCAAATCGAGAGGCAAAGGCGAAGAGTCGGTGGACGGTTGCGAGTTTGCCACGGTTCACGAAGAGGCGCCCCGGCCTACACGTCCGTTCGGAAATACTCCTACTACTCGATATCGTCTCACTAATATGTTGGAATGGGACCACATGTCAATGAAACATGGTGTGTAATTTCTCGTGCAAAATGCGATCTGGCCGCGTTGGCCCGAGGTGCTGCATTAGGTATCGACCTTTATTTTTTTAATGGCGTGTCGATCAGTTTTGAAGCACGACTAACTGGTACTGTACGTGGAGAGGATGACAACAGGGACCCGCCAAGGTCATGGCAGTACGCAAGCAAGTGCCTCCTTATTTCAAGCCAATAAAAAATGGCTCCTCATAGTGGATTTTTGACATCTGGGTCCCATGCCATTGTCAACGTAGTCAATAAACGAGAGAATTGCACAACGAGCGGCTGACACCAGGGACCCAGCAGCTCGCCCAGTTATTTTTGTTTTGGGTTAATTTGATAAATGCCACTCCAAATCTGGTGTATCCGAGAAATGCCACTGCAATTTCCAAACTTTGAAAAATGCCATTTCATGCCATTTCTAGTGGCATTTTTTGAAGTCTGGAGTGGCGTTTTTCAAAGTTTGCAAACTGCAGTGTCGTTTTTCAAAGTTTGCAAAAATTGCAGTGGCATTTTTAAAAGTTTGCAAATTACAGTGGCATTTTTATGAATCATAATAATTGGAGTGGCATTTATCTAATTTGTTTTTGAGACGGAAGCAGGGTGTCAAATGGGTTGTGCGGGACACTCTGGCCTGTCTAGACAGCCTTTTCTTTTATGTTTACCACAGACTAGCCCAGTAGTTTTTTTCTTTCTGAAAATGGCTAGCCCAGTTCTTTTGTGATTTGTCAAGTAAGTCGCTTTATCAGGCATGTTGGGCTGCAAATCTTTCAAGACGAGGAGAGCTTCATTGGGCTGGCCGAGAAAATGGCCTATCAGTAACGAGAAATGGGTTGTACATTTTTAAAACACATCAAACCGGCAATTATTTTCAAATATCTTTTTTTCAGTTCGAGATTTTAAATTGCATTAATTTTTATGCGTGGACAATTTATTGGATTTTATATTAATATACATTTATTTTTAAAATCAGTCTGAATGTGACTCGAAATTTCGGGATTAAAAACAGTTTAGACCGCACCGACATATGCAAAATTTCGTATAATTTTTTAACTGTGGCCACAATATGGGCTATAATGCTAACATAAAGAATATGGCCTCCAAAAAACCCATAAGAATTAGCAAATGGACTGTAAATTATTTGAAATAATGGCAGATGGGATGTATGCTGTTTTCCACAGATTTGAGGCTTTCCACAGATGGCCTGTATACTGTTCGATGTCCATCCAACGGCCGTCGTGCTTCTTCAATCTCTGCTCTTCCTGCTCCAGCCGCTCAAACAAGCGTCGGCCGGACTGCCTGCTCCCTCCTCCCCGCGACCGGCTGTGCTGTCGCGCAGGCCTCACCGCCCCACCGTACTCCCATCACTGGCCTAGCCATCCCTCTATTCACCCACACCTGCTGTTATTCTCCGGCGACGGCAGACGAACCAGTAAACCCTCGTACAATCGTATTCCCCTCCACGTGGGAAACAAAAACAACAGCCGAGTCTTCCCTGCCTCCGTGTCATTCCCTTCCTAGGCCTCGCCGTCGTCCACCGCCCTGGTGCTCTCGGCGTGGCGTGGTCAGTGTGGTCAACGATCGACATGCATCTGAAGTGGACTGTACGTGGAGAGGCTGGCAGCTGGGTCCATGGCCGCACGCAAGGAAATGCCTCCTTATTACGTGCAAAATAATGATTTCCTCCACCTGACATCTGGGACCCACCGAAACAGCCTCTGTATTTCGTGAAAAAAAACGTTACCGCCGCTGACAGCTCGGACCCACCAGCTATATCTTCGCACACAAGGAAGTGCCTCCTTATTACGCACACGAAAATGAATACTCCCCCTGCTAGCTGGGACCCAGTATAGTGGGCCTACTAAGTTGACGGGGATGAAGGGCTTTGTTAACTTAGTCAATATGCACGATTCTAGCTCGACTGACCGTACGATGTCCATCCAACGGCCGTAGTGCTTCTTCAACCTCTGGTCTTCTTGCTCCAGCCGCCCAAAGCAGCGCCGGTCGTGCCGCCTGCTCCTGCCTCCCGTGGAGGGCTGTGCTGCCGCGGAGGCCTCACCGCCCCCATACTACTCCCACCGCTGGCCAGGCCATCCCTCCACTCCACTCACCCACACCCCCTGTTATTCTGCGGCGACGGCAGCGCAGCCGAACCAGTGAACCCTCGTACTCCTCTCTGTGTGGGCATCCACTGTCGCGTATTCCCCGGCTCCACGTTGTCCCCTTCCTATGCCTCGCCATCGTCCACCGCCGTGGTGCTGTCGGTGCGGCGTGGTCAATGTGTTCAACGGCCGAATTCCGTCGGAAGAATACTGTACGTGGAGAGGCTGACAGTTGGGTCCACGGCAGCCGCAAGGAAGTGCCTGCTTATTACGCGGAAAATAATTATTCCTCCACCTGATAGCAGGGACCCACCAGACGCCCACCAGTATATCGCGAAAAAAATGTTTGCCCCTGACTGCTGGGACCCACCAGGCGGGCCACCGTATTTCGTGAAAAAAACGTTCCCCCTGCTGTCAGCTCGGACCCATCGGAAGTGCCTCCTTATTATGCACAAAAAATGAATACCCCCCTGCTAGCTGGGACCCGCCTTGGTGGGAGGCTGACTTTTGGGCCTACTAAGTTAACGGGGACGGAGGGCTTTGTCAACTTAGTTAATATGCACGATTCTTGCTCAAGTGACCATACGATGTCCATCCAACGGCCGTAGTGCTTCTTCAACCTCTGGTCTTCTTGCTCCAGCCGCCCAAACCAGCGCCGGTCGTGCCTCGTGCTCCTGCCTCCCGTGGCCGGCTGCGATGCGGCGGAGGCCTCACCGCCCCCTAGTACTCCCACCGCTGGCCAGGCCATCCCTCTACTCACCCACACCCCATGTTATTCTGCGGCGACGGCAACCTCACAACGCAGTGAACCAGTGCCTCCTTATTACGTGCAAAATAATTATTCCTCCACCTGACAGCGGGGACCCACCAGACGGGCCACCGTATTTTGCAAAAAAAAATGTTTGTCCCTAACTGCTGGGACCCACCAGCTACATCTTCGCACGCAAGGAAGTGCCTGACAGTCGGGACCCACCTGGTCGAAGCGTACGTAGCGTTGTCATTCTGGTCGCAAACGTGTACGTACATATATACTGGTAGATGTAGAGGCGCGCACGTGTCATAGTAGAGGCGCACACGTAGCATGTACACGTACGTACAGCGGCCAGGGTGCAAGAAAGAAAATACGGCCATGTATGTGTACATACGGGCGGGGTCTCGAACGCCTACTCGCGCATACGTATGGCCAAGGCTCGTGTACATGGCTGGGTCGGAACGGAGAAATAGCATCGTCGTCGTGTTCATGGGGAGGCAACGGAATGCGTTGTGTTCATGGGGAGGCAACGGAATGCGTCGTGTTCATGGGGAGGCAACGGAACGCATGGGAGCCAACCGGCTGGGTCGGAACGGAATGCGTGGTCGTGTTCATCGGGAGGGCTTGGACGGAATAGGCGATGGAAACGAGGCCTGGCGTACTTCAAAACAAAGGGAACAGCCTTGTGTTCGACTGGCCACGTTCGAAACAGGATCCTGTTCATCGGGAGGGGTCTGGCGTACCGCAAAACGGAAGAAACGGACCTCCTACGGTCGAAACGGGGGTCCTGTTGATCGGGAGGGGTGTGGCGTACCGCAAAACGGACGAAACGGACTTGTGTTCGAGCGCTATGGTCGAAACGGGGGTCATGTTCATCGGGAGGGGTGTGGCATACCGCAAAACGGGACTCCACGGGATACTGTTCATCTCCATCGTCGACCCCCTCCAGCCTCCACGAGCTACTGTTCATCCACCGTCGACCTCCTCCAGCCTCCACCTGCGACTGTTCATCCACGGGCTCCTGTTCATCCAGCCTCCACCGCGCGCTACTCCACCGGCTACTGTTCAACCAACCCTCTCCACTGTCTCCTGTTCAACCACCCCTCCACGGGCTACTGTTCATCCTGCCCTCCACTGTCTACTGTTCATCCTGCCCTCCACGGGGTGGTCCTGTTCATCCATCCCTCCATGGGGTCCTGTTCATCCAGCCCCAACCGGCTCGATCGATCGGGGTCCTATTCATCCAGAGGCAACACCATGGGGTCCTGTTCATCCACCCCCACCGGGAACTGTTCATCCAAACCACCCACCCCCCCCCCCCCCGCAACGCTCACTGTTCATCCAGAGGCAGCATCGATCGGCTTCAGTTAAAGCAGTAGCGAAGGAATCGCTCGATCGGGTTCAGTTAACAGCCATCGATCGATCGCTCGGGTTCAGTAACATGTAGCCTGCAGTGCAATCGCTTGGGTTCAGTTAGAGCCCAACGCCTCACTCGGGTTCAGTTAGAGCCAACGCCTCGCACACACGCGCGTACGTGTACGAGAGAAGCGCGCACCGCTCGGCCCCCGACCTCTCACCGTAACCGGGAAGTCCCCGAAATTTTCCTCCCCCTCGCTTCTACCACGGTTTTTTCCGTCATGGACGGCCCAAAGAATGTCATGCAGCTGCGTCTCCGGCCCGCCCGGGACGAAAAGCCCATTTTCTATCATGATTTTTTGTCATAGAAGTAGGAGCCCACCACATCTATGATGATACCGGGTTTTGTCACAGTTATCGTCATAGAAGTGTCATATGTATGACAGAAAAAAATTCGTTCGGCCCAAAATGTCACGGATGTGTCTTTTTTTGTAGTGTACCTGACCAAAGCATTAACACATAGTGAATACATGAACTCCTCAAACTACGGTCATCACCGGGAGTGGTTCCGACTATTGTCACTTCGGGGTTGTCGAATCATAACACATAGTAGGTGACTATAGACTTGCAAGATAGGATCAAGAACTCTCATATATTGATGAAAACATAATAGGTTCATATTAGAAATCATGGCACTCGGGCCCTAGTGACAAGCATTAAGCATAGCAAAGTCATAGCAACATCAATCTCAGAATATAGTGGATACTAGGGATCAAACCCTAACAAAACTAACTCGATTACATGATAAATCTCATCCAACCCATCACCGTCCAGCAAGCCTATGATGGAATTACTCACACGCGGCGGTGAGCATCATGAAATTGGTGATGGTGGAAGGTTGATGATGACGATGGCGATGGATTCCCCTCTCCGGAGCACCGAACGGAATCCAGACCAGCCCTCCCGAGAGAGTTTAGGGCTTGGTGGCGGCTCTGTACTGTAAAACACGATGAATCCTTCTCTTTGATTTTTTTTCTCCCCGAAAGTGAATATATGGAGTCAGGGTTGACGTCGGTAGAGCGTCAGGGGACCCAAGAGGCAGGGAGCGTGCCCAGGAGGGTAGGGCGCGCCCCCACCCTCATGGACAGGTGGAGGCCCCCTGACGTGGATCTTCCTTCCAGTATTTTTATATATTCCAAAATAATTCTCCATTGATTTTCAGGTCATTCCGAGAACTTTTATTTCTGCACAAAAATAACACCATGGAAATTATGCTGAAAACAACGTCAGTCCGGGTTAGTTCCATTCAAATCATGCAAGTTAGAGTCCAAAACAAGGGTAAAAGTGTTTGGAAAAGTAGATACGACAGAGACGTATCAACTCCCCAAGCTTAAACCTTTGCTTGTCCTCAAGCAATTCAGTTGATAAACTAAAAGTGATAAAGAAAAACTTTTACAAACTCGGTTTGCTCTTGTTGTTGTAAATATGCAAAGTCAACATTCAAGTTTTCAGCAAAGATTATGAACTAACCATATTCACAATAACATTTAGGTCTCATGTTTAATCGTATCAATGGCATAATCAACTAGCGAGCAATAATAATAAATCTCGGATGACAACACTTTCTCAAAACAATCATGATATGATATAACAAGATGGTATGTCGCTAGCCCTTTCTGAGACCGCAAAACATAAATGCAGAGCGCCTTTAAAGATCAAGGACTGACTAGACATTGTAATTCATGGTAAAAGAGATCCAGTCAAGTCATACTCAATGTAAACTAACAGTAATGGATGCAAATGACATCGGTGCTCTCCAACTGGTGCTTTTTAATAAGAGGATGATGACTCAACATAAAAGTAAATGGATAGGCCCTTCGCAGAGGGAAGCAGTGATTTGTAGAAGTGCCAGAGCTCGGTTTTGAAATAGATATGAATAATATTTTGAGCGGTATACTTTCATTGTCAACATAACAACTGAGAGATCTCGATATCTTCCATGCTACACACATTATAGGCGGTTCCCAAACAGAATGGTAAAGTTTATACTCCCCCTCCACCAACAAGCATCAATCCATGGCTTGCTCGAAACAACGAGTGCTTCCAACTAACAAGAGTCCTAGGGGAGTTTTGTTTGCAGTTATTTTGATTTGATTTGCATAAAGCATGGGACTGGGCATCTCGGTGACCAGCCACTTTCTCGTGAGTGAGGAGCGGAGTCCACTCCTCTCGAGAATAACCCACCTAGCATGGAAGATACAGACAGCCCTAGTTGATACAAGAGCTATTCTAGCATACAAAACAGAATGTTTATTTGAAGGTTTAGAGTTTGGCACAAACAAATTTACTTGGAATGGCAGGTAGATACCGTATATAGGTAGGTATGCTGAACTCATATGGAATAACTTTGGGGTTTATGGAATTGGATGCACTAGCAGTATTCCCGCTTAGTACAAGTGAAGGCTAGCAAAAGACTGGGAAGCGACCAGCTAGAGAGCGACAATAGTCATGAACATGCATTAAAATTAATCAACACCGAATGCCAGCATGAGTAGGATATAATGCACCATGAACATAAATATCGTAGAGGCTATGTTGATTTTGTTTCAACTACATGCGTGAACATGTGCCAAGTCAAGCCACTCGAATCATTCAAAAGAGGTACCACCCTATCATACCACATCACAACCATTTTAATAGCATGTTGGCACGCAAGGTAAACCATTATAAGCTCCTAGCTAATTAAGCATGGCATAAGCAACTATAATCTCTAATTGTCATTGCAAACATGTTTATTCATAATAGGCTGAATCAGGAACAATGAACTAATCATATTTACAAAAACAAGAGAGGTCGAGTTCATACCAACTTTTCTCATCTCAATAAGTTCATCATATAATCATCATTATTGCCTTTCACTTGCACGACCGAATAGTGTGGATAGTAATAATAGTGCACGTGCATTGGACTAAGCTGGAATCTGCAAGCATTCAATTCAAGAGAGAAGACAAGGTAATATGGGCTCTTTGTTAGATCAAAAATAATGCATATAAGAGACACTCAACATTTTCATTATGGTCTTCTCCTCTCGACCCCCAAAGAACAAGAAAAAAAACTATTTACACGGGAAAGCTCCCAACAAGCAAAAGAAGAACGAGAAATCTTTTTGGGTTTTCTTTTTAATTATTACTACTACAGCATGGAAAGTAAACTAACTAAAAGCTACAACTAATTTTTTGTTTTTTTCTTAAGGTTTATTAAACACACAAGAAGAAAGAATAAAAAGGAAAATAAACTAGCATGGATATTACAATGAAAAAGTATGAGCACCGACAACTAACATGAGTATGTGAACATGAATGTAATGTCGGTGAGAAATACGTACTCCCCCAAGCTTAGGATTTTGGCCGAAGTTGGTCTATGGCCACGGCTGGCCTGGCGGATATCCAAAGTTGTAGCTGGGATCGTACTGAGATGCGGCGGCAATTGCCTGATGAGCTGCAGCTTGGAGGCGAGCTGTCTCCGCCCTCCTCTCGTACTCGGTCGCCTCCTCCCTGGTTATAAATATCTCCCTTTTGCCTAAAAGTCAAAGAAAGTAGGAGCAGGGAGAGCGACGTGATAGGTGCGTCGTCTATCAAAGATTAGTCGGTACTGGAGAAAATGATCGTTCCTCTCAACAAACTGATGACGAACCATAGCCTCATAATCTAAATAAACAGGAGGCAACTCAATATCATACCCTCATATGGGTATATCAAGAAAATTAGCTAGCGGGTTGCATAAATTCCACCAAAGAAATCTCCATTAAATCTATTTTTATGCAACCTACGTGCAACAATGGCTCCCAAATTATAATGTTTATCTCCTAATACAGCACTCCTGAGAACACTGAGGTCAGGGACACACATGTGACATGCTTCATCCTTACCATTTATGCACCTACCTATGAAGAGAGCAAAATAATGTATAGCAGGAAAATGAATGCTCCCTATAGTAGCTTGTGTTATATCTCTATATTCCCCCGCAGTTATACTAGCAAGAAAATCTCTAAACTCAGATTTGTGAGGCTCACTAGTGCTGCCCCATTGTGGAAGTTTGCAAGCAGTATTAAAATCCTCTAAGTCCATAGTATAAGAATTTTCATAAAGATCAAATAGGACAGTTTGAGAATTGTGTGATGATGAAAATTCAAACCTTCTCACAAAGGAATCAGTGAGATAGTGGTATTGGTGGCACTTATCTGCTTCGAAGCTCTCAAGATCGGCATTACGCACATACACGTTAAATTCTTCCTTGATTCCTGCTCGATCCATAAAGTCCTCTGACGGCCATTCACAAGCCCGCACCTGAGCTTCCCTCGGTGGTTCATCATCGGCATCGCGTATTGCAAGCCTGGGTCATTGCTTCCTTGAAGGACCACCTTGGCACATTTTCCTAAACATATTTTTTCCTCTGAAAAATTTCTGAAATTTTTAGTAACTCCAAGATAAAAGTGAACCAAACTCAACAATATTGATAGCAACTACTCCTACAAGTGCCTAGAGGCAATATCATGCATCAAAACTACTTTTGACCATATAAATTTGGCATGCAAGCTCAAGAGCAGGGTCACCTAAGCAGCAAAAATTTGCAATGAATAAAGCACTAGAACAAAAACTAATTGGACCATTGGAGGAGTCACATACCAAGGAACAATCCCCCAAAGCAGTTTTGTGAATGGAGCTTTGAGCAAGGAGATCGAAAATGGCAGCAAGATGAGCTTTGACTCGGGTTTGAGCTGGCTAGTGATGTTTTTGGGAGGAAGAAGGAGTGTGTGGTAGCTGGAATAAGTGGAGGGGAGCCACTGTGGTCCCACGAGGTAGGGGGCGCGCCCAGGGGGGTAGGGCGCGCCCTCCACCCTCGTGGCCAGGTGCTTGCTCCCCCTGTTGTGTTCTTAGTGTCAGATATTCTCAAATATTCCAGAAAAATTCATATTTAAATTTCAGGGCATTTGGAGAACTTTTATTTTTGGGGTATTTTTTATTGCATGGATAATTCAGAAAACAGACAGAAATTAGTATTTTTGCTTTATTTAATATAAATAACAGAAAGTAAAAAGAGGGTACAGAGGGTTGTGTTTTATAAATTCATCCATCTCATGCTCATCAAAAGGAATCCACTAACAAGGTTGATCAAGTATTGTTAACAGACTCATTCCGAATTGCATGAAACCGGAGAATTTTCGAATAACACTATGTTACGTCAACGGGGATATGCATGTCCCCAACAATAAGAATATCATATTTCTTCTTGACAGTAGGAAGAGGAAATTCAAAACCTACAATAGTAATAGTTGAAATTTTTCCAATAGAATTGATACTGTGGACTTGAGATTGTTTCCTCGGAAAATGTACCGTATGCTCATTACCATTAACATGAAAAGTGACATTGCCTTTGGTGCAATCAATAAAAGCCCTTGCAGTATTCAAAAAGGGTATTCCAAGAATAATAGACATACTATCATCCTCGGGGATATCAAGAATAACAAAGTCCGTTAAAATAGTAACGTTTGCAACCACAACAGGCACATCCTCACAAATACCGACAGGTATAGCAGTTGATTTATCAGCCATTTGCAAAGATATTTCAGTAGGTGTCAACTTATTCAAATCAAGTCTACGATATAAAGAGAGAGGCATAACACTAACACCGGCTCCAAGATCACATAAAGTAGTTTTAACATAGTTTCTTTTAATGGAGCATGGTATAGTTGGTACTCCGGGATCTCCTAGTTTCTTAGGTATTCCACCCTTAAAAGTATAATTACCAAGCATGGTGGAAATTTCAACTTTCGGTATCTTTCTTTTATTAGTAACAATATCTTTCATGTACTTAGCATAAGGATTCATTTTAAGCATATCAGTCAAACGCATACGCAAGAAGATAGGTCTAATCATTTCAGCAAAGCGCTCAAAATCCTTATCATCCTTTTTCTTGGATGGTTTAGGAGGAAAAGGCTTGGGTTTCTGAACCCATGGTTCTCTTTCTTTACCGTGTTTCCTAGCGACAAAGTCTCTCTTATCATAAGGTTGATTCTTTGATTGTGGGTTATCAAAATCAACAGCATGTTCAATCTCTACTTCATTGTCATTACTAGGTTGAGCATCAACATGAACATCATTATTAACATTATCACTAGGTTCATGCTCATTACCAGATTGTGTTTCAGCATCAGAAATAGAAATATCATTGGGAATATCAAGTGTGTCAATAAAAGGTTCACTAGAAGCATGCAAAGTCCTATCATTTTTCTTTTTCTTCCTCTTAGAAGGACTAGGTGCGTCAATATTATTTCTCTGAGAATCTTGCTCAATTCTCTTAGGATGGCCCTCAGGATACAAAGGTTCCTGAGTCATTTTACCACCTCTAGTCATAACTCTAACAACATTATCATTTTTCTTACTATTTAATTCATTAAGCAAATCATTCTGAGCTTTAAGTACTTGTTCTACTTGAGTGGTAACCATAGAAGCATGTTTACTAATAAGTTTTAGTACACTTTTAACATTAGCCATATAATCGCTCAAGTGTTCAATCATATAAGCATTATGTTTCAATTGTCTACCAACATAAGCATTAAAATCTTCTTGCTTAACCTTTAAGTTATCAAACTCATCTAAGCATTGGCTAGCAAACTTAGTAGGACAGATTTTAGATTTATCATATCTATAGAGAGAGTTTACCTTTACTACATGTGTCGGGTTATCAAGACCATGTATTTCTTCAATAGGAGGTAAATTCTTAACATCTTCAGCTTTAATACCTTTTTCTTTCATAGATTTATTTGCCTCTTGCATATCTTCAGGACTGAGAAATAGAATACCCCTTTTCTTCGGAGTTGGCTCAGGAGTTGGTTCAGGAATTGGATCAGGGATTGGATCAGGAAGTGTCCAATTATTTTCATTAGTCAACATGTTATTCAATAGAATTTTAGCTTCATCAACAGTTCTTTGCCTGAAAACACAACCAGCACAACTATCCAGGTGGTCTCTGGAAGCATTGGTTAGTCCATTATAAAAGATATCAAGTATCTCATTTTTCTTGAGAGGATGATCGGGCAAAGCATTAAGTAATTGGAGAAGCCTCCCCCAAGCTTGTGGGAGACTCTCTTCTTCAATTTGCACAAAATTATATATTTCCCTTAAAGCAGCTTGTTTCTTATGAGCGGGGAAATATTTAGTAGAGAAGTAATAAATCATATCCTAGGGATTACGCACACAACCAGGATCAAGAGAATTAAACCATATCTTAGCATCACCCTTTAATGAGAACGGAAATAATTTAAGGGTATAATAATAATAACGAATTTTCTCATCATTAGTGAACAGGGTGGCTATATCATTTAATTTAGTAAGATGTGCCACAACAGTTTCAGATTCATAGCCATAGAAAGGATCAGATTCAACTAAAGTAATTATCTTAGGATCAACAGAGAAATCATAATCCTTATAAGTAACAAAGATAGGTGAAGTAGCATAAGCAGGATCATATTTCATTCTAGCATTCAAAGTTTTTGTTTCGGCTTAGCTAAAAGCTTCTTAAGATCACTCCTATCATTGCAATCAAGAAAGTCTCTAGCAGTTTCTTCATCCATAACATAACCCTCAGGAACAACAGGCAATTCATATCTAGGGGGGAGAATCTTCATCATCACTTTCATCAATATTATCAGTTTCAATAATTTCATTCTCTCTAGCCCTAGCAAGTTGTTCATCAAGAAATTCACCAAGTGGCACAGTAGTATCAAGCATAGAAGTAGTTTCATCATAAGTATCATGCATAGCAGAAGTGGCATCATCAATAACATGTGATATATCAGAATTAATAGCAGAAGCAGGTCTAGGTGTCGCAAGTTTACTCAAAAAAGAAGGTGAATCAAGTGCGGAGCTAGATGGCAGTTCCTTACCTCCCCTCGTAGTTGAGGGATAAATCTTGGTTCTTGGATCTTTCAAATTCTTCATAATGATAAGCAGATATAAATCCCAAGTGACTCAAAGAATAGAGCTATGCTCCCCAGCAACGGCGCCAGAAAATAGTCTTGATAACCCACAAGTATAGGGGATCGCAACAATTTTCGAGGGTAGAGTATTCAACCCAAATTTATTGATTCGACACAAGGGGAGCCAAAGAATATTCTCAAGTATTAGCAGTTGAGTTGTCAATTCAACCACACCTGGAAACTTAATATCTGCAGCAAGGTATTTAGTAGCAAAGTAATATGATAGTAGTGGTAACGGTGGTAAAAGGTAACAGTAGCAAAAGTAATATTTTTGGTGTTTATAGTGATTGTGTCAATAGCAACGGAAAAGTAAATAAGGGAAGAACAATATATGGAAAGCTCGTAGGCAATGGATCGGTCATGGAGAATTATGCCGGATGCGATCGATCATGTAACAGTCATAACCTAGGGTGACACAGAACTAGCTCCAGTTCATCAATGTAATGTACGCATGTATTCCGAATATAGTCATACGTGCTTATGGAAAGAACTTGCATGACATCTTTTGTCCTACCCTCCCGTGGCAGCGGGGTCCTATTGAGTACTGGACCAAAGCATTAACACATAGTGAATACATGAACTCCTCAAACTACGGTCATCACCGGGAGTGGTCCCGACTATTGTCACTTCGGGGTTGCCGGATCATAACACATAGTAGGTGACTATAGACTTGCAAGATAGGATCAAGAACTCTCATATATTGATGAAAACATAATAGGTTCAGATCTGAAATCATGGCACTCGGGCCCTAGTGACAAATATTAAGCATAGCAAAGTCAAAGCAACATCAATCTTAGAACATAGTGGATACTAGGGATCAAACCCTAACAAAACTAACTCGATTACATGATAAATCTCATCCAACCCATCACCGTCCAGCGAGCCTATGATGGAATTACTCACACACGGCGGTGAGCATCATGAAATTGGTAATGGAGGAAGGTTGATGATGACGATGGCGACGGATTCCCCTCTCCGGAGCCCCGAACGGACTCCAGAAAAGCCCTCCCGAGAGAGTTTAGGGCTTGGCGGCGGCTCCGTATCGTAAAACGCGATGAATCCTTCTCTCTGATTTTTTTTCTCCCCGATAGTGAATATATGCAGTCAGGGTTCATGTCGGTGGAGCATCAGTGGGACCCACGAGGCAGGGGACGCGCCTAGGGGGTAGGGCACGCCCCCCACCCTCGTGGACAGGTGGAGGCCCCCTGACATGGATCTTCCTTCTAGTATTTTTTATATATTCCAAAATAATTCTCCGTTGATTTTTAGGTCATTCCGAGAACTTCTAATTTTGCACAAAAATAACACCATGGCAATTTTGCTGAAAACAGCGTCAGTTCGGGTTAGTTCCATTCAAATCATGCAAGTTAGAGTCCAACACAAGGGCAAAAGTGTTTGGAAAAGTATATACGACGGAGACGTATCACCAGCCCACCCACTCCGCTGGCCTATATGGCCAACCTCTCCACCCTCGAACCCTAGAAACCCTAACCCTGATCCCCTTTTCCCCCTCACTCTCTCTGCCTCCTCACGATCTGGATCGGGGGAGCCTGACCCGAAGCCGCCCGACGCCGCCCCACTGTCGTCGTCGTCACCTTGCCACCCGAAGCCACCCCGCCGTCGTCGTCGTCCTCCTCGTCTCTGCCTCGCCATTCGCCACCCTCTGCCTCAATCTTCCTCGTCCTCAGCCGCCCCTCGTCGGCCGCTGCTTCCTCATCACCGTCACCACCGCCGCCTCGAGCTCACTCTCGCACACCGGCAAGGCCTAGTGAGCCACCGCCCCTCCCTGTCTCCTCTGCCCTCTCATCGCATCTCTCTCCATCGTCGCTCACCGTCCAATCGCGCCTCGACCGCAGTCACCCCGCGCTGACCGCGCCCAGCGTGCGAGCCCGGCCACATGACCTGCGCGCCCGCGCCTCGCCAGCTCCACCCGCCGCAGCCGCTTACTTCGCTGCCCACCTTCGTCGCCCCCTGCTCCCCTGCAAGCACGCCGCCCTGCATGCGCCCCGGCCTCGCCTCGTCCGCCCCCAACGCACCGTCTCGGCGCCCCGGCACCGCCCGCATCGCCACAACCTCGCCCCGTCGTGGCCTCGCCGCTGCCACACCGGCGCCGCACCGGCGTCCCCCCCCCCCTCGTCGTGGCCCCGACTGGTCGTGCCCAGTCTGGCCACCCGCACCCGCTAGCGCCCGCTCCAGTGGCCTCCTGGGCCACTGGCCTGTCGGGCCTGCCCCTATGGAACATTAAAAAATAATAAAATAAAAATTACCTAATCAATTAATTAACCTAATTAACTAATGTTAATTAACTAAACAGTCAATGACATGTGGGGCCCACACGTCAGCGACCAAGTCAACGCCTCTATTGACTGATGATGTCATGCTGATGTCGTGCTGATGCATTAATTAATTTTTGAATTAAATTAATTTATTAAATCCAAAAAATTGATTAAATCTTTTAAAATTAATATAAAATAAGCCATAGCTCGGATGGAAAAACTTTGTACATGAAAGTTGCTCAGGACGACGAGACGAATCCGAATACGCAACCCATTCACCCTCCACACATCGTTAGCATAGAGAACACGCAACTTTTCCCCTCCGGTTCATATGTCCAAAAACGCGAAACACTGGGGATACTTTCCTGGATGTTTTCCCCTTCGCCGGTATCACCTCCTACTGCGCTAGGGCACACCTGGCACCGTTACTTGTCATGTCATGCATCGATATGCATCTGTTTGCATTGTATTCATTGTTTCTTCCCCCTCTTCTCTCTGGTAGACTATGAGACTGACGCCGCTGCTGGTGCCCCGATCGGCTACATTGTTGACGACCCCTCCTTGCCAGAGCAACCAAGCAAGCCCCCCCTGATCAACCCGATATCACCTATTCTTCTCTCTACTGCTTGCATTAGAGTAGTGTAGCTTGTTACTGCTTTCGGTTAATCCTATTCTGCTGCATAGCCTGTCATTGTTGCTAGAATTGTTGATACCTTTACCTGTTATCCTAATGTTTAGTATAGGTTGCTAGTATTACATCAGTGGACCTACACTCTTGTCAGTCTGCCATGCTATACTATCGGGCCGTGATCACTCGGGAGGTGATCACGGGTATATACTATACATATTACACATAATACATGTTGTGACTAAAGTCGGGTCGGCTCGTAGAGTACCCGCAAGTGATTCCGGTGTGGGGGCTGAAGGGGCAGGTGGTTCCATCCAGGTAGTGGTGGGCCTAGGTTCCCGACGGCCCCTCGACTGTTACTTTGTGGCAGAGCGACAGGGCAGGTTGAGAACACCTAGGTGAGAGGTGGGCCTGGCCCTGGTCGGCGTTCGCGGATGATCCAATTAACACACTTAACGAGATCTTGGTATTTGATCTGAGTCTAGCCACTGGCCTATACGCACTAACCAACTACGCGGGAACAGTTATGGGCACTCAACGTTATGGTATCAGCCAAAGCCTTCTTGATGTCAGTGACTGAGCGGCGCGCATCGGATTGGACTAGAACGCCTGCTCTTGTATTAGGGAGGCTAGGTCTGCTTACCGGCCGCGTTCGCAACATGTAGGTGTGCAACGGGCGATGGGCCCAGACCCTTGCGCCATAGGATTTAGACCGACGTGCTGACCTCTCTGTTGTGCCTAGGTAGGGTTGCGACGTGTTGATCTTCCGAGGCCGGGCATGACCCAGGAAAGTGTTTCCGGCCAGAGGGATCGAGCATGTTGGGTAATGTGGTGCACCCCTGCAGGGAAGTTTATCTATTCGAATAGCCGTGTCCCTCGGTAAAAGGATGACCCGAAGTTGTACCTTGACCTTACACTACAAAAAAAGACACATCCTTGACATTTTGGGCCGAACGAAAAAAAAATATGTCATACTTATGACACTTCTATGACGATAATTGTGACAAAACCCGGTATCATCATAGATGTGGTGGGCTCCTACTTCTATGACAAAAAATCATGACAGAAAATGGGCTTCTCGTCCTAGGCGGGTCGGAGACGCAGCTGCATGACATTCTTTGGGCCATCCATGACAAAAAAAACTGTGGTAGAAGCGAGGGCGAGGAAAATATCAGGGTGTTCCCGGTTACGGTGGGTGGTCGGGGCTGAGCGATCCACAGAGGTTTGCGCATTTCTCTCGTACACGCACGCACGTGGGTGCGAGGCGTTGGGCTCTAACTGAACCCGAGTGAGGCATTCGCCTACTGAACCCGAGCGATTGCATTGCAGGCTACGCGTTACTAAGCCCGAGCGATCGATCGATGGCTGTTAACTGAACCCGATTGAGCGATTCCTTCGCTACTGCTGCTAACTGAAGCCGGTCGATGCTACCTCTGGATGAACAGTGAGCGTTGGTGGGGGTTTGGATGAACAGTTCCCGGTGGGGGTGGATGAACAGGACCCTGTGGTGTTGCCTCTGGATGAACAGGACCCCGATCGATCGAGCCTGTTGGGGCTGGATGAACAGGACACCGTGGAGGGCTGGATGAACAGGACCACCCCGCGGAAGGCTGGATGAACAGTAGACGGCGGAGGGATGGATGAACAGTAGCCCGTGGAGGGGTGGTTGAACAGGAGCCCGTGGAGAAGGCTGGTTGAACAGTAGCCGGTGGAGTAGCGCACGGTGGAGGCTGGATGAATAGGAGCCCATGGATGAACAGTCGCAGGTGGAGGCTGGATGAACAGGAGCCCGTGGATGAACAGTCATAGGTGGAGGCTGGAGGAGGTCGACGGTGGATGAACTGTAGCCCGTGGAGGCTGGAGGGGGTCGACGGTGGAGATGAACAATATCCCGTGGAGTCCCGTTTTGCGGTACGCCACACCCCTCCTGATGAACAAGACCCCCGTTTCGACCGTAGCGCTCCAACACAAGTCTGTTCCCTCCGTTTTGCAGTATGCCAGACCCCTCCCGATGAACAGGATCCCGTTTCGACCATGGTCGGTCGAACACGAGGCCGTTTCCTCTGTTCTGTTGTACGCCAGGCCTCGTTTCCATCGGCTATTCCGTCCAAGCCCTCCCGATGAACACGACGATGCATTTCATTCCGACCCAGCCGGTTGGCTCCCCATGAACACAATAACGACGCAGTTTCTCCATTCCAACCTAGCCATGTACACGAGCCCTGGCCGTACGTATGCGCGAGTAGGCATTCGAGACCTTGCCCGTATGTACATACGTGGCCATATTTTCTTTCTTGCACATTGGCCGATGTACGTATGTGTACATGCTACATGCGCGCCTCTACTAGGACACGTGCGCGCTCTACATTGACCAGTATGTACATACACATTCATGACCAGAATGACAACGCTATGTACGCTTTGACCAGGTGGGTCCCAACTGTCAGGCACTTCCTTGCGTGCGAAGATATAGCTAGTGGGTCCCAACAGTCAGGGGCGAATCATTTTTTTGCCCAGACGCACTTCCTTGCGTGCGAAGATGTAGCTGGTGGGTCCCAGCAGTCAGGGGGGAACGTATTTTTCACGAAATATGGTGGCCCGTCCGGTGGGTCCCCACTGTCAGGTGCAGGAATAATTATTTTATGCGTAATAAGGAGGCACTTCCTTGCGGCTGAAG
The DNA here is from genome assembly GCF_056163025.1 of Triticum urartu. Taxonomy (NCBI): domain Eukaryota; kingdom Viridiplantae; phylum Streptophyta; class Magnoliopsida; order Poales; family Poaceae; genus Triticum; species Triticum urartu. The sequence continues at coordinate 203,280,373 of NC_141875.1, read as the reverse complement.
TGGACTCAGCTGTCAGCCTCTCCATGTACCGTACTATTCCGATGGAAGTCAGTCATTGACCACATTGACCATGCCGCACCAAGAGCACCAAGGCGGTTGACGATGGCGAGGCCTAGGAAGGGGACGACGCGGAGCCAGGGAAGACACTGCATTGGATGCCCATGCGGAGAGGAGTACGAGGGTTCACTGGTTCGCTGCGGTGTGAGGCTGCCGACGCCGCAGAATAACAGGGGGTGTGGGTGAGTAGAGGGATGGCCTGGCCAGCGGTGGGAGTAGTAGGGGCGGTGAGGCCTCCGCGGCATCACAGTCGGCCACGGGAGGCAGGAGCACGCGGCACGACCGGCGCTAGTTTGGGCGGCTGGAGCAAGAAGACCAGAGGTTGAAGAAGCACTACGACCGTTGGATGGACATCGTACGGTCAATAGAGCTAGAATCGTTCATATATTGACTAAGTTCACAAAGCCCTCCGTCCCCGTCAACTTAATAGGCCCACAAGTCAGCCTCCCACTGTGGTGGGTCCCAGCTGGTAGGGGGTATTCATGTTTTGTGTGCAATAAGGAGGCACTTCCTTGCGTGCGAAGATATAGTTGGTGGGTCCGATCTGTCAGCGAAGGGGACTTTTTCGTGAAATACAGAGGCCCTTCCAGCGAGTCCCACATGTCAGGTGGAGGAATCATTATTTTGCGCGTAATAAGGAGGCATTCCTTGTGTGCGGCCGTGGACCCACCTGTCAGCCTCTCCACGTACAGTCCACTTCCGATGGATGTCGTTCGACCACGTTGACCACGCCGCGCCAAGAGCACCAGGGCGGTGGACGACAGCGAGGCCTACAAAGGGAACGACACGGAGCCGGGGAAGACATGGCAGTGGCTGCCCACACGGTGGAGAGTACGAGGGTTGACTGGTTCGGCTGCCATCGCCGGAAAATAACAGGAGGTGTGGCTGAGTAGAGGGATAGACAGGACATGGATTGGAGTATATGATGGGGCCGTGAGGCCTGCCCGGCAGCACAGCCGGCCACGGGAGGCGGGAGCAGGCGGTTCCAACGGCGCTGGTTTGGGCAGCTGGGGCAGGAAGATCAGAGACTGAAGAAGCACGATTGTCATTAGATTGACATCTAACGGTCTGATGCTGGTAGAGTCGATTGTTGACTAAGTTTCTTTTTTGAGAAACCTTGTGTACGCATGAACTTAGTAGGCCCACAAGTCAGCCTCCAAATCTGTGGCAGACAACATAGAGCCCATTTGCTATTTTTTAATAATTTGCAGCCCATTTGCTAATTCTTAAGTAATTTATTACAGCCCATTTTCTGCCCAGAACCACGGTCAAAAAGTTCAACCTTATTTTGCATATTTCGATGGAGTACGAACTTTTGTAATCCTGAAATGATAAACATTTTTTAAGAACTTATTCATTTGCCAAAAAAATCGTTTTGTTTTTGTAAGCAAATAAGACGTGGGACAATTGAGTTGGTTTAAGGGAAAATCAGTGGTAAAAAATCTGCTCTGGGAGGGAAAACAACAACAAAAATAAGGATGTAAATATGAAAAGGGAATTTTATGTATTTTCAATATAATGATACATGTATATGAACTAGTAAAACTATAGGTAGAGATTAGAAAACGGATGTAGGACATGCGTTTCAAGAGGAAAATAGAACTGGGTTGTGTGTTTGATTCAGTAAAAAAACTGCCTACAGATGTTGTAAGACAAAATATAACTAACGCTGGCGGGCCAGAGGCCAGTAGATACCGCTGGATCTTTGTGCCCCGTTGTCGTCATGGGCTGGGCCTGTTAAAAACAAAACCAAGCCTAGGCAGTCTACAGCCCAGTTGAAACTTGCTCGACCTGAAGAAACAATATACATGCTCAATAAATGAGAGAATTCTGCAAGTACAGACTGATAATTGGGATGCAGCAGGGATAATGTTTTTTCATCGTGATAATAAGTGCATGCACTTGTTTCGAAAAATTTGGAGAACTGGGAATTCGAACGGCAGGTGCTTATGCTACCCATCAAATACAAATCAGGTGCCTGAAAATTCGTTTTGAAACAAATGATTCAGCTTTATATCCACGTCGACCCTCGGCATGATGGTTGGAAGCAAATGCCAAGTTCATACCAAAAGATCGTTAACAACAATACCAACTTGCGGACGACAAGGTAGTACAAGTACCAATACCAAACTAACTTATAAACTTTTTACTCCTGGCCCTAGTGTTCGTCTGGTAGAAAATCTTGCAGAGGACCAGTTCCAGCTCCTTCTCTTGCTCCAGGTCCCCGAGGTGGTACTGGTGCATCAACCAGTTGGTCCTCTGCTAGTCGAAGTTCTTGTTGGTGTGCAGCACTAGAACCTTTTTGCTGCCCTGTCGGCCGTTGACCATCACTGGCAAGGTATTGCCGGTGTTGTGCCACATCGTGTGCATGCCGCACTCCAACTATATCTTGCAACGCGTCCACATGCCCCTTTTGAACGCCCTGGAATTGCACTGGAAGAAATGCTTGCTTAGGACACTCAGTGTGATACCTGCAGTATTGTCGAATACAGGTTTTAGTGTGCGTAGTTGGCATTTTCGTAACATCTTTGGCATGTTGCAGTCACTTGTTTCACTTTTTATTAACTGTCAAATTGTAATTGCTTCACCAGGTCTGCGTCTAAAAAGAAAAATAGAGCTATAAACAAAGGAATATGTTTGTGCAAGTAGACAGCCGATTGGTGTCTTACCTGGAAGTTTCTCAAGATGGGTGTAGCATATGTCGTGCTCGCTGTCGATGGTTGGTATGAACAAATCGATGAGAGGGTGAGATCCCGCGCTGTCATCACTCATTATGGCCTCAAGGTGCTCGATCAGCTCCTGATCCATGGGATCAAACTTGATGCCAGCCGGCAGCACCGGCCAATCCTTCTTCGACTTGCATCGGTTAATTCCAGTTATATGGTACTCAATGTATGATCAATCGACTATTTTAAGTGAATGATGAAAGATTTCGACAGATAAGTGCTACTCCAAATCTGAAGTCCAGAATACCCGAACACGCCGCCGGGATTCTTGTGTCACCTCACGCGCAGCGTGTTGTCACGTCAATTCAATGTGTGGACATGATGAATAATTTGACCGACGTATACTAGTACTGCTACTGTACTACTTACTAGTCGTATTTAGTGTCACATTTTAACCATAGGTTTAACTAACAAGTATGCACTTGAAGCCTAATTGATATATATATATAATGCACAGCATCTCCATCATCATTATCAATACATCCTGCGCAGGTGAGTTAGGATGCACTTGATCCCAGAAAGGTATCTATCCTTCAAACCAGAGGAGTGCTTCAAACTAACAACAGTACATAATGTCCAATAAAAGAGGGCCGTGCTATAGCAGCAGAATACATGGCTCAGTCTAGATATCAGTACGAATCAAGTTGTGCATATTTTCTGTTGGCATGAACCACATCGCCGCATGTCGGGTTTGCAAAAGCCATCCATCGCATGGAAGCTTGATTCCTTTCACACACTGAAGATTATCTGGCAACAAGCTGTGTAGACGAATCTCTGGATATGGTGATTCATGAAACCCATGGTATGATGTGTAAACACAGTCCCCCCTGGCAAATGGAAGTTGCATAGCACGGTAATCATCACCGGTGATATGATCGACGATTGGTTGCATGATCGGATAATTGAGCCCGAGGAACATGGAGTGGTTACCGAGGCTGTAAACCCACCTCCAGTTGAATACGCCTAGCCCAATGGAGCTGGGATCTTTCTCGAACACGAAGCAGCCATAGCCATCAATGTCATGAACGCCCCAGACATTATACTGCATGTTGTTTGATGTAATGGTTTGGTCAATTTGGTACATGCGAATGAGCATCAAATGACCGCCATCAGCTGAACGAGCGATAAACCACCACCCATCAGCTGGTATGATTCCAGGACGTCCTGGAATCATGAAGGCCATCGCATTTGCGTCTGCTGCAACAATTCAAATTGGAGACCAAAAGGACAAAAATAAAAAATCATGTTCAGAGTATGTGTGGAATTAAGATTATTATAACAGTGACACATATCATAGACAGAGAATTGCAGTGTTGTGGTCATAATCATACCCCAAGTTAAAAAAATAAGCCAATGGCTTTCATATTCTAGCAATATGTCATGGTTCAAACATCATGTAACAATGAGAGGAAAACAGCTATGACAGAGCCTACTCATATTCTGCCATAGCACTTACTACTATTGTTCTCATATCAACTCTAAGCAATAACATGCGTTGTTATAAAAATCTTGGAAATGAGAGTAACATATAGAAATCATGATGTTATGCTCATAATATCTATTCTAACATTAGATGCCAATTGTTCTCATACCAACTCTAACAATAACATGTGTGGTCATAAAAATCTAGGAAATGAGAGGAACATATAGCAATGATGTGGTTATAGACATACTATCTATTCTAAATTTGTAACAATGAACAGGCAGTCGTATTCATAAGGTAAAGATGAGATGCGATAGAACAATTACACGGCGATAGATTCCACCAGTATAGGCAGCCAATCTGTGCGTCGACCGCGTAAATGATGCCATCGTGCACTATAGCATCAGACAAAAATGTTGCCTCAACAGGATTGACGATGAGCCATAACCATGTATGGCGACCGGATTCCAGATAGACTAATCCCATGTTGAACAAGGCAATGAGCTTGTAATCCATGTAGTCTTCTGATGGTGTGCGCACTTCACATATTACAACTTTCAGCAAATAGAGGTCGAGCCAAAAGCTTGACGCGTCTCGTGCGTAGTAGGCAGGAGTGTCCGGCGGGCCGCGAGGCTTGATGGCGGCGGTATCCAATGATGGAAGGGTGATCTCTCGCTGGGTGTAGATATCCACGAGATGCCACGGACTATCGCATTGGTGGATGAGGACGATCCAGTTGGCCTTCATGCCCGCCCAGTAGTGGATGTGCATGAAGGACAGGTGGACGGGTAGTGGTAGCATATCGAGGGGCACCACAGCAACCTCCGTAGGATCGTCAAGTCGGTGTCTGGGCCACCTGCGAGGATCGGGTGAGGGAGTCCTGGACTAAGGGGTCCTCGAGCGTCCGGCCTGTTACCTATGGGCCGGACTGATGGGCTGTGAAGATATGAAGACCGAAGACTGTACCCATGTCCGGATGGGACTCTCCTTGGCATGGAAGGCAAGCTTGGTGAATAATTATGAAGATTCCATCTTATGTAACCGACTCCATGTAACCCTAGGTCCCCTCAGTGTCTATATAAACCGGAGGGTGTAGTCCGGAAAGGATATACTCAATACCTTAGTCATACAGGCTAGACTTCTAGGATTTAGCCCTTACAATCTCGTGGTAGATCAACTCTTGTAATACTCATATTCATCAATATCAATCAAGCAGGAAGTAGGGTATTACCTCCATACAAAGGGCCCTAACCTGGGTAAACATCGTGTCCCCTGCCTCCTGTTACCATCAACCTTAGACACACAGTTCGAGACCCCCTACCCGAGATCCACCGGTTTTGACACCGACATTGGTGATTTCATTGAGAGTTCCTCTATGCTATCGCTGAAAGGTTTGATGGCCCCTTCAATCGTCAATAATGACGCTGTCTGCGGAGAAACTTTCCTCCCCGGGAAGATCTTCATGTTCGATGGCTTCGCACTGCGGGCCAACTCGTTTGGCCATCTGGAGCAGATCAAAAGCTACGCCCTTGGCCATCAGGTCAGATTCGGTAGCTTGAACTACGTCGCGGACATCCGTGGAGACTTGATCTTCGCCGGATAAGATATCGCGGTGACCGCTCCCGGTCACCCCAATGATCATGACCTAGATCTATCATCGAGCCGCATCCAGGAAATCACTCCTGTAACCGCTCTGGCCCTAGAGCCGGAGCAGGCCGCGCCATCCAAAGACAGGAGGATTAACCCCACCTCGGAGGCCGCAGATCCCACGGCGTTGGAGCCGCACATGGACCTGGTCTCACATGATGCCTATGCCACCGGAACGCCGGACTCGTCTCCGACCGTAGGTTCCGAACCGCGTGAGCCCATGGATGCCGAGCTTGATCGTTTATCGATCTTCAAATTCAGCGCTGCAGACATCTTCTAGCACTCGCCTTTGGGCGATGTGCTAAACTCATTAAAAAAACCTGTCCTTGGCGGAGGACTCTCAGCCGAACTATATCCGGGTCGAACTAGGGGCTGACGATGGAGAATTTTACTTCCCACCCGCCACCCACTTTATAGCCACGATCGAGGATTTGACCGACGAACTCGATTACGACTCCAAGGACATCGATAGTATGGACGACGATGCCGGAGAAGAAGAGGCCCAGAACCCGCCGTTCACCGGACGCTGGATGGCCACTTCCTCGTATGACGTATACGTGGTGGATGCACCAAAGGAGAACAGCAGCAACGATAAGGAAGACCCAGTTGAGGATAACGTCAGCGGCGCCGCTCTAAGTCACACCGCAGTAAAGACAGCAACACCGGCATAGGAGAAGATGACACTCTGGGAGGTGCTGAAGACAACGAAGACCCCATCGATAAAGCAAACAAACAAGATGAACGGGAAGATGAGCAGGTTAGCCCTGTTAAACAGGCCGTGCATGAAGATTCGGAGGATGATAATTACCTCCCGCTCTACGAAGATGACGTGAGCCTCAGCACCGAAGATTTCATTGAGCCCAAGGAACCTCTTGAGCAGGAGTGCTTCAAGCGCCAGCTAATAGCCACGACAAGGAGCCTGAAAAATAAGTAGCAGCAGCTTCAAGCTGACTAAGATCTGATCAATGATAAATGGACTGATGTCCTAGCAGCCGAAGAATACGACCTCAACCGCCCAACCAAAAGTTACCCAAAGCGCAAATTGCTACCTCAGTTCGATGAGGAGGCACCGGAGTACATACCACCATCGCACAATACGGCCGACCGACCACCACGTCGTCGGAACAAACGGCAACTCATGCCGAACACCAGCCCGCCCCGCCTCATCACTCAGGCAGAGGTAAATTAGCCCACGGCCATACATATGACCTCCGGCAAAACTTGAACAATAAAATAGGACATACAAGATCAATCTACGGATCGCGAGGACGCGCCTCGACACGTGACCACGGCCACCTATTCGGACGTGACAAACTCAGTCATGCGGGGGCCGAACACCGCAGACGGACTCTATCAGAGCTGCTCACGATATAGCCTGATATAGAGGCCTCGCACACCCTCATTGCTTCATTGATGAGGTCCTGGATCACGAATTCCCCGAAGGATTCAAGCCCGTGAACATAGAATCATACGATGGAATCACGGATCCCGTGGTGTGGATCGAGGAATTCATTCTCCACATCCATATGGCCCGCGAAGATGACCTCCACGCCATAAAATACCTCCCTCTAAAACTCAAAGGGCCAGCTCGGCATTGGCTAAACAGTCTACCTGAAAATTCCATTGGCAGCTGGGAGGACTTGGAAGAGGCTTTCCTCAATAACTTCCAAGGTACATATGTTCGACCTCCGGACGCTGATGACTTAAGCCATATAGTTCAATAGCCCGGAGAGTCCGCCAGGAAATTCTGGACAAGGTTCTTAACTAAAAAGAACCAAATTGTCGACTGTCAGGACGCCGAAGCTCTAGCAGCTATTAAGCATAGCATCCACGATGAATGGCTCGCTCGCCACCTCGGCCAAGAAAAGCCAAATTCCATGGCAGACCTCACGGCACTAATGACCCGCTTTTGTGTGAGCGAGGACAGTTGGTTGGCCCGTAGCAAAAACAATGCAAGCGAAGCTGGCACCCCTGAAGTTAAAGGCAACAAAGACAAGACTCGACGCAATAGATACAAGCGTTGAAACAACAGTGACAACACCGAGGATACGGCGGTCAACGCCGGATTCAGTGGCTCTAAGTCCGGTCAGTGGAAGAGGCCATTCCAAAAGAACAATTCGGGCCCATCCAGCTTGGACCGCATACTTGATCGTCCGTGCCAGATTCACGGCACCCCCGACAAGGCTCCTAATCATACGAATAGAGTGATGGGTTTTCAAACAGGCTAGCAAATTAAATGTCGAGAGCAGGGAAAAGGGATCGCAAAGCAAGGACGATGACGAAGAGCCATGGCAACTGAACACAGGGGGACAGAAGAAGTTTGCCCCTCAGGTCAAAACGGTGAACATGATATATGCTACCGACATCCCCAAGAGGGAGCGCAAGCATGCGCTCAGGGACGTCTACACGATAGAGCCAGTCGCCCCAAAATTCAATCCATGGTCGTCATGCCCGATCACCTTTGATCTCTGGGATCACCCAACCAGCATCCGTCACGGAGGCTCGGCCGCACTGGTCTTAGACCCAATAATTGATGGGTTCCACCTGACTCGTGTCCTTATGGACGGGGGTAGCAGCCTCAATCTACTCTATCAGGATACAATGCGAAAAATGGGCATTGACCCATCAAGGATCAAGCCTATAAAGACCACATTTAAAGGAGTCATCCCAGGCGTAGAGGCACGTTGTACGGGCTCAATCACACTAGAGGTTGTCTTCGGATCTCCGGACAACTTCTGAAGCGAGGAGTTAGTCTTTGATATCGTCCCATTCCACAGCGGCTATCATGCACTGCTCGGACGAACTGCGTTTGCTCGATTCAACGCAGTGCCACACTATGCTTATCTTAAGCTCAAGATGCCTGGCCCACGCGACGTCATAACAGTCAATGGCAATACGGAACGCTCTCTCCGTACAGAAGAGCACACAGCTGCCCTAGCAGCAGAAGTACAAAGCGGCCTTCTCAAGCAGAACCTTCATTCAGCTACCGAGCCATCGAACACCCTTAAGAGGGTTCGGACTACTCTGCAGTAGGAGATCTCGGCTTGTTAGGAGCTTGACTAGCAATCCAGCCTCCATTTCAGTCCCGATCAAGTGGTGGCCTGCATGCCGCGCATACATAACTACGCACTCAAAATTCCATGGGCATCGACGGAGGAATAGCTAGCTTGTGATCCACGGCACGGCTGAACCGATATCGGATACACACGTACTTTCACTTTTGCTTGTTTTATTTCAGGTTTTAATCCTATAGGCCCCATCGGGTGGTCTGGTTATCGGTCCTCTTGAAGGATAAATACACCAAGATGGCGAGGAGCGCAGACATACGGGGGCTTTTAGGTGATTCCGTTAATGATAACTCTACCTGTCTTCCAGGACCCACATGTAGCTCTCTCCTGGTTTCAGCATGTTAAATAGCCTATTGCTTATTGCACTACTTGTATCAATGCACCTTGAAGTACTAATTAGATTACAATGAAAATAGTTTGTAGCTGGAGTTGTAGGTCCCCAGCTTTTTACCTTTACATCTTTTCTATTTTCTTTCTCTCTTTCCTTTTTCAGTTTCCCTATGGATAACCCCATCAGGTAGCACCGGTACACTTTGGTACATTTTGATGTTTGCCAGGGGCTTTATAGCGCCCACATTACAGCAACAAAAGTTCGAACACTTCTTATAAGTATAGTTCGCCACCCCGAATTTAGCATTATATGCATTGGCTCCGAATCATGTCTTTGGTCAATAGTTGGGTTGCCCGGCTCCTGTGCTTGCTACCCTATGTTCCGCTACATCGGCTAGGGTAGTAAAGGGAGAACTACTACGGTTGTGCCCTGGTCTAAACCAGATGAGCACCTCAGTAGAGAAAGTCGAAAACCGATTGTCATGATGCGGCAAGAGCTGGTCAGCTGTTCGGAGGTCTCAAATCGTTGGAGGTTTTTCCACATTTCGCGAAGGATCATACTTCCCGATCAGATGCTGACAGCACTCAGGTTCGTATACCAGGGGTTGTGCCTATGTTTTATTATAAAACTCCTATGGCTAAGTGAGGGTGTTCAAGCCGTATAGTCTGGTTGCCTGGTTTGTTGCGCTAAACAACTCCTTCAAGGACCATATAATTGGATCAAGATTGTTTAGATACCATCCCGAACACCTCCGTACTACCTACGTGAGGGCAGAAGCCGACGATTGGCCAACCCTCAGATTTCATAAAACAAGGCTGCACAGGAGGATACAATCAAAACATAATAAAAATTATATTACAAAGCGGATTTGTTTTCATCATACAAGGCAAAATATGAATGTATCCATTCGAGAATAACGTCCTCCCCACACTGCGTTGCTACAAGTCGAGATCCCTCCAGGACATCCGCAAAATATCGCTCGGGTGTGCGGTGCTCCTTGCCCTCCGGCGGCCCCTGGGCCACCTCAACGGCGTCCATCTTCGCCCACCATATCTTGCAATGAGCGAAGGCCATGCGGGCACCCTCGATGCAGACTGATCGCTTGATGATGTCTAGCCGCGGACAAGCCTCCACAACCCGCTTCACGAGGCCAAAATAACTGCTAGGTATAGCTTCGGCTGGTCATAGTTGGATTATTAAATCCTTCATGGCCAGTTCGGCCATCTTGTGCAGCTCGACCAACTGTTTCAGTTGATCGGCAAAGGCCATCGGATGCTCTGGCACAGCATACTGCGACCAGAACAGCTTCTCCGGAAAATCCCCTTCCCTGGCTCGAAAGAACTCCGCAGCATCGGATACACTGCGCGGCAGATCCACAAAAGCACCTGGGCAACTCCGAATCCGGGTTAGTAAAAGGTACTTCCTCTCCGCATACTTTCTCTTCATGTTAAACGCCTTACTCGCTGCGATCTTCTTCACCTCCTGGATCTCCTGGAGAGCGGCCCGGGCCTCATTCCATGCGGCCTCCGCGCTCTGACGAGCCTTGGTAAGTTCTGCCTCTCGAGCCGACACCTCACGCTCCAAAGCTTCACACTTCTTCACCACGTCCTGGAGCTCCTGCTGGACCTCGCTGACCCGGGCCTTGAGCTTCTTACGGGCGGCTTGCTGTTGGACAGCCTTCCCCTCGGCTTCGGCCAGGGCCTTCCTCAGGGCCTCGACCTCGACAGTCGCTTCTGTACATATCATGGCACTTCGGTCAAATGCATGTCATTTTACCTTTTTTGAATACATAACGGGTTATCACATACCTTCTTTTTCTTGGAACTGCCTCCTCACCTGGCCGAGCTCCTCCTCGGCCTGCTCCAGTCTCCGCTTCAATTCGGAGACCTTGGCAGTATGTGAGGCAGCGGCCAACAACGACGCATGCGTATTCATTACAGACAATTTAGTTAGTTTCCTACAATAAAGGATTGATCCTCTGTTCGGCTTTTCTTTCTAAACACCGGACAGTGTCTCAGGGGCTACTGTCTGTATTGGGATTCTCTCTTTTCGCGTCTCTTACCTCAAAACCGGTCAGCAGGCTGCTGCAGGCTTCGGTTAGTCTGCTCTTGGCAGACTGAACCCTCTCAATCACCATGCCCATAAGAACACGGTGCTCATCCACAATGGAAGCGCCTCACAGCGCTTCCAGCAGATTATCTGGTGCCCCTGGTTGGACAGGGGTCACCAATGCAATAGGCATACCCCCTTCTTTCAAAGGAGGTTGCGTGCCGGACTCCGGAGCCGTATCGGTCTCCGGAATCAAGTCCGGTTGAGGGCCAAACTGAATACGGCCCTCACCCCCAGTCTCCATGGGGATTGGCTCCTCCAGGTGTTCGGCAACGGAGGCTTTGCCTTCTGGCGCCTCCTGAGCCTCTCCCCGGCCTGGGAAGGTCCGTTGGGAGAGCACCTCGTCATCTCCCTTGGCCTTGGGAGAGTAAGCGGTCGGCGGTGTCTCGCTGGCCATCTCCTTTGAGTCCAATGAGCCTCTTGATGAGGAGCGCTGGGAGCTGTCATGGGCCGGACTGCAATAGCATAATTAATCATGTCAATACGACAAAGAGAATATGTTAGATTTATGGGCATGTACGAGTCTTAGCACTTACGATACGGCCCGAGGCTTGGTACGGGGGTGTCGCTTCGGACTGCTGTCGGCGTCCCATGCGGAGCTGCCCGCGAGCAGGCCTTTGCCCTTCTTGGGAGCCTCCGCCTCCAGAATTGTGGAGGCCGCCCTCTTCTTCCTCCCTCCATCAAAGGGAGAGTCGCTCTTCTCCTCCTCATCGTCGTCGTCTTCAGCGACGAAGGAACGGATCTTATCTTCGGACGTCGCGTCCGAAGCACCCTTGCGGCGGGGGCCACTCCGGACCCCCTTGGCCTTCCTCGTGGCCTTCTTCACCGGCTCCATATAGGGCGCCGGCACCAGCATCTTCGCTAAATGCGGAATGACTGGTTCTTCAGGCAGCGGAGCCGGACACCGGATCTGCTTCGCCCTCTTCATCCAGTCCTGAAGAAGCAATAATAATAATAGCTCAGATATCATCCTTGAAACAAGAAAGTAGGGGATGCGTTGCAAATAACATACCTCGTTGGCGAGGTGATTGATGTCGTGCCCGCGGTCTGAATTCGTGGCCGGCGGTGTCTCATTGCCCTTGAAGAGCAATTTCTAGGCGTCTTCGTGAGAAGTTTCGAAGAGCCTCTTCAGGGTATGGTGCTTCTTCGGATTAAACTCCCATAGAGGGTGGCTTCGGCTTTGGCACGGGAGAATCCGGCGAACTAGCATCACCTGGATTATATCAACAAGCTTGATATCCTTGTCCACCATACTTTGAACGCGCGTCTGTAGCACTATCAACTCATCTGACGATGACCAATTTGGGATCTTCTCAACCCAGGAGGTGAGCCACATTGGAGCGCCGGAGTTGAATTCGGCAGCGGCGGCCCAGTTTGCGCCGCGGGGTTCTGTGATGTAGAACCACTGTTTCTGCCATTCCTTGACAGTCTCCACGAAAGTGCCTTTTGGCCAGGAGACATTAGTCAGTTTGCTCACCATGGCGCCTCCACACTCCGCGTGCTGGCCATCCACCACCTTCGGCTTCACATTGAAGACCTTGAGCCATAGCCCGAAGTGGGGTTGGATGCGGAGGAAGGCCTCACACACGATGATGAATGCCGAGATGTTGAGGAAGGAGTTTGGGGATACATCATGGAAGTCTATCCCGTAATAGTACATCAGCCCGTGGACGAAATGGTGGAGTGGAAACCCTAGCCCGCGGAGGAAATGAGGGATGAATACCACCCTCTCATTGGGCTTCGGTGTGGGGATGACTTGCCCCTGGGCTGGAAGACGGTGGGCGATTATCTTCGCCAGGTACCTGGCTGCCCGAAGCTTAGTAATGTCCTCCTCCTTGACGGAGGAGACCATCCACTTGCCTTGACCTCTGGATCCGAACATGGTTGAGTGCTTGCTCGAGTGGGAAAAAGATGAGAACTTGGGCGCTGGAGCTCGAGAGTGGAAGGGCAGAGGAAGAGAGAAGGCGTGGGAGAAGAAAGGGGATTCTTATCTCCTTGTAAGGGCAGTGAATATTGAACGCCTCCCAACTCGCCTTAAAGTTCGCCTACTCCCAAGGGTTGTGTAAACGGCATGGTTGGGTTACCCACGCCCGTATTGATGAGAATCCCGCAATAAGGGGACATGATCTTTGCTTTGACAAGACATGCCAATGGCAACCACGTCTCGAAACGTGGAGCGGCAGGCGAAGATCGGTTCAAAATTATGACCGGGCAGGCATGACGTCACATTACTAAAGTTGTCAGCAGATTGGACTCATGTGTTATTATATTCTCTCTGCGGTTGTGTGCGGTGTGTGTTACAGGTTCGGATAATTCGTTTGGAGACTATTCGGGAGTTCGGAAGGAGGAACCCGCCTTGCAATCCCGAAGACAGCACTACGCGTTGGATACCTTGTCATTGAAGCCGGGTTCAGGGGCTACTGAGGGAGTCCTGGACTAAGGGGTCCTCAGGCGTCCGGCCTGTTACCTATGGGCGGGACTGATGGGCTGTGAAGATATGAAGACCGAAGACTGTAACCGTATCTGGATGGGACTCTCCTTGGCGTGGAAGGCAAGCTTGGCTAATAATTATGAAGATTCCATCTTATGTAACCGAATCCATGTAACCCTAGGTCCCCCCCGGTGTCTATATAAACCGGAGGGTGTAGTCCGGAAAGGATATACTCAATACCTTAGTCATACATGCTAGACTTCTAGGGTTTAGCCATTACGATCTCGTGGTAGATCAACTCTTGTAATACTCATATTCATCAATATCAATCAAGCAGGAAGTAGGGTATTACCTCCATAGAGAGGGCCCGAACCTGGGTAAACATCGTGTCCCCTGCCTCCTGTTACCATCAACCTTAGACGCACAGTTCGGGACCCCCTACCCGAGATCCGCCGGTTTTGACACCGACATCGGGCATCAGCAAGTAGGGTGTCTTGAAAAGAGCCGGGCGGTTGCAGACGAGTAGACGGTACAAAGACACCGAGCATGCGGCCAGAGGGACGGTGCTGAGTAGGTCCATACGATTACAGATCTGCTACAAGAGAACGTCGGGGAGGGAATTCCAATCGCGGCTCTGCGTGTTAGTCAGTTCTGCCATTGGGTTTTTCGGTGCCTGTGAGCCAGCGGGGAAGTGGATTCGGGCGGGTGAGCGAAGAAACTTCTCCTCATGTGGCCGAGCAGTGAGCGGGGGGATATGGTACGCGCGAGCTACCAAGGAAGATAGCGCGGGCGGGCGAGCAGTGAGCGAGGGGAAATGGTGTGCGGCCGACGATGGGGAAGAGAGGAGGAAGAATAAGAGAGGAGGAAGAAGAGTGGAAGACGGGGAAGAAAGTGCATTAAATCTCAATTCTACTACTACTACCAGGATATACCGTCCTTTGGAGTGTAAATAGTTACACCGATGACATGTGGGGCTACCACAAGAGGGCCCATATGTCGGTTAATGGAGGACATAAGTGTGCTCTACTGGAAAACATGATGGCAATACTGGGTAAGGCTGATTTAGTAACACCAACACGCTGGTTCAGCTTATTAATTAAGTGTCCCATCTGCTGCAGCGTGTATTGTCACTTCACTGCAAAGACTAGTTGAATAGTTCTCTCTGACCGATATGGGGAATCTGTTGGAAATATGCCCTAGAGGCAATAATAAATTAGTTATTATAATATTTCCTTGTTCATGATAATCGTTTATTATCCATGCTAGAATTGTAATGATAGGAAACTCAGATACATGTGTGGATACATAGACAACACCATGTCCCTAGTAAGCCTCTAGTTGACTAGCTCGTTGATCAATAGATGGTTACGGTTTCCTGACCATGGACATTGGATGTTGTTGATAACAGGATCACATCATTAGGAGAATGATGTGATGGACAAGACCCAATCCTAAGCCTAGCACAAGATCATGTAGTTCGTATGCTAAAGCTTTTCTAATGTCAAGTATCATTTCCTTAGACCATGAGATTGTGCAACTCCCGGATACCGTAGGAATACTTTGGGTGTGCCAAACATCACAACGTAACTGGGTGGCTATAAAGGTACATTACAGGTATCTCCGAAAGTGTCTGTTGGGTTGGCACGAATCAAGACTGGGATTTGTCACTCCATGTAAACGGAGAGGTATCTCTGGGCCCACTCGGTAGGACATCATCATAATGTGCACAATGTGATCAAGGAGTTGATCACGGGATGATGTGTTACGAAACGAGTAAAGATACTTGCCGGTAACGAGATTGAACAAGGTATCGGGATACTGACGATCGAATCTCGGGCAAGTATCGTACCGCTAGACAAAGGGAATTGTATACGGAATTGATTAAGTCCTTGACATCGTGGTTCATTCGATGAGATCATCGTGGAACATGTGGGAGCCAACATGGGTATCCAGATCCCGCTGTTGGTTATTGACCGGAGAGTCATCTCGGTCATGTCTGCATGTCTCCCGAACCCGTAGGGTCTACACACTTAAGGTTCGGTGATGCTAGGGTTATAGAGATATTAGTATGCGATAACCCGAAAGTTGTTCGGAGTCCCGGATGAGATCCCGGACGTCACGAGGAGTTCCGGAATGGTCCGGAGGTAAAGAATTATATATAGGAAGTGCTATTTCGGCCATCGGGACAAGTTTCGGGGTCATCGGTATTGTACCGGGACCACCGGAAGGGTCCCGGGGGTCCACCGGGTGGGGCCACCTACCCTAGGGGGCCACATGGGCTGTAGGGGGTGCGCCTTGGCCTATATGGGCCAAGGGCACCAGCCCCAAGAGGCCCATGCGCCAAGAGATGAGGGAAAGGAAGAGTCCTAAAGGGGGAAGGCACCTCCTAGGTGCCTTGGGGAGGTGGGACTCCTCCCTGGCCGCACCCTTCCTTGGAGGAAGGGCCAAGGCTGCGCCTCCCCCCTCTCCCTTGGCCCTATATATAGTGGGGGAAGGGAGGGCAGCCCAACCTAAGCCCTGGCGCCTCCCTCTCCCTCCCAAGACACATCTCCCTCCTCCCGCAGCGCTTAGCGAAGCCCTGTTGGAATCTCGCTACTTCCACCATCACGTCGTCGTGCTGCTGGATCTCCATCAACCTCTCCTCCCCCCTTGCTGGATCAAGAAGGAGGAGACGTCGCTGCTCCGTACGTGTGTTGAACGCAGAGGTGCCGTCCGTTCGGCGCTAGGATCATCAGTGATTTGGATCACGACGAGTACGACTCCATCAACCCCGTTCTCTTGAACGCTTCCGCGCGTGATCTACAAGGGTATGTAGATCCACTCCTCCCTCATTTCTATATGACTCCATAGATAGATCTTGGTGACACGTGGGAAAATTTTGAATTTATGCTACGTTCCCCTACAGTGGCATCATGAGCTAGGTCTATGCGTAGTTTCTATGCACGAGTAGAACACAAAGTAGTTGTGGGCGTTGATTTTGTTCAATATGCTTACCGTTACTAGTCCAATCTTGATTCGGTGGCATTGTGGGATGAAGCGGCCCGGACCGACCTTACACGTACTCTTACGTGAGACTGGTTCCACCAACTGACATGCACTAGTTGCATAAGGTGGCTAGCGGGTGTCTGTCTCTCCCACTTTAGTCGGATCGGATTCGATGAAAAGGGTCCTTATGAAGGGTAAATAGCGATTGGCATATCACGTTGTGGTTTTTGCGTAGGTAAGAAACGTTCTTGCTAGAAACCCATAGCAGCCACGTAAAACATGCAAACAACAATTAGAGGACGTCTAACTTGTTTTTGCAGGGTATGCTATGTGATGTGATATGGCCAAAGGATGTGATGAATGATATATGTGATGTATGAGATGATCATGTTCTTGTAATAGGAATCACGACTTGCATGTCGATGAGTATGACAACTGGCAGGAGCCATAGGAGTTGTCTTAATTTATTTATGACCTGCGTGTCAACATAAACGTCGTGTAATTACTTTACTTTATTGCTAACCATTAGCTGTAGTAGTAGAAGTAATAGTCGGCGAGGCAACTTCATGGAGACACAATGATGGAGATCATGATGATGGAGATCATGGTGTCATGCCGGTGACGATGATGATCATGGAGCCCCGAAGATGGAGATCAAGAGGAGCAAAGTGATGATGGCCATATCATGTCACTATTTGATTACATGTGATGTTTATCATGTTTTTGCAACTTGTTTACTTAGAACGACGGTAGTAAATAAGATGATCCCTCATAATAATTTCAAGAAAGTGTTCCCCCTAACTGTGCACCGTTGCGACAGTTTGTTGTTTCGAAGCACCACGTGATGATCGGGTGTGATAGATTCTAACGTTCACATACAACGGGTGTAAGAAAGATTTACACACGCGAAACACTTAGGTTGACTTGACGAGCCTAGCATGTACAGACATGGCCTCGGAACACAAGAGACCGAAAGGTCAAGCATGAGTCGTATGGTAGATACGATCAACATGAAGATGTTCACCGATGATGACTAGTCCGTCTCACGTGATGATCGGACACGGCCTAGTTGACTCGGATCATGTAATCACTTAGATGACTAGAGGGATGTCTATCTGAGTGGGAGTTCATAAGATGAACTTAATTATCCTGAACATAGTCAAAAGGTCTTCGCATATTATGTCGAAGCTCGCGCTTTAGTTCCACTGTTTAGATATGTTCCTAGAGAAAATTTAGTTGAAAGTTGGTAGTAGCAATTATGCGGACTAGGTCCGTAAACTGAGGATTGTCCTCATTGCTTCATAGAAGGCTTATGTCCTTAATGCACCGCTCAGTGTGCTGAACCTCGAACGTCGTCTATGGATGTTGCGAACATCTGACATACACATTTTGATAACTACGTGATAGTTCAGTTAAACGGTTTAGAATTGAGGCACCGAAGACGGTTTTGAAACGTCGCGAAACATATGAGATGTTTCGAGGGCTGAAATTGGGATTTCAGGCTCATGCCCACGTCAAGAGGTATAAGACCTCCGATGATTTTCTTAGCCTACAAACTAAGGAGAAAAGCTCAATTGTTGAGCTTGTGCTTAGATTGTCTGAGTACAACAATTGCTTGAATCAAGTGGGAGTTGATCTTCCAGATGAAATAGTGATAGTTCTCCGAAGTCATTACCACCAAGCTGCTAGAGCTTCATGATGAACTATAATATATCAGGGACATATATGATGATCCTTGAGATATTCACGATGTTTGACACCACAAAAGTAGAAATCAAGAAGGAGCATCAATTGTTGGTGGTTGGTGAAACCACTAGTTTCAAGAAGGGCAAGGGCAAGAAGGGATACTTCATGAGACGGCAAATCAGCTACTGCTCTAGTGAAGAGACCCAAGGTTGAACCCAAACCCGAGACTAAGTGACTCTGTAATAAGGGGAACAGCCACTGGAGCAGAATTACCCTAGATACTTGGTAGATAAGAAGGCTGGCAAGGTCGATAGAAGTATATTGGATGTATTATGTTAATGTGTACTTTACTAGTACTCCTAGTAGCACCAGGGTATTAGATACCGGTTCGGTTGCTAAGTATTAGTAACTCGAAATAAAAGCTACGGAACAAACGGAGACTAGCTAAAGGTGAGCTGACGATATGTGTTGGAAGTGTTTCCAATGTTGATATGATCAAGCATCGCACGCTCCCTCTACCATCGAGATTGGTGTTTGCGTTGAGCATAGACATGATTGGATTATGTCTATCACAATACGGTTATTCATTTAAGGAGAATAACGGTTACTCTGTTTATTTGAATAATACCTTCAATGGTCTTGCACCTAAAATGAATGGTTCATTGAATCTCGATCATAGTGATACACATGTTCATGCCAAAAGATAGTAATGATAGTACCACCTACTTGTGGCACTGCCACGTAAGTCATATCGGTATAAAACGCATGAAGAAGCTCCATGTTGATGGATCTTTGGACTCACTCATTTTTTTGAAAGGATTGAGACATGCGAACCATGTTTGTTGGTAGATATGCATGAAGAAACTCTATATAGATGGATCGTTTGGACTCACTTGATTTTGAATCACTTGAGACATGCAAATCATACCACATGGGCAAGATGACTGAAAGCCTCGGTTTCAGTAAAATGGAACTAGGAAGCAACTTGTTGGAAGTAATACATTTTGATGTGTCCAGTCCAATGAGTGCTGAGGCGTGTAGTGGATATCGTTATGTTCTTACTTCACAGATGATTTGAGTAGATGTTGAGTATATTTACTTGATGAATCATGAGTCTGAATTATTGAAAGGTTCAAGTAATTTTAGGGTGAAGTTGAAAGATCGTCGTGACGAGAGGATAAAAGATCTATGATATGATCATAGAGATGAATATCTTAATTACGAGTTTGGCACGGAATTAAGACATTGTGGAAATTTTTTCACAACTAATACAGCCTGGAACACCATAGTGTGATGGTGTGTCCGAACATCATAACTGCACCCTATTGGATATGATGCATACCATGATGTCTCTTATCGAATTACCACGATAGTTTATGGGTTAGGCATTAGAGACAACCACATTCACTTTAAAAGGGGCACCACGTAATTCCGATGAGATGACACCGTATGAACTATGGTTTAGAGAAACCTAAGCTGTCATTTCTTAAAAGTTTGGGGCTGCGACGCTTATGTGAAAAGGTTTCAGGCTGATAAGCTCGAACCCAAAGCGGATAAATGCATCTTCATAGGACACCCAAAACAGTTGGGTATACCTCCTGTCTCAGATTCGAAAGCAATAAGGGATTGTTTCTAGAATCGGGTCCTTTCTCGAGGAAAAGTTTCTCTCGAAAGAATTGAGTGGGAGGGTGGTGGAGACTTGATGAGGTTATTGAACCGTCTCTTCAACTAGTGTGTGGCAGGGCACAGGAAGTTGTTCCTGTGGCACCTACACCAATTGAAGTGGAAGCTTACGATAGTGATCATGAAACTTCAGATCAAGTCACTACCAAACCTCGTGGGATGACAAGGATGCGTACTACTTCAGAGTGGTACGTAATCCTGTCTTGGAAGTCATGTTGCTAGACAACAATGAACCTACAAGCTATGGAGAAGCGATGGTGGGCCCGGATTCCAATAAATGGCTCGAGGCCATAAAATCCGAGAGAGGATCCATGTATGGAAACAAAGTGTAGACTTTGGAAGAACTACTTGATGGTCGTAAGGCTGTTGAGTACAGATGGATTTTAAAAGGAAGACGGACAATGATGGTAAATGTCACCATTAAGAAAGCTCGACTTGTCATTAAGAAGTTTCCCGACAAGTTCAAGGAGTTGACTGCGGTGAGACTTTCTCACTCGTAGCGATGCTAAGAGTCTGTTGGAATTATATTAGCAATTACTGCATTATTTGTGAAATCTTGCAGATAGGATGCCAAAAACCATTGTTTCCTCGACGATTTTTGAGGAAAGGTTGTATGTGATACAACCGGAAGGTTTTGTCAATCCTGAAAGATGCTAATAAGTATGCAAAGCTCCAGCAATCCTTCTGAGGACTGGAGTAAGCATCTCGGAGTTGGAATGTATGCTTTGATGATATGATCAAAGATTTTGGGTTTATACAAAGTTTATGAGAAACTTGTTTTTCCAAAGAAGTGAGTGGGAGCACTATGGAATTTCTGATGAGTACATGTTGTTGACATATTGTGGATCAGAAATGACGTAGAATTTCTGGAAAGCATATAGGGTTATTTGGAAAGTGTTTTTCAATGGAAAGCCTGGATTAAGCTACTTGAACATTGAGCATCAAGATCTATAAGGATAGATCAAAATGCTTAATGGTACTTTCAAATGAGCACATACCTTGACATGATCTTGAAGGTGTTCAAGATGGATTAGTCAAAGAAGGAGTTCTTGCCTGGGTTGTAAGGTATGAAGTTAAGACTTAAAGCTCGACCACGGCAGAATAGAGAGAAAGGACGAAGGTCGTCCCCTATGCTTAAGACATAGGCTCTACAGTATGCTATGCTGTGTACCGCACCTGAAATGTGCCTTGCCATGAGTCAGTCAAGGGGTACAAGAGTGATCTAAGAATGGATCACAAGACAGCAGTCAAAGTTATCCTTAGTAACTAGTGGACTAAGGAATTTTCTCGATTATGGAGGTGGTAAAAGAGTTCGTCGTAAAGGGTTACGCCGATGCAAACTTTGACACTAATCCAGATTATTCTGAGTAGTAAACTGGATTCATATAGTAGAACAGTTATTTGGAATAGCTCCAAATGTAGCATAATAGTTGCATCTACAAGATGACATAAGAAATTTGCAAAGTACATACGGATCTGAAAGATTCAGACCCATTGACTATAACATCTCTCACAAGCATAACATGATCAAACCAGAACTCATCGAGTGTTAATCACATGGTAATGTGAATTAGATTATTGACTCTAGTAAACTCTTTGGGTGTTAGTCACATGGGGATGTGACCTTGAGTGTTAATCACATAGCGATGTGAACTGGATTATTGACTCTAGTGCAAGTGGGAGACTGTTGGAAATATGCCCTAGAGGCAATAATAAATTAGTTATTATAATATTTCCTTGTTCATGATAATCGTTTATTATCCATGCTAGAATTGTAATGATAGGAAACTCAGATACATGTGTGGATACATAGACAACACCATGTCCCTAGTAAGCCTCTAGTTGACTAGCTCGTTGATCAATAGATGGTTACGGTTTCCTGACCATGGACATTGGATGTTGTTGATAACGGGTTCACATCATTAGGAGAATGATGTGATGGACAAGACCCAATCCTAAGCCTAGCACAAGATCATGTAGTTCGTATGCTAAAGCTTTTCTAATGTCAAGTATCATTTCCTTAGACCATGAGGTTGTGCAACTCCCGGATACCGTAGGAATACTTTGGGTGTGCCAAACGTCACAACGTAACTGGGTGGCTACAAAGGTACATTACAGGTATCTCCGAAAGTGTCTGTTGGGTTGGCACGAATCGAGACTGGGATTTGTCACTCCGTGTAAACGGAGAGGTATCTCTGGGCCCACTCGGTAGGACATCATCATAATGTGCACAATGTGATCAAGGAGTTGATCACAGGATGATGTGTTACGAAACGAGTAAAGAGACTTGCCGGTAACGAGATTGAACAAGGTATCGGGATACTGACGATCGAATCTCGGGCAAGTATCGTACCGCTAGACAAAGGGAATTGTATACGGAATTGATTAAGTCCTTGACATCGTGGTTCATCCGATGAGATCATCGTGGAACATGTGGGAGCCAACATGGGTATCCAGATCCCGCTGTTGGTTATTGACTGGAGAGTCATCTCGGTCATGTCTGCATGTCTCCCGAACCCGTAGGGTCTACACACTTAAGGTTCGGTGACGCTAGGGTTATAGAGATATTAGTATGCGGTAACCCGAAAGTTGTTCGGAGTCCCGGATGAGATCCCGGACGTCACGAGGAGTTCCGGAATGGTCCGGAGGTAAAGAATTATATATAGGAAGTGCTATTTCGGCCATCGGGACAAGTTTCGGGGTCACCGGTATTGTACCGGGACCACCGGAAGGGTCCCGGGGGTCCACCGGGTGGGGCCACCTGCCCTGGGGGGCACATGGGCTGTAGGGGGTGCGCCTTGGCCTATATGGGCCAAGGGCACCAGCCCCAAGAGGCCCATGCGCCAAGAGATGAGGGAAAGGAAGAGTCCTAAAGGGGGAAGGCACCTCCTAGGTGCCTTGGGGAGGTGGGACTCCTCCCTGGCCGCACCCTTCCTTGGAGGAAGGGCCAAGGCTGTGCCTCCCCCCTCTCCCTTGGCCCTATATATAGTGGGGGGAAGGGAGGGCAGCCCAACCTAAGCCCTGGCGCCTCTCTCTCCCTCCCATGACACATCTCCCTCCTCCCGCAGCGCTTGGCGAAGCCCTGTTGGAATGCCGCTACTTCCGCCATCACGCCGTCGTGCTGCTGGATCTCCATCAACCTCTCCTCCCCCCTTGCTGGATCAAGAAGGAGGAGACATCGCTGCTCCATACGTGTGTTGAACATGGAGGTGCCGTCCGTTCGGCGCTAGGATCATCGGTGATTTGGATCACGACGAGTACGACTCCATCAACCCCGTTCTCTTGAACGCTTCCACGCGCGATCTACAAGGGTATGTAGATCCACTCCTCCCTCGTTGCTATATGACTCCATAGATAGATCTTGGTGACACATAGGAAAATTTTGAATTTATGCTACGTTCCCCTACAGAATAATGGATCGCGAAGACTTCCTTTCTACATTATCCCTATGCCTCTATGCTCACTTCACTCATTTTGCTCCGTACATAGTCACTTGTTGAAATCTCTAGAAAGACAAATACTCTGTATTTGGGAACAGAGGGAGGATTTTACTCCATATTTGGGAACAGAGGGAGGATTTTACTCCATATTTGGGAACAGAGGGAGTATCACCATATGGAGGGAACAGAGGAAGCTTGAAATATGAACGTGTCAATGGGAGGGAGTAAGCCCCATGCATGCATGCAACATGCAACACTCACACGTACACATGGACGCACGCAACACTCACGCACCCATGCGGCACACAGCACACACGCTCACGCTCAAGTGCTCAAACTACTCCCTACGTCCGTGAAAGACTGTACATTTAGAGATTTACACATTGAACAGGGCATAATTAACGCCCAAAAGTAGCAGACTTATGTGTGCATGCGACCATTGAGAGAAGAAGATTAGATGAAAGTCGTTGCATGCTGTAATTAAGGATAGACATGTAGCCTATACCTAGAGCACAAGTTGGTGCATTAGTCAATCAATATCGATTTAGATTAAAGGCTAAATGCATTGGAAGTGTAGATGTACTACAGTCTTTGTTTTTTAGCCGATGTACACTCTTTGTTGGAAGACCGAGGAAGTACACGTGCATGCACTCACATACACAGCCAGGGTGGTTCGCGCGCAAGGGTTGGACTCCTGTCGCGCCTCCGTAAAGTTTTGTTTAACTGATTTCTTTGCTCTGCCAACTGACAGGTGGGACCCAGAAACCAAGTGACAATTTAACCAGTCAACAAAGTGCCACGTCGACTATGTGGCTGGTCAGTAGGGTGCAATACGGTGCTCTACAATGAGCTAGTGATAGTATAATCACCGCAAAACTATATATAGTGACCGTAAAGAGCGTATTGTTACATACGTTGACCGCCGGTGTATTTTTCTCGTTTCAAATTAAGCCATATTAACCGGAAAGGACGCAGTATGGACTAGTACTAGTACTGCTTATGTGTCTCGTCAACTCGCTGAACAAGGAGAAGCTTTCTTACTACGCCTCTCCCTCGCCCACGTGCGCGGTGGTTTGCAGGACGAGGAGAGGGTTTTGACTACAGCCCCCTCTCCCTCTCCCTCGCCCTCGCGGTGGACGTGCAGCAGTTCAATCGGTGTTAGATTGCCAGAAGCATATTGTACTGTAGTATCATCATTGTTGGACCTTCCGAAGAGGCGAAGATCCAAGTGCAAGGTTCACACGAGTATGAACTGTTGAACCTCCCGAAGAGGCAAAGAGCCAAGAGCAAGGTTTTATAGGAGTTGTCGTCCTAGTAGGAGTGTACTACAACTATAGCGAATGATGCTACTGTATGATGCCGCCACGTCACGTATATCCAAAGTTGTGCCACCTTTTTTCTCAAATAGTGTGTTGGAGCCCGTGCAACAACCACACAAGTTGCATGTACACATAAAACATTTACCAGTAATAAATTATAAAGGACAAATGCCAGTATGCCACACAAGTTCATCTCCAATTCATGTGGTAAATTTGTGCACAACTAGTCTACATATATTCACAGCGCTACCGTTCACAATTTACTGTACTCCACTTACACGTTATAGATGGGCTACATGTCCTCCTCTAGGTTCTAGTCCCAGGTGTTCTTCATGGATGGCACGATCCATAGCAGTGGGCAACGGGAATCATTGTCGCAGCTTTCTAGTCCGGTTCCACACGATGGAGACTCATCCAAGCTAAAGCGGCATAAATCAGGGATAGCGTGTCCCAGCGTGTCGTTCATCCGGCGGTGCACACTGAAGACACCACCATGCTTCAGGAATGGCAGGCCTTCCGTGTCGTGCATGGAAGGTGGCATCCACTTCACAATGGGGTAGTTGTCCCCAATGAAAAGGGAGTACTCTCCAAGAGTGTTCCTCGGCACCCACGTAGCATCACGGGGGTCGAACTCGGCGCCGTTCATCTGGTACACGCGGCATCTCAGATCTGGACACATGGTGACGTACATAGTCAAGGTCCATGCATAATAATGTTGTGCTCAAATATGGCGGTCAGTAATACTGTGCAGCAAATAGTACTACTCTGGTACATAGGAAGTAAAATAATCGGCTTATTATATATAGCCACTCTTGGCTACATGGATGAGATAGTAAGACATGGAAAAACAAAAATGATGGCAGCTAGTGGGTTAAAGTCTTCAAGAGCCTAGCTAGCTATACGCGTCCTCCAAGGTAAAAAGTACTCCTGCTAGTACGTAAGTAGAGTACTAGTACAACAGTGAAAGAGAAGGCGAGAGGGTTAAAAATGGAATACTTGGGTAGATGGTGACGGTCCGATCATGGTAGATTGTGTGACCATGTTGCACATCAGTGGTACCATGGGTAACGACTGCTAAGATAGTTGATACCAATATGCCAAAGTCAGCTACAAGGTTCCAGGTTAGACCGAATCGCGGATGCAAATGCACATCCAGGATCGGCGATCTTATTTTGATCGCGGGATGATTGGTCCCTGCAAAATAATGGAGTACCGTTAGGGATGCAAATGATGGTTTGTGCATTATGTTTGTAATCTCCCGTACCGTAGGATGGCAACCAGATGAAACAAGTCGCTTGGCTTGTCACCGCGAAGATGCGGCCTAGATGGCGCACGGCGTCTTCGAACGTGTAGGGGTACAAATCTGCCGCCGCCAACATGCGCCAGCCTCTGCCGTTACTACCTCTTGCATTGATGGAAATCCTTATGTCGAACACCGCGATGAGATAGTAATCGTCATAGCCGCGTCGCTTTGTCGGCGGGTCCGCAATTACTATCTTCTTCAATCTCATGTGGGCATCATCATACGTATTCAAGCCCAGCCAGTCCGGAAGGCTGATCCCAATGGTGGAGAAGGGGTATACCGGAACAGCCGCACTACTGTGGATGTTGTGCAAAATGATGGTGGTATCCGGCCTGAGGTATGCAAGCCAATATTCGTTGGCACCGAACCAAACCTATATATAAGACGTTGGGCAGCGGAGAAATTACGGGATGGAAATGGAATAACTAAGTACTACATGATCAAACTCCATTACTGACCTGCTCATCGGACAAAATCCGACTACCTCTCAATGTCGGCAACTCTAGCAGAGTCAACGTGCAACCATGGCCAGGGAGCGGTGGACTGTTCGAAGGATTGTCCCATAGAAGAACCTTCTCCTTGAGGACGCATGGAAGACCAACAAGCATGGCCTTTTCCCAAGCCTTTTTAAGCATCGTCTTGAAAAAATTGGTGCAGGAAGCACCGAGTCTTGCGGCGGTGAGGACATCGGAGCGGCGTGCAATTTCTCCCAGAGGATCGTCGTCCAAGGTCTCCCAGCCCCGACGAGGAGCAGAACCGCCTGGCGAATCCATGGGAGCAGCGACGAACTGCCTTCTCTTTTGGGGGAGGGGAACTAGCGAGGAGGAGACAAGAGCGTAATAACCGTAGGGCCTCGTCCCTTCCAACTATTGATCGTTCCTTAGCGAAGGGGTGAGGCTATTTATTTACTACTAGTACTAGCATTATGGGACGTTATGGGATTGCATTATACTATAAATAATAGCACTAGTAAGAAATTTTTGGCACTAGCTAGTAGTTTTTGGCGTGGATTAAGAAATTTTGGGTATGTTTTTGCTATTTTTTGTACAAGCAAACTAGTGTCAAAAAACGTCTTACATTATGTGACGGAGGAGTACGTACTTGTACTGTAGCAGTACCAGTACTACTTTCTCAACTAGTAGTGTGATGTACTGTACTTCTAGTATAGTGCACCAGTTTTGACCTCTTGAATCTCAGGGCCAAGGAGCTACAATTGGAAGTGGAGGGTACTACTGTTCTCTAGAACCATCGTTGTACTATCAATGCAGGGAAAGTACACCTGCGTAGTGGCCTAGTGGGTACTCTTGGTGCTCTATTCAGCCGCTCCTCTCACGTAGCTGGCCTACTCAGCCGCTCCTCTCACACACACACTAGCAGCCTGTTTATCAGCGATGGTTACTGCGAGGGCAGAACATTTGAGTTATTTGATAAAGCGAGACTAGGCTTTTCGCTTCCATTTGTGGAGGTGTAATGGATCTCGTCGAACTTTGTTAGTAGTTCCTTCGTTATGAATGAGATGAAGCAAAGCTTTTGTCTCCATTTCAAAAAAAACACATCAAGAGGAATTTCTTTTATAGTAGAGCCGATAATGGAGTGAAGTCCATGCGTGCAACGCCACAAGCTACAGAGTAGTAGTAGAGCACTTTACGTACAGAGCCATATTGCACAGTTCCCAATGCCCCGCCAGGCTTTTCCGGCTCCTCGGGCTTAATTGGGAGGCGCTAGTTTAAATATGCTACTAGCTGATGAGGAAGCTGCAAGCGAGGTGCGGCTAGGGCGAGCACGCGGGCCACGAGATGCTGGGAAGGAAAACCAGTTCACGTGGCTAGGATATCCAGTGCACCCAGATTGTGGTGCCGCACGTTCGTTTGACTTCAAAACTCAAACTACCCGTGTAAAATATTGGCTCACAGCGAAGTTACTATTTAAAAAAGTCTGCCATGCGTTTAGCCGGGATCGAACCCACAAAATGAGGTATACACTCCCGTGACCACTAGTAGTACTCGTTGGAGTACAACACAACCTGGAATCGCCTTTTGTCACTAGTAGTACATTGTTCCTTACAAGAAACCCCTATGAATGCAAGAAACTACTACCACTTTGCATACGTGGCAGACTTAAGATAAGACTACCTTATCAACCATTGTACATGCTCTTACCAACCAGCCCTACCAATAGATGACTACTTTACAAAGTGCCGTTATAGGCACGTTTCAACCCATGGCCCTGTTTGGATACATTTGTTGTCAATCTAACCCTGCCATCCAAACACCACTTTGGTTAGAGTTAGTTCAGGGTTAGAATCTAACTCTAACCTCTGACTTAGAGTATCCAAATAGGGCCCATGTCGCCCATTAAGTGAACACCCTCTATTCGACCGGGCGTTATGACTTGTGGGACCTACATGTCAGTCTGCACAAAAATCCCCGAGTGACCTCCTACCTCCGGCCCGTCCACCTAGTCATACTCGACCATGGGACGCAGCTACCGCCACCGGCAGAAGGCGAGGTCAAAACCTTTGGCGGTGCGGAGCCATCTTATGGCAGCCCGGATGCCAGCTCCGTCCGGCGCTCGCGGCCGCTAGCTAGCCAAGATAGATCCATCCAGCTGCTTGTCTGCAAGGTTTGCTAGCTAGATTGGCACGGCGGCGCGACAGCTTGCTCACGTGTGCCGCGCTAAGGCCAGCCATCTGGCTCGAGCGAAGGCCATCGCGGTGGCTTGCTCGCTCGTGAGTCACGCTCGAGCCAGCCTACCAACCCGTGTGGAGGCCCGCGCGGCGTCCGGCCCGTCCGGTGGAACGGCAACCAACTCGCTCATCACCGGCGCCACCGACAAACACGCATCAGTACTGTTTGAAGTAATGTTCAGGAAAAATAATGATTTGAGGGGGAATAACAGGATAGAAGGTCAGATGTGGGTCCCTCGTCTCAACGGTCAAACAAAATGTGTTGGTTTAAGCTGCCTCGTCAGCACGGACATGTGGGCCAACCCTGTCATAAATGGGTTTAAACTAACCTAATCAGTACTCCCTTTGTCCCATAATATAAGATGTTTTTGCAAGCTAAACTAGCTTTCAAAAATGTCTTACATTGTGTGACGGAGGGAGTACTAGGTAGTAGTTTTTGGCGTGGATTAAGAAATTTTGGGTATGTTTTTGCTATTTTTTGTACAATAGATTCTTCCTAGGGCTGGTTGAAAGTGGTAGTTTTTTGTTAAATACTTAGAGAGTGAGTGTGTGAGATACACATGCGGACATGGGGAGAGATGAGGATCCAGATTAATGGGTGTTTGTGTGTGTCTGTGTGTTTTTGTGCGCGTGTTTGTTTGTGAGAGGGAGTGTGTGTATGTGGAGTAGAGAGACCACTAATGATGTAAACCTATTATAAGAGAAGGGGTAATGGTGTGACATGTGTAGTAGCGGGATAGCATGGGTGTGGGTGGGGGCAGACTATTTGGAAGAGACATCGAGTGTGTGTGGGAGAGGGGTGTGAGAGCGAGAGAGAGAGAGAGCGACGGGGAGAGAGAGAGAGAGAGAGGAAGAGAGGGGGCGAGAGAGGGGGCATATGTGTCCATAAATGGCGTATAGATAGGGAGACAATGTTGATGTTGTTTGAAATTGGCCTATGTACGGAGACACAAGGAAAGCGAGTCATCGTGTGTGTGATAGGGACTTCATGAGAAATCTAGAATAGATGGTGTAGAGAACAATGTGCGAGATCGAGAATGATGATACATTAGGGAGCTACGGAAAGAGTCACGACATATATGTATACAGGGAAGAGCTGGGGCGAGTCCACATGTGGGAGAGATAGAAAGAGGAGAGTGGTGCACAAGGAGACAAAGTGTGCTTGTTTGCAGTGGGGTGGTGTGTGAGGTGAGTGTGCGAGAACCACATAACTAGGGAGATAGACGTTTGGGGGCGACGTTTTGTGTGTATGGGAAAGATACACTCTACATAGTGTGTGTGCTTGGGAAAGAGAGATGTCGGGAGACCTAGCTAGAGAGTGGGGGCAGAAATGTGTGCATGCCCAAGAGACAAAGTGATAGAGACCTATATTGGGATCCAGAATTTAGAAGATAGAGGGGTGTTAATGTGCTCGTGTGTTGGTGTTTCCGGGAGAGAACGACTTCTCTATGTGGGGGCGACGAGGGGGGCTTGGCTTCAGATAAAGAGTGAGATGTCTATATTTGAGGGACTTTAGCGTAATTGAGATATACATGGTCAATAGTGTGTGCATTTGATGACCCACAAGTATAGGGGATCTATCGTAGCCTTTTCGATAAGTAAGAGTGTCAAACCCAACAAGGAGCAGAAGGAAATGATAAGCAGTTTTTAGTAAGGTATTCTCTGCAGGCACTGAAATTATCGGTAACAGATAGTTTTGTGATAAGGTAATTGGTAACGAGTAGCGAGTAATAAAAGTAAATAAGGTGCAGCAAGATGGCCCAATCCTTTTTCTAGCAAAGGACAAGCCTGGACAAACTCGTATATGAAGGAAAGCGCTCCCGAGGACACATGGGAATTATCGTCAAGCTAGTTTTCATCATGACCATATGATTCGCGTTCGGTACTTTGATAATTTGATATGTGGGTGGACCGGTGTTTGGGTATTGTCCTTACTTGGACAAGCATCCCACTTATGATTAACTCCTACTGCAAGCATCCGCAACTACAACAAAAGTATTAAGGTAAACCTAACCATAGCATGAAACATATGGATCCAAATCAGCCCCTTACGAAGCAACGCATAAACCAGGGTTTAAGCTTCTGTCACTCTAGCAACTCATCATATACTTATTACTTCCCAATGCCTCCCTCTAGGCCCAAACAATGGTGAAGTGTCATGTAGTCGACGTTCACATGACACCACTAGAGGGATGACAACATACATCTTATCAAAATATCGAACGAATACCGAATTCACATGACTACTAATAGCAAGACTTCTCCCATGTCCTCAGGAACAAGTGTAACTACTCACAAAGCATATTCATGTTCATAATCAAAGGGGTATTAATATGCATAATGGATCTGAACATATGATCTTCCACCAAGTAAACCAACTAGCATCAACTACAAGGAGTAATCAACACTACTAGCAACCCACAGGTACCAATCTGAGGTTTGGACACAAAGATTGGATACAAGAGATGAACTAGGGTTTGAGATGAGATGGTGCTGGTGAAGATGTTGATGGAGATTGACCCCCTCCTGATGAGAGGATTGTTGGTGATGACGATGGTGATGATTTTCCCCTCCCGGAGGGAAGTTTCCCCGGTAGAACAGCTCCACCAGAGCCCTAGATTGGTGCCGCCAAGGTTCCGCCTCGTGGCGGCGGAGTCTCGTCCAGAAAGCTTGCTTATGATTGTTTCCTCAACGAAAGACTCCATATAGCAGAAGATGGGCATCGGAGGGCCACCAGGGGGGCCACAAGGCAGGGGGGCGCGCCCAGGGGGTAGGGCGCGCCCCCCGTCCTCGTGGCCAGGGTGTGGCCCCCCTCTGGAACTTCTTGCGCTCGGTATTTTTATATATTCTGCAAATAGCTTCCGTGAAGTTTCAGGACTTTTGGAGTTGTGCAGAATAAGTCTCTAATATTTGCTCCTTTTCCAGCCCAGTATCCCAGCTGTCGGCATTCTCCCTCTTCATATAAACCTTGTAAAATAAGAGAGAATAGGCATAAGTATTGTGACATAATGTGTAATAACAGCCCATAATGCAATAAATATCGATATAAAAGCATGATGCAAAATGGACGTATCAACTCCCCCAAGCTTAGACCTCGCTTGTCCTCAAGCGAAAGCCGAAATCGAAAAATATGTCCACATGTTTAGAGATAGAGGTGTCGATAAAAATAAAATACGGACATGAGGGCATCATGATCTTTCTTAAAACAGCAACATTTGTATATATTGTCATATGATCTCTTATGCTAAAGTAACAATTCAATCACAATTTCAAGTATGGGTCATAAACTTCATTGAGAACCAACAAACTCTAATCTCAGTCATTGAGGCAATTGCAATTTATCATAACATAGGAAAGAGTCAATATAAGAGCTTTTCAGCAAGTCCACATACTCAACCATCTTTTAGTCTTTCACAATTGCTAACACTCACGCAATATTTATGGGTATGAAGTTTTAATCGGACACAGAGAAAGATAGGGGCTTATGGTTTTGCCTCCCAACATTTTACCTCAAGGGTAATGTCAACAATAATAGTTCATGAAGACTCACATCCAATTAGCTATATATATCAGGATCTTTCCAACACATTGTGCTTACCAAAGGATAAAATGTAAAAAGGAAAGGTGAAGATCACCATGACTCTTATGTAAGGTAGAGGATAAAAGTAAAAGATAGTCCCTTCACAGAGGGAAGCAGAGGTTGTCATGCGCTTTTATGGTTGGATGCACAAAATCTTAATGCAAAAGAACGTCACTTTATATTGCCACTTGTGATATGGACCTTTATTATGCAGTCCGTTGCTTTTATTTCTTCCATATCACAAGATCGTATAAAGCTTATTTTCTCCACATTAATAAGTCATACATATTTAGAGAGCAATTTTTATTGCTTGCATCGATGACAACTTACTTGAAGGATCTTACTCAATCCATAGGTAGATATGGTGGACTCTCATGGAAGAACTAGGTTCAGGGATATTTGGAAGCACAAGTAGTATCTCTACTTGGTGCAAAGAAATTGTCTAGCATGAGAGGGAAAGGCAAGCTCAACATGTTGGATGATCCATGACAATATAATTTATCTCAGATGTAAGAAAACATAACCCATTACGTTGTCTTCCTTGTCCAACGTCAACTCTTAGCATGTCATACTTTAATGAGTGCTCACAATCATAAAAGATGTCCAAGATAGTATATTTATATGTGAACCTCTCTTTCTTTACTACTTCTTATTAATTGCAACGATGACCAAACTATGTTTGTCAACTCTCAACAACTTTTATTCATCATACTCTTATATGTGAAGTCATTACTCTCCATAAGATCCATATGATCTCTTTGTTTCTTTTTATTCTTTCTCTTTATATTTTATTCCCTCAAGATCATGGCAAACTAATCAAGCCCTTGACTGAACACTAATATTTATTATATATAGCTCACGGACTCGATTACATAGAAGGATCATAAAGCAAAACTCACAACTAGATCATACTAAAACTTTATTCTACTAGATCAAGATATTATCAAAAGGATCGAACTAAGAAGATGATAAAGATAAAAGTGATGGTGATACGATACCGGGGCACTCCCCCAAGCTTGGCAGTTTCCAAGGGGAGTGCCCATACCAGATACTCACTTCTTCTTTGTTGGTGAAGAAGGTGGAGTTGTTGATGATGTAGGCTTGTCGTCCCTCTTCCAAGGCATAGGCTCACCATCATAGAAGGATGATCGAGTCTCCTGAATCCTCAAATTTGCAGCCAAACTCATCCTCTTGAATCTATATTCATACTCACAGTTTTGATTTTGTTGGTCATAGATCTGGGCTTGGAGGTGCTTGATTTTCTCATGAAGCTTGAAGATGGCCTCCCCAATGTCCTTGACGTCCAGCTTGTGGTTGTTGGTGAACTCCATGATCATAATGTGATTGGAGTCAAGTCCACGCTCCACCATCTCCAGACACTTGAAAACTTGTTGCTCCAATGCCTCGAGCCTTGCCTCCGTGCTTCCGGTCTTCCTTGGTCCCTCAACATCGCGGATGTGCAACAACCCCTCACGCATCTCAATGGTTTGAGGGTGTTGCAGCACCTCCGCGAGGTAGGGGTTGATGACCTTCTTGAAGAACTTGTCCTTGGGGGCACTTGAAGACGACATGACGACCTAGATCTGTCAGAAAAACAGCTCGAAACAAAGACAGGAGATTTTTGCGTGATACAGTGGTCAAAACCTTCGGGAGGTTATATAATGAATTTTTACCGACCAAAAGAAGTATCATGCAAGAAAACAGAGTCCGGAGAGCACACGAGGTGCCCACGAGGCAGGGGGCGCGCCCAGGGGGTAGGGCGCGCCCTCCACCCTCATGGAAGCCCCGTGTCCTTTCCGGTCTGCTTCTTATTTTCCTATTTTTTATATATTCCAAAACAGAGAAATATTTCCATTAGAACTGTTTTGGAGTCGGTTTACTTACTGTACCACGTACCTATTCCTTTTCGGAGTCTGAAATGTTCCGAAAAGTGTCCCTTATTTATTCCTCCGGGGTTACGATTTCAATAACATTAGTTTCAACATTTATGGGATTACCTGAGACATAATGTTTAATTCTTTGACCATTCACCACCTTCAGATTTGTGCCTTCGAAGTTGTTGATTTTTATGGCACCGGAACGATAGACCTCCTCGATAACGTAAGGACCTTCCCATTTAGAGAGAAGTTTGCCTGCAAAATATCTTAAACGAGAGTTGTGTAGCAATACATAATCACCTACATTGAACTCACGCTTTTGTATCCTTTTATCATGCCATCTTTTAACTTTTTCTTTAAACAATTTGGCATTCTCATAGGCCTGGGTTCTCCATTCATCAAGTGAGCTAATGTCAAATAACCTCTTCTCATCGGCAAGTTTGAAATCATAATTGAGCTCTTTAATGGCCCAATATGCCTTATGTTCTAGCTCAAGAGGTAAGTGACATGCTTTACCATAAACCATTTTATATGGAGACATACCCATAGGGTTTTATATGCAGTTCTATAGGACCATAATGCATCATCAAGTTTCTTGGACCAATTCTTTCTAGATCTATTAACAGTCTTTTGCAAAATTAATTTGAGCTCTCTGTTACTTAATTCTACTTGACCACTAGACTGTGGGTGATAAGGAGATGCAATTCTATGATTAACATCATACTTAGCAAGCATTTTACGAAAGGCACCATGAATAAAGTGTGAACCACCATCAGTCATTAAATATCTAGGGACTCCAAACCTCGGGAAAATAACTTCTTTAAGCATCTTAATAGAGGTGTTATGATCAGCACTACTAGCTGGAATGGCTTCTACCCACTTAGTAACGTAATCAACAGCAACTAAAATATGTGTATACCCATTAGAGGAAGGAAAAGGTCCCATATAATCAAAGCCCCAAACATCAAATGTTTCAATAACAAGTGAATAATTCATAGGCATTTCTTGACGTGTACTAATATTACCAATTCTTTGACATTCATCACAAGACAAGACAAACTTACGGGCATCCTTGAAGAGAGTAGGCCAATAAAAACCGGATTGCAATACCTTGTGTGCAGTTCTATCTCCAGCATGGTGTCCTCCATAGGCTTCGGAGTGACACTTGCGTAGGATTTGTTCCTGTTCATGCTCAGGTACACAACGTCTAATAATACCATCCACTCCTTCTTTATAAAGATGTGGGTCATCCCAAAAGTAATGTCTCAAATCATAGAAGAACTTTTTCTTTTGCTGGTATGTGAAACTAGGTGGTATAAATTTAGCAACACTATAATTAGCATAATAAGCATACCATGGAGCAGTTTGAGAAGCATTTATGACATTTAATTGTTCATTAGGAAAGCTATCATCAATAGGTAGTGGGTCATCAAGAACATTTTCTAACCTAGATAAGTTGTTTGCAATGGGGTGCTCAGCTCCCTTTCTATCAATAATATGCAAATGAAATTCTTGTAGCAGGAGAACCCATCTAATAAGTCTAGGTTTAGCATCTTTCTTTTCCATAAGGTATTTAATAGCAGCATGATCAGTGTGAATAGTTACTTTAGAATCAACAATATAAGGTCTGAACTTATCACAAGCAAAAACAACTGCTAAAAATTCTTTTTCAGTAGTAGCATAATTTCTCTGGGCATTGTCTAGAGTTTTACTAGCATATTGAATAACATTTAATTTCTTATCGACTCTTTGCCCTAGAACAGCACCCACAGCATAATCACTAGCATCACACATAATTTCAAAGGGTAAATTCCAATCAGGTGGTTGAACAATAGGTGCAGAAATCAATGCTTTCTTAAGTATTTCAAATGCTTCTACACAATCATCATCAAAGATAAAAGGAATATCTTTTTGTAATAAATTAGTCAGAGGCCGAGAAATTTTGAGAAGTCCTTAATGAACCTCCTATAAAAACCAGTGTGACCGAGGAAGCTTCTTATACCTTTAATGTCCTTGGGACATGGCATCTTTTCAATAGCATCAACTTTAGCTTTGTCAACTTCAATACTTCTTTCAGAAATTTTATGCCCCAAGACAATACCTTCATTAACCATAAAGTGGCACTTCTCCCGATTCAAGACAAGATTAGTTTCTTCACATCTCTGCAAAACTCGATCAAGGTTGCTCAAGCAATCATCAAAAGAGGATCCATAAACGGAGAAATCATCCATGAACACCTCACAAATCTTTTCACAAAAGTCAGAGAATATAGCCATCATGCATCTTTGAAAGGTAGCAGGTGCATTACATAAACCAAAAGGCATACGTCTATAAGCAAAAGTACCGAAAGGGCAAGTAAAAGTGGTCTTTGATTGATCATCAGCTGACACGGGTATTTGAGAGAAGCCAGAGTAACCATCTAGAAAGAAAAAATGTGTATGTTTGGATAATCTTTCTAGCATTTGATCAATAAAAGGCAAAGGGTAATGATCTTTTTAGTAGCCTTATTTAATTTGCGCAAATCAATTACCATCCTATAACCTGTAATAATTCTTTGCGGGATCAATTCATCTTTATCATTAGGAACAACAGTAATACCTTCCTTCTTAGGGACACAATGGACAGGACTTACCCACTGACTATCAGCAACGGGATAAATTATACCTGCCTCAAGGAGCTTTAATATTTCCTTTCTTACCACTTCTTTCATCTTAGGATTCAGTCGTAGTTGGTGATCAATAACTGGTTTGGCGTCTTCCTCCAAATTTATTTTGTGTTGACATAGAGTGGGACTAATGCCCTTAAGATCATCAAGAGTATATCCAATAGCAGCACGGTGCTTCTTCAGAGTTTTCAATAATTTCTCTTCCTCCTTCTCTGAAAGGTTAGCACTAATAATAATAGGATATATCTTATTTTCATCAAGATAAGCATATTTAAGAGTATCGGGTAATGGTTTGAGCTCAAACACGGAATCACCCTTGGGTGGAGGAGGATCCCCTAGGATTTCAACAGGCAAGTTGTGTTTCAAAATAGGTCCATGTTTAATGAATACTTCATCTATTTCCCTTCTTTCATTCATGAACATATCATTTTCATGGTCTAGCAAATATTGTTCTAAGAGATCAGTAGGAGGCACGGCAATAGAAGCAAGACCAATAATTTCATCTTTTCTAGAAAATTCTTTATCATGGGGTTGTCTACGAAATTTAGCAAAAGTAAACTCATGAGACATATCCCCTAGACCAATAGTAACAACATCCTTCTTGCAATCTATCTTAGCATTAACAGTATTCAAGAAGGGTCTACCAAATATAATGGGACAAAAGCTATCTTGTGGGGAACCAAGAACAAGAAAATCAGCAGGATATTTAACCTTCCCACACAAGACTTCAACATCTCTAACAATCCCAACTGGTGAAATAGTATCTCTATTGTCAAGCTTAATGGTAACATCAATACCTTCTATCTCAGCTCATGCAATATCATCATAATTTCTTTGTATAAGGAAATAGCTATTGCACTAGCACTAGCACCCATATCACATAAGCCATGATAACAATGATCTCCTATTTTAACAGAAATAACAGGCATGCCTACAATAGGTCTATGTTTATTTTTAGTATCAGGTCTAACAATTATAGCAGCTTCATCACAGAAGTAAATAACATGCCCATCAATATTATCGGCCAAGAGATCTTTAACCATAGCAATTTTAGGTTCAACTTTAATTTGATCGGGGGGTTTAGGTGTCTTAATATTACTTTTGTTGACCACAGTTGAATCTTTAGCATGATTCTTTATTCTAACAGGGAAAGGTGGTTTCTCAACATAAGCAGTAGGAACAACAGGATCATCATAAGTGATAGTCTTTTCTTCAACTTCAATAGGTGCAAC
This sequence comes from Triticum urartu, assembly GCF_056163025.1. Taxonomy (NCBI): domain Eukaryota; kingdom Viridiplantae; phylum Streptophyta; class Magnoliopsida; order Poales; family Poaceae; genus Triticum; species Triticum urartu. The sequence goes on along the minus strand of NC_141875.1, from coordinate 203,242,125 downwards.
TACTTTTGTTTCAATGGGAGGATTATATTTAAACCACTTCTCCTTGGGGAGATCAACATGAGTAGCAAAAGATTCACAGAAAGAAGCTACTATCTCAGAGTCAAGTCCATATTTAGCGCTAAATTTACAGAAAACGCCGGTATCCATAAAAGATTTGACACAATCAAACTTAGGTGTTATACCTGACTCCTTACCTTCGTCGAGATCCCAATCTTCAGAGTTGCGTTTAATTATCTCCAATAAATTCCATTTGAATTCAATAGTCTTCATCATAAAGGAACCGGTACAAGAAGTATCGAGCATGGAGCGATCGTTGTGAGAAAGCCGAGCATAAAATATTTGAATAATAATTTCTCTTGAGAGCTCATGATTGGGGCATGAATATAACATTGACTTAAGCCTCCCCCAAGCTTGAGCGATGCTTTCTCCTTCACGAGGCCAAATATTATATATATAATTACGATCACGATGAACAAGATGCATAGGATAAAACCTCTGATGGAATTCCAATTTCAACCGTTTGTAGTCCCATGATCCCATATCATCATATAGCCTATACCATGTCAATGCATCTCCCTTCAAATATAAAGGGAAGACCTTCTTCTTGATAACATCATCGGGCATACCTGCAAGCATAAATAATCCACAAACTTCATCCACATAGATTAAGTGTAAGTCGGGATGCAATGTTCCATCTCCTGCAAAAGGATTAGCTAGCAGTTTCTCTATCATACCCGAAGGAATTTCAAAGTAAACATTTTCAGTACATTCAGTAGGTTGAGGGGTAACTAATTGTGGTTCCGTGCGAGGTGAAGATACCCCGAACAAACCCCTCAAAGGATTATGTTCCATAGTAACAAGTGAATGTAAATTTCAGCACACTATATAATTTTTTCCATACCAAATTCCACCTACCAAAGGCGCTTCACTCCCCGGAAACGGCGCCAGAAAAGAGTCTTGATGACCCACAAGTGTAGGGGATCTATCGTAGCCTTTTCGATAAGTAAGAGTGTCGAACCCAACGAGGAGCAGAAGGAAAAGATAAGCAGTTTTCAGTAAGGTATTCTCTGCCGGCACTGAAATTATCGGTAACAGATAGTTTTGTGATAAGGTAATTGGTAACGAGTAGCGAGTAATAAAAGTAAATAAGGTGCATCAAGATGGCCCAATCCTTTTTGTAGCAAAGGACAAGACTGGACAAACTCTTATATGAAGGAAAGCGCTCCCGAGGACACATGGGAATTATCGTCAAGCTAGTTCTCATCACGATCATATGATTCGTATTCGGTACTTTGATAATTTGATATGTGGGTGGACCGGTGCTTGGGTACTGTCCTTACTTGGACAAGCATCCCACTTATGATTAACTCCTATTGCAAGCATCCACAACTACAATGGAAGTATTAAGGTAAACCTAACCATAGCATGAAACATATGGATCCAAATCAGCCCCTTATGAAGCAACGCATAAACTAGGGTTTAAGCTTCTGTCACTCTAGCAACCCATCATCTACTTATTACTTCCCAATGCCTCCCTCTAGGCCCAAACAATGGTGAAGTGTCATGTAGTCGACGTTCACATGACACCACTAGAGGGATGACAACATACATCTTATCAAAATATCGAACGAATACCAAATTCACATGACTACTAATAGCAAGACTTCTCCCATGTCCTCAGGAACAAACGTAACTACTCACAAAGCATATTCGTGTTCATAATCAGAGGGGTATTAATATGCATAATGGATTTGAACATATGATCTTCCACCAAGTAAACCAACTAGCATCAACTACAAGGAGTAATCAACACTACTAACAACCCACAGGTACCAATCTGAGGTTTGGATACAAAGATTGGATACAAGAGATGAACTAGGGTTTGAGATGAGATGGTGCTGGTGAAGATGTTGATGGATATTGACCCCCTCCTGATGAGAGGATCGTTGGTGATGACGATGGTGATGATTTCCCCCTCCCGGAGGGAAGTTTCCCCGGCAGAACAGCTCCGCTAGAGCCCTAGATTGGTTCCGCCAAGGTTCCGCCTCGTGGCGGCAGAGTCTTGTCCCGGAAGCTTTCTTATGATTTTTTTTCCTCAACGAAAGACTCCATATAGCAGAAGATGGGCATCGGAGGCCACCAGGGGGCCCACGAGGCAGGGGGGTGCGCCCCCCACCCTTGTGGCTAGGGTGTGGCCCCCCTCTGGAACTTCTTGCGCTCGGTATTTTATATATATTCTAGAAATAGCTTCCGTGAAGTTTCAGGACTTTTGGAGCTGTGCAGAATAAGTCTCTAATATTTGCTCCTTTTCCAGCCCAAAATCCCAGCTGCGGGCATTCTCCCTCTTCATGTAAACCTTGTAAAATAAGAGAGAATAGGCATAAGTATTGTGACATAATGTGTAATAACAGCCCATAATGCAATAAATATCGATATAAAAGCATGATGCAAAATGGACGTATCAGCATTCATGGTTGATCAATTTGTTTCAAAGTTTGGACTATGAGATAACGATACTTTTGAACATGCGTGATATACCTTGATGTACCAGAACTACAAACCTAAGATTGGAATTTTGGAATTCGACTCCATCATTAGCTTTTGTAATTCATTTAAACGGAGGCACATTTTATAAGCCGGGATTTCGTGATTTCAAATTCATATATCAAACCTAGAGATATACACATACGGGCATGTTCAAACTTTATAATCATCCACTTTATTCATACACATACACATTTTGCTTTTGTCATCATATTTAGGATAAACACATTTGGAGTTTCATTTGAATTGGACCATATGATGGTATTTGCTTGTAGTAGCTCAATGATCCATATTTGAATTGAATGGACAATCTAAGTTTCGAGTTGGAGACATTGATTTTCAAAACTTGCACTTTTTTTGCGTGCAAAACAAACAAATTCTCGGCCATGATATCATAGTCGGCCGTACAAGAGCAGAATATAATTGCAGGCACAAAAAGCTTTCAAACTTCCCGCTCACATCGAAATATCTCGCGCCTGAAAGTTTAGCCCTGTGATATTCATGTTTTACCCCTGCCACATGAACGGAAAAGGGCTTCTTTGGTAACTCCATTGTTTCCCCTCTTTGCCCCCAACATTCTTCCCCAGAGCCCCTGCCCTTCCCCTCCCCGACCCCCCCCCAACCATGGCAAGCCGCCCAATATAGTCCTTTGCCGCAGCGGTGGACCTCACACCCCGACAGATCTACCTTCCGCACCTTGGAACCGCCAACTGCCAACTCACCACTTCATTGGAGCCGCTTCAACGACTGGCTTGTCCACCGCTCCAGATCTCCTTGACCGCCATCATGGTCCACCGCACCAGATCTGCTTAACCGGCACCCTCGTCCACCACAGTGTAGGCCCTTCACTGACTCCCTCGTCCGTCCCTTCGCTGGCCCTTCATACAAGCGCTCGTCCGCCGCAACAGATCCGCCTCACCAAAAGCACTGTACAACGCGCCTGCCGAAGCCTTCGTCCACTGCACCGAACCCGCTCCACGGACACCATATTCAACTCCACCAGCCTTGCTTTACCGATGATGCAGCCTCATCAAGTTATTTCAATTTGTACTCCTTTGGTTTTTCTCTTTATCATCCAACTGTTCACTTACCATAGATGAGCTTTCTTGTATGTCGACAGGCGCTGCAACCGTAGCACCGGAGCCGCTTCAGCGATGGTGACAGCCGTCCCAAACTCAACCGCAACACGAGCACCATCGGCGATCCTTAGCTATCAAGTATGCCAACGATACCCATACGCCGCTGAGAATCAGGTACTATTATCCAACGACCGGCGCCTACGTTCACTTTCTTAGCATAAGCACCGCACCTTTGAATTTCTTCAGGGCATCATTCAGTTTTTCATGAGACGCATTATTCTGCTTGCACCTGTAGGGCCATACTTCTGGCGGTGAACATGTTACATGTGCTAAAGTACATACCAGTGCACATATAGTTAATATGCTTTAGTTTTGTCCTAAGTATTACTGTACTTCCTAGATATCACTGCCTACTATTTTACTTCTTGCATGCTATATTTATGATAATGGTGTTGTTCTGATGCCACCTGTTGGTTCCATCAGACTGCTTCATGTTCTCTATGCTTAATTACACATCAGCAAACTAGCATGTGGTTCCGCTGGTTTTTGTTCGTTTTACCCTACATTTTCTGATGCTAGCTATTACATCACTGCTCCGAGCCTCTGTTCATTACTTTTTGTGTGTTCTTGATCTTCCCAAGCTGCATGACTAATTTGATGCTTCTATTAATTATGGAGCTGCCAACCCCATCAAGCAAAATATTTGTTCTTTTGGGGCTGGCACCTCGAACAAGCATAAAAATAAAGGGAAGCATATATATTGTCGTGTATGCACACACCCTTCTTTCATTAGTTTAGATGAACCATTGATGATCAATTCGAACCAGTGCATGCTATTAAAATTAATTTTACCTAAATAGAGGGTGCAGAATAAACTACAACAAGTAGATTTGCAACCACGGGATGCTGACGATATCTTCAAAGAACATTGCAACAACAGCGAGGCTTCATAGCAACATATGGTAAGCCAGTGTGTTTTAGTACATGTGAAATGTAAGGCGTGTGGGCTGCTTTCTTAGCTTGTGCCCTCAACCTGTAATCCTACAGAATAACAAATAGTTCAGTTGTCTGTTTTGCTGTATTGCTTGACTCGAATGCTTGTTTGTTACTTGTTATGCTATACCTGAGTTGGCCAATATGTCAGCAGTGCCTACTGTACTATCATAAAAGAAATGCATGCCTAGTTCATTTGAGTCCTTAACTTTTCCTCTGAACTTCATCACAAGATTGTCTCCGTAGTTTATATGAGGCCACACTGTTAAGTGCTTTCTCAGATTATTTCAACTGCTTAGATGCCTTGGCAACTTAAATATAGCAGTGGTACACTCCCTTTCAACTAGGGATGTCAACTGGGTCCCGTTTAATCCCGATTAAAGTCCACTAGTGGTATGATAGTTCAAAAGAGTTTTTGTTTTTTGAGGAAAATGAACCAGGGAGCTAGCAAAAACTAACTAGATGGGACTGGCGGATGTCATTTATTTGCCACTTACATCCCTAGTTTCATCTTACCATTTTAATTTCTTTTCGGTTGATGCTGCTTCGAACCATTTAAATATAGCTTGCCATGCTCGGCAATAATTCGTATGTCGTTTACCATGTAAGCTTACTGCCTGGATCATGCGATAACTATCTCTTACTTATATCCAGGGGAAACCTTTCAGGATGTCGTTCACACTAGGACACAATGTACAACCCCAGAATCTATTTGTGGAAGCAGTGCGCTATCCATGTTACCAGATGGTAGTAGTTCAGAGGCAACACCACCGGAGAGTAGTCTGAGCACAGATATTATAGTTCTTGAGGCTCTACCAGAGGCAGAAAGAGATGGTGTGGCTGCCATGAATGAGTTAATCTCGATCTTGAAGCTGGAAATTATGCAATTAGCTGCACGCATTATGCAAGCAACCCAAGAATTGGAGGAAGTAAGAATGTTGCATTTGAAGATGGAGGAGGTCCTGCTGCTTCTGCTATCTGAAGCCCAGGGTAATCCCAGTTCTTCTTCAGATAGCAGTTGAAATTGTCATTAGATTATTGTACTTGCATGTTGTGTCATGTCTCTGAATGGATTATGTTGTAAGACCCCCTATGTTGTCCATGCGTTGTAATGATCCGAATTTTTTAGGCGAGCTAATCCTCAGTACTTGTATGATTGACATAAGGTGAACTGTTTTTCGTGTGAGCATATTGTATTGGATGAAATAACTGTTTGACTCAAAGTGTATCCAACCTACTGAATTCGAAGATCACGGCATTTCTAAATCATAATCATATATAAAGGTGGAATAAATCTTTGTTGAGGTTTTGAAGAAATAAATAACAAAACGTAGAATTATCTATGGATATTCGTAATCGAATAAAAATTGGATTTGAATTTAGTTGCCAGGGCCCGGGGCAAACGTGAATGCTAATTCTCTCGAGTTTTGAACGAAGTGGCTAAACACCCACTATCATTTGTGGGCTGCCCGGAGCAAGTGTTTGCGAGATGGAAATTACTGTCTACCCCTGACACTTGACATCCTTATCGACCGGATTTACACTGCTGTCGATAGGGGTAGACTAGTAACTTCAGTCAGACGTGACACGACACCCTCTGAGCCCATTCAGACACGGTGGCGCCAAATGTGGGCGGCAAAACACATTTGATTCAAGCTCGTCCGAAAGACATGTGTCTCTCCCTCCATTTCCCCATTCATCCACGGTGGGCGGAAAAACAAACTCTCCTCGTCCGAAATCAATGTAGGCTAATATTTTAAATAGGGCAGATGTGTAACTTCCCTCAGACGTGACACAACCGCCCTACCTGTCAGCCCCGTTCATACACCTTGGGCACCAACCGTGGGCGGTAAAACACCCTCTCCTCGCCCGAAATCGTTACCGGCAAATATTTGGGAGATGCGAGATTACCGTCCTATCCCCAACCGACGTGATGTCCGAAATTTTAAACAGTGGATAAGTACGTAACTTTCCCACATTTCAGACAAGCGCATCCCAAAGTTTCAGATCCCCCCTCCCCCTCCATTTCCCCATTCATACACCATCGGCGCCACGACAACCTCCCCACTGCGGCCAGCCTCCTCCGTCCACCACCCCATCCTCCACCTTGCCGGAGCCGCTACCCCAACCCCGTCGTCCACTGCAAGAGATGGACGTCTCTCATCCACGGCGTCGGACCAGGATCCTTTCATCGCACCATCTCACTTCATCGGCGTCGTCGTCCACCTTGTTGTTGCCGCTCCTACGACCGCCTCGTCCATGGCAACAGGATTTATCCCCCGACCCAGCCGTCTGCCATCTAAAGTCTTCTTCCCCGCTGCCTACAGCCATCGCACCTGCAGCACCCTCAACGTATCAGCAGGGGCCTACACTGCGTCACAAGAGAGGTGGTACTCTTCCATATGTGCTTAAGTTATTGATCTCACCCGGAAAATAGATCTTAAATTGTTTACTATACTTTTCTTGTCCGTACCAAATCGTAGTGGCTAGTTGAATGCAAACATTGGTTGCGAAGTAGCTTTGTCCGATTTGCACCTTCAGATCCGCCATGTCATGGTCACTATACTCGTAAAGCGTATGGTTTTCCCCCTTCATATTCACTACCATCATCATAGGTGCTTCACTGCTTCGTGTCGTGCTAGCACTGCTCCTCAAGACCTCAACCCATCAAGCGAAACAACATGCCACCCATAATTCCAAAGCTTACATGTTGAAATACGAATCTGATATGATGCTCATATTACTAAAACAGAGAACGTTTAATTGGTCACCTAATGTTCCTATATTCGTTTCGAAAAGCATGTGCGCCACCTACAGGTCCAGCTAGTTCCACTTTCCTGATTTTACTCTTGATGCTTAGGGTTTTCCCCTTTTATCTACTCTACTATGATCTACGTAGGTGATTTTTGTCGTACTAGCATTACTCCACCCTTCAAGCTAAACAACACGACACTCAAAATTCCAAAGCTTAGTTGTTCAAATATGATTGTGATATGATACTGATATTAGTTAATAGACACATTTAATTGGTTAGCTAAAGGTCCCACTTGAGTTTCCAAATGCATGTCGCGACATATAGAGAGACAGCAGAATTGCATTTCTTTGTCACTTGTTGACTGTACTTTCTTGTCCATACCAAATCTTAGTTATTATTTCAAAGAAAACATTGGTTGCTAACTACCCTTTGCGCGGTTTGCAGCTTCAGATCTGCCATCCCACTGCCACGGTCAACACTATACTCATCATGCTTACAGTTTCCCCATTTTATGATGACCACGATCAGCCTACGTGGTTCGTGCCATAATAGCACTGCTCCACCCATCGAGCTAAACAAGCTTAGTTGTACAAATTCAAATATGATATTATGCTGATATTAGTAAAACTGGGAGATGTTTAATTGGTCAGCTAAATGTTCCTACTTTAGTTTCGAAATACATGTGAGCCACATATGGTGAGAGCGGAAGGAATAGTATTTCTCTGTGCGCTCTGGTTCATCATGGGTGGCCAACCGACATTGTATAGAAAGACTTGTAATATCTTCAATCTGCTTGCTCTTCTGCTCTTCTTTAAGATGATCCTCTTCTCTTGCGGTCGACTGGTCAGGTTGAGTTATTCTCCCTTAGTATATTTTGAATCTGTCAGGTCAGGTTGACTTGTTCTTCTTTACTATATGTTGAAGCTGCCATCTGCGAAGTATCATCACTTCTGGAGCTCTCATATTTTGAGTAGTAGGCGACATTATATTAATGCACACACCAAATTACAGTATGCATGGCACCTCTTAGAAGAATTGCAGAGATAGCACAAAGGGGTTTACAGTGAGGAAGTATTGGATTAGAATCACTTCTGCATTACAAAGATAATCTCACTTGTTTCTCTGTTTTCATGCATGTCAGGTATTGAACATTATCAAAATGAATATGAGAATGGGCGCACGAGAGGAATATTGCGGAACAATCCACTGGCTGACAAACTTGGCATGGTGGAGGATGGCCTATCTTATTCACCCATCAAGGTGCATGCTCTAACTTGGCAAGGTTGTATTGGTCGCACATATTTTGCATCTGACCTCTTGCATTACTTCTACTTTGTTACACCATCTGCTTAGTTTAAGCATCATATATGAGTATATGCCATACCTATCCATTTTCTGTACCTATTCCATGTGTCGTCATACTATGTTTTTCCAGTCAAATGTTGTTCTTTCGTAATAGATGTCCAAAAGGAAGAGGGTGAGTGCAGATCCTCAAGGAGTACAAACTAGGTATTTGGAAAAGGTAGTGATACCTGTTAAATCAGATAGATCAGCAGCCACAGAAAACACAGGCCCAACTGTACCAGACTTTACCCCTACTCCAGTGGCCAAACCCCTATTAGAACTGCTGAGAGCCCAGCGTCAGGTACTGTCTATGATATCAATTCAAAATTTGAACTCCTAAATTTCTGCATGTGCCTTACCTTCTCTCTTGTATGAAAACTAATTTCAGATGAATCTCCTTGCTCAAAGGATCATAGGATCTCATGACAATACTGGGCTCTGCATTGCTCTTGTCAGTACCTCTTGCCCTTTGCCGGCATACTTACACTCATTGTTGTTTGATTATGTAGCATCACTGTAAATGTTCACTTCTTTATCCCCCCTTTGCTTGAAATTATAAGATCTATATTTACTCTTAGATAAATGTAGAATTAACACAATGGTTATGAAGTTTTGGATTGCTCATGTAAGTACCTGTTGTCGTGTACTCCCTCTGTATCGAATTAATTGTTGATCAATTGGATGTATTTAGAACTTAATAGTGCTAGATACATCCATTTGAGCGACAACTAATAACGGACGGTGGTGGTATTATTGCACATGCATCGCGAGATAGTTGATTGTCTAGCATTACTCTACATCTTATCTGCCCTGCCCTCCACTTTCTCCAAATTATCATATCTACATTTACTCTTACCAAAATGTTGAATAAAACCAATGCCACTGCACACGTTGATGTCTTCATTCCTCTTGTCAGTACCTTTTGCCTTGTAACGTTGTACTTAATTAATTGCTATTTGATTATGTATCATCAGTTGATAACCCACAAGTATAGGGGATCGCAACAGCTTTCGAGGGTAGAGTATTCAACCAAAATTTATTGATTCGACACAAGGGGAACCAAATAATATTCTCAAGTATTAGCAGCTGAGTTGTCAATTCAACCACACCTAGAAACTTAGCATCTGCAGCAAATTGTTTAGTAGCAAAGTAATATGATAGGGGCGGTAGCGACAACAAAAGTAAAGACAGCAAAAGTAATGTTTTTGGTATTTTATAGTGATTGTAACAGTAGCAGCGGAAAGTAAATAAGCGTAAACCAGTATGTGGAAAACCCGTAGGCACCGGATCAGTGATGGATAATTATGCTGGATGCGGTTCATCGTGTAACAGTCATAACATAGGGTGACACAGAACTAGCTCCAATTCATCAATGTAATGTAGGCATGTATTCCGTATATAGTCATACATGCTTATGGAAAAGAACTTGCATGACATATTTTGTCCTACCCTCCCGTGGCAGCGGGGTCCTATTGGAAACTAAGGGATATTAAGGCCTCCTTTTAATAGAGAACCGGAACAAAGCATTAGCACATAGTGAATACATGAACTCCTCAAACTATGGTCATCACCGGGAGTGGTCCCGATTATTGTCACTTCGGGGTTGCCGGATCATAACACATAGTAGGTGACTATAGACTTGCAAGATAGGATCAAGAACTCACATATATTCATGAAAACATAATAGGTTCAGATCTGAAATCATGGCACTCGGGCCCTATTGACAAGCATTAAGCATAGCAAAGTCATAGCAACATCAATCTCAGAACATAATGGATACTAGGGATCAAACCCTAACAAAACTAACTCGATTACATGATAAATCTCATCCAACCCATCACCGTCCAGCAAGCCTACGATGGAATTACTCACGCACGGCGGTGAGCATCATGGAATTGGTGATGGAGGATGGTTGATGATGACGACGGCGATGAATCCCCCTCTCCGGAGCCCTGAATGGACTCCAGATCAGCCCTCCCGAGAGGCTTTAGGGCTTGGCGGCGGCTCCGTATCGTAAAACGCGATGATTTCTTCTCTCTGATTTTTTTCTCTCCGAAAGCAAATATATAGAGTTGGAGTTGGCGTCGGAGGGTTTCCAGGGGGCCCACGAGGTAGGGGGCGCGCCCCCCACCCTCATGAGAAGGGTGTGGGCCCCCTGGTCTTCATCTTTGGCGAGGATTTTTTATTGTTTTTTCTAAGATGTTCCGTGGAGTTTCAGGTCATTCCGAGAATATTTATTTTCTGCACATAAAACAACACCATGGCGATTCTGCTGAAAACAGCGTCAGTCCGGGTTAGTTCCATTCAAATCATACAAGTTAGAGTCCAAAACAAGGGCAAAAGTGTTTAGAAAAGTAGATACGATGGAGACGTATCAACTCCCCCAAGCTTAAACCCTTGCTTGTCCTCAAGCAATTCAGTTGACAAACTTAAAGAAAGAAAGAAAAACTTTTACAAACTCTGTTTGCTCTTGTTGTTGTAACTATGTCAAGCGAGCATTCAAGTTTTCAGCATAGATCATAACTAACCACATTTGCAATAATTCTCAGGTCTCACAATTACTCATATCAATAGCATAATCTACTAGCAAGCCATAATAATAAATCTCGGATGACAACACTTTCTCAAACAATCATAATATGATATAACAAGATGGTATCTCGCTAGCCCTTTCTGAGACCGCAAAACATAAATGCAGAGCACCTTTAAAGATCAAGGACTGACTAGACATTGTAATTCATGGTAAAAGAGATCCAATCATAGTCATACCCAATGTAGATTAATAGTGATGAATGCAAATGACAGCTGTGCTCTGCAGCTAGTGCTTTTTAATAAAAGGGTGATGAATCAACATAAAAGTAAATGGATAGGCCCTTCGCGGAGGGAAGCAGGGATTTGTAGAGGTGCCAGAGCTCGGTTTTGAAATAGAGATAAATTGTATTTTGAGCGGTATACTTTCATTGTCAATGTAACAACTAATAGATGGCGATATATTCCATGCTAAACACATTATAGGCGGTTCCCAAACAGAATGGTAAATTTTATACTCCCCCTCCACCAACAAGCATCAATCCATGGCTTGCTCGAAACAACGAGTGCCTCCAACATACATCGGGTCCCAGGGGGAGTTTTGTCTGCAATTAATTTTGATTTAGTTTGCATAAAGCATGGGACTGGGCATCCCGGTGACCAGCCATTTTCTCGTGAGTGAGGAACGGAGTCCACTCCTCTTCAGAATAACCCGCCTAACACGGAAGATAAGGACAACCTTTGTTGATACATGAGCTATTCGAGCATACAAAACAGAATGTTTATTTGAAGGTTTAGAGTTTGGCACATGCAAATTTACTTGGAACGGCAGGTAGATACCGCATATAGGAAGGTATAGTGGACTCATCTGGAATAACTTTGGGGTTTAAGGGATTGGATGCACAAGCAGTATTCCTGCTTAGTACAGGTGAAGGCTAGCAAAAGACTGGGAAGCGACCAACTAGAGAGCGACAACAACCATGTACATGCATTAAAATTAATAAACATTGGATGCAAGCATGAGTAGGATATAATCCACCATGAACATAAATATCGTGAAAGGCTATGTTGATTTTGTTTCAACTACATGCGTGAACATGTGCCAAGTCAAGTCACTTAAATCATTCAAAAGAGGATACCACCCCATCATACCACATCATAATCATCTCAATAGCATGTTGGCACACAAGGTAAATCATTATAACTCATAGCTAATCAAGCATGGCACAAGCAACTATGATCTCTAATTGTCATTGCAGACATGTTTATTCATAATAAGCTAAATCAAGAATGAGGGACTCATCATATTTACAAAAACAAAGAGGTCGAGTTCATACCAGCTTTTCTCATCTCAGTCAGTCCATCATATATCATCATAATTGCCTTTCACTTGCATGACCGAACGGTGTGAATAATAATAAGAGTGCACGTGCATTGGACTAAGCTGGAATCTGCGAGCATTCAATAAACAGGAGAAGACAAGGCAATATGGGCTCTTGGTTAAATCAACAATAATGCATATAGGAGCCACTTCAACAATTTAATTATGGTCTTCTCCTACTGACCCCCAAAGAAAAGAAAAGAAACTATTTACACGGGAAAGCTCCCAACAAGCAAAAGAAGAACGGGAAATATTTTTGGGTTTTCTTTTTAATTATTACTACTACAGCAGAAAAATAAACTACTACTAATTTTTTTCTTAAGGTTTAACAAACACACAAGAAGAAAACAGGAAAAAGAAAATAAACTAGCATGGATATTACAGTGAAAAAGTATGAGCACCGACATCTAGTAATGAGTGTGTGTGAACATAAATGTAATGTCGGTGAGAAATACGTACTCCCCCAAGCTTAGGCTTTTGGCCTAAGTTGATCTATGGCCACAGCTGGCCTGGCGGATATCCATAATAATAGTTGTTGGGGTCGTACTGTGATGAGGAAGAATAGTTGGGATCATACTATGATGAAGAAGAAGACTCTGACTGCCACTGGCTGACAGTCATCTCTGGATCCCAAGAATAAACAGATTGTCGTGGAGGCTCATCTTGTGGTTCCTGTTCCGGGGCTGGTGCAGGATTCTTGTAAGCTTGGACGGCAGCCCACGTAATGAGGTAGGGTCCTACAAAATTAAACAAAGAAGGAGCAGGCAGGATAATAGTCTCAGGATGATGTTTGTTAAAGAACAATTGATATTTAAGCTCTCCTGCCCTATTCTTAACAATAAAATCATGTGCCACCATACTTTTATGATCTAGATAAACATGGGGCAGCACCTTTCCTTCCTTCTCAGCATGCCTAATAGGTATGTTAAAATGTGCAGCTAGGCGTGTGGCATAGACGCCTCCAAAGATGGGACCCTTAGTACAGTTCATACTTAACCGTCTAGCAATAATACCGCCCATACTAAAAGTGTTATCACTGTATAAACCGTGGTGCAGAATCATTATATTAGGGATACTAAGGTTTCCACTATTTCCGCGTCCAATTAAACAACGACTAGCAAATAATGCAAAGTAACGTAAAACAGGAAAATGTATGCTAGTGATTCGTGCATCGGAAACCTTTCTAGTTTCTCCTATAGTGATAGTATCAATAAACCCAGCCACATCATCATGATGTGGTTCTTCTGTCTTGCCCTCAAAAGGGATTAAACAAATCCGACAGAAATCATAAAGTGACATCTCCTTATGCTCATCATATAAATGAAACTCCACCGTAGGTGGTGAGTTCCTAGAATGAAAATGAAAGTTTTGCACAAAAGTATTTGTGAGTAAGAGATACTGATCGCATTGGTCGTGGAGGAAAGCGGTGAGGCCTGCATTGTGAGCCAATTCATGAAAATCTTCATAGATACTGGCTGCTCTCAAGAAATCTTCAGAAGGCCATTCACACGCCCGAATCTCCGCGGTGCGCGGCAAATTATACTTAGGCTTCGGTGCCTTTTCCTTCGAGCTTTGGCTCGATGAGCCCCTCAAAAATCTCCTCATTATTTTTCTGAAACAATCTGAAATTTTTAGTAACTTCAAACAAAAATGAACCAACTTCAATAAAACTGATAGCAGCTACTCCTACAAATGCCTAGAGCCTATATCAAGCATTAGAACTACTTGGAACCATATAAATTTGACATGCAAGCTCATGAACATGGTCACCTTTGCATCACAAATTTGCAAAGAATAAAGCACTAGAACAAAAACTAATTGGACCAATGGAGGAGTCACATACCAAGGAACAATCTCCCCAAGCAGTTTGCAAGAGGTGCTTTGAGCAAGGAGATCGAAAATCACATCAAAAGTGGCTGGAACTCGTGCTTGAGTTGGTTTTTCGGGTTTGTGTGAGACAGAGGAAGAAGATGGGTGCTGGGATAAGTGGAGGAGGGCCACCGTGGGCCCACGAGGCAGGGGGCGCCCTATAGGGGGCACGCCCACCACCCTCGTGGCCAGGTGGCAGCTCCTCCCGTGGTAATTTTTGCACAGTAAATCCTCAAATATTCTTGAAAAATTATATTAAATTGGCATGGCATTTTGAGGACTTTTATTTTTGGGATATTTTTATATTGCACGGATAAGTCAGGAAACAGACAGAAAATACTACTTTTACTTTATTCAATATAAATAACAGAAAGTAAAAGTGGGGTACATAAGGTTGTGCTTCTAGTTTCATCCATCTCATGCTCATCAAAAAGAATCCACTAACAAGGTTGATCAAGTCTTGTTAACAAACTCATTCCGATAATCATGAAACCGGAGAAATTTCGAATAGCACTAAGTTACCTCAACGGGGATATGCACATCCCCAATAATAAGTATATCATATTTCTTCTTGACAGTTGGTAGAGGAAATTCAAAACCTCCAATTATAATCGATGGAATTTTTCCAATGGAGTTGATACTATGAACTTGAGGTTGTTTCCTCGGGAAGTGTACCGTATGCTCATTACCATTAACATGAAAAGTGACATTGCCTTTGTTGCAATCAATAACAGCCCCTGCAGTATTAAGAAAAAGTCTTCCAAGAATAATAGACATACTATCATCCTCGGGAATATCAAGAATAACAAAGTCTGTTAAAATAGTAACGTTTGCAACCACAACAGGCACATCCTCACAAATACCGACAGGTATAGCAGTTGATTTATCAACCATTTGCAAAGATATTTCAGTAGGTGTTAACTTATTCAAGTCAAGTCTTCGATATAAAGAGAGAGGCATAACACTAACACCGGCTCCAAGATCACATAAAGTAGTTTTAATATAATTTCTTTTAATGGAGAAAGGTATAGTAGGTACTCCGGGGTCTCCAAGTTTCTTTGGTATTCCACCCTTAAAAGTATAATTACCAAGCATGGTGGAAATTTCAGCTTCCGGCATCTTTATTTTATTAGTAATGGTATCCTTCATATATTTAGCATAAGGATTTGTTTTGAGCACATCAGTTAATCGCATACGCAAAAAGATAGGCCTAATCATTTCAGCAAAGCGCTCAAAATCCTCATCATCCTTTTTCTTGGATGGTTTCGGAGGAAAAGGCATGGGTTTCTGAACCCAAGGTTCCCTTTCTTTACCATGTTTCCTAGAAACAAAGTCTATCTTATCATAACGTTGATTCTTTGATTGTGGGTTATCAAGATCAACAGCAGGTTCAATTTCTACATCATTATCATTACTAGGTTGAGCATCATCATGAACATCATCATTAATATTTTTACTAGGTTCATGTTCATTACCAGATTGTGTTTTAGCATCAGACATAGAAATATCATTTGGATTATCAGGTGGTTCAGCAATAGGTTCACTAGAAGTTTGCACAGTTCTATCATTTTTCTTCTTCTTCCTTTTAGAAGAACTAGGAATATCAATATTATTTCTCTGAGAATCTTGCTCGATTCTCTTAGGGTGGCCTTCAGGATACAAAGGTTCCTGAGTCATTCTACCAGTTCTAGTAGCCACTCTAACAGCATAATCATTTTTCTTACTATTCATTTCATCAAGCACTTCTTTTTGAGCTTTAAGTACTTGTTCTACTTGAGTGGTAACCATAGAAGCATGTTTGCTAACAAGTTTAAGTTAACCTTTAATATTAGCCATATAATCACCCAAGCGTCTAATCATATAAGCATTTTCTTTTAATTGTCTACCAAAATAAGCATTGAAGTCATCTTGCTTAAACATAAAGTTATCAAACTCATCCAAGCACTGTCGTGGTTCCAAGTCTGACAGTAGTGTAGGGGGGTAAGTATGGAGAGGCAAGATCTTAGCTGTGGAGAAGTTGTAAGAACGCAAGGTTTACGAGTTCAGGCCCTTCTCGGAGGAAGTAATAGCCCTACGTCTCGGAGCCCGGAGGCGGTCGACTGGATTATGAGAGTATGAATTACAGGGGTGCCCACCCTTTACACTGAGGAGGGGGTGGCTTATATAGAGTCCACCAGACCCCTCCGGCCCTCAGTTATGCAGGGTTTTAAGTACATTAAGGTCGGGCGTTACTGGTAACGCCCCTAATAAAGTGCTATGATGACCATAAAATCTACTTAATGACCGACCGTTAGCGTGCGGAGTGACTTTAGGTCTCCTGGCCGTCGGGTGGTTGGATCTTGGTCGAGTGGTTGCTTCTTGGTCGAGTGTCTTCGAGTCCATCGAGTGAAACACCGCCAAGTCGATTGAAATGTGATTTCTTCTGGAGGTGTCCTTGGGTAGGTCAGTTTGGACAGGTCCATGACCCTACCCTAGGTACATAGCTTCATCATTAGCCCCTGAATGGATCGAGGTTTGAGTGGGAAAGGGTTTGAGCACATCTCCGACTCATTTTTCATGTCGTGAGCATACCTTGTTTCGGATCAATGGACCAGAGTGATGACAACAACTTTCTTTCCAGTCGCCTTGATCCATTCTTAGGTTTTGTCAAGTGAGTTCTTATACTTGAAGAGTTCTGAGTGACGGTGCGGAGGAGATCTTCGATCCGACGAGTTGTTCTGCTGCCCGCGGATTTCATGGGATCCAAATTTCGGGAAGCGCGCGGGACGGGAGAGGCCGCAGTAAACGGATGGGATAGCGCGGAGCCGCCTCAATCCCCGCGCCACCTTTTTCGCCATGTATCGGCGTGCGATCGCCACGGGATTTGACAGGGCCGTCCGGGCCTACCAGTCAGCCACTCGGAAGCAGCCTCATATAAGGCGTTGGGCCGGGGCTCTGTTCCGCACGCCACCATTCTCTCTCTGTTTTCTCCCGATTTCTCCGCCACCCTTGCTCCTGTCTCGTCGCCGGATCTCCGCTCGAGCTCGAACTGCCACCATGGGGAAGGACAAGACGGCGGTGCTGGAACGCGCGAAGAAGGCAACCGCGAAGGCGAAGGGCAAGCGGACCAACCGGGGCGGATCCTCGTTGAGGTCCGGCCTGCCGGCGGGCTGGATCCAGGGCGACTGGATCCGCTCGGCAATCACGCAGGACGACCTCGACGACCTGGTGGAAGGGGGATTTATCCCCCACAAGTAGGCTCGGCTCCCGGGAGACGAAACTGAGCCGCAGCCCAGAGAGGGTGAGTGCGTCCTCTTAGCAACTCACATAGATCGTGGGTTCTCGCTGCCTCCCCACCCTTTCTTTCGGGGTTTTTTGAACTTCTTTGGGGCTCAGCTCCACCACTTTACTCCGAATACCATAGTCTATCTGGCCGCTTTCGTGTCTATGTGCGAAAACTTCTTGGGCTGTCGACCGCACTAGGGGCTCTTCAAACATATCTTCACTTGTCGTTCCCAGCCGGACAAAAAGACCAAGTCGAGTGACGAGAGGACTCGGGTGATCCAAATGTGCGGTGGTCTGGGGATCCAGATGAGGAGCAAAAGTACTTTCCCAGCGATGATCCTTCCTGACTCGGTCCGGGGCTGGCAGTCGACTTGGTTTTACTTCAAGGATCAGCCGACCCCTGGCCAGTCGACTGGGCTTCCTCCTTTCTCCTTGGCTCGAGTGGAGAAGCCTGCTCCCCTGAAGATAGTTCCAGAAGAGAAGGCGCAGGTCAAGGAGCTGGTCGAACGGGTCGTCCAGCTCGTCCGCGACGGAGTGACCGGGATGGATCTGCTGGAGGTCTTTCTCGGTCGACGCATCCAACCCCTTCAGGCACGCGGTCATCCGATGTGGATGTATTCTGGGCTCGAAGATACCACTCGGATCCACCCGGAGGAGGTCAGTGAGGATACCTTGGAGAGCTAGTTGAGAGGAATCACTAGCAACAAAGACAACCCTCGGGGATCCAGGAGGGTGACTCCATTCGACAACTCGCGTCAGTCGGAGCAGGTATGTTTCTGTAAGTAACTTTCTGACTCTCCATGTGATGTCCCATTTGCATTCGACTGAATGTCTTTTGATTGTTATTTTTTCAGGCCCTCATTGAAATGTAATCGATGCCCAATGGAGAGCAAGGGCAAGACTTGGAAGGCGAGGTGAGCGGCGGCGACAGTGGCGAGTGGACTTCTGATGGTGAAGAGGATGGAGAAAGCGAAGACTCAAGCGACGAAGAAGAAGTCGAGTCGCCTCCTCGCAGGGAGAGGCGATCCAAACTTGCCCAAGAACGACCGAGCGTCCGTGAAAAGGCGTCTGCTCAAGCTGGTCAATCTTCGAAGCATCCTCGGATCTCTTCACCAACCCCGACCGAGAAGGCGCCCAAGCACCCCAAAGTTGTGGAGCCGAAAATCCGGAAGGCGTTGCCGAAGATTAAAATTGACATCCCTGTCGCTTCTGCGTAAGTGTCTTCCTCCGTATACACTCGACGCTCAGCGCCGTTTGTTTTTCTTGTTTTAACCGGACGAACTTTGGAACTGCCAGCGCTGCCACTTCTAGGACCTCAGCTTACAGGGATGATGATGAGGTGATGGAGGATGCGGTCACGTCAAAACTGGGTATGACTCCTGCCATACTGTCTCTATTTTGGTCGATTCAACTGCAACGTGTACCATTGGGTGATGTGATTTTGACGATTGAACTTTGCATAGCTCCCAACGTTATTGACCTCCCTGATGATGATGGAGAGCCCGAGAGGCCTTTGATGAGGAAAAATAGGCAGGCTCCTACAAGCGAGGCGCCACAGTCGACGCCAAGGACGGAACCAATCGTTCAGGACACTGGCGACGCCAATCAGGGTTCTGTTACCTTTGTTGTGCCACTGTCGAGTGCCTTGCCCTCTTCGTCGACTGCTCAGGTGCCCGTCGACCCACCTTCAGTTTTTGCGACCCATCATGTCCCGGAGGACGAAGCGAATGCTGCCAAGGAAGCCATACGTCAGGCGGGCATCATGATGGAGAAGATGAGGATGGTGCGGGACGCCAGTCAGGCTGCCTACGACGCCAGCTCGGCCCTCCAAAGCAATGTTCAGGTTAATTGGTCACTGCTTGTTTTGTTAGGATATGTTATCTGAAGACTCTTTTCCGAAAATCTTTGCATCTGTACACCCACTGGGTGCGTCGATTGAAATTTTTGAACCGGTGGGGGCACGCTGAGTGCACCCACTGGGTGTAGTCCCCGAGACTACGGTGGACTGCTGGCAGTCGACTGTAGTCATTGTATTTTTTTTGAATGTATAAACCAAACTGGTAGTTTGTCTCTTCCACTCGGTCTGGTTGAGTGGGATCAGAACCGGTGGGGGCACGCAAAGTGCACCCACTGGGTGTAGTCCCCGAAACTACGGTGGACTGCTGGCAGTCGACTGTAGTCTGAGTTCTACTTTCTCTCGTTCTGCCTCTTTTTTACTTCCTGGACTCGACTTCGGCGGGCCGGTCGAGTGGGATCAGAACCGGTGGGGACACGCAAAGTGCACCCACTGGGTGTAGTCCCCGAGACTATGGTGGACTGCGGGCAGTCGACCGTAGTCTCAGTATTTATTACCTTTGTTGTTTTTCGCTGTAAAATAACTTCTCCTCTTTGATTGCAGAAACCTTGTGATCTGGGAGCTCGCTTTGCTGATTTGGAGAAACAGCAGATCCAACTGAACCTTGACTTGGAGCTGGCCAAGACAGAGCTGCAAAAGGCTAAGGATGGAGCCAATGGTAAGACGAGTTTGTCGACTGGTTTGCCTTGGGCTTGAGTACCCTTCTGCTCTTTCTGAATCAAGCACCATTTCTTTGCAGAAAAGCTGAGAGAAGCTCTGGCAAAGAAGGATCAGGATCTGGCTGCTGCCCGAAAGGAAGCTGACGACAGAGTCGCTCTGGCCGAACAGAAGCTGGCTTCGGTCGGCCAGTTGGAAGAAGAGAATACCAGGCTGAAGTCTGCTCTGGATGACTCCAACAAGGAGTGCTCGCGCTGGAAGAAGGCGAATCTCGTCCAGGGCGAGAAAATGGAAAGCATTGCTCGCAGGAGGGATGATCTGGAGAGCTATCTGAGAAGTCTTGCCAAGAAGTTGTTCATCAAGCTTGAAGGTGCACATTCTGTTCCGACTGATTTTTTTTGTGTCGACTCAGTGTATGAAAATTGACTTATCCTTGGATCGTGAATGCAGAGTTTTGCCAGAACTTTGAAGAGGAGACTGGGCGGATCGAACCAGGTTTGGATCCAATCAACTCTCCCGTGAAAGATGAAACTGCCATGAATCTGCTCCGACTGGAATCTCGCAACGACGGTGCCGTGGACTACTTGGCTCGACTGAAGGTCGCCATGTCGCGGATCGACCCGGAACTTTGGCCAGAGGCTACACTCCAAAACGATCTTGAGTCTCTGATGACTCGACTTAATGGAATCCCTGACCGAGTGCAGGAGTGGAAGAAGTCTTCTACTCGGTGTGGCGCTGATGTGGCTCTGTCTTTGGTTCGTGTCCACTTCAAGGAGGTGCGACAAGATAAGCTGGCCACAATCAAGGTCGCCAACACCCAGAAGCACGACTTCCGAACTTTTATGGAGACTTTCATTGCTGCCGCCACTCGGATTGCCGATGGCGTCGACCTGGACAAGTTCATCGAGCCTGCCAGCCTTCCTCCTGCGGAGTGAACAAACTTTTATGCCCCACCTTAAATTTGCCTCGGAATGCCGAGTGGTTTTTGTAACCGTTAAACTCTTTCGGGCTGAATGCCTGAGCACTTTGACCTGTGGTCCGGACCCTTTAGGATTTATCTGAACTCGGTTTATCGTTGAATATCTTTATGAATCCCCCGTCGAGTGGAAATAGTTCTTCTTTCGAGACAACTTTTTTGCACTTGTGGTGCGGCTCCGAAGGGGAAGGTAGCAGTCGACCTGCACCTCGTTACTGCAGAGCAGGATGGAGTGCATGTTGTATTTGTGGCGAAGCTCTCCAAGGAGGAGGTGGTCGTCGATCTGCAGCTTGTTACTGCAGAGCGGGATGTGTTTCGTACTTAGTCGAGTACCTGACCGCGGCTAAGTCTTCAAACGAGAAAACTTAGGCAAGTACCGGACTGCAGCTAAGCCCCCGAGTGGGAGGACTGCTCTCCACTCGGTAGGATTTTTCAAACTTAGGCGAGTGCCTGACTGCAGCTAAGTCCTCAAGCGAGAGAACTTAGGCGAGTACTGGACTGCAGCTAAGCCTCTGAGTGGGAGGGCTGCTCTCCATTCGGTAGGATTTTTTGTTTTTCAAACTTAGGTGAGTGCCTGACTGCAGCTGAGTCCTCAAGAGAGAGAACTTAGGCGAGTACTGGACTGCAGCTAAGCCCCCGAGTGGGAGGGATGCTCTCCACTCGGTAGGATTTTTTCAAACTTAGGCGAGTGCCTGACTGCAGCTAAGTCCTCAAGAGAGAGAACTTAGGCGAGTACTGGACTACAGCTAAGCCCCCGAGTGGGAGGGCTGCTCTCCACTCGGTAGGATTTTTTCAAACTTAGGCGAGTGCCTGACTGCAGCTAAGTGCTCAAGCGAGAGAACTTAGGCGAGTACTGGACTGCAGCTAAGCCCCCCGAGTGGGAGGGCTGCTCTCCACTCGGTAGGATTTTTTCAAACTTAGGCGAGTGCCTGACTGCAGCTAAGTCCTCAAGCGAGAGAATTTAGGCGAGTACTGGACTACAGGTAAGCCCCCGAGTGGGAGGGTTGCTCTCCACTCGGTAGGATTTTTTCAAACTTAGGCGAGTGCCTGACTGCAGCTAAGTCCTCAAGCGAGAGAACTTAGGTGAGTACTGGACTGCAGCTAAGCCCCCGAGTGGGAGGGCTGCTCTCCACTCGGTAGGATTTTTTTTCAAACTTAGGCGAAACGGATTCATAGCTAAGACTCCGAGTGGGAGGCTGGCTCGCCACTCGGTAGGAAATCATTTTTATAAACTTAGGCGAAGCGGATTCGCAGCTAAGCCACCCACTGGGGGATTTCTTACGTAAACAAAAACAATAATAATCACTGGGAAAATTATAATGCTCTTGTCTTTGATAAATAAACTACAGGAGTTTTTTCTTATTACATCTTATCTGAATGATAACTCAAGTATAAAAGGGGTGGAGTAGCTCCGCATTCCAGGCTCGTGGCTCATCAATCTGGCGATCGACATTGTAGAGGTGGTATGCTCCATTGTGGAGGACTCTGGTGACTATGAAGGGGCCTTCCCAAGTAGGAGCGAGCTTGTGTGGTTTCTACTGATCCACTCGGAGGACTAAGTCTCCTTCTTGGAAGGCTCGGCTCTTCACGCTTCTGGCATGGAATCGACGCAAGTCTTGCTGATAGATGGTCGATCGAATCAAGGCCATTTCTCTTTCTTCTTCTAGGAGGTCAAATGCGTCCTGCCGGGCTTGTTCTGCTTCATCTTCAGAGTAGAGCTCGACTCGGGGAGCGTTGTGAAGCAGGTCACTCGGTAAGACTGCCTCGGCTCCATAGACCAGAAAGAATGGGGTTCTTTCGGTCGATCGATTCGGGGTTGTTCTTAATCCCCAAAGGACTGATGGAAGCTCGTCGACCCATGCACCTGCTGCGTGCTTGAGATCGCGCATCAATCGGGGTTTCAGTCCTTTGAGAATCAGGCCGTTCGCCCTTTCTGCTTGCCCATTTGACTGGGGGTGAGCGACCGAAGCATAGTTGACTCGAGTGCCCTGAGAGGCGCAAAAGGCCCTGAATTTGTCGGAATCAAAGTTTGACCCATTGTCGGTGATGATGCTGTGTGGAACTCCATATCTGGATATCAACTCTCTGGTGAAACTGATAGCGGTGCAAGCATCAAGATTCTTGATAGGCTTGGCTTCAATCCATTTGGTGAACTTGTCGACTGCTACCAGCACATGAGTGAAGCCGCTCCTGCCTGTTCTCAGTGGTCCAACCATGTCCAGCCCCCAAACAGCGAAGGGCCAGACAAGTGGAATGGTTTTCAGGGCTGACGCGGGCTTGTGCGGCATATTGGAGTAATACTGACATCCTTCACATTTGTCGACTATCTCTTTTGCCATCTCATTGGCTCTTGGCCAGTAGAACCCCGCTCGGTATGCTTTAGCCACAATGGTCCGAGAGGACGCATGATGACCACAGGTCCCCGAGTGGATATCGTTAAGGATCATCTGACCTTCTTCTGGTGTAATACACTTCTGGCCGACCCCAGTCGCGCTTTCTCTATATAACTGTCCCTTTATGACTATAAAGGCCTTGGATCGACGAACGATCTGTTGAGCCTCTTCTCCGTCTTCTGGGAGTTCTTTCCTTAGGATGTACGTGATGTACGGTTCTGTCCAGACGGGAGTGATAATCAAGACTTGCATGATCAGGTCGACCACAGCTGGAACTTCAACTTCAGTCGGATCCGTGGCGCTTTTTGGCTGCGGGGCCTCTTCAGTGAAGGGATCCTCCTGGACTGATGGTGTGTGGATGTGTTCCAAAAACACATTGCTGGGAATGGCTTCTCTTTTGGAACCTATTTTTGCCAGATCATCAGCTGCTTGATTTTTCAGTCGGGGTATGTGATGAAGCTCTAACCCCTCGAATTTCTTCTCCAGCTTTCTCACTGCATTGCAATAACCAGTCATGGCTGGACTTCTGACGTCCCATTCCTTCATCACTTGATTGACCACCAAATCTGAGTCGCCATAGACCATGAGGCAACGGACGCCAAGTGAAATGGCCATGTGCAACCCATATAAAAGTGCTTCGTATTCTGCCTCGTTGTTAGAGGAATCAAAGTGGATTTGAAGAACATATCTGAGTTTATCTCCTCTAGGGGAGACCAACACCACTCCAGCGCCGGAACCATTTAGCATCTTGGAACCGTCAAAGAACATGGTCCAATGCTCCGAGTGAACCTGAGTCGGCGGTTGCTGTTCAATCCACTCGGCGACGAAATCCGCGATTGCCTGGGACTTGATAGCTTTCTTTGCCTCAAACTTGATATCTAGAGGAAGCAGTTCAATCGCCCATTTTGCCACTCGACCAGTTGCGTCCCTGTTATGCAAGATCTCTGACAACAGAGCGTCACTGACAACTGTAATGGAATGATCAGAGAAGTAGTGGGCAACTTTCTTTGTGGTCATATAAATCCCATATACGAGCTTCTGATAATGAGGATATCTTTGCTTTGATGGGGTCAAGACTTCATAAATATAATACACTGGGCGCTGAACTTTGAAGGTTTTCCCTTCTTCTTCCTGCTCGATCGTAAGTACCGTACTGACGACTTGTCCTGTGGCTGCAATGTAAAGCAGCAAAGGCTCCTTGCTGATTGGAGCAGCAAGCACCGGCTGGGTGGAGAGCAGAGCTTTGAGCTCTGCGAACGCTGGGTCAGCTTCAGGAGTCCACTCGAACTTGTCAGACTTCTTCATCAATCGGTAAAGAGGCAATGCCTTTTCACCGAGACGAGATATGAATCGACTTAGGGCGGCCAAGCAACCAGTAAGCTTCTGAACATCGTGCACTCGCACAGGACTTTTCATTCGGAGTATAGTACCGACTTTTTCTGGATTGGCGTCGATTCCCCGTTCGGAAACGAGAAAACCGAGTAACTTTCCGCCAGGAACCCTGAATGTGCATTTTGATGGATTAAGCTTGATATCAAACCTTCTGAGGTTGGCAAAGGTTTTAGCAAGGTCAGTCAGCAGGCCGGAACCCTTATATCATCCATGTACGCCTCCACATTCCGACTGATTTGGGTGAGCAAACACTTCTGAATCATCCTCATGAATGTGGCTCCGACATTCTTGAGGCTGAATGGCATGGTAACATAACAGAAGCACCCGAATGGAGTGATGAAAGCTCTTTTGATCTCGTCAGGCCCATACAAACGGATCTGATGGTACCCGGAATAGGCGTCTAAAAAAGACAGTCGCTCACATCCCGCAGTTGAGTCGACTATCTGGTCGATGTGCGGGAGAGGAAAATGATCTTTCGGGCAAGCCCAATTGATATGTTTAAAGTCAATGCACATGCGAAGTGACTTGTCCTTCTTGGGGACCATGACAACATTGGCGAGCCACTCGGAGTGGTAGATTTCTTGGATGAACTCCGCCGCTAAGAGCCGAGCCACCTCTTCGCCAATGGCCTTTCTCTTCTGGACGGCGGACCGTCGGAGATGTTCCTTGACAGGTTTTACTTTTGAGTCGACTCTTAGGCGGTGCTCAGCCAGCTCCCTGGGAACACCCGTCATGTCAGAGGGCTTCCATGCGAAAATGTCCCAGTTCTCACGGAGGAACTGGATGAGCGCTTCTTCCTATTTGGAGTCGATTGTTGTCGATATGAGTTGGAGCAGTGCTGGGGTCGGTCAGGTGGATGTGAGCTGTCTTCGTATCACCAGTCGACTGAAAAGCTGACTCTGTAGCGGGCTTCTTGGCTCGCAACAAATCACTCAGGTCTGCAGTCTTCTGGTATTCCTGCAACTCCACCACTGCCATCTGAGCATCGGCGATCTTCGAACCTTTCTGAAAACATTCTTCCGCTTTCTTCCGATTGCCCGTAATAGTGATCACACCTTTGGGGCCAGGCATCTTCAATTTGAGATACACATAACACGGTCGGGCCATGAAGCGTGCATAAGCCGGCCTGCCCAAAATAGCGTGGTAGGCACTTTGGAAGTCTACAACTTCAAATGTCAACTTCTCTCTGCGGTAATTCTTGGAATCACCGAAAACCACATCAAGAGCAATCTGGCCGAGTGATTCAGCCTTCTTCCCAGGAATGACTTCATGGAAACTCATGTTGCTGGCACTGAGTCTGGACATCGGAATGCCCATCCCTTTCAACGTCTCAGCATACAATATGTTCAAACCACTGCCACCATCCATCAAGACTTTGGTCAGTCGAGTGCCTTCAACCACTGGGTTGACCACCAGAGCTTGCCTCCCAGGGGTGGCAATATGCGTTGGGTGATCGGACTGGTCGAACGTGATGGCAATCTGGGACCATTTCAAATAACTTGGTGTCGCCGGAGCAACCATATTCACCTCTCGGTTGATGACTTTCAGTCGACTTTTGCTCTCAACATCAGCAAAAATCATCAGGGTGGAATTGACTTGGGGGTATCCATCGTCGCTATCTTCCTTGTCCTCAACTTTGTCTGACTCCTTCTCTTTATCTTTGGGTTGCTTGCCCTGGAACTGCTGGATCAAGAGTCGACACTGTCAAGTGGTATGTTTTGGGTAAATAAAATTACCCTCTTCATCTTTCTTAGTGTGGACGAGGCACGGCAAATCCAACACATCATTTCCGTCTTGGTCTTTAACCTTTTGGGGTTCCAAGGTCCTTTAGGTTTCCCTTTAAACTTTCCTTGGGTTAAAGCCAAGGCTTCCCCGGGAGCCGCTGGCTCGGCTTTCCGCTTCTGTTTCCGATTGGAATTTTCTCCGGTTTCTTGGGCGACTGACTTGAGCTTGCCACTCCTGAGTCGATCCTCATCTTCACCATTAGCGTACTTGGTGGCAATCTCCATCATCCGATTCAGGGACATATCTCCGGTTCGACCGAATTTCAAATTCAGTTCTCTGTACTTGACGCCTTCCTTGAAGGCACAAACTGCTTGGTGGTCAGGCACATTCTCCATCGAGTGATGTAACGTGATCCACCTCTGGATGTAATCCCTCAAAGTTTCATTCGGCTTCTGCACGCAAGATCGCAGTTCCGTCAGCCCTGCCGGTCGCTTGCATGTGCCTTCAAACATGGTGACGAACACTCGGGAGAGATCTTCCCAAGTGTAAATGCTGCTAGGCGCTAACTGGTTCAGCCACGCTCTGGCCGAGCCCTCCAACATGAGAGGCAGGTGCTTCATGGCCACTTCATCATTGCCGCTGCCAATCTGGACAGCCACTCGGTAGTCCTCAAGCCAAGTATCGGGCTTGGACTCGCCAGTGAACTTACTGACTCCAGTCGCCAACCTGAAGTTGGGAGAAATCACAGCGGCCCTGATGGCTCTACTAAAGCACTCTGGCCCCGAAACATGTACTCTGCTGCTGGTAGGTGCATCTCTGTCGTGACCTTCTCGGTGAGCCCTGTTCCTGTCGACCAAACCTTGGACGAGAATGGATCTCGCATCAAAGCCTGGCCCTCTGGGGTCGACTGGAATCCTTCGCCCACCACTATGAGGGAGCCTGTCATCCTGCTGGCGAGGCACATACGACCCGCTCCTCAGGGGAGGCGTGGGCACTCGACGTCGACCGTCACGATCGACTCGGTGATCATACTACTCATGGTTCCCATACTGGTCACGCCTGTCTCCACGTCCCTCACGCCTCGGGGGCGATCTCGGGCTGTGAGCCGACTGGACTGTGTCCGCGGCAACGGATCTGCTGTGAATCCTGTTCCACGACTGAGAAACAGCGGAATTCTGGTCTCCTGCTGCCCGGAGTAACGCTCTGATCTGCAGCAAGCCTCTGCCAGCCTCCGACTAGGAAGGCTGAATCGACTCCGCTATACGGGCCGCAGCTGCTAAATTCCGAATCAGAGTTCGATATACCTGCGGGGGCGGGAAGAGCTGACGCCGACTAGATTCGGGAACCCGTTGTCGCGCACGCTCGTCGAGTGCTCGCTGGAGGTTCTCCAGTCGAGTGCGCTCGTCCAAGTTTGCCAGGCGCGCGTCTTCCAAGGCGCGAGCCTCGGGGGTTTCTCCAACGATAGGAGTGTGCAGTGCATCCACGTTCCGGCGGCGAAGTTCTTCTCTCTGCAGCGACGTGAGAGGCTCGGGAAGATACTCCTCATGGGGACGCGACGGGTCACCTCCACCCATGCCTCCGTCGGTGCGGGGGAAATCAGGAGGACTGGGCGGTCCATCGACCATCAGAACCTCCGCCGCCGGATCGCTGCTGTCGCACTCGGATGCGGTCTCTGCGGAGCCAGTTGAACAGGCCGTAGAGGGATTCGTCGGGCTCGATCGCCGCGACTTGAGGGGTGGCCGACTGACGTGCCACCGCGTGTCTCACCCACCGCTGAAGTCTCGACCGACCGGAGCGCTTGCGCCGGCGGGAGACGGGGAGGGAGGACAACACAGGAGCCGACCGGTAGGGGGTCGACGGTTGCCGCAGGAGAACGCCGCGGACGCACGCGTTAAAGTGCGTTGCCCGCGAACAGGGAGTGCGTCCACGTCGAGCGGAGCCTCCTGGAGCCAAGCAGAGTCGTCGACGATGAACGTGAGCGCACCGAGACGGATCTCGCGGCCCTCCACCAAAACTCCACCGGAAACCATGATGATTCGGGTCGGAAAAGGTCGCAACTCCTCCAACAAACGCTAAAACACCTGCCCCAAGGTGGGCGCCAACTGTCGTGGTTCCAAGTCTGACAGTAGTGTAGGGGGGTAAGTATGGAGAGGCAAGATCTTAGCTGTGGAGAAGTTGTAAGAACGCAAGGTTTACAAGTTCAGGCCCTTCTCGGAGGAAGTAATAGCCCTACGTCTCGGAGCCCGGAGGCGGTCGACTGGATTATGAGAGTATGAATTACAGGGGTGCCCACCCTTTACACTGAGGAGGGGGTGGCTTATATAGAGTCCGCCAGACCCCTCTGGCCCTCAGTTATGCAGGGTTTTAAGTACATTAAGGTCGGGCGTTACTGGTAACGCCCCTAATAAAGTGCTATGATGACCATAAAAGCTACTTAATTACCGACCGTTAGCGTGCGGAGTGACTTTAGGTCTCCTGGCCGTCGGGTGGTTGGATCTTGGTCGAGTGGTTGCTTCTTGGTCGAGTGTCTTCGAGTCCGTCGAGTGAAACACCGCCAAGTCGATTGAAATGTGATTTCTTCTAGAGGTGTCCTTGGGTAGGTCAGTTTGGACAGGTTCATCACCCTACCCTAGGTACATAGCTTCATCAAGCACTGACTAGCAATTTTAGTAGGAGGGATCTAAGATTTATCATATCTATAGAGAGAATTTACCTTTACTACCTGTGTCGGGATATCGGGATCAGGAGGTTCTTCAGTAAATAAAGAATTGAGATCATATGTTTCTTCAACAGGCGGTATATTAAGACCATGTATTTCTTCAATAGGAGGTAAATTATTAACGTCTTCAGCTTTAATACATTTTTCTTTCATAGATTTCTTTGCCTCTTACATATCTTCGGGACTGAGAAATAGAACACCTCTCTTCTTCGGAGTTGGTTTAGGAATAGGTTCAGTAATTGGAGCAGGAGCTGGCTCAGGAGGTGCCCAATTATTTTCATTTGTCAACATATTATTCAATAGAATTTCAGCTTCATCCGGTGTTCTTTCCCTGAAAAGAGAACCAGCACAACTATCTAGGTAATCTCTGGAAGCATCGGTTAGTCCATTATAAAAGATATCAAGTATTTCAGGTTTCTTAAGAGGATGATCAGGCAAAGCATTAAGTAACTTGAGAAGCCTCCCCAAGCTTGTGTGAGTCTCTCTTCTTTAATTTGCACAAAGTTGTATATTTCCCTCAAAGCAGCTTGTTTCTTATGAGCAGGGAAATATTTAGCAGAGAAGTAATAAATCATATCCTGGGGACTACGCACACAACCAGGATCAAGAGAATTAAACCATATCTTAGCATCACCCTTTAATGAGAACGGAAATATCTTGAGTATATAAAAGTAACGCGATCTCTCATCATTAGTGAATAGGGCAGCTATATCATTTAACTTAGTAAGATGTGCCACAACAGTTTCGGATTCATAGCCATAAAACAGATCAGATTCAACCAAAGTAATTATATCAGGATCAACAGAGAATTCATAATCATTATCAGGAACACATATAGGTGAAGTAGCAAAAGCAGGGTTGGGTTTCATTTTATCTCTAAGTGATTCTTTATTCCATTTAATTAATAACCTCTTAAGCTCATATCTATCTTTGCAAGCTAAAATAGCGGCAGAAGATTCCATATCAAAAAGATAGCCCTCAGGAATAACAGGCATATTTTCATCATCACTATCATCATCGTATTCAGATTCAATAATTTCTTTTTCTCTAGCCCTAGCAATTTGTTCATCAAGAAATTCACCAAGGGGCACAGTAGTATCAGGCATAGAAGCAGTTTCATCATAAGTATCATGCATAGCAGAAGTGGCATCCTTAATAACATGCGACATATCAGAACGAATAGCAGAAGCAGGTGTAGGTGTCACAAACTTACTCATAACAGAAGGTGAATCAAGTGCAGAGCTAGATGGCAGTTCCTTACCTACCCTCGTAGTTGAGGGATAGATCTTGGTTTTTGGATCTCTCAAGTTCTTCGTAGTGTCCAGCAGATATAAATCCCAAGTGACTCAAAGAATAGAGCTATGCTCCTCGGCAACGGCGCCAGAAATTAGTCTTGATAACCCACAAGTATAGGGGATCGCAACAGCTTTCGAGTGTAGAGTATTTCAACCCAAATTTATTGATTCGACACAAGGGGAGCCAAAGAATATTCTCAAGTATTAGCAGCTGAGTTGTCAATTCAACCACACCTGGAAACTTAGTATCTGCAGCAAAGTGTTTAGTAGCAAAGTAATATGATAGGGGTGGTAGCGACAACAAAAGTAAAAACAGCAAAAGTAATGTTTTTGGTATTTTGTAGTGATTGTAACAGTAGCAGCGGAAAGTAAATAAGCGTAAACCAGTATATGGAAAACTCGTAGGCACCGGATCAGTGATGGATAATTATGCCGGATGCGGTTCATCATGTAACAGTCATAACATAGGGTGACACAGAACTAGCTCTAATTCATCAATGTAATGTAGGCATGTATTCTGTATATAGTCATACGTGCTCATGGAAAAGAACTTGCATGAAATCTTTTGTCCTACCCTCCCGTGGCAGAGGGGCCCTATTGGAAACTAAGGGATATTAAGGCCTCCTTTTAATAGAGAACCGGAACAAAGCATTAGCACATAGTGAATACATGAACTCCTCTGAAAGTGCGTTATATCGACTAGAGGGGGGGTGAATAGGCGATTTTTATGAAAGTCTTCAAAACGTGGAAGTTATGAAGACAGACAGTAGAGATATGCCTATTACTATGCAGCGGAAGTTAGACTACACTAGGCAAGCCATGGTCAAGTGTCAACAGAGTGAAAGCACAGTGACAAATAGCTGTAGTGTAATAAGGATCAGGTAGGAAGATACTATGAAGCCAAACAGATCATACACTCACGTTGTGAAGACAAAAGATAGAACAGACAAGCAATGACTTCACAACGAGTGATCAGTAAGTAAAAGGAAGTGAAGATGAAACCAGTGACTCGTTGAAGACAATGATGTGTTGGACCAGTTCCAGTTGCTGTGACAACTGTACGTCTGGTTGGAGCGGCTAGGTATTTAAACCTTAGGACACACAGTC
The DNA here is from genome assembly GCF_056163025.1 of Triticum urartu. Taxonomy (NCBI): domain Eukaryota; kingdom Viridiplantae; phylum Streptophyta; class Magnoliopsida; order Poales; family Poaceae; genus Triticum; species Triticum urartu. The sequence goes on along the minus strand of NC_141875.1, from coordinate 203,210,248 downwards.
CCGAACACCCAATCCTGAACACGCAGCTCAGGACACCAAGTCCTCACCGTATTCTCCTTGAGCTAAGGTCACATAGTCCTCGCCCAATCACTCTGGTAAGCCTTCAAGGTAGACTCCCAAACCTTCACAGACTTCGTTCACTGGCAATCCACAATGTCTCTTGGATGCTCTGAACGCGACGCCTAACCGTCTGGGGATGCACGGTCCTCAAGTGTAATAAGTCTTCAGATCACACAGACAAGAAGACTTAAGTGATGCCCAATGTTCTCTGGCTCTGGGTGGTTAGGGCTTTTCTCCTCGCTAGGAATTTTCTCTCAAAGGCTTCGAGGTGGGTTGCTCTCAAACGACAAAGCCGTGCACTGAAATCTGAGCAGCCAACCGTTTATGGTTGTAGGGGGTGGGCTATTTATAGCCACTTGGCAACCCGACCTGATTTGTCCGAAATGACCCTGGGTCACTAAGGAACTGACACGTGTCTCAACGGTCAGATTTCAAACTCTCATGGCAACTTTACTTGGGCTACAAGCAAAGCTGACTTGTCCGGCTCTGGACAAGATTCGCTCTCATTGTCTTCACTCGAAGACATAGGTTTTTGGTTTAGGCATCACTTCAGTCATTCTGACTGGTTCTCCTGGACCCCATTAACAGTACGGTGGTTCCTATGACTCAACACAAAAGAAAAAGAACTACGAAAGATCTAAGTCTTCGAGCTCCATAGGCTTCATAACGTGTCTTCTTTTGTCATAGTCTTCAATGTGAATAACTTCATATACCACCTTTGGCTTCAATGTCTTCATACATTTTTAGGGGTCATCTCTGGTAGTAAAGCCGAATCAATGAGGGACTTCTACCTGTGTTATCCTGCAATTCTCACAAACACATTAGTCCCTCAACTAGGTTTGTCGTCAATACTCCAAAACCAACTAGGGGTGGCACTAGATGCACTTACATCCTCAAACTATGGTCATCACCGGGAGTGGTCCCGATTATTGTCACTTCGGTCATAACACATAGTAGGTGACTATAGACTTGCAAGATAGGATCAAGAACTCACATATATTCATGAAAACATAATAGGTTCAGATCTGAAATCATGGCACTCGGGCCCTATTGACAAGCATTAAGCATAGCAAAGTCATAGCAACATCAATCTCAGAACATAATGGATACTAGGGATCAAACCCTAACAAAACTAACTCGATTACATGATAAATCTCATCCAACCCATCATCGTCCAGCAAGCCTACGATGGAATTACTCACGCACGGCGGTGAGCATCATGAAATTGGTGATGGAGGATGGTTGATGATGACGACGGCGACGAATCCCCCTCTTCGGAGCCCCGAACGGACTCCAGATCAGCCCTCCCGAGAGGTTTTAGGGCTTGGCGGCGGCTCTGTATCGTAAAACGCGATGATTTCTTCTCTCTGATTTTTTTCTCTCCGAAAGCAAATATATAGAGTTGGAGTTGGCGTCGGAGGGTTTCCAGGGGGCCCACGAGGTAGGGGGGCGTGCCCTAGGGGGGGCGCCCCCCACCCTCGTGAGAAGGGTGTGGGCCCCTGGTCTTCATCTTTGGCGAGGATTTTTTATTGTTTTTTCTAAGATGTTCCGTGGAGTTTCAGGTCATTCCAAGAATATTTGTTTTCTGCACATAAAACAACACCATGGCGATTCTGCTGAATACAGCGTCAGTCCGGGTTAGTTCCATTCAAATCATACAAGTTAGAGTCCAAAACAAGGGCAAAAGTGTTTGGAAAAGTAGATACGACGGAGACGTATAATCAGTCTGCACCTGAGCTTCATTATCCTCTATTTTTTCCAATATTATTTGATCTATATTTACTCTTTGCAAAATGTAGAATAATGGCAACGCTTATAAAGAATTTTCTTTGGGGAATTTATTGAATTATCCTTCCATCAACATGGAGAAGGGCTTTGTCCAGTCCGTGTTAACATGTAATGTAAGTTCATCCTTCTCAAGCCTTCAAACTTTGTTCTAGTATGGATTTGGATAGGCATCATTTCCTCCACTGCTGTTTACATCTGATTGGATGTTTGCAACAACTACTAGTTTTAAATTGTAGTTGTAAAAACATGTTCCTTATGCAGAACAGATCCATTTATTTGCTTATATAATTGTGAAACCTGTTACGTGTCTCCTTGTTTCTCTTTCAGAGTCGTATCTCTTATGCCAGGCAGAACTTTAGGAAATATAGTGAGCCAAACCATCTTGAGGACAGCGAGATGACCCCAAGGTCATGTCTTGATGAAGACAATGAGTTGAAGCTACTCACCAGCAGGTGTGAGACAACCTCTGTGCAGTCACTGCCTCCATCAGTTCAACTTCTTCAGTCTCAACTTAAAGCGGAAAGGCTTGCTTCAGCTCCGACTTGAAGCCAAAGATGTAATGAAGATGTCAGGGGACTGCCTTGCACACTATGGCGACATACAGCTAGCGATGAAGCATCTATCGTTGACACAACTGAGGTCTCATCAGTTTGTTCGGCTGCTTGCGGGGCCCGACCTTGCCAGGTCTATTGCCTTCTGAAGTGCTCTCGGTTTTGTATATTCTTTTATCGGCGCGTTTATATGCACTGGTGGCGACCTTTGATGCCCAGTGTATGTAATCCACGGTCATGTTGCGCTTTATTATCACCGGTAGCGAACTTTGATTCCCAATGGATGTAATATGTCGTAATTTCTTTATTGTATAGTCTAGGTTTATTCTTTGGTTGGTATGCTATAATTTAGGCCAGAAGGTTCAGTGGATCTCAATGTTGTCGGTCTTCAGGCCGGCCCATTACTCATATGGGCCAAAACATGGGCCTACAATCATCTTGGTCCATTAGCAGGTCTAAACCTATAGTAGTTTCCCGCCTTTAACAGTCCATGGGCTACATATTTATTGTAGTGACACCGGGCCTCCTATGGGCCATAGAAACAATGGGCCTTCTACGGGCCGTATCATCAATGGGCCTTATACGGGCCGTATGATCGATTGGCCAAACATGGGCCAAAAACAGACCGCATTTTGGTCGTAGATGGGCTAGAGTTGGAGTCGTCCATTCATGGGTCGACCATAACGGGTCGTCGTTAATAGGCCGTATTTGATGACGCTATGAAAACGGCCCAACGTATTAACGGGCCACAAACGGGCCGACTGTAACCACGGGCTGAATTTGGCCCACAAGCAGAAAATGGCAGTAACGGGCCGTAAGTAACCGAATGCTGGAAATGAGCCCAAGAATAAATGGGCCCTGAGAAGGCCGAAAGATAACATGGGCTGCAAATGGCCCAATGGATTAATGGGCTGTTAATGGGTATAAAGTGATACACTGTTCATTATGGGCCAGTTTCACCACGGGCTGTTAATGGGCCAAGAGTTGCAAAGGGCCTCATATGGGCCGAAAGACGTCATGGGCCATACATGGGCTAGAACTTAAAATGGGCTGGAATCATATTGGATGGCCTAGATGGCGCTACTGGGCCTAATTCGGATAGGTCGTAACGGGCCCAGGGTTAGCGGGTTGTAAATGGGCTATATGCGAATAGGTCGTTAACAGGCTTTCTGTGGGTCGGCCCGCCACCTTTTGACCAAGTCAAACGGGCCGGCCTTTTCACAGGAATGGGCCTCTGTTCGGTCGTGCCACATGTCTTCGTATCATAGGCGCCTTTGGTCCAATGAGTGGATGACATATGTCCCAACGGTGAGCCGACACGTGTTTCCTCCAGCCAATGATGATTTTACACGTGGAAAATCGCCATTGGTCGGGGCTGTTAGTGGGTTATCGGATCCAAAACCGGACCCAATAGCTTAACGGCGTTCCGTTACGGTGGATGCCACATGTCAGTCACCCTTGACGAAAGCACTTCTGTGACGCGCGATTTATCGTCATGGAAGTGGACACTTTTGTGATGATAATTTTGGTAATGTCATGGAACACTTCTACGATAGCACAGATATGACTATCTTGATTCTGTCGTAAAATCGTCATGGATGTACATGCATGACAAAAAACGCGACCTACTGTGACAAACACGTATCATCACGAAAGTGTATTTTTTGTAGTGTTATGACAACTAGAACCAGTTACTTAATAAAATACACCCTTTCAAATGCCAGATACAACCCGGTGATCGCTCTCTCACAGGGCGACGAGGGGAGGATCGCCGGGTAGGATTATGCTATGCGATGATACTTGGTTAACTTACCATCTACTCTATTCTACTGCTTCAAGATGGAGGCTGCCAAAATGTGTAGTCTTCGATAGGACTAGCTATCCCCCCCCCCTATTCTGGCATTCCGCAGTTCAGTCCACATATACTACCTCTTTCATTGATACCAATGCATATGTAGTGTAGTTCCTTGCTTGCGAGTACTTTGGATGAGTACTCACGGTTGCTTTGTTCCCCTTTTTCCCCTTTCTATACCCGGTTGTGGCGACCAGATGATGGAGTTCAGGAGCCATAGGATCCCGAGGATGATTCTATGTGGAGTTCGACTTCGAGGAGTAATTAGGAGGTCCCAGGCAGGAGGCCTTGCCTTTTCGATCGTTTCTACTTTTGCGATAGCCTTGTTAAGGCAAACTTGTTTAACTTATGTCTATACTCAGATATTATTGCTTCTGCTGACTCTTGTGTTTTTGAGCTTATGTATTCGAGCCCTCGAGGCCCCTGGCTTGTAATATAAAGCTTCTATTATTTCAGTTTGTGTCTAGAGTTGTGTTGTGATATCTTCCCGTGAGTCCCTGATCTTGGTCGTACACATTTACGTGTATGATTAGTGTACGGCCAAATCGGGGGCGTCACAGGCATCCAGGGTGCACCTTCCGCAGCCGACATTGTTGTTTGCGCGGCCGAAGACCTCCTTGAGGCCCGATAACATGTCTGGGAGATTCTACTCGGTCAAATTCGTCAGCCCACAAAATGAATCAAACCCGAATGGCCTCAATTGTTGTCATCACGTTCATCCTCGTTAGCTTCACTGGAGCTCCGCCATAATGCGATCTCCTCAGACAAAGCACCTAGCCATCGTCCCCGACTCCCTAGGCTAGCTGATATCTATAGAAGACGCTAGCGCTCACCCCTCGATCTCCATGACATCGAGCGTTCCTGCCTCGAACTGGTGCTCTGTCGGCCACCTTCAATGATGCAGACATCGTCGTAGTCTCTTCTCGACGGGCTCAACCACGCGAACATGTTCCAGATGATCATCCCCTACTTCTCCCTCTCTCCCTAGTCTCTCTCATGCTTGGTACGCTGCTCCTTGAATACCGCCACTGCCGTCGCCTTCACATCCATGGCATCGCCATCCGCTGCCATTTGCACGCGCGCCCTTCACCAACGGAGGCCATGTCCTCGGTGTCTCCATTTTGATGCCACCTGCAGGCGCACCCCCCTCGCGGGCGATGGCCACTGACCGAGCCACGTAGGCCATGTCCATCTTAGGGAGAGAGAGGAGGGTTTAGAGAGAGAAAGACAAACAAAATTTTTTATTTTAATTATTTTCATTGGGGTCCACGTGCAAGTGAGATAGAGAGGTAAGAGAGAGGGTTTTTCTTTTATTTTTTAGAGTGGGTCCCGCATGTAAGTGGCTCATTAAGATAGGGGTAGAAATGTCCAGCAAATGTCCTGAAAACGGTCAAAAGCCCTTTGACCGGACAACAAGGGCACGGAAGGGTATTTCTATAAGTGCAACTAACAGCAGAGGGGCAAAATTGAGCATGCTTCGAAATTAGGGGCAAATCTGAGCAGTGGGTTCGTGTTAGGGGCACAAATGTAAATGTCCCATCCATAAATCATCGGATCCTAACAAACACACCACAAGAATTACATCGGATTGATCTCAGAGGAGATCATTGTATTGAAGATCAAAAGGAGAGATAAAAGAATCTAGCTACATCTATGGACCCGTAGGTCCTAAAGGAACTGCTCACACATCAACATGGAGGCAACAAAGTTGATCAAGAGGCCTCCCATGGTGACTTCTCCATCTGGCAGAACATTGGAACAGAGCTTCGGATGGGATCACTTCGGAACAGAGCCTTGCGGCGGAGATACAATTCATTCGTGATCGCTTATGAGGGTTTAGGGAAATATCTTTATTTATAGGCGGAAGAATTAGGTCAAACGGGGGCTCAAGGGCCCACACGGGCAGGAAGCGCCCCCAGGCCATGCCACGTGTCCGTGTGACTGGCTCATGGGTTCCCTCAATTTCTCCCAAAGCTTCTAGGTCCTTCATTGTCCAGAAATTATCTTCAAAAATTATCATCGTATTTGGACCTTCCTACATGTGGATTTTCTGTGAGACCAAAAGCAAGCAAAAAAACAAGAACTAAAACACGCACTAAATTAATAAATTAGTCCAGAATAATAATATAAAAAGTATATAAAAATGATAATATAATAGCATTTAACAATACAAAAGTGTAGATACATTGAAGACATATGAGTGCCTCGGGCCGATAAGGTGCAGGCATTATTAGTTAGGTGAGGGTGACAAAGCCTAGACGACATTTTGACCAAGGGAATCGGTGCATCTTGACACATCAAGAAGGACGATAGCAGGTTGGACCCAAAGCATCTACGAGGAGCACTCAAGTGTCTGACGCGCTGCAGTGTCAATTTTATCACTTGCGAAGACCGAAGACAAATTGTCATACACAGGGCGGACGCCTACTTCTACTTGTATCCATTTACGCGTACTAAACCAATTATTTTGGTGCCCCAGGCCTATATAAGGGGGACTGTGGGCGTTTTGAGACACGCAAAAACAAGCTCACTAGTAACTTCCACTTCACCCATCCCAAGCAACACAAAGAAGTGGTTCATCCAGTTTAGAGGAGGAGAAATAGGAGTGCTCGGGAACATAGGCTAGTACCCCGACCACCGCGGCACACATACCCCGAGCACCACTCTTGTAGTACAACTACACGTGTAATCCCTCATTTTCATATCAATGAAGAATAGACGTAGGGTTTTATGCTATCATTGGCGACCTGAACCCGTATGAAAATCCTTGTGTCTTGTGTGATTTTTTTCACAAGGATTCAGAGTGTTTTAGGGTATCCTTAATCCTGATGTCTTGAGTTGACACTGTAATAATGACAAAATACAAGTGTGCTCCATGCGATGGAGCATATCCAAATCGAAAAGGGAAAAAGGTGGGAGGGAAGGGAAATCAACGCCGCCCTCTCTTCTTCTACCACTTGGCAAACACGGAGCACGACAGAGATCGGCCTCGACATGTGACGTTGTAGCACTTGTCGCTCGCGGAAGACGCTGGTGACCCCACAAGTGGTATCTCTTTTTTTAGAGAAAAGACTACCGCTTATCTTTAAATTAATGAAGCCCTTATATCAACCAAGAACAATACAACACACACAACAAAGAAAAGAAAACCCACGACATGATACAAGGTGTGGGGGACCAGTCACACACCCTAGAAAACTACAAGCCAACATTGAATGGAAGAGGAGAACCACTTGGGATCTTCTGAGTTCAGCTTCGTGATCAAGCAACCGGAGCCGAGAACGAAGCCACCACTTGAAGGGGACATGCCGACATGGGGCCATGCCATCGCCAACATCTAAACGCCATCTAGCTCCATCGCCTGGAGGAGCCCCTTGCTTCCACTCTCTCGAGCAAAAGGGCACCGCAACCGGGCGATGGCTGCGCTCACCTCCCTCGAGCTTGAATGAGAATTGTCGCCGAGGTCCAGCAATGCGGGCTCCGAGCACCACCCCATAGTCGAAACATGCATGCCTAAAGAGCGCCACCGTCTAGGCGATGGGACCGTCAACACGAAGAGAGGAAGTTGTCGTCCATCCCCACACCACGACCACCAACAGGAAGGGTCTTGCTCAAAAGACGGAGCCTCCATGAAGGGAACAGAGCAAAAGTGTCAACACCGCCCGGTCCGACAAAGGACCATGTGTTTTCACCCCGAGCATAGGGGAGGGGCAACCTATAGTGATGCCTCCAGAGAGGGGAACGACGCCATAGGGCGTCGCCGTCACCAGCACCAATGTAATCAGGCTGAGCTTTCGCTAGGTATTGGCCACCATCCACCCAACAACCACAAACCACACCTCAATCGCACCCCATTGGGGACGGCGAAGAGATGAGCACACGAGTAGTGAGGAGGACCACGACAAGAACCAAGAAGGATGATACCTTGTCCGAAGTCGGCCCTGCATGCCTCCCGCGTGGGCTGCCTCACCGTCCACACGGCCAAGATAGCACACCAGCACCAACCCGACGTCACCCGTCGCGAAATCACCGCCAAGCCCACCACCCGGAGCCCTGCTCTGGCATCCAGGAGGCCAACCTTGCCCGCCTATATCAGAGAGACGAGCCGTCGATGCGTTGCCAGCCACCCTCGCTGTCGCACTAACGCTCTTCCACAGCGTATAGTCCCACCATTGCCAACCACCACCAGCACGAAGACGAAATCCATACAACTCAGATCCACATGACCCCAAGGTTCATGTACCCGACCGAGAGGAGGGGGCAGCCACGGCCAAGGATCCACGGATCAGGCCGCGAGGGGCGCCACCCAAAGCCGTGGGCTGGTCTATCGCACGCAGCCGAGAACTGACCCCCTGGTCAGATCCACATGCGCGGCGGCGGCCGACGGAGCAAGCGCGGGGACCGCCAGCCCGCTGCTCTATGATGGCCGGCGACCAGCCACGCCGCCGGGGACGACGCCCACGAGGTAGGCCAGACCTTACCACTCGGAGAAGAGGCGCGTAGAACTTGGCCGGAAGACGACCTCCTGCCAGGGAGGAAGCATCGGGAGAGGAGCTGGCAGGGGAGGGAAGGAGGCGGAGAGGCCTCGCCGCCGCCGCAAGCCAGCCGGCGGTTGCGAGGGGGGGCGCTTGGAGGGTGGCGGTGGGAAGGGGAAAACCTAGTCGCCCCCGAGTCCTCACAGGAGGACGACGCAGGAGGGGGAGGGGGTCTCTCCTTCGCAAGAGGTATCTCTTAACTGGTGATTTCAACATAGCTATCCTTTTCTAACATTTGAGCTATCTTTTTTTGGTTATGAGATGCATCGGCTAATTTTCAAGAAAAGGAAAAACATTGGCACCTCGTTTTCTACCCGCGCGTGCCCACTGCGTTCAACCACAACAGTCAGGATGCATGGTTGAATTTTCACTTCTCTTGTCTGCCGTCGCTTTCCGGTTATAGACGACTTAAATTACTTATTGACCGCTACTAATAACTTCTCTATTTTATTTATTTTGCATATTAGCTTTGTTTCGAGTCAAGATTTTAAACTTTGACCAAGTTTATATAAAATTTTATTAACATCCACAATATGTGTTCATTTTATATATATTTGTTATTGTGAAAGTTTAGATTAATTTTGATAATTATTTATAAAATTTGACTTAGGTCATAATTGGAGTAAATAAAAACGAAGGTAGCACAGATTAATTAGATTATCCCCAGAAACCTGTCCTGTTGTGCCCTGTGCGAACTCATCTAGGGTTCCTTGCCTCTCGCCGGTGCCGCCATGAGTCCGCCTTGTTTTATATGATCTTTGGACCATGGAGACGCGATGGATCCCGACCCTTACCGGCGGAGGGTTTCGTTTTTAGATACTTTTCTGAGTTTTGTTAGGGTTCGTGCCATGCTCTAGAAGATGAGCGGTGGCGACTTCTTGAAGATGGAATGTGTACTCGACTTCGATGAGGGAGGGGCGATGATGGTGACGCGCCTTAGCTCGCTTCAGTGTTGTAGCCGCCGCTAGGTGGTCTACAGACCTGATTGTAAAATTTACTTCTAGAGTTCTTTGTACTATCTTAACAGTTGATGAAAAGATTAGAAGTTTTCTTGAAAGAATTAAATTATCTCTGAAAAAAGATTAATTAGATTTCTCAATCCTTCTGCCTAATTCCTCAAAAAAAAAAAATCCTTCAGCCTAATTAGACGTTTCTTTGACTTTTCAACCCATGCGCGGGGCCATGCCGACCACACCGCTAGCCAGATCGCGCTTTCTTGACCGTGTGAAAGAGCAACGTGACGTGAGGTGCTGTGGTGCCAAAAGATGACAATGACGGCGCTGGAAGTTTCGTACTTGTGCAGTGTGCACCCAACAGTTGCCTCGCTAATGGTTTCTTCGATCTAAAGAACATTGAACAACGTTTTCCCCGCAAAAAAAAAGAACATTGAACAACGTTTGGGCTGATATCTATATCTATATATGAATATAAAGACGCAGTACTAATTTTCATCAGATGATAATTAACAAAGTCTCATCAAATTCTTACACCGTTTAATTAATTAAAATATCACACAAATATTCATGTAAATTAAATGTTTTATGAGTTATACGAGATTTAGTTAATTTTCATCTAGATGAGAACTAGTCACACTCGTATGAAGAGACTTAAAACGGACAGATCCAGCTAATCTCGGTTATTAAATCGGGTCAATCTAACGACTTAAATTGCTTCAATGGTAAGCGCTCAATATATTTAGCATGCAATTAATTACATATCAAATATTTGATGCCATTGCTAATCACATAATTAACACGCAAATAATACCCTACTACAATGATATCTATTTGTAATTAATATGAGCTAAATTAATATTTGTCTAATATCGAGGTGCATTGCATTCGTACACATTTACTAGTTCAGAGAAATGTGTATTTTCAAGTATTGCTTCTCAATGAAACAACAATCATCGTCAAAGGGAAGACATAGTCTCGTTTATAAGAAAACAAACAAAAGTTCATAGTACATGGCTTATCACTAAACTAAAACATGGTAAGGGCCTCTTTTTGTGAATTGCAGAATTTGTAAAGCGTAAGAATAGAAAAAACAGGGGAATAGAGTGGCATGCCATTTTCAATATTGCAGGATTAGTATAAGCGTTTCAATGTGCGCATGAAAAATATAGGATTCTTCAAATGAGACTGGAGTGGAAAAAATTCACGCTGGAAACAATCCTAAGGATTAGAATATGTTGACAACACACAAGCTGGCTTAGCTAAACTGTACCTAGAACACCACCAAACGGGCAAACAGGCTACCTCAAACAGTAGGCGATCAACCATATTAAAAAGCACATATACGACATTCTTAAAGGGGTTTTTTTTTTCCTTTTGAGACGATAGGGACAACCTTTTTGTAAGTTGCTTTCAAATAAATTTGACTTTAAAAAAGGCGCCTTTTTCCTTTTGCTAGTCGTCCCCTTCCTCCCACCACCCTCTAACGCCGCTTGTTGTCGTGCGATCCTCGCTGCCCTGCCTACTCCAAGCCACTGCATATGTCCGTACATCGTTGTATGTGATCACTCCTCAAACCACGCTATCTTTTTAAGCTCCGACGAGCATTTCTTTCAGAACCACACTTGAACCAGTCAACCTTGAAACCCTCCTTCCCTCTACCAATGACGTCGTTGCTGTGTTGTCCCTGGCGTGGTTTTGTCGTCGCTTAGCGCACCGCCCCCGCCTCCACCTTGAGGTTGTGCTATTCGAAAATATATTGACACAAGTTGCAAATTCAGGCAGCTTAGGGCATCTCCAACAGCAACCTGTAACTTCCTCCCGCATCTGTCCGCGGACAGGGTTGCCAGTCCGCGGACACGGATACGGAAGGCCACCATCCAACGTTGTCCGCATACATTTAAACCCGTATTTTAATTAATCAGACAAAATTTATGCAAACCTGACGATATTCATCAAAGTTCAGATAGGACATAACATGCAACTTAAATCTAGTACAACGATGTCTCTAATTCAACTAGATTAACCGGTTGTCCAACAAGTTTTTCATCAACGGATCATATCGTCCCGCACATAATCCTCCTTTAGTTTCATCCAACAATCTGTGTACGTAAATCGCCATCCCTCTGTCCTGTGATATATCACGACTGTGTGTGCGGGCTACATATGTGTAGACCAACATTGAGTGAATGAATGATTTAAACAAGTTGAGCAAGATGAAGCAAAACTTATCATCTCCTCCTCTGCCGCGTGCAATGGCCACCTTGCCTCCAGCTGACGAACTACTTGACAAAACTTGGTGACATTGGTCTGGATAACATACTAGTGATACAGTAACGATCTCACATTGTGTTGTTGAATGATGTACATGTCGTCGCATTGTGCTTTCGTGCATGAAACGATTCATGTACTTGCTACCAAAATGTCCCCCCTCTCCTGCCTACGAAATCCGTGAATACGGCCAACCACGCATCACACTACAACTCATCCTTCATGGGCGAATAGCTCGTCATTATTCATACTCTAAAAACGACATACCGTTCGAAAATAAGCTCAATGGCCTTTGACCGAACACTTGTTGAGCGTGGTGTCTGTCATGGCGGTCGTGGACAGGGGGCGGAGTGTACCTGGATACAAACGGCTCTAGGGTGGACAGCACCGTCATAAAGACGAGCGGACACGTCGATGCTGGTTGCGGACTTCCCGCGATGCCTATGTGGCGGGCGAAGACGTACATTGACGGCGGCGGAGGTGAACGGTGCGGATGCAAAGTAAGGAGAGAAGGGACGTAGTCAAAGGAAATGGGATCGGAAGGGAGATTGGATGGGCCGTGGTGTCGGAGTCCTATGTAACTGCTGTCCGGACTCCCGCAACCCTCCTCCGTCTCCAATTTATGGAAAAAAAAACACGTCCGGATTATCCTTCAAACTGATACGGACTTAAATTGGATTGCTACCACGATCCAGATCTATGCGGGCGAGTGTTAGAGATACCCTTACAAATAGCAGACGCGGCCTTTAGACACGTACTAGTGGGGCAAAAGAGAAATAGACTGTTCCCGAAGGGGCACGAATGCAACTTGCGTCCAAATTAAATCCTTGGATTTGATGACTTGCGTCACTCACTGCTCCGTTTTTGCGCCTTCAATTTTCTATTCGTTTCGTTTGTGGGAGGAGACTTTTGCGCCTTCATCCATTTTATCCGTTCTCCCGTTTTCTTCTTTCTCCTCTTCTGCCCGACCTAAACGATTGATCAATTCCCTCTGAGAAAGAAAGCAATTGCCTAATTTTCCCGTCTGCTGAGGAAATCCGTGCTGTCCTGGCGACCTAAAGTCTCCCCCGCGGCGGCTGGGGGTTGGGGATTTGCCAAATTTCTTGATTTCAGCCCTATTGTTGGGGCTGCCGAGGCCGGATTATGAGATGGGCTTCTTGTCGTGCCTATTCCGGTGCCCCGAGGAGGAGGAGCGGGTGGTGAAGGAGCACGATGACGACGAGGACTCCGGCGGAATCGACCATGGAGTCGCCTCAGGTGATGATGCCTCCTGCCCTAGTAATCCCTCCGTGCTTTACCTACTAACCAGGCTAGAAATGTTCGTTTCTTGGTGTTGGTCGGTCTGTATCTTGTTCTCGCGGAAGGAAAAATAATCGACTCTCTTCAGCTCATGGTCCCAACAAGTTCTCTGTTGGGGATGGTTCCCAGCTGGAGGGTATTTTTGTGACGATGTGTTATACTCAGCCATCAGAAATTTCCAGTGGCGAGTCCACCTTTACTTTCTTGTGGTGTTGCAGTTCCTCTAGGCTCTAGCAGCAGTTACGTAGAATTTTTGTTTGTGAGAGAAAGAAGTTTGTTCATGAGTAGCTGCACAGCTTTACCAAGGAAACAGAAATTGAAACACGATTAGTAAAGTGGAAACCAAAATTATGAACAAGATGAACAGTAGATGATCGAAGACCATGACAAGAAAATTGAAAAGGCACAATGAAATACTTCCCGCAAAAAAAAAAACTTATGTGCTATTCTTGTTTTTCTGTTTGTCCCAGCGTCCTTTCTTTTTCAGGAGCATTAGTTTATTTAAATGTGGATGTGTATTTGTTTCTTTTGAATTGCTCATTAATAGTGGATCTCTTCAGAGTCATCAGAAAGTGCCCCACTGAAGACTGAATCCGCACATATGGAAGGAATCCAGAGAAATGGCACACATAATGAGGCGACGATCTTCACTTTGCGTGAGCTTGTTGATGCTACCAAAAACTTCAGCAAGGATTTTCAGTTGGGGCGAGGAGGATTTGGTTGTGTGTATAAAGCATATCTGAATGATGGTCAGGTTTGTATTTGGTAGTTATAAACTATACTTCTCACCAACAGTAATATAATTCTCATTGAATATCAGTTATTGGAGATGTGGAAACTATAATAATCTTGCTCATATTTTCGTATTGTATGATAATATTGTTTCAGCATTTGCTGTATGGCAGGTTGTTGCAGTCAAACAACTTGATCTAAATGGGCTTCAGGGGAACCGAGAATTCCTTGTGGAGGTTCTCATGCTCAACCTCTTGCATCACCCTAACCTTGTCAATTTGATAGGGTACTGTGTTGACGGTGATCAACGCTTGCTTGTTTATGAATATATGCCATTGGGATCACTAGAAGACCATCTACACGGTTAGTTTATGTTGGAAAATGTGCGGACTTATACTATTATCAGGATACAATCATCAGAATTCAGAAAACGTTTGTTAATTTCTAGTAATGAGAGCATATATGTAGATTGTAGGATCTTTATTTTTCTCAATGTCGGCACGTTTTAGTTTGTGATACTTATCATATCTGGGTGCTTTGAACATGGTGAAAAGTTGTTCTAACTTGTGAGAAATGCTATTAGCTAACTATCAGTTCTTGTCAGTTGATTTAATTAAGTATTTATTTCTTTACGTTTGTGGGGGGGAGGGTATTTTTGGCATCATATTCTTTGTTCAGTAGGTCCCAATTAAATCTGATCTAGGTTGTTCCTGTTTCCATTGCTTGCTATATTTGACCAAAAGCTTAAGCTAGAATGGGATGCTCTGATGACCTATCAAATAATGAGCCTAGCTATCTAATAATCTAGTGATGGGATTACCCTAAACAAGAATCCATCGAGGGGGTAATATTTCAGTGATGGATTGGTCACCCTTGAGAAAACTCAGATTTTAATCATAATCACTTTGTTGAATAGATAATTTTTCTTAAACAGTGGATCTTTTATCGAACTTCGTGTTCCTTTCTAGTATTATTATATCACATGCGTCAGTAAGAAGTGAAGAACTAACATGCTCCTTGACATGTCACTGACCTTGAAACCTTAAGATATTTTCTGTGATAATTTACCATTTTATTACTTTCATTTATTAGAGTTACACATGAATGTGCTCTGTACTGTTATGCTGTTGTTTACTGGATACCCCCATTAATAAATTACTGTGATGCTTTAAACAGACCTTCCACCCAATAAAGAACCTCTAGATTGGACAACACGGATGAAGATAGCTGCTGGCGCAGCTGCTGGTTTGGAATACCTACATGATAAGGCAAATCCACCAGTTATTTACCGAGATATTAAGCCATCAAACATTCTTCTTTCTGAAGGGTATCATGCGAAGTTGTCCGACTTTGGACTTGCTAAACTTGGTCCTGTGGGTGATAAGACTCATGTGACAACCCGTGTCATGGGGACTTATGGCTATTGTGCTCCTGAGTACGCCGCGACTGGACAGCTAACGGTTAAGTCTGACATCTATAGTTTTGGTGTGGTGTTCCTCGAGCTAATTACAGGACGAAGGGCACTCGATAGCAATCGGCCTCGTGAGGAACAGGACTTGGTCTCATGGGTAGGTTTTGACAATCTCACGGTGCAGCTAACTGGTCCAATAATCATGATTTTATAATAAAAAAACAAAAATGGATACATGTCTAGAGAAGTATGAAAAGGCTATATAAAGCTTAATAGGCATGCATTGTTATTTCACTCTGATTACGTTCCTTATAATAACAGTGCATGCGTTTGATACTGGAAAAAAACCGGTTATGTGGAATGTGGCGGTTGAACTGATGAATATAATAACAGTGCATTCGTTTGATACTGGAAAACTGTACAACTTTTATGGGTATGGAGTGTGGTCTTTTCCGGGAACTAGTATTAGTCTGTTGCTAACTATCTGCCTAGTTGTATACATCTTTTTTTTTTGAAGGACCAGCGAAGGCTGGTGTTTCATTGAACATAAGCAGGGAGCAGATGAAAAAGCGATAAAGGTGGAGATCCGAAGATCAAGGAGACTAAGTAAGAAGAAGATCAGAGAAAAACAAAAAGTGCCAGCAGGCACAGGCCGCTAGCCTACTCTCCCGGCGGGTCCCCGAAGGGGCTCTGAATTGACTTGATGCCGGCTTGTTGCCAGAGGCTTAGCCCTCTCCTGATCTCGTTGAGGATGTCTTCCACCTTGGCCTCTTTTGCCCAAAAAATACAGTGATTCCTCTCTTGCCAGATCTGCCATAGGGCAAGCAATGCAAGAGACTTGATCGCTTTCCTGTGAGATGGCGGCGTTGCATCTGACATAGCTCTGAACTTGTCCAGCGAGGTTATGTTGCCGATCCAGGATTCCTGGCCTAGTGTGCGGCAGCACTTCCATGTAGCAATGGCATTCCAGGTTGCCGTCGCGAGGGGGCAAAGCTAGAACAAGTGCTCGGAGCTTTCCAGGTTGCGGAGGCATAACGGACAGAAGTAGCTGTTCAGCCATCCTCGCCGCTGCAACCTATCATTGCACCAGAGCCGGTTCTGGTGGAGCAGCCAGGCGAAGATCTTCAGCTTTGCAGGCGCTCGGGTGGTCCAGATCAGCTCGCGGAACTGAGTCTGCACAGAACCCTGGAACTGGGCGCGGTAGGCTGAATGTGCAGTGTACTGTCCGGATGCTTCAATCTTCCAAGCGATCTGGTCTTGGCTGGCTTCCTGAAGGTGGTACGATTGCAGCCGACGGTGCAAATTGAGCACCTCCTGTGCTATAGAACCAGTGTCGCCGTGCGCCAGGTTAGAAACCTAGCGGTCTTCGAGTAGGGCCTGCGCCACCGATCTGTTCTTTCTTCTGGAGTGTTTGAAGAGGTTGGGGTGGAGGAGCTTCAGCGGAGACGCATCGATCCAAGCCGAGTGCCAGAAGCTAGCCATCTTGCCATTGCCAATGGGCGCACTAAAAAGGGCGTGATCGGAGGCATCGCATGGCAGCTCTGTTCCTGCCCATGGGCGCTCTGGGCTTTTCCAGGCGTGCCAGAGCCAGCGAAGGCGGAGAGCACGGTTGAACTTGTACAGGTCGAGGATGCCAAGGCCACCGTGCTCGATCGGGGAGCAGACCCGCGCCCAATTCACTTTGCAGCTGCCACCGATGAGCTCTTGATCGTGGCCCCAAAGGAAGCGACGTCTGCATTTGTCTATTTCTTTCAGCAGCTTCACTGGGATTTTGAGGGCTGTGAGGGCAAACGTTGGCATGGCGGTGAGGACGCATCTGACGAGGACCCTGCGCCCGGCCATGGAGAGCATTTTCCCTTTCCAGCCCGCTAATCTAGCCCGCATTCTATCCAAGATGAACTGAAGATGTACTAGCCTAAGCCGGCCAGTTGTGAGTGGAAGCCCCAGGTATCTGATCGGGAATTGCGCGATAGGTCCCCCAAAAGACTGAAGCACCGTGCTGAGGTCGATGTCGTGGCAGCAAGTCGGAGTTGTCGTGGACTTGGCGTTGTTTATCTTCAGGCCCGTAGCGTCGCCGAAGCTCTCAAGCATATCCATGAGGTAGTCGATCTCTTCTCTACTGGGGTTTGCAAAGATGATGGCGTCGTCCGCATATAAGCTAACCCTAAACTTGATCTCCCTGCCTGGCACCAGCGTAATGTGGAGCTCTTCTTCAGCCGCTTTAAGAAGGCAATGGATGGGATCGACCGCAAGGATGAACAGAAGCGGTGACAGGGGGTCGCCCTGCCGTAGGCCACGCCGATGCATGATGGTTTGGCCGGGGACGCCATTGAGGAAGGCCGACGATGAGGTGGCGAGCAGCATGGTGATCCAGTCCCGCCATCTCGCACTAAAACCTAGGTTCACCAAGAGCTCGAGCAGATATTCCCACGAAACATTATCGAAGGCCCTGGAGATGTCTAACTTAAGAAGAACAACCGACGTCTTTTTCCGGTGCAGAGCTTTAACACAATTTTGGACGTAGACGAAACTGTCATGTAGGCATCTTGTTTTCAGAAAAGCTGTCTGGCCGGCGATATGATGCGTTGGACGGTCGGGGCGAGCCTGATCGAGAGCACTTTGGAGACTAGCTTGGCGATGGAGTGTATCAGGCTAATCGGCCGGTAATCGTTGATGCCGTTCACGCCGTCTTTCTTGGGGATTAGGGCTATGATTGCTGAATTTAGCAACCCAAAATTGCTACCCGCCAGGTTGTAGAATTGGTTGAAGGCCTGCATGACATCTTCTTTGATCATCTGCCAGAACGATCGGAAGAATGTGCCGTTGAAGCCGTCCGGCCCGGGGGACTTCTCTGCCGGAGATGCCTGAATCGCCGCCCACACCTCTTCTTCAGAAAAAGGGTTATCCAGCCCACCACCTTGGATTGTGGGCATGTGAAGTTGTCCCCAGTTTATCGTAGACGATCGCTGCTGTGTAGCCCCAAGGATGCTGTCAGAATGGTTGTGAATTGCTGCTTCTTTGTCGCTGTGTGCCGTAGCTACTGTATCGTAGACCTTCAGAGAGTGTATGAAGTTGTTTCTCTTCCGCGAGCAGATTTTTGCCATGAAGAACTTTGTTGGGGCGTCGCCGGAGCGCAGCCAGGTGAGCCTGGAGGCCTGCCTCTTCCTGCATCTTCGATCGCTGCCAGCCCCAGCAATCTGAGCTTGAGGCTCCTGCGCAGGTCGTGTTCGGCCGGCGAAAGTTGGCGCCGTTCCTGGCCCTCGTCGAGGCGCAAGATGACCTCGCAGGCCATATGGAATTGCGGCCTTGCATCACCGAAGAGGCCCTGGCTCCAGATGCGTAGGTCTTTGGCCGTACGGGCAAGCTTGACGTGGAGGCGGGTGAATGCGCAGGAGGCAGCCACCGGCCGTGCCCAGGCCGCGGTCACCGTGTCCGCAAAGCGCGGGAAGCGCGGCCAGAAGGACTCGAACTTGAAGCACCTGCGCCGGCGGGGCCCCGCCGCATCGGACAGCACCAGCGGGCAATGGTCGGAGCAGGCAGTGGAGGCGGCCATGAGCATGGTCAGGGGAAAAAGGGTTTCCCATGGCACGTTGCAGAAGAATTTATCGATGCCCACTAGGATTGGGTTGTCGCGCTCGTTGCTCCAGGTGTACTTGCGGTTGCTGCATTTGAGCTGACGAAGACCCGCTCTATCAATAGCCGTCCTGAAACGGCCCATTAGCCTCCTATTGAGGTTGAGGTTGTTCTTCTCCCTTGCCTCGTAGATTTGGTTGAAATCACCGCAAATAATCCAAGGTTCAGACATGGGCGGGGCCGTGCTCGAGATCTCAGCGAGAAAAGCCTCTTTGCTCGCGTCGTCGTTCGGTCCGTAGACCGTGGTTAGCCAGAAGGATGTGTGGCATCTAGCTACGGTGACCCTGATCGTGACTGCAAATTGGCCGACAGCGTGGGTGACGACATCTACGAGTTCTTTGTTCCACAGGATGGCAATGCCACCGCGGGTGCCGATTGCAGGCATGACGGCGCAGCCCTGCAGCGTTTGGCCACCAATTTCGCGGACGAGGGCTGGCGACCAAACGTCTATCTTGGTCTCTTGCATGCACAGAATGGCGGCCCGGTGGGCAGCAACTACTTATCTAACCGCTTCTCTCTTCGCCGGCGAGTTCAGTCCACGTACGTTCTAGCTCATGATCGGGGGGGGGGGGGGGGTTGAAGGTCGTCATTCATCTGGACACTGATGGTTTCTCCGGCGACTACAACGACTAAAGACGAACAGGTACACCATCCAGCTCTCCGGGGGACGCCGTCGACCACCAATAGGCCCCAAATCACGATGGCGCCGGACCGGCCTCAGCCATGTACTGGTACAGGATTGAAGCAAACCTAACTCCGACCAGCCGAGTGTTGGCCGTCGCCGGAAACTAGAACTACAGCTACAACACAGGTTGGTTCCTAACATGATTAAACCATGGCCTCCTCGGCGACTCCTTCCGGCCCGTTGAGACCAGCAGTGATGCGTAGAGCGTCCTTGCCCAGCCTGGTGAGCTTGGCGATGACGGCGATATCTTCGTCGGACAGGGGCTCATCGAACCTACGCACGAGCGCCTCCGCAGCCTTCTTCGTCATCTTCTCCTTCGGGCCAAGGAGGCCCAGCCCCTGGACCAGAAGGAGCGAGCCGCGCTGCGCCACCGGCACCTTGCAGTTCTGGGCCGCCTGACGCGCGCTCTGACGCGACGGGGGAACTGACGTAGCACAGACCTTGGGTGGAGCAGAGCTTCGCTTGGACGGTGGCAGGCCGAGCAGGGGGGCCGGCTTGTCGCAGAAGAGGCGTCGTGGGGCGGCAGAGGATTCTGCAATCTCCAGGTGTTGAACTTGCTGCGTCACCTCTCCCAGCTGGACGGCAACCGTGGCCACGGCCGTCGGTGCCTGGCAGCTGAGGAGAGCCGGGTTGTGGCACGCTCCAGAGAGCGTGGGGCTGAATGCGTTCGGCATCTCCACCGCCTCCATGCCCCTCCTCTTGCTTGCACCCTCGTCGAAGTCAAGGGGCACGGCCGTCGACGCCGCGATCATCTCGTCGAGCTGGGCCGCGACGACGTCTCCGGAGAGCAGGGGGGCGGGGATGGCCTTGTCAGTCGTGGCGAAAAACCCGTCGACGCCGTCGGGGGCCGGCACACGTGCGGGAGGGGTAGGTGTGGGCACGTGCAGCTGACTTGCCAGCCGCTGGCTGCCGCTCTTCTTCTTGCTTGGGTACGCCTTGCCGGACGATCGGTCGCGGCCACCATGTTGGCCGCGGTTTCTTGAGCTTCCAGAGCGGCGGGGGGGAGGGGAGCGGCTGCGCTGGCGCACCCTGCTGGTGGCCCCGTCCACTCCTGACGAGGCGTTGGAGCCGCGCCCGCGCCCAAGCAGCGTATCCTTCCAGGAGCGCCGCCCCTCGTCCCCTCATCGTCGCGGCGGGGGCCGCCACGAGGCAGGCCGCGGCAGCCCGTGTTCACCATCGGCGCGCGCTGCAGACGGCGGTGGCGCTCCTCCATCTGGCTGTCCTCCACATGCATGACCCAAGTGCCCGAGTAGGTGCGCGGCACGCTGTCGTCGTGGTCGGAGTCGGAGGAGGGCAGGCCGCTCTGAGCTGAGTGGGATGAGCGCGGAGAGCGGGGGGACCAGTCTTCCACCCTGTCGACATGGATGAGGAGGTCGTAGCGCTCGGCACCGGGCGGTAGGGCGACACGCCGATCGGGCGGCGAGTGGCCCTCCATCTCTTCGACACGGCCGGCGCCCTGAGGGAGCTTCCAGTAGGTGTGCCGGGTGGGGATGAACGCCATGTCCCAGACCCACACCCAGCAAGCGAAGGTTTTGGTGTGGTCGCGCTCCAGCGTGCGGCTGTCGAGCCGGTCGATGCGCACCTTGTGGCCGAACACCTCGTGGACACCCTCCAGGGTCCAGCACTGTTGAGGCAGGTGCTCGATGATGCAGCGGACATGGAGGTTGAAGATGCCGTGGCCAGCGTGGTCGTTTTCACCCCAGGGCGCGATGTTGAAGTTGACGCCGTCGACGCGCAGGGTGCCGCGGCGCACCGCGTTGTCATGGTGGGCTGGCTGGGTGAAGGTGACGAAGAAATCCTCCGGGTTGTGCGCTGTCACCCGCAGGTGGTGCGGTGGGACGCACAGCTGCGCCTCAAAAGCGCGGCCCACCGCCATGGGCGAGGTGGCGCAGATTCCGTCGGCCGCGCGCAGCATGACGACGTGGCGTCGAAGGAAGAAGACGCTCTGCTCGATGGCCGGGGTGGACTCGCCGACCTTGTGGCTTGCGCGGGGGCGCCTGGCCGGGTCGACCAAGCTGAGCTCAGCCATGTCAGCAGCCGTTGGGGATGGAGGGGCCGGGGGTGGCGGGGGCGGGGTGGGGAAACGGAGGCGAGTGTGGACCGAGGAGCGAGGGGGGAGCGGACCTATCCTACTGGAGACAGGGCCGCCATGGCTGTTCCGTGGATTTTGGGGGCACTCCCTGGCAAAGTGGCCGCAGAGCTCGCAGATCACGCAGCGGAGAGGGTTGCGGCAGTCCTTTCTATGGTGGTGCTTGCTGAGGCAGCGAAAGCAGCGGCCGCGGAAGCGGCTTAAGAAAGCTCCCCAGCCACCCACCGCATTGAAGTTCGGCCGCCGGTCCGAGCGCGGAGCCGCGCTCTTCTTTGAAGGAACCGGTTGATCCAGGGCTGCCTTACGGCTTTTGCGCGAGGAGACCTCGGTCCAGTCACCGTCCATTCCGGTAGGGGAATGATCGACCGCTGGGGATGGGACGACGATGATGGATTGAAGGCGTCGGGCTGGGGGGGGGGGGCTGAGATCCGTCGGGTCTTTCGAGGTAGGCGCCTTAGAGCAGCCCCCACGCAGCAGCAGGCGCGGCGGGGCCGCCGGATCCGGCCTTGAAGACGCGCCAGGGCCCGGGATCTCTGCCGGGGATGGAGCGGGGGGCGCCGAGGAGACCCGCGGGTCAGAGCCAGGAGCGGGGCGGCCATGCGGATCCGAGGCGGAAGCAGGGCGATGGGGCGGCGCGCCCATGCTGGGCACGGGGGCGGTGGCCGCCGCGGCCAACGGCGCAGGAAGGGAGGGGTGGCTACCTACAGCGGCCTTCTACTTTCATACTTTCCTCTGGCTTTGGCTTTGGGACAAGTGGTGGATGATTGCCGACCGTATACATCTTTTTCGATGGAGAACATTAGAGGTGACCCCTACAGCATAAATAGGAGCCTAAATTCGCATCCGTAACCAAATGAGCTAGGCACACTTCCCTAGTTGTATATGCCCAGGAACTAATCATCTTACATCTCCAGGATTTTCGTCATTTTCAAACATGACACATCATTTAATTTATTTATCTAGGTCCCTGAACATCTAAAGAAATAGTTTCATTCGAAATATATATGCAGTCATAAATCGAGTGTGTTCATATATTTCCTTTGATATATTGAGCATAAGTATGCTGATGTTGATTGAATGTTCTACCAATCCATTTGCAGGCTCGTCCATTGTTCAAAGACCAAAGGAAATTTCCAAAGATGGCTGATCCTTTGTTGCGTCGCCGCTTTCCAAAGAGGGGTTTGTACCAGGCCTTGGCTATTGCAGCGATGTGTTTGCAGGAGAAGTCAAGGAATCGCCCTCTGATTAGGGAAGTTGCTGCTGCTCTCTCCTATTTGTCATCACAAACATACGATGGGAATGACGCTGCTGTTCGCCGTTACCTTGATGGCCCTTCAGCATCAAAAGTGTCAGACGATCAGGTTAACCAAGATGATGCTTTGGCTAGTCAACATGGAGCTCAAACGTCGATGCATGACCGTATGAATGACTTCGTCCCAGAAGGAAAAGAACATTGCAGGAGTGGCTCCAACCGTGGAGGACGGGGCAGGGTTGTTCTAAACGGTGTCGACAGAGACCGCGCACTTGCAGATGCGAATGTCTGGGCCGAGGCTTGGAGACGCCATGAGAAGGCAAGCAAAGTGCGTGTAACCGATGAAATCCTCGGATAGTGAGCTGAGCTCTGCTTGATGTTTTGGCATGCTGGCGATTTTGAAGAGAGCGTTGTTAGGAGAGGAGGAATAATGCGCAGCGAGGTGTGTAGTACTGCACCACCAGAGTGAGCGCTCGCAAGGTTTCACCGGTGGAGCCTGTCACTGTCACGTCCACCATCGTTTCGCTGCATACATTACACGGTCTGAATTTCACATGTAGGTATTGTTTCAGGGGCTTTGTAAATAAATGTAATAACCCCCTTAATTGATGGATCAGTGTGTACAACCCTTTTCTCAGTACATTGTTGGCTCTGGATGCAGCCAGAGTTTTGTGTCCATGTAGATGAAATGGCAACGTCTTTCAGCATATACATTTCGGTCCAGGTCCTATTCCTTTTCTCTTTCTGCCAGTGCCTTAACGATACCAACATCCAACTTTTAAGCCTCAGTTATGTAAACCCAAGGAAGAGTTTATATGTTGCTTTTTTTTTGATAGGAAAACATTAGGAAAGGGTCCTACTGTAAAAAAAAAGAATATCTACAATGTTATGTACAAACTACAAAGTGAAAAGAGGAAGATTTCAGGAAGTGATGTGTCCAGGATTTGAAAGGAAGTAAAAGCTTTGGCTTCACTCTGTGTGTAACTAGAGTGTGATCCTCTTTGAGGTTTCTCTGGCAAGTAGCAACACTTGGATTCTCATGATTAAAAATCAATGTCCAATAGCGCAAAAATGATGATCTCAATAGTTCTATTTCATGAATGAAAGAAATTCCTCTGAGCTTACTGTGGGCAATAATCTGCCAGCAGTCTTGAGAAAATTCACAATCCCAGAATAGGTGCAGCTGTGCTTCCTCCACTTGAACATTACAGAGAACACATGTTTATGCAGGCAGGTGAAAAGACTTCCTTTGAAGAAGATTTCTGGTGTCCAAGCTTTCCTGGAGCAGCAGCCAGGAGAAAATTTTGTGGTTGAGCTGGCAAGCACTCTTCCATACCCAGTGACAAGGAAGATGAGCAAGGGTACCCTCAATCAGCACATTGGACATAAGCTTGGGCTGGAAAAATTCTGCAAAATCCCCTGCCTGAAGAACTTGGCCAGGGTGGTACATAGCTCAGGGAATTGCTGCTGGAAAAGGCCAGATTAAATTGAATTGAATGGGGCCAGCCAGTATTGTAATGGGTGCTCCAATATGAACTTGACCCATGGCAGATCAAAGTGGTAGTACAACTTGTGAAGGTTTTTGAGCGGCAGAGCCTTGTTGTGTGATGCAATATTTCACAGGGCAAGAATTTATATGCGAGACAGTTTCATTTTGTGAGGGTCCCAGACTCCCAGTCACAGGAATTTATACGAGAGGAAGTTGTATTTTTATGCGAGAAAGTGATCAAACATATACTGTATTACACATTTCAAATCCCAAAACAGGATAGTAATACGACAGACATCGTCAAAACCACTACCAAGTCCAAATCTCTCGTTAACACAACCGGTGACAGTCCATGGTGGTTACAGGTAGTGATCTAAACGCTCTTATACTTCTTTACAGAGGGGATCGATACGTTTCTTCTAAAAAGAAAGAAATCACACAACTGCACTACAGTACTGAAAAGCACGGCCAGAAGGATTAAACCGAGCAGAGTGTAGCTTCCAGATCAGGAAAACATGACAAGACTTCAAATCACGACGTAGCTCACGTTATCTGCAACTGCAAACTTTATACTACCAAAGAAAATTAAGAAAAGGGTCGATCTTTGACGATGGGAGTCAGCCGTAGAAGCAGGCGACGGCGCGGCGGCGGGGCGGTGGCTGCAGGGCGGCGAGTATTAGCCCCACCACGACGACGGCGACGACGATGAGCACCATGACGATGTCCTCGTCCAGCGAGAGCAGGCATACCTTCTTCCCCATGGCCGCGCGTGTCTGGTGCAACTGGGCGGTGGCTTCTTTTCTCCACTGAGAGGAACCAATCCAAGAGGAGGGGTATAAAAGGGGGCATGTCGTAACAAAAATATGTGACGTGTGTACAGTAGACATTTCTGAAAGAAAAGGAAAACTACGTACAGTGGGGTGGCTATGTCGGTCAACTGCGGGTTCGTTTCTTTAGTCAATTGGAACCCGTTCAACCGTCTAGTAGACGAACCACCACCACCACACCAATTGGGAGTATTTGGTAAGTAAAGGTATTTTTCCAGGACCATCTTTATTATTCTGGACCATCATCTCTCGTCCTGGAATGACTCCGTCTACCCTCGTTTCTTTTCGTGATTTAGATTAGATGGATGATGTACACATACGTACATCATCGTTTATGCGAACACACGAGGCGTAGTCGCTACACTAAAATTTGAGTACGGCGACATCGTCTCCGACCCTCCGCCCTGCCGACCAGCACAACGCTAGGCCTGGCCATGGCGCCTGGGCTGGGTCAGCGAGTGGAGGGTCCATGCAGGTGCCATCTCCGCCTAGCGAGCCCTTCGCCCTACGCGCGGACGAACAAAAACAATCATTTACATGTTTATCAGAAAGGTTTGTATTACACTAGTAGTGCAAAGTAACATGTAAGTAGTATCATATATGACTTCATTTATTAATTTGTAGATTTATTTTTGTTGAAAAGTGTTACATCATGGTAACATAACCATCATCTTTTTCTTCGTCTTATCTATAATACATAAATAGTTGATCCCCACTACTTCTAATTCTTTCAACATGCAAACCATCCATCTCATCAAGTGTGCCACGTCAGCATCCACTAACAATATTTTTTAGCCCCTACAAACCTTATTTCATTATCACTAATTCTCTCAATATGCAAGCATCCCACTTCACCATACACTAACATTTTTTCCAGCCCACGCAAACCATTATAATATATTTATTTTTGTCACTGGACATATGTGGTAGATTAGATAATTATTTAATTTATTTACTTCCTAAAGGTTGTGAAATGCCATGATTTACACAGAATGCAAGTACGGAATATTTATATGTTAAATTTAGAGCTTTTGAAATATATGTCATATGTAACTAATCTTTATATATTCCCGCGGCAACGCGCGGGGAAATTAACTAGTTTTTCTAAGTAGCTACAACCTATTACCCGTTTCCTTTTTAGCCACGCAACCATGTCACATAAACAACTTATGCATGCAAGCCATAAATTACATTTGCATTAGACTATGCATGCAATGCTGCCACATCATCAATTCATGCATGTTAGTCATAAGTTTATTTTTCTATTAGAGTTCATCCTTCACATTTTGTTAGCCAACATTTTTTAGCTGTATTTTTTTCTCTCTCTTTATACACTTCATATTGTTTTAAGATTATGTGATTTCCACTAGTCTTATATATTTTTATAGCAACTATTTTTGCATTATTTTAGCAAGGTTCCCACAGCAACGCGCAAGGCAGTATCTAGTTCAATACTATGTCATATCACTAATATGCCTTGGTTGGATCCGGTGACGGACACACTTGAGTGTCGCTCCCTTTCTGAAGGCATTGTTGTTGAAGAACCTCATCGTCTGTGTGATAGCATATACCTGGCACGGGTCTTATACCCAGCACTGCTACTATCGCCTGGCCCGGGGGGTAGCGTGGGGCACACTTAGTAGTAACGCCGGGTTTCACAAGCCGCGCTACTACTATTCTCTACCTGTAGGTCAGTGTCTGACCCCGCACTAGTACTAAGTACTAACTAATAGCAACACAGGTCCCTTAGCCCGCGCCACTATTAAGCGCATGCCTATAGGGTTTTCTTTAGTAGTGTCATGAGATGGTTGGTGTGGATATGGTCATTATTGTAGTTTTTCCAATTGTGGATCTAATTGCTTTATTTTTTTTCCTCACATACGCATAACTTTGGTCTTATGTGACTTTGTTATTTGCCAACACTTCTATGCTCCCATGATACCAATTCAAAAAATTCAAATTTAAACGTGTCAAAAATTCCGAAAAAATCATAGATGTTCTCAACATATGTGTCTACAAGCCCTAAAAAAATTCAGATCCAAATTCGATATACACATTGAGAAACAAAAAAGACAAATCTGTTGGGAATAATGTATTTTTACACTATTCATGTTTTGTCTTTATTGACACTATTCATGCTGAATTTGTCTTTTTTGTTTCTCATTGCACAATTTGAATTTGGATCTGAATTTTTTAGGGCTTGTAGACACGTATGTTGGGAACATCTATGATTTTTTTGGAATTTTTTGACACGCTTAAATTTGATTTTTTTTAAATTGGTATCATGGGAGCATATAAGTGTTGGTATCATGTGATATTCTCCCGTGTTTTATGTGTGTGTGTTAGTATTGGTTGTGTACATCCTATTATGAAGAGACAAAGTGTGTGTTCGTGTTTGTATTCTCGCCCCCCGGCTTGTATTCTTATTGACACCATGCAATAAAACTTGAGGGTTGTTCCAAAAAAGAAAATAATAGATGTGGATTGCGGCAGGCCGACCCTTGTCGGCAATGCTATTCATCTTGGTCATGGAAGTTTTGCATCGCATATTGGCTCACACTTCCATGTGGGGTTGTTGGCCTGTTGGATAAGTTGAGCTTGTGCCAAAGACTATCGATCTTTGCGGATGATGTCATGGTGTTTCTCAATCTGTAGGAGCTAGACCTAGACGTGAAGGTATTTTTGGCAATCCTGGTGGATTTAGACATAGTTTCCGGGATGAGGAAGAACCATGATAAGTGCACGGTGATGCCGGTCAAAACCTCAGATGATATTATGGCGCTCGTCTCGGCAAGCCTTGGCTGCACAGTGGAATAGTTCGTATCCGCAGGCTGGGTGTTTTGTTCTCTTTTTTTTGCGGGGTTATTCTTTGTTTTTTAACATGTGATATGCAAGTTTGTACTCTCTCCGTCCCATAATATAAGAACATTTTTGACACTAATATAATGTAAAAAACGTTTTTATATTTTGGGACGGAGGGAGTATGTATTTTCAGAAGAAGAAGAAATGTCGAAAATTCCTTGGGTAAGATAACGACATGCACCTGCTGAGTCGTCGTCTCGTGCCCAAAGACAAAAATAAAAGGAGCCGTCCTCTATCTCTTCCTTTTAGGAAAAACACATTCCCTCTTTAATTCTGTGAACGAGAGCTATAGGCAAGTCGTGTGGGGGTTTGCAAGTCGCAACGAAGATATCTAAATGCATTGGAGGTCGTTTTTGAAATGCAGTTTCTCAAGGGAGCCAAATCAATATTGTTAGATTCATTATAGCATGTCCAATGCAAAGCGCCGCTTAAAATATAGAAGTAAATAATATTTTAATCTGGTGGCTTTGTTAGCGCCTCACGTTCCAACGCAAAGAACGATCTGATGGGCGTTTGTGCAGATTTTTCCTTTTATTGGTACGTTGAATCTTCCGCTGGCGCCCGCCGACTCAGTAGGCATCGATGCCAGATAAAATCCTAGGATGAATTAGGATATGACCGTAACGGCTGGGGAATCAATCCTGGCGTCCGGGGCTAGCGCCCGCGTTGGAGATGCCCTTATAAATGTGGTTTCATAGTATCTATATTTGGTATTATAGATGTTAATATTTTTCAATATAAATTTAATCAAACTTTATCTTGTCATAAATCTAATACGCTGAGTAAAAAGAACCGGAGGGAGTACATGTTTCTTAGAAAGGCTCATGTCTCATGTAATATATAACACTAGTTTATGTTACTATCTTTATAGTGCAAAGTAACATATAGGTAGTGTCATATACTCCCTCCTTCTATCTATATAGGGCCTAATGTATTTTTTAAGACCGTCTTTGACTATTGATAAAATTAATAGTACATGACATGCATAATATGAAAATTATATCATTGAAAGCTTCTTTCACATACGAATTTGACTGTATGCTTTGTGTAAGTTGCATGTCATATATTATTGCTATAACATTTGATCAAAGTTAGTTTTGAAAAACGTATTAGGCCCTATATAGATGGAAGGAGGGAGTATGATTTTATTTATTAGCTCGTAGACTCATTTTTTGTTAGGAAGCGTTATATGATGATAACATAGTCATCAGCTCTTTCTCCATCTTCTTTTTCTAAATAGCTACAACCCACTACCTATTTTTTCTAGCCATGCAACCATGTCACATAAGCAACTTATGCATGTGAGCCATAAATTACGTTTGCATTAAATTCTATGCATGCAATGCTGTCACATCATCAATTCATGCATGTTAGTCATAAATTTAATTTTTTATTAGAGTTCATCCTTCCCATTTTGTTAAAAATGACTTTTCTTTGCTACAATATACGCTTCATATTGTTTTAAGCTTATGTGATTTTTGTTAGTTTTAAATGTTTATGTAGCAACTATTTTCATTATTTTAGCAAGGTTTCCACACCAACGCGCGGTGTATCATCCAGTTTAATACTATATCATGTCACTAATATGCCTTGGTTGGATCCGGTGAGAAACACACTTTCGCTCCCTTTCTAAAGGCATTGCTATTGAGGAATCTCGTCGTATGTGTGATGTCGTGAGATGATTGGTGTGGATATGCTCATTGTTATAGTTTGCCGATTGCAGATCTAATCGCTTTGATTTTTTTTCTCATCTCCGCATAACTTTGATCCCATGTGACTTTGTTATTTGCCAACGTGTTTTCGTGTGCGTGCGTTAGTGTGGATGTGTGCATCCTTATGTAGAGGCTGGGTGTGGGTTCATTGTCCAGAAGCCATTTGTGTCTTACCAACACCCCACCCCCCCCCCCCGGGGTTGTTCTAAAAAAATAGGCGTGGATTGCGGCAGGGAGACCCTTGTTAGCGATGGTATTCATCTTGGCCATGGAAATTTCGCATCGCATGTTCGCTCATGCTTTCATGTGGGGTTGTTGGACCGTTTGTTAAGCCGACCTTGTTCCGAAGACTATTTTTTCTAGAAAAGGAGGAAGACCCCCGGCCTCTGCATCTGGACGATACATGCAACTACTTTATTAACTATTCACAAAGATCTTACAAAGTAATACATCAGTACGTCTAAAGTCACCATCTTGGCAATCTGTCGCTACGGCTATCCATGTGATGAAGGAATGCCGATAGTCCGAGCTGAATACCAAACAGACCTCACACCATAGCTTAACATCTAAAGCCGGAGGCCCCAACCAAGCCACATTGTCGGGTTTGGGGTACACACCGGTCCGGCACACTCTCAGAGGCCACCGTGCCGCCGTGTTCCAAAGACTATTGATCTTCACGGATGATGTTATGGTTTTCCTCGATCTATGGGAGCTAGACGTGGAGGTATTTTTGGCAATCCTGGTGGATTTAGGCGTAGCTTCGGGGATGAGGATCAACCAACAACCATGGTAAGTGCACGGCGACGCATGTCAAAAGCTCGG
The DNA here is from genome assembly GCF_056163025.1 of Triticum urartu. NCBI lineage: Eukaryota > Viridiplantae > Streptophyta > Magnoliopsida > Poales > Poaceae > Triticum > Triticum urartu. The sequence goes on along the minus strand of NC_141875.1, from coordinate 203,179,425 downwards.
ATGATGATATGGCGCTCGTTCTCGGTGAGCCTTAACTGCATAGTGGATTAGTTGTATCCACACGCTCGATCATGAGCGTGCTATTGGGTGTTTTATTCTCTCCTCTAATATGTGATACGCATGCTTGTGTGTATTTTTAGAAGAAGAAAAAGAAGAAGAAGAAGAAGAAGAAGAAGAAGAAATGCCGAAATTTCCTTGGACAAGATAAGGACGTGCATCTGTTAAGTCGTCGTCTCTTCCCGGAAGACAAAAAGAAAAGGAGCCGTCCTCTATCTCTTCCTTTTAGGAAAAACGCATTCCCTCTTTAATTCTGTGAACGAGAGCTATTGCCAAGTCATTCGCAAAAAAAAAAGATTTATTGCCAAGTCGGGTGGGGTACAGGACAAACACCGTGTTCGGTAATGACTTTGATTGTTGTGATGCGTCCACATCATGTGAACCGCGTGGGATAACACCCCCGGAGAGCCGAAAGGTAATGATTACAAGAAGAGATTGACTGGCCACAAGGACGTGGTCAAAGTCTGAACTATTCGTCGCCTCTGCTCCACTATGCGCACGCAGGGGAAGCCAATGCCAACAAATGATCAATCATGGAAACTGAACTCTTTTGGCCTCATCGTGTGTTATTGCCTACCTGGGCCCGCAGCAAAACCCAACAAGAGATAAATTGCATGCTTCATTATAGACACTGAAGCAAAAGTTGCTTATACGGACTTCGTAGCGATCTGAACAATGGAAATTTCCACCACTTGCTTGGTAACAGAAATAAGACAAATGTATTGTTGTATACATGATCATGATGCGCAACTAGGGAATTACATGAAACTGAAAACCTACATGCCAACCAAAACTGGCAAGGCGAATACAGATTTGGCCAAAAGTACCATATACAGCAGCCCCATATCATCGCGGATAAAGATTACATAACATGTAACGGTGTCCTGCGCACGGACAGCACTCCCGTGCCAGACAGTAGCAACTGAGGCAATGGCCCTGCTCATACTCTTGGCGCCAGAGATACCAAGCCGAGCCAAGACCCTCCTATTAAGATCACTTATGCAATGGCAGCCAACTGACGGGTTCCTTCACCACATCTCTGCTCAACCACAGCGAGGTAGGCGCTGCAGTTCGGCACCCACACACGAAGCAGCATCAGCAAGACAGCTATCCTGTGAGCCCTTGAAAGACGACACAAGCGCTTCTACTCGCATCAGAGCTGGCACTGATATTGAGAGTATCATTCCTTGGGTTAGGTATTGCCTACAAGAGAATGCTAGGCTGTATAGCAGGCGAGTCAGCGGCAAGGGGGCGCCATGCTTCAACGAGTCCAGAAGAGCGCTCAGCTTAGGAAGATTTGTCAGCAGGCCCATTGTGGCCTCTCGAGGTGCTGCCTTGAGCAGCAACACCACGCAATCTGACGCCAAATCGCTTATCCGTGGATCTGAATTTCCAACCACCTCCAGAAATATAGCCATACTGCCACCAAGGTCGCATATGTCCATGATGCAAGATTGTTGATCAACAGCAATGCTCATGCTGAAGGCGCTATCAACAAGGAGTGCAGGTTCTTTGCTGAGGACGATACTTCTGTTGCTGCCGGTGCCACGGATAATGAAAGCTCTGCACAGTTCCAAGGTTGGTTCCAGAAAATCATCCATATCTTTGGCAGTCACAAACTCAAGTAGATTCCCTATTCTTCTGACAACCTGAAGCTGCGAAAGGATATTGGAGTCCATGTCGGGAGCAGATGCCAGAGCAAAACAAAGCTTGACATTGCTTACGTTTGCATTTGAAAGATCTCCAAGCAAGAATTCAAAGCACTGGGATACTGTCGCTTCATTCAGGATATCAGATACCTTAACACAATCATGTTCCATCAGCATTACTAGAAGTTTCTGTGCATACATAGGTATTGGATCTTCATCCTCTGCAAATGAAGGGTACATTGGGAGAAAATATTTGTGAGAGATTGTTTTCAGGTCAGCTAAACATTGTTCATCTGCAGTCAATGAAGAATCGCTGAAGATCACAATCATCACATCAGACAGTATCTTCAAACACAGGAATCTGGCATCACAATCTTTATTGCCCTTGTATAAGATGGATAAGCTTGGAAGGAATCGACTTGTGAATATTTTGTGTTCCCTAAGTATAACAGAAGGCTCCTCCGTAGCTGCCTCAAGAACCCTCAGCAATGTCATTTGGAAATCATCCCGAGCCTGGAAGTACAATAAAGTGTACACAAATTATCACAAAAGACAGGAGTTTAGTGAACACATTGCGTAATGCAAAGACTGTTAAGGCAAGACAACAATAACTCTAGGACGAGTTTATTTTAGACATTGCAGTACAAATATATAATGAATGGTCTCCGTATTTTCTCATCAGGTTGGGTCCAGATAGTTACAGGCCATACCTGAAATGGTGTCTCCAATATCTTCATAAGATTAGCCAACTGGAGCAATACTTGACTTGTCACAACTCTGTGATTGAAGGATACACTCCCAAGAAGATGAAGGATGACAGGGAACAAATGAATTGTGCTCTTTGGATGAGCACGTCCAGTTAAAGCAGTAATAGGTCCATGACGTTTGCCACCCATGACCTGCTGTATATCACTGGATACAGTGTCAAGAATGCCTGGGACCAACGAAGCAACTAACTGAACAAATGCTTCTGTACATTGATGAATGAAACCATCCTTCTCCTTTCCCAATCTATCGACTGCTGATAGTAGCTTTGCATTGCAAAAGAATTGCGGAAGCCACCTTCGACTGTTCTTGCAAAGAAGAGCAACAAATAGAAGGGCTTTCCCACGCAGAATGTCAGTTCCCTGTTCTATCAGAGAAATAAGTGCAGGGACCAACTGTTTCTCCTCAGTTAATGACAGAATATAGCGGCTCATATTTGGTATGATATGACTGTTCCCTAATGCCGAGTTCAGAAGATTCAGACTTATCTGTTGCTCACGTGGATTGCCCTTAAGGAGTGTGCATGCAATATCCTTAAATGTTAGCTTCTCCAGTATTAAATGAGTACATGACGAACTGAATCGAGCTAGGCGGCTCAAACAAGAAATTGCAATAAGCCTTGTATTCTCTTGCTTCCCAGTTGCTTTATAGATGTAGCAAAGATGACCAATTACATCTTGGGAAGCAAACCGTGATGTCCAATCTGTTCCTTGGCTACATATATTATCAATTGTCCGTAAGGCATAAAGCTGGGCTAGATCATCTTCCCCTTTACGCAAGATAGATGACACTAGTGCGATTACAGAACTAGGAACCTGCAAAGTTTGCCAAGTTAAATCACGAGAAGACAGTACTTTGAATCTGTAGCTGCAAATAAGGAAGGAGCCATTCATATGTATATCTACACTACATGACCACATACAACTAAGATATTTACATATGTTATATATCTTCATGTTCCAATACATACTCTTTTATGTACTTATAATAACTGCAAAAGCTCAACGCACACGTTCATAATAGACTTGTGCCTAGACACATGAATAAAGAAAAGAATATGTATTGGAACGTGAAGTCGATATCTACTATCTAGGCATATCCCTTCCCTCTTTAATCTAGAACATACTCCTAATGCAGCATCCACGTTAAGCCACATCACCCCTGAAATTGCAGTCGTTGGATTATATTGAGGATCAATCAAGTCTTAGATCTTAACAGTTGGGCCTGTTAGGAAATATGCAACTTGTATTCCCATGAGGCCATAGGCCGATATATATACATGTACAGGTGTGGAACATATGCAGGAAACCCCTTATACAACGGGATAAATACAAAGGGGTACATGACTTATATTATAACTCTAACACCCCCCCCCTCAAACTCATGGTGGATGAACAACACTGAGTTTGGAGAGATAAAAGCCATGTTGTGCTCTAGTCTGGGCCTTCGTCAGGAAATCCGCCAACTGTAACTCAGAAGGCACATACTGAAGAGCAATAACCTGATCCTGCACACCAGCGCGCACATAGAAAGCATCAACACCAATATGCTTGGTGAGCTCATGCTTCACAGGATCACGCGCAATGCTGATAGCACCTGTACTGTCAGATAAGAGCAGAGTCGGTGTAGTGACAGAAACACCAAAATCCTGAAGTAACCACCGTAACCAAGTCACCTCTGCCGTCAAAAGAGCCATTGCTCGCAACTCAGCCTCGGCACTCGAACGGGAAACTGCAAGCTGTTTCTTCGTCTTCCAGGCAATGAGAGAACCACCAAGAAAAACACAGTAAGCAGAAAGTGAACGGCGATCTGAAGGATCACTAGCCCACGTAGCATCCGAATAGGCCTGAAGCTGTAAAGAACTGGAGCGAGGAAAGAATAGACGGTGAGAGATCGTGCCTCGAAGATATTGGAGAACACGAAGGAGATGACTATAGTGAACCGAGGTGGGAGCAGAGACAAACTGACTCAGAATATGAACCGGATAAGAGATGTCCGGACGAGTGATAGCTAGATAGACAAGACTGCCAACAAGATGACGATAACGCGTCGGGTCAGGAAGAGGAGCACCATCAGTAGCACGGAGGTGAACATTGAGCTCCATAGGAGTCTCAACAACGCGCTCGTCAGTAAGAGCAGCACGAGCAAGAAGATCCTGGATATACTTTTCCTGGGATATAAAAAAGCCATCAGAGGTAGAAGAGACTTCAATCCCAAGAAAGTAGCGAAGAGGTCCAAGATCAGACATAAGAAACTGCGCACTAAGACGGGCCTTTACAAAGGCAATATACTCGGGGTCATCCCCCGTGATGATCATGTCATCAACATAGAGAAGAAGAAGAGTCCGACCACGAGGAGAAAGGTGAATAAACAATGCTGGATCATGAGCACTTGCTGATAAACCAGCAGCAGTGATCACAGAGGCAAAGCACTCAAACCAGGCGCGGGGGGCTTGCTTAAGGCCATAGAGAGAGCGACGAAGACGACATACCATGCCATCAGGAACAGAATACCCAGGTGGTGGCTGCATGTACACCTCCTCACGCAGCTCACCATTAAGAAAGGCATTCTTAACATCAAGCTGAGATATAGACCAGTGGCGTGCAGAGGCAACGGCAAGAAGTGTACGAACAGTGGTCATATGGGCCACAGGAGCAAAAGTCTCATCATAATCACGATCGTGCTCCTGCTGAAAACCACGAGTCACAAGACGAGCTTTGTGACGCTCAAGAAAACCATCGGAGCGAGTCTTAACCTTGTAGACCCACTTACAAGTGATCGGACGGACTCCGGGAGGAAGAGAAACAAGATCCCAGGTACCAATGCGTTCAAGAGCAGCAATCTCCTCTGCCATCGCAAACTGCCATTCAGGATGAACAACAGCCTGACGGTAAGAAGTCGGCTCAAGAACAGCAGCACCAGCGGTGGGAAATCCAAAGCGATTAACAGGCGGACGAGGACGAGAACGCAAGCCATAAGTAGGCTGAGAGGAAGATGACGACTCATCCACAGAGGCATCGACTGGTCGTGGACGACGAGTGTAATGCTGAGGAAAAGATGGAATAATAGAAAGAGGAATCGTCAAGGTAGAATCGGGGGGTGGCGACGAAGAAGTCACCGGAGATGAAGGTGTAGAATCCGGTGACATGCTGGGAGAGGAGACCGAGGAGGAAGTCACCGGAGATGAAGGTGGAGAACCCGGTGACATGCTAGGCGAGGAGACCGGGGAGGATGGTGGCTGCAAATCAACTAGAGGTGGAGAAGGAGAGGAAGTGGAACGAAGAGGTACAGGCTCGACGGGGGTGATAGGTGAGTCAGAAAAAGTGAGGAAAGAGATATCATGCACTGAAAAAGTCGAGGAAGATGGGCGTGGGTAGAAGGGACGAGACTCATCAAAAGTCACGTCTCAAGAGATACGCATCCGACGACCGATAGGATCCCAACAACGATAGCCCTTATGCTCATCACTGTAGCCTAAGAAGACACACTCAACAGACTGAGCGGTGCTGGAAGGGGCGATGATGGTGACGCGCCTTAGCTCGCTTCAGTGTTGTAGCCGCCGCTAGGTGGTCTACAGACCTGATTGTAAAATTTACTTCTAGAGTTCTTTGTACTATCTTAACAGTTGATGAAAAGATTAGAAGTTTTCTTGAAAGAATTAAATTATCTCTGAAAAAAGATTAATTAGATTTCTCAATCCTTCTGCCTAATTCCTCAAAAAAAAAATCCTTCAGCCTAATTAGACGTTTCTTTGACTTTTCAACCCATGCGCGGGGCCATGCCGACCACACCGCTAGCCAGATCGCGCTTTCTTGACCGTGTGAAAGAGCAACGTGACGTGAGGTGCTGTGGTGCCAAAAGATGACAATGACGGCGCTGGAAGTTTCGTACTTGTGCAGTGTGCACCCAACAGTTGCCTCGCTAATGGTTTCTTCGATCTAAAGAACATTGAACAACGTTTTCCCCGCAAAAAAAAAGAACATTGAACAACGTTTGGGCTGATATCTATATCTATATATGAATATAAAGACGCAGTACTAATTTTCATCAGATGATAATTAACAAAGTCTCATCAAATTCTTACACCGTTTAATTAATTAAAATATCACACAAATATTCATGTAAATTAAATGTTTTATGAGTTATACGAGATTTAGTTAATTTTCATCTAGATGAGAACTAGTCACACTCGTATGAAGAGACTTAAAACGGACAGATCCAGCTAATCTCGGTTATTAAATCGGGTCAATCTAACGACTTAAATTGCTTCAATGGTAAGCGCTCAATATATTTAGCATGCAATTAATTACATATCAAATATTTGATGCCATTGCTAATCACATAATTAACACGCAAATAATACCCTACTACAATGATATCTATTTGTAATTAATATGAGCTAAATTAATATTTGTCTAATATCGAGGTGCATTGCATTCGTACACATTTACTAGTTCAGAGAAATGTGTATTTTCAAGTATTGCTTCTCAATGAAACAACAATCATCGTCAAAGGGAAGACATAGTCTCGTTTATAAGAAAACAAACAAAAGTTCATAGTACATGGCTTATCACTAAACTAAAACATGGTAAGGGCCTCTTTTTGTGAATTGCAGAATTTGTAAAGCGTAAGAATAGAAAAAACAGGGGAATAGAGTGGCATGCCATTTTCAATATTGCAGGATTAGTATAAGCGTTTCAATGTGCGCATGAAAAATATAGGATTCTTCAAATGAGACTGGAGTGGAAAAAATTCACGCTGGAAACAATCCTAAGGATTAGAATATGTTGACAACACACAAGCTGGCTTAGCTAAACTGTACCTAGAACACCACCAAACGGGCAAACAGGCTACCTCAAACAGTAGGCGATCAACCATATTAAAAAGCACATATACGACATTCTTAAAGGGGTTTTTTTTTTTCCTTTTGAGACGATAGGGACAACCTTTTTGTAAGTTGCTTTCAAATAAATTTGACTTTAAAAAAGGCGCCTTTTTCCTTTTGCTAGTCGTCCCCTTCCTCCCACCACCCTCTAACGCCGCTTGTTGTCGTGCGATCCTCGCTGCCCTGCCTACTCCAAGCCACTGCATATGTCCGTACATCGTTGTATGTGATCACTCCTCAAACCACGCTATCTTTTTAAGCTCCGACGAGCATTTCTTTCAGAACCACACTTGAACCAGTCAACCTTGAAACCCTCCTTCCCTCTACCAATGACGTCGTTGCTGTGTTGTCCCTGGCGTGGTTTTGTCGTCGCTTAGCGCACCGCCCCCGCCTCCACCTTGAGGTTGTGCTATTCGAAAATATATTGACACAAGTTGCAAATTCAGGCAGCTTAGGGCATCTCCAACAGCAACCTGTAACTTCCTCCCGCATCTGTCCGCGGACAGGGTTGCCAGTCCGCGGACACGGATACGGAAGGCCACCATCCAACGTTGTCCGCATACATTTAAACCCGTATTTTAATTAATCAGACAAAATTTATGCAAACCTGACGATATTCATCAAAGTTCAGATAGGACATAACATGCAACTTAAATCTAGTACAACGATGTCTCTAATTCAACTAGATTAACCGGTTGTCCAACAAGTTTTTCATCAACGGATCATATCGTCCCGCACATAATCCTCCTTTAGTTTCATCCAACAATCTGTGTACGTAAATCGCCATCCCTCTGTCCTGTGATATATCACGACTGTGTGTGCGGGCTACATATGTGTAGACCAACATTGAGTGAATGAATGATTTAAACAAGTTGAGCAAGATGAAGCAAAACTTATCATCTCCTCCTCTGCCGCGTGCAATGGCCACCTTGCCTCCAGCTGACGAACTACTTGACAAAACTTGGTGACATTGGTCTGGATAACATACTAGTGATACAGTAACGATCTCACATTGTGTTGTTGAATGATGTACATGTCGTAAGGCGCATTGTGCTTTCGTGCATGAAACGATTCATGTACTTGCTACCAAAATGTCCCCCCTCTCCTGCCTACGAAATCCGTGAATACGGCCAACCACGCATCACACTACAACTCATCCTTCATGGGCGAATAGCTCGTCATTATTCATACTCTAAAAACGACATACCGTTCGAAAATAAGCTCAATGGCCTTTGACCGAACACTTGTTGAGCGTGGTGTCTGTCATGGCGGTCGTGGACAGGGGGCGGAGTGTACCTGGATACAAACGGCTCTAGGGTGGACAGCACCGTCATAAAGACGAGCGGACACGTCGATGCTGGTTGCGGACTTCCCGCGATGCCTATGTGGCGGGCGAAGACGTACATTGACGGCGGCGGAGGTGAACGGTGCGGATGCAAAGTAAGGAGAGAAGGGACGTAGTCAAAGGAAATGGGATCGGAAGGGAGATTGGATGGGCCGTGGTGTCGGAGTCCTATGTAACTGCTGTCCGGACTCCCGCAACCCTCCTCCGTCTCCAATTTATGGAAAAAAAAACACGTCCGGATTATCCTTCAAACTGATACGGACTTAAATTGGATTGCTACCACGATCCAGATCTATGCGGGCGAGTGTTAGAGATACCCTTACAAATAGCAGACGCGGCCTTTAGACACGTACTAGTGGGGCAAAAGAGAAATAGACTGTTCCCGAAGGGGCACGAATGCAACTTGCGTCCAAATTAAATCCTTGGATTTGATGACTTGCGTCACTCACTGCTCCGTTTTTGCGCCTTCAATTTTCTATTCGTTTCGTTTGTGGGAGGAGACTTTTGCGCCTTCATCCATTTTATCCGTTCTCCCGTTTTCTTCTTTCTCCTCTTCTGCCCGACCTAAACGATTGATCAATTCCCTCTGAGAAAGAAAGCAATTGCCTAATTTTCCCGTCTGCTGAGGAAATCCGTGCTGTCCTGGCGACCTAAAGTCTCCCCCGCGGCGGCTGGGGGTTGGGGATTTGCCAAATTTCTTGATTTCAGCCCTATTGTTGGGGCTGCCGAGGCCGGATTATGAGATGGGCTTCTTGTCGTGCCTATTCCGGTGCCCCGAGGAGGAGGAGCGGGTGGTGAAGGAGCACGATGACGACGAGGACTCCGGCGGAATCGACCATGGAGTCGCCTCAGGTGATGATGCCTCCTGCCCTAGTAATCCCTCCGTGCTTTACCTACTAACCAGGCTAGAAATGTTCGTTTCTTGGTGTTGGTCGGTCTGTATCTTGTTCTCGCGGAAGGAAAAATAATCGACTCTCTTCAGCTCATGGTCCCAACAAGTTCTCTGTTGGGGATGGTTCCCAGCTGGAGGGTATTTTTGTGACGATGTGTTATACTCAGCCATCAGAAATTTCCAGTGGCGAGTCCACCTTTACTTTCTTGTGGTGTTGCAGTTCCTCTAGGCTCTAGCAGCAGTTACGTAGAATTTTTGTTTGTGAGAGAAAGAAGTTTGTTCATGAGTAGCTGCACAGCTTTACCAAGGAAACAGAAATTGAAACACGATTAGTAAAGTGGAAACCAAAATTATGAACAAGATGAACAGTAGATGATCGAAGACCATGACAAGAAAATTGAAAAGGCACAATGAAATACTTCCCGCAAAAAAAAAAACTTATGTGCTATTCTTGTTTTTCTGTTTGTCCCAGCGTCCTTTCTTTTTCAGGAGCATTAGTTTATTTAAATGTGGATGTGTATTTGTTTCTTTTGAATTGCTCATTAATAGTGGATCTCTTCAGAGTCATCAGAAAGTGCCCCACTGAAGACTGAATCCGCACATATGGAAGGAATCCAGAGAAATGGCACACATAATGAGGCGACGATCTTCACTTTGCGTGAGCTTGTTGATGCTACCAAAAACTTCAGCAAGGATTTTCAGTTGGGGCGAGGAGGATTTGGTTGTGTGTATAAAGCATATCTGAATGATGGTCAGGTTTGTATTTGGTAGTTATAAACTATACTTCTCACCAACAGTAATATAATTCTCATTGAATATCAGTTATTGGAGATGTGGAAACTATAATAATCTTGCTCATATTTTCGTATTGTATGATAATATTGTTTCAGCATTTGCTGTATGGCAGGTTGTTGCAGTCAAACAACTTGATCTAAATGGGCTTCAGGGGAACCGAGAATTCCTTGTGGAGGTTCTCATGCTCAACCTCTTGCATCACCCTAACCTTGTCAATTTGATAGGGTACTGTGTTGACGGTGATCAACGCTTGCTTGTTTATGAATATATGCCATTGGGATCACTAGAAGACCATCTACACGGTTAGTTTATGTTGGAAAATGTGCGGACTTATACTATTATCAGGATACAATCATCAGAATTCAGAAAACGTTTGTTAATTTCTAGTAATGAGAGCATATATGTAGATTGTAGGATCTTTATTTTTCTCAATGTCGGCACGTTTTAGTTTGTGATACTTATCATATCTGGGTGCTTTGAACATGGTGAAAAGTTGTTCTAACTTGTGAGAAATGCTATTAGCTAACTATCAGTTCTTGTCAGTTGATTTAATTAAGTATTTATTTCTTTACGTTTGTGGGGGGGAGGGTATTTTTGGCATCATATTCTTTGTTCAGTAGGTCCCAATTAAATCTGATCTAGGTTGTTCCTGTTTCCATTGCTTGCTATATTTGACCAAAAGCTTAAGCTAGAATGGGATGCTCTGATGACCTATCAAATAATGAGCCTAGCTATCTAATAATCTAGTGATGGGATTACCCTAAACAAGAATCCATCGAGGGGGTAATATTTCAGTGATGGATTGGTCACCCTTGAGAAAACTCAGATTTTAATCATAATCACTTTGTTGAATAGATAATTTTTCTTAAACAGTGGATCTTTTATCGAACTTCGTGTTCCTTTCTAGTATTATTATATCACATGCGTCAGTAAGAAGTGAAGAACTAACATGCTCCTTGACATGTCACTGACCTTGAAACCTTAAGATATTTTCTGTGATAATTTACCATTTTATTACTTTCATTTATTAGAGTTACACATGAATGTGCTCTGTACTGTTATGCTGTTGTTTACTGGATACCCCCATTAATAAATTACTGTGATGCTTTAAACAGACCTTCCACCCAATAAAGAACCTCTAGATTGGACAACACGGATGAAGATAGCTGCTGGCGCAGCTGCTGGTTTGGAATACCTACATGATAAGGCAAATCCACCAGTTATTTACCGAGATATTAAGCCATCAAACATTCTTCTTTCTGAAGGGTATCATGCGAAGTTGTCCGACTTTGGACTTGCTAAACTTGGTCCTGTGGGTGATAAGACTCATGTGACAACCCGTGTCATGGGGACTTATGGCTATTGTGCTCCTGAGTACGCCGCGACTGGACAGCTAACGGTTAAGTCTGACATCTATAGTTTTGGTGTGGTGTTCCTCGAGCTAATTACAGGACGAAGGGCACTCGATAGCAATCGGCCTCGTGAGGAACAGGACTTGGTCTCATGGGTAGGTTTTGACAATCTCACGGTGCAGCTAACTGGTCCAATAATCATGATTTTATAATAAAAAAACAAAAATGGATACATGTCTAGAGAAGTATGAAAAGGCTATATAAAGCTTAATAGGCATGCATTGTTATTTCACTCTGATTACGTTCCTTATAATAACAGTGCATGCGTTTGATACTGGAAAAAAACCGGTTATGTGGAATGTGGCGGTTGAACTGATGAATATAATAACAGTGCATTCGTTTGATACTGGAAAACTGTACAACTTTTATGGGTATGGAGTGTGGTCTTTTCCGGGAACTAGTATTAGTCTGTTGCTAACTATCTGCCTAGTTGTATACATCTTTTTTTTTTGAAGGACCAGCGAAGGCTGGTGTTTCATTGAACATAAGCAGGGAGCAGATGACAAAGCGATAAAGGTGGAGATCCGAAGATCAAGGAGACTAAGTAAGAAGAAGATCAGAGAAAAACAAAAAGTGCCAGCAGGCACAGGCCGCTAGCCTACTCTCCCGGCGGGTCCCCGAAGGGGCTCTGAATTGACTTGATGCCGGCTTGTTGCCAGAGGCTTAGCCCTCTCCTGATCTCGTTGAGGATGTCTTCCACCTTGGCCTCTTTTGCCCAAAAAATACAGTGATTCCTCTCTTGCCAGATCTGCCATAGGGCAAGCAATGCAAGAGACTTGATCGCTTTCCTGTGAGATGGCGGCGTTGCATCTGACATAGCTCTGAACTTGTCCAGCGAGGTTATGTTGCCGATCCAGGATTCCTGGCCTAGTGTGCGGCAGCACTTCCATGTAGCAATGGCATTCCAGGTTGCCGTCGCGAGGGGGCAAAGCTAGAACAAGTGCTCGGAGCTTTCCAGGTTGCGGAGGCATAACGGACAGAAGTAGCTGTTCAGCCATCCTCGCCGCTGCAACCTATCATTGCACCAGAGCCGGTTCTGGTGGAGCAGCCAGGCGAAGATCTTCAGCTTTGCAGGCGCTCGGGTGGTCCAGATCAGCTCGCGGAACTGAGTCTGCACAGAACCCTGGAACTGGGCGCGGTAGGCTGAATGTGCAGTGTACTGTCCGGATGCTTCAATCTTCCAAGCGATCTGGTCTTGGCTGGCTTCCTGAAGGTGGTACGATTGCAGCCGACGGTGCAAATTGAGCACCTCCTGTGCTATAGAACCAGTGTCGCCGTGCGCCAGGTTAGAAACCTAGCGGTCTTCGAGTAGGGCCTGCGCCACCGATCTGTTCTTTCTTCTGGAGTGTTTGAAGAGGTTGGGGTGGAGGAGCTTCAGCGGAGACGCATCGATCCAAGCCGAGTGCCAGAAGCTAGCCATCTTGCCATTGCCAATGGGCGCACTAAAAAGGGCGTGATCGGAGGCATCGCATGGCAGCTCTGTTCCTGCCCATGGGCGCTCTGGGCTTTTCCAGGCGTGCCAGAGCCAGCGAAGGCGGAGAGCACGGTTGAACTTGTACAGGTCGAGGATGCCAAGGCCACCGTGCTCGATCGGGGAGCAGACCCGCGCCCAATTCACTTTGCAGCTGCCACCGATGAGCTCTTGATCGTGGCCCCAAAGGAAGCGACGTCTGCATTTGTCTATTTCTTTCAGCAGCTTCACTGGGATTTTGAGGGCTGTGAGGGCAAACGTTGGCATGGCGGTGAGGACGCATCTGACGAGGACCCTGCGCCCGGCCATGGAGAGCATTTTCCCTTTCCAGCCCGCTAATCTAGCCCGCATTCTATCCAAGATGAACTGAAGATGTACTAGCCTAAGCCGGCCAGTTGTGAGTGGAAGCCCCAGGTATCTGATCGGGAATTGCGCGATAGGTCCCCCAAAAGACTGAAGCACCGTGCTGAGGTCGATGTCGTGGCAGCAAGTCGGAGTTGTCGTGGACTTGGCGTTGTTTATCTTCAGGCCCGTAGCGTCGCCGAAGCTCTCAAGCATATCCATGAGGTAGTCGATCTCTTCTCTACTGGGGTTTGCAAAGATGATGGCGTCGTCCGCATATAAGCTAACCCTAAACTTGATCTCCCTGCCTGGCACCAGCGTAATGTGGAGCTCTTCTTCAGCCGCTTTAAGAAGGCAATGGATGGGATCGACCGCAAGGATGAACAGAAGCGGTGACAGGGGGTCGCCCTGCCGTAGGCCACGCCGATGCATGATGGTTTGGCCGGGGACGCCATTGAGGAAGGCCGACGATGAGGTGGCGAGCAGCATGGTGATCCAGTCCCGCCATCTCGCACTAAAACCTAGGTTCACCAAGAGCTCGAGCAGATATTCCCACGAAACATTATCGAAGGCCCTGGAGATGTCTAACTTAAGAAGAACAACCGACGTCTTTTTCCGGTGCAGAGCTTTAACACAATTTTGGACGTAGACGAAACTGTCATGTAGGCATCTTGTTTTCAGAAAAGCTGTCTGGCCGGCGATATGATGCGTTGGACGGTCGGGGCGAGCCTGATCGAGAGCACTTTGGAGACTAGCTTGGCGATGGAGTGTATCAGGCTAATCGGCCGGTAATCGTTGATGCCGTTCACGCCGTCTTTCTTGGGGATTAGGGCTATGATTGCTGAATTTAGCAACCCAAAATTGCTACCCGCCAGGTTGTAGAATTGGTTGAAGGCCTGCATGACATCTTCTTTGATCATCTGCCAGAACGATCGGAAGAATGTGCCGTTGAAGCCGTCCGGCCCGGGGGACTTCTCTGCCGGAGATGCCTGAATCGCCGCCCACACCTCTTCTTCAGAAAAAGGGTTATCCAGCCCACCACCTTGGATTGTGGGCATGTGAAGTTGTCCCCAGTTTATCGTAGACGATCGCTGCTGTGTAGCCCCAAGGATGCTGTCAGAATGGTTGTGAATTGCTGCTTCTTTGTCGCTGTGTGCCGTAGCTACTGTATCGTAGACCTTCAGAGAGTGTATGAAGTTGTTTCTCTTCCGCGAGCAGATTTTTGCCATGAAGAACTTTGTTGGGGCGTCGCCGGAGCGCAGCCAGGTGAGCCTGGAGGCCTGCCTCTTCCTGCATCTTCGATCGCTGCCAGCCCCAGCAATCTGAGCTTGAGGCTCCTGCGCAGGTCGTGTTCGGCCGGCGAAAGTTGGCGCCGTTCCTGGCCCTCGTCGAGGCGCAAGATGACCTCGCAGGCCATATGGAATTGCGGCCTTGCATCACCGAAGAGGCCCTGGCTCCAGATGCGTAGGTCTTTGGCCGTACGGGCAAGCTTGACGTGGAGGCGGGTGAATGCGCAGGAGGCAGCCACCGGCCGTGCCCAGGCCGCGGTCACCGTGTCCGCAAAGCGCGGGAAGCGCGGCCAGAAGGACTCGAACTTGAAGCACCTGCGCCGGCGGGGCCCCGCCGCATCGGACAGCACCAGCGGGCAATGGTCGGAGCAGGCAGTGGAGGCGGCCATGAGCATGGTCAGGGGAAAAAGGGTTTCCCATGGCACGTTGCAGAAGAATTTATCGATGCCCACTAGGATTGGGTTGTCGCGCTCGTTGCTCCAGGTGTACTTGCGGTTGCTGCATTTGAGCTGACGAAGACCCGCTCTATCAATAGCCGTCCTGAAACGGCCCATTAGCCTCCTATTGAGGTTGAGGTTGTTCTTCTCCCTTGCCTCGTAGATTTGGTTGAAATCACCGCAAATAATCCAAGGTTCAGACATGGGCGGGGCCGTGCTCGAGATCTCAGCGAGAAAAGCCTCTTTGCTCGCGTCGTCGTTCGGTCCGTAGACCGTGGTTAGCCAGAAGGATGTGTGGCATCTAGCTACGGTGACCCTGATCGTGACTGCAAATTGGCCGACAGCGTGGGTGACGACATCTACGAGTTCTTTGTTCCACAGGATGGCAATGCCACCGCGGGTGCCGATTGCAGGCATGACGGCGCAGCCCTGCAGCGTTTGGCCACCAATTTCGCGGACGAGGGCTGGCGACCAAACGTCTATCTTGGTCTCTTGCATGCACAGAATGGCGGCCCGGTGGGCAGCAACTACTTATCTAACCGCTTCTCTCTTCGCCGGCGAGTTCAGTCCACGTACGTTCTAGCTCATGATCGGGGGGGGGGGGTTGAAGGTCGTCATTCATCTGGACACTGATGGTTTCTCCGGCGACTACAACGACTAAAGACGAACAGGTACACCATCCAGCTCTCCGGGGGACGCCGTCGACCACCAATAGGCCCCAAATCACGATGGCGCCGGACCGGCCTCAGCCATGTACTGGTACAGGATTGAAGCAAACCTAACTCCGACCAGCCGAGTGTTGGCCGTCGCCGGAAACTAGAACTACAGCTACAACACAGGTTGGTTCCTAACATGATTAAACCATGGCCTCCTCGGCGACTCCTTCCGGCCCGTTGAGACCAGCAGTGATGCGTAGAGCGTCCTTGCCCAGCCTGGTGAGCTTGGCGATGACGGCGATATCTTCGTCGGACAGGGGCTCATCGAACCTACGCACGAGCGCCTCCGCAGCCTTCTTCGTCATCTTCTCCTTCGGGCCAAGGAGGCCCAGCCCCTGGACCAGAAGGAGCGAGCCGCGCTGCGCCACCGGCACCTTGCAGTTCTGGGCCGCCTGACGCGCGCTCTGACGCGACGGGGGAACTGACGTAGCACAGACCTTGGGTGGAGCAGAGCTTCGCTTGGACGGTGGCAGGCCGAGCAGGGGGGCCGGCTTGTCGCAGAAGAGGCGTCGTGGGGCGGCAGAGGATTCTGCAATCTCCAGGTGTTGAACTTGCTGCGTCACCTCTCCCAGCTGGACGGCAACCGTGGCCACGGCCGTCGGTGCCTGGCAGCTGAGGAGAGCCGGGTTGTGGCACGCTCCAGAGAGCGTGGGGCTGAATGCGTTCGGCATCTCCACCGCCTCCATGCCCCTCCTCTTGCTTGCACCCTCGTCGAAGTCAAGGGGCACGGCCGTCGACGCCGCGATCATCTCGTCGAGCTGGGCCGCGACGACGTCTCCAGAGAGCAGGGGGGCGGGGATGGCCTTGTCAGTCGTGGCGAAAAACCCGTCGACGCCGTCGGGGGCCGGCACACGTGCGGGAGGGGTAGGTGTGGGCACGTGCAGCTGACTTGCCAGCCGCTGGCTGCCGCTCTTCTTCTTGCTTGGGTACGCCTTGCCGGACGATCGGTCGCGGCCACCATGTTGGCCGCGGTTTCTTGAGCTTCCAGAGCGGCGGGGGGGAGGGGAGCGGCTGCGCTGGCGCACCCTGCTGGTGGCCCCGTCCACTCCTGACGAGGCGTTGGAGCCGCGCCCGCGCCCAAGCAGCGTATCCTTCCAGGAGCGCCGCCCCTCGTCCCCTCATCGTCGCGGCGGGGGCCGCCACGAGGCAGGCCGCGGCAGCCCGTGTTCACCATCGGCGCGCGCTGCAGACGGCGGTGGCGCTCCTCCATCTGGCTGTCCTCCACATGCATGACCCAAGTGCCCGAGTAGGTGCGCGGCACGCTGTCGTCGTGGTCGGAGTCGGAGGAGGGCAGGCCGCTCTGAGCTGAGTGGGATGAGCGCGGAGAGCGGGGGGACCAGTCTTCCACCCTGTCGACATGGATGAGGAGGTCGTAGCGCTCGGCACCGGGCGGTAGGGCGACACGCCGATCGGGCGGCGAGTGGCCCTCCATCTCTTCGACACGGCCGGCGCCCTGAGGGAGCTTCCAGTAGGTGTGCCGGGTGGGGATGAACGCCATGTCCCAGACCCACACCCAGCAAGCGAAGGTTTTGGTGTGGTCGCGCTCCAGCGTGCGGCTGTCGAGCCGGTCGATGCGCACCTTGTGGCCGAACACCTCGTGGACACCCTCCAGGGTCCAGCACTGTTGAGGCAGGTGCTCGATGATGCAGCGGACATGGAGGTTGAAGATGCCGTGGCCAGCGTGGTCGTTTTCACCCCAGGGCGCGATGTTGAAGTTGACGCCGTCGACGCGCAGGGTGCCGCGGCGCACCGCGTTGTCATGGTGGGCTGGCTGGGTGAAGGTGACGAAGAAATCCTCCGGGTTGTGCGCTGTCACCCGCAGGTGGTGCGGTGGGACGCACAGCTGCGCCTCAAAAGCGCGGCCCACCGCCATGGGCGAGGTGGCGCAGATTCCGTCGGCCGCGCGCAGCATGACGACGTGGCGTCGAAGGAAGAAGACGCTCTGCTCGATGGCCGGGGTGGACTCGCCGACCTTGTGGCTTGCGCGGGGGCGCCTGGCCGGGTCGACCAAGCTGAGCTCAGCCATGTCAGCAGCCGTTGGGGATGGAGGGGCCGGGGGTGGCGGGGGCGGGGTGGGGAAACGGAGGCGAGTGTGGACCGAGGAGCGAGGGGGGAGCGGACCTATCCTACTGGAGACAGGGCCGCCATGGCTGTTCCGTGGATTTTGGGGGCACTCCCTGGCAAAGTGGCCGCAGAGCTCGCAGATCACGCAGCGGAGAGGGTTGCGGCAGTCCTTTCTATGGTGGTGCTTGCTGAGGCAGCGAAAGCAGCGGCCGCGGAAGCGGCTTAAGAAAGCTCCCCAGCCACCCACCGCATTGAAGTTCGGCCGCCGGTCCGAGCGCGGAGCCGCGCTCTTCTTTGAAGGAACCGGTTGATCCAGGGCTGCCTTACGGCTTTTGCGCGAGGAGACCTCGGTCCAGTCACCGTCCATTCCGGTAGGGGAATGATCGACCGCTGGGGATGGGACGACGATGATGGATTGAAGGCGTCGGGCTGGGGGGGGGGGCTGAGATCCGTCGGGTCTTTCGAGGTAGGCGCCTTAGAGCAGCCCCCACGCAGCAGCAGGCGCGGCGGGGCCGCCGGATCCGGCCTTGAAGACGCGCCAGGGCCCGGGATCTCTGCCGGGGATGGAGCGGGGGGCGCCGAGGAGACCCGCGGGTCAGAGCCAGGAGCGGGGCGGCCATGCGGATCCGAGGCGGAAGCAGGGCGATGGGGCGGCGCGCCCATGCTGGGCACGGGGGCGGTGGCCGCCGCGGCCAACGGCGCAGGAAGGGAGGGGTGGCTACCTACAGCGGCCTTCTACTTTCATACTTTCCTCTGGCTTTGGCTTTGGGACAAGTGGTGGATGATTGCCGACCGTATACATCTTTTTCGATGGAGAACATTAGAGGTGACCCCTACAGCATAAATAGGAGCCTAAATTCGCATCCGTAACCAAATGAGCTAGGCACACTTCCCTAGTTGTATATGCCCAGGAACTAATCATCTTACATCTCCAGGATTTTCGTCATTTTCAAACATGACACATCATTTAATTTATTTATCTAGGTCCCTGAACATCTAAAGAAATAGTTTCATTCGAAATATATATGCAGTCATAAATCGAGTGTGTTCATATATTTCCTTTGATATATTGAGCATAAGTATGCTGATGTTGATTGAATGTTCTACCAATCCATTTGCAGGCTCGTCCATTGTTCAAAGACCAAAGGAAATTTCCAAAGATGGCTGATCCTTTGTTGCGTCGCCGCTTTCCAAAGAGGGGTTTGTACCAGGCCTTGGCTATTGCAGCGATGTGTTTGCAGGAGAAGTCAAGGAATCGCCCTCTGATTAGGGAAGTTGCTGCTGCTCTCTCCTATTTGTCATCACAAACATACGATGGGAATGACGCTGCTGTTCGCCGTTACCTTGATGGCCCTTCAGCATCAAAAGTGTCAGACGATCAGGTTAACCAAGATGATGCTTTGGCTAGTCAACATGGAGCTCAAACGTCGATGCATGACCGTATGAATGACTTCGTCCCAGAAGGAAAAGAACATTGCAGGAGTGGCTCCAACCGTGGAGGACGGGGCAGGGTTGTTCTAAACGGTGTCGACAGAGACCGCGCACTTGCAGATGCGAATGTCTGGGCCGAGGCTTGGAGACGCCATGAGAAGGCAAGCAAAGTGCGTGTAACCGATGAAATCCTCGGATAGTGAGCTGAGCTCTGCTTGATGTTTTGGCATGCTGGCGATTTTGAAGAGAGCGTTGTTAGGAGAGGAGGAATAATGCGCAGCGAGGTGTGTAGTACTGCACCACCAGAGTGAGCGCTCGCAAGGTTTCACCGGTGGAGCCTGTCACTGTCACGTCCACCATCGTTTCGCTGCATACATTACACGGTCTGAATTTCACATGTAGGTATTGTTTCAGGGGCTTTGTAAATAAATGTAATAACCCCCTTAATTGATGGATCAGTGTGTACAACCCTTTTCTCAGTACATTGTTGGCTCTGGATGCAGCCAGAGTTTTGTGTCCATGTAGATGAAATGGCAACGTCTTTCAGCATATACATTTCGGTCCAGGTCCTATTCCTTTTCTCTTTCTGCCAGTGCCTTAACGATACCAACATCCAACTTTTAAGCCTCAGTTATGTAAACCCAAGGAAGAGTTTATATGTTGCTTTTTTTTTGATAGGAAAACATTAGGAAAGGGTCCTACTGTAAAAAAAAAGAATATCTACAATGTTATGTACAAACTACAAAGTGAAAAGAGGAAGATTTCAGGAAGTGATGTGTCCAGGATTTGAAAGGAAGTAAAAGCTTTGGCTTCACTCTGTGTGTAACTAGAGTGTGATCCTCTTTGAGGTTTCTCTGGCAAGTAGCAACACTTGGATTCTCATGATTAAAAATCAATGTCCAATAGCGCAAAAATGATGATCTCAATAGTTCTATTTCATGAATGAAAGAAATTCCTCTGAGCTTACTGTGGGCAATAATCTGCCAGCAGTCTTGAGAAAATTCACAATCCCAGAATAGGTGCAGCTGTGCTTCCTCCACTTGAACATTACAGAGAACACATGTTTATGCAGGCAGGTGAAAAGACTTCCTTTGAAGAAGATTTCTGGTGTCCAAGCTTTCCTGGAGCAGCAGCCAGGAGAAAATTTTGTGGTTGAGCTGGCAAGCACTCTTCCATACCCAGTGACAAGGAAGATGAGCAAGGGTACCCTCAATCAGCACATTGGACATAAGCTTGGGCTGGAAAAATTCTGCAAAATCCCCTGCCTGAAGAACTTGGCCAGGGTGGTACATAGCTCAGGGAATTGCTGCTGGAAAAGGCCAGATTAAATTGAATTGAATGGGGCCAGCCAGTATTGTAATGGGTGCTCCAATATGAACTTGACCCATGGCAGATCAAAGTGGTAGTACAACTTGTGAAGGTTTTTGAGCGGCAGAGCCTTGTTGTGTGATGCAATATTTCACAGGGCAAGAATTTATATGCGAGACAGTTTCATTTTGTGAGGGTCCCAGACTCCCAGTCACAGGAATTTATACGAGAGGAAGTTGTATTTTTATGCGAGAAAGTGATCAAACATATACTGTATTACACATTTCAAATCCCAAAACAGGATAGTAATACGACAGACATCGTCAAAACCACTACCAAGTCCAAATCTCTCGTTAACACAACCGGTGACAGTCCATGGTGGTTACAGGTAGTGATCTAAACGCTCTTATACTTCTTTACAGAGGGGATCGATACGTTTCTTCTAAAAAGAAAGAAATCACACAACTGCACTACAGTACTGAAAAGCACGGCCAGAAGGATTAAACCGAGCAGAGTGTAGCTTCCAGATCAGGAAAACATGACAAGACTTCAAATCACGACGTAGCTCACGTTATCTGCAACTGCAAACTTTATACTACCAAAGAAAATTAAGAAAAGGGTCGATCTTTGACGATGGGAGTCAGCCGTAGAAGCAGGCGACGGCGCGGCGGCGGGGCGGTGGCTGCAGGGCGGCGAGTATTAGCCCCACCACGACGACGGCGACGACGATGAGCACCATGACGATGTCCTCGTCCAGCGAGAGCAGGCATACCTTCTTCCCCATGGCCGCGCGTGTCTGGTGCAACTGGGCGGTGGCTTCTTTTCTCCACTGAGAGGAACCAATCCAAGAGGAGGGGTATAAAAGGGGGCATGTCGTAACAAAAATATGTGACGTGTGTACAGTAGACATTTCTGAAAGAAAAGGAAAACTACGTACAGTGGGGTGGCTATGTCGGTCAACTGCGGGTTCGTTTCTTTAGTCAATTGGAACCCGTTCAACCGTCTAGTAGACGAACCACCACCACCACACCAATTGGGAGTATTTGGTAAGTAAAGGTATTTTTCCAGGACCATCTTTATTATTCTGGACCATCATCTCTCGTCCTGGAATGACTCCGTCTACCCTCGTTTCTTTTCGTGATTTAGATTAGATGGATGATGTACACATACGTACATCATCGTTTATGCGAACACACGAGGCGTAGTCGCTACACTAAAATTTGAGTACGGCGACATCGTCTCCGACCCTCCGCCCTGCCGACCAGCACAACGCTAGGCCTGGCCATGGCGCCTGGGCTGGGTCAGCGAGTGGAGGGTCCATGCAGGTGCCATCTCCGCCTAGCGAGCCCTTCGCCCTACGCGCGGACGAACAAAAACAATCATTTACATGTTTATCAGAAAGGTTTGTATTACACTAGTAGTGCAAAGTAACATGTAAGTAGTATCATATATGACTTCATTTATTAATTTGTAGATTTATTTTTGTTGAAAAGTGTTACATCATGGTAACATAACCATCATCTTTTTCTTCGTCTTATCTATAATACATAAATAGTTGATCCCCACTACTTCTAATTCTTTCAACATGCAAACCATCCATCTCATCAAGTGTGCCACGTCAGCATCCACTAACAATATTTTTTAGCCCCTACAAACCTTATTTCATTATCACTAATTCTCTCAATATGCAAGCATCCCACTTCACCATACACTAACATTTTTTCCAGCCCACGCAAACCATTATAATATATTTATTTTTGTCACTGGACATATGTGGTAGATTAGATAATTATTTAATTTATTTACTTCCTAAAGGTTGTGAAATGCCATGATTTACACAGAATGCAAGTACGGAATATTTATATGTTAAATTTAGAGCTTTTGAAATATATGTCATATGTAACTAATCTTTATATATTCCCGCGGCAACGCGCGGGGAAATTAACTAGTTTTTCTAAGTAGCTACAACCTATTACCCGTTTCCTTTTTAGCCACGCAACCATGTCACATAAACAACTTATGCATGCAAGCCATAAATTACATTTGCATTAGACTATGCATGCAATGCTGCCACATCATCAATTCATGCATGTTAGTCATAAGTTTATTTTTCTATTAGAGTTCATCCTTCACATTTTGTTAGCCAACATTTTTTAGCTGTATTTTTTTCTCTCTCTTTATACACTTCATATTGTTTTAAGATTATGTGATTTCCACTAGTCTTATATATTTTTATAGCAACTATTTTTGCATTATTTTAGCAAGGTTCCCACAGCAACGCGCAAGGCAGTATCTAGTTCAATACTATGTCATATCACTAATATGCCTTGGTTGGATCCGGTGACGGACACACTTGAGTGTCGCTCCCTTTCTGAAGGCATTGTTGTTGAAGAACCTCATCGTCTGTGTGATAGCATATACCTGGCACGGGTCTTATACCCAGCACTGCTACTATCGCCTGGCCCGGGGGGTAGCGTGGGGCACACTTAGTAGTAACGCCGGGTTTCACAAGCCGCGCTACTACTATTCTCTACCTGTAGGTCAGTGTCTGACCCCGCACTAGTACTAAGTACTAACTAATAGCAACACAGGTCCCTTAGCCCGCGCCACTATTAAGCGCATGCCTATAGGGTTTTCTTTAGTAGTGTCATGAGATGGTTGGTGTGGATATGGTCATTATTGTAGTTTTTCCAATTGTGGATCTAATTGCTTTATTTTTTTTCCTCACATACGCATAACTTTGGTCTTATGTGACTTTGTTATTTGCCAACACTTCTATGCTCCCATGATACCAATTCAAAAAATTCAAATTTAAACGTGTCAAAAATTCCGAAAAAATCATAGATGTTCTCAACATATGTGTCTACAAGCCCTAAAAAATTCAGATCCAAATTCGATATACACATTGAGAAACAAAAAAGACAAATCTGTTGGGAATAATGTATTTTTACACTATTCATGTTTTGTCTTTATTGACACTATTCATGCTGAATTTGTCTTTTTTGTTTCTCATTGCACAATTTGAATTTGGATCTGAATTTTTTAGGGCTTGTAGACACGTATGTTGAGAACATCTATGATTTTTTTGGAATTTTTTGACACGCTTAAATTTGATTTTTTTTAAATTGGTATCATGGGAGCATATAAGTGTTGGTATCATGTGATATTCTCCCGTGTTTTATGTGTGTGTGTTAGTATTGGTTGTGTACATCCTATTATGAAGAGACAAAGTGTGTGTTCGTGTTTGTATTCTCGCCCCCCGGCTTGTATTCTTATTGACACCATGCAATAAAACTTGAGGGTTGTTCCAAAAAAGAAAATAATAGATGTGGATTGCGGCAGGCCGACCCTTGTCGGCAATGCTATTCATCTTGGTCATGGAAGTTTTGCATCGCATATTGGCTCACACTTCCATGTGGGGTTGTTGGCCTGTTGGATAAGTTGAGCTTGTGCCAAAGACTATCGATCTTTGCGGATGATGTCATGGTGTTTCTCAATCTGTAGGAGCTAGACCTAGACGTGAAGGTATTTTTGGCAATCCTGGTGGATTTAGACATAGTTTCCGGGATGAGGAAGAACCATGATAAGTGCACGGTGATGCCGGTCAAAACCTCAGATGATATTATGGCGCTCGTCTCGGCAAGCCTTGGCTGCACAGTGGAATAGTTCGTATCCGCAGGCTGGGTGTTTTGTTCTCTTTTTTTTGCGGGGTTATTCTTTGTTTTTTAACATGTGATATGCAAGTTTGTACTCTCTCCGTCCCATAATATAAGAACATTTTTGACACTAATATAATGTAAAAAACGTTTTTATATTTTGGGACGGAGGGAGTATGTATTTTCAGAAGAAGAAGAAATGTCGAAAATTCCTTGGGTAAGATAACGACATGCACCTGCTGAGTCGTCGTCTCGTGCCCAAAGACAAAAATAAAAGGAGCCGTCCTCTATCTCTTCCTTTTAGGAAAAACACATTCCCTCTTTAATTCTGTGAACGAGAGCTATAGACAAGTCGTGTGGGGGTTTGCAAGTCGCAACGAAGATATCTAAATGCATTGGAGGTCGTTTTTGAAATGCAGTTTCTCAAGGGAGCCAAATCAATATTGTTAGATTCATTATAGCATGTCCAATGCAAAGCGCCGCTTAAAATATAGAAGTAAATAATATTTTAATCTGGTGGCTTTGTTAGCGCCTCACGTTCCAACGCAAAGAACGATCTGATGGGCGTTTGTGCAGATTTTTCCTTTTATTGGTACGTTGAATCTTCCGCTGGCGCCCGCCGACTCAGTAGGCATCGATGCCAGATAAAATCCTAGGATGAATTAGGATATGACCGTAACGGCTGGGGAATCAATCCTGGCGTCCGGGGCTAGCGCCCGCGTTGGAGATGCCCTTATAAATGTGG
Organism: Triticum urartu; assembly: GCF_056163025.1. Lineage (NCBI taxonomy): Eukaryota > Viridiplantae > Streptophyta > Magnoliopsida > Poales > Poaceae > Triticum > Triticum urartu. Next base: position 203,154,166 of record NC_141875.1, on the reverse strand, counting down.
TTTCATAGTATCTATATTTGGTATTATAGATGTTAATATTTTTCAATATAAATTTAATCAAACTTTATCTTGTCATAAATCTAATACGCTGAGTAAAAAGAACCGGAGGGAGTACATGTTTCTTAGAAAGGCTCATGTCTCATGTAATATATAACACTAGTTTATGTTACTATCTTTATAGTGCAAAGTAACATATAGGTAGTGTCATATACTCCCTCCTTCTATCTATATAGGGCCTAATGTATTTTTTAAGACCGTCTTTGACTATTGATAAAATTAATAGTACATGACATGCATAATATGAAAATTATATCATTGAAAGCTTCTTTCACATACGAATTTGACTGTATGCTTTGTGTAAGTTGCATGTCATATATTATTGCTATAACATTTGATCAAAGTTAGTTTTGAAAAACGTATTAGGCCCTATATAGATGGAAGGAGGGAGTATGATTTTATTTATTAGCTCGTAGACTCATTTTTTGTTAGGAAGCGTTATATGATGATAACATAGTCATCAGCTCTTTCTCCATCTTCTTTTTCTAAATAGCTACAACCCACTACCTATTTTTTCTAGCCATGCAACCATGTCACATAAGCAACTTATGCATGTGAGCCATAAATTACGTTTGCATTAAATTCTATGCATGCAATGCTGTCACATCATCAATTCATGCATGTTAGTCATAAATTTAATTTTTTATTAGAGTTCATCCTTCCCATTTTGTTAAAAATGACTTTTCTTTGCTACAATATACGCTTCATATTGTTTTAAGCTTATGTGATTTTTGTTAGTTTTAAATGTTTATGTAGCAACTATTTTCATTATTTTAGCAAGGTTCCCACACCAACGCGCGGTGTATCATCCAGTTTAATACTATATCATGTCACTAATATGCCTTGGTTGGATCCGGTGAGAAACACACTTTCGCTCCCTTTCTAAAGGCATTGCTATTGAGGAATCTCGTCGTATGTGTGATGTCGTGAGATGATTGGTGTGGATATGCTCATTGTTATAGTTTGCCGATTGCAGATCTAATCGCTTTGATTTTTTTTCTCATCTCCGCATAACTTTGATCCCATGTGACTTTGTTATTTGCCAACGTGTTTTCGTGTGCGTGCGTTAGTGTGGATGTGTGCATCCTTATGTAGAGGCTGGGTGTGGGTTCATTGTCCAGAAGCCATTTGTGTCTTACCAACACCCCACCCCACCCCCCCCCCCCCCCCGGGGTTGTTCTAAAAAAATAGGCGTGGATTGCGGCAGGGAGACCCTTGTTAGCGATGGTATTCATCTTGGCCATGGAAATTTCGCATCGCATGTTCGCTCATGCTTTCATGTGGGGTTGTTGGACCGTTTGTTAAGCCGACCTTGTTCCGAAGACTATTTTTTCTAGAAAAGGAGGAAGACCCCCGGCCTCTGCATCTGGACGATACATGCAACTACTTTATTAACTATTCACAAAGATCTTACAAAGTAATACATCAGTACGTCTAAAGTCACCATCTTGGCAATCTGTCGCTACGGCTATCCATGTGATGAAGGAATGCCGATAGTCCGAGCTGAATACCAAACAGACCTCACACCATAGCTTAACATCTAAAGCCGGAGGCCCCAACCAAGCCACATTGTCGGGTTTGGGGTACACACCGGTCCGGCACACTCTCAGAGGCCACCGTGCCGCCGTGTTCCAAAGACTATTGATCTTCACGGATGATGTTATGGTTTTCCTCGATCTATGGGAGCTAGACGTGGAGGTATTTTTGGCAATCCTGGTGGATTTAGGCGTAGCTTCGGGGATGAGGATCAACCAACAACCATGGTAAGTGCACGGCGACGCATGTCAAAAGCTCGGATGATGATATGGCGCTCGTTCTCGGTGAGCCTTAACTGCATAGTGGATTAGTTGTATCCACACGCTCGATCATGAGCGTGCTATTGGGTGTTTTATTCTCTCCTCTAATATGTGATACGCATGCTTGTGTGTATTTTTAGAAGAAGAAAAAGAAGAAGAAGAAGAAGAAGAAGAAGAAGAAATGCCGAAATTTCCTTGGACAAGATAAGGACGTGCATCTGTTAAGTCGTCGTCTCTTCCCGGAAGACAAAAAGAAAAGGAGCCGTCCTCTATCTCTTCCTTTTAGGAAAAACGCATTCCCTCTTTAATTCTGTGAACGAGAGCTATTGCCAAGTCATTCGCAAAAAAAAAAGATTTATTGCCAAGTCGGGTGGGGTACAGGACAAACACCGTGTTCGGTAATGACTTTGATTGTTGTGATGCGTCCACATCATGTGAACCGCGTGGGATAACACCCCCGGAGAGCCGAAAGGTAATGATTACAAGAAGAGATTGACTGGCCACAAGGACGTGGTCAAAGTCTGAACTATTCGTCGCCTCTGCTCCACTATGCGCACGCAGGGGAAGCCAATGCCAACAAATGATCAATCATGGAAACTGAACTCTTTTGGCCTCATCGTGTGTTATTGCCTACCTGGGCCCGCAGCAAAACCCAACAAGAGATAAATTGCATGCTTCATTATAGACACTGAAGCAAAAGTTGCTTATACGGACTTCGTAGCGATCTGAACAATGGAAATTTCCACCACTTGCTTGGTAACAGAAATAAGACAAATGTATTGTTGTATACATGATCATGATGCGCAACTAGGGAATTACATGAAACTGAAAACCTACATGCCAACCAAAACTGGCAAGGCGAATACAGATTTGGCCAAAAGTACCATATACAGCAGCCCCATATCATCGCGGATAAAGATTACATAACATGTAACGGTGTCCTGCGCACGGACAGCACTCCCGTGCCAGACAGTAGCAACTGAGGCAATGGCCCTGCTCATACTCTTGGCGCCAGAGATACCAAGCCGAGCCAAGACCCTCCTATTAAGATCACTTATGCAATGGCAGCCAACTGACGGGTTCCTTCACCACATCTCTGCTCAACCACAGCGAGGTAGGCGCTGCAGTTCGGCACCCACACACGAAGCAGCATCAGCAAGACAGCTATCCTGTGAGCCCTTGAAAGACGACACAAGCGCTTCTACTCGCATCAGAGCTGGCACTGATATTGAGAGTATCATTCCTTGGGTTAGGTATTGCCTACAAGAGAATGCTAGGCTGTATAGCAGGCGAGTCAGCGGCAAGGGGGCGCCATGCTTCAACGAGTCCAGAAGAGCGCTCAGCTTAGGAAGATTTGTCAGCAGGCCCATTGTGGCCTCTCGAGGTGCTGCCTTGAGCAGCAACACCACGCAATCTGACGCCAAATCGCTTATCCGTGGATCTGAATTTCCAACCACCTCCAGAAATATAGCCATACTGCCACCAAGGTCGCATATGTCCATGATGCAAGATTGTTGATCAACAGCAATGCTCATGCTGAAGGCGCTATCAACAAGGAGTGCAGGTTCTTTGCTGAGGACGATACTTCTGTTGCTGCCGGTGCCACGGATAATGAAAGCTCTGCACAGTTCCAAGGTTGGTTCCAGAAAATCATCCATATCTTTGGCAGTCACAAACTCAAGTAGATTCCCTATTCTTCTGACAACCTGAAGCTGCGAAAGGATATTGGAGTCCATGTCGGGAGCAGATGCCAGAGCAAAACAAAGCTTGACATTGCTTACGTTTGCATTTGAAAGATCTCCAAGCAAGAATTCAAAGCACTGGGATACTGTCGCTTCATTCAGGATATCAGATACCTTAACACAATCATGTTCCATCAGCATTACTAGAAGTTTCTGTGCATACATAGGTATTGGATCTTCATCCTCTGCAAATGAAGGGTACATTGGGAGAAAATATTTGTGAGAGATTGTTTTCAGGTCAGCTAAACATTGTTCATCTGCAGTCAATGAAGAATCGCTGAAGATCACAATCATCACATCAGACAGTATCTTCAAACACAGGAATCTGGCATCACAATCTTTATTGCCCTTGTATAAGATGGATAAGCTTGGAAGGAATCGACTTGTGAATATTTTGTGTTCCCTAAGTATAACAGAAGGCTCCTCCGTAGCTGCCTCAAGAACCCTCAGCAATGTCATTTGGAAATCATCCCGAGCCTGGAAGTACAATAAAGTGTACACAAATTATCACAAAAGACAGGAGTTTAGTGAACACATTGCGTAATGCAAAGACTGTTAAGGCAAGACAACAATAACTCTAGGACGAGTTTATTTTAGACATTGCAGTACAAATATATAATGAATGGTCTCCGTATTTTCTCATCAGGTTGGGTCCAGATAGTTACAGGCCATACCTGAAATGGTGTCTCCAATATCTTCATAAGATTAGCCAACTGGAGCAATACTTGACTTGTCACAACTCTGTGATTGAAGGATACACTCCCAAGAAGATGAAGGATGACAGGGAACAAATGAATTGTGCTCTTTGGATGAGCACGTCCAGTTAAAGCAGTAATAGGTCCATGACGTTTGCCACCCATGACCTGCTGTATATCACTGGATACAGTGTCAAGAATGCCTGGGACCAACGAAGCAACTAACTGAACAAATGCTTCTGTACATTGATGAATGAAACCATCCTTCTCCTTTCCCAATCTATCGACTGCTGATAGTAGCTTTGCATTGCAAAAGAATTGCGGAAGCCACCTTCGACTGTTCTTGCAAAGAAGAGCAACAAATAGAAGGGCTTTCCCACGCAGAATGTCAGTTCCCTGTTCTATCAGAGAAATAAGTGCAGGGACCAACTGTTTCTCCTCAGTTAATGACAGAATATAGCGGCTCATATTTGGTATGATATGACTGTTCCCTAATGCCGAGTTCAGAAGATTCAGACTTATCTGTTGCTCACGTGGATTGCCCTTAAGGAGTGTGCATGCAATATCCTTAAATGTTAGCTTCTCCAGTATTAAATGAGTACATGACGAACTGAATCGAGCTAGGCGGCTCAAACAAGAAATTGCAATAAGCCTTGTATTCTCTTGCTTCCCAGTTGCTTTATAGATGTAGCAAAGATGACCAATTACATCTTGGGAAGCAAACCGTGATGTCCAATCTGTTCCTTGGCTACATATATTATCAATTGTCCGTAAGGCATAAAGCTGGGCTAGATCATCTTCCCCTTTACGCAAGATAGATGACACTAGTGCGATTACAGAACTAGGAACCTGCAAAGTTTGCCAAGTTAAATCACGAGAAGACAGTACTTTGAATCTGTAGCTGCAAATAAGGAAGGAGCCATTCATATGTATATCTACACTACATGACCACATACAACTAAGATATTTACATATGTTATATATCTTCATGTTCCAATACATACTCTTTTATGTACTTATAATAACTGCAAAAGCTCAACGCACACGTTCATAATAGACTTGTGCCTAGACACATGAATAAAGAAAAGAATATGTATTGGAACGTGAAGTCGATATCTACTATCTAGGCATATCCCTTCCCTCTTTAATCTAGAACATACTCCTAATGCAGCATCCACGTTAAGCCACATCACCCCTGAAATTGCAGTCGTTGGATTATATTGAGGATCAATCAAGTCTTAGATCTTAACAGTTGGGCCTGTTAGGAAATATGCAACTTGTATTCCCATGAGGCCATAGGCCGATATATATACATGTACAGGTGTGGAACATATGCAGGAAACCCCTTATACAACGGGATAAATACAAAGGGGTACATGACTTATATTATAACTCTAACACCCCCCCCCTCAAACTCATGGTGGATGAACAACACTGAGTTTGGAGAGATAAAAGCCATGTTGTGCTCTAGTCTGGGCCTTCGTCAGGAAATCCGCCAACTGTAACTCAGAAGGCACATACTGAAGAGCAATAACCTGATCCTGCACACCAGCGCGCACATAGAAAGCATCAACACCAATATGCTTGGTGAGCTCATGCTTCACAGGATCACGCGCAATGCTGATAGCACCTGTACTGTCAGATAAGAGCAGAGTCGGTGTAGTGACAGAAACACCAAAATCCTGAAGTAACCACCGTAACCAAGTCACCTCTGCCGTCAAAAGAGCCATTGCTCGCAACTCAGCCTCGGCACTCGAACGGGAAACTGCAAGCTGTTTCTTCGTCTTCCAGGCAATGAGAGAACCACCAAGAAAAACACAGTAAGCAGAAAGTGAACGGCGATCTGAAGGATCACTAGCCCACGTAGCATCCGAATAGGCCTGAAGCTGTAAAGAACTGGAGCGAGGAAAGAATAGACGGTGAGAGATCGTGCCTCGAAGATATTGGAGAACACGAAGGAGATGACTATAGTGAACCGAGGTGGGAGCAGAGACAAACTGACTCAGAATATGAACCGGATAAGAGATGTCCGGACGAGTGATAGCTAGATAGACAAGACTGCCAACAAGATGACGATAACGCGTCGGGTCAGGAAGAGGAGCACCATCAGTAGCACGGAGGTGAACATTGAGCTCCATAGGAGTCTCAACAACGCGCTCGTCAGTAAGAGCAGCACGAGCAAGAAGATCCTGGATATACTTTTCCTGGGATATAAAAAAGCCATCAGAGGTAGAAGAGACTTCAATCCCAAGAAAGTAGCGAAGAGGTCCAAGATCAGACATAAGAAACTGCGCACTAAGACGGGCCTTTACAAAGGCAATATACTCGGGGTCATCCCCCGTGATGATCATGTCATCAACATAGAGAAGAAGAAGAGTCCGACCACGAGGAGAAAGGTGAATAAACAATGCTGGATCATGAGCACTTGCTGATAAACCAGCAGCAGTGATCACAGAGGCAAAGCACTCAAACCAGGCGCGGGGGGCTTGCTTAAGGCCATAGAGAGAGCGACGAAGACGACATACCATGCCATCAGGAACAGAATACCCAGGTGGTGGCTGCATGTACACCTCCTCACGCAGCTCACCATTAAGAAAGGCATTCTTAACATCAAGCTGAGATATAGACCAGTGGCGTGCAGAGGCAACGGCAAGAAGTGTACGAACAGTGGTCATATGGGCCACAGGAGCAAAAGTCTCATCATAATCACGATCGTGCTCCTGCTGAAAACCACGAGTCACAAGACGAGCTTTGTGACGCTCAAGAAAACCATCGGAGCGAGTCTTAACCTTGTAGACCCACTTACAAGTGATCGGACGGACTCCGGGAGGAAGAGAAACAAGATCCCAGGTACCAATGCGTTCAAGAGCAGCAATCTCCTCTGCCATCGCAAACTGCCATTCAGGATGAACAACAGCCTGACGGTAAGAAGTCGGCTCAAGAACAGCAGCACCAGCGGTGGGAAATCCAAAGCGATTAACAGGCGGACGAGGACGAGAACGCAAGCCATAAGTAGGCTGAGAGGAAGATGACGACTCATCCACAGAGGCATCGACTGGTCGTGGACGACGAGTGTAATGCTGAGGAAAAGATGGAATAATAGAAAGAGGAATCGTCAAGGTAGAATCGGGGGGTGGCGACGAAGAAGTCACCGGAGATGAAGGTGTAGAATCCGGTGACATGCTGGGAGAGGAGACCGAGGAGGAAGTCACCGGAGATGAAGGTGGAGAACCCGGTGACATGCTAGGCGAGGAGACCGGGGAGGATGGTGGCTGCAAATCAACTAGAGGTGGAGAAGGAGAGGAAGTGGAACGAAGAGGTACAGGCTCGACAGGGGTGATAGGTGAGTCAGAAAAAGTGAGGAAAGAGATATCATGCACTGAAAAAGTCGAGGAAGATGGGCGTGGGTAGAAGGGACGAGACTCATCAAAAGTCACGTCTCAAGAGATACGCATCCGACGACCGATAGGATCCCAACAACGATAGCCCTTATGCTCATCACTGTAGCCTAAGAAGACACACTCAACAGACTGAGCGGTCAGTTTGGTGCGTTCGCGAGGGGCAAGAAGAACATAGCAAACACAACCAAACGAGCGAAGCATCGAATAATCGGGAGAACGATCAAAAAGTCGCTCGAAAGGAACACCACCCTGTAGAGCAGCGGAAGGCTGTATATTGATAAGATAGGTGGATGTGGAGACGGCCTCAGCCCAAAAATGAGGCGGGAGAGAGGCAGCAATCATCAATGCACGAGCCGTCTCAAGAAGATGTCGATGCTTTCGCTCAGCCACACCATTCTGAGCATGAGCACCAGGACAAGAGAATTGAGAGAGAGTCCCTTGCTCAGCAAGAACACCACGGAACATCTTAGAGATATACTCGCCAGCGGAGTCAGCACGAAAAACACGAATGGGTGAAGAGAACTGAGTATGAACCATGGCAGCAAAATGCTTATAAATAGACAACACCTCAGAACGAGAAGTCATGAAATAAAGCCATGTGTAACGAGAGAAATCATCTATGAAAATAATATAGTATTTATGACCACCTTTCGAAGCGAAAGGGGCCAGACCCCATACATCAGAATGGACTAAATCGAAAGGACGCTTGGACACTGACTCACTATGTGAATATGGTAACTGAATCTGCTTGCCAAGACGACAACCCTGACACTCTAAAGAGACATCTCCTGAGACAGACCCCAGAAGACCTCGACGAACTAAAGAAGACAACCGAGAACCACACAGATGACCAAGTCGATGATGCCACTGCTGGAAGGAACCAGTAACGGAGGCGACAGAAGCGGAAGAACTGGCGATGGTGGTGGCAGCGGAAGGAACATGAAGCCAGTCCAACTCCCAAAGACCCTGAGAATCACGGCGGCGAGGGCCAGCCCCAACCAGAGTGTGCATGCGACGGTCCTGGACAGAACAAGAGTCAACGTCAAGGATGACGCGACAACCAGAATCAGTAAGTTGACCAGCAGAAAACAGATTCATGGTAAGTCGAGGAACATGAGCAACATCAGGAACAGAATAAGGAGTGGTAAGATTGCCTCTACTAGCAACAGAAAGTGGAGTACCATCAGCAGTGAAGACATGAACAGGAGAATCCAGTGATCGAAGAGAGGACAAAGTGGAAGAATGAGAAGACATATGAAAAGAAGCTCCAGAGTCCAGAACCCATGGGGATGTACCTGACTGTGTAGAGGGTGATTGCTCAGTGCGGGAAGTATCAGTCACAGAACCAGCAGTACCCGTCGAGGAATAACCTGAAGCCGCAAGCAGACGCTTAAGTTTCAAAATATCCTGGTCAGTCAAAGCAATGGCTGAAGCTGTCGAGGTAGATGACGAAGTCCCTGAAGATGATGATCGCGCCTTGCGCAGGTGTTTCTTCTTCGTGTAGCACTGAGACTCAAGATGACCATCATTGTTGCAATAGTCGCAATGTGGACGGGGGCGACCTGAGCCTCCAGAAGGAGTGGGCAAGAGCGGCGGAGCACTCGAGCGAGAAGGGGTCGGTGCAGCAGGTGGCGTAGGAGCACGAGTAGCGAGCACAGAGGGAACCTCCAGCAAACCAGCACCACGTAAGCGAGTCTCCTCAGCACAAATCTCAGAAAGCGCCTCCATGAGAGAAATACGGCCACGAGCAAACAACTGAGCACGCCGGGGCTCAAACTCCTTACGGAGCCGAGACAGGAACTCATAGACGCGATGAAACTCCAAATTGGCCTGGACAGCCTGGCAACAAGGGCAGGTACGACAACCAGCACTGCGGAGAGAATCAAGCTGGCGCCAGATAGCAGAACTCTGTGCATAGAAGTCATCAACAGTAGAGTCACCCTGCTGAAGAGCATGCTCCTGACAGACCACAGAAAGGTATAAGGCATCACCAGAGGGCTGATAGCGCTGACGAAGACGGGTCCACATCTCAAAGACAGTAGGAAGACCCAGAAACTCAGAAGCAAACTGAGGCAAAACACTAGCAGTGAGAACAGCTGCAGCACGAGCATCATCATCAAGCCACTGGGTGTAAACAGACAGAGCACCATGATACGTCTGAAGAGCCTCCTCATAAGCCAAAACCCTCTCATCATAAGCACGATCAGCAGCCTCATCAGCAAGCTTAGCCGCATCCTTGGCGGCCTGATTAGCATCCGGAGGAAGAACCGGTGGAGTCGGCGGAATAGGAGCCACCGGAGGAACCGGACGTGGCGGACAACAGACCTCGCCAGAAAGAACACCCCAGAGACGGATGCCACGCATGTGAATGCGCATGAAGCCAGTGAACTCAGTGTAGTTAGTACCATCGAAGATCACCGGACAGCGAGGGACAGCAACATAACCCGAGGACTGAGACATCATGCCTGTTTTTTTTCTTTTTTTTTCTTTTTTTTCTGAGGCAGACTATAGGAGTCTCGATCTGCAGCAGCTTGCATGCAACAAGAAGACTGGAGCGGCGGCTGCTTGATCTGGACTGACGGAAGGTGACAACTTCGATCTGAATCACAGGAGCGGATGAAACGGAACGGCGGCTGGCGGCAGAATCTGACGAGGGCGCGAGGACAGCGAAGATCGGCGACGGGCGGCACTCCTGGCGGCGGAGAGCAGCAGCAGTCGGTCGGCTCGATCGGGGCCAGAGGAGCGCGTGGGATTGACCTGCGCGCTGGCTGGGATGGACCACGAGCGGGCTGGATGAGGGGACACGCGCCGGCTGGGATTGACCTGCGGGGGGATCAGCAGGCGCAGAGAGGCAGCGGTGATAGAGAAAAAGGAGCGGCGGCCACAGATAGGGTAGTCGCGGCGGCCATAGCGAGGTGGATCAACAGCACGAGTTGCAGCGTGCAAAAAATTGACCTAGCTCTAATACCATGTTAGGAAATATGCAACTTGTATTCCCATGAGGCCATAGGCCGATATATATACATGTACAGGTGTGGAACATATGCAGGAAACCCCTTATACAATGGGATAAATACAAAGGGGTACATGACTTATATTATAACTCTAACAGGGCCTACGAACAGTCATGTCCTTTAGTTGAAAGGCACATCCCTTGGTGAATGAATGTCTTCTTATGGAAAACATGTCCCTTGGTGAAAAAATGTCTCTTCGTGGAAAGAAACACCCCTTAAAATAATGTCTTCTTATTAACTTCCCAAAAGATGTGACCATTGTAATTGCCTTAACTATGCTAGAACACTAATGTACCAAAATTTACCATTTCAATTTGTTTATGCACTTCAACAACATATGAACTTTGCAACTCTATGTCTAAAACGCAAACTTTATCTAAAAATATTTCAAAATAAACTCACTAATATACTTTCAACTTCTAATAAATTTCTACTTAACTAAATTCTCAAAAAAAAAACTCACTAAAATATCTAGTGTGGGCTATACACTGGTTTATGTTTATGTGTGGATTTAGTTCTTGCAGTTAATACAGTTTCAACTTCTAATAAATTTCTACTTCAGTACATTACGGTGGGCAAAGGGAATATGCTCCTATAGAAGAATCAGTATCAACTACTGTACTAAAGATGTTGGAATCTAATTTCCAGTATCTTACCGCCACAACTTTTCTTTTCACAACGTGATGCAGTATAGGGTAATACTAGAAGGTAAGTCCAGGTAAATCAACCACTGACATGCAAATAAACATGTAGAGCATATTTTTCATTTGGAGTTTCTAACCTGCCACAAAGCACCAGCTTTGTTGTCCTTCATAGGAGATTCCTGGGCATTGCTTTCTTTGCTATCCTGATCAGATTGAGTTGATATGTAGAACAGTAATTCTCCAAGTGTTGCCATACAGAATCTCCTCAGTTTATCATGCCGGTCCCTTAAGCCATCTGACAAGGCATTAACAATTCCTGAACTAGCTAGCTCTGCATCAAGGATAGTGGAGTAGCGTATCAACAGTCCCATAAGTGAAGCAACCTGGACACGCAAGACTGAAGTTTTTGATAGTCGAAGCATTTTTATAAGCAATGACATAATTGGGCCATTAGTGATTATATTTGCAGCATCAGAGTTCATGCTTAGCAACTCCAGGTATCTGATGATATTCTGTTTTTCTGAAACCTGAAAAGATCCACTCAAACTCTGAATTATCTGGCTATGGAATGCATTCATCTGTTCTCGTGGTAACCTGATGTAATCAGCAGCAGGGAGAGCTTCAAAAGGAAGCACAGTGACAGTCTCAGTAGCTTTATCTCCTTTTTTACTGGGCATAACTGGTTTAACAGCAAGATCTGTTGGATGCCAGAATGCTTCAAAGATGTTAGACGGCTCAGAACCCGTTGCAGCACCAGAAGTTATCTTCGGACGTGCTTTCCTCATACAGAAACTAGGTGGAGTGGCCACCACATCAGGATTCTCTGAGCAGTTCTGCTCAGCTTTCAACATGGTATCAGGCTTAACAGAACACTCATCCGTGAGCATATCCACCTGATTTATGCAGTTCTCTTCATTTCCATCAGTTCCTTCGGTCGTATGCTTTTCATCTGCTGTGGATCCAACATTATCTGATCCATCATTATCATCAGGTGCATCGCCTTCTGGATTTTCACCAAAATCAAGCTCCATGTCATTATTTTCTATCTTAACTTCAGCCTCATTTTCGTCTGTTTCTGTGGGAGGACGCCTGTAGTTCTCCTTGTCTTTTTCCCTTTGCAAATTTTTCTTAGCTATGCGAGACATTCTAAGGACATTTACACCCTTCAAACCATCAGCCTTACAAGGTTTTGCATTATTTTTCTTACCAGTTAGCACATTCTTAACAGGGGTCGTGAACATCTTGGCAGAATTTTCATCTTTCTTGCGTAGGTGTTCACGAGTCTTGGGTGGCGTCAGCTGTCTGGAGGGTTTATCCCCATTTCGCTCAGCTAGATATGGTGTAGTGGGAAGTCCAACCATGTTGTCGAAGGCAGGTTGAGGAGGTAACGGAATCATTGGCATACTGTTTCTCCAGAAGTTGTGTGCACAGAGTTCAGACCACTGTAGTCTTTCAGCTGGGTCTTTCATGAGTAAGCAGTTGATCAGATTCTGAAAAGACCTTGACGAATTATCAGGTAAAGGTGGTGCAGGCTCTGAAAGTATGGATTTGACTAACTGGGTAAATTCACGGCCCACGAAAGGAGGTCTTCCTACATAGCATTCGTATAGCACACAACCAAGAGCCCAGAAATCAGAAGCATATGAGTGGACCCCTCCCTCTTGGAACAACTCAGGAGCCATGTAACATGGTGTCCCCCTCATAGGTTGTGGCACCTAAAGGACATGTGTTCAAACCAAAGGGAATCATTAAAATAAGATAAAACCGAACAAAACGAAATGCTTGAAGAAAAGGAAATGGGACCTCACATCTCCAGGGTCGGTCTTCTCGATGTCCTTTAAACGTCTTGCTAATCCAAAATCACACAGCTAGAACAATAAGGGGAAGTTACTGTTAGCTCCCAACAATTTTCTATTCCTTTGCTGTTACTGTATTTACATATTTCACAGTGGTCTACTGATTACCTTCATGCATCCAAACTCATCAAGTAGGATGTTAGATGGCTTCAGATCACAATATATAATTCCTTGTGAATGCAAGAACCTAACACCCAACATGTTTTCAGTCAATCAAAGTCCACCCGTAACACAATAGATATATTGAAACGAGGTTATCAAAGAAACTTTACAGGAGGGCTTTGACAAGATCGTAAGCCAGGTCATGCATGGCACTTTCAGGCAGCTTCTTATCCTGCATAAAAATAGACATGAGACAGAATACATAGAGGCAAAGCAAGCAGAAAAATGGGGTAGCATTTGTCTTCACTGATGTTACATATAGTAAAAGTCTGCATATGTCATATAACAGGTCTCTGGAACACAAACAAGCACCACAGAGAATTGTGTGGGTTGCCCTTATCAACACGTGTTTGTAGGATGACAAGCAAGCAGAAAAATGGGGTAGCATTTTGTCTTCACTGATGTTACATATAGTAAGAAGGTCTGCATATCTACTCACACAACAGGTCTCTGGAACACAAACAATCACCGCAGAGAATTATGTGGGTCGCCTGCCTAGGATGAAAGGCAAGTACTGGCAAAACAGGCTTGCAAAAGCTTTACGCCGCAACAATATAATACACTACTAAAAACAATAGAGCAACATTATCAGGATAGCAGATAAATCAAGCATTTCTTAGAGCCAAAGAATATGCAGCGTGCATTGAGTGTTTCCAAGTGGAGAAAATGAGAGCAGCACTCCAGTTTCCCATCTTGAAACAGTTAATTGTCTAATTCTTTTCCAAGCTGAGCACAAACGGGACTAAAGCTCATACTTCAGTGCATGAACACAAAGTATTAAACCATAAATGCTATAAAAGAAAAAATAGAATTAAGATCATAAAAGCAGCTGGTTCGGGCTGACCATACTTCAATGTAATGACAAATAGTTTTCTCAAGCAAAAATAGTTTTAGTAGCATTCACAACTTCAAGTTGTCAGATTGAAGGTACACAATTATAAATAGCAACAACAACAAGATTGTGTGAAACATCTATTCCTCTTAGAAGAGCAATTAGCAAGCTGTGATATAAAGTTTCATGTGGAATTTTCCTAAAAGCTAATGAAACGTAAAGTTTTGTTCCTTGTACTTCTAGTTCAAATATTCCGAGCTCCTAAATTTTAGGTGCAGCTTTTCTCACTTATCTGTGATATCTGCAGAATATATCGGTTACAAACGTATGCAAGTGGATGCTTTGTGTTCCCTTCTTCAAATTAGAGACATACATGCATTGTTTAAAAGGATAAGCAAGATACCTGCTCAAGCAAGCCCTTGAGGTCTCCACCAACACAATATTCCAGTACCAGCCAAAAATGTGCTGAAGTTTCATACCTAGGGAGAAAAGCAAGATATAGTTATGGTATGCACTACGGTGGTCAAGTGTTAAGTGAACAATAAGGATAACCTCAACAAGAATAGCAAAGTACTTGTCAGGCTATACTTGAAAATTAGCACAGGCCAAAGCAATAAGTCAATACGAATCCCTGAAAACTTACCAAGAGTAAAATTTCAGGACATTTGCATGATCTAAAGAATGAAGCATCCGGACCTGCAAATATAAGTTCAAAAGCATCATTGGCACAACGGAACAAAGCAAAAATAAACAAATTATGTGCATAAGCATTGATCAAACTTATGATAGAACATCTAAGAATGCTTACGAAACTTGAGAATGGTTCTCTATCTGGTAACAATTTATCTACCTTTTTTTATATTTACCCTGAGCAGTTGCTCAGATAGACAAAGGCACATCCAAAAGAAAAACGGGTCCTTGGAAGGGACAATAACAAAAACTTAAGTACAAACCCGATGAAAGAATAGCACTTGCTGATAGGTCAACAGCATCCATTAGTGAGCACAGGTTGTAACTTATCTTCATGGGCACATCTCTTCTATAATTGGGTATGAGAAGCAAACTATGTGCAAAATTATTAGGAAGTTCATCTTTTGTCCAGCACTTGAAAAATAAGAATTGGTGTCACTTTGTGGCAAGAGAAAAACAGCACGCCAAGCTTATCGTTATCTTAGTCACAGTTACATCTAGCCTGGGGCAGTTTCCCCTTCATACTGCGTCATTTCTCAAGCAGAACACTAACCAGAAATCAGAAATGCTTCGGCAAACAACACTTAATCAAATACTGACATTGTACCAAGCCTCAACCTGGAGCCACGGAAGCTTTATCAAGTAAATTATGCGAATCACGACATACACGCACCAGCACGTGAACACAGGTCGCCAGACCAAGAAGCCGCTCCTAAACCAATGCAAACCCGCACAACCTTCGATTTCAAAAATACCCCCCAAAGACCCCCAAAATGGCCGCGGCGGGGTCAAGAGGGTTCGGATAGGGGTGAGAGGAGGGGCTGGCTCACCTCGTTGAGGACCTTGGAGCGCTGCGACTTGTCGACACTCTTGACGGCGAAGTACTCGATGGTTTTCTTCTTCCGCCCTTTGTAGACAGTCTTCGCACCGCAACCCCACCCGAAAAAAAAAACAGAAACAATCAGAAATCCCTCGCATTCGAGCCAGCCCCGGCCGGATACGGGCGGATCCGAGGCCGGAGAAGGGGGCGAGACCGACGGAGATGGAGGAGAAGGGGGCGGAGGGTTACCGAGTGCTTGCCGCGGCCAATGGCCTCGTAGACGTGGAAGTTGTTCATGGCGGAGCAGCAACAGCTGGAGGGGGGAGGTCGGGAGGAGGAAGAGGGCTCCTCCTCTGGTCTCCGGCTAGGTTAGGGCTTGTGATCTGAGGCGGGCGGAGAAGTGGACGAAATGGGGAGCGGGGCGGAGAGGGGAGAGAGAGAGACGGGGAGCGGGATTTGGATTTGAGATGGCCGCCGCTCGGCTAGTTTGGACTGGTTTGGGGCTTTCGGTTTCGGAGGAGGCGCTCCTGTTGATTTCGAATTTTCTATCGTTTCGTCGTCTTCGTCGTCTTCGGTTTGGCTGTGATTGTTTCATATGAGACCCTGCCTTTGATCTTTATTATATACAAGAGCATCTTCAACCGAGTATGAAAAACTAGGTGATTAAACGTCTGTGCGTTGCAACGGGTCACATTAACTTTAAGAGTTTAATATCAGTTATGTTAATATTACATTTAATATTCTCATACATATAAGTGACATTGGCGACATTTTTTCATTGTTGAGGAAATCGTTAACTGGTAGCTGCTCGATCGGCTGGTGAGTAGAGGATTAATAAGCTAATTGGCAAGTTAATCGGCCATTTAATCAATTAATCGGACGATTTATCGGATAATCGGTTACTCGGAGACCCTATGAGTAGGGATTAATCGGCAAGTTAATTGGTTAATCGGATAAATTCTTGAACAGGGCATTTTTTACCATCAAATTCTCACACACACTCTCTTCCTCCCTCTTCCTCATTCTCTCTTCCCCTCTCCCTCTCTCTCTAACGCACACACATATCCACCTTATTGGGTACAGGATCATAATCCATCTATTTCACACGCACACGCGCTAGTGCATAACAATATGGATTATGTGTATTACTAGGACATATTCCCGTGCGTTGCAACGGTAAAATTGATGCTTTGTGCGAGTATAATGTCCCACAGCACCGGATTCACTATGAAGAACATGCTGCAACCCAACATCCTTCTACAAAATGAACATAAAAAATATGATGCAATTTAGTCATGTTCATACTTTCTTTGCCGGGCATAATCTCTCGCTGATTTAATTTAAGTATAATCCTTTCTTTAATTACCATGACATCCTCACTCGTTTTAGTCGGGAGTCAAATCCTTCCTTTTCTAGTTTAGCAGCCCCAACACATTGAAACCTACTAATCCTTCCTTTTATCCTACATTTTTACCTCAAGTCCTTCATTTAATTAGCCTTGTCTATTTGAATATTCTATTTATTAAGACCACAATATTTGCTTCAATTATTCCACCGGTTTACCCATAATTCTTTCTTTAATTAGCCACATCCGCTTAAATATTTTATTTAAGCCCACAATCCTTTCTTTAATTAGCTCATTCACTTGATTAGCTCGCTCTCAACATGAGAACTGCCACTCATATATTTAGAGTGAGTTGAGATTAGTAAATATGAATGGCGCATAGGTCGTGGGTTGTTATATCGAAAATCCAGACAGAAGGTCATGTGTTCAATTCCAACAATGTTGATTTATTTTGACCCAATTATTTTTCGCGGTCTCTGTGAAAGCCCATAAAAGGCCCAACAACATATAAGTACCTGGCCCAGGTGGCTTAGCCTGTGTATGAGTCAAACGAAAAGAACTAAACCAAACCAAGAATACATATTCCCTTTAATAGTAGGTATAGATATTTGCCACCCCAACTTATATTTCCCCGAGCCGCGTTGCTACAGAGCCGAGCTCCCGCCCGACCACCTCGCCGGCATCGAAGGGGAATGGATAAGGGTCAAGCACCGCCTCCCATTCCCCCCATGGCCTCACTCCTCGACGCCCCCTCCCAGATCCATTTCTCCTCCTCGCTCGCTCGATCCCGTCGATCTGGACAAAGTCAGAGGCCACGGCCACCATGACCGACCCCGTCCACACAACCACTGCTCTCCCTGCAGGCTAGGAGCTTGTCGAGGAGCTCCGAGCTCCTCCGCTACTTCGTCTGCGCCAACGAGATCAAGTCCAGCACCCCCGCATCGACGTCGCTTTCGTCTTCCTCAACCTTCGGCCACCGTAACATTGCCGTTCGATCCGCGCCGCCCCGAGCTCCCCTGTCTTCCCCTAGGGCGCCATTGACACCGCTTTTATCTTCTCTTGCCTTTCCCCTGTTTTCCCTCTCGTTTGCTCTCGTTAGGTATTTCGCCATGGCCGAGAACCGCCGTCCGCCGTGGCCATTGCAGGGGTAGCCACCAAGCTCCTCGGATTGACCCCGTGGCACATGCCCGCTCCTATGCGCGCCCATGCCCGAGCCTGCTGCTCTTCTTTCGCGCCCGCGGGGCCACTCCCTCTCCACGCCCACACCTGTGCCACACCGCGTCGATCGCGCCCGCCACTGCCGTCGCGCTCGCCGCAGCCACCGCACCACTGTGACCCGCGCGATGCACACCCTGGCCACGTGCCACACTCTCGCTAGCTGCGCTCGCCCCGTCTACTGCCGCCTATCCCTTCGCTCGCCCCACAGCCGCGCCCCTGCCTCGCGCCCCCTCCTGTCACGGCCATCTTCTGCCGGCCGCCCCCTCAGCCACGCCGGTCGCTTGCCTCGCCTGCTGCTATGCGCTGCTCTACCGCTGGTACACTGCTGCGCCATGTCCTCGACACCGCCGTGGACAAACATGGCGGAGGGATTGTCAATGGAGTACGAGGAGGAGGTGGCGGAGAAGGTGTGGAGAGGCAGGAGGTCTGGGGTGGCGTCAGCTGGCTGTGGTGGAGGTGTTTATGCGAGAAGGAGCCGGAGCGGAAGGAGAGGTCACAATTGGAAAGAATCGCAAAAAAAAATCATAACCTGGAGATCTCATTCCAAAAAAAAATGCTAATATCGATGAAGGGGTGATTTCCTTCTATAGGTGGAAAACATAGGAAATATTGGTTGTTATCAAGAAAAGGTAAAAATTTAGGAAAGTTGGGATTTTGAACTAATTTCTATGCAAATGTGGTTTTATTATTTGGTAACGTGATATCAGTACCTGCCCGTTTGTGACGTGTCTGATTAGGAAAGTTTGCAAATGTTAAGAAACTATTTATTGGGATGAAAGTTTGTGACGTGTCTGTTATTTGTTTCCTAAAACAAATTTCACTAATGAGAGAAATCGATTGATTTAGATAAGTTAGGAAAGTTAGATTAAAATATATTATTTGTTTCCTGAAAATCTGTTATTTGTTTCCTAAGACAAATTGAACCAATAAAAGGAATCGATTAATTTGTATAATTTAAGGAAGTTAGATCCGTGATTTGTTATACGTTAGGAAAGTTCTGGTTGTAATAAAGAGTGGAGAGAAAAATAAACCGATGGACCAGGGTGGGAGAGGGGGGGGGGGTGGGAGGAGAGACGAAAAAATCCAGCGAAAATAAACCGTGGAGACTATTCACCAACTGCTTCATTAAGAGGTTGTTGTTGCTTCAGAGCATCTTCAATGACCGCCCTATTTTAATGCATAAAAAAATGCTTGAAGTAAATTTTATACAGTATCTAAAAGTAATTTCTAGGATATCAGAAAACAACAATCTTTAAAAAAACGTCAACCTTCAACAGTAGAGCGCTAATGCTCCAACAGCTACCCTAAAATGGAACAATCGCACCATAATTGCATGCATATTGCAACCAATAATATCAAACTCATTTCAAATCAATCCAAAACAATGTAACAATAATTTCATCAATCCAGAACATTAAATTATTAATTAACTCATCAAATCCACGACATCAAATACAACATAAATACAACAATGTTCAGCATACAATACAACAAAGTTCATTCACAATACAATAGACATAGAGACGAAACTAGGGGTATTGTTGCCCGTGTCACGCACATCATTCGTGCATGACATCTTTTTGAAGATCATGGTACGTATTGGACTCTCTAATGTCATGGTACACCTAAATAAAGCATTGGATTCACGACAACTCCATCAAACTATATCTTCGTGCACAACGAAAAAAAGATACGTTAACAAAATTTACATTGCATAAATTTCATCAAGTGTGCGAGGAGGATGAAACCAGACGGCTGCTCATCAGAGCCTAGATGGTAGCCGCGTCGATGGCGAAATGCCTAGGAGAGCCTCCTTGGCGGATCCCAAATCGGCGGGACGATGGGGACTCCGGTGGCCGTCCATAGAGACGGGGTCATGCAGTGAGGTCACGGCGGAGTGGGGAAGAGCAGCGGCCATGGCCTTCCTGGCTAAAATCGTTGTCGGTGGGGTGAAAAATCAACAACGGAGTCCATAGTTCAAGTATTCTCTTTACCTGCCAGGTCAAAAAAAAGGTAGGTCAAGGTTACATTGTTCATAATTCCAAGCAATTTCAAGCAGTCTGGTTCTTTAGCCGTGTATTTCTTATTCATACAAACATACCGTACTTATTTATTTATTTTAGTAATGTACTTATTTATTTTAGCTGTACGCTGTCGCTGACACAATCATAGAACAAGTAATTAACGGGCTGGGAGATTCAAAAAGGAAAAAAGAAAAACGTCAGAAACGTCAGAAAATCAAGCATTGCAGACACTTGGATCAAATAAGAAAGCTGTGTTATAATCAACTTCAATTAATTTTCCGCAAAATAACAGAGTTTCTTAGCCCAGTCAAAATAGCCCCATGCAAAGCTACCATCGTTAAGTTGTTACTAGCCGAAGCCCTCAGCATCTGCACTTGTCAATTCATTTCTAAATGGATAGTAATACAAAATGTGTATGTTTCCTAAATAATTTCTGGGGCTTCAGAGTGGTAGCTGGGTGGTTTAGGGCATCTGAGCACCACATTGCACAGTTAGATCTGCACAATTTCAGAACTTCGAGCAGAAAGAATGTGGGAGAAGTATGGAGGTGTGTGGACTTTGACACCTATTTGCAACTGTCAACTTGGGAAAATAGTCCTTCAAAGCTGCCTGACAGCTTCGCCGCAGCCCCTTCTACCCTTTGATAATCCTGACATTAAGAAAAAAAAGATTCTGTCAGAAATACTACGACATCGTCAAGCATACTATCATCAGTCCTGTGTCAAAGCCCCTATGATAATCGTGACATTAAGAAAAAAATATTCTGCAAGAAAACTACGACATAGTCAAGCATACTATCATCAGTCCTGTGTCAAGTCATCCGTTTGGGATGCTAGAGCAGTCAATAGCATAGTTCCGTGACATAATCAGTTCTCCCCATACACACTTGGTTGGAGATTACAGATTGTTTTTCTTCGCAAGAATATTAAGTGATGTAATAATATACATTATCAGCTCCTATTGTTATTTCCTACACAAGAGCCTATATAACAGAGTACCAATTTTTCCCACTAGCGTGCGGCTAGAATTTTAAATAACATTTATGAATGCTTAGTGGAAAAGGAAGGACTGCTGCAAAGAGTAATACTGATACCTTTCCAATAAGACTAACAACCAACGGCCCCGTTCTCGAAATCCGATGAGACCCTGCATATCCAAAACGTCAATCAACAATAATCAAATGGGACTACAACGTAAAGATAAATGAACTATTTTCCTTGCTGATTAACTAGATAATTAAACTAGAACCTCCTATAACAGGCATCATACCTATGTACACATCAGAAAACTCCAAGCATAGCTTTGCAACCACCGGAGCAATTTTGACCTGAACAAGCATTCCACAAACCCGAATTAGATAAAGACTGAAATATTCTTTATAACATTTAAGCCTCAAAGTTCACTTTTGATAAATGACAAGAAAATGGAATACCGAACACAAATGTAAGTATCCTACTGTAACCACCATGACGGCACCACTGGAACTGTAGAGTCAATCCCCAGTGTAAGGGTAAAACATAGTATAAAGTTGAGACGCTCATTTTGGGACGGAGGAGTACATAATAATAAGTTAAGCAGAGTGCAATGGAAGTCATGAACATAATGTTTCGTCGAATATAAATTGTTGAAACAAAGTGATTATTACTAAAGACATGCAGTTTTCTACATAAAGGTCTACGTGGACACAAAGTTAGTTTGCAACCATAAATATCAGTAGAGCACTTGTAGAATACTCTCTGAGTTTGTAACAGTAAATACATGGCAGTCTGGACATAGGTGCAGCTTCCAACATGCAACTTTGATGGGTACTTCCCATTTTCATATGTTAGTAAACGATTATAAAATTATTATAGTAAAAAAAGGGCAGCCCAGTGCACGTAGCTCCCGCTTGCACAAGGTCCGGGGAAGGGTCCGACCACTTTGGGTCTTTTGTACGCAGTCTTTCCCTAACCACCATGACGGCACCACTGGAACTGTAGAGTCAATCCCCAGTGTAAGGGTAAAACATAGTATAAAGTTGAGACGCTTATTTTGGGACGGAGGAGTACATAATAATAAGTTAAGCAGAGTGCAATGGAAGTCATGAACATAATGTTTTGTCGAATATAAATTGTTGAAACAAAGTGATTATTACTAAAGACATGCAGTTTTCTACATAAAGGTCTACGTGGACACAAAGTTAGTTTGCAACCATAAATATCAGTAGAGCACTTGTAGAATACTCTCTGAGTTTGTAACAGTAAATACATGGCAGTCTGGACATAGGTGCAGCTTCCAACATGCAACTTTGATGGGTACTTCCCATTTTCATATGTTAGTAAACGATTATAAAATTATTATAGTAAAAAAAGGGCAGCCCAGTGCACGTAGCTCCCGCTTGCACAAGGTCCGGGGAAGGGTCCGACCACTTTGGGTCTTTTGTACGCAGTCTTTCCCTACATTTCTGCAAGAGGCTGTTTCCAGGGCTCGAACCCGTGACCTCATGGTCACAAGGCAACAGCTTTACCACTGCGCCAAGGCTCCCCTTATAAAATTATTGCAGTGTAAAAATATTTTTCACGGCAAACCTAATAATATTATTTCACTTGACCCACCTATATGTTTTACATATGCTATGAGTCAAAGTTCCAGAAGTCGATGCATGCTTTCTAGGACATCGATGTATTTACAAATCGAGATAGTAGTTTTCAATAACAAATTTAGAATTCACAACAAAAAAGAACATATTTAGAAAAGACAAAGAGCATACATCTGGGAGTAAAGTGCTGAGATGTTTCGATACAAAAGGTTTCGTCCTCAGTAAACCACTCTCTTGGGTATCCAGAAGACAATTCCACTCCATGTCCAGTTCATCCACATTAGTTGCAGAAAGAATGATCACATTCTTGCATTTAATCTGCATAGGAAGTTATCTTTTGAGTCAAATGAAAAAAGGGAGTGTGTGCTAGCATGTTTTAAAACGCAATCTGAGCACTCCTTGCAGGTAGGATTAGGCATTTTCAGATCAATGCTAATTGAAGGCCAGACTTTACGTTCAGTAACAATGATTAATATTTTAGACAGAATATGTCTTGTTTCCCCAGATAATTGCCTTTCACCATTTGGTTTGAATATCATTTTCTCATCTCTTTTTTCCAATGTGTTCTCTCATGAAATGTTGACCAAACCAAACCTTGTGGCAAAAGGGAAATGAGGTTTTGAACCACATATGATAGTTTTGCAGAATCTAGATCTCTATGAAAGGCGAAAAAAGAGGCACTAAATATTTCAGTACTGACCCAAAAGAAATGCACCAAGAAAACAGAACATACCAGTGGCAACGGGAGCATCTTGTGATGTAATAATTCGGTAATACCTTCTGGCAACAAAGCCATCTGAAGAGAAGTGGAAATGAGTTAAATTATGAACTGCAGTTTGTACTTTGCCCAGAATAAGCATACACATGCATATATATATTCAATAGATCTAATTAAATCCAGATTACCTCATTTCGATCACCAATGTAACTGTTCCCTATGAGTTGACTAAGATGCTCCTCAAACTCTTCATCAGGAGCCTCCATAAATGAAAAGCTAACGTTAGTTGGTGCAAGGAAATGACATGTTATCGAGATTCATGAAACAGCCATTGGCATATAACAACAATTCATAGATATGCAGTTTCTACATTTGATGGTGCTGGGACAAAATGATTTCTTGCTATAGTAATAGTGCAACCCTATCGGTCAACACACAATATTTTCTTAGCTAAATAACAAACAAAATCAAGAAATCACACCCAAGCGCAAGAACAGCAGGAATTTATACACACAAAACAATCAAGCATGAATTAATAATATAATTAGTCATTTAGCAGCACAGAAATGTTAATGAACGCACCAGGCGAACTCCAAATGCTTTTGCAACACCAGCCAATGAAATATCTGAATGTAAAGGCCCAAGTCCCCCAAAAATAAATACCTGTACAATATCAATCACATCACATGCCAAACTTGAAAAGGTTTTAAATGCAAAAGCCTACAGAAACTAACCACGTCATCAGTAGATTTACATTGTTTGACTTCCTCGGCAACAGAATCAATCTGCAACGCAATCACTTATGTGTCCATTAGATTTAAATGCAAAGAAACATGACAAAGTCGGAGCTTAATAGCACACTTGGTAACAATACTGCAGCAATCTATATGTGGACAATTGAGCTACCATATAAAAGATGTAGGAGATACGGCTATGCCGATCCATGATATACAACTTACTTCATTGTGAACAACCGTGACATGAGAAACTCGCCAGCCAATTTCATGAAGCTTCTTGCACAAGGCTGCGCCAAATTTGTCCTCAACTGTGCCAAACCTGAATCACAAAAATGAATGAATGTCTATTTAGTGTATAAAAACAATGATAGTATCCATGCCCAAGCCTGGTCATCAATTAAGGATAATCAATGAAATTTACGAAACTGTGCCAAAACTGAAACAGGAACACACTTCTAACAGTAACAAATAAGACTTGTATCAAATATACTTCGGATTATGGGATAAATGGTTGCACTTGTATTGAGTTAAATGATCAAGCCGCATTCTCTTAAGGCAGACAAATGGGCTACAATCCTTTCCTGATTCTTTTATTACTATACAGTAATTTGTTTTGTATCAAGTGTCTGGGGAAGTATAACAACACTAGTGTAAAAAACGCTCTTATATTATGGGATGGAGGGACTAGCATTTATCTAAAAGGCAAGGCAAAGAAGAAAAGGAATTTGCAAAGATGTCACATAAACTTCAACGATCATAAAACAGACCAGGATGAAGCAAATGCAAGACTAAACATCATGTAAGTATGAGAGATTACTCACAATATTTCATCACCAACTACAATAACTGAAGCCGAACGTGCGATCATTTGCTCTCCCTCAGCATTGTTCATGCCATTGCTTGCAACAGAATTAGTTTCCGTGTTGTTGCTAGTCTTCTTCGCTCTCCCAGCTCTTTCAAGTCTTCCATCTGATAGCATGTATGCCGGTCTAAAGCTGTTCCCAGTAGATGAATCACTAAGAAGTGCATTTGGAACAGTATCATATATGCTCCCAATGGATGTATACCTGCAATGAGGGCAAGCACACAAAAACTTAATACAAATCAGGAAGTTCAAATTAGATCTCAACAGTACTTTGCAATGGCTTAAAATTTAAGGTGGTGTTACACAATGAGCTGAAGTGCAGAAACAGAAGTAGCAAATTGCTCATCAAAAGGTAGACCAAGTACTTTCCTTTTAGAGATTTGTTTTAGAACAGCAGTGCAAAAACTACATTTTGACCTATAGATTACACATGATGAAACATAAGAGCAAATATACAATTGAAGGTCCAAAAATGGAAAAGAACCCACCCCTCATCATAAAGGCTGCAGTATTTGACCTTACAGGTTAAGAGGAAAGACCAAACATCCCTGTCACAGAAAAACAATGCTCCTTACATTTGGATTAGCAGTCTACGGAACGCAAGCTTGAATTATTTACATGATCAGGAGAAAAACCTGTATGACCAATCCAAGATAGGATTCACCCTCATAAAAGGAGGCCAGCCAGGCGAACTAGGAGAGAATTGTTCTTGACCAACCTATATTTTCAAACTGAATTACTAATAGGTGCGTAGATACCAGTAAGTGTGACAATTCTGAATGGAGATGGGCACAAGTACTGTATATAATAGGTTTGTAGAGACTCAAAGAATAATTGAACAAGGTACAACAGAATTACCGCGTTTGGATCTCCGATTCTAGTGCCAATGAAAATGGCTTTAGTAGACTTCTCTTTCAATAGGCCTTCTAGACCAGATTTGAAATCTGATCGGATAGTTTCCAGTGGCAAACCATAACTAGCATAGAGGAGAAAAAATAGAATGAAATATCCTTCATTTCACTTCTCAAGAATAGCAAAAAGAATGAAACAAATCCTAGTGGGTTCTTACGTTGAGACTGTTTCATAAGTGAATGAGTTGATTTCAGGGAAAGCACAAGGGGTCTCGAAATAGATGGTACGCAGCGGACAGTTTTGAACAGTATTGATTTGAGCTTCGTCCCCACAACTTGTTTTGTGAAGATAGTAGCCTGCCCGTATTAAATGCAAGAGTACCTATTGATACAAAACACTGATATCTTCAAAACTTACAAACAGATGTTAATTATCACTATGGCATACAAAAAAAAGATGAAGAGAAGAGAATATAAGATATTACGGTTGAATCCTTCCCGCCATTAAAGCTGAAGGCAATCTCCTCAAACCTGCAAAGTGAAATTACTGGCAAATGAGAGACTTCGACTTAAACAGTATCCAATATCGATAACGAGTCTTGGTATTCAATCCCCAGATTAACACCCAAGCATCCAGCGACAGGACAAACAAAACCTTTTTTAAAACCACAAGGAGAACAAAAAAGCTTCAGACTATTTTGAGAACAGGCTTTACAAGTGGTTTGAACATAGTGTAATAGTGTGTCCATACTGGTTAGATCAGGCCCTTTCATCATGAAAGAAAACTGGATTACAGTGACATGCATGATATATCATGGGTGTTTATGCTCCTTAAGGATTTAACTGATTTGATTTCCCTTTTCTCATGAAAGAAACATGATTGCAGTGACCCTTAGCAACTTGAGTGATAACTGGAGAATTATCGGAAACCTCTAAATACTTTACTCCTTTGATCTGCCATAAGAACAACAAACCACAACCTTAGCGAACTGCTAAAGCGAGCAATCTACTAGTTTCCATTGTTTCAGGGTACAGGTTGTTAACTCATCCACATAAACCACTGGTCTAATCTTCTCATGGAACCGAAGAAAGAGAGTTTATGATAGGCGAATCCAGCACCAATTACTTGAGATTAACGACTAAACAATGCTATTCTGTCAGCAAATCTAAATTATATGGATCGCCTCAAAGTTGAAGATCGCAGCATATTTTCGGATGCAAAAGCAGAGATGAAAACCATTACTGACTGATGCAACCACCTCTCTATCAGGTACAAGTGAGTTTGCGGCAGGAGAAAATACAAGTGCGCACAGAGACAGATAGCACATTGGAGGTAAACAGCCGCAGAGCAAGCAACTTAAGATCTAACCAGTCTGCCCCAACTCACCCCTCCTGCGGACTACGGAATAGGAACCTATCCATCCGCCGATGCCTACAGCTCCAGCTACCGCCCCCCCATCTCCCCGCTTGATCGGTCAACAGAACCGGGCTGCATCCCCGCCGCCACCCGCGATCGTCAAATGAGTCAAACCCGATCGCGCGGGCCGGTGCTCGCGGCGGGCAATCGCGTCCCAGATTCTTCGGTTCCCGGTGAATAGCCACGGAACTAAAACAGCAGCACTAAGCCAATCCGATGAATCACCAGCTCGAGAGTGAAATGGAGGGGCGGAGCGGCGTACGGGTAGAGCGCGAAGGCTCGCTGGACGACGTAGACGGCGTTGTCGTACTTGGTGCGCAGCCGGCCGTCGCTGCTCGCGCGGACCGCCGCGTCGATCTCCATCCCCGGTGAGGCGACTTGGGGCGGAAGAAGAAGAGATTGGGAGTGGGAGGAGAGCAGTTGTGGACTTGAGAGGAGGCGTGACTCGTCGGCGTTGGACGAGGGAGGGATGGGAAGCGAGGGAGGCCTCGTGTGGATATTTCATTCGGGTGCTGTTTCCTGCAAGTATTTTACTCCAACCACCGGGACGAAATATCTTATCTCTCTCTCTGCTTCTCTTTCTTCCGTTATGCTCGCGCGTCGTGCGTGGACGGCTGGATGCGGCGTGAAGCTGACATGGCTTGTCGTGCTATGGCCTCCCTTGTGGGTGGACAAAGGGAAGAGGTCCTGCACTCGCTTTGGGTTGACCGCATAGAGCTCAATCAGCCCGTCCGAAACAAAATTAGACGAGGAAAGTATAGTCCCCAATCCTCCCTCAGGCTTTGTTCGGTTACACCCTGTCTCAAAGGGATTGGGGTGGTTTTGGCACGGATTTGACTTGTATGGGATTTAATCCCTGCCAAACCCCTTCAAAACCATGCCAACCAAACACAGCCTCACGGATTAATTTCCCCCTCAACTCTAAAACCCCTTAAAATGTCTAAAACCGGATCAATTAGACAGAATTTTGGGCGGTATTTGAATAGGCTGGACGAGATTAGGCAGTGCCGACAGATGACTTGGCACTAGGCCCCGCGGCAAAAAGATCCCCATTCCCAAATACTCCCACGACGACGACGAACCCTAGGCCCAGCGACCCACTCCACAATGTCGCAGTGGCGGAACTAGCCCCCGCTACGGCGCACACCCATGGCGTCTGGTAGCTCATCTAACAGACACTGTTCCTCGTCTATGGTGTCGTCGGGGCAGGCGTCGGTGGCTTATCGGGAAGCGCCGATGTAGTACGAGTCTGACGTGATTTGCCACTGTAAAGTGAAGGCACCAAAGTGGATATCGTGGAGCCACGTCAATCCTGGCCGAAGATACTAGCACTGCAACAAATTGCAGGTAAAGTGTCTTGACTTAGCCAAGGTGGATTTGGTCTGCTAGTTCGAGTTCTTCACTGAAAATCCGTTCTTTGAAATTTGGGTAGGGCGTGGATTGTCGATACTTCAAGTGGCACTACGGCCCCCATAACGAGTTTGTCAGCGGGCTGCTAGGCGACCTGCAGGATGTTGTTTATCGTCTGAAGATCGATGTTAGGAAATTAAAGACGAAGAATCATCAGCTGGAGCAATCTTTGATGGAGGCCACGTGTAGCATTGCTGATGGTGATGTTCATGTCATGAAGAAAGCAAGACATTGTGAAGAAGTGTTTGCTCTTCTCAAGGAATTGGAGAGATGCAAAATGAAGTTCAAATTTGCTATCTTGTTCTGCATTCTGTTTGTGATGTACATGACCTACAAGATGTGACCGATGAATATCGGTGGAGAAGTTGCTTGCTATCTTGTTCTAGTTGCAATTATGTGGTGTTGTAGTTGAACCATTAATTTGTTAGCTATCATGTTCTGTGTGTGATCAATCTTGAAGCGAATGAAATGATTAATGTGTCTTGGTTTAAATAGTTGGTGTATCTAAATTTATTTGTCAGCTGAAAGTAGATGTATCTGAATTTATTTGTTAGTGAACCTAGCTTACTGAACTTTGAGCTTTCTGGACTTAACTGGACTTTGAGCTTTCTGAACCTAACTGAACTTTCGGCTTTCTGAACTCAACTGAATATTTGCACACACTATTGACTGGACCCACTTAACAGTGAACCAGCACACTGTTGACTTAGCGCCCACCAGCCCGCCTGCATTTAACAGCGAATGCACCCAGCAGCTCACTGTCATTCCCCATTCCATATCTCACCCTTCCTCACCTCCCCTGTGATGCCCCGACCTTAATCGTGCATTAATCATACACGTAAATGTGTACGGTCAAGATCAGAGACTCACGGAAAGATATCACAACACAACTCTAGACACAAATTAAAATATTAGTAGTCAGGGGCCTCGAGGGCTCAAATACACAAGTCAGCGAAAGCAACAATATCTGAGTACAGACATAAATAAAATCGAAAAGGCGAAGGCCTCCTGCCTGGGGCCTCCTAACTACTCCTGGTCGTCGGCGGTCTCCACGTAGTAGTAGGCTCCGCCAGGGTAGTAGTACTCGTCGGCAGGATCAACTGGCTCCCGGCCTCATCTGATCACAACAATCGAGTAGAGGGGAAAAGGTAGCAAAGCAACCGTGAGTACTCA
Source organism: Triticum urartu (assembly GCF_056163025.1). Classification (NCBI taxonomy): domain Eukaryota; kingdom Viridiplantae; phylum Streptophyta; class Magnoliopsida; order Poales; family Poaceae; genus Triticum; species Triticum urartu. The sequence continues at coordinate 203,124,121 of NC_141875.1, read as the reverse complement.
TCCAAAGTACTCGCAAGACTTACATCAGATTATGCTAAGTATGCATCAGTATCAAAGGAAAGGGGTTGTATCTGTGGACTATATTGCATAATTGCCAAAATAGAGGGGAAGGCCTAGCCTATCGAAGATAACATCTTGCAACATTAGAAAACTGCAGATTATCATATCATAAGGCAACAAGTATATTTTAGTAACGCTAAGAGATCCTTCCTTGACTCCCTGCGAGAAAGCAATCCCGGAGCCATCATATCTATTTATTGTCTCCAGTATACAATTCTTGTTGTAGTAGATCGGGATACAACTTCGAGTGTCCGTTACCGTGGACACGGCTATTCGAATAAATAAACTTCCCTGCAGGGGTGCACAAACTTACCCAACACGCTCGATTAACTTTGGTCGGGCACACTTTTTCGGGTCATGCCCGGCCTCGGCTGATCGACACACTGTAGCCCTACCTAGGCTCAACAAAGAGGCTAGCACACCGGTCTACATCCTAAGCGCTCAAGGTCTTGGGCCCATCACCCTTTGCACTCCTGCACGTTGTGTACGCGGCCTGGAGTAGACCCACCCCCTTATACAAGCGCAAGTGTTAACGTCCAACCGGGTGGGCGCCGCTCAATCGCTGACGTCCGAAGAGCTTTCAAAGAATCGAACGACACCGAGTGCTCATACTTATTCTCGCGTGGTGGTTAGTGCGAAAAGGCCAGAGGCCTACTTAGATCACATATCCAAACCCGTTAGTGTTTTGGGAGTGCGCGGAGATGATCAATGATCCACGATCTGTGGTCCCGTCACCCCGTCTCGTGGACTTACGGCAAGGACCATGACTGTCCGGCCATGCCGCGTAATTATCTCGCAGGTATTCTCATGGTCAACCCGACTGCAGTAACTCTCATGGGTACCCCTCAGGGCCGACCCAACTTCAACATGGTTCTGACGTAAAGTCAAGGTAACCGTGTGTCCATAACATCAAGGGGGGGAACCGAGGAATCACCCTCGATGGATTCCTACTCGATGTAACCATCAAGGTGAACTTGGAGGAATCACCCTCGATGGATTCCTACTCGATGTAACCATCAAGGTGAACTTGGAGGAATCACCCTCGAAGGGTTCACACTTGAGGTGTTGCACGACAGAGTCGTTATCGGGAGTGGTGAAGGAGGAATCACCCACCGTAATCCACAGCCGATTAGCTACACTACAGAGATATCATCAAGAGTGGGTTACGAGGTATCACCCTCGGCACTCGATAGTAGCTCTGCAGAGTCGTACAACTAAGGGGGTGTGCGGTGATGTGCCGATCTCTGGACATCGATCATGTTGATCGAGTCATCCGGTAATAAAGTGGGGGCAATAGGGACAATGTGAGGGGTCACTGATGGATCACTACTCAACCTATACTAAGGATATAAGATAACAGGTAAAGTAACAATAGCAGGTTACCAAAGCAGGCTATGCATCAGAATAGGAGCTATTGAACAACAGTAGCAAAATCTAATGCAAGCATGAGAGAGAAAGAATGGGCGATATAGGACTGATCAAAGGGGGTTTTGCTTGCCTGGAAGCTCTGCAGACAGATATGGACCCTCGGTGGTGAAGTAGTCGATCGCCGGATCAACAGTGGTCTCGGGGTCTACCGGAAAAGAAGTAATGGAGCGGGAACACAGTAAATAACAGGACAATCAAATGCATCACAAGGCATGACATGTCAATACTTGTGCTAGGGGTGACCTCACGCAGAGCTACGCGTTTCAGACGAAGCGGGAAAATATCTGGGAATGTTTTCCCAGCTTTTGGCAGTTATCAGACAAACGAAGCAAAGGGGAAGGTTCCATGTTTGCAATGTTAGAGACATGTAACAGGTATGTGGGTGGCTTATTCGAATTCGTCTTATTTTTCTGATCATTTTTCATATATAAATTATTTTCACCCGAGCTATGGATTATTTATATGATTTTCCAAAGTTTTAACTTTATTATGAAAATCCTAGAATTAAATTTAATTCGAATATAAAACAACAAAACTTTTGTTACCTAGTGTTACCTAGCCTACGTGTATGAGAATGGGACCCGGGGGGCTGGCCAACCATTTCACTTTGACTGGTCAAAAGGTGAGGTATGGCCCACATGTCATAGGCATCTAAATTAAATTAGTGTCTGGACTAGAATGGGGCCACATGTCATAGGCTATTAGGCTAATCTAGCAATGAATTGGTACTGACTAAATAGCGGAATTAATCCTAGAATTAATCTAGCTAATTAAATTAGACCTAAATCAGTTTGGACCGGCCCCACACACACTCACACACACGTGCACACACACACACACCACGCTACACGATACGTCCATTTTGCATTATGCTTTTATATTGATATTTATTGCATTTTGGGCTGTTATTACACATTATGGTATAATATTTATGTCTTTTCTCTCTTATTTTACAAGGTTTACATGAAGAGGGAGAATGCCGGCAACTGGAATTCTAGACCGGAAAGGGGCAAAATGAGCCCCTTTTTCAATGGAAACCTGGGGAAATACAGTTGCTCAATTCATTCGATTTCGAAATAGCGTATAAAGTGATTCTTGCAATTTCACTGCAGGAAGTGTAGCAATTCTCGCGGGAATATCGGTCTTGTTTGGGCCGATTCCTTAATGAGAGAGCCCAAATAAAGTAACCCTCCCCCCTCCCGAGTCTATCGTATCCATAGTTTCAGTGGGTATCGAATTGCGAAGCGAGGAAGCTATTTCAATTGAACGGGCTTACTTTCTTACTTGGTTCTTTTGTAGAACAACCTTGGTATGAAGCTAGACGATTCAAACTTATAAGCATAAGCAATTCAAACTAGACATTTCGACTTTCATCCCACCCTAGAAATAATAAGCAAAGAGCTCGTAAGTCGGGCATCGCCCCTTGCCTTTCTTACTGGATTTCCAATTGATGGGGAAGGCTTGGCAAAGAATCTTGTGTCGGAAGAGAAGTGGAAAACTAAGCTATTCGGGCTTAACTTAAACCTGATTGCCCTAGTAGGAGTCAGAATAAGGTTGAGGCTTGAAGACAAGCAACTGACATCTCGGATCTTGCCATCTGAGAGACCTATTCTGCACAACTCCAAAAAGTCCTGAAAATTTATGAAGAATTATTTTGGAATGTATAAAAAAAATTGGACAAATAAAATGCCAAAGGGGACCCACTAGGAGGCCACAAGCCTGGGGGCACGCCCTATGTAACACCCCGGATATGATTTACCTAATATGTAATCCAACTCTTGCCGTTTCCCGCGTTAAGTTATTTTATTTTCTCGGGTTCGGGTTTTTGTCTCCGTGTGTTGTTGTCGTTGTCATGCATCTCATATCATGTCATCATGTGCATTGCATTTGCATACGTGTTCGTCTCATGCATTCGAGCATTTTCCCCGTTGTCCGTTTTGCATTCCGGCGCTCCGTTCTCTTCCGGTGGTCATTTCTACCTTTCTTTCGTGTGTGGGGATTAAACATTTCCAGATTGGACCGAGACTTGTCATGCGGCCTTGGTTTACTACCGGTAGACCGTCTGTCAAGTTTCGTACCATTTGGACTTTGTTTGATGCTCCAACGGTTAACCGAGGGACCAAGAAGGCCTCGTGTGTGTTGCAGCCCAACACCCCTCCATTTTGGCCCAAAACCCACCTAAACCCTCTCCATCATCTAGAGTGTTCGATCATGATCGCGTGGCCGAAAACCGCACCTCATTTGGACTCTCCTAGCTCCTCCTTTGCCTATATATAGGTCCTCCCCCAAAATCCTCGCGCAAAACCTAGCCCCCTCTCTCCCCTCACCCGCCGGACATATTCCCGCGGGCCGGACATTGTCCGACCCGTGCCGCCGCTGCCATGTGGCACCACCTGACTCGCCGCCGCCCGGTGCCCACATCGCCGCCGCGCGGGCCCGCCTGGGCCCGGGGAGAGCCCTCCCGACCCACGCGCGCGTCGCCGCCTGCGCCTTCACCCCGCCACCGCCATCCTTGGCTCCGGCGACCGAGCCGATGAGCCCAGCCACGCCGCCTCGCCGGCCAGCAGCGTCCGCCGCCGTCGCCAAGGCGCCCCGTGCTGGATCCTCGCCGCGTCGCCGCCCCACGTCGCCGGAGGCCGTGCCACATCGCCGGATCCTCGCCTCGCTGGCTCCGGCCTCCTCCCACTCGCGCCGGCGAGCTGCTTCCACTCTGGTGCTGACCTCCCTGTCGAACCTCGGGAACCGCGCCGCTGCTACAGTACACTCGGGCTGGATCTGGATCTGGAATTGCTTCGGTTGACTTTTTCGTCCCTAACCCTAACTATTTTGCGTTTTTCATCATGTTGTATCTCCGCATCCGTAGCTCCGTTTTGGGCATATAGCATATCAAAATGTTCATCTCAAAGAGTACATCATTTCATCTCATTGCATCATTTTCATTTGAGTTCATCTTGATGCCCAAAATGCCGTTGGAAGAGTGCTATTTGAGATAATTGTCAGATCTGCTGCTCCAATTAGCTATTTGTCATTTTTTCCATGATTAATGTGTGCATGATATGCCCCTGAGCTCTTCATGAGTTTTGTTATATGTTTTGCCATCTTTCCAGAGGTGCAACCCATGTATTTTTGTGATGTGTGTGGTGACTAGCACAAGCTTGCAAAGTGGAGCATTCGTTAATGCTGATTTCAGGGACTTAGCAATTCCACTAAGTCCTTGATCTGTTTATATCAATATGCCATATGTTCATGTTGTTTCCTAGTGATCTGTGCCTCTTTTGAGGATGATCAGTAAGGATGTTTTGTTTTTCTTGTAGTGCTCTATCCATCCATGTCTTTGTTTGCAATTATGGAGCACCCTAGCTTGAGTCAATCGAGCTCTATTTTTGCTATTTTGTGAATCTGGGCAGATTGTCTACTTGTTAGCGATTTTGCCGATGATGTTATAGTTGATCCGTGCATGCTATGCTTTTGTTCTTGCCATGTCTAGCTTACATTTTGTGTATTCTTGATGGGTGTATGCTTAGTTTTCCATGACTTGCTCCGTAGTGAGTGCATCGAGCTCGTAAACATGCCTACTTGATATCTGATTTTGCATGCTCCAGTTTTTCACTAAGTCTGTGAACTGATTATGTTTTTGCCATGTTCACATGCTTGCAATTGTATTTTCTGATCCCTTTTGGCTCAAGGTCACTAAGGGACTTTTGTTAAGCTCTTTGAGTAGCTCCATGCCATGCTTTACTTTGCCATGTTCAGTACCTGTAGCATATAGTTTTCATGCTCCAAAGTGTGAATACAATTGTTCCGATGGTTTTGTGACGAGAACATTGTTCTTGGTGCCTCCTGTCTTTAGGGGTTGTGGCAGTGTCCCGGGGAGTTGAGCTCCGAGGTGTTGTCGTCACCATTTTATCATTGCAGTTCTGGAATAGCTGAGTTTAGTACGTCGACATCGAAAATCTCTTTTATGCAGTTCGTTGGTGAGATAACCTCGACGCCACCCAGTACTGGGGCGGGACTTCGGGAGTATTGCTATAACTTGTATAACGGATGCTTTTCGAAGGTTGAGGTAGATGGTTTCTGAAGTTTTCTCGGTTATGTGTTGAAGGATGGATACAGCTGGATGTAGGATTTGCTAGATTTGGGTGAGATATTATGCTTCCCCTGTATCCCCAACACCTGATTGCATAACCGGAAAGGTTCGGGAGTTTCATAGGTGGGAATTCTTGTAGCTCTAGTTCTTCTTCCACGGATATTTGGTTTGAGATTGGGATTTCGTACCGAGTATTCGTTCTTGATCCGTACCTTGTTGATTTATTCCTCTACCTAAATTCTAAGTGGCTTCTCAATTTATGGATATGTGACCATTTCAAGTGGAATGCATTCGTTCTTATGTTCGGATGTGAAGACTATATGTTGCAATTTCATCCCGCTTGATTCAGCTTCAAATTTTTATCTGTCAATGTGCTAATGGTTGTCACCCTCTTCAGGATGGCTCCCGCTAAGAGCAGCAATCAGAATCAGAATCAGGATCCGCCACCACCTCCCCCTCCTCCGGAGCCATGGCAAGCTGTGATGGCCGCAACCAATGCAAACACGCAGTTGATCATGCAAATTCCTCAAGAACGCAACCAAGCGAACCAAGGCAACCAAGGCAACAATCAGAATCACTTCGCTACACTCAACCAGTTCCTTGCAAATCAGCTAAAGACTTTCAGCAATTGTGTTGAGGCAACTGATGCTGACGATTGGCTCGTGGACTTGTGCAAGCATTTCGAGTGCAGTAACGTCAGACCTGAGGACTTTGTTAAGTTCGCTTCCTTCCAACTCAAAGACCAAGCTATAGAGTGGTTCCAGCAGTACAAGGATTCCAGAGGAGGCCGTGTGATTACCTGGGATGAATTCCGTCAAGATTTCAAAGCTCATCATATTCCTTAGAGCGTGGTTGAAAGCAAGCGTGAGGAATTCCGCAACCTGAAGCAAGGCTCTATGTCTGTCTATGACTACAACAAGTTGTTTCAGAAGCTCGCCCGCTTTGCTAAGCAGGACGTCCCTGACGAGAAGAGCATGATATACCAGTTCAGGGGTGGTCTCAGAGAAGAAATCCAGCTAGCTCTTGTCCTCTTTGAGCCCTTGAGGTACGATGAGTTCTACAACATGGCATTGAAGCAAGAGGCTACTCAACTGAGGTGTGATGCTTCCAAGAAGCGAGTCAGAAGCGGGTAAGATGACAAAAACACCGTTCTCCGGTACTATGGAGAGAGCAACAGATTTATTGGAAATCATACATACAGATGTATGTGGTCCGATGAATGTTGAGGCTCGTGGCGGATATCGTTATTTTCTCACCTTCACAGATGACTTAAGCAGATATGGGTATATCTACTTAATGAAACATAAGTCTGAAACATTTGAAAAGTTCAAAGAATTTCAGAGTGAAGTTGAAAATCATCGTAACAAGAAAATAAAATTCCTACGATCTGATCGTGGAGGAGAATATTTGAGTTACGAGTTTGGTGTACATTTGAAACAATGTGGAATAGTTTCGCAACTCACGCCACCCGGAACACCACAGCGTAATGGTGTGTCCGAATGTCGTAATCGTACTTTACTAGATATGGTGCGATCTATGATGTCTCTTACTGATTTACCGCTATCGTTTTGGGGATATGCTCTAGAGACGACCGCATTCATGTTAAATAGGGCACCATCAAAATCCGTTGAGACGACGCCTTATGAACTGTGGTTTGGCAAGAAACCAAAGTTGTCGTTTCTGAAAGTTTGGGGCTGCGATGCTTATGTGAAAAAGCTTCAACCTGATAAGCTCGAACCCAAATCGGAGAAATGTGTCTTCATAGGATATCCAAAGGAAACTATTGGATACACCTTCTATCATAGATCCGAAGGCAAGACTTTTGTTGCTAAATTCGGAAACTTTCTGGAGAAGGAGTTTCTCTCGAAAAAAGTGAGTGGGAGGAAAGTAGAACTTGACGAGGTAACAGTACCTGCTCCCTTATTGGAAAGTAGTGCATCACAGAAACCTGTTTCTGTGACACCTACACCAATTAGTGAGGAAGCTAATGATAATGATCATGAAACTTCAGAACAAGATACTACTGAACCTCGTAGATCAACCAGAGTAAGATCCGCGCCAGAGTGGTACGGTAATCCTGTTCTGGAAGTCATGCTACTAGATCATGATGAACCTACGAACTATGAAGAAGCGATGGTGAGCCTAGATTCCGCAAAATGGCTTGAAGCCATGAAATCTGAGATGGGATCCATGTATGAGAACAAAGTATGGACTTCGGTTGACTTGCCCAATGATCGGCAAGCAATTGAGAATAAATGGATCTTCAAGAAGAAGACTGATGCTGACGGTAATGTTACTGTCTACAAAGCTCGGCTTGTCGCAAAAGGTTTTCGGCAAGTTCAAGGGATTGACTACGATGAGACCTTCTCACCCGTAGCGATGCTTAAGTCTGTCCGAATCATGTTAGCAATTGCCACATTTTATGATTATGAAATTTGGCAAATGGATGTCAAAACTGCATTCCTGAATGGATTTCTGCAAGAAGAGTTGTATATGATGCAGCCGGAAGGTTTTGTCGATCCAAAGGGAGCTAACAAAGTGTGCAAGCTCCAGCGATCCATTTATGGACTGGTGCAAGCCTCTCGGAGTTGGAATAAATGCTTTGATAGTGTGATCAAAGCATTTGGTTTTGTACAGACTTTTGGAGAAGCCTATATTTACAAGAAAGTGAGTGGGAGCTCTGTAGCATTTCTGATATTATATGTAGATGACATATTGCTAATCAGAAATGATATAGAATTTCTAGATAGCATAAAAGGATACTTGAATAAGAGTTTTTCAATGAAAGACCTCGGTGAAGCCGCTTACATATTGGGCATTAAGATCTATAGAGATAGATCAAGATGCTTAATTGGACTTTCACAAAGCACATACCTTGACAAAGTTTTGAAGAAGTTCAAAATGGATCAAGCAAAGAAAGGATTCTTGCCTGTATTACAAGGTGTGAAATTGAGTAAGACTCAATCCCCGACCAATGCAGAAGATAGAGAGAAAATGAAAGATGTTCCCTATGCTTCAGCCATAGGCTCTATCATGTATGCAATGCTGTGTACGAGACCTGATGTGTGTCTTGCTATAAGTCTAGCAGGGAGGTACCAAAGTAATCCAGGAGTGGATCACTGGACAGCGGTCAAGAACATCCTGAAATACCTGAAAAGGACTAAGGATATGTTTCTCATATATGGAGGTGACAAAGAGCTCATCGTAAATGGTTACGTTGATGCAATCTTTGACACTGATCCGGACGATTCTAAATCGCAAACCGGATACGTGTTTACATTAAACGGTGGAGCTGTCAGTTGGTGCAGTTCTAAACAAAGCGTTGTGGCAGGATCTACATGTGAAGCGGAGTACATAGCTGCTTCGGAAGCAGCAAACATAGGAGTCTGGATGAAGGAATTCATATCCGATCTAGGTGTCATACCTAGTGCATCGGGTCCAATGAAAATCTTTTGTGACAATATTGGTGCAATTGCCTTGGCAAAGGAATCCAGATTTCACAAAAGAACCAAGCACATCAAGAGACGCTTCAATTCCATCGGGGATCTAGTCTAGGTGGGAGACATAGAGATTTGCAAGATACATACGGATCTGAATATAGCAGACCCGTTGACTAAGCCTCTTCCACGAGCAAAACATGATCAGCACCAAAGCTCCATGGGTGTTAGAATCATTACTGTGTAATCTAGATTATTGACTCTAGTGCAAGTGGGAGACTGAAGGAAATATGCCCTAGAGGCAATAATAATGTTATTATTTTATTTCCTTATATCATGATAAATGTTTATTATTCATGCTAGAATTGTATTATCCGGAAACATAATACTTGTGTGAATACATAGACAAACCAAACGTCACTAGTATGCCTCTACTTGACTAGCTCGTTGATCAAAGATGGTTATGTTTCCTAGCCATAGACATGTGTTGTCATTTGATTAATGGGATCACATCGTTAGGAGAATGATGTGATTGACATGACCCATTCCATTAGCTTAGCACCCGATCGTTTAGTATGTTGCTATTGCTTTCTTCATGACTTATACATGTTCCTATGACTATGAGATTATGCAACTCCCGTTTATCGGAGGAACACTTTGTGTGCTACCAAACGTCACAACGTAACTGGGTGATTATAAAGGAGCTCTACAGGTGTCTCCAAAGGTAAAAGTTGGGTTGGCGTATTTCGAGATTAGGATTTGTCACTCCGATTGTCGGAGAGGTATCTCTGGGCCCTCTCGGTAATGCACATCACATAAGCCTTGCAAGCATTGCAACTAATGAGTTAGTTGCGAGATGATGTATTACAAAACGAGTAAAGAGACTTGCCGGTAACGAGATTGAACTAGGTATTGAGATACCGACGATCGAATCTCGGGCAAGTAACATACCGATGACAAAGGGAACAAAGTATGTTGTTATGCGGTCTGACCGATAAAGATCTTCGTAGAATATGTAGGAGCCAATATGAGCATCCAGGTTCCGCTATTGGTTATTGACTGGAGACGTGTCTCGGTCATGTCTACATTGTTCTCGAACCCGTAGGGTCCGCACGCTTAAGGTTTCGATGACAGTTATATTATGAGTTTATGCTTTTTGATGTACTGAAGTTTGTTCGGAGTCCCGGATGTGATCACGGACATGACGAGGAGTCTCGAAATGGTCGAGACATAAAGATTGATATATTGGAAGCCTATATTTGGATATCGGAAGTGTTCCGGGTGAAATCAGGATTTTACCGGAGTACCGGGAGGTTACCGGAACCCCCCGGGAGGTATATGGGCCTTAGTGGGCTTTAGTGGAAGAGAGGAGAGGTGGCCAGGGCTGGGCCGCGCGCCCCTCCCCCCTAGTCCGAATAGGACAAGGAGAGGGGGGCGGCGCCCCCCCTTCCTTCTCTCTCTCCTCTTTCCCCCTTCCCGAATCCTATTCCAACTAGGAAAGGGAGGAATCCTACTCCCGGTGGGAGTAGGACTCCTCCTGGCGCGCCCTCCTCCTGGCCGGCCGCACCCCCCCTTGATCCTTTATATACGGGGGCAGGGGGCACCCCTGGACACACAAGTTGATCCACGTGATCATATTTTTAGCCGTGTGCGGTGCCCCCTTCCACCATAATCCTCGATAATATTGTAGCAGTGCTTAGGCGAAGCCCTGCGACGGTAGTACATCAAGATCGTCACCACGCTGTCGTGCTGACGGAACGCTTCCCCGACACTTTGCTGGATCGGAGTCCGGGGATCATCATCGAGCTGAACGTGTGCTAGAACTCGGAGGTGCCGTAGTTTCGGTGCTTGATCGGTCGGGCCGTGAAGACGTACGACTACATCAACCGCGTTGTGCTAATGCTTCCGCTGTCGGTCTACAAGGGTACGTAGATCATGCTCTCCCCTCGTTGCTATGCATCACCATGATCTTGCGTGTGCGTAGGAAATTTTTTGAAATTACTACGTTCCCCAACATGTAGTGATAGCATTATTTTGTTTCCGCTCTACTGTGTTATATTGCCAGCATATTCCATGTGCTGACCCGTTTTCGGGCTGCAACGTATTATGTTGCAGACTTTTCAGACGAGGAGTAAGGTTCGTTAGGTCGTTGCCGTGCAGCTCAGCTATGCCGTTGGAGTTGATGGACTCACCCTATGTTCCAAGCCTTCCGCTGTTATCACATTAGATGGCCTTAAGCCATATTATTGTAATAAGTTCTCTTTGGAGACATTCGATGTAATAGTGTGTGATTGCTACTCTGTTAAAAATCCTTCGTTTACTGTGTGTGTCAGCATTACCGATCCAGGGATGACACTGAAGCACAGAGACTTGACCATCTGAGGTCGGGTCGCTACACATTTGTTGTAACTTCAAGTTATGATGAGAAGCATATGCAATCAACATTCGAATGGATTCAAGACGAGCAACGGGAGCAAAGGTTTCACCATAGTCGATACCCTCGACTTGGGAGTAGCCTTGTGCTACCAAGCGAGCCTTGTTGCGAATGATAATCCCATGAGCATCTTGCTTGTTCTTAAATATCCACTTGGTTCCAATGACATTGTGGTTCACCGTCGGCCTTGGCACCAATCTCCACACGTTGTTGTGCTCAAAGTTGTTGAGTTCTTCGTGCATGGCATTGAGCCAATCCGGATCTTCGAGCGCCTCATAGACCTTTTGGGGCTCAACACAAGAGACAAACGCGTGATGTTCACAATTACTTGCTAATTGTCTACGAGTGCTTACCCCCTTTCTTAAGCTTCCAAGCACATTTTTTATGAGATGATCCTTGGTGGAGAACTTGGAAGCAACCTTGGCGGCACGACACTCCAATTCCTCCTCGGGGGTGAGACGAGGAGTGGTCACTTGATCATCTTGAGCGTCGTCTTGAGCTCGTTCTCGTTCTCGTGGAAGCTCTTGATCTTGAACTTGCTCGGAGGAGGGAACTTGACCTTGGGCATCACTTGATGTTACAACACCATCTTTAGATTGATCTTGCCCTTGGTCTTGTTCATGAGGTTGAGGGCCCTCACTTTGTTCTTCGGAAGCGTGTGGGTCTTGGGTTGGTGAAGGTTCCACTTGATTAGAACATTGTCCTTCTCCTTCGGCCACAAGGGGTTCCTCAATGGGTAGGATAAGACCAACATCCATTCTTCTTATGGCTTGAGGAGGAATTTCATCACCTACATCACAAGTACCACTTTGCTCCACTTGGGAGCCGTTATTCTCATCAAACTCCACGTTACACGTTTCCTCAATAAGTCCCGTGGACTTATTGAGAACACGGTAAGCATGAGTGTTTGTAGCATAACCAACAAATATGCCCTCATGAGCTCTAGCCTCAAATTTAGACAAACCGACATCTTTCTTGAGAATGAAACACTTACACCCGAACACCCGGAAGTACTTGAGGTTGGGCTTGTTACCGGTGAGTATCTCATATGGAGTCTTGTTCAAGCCTTTGCGGAGGTAGAGCCGATTAGATGCATGGCACGCGGTGTTGATGGCTTCGGCCCAAAAGTTGTAGGGAGACTTGAACTCCGCCATCATGGTCCTTGCCGCATCCATCAACGTCCGGTTCTTCCTCTCCGCTACACCATTTTGTTGAGGGGTATAAGGTGCGGAATATTGATGCTTGATTCCCTCATCACTCAAAAACTCATTCAAGGTGTAGTTCTTGAACTCGGAGCCGTTGTCGCTTCTTATTGTCAAGATCTTTGTATTATGTTGTCGTTGAGCTTCATTTGCAAAGTCAATGATGGTTTGTTGGGTCTCACTCTTCCTCTTTAAGAAATATACCCAAGTGTATCTTGAATAGTCATCTACAATCACCAAGCAATACTTTATACCCCCAAGACTATCAAAGGATGGAGGTCCAAAGAGATCCAAGTGAAGGAGCTCCAAGGGCCTCTTCGAATAGATGATAGTCGTGGGAGGGTGAGCCTTCTCATGTAGCTTTCCTTCGATGCAAGCACTGCAAGCACGATCTTTGGCAAAACTAACATTTGTTAGTCCACGGACATGGTCCCCCTTGAGAAAACTTTGCAAAGATCTCATATTGACGTGGGCTAAACGGCGATGCCAAAGCCATCCCACGTCAACTTTAGCCATTAGGCATGTCGCGGTCTTAGTGGGTCGCTCTGAAAAGTTAATCACATAGAGACCATTCTCGACATGCCCAACAAAGGCTACTTTAAGAGTCTTGCTCCACAAGAGGGCCACGGAATCAATATCAAAGAAAGTGGCAAAGCCCATGAGTGCTAGTTGACGAATGGAAAGTAAATTGTATGCAAGGGACTCAACAAGCATGACCTTCTCGATCGTAAGATCATGAGAAATGACAACTTTGTCGAGTCCCAATACCTTAGAAGACGAGGCATCACCCCACTCAACATTGGTGGGCATGGATGGAATCTTTTGCACGTCCACCACAAAGTCCTTGCTTTCGGTCATATGATTAGTAGCTCCACTATCGAGCAACCATGATCCCCCGCCGGAAGCAAACACCTACAAGAGATCAATGCTTGGTTTTAGGTACCCATTTTGTAATGGGTCCTTTGATGTTAGTAACAAGGGTCTTAGGAACCCAAATAGACCATTCAATGTACTCATAAGGAGAACCAACAAATTTGGCATAAACATGCCCATCACTAGCGCGGCACAACACGTAAGAAGGGTTAAAGTCCCCGGCTTTGTTGGGAAGGGGAGCGTTTCCCTTCTTGGCACCAATACCCCTCATGGAGTTTTTCACCTTCTCCTTAATAGCACCCTCATCCTCCTTCACAAAGGTTTTCATGAGAGGAGGAGGTCGTTTGGCCTTGTCATTTGTAACACCCCGGATATGACTTTCCCAATTTGTACTCCAACTCTTGCCGTTTCCGGCGTTAAGTTATTTTATTTTCTCGGGTTCGGGTTTTTGTCTCTGTGTGTTGTTGTCGTTGTTTGGCATCTCATATCATGTCATCATGTGCATTGCATTTGCATACGTGTTCATCTCATGCATTCGAGCATTTTCCCCGTTGTCCGTTTTGCATTCCGGCGCTTCGTTCTCCTCCGGTGGTCATTTCTAGCTTTCTTTCGTGTGTGGGGTTTAAACATTTCCGGATTGGACCGAGACTTTCCAAGCGGCCTTGGTTTACTACCGGTAGACCGCCTGTCAAGTTTTGTATCATTTGGACTTCGTTTGATACTCCAACGGTTAACCGAGGACCGAAAAGGCCTCGTGTGTGTTGCAGCCCAACACCCCTCCATTTTGGCCCAAAACCCACCAAAACCCTCTCCATCATCTAGAGCGTTCGATCACGATCGCGTGGCCGAAAACCGCACCTCATTTGGACTCTCCTAGCTTCCTCTATGCCTATATAAAGAACCCCCATTCCAAAACCCGGGTCTCCTCCCCCGAAACCCTAAAAAATCCCAGATCCACCGCCGCCGGACACGTCCGCCCGCCGCCGCCACGTGGCGCGCTGTCATTCGCCGCCGCCTCCGCGCCCCACATCGCCGCGCCAGGCCCGCCGGGGCCCGCCGGGGCCCGAGGCTGGCCCTCGCGGCCCGCACCGCGCCCGTCGCCCTGCCGCCGATCCGGCGCCCCGCGCCGCCGTCTTCCTCCTAGCCGGCCGCCGCCCTGGGTCGCCGCGGCCGCCCGCCACCCCACATTGCCGACTCCGGCCACCGCCTCCTCTCCTCGCCGCGCCGCCGCCCCACGTCGCCGGAGGCCGGGCCGCACCGCCCGGCCGCCTCGCCTCTCCACCCTCCTCCTTCCACGGATCCGCCGGCCGCCGTCTACGTCGTCAACTCCGGCGAGCTCCGGCCGGTGAACCTCGTAATCTGCGCATGAACAGTGCCGGATCTCAGATCTAGATCCAAAACGTGGGTTGACTTTTTCCCGAAACCCTAATCCATGTGCTCCTGTTCATCATGCTATATCTCCGCATCCGTTGCTCCGTTTTTGGCATATAGCATATCAAATTGTTCGTCTCAGAGAGTACATCATTTCATTCCATTGCATCATTTTCATTTGAGTTCATCTTGATGCCCGAAATGCTGTTAGAAGAGGGCTACTTGAGATAATTGTCAAATCTGCTACTCCATTTGCATATTTGTCATTTTTGCCATGATTATTGTGTGCATGATATGCCCATGAGCTCTACATATGTTTTGTTAAGGGTTTTTTCATCTTTCCAGAGGTGCAACCCATGTATTTTTGTGATGTGTGTGGTGACTAGCACAAGCTTGCAAAGTGGTGCACTTGGTAATTCTGATTTCAGGGACTTAGCAATTCCACTAAGTCCTTGACCTGTTTATTTCATTTGGCCATATGTTCATGTTGTTTCCTAGTGATCCATGCCTCTTTTGAGGATGATCAGTAAGGATGTTTTGTTAATCTTGTAGTGCTCTATCCATCCATGTCTTTGTTTGCAATTATGGAGCACACTAGCTTGAGTCAATCGAGCTCTACTTTTGCTACTTCGTGAATCTGGGCAGATTGTCTACTTGTTAGCGATTTTGCCGATGATGTTATAGTTGATCCGTGCATGCTATGCTTTTGTTCTTGCCATGTCTAGCTTACATTTTGTGTATTCTTGATGGGTGTATGCTTAGTTTGCCATGACTTGCTCCGTAGTGAGTGCATCGAGCTCGTAAACATGCCTACTTGATATCTGTTTCAGCATGCTCCATTTTTCACTAAGTCTGAGAACTGATTATGTTTTTGCCATGTTCACATGCTTGCAATTGTATTTTCTGATCCCTTTTGGCTCAAGGTCACTAAGGGACTTTTGTTAAGCTCTTTGAGTAGCTACATGCCATGCTTTACTTTTCCATGTTCAGGTCCTGTAGCATGTAGTTTTGTTGCTCCGAAGTGTGCTACCTGATCTGAAATTCCAGACAAGTGTTAATTTCACAAAGTCTGAGATCTGTTTACCATATGCATTTTTGCCATGCTTGTTTGAACCTGTTAATGGATGAATTGGCCGTAGCTCAGTGCTAGACTTTTGTTAAGCATCTTGAATGCATACCTGCCATGTATTTTGTTGTCATGTTTGAGTGCTGTAGCATGTTCATCTCATTACATTTAGATGGCTACTTGCTGTAAATCGCAGACCAGTGTCATATTTGTTTTGCTTGCCATTTCCAAACCGTAACTCCGATTCCGGCGTTCTTTATATCGTTTTCAAGCGATTTCATCTCATCTTTCCAGTGGCACACTTGGATTTCCAAGTTGAGGCCAGGTTCATGCATCCCTTGTCAAATCTTGCATATGCATCCCGCATTGCATCCCGCATAGCATATCATCTTTGCATGATGTTGTTTGAGCCTTGCACGTGGTTGATTGTGTCCTTGTTGCTTGTTTGTATTGTTTGGGTAGAGCCGGGAGACGAGTTCGCTAACGAGGAGCCCGTTGAGTTTGCTTTCGAGGATCCAGTCAACTCTGACAACTTTGCAGGCAAGATGATCATACCCTCGAAATCACTACTATCTTTGCTATGTTAGATTGCTCGCTCTTTTGCTATGCCATTGCTACGATGCCTATAATTTGCTTTCAAGCCTCCCAAATTGCCATGTCAAACCTCTAACCCACCTTGTCCTAGCAAACCGTTGTTTGGCTATGTTACCGCTTCGCTCAGCCCCTCTTATAGCGTTGCTAGTTGCAGGTGAAGATTGGAGGCCGTTCCTTGTTGGAACTTTTATTTACTTGTTGGGATATCATTATATTAACTTGTTATCTTAATGCATCTATATACTTGGTAAAGGGTGGAAGGCTCGGTCTCTCGCCTAGTGTTTTGTTCCACTCTTGCCGCCCTAGTTTCCGTCATATCGGTGTTATGTTCCCGGATTTTTGCGTTCTGTACGCGGTTGGGTTATAATGGGAACCCCTTGATTAAAGCTTTTCCAGCAATGCCCAACCTTGGTTTTACCATTTGCCACCTAGCCTCTTTTTCCCTTTGGTTTCTGGAGCCCGAGGGTCATCTTATTTTAGCCCCCCGGGCCAGTGCTCCTCTGAGTGTTGGTCCAACCGAGCGATGTTCGGGGCTACTAGGGGCAACTCTGGGCTGGCCTACCCGACGTCTGGCTCATCTGAGTGTGCCCTGAGAACGAGATATGTGCAGCTCCTATCGGGATTTGTCGGCACATTCGGGCGGTGTTGCTGGTCTTGTTTTAACCTGTCGAAGTGTCTTGAAGAACCGAGATACCGAGTCTGATCGGAACATCTTGGGAGGAGGTCTATTCCTTCGTTGACCGTGAGAGCTTGTCATGGGCTAAGTTGGGACTCCCATGCAGGGATTTGAACTTTCGAAAGCCGTGCCCGCGGTTATGGGCAGATGGGAATTTGTTAATGTCCGGTTGTAGATAACTTGAACCTTAACTTAAGTTAAATGAACCAACTGGGTGTGTTACCGTGATGGCCTCTTCTCGGCGGAGTCCGGGAAGTGGACACGGTGTTGGAGTAATGCTTGCGCAGGTTGCTCTCTAGTTTCTCGCTCGCGCTTTGCCTCCTCTTCTTGCTCTCTTTTGCGAACAGGTTAGCCACCATATTTGCTAGTCGCTTGCTGCAGCTCCACATATTTACCTTGCCTTACCTATAAGCTTAAATAGTCTTGATCGCGAGGGTGCGAGATTGCTGAGTCCCTGAGGCTCACAGATTACTATTACACCAGATGCAGGGCCTGATGATTCCGCTCCAGGTGACGCGCTCGAGCTCAAGTGGGAGTTCGACGAGGACTCTCAACGTTATTATGTTTCCTTTCCTGATGATCAGTAGTGGTGCCCAGTTGGGGGTGATCGGGACCGTGTCGCATGTTGGGTTATCTTTTATTTTGGCGCCGTAGTCGGGCCATGAGTGTTTGGATGATGTAATGTTATTTATGTACCTTGATGACGTGGCGAGTGTAAGCCAACTATGTTATCTCCCCTTTATTATTATATTACATGGGATGTTGTAAAGATTACCTTACTTGCGACATATGCCTTCAATGCGATTATGCCTCTAAGTCATGCCTCGACACGTGGGAGATATAGTCGCATCGAGGGTGTTACAAGTTGGTAATCAGAGCCTTCCCCGACCTTAGGAGCCCCATTGCTTGATCGTTTTTAGCGGCCGAGTTGTGTCTAGAAAAATGTTTTGAGTCATTTAGGAATTATATATCGGAGAGTTAGGAATTCTTTTTACTTCCCAGTCTCCTCATCGCTCTGGTAAAGCATCCTGACGTAGAGTTTTGACTCTTCTCTTCTCAAATTTCACTAAATTTTTTTAGGATCACGCGGGTATCTTGGAATCATTCCGATGGTTTTATGATGAGAACATTGTCTTGGTGCCTCCTGTCAGGGGTTTTATGGAAGTGTCCCGGGGAGTTGAGCTCTGAGGTGTTGTCGTCATAATTTTATTGTTGCGGTTCTGGAATACCTGAGTCTAGTACGCCGACATCGAAAATCTCTTTTATGCAGTTCGTTGGTGAGATAACCTCGACGCCACCCAGTACCGGGGCGGGAGTTCGGGAGTATCGCCATAACTTGTATAACAGATGCTTTTCGAAGGTTGAGGTAGATGGTTTCCGAAGTTTTTCTCGGTTATGTGTTGAAGGATGGATACAGCTGGATGTAGGATTTGCTAGATTTGGGTGAGATATTATGCTTCCCCTGTATCCCCAACACCTGATTGCATAACCGGAAAGGTTCGGGAGTTTCATAGGTGGGAATTCTCGTAGCTCTAGTTCTTCTTCCACGGATATTGGTTTGAGATTGGGATTTCTTACCGATTATTCGTTCTTGATCCGTACCTTGTTGATTTATTTCTCTACCTTAATTCTACGTGGCTTCTCAACTTATGGATATGTGACCATTTCAAGAGGAATGCATTCGTTCATTTTGTTCGGATGTGAAGACTATATGTTGCAATTTTCATTCCGTTGGATTCAGCTTCAATATTTGTCTATCAATGTGCTAATGGATGTCAACCTCTTCAGGATGGCTCCTCCAACGCGCACGACTCCGAATCCTGATCCGCCACCACCTCCACCTCCTTCGGATGCATGGCAAGCTGTGATGGCCGCAACCAATGCAAACACACAGTTGATCATGCAAGTTCTCCAAGAGCGCAATCAAGGCAACCAAGGGAACCAAGGCAACAATCAGAATCACTCTGCTACACTCAACCAGTTCCTTGCTAACAGGCCAAAGACTTTCAGCAATTGTGTTGAGGCAACCGATGCTGACGATTGGCTTGTGGATCTGTGCAAGCATTTCGAGTGCAGTAACGTCAGGCCTGAGGACTTTTTCAAGTTCGCTTCATTCCAACTCAAAGATCAAGCTGCAGAATGGTTCCAGCAGTACAAGGACTCCAGAGGTGGTCGTGTTATCACTTGGGATGAATTCCGTCAAGATTTCAGAGCTCACCATATTCCTCAAAGCGTGGTTGAAAGCAAGCGTGAGGAATTCCGCAACCTGAAGCAAGCCTCTATGTCTGTCTATGACTACAACAAGTTGTTTCAGAAGCTTGCCCGCTTTGCCAAGCAGGACGTCCCTGATGAGAAGAGCATGATATACCAGTTCAGGGGTGGTCTCAGAGAAGAAATTCAGCTAGCTCTTGTTCTCTTTGATCCCTTGAGGTACGATGAGTTCTACAACATGGCATTGAAGCAAGAGGCTGCTCAGTTGAGGTGTGATGCTTCCAAGAAGCGAGTCAGAGATGTTACTCCTTCTTCCTCTACTCAAGTGGCCAAGCAGCAGAAGTATTGGCTTCCTCCTCCTCTGTTCCGTCAGCTGTTTCAGAAGAGCAAAGGTGGCAGTGGATCTTCCCACCCACCCAACCCTGGCTTTCAGAACAAGACTTCGTCTCAAGCTCCAAGATCGAGTGCTCCGTATCACCGTCCGCTTTCAGAGGTCACGTGCAACAAGTGCCAATAGAAGGGTCACTATGCCAACAAATGCTTCAATCAGAGGCGTCTTCCTCCTCCTCCTCCGATGAGATCGGCAAGTACAGCTGTGGTCAAGCATAACCCCAAGCACACCAAGGTCAACTTGCTGAATGCAGCTCAGGCAGAGGACTCGTCAGATGTTATCATGGGTAACTTTCCAGTTAACTCTTTTCCCGCAGAAGTTCTTTTTGACACTGGTGCATCGCATTGTTTCATGTCAAGATCATTTGTTTCCAAGCATGACTTCGTTTCGCAAATGTTGGGTAAACCTATGGGAGTGGTTTCTCCGGCTAAGTCTATGAGGGCTACTTCAATAGTCCCGGATGTTTCTATCATGATGGGTGATTTCAAGTTTCTGGCTTCTCCAATGGTCCTTGGTAACTCGGATATTGATCTTATTCTCGGGATGGATTGGCTTTCTAAGCACAAGGCTCAGCTTGATTGTGTAGCCAGGCAGATTCAATTGACTCATTCGTCTGAGGATGTAATTGTCTTTGCCGCTCGTGATGATACCATCCATCTATTTTCTCTCAATGAGAAGGGTGAACTGGATGCTATCTCGCAAATTCCAGTCGTTTGCGAATATCAAGACATCTTTCCAGAAGAGCTTCCAGGAATGCCTCCACACCGGCCAGTTGAATTCGTCATCGATCTTGAGCCTGGCACGGAACCAGTGTGCAAGCGTCCTTACAAGCTCGGACCTGAAGAGTTGAAGGAGCTGAAGAAGCAACTCGATATTCAAGAGAGAATGGGTCTCATCCGACCTAGTTCTTCTCCGTGGGGTTGTGGTGTTCTTTTTGTGAAGAAGAAGGATGGAACGGACCGACTTTGTGTTGACTACCGTCCATTGAACAAGAAGACTATCAAGAATAAATACCCACTTCCCAACATCAACGAGCTGTTCGAACAACTCAAAGGTGCCCAAGTATTCTCCAAGCTTGATCTCCGTATGGGTTATCATCAGATTCGAATCCGTGAGCAAGATATTCCCAAGACGGCTTTTAGGACAAGCTATGGTTCATATGAATACACTATCATGTCTTTTGGCCTTGTCAACGCTCCTCCGACGTTCTCTCGCATGATGAACTTCATATTCAACGCCTACACCAATGACTTTGTTTTGGTCTATCTCGACGACATTCTGGTCTTTTCGAAGAACAAGGAAGATCATGCCAAGCACTTGCGTTTGGTACTCGATAAGCTCAGGGAACACCAGTTCTACGCCAAGTTCTCCAAGTGTGAATTTTGGCTCGATGAGGTTCTTTATCTTGGTCATATCATCTCTTCCAAGGGCATTGCGGTGAATCCTGAGAAGGTGTCTGCAATTGTGAATTGGGAACCACCTCAGAACGTGAAGCAACTCCGTAGCTTCCTCGGTCTCGCAAGCTACTGTCGAAGATTCGTTGAAAACTTTTCCAAGATCGCGAAGCCTCTCTCAAATCTTATCCAGAAGCATGTCAAATACGTTTGGTCTCCAGAATGTGACATCGCTTTCAACACTTTGAAAGAGAAATTGGTCACTGCTCCAGTTCTGACTCCTCCTGATGAATCCAAACCATATGAGGTCTTTTGCGATGCCTCTCTCCAAGGTCTCGGTGCAGTGTTGATGCAAGAGAAGAAAGTTGTGGCTTATACCTCCCGCCAGTTGAAGCCCAACGAGAAGAACTACCCTACTCATGACCTCGAGTTGGCGGCAGTTGTGCATGCTCTTTTGACTTGGAGACATCTCTTACTGGGAAGAAAAGTGGACATTTTCACTGACCACAAGAGTCTCAAGTACATCTTCACTCAACCTAATCTCAACCTCAGGCAGACTCGATGGGTCGAAATGATTCAAGAGTATAATTCGAGTATCGAGTATACTCCAGGCAAGGCCAATGTGATTGCTGACGCATTGAGCAGGAAGGCTTATTGCAACAGTCTGATTCTCAAGCCTTATCAACCCGAGCTTTGTGAAGTTTTCCGCAAACTTAATCTGCAAGTTGTTCCTCAAGGTTTCCTCGCCAACCTTCAAGTCTCTCCTACCTTGGAAGACCAGATTCGCCAAGCTCAACTTCTTGATGCTATGGTAAAGAAGGTGAAGATTGGGATTGCCAAGAGTCAACCCAAGTACAAGTGCTATCGCCTTGATGACAAGGACACTCTCTTCGAGGATTGTATTGTTGTGCCCAAAGGTGACCTTCGTAAAGTTATCATGAACGAGGCTCACAATTCACTCCTCTCCATCCACCCTGGGAGCACAAAGATGTATCAGGACCTCAAGCAGGCTTATTGGTGGACTCGAATGAAGCGCGAGATTGCTCAGTTCGTGAATGAATGTGATGTCTGCAGAAGAGTGAGGGCAGAACACCAAAGGCCAGCTGGTCTCCTCCAACCTCTTGCCATTCCAGAACGGAAGTTTGACCACATTGAGATGGACTTCGTGACTGGGTTTCCAAAGTCCAAGCGTGGCAATGATGCTATATTCGTTGTCATCGACAAACTCACTAAAGTGGCTCACTTTTTGCCTATCAAAGAGTCTATCACTGCAGCTCAATTGGCGGAGCTCTATACCTCTCAGATTGTCTCTCTGCACGGTATTCCACAGGTGATCTCTTCAGACCGTGGCAGCATCTTTACCTCCAAGTTTTGGGATTCTTTTCAGAAGGCCATGGGCACCAACATCCGCTTCAGTACAGCTTTCCATCGTCAAACTAGCGGTCAAGTCGAGCGTGTCAACCAGATTCTTGAAGATATGCTCAGGGCTTGTGTGATCTCCTTCGGCATGAAGTGGGAAGATTGTCTTCCATATGCTGAATTCTCCTACAACAACAGTTTTCAAGCAAGTTCGGGCAAGGCCCCATTTGAAATTCTGTATGGCAGGAAGTGCCGTACCGCGCTCAACTGGTCTGAAACCGGTGAACGTCAGCTTCTCGGTAATGACTTAATCACAGAGGCAGAGGAAATGTGCAAAGTCATTCGAGATAACCTCAAAGCAGCCCAATCCCGTTAGAAGAGCTACTATGATAGTAAGCACCGTGATTTGGCTTTCGAGATCGGAGATCATGTTTACCTCCGTGTCTCTCCTATGAAAGGTACTCGTCGCTCCGGTATCAAAGGGAAGCTTGCCCCTAGATACGTGGGACCTTCCAAGATCGTCAGCAAGAGAGGCGATCTCGCCTATCAACTCGAGCTTCCTTCAAACTTTGCAAATGTGCATGACGTGTTCCATGTCTCTCAGCTCCGCAAGTGCTTCAAGACTGCTGAACGGTACGTCAACTTCGAAGACATTGAGCTCCAAGAAGATCTCTCTTATCATGAGCACCCCGTGGCTATTCTTGAAGAGACTGAACGCAAGACTCGTAATAAGTCAATCAAATTCCTCAAAGTCAAGTGGTCACACCATTCCGACCGTGAAGCCACCTGGGAACACGAGGATCACCTCCGTTCTGAGTACCCGGCGTTCTTCAAGTCCTAGATCTCGGGACGAGATCCTTTCGTAGTGGTGGAGTGTTGTAACACCCCGGATATGATTTACCTAATATGTAATCCAACTCTTGCCATTTCCAGCATTAAGTTATTTTATTTTCTCGGGTTTGGGTTTTTGTCTCCGTGTGTTGTTGTCGTTGTCATGCATATCATATCATGTCATCATGTGCATTGCATTTGCATACGTGTTCGTCTCATGCATTTGAGCATTTTCCCCGTTGTCCGTTTTGCATTCCGGCGCTCCGTTCTCTTCCGGTGGTCATTTCTACCTTTCTTTCGTGTGTGGGGATTAAACATTTCCGGATTGGACCGAGACTTGTCATGCGGCCTTGGTTTACTACCGGTAGACTGCCTGTCAAGTTTCGTACCATTTGGACTTTGTTTGATGCTCCAACGGTTAACCGAGGGACCGAGAAGGCCTCGTGTGTGTTGTAGCCAACACCCCTCTATTTTGGCCCAAAACCCACCTAAACCCTCTCCATCATCTAGAGCGTTCGATCACGATCGCGTGGCCGAAAACCGCACCTCATTTGGACTCTCCTAGCTCCTCCTTTGCCTATATATAGGTCCTCCCCCAAAATCCTCGCACAAACCCTAGCCCCCTCTCTCCCCTCACCCGCCGGACATATTCCCGCGGGCCGGACATTGTCCGACCCGTGTCGCCGCCGCCATGTGGCACCACCTGACTCGCCGTCGCCCGGTGCCCACATCGCCGCTGCGCGGGCCTGCCTGGGCCCAGGGAGAGCCCTCCCGGCCCACGCGCGCGTCGCCGCCCGTGCCTTCACCCCGCCGTCGCCATCCTCGGCTCCAGCGACCGAGCCGACGAGCCCAGCCACGCCGCCTCGCCAGCCAGCAGCGTCCGCCGCCATTGCCAAGGCGCCCCGCGCCGGATCCTCGCCGCGCCGCCGCCCCATGTCGCCGGAGGCCGCGCCGCACCGCCGGATCCTCGCCTCGCCGGCTCCGGCCTCCTCCTCCCACTCGCGCCGGCGAGCTGCTTCCACTCCGGTGCCGACCTCCCCGTCGAACCTCGGGAACCACGCCGCTGCTACAGTACACCCGGGCTGGATCTGGATCTGGAATTGCTTCGGTTGACTTTTTCGTCCCTAACCCTAACTATTTTGCATTTTTCATCATGTTGTATCTCCGCATCCGTAGCTCCGTTTTGGGCATATAGCATATCAAAATGTTCATCTCAGAGAGTACACGATTTCATCTCATTGCATCATTTTCATTTGAGTTCATCGTGATGCCCGAAATGCCGTTGTAAGAGTGCTATTTGAGATAATTGTCAGATCTGCTGCTCCAATTAGCTATTTGTCAGTTTTGCCATGATTAATGTGTGCATGATATGCCCCTGAGCTCTTCATGAGTTTTGTTATATGCTTTGACATCTTTCCAGAGGTGCAACCCATGTATTTTTGTGATGTGTGTGGTGACTAGCACAAGCTTGCAAAGTGGAGCATTCGTTAATGCTGATTTCAGGGACTTAGCAATTCCACTAAGTCCTTGATCTGTTTATATCAATATGCCATATGTTCATGTTGTTTCCTAGTGATCCGTGCCTCTTTTGAGGATGATTAGTAAGGATGTTTTGTTTTTCTTGTAGTGCTCTATCCATCCATGTCTTTGTTTGCAATTATGGAGCACCCTAGCTTGAGTCAATCGAGCTCTATTTTGCTATTTTGTGAATCTGGGCAGATTGTCTACTTGTTAGCGATTTTGCCGAGGATGTTGTAGTTGATCCGTGCATGCTATGTTATTGTTCTTGCCATCTCTAGCTTGTATAATATGTATTCTTGATGGGTGTATGCTTAGATTGTCACGACTTGCTCTCTAGTGAGTGCATCGAGCTCGTAAACATGCCTACTTGATATCTGATTTTGCATGCTCTAGTTTTTCACTAAGTTTGTGAACTGATTATGTTTTTGCCATGTTCACATGCTTGCAATTGTATTTTCTGATCCCTTTTGGCTCAAGGTCACTATGGGACTTTTGTTAAGCTCTTTGAGTAGCTCCATGCCATGATTTACTTTGCCATGTTCAGTACCTATAGCATATAGTTTTCATGCTCCAAAGTGTGCTACCTGATCTGAAATTCCAGACAAGTGTTAATTTGACTAAGTCTGAAATCTGTTTACCAAATGCATTTTTGCCATGCTTGTTTGAACCTGTTAATGGATGAATTGGTCGTAGCTCAGTGTTCATCTTTTGTTAAGCATCATGAATGGATCCCTGCCATGTATTTTGTTGTCATGTTTGGGTGATGTAGCATGTTTAACTTGTTGCATTTAGATGGCTACTTGCTGTATATCGCAGACCGTTGTCATATTTGAATTGCTTGCCATTTCCAAACCGTGACTCCGATTCCGGTGATCTTTATATCGTTTTCAAGCGATTTCATCTCACCTTTCCAGTGGCACACTTGGATTTCCAAGTTGAGGCCAGGTTCTTTCATTCCTTGTCAAATCTTGCATATGCATCGCATATCGCATCCCGCATAGCATACCATGTTTGCATCATGTTGTTTGAGTTTTGCACGTGGTTTATTGTGTTCCGTTTGCTTGTTTGTCTTGTTTGGGTAGAGCCAGGAGACGAGTTCGCTAACGAGGAGTCCGTTGAGTTTGCTTTCAAGGATCCAGCCAACTCTGACAACTTTGCAGGCAAGATGATCATACCCTCGAAATCACTTCTATCTTTGCTTTGCTAGATGCTCGCTCTTTTGCTATGCCTATGCTACGATGCCTACCACTTGCTTATCATGCCTCCCAAATTGCCATGTCAAATCTCTAACCCACCATGTCCTAGCAAACCGTTGATTGGCTATGTTATCGCTTTGCTCAGCCTCTCTTATAGCGTTGCTAGTTGCAGGTGAAGATTGGAGACCGTTCCTCGTTGGAACATTATTTACTTGTTGGGATATCATTATATTATCTTGTTATCTTAATGCATCTATATACTTGGTAAAGGGTGGAAGGCTCGGCCTCTCGCCTAGTGTTTTGTTCCACTCTTGCCACCCTAGTTTCCGTCATATCGGTGTTATGTTCCCGGATTTTGCGTTCCTTACGCGGTTGGGTGATAATGGGAACCCCTTGACAGTCCGCCTCGAATAAAACTCCTCCAGCAATGCCCAACCTTGGCTTTACCATTTGCCACCTAGCCTTTTCCCTTGGGTTTCGCGGACTCAAGGGTCATCTTATTTTAAACCCCCGGGCCAGTGCTCCTCTGAGCGTTGGTCCAACCTAGAGCACCGTGCGGGGCCGTCCCTTGGCAACTTGGGTTACGTTGGCTCCCGTACGCTTAGCTTATCCGGTGTGCCCTGAGAACGAGATATGTGCAGCTCCTATCGGGATTTGTCGGCACAGCGGGTGGTGTTGTTGGACTTGTTTTACCATTGTCGGAGTTGTCTTGTAGAACCGGGATGCCGAGTCTGATCGGAATGTCTCGGGAGAAGGTCTATTCCTTCGTTGACCGTGAGAGCTTGTCATGGGCTAAGTTGGGACTCCCCTGCAGGGATTTGAACTTTCAAAAGCCGTGCCCGTGGTTATGGGCAGATGGGAATTTGTTAATGTCCGGTTGTAGATAACTTGAACCTTAACTTAATTAAAATGAATCAACCGTGTGAGTTACCGTGATGGTCTCTTCTCGGCGGAGTCCGGGAAGTGAACACGGTGTTGGAGTAATGCTTGCCGCAGGTTGTTCTCTAGTTATTCATTCGCGCTTGGCCTTCTCTTCTCGCTCTCTTTTGCGAACAGGTTAGCCACCATATATGCTAGTCGCTTGCTGCAGCTCCACATATTACCTTGCCTTACCTATAAGCTTAAATAGTCTTCATCACGAGGGTGCGAGATTGCCGAGTCCCTGTGGCTCACAGTTTACTTCCAAACCAGATGCAGGGCCTGATGACTCCGTTCCAGATGACGCGCTTGAGCTCAAGTGGGAGTTCGACGAGGACTCACGCCGTTACTATGTGTCTTTCCCTGATGATCAGTAGTGGTGCCCAGTTGGGGCGATCGGGACCGTGTCGCATGTTGGGTTGATCTTTTATTTTGGCGCCGTAGTCGGGCCATGAGTGTTTGAATGATGTAAAGCTATTTATGTACTTTGTTTGACGTGGCGAGTGTAAGCCAACTATGTACCTTCCCCTTTTATTATCTATATTACATGGGATGTTGTGAAGATTGCCTTACTTGCGACATTGCTTTCAATGCGGTTATGCCTCTAAGTCGTGCTTCGACACGTAGGAGCTATAGCCGCATCGAGGGTGTTACACCCTACCCCCTGGGCGTGCCCCTAGGTCTTATGGGCCCCCTGGCAGGCCTCCGGTGCCCATCTTATGCTATATGAAAGGTTTTGACCTGGAAAAATCATAAGGAAGCTTTCGGGACGAAGCGTCGCTGTCTCGAGGCAGAACCTGGGCAGAAGCACACTAATGCAGGATGGTCCAAACACGACACTACGATCAGAGACCCTTCGATGAAACTGTGTGCGATGCCATAATTGCAAATTATGGTGTAAAAAACCTGTCAAAAAGGTGCAAAACGTTTGCGATGACGGATGCATCAAACACGGTTCAGATTTTAGTTGCGTGTGCGATGCAGGGCATACGGTTCAGCTCAATTAGCTGTTTGGGATGAGGAGGAACAAAAGAAACGGGAAGCCAGATGAAGGCGTGTGCGATATACAACACACGGTTCACTAGGATGAACTGTGTGTGATTAGGCAACACAATGGAAATGGTTCAACTGAACAAGATGTGTGATACGCGGCAAACAGGTCCGTAATCAGAAATGTGTGCGAAGACCAATAATAACACAGACGATTGTTGCTAATAAGCCGTGTGATTTGCTCTATCTACAGTAGAATAACATGTGTATATATATATAACTGAAATAAACATCCAATTACATAAGTGACTATACATATCATTCACACACACCTCAATAAACAATTGCGTGCATTCTAAAGTAGGAGAAATGATCGTCTAGTCATCTACTTCTTGTGACGCTCCCGCCACTGCTACGTGGCTCGATCCCTCGTCTGGGTCAGGAAGAAGACAGCTCCTCATGTCAACGATCCGCCTGTACATCTCGTAGCTTGTGTACGCGTCCATGGCCGCGTACTTGACATGTTGTTCATCCAGTTTCTCATGTCACACATTGTGCCAGGCGTTCTTGTCCTTATTGCTCTCATTCACCATCTTCATGTAGTAGGGGTCGATGATGGCCGAGGCGAGGTCAACCAGGGAGTTCGGTTTGTTTTTGTCGTTGCCCCAGACCTTGTAGTGACGCTGTATGTTGACAAGATTCGGGCATTTCAAGCCCGAAACCTTGAGCGCTTTTAGATCATTGGTGGTGTCCACTGCAGCCAAATTGTAGTCGGAGCTGTTGATAAACCTGGAGAAACGCTCGCAAGGCGTTGTGGCCAGGTGGTAGTGGTAGACGAGGACATCATGTCGCACGCACAACTGGGTGACATCAACCTTTTGATCGTGCCCGGCACAGCCCATGGTGTACTCGAGGTCGAAGCCGACCACTTGGTACTTGTCCTCGGCAAGGAACTGCTCCATAGTTTGGATGGAGCTCTCCACCGAGACCGGATCGTTCGTGTACACCACCGAGAGAAACTTCCCCCTCACGTGGGTGTCCACGACGTATTGCGTGGTGAACTGCCCGCCGTTGTCGTCGTCGACCGTTGGGAGCGCCATTGGAGCCACGGGGAGCGTCATTGGAACCGCTGGATGTCCTCTCTATATGTGTCCTCGTGGGTGTGCTTATTGTGTCATGTGAGACGAGAGATGAAGGTAAATGTTCGCAGGAATAAAAGGGGGCCGGGCGGCGTGGATTCTCGGCGTGTCCGCATGACAGTTTTTGCAGCGGGTAACTGCATCGTCACGCCGTGCCCGGCGCAACCGCATGCACACGAACGTGCGTGATCGTGCGCCGGCCCCAAACACTGGCAGAGCGCGTGGAGGGACGAGGGCAGAGCACCCGGAGGGACGCGAGAACAGAGCGCGCGCGGCGAGATGCGAGCAGAGCGCACTGCGGCCGCCTGAACCACAAGCGACCACACACATTGAGCAGTTGAACATGCAAGAAATGGTCGCCTACAAGTCGGCCGACGGTTAGGTCGCTACGTAGAGAGCGGCCGTGTGCTACCACCTCCATCTAGTCTATAGTCCCCTTTATATTCTGTGCCATACTTTGCCCTCAAATTTAACCAATAAAATGTTAATGCATGTTATAAAAATTATATAATTGGAAACTATGTTCAGGTACGAATCCAACTATATAATCTTTGGCGACATGCGTTCGTATTTTATTAGTTAAATCATACTTATAAACCAGGACGGGGGTATAGTAGGTAATTAAATTGCAAACATTTTTTTATTAACCGTATGTCTACGTGGCCTTTCGTCCTCCTCTCACATGTCTTGTCACCCCGCTGCTGCAGACAGCTTATAACGCAAGCTTGTGCAGCGCACGGGGGCGTTCTTTTGGCCAAACAATGGTGCCAATGAATCGTCGGTGAGCCCGTTCCCGTGCAACGTCGTAGGTTTCCGCGCAAGCTTCCCGCCCGACTCGGTGAAATCCCCCAAAATCCCAATGCTTACCGGCCTGCTATAAAAACCCTCACGGTCGGCATGTCCTGTGTCGCATTTTCCCCTCCCTCCCTATAACTTATCTCGTCTGCTTCTCTCACAGTCACCAATGGCACCGGTCCGTCGTCGTCACTCAGCCACTCCGCCGTCATCAAAGGACAACTCCAGCTGGGAGGCTACACCGCAGTGGCGGCGCAGTCCCCGGCGTAGTGTAGTGCGCGTGGCGTCCCTGTTGGGTGCGCGCGGAACACCCACCACACACTCCGCCACCGGTGCCCGTCGGCAGCTGTTGCCGGCCGCCGGTGCCGGCACACCACCATCGAAAGCTAGGGCCATCGCCCGCTCCGCCACCACGGCCCGAAGGTGGGAGGTGGCCGTCGTGGCCGCCACCCCACTGCCGGCCACCATGGCCATCACCGCTCTGCCACTGCGGCCCGAAGGCGAGAGGTGGTGGTCGTGGCCGCCACCCTGTCGTTGGCCGCCATGTCCGCCAGCCCACCGTCGACCGCCGGGGTCATCACCCGCTCCGCCACCGCCGCCCGAAGGCGGGAGGTGGAGGTGGATGCCCGCACGTGCGTCAGCGACCTTGCGTGCTACATCGAGTTCCTGCGGGAGGAGGAGGAGCGCCTCGTCGAGCATGCAAAGAGCCTTACCGCCACCGTGGCCGCGGCACACGCCGCCTCAGAGGCGAGGAATCAGGAGATCTACGAGGAGAACCACCACTTCGAGAGGGGACATCTGGAGCAGCAGAGGGCATTCGAGGTGAGCGTCGCTGAAGCTGCAATAGTGGCATGTGTCGGTGTCAAAACCGGCGGATCTCGGGTAGGGGGTCCCGAACTGTGCGTCTAAGGCGGATGGCAACAGGAGGCGGGGGACACAATGTTTACCCAGGTTTGGGCCCTCTCGATGGAGGTAATACCCTACTTCCTGCTTGATTGATCTTGATGATATGAGTATTACAAGAGTTGATCTACCACGAGATCGGAGAGGCTAAACCCTAGAAGCTAGCTTATGGTATGATTGTTGTTGTCCTACGGACTAAAACCCTCCGGTTTATATAGACACCAGAGGGGCTAGGGTTACATAGAGTCGGTTACAAGGGAGGAGATCTACATATCCGAATTGCCAAGCTCGCCTTCCATGCAAAGGAGAGTCCCATCCGGACACGAGACGAAGTCTTCAATCTTGTATCTTCATAGTCACAGTCTGGCCAAAGTATATAGTCCGGCTGTCCGAGGACCCCCTAATCCAGGACTCCCTTAGCAGGCATCGTATTGCGGTTGCCCAGCTCGTCGGTAGGCTCCTCCTCCTCCGCCTCTTACTGAGCGCGCTCGGCAGAGGAGAGGCAGCTAGTACAAAGCACCTCCGCAGTAGTAGTAGTAGTTAGGGGCTATTTTGTTTAGTTCATCTGACTATAGATGTGGTGGAACTATACAATGTACTTAAAATTAGCTAGTATATATAGTTGAACTAGCTATTTCAGTACGTGGTTGGCAACAATTGGGGAAAAGTTTGGTCGGTTCAGCTGTCGAGTTGAACTGTTTGTATAAATTAAGAACGACTGCTTAATCTATGAATGAAATCTATGCTTAATTACTGAATTTTAGTTGCAAAAATTAGATACTGCTAGTGATTTTTAGCTTCATATTTTGACAAATCACAGTGTTACAAGGTTGACAAATGGCAATGTTACTAGATCAACAAATGTCAATCTTTCCAGTTTGACAAATGGTAACATACCCAATATGACAGATGCAAATCACACCAAATTGTTTGTAAGTGGTTGCACATGGGTCATCCAAAAGAACAGTTTGTGTTGAAGAGATACACAAATCCTGCTCTCACTTTGCATCATGTCGTCCCGGGGTCGACGGGCGGGGCGCGGGAGGACGACAGCTGGTGGCGCTGAGAGGTAGCATTTGACGGCGGCGGCCCATGCCGCTGAGGAGGGCGCGTGCACGGAGAGGAAGACGGGCGGCCATGGAAGTCAAAGGGCTCGCTTCCCAGTGAGCCTGCGCAGCATACAGCTCGCACGCTTCTCGGTGAGCCTGTGCATTCGAGGACAGCTTGCACGCCTCTTGGTCAGCCTGCGTACCGGACTACGCTCGCATGCCTCCCGTTCAGTCAAGGTTAAGCAGTTGTCCGCACGGCAGCTCCTACAACTATTCAAACCAAGGCACGTGGCGTCACATGAATGGTTAACAGAACGCACATGATTTGAATTATACAGACATTTGAGATATTAAAGTGGCAGCTATTTTTCTAAATGCCTTTGTTGGCTGTTATTATTCGAGTACGCCTTCTCTCAAAATGGACACGAAAAATACCACAACATGTCGGGTGCAATTCCATGATAGAATGCCAAGTTTCATGAATTTCAGATGAGTTTTGGATTTACTAGAATTTAAAAATAAAGTATCTCAACGTTTTTCCTGGAATCAACGGTGCCCTGGTGTTTGAAATTCATTCCCATTTCTTGCATGGGACCTAAGCATGCACCCAAGGACACATATTTGATTTTCATCCAATTTATATGCACTGGAGCATGTGCATGTAGTTCAAATTTGAATTATGCACATAAATGCATTGAAAACTCAGTTAATGCATAAAAATGTCCAAACAAACCCCGAAAAAACACAAAATTTGACACAACACTCATGTTGTTCTATGTTGACATGAGAAAAAATTTGAAAGCAATAAGAGGCAATGGATATCGTTTTGTCCCCAAAGGTGGGACGTTCCCTACCGAAACCATCATGCTTGTTGTGAGAAGCTCCGGTTTGTGAGAAGAATATACCCAAACCTGCCCCAAATGGGACAAAAGTTTTACCACAACATGTTGATGCCTGATAACCCATAAGTATAGGGGATCGCAACAGTTTTTGAGGGTAGAGTATTCAACCCAAATTTATTGATTCGACACAAGGGGAGCCAAAGAATATTCTCAAGTATTAGTAGCTGAGTTGTGAATTCAACCACACCTGGAAACTTAATATCTGCAACAAAGTATTTAGTAGCAAAGTAATATGATAGTAGTGGTAATGCGAGCAAAAGTAATATTTTTGGGTTTTGTAGTGATTGTGACAGTAGCAGCTGAAAAGTAAATAAGCGAAGAACAATATATGAAAATCTCGTAGGCAATGGATCGGTGATGGAGAATTATGTTGGATGCGATTATTCATGCAACCGTTATAACATAGGGTGACACAGAACTAGCTCCAATTCATCAATGTAATGTAGGCATGTATTCCGAATATAGTCATATGTGCTTATGGAAAAGAACTTGCATGACATCTTTTTTCCTACCCTCCCGTGACAGCGGGGTCCTATTGGAAACTAAGGGATATTGAGGCCTCCTTTTAATAGAGTACCGGACCAAAGCATTAACACATAGTGAATACATGAGCTCCTCAAACTACAGTCATCACCGGGAGTGGTCCCGATTATTGTCACTTCGGGGTTGCCGGATCATAACACATAGTAGGTGACTATAGACTTGCAAGATAGGATCAAGAACTCACATATATTCATGAAAACATAATAGGTTCAGATATGAAATCATGGCACCCGGGCCCTAGTGACAAGCATTAAGCATAGCAAAGTCATAGCAACATCAATCTCAGAACATAGTTGATAGTAGGGATCAAACCCTAACAAAACTAACTCTATTACATGATAAATCTCATCCAACCCATCACCGTCCAGCAAGCCTACGATGGAATTACTCACACACGGCGGTGAGCATCATGAAATTGGTGATGGAGTAAGGTTGATGATGACGATGGCGACGGATTACCCTCTCCGAAGCCCCGAACGGACTCCAGATCAGCCCTCCCGAGAGAGTTTAGGGCTTGGTAGCGGCTTCGCATCGTAAAACGCGATGAATCCTTTTATCTGATTTTTTTCTCCCCGAACACGAATATATGGAGTTGGAGTTGAGGTCGGTGGAGCGTCAGGGGGCCCACGAGGCAGGGGCGTGCCCAGGGGGGTAGGCGCACCCCACCCTCGTGGACAGGGTGTGGGCCCCCTGACGTGGATCTTTTCGCCAGTATTTTTTATATATTCCAAAAATAATCTCCATTGATTTTCAGGTCATTCTGAGAACTTTTATTTCTGCACAAAAATAACACCATGGCAATTCTGCTGAAAACAGCGTCAGTCCGGGTTAGTTCCATTCAAATCATGAAAGTTAGAGTCCAAAACAAGGACAAAAGTGTTTGGAAAATTACATACGATGGAGACGTATCAACTCCCCCAAGCTTAAACCTTTGCTTGTCCTCAAGCAATTCAGTTGATAAAATGTAAGTGATAAAGAAAAACTTTTACAAACTCTGTTTGCTCTTGTTGTTGTAAATATATAAAGCCAGCATTCAAGTTTTCAGAAAAGATTATGAACTAACCACATTTGCAATAACATTTAGGTCTCATGTTTACTCATATTAATGACATAATCAACTAGTGAGCAATAGTAATAAATCTCGGATGACAACACTTTCTCAAAACAATCATAAGATGATATAACAAGATGGTATCTCGCTAGCCCTTTTTGAGACCGCAAAACATAAATGCAGAGCACCTTTAAAGATCAAGGACTGACTAGACATTGTAATTCATGGTAAAAGAGATCCAGTCAAGTCATACTCAATGTAAACTAATAGTAATGGATGCAAATGACAGCAGTGCTCTCCAACTGGTGCTTTTTAATAAGAGGATGATGACTCAACATAAAAGCAAAGATATAGGCCCTTCGCAGCGGGAAGCAGGGATTTGTAGAGGTGCCAGAGCTTGGTTTTGAAATAGATATGAATAATATTTGAGCGGTATACTTTCATTGTTAACATAACAACCGAGAGATCTCGATATCTTCCATGCTACACACATTATAGGCGGTTCCCAAGAAGAATGGTAATGTTTATACTCCCCCACCACCAACAAGCATCAATCCATGGCTTGCCCGAAACAACGGGTGCCTCCAACTAACAAAAATCTTGGGGGAGTTTTGTTTGTAGTTATTTTGATTTGATTTGCATAAAGCATGAGACTGGGCATCCCGGTGACCAACCATTTTCTTGTGAGTGAGGGGCGGAGTCCACTCCTCTTGAGAATAACCTTCCTAGCATGGAGGATACAGACATCCCTAGTTGATACATGAGCTATTCGAGCATACAAAACAAAATGTTTATTTGAAGGTTTAGAGTTTGGCACATACAAATTTACTTGGAACGGCAGGTAGATACCATATATAGGTAGGTATAGTGGACTCATATGGAATAACTTTGGGGTTTATGGAATTGGATGCACAAGCAGTATTCCCTCTTAGTACAAGTGAAGGCTAGAAAAAGACCGGGAAGCGATCAGCTAGAGAGCGACAACAGTCATGAACATGCATTAAAATTAATCAACACCGAATGCAAGCATGAGTAGGATATAATGCACCATGAACATAAATATCATAGAGGCTATGTTGATTTTGTTTGAACTACATGCGTGAACATGTGCCAAGTCAAGCCACTCGAATCATTCAAAAGAGGATACCAACCTATCATACCACATCACAACCATTTTAATAGCATGTTGGCACGCAAGGTAAACCATTATAAGCTCCTAGCTAATTAAGCATGGCATAAGAAACTACAATCTCTAATTGTCATTGCAAACATGTTTCTTTCATAATAGGCTGAATCAGGAATGATGAACTAATCATATTTACAAAAAACAAGAGAGGTTGAGTTCATACCAGCTTTTCTCATCTCAATAAGTTCATCATATATCGTCATTATTGCCTTTCACTTGCACAACCAAACGGTGTGGATAATAATAATAGTGCACGTGCATTGGACTAAGCTGGAATCTACAAGCATTCAATTCAAGAGAGAAGACAAGGTAATATGGGCTGTTTGTTATATCAACAATAATGCATATGACAGCCACTCAACATTTTCATTATGGTCTTCTCCTCTCGACCCCCAAAGAAAAGAAACAAAACTATTTACACGGGAAAGCTCCCAACAAGCAAAAGAAGAATGAGACATCTTTTTGGGTTTTCTTTTTAGTTACTACTACTACATGCATGGAAAGTAAACTAACTAAAAGCTACAACTAAATTTTTTGGTTTTTTATTAGGTTTATCAAACACACAAGAAGAAAGCAGAAACATGGAAATAAACTAGCATGTATATTACAATGAAAAAGTATGAGCACCGACAACTAGCATGAGTGTGTGAATAGGAATGTAATGTTGGTGAGAAGTACGTACTCCCCCAAGCTTAGGCTTTTGGCCTAAGTTGGTCTACTACCACGGATGGCCTGGCGGATATCCAAAGTTGTAGTTGGGGTTGTACTGTGATGCAGCAGCTATTGCCTCATGAGCTGCCGCTTGGAGGCGAGCTGTCTCCGTCCTCCTCTTATACTCGTTCGCCTCCTCCCTGGTTATAACATATCTCCCCTTTGCCTAAAAGTCAAAGAAAGCGGGAGCAGGGAGAGCGACGTGATAGGTGCCTCGCCTGTCAAAGATTAGTCGGTACTAGAGGGACTGGTCGTTCCTCTCAACAAACTGATGACGAACCATAGCATCATAATCTTCTCACAAAGGAATCAGTGAGGTAGTGGTATGGACGGCACTTATCTGCCATGAAGCTCTCAAGATCGGCATTACGCACATATGCTTGAAATTCCTCCTTGATTCCTGCTCGAACCATGAAGTCCTCTGACGGCCATTCACAAGGCGCACTTGAGCGTCCCTGAGTGGCATCGTCCGCATCGCGTATTGCGGGTCTGGGTCCTTGCTTCCTTGAAGAACCACCTTGGTACATTTTCCTAAACATATTTCTTCCTCTGAAAAATTTCTGAATTTTTAGTAACTTCAAAATAAAAGTGAACCAAACTCAACAATATTGATAACAACTACTCCTACAAGTGCCTAGAGGCAATATCATGCATTAAAACTACTTGGGACCATATAAATTTGACATGCAAGCTCAAGAACAGGGTCATCCTAAGCAGCAAAAACTTGAAATGAATAAAGCACTAGAACAAAAACTAATTGGACCATTGGAGGAGTCACATACCAAAGAACAATCCCCCAAAGCAGTTTTGTGAATGGAGCTTTGAGCTAGGAGATCGAAAATGGCAGCAAGATGAGCAATAACTCGGGTTTAAGCTGGCTAGTGATTTTTTTGGGAGGAAGAAGGAGTGTGTGGTGGTTGGAATAAGTGGAGAGGACCCACGTGGGGTCCATGAGGCAAGGGGCGCGCCCAGGGGGGTGGGCGCGCCCTCCACCCTCGTGGGCACGTGGCTGCTCCCCCTGCTATGTTTTCAGTGCGAGATATTCTCAAATATTCTAGAAAAAATCATATTTAAATTTCAGGGCATTTGGAGAACTTTTATTTTCGGGGTATTTTTTATTGCACGGATAATTCAGAAAACTGACAGAAAAAACTATTTTTGCTTTATTTAATATAAATAACAAAAAGTAAAAAGATGGTACAGAAGGTTGTGCCTTCTAAATTCATCCATCTCATGCTCATCAAAAGGAATCCACTAACAAGGTTGATCAGGTCTTGTTAACAAACTCATTTCGAATAACATGAAACCGGAGAATTTTCGAATAACACTAGGTTACCTCAACGGGGATATGCATATCCCCAACAATAAGAATATCATATTTCTTCTTGACAGTAGGAAGAGGAAATTCAAAACCTCCAATAGTGATTGTTGAAACTTTTCCAATAGAATTGATACCGTGGACTTGAGGTTGTTTCCTCGGAAAGTGTACCGTATGCTCATTACCATTAACATGAAAAGTGACATTGCCTTTGGTGCAATCAATAACAGCCCCTGCAGTATTCAAAAAGGGTCTTCCAGGAATAATAGACATACTATCGTCCTCAGGAATAT
Organism: Triticum urartu; assembly: GCF_056163025.1. Classification (NCBI taxonomy): domain Eukaryota; kingdom Viridiplantae; phylum Streptophyta; class Magnoliopsida; order Poales; family Poaceae; genus Triticum; species Triticum urartu. Next base: position 203,086,192 of record NC_141875.1, on the reverse strand, counting down.
CAAGAATGACAAAGTCCGTTAAAATAGTAATGTTTGCAACCACAACAGGCACATCCTCACAAATACCAACAGGTATAGCAGTTGATTTGTCAGCCATTTGCAAAGATATTTTAGTGGGTGTCAACTTATTCAAATCAAGTCTATGATATAAAGAGAGAGGCATAACACTAACACCGGCTCCAAGATCACATAGAGCAGTTTTAACATAGTTTCTTTTAATGGAGCACGGTATAGTTGGTACTCCTGGATCTCCAAGTTTCTTTGGTATTCCAACCTTAAAATTATAATTAGCAAACATGGTGGAAATTTCAGCTTCCGGTATCTTTCTCTTATTTGTAACAATATCCTTCATATCCTTCATATTATTTCATTGTTCAATCGTCGCCGGTGAAAGATGGGCACGTGGACTCGCGTCGTGAGGGCAACTTCGGTGGCCCACTCCGGCAAGAGCGCGGCCGCAACCGCCATGAACGTGCTAACAAGGTGCATGAGTGTGGCTGCAATCTGCGACCGGGCGGCAAAGCCAGCCCAAACGGCCGCTGTTGCTTCTTAGGTGGCGGCAGCAACATCTGCCTCGGGGATAGCAACTGGCGAGAGCGGCACAACAACTGTCCGTTCCGCAGCGGCGGCCTTAGCCCTGATGGAGTCCGCCCACGACCATGTCGAGGCCGCCCATGCCCAGCTCCTAGCGGTCACCGCACAAATCGAATGAAGCTTCTCCGACAACGGTCAGCAACCCACGACCGAAGAGCTGGCAATCGCCGAGAGCGTTCGAGCAGCCGTCCGTTCATCCGCTACATACCATGCGACGACGGAGCCCATCCAAGCCCAGATCACGTCCGCCCACGCCCAGCTCGTGGCGGCCTTTTCCAAGGAGATGGCGTATGCAGAAGGTGAGATGCTTGCCGAGTATGGTGCGATGGATGCCATGGAGCCCCTTCCCCAGGAGACCGTAGGGCGCGAGCTGGACATGGAGGCGGCGGCGGAGATCGACGAGCACCGGCCGTAGTAGTACTCTTTGTTTTGTTTAATTAAGAGCGCCAGTCTTTAATTTGTTAGACTAATGTTTAGGTCAGCTAACACAGTTCTGAATAAGGGACCGTGTCTGATGGCACTTTGCGCGCCAGTTTTTTCGTTGAAGCGATTCCAAATTTTCGGCTTCCGCGAAAATATCTACCTCCCCACCCCATCCACCTTACCAAAAGCCGCATTTCCCCTGTTTCCGCCTTCCTTTCCAAGTTGAAACCTTCACTCCTTGCTTGCAGCACCGCCTCCTCGTCAGCGACCCTCCTTCACGCTGCTCGGCCTCGTCTATCCAGGCAGGTAATCCACACCCGACCCCCATCCTCCTCCTCCTTCCACATCCCATATGCCCTGACCGCCGGTGCAAGCGCGACACCTTCCACCCAAATCACCGACCCCTCCACCAAATAAGCGCTACCCTAAGCCATGGTGCACGCAGTATAGCCAGGATCTCAAGGAGCATTTGGCAGCAGAGAAGCAAATCGCGGCCGCACGCGCGGATGAGGTCGAGATGGCTTCGATTCATGCCGACCCCCAGATCTTGGAGGAGCACCTTGCCATTTGCTAGCTACGCCGGTTAAGCATGCTCGATTTACTCGTTGCATGTGCTGCTCCTGCCTTTCCTTCACAAATTCTAGTGAATTGTGCCATCTAATTTTACCATGCAATTTGTTGCTCTAGTTTATATGTTCTATATGTCGTGCAGTGTGGTGCTCACTTATTAACTGTTTTGTTAATTAGTTGTCGTCTTCAGTTAACTATTTGGTTCAATTCTGCAAATGTGATGTTCAATTCTTCAGGATGCAATTTTGTATTGTCTTCCATGTGAGAAATAAATCGAATTTATCTTTACAAAATACGTGAGAAACGAATACAATTGCTATATTTCCAAGTTATCAAGCATGCTTGGTTTGGTTATACATTGTGCAATGTGGTGCTCAGTTAACGTTTGGTTCATTTGTGTTGTGGTGTTTAGTTAACTGTTTGGTTCAATTCTGCAATGCGATGTTCAATAGTAGTGGGTGCATTTTGATATTGTATACCATGTGAGGAATAAATTGAATTTGGCTGTAGTAAATACATGAGAAACAAATACAATTGATACAATTGGCTGTAGTTAACTGTCTGATCTTCTATTAGGAGTATGTTATATTGTGTAATGTGGGGCTTAGTTAATGTTTGGTTCATTTGTTATGGTGTTTAGTTAACTGCTTGGTTCAATTCTGCAATGCGATGTCCAATTGTCGTGGGTAGAATTTTGTATTGTTGTGCATGTGAGGAATAAATCGAATTTGGCTGCACTTAATACATGAGAAACGTATACAAGTGCTATATTTCCTAGTTCTTAATCATGCTTGGTTTGGATAAATGGGTTTTCCATGTGGCTTGAATTAATCTGATGAATCTGCAATGTGCTTATTTTTCATCAACATATTTTACTGATAGCATGCGAACCCTTACTTAACCTGATGACTAACTACCTTATATGTGTTGCAGGGAAGCAATGGGAAGCACTGAGGTTTACAATCGAGGTTAACACGTCCATGGTCCGTTGTCTAATAGCACATTATTGTGCAATTGCAGGAACCATTCTAATATTTTGGTTTTTAACAATTTGGTCTCGCACATTGATGTCTACTACACAACCTTCTTCTTGTAGACGTTGTTGGGCCTCCAAGTGCAGAGGTTTGTAGGACAGTAGCAAATTTCCCTCAAGTGGATGACCTAAGGTTTATCAATCCGTGGGAGGCGTAGGATGAAGATGGTCTCTCTCAAACAACCCTACAACCAAATAACAAAGAGTATCTTGTGTCCCCAACGCACCCCATACAATGGTAAATTGTATAGGTGCACTAGTTCGGCGAAGAGATGGTGATACAAGTGCAAGTTGATCACCAAAACATACATCAAGTAGATCACGTGATATCCCATTGTCACCATTGATAAGCACATGCAAGACATACATCAAGTGTTCTCAAACCCTTAAAGACTCAATCCGATAAGATAACCTCTAAGGGAAAACACAATCCATTACAAGAGAGTAGAGGGGGAGAAACCTCATAAGATAAGATCCAACTATAATATCAAAGCTCGAGATACATCAAGATCGTGCCGAATCAAGAACACGAGAGAGAGATCAAGCACATAGATACTGGTACATACCCTCATCCCTGAGGGTGGACTACTCCCTCCTCGTCATGGACAGCGCCGGGATGATGAAGATGGCCACCGGAGAGGGATTCCCCCCTCCGGCAGGGTGCCGTAACAGGTCTAGATTGGTTTTCGGTGGCTACATAGTCTTGCGGTGATGGTACTCCCGATCTAGGTTTCTTTCTGGAAGTTTTGGGTTATATAAGAGGTGTTGGAGTCAGGAACTAGTCAGGGGGTCCCCGAGGTGGCCACGAGGTAGGGGGGCGCGCCGAGGGGGGTAGGGCACCCCCACCCTCGTGGTGGCCTCGGGACTCTTATGGACCATCTCCGGTAGTCCGTGGGCTTCTTCTGGTCCAAAAATGATCTCCGTGAAATTTCAGGTCAATTGGACTCCGTTTGGTTTTCCTTTTCTGCGATACTCAAAAACAAGGAAAAAATAGAAACTGGCACTAGGCTCTAGGTTAATAGGTTAGTCCCAAAAATCATATAAAATAGCATATAAATGCATATAAAACATCCAAGGTTGATAATATAATAGCATGGAACAATCAAAAATTATAGATACGTTGGAGACGTACCAAGCATCCCCAAGCTTAGTTCCTGCTCGTCCTCGAGTAGGTAAATGATAAAAACAGAATTTTTGATGTGGAATGCTACCTAACATATTTATCTATGTAATTCTCTTTATTGTGGAAAGAATATTCAGATCCATAAGATTCAAGACAAAAGTTTAATATTAACATGAAAATAATAATACTTCAAGCATACTAACAAACTAATCATGTCTTCTCAAAATAACATGGCCAAAGAAAGCTATCCCTACAAAATCATATAGTCTGGCTATGCTCTATCTTCATCACACAAAATATTTAAATCATGCACAACACCGATGACAAGCCAATCAATTGTTTCATACTTTTGATGTTCTCAAACTTTTTTAATCTTCACACAATACATGAGCGTGAGCCATGGACATTGCACTATAGGTGGAATAGAATGGTGGTTGTGAAGAAGACAAAAAGGAGAAGATAGTCTCACATCAACTAGGCGTATCAACGGGCTATGGAGATGCCCATCAATAGATATCAATGTGAGTGAGTAGGGATTGCCATGCAACGGATGCACCAGAGCTATAAGTGTATGAAAGCTCAAAAAGAAACTAAGTGGGTGTGCATCCAACTCGCTTGCCCACGAAGACCTAGGGCATTTTGAGGAAGCCCATCATTTGAATATACAAGCCAAGTTCGAGAATGAAAGATTCCCACTAGTATATGAAAGTGACAACATAGGAGACTCTCTATCATGAAGATCATGGTGCTACTTTGAAGCACAAGTGTGGTAAAAGGATAGTAGCATTGCCCCTTCTCTCTTTTTCTCTCATTTTTTTGCTTTTTTGGGGGCCTTTTTTTATGGCCTCTTTTTTCTCCTTTTTTTATTTTTTGTTCGGAGTCTCATCCCGACTTGTGGGGGAATCATAGTCTTCATCATCCTTTCCTCACATTGGACAATGCTCTAATAATAATGACCATCACACTTTTATTTACTTACAACTCGATACTTAGAACAAAATATGACTCTATATGAATGCCTCCGGCGGTGTACCGGGATGTGCAATGACTCATGAGTGACATGTATGAAAGAATTATGAACGACGGCTTTGCCACAAATACGATGTCAACTACATGATCATGCAAAGCAATATAACAATGATGAAGCATGTCATAATAAACTGAACAGTGGAAAGTTGCATGGCAATATATCTCGGAATGGCTATGGAAATGCCATAATAGGTAGGTATGGTGGCTGTTTTGAGGATGATATATGGTGGGTTTATGGTACCGGCGAAAGTTGCGTGGTACTAGAGAGGCTAGCAATGGTGCAAGGGTGAGAGTGCGTATAATCCATGGACTCAACATTAGTCATAAAGAACTCACATACTTATTGCAAAAATCTATTAGTTATCGAAACGAAGTACTACGCGCATGCTCCTAGGGGGATAGATTGGTAGGAAAAGACCATCGCTCGTCCCCGACCGCCACTCATAAGGAAGGCAATCAATAAATAAATCATGCTCTGACTTCATCACATAACGGTTCACCATAAGTGCATGCTACGGGAATCACAAACTTTAACACAAGTATCTCTCAAATTCACAACTACTCAACTAGCATGACTCTAATATCACCATCTTCATATCTCAAAACAATCATCAAGTATCAAACTTCTCATAGTATTCAATGCACTCTATATGGAAGTTTTTATTATATCCCTCTTGGATGCCTATCATATTAGGACTAGTTTCAAAACGAAAGAAAATTACCATGATGTTATAAAGACTCTCAAAATAATATAAGTGAAGCATGAGAGTTCATCTATTTCTTCAAAATAAAACCACCGCCGTGCTCTAAAAAGATATAAGTGAAGCACTAGTGCAAACGACAAACTACTCCAAAAGATATAAGTGAAGATCAATGAGCAGTCGGATAATTATGCAACTATGTGAAGACTCTCTAACATTTAAGAATTTAATATCTTGGTATTTTATTCAAACATCAAGCAAAACAAAATAAAATAGAATGACGCTCCAAGCAAAACACATATCATATGGTGAATAAAAATATAGCTCCAAGTAAAGTTGCCGATGAGCGAAGACGAAAGAGGGGATGCCATCCGGGGCATCCCCAAGCTTAGGATCTTGGTTGTCCTTGAATATTACCTTGGGTTTCCTTGGGAATCCCCAAGCTTAGGCCCTTGCCACTCCTTATTCCATAGTCCATCGAATCTTTACCCAAAACTTGAAAACTTCACAACACAAAACTTAACAGAAAACTCGTAAGCTCCGTTAGTATAAGAAAATAAATCACCACTTAGGTACTGTTGTGAACTCATTCTAAATTCATATTGGTGTAATATCTACTGTATTCCAACTTCTCTATGGTTCATACCCTCCGATACTACTCATAGATTCATCAAAATAAGCAAACAACACATAGAAAACAGAATCTGTCAAAAACAGAACAGTCTGTAGTAATCTGTAGGTTTCGAATACTTCTGTAACCCCAAAAATTCTGAAATAAATTGTTTGACGTGAGGAATTTGTCTATTAATAATCTTCAAAAAGAATGAACCTAATCGCACTCTCCAGTAAAAAATGGCAGCAAATCTCGTGAGCGCTAAAGTTTCTGTTTTTCACAGCAAGATCGCAAAGACTTCACCCAAGTCTTCCCAAAGGTTATACTTGGCACAAAAACTAATTAACACATAAAACCACATCTAAAAAGAGGCTAGATGAATTATTTATTACTAAACAGGAGCAAAAATCAAAGAACAAAAATAAAATTGGGTTGCCTCCCAACAAGCGCTATCGTTTAACACCCCTAGCTAGGCATGATGATTTCAATGATGCTCACATAAAAGATAAGAATTGAAATATAAAGAGAGCATCATGAAGGATATGACTAGCACATTTAATCCTAACACACTTCCTATGCATAGGGATTTTGTGATCAAACAACTTATGGGAACAAGAATCAACTTGCGTAGGAAGGTAAAACAAGCAAATCTTGAAGATTTTCAACACATTGAGAGGAAACTTGATATTATTGCAATTCCTATAAGAATATATTCCTCCCTGATAATAATTTTCAGTAGCATCATGAATGAATACAACAATATAACTATCACATAAAGCATTCTTTTCATGAGACACAAGCATAGAATTTTTATTACTCTCCACATAAGCAAAATTCTTCTCATTCGGAATAGTGGGAGTATCATAAGAAACTCGAATACTATAAATTGTTTCCACATTAGAAGAGTAATGTTCAGAAAAAGGGTAATCATAATCATGACAAGTTTTATAAATATAATCATCACTACCTTTTATAGCATAAGTGTCATCACAATAATCATCATAAATAGAAGTCATGCTATCATCATAATAAATTTGCTCATCAAAACTTGGGAGACTAAAAATATAATCTTTATTAAACATAGTGTTGACACACGAACACGTCACGTGTACCCTCGACGCCGGGGGTGATGCACCGCAGCTCACGTCGAAGGAGACCCGACCAACAGCGCGATACGCAAGACAGTCGGCGGGCGCTTTTGCAGACCCGAAACCCCGCGCACTCGGGAGGGACCCCGTCAGGGATTGCGGCGGCTATGGGCTGCCCTAGGTTGATTCGCTCGCCCCTAGAGCCTCGGGATTCTCAGTTCTCAAACACGAAGAACAGCGAAGAACGAGAGAGAAAAACGGTGGAGAGATAAAACGTAGATGAAAAAGTAGTATATTGATTTGTTCGATTGTGTGTTTCAATCGGTCGTCACCCCCAACATATATAAGAGGCGGCTGGACTTCCCGTACAAGCAAAGGATTTATCTAGGATTTCCTTACAAGAAAATTACATCAATTCACGTTCAAAACCCTAGTCAAATTCGGACTTATTTTATCCGAACTTTCCAAAACTGCTCGGCTTAAACTGGCTGTACTGTGAGGGTCCTTTTCATGGTGACAAACAACCTCGGATGGAAACGAGCCCAAAAGCAATCTTGACCGTTTCGACGAGACGAACATCTTTCATGTTTGAACGTTTTTTCATTAGAGGTCATCTCGAGGGTCAAATCGCTCGCGCAAAACACATAATTACTCACGCAGCTCATCAGACACACCCATATATGTGTCTGGTTCCAGGCGTCACATTTTGCTCTCTGGAGGGTCTCGCTGTGCGGGCTCTAACTTTTGCATACGACCTCGGATCGAGACGATCTTTATATCAAAATCGATCGTTTCGACGAGACGCACAACTTCTGTGTAAGACATTTATCCATCCGAGATCATCTGAATTAGCTTCCGAGCCCATCTTCAACTTCTCGTCGGCTTGACTATCACAACCTCCACCCCGGCAGGCCTTCCACCCGGGTAAGCTTTCCGCACCGACAAGGTTTCACCCCGGCAAGGTTTTTACACCGGCAAGGGTTCCTCCCTAGCTCGGCAAGGTTTCTACCCCAGCAAGATTTCCTTCTCGGCAAGGTTTCTACCCCGGCAAGAGTTCCTCCTCGGCAAGGTTTCTCCCTCGGCAAGATTTCACACCAGCAAGCTTCTCCGCCGACAAGCTTTCCACACCGGCAAGCTTCTCCGCCGGCAAGCTTTCCACGTCGGTAAGCCCTCACATCTGCAAGGTTTTACCCCGGCAAGGTTTCATTCAGCCGGCAAAGGCCGAATACTTTCTCACTCAGGGCCGGCCCGTGAAGTGTTGCCTCTAACTTTTGCATACTAACCCGGATTCGTGACCATGCCAAAATCTGGTGTCAACACATGCCCCCCTGTTTTTCGGCAAAGCTTGTGCGCTGAAAAATAACTTGTATTGTGTTTGTTCTAAGGACGATGTCAACACTCCATCGGCCATTTATTTTCCTCAGGACGATAATCAGGTATCGGCCATGTTTGTGTTAAGGGCGATAGTCATATATCGGCCATTGCCCACTTAGGCTTCTTGCCACACACTTGGGTGGTATTTCTTCAAGTACTTACCATTGAGAGCTCGAGGTAACAGTGCCCCTTGTACGGATTCCACCAAATAAGAGTTTCCGGGAACTATTCTTGCAATTCTAAAAGGACCTTCCCAACTTGGAGACCACTTCCCGAATTTTCTGTCTCTTGAACCAATCGGGAGAATTACTTTCCAGACGAGATCGCCAACTTGAAAATTCTTCAACTTAACTTTCTTATTGTAAGCCCTTGCTACCCTCAACTTGTCCTTCTCTATGGCCTTCAAAGCAGCCAAACGTTTATCGGCAACCTCATCAATATTGTCCATCATCAAGTTATAAAAGTCTACTACCGATAAATCATTTTGTTTGGCTATTCTCAAAGCATTCAAATTTACTTCCACCGGTAAAACAACCTCTTGACCATATACTAGCTCATATGGAGTCACCTTTGTAGCACCATGCCGTGAAATTCTATGTGCCCACAAAGCTTCAGACACTCATGCCATCTCCTCGGATTATCCTCAATCTTTTTCTTGATGAGCTTGATTAAAATTTTATTGCTAGACTCGGCTTGTCCATTATCTTGGGCATAATACGGAGAGGAATTGAGCAACTTTATATTATAAGATTCGGCAAACTCTCTGACTTGGTGTGACATAAAAGATGAACCTTGATCTGTAGTCAACGTTTGAGGAATACCAAATCTATGAATAATGTGTTCAGTTATGAATTGAATTACCTCCGTATGTGTCATGTTCTTGAGAGGTACTACTTCAGACCATTTAGTGAAATAATCAGTTGCCACTAATACGAACCGATGCCCTTTTGAGGAAGATGGATGGATTTGTCCAATGAAGTCTAAACCCCAACCTCTGAAAGGCCACGGCTTGATAATAGGATGTAACATAGCAGCAGGAGCCAATTGAATATCACCAAATTTTGACAAGCTTCACACCCCTTATAATATCTGAAGCAATCATTAATCATAGTCGACCAATAAAACCCAGCACGTCGCAATAACCATTTCATCTTGGGAGCCGACTAATGAGTGCCACAAATGCCTTCATGAACCTCTCCCATAGCAACTCTTGCCTGGTCCTCGTCCAAGCACTTTAGAAGAACATCATTGACTGTTCGGCGATAAAGACCGTCATCTCTCACTATATACTTGAAAGCCATACGCCGAACAGACCTGTCCACCCTTTCACTCGGATTGCACAAGTAATCAACAATGGGCTTCCTCCAGTCGGTATTGTCACCTGCACTAGATTTTTTTGTTAAGGGCCAAATCAGTGGGTTCTGGTTCGGCCTCTCCTATACTGGCAAGACAAGACATCGGTCTTTGAGAAATATGAAACATGCCATGATCAACATGATAGCCGGATGCTTGCTGTGCCAACTCATTTGCTCTCCAATTGTCATGCCTAGATATATGAGTAATGCTAAAACAATGCAATGTAGAAATTATATCTAGACATTTATCAAGACAAACATTAAGTGATTCGTCCAAACACTGAAAGACTTTGGATACTTGCTGCACTACTAGTAACGAATCACCGTAAGCCTCAATATGTGTAACACCTATAACAAGTAACATCTCTAGGCCGAATAACAATGCTTCATATTCGGCTTGATTGTTTGTGCAAAAATATTCTAGGCGGCACGAGGCTTCAAAAACAGCACCATGAGGAGATATATAAACAATACCAACACCTTGGCCATTGCTACAAACTGAACCATCAAAGTATAATCTCCATGGTACTACTGAAACAAGGTTCATATCAATATCATGCTTGTCATTAATCCGATGTTCAACAATGAAATTAGCAACAATTTGGCCTTTCATGGATTTTAGAGATTCATACGCCAAATCATATTCAATCAAAGCATAAGCCCACTTGCCAATTCTACCACTAAGAATTGGCCTATGCAACATGTATTTAATGACATCGGTCTGACAAGCTACTACGCAAGTACTCGGCACTAAATAATATCTCAATTTTGTGCAAGCATAATATAAGCATAGACATAATTTTTCAATAAATGTATACCTTGTCTCGGCGTCCAATAAGCGCCTGCTCAAATATGTAATAGCATGCTCTTTTCTTTCGGTTTCTTGAGTCAAAGCAACACCAATAACTCCTTCCTTTGCTGCAATGTAAAGCCTGAAGGGTTCCCTATGCTTGGGTGCTTTCATCACCGAAGGAGTGCACAAATAATTCTTGATCATATCAAATGCTTCTTGCTGTTTTGCCCCCCAAGTGAAATCAACATCATTCTTTAACCGAAGGATAGGAGTAAACGCATCAACCTTCCCTGACAGATTAGCTATGAACCTCCTCAAGTAATTGACCTTGCCAAGTGTAACGCCCGGATAATCAAGCTACAGTAACCTCTGCTAATGATGCCTCGTCACCACTCTTACTGTTGTAAACCTCGCGATGATTCAATCCCATTCGAATTCAAATTTCAAAATCAAAGCAAACAATAAAAGTTTTTCAAAATTTAAAACAAAAGTGTTCGGGAGATGCCATATTTTACATAGGTCAATATGGTGTAATAAACACAATTTTATAAACTGCCTAAGTATTTTAAAATGAATAAAGACAGAAAAGGAAAATAAATAAAAGAAAGAAACTAACAAAAAAAAGAGAAGAAAGAGGGAACCCCCTCCCACGGCCTACTGGCCCAGTTGGCCGGCCCATTCGGGCGCAGGCCCAACCGGCCTTCCCCCCCTCCCCTTATCCATTCCCCCCCCAAACCCTAACCCACCCGACCCCCACTCTCCCCCGCACGTCTCTCCCTCTCCCTCCCAGCGCCGCCACACACCCAGCGCCCCAGCGCTCGGTGCCCCCATCCCATCGCCCCGTCGGCCTCATCCCGACCCCGCCGCCTCTCCCCGGCGACCGCGCCGCCCCACTCCTCGACGCCGGCGCCTCGCCTCGTTACCGACCCTGAAGCCGCCGGATCGAGCCGCGCCCCGCCGCCTGAACACCGCCGCCCCATGTCGCCGCCACCCGCCGCCGGCGGCCTCGACACCGCCGCCCGTCGCTCGCTACCTCGTCTCCCCGAGCCCACTGCCGCCCTCCTACGCTCCGCTGTGAGCCCCTCACCGATTCCCCCTCGTCCTCCCCTGTCCCCGCGCCATATGCGCCTCCCACGACGAGCCACCGCGCGCATGCTCACCATCGCGTCCGCCGCGCCCATCGACGCGAGCCCCGCGTCACTCGCTCGCCGCCGAACCAGCGCTCGCCGAGCTCGAGTCGCCCGCGACCGCCCTCTGGCCCCGCCCACGGCTCACCACCCCAGCGCGCGCGCCGGCGACGCTCGCCGCCCTGCCTTCCCCTGCGCCGCTCGCCCACGGACCCCCCTGCTACCGCGCTGCCGCGCCGCTCGCCGGCGACACCCCGCCGTGCCCTGGTTGCCTCGCCCCCCCGGACGGGCTCGACCCCGCACGGGGCGCCCGTAACCGCACGCCCGCTATGGCCCTAGGCCACTGACCGAACGGGCCCAGCCCCCCCCCCCCAAAAAGAAAAGGAATTAAAAAATAAAATAAAATAAAATAAATATAATTAATAAAAATAAAAATGATTTAATAAAATTATTAATTAATTAATTAAGAAATTAATTAAATTAATTAATCCGGTTTAATTAATTTAATTAACTAGTTAAGTTTAATTAAACTGTAATTAGATTAACCTAAACCCTAATTAACCTAATTAGAGGATGACAGGTGGGCCCCCCCTGGACCCACATGTCAGGTTGACGAAGTCAACTCTGTTGACTGCTGATGTCAGCATGACATCATGCTGATGTCATTAAATCATTTTCGAATTAATTAAATAATTAATTAAATCTCAGAAATTAATAAAATCTTTAGAAAATCATATATTTTAATCCGTAACTCGGATTAAAATATTTTTAACATGAAAGTTGCTCAGAACGACGAGACGTTTCCGGATACGCAGCCCGTTCGTCCACCACGCATCCCTAGCATAGTGAACCTGCAACATTTCACCTCCGGTTCATCTGTCCGAAAACGCGAAACACCGGGGATACTTTCCCGGATGTTTCCCCCCCACACCGGTATCACCTCATACCGCGATAGGGCACCCCTAGCACCGCTACTTGTCATGTCATGCATCGCTATGCATCTGTTTGCTTAAATATTTATTGTTTCTCCCCCCTCTTCTCTCGCTAGACACCGAGACCGACGCCGCTGCTACCCAGTACGACTACGGAGTTGACGACCACTCTCTCTTGCCAGAGCAACCAGGCAAGCCCCCCCCCCTTGATCACCAGATATCGCCTACTCTCCTCTTTACTGCTTGCATTAGAATAGTGTAGCATGTTATTGCTTTCCGTTATTCCTATCCTGATGCATAGCCTGTCCTTGTTACTACTGTTGTTACCATTACCTGCTATCCTACTGCTTAGTATAGAATGCTAGTGTTCCATCAGTGGCCCTACACTCTTGTCCGTCTGCCATGCTATACTACTGGGCCGTGATCACTCGGGAGGTGATCACGGGTATATTACTATATACTTTCTACAGGATACATGTGGTGACTAAAGACGGGTCGGCTTGTGGAGCACCCGCGAGTGATTCACGGATTGGGGGCTGAAAGGACCTTTGTCCCAACGGCCCTCTGTGTGGATCTTTGAGGCGGAGCGACAGGGCAGGTTCCGACCACCTAGGAGAGAGGTGGGCCTGGCCCTGGTTGGCATTCGCGGATACTTAACACGCTTAACGAGATCTGGGTATTTGATCTGAGTTTGGCCATTTGGTCTATACGCACTAACCATCTACGCGGGAGTAGTTATGGGTATCCCGGCGTCGTGGTATCAGCCGAAGCCTTCTTGACGTCAGCGACGGAGCGGCGCGCGCTGGATTGGACTGGAACGCCACTAGGCTAGGTCTGCTTCCGGCCACCCACGCAACGTGCAGGTGTGCTAAGGGCGATGGGCCCAGACCCCTGTGCGCTTAGGTTTAGACCGGCGTGCTGACCTCTCTGTTGTGCCTAGGTGGGGCTGCGACGTGTTGATCTTCCAAGGCCGGGCATGACCCAGGAAAGTGTGTCTGGCCAAATGGGATCGAGCGTGTTGGGGTATGTGGTGCACCCCTGCAGGGAAGTTAATCTATTCGAATAGCCGTGATCTTCGGTAACAGGACGACTTGGAGTTGTACCTTGACCTTATGACAACTAGAACCGGATACTTAATAAAACACACCCTTCCAAGTGCCAGATACAACCGGTGGTCGCTCTCTCTCAGGGTTACGAGGAGGGGATCGCCGGGTAGGATTATTGCTATGCGATGATACTTGGAGGACTTCAGTCTACTCCCTTCTACATGCTGCAAGACGGAGGCTGCCAGAAGCGTAGTCTTCGAAAGGATTAGTTATCCCCCTCTTATTCTGGCATTCTGCAGTTCAGTCCACATATGATACCCTTACTCCATTTGATACCCATGCATATGTAGTGTAGCTTCTTGCTTGCGAGTACTTTGGATGAGTACTCACGGTTGCTTTCTCCTTCCTTCCCTCTATCCCTTCTACCTGGTTGACGCAACCAGATGTTGGAGCCCAGGAGCCAGACGCCACCGTCGACGACGACCCCTACTACACCGGAGGTGCCTACTACTACGTGATGCCCGCTGACGACGACCAGGAGTAGTTTAGGAGGATCCCAGGCAGGAGGCCTGCGCCTCTTTCGATTTGTGTCCCAGTTTGTGCTAGCCTTCTTAAGGCAAACTTGTTTAACTTATGTCTGTACTCAGATATTGTTGCTTCCGCTGACTCGTCTATGATCGAGCTCTTGTATTCGAGCCCTCGAGGCCCCTGGCTTGTAATATGATGCTTGTATGACTTACTTTATTTGTAGAGTTGTGTTGTGATATCTTCCCGTGAGTCCCTGATCTTGATCGTACACGTTTGCGTGTATGATTAGTGTACGATTGAATCGGGGGTGTCACAAGTTGGTATCAGAGCCGACTGCCTGTAGGAATCCCCCTTCCACACTCCTTGGCCGAAGTCGAGTCTAGACATTGCAAAAACTTTTACTAACTTGGCTGTGTGCCTTACGGGCCCACGTCGCCATCGGGTGGTACTAGGATCCTTTACTCCTCGACCTTTACTCTGGGACTCTGAACTCTCTCCTACTCGGGTTAAACGATTTTACTAACTCTGACACTAGGGTCCCGTTACGACATTCACCCCAAAGTTGGATAAGCCCTAGTTGTTCTTTAGAGTAGTAATTGAACATTATCCACATTGTCATTTGACTCCTGTGAAAACATCTTTGTTTTCAGATGGAACCCACGAGGCAGGTCGTGCGCCACACGACGGCCATTGGTGCCTCAGGATCACCTGCTGTGTTGGTTGAGATGATGACCTATCTGGGTTATCGCTGGCACCCTGAATACACCATCTATGAGGAGTACCAGGACTTCAACCAGGAGCAGTACCGTGCCATCGTCCACCTCTACTCTCGAGAGTATGACTCCACTACCGTGCTGCACACTGCTCATGGTGTTGGAGTGACTATCGATATGGCAGTCCACGACGCTGCTTATGCTGCTCTGACACGTCTCCGTGGAGAGTATCAGGAGTTGGATACCTCCCCCTTCAGGCACGTTGCTATCGCATCCGATGTTGGTGCGGAGGGTTACTACACTGCTGCCTACTCCACTGTCACCCGAGAGCCCTTCTACCATCAGAACCTGGTTCTGCATGCTGATGGGCTGGATCGCGCTAACCGAGCTCTTCGCCACGAGTTGTACACCACTCGTCAGCACCTCTACCGTGCTCTGACACTGTTGCACCCCTCTGTCCGATCTGGTGATCTATCGCGTTCTGCGGTCTACCCTACCAGGACCGTGATGCCTCAGGGCGTCGGCTGGCCAGATGTGGGAGGCTACTCTCCTGCACTTGGTCCTCTTCTGCCACTTGAGCGTCAGGTTCTGCACCAGAGTACCCGCGGACCCCAAGTTGCCGACGTGGTGTACCCGATGCCACACTACCAGCTTTCAGGCTACAGCTACCTCCGCAGTACCGCGTGGGACTGATGTAGACTTGCTTGTTAGTGTTAGATGCATTCGCCGCGAGCCTGCGTGCCGCCTATGATGTCTTAGTCTATGTACCAAACTCTGTGTAACGAACTCCATGCATGATCTCTTTTGTAAGATATGCCGACTACTATGTAGTATCTATCGTGCTGCTTTCGTTGTGCATGTTTCATCATGAATGACTCTTGTTATTTTTGCAAATTTCTCAATGCTGAACTACCCCTGTTAAATATTAGCAGGATGGTTAGACCAGGTGGTCGTGGTCGTGGTGGCAACGCCCCACCACCGCCTGAGTACATGGCTGGTATGGTCCAACAGCTTGAGATGAATCGCCAGTTCATGGAGAATATGATGGCTCAGTTTCCTCGCCCCAATATGAACCAACAGCCAACCCCAGTAACTCTGCAGGATTTCATGCGCCTGAACCCAACTGTGTACCGCAGCTCAACTCAGCCTCTGGATGCTGATGACTGGCTCCGTGACATCACCTATGAGATGGAGTCTGCTGATGTAGCCCCTGCCAGCTATGTCACCTTTGCTTCCTTCTTCCTGAAAGGACCCGCAGCTCAATGGTGGGATAGCCACAGGCGTACTCTGCCAGCTGGAACAATCATCACCTGGCCAGACTTCCAAGCTGCCTTCCGTGCTCGCTTCATTCCTTAGGGAGTTATGGACCGGAGAAGCGTGAGTTCCGCAATCTCACCCAAGGCAACAAAACTGTGGAAGCTTACCAGCGGGAGTTTCTTGACTTGTCCCGCTATGCTGAAGAGGACATTGCAACTGATGCACGCAGACAGGAGAAGTTCCGGGATGGCCTTCAAGCTGACATCAAACTCGCACTTCTAGTGCATGACTTTGCTGATTTCGCCACTCTGGTGAACAAAGCCATCAATGTCGAAACTGGTCTGCAGGAATACTAGAGCTCTCACAGGCGCAGCCGTGACACGGGCTCATCTTCGGGCCTGTCCTCGCAAAAGCGCAAGATATGGATTCCCAACAGCATGTACCAGCCGAATGCACCTGCCCCAAGGCAGTCCTATGCTGCACCTCGTCTGCCTACGGCTCCAACTAGGCAGCCAAGGCTTCCAGCTCCACCACCCCAAGCTCCTGTTCCTACTCCCGAGAATGGTTTGTGCTTCAGGTGTGGACAACCAGGGCACCGTGCTAGGGAATGCAACCAGAACCAGAATCAACTGGCCCTTCCAGCAACTGGCCGTGGAAGCAACCAGCCCTGCAGCAACAGTGCCAAGTCTTATGGTCGTGTTCATGCCAACCATGTTGATCTCAATGAAGCTCAAGACCAGCCTGCTACTGTGATGGGTACCCTCCTCGTAAATTCAGTACCAGCATCCGTTTTATTTGATACAGGTGCATCGCATTCATTCATGTCAGAAGGTCTTGCATGCTTGCACGACATTAAATGTGAGAACATGGATGCTTCACTATTAGTACACACCCCTGCGGGCCAATGTCGAACCTCCATGATTTGCAACGACGTCCCTGTAGAAATCGAAGGACTGGAATTCCTTGTCTCTCCCATCGTACTGAAGTCCTGTAGCATTGATCTCATTCTGGGAATGAATTGGTTAAAAGCGCATACTGCTTCTATAGTTTGCGCCACTAAGGTCGTCCATCTGCTACACCCTTCTGATGAAATAATAGCTTATCAAGCTCATCTAGTTCAGAACGCCGAGGCACGACTTTATGCCTTGAATGCGTTGAACACTGCACCACTCGAGGGCATTGAAAACGTTCCCGTCGTTCGTGAATTCCAAGATGTATTCCCAGAAGAACTTCCAGGGATTCCCCCTGCTAGAGCTGTCGAATTCATCATCGACTTGAAACCCGGCACTACCCCTATAGCTAAACGACCCTACAAGATGCCGCCGCATGAACTCCTTGAGCTTAAGGAGGAAATCGACAAATCTCTTGTCAAAGGTTTCATTCGCCCAAGTTGCTCTCCTTGGGGAGCACCTTCTCTCTTTGTTAGGAAGAAGGATGGGACAAACCGATTGGTCCAAGACTACCGTCCTATAAACCAAGCTACCATTCAGAATAAATACCCTCTTCCTCGGATCAATGATCTTTATGATCAACTGGCTGGTTCATCAGTGTTCTCCAAACTCGACTTGAGGTTGGGTTACCACCAGATCCGTGTTCGTGAAGAGGACATCCCAAAAACCGCCTTCGTGACTCGGTATGGATCATACGAGTACGCCGTCATGTCATTCGGCTTAACGAATGCTCCAGCAACCTTCTCTCATCTGATGAATTATATATTCATGGATTACCTCGACAAGTTCGTCGTGGTTTATTTGGACGATATCCTTGTATTTTCCAAGAACAAGGAGGAACATACTGAACATCTTCGTCTTGTGCTGGAAAAGCTTCGGGAGCATCAGTTGTATGCTAAGTATTCCAAGTGTGAATTCTGGCTTCCCGAAGTAACCTATCTTGGGCATGTCATCTCCAAAGATGGTATTGCCGTCAACCCTGAACGAGTTCAGGCTATTCTCGATTGGACTCCTCCGAAGAATGTGAAGCAAGTCCGAAGTTTTCTCGGTCTCGCCAGCTATTGCCGTCGATTCGTCGAGAACTTCTCCAAGATTGCCAGGCCTCTGACTAATTTTTTGCATAAGGGTGTCAAGTTTGACTGGACAGACAAGTGTCAGGAAAGTTTCCAGGCGCTCAAAGACAAGTTGACTTCTGCCCCCGTGCTTGCACCACCTGATACTAAGAAGGACTTCGTCATCTACTGCGACGCTTCCCGCCAAGGATTAGGCTGTGTCCTAATGCAGGAGCGCAGAGTGATTGCTTATGCCTCTCGTCAACTGCGCCCTCACGAAGAAAACTACCCAGTTCACGACCTCGAGCTGGCTGCCGTCATTCATGCACTGAAGCAGTGGCGACATTACCTTCTCGGTAATCGTTGCGAGATCTTCACCGACCATCAAAGTCTGAAGTATCTGTTTACTCAGCCAGATTTGAACCTACGCCAGCAAAGATGGATGGAGACTGTTGCAGACTTTGACGTGGATATATCATATACCCCCGGCAAGGCTAATGTAATGGCTGATGCCTTGAGCCGCAAGTCTTACTGCAACCACCTCCAGGTTCATAAAGTTCAGCCCTCGCTTACCGAAGAATTTAGAAGGCTGAACCTCCATATTGTTCCTCCGGGATCGCTCGCTCCCCCTCCCGAAGGTTTCCCCAAACAGAACCTCCATGTTGTTTCCAAGGGTTCTCTCAATACCCTGGTTGCGAAACCAGATCTTGTGGACACCATCAAATGGATACAGAAGTGTGACGATGAAGTCCTCAAGATTAAGCGCGACCTCAAAAGGGGAAAGCCCTCATTCTTCACGATCGCCGACGATGGCGCCTTGTATTTCAAAGGCCGCTTAGTGGTACCATGTTCGAAGAAAAACCTGGGTAAGACTAAAAGGGTTATGCAAGAAGCCCATGATACGCCTCTGTCCATCCATCCTGGTAGTACAAAGATGTACCAGGATATTCGTCAAAGATTCTGGTGGTCTAATATGAAGCAGGACATTGCTCGTTATGTTGCTGAGTGTGATGTTTGTCGCCGAATCAAAGCAGAGCATCAAAGGCCTGCTGGAACTCTGCAACCTATCTCTATTCCTGAATGGAAATGGGACCATGTTGAGATGGACTTCGTCACTGGATTTCCCAAATCGCAGAAAGGTAATGATGCTATTCTTGTCGTCATTGACCGGATTTCCAAAGTTGCCCATTTCCTGGCGGTCAAAGAGACAATCACTGCTAGTCAGCTTGCTACTCTCTACATGGCCAGAATTGTTTCACTTCACGGTATCCCACTGGTTATCAGTTCAGACCGTGGCAGTTTATTCACTTCAAGATTCTGGGCAAGTTTCCAAGAAGCTATGGGGACTCACTTATCTTTCAGTACTGCGTTTCATCCGCAGTCACAAGGGCAAGTTGAATGTGTCAACCAAGTTCTCGAAGACATGCTTCGAGCTTGTGTAATCTCATTCGGCAAGAAATGGGAGGAATCTCTTCCATATGCCGAGTACTCTTATAATAATAGCTATCAAGCTAGTCTGAAGATGTCCCCCTTCGAAGTGCTATATGGACGAAAGTGTCGAACCCCTCTGAACTGGTCAGAAACTGGGGAGCGTCCACTCTTCGGTCCGGATATTATCCAACAGGCCGAAGAACAAGTTCGCATTATTCGCGAGAATCTCAAGACTGCTCAGTCACGTCAGAAAAGTCAGTATGACCGTCATCACCAAGACATGGTCTATCAACCTGGCGAAAAGGCTTATCTTCGAGTTACACCAATGAAGGGTGCACACCGCTTCGGGATCAAAGGAAAGTTAGCTCCCCGCTATATTGGTCCTTTCACTATTCTCGAAAGGCGTGGAAAAGTGGCATATCAACTGGAGCTTCCGCCGAACCTTTCTTAGGTTCACGATGTGTTCCACGTGTCACAACTCCGACGCTGCTTCAAGGACCCAATCCGAGCAGTGGACCATGAAGTGCTCGAATTGCAACAGGACCTCTCCTATAAAGAGCATCCGGTCCGCATTCTCGACCAAGCTGAACGCCGCACTCGTCAGAAGGCGATCAAGTTCCTCAAGGTCCAGTGGTCGAATCACTCTGAAGACGAAGCCACCTGGGAACGCGAGGATCGTCTTCGCGATGAATACCCTGCACTGTTTCCTTCTACCTCCTAAATCTCGGGACGAGATTTCTTGTAGTGGAGGAGATTTGTAACGCCCGGATAATCAAGCTATAGTAACCTCTGCTAATGATGCCTCGTCACCACTCTTACTGTTGTAAACCTCGCGATGATTCAATCCCATTCGAATTCAAATTTCAAAATCAAAGCAAACAATAAAAGTTTTTCAAAATTTAAAACAAAAGTGTTCGGGAGATGCCATATTTTACATAGGTCAATATGGTGTAATAAACACAATTTTATAAACTGCCTAAGTATTTTAAAATGAATAAAGACAGAAAAGGAAAATAAATAAAAGAAAGAAACTAACAAAAAAAAAGAGAAGAAAGAGGGAACCCCCTCCCACGGCCTACTGGCCCAGTTGGCCGGCCCATTCGGGCACAGGCCCAACCGGCCTTCCCCCCTCCCCTTATCCATTCCCCCCCCCAAACCCTAACCCACCCGACCCCCACTCTCCCCCGCACGTCTCTCCCTCTCCCTCCCAGCGCCGCCACACACCCAGCGCCCCAGCGCTCGGTGCCCCCATCCCATCGCCCCGTCGGCCTCATCCCGACCCCGCCGCCTCTCCCCGGCGACCGCGCCGCCCCACTCCTCGACGCCGGCGCCTCGCCTCGTTACCGACCCTGAAGCCGCCGGATCGAGCCGCGCCCCGCCGCCTGAACACCGCCGCCCCAAGTCGCCGCCACCCGCCGCCGGCGGCCTCGACACCGCCGCCCGTCGCTCGCTACCTCGTCTCCCCGAGCCCACTGCCGCCCTCCTACGCTCCGCTGTGAGCCCCTCACCGATTCCCCCTCGTCCTCCCCTGTCCCCGCGCCATATGCGCCTCCCTCGACGCGCCACCGCGCGCACGCTCACCATCGCGTCCGCCGCGCCCATCGCCGCGAGCCCCGCGTCACTCGCTCGCCGCCGAACCAGCGCTCGCCGAGCTCGAGTCGCCCGCGACCGCCCTCTGGCCCCGCCCACGGCTCACCACCCCAGCGCGCGCGCCGGCGACGCTCGCCGCCCTGCCTTCCCCTGCGCCGCTCGCCCGCGGACCCCCCTGCTACCGCGCTGCCGCGCCGCTCGCCGGCGACACCCCGCCGTGCCCTGGTTGCCTCGCCCCCCCGGACGGGCTCGACCCCGCACGGGGCGCCCGTAACCGCACGCCCGCTATGGCCCTAGGCCACTGACCGAACGGGCCCAGCCCCCCCCAAAAAGAAAAGGAATTAAAAAATAAAATAAAATAAAATAAATATAATTAATAAAAATAAAAATAATTTAATAAAATTATTAATTAATTAATTAAGAAATTAATTAAATTAATTAATCCGGTTTAATTAATTTAATTAACTAGTTAAGTTTAATTAAACTGTAATTAGATTAACCTAAACCCTAATTAACCTAATTAGAGGATGACAGGTGGGCCCCCCCTGGACCCACATGTCAGGTTGACCAAGTCAACTCTGTTGACTGCTGATGTCAGCATGACATCATGCTGATGTCATTAAATCATTTTCGAATTAATTAAATAATTAATTAAATCTCAGAAATTAATAAAATCTTTAGAAAATCATATATTTTAATCCGTAACTCGGATTAAAATATTTTTAACATGAAAGTTGCTCAGAACGACGAGACGTTTCCGGATACGCAACCCGTTCGTCCACCATGCATCCCTAGCATAGTGAACCTGCAACATTTCACCTCCGGTTCATTTGTCCGAAAACGCGAAACACCGGGGATACTTTCCCGGATGTTTCCCCCCCACACCGGTATCACCTCATACCGCGATAGGGCACCCCTAGCACCGCTACTTGTCATGTCATGCATCGCTATGCATCTGTTTGCTTAAATATTTATTGTTTCTCCCCCCTCTTCTCTCGCTAGACACCGAGACCGACGCCGCTGCTACCCAGTACGACTACGGAGTTGACGACCACTCTCTCTTGCCAGAGCAACCAGGCAAGCCCCCCCCTTGATCACCAGATATCGCCTACTCTCCTCTTTACTGCTTGCATTAGAATAGTGTAGCATGTTACTGCTTTCCGTTATTCCTATCCTGATGCATAGCCTGTCCTTGTTACTACTGTTGTTACCATTACCTGCTATCCTACTGCTTAGTATAGAATGCTAGTGTTCCATCAGTGGCCCTACACTCTTGTCCGTCTGCCATGCTATACTACTGGGCCGTGATCACTCGGGAGGTGATCACGGGTATATTACTATATACTTTCTACAGGATACATGTGGTGACTAAAGACGGGTCGGCTTGTGGAGCACCCGCGAGTGATTCACGGATTGGGGGCTGAAAGGACCTTTGTCCCAACGGCCCTCTGTGTGGATCTTTGAGGCGGAGCGACAGGGCAGGTTCCGACCACCTAGGAGAGAGGTGGGCCTGGCCCTGGTTGGCGTTCGCGGATACTTAACACGCTTAACGAGATCTGGGTATTTGATCTGAGTTTGGCCATTTGGTCTATACGCACTAACCATCTACGCGGGAGTAGTTATGGGTATCCCGGCGTCGTGGTATCAGCCGAAGCCTTCTTGACGTCAGCGACGGAGCGGCGCGCGCTGGATTGGACTGGAACGCCACTAGGCTAGGTCTGCTTCCGGCCGCCCACGCAACGTGCAGGTGTGCTAAGGGCGATGGGCCCAGACCCCTGTGCGCTTAGGTTTAGACCGGCGTGCTGACCTCTCTGTTGTGCCTGGGTGGGGCTGCGACGTGTTGATCTTCCGAGGCCGGGCATGACCCAAGAAAGTGTGTCTGGCCAAATGGGATCGAGCGTGTTGGGGTATGTGGTGCACCCCTGCAGGGAAGTTAATCTATTCGAATAGCCGTGATCTTCGGTAACAGGACGACTTGGAGTTGTACCTTGACCTTATGACAACTAGAACCGGATACTTAATAAAACACACCCTTCCAAGTGCCAGATACAACCGGTGGTCGCTCTCTCTCAGGGTTACGAGGAGGGGATCGCCGGGTAGGATTATTGCTATGCGATGATACTTGGAGGACTTCAGTCTACTCCCTTCTACATGCTGCAAGACGGAGGCTGCCAGAAGCGTAGTCTTCGAAAGGATTAGTTATCCCCCTCTTATTCTGGCATTCTGCAGTTCAGTCCACATATGATACCCTTACTCCATTTGATACCCATGCATATGTAGTGTAGCTTCTTGCTTGCGAGTACTTTGGATGAGTACTCAC
This sequence comes from Triticum urartu, assembly GCF_056163025.1. Lineage (NCBI taxonomy): Eukaryota > Viridiplantae > Streptophyta > Magnoliopsida > Poales > Poaceae > Triticum > Triticum urartu. The sequence goes on along the minus strand of NC_141875.1, from coordinate 203,062,550 downwards.
GGTTGCTTTCTCCTTCCTTCCCTCTATCCCTTCTACCTGGTTGACGCAACCAGATGTTGGAGCCCAGGAGCCAGACGCCACCGTCAACGACAACCCCTACTACACCGGAGGTGCCTACTACTACGTGATGCCCGCTGACGACGACCGGGAGTAGTTTAGGAGGATCCCAGGCAGGAGGCCTGCGCCTCTTTCGATTTGTGTCCCAGTTTGTGCTAGCCTTCTTAAGGCAAACTTGTTTAACTTATGTCTGTACTCAGATATTGTTGCTTCCGCTGACTCATCTATGATCGAGCTCTTGTATTCGAGCCCTCGAGGCCCCTGGCTTGTAATATGATGCTTGTATGACTTACTTTATTTGTAGAGTTGTGTTGTGATATCTTCCCGTGAGTCCCTGATCTTGATCGTACACGTTTGCGTGTATGATTAGTGTACGATTGAATCGGGGGCGTCACACCAAGGAACTTTTGCATATCTCTCTTGCATGTTGGAGCTTCCACTTTCTGTATGGCCTCTATCTTTTTTGGATCAATCTCTATGCCATCTTCATGGATAATGAAGCCCAAAAACTTACCAGCTGACACACCGAATGCACACTTCAAAGGATTCATCTTTAGTCCATAGTTTTTCATTCTTTCAAAAGCTAAACGCAAATCGGCCAAGTGAGATTCAAAAGCGTCTGATTTGACAAAAATATCATTAATATAGGCTTCAAGTATGACACCGAGTAAATCATGAAAAATCAAATTCATAGCCCTTTGATATGTGGCGCCAGCATTTTTTAATCGGAATGTCATCACTGTCCACTCGAATAAACCAAGAAAACCAGGGCAACGAAAAGCTGTCTTGGACATGTCCTCTTCGGCCATAAAAATTTGATTGTATCCGGCATTACCATCTAGAAAGCTAATAACTTTATGTCCAGAAGCATCATTAATAAGCATATCGGCTATTGGCATGGGATACTCATCTTTGGGTGTAGCCCTATTCAGATCTCTGAAGTCAATGCACACCCTCAACTTGCCGGATCCTTTCTTTTCCACTAGGACAATGTTAGAAATCCACTCGGCATACCTGCAAGGTCTAATAAAATTAGCTTTAAGCAAACGACCGATCTCTTCCTTGATCCGGTCATATGTTTTTGGATTAAACTTTCTGGCCGATTGTTTATATGGTCTAAAACCAGCCTTTATAGGTAACCAATGCTCCACTAGCTCTCGGCTTAAACCTGGCATCTCATGATATTCCCACGCAAAGCAACATACATATTCTTTCAACAACTCGATCAACTTAGCTTTATGATTAGCTCTTAAATTTGCATTTACAAATGTCGGCCTAGGAGTTGAACCATCTCCTATATCTATCTCTTCTAATGGATCGGCCGATGTAAAACCTTGTCCTAATTTATCCATATCATCTAACTCTTCTATGGACTCATACATATCGTTCTCATTGGACCGATATTCTACAAGTCGCTTTTGCAACCACTCTGAGTTAGGATCCATTTAAACATATCATACCTTGGAGCCAATTGCATTCAGTCGGCTTTAAAGAGATAGGCACGAAACCATTCTTGGTTGCGCTGAGAAAATCGAATTCTGACAAGTCACGTCCCGTCAAGCAAGTAGCATTTGGGTGTTGCCAATCCACCGATGCCTCGGCCAAAGCAACACAGGCTGAGTTATCCGCATGAATGACTTCCACTTCATCATCAACCCACTGGATCAAAAACTGGTGCATAGTGGATGGCACGCACTGGTTTGCATGAACCCAATCACGGCCTAGTATGACATTGTAGTTACCTTGCACCTCAGCGAGAAAGAATGCGGTAGCCAAAGTTTTACTTCCCACCGTGAGCTCCACATACATCACACCTTTGGCTTCAGTTTTCTCTTTGCCTTCAAATCCATTGAGCACCATGTTGGTCTTTATCAACTCTTCATCATGCAGCCCCAATTTTGTGAATACCGAATACGACATAAGATTCACCATAGCACCACCATCAACAAGCATCCGAGTGAGCGGTGATCCATTGATATGACCTCTGAGATACAACGGTTTCAGATGCATTACTAGGTCTTTTGGCTTCTCGAATATTGCATTTTTAGGGCCAAAATCCAGCTGAGCCACCTCTCCTTCCTCATTGACAGCACGAAACTCAGCAGGTAAGTAATATACCATATTGATATCCATACCTTCATGAACCGGCGTAGACTCATACTCCAACATATCATCCTCTTCTTCAAGTGCATCCACCGATTTTGAAATTTGTCCAAGTGAAGGAGAAGTAAGAAGTGTCGCAGACGATGTAATAGTTGTCGCTTCGTCCTCCTTTGGTGGCGCAGGTGCTGCTGTGATAGGTGTAGAAGCAACTGCATCTTGTATTTTCTTAGGCCTCCACACTTGTTTTGTAGGCACCATGGGCCGAGTGTCATTGAACAACTTATCCCTTTGCTTCTCGGCTTCTTGTTCTGTCATCTCTTGACTCCTTAACCTCTGTAATTTCCTCTTTTGTGTTTTTGTCAGCCCTGGAGGACACCACTTTGGCTGAGTGTATTTAGGATCTCTCATCTTTACTTGGCTGGTGTTTCCTTCAAGGTCATTAGCCGAGTGCTTTGGTGCGATAGCAAGTATCAGCTCAGTCGGATTGCTATGCTTAATCGGCTGTTGTATGGTGAATGTTTCGGTGCCCAAGATGAGTGAGTCGGCATCGGTTTTTTCCTTGCCTTTGCTTGACTCGACCGTTACAGCACTTGGCGACTTAACATGCCATTCTTGCTTGCCGACCCTTTTTTGATTATCTTGCACTGGCCGATTGACACTATTGTTCAAACGGCCTCGTGTGGGATAAGAAAGTCTCTCATGAACGGGCCTCCTTTGTTCTGCCCAACCCGGATGAAAAGCATAAGGGGCCATTGGGGGCTTCCACCATCCTCCATTGAAGTCTCCCATGTAATATGGTACATATGGGAGAGGCGGTACCCATGGTCCCGGCGCCCACGACCCATATGGCCTTGCATGATGCTGAAATTCTTCCCGAGGAGGTGACCTTGAGCGCTTCAAATTTGGTGACCGGTTAGAGCTAGAACCGGCTGCATGATTGGCATACTTGGACAACAACATATCAAAAGTTGGCTTGATTTTCTTGCGCTGCACTTTAGCTTCATTCGTCTTCCACTTGCCAACTTCTGGACTTTTGGGCTTGACAAATTTAACACGAGTATTTTCTTGCGCTTGCGGTTGCCCCCCGAGTGTAGGATTCTTGATGGTGATTTTGATTGTCTCCTTGCCACAGGGTTGCTTGTCAAGCACAACCTGTCTCCCCAAGACCTTGTCGCCCTCCTTGTCTTTCCTGGGCTCACCAACAATGACATTAGCTTTATTAGCAGATTCGGCAACCTCCGGCCGAATGAGTAGCTTCTTTCTCTCCAAATCTCAGAAAAGTTCAATCGTCCGTCATTAATAGCCGATTGTATCTGCCGTCGAAAAACATTGCAATCGTTAGTAGCATGAGAAAAAGAATTATGATATTTGCAATAAGCGCGCCGTTTCAGCTCCTCAAACGGCGGTAAAGTATGAGATATTCTAATAATCTTAGCCTGTAGCAAAGCATCAAATATTTTATCACACTTAGCAATGTTAAAAGTAAACTTCATCTCTTCATCACGATTCTTATGAATCGGTTTTAGATCATTGCAAGTAAAGGGTTTGGCCTTAGATGGCCAAACAAATTCAGTAGAAAAAACATCACCCTCATTGTCCGAGTGATCACTATCATATTCCACCATATTCATCTTTGGACGATCGACTTTGTATCTATGCACTTCTCTGAGGTCTTTGCTTCGACTTTCCTGAGCCAAAGCCCTTTGTAAGACTTGGTTGATATTTAAGAACTCATAGCCTTCTAGCTTTTCTCTAATGGGAGTTCTCAAACCACTCAGTACTAGGTCTGCCAAGTCCCTCTCGGTTATCACCAAACTAAACCACCGGTTTTTTGTTTCTCTGAATCTCTTGACGTAATCGGAGACCGATTCATCATGCTTCTGTTTAACCGATGTTAGATGTGACAACTTGAGTTCATTGTCGCCGCTATAAAAGTGATCATGAAACTTCTGCTCTAGCTGCGACCAAACCCGAATGGAACCATGGGGTAAAGAAGAAAACCATGAAAATGTGGTACCGGTTAATGATAAAGGAAATAAACGCACTTTCAATTCATTCAATGAGCCTGCCTCACCCAATTGTGCTAAATACTGACTAACATGCTCCCATGTGGTTTTTGTGCCTTCTCCATTAAACTTAACAAAATCTGGAATTTTATATCCTGGAGGGCACTGGATGGCATCAAAGTACTTGGGGTACGGCTTTTGGTGAATCCGATTCCGAGGTAACTCAACTCCAAAATTCTCTCGAAGCATCTTAGCCATCTCCTCTCTAAGATTAGCTAGACCATCATCCATAGTGGACGATGAAGCTTGTGGCAGTGGCATAGGAGGAGTAGGGTTACTAGCTGTAGGTAAGAATTGTGGCATGTAGGTCGACCCATAATTTGGTAGTGGTCGAGTGGTTGCAGCTGTAGGTAGGGTTTGGTTCGGCGTTGCCACCGAACCTGGCATGCTCATAATAGGGTTGATGGGTGCAGCCACAATCTGATTTTTTTGGGTAGGATAATAAGCCATCGGCACGGGAGGCGCCGATGCAATAGGTAAAGCCAGATTAGGGTTTTGCACACTAGCAGCTACACCATCATTACCACTAGACGTTTGAGACTTATTCTTTTGAGCATTAGTATTTTCTATGAAAGTTTGGTAGACTAGATTGTTACCGTCAGCAATACGACTTTCAATCTCAGCCCACCGCTCAGGAGAAAAGGTAGTACTTACAGAGGGTTTAACCTGCTCGGCTTGAAGAGGAGGGAACTTGATTTCTTCAATAGGAGTGATGTTGCCTTGGCGATCTTTCTTGAATTTTGCAAGGAACTCCTGCAGGTCCTTTTCCTCGCGCGCCTTCTTGTACTCCTCATAGACTTGGTGATGATCGGCCGATATCTCATCAAGACTGGGCTTAATGATGTTATCGACATCTACCTCAGATGGCTTGGGAAGATCGGACATGGTGGATGATGATGATTGATCTTCGTTACCCAGCGGAGTCGCCAAAAAGTGTGTTGACACAAGAACACGTCACGTGTACCCTCGACGCCGGGGGTGATGCACCGCAGCTCACGTCGAAGGAGACCTGACCGATAGCGCGATACGCAAGACAGTCGGCGGGCGCTTTTGCAGACCCGAAACCCCGCGCACCCGGGAGGGACCCCGTCAGGGATTGCGGTGGCTATGGGCTGCCCTAGGTCGATTCGCTCGCCCCTAGAGCCTCGGGATTCACAGCTCTCAAACACGAAGAACAGCGAAGAATGAGAGAGAAAAACGGTGGAGAGATAAAACGTAGATGAAAAAGTAGTATATTGATTTGTTCGATTGTGTGTTTCAATCGGCCGTCACCCCCAACATATATAAGAGGCGGCTGGACTTCCCGTACAAGCAAAGGATTTATCTAGGCTTTCCTTACAAGAAAATTACATCAATTCACGTTCAAAACCCTAGTCAAATTCGGACTGATTTTATCCGAACTTTCCAAAACTGCTCGGCTTAAACTGGCTGTACTTTGAGGGTCCTTTTCATGGTGACAAACAACCTCGGATGGAAACGAGCCCAAAAGCAATCTTGACCGTTTCGACGAGACGAAAATCTTCCATGTTTGAACGTTTTTTCATTAGAGGTCATCTCGAGGGTCAAATCGCTCGTGCAAAACAGATAATTACTCACGTAGCTCATCAGACGCACCCATATATGTGTCTGGTTCAAGGCGTCACATTTTGCTCTCTGGAGGGTCTCGCTGTGCGGGCTCTAACTTTTGCATACGACCTCGGATCGAGACGATCTTTATATCAAAATCGATCGTTTCGGCAAGACGCACAACTTCTGTGCAAGACATTTCTCCATCCAAGATCATCTGAATTAGCTTCTGAGCCCATCTTCAACTTCTCGTCGGCTTGACTATCACAACCTCCACCCCGGCAGGCCTTCCACCCGGGTAAGCTTTCCGCACCGACAAGGTTTCACGCTGGCAAGGTTTTTACACCGGCAAGGGTTCCTCCCTAGCTCGGCAAGCTTTCTACCCCGGCAAGAGTTCCTCCTCGGCAAGGTTTCTACCCCGGCAAGAGTTCCTCCTCGGCAAGGTTTCTCCCTCGGCAAGATTTCACACCGGCAAGCTTCTCCGCCGGCAAGCTTTCCACGCTGGCAAGCTTCTCCGCCGGCAAGCTTTCCACGCCAGCAAGCCCTCACATTGGCAAGGTTTTACCCTGGCAAGGTTTCATTCAGCCGGCAAAGGCCGAATACTTTCTCACTCAGGGCCGGCCCGCGAAGTGTTGCCTCTAACTTTTGCATACGAACCCGGATTCGTGACCATGCCAAAATCTGGTGTCAACACATAGCATCCCCAAGCTTGGGAGAAACATTAATTGCAGCAAATACATTCTCAAACATGTCATTCTCATCAAACATAGCATCCCCAAGCTTGGGCCATTTCATATCATAAGCATAATCACTCTCATCATTGATAGTATGGATATCACCAATAGTATAACAATTATCATCATCACAATGAGTAATAGGAGCAGCATCATTTGGGAGGGATACATTTTTACCTTTGCTTATCCGTCTTTTCATTCTCTTCTTCACATCATGTGTGGGTTTAATCCTCTTTTCGGAGCTCCTTATTAATGAGATTGGTTGAATAGAAGGCTCCTCCTCGTTACCTGATTCATCATAAGAAATAATAGGAGGATATTGGGAAGTCTCTTCCCTTTCATTAGTATCCTCTTCATCTTCTATCTGTTTTCTTGTCTTTATGTAATTGGCAATATAAGGATTTTTAATGCAATTCACCGCACAATACATATAAATTTCCTCTAGATCAAAATCAAGAACTTTATCAAGGGAAAATTCTGGAATATCCTTAGTTATACGTTTCATTTCTTCATAACCCGGAAGCAAACTAAGTTCATTATGATGCGCAAGGGAAATCAAGTCATCACAATTTTTGGACATGATTCGACCATGAAACAATTTGCATTGGATATTTAAATGAACATGTTCATTGCAAAGTTCACAAGAATGTCCAAGAAAATTTAAATTTTCAGCACAAACATCTAGCCTTTCTTGCAACCATTTAGTTTCTAAATACTTATGCCTCTTGCAAAATCTATCTTCCCTATTTTGTGTGTACTTGAAAACTCTATGCACTCCACAAAAATTGACATGCTTATAAGAGACATTTTCATCATGACTAGTGCAATCATTATTAGTATCATGGATATTCAAAGAATTCATACTAACAACATTGCAATCATGCTCATCATCCAAAGATTTAGTGCCAAACATTTTAATACATTCTTCTTCTAACACTTTAGCAAAATTATTGGAATCCTTATTTTCACGAAAGACATTAAAAAGATGAAGCATATGAGGAAACCTTAATTCCATTTTTTGTAATTTTCTTTTATAGACTAAACTAGTGATAAAACAAGAAACTAAAAGATTCGATTGCAAGATCTAAAGATATACCTTCAAGCGCTAACCTCCCCGGCAACGGCGCCAGAAAAGAGCTTGATGTCTACTACACAACCTTCTTCTTGTAGATGTTGTTGGGCCTCCAAGTGCAGAGGTTTGTAGGACAGTAGGAAATTTCCCTCAAGTGGATGACCTAAGGTTTATCAATCCGTGGGAGGCGTAGGATGAAGATGGTCTCTCTCAAACAACCCTGCAACCAAATAACAAAGAGTCTCTTGTGTCCCCAACACACCCAATACAATGGTAAATTGTATAGGTGCACTAGTTCGGCGAAGAGATGGTGATACAAGTGCAATATGGATGGTAGATAAAGGTTTTTGTAATCTGAAAATATAAAAACAGCAAGGTAACAAGTGGTAAAAGTGAGCACAAATGGTATTGCAATGCTAGGAAACAAGGCCCAGGGTTCATACTTTCACTAGTGCAAGTTCTCTCAACAATAATAACATAATTGGATCATATAACTATCCCTCAACATGCAACAAAGTGTCACTCCAAAGTCACTAATAGCGGAGAACAAACAAAGAGATTATGGTAGGGTACGAAACCACCTCAAAGTTATCCTTTCTGATCGATCTATTCAAGAGTCCGTAGTAAAATAACTCAAAGCTATTCTTTCCGTCCGATCTATCATGGAGTTCATACTAGAATAACACCTTAAGACACAAATCAACCAAAACCCTGATGTCACCTAGATACTCCAATGTTACCTCAAGTATCCGTGGGTACGATTGTATGATATGCATCACACAATCTCATATTCATCTATTCAAACCAACAGAAAGTACTTCAAAGAGTGCCCCAAAGTTTCTACCGGAGAGTCAACACGAAAAGTGTGCCAACCCCTATGCATAAGTTCACGAGGTCACGGAACCCGCAAGTTGATCACCAAAACATACATCAAGTAGATCATGTGATATCCCATTGTCACCACAGATAAGCACATGCAAGACATACATCAAGTGTTCTCAAATCCTTAAAGACTCAATCCGATAAGATAACTTCAAAGGGAAAACTAAATCCATTACAAGAGAGTATAGGGGGAGAAACCTCATAAGATAAGATCAAACTATAATAGCAAAGCTCGCGATACATCAAGATCATGCCGAATCAAGAACACGAGAGAGAGAGAGAGAGATCAAACACATAGGTACTGGTACATACCCTCAGCCCCGAGGGTGGACTACACCCTCCTCATCATGGAGAGTGCCGGGATGATGAAGATGGCCACCAGAGAGGGATTCCCCCCCTCCGGTAGGGTGCCGGAATGGGTCTAGATTGGTTTTCGGTGGCTACATAGGCTTGCGGCAGCGGAAATCCCGATCTAGGTTTCTTTTTGGAAGTTTTCGGTTATATAAGAGGTCTTGGAGTCGGGAACAAGTCAGGGGGGTCCCTGAGGCGGCCATGAGGTAGGGGGGCGTGCCCAGGGGGTAGGGCGCTGATACGTCCATTTTGCATCATGCTTTTGTATCGATATTTATTGCATTATGGACTGTTATTTCACTTTATGTCACGATACTTATGGCTATTCTCTCTTATTTTACAAGGTTTACATAAGGAGGGAGAATGCCGGCAGCTGGAATTCTGGGATGGAAAAGGAGCAAATATTAGAGACCTATTCTGCGCAACTCCAAAAGTCTTGAAACTCCACGGAACATCTTAAAATAAATAAAGAAAAATCCTCGCCAAATATGAAGGCCAGAGGGCCCACACCCTGCTCACGAGGGTGGGGGGTGCGCCCCCCCTAGGGCGTGCCCCCTACCTCGTGGGCCCCCTAGTGGGTTTCAACGTCCATCTTCTGCTATATGAAGTCTTTCGATGAGAAAAAAAATCAGAGGTAACCTTTCGGGACGAGACTCCGCCGCCACGAGGCGGAACCTTGGCCGAACCAATCTAGAGCTCTGGCAGAGCTGTTCTGTCGGGGATACTTCCCTCCGGGAGGGGGAAATCATCACCATCGTCATCACCAACACTCCTCTCATCGGGAGAGGGCAATCTCCATCAACATCTTCACCAGCACCATCTCATCTCCAAACCCTAGTTCATCTCTTGTAACCAATTCTTGTCTCAAAGTCCGGGATTGGTGCTAGTAGGTTGCTAGTAGTGTTGATTACTCCTTGTAGTTGATGCTAGTTGGTTTATTTGGTGGAAGATCATATGTTCAGATCCTATATGCATATTATTACCCCTCTAATTATGAACATGAATATGCTTTGTGAGTAATTACGTTTGTTCCTGAGGACAAGGGAGAAGTCTTGCTATTAGTAATCATGTGAATTTGGTATTCATTTGATATTTTGATAAGATGTATGTTGTCTAGCCTCTAGTGGTGTTATGTGAACGTCGACTACATAACATTTCACCATTATTTGGGCCTAGAGGAAGGCATTGGGAAGTAATAAGTAGATGATGGGTTGCTAGAGTGACAGAAGCTTAAACCCTAGTTTATGCGTTGCTTCGTAAGGGGCTCATTTAGATCCACATGTTTCATGCTATGGTTAGGTTTACCTTAATACTTTTGTTGTAGTTGCGGATGCTTGCAATAGAGGTTAATCATAAGTGGGATGCTTGTTCAAGTAAGAACAGCACCCAAGCACCGGTCCACCGACATATCAAATTATCAAAGTATCGAACGCGAATCATATGAACGTGATGAAAACTAGCTTGACGATATTCCCATGTGTCCTCGGGAGCGCTTTTCCTATTATAAGAGTTTGTTCCGGCTTGTCCTTTGCTACAAAAAGGACTGGGCCACCTTGCTGCACTTTATTTACTTTTGTTACTTGTTGCTCGTTACAATTTATCTTATCACAAAACTATCTGTTACCACTTATTTCAGTACTTGCAGAGAATACCTTGCTGAAAACCGCTTATCATTTCCTTCTGCTCCTCGTTGGGTTTGACACTCTTACTTATCGAAAGGACTACGATAGATCCCCTATACTTGTGGGTCATCAGGCGCGCCCCCACCCTCGTGGTGACCTCAGGACTCTTCTGGCCCATCTCCGGTACTTCGTGGGCTTCTTCTGGTCCAAAAATGATCTCCGTGAAATTTCAGGTCAATTGGACTCCGGTTGGTTTTCCTTTTCTGCGATACTCAAAAACAAGGAAAAAACAGAAACTGACACTGGGCTCTAGGTTAATAGGTTAGTCCCAAAAATCATATAAAATAGCATATAAATGCATATAAAACATCCAAGGTTGATAATATAATAGCATGGAACAATAAAAAATTATAGATACGTTGGAGACGTATCAAGCATCCCCAAGCTTAATTCCTACTCGTCCTCGAGTAGGTAAATGATAAAAACAGAATTTTTGATGTGGAATGCTACCTAACATATTTATCTATGTAATTCTCTTTACTGTGACAAGAATATTCAGATCCATAAGATTCAAGAGAAAAGTTTAACACTGACATAAAAATAATAATACTTCAATCATACTAACAAAGTAATCATGTCTTCTCAAAATAACATGGCCAAAGAAAGCTATCCCTACAAAATCATATAGTCTGGCTATGCTCTATCTTCACCACACAAAATATTTAAATCATGCACAACCCCGATGACAAGCCAAGAAATTGTTTCATACTTTTGATGTTCTCAAACTTTTTCAATCTTCACACAATACATGAGCATGAGCCATGGACATAGAACTATAGGTGGAATAGAATGGTGGTTGTGGAGAAGACAAAAAGGAGAAGATAGTCTCACATCAACTAGGCATATAAACGGGCTATGGAGATGCCCATCAATAGATATCAATGAGAGTGAGTAGGGATTTCCATGCAACGGATGCACTAGAGCTATAAGTGTATGAAAGCTCAAAAAGAAACTAAGTGGGTGTGCATCCAACTCGCCTGCTCACGAAGACCTAGGGCATTTTGAGGAAGCCCATCATTGGAATATACAAGCCAAGTTCTATAATGAAATATTCCCACTAGTATATGAAAGTGACAACATAGGAGACTCTCTACCATGAAGATCACGGTGCTACTTTGAAGCACAAGTGTGGTAAAAGGATAGTAGCATTGCCCCTTCTCTCCTTTTCTCTTTTTTTGTTTTTTGGGGCCTTCTTTTTTATGGCCTCTTTTTTCTCCTTTTTTCATTTTTCGTCCGGAGTCTCATCCCGACTTGTGGGGGAATCATACTCTCCATCATCCTTTCCTCACATTGGACAATGCTCTAATAATGATGACCATCACACTTTTATTTACTTACAACTCGATACTTAGAACAAAATATGACTCTATATGAATGCCTCCGGCGGTGTACCCGGATGTGCAATGACTCATGAGTGACATGTACGAAAGAATTATGAACAGCGACTATGCCACAAATACGATGTCAACTACATGATCATGCAAAGCAATACGCCAATGATGAAGCGTGTCATAATAAACAGAACGGTGGAAAGTTGCATGGCAATATATCTCGGAATGGCTATGGAAATGCCATAATAGGTAGGTATGGTGGCTGTTTTGAGGATGATATATGGTGGGTTTATGGTACCGGCGAAAGTTGCACGGTACTAGAGAGGCTAGCAATGGTGCAAGGGTGAGAGTGCGTATAATCCATGGACTCAACATTAGTCATAAAGAACTCACATACTTATTGCAAAAATCTATTAGTTATCGAAACGAATTACTACGCACATGCTCCTAGGGGGATAGATTGGTAGGAAAATACCATCGCTTGTCCCCGACCGCCACTCATAAGGAAGGCAATCAATAAATAAATCATGCTCTGACTTCATCACATAACGGTTCACCATACGTGCATGCTACGGGAATCAAAAACTTTAACACAAGTATCTCTCAAATTCACAACTACTCAAATAGCATGACTCTAATATCACCATCTTCATATCTCAAAACAATCATCAAGTATCAAACTTCGCATAGTATTCAATGCACTCTATATGGAAGTTTTTATTATATCCCTCTTTGATGCCTATCATATTAGGACTAGTTTCAAAACGAAAGAAAATTACCATGCTGTTCTAAAGACTCTCAAAATAATATAAGTGAAGCATGATAGTTCATCTATTTCTTCAAAATAAAACCACCGCCGTGCTCTAAAAAGATATAAGTGAAGCACTAGAGCAAACGACAAACTACTCCAAAAGATATAAGTGAAGATCAATGAGTAGTCGGATAATTATGCAACTATGTGAAGACTCTCTAACATTTAAGAATTTCAGATCTTGGTATTTTATTCAAACAGCAAGCAAAACAAAATAAAATAGAATGACGCTCCAAGCAAAACACATATCATGTGGTGAATAAAAATATAGCTCCAAGTAAAGTTACCGATGAGCGAAGACGAAAGAGGGGATGCCATCCGGGGCATTCCCAAGCTTAGGCTCTTGGTTTTCCTTGAATATTACCTTGGGGTGCCTTGGGCATCCCCAAGCTTAGGCCCTTGCCACTCCTTATTCCATAGTCCATCGAATCTTTACCCAAAACTTGAAAACTTCACAACACAAAACTTAACAGAAAACCCGTAAGCTCTGTTAGTATAAGAAAATAAATCACCACTTAGGTACTGTTGTGAACTCATTCTAAATTCATATTGGTGTAATATCTACTGTATTCCAACTTCTCTATGGTTCATACCCTCTGATACTACTCATAGATTCATCAAAATAAGCAAACAACACATAGAAAACAGAATCTATCAAAAACAGAACAGTCTGTAGTAATCTGTAGGTTTCGAATACTTATGTAACCCCAAAAATTCTGGAATAAATTGGTGAACGTGAGGAATTTGTATGTTAATCATCTGCAAAAATAATGAACCTAATCACACTCTCCAGTAAAACATGGCAGCAGATCTTGTGAGCGCTAAAGTTTCTGTTTTTTTACAGCAAGATCGCAAAGACTTCACCCAAGTCTTCCCAAAGGTTCTACTTGGCACAAACACTTATTAAAACATAAAACCACATCCAAAAAGAGGCTAAATGAATTATTTATTACTAAACAGGAGAAAAAAGCAAAGAACAAAAGTAAAATTGGGTTGCCTCCCAACAAGCGGTATCGTTTAACGCCCCTAGCTAGGCATGATGATTTCAATGATGCTCACATAAAAGATAAGAATTGAAATATAAAGAGAGCATCATGAAGGATATGACTAGCACATTTAAGCCTAACCCACTTCCTATGCATAGGGATTTTGCGAGCAAACAACTTATGGGAACAAGAATCAACTTGCATAGGAAGGTAAAACAAGCAAATCTTCAAGATTTTCATCACATAGAGAGGAAACTTGATATTATTGCAATTCCTACAAGCATATATTCCTCCCTGATAATAATTTTCAGTAGCATCATGAATGAATTCAACAATATAACTGTCTGCGTTCTGGGAATGGGGGTCCCCATACTTGCCTGCCTGCGGCCCACGGTGTGGCTGGGCTGGCAGGTCTGTGTGGCCCATCTTCATCGACGCGATATTCAAGACCCTCGTGAGGGGCCAAGCCTCGCGAGGCAGACGATGCAAGACCTCCTCAGGAGCGGCGTCCTTAGGCCGGCTCATGAGGGGCGGAGAGTTAAAGGCAAGGCAAACCTCGCGAGGTCCTCGTGACGTGAGCCATGACGATCGAGACCAGGCAGGCGCCAGCACGCGCAACGTCCTTGTTTCCTCTTTGGTGCTAGGGGGGCAAGCGCAGACGCGGAGTACCGAGGCATCAAGCAAAGGTTTCCATATTGGTGCAACGAGACCAAGATCATAAGGATGACAAGACGAAGGTCACCATGGAGCCCTGGGCAGCGTCACCACCAGAGCCTTTGGCAGGAGAAGACCACCTTTTGTGTAACACCCACGATGCGGCTATATCTCCCACGTGTTGGAGCACGACTTAGAGGCATAACCGCATTGTAGGCATGTCGCAAGAGGGGTAATCTTTACACATCCCATGTACTGAATAAGAAAGAGGTACAGAGGCAGTGGGGAAAACGAAGAGGGGTCGCTGGATTGGAGGGGGCGAGGGGCCGTGACCTGCGGGACGGCAACTCCGGCAAGTGGTAAGGCCTGTCGGGGTCCTGGACGGCGGCTCGCGGGAGACCACGGACGGGACGGCTCTGGCAGGAGCTTGGCGGCGGCAGGATTTGCGAGCTGCAGGTCGATGCAGAGGTAGCGGGGGCGACGCCCGCAGGACTTGGAGGGGCAGGCTTGAAGGACTCCGGTGAGGAGGGCGGCGACCTGGAGGCGCGTTCAACGCGAAGCGAGGCGCTTGACCTAGAGACCTACAACGCCGCAGACTTAGCACTCGTGGGAGTTCAACGAAGGCTCGGCGTGTCCTGTCGCCGGAAACAGAGGAAGCTAACGGATCGGCGTGGTTCGCCAGGAAGACGCAAGCGGCAGTCGCGGTGGCGCTGAGGACTCCGGCAGCGGGGAACTTGAGGCAGCAGCGGGGCTCGAGGGGCTCAGAGAGGGGCCGAGGCAGAGGATGCCGCAGCCGCACGGGTGGAAGCAGGCTCTGGCGGCTTACGCAGGGCGGCACGGTGGTGCTTGCTCCAGCGGGAACGAGGTGGAGGCAGGGATTGGCTGCTTCCTGCTTGAACGGGGTGAGAGAGACAGAGAAGTGAGACGAGGGAAAAGCATGGGAGAAAAGGAAGGAACGAGGCAACGGAGCTGGCCTGGTCGCCGCGGTGGTCGGCGGGCGTTCTGGTGGCCTCGATCCAGACGAGATCGGGCGGGGAAGTGGCTGGAATTCGAGGCGAGGCAGGGATTGATGGATTTGGAAGTTTCGGTTGTTGCTGGTTGGTGCGAAGAGGATCCCGAGGGGGATTTGGTGGAGAGGCTACGGCGGAGGGATGGGATGGATGGGACTAGGTCCCTAGAATTTAGGGTTAGGGGCTATATATAGCAGGTAGGTGAAAAGAGAGGGATCTGGATCATTGGATCAAAATCCGACGGACGAGAATAAATATGCTAAAGAGTCCAATAAATAAAACGATTATATTTTGCAGTTGTTTGGGGATGTTCCGGACCCAACGGTGACGACTCCCCGGGTCGGGTTCGGGACAACTTCCGGGCGCACGCTTGGGGTTCGATGCACTACGCAGAGAGGGTTTTCGGACCTTGCGATCGCATCGGACGACTCCGGACGCAAAAAGGGGTAGGTGGATGGACTAGGTGGGCTGTGGCGAGGCTGAGAGGAGAGAAGAGAGAGAGGGCCCGGCAGCAGTTTTCGAAGACCAAAAACGTCCGACGTTAGACCGGCAGCGGTGCCACTATAGTTATCCGGTGGGGCATCAAACGGACTCCGAACGTGATGAAATTTGATCGGCGGTCTACTGACAACATAACAACACCACACGCCAACTTTCATCCCATTCCGAGAACATTTTTCGGCCACTTATAAAATAATATCTCGGATGTGACGCGGGCGCGTGCGAGTGTGGTTGGGCTCAGAACGGACAACAGACGGAACTGGGGAACCCGGACGAATGCAAGTTTTGAAAACATGATGATGCAATGCGGATGATGACATGGCAAGATGCAACACGCAAGCAAAACACACGGCAACGACGACGAATAACTGGGAGACACCTGGCGCAACGGTCTCGGGGCGTCACAACACTCCACCACTACGAGAGGATCTCATCCTGAGATCTAGGATGGCACCGGAGGGAAAAGGAAGAGGAAGAGAACAGGTAAAACTAAGTTGCTTCTTTGATAATTGAGTGAAACCAAAGAACCTTGCGAGGTTGAACAAATTCGAGAAAAGAATACAATGAAGGTGAACAAAGTTGAAACCTCAATTAGAGAAGAGGAACAAGGAACCTTACTAGACCCCTGTAGGTTGAAAGACATAAGAAAATTGTTACAATGGACAATAGGTACATGCAAGCACTCTGATTGAAACGAGATGTACAAGGAACGATAAGGATCAATTATGACAACACTCTGGTTGGACATGGAAGGTAAAGAATATAAACTTTGCCAAACGAAAGCACTTGGATGAGACTCCGGTTAGAAGAGGAATGATAGAAATGACACTCCGGTTAAAACAAGATAGAGAAGGAAAAAGAATGATATAATTTGGGCAGAATTCTGACTGAAAAGAAAAGGAATTGAATAAGAACTTGACAAGATGAGAGTATGCTTGATGAAATCAACAACACACTGTCTTTGAAACTATTGAAAGAATGGCACAAGGGGTAAGAAAGATTTCAGACAACACTCCGGTTGAGAAAGGAGGCAAAATTTGATAAGATGAGAGAGCTCGAAAGAAAACACGACAGTCCGGTTGAATGGATAAGCAAAGAAAAGAACATGATTTTCACAATACGAGATGATGAGTGAAGAGAGCATCATCACAATGCCTCCGGAAGAAATGAAAGAATGCAAAGAAAAGAACGGAGAATAAAAACAACATGTTCTACCTCAAATGAATTTGAGAGAGCATCCTTAAAAAGAAGGATTGAACGGAGTTGTTGGGAAATCAACAACGAAAAGAATAGGCTTGTTGAGGGCTTATGGAAAACATCTCAAGAACTTGAGGTGAAAACCTGCCACAAACGAAAACAATTGCTTGCTTGAGAGCGACGGAGAGATGAAAGCATCTTTCATCGTGAGAATAGGAGGAAACTTGGATTATTGATAAGCACCCCAATAGCAACATTCCTTAGGGAAGGTTTTAGGTGAAATATAATCCAATATAACTCCAATGAAGAGATTCATGGATTTAAGATACCTCATTCTTGTGAATGAAGAATCATATATTACCCGCTCAAAAGATAAGGGAGAACAATTGCACTCCGGATTGCAAGATGAAGAAAACTTGAGCTCCTCTGAAAAGAACCTCAATGAACATTTCGAGAAGGAATTAAATCCTTGATGAACCATCATGTAGAGCCTCCATGAAGAACTCCGGTAAACAAAAGGATAACAAAAAGAAAGAGAAGTTGAAAACACAAGGTGAAACCTTGTAATGATTTAGATGGATCTTCGTGGTGACATACTTGAAAGGGCTTGGAACTCCGGGAAAAGAAAAGATGAACCAATTGAAACCAAGAATTTGAAGAACCTCCAGAATAAGGAATTGAATTTATTTGATTAAACAAGAATAAGAATTACATTATGCATATCCTTCATCAATTAAATTGATGACAAGCAACGGATTTGACATACTACTTATTCTCGTAGAAAGGATTAAGATAGATATTGCGCAACTTGGGAAGGTCTTCAACGAACCACCGGAAGGGTTTGGAAACAACGAATGAATTGATATGAAAACGAAGGAAGAAGAATTTTGAACAAACCACTGTAAGAATTGAAAAAACGAATGAAGTAAAGGGGTGAATCACCGGTAAGAATTAGCAATTGAACGAAGATACATGAGGGGATTTGATACATGAGTACGAATAGATCACGAACTTAATAGAGAATATTTAAATGATGCACCGGTAAGATTTAGAGAATGAGAGCTGAAAGCTGAGAATGAATAATTCTGAGGTGATGGCCTCCGGATAATCAAACTAAAAAGTACTCCTGAATTGCTCCGGATGGGTGGAAAAAAATTCTCACAATTGAAAACAATTATGAGAGGATGGCATAAAGATAGCACCATGAATCTTGAAGAGAATGGAGCAAGATTTAGAGGAAACACTTCTTCTTTGGTCTTCAAATGCAGATAAAGACAATGAGAAAGAGCACCATGAATTGTTGAGATATTCCAGGATCAAAATTAGAAAGGTTGAACCAACGATGAAAAGAATTTGACAGATCTTGGAGAAGAAGAATTTGAGAGTAACTCCGGGAAATTAGAAGAGTCAGGTAAGATCCTGGGAAAGACCTGTGGGTTAGGGCCCACTCAAAAGAAACACCGTTGAACAATTTAAAAGAGAGATTGCGCCGGTTGAAATAAATGGCTTGAATGAGGTAACATCCTCGCAAAAGCTTGAACGAATTGAGGATGGAAACTTGAATTTTCTGAGATATCTTCAACACTCCGGAACAAATGAATAGTGAGAAGTGAATGATAAAGAGGTGCACCGACATGAGAAAACATTTGAAACGAGGAAAAGAATATGATCAACACTGAAAGCTTGAATTGGATCCACCGGAGAAGAAAAGAATGGAGAATGATGAGCGAGTAGAGCATCTTCAAGAGAACCACCGCGTAAGAATGTTGATTGAAAAGAATGGAGAGACTTCACATCCATAAAGTGGATAACGAATTAAGAAATCCGAGTCCTTGAAGAAAAAGGGTGGGAGGGCGGGAAAAGAAAGGCAATTTAGGACGGATGAAGCAAACACCGTTGACAAAAACTGAGATTGGATCTTGCAAATGTTGAAATGATCGGATCCACTTGATGAGAAGCGCGCCAGTTGAAAAGGATTGACATGACAATCTCGATTATTAAGAAGGATTAGTACTCACATAGGAGTATGAGAAAACCACTTAGGAAAGGTATGGAATCACCATTCGACTTCGAAGCAACTCGAATACCACAAATGAAAACAAAACAAAGGATTGGCTTGCAAAATAAGCCGGAACAAGCATATGATAGAGATTTCATCCGAAGTTTTCGTGGTGGGGCCCACACGGGCTCGATCATACAGAACCATCATGTACAAGGCAGTGCACATGACATACGAAGCGTCCCCGAGTCAGCATAGCCAAGGACTCTTTAAGACACAACGAGACCACCATAAAACAAACCGTGGATAGGCGGACCACTAGACGTCGAACCCCAATCTCATATCATGCATCTGTCGGAAAGATATCCTAATAGCTACTTGAATTCCCACTTATAAACTCCCAAAACATTCCAGTTATGCAATCAGGTGTTGGGGATACAGGGGAAGCATAATATCTCACCCAAAACTAGCAAATCCTACATCCAGTTGTATCCATCCTTCAACACATAACCAAGAAATCTTCGGAAATCATTTACCTCAACCTTCGAAAAGCATCCGTTACACGAGTTATGGCAATACTCCCGAACTGCCGCCCCAGTACTGGGTGGCGTCGAGGTTATCTCACCAACAACTGCATAAAAGAGATTTTGGATGTCGGCGAAACTCAGGTATTCCAGAACTGCAACGATAAAATTGTGACGACAACACCTCGGAGCTCAACTCCTCGGGACACTGCCACAACCCCTAAATGTCAGGAGGCACCAAGAACAATGTTCTCATCACAAAACCATCAGAACGATTCCAAGATACCCGCGTGATCCTAAAAAAATTAGTGAAATTTGAGAAGAGAAGAGTCAAAACTCTACGTCAGGATGCCTCACCAGAGCGACGAAGGGACTGAGGAGTAAAAGAATCCTAATCTCCGATATATACAATCCTAAAATACTCAAAACATTTTTTTAGACTCAACAACGCCAGCGATTCGATCAAGCAGGGGGCTCCTAAGTCGGGGAAGGCTCTGATTACCAACTTGTAACACCCATGATGCGGCTATATCTCCCACATGTCGGAGCACGACTTAGAGGAATAACCGCATTGTAGGCATGTCACAAGAGGGGTAATCTTTACACATCCCATATACTGAATAAGAAAGAGGTACAGAGGCAGTGCGGAAAACGAAGAGGGGTCGCTGGATTGGAGGGGGCGAGGGGACACGACCTGCGGGACGTCAACTCCGGCGAGTGGCAAGGCCTTTCGGGGTCCTGGACGGCGGCTCACGGGAGACCACAGACGGGACGGCTCTGGCAGGAGCTTGGCGGCGGCGGGATTTGTGAGCTGCAGGTCGATGCAGAGGTAGCGGGGGCGACGCCCGCGGGACTTGGAGGGGCAGGCTTGAAGGACTCCGGTGAGGAGGGCGGCAACCTCGAGGCGCATTCAATGCGAGGTGAGGCGCTCGACCTGGAGACCGATGACGCCACAGACTTGGCGCTCGCTGGAGGTCAACGAAGGCTCGGCGCGTCCTGTCGCTAGAAACAGAGGAAGCTAACGGATCGGCGTGGTTCGCCGGGAAGACCCAAGCGGCAGTCGCGGTGGCGCTGAGGACTCCGGCGGCGGGGAACTTGAGGCAGCAGCGGGGCTCGGAGAGGGGCCGAGGCAGAGGATGCCGCAGCCGCGCGGGTGGAAGCAGGCTCCGGCGGCTTACGCAGGGCTGCGCGGTGGGGCTTGCTCTGGCGGGAACGAGGTGGAAGCGGGGTCGGGCGACGCTCGGTGCTGCTGCTGCTCGAGGACACGACGTCCATGGGGTTGGCTGCTTCCTGCTTGAACGGGGTGAGAGAGACAGAGAAGTGAGACGAGGGAAAAGCACGGGAGAAAAGGAAGGAACGAGGCAACGGAGCTGGCCTGGTCGCCGCGGTGGTCGGTGTGCGTGCTGGTGGCCTCGATCCCGACGAGATCGAGCAGGGAAGTGGCTGGAATTTGAGGCGAGGCAGGGATTGATGGATTTGGAAGTTTCAGTGGTTGCTGGTTGGTGCGAAGAGGATCCCGAGGGGGATTTGGTGGAGAGGCTGCGGCGGAGGGATGGGATGGATGGGACAAGGTCCCTAGAATTTAGGGTTAGGGGCTATATATAGCATGTAGGTGAAAAGAGAGGGATCTGGATCATCGGATCGAAATCCGACGGACGAGAATAAATATGCTAAAGAGTCCAATAAATAAAACAATGATATTTTGTAGATGTTTGGGGATGTTCCGGACCCAACGGTGACGACTCCCCGGGTCGGGTTCGGGACAACTTCCGGGCACGCGCGAGGGGTTCGATGCACTGCGCAGAGAGGGTTTTCGGACCTTGCGATCGCATCAGACGACTCTGGACGCGAAAAGGGGTAGGTGGATGGACTAGGTGGGCTGTGGCGAGTCTGAGAGGATAGAAGAGAGAGAGAGAGAGGGCCCGACATCAGTTTTCGAAGACCGAAAACGTCCGACGTTAGACCGGCAGCGGTGCCGCTATAGTTATTCGTTGGGGTATCAAACGGACTCCGAACGCGATGAAATTTGACAAGCGGTCTACTGACAACATAGCAACACCACACGCCAACTTTCATCCCATTCCGAGAACATTTTTCGGCTACTTATAAAGTAATATCTCAGACGTGACGCGGGTGCGTGCGAGTGTGGTTGGGCCCAGAACGGACAACGGACGGAACTGGGGAACCCGGACGGATGAAAGTTTTGAAAACATGATGATGCAATGCAGATGATGACATGGCAAGATGCAACACGCAAGCAAAAGACACAGCAACAACGGCGAATAACTGGGAGACACCTGGCGCAACGGTCTCAGGCCGTCACATTTTGTCAGGATAGCTTGTACTAGCTGTCCCCTTTCAAATTGGCCGTTGTTGGCTCCCTTCCCGCTCAATATTGGGGGAGAGGATCAGGGCCTATATAAGTAGAACTAGCCACCACAGTAGAGGGGACTGATTTGGAGAGAGACGAGAGAAAGAGAGAGAGAACTCATTCAGAGGCATCTCATCCACACAAGTTCACCAAGCACAAGAACACCTCAACCTCAGGAGGCTGTTCTTCCCCTTGTACTGTTCATCATCAGCCCAAGAGGCAATCCACCACCACCACACTGGAGTAGGGTATTAAACCACAACGGTGGCCTGAACCAGTATAAATCTTGGGTCTTTCTGTGTTGCGAGTTCGCCGAGTTCGTCTGTGAGATCTTAGAGAGCTAGGACATGGATCGATAGGGGGAAAACCTTCGCGTGCACCCCAGTGTTCGAACCTTGAGTGTTTTGCCGGAACCCGTGATCTGACATTTGGTGCGCCAGGTAGGGGTGCGCCGAAGCTTCCTTCCGTCGCTCTGCGTCCCGTTGCTCCGTCGTCTCCATGGTAGACGCGCACCGCGCTCGTGCTGAGCGTCGGGCTGCCCTTGCCGCCCACGTCGCTCAGACGGCTCCCATCGGCGGGCCACCTCGTCGTTCCTCATCGCTTGCCACCAACGCCGCCACCGGCCCGGCAGGGAACGAGCAGCAAGCATCCTCGCTGCACCCCTCGGTGCGATGGGACGGCCGCACTGCCACTCCATCGCTGACCTCGTCCGGTTCTTCTTCCCATGCACGTCGCCCTCCCATGGACGCACGGGCCGCGCTCCTCATGGCGCACGAGCTCCCGTGCTACTGACTGGTCGACGACCTCTACGAGGACTAGCTCGACCGCATCACCGAGCTTGTCCGCGCAGCAGGGGGCTCCCCTGCGCCGTCCCTCTCTCCGCCTCGCCCTCCGCCAGCTACGGGCGATGTAGCTCATGGAGCGCCTCCACCACCTCTGCCCCAAGACGGCGCCCTGGCGCCAAGGCGCGCGGCTTCACGATGCGACCCACCACGTCCCGCGCTCGCGCGAGAAGAAAGAAGCTGTCAAGAAGTCCCTCAACCGAGAGAAAACGCTCCGCCGCTCCTCGCGCCACCGTGCCAGGACCGGCTGCTGCGGCAAAACCATGCGCCACCTGTAGCTGCAGGGTGCGGACCCCATCAAGACCAAGCTCCACCACCAAGGCGGGCCCCGATGACCACAGCCGGCTACCGCACTTTCACCCCCGAGTTGCGTAGCGTCGCCTGGTCGGGCAAGTTCAAGCCGGATCTGCCTCCTCGCTACGACGGCACCCCCGACCCTGCGGAGTTCTTGCAGCTCTACGAGCTGAGCATCGAAGCAGCCAACGGCGACGAGAAAGTCATGGCGAACTGGTTTCCCATGGCTCTCAAGGAGAGCGCCCGCTCCTGGCTCCTGAACCTGCCACCGGGCTCGATCTCCTCCTGGGACGAGATGCGTAATCGCTTCATTGCCAACTTCCAGGGCACTCGCGACCACCCCCCGATCACAAGCGACTTGCACCGCATCAAGCAACAACCAGGAGAGACCCTGCAGAAGTACATTCAGCGCTTCAAGAGCGCACGGATCAAGATCCCCAAGGTGACCGACGAGGCCATCATCTCAGTATTCTCTGATGGCGTCCGTGACGTCAAGATGAAGGAGGAGCTCGCCATCCATGAAGAGCTATGCACAACCCTGGAGCTGTTCAACATCGCGACCAAGTGTGCTAGAGCTGAGGAGGGGCACCTCTCCCTCCTCGAGCTCCCTACTGCGGACCTAGAGGAGAATAAAGCCAAGGCCAAGGACGTGAAGCACAAGGGAGCAGCCGTGCTCGCAGCAGAACCAGACACCAAGCGTGGCAGAGACCAACCAGAGTCATCCAAGAGCAGCCATCCGTTCTGCGCCTTCCACAACCTGAATACCCACAACACCAGCGACTGTCAAGAACTCAGAGCCATCCGCGAAGGACGCTTCGGTCAACGCCCCGAGCGCGGCGACCGGGGCTACGGCCGAGGAGGAGGAAGTGGTGGCGGACGCTGGGACGACCGTGGCCCGTGTCAGGAGTGGCGCGACCGGCCTTGTGAGGACCGCTGGCAGGATCAGCCTCGCGAGGGCGCCTGGAGGGATCAACCTCGTGAGGATCGTCCTCAAGGCAATGCCGGACTCCCTCCGCTGCCACCACCGCCAAGAATGAATGACGAACACCATCAAGACGAGGGGGCTGGGGGCTTCCAGGAACCGCGTGCTATCGCCTGCATCTTGGGCGGAGCCCAGGCCCCAGCCTTGCAGCGTATCTTCAAGCAGTTTGCTCATGAAGTGAATGCAGTCCTCCCCAAGCTCGAAGCCACACGCCCGCTCAGATGGTCCCAGTGCCCCATCACGTTTAACTCAGCAGATCAGCTCAAGTGCGTAGCTACCACTAGCGCCCTCCCGATGCTTTGCTCCCCAGTCATCAGCAATGTGCAAGTTACCAAGACCCTCATCGGCGGCGGTGCATGGCTCAACGTCCTGTCCGTCGACACGTTCGACAACCTCCAAGTGCCATATGACCAGCTTCAGCCTACCAAGCCTTTCTCAGGAGTGACCGACGGTTCCACCACACCGATAGGGCAGGTCCGCCTCCCTGTCACCTTCGGAGAATGCAAGAACTACCGCACCGAGCTCATCGACTTCGATGTCGCGCACATTCGTCTGCCGTACAATGCCATCCCCGGGTATCCAGCCCTGGCCAAGTTCATGGCGGTGACCCATCACGGCTACAATGTCCTCAAGATGCCGGAAAGCGGCGGGATCATCATGGTCGCATGTGAAGAAAGAGATGCGGTGTGCTCCCTCGAGCGTGCCTTCCAAGATGCAGCAATCGACGACCCCGACAGCAAGGGTGAGGGCCCTCCTGAGGCCATCCCCTGAGAAGAAGAAGCAGCTGCACCGTGCAGGACCTCAGGAGGGTAGTGTCGCAGCCAGAGTCTCATCAGGATCGGCGCCCGCTCCCGGGGCGCCTCCCTCCATCACATAGGAAGGCGCGCCCAGCGCCCTTCTCGGGCAGGGCTCGGGGGCTTTCTTCTGGAAGGCCTCGGACCTTCCCCACATCATGAGGGAGGCGCTTGGGCACCACTTGGAGGCGTGCTTCACGGCACGTTTCCCTCAGGAGGGCACAGGGCAAGGATTGCCCACCGTTCAGGAGTTCCTCACCAAGACCACCTAGGAATTACAAGACGGAAGGGCCATGCATGGCAACCGCCGCTCACGAGACGCAACTTCCCATCCAGGCGAGGATGCCAGGCTGCGTGTCTGCATCGATGTTCCAGGGCTCAACAGGAACGCTTCTCAGGAGCTTTTCTGGCCTTCGCGGGTGGGACGCTGCGAGGGCCCACCACACAGCTACATTCGCATGCCCTTCGGCCCGCCGACCGTGTCATCTGCCTACCAGCGCAACTTGTGGTGCATCCTAGCGGCTCAGGAGGCAGGCACCACGCCGTCCTGATGGAGATGGAGACGGTCCTCAAGGAACCACCTGAGCCCCCAGAGCCTCCTGAGTCTCAGGGCCCCGGTGGCTTGTGAGGAGCAACCCTTTCGCCGCGCACCTTCAGCTGCCCCAACTCTCCTTCGTCAACATAACCAGGTGACATTTTCCAAGTTCATTTAGCCGGGAGCGCCCCTCGGGCTGCATCATTCCTAGGCCATGTGGGTCCGTCCCTGTGGCATGTATCCCTTTTTATGTCTTTACCTTACCTTGTTGGGAGCGCCCCTCGGGCTACATCATCCCCAAGCCGCTCGGGCCTGACCCGGTGGCACGTATCTCCCATGCTCTTACTTAAGCCTGCTACTCTCATGTTTGATCTACCTATGATTACTACCTACTCAACCGTCGCCTCCCATGGGGCCTCCTCACGCCGGCACGGCGCTGGTGCACGGGCCCATGCCTGCCACGTCGAAAAACCTGAGCGGTCGAGATCTGGCTCGCGGCACGCCCCGCACACGTCACCTCACTGGGCCCTCAGTGCCTTCACCCCCTCGCGGAGCAACCAACGATAGGCTGGTAACCTAACGACATATCGTGTTCTTCCTTGTGTTGGCTCGCAGGAATCTCATGAGGATAGCACCAGGCGGCACCGCGAGCTCCCACCTCTTCCAAGTAATCCGCTTGCACGTTAAAAGGGAGGCTCCTGAGCATCATGACTCAGGAGCTCTTACTGGCTCTCCAGCCCTCACCCCCTGGCCTTGACCACGGCACGCGACCTGGCATACCAGCGGCGGCTGAGCTCGCTCGAGGGCTGGGACCTGAGGACGTAGAGCATAAAGGATGATCGCTCACAGGCCTGGCGCATCACGAAGAATCGACCCCGGACCGCCAAGATAAGTGACGAGCTCAGATCAACTAATCATTGGAACCTAGGGACACGCTCGCCGCAGCCCTGCTGCGGCAACGTCGCCTCCCTTTCTTATCTTATCACGGCTGCTTGAGCGCTAAAGGGGACCCCCAGGGGCTCTTACTGGACCTTGGGCCGCTCACCTCCTGGCCTTGACCACGGCACGCGACCTGGCATACCAGCGACGGCTGAAGCTTGCCTGGGGACCGGGACCTGTCAGCGTAGAGCAACAAGCTATCGCGAGATTGGAAAGGGAAGACCGAGCCTAAATAGGACTTGCGCTCACAAGGCTTCTTTAATTGGGATAATATCAACAAAAGACATTGCAGACTCTTTACACGCCCCCATGGGGTACTTCTCGGTTCCTCGCAGGGAACAAAAGATGAGAACCTAGGAGAATCCTATCTACACACCCCACGGCCGACGCCATCATCAATAGTGAGCCGCGGGAGGCCGGCGCCAACCCCATCCAGATCAGCGACAGCTACGGCCGGACTTTGCGGCCCTGCTCCGGGCACGGCGAGAGCTCGGGGGCACATAGCTATCGTCGCTCGTCTCCGGAGTCTTGTAGAGCTCGGGAGAACCGCTGGACTCCCAAGAGTCGCTGCTGCTGGAGCAGCCGCAAGCGGGGCGCGCCTCATCCTGGCGCTCCCCTTCGGGGCAACACTCCAAGCGGCGACCCTCCACGTCGAAGACCGTGAAGAACAGTGTGGAGGCGCCGTCGTAGTCGAAGTGGATCGCGAGGGCGCACTCCACTCGGCAAACCCACGCGACCTCGCCCCAGCCGCGGGTCATGAAGATCTTGCCGGTGGAGACTGCTTCAACCTTTGCTCCGGTCGCCGGAGTGTTGCAGTCGGCATGCTGCAGCCAGAGTTCAAGAGGCCCCCTTGGCGGCATCACGTCAGAGAAGAAGCATGGAAAGCGGATCTAGGAGCTTGGGGGCATCGCCGCCCACAGCACAAGCTCACGTGAGGAGTCTGCGGCATGGACTCCAGGAGTGACGACACTCGTCGCCGCAACGCGTCGACCTTGGTCGCGGTGCACGCGCCGGTGCTCGTTGCTCCTTCCTCTCAAGCCCCCGGCTTGACCGTGCAAGGGCAGTGGATACCCAGGAGGAGGATGCTCACACAAAGGCCTCGTCACCACCTGCATCGCCGCATCATCACGATAGTGGACCGACCTCTTCTTCGGCGAAAGCAGCACCGGCATGCCGAGGGGAGTCTTTCCCTTCTCGTCAGCTGAGAACCTTCGGATCGGTGCCATTGGAGTCGGTGGTGGAGCAGAGGAGGAAGAAGCAGGCGGAATGGGAAGAAGTGGGGGACGGGGGCTCCGCCCCCTTCCTCATGTATAGCAGGAGAAGGCCATCCAGCGCCCCCCACGATCACATGTAATGATGGTTTTCCTTGCATGTCGCAGGGACTCGTCAAGTCGGGCAGTTGCCGAGGCAGCATGGGGAAGTGGAGACGCCCACGTCCAATCAACTGCCATGCGTCCACCAAGGCCGCAGGCTTTTGGGGCCCACAGCGCTCCACGCTTGACCTTTGGCTTCGCATTGAAGCCAAGCCCGAGCGCGCCTTGGGCCCGGGGGCTGCTGTCGGTGTTCTGGGAACGGGGGTCCCCAGACTTGCCTGCTGCGGCCTGCGGCGTGGCTGGGCTGGCAGGTCTGTGCGGCCCATCTTCATCGACGAGGTATTCAAGACCCTCACAAGGGGCCAAGCCTCAAGAGGCGGACGATGCGAGACCTCCTTAGGAGCGGCCTCCTCAGGCCGGCTCGTGAGGGGCGGAGAGTTCAAGGTAAGGCAAACCTCACGAGGTCCTCGTGATGTGAGCCATGACGATCGAGACCAGGCGGGCGCCAGCGCGCGCAGCGTCCTTGTTTCCTCTTTGGTGCTAGGGGGGCAAGCGCAGGCACGGAGTACCGAGGCATCCAGCAAAGGTTTCCATATTGGTGCAATGAGACCAAGACCATAAGGACGGCAAGACAAAGGTCACCATGGAGCCCAGGGCGGCGTCACCACCAGAGCCTTTGGCAGGCGAAGACCACTTTTTGTCAAGATAGCTTGTACTAGCTGTCCCCTTTCAAAGTGGCCGTTGTTGGCTCCCTTCCCGCTCAATATTGGGGGAGAGGACCAGGGCCTATATAAGTAGAACTAGCCACCACAGTAGAGGGGACTGATTTGGAGAGAGACGAGAGAAAGAGAGAGAGAGAACTCATTCAGAGGCATCTCACCCACACAAGTTCACCAAGCACAAGAACACCTCAACCTCAGGAGGCTGTTCTTCCCCTTGTACTGTTCATCATCAGCCCAAGAGGCAATCCACCACCACCACACTGGAGTAGGGTATTACATCACAACGGTGGCCCGAACCAGTATAAATCTTGTGTATTTATGTGTTTCTAGTTCGTCGAGTTCGTCCGTGAGGTCTTAGAGAGCTAGGGCGTGGATTGATAGGGGGAAAACCTTCGCACACACCCCAGTGTTCAAACCTTGAGGGTTTTGCCAGAACCCGTGATCCGACAGTAACTATCACATAAAGCATTCTTTTCATGAGCCACAAGCATAGAATTTTTATTACTCTCTATATAAGCAAAATTCTTCTCATTCGGAATAGTGGGAGTATCATAAGAAACTCGAATACTATAAATTGTTTCCACATTAAAAGAGTAATGTTCAGAAAAAGGGTAATCATAATCATGAAAAGTTTTATAAATATAATCATCACTACTTTTCATAGCATAAGTGTCATCACAATAATCATCATAAATAGGAGGCATGCTATCATCATAATAAATTTGCTCATCAAAACTTGGGAGACTAAAAATATCATCTTTATTAAACATAGCATCCCGAAGCTTGGGAGAAACATTAATTGCAGCAAATACATTCTCAAACATGTCATTCTCATCAAACATAGCATCCCCAAGCTTGGGCCTTTTCATATCATAAGCATAATCACTCTCATCATTGATAGTATGAATAGCACCAATATTATAACAATTATCATCATCACAATGAGTAATAGGAGCAACATCATTTGGGAGGGATACATTTTTACCTTTGCTTCTCCGTCTTTTCTTTCTCTTCTTCACATCATTTGTGGGTTTAATCCTCTTTTCGGAGCTCCTTATTAATGAAATTGGTTGAATAGAAGGCTCCTCCTCGTTACCTGATTCATCATAAGAAATAATAGGAGGATATTGGGATGTCTCTTCCCTTTCATTAGTATTCTCTTCATCTTATATTTGTTTTCTTGTCTTTATGTAATTGGCAATATAAGGATCTTTAATGCAATTCACCGCACAATACATGTAAATTTCCTCTAGATCAAAATCAAGAACTTCATCAAGGGAAAATTCTGGAATATCCTTAGTTATACGTTTCATTTCTTCATAACCCAGAAGCAAACTAAGTTCATTATGATGCGCGAGGGAAATCAAGTCATCACAATTTTTGGACATGATTCTATCACGAAACAATTTGCATTGGATATTTAAATGACCATGTTCATTGCAAAGTTCACAAGGATGGCCAAGAAAATTTAAATTTTTAGCACAAACATCTAGCCTTTCTTGCAACCATTTAGTTTCTAAATACTTATGCCTCTTGAAAAATCTATCTTCCCTATTTGGTGTGTACTTGCAAACTCTATGAACTCCACAAAAATTGACATGCTTACAAGAGACATTTTCATCATGACTAGTGCTATCATTGTTAGTATCACAGATATTCAAAGAATTCATACTAACAACATTGCAATCATGCTCACCATCCAAAGATTTAGTGCCAAACATTTTAATACATTCTTCTTCTAACACTTTAGCAAAATTATCGGAATCCTTATTTCCAGGAAAGACATTAAAAAGATGAAGCATATGAGGCAACCTTAATTCCATTTTTTGTAATTTTCTTTTATATACTAAACTAGTGATAAAACAAGAAACTAAAGATTCGATTGCAAGATCTAAAGATATACCTTCAAGTGCTAACCTCCCCGGCAACGACGCTAGAAAAGAGCTTGATGTCTACTACACAACCTTCTTCTTGTAGACGTTGTTGGGCCTCCAAGTGCAGATGTTTGTAGGACAGTAGCAAATTTCCCTCAAGTGGATGACCTAAGGTTTATCAATCCGTGGGAGGCGTAGGATGAAGATGGTCTCTCTCAAACAACCCTACAAGAAAAAAACAAAGAGTATCTTGTGTCCCCAACACACCCAATACAATGGTAAATTTTATAGGTGCACTAGTTCGGGGAAGAGGTAGTGATACAAGTGCAATATGGATGGTAGATAAAGGTTTTTGTAATCTGAAAATATAAAAACAGCAAGGTAGCATGTGTTAAAAGTAAGCACAAATGTATTGCAATGCTAGGAAACAAGGCCTAGGGTTCATACTTTCACTAGTGCAAGTTCTCTCAACATTAATAACATAATTGGATCATATAACTATCCCTCAACATGCAACAAAGAGTCACTCCAAAGTCATTAATAGCGGAGAACAAACAAAGAGATTATGGCAGGGTAGGAAACCACCTCAAAGTTATCCCCTGTTGAAGCAATTCCAAATTTTCGTTGAAGCGATTCCAAATTTTCGGCTTCCGCGAAAATATCTACCTCCCTGCCCCTCCACCTTACCAAAAGCCGCATTTCCCCTGTTTCCGCCTTCCTTTCCAAGTTGAAACCTTCACTCCTTGCTTGCAGCACCGCCTCCTTGTCGGTGACCCTCCTTCACGCTGCTCGGCCTCGTCTATCCAGGCAGGTAATCCACACCCAACCCCCATCGTCCTCCTCCTTCCACATCCCATATGCCCCGACCGCCGGCGCGAGCGCGACACCTTCCATCCAAATCACCGACCCCTCCACCAAATAAGCGCCGCCCTAAGCCATGGCGGACACAGTATAGCCAGGATCTCAAGGAGCATTTGGCAGTAGAGAAGCA
The DNA here is from genome assembly GCF_056163025.1 of Triticum urartu. NCBI lineage: Eukaryota > Viridiplantae > Streptophyta > Magnoliopsida > Poales > Poaceae > Triticum > Triticum urartu. Next base: position 203,031,367 of record NC_141875.1, on the reverse strand, counting down.
AATCGCGGCCGCACGCGCGGATGAGGTCGAGATGGCTGCCATTCGTGCCGACCCCCTGATCTCCGATGAGCATCTTGCCATTTGCTAGCTATGCCGGTTAAGTATGCTCGATTTACCCGTTGCGTGTGCTGCTCCTGCCTTTCCTTCACAAATTCTAGTGAATTGTGCTATCTAATTTTACCATGCAATCTGTTGCTCTAGTTTATATATTCTATATGTCGTGCAGTGTGGTGCTCACTTATTAACTATTTTTTTAATTAGTTGTCGTCTTCAGTTAACTGTCTGGTTCAATTTTGCAAATGTGATGTTCAATTCTTAGGATGCAATTTTGTATTGTCTTCCATGTGAGAAATAAATCGAATTTATCTTTACAAAATACGTGAGAAACGAATACAATTGCTATATTTCCAAGTTGTCAAGCATGCTTGGTTTGGTTATACATTGTGCCATGTGGTGCTCAGTTAACGTTTGGTTCATTCGTGTTGTGGTGTTTAGTTAACTGTTTGGTTCAATTCTGCAATGCGATGTTCAATAGTTGTGGGTGCATTCTGATATTGTATACCATGTGAGGAATAAATTGAATTTGGCTGTAGTAAATACATGAGAAACAAATACAATTGCTACAATTGGCTGTAGTTAACTGGCTGATCTTCTATTAGGAGTATGTTATATTGTGCAATGTGGTGCTCAGTTAATGTTTGGTTCATTTGTTGTGGTGTTTAGTTAACTGCTTGGTTCAATTCTACAATGCGATGTCCAATTGTCATGGGTAGAATTTTGTATTGTTGTGCATGTGAGGAATAAATCGAATTTGGCTGCACTTAATACATGAGAAACACACACAAGTGCTATATTTCCTAGTTCTTAATCATGTTTGGTTTGGATAAATGGGTTTTCCATGTGGCTTGAATTAATCTGATGAATCTGCAATGTGCTTATTTTTCATCAACATATTTTACTGATAGCATGCGAACCCTTACTTAACCTGATGACTAACTACCTTATATGTGTTGCAGGGAAACAATGGGAAGCACTAAGGTTTACAATCGAGGTTAACACGTGCATGGTCCGTTGTCTAATAGCACATTATGGTGCAATTGCAGGAACCATTCTAATATTTTGGTTTTTAACAATTTGGTCTTGCACATTGATGTATACTACACAACCTTCTTCTTATAGACGTTGTTGGGCCTCCAAGTGCAGAGGTTTGTAGGACAGTAGCAAATTTCGCTCAAGTGGATGACCTAAGGTTTATCAATCCGTGGGAGGCGTAGGATGAAGATGGTCTCCCTCAAACAACCCTGCAACCAAATAACAAAGAGTCTCTTGTGTCCCCAACACACCCAATACAATGATAAATTGTATAGGTGCACTAGTTCGGCGAAGAGATGGTGATACAAGTGCAATATGGATGGTAGATAAAGGTTTTTGTAATCTGAAAATATAAAAACAGCAAGGTAGCAAGTGGTAAAAGTGAGCACAAATGGTATTGCAATGCTAGGAAACAAGGCCTAGGGTTCATAATTTCACTAGTGCAAGTTCTCCCAACAATAATAACATAATTGGATCATATAACTATCCCTCAAACATGCAACAAAGAGTCACTCCAAAGTCACTAATAGCGGAGAACAAACAAAGATATTATGGTAGGGTACGAAACCACCTCAAAGTTATCCTTTTTGATCGATCTATTCAAGAGTCCGTAGTAAAATAACACAAAGCTATTCTTTTCGTCCAATCTATCATGGAGTTCATACTATAATAACACCTTAAGACACAAATCAACCAAAACCCTGATGTCACCTAGATACTCCAATTTCACCTCAAGTATCCGTGGGTATGATTATACGTTATGCTTCACACAATCTCAGATTCATCTATTCAACCAACACAAAGAACTTCAAAAAGTGCCCCAAAGTTTCTACCGGATAGTCAAGATGGAAACGTGTGCCAAGGCCTAAGCATAAGTTCACGAGGTCACGGAACCCGCAAGTTGATCACCAAAACATACATCAAGTAGATCACGTGATATCCCATTGTCACGACAGATAAGCACATGCAAGACATACACCAAGTGTTCTCAAATCCTTAAAGACTCAATCTGATAAGATAACTTCAAAGGGAAAACTCAATCCATTACAAGAGATTAGAGGGGGAGAAACCTCATAAGATCCAACTATAATAGCAAAGCTCGCGATACATCAAGATCGTGCCGAATCAAGAACACGAGAGAGAGATCAAACACATAGCTACTGGTACATACCCTCAGCCCCGAGGGTGGACTACTCCCTCCTCGTCATGGAGAGTGCCGGGATGATGAAGATGGCCACCAAAGAGGGATTCCCCCCTCCGGTAGGGTGCCGGAACGGGTCTAGATTGGTTTTCGATGGCTACAGCGGCTTGCGGCGGCGGAACTCCCGATCTAGGTTTCTTTCTGGAAGTATTGGGTTTATATAAGAGGTGTTGGAGTCGGGAACAAGTCAGGGGGTCCCTGAGGCGGCCACGAGGTAGGGGGCGCGCCCCCACCTTGGTGTTGGCCTCGGGACTCTTTTGGCCCATCTCCAGTACTCCATGGGCTTCTTCTGGTCCCAAAATGATCGCCGTGAAATTTCAGGTCAATTGGACTCCGTTTGGTTTTCCTTTTCCGCGATACTCAAAAACAAGGAAAAATAGAAACTGGCACTGGGCTCTAGGTTAATAGGTTAGTCCCAAAAATCATATAAAATAGCATATAAATGCATATAAAACATCCAAGGTTGATAATATAATAACATGGAACAATCAAAAATTATAGATACGTTGAAGACGTATCACACATGTAGGTCCTGCTGTGAGAGGTTTTGACCCACTGTTCGACCCTTTTTGCATATGGGGAAATGAGTCTTCCATGAATATCAATCAAATCAAGAAACTTAGAAAGATTGTTAGGATAAACAAATTAGCGAGAAAAAACAACAAGATCTTTGTCTGCACAATGAAGAAGACATCAGTTCACTACAAGATGGTACTAACTATTATACCTTGCCTTCTTTATTCCTTTGCCCCATTTCCAATATAGAGAAGATATTTATGCACATCCTTGTTTTCAGGCCTTTCCAAAGCAGTTCACTGATGATTACCTCTCAAACCACCTCTATGGTCAGGAGGCGAGGGAGGTTTTCATACAACACCCATGGTTGAATATTGAAGTGTTCCTGAAGAGGATGAAGGACGGACAGTCAATCATCCACAGGCACTGGCCTAAAGTTGCAAAGAGCTTCAACATGAATGAAGGCTCACTATTTGCCTTCCGCTTCAGCAGTTTTCTAGATGAGATGCATCTATCTATATACCATCTATGATGCTAATTTCGAAAGGTTCTACATGTTGCATGTGAAACTTGGTGCTGGTGCAGTTGTGTAATGGGGTAGCTGGGTGCTGAAGCTATATCATGTTCTAGTTTGATGTATTTCAATTATGAAATTCTGCTTCCTTAATATGGAAATGAAATATATTATGTGCTTAATATGAATGTCAATTATATTAATAAATGGATTATTAATAATAGGGCAATTAGCCTGCTAATGGTGAATTAGCCTGCTAATTGGGTTTTGCTATTGCAAACGGTTATTGAAAAAATACCATGGGCAATGACCTCAGGCAATGCACACAGTTTCTAGGAATAAACCGTGTTGGATCAATGAACAATCACACACGACTTTCTCTTGAAAACTGTTTGTGTTAGGCCACCTTGCGCAAACATAAAATCTGTGTGTGATGGACATCCTTTGCCACACAGTTTCTTCTACGGACCGTGTGTGATACATTCAATAACACAAACAATTTAACGAGAAAAAATATGTGTGATGTACCTGTGAATGGAAACGTTTTCCTTGGAGCGACTGTGTGGGATGTACATACGAACGGAAACGTTTAGCGGGGACTGACTGTGTGGGATGTACTTGCGACTGAAAACAATATTGCCTGTATAATTGTATTTTTAGCTCTACTGTACGTATTTCTGTATTTGAGCACTCACAGGTCGCACACGACCTCATTTTGCCGAGTGTGTGTGCCAGGAGGGCATACCCCCAACGGTTTCTGGGTCATGTGGGAAGGACCCCCTATCGCCCACACTCACTAGGCAACGGTTCCAAATGTCATCGCGGAAAGGGGTTAAAAACCATTTGTATAGCACCGACGCGCACCAGTGGCAATCTAGGGATCCGGCAGAGCTGTTCTGCCGGGGAAACTTCCCTACCGGAGGGGGAAATCGACGCCATCATCATCACCAACGATCCTCTCATGAAGAAGTGGTCAATCTCCATCAACACCTTCACTAGAACCATCTCCTCTCAAACCCTAGGTCATCTCTTGTATCCGATCTTTGTCTCAAAACCTCATATTGGTACCTGTGCGTTGCTAGCGGTGTTGATTACTCCTTGTGGTTGATGCTAGTTGGTTTATTCAGTGGAATATCATATATTCAGATCCTTGATGATATTTATTACCCCTCTGATTATTAACATGAACATGCTTTGTGAGTAGTTACGTTTGTTCCTGAGGACATGGGAGAAGTCTTGTTATAAGTAATCATGTGAATTTGGTATTCGTTCGATATTTTGATGAGACGTATGTTGTCTCTCCTCTAGTGGTGTTATGTGAACGTTGACTACATGACACTTCACCATGATTTGGGCATAGGGGAAGGCATTGGGAAGTAATAAGTAGATGATGGGTTGCTAGAGTGATAGAAGCTTAAACCCTAGTTTATGCGTTGCTTCGTAAGGGGCTGATTTGGATCCACATGTTTCATGTTTTGATTAGATTTATCTTAATTCTTCTTTCATAGTTGCGGATTCTTGCGAGAGGGGTTAATCATAAGTGGGATGCTTGTCCAAGTAAGGGCAGCACCCAAGCACCGGTCCATCCACATATCAAATTATCAAAGTAACGAATGCGAATCATATGAGCATGATGAAAACTAACTTGATAGTAATTCCCATGTGTCCTCGGGAGCGCTTTGCTTTATATAAGAGTTCGTCCAGACTTATCCTTTGCTACAAAAAGGATTGGGCCACCTTGCTGCACCTTAGTTACATTTGTTACTTGTTACCCGTTACGAATTATCTTATCACACAACTATCTATTACTGATAATTTCAGTGCTTGCAAAGAATATCTTTCTGAAAACGGCTTGTCATTTCCTTCTGCTCCTCGTAGGGTTTGACACTCTTACTTATCGAAAGGATTATGATAGATCCCCTTATCATGGGAAACCACAGCCACCTATGGGACCAAGGGCCCCTTGCTTGTTCGGCAGGGGGGATGTCGCATTGCACAAAGAGCAGACGAGCGTGGCGCAGCACGACAGAGATCACACATGCAAATTTACCCAGGTTTGGGCTGCCGTGAGGCGTAAAACCCTACTCTTGCTTTGGTGCATTGATGGTGGAAGAGTGGTGGTGGAGCGTAGTACACTTGCCCGGCAGGGACGGCAGTGGCTATGCGCGTATGGGTGTGTGAGTGGTCCAACCTTCTAACCCTTTCTACGGTCACCATGGGCCTCCTTTTATAGATTAAGGGGTTACCACAATGGCAAAGTAGTCATTATGCACTGATAAGATAGCAAATAGTGTTATCATACCTAACTCTACAGGCTGATAGGGTGCATTAAATGCACCACTTAACGTCACATCATCGGGTGCCCGGCAAGCCTTGCCGGGCTATCTCGCCAACTCTACGCCTGCTTGCTTGACACGTCTCAGGACGAGTGTCATCTGTAGGCATTTCCTGTAGAAAGAGGTCACCATGTAGCGAATGGCTGCCACTTAGTCACTTTGCGGCTTGACAGCGCACTGATTGACGACATGGATCATGGTGGAGTGGTTGGGTGAGGTGGTTCAGCATTCTGAGTCCTGGCAGACCCTGTCGGGACGTCTTGGACGTCTTCCTCTGGGGGTGGCCCTGTCCTTGCCGAGCTCGCCTGCCTGGCAAGGGAGGCTCTTCTCCTAGTGACATCTTGCTTCTATGGCTTGATCTTGGTCCTCTTGATCCGCATGTTGGTCCTTCGATGCTCTTGGTTCCTTGCATTCTGACTTGGGTTGGTGCCTTAATCATGTTCCCGTGCCATTGCATAGTCTGGGCAACAGACACAGGGTTTGTTGCACAGATAGAAGCCCCCGGGCCTGCCCTGAACGCGCTACCGAGCGTCATCGGGGTAGGGCCTAATAAGTGCATAGGCGGGGGCGCTGAAGAGGGTTGCCTCTTGAGGTCTTCTTTGCTTCTTCATTAATATTGGGTCCAGGCCAGTTTCCGGTTTCCCCGCGCGTCGTGTAAAGCCAATAGTGGTGGGGCTGCCCTGGTAATGGCCCGTTGTCACACCCTGCATCTTGTAACATGTCATTTGCATTATTAAAACATGAAAATTTGGAGCAGCAAAAACTTTTGCATTATTTGGCTTTTATTTGGATTTGGTTTTCTCTCTGTGATTTTTCAAGTGCTCTTTAAAGTCAACTACTCCACTTTATATACTTCATCTCCCTGCCCCAAACTTCTGCCCAATGATCATGCCATGTGTATAGTGCAATATAGTATTTTCTTACAAAAATAAATTGGCCAAAAAGTATTTTCAAAATTTAGTTTTCCAAAAACCCCTGAATTGAGGCTTGCACTACAAGTACTTGATTTAGGGTATGAAAAATATTTCAAAGAGTATATTTGAAACCTAATAGATATAGGATTCCCATAAACCACAAAAATATAATTTTAAAGGTTATTTTCCTATTTTATTTAAAAGCTTTTTCTTAAGGCCAGAAATGGTCTTTAATAGGGAAAAATTATTTTATTATTTCAAAAATATTTGACAAAAATCAGGGAAACTCTATGGACATATATTTTCCATATATAAGAGTTTCAACACATGGTCACGTTCAAAATATTGGACAAAACCTCCCAAAACCATTTCTGTCCATTTCAAGGATTTGAAATATTTCTACAGAAAATATTTTCATAAAAATCCAAGAAAATTGTAGAAAGTCACATATACATAATATGATTACATTTCAAAGTTTCAGCTCAATCCAAACTGCTTTGGTTCACAAAAGTGCCCCAAACCCATCTCTGTCCAGATTCAAATTTGAACAACTTTGTGCTACCAACTTTCTCTCCTTGAACCCAACTTTTTTGAGCATGTTCACATGAACAAATGAAGCCACCACACTAAGTGGTGCATCAAGGGGAAGTGATTTGCTCAACTAGATCCGTAGAAGTTCATTTCTGCTAATATCTAGGGTTTACAAAAGTTGCATTGGCAACTTTGCCCAAATGAGCTCAAAATTGGTGGAAGGGCCTATTTATATATGTGACATTTCACCATGTGGAGTACCATGGCAAATGGAAATCATCTACTTGCCCAAACCAGCATCAAACACCTTCTGCCACTTCACCAAAATCCCATTTTGGCCTCTTCCACTAATCTCCATAGGCTCAACTTTCTACCACGACCCCTCCTAGTCCCCCTCTAGCACCTGTGTGCCTTGCTACCCGAGGAAGCAATGATGAAGGGGGGAGAGCCCCATTTTTTCTTCTCTGGACAGTGGAATCCTCCCTCTCTTGCAGCCTCCTTCGCCCCCCTCAGCTTTACAGAGCATCCAAGGCTCTCCCCAGCTTGTGCCCACGCCCCCTGCAGATGCCAGACACAAGTGGACACATGAGGACACGGGAAAGCCGCAGATACCGGCCAAAGTCACGCTCTGGAGAGCCTGGCAGAGCACACGACCATTGACGTCGCGTCCCCCGACCGCTTTGAGCCTCCCCCACGCGCCAGTCGATGCCCCTCGACGTCCGCTCCACGCCAGCAGGCCGCCCACTTGCTCCCGCGCCCTCCTCTCTCTCCTGCAGCTCGCGCCAGAACACCGCCCGCTCGGCCAATGCTCGCGCCGCTCCGGTGGCCCGCCCGCAGCTCATCCCGCTCCTCCTGTCTCTCCCTGGCACCCTAAACCACTCCCATTGTAACGCCCTCGATGCGGCTATATCTCCCACGTGTCGAAGCACGACTTAGAGGCATAACCGCATTGAATGCAATGTCGCAAGTGAGGTAATCTTCACACAACCCGTGTAGTACATAAGGGAAAGAGATACATAGTTGTCTTACAATCGCAACTTCACACAATACATGAATAAAGCATTACATCATCCAGATACACACAAGGTTCGACTACGAAACCAAAATAAAAGAAGACTACCCCAAATGCTACACAGATCCCCGATCGTCCCAACTGGGCTCCACTACTGATCAACTGAAATGAAACAACACAATGAACGGGATCTTCATCGAGCTCCTCCTTGAGCTTGGTTGCGTCACCTGCACGGTTTCATCGGCACCTGCAAACTGGTTTTGGAAGTATCTGTGAGTCACGGGGACTCAGCAATCTCACACCCTCGCGATCAAGACTATTTAAGCTTATAGGTAAGGTAAAGGTATGAGGTGGAGCTGCAGCAAGCGACTAGCATATATGGTGGCTAACTTACGCAAATGAGAGTGAGAAGAGAAAGCAAGGCACGGTCGCGAAACTATGATCAAGAAGTGATCCAAGACTACTTACGTTCAAGCATAACTCCAAGACCGTGTTCACTTCCCGGACTCCGCTGGAATGAGACCATCACGGCTACACACGCAGTTGATGCACTTTACTTAAGTTTAGTTTCAGGTTCTCTACAACCGGACATTAACAAATTCCCATCTGCCCATAACCGAGGGCACGGCTTTTGAAAGTTCAAAACCCTGCAGGGGTGTCCCAACTTAGCCCATCACAAGCTCTCACGGTCAACGAAGGATATTCCATCTCCGAAGACAATCCGATCAGACTCGGAATCCCGGTTAAAAGACATCCTCGACAATGGTAAAACAAGTCCAGCAAGACCACCCGCTGTGCCGACAAATCCCGATAGGAGCTGCACATATCTCGTTCTCAGGGCACACCGGATAAGCTAAACGTACGGGAGCCAACGTAACCCAAGTTGCCAAGGGACGGCCCCGCACGGTGCTCTGGGTTTGACCAACACTTAGACAAGCACTGGCCCGGGGGTTTAAAATAAAGATGACCCTCGGGATGCGCGACTCCCAAGGGAAAAAGGCTAGGTGGCAAATGGTAAAACCAAGGTTGGGCCTTGCTGGAGGAGTTTTATTCAAAGCAAACTATCAAGGGGTTCCCATTATAACCCAACCGTGTAAGGAACACAAAATACGGGAACATAACACCGATATGACGGAAACTAGGGTGGCAAGAGTGGAACAAAACACCAGGCATAAGGCCGAGCCTTCCACCCTTTACCAAGTATATATATGCATTAATTAAATAAGAGATATTGTGATATCCCAACAAATATCCGTGTTCCAACAAGGAACAAACTCCAATCTTCACCTGCAACTAACAACGCTATAAGAGGGGCTGAGCAAAGCGGTAACATAGCCAAACAACGGTTTGCTAGGACAAGGTGGGTTAGAGGTTTGACATGGCAATAAGGGAGGCAAGATAAGCAAGTGGTAGGTATCATAGCATAGGCATAGCAAAAGAGCGAGCATCTAGCAAGCAAAGATAGAAGTGATTTCGAGGGTACGGTCATCTTACCTGAGATCCCGTAAGGAAGAAGAACGAGTCCATGAAGAAGACAAACGGACGTAGCCAATAGATCCTCACAAACGCAATGTTACCGGATTACCAAGAAGAAGTACACCGGAAAGAAACAAACAACATAGTAAACAACCACCACATAACCATGGCATGATGCACAACCAAGTATAATGCATGTTCGGTTTAATGATACATGGCATGGCAAAGTGCAACAAACAACACTACAAATTAAGTGGAGCTCAATATGCAACTTGACGAAACACCACGTGACTTATTTAGTTCGATCTTGTATATGTACTCAACAATATTAAATGTTGTTAGCATGGCAAGAGGTGAAGCATAATGAAAACTACCTATCTAGGCAAGTTTAAATGAGGCCGGAACAACAAAACAACAAGTCCGGAAAATCCTCATGAGCATTTTATAGATTTGGTACTGTTCTGCCCTAAACACAATTTTAGAATTATTAAACAAGCAAAACAAGTACACCATGTTAAACTAGGCATTTTTCCACCCCATTTACATATAAGGTTTATTAAATTTGGAGTTACGGTTATTTAGTTATGAATTAAATCATTTTAGCATGCTAATTAAGCATATAAAAGAAAACATCATTTTAAGCATTTTAAACATGCATGAAAGTGATATATTATGAAACTAGACAAAATTCTAAACAACTTTCATATTAAGTTTGATTAATTCCGATGCATGGTTAATTAGTTATTAAATGCATGAATGCTGAGGGTTTTTCTGCAAAACAGGTAAACTCTGGATAAAAGACAAAATCGCAGACATGGAAAAAAACTACACTGGGCCAAAACTGCAGCCTGGCCCAACAGTTGCAGGGGGCTGGAGGCTCACCATGGGCCTCGGCCCATTCGGTGGAGCAGGGAGACCCACAGGGCGCGCAGCTAGGCCTTTGAGCCCACGCGACGAACGCTTGTGGACGCGGCACAGTCAACGCGGGAGTCGACCCTGTCGTCCTTCTCTCGAACAGAGGCAACACGTGACTTGGACGAGCCCTCCTGCTCGAAGGAGTGGAAGCAGAGGTCAGCGGGGTTGGGAGCAGAGCTCCGGCGAGCGGGGCGGCGAGGTCTTAGGCGTCCGGATCTGGCCGGGAACGAGCTTGGACGCTGAGAAGAACCCGATCCGGTGGCCGACGCCTTTCTCTGAAGAAGAAAGCAGCCATGGCGCGGGGGCTTCAGGCCGGCGACGGGAATTAGGGAGACAATGGCTTGGGACAGGGGGCCCGGTTGAGGACGACGCAGCGAAACGGGACGACCATGGGCTCCTCCAGGCGGCGGCTTGCTTGCTCCGGCGAGGCGATTGCAAGCGAGGAGAGTTGAGGCGGCCGGCGAGGGTCTTCGGCTCGGTGGTGCTGACCTTGCAGAAGAAACAGGGCGACCACGCAATTAGCAGCAACAGTAGGAGAAGAACAGCAAGAAACAGGGAGGAGGCACGGTGAGGAGGACCTGCGAGTCGGAGCGGCTTGACGGCGGGGGCCATGGCGTGGTGCTGCTCTCGATCCACCCTGGATCGAGGCACGGGAGGAGGGGAGGAGGCGCGGAGCAGCCTGCTCGAGCTCGAGGGTGAGGGTGGCGCTCGGGGTTGGCCGATGCTCTGCTCGGTGGTGCTCTGGCCGGGGCTCTCGGGAGGAGGAGGTTGGCCCGGTGCTGAAAACGAGGGAGTTGGTCGAGATCGGCTGGGAATGGGTGGATGGATCTGGGAGGATCCCGATGAAGAGAGTGGCGGCGGCGAGGAGGATTGGTGGATTGAACAGGATAGGCTACGGTTTGACTGGTTATTTATAGTATTAGATTTTGGTTAGGGGCTAACTCGTCCCTCCGATCGTAATCGGACGATCGCGAATAAAATTTTTAGGGAGTCCAAATAAGAAAATGGAGATGTTTTGTAGACGTTTGGGGATGATCCGGATCCAACGGTGACGACTGTTCGGGTCGGGTCCGGGACAGCTTTTCGGACGCGCGCTCGAGGAGGGCCGCGAGCTGACGAGAGAGGTTAGGTTGGACCTGGCGGTTGGTAGTGAGCTGTGTAGACGGTCTCGAGCTGAGACTAGGGAAGAGAGGGAGGCCCGACGACTGTTTTCGGAGACCGAAAACATCCGACGTGTGCCCGGCTATAATGCCGCTATAGTTTAACGGTTGGGCTATCAGACGAACTCCGAATGCGATGAAACTTGACAGGTGGTCTATCTACACTATAATAAGACTACATGCCAACTTTCAACCCATTCTGAGAACATTTTCCGGCCACTTATAAAATAATATTTCGGACGTGCCGCGGGTGCGTGCAAGGGTGTCTGGACTCAGAATGGACAACAGAAGGAACGGGGAGGCCAGGACAGATGCAAGTTTGAATATATGATGATGCAATGCACATGATGACATGGCAAGATGCAACACGCAAGCGAATGACATGGCAACGACGGCGAATAACTGGAAGACACCTGGCAAAACGGTCTCGGGGCGTTACAACACTCCACCACTACGAGAGGATCTCGTCCCGAGATCTAGGATGGCACTGGAGGGAAAAACGGAAGAGAAAAAGAAGAGGTAAAACTAAGTTGCTTCTCTGACCAATGAGTGAGACCAAAGAACCTTGAGAGGTTGAATAAATAGAAAGAAAGAATGCAACGAAGAAGAACATAGTTGAAAACACTCCTTTAGAAACAAGGAACAAGGAACATAACTAGAACCTTGTAGGTTGAAGACATAAGAAAAGGGGTGCAATGGACAAGAAGTAGATGCAAGCACCCTGGTTGACACGAGATGTACAAGGAATGATAAAGATCAATTACGGCAACACTCTGGTTGGAAATGGAAGGTAAAGAATATGAGCTTGGCAAAAAGAAAGCACTTGGATGAGACTCCGGTTAGAAGGGGAATGATAAACACAACACTCTGGTTAAAACAAGATAGAGAAGGAGTAAGAATGATATAATTAGGGCAGCACTCCGACTGAAAAGAAATGCAAGGCTTGATAAGGCGAAATGAACTTGAGCAAAAGGGCACAACACTCCAGTTAAAATGGATAGGCATGAAAAGAACATGATCTTTGACAAAACGAGATGATGGGTTGAAAAGAGCAACATCACAATGCCTCCGGAACAAAAGAATAGAAGATAGATAATTGAAATAGGAGAATGGAGAAGAAAAAGCCAACTTCTGCCACAAAAGAGCATGAAAAGGCATCTTTAGGAGAAGGGTCGAACGGAGTTGTTGGAAAAAAACCAACAACGAAAAGAGTAAGCTTGTTGTGGGCTTATAGAAAACATCTCGAAATTATGAGGTGAAATTCCGCCACTAATGGAAACAATAGATTGGATTGATATGAACAAGAAAACGAGAAACTTATTTCACCAGAAGGATAAATGAAGAACTTGGGTAATTTATAAGCACCTTAATTAGCAACAATCCTTAGGGTAAGCTTTAGGTGAAATATAACCCAAGATAACTCCAACGAAGAGGTTGATGGATTTAAAATACCTCATTCTTAACCGCATGTGAATCATGAAACATGAACTCAAATTATCCAGAATGACATAAATACCACGTCAAATGATACTGTAGAAAGAATAGCACTCCGGAATGCAAGATGAAGAATGCTTGAGCTCCTTCGAAAAGAATCTTGATGAACACTTTGAGAAGGAATTAAATCCTTGATGAACCATCATGTAGAACCTCCATGAAGAACTCCGGTAACAAAATGATGATAAAAAAAGAGAAGTTGACAACACAAGGTGAAACCTTGTAATGATTTAGATGGATCTCCATGATGATATAAGTTCGAGATCTTGGAACTCCGGGAAAAGAAAATATGAATTAAGTGAAACCGAGAATTTGATGAGCCTCCAGAATAAGGAATTAAACATTTGGGTGAATCAAGAATAAGAATTATGTTATGCTCATCCTTCACCAATTTAGATTGATGACAAGCAACGGATTTGGCATACTACTTATTCTCGTGGAAAATATTAAAGAGAGGTATAGCTTAAACTTGAGAAGGTATTCAACAAACCGTCGGTAGGATTGAAACAATGAATGAATTAAAATGATAACCATGGAAAAGAATCCTGGAAGAACCACCGTAAGAACTGAAAAAGAACAAAGTAAAGGGATGAATCACCGGGTAAGAATTGGCAAATGAACGAAGATACAAGAGAGAGTTTAGATACAAGAGAACGAAGAGATGAAGAACTGATTAGAGGATATTTGATCGATGCACCGGTAAGATTTGGAGAACAATAGCTGAAAACTAAGGATGACTAAACCTGAATTGATGGACTCCGGATAACAAACTGAGAAGACTCTTGAATGGCTTCAGATGGGTGAAAATAATTGTCATGATTGAAAACAATTATGAGAGGATATCATGAAGCTAGAATCACGAATCTTTGATAGAACGAAAACAAGATTCAAGGGAAAACTCTTCTTCGGTCTTCAAAAGTAGAGACAGACGATGGGAAACACCACCATGAATTGTTGAGGCACTCCAGAATTAAAATTGGCAAGGTTGAGCCAATGATGAAAAGAATTTGAGAAGTCTTGGAGAAATACATATGACTGATGATAACCCATTGTTACGTCAAACTTTGAAAGATTTGAGAATAGCTCCGGTAAAATTAGAAGACTCAGGTAAGATCCTGGGAAAAGACCTATGAGTTAGGGCCCACTCAAAAGAAACACCGTTGAACGATTGCTTGAAAAGAGAGATTCCACCGGTTGAATTTAAATGGCTTGAATGCGATAAGATCCTCGAAAGAGCTTGAACGAAAGCAGAGTGTAAGCACGAATCTTCAGGATATCTTGAGCACTCTGAAACAATTGAATAGTGAGAAATGACTGAATATGAGGTGCACCGGCAAGAGAAGGTATTGAAGCGAGGAAAAAGGATATGATCAACAAAGCTTGACTTGAATCCACCGGAGAAGGAGAAGAATGAAGAATGATGAACTAGTAGAGCATCTTCAAGAGAACCACCGGGTAAGAACATTGATTGGAAAGAACGAAGAGACTTCACATGAATAAAATGGATATTTGATTAAGAAATCTGAATCCTTGAATAAAAAGGGTGGGAGGGCGGGAAAAACAAAGGTAACTTGAGAAAGAAGAAACAAACAATGTTGAGAAGACTTGGAGTTGATCTTACGGATGAGACAAATGATAGGATCATCTTGAAGAGAATCGCACCGGCTGGCAAGGATTGACATGACAATCTCGATTATCATGAAGGATTGGTATTTACATGGAGTATGAGAACACCGATTAGGAAAGGTATGGAATCAACATTTGACTTCGAAGCAACTCGAATACCACAATTGAAAACAAAACAAAGGATTGGCTTGCAGAATAAGCCAGAACAAACATATGATAGAGATTTCGTCCGAAGTTTTCCTGGTGGGGCCTACATGGGCTCGATCGTACAACACCATCATGTACAAGGCAGTGCACATGACATACGAAGTGTCCCCGAGTCAGCATAGCCAAGGACTCTTTAAGACACAACGAGACCACTGTAAAACCAACCGTGGATAGGAGGACCACTAGACGTCGAACCCCAATTTCATATCATACATCTTTCAGAAAGATATCCTAAGATCTACTTGAATTCCCACTTATAAACTCCCGAAACTTTCCGGTTATGCGATCAGGTGTTGGGGATACAGGGGAAGCATAATATCTCACCCAAAACTAGCAAATCCTACATCCAGCTGTATCCATCCTTCAACACATAACCAAGAAACCTTCGGAAATCATTTACCTCAACCTTCTAAAAGCATCCGTTATACGAGTTATGGCAATACTCCCGAACTCCGGCCCCAGTAGTGGGTGGCGTCGAGGTTATCTCACCAACAACTACATAAAAGAGATTTTCGATGTCGGCAAAACTCAGGTATTCCAGAACTACAACGATAAAATTGTGACGATAACACCTCGGAGCTCAACTCCCCGGGACACTGCCACAACCCCTAAATGTCAGGAGGCACCAAGAATAATGTTCTCGTCACAAAACCATCGGAACGATTCCAAGATACCCATGTGATCCTAAATTTTTTAGTGAAATTTGAGAAGACAAGAGTCAAAACTCTACGTCAGGATGCCTCACCAGAGCGATCCAGGGACTGAGGAGTAAAAAGAATCCTACTCTCCGATATATATAATCCTAAATGACTCAAAACATTTTTCTAGACTCAACAACGCCAGCGATTCGATCAAGCAGGGGGCTCCTAAGTCAGGGAAGGCTCTGATTACCAACTTGTAACGCCCTCCATGTGGCGATATCTCCCACGTGACGAAGCATGACTTAGAGGAATAACCGCATTGAAAGCAATGTCACAAGTGAGGTAATCTTCACACAACCCATGTAGTACATAAGGGAAAGAGATACATAGTTGGCTTACAATCGCCACTTCACACAATACATGAATAAAGCATTACATCATCCAGATACACACAAGGTCCTACTACGGAACCAAAATAAAAGAAGACTACCCCAAATGCTACACAGATCCCCGATCGTCCCAACTGGCCTCCAGTACTGATCAATTGAAACGAAATAACACAATGAACGGGATCTTCATCGAGCTCCTCCTTGAGCTCGGTTTCATCACCTGCACGGTTTCATCGGCACCTGCAAACTGGTTTTGGCAGTATCTATGAGTCACGGGGACTCAACAATCTAACACCCTCACGATCAAGACTATTTAAGCTTATAGGTAAGGTAAAGGTATGAGGTGGAGCTGCAGCAAGCGACTAGCATATATGGTGGCTAACTTACACAAATGAGAGCGAGAAGAGAAAGCAAGGCACAGTCGAGAAACTATGATCAAGAAGTGATCCGAGACTACTTACGTTCAAGCATAACTCCAACACTGTGTTCACTTCCCGGACTCCGGCGGAAAGAGACCATCACGGCTACACACGCGGTTGATGCATTTTAGTTAAGTTTAGTTTCAGGTTCTCTACAACCGGACATTAACAAATTCCCATCTGCCCATAACCGCGGGCACGACTTTTGAAAGTTCAAAACCCTACAGGGGTGTCCCAACTTAGCCCATCACAAGCTCTCATGGTAAATGAAGGATATTCCTTCTCCGAAGACAATCCGATCAGACTCGGAATCCCAGTTACAAGACATCCTCGACAATGGTAAAACAAGTCCAGCAAGACCACCCGCTGTGCCGAAAAATCCTGATAGGAGCTGCACATATTTCGTTCTCAGGGCACACCGGATAAGCTAAACGTACGGGAGCCAACGTAACCCAAGTTGCCAAGGGACGGCCCTGCACGGTGCTCTGGGTTGGACCAACACTTAGACAAGCACTGACCCGGGGGTTTAAAATAAAGATGACCCTCGGGATGTGCGACTCCCAAGGGAAAAAGGCTTGGTGGCGAATGGTAAAACCAAGGTTGGGCCTTGCTGGAGGAGTTTTATTCAAAGCGAACTGTCAAGGGGTTCCCATTATAACCCAACCGTGTAAGGAACGCAAAATCCGGGAACATAACACCGATATGACGGAAACTAGGGCGACAAGAGTGGAACAAAACACCAGGCATAAGGCCGAGCCTTCCACCCTTTACCAAGTATATAGATGCATTAATTAAATAAGAGATATTGTGATATCCCAACAAATATCCGTGTTCCAACAAGGAACAAACTCCAATCTTCACCTGCAACTAACAACGCTATAAGAGGGGCTGAGCAAAGCGGTAACATAGCCAAAAAACGGTTTGCTAGGACATGGTGGGTTAGAGGTTTGACATGGCAATATGGGAGGCATGATAAGCAAGTGGTAGGTATCGTAGCATAGGCATAGCAAAAGAGCGAGCATCTAGCAAGCAAAGATAGAAGTGATTTCGAAGGTATGGTCATCTTGCCTGAGATCTCGCAAGGAAGAAGAATGAGTCCATGAATAAGACAAGCGGACGTAGCCAACGGATCCTCACAAACAAAACGTTACCGGATTACCGAGAAGAAGTACACCGGAAAGAAACAAAGAACATAGTAAACAACCACCACATAACCATGGCATGATGCACAACCAAGTATGATGCATGTTCGGTTTAATGATACATGGCATGGCAAAGTGCAACAAACAACACTACAGATTAAGTGCAGCTCAATATGCAACTTGACGAAACACCACGTGACTTATTTAGTTCGATCTTGTTTATGTAATCAACAATATTAAATGTTGTTAGCATGGCAAGAGGTGAAGCATAATGAAACCTACCTATCTAGGCAAGTTTAAATGAGGCCGGAACAACAAAACAACAAGTCCAGAAAATCCTCATGAGCATTTTATAGATTTGGTACTGTTCTGCCCTAAACACAATTTTATAGTTATTAAACATGCAAAACAAGTACACCATGTTAAACTAGGCCTTTTTCCACCCCATTTACATATAAAATTTATTAAATTCGGAGTTACTGTTATTTAGTTATGAATTAAATCATTTTAGCATGGTAATTAAGCATATAAAAGCAAACATCATTTTAAGCATTTTAAACATGCATGAAAGTGATATATTATGAAACTAGACAAAATTCTAAACAACTTTCATATTAAGTTTGATTAATTCCGATGCACGGTTAATTAGTTATTAAATGCATGAATGCTGAGGGTTTTTCTGCAAAACAGGTAAACTCTGGATAAAAGACAAAATCGCAGACATGGAAAAAAAACTACACTGGGCCAAAACTGCAGCCTGGCCCAACAGTTGCAGGGGGGCTGGAGGCTCACCATGGGCCTCGGCCCATTCGGTGGAGGAGGGAGACCCACAGGGCGCGCAGCTGGGCCTTTGAGCCCACCCGACGAACGCTTGTGGACGCGGCACAGTCAACGCGGGAGTCGACCCCGTCGTCCTTCTCTCGAACAGAGGCAACACGTGACTTGGACGAGCGCTCCTGCTCGAAGGAGTGGAAGCAGAGGTCAGCGGGGTTGGGAGCAGAGCTTCGGCGAGCGGGGCGGCGAGGTCTTAGGCGTCCGGATGTGGCCGGGAACGAGCTTGGACGCTGAGAAGAACCCGATCCGGCGGCCGACGCCTTTTTCTGAAGAAGAAAGCAGCCATGGCGCGGGGGCTTCAGGCCGGCGACGGGAAGTAGGGAGACAACGGCTTGGGACAGGGGGCCCGGTTGAGGACGACGCAGCGAAACGGGATGACCATGGGCTCCGCCAGGCGGCGGCTGGCTTGCTCCGGCGAGGCGATTGCAAGCGAGGAGAGTTGAGGCGGCCGGCGAGGGTCTTCGGCTCGGTGGTGCTGACCTTGCAGAAGAAACAGGGCGACCACGCAATTAGCAGCAGCAGTAGGAGAAGAACAGCAAGAAACAGGGAGGAGGCGCGGTGAGGAGGACCTGCGAGTCGGAGCGGCTTGACGGCGGGGGCCATGGCGTGGTGCTGCTCTCGATCCACCCTGGATCGAGGCACGGGAGGAGGGGAGGAGGCGCGGAGCAGCCTGCTCGAGCTCGAGGGTGAGGGCGGCGCTCGGGTTTGGCTGATGCTCTGCTCGGTGGTGCTCTGGCCGGGGCTCTCGGGAGGAGGAGGTTGGCCCGGTGCTGAAAACGAGGGAGTTGGTCGAGATCGGCTGGGAATGGGTGGATGGATCTGGGAGGATCCCGATGAAGAGAGTGGCGGCGGCGAGGAGGATTGGTGGATTGAACAGGATAGGCTACGGTTTGACTGGTTATTTATAGTATTGGATTTTGGTTAGGGGCTAACTCGTCCCTCCGATCGTAATCGGACGATCGCGAATAAATTTTTTAGGGAGTCCAAATAAGAAAACGGAGATGTTTTGTAGACGTTTGGGGATGATCCGGATCCAACGGTGACGACTGTTCGGGTCGGGTCCGGGACAGCTTTTCGGACGCGCGCTCGAGGAGGGCCGCGGGCTGACGAGAGAGGTTAGGTTGGACCTGACGGTAGGTAATGAGCTGTGTAGACAGTCTCGAGCTGAGAGAAGAGAAGAGAGGGAGGCCCGGTGAATGTTTTCGGAGACCGAAAACGTCCAACGTGTGCCCGGCCATAATGCCGCTATAGTTTAACGGTTGGGCTATCTGACGAACTCCGAATGCGATGAAACTTGACAGGCGGTCTATCTACACTATAATAAGACCACACGCCAACTTTAAACCCATTCCAAGAACATTTTCCGGCCACTTATAAAATAATATGCCGGACGTGCCGCGGGCGCGGGCAAGGGTGTCTGGACTCAGAACGGACAACGGAAGGAACGGGGAGGCCGGGACAGATGCAAGTTTGAAAATATGATGATGCAATGCACATGATGACATGGCAAGATGCAACACGCAAGCGAATGGCATGGCCACGACGGCAAATAACTGGAAGACACCTGGCGCAATGGTCTCGGGGCGTTACACCCACCAACACCCCCGAGCCCTCCATTTCCTCTCTAACAGGCACCCGAGCCGATCCCGCGGACGCCCGTAGGCCGCACCTATGGTGGACCTCGGCCAGCCTATATAAGACGACACCGAGCCTCTCTCTCACTCCCTGTCGCTCCCCCACACTCCTAATCAACCTCCCGCACCACCCATTTGCCTCCAGAACCACCTGAGCTCGGGATCGAGCTCGAGCTCCACCGCCTCGGCTCATCGGCGTTCGTGCGGTACAGGCCTCCTCCACCCCCGTTCTCTCTCGATCTGGAACTGCATGACATCACTGACCCTTTCCCCTCTCCCCCACTCTTTTTGCAGCTGGTAACGGCCGGAACCACCAACGCCCGAAGCACCTCCGCCGCGTGGCCTCGTCGCCGGCGAACCAGCCTGCCCCGGCGACCACCTCCACCACCACCCGAACAACGACATCCCCCTGAGTCCAACGGTGCCACCCGCTCGACCTGCCGTGCCCTGTAGCGTCGCCGGTGAGCTCACCGACCTCTCTGTCACGAGGTTAGAGATGACAGGTGGAGCCCACCTGTCATCCTCACCTCTCCCTCACCCCTCTCTCTCTCACCGACGCCCGGGCCTCGCTCGTCAGGTTTGAAAATCTGACGCGCACTTGCTGGCTCGCCTGGGCCATTTTCCCCTCTGGGCCTGCTGCACTGGGGCTGTTCTGGCCCAGCGGGCACAGTGCCCTTTCTCCTTTTCTTTTTCTATCCCTTTTCCAAAAATTCCATAGGATTAAATATTAATCCAAATGCAATAATTCCAGTTCCTAAAATCCTGTAAAAATCCCACTTATTTAATGCTATAACTTTCATACATGCCCAACCAACTTTTCCGTGTTGTTCAAATTTAAATTCAAATTTGAGCAATTAAATCCTTGTTTGAAAATCCATTACTCTGTCTCTGTAGTTCCAAATCTAGAAATAAGAATTTTCCCCTTCTTAGTTTCAACCCTAGTATTTAACAAAAATGAGTTGACATTTTTCTGAGCACTTTGATTTTTTTGTTTTATTATTGCCTTATTTTATCGTTATTATTTTGCGACGATAGATTGCGTTGCTGACGAAGGAGTTGGACCAGAAGACTTTGAAGACCCAGAAGACTTTGCTGAGCCAGGCAAGCAGCCCTTTGACCATGTCAAAGAAACCCTTTTTATGCATGTCATATAGCACCATATTGTTGTTGCAATGGAATCATGATGAGGTGGTAACCACCTTGATGGGTTACCTCTATTACTTCCTTGTTGATACTTGCATTATGCATGACCCTACCTTCCTATGAGGGTTATGCCGGTGGGAGTAGATCAGATGCTAAAGTAGTTGCTACGCAAAAAGGGACAGGAATATGCACGGTGATGGGTGCAAGATTGTTTTCAAAAGACTTTTCCAAAACCCCGTCGGGTGCCACTTATGCTCGAGGGAGATAATGAGTTGGGTAACCACTTCATGATGAAGTGGTGTACCGAGGCAAGTGTGTGTGTTGTTTTCAAAACGGATTGGTTTAAGTTGCGACTGTTATTCCAACCTTACATGCGCAACCACTATACCCTTATATGGGAAAGGGCATTAGTGATTACCTAGGCGGATACTAGCTTGGAGCCCGCATTACTAGTGACGAGAGAGTTGTTGTTGCGCTCTCTCGGGACAGGGTCGTGCCAGGTAGGGCGGCCATGACTGTCTTTACAGGGCACCGGACACACCGTTGGTACCCCGTTCTTGTGGTATGAGATGAATATGGGAGCGTGGCTCCAAATTCTTAAGATGAGAAATGTTGGGCATGGGGGTTGCTACCAATCGAGTGGACTCTATGTTAGTGTCGTCTAGGGAAAGGTAATGATCGGGTGCTACCCCAGGTACTTGAGGTACCGCGGGTCGTGGATGACACGGAAGTTCCCCGGATCTTGTGGGTAAAGTGTGCAGCCTCTGCAGATTGTAAAACTATTCGAATAGCCGTGTCCACGGTCAAGGACAGTTGGGTAACCGCTCTTGGGCTACAACCACTTGTTTACAAACCAGTGTGTGTGGGAAGAACTACTTGGGTCAAGTCAAAGGACTTGATATGGATGAGTTGGGTTGGAGCCCACTCCCTTTATGTTGATATCTGTAACCAGTTCCTAAGGTTACTTGAATTCATATGATGCATGTTTTACCAGTTGTTGAACATGTCATAACACAACAAAATTAGCTTTCTGCAAAAATTTACCTATGTCATGCATTGTTGTATCTTGAGCCAAAACATGGGTTGCTTGCGAGTACATTCAAAGTACTCATTGGCTTGCCACTGGTTATTTAATTGGCCAGGCATGGAAGAACATGAGTTCGATGAAGATTTCCTTGGAGACGAACATGCGAACTAGGACGTTTCCCAGTTAGAATGCCTGTAGGGTTAAGGCAGATGGCATGGGTTCTACTTATCGACGAAGATTTCCGCTGCTTAAGTTTATTTGGTATTCAGCCCTTGAGGCTTTATCTATGTAAGACTTGACCATAATGGTCATAATTTGTGTAAGACGATATGTATGGATGTAAAACTCTTGTTATTCAGCTTCTGTGTGTTCAGTGAGCATTGATCTCTGGGATCACTATACACGTGTATTCAGTGACCATGACTTATGAGTCGGGGTCCCCACACTCGTGAATGAATTTAACACACGGGGTAGAAACTGCCAATTCACTCTTCCCACCACGCCCTTATCCTTAGCAACGTATGCAATATGCATCGCGCGGGGTAGGAAACAGAGGTGCGTGGCATGGGAGAGCATCAAGGCGAGGGCCCGATCTTCTTGAATTGGCGGAGGAGGAGGACGACCGACCGTCGAGGGAGCGGCTCTCCTCCCTGGCCTGCCTATAAAAAGAGGGGCGAAGGGAGGTCGGAGTCATTCATCCTTGTGCTCCTCCATCCTCTGTTTTCTGCTTCTCACTGGTTATGATGAAGGGAAGAGCCTGGGGCCAGCCCCCGGGCCCCTGGTTGAAGCTGGTGTTGCCAAATGTTGGTGCCGGGGCGTGGGGAGTGAGCTTGGTCCATGTTGTGGGGAATTTCTTGGCGTCTCCAAGGCTTGCTCGAGAGGCAAGGCTAGAGAACATGGGTAATCCCAGCACTGCCCCTCCCAGAGGTCTTGGGGTTGATGGCGACGAGAGGTGCGTCTTCCTGCCCGCCAAGGTGGGAAGCAGCATGCCTCGAGTCCCCTATTCGTCTTGGTCGCTCGCTGTCTCCCCGAAGAAGGTGCCGGACCTCGAGCCCGACGCTCCCCAGGGATGGTGTCGGCGGATATGAATCCAGGGGAGAAGGATAAGATGGGAGGTAGGCTATCTAGTCGGAGTACGATAGCACCGACGGGCTCGTATCATACTGGCGGCGTGCTTCCCGTCTGTCTGGCTCTTCCCCCTTTCCCTGGCGCCGTCATCACCGTTTTCCTAGCTAACGGGGAAAGGCTTGCTCCTCTGGCGCTTCCACTTCCTCGAGTGGTCTTCCATCTGGGCCTCGACGTCTTCGTCTGTCGGGGCTTGTGCCGGAGTCTTTCGAATGGTCCTGGGAGTGGTGACCAGGGGGCCACTGTGGTGCTCCTTCCGTCCTCCTCCTTCGCAGCCTCACCACTCCCGATCTTGTCAGGCTGAGTTTGGCTGGCCCTGGCGGGATGAGGGTGGCGTTGTGCCAGTGCGCGTCCCGCCCTCCACTTTTCCCAACACACAACCTGAGACAAGAGGGACAGGGAGAGGAGTTTATAGAGCACTTATTTTTTAATCTTAAATTTGTAGGCACTTGTCGTTGGAGATATAACTACTGAGTATAAACCGCCCAGGAGGGGCCGGGTTATACATATAAGGAGTTATCAATATTGAAGCCCATGAGGACAAGGATCATGGCGCTTTACTATAAGAGATCTAAAGGCCCAGGGCCCAAAGGAAGATTAGGGCCCGTAGACATAAACCGCCATAAGGCATGTAACTTGTGTTGTAAGATAGGAAAGGATAGAAACCAAGCCGGACACGTTTATGAGCCGGCCGGGATTCTGTAAACCGCCGGGCGTCAACCTGTATATAAAGGGATGACCCGGCGGCAGTTCAAGGACAAGAAACAACAACTCGAGAGCTAGGCATAGCATATTCGCTCCCTGGTCATCGAAACCCTAGCAATCCCATCATAACTGGGGTAGGCCTTACCTTCACCGCAAGGGGCCGAACCAGTATAAATCCTTGCGTCCTTTGTCCGTTTTAACCCCTTTAAGCTAACTACGTTGCTATGGCTCCACGACTAAGTCCTCACACTAGGACATCTTCCGTGACAATCCCATGACAGTTGGCGCCCACCGTGGGGCTATTGGATGATGGTTTCAAGTTCTTGGAGGGCAGCTTCGAAGGGCTCAAGGGATACATTGTGGGCCGGATGACCATGAGTCGTCGCGGCAAGCTCTACATCGACGATGAAGGCTGGGGCCCCGAGGCCGGTTCAATTGAGATGGATATCGGGTCCCCTTCGGTGGTATTCACGTCTTCATTGGCAAGATTGGCCAACCGGGCCCTGAGCCGGACATCTGCACTGACATCGTCGAAATGGCTCAGCATGCGAGATAGGCCCGGGTTCAGCCTGCCGTGAAGCGTGCCTTCGTGGGAGTCATCCATGGAGTGGAATCTGAGGATAGATCGGTATCTGGTGGCGAAACCTTCGTTTACTCTGATGACGAGTCGTCCACCAGAGAGACCGAGTCATTGTACCAACTGCAAGATGGCCGGTTTGGGGGCTATTCCAATGGCGACAGTATTCCGGCCCCCCTTGATCCGCCGAGTCGAGTTGCGATCTTCATGGCCGGCACGCAGTCGGCGCATCATTCTTCAACCGCAGCAGCGATGATCTCCGGTTCAGTAGCAGCGACTGTAGCTGGGCTGGAGGCCCTGCTCCACCGTCGGCTCAGGTTTTGTCCGATTTGTTTGACGCTTTGGCAACGCTGCTGGCAGCTGAAGTTAACACGGCAAATCAGGATCAACATAACGCAGAAGTCGCGAAAGTGAAGTATCAGATAGCTCAAGCCAAGGCAGACCTGGCAGCCGAGAACACCAGGATGGCTACGGAGCAGGCCGAGTTGGATGCACAGGTGTATCAGCTTATGCTGGATTAGAACGCATCAAACGATGTAATGAGGAGAAGGTACCGGTCCCACCTGCCTCCGGTTTATGAGCCAAGGAATATCTTTAACACACCAAGAGCAGGAACCAGTAACCAGCCAGTGGTAAACCGGGTAGAAGCACCTGGGACGAGGGGGCCGGTTCAACCGCACACCGTGGATCCGCCTCGTCAGAATATCCCATCCCAGCGCGTGTCAACACCTCCGGGTCATTACTCCAACCCCCTGGATAACATAGTCGCCGCCGCTTCATGATTGTCAGCCCTCCCAGTCGAAGGTGAGTCCCCCGTAGCGGTGGAGACGCGACGGGCTAGGGTGCTCCTTCAAACAGCTTTGACTCAGCAACAGGCATGTTAACACATCCGCGAGAGGATTCATTCCACCCCCCCCCGCCCAAGCCAGAGTTACAGCAGGCACTTTGATGAACCGGGCGTGTCAAGCAATGCGCGAGACCATAACCCGCCTCGAGGGCATAATCTGATAGGTGGTGCTAATGCTCAGGATCTGGTGGATCAGGGCAGAGCGCGTCGGGAAGCCGAGTTAGTGGCGCAGTACGCGGCCCGTCAGCTTACTCCGGTTCGTCCAACAACTTCAGTGGAGCCAGGAGTTACCTCCAGGTCTTTGGGGGTGCCGTGTCTTGTCCCAGCTCTACCTAATGTGTGGCTGCCCAAGGATTTCAAAGGACCCCGAAAGGTAACAAATTATACTACCAATTTACCCCCGAGTCATGGATCGAAAGCTATGAGATGGCAATGGAGATGCTGGATGTGGATGATGCGGCCCGTGCTAAATACTGCACCATGATGTTGGAAGGAATAGCTCGCACTTGGCTGAAAAGTTTGCCAGCTAACTCCATGGGGTCGTGGGCTGCATTAAAGGACCAGTTTATCCAGACTTTCAAGGACACGTGCAAGCAACCCATGTCAATTGTAGACTTAGCCGCCTGTGTCCAAGAAGAGGGTGAATCGACAACTCGTTGGGTGCGCCAGATTTCGGAAATCTTACATTCATCGGACCGCATTAATGCTGATACAGCAGTCTTAACGCTGGAGGGAAATTGCCGGTTCATACCTTTGAAGCTGAAATTGGGACGGCTCAAGCGTCACTGCAATGACATGGGAACACTTATGGCAACTCTGGTTAAGTATGCTAACTCTGATAGTACCAAGGACCCTGAGTCTGATGATGAAAAGCCGGGGAAGGGAAAGAAGAGTGGTAGTAACAAGGGGCAACAGCATAACCCGGCGGGTCATGGAAACAACGGTAAGTGTAAAGCGGATAACCGTTTGGATTTTGTGGCTAACACCAACACGCAGAATAATAATCAGCGGCATAAGGGTAAACCTCCCCCGTGCAATGGAGGATCAGGTATCAATCTGGAGCGCCTGTTAAACCAGCCTTGTCCAAGGCACGGGACGTAAGAGAGACCAGCCACGCACCTTTGGAAGGATTGTTTTATAATGCGGGAGTTTAAAAACTCGGATCTTTTCCGATACGATCATGGACCGCCCGGCGGTTCAGGAGGCGGTTCTCATGGGCCGGGTTATGGTGGAGGCAGTTCTGGTTCGGGATTTCAAGGCAACCAAAGCGGACATGGCAATCAAGGCAGTCGGGGCAACCAGGGTGGTCATAATCATCAGGGGAGTCAGCAGCAGCAGCAATCGGGTTACCAGAGCAATCCGAAGCAATTGAGTAGTGGGTAGTATCACGTCTTCACCACTAGCTTATGCAAGCGCGATCAGAAACTTCATAAAAAGGGCAGTAAACTCTATTGAACCGGCAGTGCCCCATTATCTCACTACAAAAAAAATACACTTCCGTGATGATACGTGTTTGTCATAGTAGGTCACGTTTTCTGTCATGCATGTACATACATGACAATTTTATGACAGAATCAAGATAGTCATACCTGTGCTATCGTAGAAGTGTTCCATGACATTACCAAAATTTCATCATGGAAGTGTCCACTTCCATGACGATAAATCGCGCACAACAGAAGTGCTTTCCTCAAGGGTGACCGACATGTGGCATCCACCATAACGGAACGCTGTTAAGCTATCGGGTCCGGTTTTGGATCCGATAACCCATTAACAGCCCCGACCAATGGGGATTTTCCACGTGTAAAATTATCATTGGCTGGAGGAAACACATGTCTACTCACCGTTGGAACAGATGTCATCCACTCATTGGACCCAAAGCGCCTATGATACGTCGACACATGGCACGGCCCAACAGAGGCCCATTCCTGTGAAAAGGCTGGCCCATTTGACTTGGTCAAAATGTGGCAGGCCGTCCCACGACAAGCCTGTTAATGGCCTGTTCGCATATAGCCCATTTACAGCCCGCTAACCCAGGGCCCGTTTACGACCTATCCGAATTATGCCCAGTAGCGTCATCTGGGCCATCCAATATAATTCCAGCCTGTTTTAACTTCCGGCCCATGTATGGCCCATGACGTCTTTTGGCCCATATGAGACCCTTAGTAACCCTCGGCCCATTAACGACCCGTGGTAAAACTGGCCCGTAATGAACAGTGTATCACTTTATACCCATTAACGGCCCATTATTCCATTGGGCCGTTTCCAGCCCATGTTATCTTTCGGCCTTCTCAGGGCCCATTAAGTTGGGCCGTTTTCATAGCGTCATCAAATACGGCCGATTAACAACGGCCCATTATGGTCGGCCCATGAACGGACGATTCTAACTCTAGCCCGTTTACGACCATAAAGCGATATGTTATTGGCCCATGTTTGGGTAATCGATCATACGGCCCGTATAAGGCCCATTGATGATACGGCCCGTAGAAGGCCCATTGATGATACGGCCCGTAGAAGGCCCATTATTTCTATGCCCCATAGAAGGCCCATTGTTTCTACGACCCGTAGAAGGCCCGGTGTCACTACAGTAAATATGTAGCCCATGGTTATTGTGGCCTAGTTTAAAAAAATAGGTTATTGCGGCCACTAGCAAACCGCGGAAAAAGAACAGCACTGACTACAAGCAAACAAATAAACAAGACAACAAGGAAATAAATAGGCAAGCAACTTACGCTAGGCTATCACGGCTATTACACATATTACATCCACTAGGCATCAAAGTTTGCCACCAGTGCAAATATAGGGAACAAAGCAGCATATCATATACACTGGTTGCCAAAGTTGGCGACCAGTGCAAATAAACGTCGCAACAAAACAAGTCCAGAACTGAAACCACTTCAGAAGATCTCAAGAAACAATATCCTGGGTACCCATAATGCTGGCAAGGTGCTTAGCAAGCTTATTAACTTTCTCTTGTTTGGCGCTTAAATCCTCCAACGCTTACTATTGCACTAGAAAGTATGCATCTGAATTCTGCAGGGACTTCCTCAGTCCTTCAGCTTCCTGTCGCAACACATCTGATCGATGTCTTTCAACTTGAAGCTGAGACTCAAGAAGACGAGCTGATTCAGGCAGCGAGTTCGAAGAGCTTGTGCCAGCAGTAGTGGCCAGTAACTCGAACACTACATCAAGACATGACTTATGGGTTCTCTCACTGTCGTCAATGTAGTTTTTATCAGCTTTCTTGGAGACCAACAGGGATGTCTCACTATCTTGAACCTTATCTGCATTACTTCCTTCACCATTGCATAATGGGGTATTGTTCTCCAATATTCTATCCGCATTATAAAAGATAAACAAGCAGACACGTCGCAGGTTTACCATGTTGTATATGAAACTCATTTTGGTAAATCAGTTCAGTAGTAAAGTGCACAGGATAAAAACATGAAACAAACATATATCTATGTACCATGGTCACTTTATAGTCTATATCATTCTAGTTTTTGTTGTGAAATCAAGATAGAGACACAGTTTAAATAATATTTGTTCAAGACAAAGCAGAATAGATAGAATATAAGTGTGGGAAACTATAGAGACACTTGTAATGTGCATGACATGAGAACATAACTTTTTATTCAATTGAAACTGAAATCAATATAGAGCAAGTTACAACAACAAACTAGTTAAAGAAACAAGTTTAAAACATACCTGTTGCACCATTGGAGTTTCAATTCCATCCTTCAATTTTGAAAATAGTTGGTCTGAGTAAATACAGTGATGCAAGAGCAAAGGAGTATGAACCATAGCTACAGAACCTGACCTGAGAACAATTATTCTTCTCCTTTAAGCGTTGAGTTGGGATTCAGAGTGGTGGTCCTCGTGCTTTGGGCACTGCAGTCCCCTCACTAACTGCTCGTGTTTGGGTGCTCTGTGGTGGAGACGGTGCTGTGTCGAATGGAACTGGATTACTATCTGCTGGGTTGTGGTTAGAAGGGGTGTAGCTGGTTCTCTATCCAACTGGGTAGGGTTACAATCTGCGAGAGTCTGGGTTATGTGTGGTGGGGTGGTTCTTGGGCAAGTACAACCGTGGTTCTACTGCATCAACTGGTAGCAGTATCTTTTCTGAAGACTGTGTTGTTACTCCCTTAGATACTGCCATCACCCTCTCCAATTCAAATGGCTGATAAATAAGAAAAGTAATTGAATGTATAGACATGGTATGATAGACAGGTGCAATGGATAGTGGGGAATAAAAGAGGGCATGAAATAGTTCACATTTATGTTTTCTAACCAAACAGGATAGCATGACACAATTTCACATATATGATGGCTAACTAAACATGATAGCATGATACAACTTCACATTATGATGGCTAACTAAAAAAGATGGAAAGACATTTCAAAATATGATGACTATGTAGATAGGATGACATGATATAACTATATAATGTGTTTATTAAATAGGTTGGCATGCCATAATTCAAATACATGCCGCCTATGGAAACATGATAACATGATATAATTCCCGGATAGAATGACATAATTCAAAATATGATGACTGTAGATACTAAACAGGATGAGATGATATAACTATATCATGTCTTTATTAAATGGGTTGCCATGCCATAATTCAGATAGATGTTGTGTATGTAAACATGATGGCATGATATAATTCAAATATATGATTTATATAGTAAGCAAGTAAGCAGATGGAAATCCATATATGATGTAAAAACTAAGCAATGCAAGACAACATGCATGACATGGGTAACATAACCCTGCCAAGTTTGAGCATAGACCTCAGGGGGGAAATAGGACTGGTCATCAGTCTCTGAATCCTCCTCTGAGGAGCTCTCTGTATCCAGCAAGATGTATGCTTCAGCAGGTAGCATTGTCTACTCTAAATACCTTGTTTTCACTCCAGATACTTCCATCACCACTTCAAATGGCTGATGCACAGGAAGAGTAGTTGAATATACAAACGTTGTCGACAAATGGAACACGTAATACAAAAAAATGATAGCATGATATAATTCACATATATAATGCCTTTGCAACAAATATAATTGCATAATTCACATATATAATGTCTTGCAATAAGATGGCGATGCATAGTTCACATATATGGTAATTAGACACTAAATAGGTGGCATTCACACAAAGCATGCCTAAACTAATCAAATGACATCGCAATGCAAGACACCATATGCACGATATGAGCAACATAACCCTGCCAAGTTAATTAGAGCATACACCTCGGGGGGTGGGGGGGGGAATAGGGCTGGTCATCTGTCTCTGAATCCTCCTCTGAGGATCTATCCGTAACCAGCGAGATATGCGCTTTGTCAGATAGCATAGTCTGCTCTGAAGACCTTGTTTTCACTCCAAAATTTTCCATCACCGTGTCAAATGGCTGATGCACACGAAGAGTAGTTGAATGTACTAACATTGTTGACACATGTAATACGTAACGAAAAAAAGGATGGCCTGATATAATTCACATATAAGATGACTGGCTAAGCAGGATGGCATTGCAAAATTCACAAATATGATGCCTGGCTAAACAAGATGGCATTGCATAATTCACATAAACGACGAATAAACTAAATAGATGGCATTCACACAAAGCATGTCTAAACTAAGCAGTTGACATATTTGATTTATAAAGTAAGCAATGCAAGGCACCATATGCATGATATAACCAACATCAGCATGCCAAGTTAGAGCGAACACCTCATCGGGTAAATAGGAGTGGTCTTCTGCTTCTGAATCCCCCTCTGAACAGTTATCTTCCTCTTGATTACGATCCGAAATGGGTGGAGGGGGGCTGCCTTTGCACCCACCATGGAGCGTCGCCTGCATGAAATTTTATTGCTATGCAAGGCTCATCTCTTTTGCTCTACATGTTCAGTTCCATTGTGTACAATAACTGACATGCATAGGAATAAAACATAGTGAGATTATGTAAGGAGTGCATGCACAAATCTAGAGTGATGGTAGCAAATTGTGGATAGACCCCAAACCAATGATAGCAGGCAGATAATAGCTTTAGTTAAAAAATATAGATAATGACTCCTTTAATGTTTGTTTGCACCCAACATGAAACTCATAGTAGACACCCGAGATTAACCAGATAGTAGACAGATAGTACTAATTGCTGCCCCAATATGTACCCCACAACCATTTAAAAACTCAAGTTTCAGCATAAGTTTGGACCTGACTCGGAGTCTAATAGGTGATCACGACGATAAAGTAGCATGCCATCATATTAAGCGATGCATAACGTAAGTAGACATGGAACAGTGCGACCTCTCTTGCGGTCCCGTGTAGTCCTCAAGGTCATCTGCTTAGTTGATGATGGTAATGCAGTTGTCGTGGCTGCCGGCAGTGGGGAAGAAGATCTGAGGCGGCGAAAGACAGTCTGGAGACCGGATCCCTGCTGTGGTGGACCCTTCCATCGTTGGAGCAGCTGAGCTGGGGTGGAACACATCACCGTAGGAGCAGGACAAACCACACAAGGTTTTCTTTGACACATATCTGTAATAGAAGTAATTGTGTAAGGGCTTGTTTGAATTTGAGGATTCTAACAATGCATGATAGGAAATAGACAGGAATAGGATAGGAATGCACATGCAAAACAGAGAATTTAGAAATAGAGGATTTCTGCCAATCTGTGTGTTTGGTTCACAAGAATTGGAAGATCATAGGATGCAAAGAAGCACGGTGAGATTAAGTCAAACCACAAGAAAATGTACGGTTATAATGCTATTATGCTACTATCTCTTAGTCTTGTGGTTCATGAATAGGAATTTGAAAAGGAGTACACGTGGAAATTAAAATTCCTACGGTTTTTCTGTCAAGGAGACACTAAAGGAACAAATCCTACAGTTTTCCTTTGCTCCATTCCTTTGCACCAAATACATGAAAAGTAGTACCATACGAAACTTTACAATTCCTATGTTTTTCATTCACTTTTCCTTTCAAGCACTGGCGATTCCAGTAGGCAAGCTTGAGCAAGGAAAAGCCTACACTAAAAAATGTTTTTGTGCTACTTCTATTACTTTGGACCCAGGCCACTGCCCTAGTAGCTCAACTCCCAGGGCCATCGACAAATGCACAGCTCAAACGCGCAGAGATAAATAATGATGGCATTCAAGAGAGTCCATCACGGATAGCTAAGTTGCCTGGTACCTCACTGCTTTTCATATAGTAGGATAAAATGATCGTATTTCCCGTTA
Organism: Triticum urartu; assembly: GCF_056163025.1. Classification (NCBI taxonomy): domain Eukaryota; kingdom Viridiplantae; phylum Streptophyta; class Magnoliopsida; order Poales; family Poaceae; genus Triticum; species Triticum urartu. The sequence goes on along the minus strand of NC_141875.1, from coordinate 202,998,655 downwards.
CTCCGTGTGCTCAGTGGACAATATATATAACATGTAGAGTAAAAAATATATGCAACAAGTGTACAACCTCTTTGGCGAAGACATGTCGATCTCAGCGTGATTCGGTTGGCCGGTGAGGATGCTCCGGCTGACTTGGTTGTCGGAGGATGGGAAGAAGATCTTAGGCGTCTGGAGATAGAGCCCGAGGTACTGCTCCACTGTGATGGAGGGTTTCGTCGTTGGAGCAGCTCCGGTGAGTTGTACGACACTGAGGCTGAAGCAGGACAAGAGAGACAACGTTAACCTGAGTGGAATTCTAATAGCATCTCCAATAGATGACGTAAAATACATAACCACAAAGTGCTAGATGTATACATTAGCCGCTCATCTCTGAACTTAACTATCGAAACTGAATTTAACTATCGAAACTGAACTTAACTGTCGAAACTAAATTTTGTTGTCGAAACTGAATTTTACTGTCGAAACTGAACGCACTAGAGGTGAGGCTACACGCCAGTCAACAGACTTTTTCATCTCTAGTCAGTCGATTTTGTAGCCGTTGGATACGAAATAGAGGGCCTACAGTTCATCTTCAACAAATAGCCGCCCCCCTGAGCCGCCAGCCACCACCGGCCAAATAGCCGCCCCCACCGCCCGCAGCCGGCGGTGCGCCGCCCCGCCCTCCCCGAAAACACTCCCCACCACCGGGCCGCCGCTGCCCCGGCCATCCTTGTAGGCCCCCCTGTGCTGAGATTTTTCTCCGGCGATCCCCACGCCACCGCCCCACCAGCGCCGGCGACCACCGCCCCACCCTGAACCCTAAGATAGTGTAACACCCACGATGCGGCTATATCTCCCACGTGTCGGAGCACGACTTAGAGGCATAACCACATAGTAGGCATGTCGCAAGAGGGGTAATCTTTACACATCCCATGTATTGAAGAAGAAAGGGATAAAGAGTTGGCTTACAATCGCTACTTCACACAATACATCAAAATATCATACATCATCCAGATTACAATCAAGGTCCGACTAAGGAACAAAAATAAAGAAAGACAACCCCAAATGCTAGATCCCCGATCATCCCAACTAGGCTCCACCACTGATCAAAAGGAAACAAAACAAAACAACGACCAAGATCTTCATCGAGCTCCCACTTGAGTTGGGTTGCGTCATCTGCACTGGTATCATCGGCACCTGCATCTGTTTGGAAGTATCTGTGAGCCACGAGGTCTCAGCAATCTCACACCTGTGAGATCAAGACTATTTAAGCTTATGGGTTGGAAAGGGTAGTTATGTGGAGCTGCAGCAAGCACTAGCATATACAGTGGCTAACTTACGCAAAAGAGAGCGAGAAGAGAAGCAAAGCATGATCGAGAAGCTAATAATGATCAAGAAGTGATCCTAAGGCTACTTACATTCAAGCATAACACGAGATTGTGTTCTCTTCCCGGACTCCGCGGAAAAGAGACCATCACGGCTACACACACGGTTGATTCATTTTAATTAAATTAAGTTCAAGTTCTCTACAACCGGACATTAACAAATTCCCATCTGCCCATAACCACGGGCACGTCTTTTGAAAGTTCAAAACCCTGCAGGGGTGTCCCAACTTAGCCCATCACAAGCTCTCATGGTCAACGAAGGATATTCCTTCTCTCGGGAAGACCCGATCAGTCTCGGAATCCCGGTTACAAGACATTTCTACAATGGTAAAACAAGACCAGCAAGACCGCCCGATGCGCCGACATCCCGATAGGATCTGCACATATCTCATTCTCAGGGCAACACCGGATGAACACTACGTACAGGTAAAACCAACCCTCAAGTTTCCCCGAGGTGGCACCGCAAATGCCTTTGGTTCGGACCAACACTTAGAGAAGCACTGGCCCCGGGGGGGGGGGGGGAGGGGGAGGGGGGTTAAAATAAAGATGACCCTTGAGTCTGCAGAACCCAAGGGAAGGTGATAAGTTAAGCAAATGTAAAACCAAGGTTGGGCCTTGCTGGAGGCGTTTTATTCAAAGCGAACTATCAAGGGGTTCCCATAACACCCAACCACGTAAGGGACGCAAAATCAAGGAACATAACACCGGTATGACAGAAACTAGGGCGGCAAGAGTGGAACAAAACACCAGACATAAGGCCGAGCCTTCCACCCTTTACCAAGTATATATATGCATTAATTAAATTAAGAGATATTGTGATATCCCAACATATCCATGATCCAACATAGAACAAACTTCAACTTCACATGCAACTAGCAACGCTATAAGAGGGGCTGAGCAAAAGCGGTAACATAGCCAAACAACGGTTTGCTAGGAAAGGTGGGTAAGAGGCTTGACATGGCAATATGGGAGGCATGATATAGCAAGTGGTAGGTATCGTGGTATAGCAAAAGAGCGAACAACTAGCAAATCAAAGATAGAAGTGATTTCGAGGGTATGGTCATCTTGCCTACAAAGTTCTCAAAGTTGACGAAAGCTTGATCCTCGTTAGCGTACTCAATGGGTTCCTCGATCATGCACTTGTCTCCCGGCTCTACACAAGGAAAGAACACAAGCAAAGGAAACAACAATCAACCACGATGCAATGCGCAAGCAACATGATGCAAAACATGGCATGAGATGCGAGATGTGATATGCAATGCATATGCGTTCTCCAGAAATAAAAGATTAATCAAAGCATCCACTTGGCAAACCAAGAGTTCCGCTGGAAAGATGAGATGATTTCGGTCGAAATCGATATAAAGATCACCGGAATCAGATGCACGGTTTGCAAATGGCAAGCAAAACAATAATGGCACAATTCTACGATTAACAGCATGATGCCATCTAGAATGCAACAAGAAACTAAGATACTGCACCCCAACATATCAACAAAGCATATGGCAGTGATCTACTCAAGATGCTTGACAAAAGATGAACACTGAGCTACGGCTAATTCACAAAATATCAGGTTCAAACAAGCATGGCAAAAGTGCAAAAGATATCAGCTTCACAGACTTAGTGAAAATACTAACCTGCCAGAAATTAACATCAGGAAGCAATGTTTAGAGCAAGCAAACAACATGCTACAGGAACAGATAATAGAAAGAAAAGCCATGGAATGAATCTACTAAATTCATAGAACAAAAGTTCCTTACTGACTATAAGCCAAAAAGATCAGAAGATATGATGACACCCATGTAAACATAGCAAGTTTCGTTAACAGATTCAGACTTAGCAGAAAACTGAGCATGGCATAAATAGAATTATGAAGGCATCTTTGCGAGCTCGATTCACTCACCACAAGGCATTGCATGACAAAACAAGCATAACACCAGCAAGAATACATGTTTATGAAGCTAACCAGGGCATGATCAAGTTCATAGCACGCATGGATCAACTACAACATCCATGGCAAAATTGACTAACATGTAAACAATATGCCAAGAACATTTTATAGCAAAAGTAGAGCAAGATTGAGACATGCTAGGTGACTCCATAATTCCAAACATGGGCATGAATGGATATAGCATAACCATATGTCCAAAACACCCTTACTGAAGATACTCAAAACAAGCATGGATCTCACTGTAGCAACATGGTTACATGGCATAAAAATAACAGCACGAAAAGGACAGTAAAATCCTAAGTCCATGAAATCAGCAATATCACGAAGGCTACTTTGCATGCTTGTGGTAGTGACCACATTGATCACGAAAATAGATGGCAAGCACCCCTGTAAAGATGGCATGGCATAGATCAAAACACATGTTGAACTCATTCCCACATGCAGCACACAACAAATATGAGAAAAATGACAAATCCTCATACTCTGATAAGAATCAGCACCTAACAATTTATAGCACTCTTGCACAAGAGATTTGGGCATAAAGATGGACTCAAACAAGCATGGCACAATGGAACAAAATGTAGAGCACATCATGATGAACATTTTGATATAACACACGCGCGAAATGTAGCTACAGATGAGAAGTTATGATGTAATGAACAGAGGCATAAAACATGATAGAAAAAGGACTTAGTGAAATCTCACCCTCCAGGTTAGGGTTTGACCCGAGGCACGGATAACGAGGCAGCAGCGGTTCCGGTCAACGGCGACGAGGAAGACGGCCGGAGGAGAAGGTTGGAGTCGAGCAGCCGCGAGGGATTCCGGTGAGGGAGCTTCACCGGTGGGCGGCTCCGGCGAGCCGGATGAGGAGGCGAAGAGGGGTGGTGACGAGGTCCTGGATTGGGCTCCTCCTGATCTGGAGCTCGCTCGGGGGCGCTCGGGAGCGGCGGCGGGCAGCTGCGGCGCTCCGGCGAGCCTGATGGGCTCCAGTAGCGGGGCACCCCAGGCGCGAGCGGGGCGAGCGCTACGGCGGCGGTGGCACGGCGCCGTGGTGGAGGCGGCGGCCGGAGTGGCGGCGGGGAGCGACGGAGTGCCGCGGGGCGCGCGGCGGCGGAGGCTCGCTGGCGGGAGGAGCAAGGTGGCGCGCGTAGGCAGGCGAACGGGCCAGGCGGCGGCGACGCGCGGGCTCGCGCGGGCCCGCGGTTGGCTCGGCGGGCCACGGCCGCGGGGACGGCGGCGGTGGACAGGTGGCACACCGGGATTGGACGGGGCGGCGGCGCGGACATGTCCGGCGCGCGGAGGAGGAAGATCTAGGGTTTAGACTACGATTTTGGACGGGGGAGGCCTTTTTATAGGTAGGAGGAGGTAGGAGTGTCCAAATGGTGTATAGTTTTCGCCCGCGCGATCATGATCCGACGGCTGAGGACATGGAAGATGTTCGGATGGGTTATTGGGCCGTTTTGGAGGGGTGTTGGGCTGCAACACACACGAGGCCTTTGCAGTTACCTGGTTAACCGTTGGAGTATCAAGCAAACTCCAAATGGCACGGAATTTGACAGGCGGTCTACCGGTGGTGTACCAAGGCCACTTGGCAAATCTCGGTCCATTCCGAGAATGTTTAACACCCGCTCACGAAAAGAGACAAAAGGGGGCGCCGGAGGACGTAGAACTGTCGGATTGCAAAACGGACAACGGGGAAAATGCTCGGATGCATGAGACGAACACGTATGCAAAAGCGATGCACATGATGACATGATATGAAATGCATGGCATGAACGAAATTCAAAATGAAGACAAAACATAGCCACGAAGGAAAAATCGTATCGCAACTCTGGAAAAGGCAAGAGTTGGAGTTACAAATATGGAATGTTTCATCTGGGGCGTTACATATAGATAGTGGGGTACTCTCCGGCGTGCCCCCCTCCCCGCTGCGGCTGGTTCTTCCTTAGCTCTGGCGAGACCCCCCACCCCCTGAAAATCGACTGACCCAAAACTCGATTCAGTCGACTGAAGTGTAGCTAAATCAGAGCAGCATCGCAAGCAAGAAGAAGAGCGAGAGCAGCAGTGCGAGCAAGAGCAAGAGCATACCAGGCAGGGAACCGAGAGCAAGAGCAGAGCAGCAGCGCGAGCGAGAGCTAAAGCAGCAGCAACTCCTACTGATGTGGCCGCCGCCACCGACGGAGCAACACATTGGAGGAAGTGGCCAGCGATGCCGCCGTGGATGGAGCCGTGCCATGTCAGCTCGGGACCGAGCGCCGGCAGCACCGTGAGATCGAATTAAGAAGAAAATGCGGCGATTAGTGTACAACCTCTTTGGTGGCGCTGATTAGGTCGCAACTTCATCTGAGGAAACGGTGATGATGATGATCTTCCGGTGGTGCAGGTAACGACGGTGGTGTGGGAATGGAGGTGGCACGAAAGACGAGGGGAACATCGGGGCAACTCCTTGGAGGTGGAGGACGGGGTGGCTGAACCGGCGGGACGACCAGATCGACGACGGATCCTCATCCGGTACGGTGGATGAGGGACAACGAGGTGTTGCTGTGGACGACGTCGTCGGGGAAGAGGCTCCGGCTGGGTGGCAGACGGAGGAGGGTGTGGGGCTTCGCGGGTTTTCTTGGCGTTGGTGTACGAATGGGTGGGCGGATGGAATGGGAGTAGGGAACCATGGCTTAGGGACGCGCTTGTCCGAAATGTGGGGTAAGTTACGAAAGTACCCCCACCGATTTGAGGTGGTTCTTTTGGTTCAGGGGTATCACGGGCATTTCGCGTGTCGGGATTTCACAGGAGGTGGGAGTTTTCGCGTGTGTTGTAATTTTGGAATAGCAAGGCGCGGGTTAAGATGGAGGGAGTTGTCTTAGCCCAATGAGACAAAGATATATCTTAAATATTTCGAGCTAACAAAGCGCAGATTGAAATTTCCGGACAAGACTAATGTGTACTGTACCAAATCAATTCGCACTACAAATGTCATTCAAAACTTCGAATTCATGTTATGTTCAATTAAAATATTTCGCGACGTGTATAATGCATGGCACCTAGTACTCAAATGAACGTTTTAGTGCATCCCAAATGTATATACTACCGCTTCAATATGAACTAAATTTGAATTCGTTTCTCTATTTGAATAAGATCTACAATAATGATTGTTGTGAAGTCAAAGCATTTGAATTCATTTCTCTGTTTTAATAAGATCTACAATCGTCATTATTGTCAAGTTGAACCATCGTTTGTGTATTATCTTCACAGCACACCACATGATTAGTCTTGAGTTACATATGAACTATGTGTACTATATGAACTCGAACTCGATTTTTTGAATCCACTTTATGCTGATTTCAAATCATAGTACATTTCAAGCTCTAGCTAGATCTTCACAAACTAAACCATGTCTTATATGTATAATGTGTTTATCACATTATGTATGGTGCCCCGCCCCCTATGCCTACAAGTATTTAGATGTGAGTTGCAAACACCACACATTACCACAAATTCAAATAAAATGTGAGAATGTTCGATATATAGTATTGTTTAGATTGTTCGATATTTAGTTGTAAGATGCAAACGCCACACATTATCAAAAATTCAAATAAAATGTGAGATTGGTTGATGTATAGTATGGTTTAGATTGTTCGACATTTAGATGTGAGTTGCAAACGCCATGCATTATCACATTATGGTATAACATGTGCAAAACCACAACACGCGTATCACCGCTATATTCATGCATGCGTATGTTTAAAACACTATGACCTCGTGTTCAAATATATGAATCCACTTTCATATCAAATTATGATCTTTGTTAGTCTCTTACAACCACACAATCCTCTAACCTTTGTAGCTACCACTAACTTTCTCTCGTGCATGCACATGCCCTCCTCCTCCCTCAGCATTCTATCCATCGCGCACATTCGTTTTTTTCTTTAGGTCGTTCTCCCACAGTCTCCACAACTCCTTTCCGACACACACCGATCGATAAACCTCTGCAGCAATGTCTGCCTACAACATACACACGCACCTTCAATCTCCTCCTTTATGTGTCCTTGCCTCGTGTCTCTCATACGGTCCCACACACGTGTAAACTCTCGCCCCTCTTTTCATCGATCTCACAACCGCACACTCCTCCCCCTATCTAGCTAGTAGCTGGGCCTCTCGCACCACCTCGTAGCTCCATTCTCTTTGTCTATCCATCTCGTCGGGCCTTATTTGCCTCTAACAAATGGACGTACACCGACCGATCTCCCGCTATACATATAGCTGGCTAGGTCCTTATAACTTTTTCCCCACGCGTCGATCGATCTACCTCATTAGTTGTGTCTCTCCCTTCCTCCGACAAACAACAATTGATCTACCGATCTAGTTAGGTTTGCTTACCAAACACATGGTTCTCCTTCATCATCCATGGATGTGTCCCGACAGATGTATCACGCACAGGCACACACAGAAACACATCCCCACTCTTATTGATAATATTACAGTTCCACCCTCAGTTTTTCTAGTAGGCCTCTCCCACCGTCTTCGAGAAGCAACTCCATCACCCATCCAACACTCTACCCCTCTCCCTCCCCCTCTCTCTCCTCTCTCTCTCTATCCCATCCTATTTCCCGTCCTTCAGTTATGTATGGACGTCGACCGATCTCCCTCAATACATAGCTGGGTCTCTCCTTCTCAGCACATATATGAGTCATTCTACCTCTATAGTTAGGCCTCTGCCTACCCCTCCCCCGACCCCCTTGCACACACACACACACACACACACACACCGATACATCGAGCGCTCTAGTCATGTCTCCCTGCCACACACAAACTTGACCTGTGCCCTCTGACGTTCCGGTAGCTAGGTCAATCGCCCTATATCTTTGACTTGCACACACACACAATTTCGATGGCTCTCTTCATCGATCTCGCACCCACCCACTTGATCCTCTCTTTGACTCTATCGAAATCTATGACCCCTCCCTCTCTTCTCGTGGATCGCCCAACCCTCTATATATGATATGGTTAGGCCTCCATTTCACACACATTGCATGCAAAATTTTGTTTGAGATGTCATTGACACATATACCCACAAATACATTCGCGAAATCAACCTCCCCCCAAAACAAAAAACACTCATGAACGCACAAGCCATTTGTCTAGGTTTGTATCTCTGACACACACCCACCTAGGTGGGGGACATGCACGAAGAGAAGAGGTGCACGCACGGCGCACGTACTCCCATCTCTTTCCCAACAACACCCACGCGGGTACACGATGGAGCTCATTTCTGTACAAAAAGGCAGCCCATGTGGTAACTTGACACGTGTACTGGTTGTCCACTAGATGGAGGGAGGATCATCTACCACGGGTGAACAAACAAATTGCGACTTGACGCATTGTGTTAGAAAAGAGGCAAACCATGTGGGGTCTACCTTAGAGGCAAGGCTCTATACACTGGAGTACTTTTGATGTGTCCCGTCAACTCACAGAATGAGGAGAAGCTCGCTTAGTATGCCCTCTCCCTCGCCCACGCGTGCGGTGGCTCACAGGGCGAGGAGAGATTTTACTAGTACTCCCTCCGTTTACTCCTTGTCCCTACCTTGGTTAGAGATATTATCATATTGTGTGGAATATATGTCCTTTAGTAGATTTCAATATGAACTACTAGTACATACTCCAAACACTGATGTATATAGACGTATTTTAGAGTGTGGATTCACTCATTTTGCTCCGTATGTAGTCCATATTGAAACGGACGTAATAGTACGCACTCGCCCTCTCTCCTCGACCCTCGACACATGGTGGACGTGCAGCAATTCATTCGGTCTCATATAGCCAGAATGACATTATTGCTTGACTTCCCGAAGAGGCGAAGAGCCAATCACAAGGTTAATAGTTTGGAGATGCTAAGTGCAAGGATTATGGGAGAATGAGTAGTAGGTGCCATGTCATTTATAAATAAAGTTTTTTTCTTAAGTGGCATGTACGCAATATAAATAGGTTCATATGTAGAGAAAAGGAAACCGCTCTAGTATATACATAGGCAGGACGAGCCTACACGGTTGCTTGCTGGGGTTGCTCTCTACAGTTTTCACACTCTCTCGCACAAAACCACTGTGGCCACATCTCTAACATCCGGGCAGATCACGTCCGCCGGGGGAAGGGGTGGATGCTTAGTGTAGATGCGGCCGCCGTCGCCGACACCGAAAACCCACTATCGGCACGTCTCGATCAGGGGTCCCCACCATTCTCTCTCACAAAGCCGGTGAGGTTGCCTTCGTTCATTGCTCACTGCCATGACGTGGGTAGTTGCCTCCTCCCGCCGCCCTCCTCTAGGTTGAGCTACGTCCTGACATCCCTCAGGTACAACGCCCTTTACAGCCGGCTTGCACCACTGCTCCAACTGCCCACATCACTCCATGTGGATATTTCTCTACTTCTTTGCCCCGCACATACCTCTACTGGCTTCTACGTACTGTATTTGTGATGAGTTTATGTCTCATCAACTAGCCCCAGTAATCTTATTCTAATCACGCTTCTTCAATTTCTTTGCCACATGGATGCTCATCTCGATTTTGGTGAAACTGAACAAAATGATCCGATGGTCAAAGGGTTGCAAACTTCATTTCTTAGGAAGCGCCGACGTTGCCAGCAAATTAAAGCCTGGTTAGGGTTTACGATTCAAGGGCTAGGGACTACATGGATCATTTTTTTGTTTAGTTGTCTCTGTTTCAATGGCTAGGGACTGCATGAGTAGTAGTAGTACTGTACGCCTTACGCCCACTCCCTCGCCCACACGCGCGGTGGCTCGCATGACGAGGAGAAAATTTTACTACTCCCTCCGCTTACTCCTCGTCCCTACTACCTTGGTTAGAGAGATTATCATATTGTTTGGAATATATATGTCCTTTAGTAGATTTCAATATGAACTACTAGTACATACTCCAAACACTGATGTATATAGATGTATTTTAGAGTGTAGATTCACTCATTTTTCTCCGTATGTAGCATAAAGTTGCGACACTTATTTTGGAACGGAGGGAGTACATATTTGCTATGATCTGTCAATCATTGAGATGCAATAGCATGCATGTTAGTCTCCTTTGTATTTGATGAAATGTTGCAACGGGAAACCTTGGACGCAAGATACGTGTAACAGAAGCTGGAAGCTTCATAGCATTGTACTATCTCGCTGATAAATTACAGTATGTACTATACAAGTACTTCCTCCGTTCCTAAATATAAGTCTTTGTAGGGATTTCACCATGAACCACATACGGATGTATATAGATGCATTTTAAGTGTAGATTCATTCATTTTGTTCCGTATGTAGTCCACTTAGTGGAATCTCTACAAAGCCTTATATTTAGGAACAGAGGGAGTACTATGTAAAGAGTTAGGTGTCGCACGGTGTCCGGAAAATATGGTCATAGTGTGAGGTGGGCCATGTAATCACTGATGTCGGATGTGGGTTTCCAGCAAACCCTTAAGGTTCGAACACTAGGGTGCGCGTGAAGTCTTTTCCTCCCACCGATCTACGCCCTAGCTCGCTAAGATCTCGCGGACGAACTCGAAAACTCGCAACACAGAAAGACACAAGATTTATACTGGTTCGGGCCACCGTTGTGGTGTAATACCCTACTCCAGTGTGATGGTGGTGGATTGCCTCTTGGGCTGATGATGAACAATACAAGGGGGAGAACAACCTCCTGAGGTTGAGGTGTTCTTGTGCTTGGCTAACTTGTGTGGGTGAGAGTGGGCTGAATCCGTCCTCCCTGCCTACGGTGGTGGCTAGTCCTATTTATTGAGGCCCTGGTCCTCTTCCCAAATACTGTGCGGGAAGGGAGCCAACAATGGCGGGCAAATTTGAAGGGGGACAACTACTACAAGCTATCCTGACAAAAGGTGGTCTCCGCCTGTGAAAGGCTCTGGTGGTGACGCCGTCTCGGGCTCCATGATGACCTCCGTCTTGCCGTCCTTCTGGTCCTAGTCTTGTTGCACCAAAATGGCAACCATTGCCTGATGCCTTGGTACTCCTCGCCTGCGTTGGCCTCCTTAGCACCAAAGAGGAAACAAGGACGCTGTGCGAGCTGGCGCCCGCCTGGCGCCCACCTGGTATCGATCGTCATGGCTCACGTCACAAGAGCCTCGTGAGGTTTGCCTCGCCTTGATATCTCCGCTCCTCGTTAGCCTGCCTGACTAGGCCATTCCAGAGGAGGTCTTGTGTGGTCCGCCTTGAAAGGCTTGGCCCCTCGCAAGGGTCTTGGATGCCTTGCTGATGAAGATGGGCTGTACGGCCTGCTGGCTTAGCCACACAGTGGGCCGCAGCAGGCAAGTATGGGGACCCCCGTCCCAAGAACACTGATAGTAGCCCCTGGGCCCAAGGTGCGCTCGGGCTTGGCTTCGCGGCGAAGCCAAGGGTCAAGCACGGAGCACCGCGGGCCCCAAAAGCCTACGGCCTCGGTTGACGCATGGCGGTTGATTGGACGTGGGCGTCTCCGCTTCCCCACGCTGCCTCGACAACTGCACGACTTGACAAGTCCCTGCAACATGCAAGGAAAACCATCATTACCTGCGATCGTGGGAGGCGTCGGTTGGCCTTCTCTTGCTATAAATGGGGAGGGGGCTGAGCCCCCGTTACCCATCTCTTCCTTGCTTGCTTGCTTCTTTTTCCTCGCTCCATTGCTCGCCGTGCCACCAATGGCGCCACGAAGGAAGCTCTCCGCCGCCGATAAGGGAAAGGCCCCAAGCGCGGATGTGGCCATCCGCGCAAGCATGCCGCGTCTCCTGCCGCGGCCCACTGTCGGAGCGGCGCCATGACACGCGGAGGGGATCGTCCCAGCCATGGCGATCCAGTTGAAGAGGGGAGGTGTGCTTTGGTGGCGCGGCCCCCCCGTCCGCGCTTCCACATGGTGGAAGTGTCGCCGGAGTTTATCGTCTGGTCGGAGAATCCGACCGGCAATTGGCTCCAACTTCCGCGCTTCTTCGCCGACGAGCTGCCGGCCTCTGGTCCAGGCGGACTCTGGCTGCAGGCAGATGGTGCTGCACCAAGGCCTCTTGGGTTGCAGTCGCGACTTCTGTCACGGGCAACATTGCCCTGGCCCGCGGTTGGCAGACGTTCGCCCGCGCGCGCGGCTTGGACCAGCGGTGCGCCCTCCACTTTAAGTACGACGGTGAATCAACCCTCTTCGTGAGGGTGTTTGGGGAAGATGGTCGCCGCGCCGGGTGCTATCCCGAGGCGAACGATGGTGAGGAGGTGCTCGGTCTCGGGGACGGTCGCGACGAGGATGAGGGCGAGGCTGCCCTCGGGGGCGGCTGTGTCTTGTCCAGCTACGGCGGCTCTTCCTCCAGTGACAGCTCCAGCAGCAGTGGCCACGACCAACCGCCGCGCCACCGCGCCCGCTTTGAAGGCGGCAGTGGGTCATCTCGTCGTCGCGCCTCCGTGAAGCACGAAGAAGGAGCCGGCTAGGCTCGGGGTGCCGCTAGGGGTCTGCCTCCGTAGATTGCTGCAACGCTGCTTTTGTTTTACTCTTTTTCATGCATCAAGAATGTAACCAGTTTGGGCCCAGTGGGGAGTGTATCGAACTATGGCTCCTCGATTGTGGCACCGTGCATGTTGCGTCGTTATTTCGTGCAAAGATAACTTAACCTGGTATATCCGGAACGCCCTCTTCCTCACGAGGTGCTCATTTCCTCGCGTCCATCTTGCCTTGGTGGCCTGTATTTGCTCGGGAACTGCAAAAGCTTGTTTGGAAGTGCGTTAAAAGATTTGCCATTCGCCCTGGCCCTGATCTGGTGCATTGTATCGCGGTACCCGTGGGCCACGGACTAGGAGAGGCACGGCAGCTTTTGGGCTCGAACGAGGGTGGCTCGTGAGAAGGGAGAGAAGGGAGAAAATGCTCGCGAGGGCACCTGCGCAGCCCCCTCGCGAGGCATGCGAGAGAGAGAACATGAGCTAACCCAAGCCGGAAAATGCAGCGAGAGGCGAGGGGGTCAAATCAGCAAGGAATGCCAAAAAGAAAATTTTGATTATGGAAAAGGGAGCCAAATACGGAAAGCAAATGAAAAGCCGCGTCTGGCACCTAATCTAGTCTTCAAGTCTGCTCACCAGCGCGGAGCTAAGTGCTGCCCCTAGGCCTGGGCGGGAGCCCTAGGGCCTGAGGCCGGCACTCCTGAGACTCCGGGGCGTGTACAGCCCCAACTCATTATTAAGTGAGAGTGTCGCGGGCGGCGATTCTTCACAGGCACCAGGCCTTCTTCACAGGCTCTGGGCCTTTCTTCTCAGGCTCTGGGCCTTGCTTCTCAGGCTTTGGGCCTTGCTTCTCAGGCTCTGGGCCTTACTTCACAGGCTCTGGGCCTTGCTTCACAGGCTCTGGCCCTTGCTTCACAGGCTCTGGCCCTTGCTTTATGGGTAAAACTTCTGGAGGTGCTCGATGTTCCAGGCGTTTTGGACTGGTACTCCCTTTTGTGTCTCCAGGTGCACGGTGCCAGGCCTAGAGATGTGGGCGACCTTGAACGGGCCCTCCCACATTGGTGAAAGCTTATGCAACCCTTCCCTAGAGAGGACCCGCCTCAGGACTAGGTCACCATCTTGAGTGTAGTGGAGCAGATATTGCGGCAGTGGTATCGCCGCAGTGCTTGCTGGTACCTCGCAGCCTGTAGCGTAGCTTCGCGGTGACGTTCCTCCCCCAACACGAGGTCCATCCCCCGCGCGGCATCCTGCTGCATTTCGTCGAACGCCAGGACCCATGCGGAGCGATGCTTAACCTCGTGAGGGAGGACCGCTTCAGCTTCGTAGACGAGGAAGAATGGAGTCTCTCCCGTTGGCTTGGTGGCGGTGGTCCGGATGGAGCACAGTACAGATTGGAGCTCGTCGTGCCAGCCCCTGCCGCAGGCCTCCAGCTTCTTGTTGAAGGTCCTAGTCTTGAGGCCCCTCAGGACCTCCGTGTTAGCGCGTTCGGCCTAACAATTGCTCCTGGGGTGGGCCACCGAAGCGTAGCAGATCTGCGTTCCAAGGTTAGCATAATAGGTTTTGAAGAGGTTGCTAGTAAACTGCGAACCATTATCTGTGATGATGCGATTGGTGACCCCGAAGCGGCTCACGAGGCCCTTGATGAACTTGACAGCAGAGCTGGCTGGGATGGTACGGACGGCTTCCACTTCCGCCCACTTGGTGAACCTGTCGATGGCGACGTAGAGGTAACGGTAGCCCCCTGGCGCCCGTGGGAACGGGCCTAGGATATCCAGCCCCAGACCGCGAACAGCCATGTGAGTTGGATAGTTTGAAGGCCCTGAGCAGGTTGATGGATTTGCTAGGCGTGGAACTGGCAAGCTTCGCAAGACTTCACCAGCTCGGTTGCGTCGTTGAGTGCTGTAGGCCAGTAGAATCCACTGCGGAACACCTTGCCGACGAGGGTCCGTGACGACGAGTGGTGTCCGCAGTCCCTGCCGTGTATGTCAATCAGCAACTCCCTTCCTTGGTCGCTGGATATGCAGCGCAATGTGACACCGTTCGGTCGCTTCCTATATAACTCGCCGTCTTGGATACAGTATGCCGTGGCTTGCCGGGCCTCGCAGTCCGCCTCCTCTTCCTTCTCCGGCAACGTCCCGTGCGTCAAGTACTCCTTGAATTCCTTAGTCCAGCATTCCTCCTGGGGCTCGAGCACCAAGAGCAGCCGAGCTCCGGAGGTCGGTCCACAGGTCGGGGCTCCCGTGGCCGGGGGCTGGGGGAGCTCCTCCCGAGGCTGAGTCGTGCTTGAAAGAGGTGGTGCAGATGAAGGCTTGAAGAGCCGCTCCTCAAAGACGCCTGGCTCCTGAGGTTGCCGCTTGGATGCTCTCCTGGCGATGTCGTCGGCTTCCTTGTTGGTGCCACGGGGCACGTGCTGTAGTTCCAGGCCCGAGAACTGTTTCTCCATCTTGCGCACCTCTGCGAGGTAGGCCTCCATATGCTCGTCCTTTGGCTCATACACCTTGTTGGAGAAGTTGATGAGGAGTTGTGAGTCGCCTCTGACGGTGAGTTGCTTCACCCCTAGGGCCGCTGCAGCCTTCAGGCCAGCTATGAGGCCTTCGTATTCTGTGATGTTGTTGGAGACCTTCTCACCATGCTAAAAGCAGAGTTGCACGGCGTAGTAGAGCTTGTCCTGGGTGGGCGAGATGAGCATTGCTCCAGCCCCCGCGCCCTGGTGTGCGAAGGCGCCACCAAAATACATGACCCAACCGTCCGGACCCTCACTTCCCGGGGAGGTGGACCAGTCTTCTCCTTCCTCATGTGTCAGGGCATCCATCCATCCTGCCACAAAGTAAGCGAGTGCGGCCCCCTTGATGACCCTGGTAGTGCCGAACTCCAAATGGAACGCTTGCAACTCGATGTTCCACTCTGCGACCCTTCTGGCTGAGTTAGGGCTCCTAAGTATCCTTTCTAGTGGGTAGGCTGAGACGACCTTTATGGGGTGGCCCTGGAAGTAGTGTCGCAGCTTTCGTGAGGACACCAGGAGTGCGAGCAGGAGTTTCTGGGGCATGGGGTAGCATGTAACACCCTCGATGCGACTATAGCTCCCACGTATCGAGGCACGACTTAGAGACATAATCGCATTGAAGGCATATGTCGCAAGTTAGGCAATCTTCACAACATCCCATGTAATATGATAATAAAAGGGAGATAACATAGTTGGCTTACACTCGCCACGTCAATCAATTAAATAACATTACATCATCCAAACACTCATGGCCCGACTACGACGCCAAAATAAAAGAGAACCCAACATGCGACACGGTCCCAATCACCCCCAACTGGGCACCACTACTGATCATCGGGAAAAGAGACATAGTATCGTTGAGAGTCTTCGTCGAACTCCCACTTGAGCTCATACGCGTCTCCTGGAGCGGAATCATCAAGCCCTGCATCTCGTGTAATAGTAATCCGTGAGCCACAGGGACTCAGCAATCTCTCACCCTCGCGATCAAGACTATTTAAGCTTATAGGAAAGGAAAGGCAAATATATGTGGAGCTGCAGCAAGCGACTAGCATATATGGTGGCTAACTTATTCGCAAAGGAGAGCGAGAAGAGGAGGCAAAGCGCGGGCGAGAAACTAGAGAGCAACCTGCGCAAACATTACTCCAACACCGTGTCCACTTCCCGGACTCCGCTGAGAAGAGGCCATCACGGTAACACACTCAGTTGATTCATTTTAATTAATTAAGGTTCAAGTTATCTACAACCGGACATTAACAAATTCCCATCTGCCCATAACCGCGGGCACGGCTTTCGAAAGTTCAATCCCTACAGGGGAGTCCCAACTTAGCCCATGACAAGCTCTCACGGTCAACGAAGGAATAGACCTCCTCCCAAGACGTTCCGATCAGACTCGGTATCTCGGTAACTCAAGACACTTCGACAGGTTAAAACAGGACCAGCAACACCGCCCGAATGTGCCGACAAATCCCGATAGGAGCTGCACATATCTCTTTCTCAGGGCACACTCAGATGAGCAAGACGTCGGGTAGGCCAGCCCAGAGTTGCCCCTGGTAGCCCCCGGACATCGCTCAGTGGGACCAACACTCAGAGGAGCACTGGCCCGAGGGGGGGGGTTAAAATAAGATGACCCTTGAGTCTGCAGAACCCAAGGGAAAGAAAAGGCTAGGTGGCGAATGGTAAGACCAAGGTTGGGCATTGCTGGAAAAGCTTTAATCAAGGCGAAATATCAAGGGGTTGCCATTATAACCCAACCGCGTAAGGAACGCAAAAATCCGGGAACATAACACCGATATGACGGAAACTAGGGCGGCAAGAGTGGAACAAAACACTAGGCGAGAGGCCGAGCCTTCCACCCTTTACCAAGTATATAGATGCATTAAGATAACATAGCAATATAATGATATCCCAACAAGTAAATAAATGATGTTCCAACAAGGAACGGCCTCCAATCTTCACCTGCAACTAGCAACGCTATAAGAGGGGCTGAGCAAAGTGGTAACATAGCCAATCAACGGTTTGCTAGGACCATGGTGGGTTAGAGGTTTGACATGGCAATTTGGGAGGCTTGCAAGCAAGTGGTAGGCATCGTAGCAATGGCATAGCAAAAGAGCGAGCAAACTAGCATAGCAAAGATAGTAGTGATTTCGAGGGTATGATCATCTTGCCTGCACAGTTGTCAGAGTTGACTGGATCCTCGCAAGCAAACTCAACGGGCTCCTCGGTAGCGAACTCGTCTCCCGGCTCTACCCAAACAAGACAAACAAGCAACAAGGACACAATCAACCACGTGCAAGGATCAAGCGATATGATGCAATGATGATATGCTATGCGGGATGCAAAATGCAAGATATGACAGTAAATGCATGAACCTGGCCTCAACATGGAATTCCAAGGGTGCCACTGGAAAGATGAGATGAAATCGCTTGAAAAACGATATAAAGAACGCCGGAATCGGAGTTACGGTTTGGAAACGGCAAGCGATTCAAAAATGGCACCGGTCTGCGATTTACAGCAAGTAGGCATCTAAATGCAATGAGATGAACATGCTACAGCCACCAAACATGACAACAAAAAACATGGAAGGGATTCACACAAGATTCTTAACAAAAGTATAGCACTGAGCTACGGCCAAATCATCCATTATGAGGTTCAAACAAGCATGGCAAAAACGCAAATGCAAAACAGATGTCAGACTTGGTGAAATTAACACTTGTCTGAAATTTCAGATCATGAAGCCCTCTTCGGAGCAACAAAACAACATGCTACAGGACCTGAACATGACAAAGAAAGACATGGCATGGAACTACTCAACAAGCTTAACAAAAGTCCCTTAGTGACCTTGAGCCAAAAGGGATCACAAAATATACTAACAAGCACACGAACATAGCAAAAACATAATCAGTTTTCAGACTTAGTGAAAACTGGGACATGCTGAAACATAACTCACGAAGGCATGTTTACGAGCTCGATGCACTCACCACGGTGCAAGTCATGGCAATACGAGCATACATCCCTTAAGAAGGCACAAAATACAAGCTAGACATGGCAATAACAATGGCATAGCATGCATGGATCAACTAAAATAACATCGGCAAACTCGCAAACAAGTTGATGATCTGCCCAGATTCACAACGAAGCAAAAGTAGAGCTCGATTGACTCAAGCTAGGGTGCTCCATAATTGCAAACAAAGAGCGGTCGGGGCGGGTCCGAGGTCGCCGGCGTCGGGGTCTCGCCGGAGAGGAGGTAGGTCGGCCGGAGCGGTCGGGGCGGCGGCGGCGGCGGCTTCCGGCGGGAGCGGCGCGGCGACCGGGCGGCAGCGGCGGCGTCGCCGGCGTCGAGGCGGGCGAGGCGAGGAGGAGGCGAGGCAGGCGGAGCTCGCCGGCTCGGGCGGAGCGGCGGCGGCGCGAGGCCGGTCGGGCGGCGCGGGCACCCAGGCGGCGGCGGGAGGCCGATGGGCTTCAGGGGCCGGGGACGGGCTCGCGGGCCGGCGGCGGGTGGAGGGCGGCGCGCCACGTGTCGGATCGGGAGAGGCGGCGGCGGGATCCGGACGTTGTCCGGCTCGTCCGGACACGTCCGGCGGTGGATCTGGGGATTTTTTTTAGGGTTTCGGGGAGAGGGGAGATCCGAAAACGGAGGGGGTGTATTTATAGGCATAAGTGGAGCTAGGAGAGTCCAAATGAGGTGCGGTTTTCGGCCACACGATCGTGATCGAACGCTCTAGGACATGGAGCAGAGTTTGGTGGGTTTTGCGCCAAATTGGAGTGGTGTTGGGCTGCAACACACACGAGGCCTTTTCGGTCCCTCGGTTAACTGTTGGAGTATCAAACGAAGTCCAAATGATACGAAACTTGACTGGCGGTCTACCGGTAGTAAACCAAGGCCGCATGGAAAGTCTCGGTCCAATCCGGAAATGTTTAATCCCCACACACGAAAGAAAGCTAGAGATGACCACCGGAGGAGAACGAAGCGCCGGAATGCAAAATGGACAACGGGAAAAATGCTCGAATGCATAAGACAAACACGTATGCAAATGCAATGCACATGATGACATGATACGAGATGCATGACAAAGACAACAACACACGGAGACAAAGACCCGAACCCGAGGAATAAATATAACTTAACACCGGAAACGGCAAGAGTTGGAGTACAAATTGGGAAAGTTACATCCGGGGTGTTACAACACTCCACCACTACGAAAGGATCTCGTCCCGAGATCTAGGACTGAAAGAACGCCGGGTACTCAGAACGGAGGTGATCCTCGCGTTCCCAGGTAGCTTCACGGTCGGAACGGTGTGACCACTTGACTTTGAGAAATTTGATTGACTTGTTGTGAGTCTTGCGTTCAGTCTCTTCAAGAATAGCAACTGGGTGCTCACGATAAGAGAGATCTTCTTGGAGCTCAATGTCCTCGAAGTTGACGGTGCGGTCAGGAGTCTTGAAGCACTTTCGAAGCTGAGAGACATGGAGCACGTCATGAACATTTGCAAAGTTTGAAGGAAGCTCGAGTTGATAGGCGAGGTCGCCTCTCTTGCTGACAATCTTGAAAGGTCCCACCTATCTAGGGGCAAGCTTCCCTTTGATACCGAAGCGACGAGTACCTTTCATAGGAGAGACGCGGAGGTAAACATGATCCCCGATCTCGAAAGCCAAATCACGGTGCTTACTATCATAGTAGCTCTTCTGGCGGGATTGGGCTGCTTTGAGGTTATTTCGAATGACTTTGCACATTTCTTCTTCCTCTGTGATTAAGTCATTACCCAAAAGCTGACGTTCACCGGTTTCAGACCAGTTGAGGGGGGTACGGCACTTCCTGCCATACAGAATTTCAAAAGGGGCCTTGCCCGAACTTGCTTGAAAACTATTGTTGTAGGAGAATTCAGCATAAGGAAGACAATCCTCCCACTTCATGCCGAAGGAGATCACACAAGCCCTGAGCATATCTTCAAGAATCTGGTTGACACGCTCGACTTGACCGCTTGTTTGAGGATGGAAAGCTGTGCTGAACCGGATGTTGGTGCCCATGGCCTTCTAGAAAGAATCCCAAAACTTCGAGGTAAAGATGCTGCCACGGTCTGAAGAGATCACTTGAGGAATACCGTGCAGAGAGACAATGCGAGAGGTATAGAGTTCCGCCAATTGAGCTGCAGTGATCAACTCTTTGATAGGCAGAAAATGAGCCACTTTGGTGAGCTTGTCGATGACAACGAATATAGCATCATCGCCACGCTTGGACTTAGGAAACCAAGTCACAAAGTCCATTTCAATGTGGTCAAACTTCCATTCTGGAATGGCAAGAGGTTGGAGGAGACCTGCTGGCCTTTGGTGTTCTGCCTTCACTCTTCTGCAGACATCACATTCATTCACGAATTGAGCGATCTCGCGCTTCATTCGAGTCCACCAATAGGATTGCTTAAGGTCCTGATACATCTTCGTGCTCCCAGGGTGGATGGAGAGGAGAGAATTGTGAGCCTTGTTCATGATCACTTTACGAAGTTCACCTTTGGGAACAACAATACGATCCTCGAAGAAAAGAGTGTCCTTGTCATCAAGGCGGTAGCACTTGTACTTGGACTGACTCTTGGCAATCCCAATCTTCACCTTTTTCACCATAGCATCAAGAAGCTGGGCTTGGCGAATCTGGTCTTCTAAGGTAGGAGAGACTTTAAGGTTGGCGAGGAAACCTTGAGGAACAACCTGCAGATTCAGTTTGCGGAAAGCTTCACAAAGCTCGGGTTGATAAGGCTTAAGAATCAGACTGTTGTAGTAGGCCTTTCTGCTTAAAGCGTCAGCAATCACATTGGCCTTGCCTGGAGTATACTCGATACTCGGATTATACTCTTGAATCATTTCGACCCATCGAGTTTGCCTGAGGTTGAGATTAGGCTGAGTGAAGATGTACTTGAGACTCTTGTGATCAGTGAAAATGTCCACTTTTCTTCCCAATAGAAGATGTCTCCAAGTCAAAAGAGCATGCACAACTGCCGCCAACTCGAGATCATGAGTGGGGTAGTTCTTCTCATTAGGATTCAACTGGCGAGATGTATAAGCAACAACTTTCTTCTCTTGCATCAATACTTCGCCAAGACCTTGGAGAGAGGCATCACAAAAGACCTCGTACGGCTTAGATTCATCAGGTGGAGTCAGAACTGGAGCAGTGATCAACTTCTCTTTCAAAATGTTGAAAGCAATGTCACACTCCGGAGACCAAACGTACTTGACGTGCTTCTGGAGAAGATTAGAGAGAGGCTTCGCGATCTTGGAAAAGTTTTCAACGCATCTTCGGCAATAGCTTGCGAGACTGAGAAAACTGCGGAGTTGCTTCACGTTCTGAGGAGGTTCCCAATTCACAATTGCAGACACCTTCTCAGGATTCACGGCAATGCCCTTGGCAGAGATGATATGACCAAGATAAAGAACCTCATCAAGCCAAAATTCACACTTGGAGAACTTGGCGTAGAACTGATGTTCTCTCAGCTTATCAAGAACCAAACGCAAATGCTTGGCATGATCTTCCTTGTTCTTGGAGAAAACCATAATTTCGTTGAGATAGACCAAAACGAAGTCATTGGTGTAGGCGTTGAAGATGAAGTTCATCATGCGAGAGAACGTCGGAGGAGCGTTGGCGAGGCCAAAAGACATGACAGTGTATTCATATGAACCAAAGCTTGTTCTGAATGCTGTCTTGGGAATATCTTCTTCACGAATGCGAATCTGGTGATAACCCATACGGAGATCAAGCTTGGAGAATACTTGGGCACCTTTGAGTTGTTCGAACAGCTCATTGATGTTTGGAAGTGGGTATTTGTTCTTGATGGTATTCTTGTTCACCGGACGGTAATCAACACAAAGTCGGTCCGTTCCATCCTTCTTCTTCACAAAAAGAACACCACAACCCCACGGAGAAGAACTAGGTCGGATCAGACCCATTCTCTCTTGCTCATCGAGTTGCTTCTTCAGCTCCTTCAACTCTTCAGGTCCGAGCTTGTAAGGACGCTTGCACACAGGTTCCGTGCCAGGCTCAAGTTCAATAACGAATTCAACTGGTCGTGCGGAGGCATTCCTGGGAGCTCTTCTGGAAAGACGTCTTGATATTCGCAAACGACTGGAATTTGAGAGATGGCATCCAATTCACCCTTCTCATTGAGAGAAAATAGACGAATGGTATCATCACGGGCGGCAAAGACAATTACATCCTCAGACGAATGAGTCAATTGAATCTGCCTTGCTGCACAATCAAGCTGAGCCTTGTGCTTAGAAAGCCAATCCATTCCGAGAATAAGATCAATATCTGAGTTACCAAGCACCATAGGAGAAGAAAGGAACTTGTAGTCGCCCAATGTGATAGTAACATCCGGAGCCATCATTTTGGTGTTCATGAACAAACCCGGAGAAGAAACCGCTATCGGCTTAGGTAAATCAATAGTATGCACATCATGCATGGATGCAAAAGGCTTCGACAAAAATGATAAAGATGCACCAGTGTCAAAAAGAACTCTTGCGGGAATGTCATTAACAGGAAGGTTACCCATGATCACATCTGGTGATTCCTCTGCCTGAGCTGCATTCAGCAAGTTGACCTTGGCGGACTTGGGGTTATGCTTGACCATAGCTGTACTTGCCGATCTGACAGGAGGAGGAGGAGGAAGACGCCTCTGGTTGAAACACTTGTTGGCATAGTGACCCTTCTGTTGGCACTTGTTGCACGTGACCTCTGAAAGCGGACGGTGATACGAAGCACTCGATCTTGGAGCTTGAGACGAAGTCTTGTTCTGAAAGCCAGGGTTGGGTGGGTGGGAAGAACCACTGCCACCTTTGCTCTTCTGCCGATACGGCTGACGGAACGGAGGAGGAGGAAGCCAAAACTTCTGCTGCTTGGCCACTTGAGTAGAGGAAGAAGGAGTAACATCTCTGACTCGCTTCTTGGAAGCATCACACCTCAACTGAGCAGCCTCTTGCTTCAGTGCCATGTTGTAGAACTCATCGTACCTCAAGGGCTCAAAGAGGACAAGAGCGAGCTGAATTTCTTCTCTGAGACCACCCCTGAACTGATATATCATGCTCTTCTCATCAGGCACGTCCTGCTTGGCAAAGCGGGCGAGCTTCTGGAACAACTTGTTGTAGTCATAGACAGACAAAGAGCCTTGCTTCAGATTGCGGAATTCCTCACGCTTGCTTTCAACCACGCTCTGCGGAATATGATGAGCTCGGAAATCTCGACGGAAATCATCCCAAGTGATAACACGTCCACCTCTGGAGTCCTTGTACTGCTGGAACCATTCTGCAGCTTGATCTTTGAGTTGGAAGGAAGCGAACTTGACAAAGTCCTCAGGCCTGACGTTACTGCACTCGAAATGCTTGCACAGATCCATAAGCCAATCATCAGCATTGGTTGCCTCAACACAATTGCTGAAAGTATTTGGCCCATTAGCAAGGAACTGGTTGAGTGTAGCAAAGTGACTCTGATTGCTGCCTTGATTCCCTTGACTGCCTTGATTGCGCTCTTGAAGAATTTGCATGATCAACTGTGTATTTGCATTGGTTGCGGCCATCACAGCTTGCCATGCCTCTGGAGGAGGTGGAGGTGGTGGTGGATTAGGATTCGGAGTCGTGCGCGTTGGAGGAGCCATCCTGAAGAGGGTGACCACCATTAGCACATAGACAGATAAATATTGAAGCTGAATCCAACGGAATGAAAATTGCAACATATAGTCTTCACATCCGAACAAAATGAACGAATGCATTCCTCTTGAAATGGTCACATATCCATAAATTGAGAAGCCACATAGAATTAAGGTAGAGAAATAAATCAACAAGGTACAGATCAAGAACGAATAATCGGTAAGAAATCCCAATCTCAAACCAATATCCGTGGAAGAAGAACTAGAGCTACTAGAATTCCCACCTATGAAACTCCCGAACTTTTCCGGTTATGCAATCAGGTGTTGGGGATACAGGGGAAGCATAATATCTCACCCAAAACTAGCAAATCCTACATCCAGCTGTATCCATCCTTCAACAGATAACCAAGAAAACTTCGGAAACCATCTACCTCAACCTTCGAAAAGCATCCGTTATACGAGTTATGGCGATACTCCCGAACTCCCGCCCCAGTACTGGGTGGCGTCGAGGTTATCTCACCAACGAACAGCATAAAAGAGATTTTCGATGTCGGCGAACATATCTCAAGTATTCCAGAATTGCAATGATAAAATTATGATGAAAACACCTCAGAGCTCAACTCCCCGGGACACTTCCACTAAACCCCTAACAGGAGGCACCAAGACAGTATTCTCATCATAAGCCATCGGAACGATTCCAAGATACTCGCGTGATCCTAAATTTTTTTGAGTGAAATTTGAGAAGAGAAGAGTCAAAACTCTACGTCAGGATGCCTAACAAGAGCGATGAGGAGACTGGGAAGTAAAAGAATTCCTAAACTCTCCAATATATAATTCCTAATTGACTCAAAACATTTTTCTAGACACAACTCGGCCGCTAAAAACGATCAAGCAATGGGGCTCCTAAGGTCGGGGAAGGCTCTGATTACCAACTTGTAACACCCTTGATGCGACTATAGCTCCCACGTGTCGAGGCACGACTTAGAGACATAATCGCATTGAAGGCATATGTCGCAAGTTAGGCAATCTTCACAACATCCCATGTAATATGATAATAAAAGGGAGATAACATAGTTGGCTTACACTCGCCAAATCAATCAATTAAATAACATTACATCATCCAAACACTCATGGCCCGACTACGGCGCCAAAATAAAAGAGAACCCAACATGCGACACGGTCCCAATCACCTCAGACTAGGCACCACTACTGATCATCGGGAAAAGAGACATAGTATCGTTGAGAGTCTTCGTCGAACTCCCACGTTAGCTCATACGCGTCTCCTGGAGCGGAATCATCAAGCCCTGCATCTGGTGTAATAGTAATCTATGAGCCACAGGGACTCAGCAATCTCGCACCCTCGCGATCAAGACTATTTAAGCTTATAGGAAAGGAAAGGCAAATATATGTGGAGCTGCAGCAAGCGACTAGCATATATGGTGGCTAACTTATTCGCAAAGGAGAGCAAGAAGAGAAGGCAAAGCGCGGGCGAGAAACTAGAGAGCAACCTACGCAAACATTACTCCAACACCGTGTCCACTTCCCGGACTCCGCTGAGAAGAGGCCATCACGGTAACACACTCAGTTGATTCATTTTAATTAATTAAGGTTCAAGTTATCTACAACCGGACATTAACAAATTCCCATCTGCCCATAACCACGGGCACGGCTTTCGAAAGTTCAATCCCTGCAGGGGAGTCCCAACTTAGCCCATGACAAGCTCTCACGGTCAACGAAGGAATAGACCTCCTCCCAAGACGTTCCGATCAGACTCGGTATCTCGGTAACTCAAGACACTTCGACAGGTTAAAACAAGACCAGCAACACCGCCCGAATGTGCCGACAAATCCCGATAGGAGCTGCACATATATCTTTCTCGGGGCACACTCAGATGAGCAAGACGTCGGGTAGGCCAGCCCAGAGTTGCCCCTGGTAGCCCCCGGACATCGCTCAGTGGGACCAACACTCAGAGGAGCACTGGCCCGGGGGGGGGGGTTAAAATAAGATGACCCTTGAGTCTGCAGAACCCAAGGGAAAGAAAAGGCTAGGTGGCGAATGGTAAGACCAAGGTTGGGCATTGCTGGAAAAGCTTTAATCAAGGCGAAATATCAAGGGGTTCCCATTATAACCCAACCGCGTAAGGAACGCAAAAATCCGGGAACATAACACCGATATGACGGAAACTAGGGCGGCAAGAGTGGAACAAAACACTAGGCGAGAGGCCGAGCCTTCCACCCTTTACCAATTATATAGATGCATTAAGATAACATAGCAATATAATGATATCCCAACAAGTAAATAAATGATGTTCCAACAAGGAACGGCCTCCAATCTTCACCTGCAACTAGCAACGCTATAAGAGGGGCTGAGCGAAGCGGTAACATAGCCAATCAACGGTTTGCTAGGACCATGGTGGGTTAGAGGTTTGACATGGCAATTTGGGAGGCTTGCAAGCAAGTGGTAGGCATCGTAGCAATGGCATAGCAAAAGAGCGAGCAAACTAGCATAGCAAAGATAGTAGTGATTTCGAGGGTATGATCATCTTGCCTGCACAGTTGTCAGAGTTGACTGGATCCTCGCAAGCAAACTCAACGGGCTCCTCGGTAGCGAACTCGTCTCCCGGCTCTACCCAAACAAGACAAACAAGCAACAAGGACACAATCAACCACGTGCAAGGATCAAGCGATATGATGCAATGATGATATGCTATGCGGGATGCAAAATGCAAGATATGACAGGAAATGCATGAACCTGGCCTCAACATGGAATTCCAAGGGTTCCACTGGAAATATGAGATGAAATCGCTTGAAAACGATATAAAGAACGCCGGAATCGGAGTTACGGTTTGGAAACGGCAAGCGATTCAAAAATGGCACCGGTCTGCGATTTACAGCAAGTAGGCATCTAAATGCAATGAGATGAACATGCTACAGCCACCAAACATGACAACAAAAAACATGGCAGGGATGCACACAAGATGCTTAACAAAAGTCTAGCACTGAGCTACAGCCAAATCATCCATTATGAGGTTCAAACAAGCATGGCAAAAATGCAAATGCAAAACAGATCTCAGACTTAGTGGAATTAACATTTGTCTGAAATTTCAGATCATGAAGCCCTCTTCGGAGCAACAAAACAACATGCTACTGGACCTTAACATGACAAAGAAAGACATGGCATGGAACTACTCAACAAGCTTAACAAAAGTCCCTTAGTGACCTTGAGCCAAAAGGGATCACAAAATATACTAACAAGCACACGAACATAGCAAAAACATAACTCACGAAGGCATGTTTATGAGCTCGATGCACTCACCACGGTGCAAGTCATGGCAAGACAAGCATACATCCCTTAAGAAGGCATAAAATACAAGCTAGACATGGCAAGAACAATGGCATAGCATGCACGGATCAACTACAATAACATCGGCAAACTCGCAAACAAGTTGACGATCTGCCCAGATTCACAACGAAGCAAAAGTAGAGCTCGATTGACTCAAGCTAGGGTGCTCCATAATTGCAAACAAAGTCATGGATGGGTAGAGCACTATAAGATTAACAAAACTCCTTTACTGATTATCCTCAAAAGAGGCACGGATCAGTGGGAAACAACATAAACATATGGCATCATGAACTAAATAATCCCAGACTTTGTGAAAACTATTAAGTCTCTGAAAACAGATTCACCGGGTGCCTCACTTTGCAAGCTTGCACAAGTCACCACACACATCCTAAAAATTCATGGGTTGCACCTCTGGAAAGATAACAAAATCCTTAACAAAACATATGAAGGACTCACAGGCATATCATGCACACAATAATCATGGCAAAAATGACAAAAGTCTAAGATGAACTAGCAGATCTGACAATTAACTCACGAAGCCTCCTTCTAACAGCATTGCGGGCATCAAGATGCACTCAAATGAAAATGATGCAATGGAACGAAATGATGTACTCATCGAGACGAACATTTTGATATGCTATATGCCCAAATCGGAGCTACGGATGCAAAGTTACGGGGCCTCGAACAGGAGCATATGGAGTTAAAATCTAGGGATTTAGCAAAAAAAAAAGAACCTCTGGAACTGGATCTAGGGTTCGCACGGAAACCGAGGCGCGACGCTGCACTGTTCACGGGAGGCGGGTCCGAGGTCGCCGGCGTCGGGGTCTCGCCGGAGAGGAGGTAGGTCGGCCGGAGCGGTCGGGGCGGCGGCGGCGGCGGCTTCCGGCGGGAGCGGCGCGGCGAGCAGGCGGCAGCGGCGGCGTCGCCGACGTCGAGGCGGGTGAGGCGAGGAGGAGGCGAGGCGGGCGGAGCTCGCCTGCTCGGGCGGAGCGGCGGCGGCGCAAGGCCGGTCGGGCGGCGCGTCGGCAGCGCGAGGCCGGTCGGGCGGCGCGGGCACCCAGGCGGCGGCGGGAGGCCGATGGGCTTCGAGGGCCGGGGACGGGCTCGCGGGCCGGCGGCGGGTGGAGGGCGGCGCGCCACATGTCGGCTCGGGAGAGGCGGCGGAGGGATCCGGACGTTTTCCGGCTCGTCCGGACACGTCCGGCGGCGGATCTGGGGATTTTTTTAGGGTTTCGGGGAGAGGGGAGATCCGAAAACGGAGGGGGTGTATTTATAGGCATAAGTGGAGCTAGGAGAGTCCAAATGAGGTGCGGTTTTCGGCCACATGATCGTGATTGAACGCTCTAGGACATGGAGCAGAGTTTGGTGGGTTTTGGGCCAAATTGGAGGGGTGTTGGGCTGCAACACACACGAGGCCTTTTCAGTCCCTCGGTTAACCGTTGGAGTATCAAACGAAGTCCAAATGATACGAAACTTGATAGGCGGTCTACCGGTAGTAAACCAAGGCCGCTTGGAAAGTCTCGGTCCAATCCGGAAATGTTTAATCCCCACACACGAAAGAAAGCTAGAGATGACCACCGGAGGAGAACGAAGCGCCGGAATGCAAAACGGACAACGGGAAAAATGCTCGAATGCATAAGACAAACACGTATGCAAATGCAATGCACATGATGACATGATATGAGATGCATGACAAAGACAACAACACATGGAGACAAAGACCCGAACCCGAGGAATAAATATAACTTAACGCCGGAAACGGCAAGAGGTGGAGTACAAATTGGGAAAGTTACATCCGGGGTGTTACATAGCACGCTCTCGCATCCCATAGTACGGTGCTGACAAAGTACACCGGATATTCGACGATGGCTGGCACGCTGTCAAGGCTTGGGTCCTGCGGAGACTGGGGAATATCCTGAGGTGGAAGGGTCCCTGAGACCCGACTGTCCTCAGGAGCTCCTGCGACGCCGCCCTGCTGAGCTTGGCCTTCCACCGCTTATGCCTTTGCTGCGGCTTCCTGACCCCGCGCTACTTCAGCCTTGGCCTGGCGGGGCGCGCCCTTGGCTTGGCGCTCCTCCCAAACCACCACCAACGCCACGCTGGCAGAGTACGGGGTGGCAGCAAGGTAGAGTATCAGAGGCTCGAGGGGCCGTGGCGCCACCATCACTAGGGTGCTAGTAAGGTATTTCTTGAGGTCTTGTAAGGCCCGGTCGACCTCCGGGTTCCACTCGAACGGGCCCTTCCTCTTCATGAGTTTGAAGAATGGTAAGGCGCGCTCTCCCAGTTTGGAGATGAAACGCCCTAACGCGGTCACCCACCCTGCTAGCTTCTGCATCTCTTTGAGGGTCTATGGCTCATGTCCTCGATAGCCTTGAACTTCTCCGGGTTCGCCTCGATCCCCCTGTGGGATACGAGGAATCCCAATAGCTTGCCGGAGGGGACACCGAACACGCACTTCTCCAGGTTGAGCCTCAAGTTCACTTGGCGCAGGCTCTCAAAGGTCTCCTCCAAGTCATGAATCAATGTCCCTGCCTTGCGAGACTCGACCACTATGTCATCGACGTAAGCCTCTGCGTTCCTCCCGAGTTGCCGCCCCAGAGCGATGTGCATCAACCGCCGAAAGGTCGCGCCCGCGTTGCACAGCCCGAAGGGCATGCAGGTGTAGCAGTACACCCCACATTGTGTCAGGAAGGCCGTCTTCTCCATATCTTCCACCGCCATCTTGATTTGATGATACCCTGAGAACGCATCCAGAAGCACAGCAGGTCACACTCGGCGGTGGAGTCAACAATCTGGTCGATGCGCGGGAGTGGGAACGGGTCTTGAGGGCAGGCTTTGCGAGCAGTGAAGAGGTCGCGGAGCTCCTCCCAAGATGCCACCGTGGATCCGGGAAGGTTAAGTAGCCAGGCGCGTGGCTCGCCGGCGAGGGCCATGGGAAGCTAGTTGGCCATGACCTTGTCGTCACCGCTGGCTTCGAGGACGGCCTCCTCGTACGCCAGCAGGAAAGCTGATTGGTCCGCTGCGCCGTCGTAGCGTGGCGGTATCTCCAGCCTGAAGTTGGGCGGCCACTGCACCCGCCGCAGGGCGGGGACCCGGGCTCGGAGCCCCCTGCCCCGTTGTCAACGCTGACCGTCGGAGTCGGCGGCAGGGCGCCTGCCATGTGGGCGAAGCGCGGTGGTGACGGAGCG
Organism: Triticum urartu; assembly: GCF_056163025.1. NCBI lineage: Eukaryota > Viridiplantae > Streptophyta > Magnoliopsida > Poales > Poaceae > Triticum > Triticum urartu. The sequence continues at coordinate 202,968,237 of NC_141875.1, read as the reverse complement.
CAGATCGACGGAGGGGAAGCTACGGCGCACCCCTACCTAGCACGCCAAATGTTGGATGTGGGGTTCCGGCAAACCCTTAAGGTTCGAATACTGGGGTTCGCACGAAGTCTTTTCCTCCCACCAATCTACGCCCTAGCTCGCTAAGATCTTGCGGACGAACTCGACGAACTCGCAACACAGAAAGACACAAGATTTATACTAGTTCGGGCCACCGTTGTGGTGTAATACCCTACTCCAGTGTGATGGTGGTGGATTGCCTCTTGGGCTGATGATGAACAATACAAGGGGGAGAACAACCTCCTGAGGTTGAGGTGTTCTTGTGCTTGGCTAACTTGTGTGGGTGAGAGTGGGCTGAATCCGTCCGCCCTGCCTACCCTATTTATAGAGGCCCTGGTCCTCTTCCCAAATACTGAGCGGGAAGGGAGCCAACAATGGCGGGCAAATTTGAAGGGGACAGCTAGTACAAGCCATCTCGACAAAAGGTGGTCTCTGCCTGCAAAAGGCTCTGGTGGTGATGCCGTCTCGAGCTCCACGATGACCTCCGTCTTGCCGTCCTTCTGGTCCTGGTCTTGTTGCACCAAAATGGCAACCTTTTCCTGATGCCTCGGCACTCCTCGCCTACGCGGGCCTCCTTAGCACCAAAGAGGAAACAAGGACACTGCGCGCGCTGGCGCCCGCCTGGCGCCCGCCTGGTGTCGATCATCATGGCTCATGTCACGAGATCCTCGTGAGGTTTGCCTCGCCTTGATATCTCTGCTCCTCGCGAGCCTGCCTGACTAGGCTACTCCAGAGGAGGTCTTGTGTCATCCGCCTCACGAGGCTTGGCCCCTCGCGAGGGTCTTGGATGCCTTGCCGAGGAAGATGGGCCGTACGGCCTGCTGGCTTAGCCACGCAGCGAACCGCAGGCAGGCAAGTCTGGGGACCCCCGTCCCTAGAACGCCGACAACTGAGCTTACGTGTTTTCACTGCTCTTGCACTCCTCTGCCGTAAGAATGGAGAAAATTGTAATCTATTAGTACCTCCTTTCACCGAAAGGGTGGGACATCCAGCAGTCCTACCACCTCAGTAGTAATGACCAATGAGCCGTCAAATCACATAGACCCAGCAGTAAGTTGGACGGATGAAGCAACCATCACTCTTGAATCCGCTTCTCCCTTCAACGCAGGAGCCAGTGAGAGGTCACGTCCGCTCTGCCCGGGCATGAATGCGACACTAACCGTTTCGGGCAGGAAGCGCGCGCGGGCGATGGAGGGGCTTTGGGTGGGCCAGGCTGGTCAGGAGCGGGCATGGCAGCTGTCCGCCTATCCCTACCGGACGCCCGGAAACGAGAGGATGCACCGACTCTGGCGGCTAAAATCGTACACTACACACCATCTCTCTATAGGAGTAGGTTGATCTGTCGCTCTCTCTAACACACACATGCTGTTAAACACACACACGCACACGCACACACAGGTTCGTAGAATAGGAAAATCATGCGAGTGCGAAGCCACAGGAAGTGAGATACAAATGGAGTACGTACAAGAAGATAAGAGGTGACAAATATTCCATCAAACCTGGACTGAGGAGTAGTACTCCCTCCATCTAGGTGTTAAGTCATCCTACGGAAATCAGATATTCCCAAAATGTTTAGGCGTCGTCCATTAACTTCGCATCTCAATCCCCTCCTGGCCTCGTTGCTAGCGAGCATTGTTACTTAGGGAGCATTTGGATCCTTAGCAAGAATAGCTTATAGCATAGCCGGGCAAGGTTAGGCATTTGTAACTATTAAAATATGTTAGCTTTTGTGGGCCAACTAGCTTGGGTGGGCTATAAAAACCTTGCTAGCTCAGGAGAGCCAGATCATCTCGGTTCCGACGGCAAACTTCGCGTAGTAGTAACATAGACTAGTAACATATGCATGTTGTACTAGTCCAAGTTACTCACCACTATGACTAGCCTAAGCAATGTAAGAAAACGCTCCTTACTCTGCCTTGTTATCTCCCCGGGAAACCCAATGCATGGAGCACAACTACGCGTTGATTAGTCAAGAAATCAAAGTCGGTTTGCATGTGAGTTAATACGTGGCCCTGCATGGTAGCTAAAACGGCATCTCTTAGTTGTTTGGATTAACTGTTGCGTTTAGAGATAGAAATCAGGGCTTTGATTGGAGGAATGACCGGTCAAGTTTCTCCTTCTCCTCCAATCTACTTGCACCTTGGTCCTGCTGCACCTTCTGACGTGACTTATTACACCTAGACAGAGGGAGTCGTACGAGATACGGTGGCACACTGACTTAGGTCGAATACAAGTGCCCAAAATTGTGTGCATGTTATAATAAGGATTCACTTAAAATAGTACGTGAGCGAACAAAGGAATCAATTGGACAGTGTCCCCAAGCAGTAGCGAGATGTGTGAGGTAAGATACACCGTTGGTGCTTTTAATTTTTCTTAATTTGTTTGTTTCACCGCTGACTGGTGGGACCCAACGTACTACGTGGAGAGAGGTAAGGTGACTAAGGCTGCATCATTTCTGCACCACTGTGGATAGTCTTACCACCAAAGCCACATGACTTGATTATGATTTAAATCCCAATGACTCCCACACACAAAAACACGACATGCTTGTCACACGAATGCAGGAATGTATAAAAGGTTATTTTCCTCTCGTTGAACATAACAGGAGGGTTGTGTAGCTGGTTAGCCTGTTCGCTCATCAAACTTGAGGTCTCGGGTTTGATAACTACACTTGAGCATAATTCGTGCCAGGAGGATTCTTTGACTGGATAAATGGATGGATACGGAGCTATACGATCTCGTAGTGACTGTATAATCACCTCATCACGTATAGGCTGCAGCCTCGGTGCTTGTTTTCTAGGGTTTGCACTCTTCACACTCTCTCCAGTATATATATACACGCTGGAGCCTCAGCGCTTGTAGTTGCTCTCTTCACACTCTCTCACCCTCTCCAGATCTAAACAAGACTTCGTTGGCCTCTCTCTCTCCCCTCACTACTGGTCTGCTTGTAGTTGCTCTCTTCACACTCTCTCACCCTCTCCAGATCTAAACAAGACTTCGTTGGCCTCTCTCTCTCCCCTCACTGCTGGTCAAAGAGCCGGCAGGATCCGTCCGCCGGGAAGGGAAGGAGGCTTAACGCTGTCGCCGTCGGCGAGGGAGGAGGGAATCCACTACCGGCGCAGCTGTTCACTCTCACCCAGCGGCAGCGTGGGAGGGCCTCTGACCCCTTCTTCTTCACCGTCATACATAGTGTGGGTCGAACGGCCTCCGGTCGCCCACCGAACCACACCCCAAGAACCTTAAGGTATAATTTACTTATTCCACATGCATTTCTCTAGCTGCATGTGGGCTTTTTCCGCTTCTGCACTCGAATCTAGGTGTTGGATCAAAAAGGAAAGTAGTGGGGAAAGTTGTATAGCATGAATCTAGGACATGGTTCAAAGAGGAAAGGAATGGGGGAAAGTAGTGGGAAAAGTTGTATAGCATGAATCTAGGACGTGGCTCAAAAAGGAAAGGAAGGGGAAAGTTGTGGGGAAAGTTGTATCGCATGAATCTAAGACGTGGTTCAAAGAGGACAGGAATGGGTGAAAGTAGTGGGGAAAGTTGTATAGCATAAATCTAGGACGTGGTTCACAGAGAAAAGGAAGTGGGGAAAGTACTAGTACAGACTGGCTATCCAGCACCTACGTTGGTCGAAAAGGGAAAACAATGACAAACGTAGTACACACATCTGTAACAAACTGATCTTTTGTTTTGGGGGACAAGGCTGTGGAGTTTGAGCAGGACTAGATTTGCTGCGCTCACATAGGGAAAGGTGTCTAAAGATAACAAAACTGGGACCAACACAAATATGCTCCTTGGTTGTATGTTCTTTGTTGCAACAGACTGTGCATCACCCCAGTACATGTGTAGATGCACATCGTGCTAGTGCGTCCACTGTCCCGTGCAACTCTTTAGCTGTTGTTAATCTAAGGCCCTGTTTGGTTAAAAACTCCCTAGTCCCTACTTGCTTGGTTCCAGGGACTAAACAAGGACTAGAGGTTATTAAATGACATGCTAAAAGACCATGTTACCCCTAGTAATGAAGTAATAGAGACAAGGTGCAATGCGTGGCAGGGGAAAATATTGGAAAAAAGTCCCTAAAAGACTCTCCCTCGGGGTCTTCTTTCTTTAGTCCCAAATGCCCACTTTTAGTCCCTAAAAGTCCCTCCTGTTTGGTTTAGATGGGACTGACATGGACTTTTTTTAGTCCCTCCACCAAACTGTCCCTGTAAAGAAGCACCCTCTAATAATGCCGCTGGAAAATTGATGCAATGCCACAGTTAAAAGCAAATTACATGTTTAATGAATTTTATTGTTAATATAATCTCTCTGTTAATATTAATCAATGCCAATGTTTGAGAAATGCTACTGCCTTGCTTTCTTTCCCATTTAGGTAAGGTAGATGCTTCTTTTTGTTGGCTTCTGTGTCATCCACCAATATTGACCACTAGTTGTTTCCTTTGCACCTCTGTGGAAACAAGGTTATCTACTTCACCTTGTTGCCATTGTGACCTTTTGTTGCACTGCACAAAACACTTTGTTTTAAGAGTGTTTTGTGCAGTTCAACCAAAATGTCACTCCGACAATGTTGGTTTATTGCTTGATCTTAGTGGAACTGCACAAGAGGAGATCTTACTTCCTATCCGTGTTGGCAAATTTGGTTCAGATCTTCTTCTTGTGAGTTGTTTGAATTCCGCGTCATCAGAGGTCAGTACTAGCCTTCTTCCACATGATTCTGCAGTGTGCTTTCATATGTTGTGCTACTTGTATGGTAATGTTGCTTGATTTTAGTGAACTGCACAAATGGATACAAGACTTCCAATCCGTATGCGCACCGTAATATCCCATTGAGGTAAGATAATGATATTTCACAACTGTTGGCCTGTATTTTGCCACTTTCATCAGAAAATTAATGTCAATGTTTAGTGCTACACTTGTGCAACCTAATTGACATGCCAAATCTTACATTGAAGGCGAATCTTGTCTGTTATTGAACCAAGTGATGAAGGGGAAGAACAAGCGGAAGAAAAACAAAAATCAACTCCTGGTGCTGTAATGAAGCACTGGAACTATGATGACACAAGTAATGATATAGTTTTGCATCTTAATTTATTGCTATGGCTCGAACGATCAATTGTTTTGCCACTGATTTGATGCCACTCTTAATTTAATACGTAATTATCTCTACTTGTCCAAACAGGGATCTTCTTTGAAGATACCATATATTTTAGTGGAACTGCACAAGAAGATGTTGGAAACATTAATCTAATCGAGGAGTATATAGTAAGCATGGCCACCACAGTAGATAGCAATAGATGGTTCTAGAGAAGTGCTTCATCTGTATGCTCTACACAATAAGCCTCATGACAAAGGTTGGTACTCGCCCATTGATTTCATCCATATGATTGAGCTTTGTCATCTCTATTGGTGTTGTGCTACTATTTAGATACTGTCATCAAAAAGTGGTATTGTCCTTGAGAAGTGCTTCATCTGTGTTGTTTTAAATATTTCCTTTCCTTTTTTCGAGCAAACAAGGATGCTAGCATTTAGTTATCCTCTTGTCTTTGAACAATAGGATCCTCCTCCTCTGAAGAAGAATATGGAGTATGTGAAGTGACTAGTTCCGATTATGCCTGGATGAAGAAGCCCTGTCTATCTTCTCATCAGAAGGAGCAATTGAAGGATGGTTACATTACCCCCCACAAGACCAAACTAACTTCAGCTCAGAAGGACTGACAAATCTCCATTTTCTTGCTGTGATGCGCGAGTACAATGTTGTTCTAGGATTCTTTTGGGTGAGTTCCATTTTTCAAAAAGTGTGCTCTACATGGACCATGTCGGTGCCTGTTTAAACTGTCAATTCATAGTACAATTTGTTTTATACTAATCACTTTTTTGTATTTGTGCAAACATGGTGCTCAGCTTGATTTCAATGGGAACTGCACAAAATGTTCATGAATACATCGAATCATTCGTTTCCACCACAAGAAAGGAGGTGCCAATAAGTTCAAGGTGTTGCAACATATAAGGGCGAAATCATACAAGCTACGCGCGAATTTGGTTGATTTTGGTGGAACTGCACAAAAAGAACAGCTAGTTTATTTAGCACGAGGTGCCATGTCAATGTCCGAACTAATGGCAAAGCCTGCCCATTCCACAATCGTAGGCATTTGATATTCTGGAATGGGAGAACCTTGTCAAATTTTGATCATTGATTTTAGCAAGAAGACATGCGTTTGATATTTTTTCGAATGGGACGCCCTTTGCTGTCAGCAGCGTCGATCCATTTTTTCTTTATTCTTTAGTTGTGAAGTAAATATTGGCTTTGACATGTGAATCGCTGAGATGCATAATCATCAATTGTTTTGAATGTTCTCTATGAATTGCTAGGCCTGTGTGTTTGATTGCGATGTACAGGAACGTTAAAAGCTGCTCAAACTCTTTGTACTCCTTCTGTTCCTTTTTACTTCACATAGTGTGAAAGTGCATACTTTTTTCTGTAAGATTGGTCAAGGTAGAGATATTTTGACTGCAGAAAAAAATTGTATGCAGACTAGAAAGGACCGGAGGGAGTACATGTGAAACTGCTGCAAACGAGGTGATCACCCTGGGTATAATGCTAGTACATATTGTTTTGCATGTTCATCCAATTCCAGTGATACAAGAATTCGAACTAATCAAAATAAATTCATTCATACACGGTCAGATTTCATATAAACATGCCCGATTTCATTACATTTCATACATTCTTCAACTAAAAAGGGGTGCGCTGGAGGTATAATTAATTAACCGAAGCTACCCACCTGTGTCCTGCTGAGCCGAACAGAAGCTTCAGTGACTTAACTGCAGGTATAGTTGCGTAACCGACATGTGGCCCAGATGCCTGTTGGGCCCACGTGTCAGTCAGCCAACTGCACCAGCAGTTAAGTAGAAGCAGCGTCCTTCTCCAACATAGCTCTATGATTCCACGTCGCCACCAAGAAGCTAACCGACCGTCAGTGGTCAACCCGCCAAGCTTGGCTTCAACCGAGGGTAGCAGCGATGGCCTTACTTGGACCCGAGTGGCGGCGACCTACCATGTTCTACTCTTCCTCATTTTCTGTGTGGCGCGGCCTCGCTGGCAGCGGGGCGGTGCCTCGGCGGAGCGGGCGATGTCCTCTGTCTCGTTGCCGGCGGGCGGCGCCTTGGTGGAGTGAGGGAAATCCTGCCCCTCGTTGCCGGCAGGGTGGGGCCTCAGCGGAGCCGGCGGTGTCCTCTGCCTCGTTGTTGGTGCCGCGGGGCCTTGGCGGAGCAGGGCCTCGTCGATGCCAGCGGAGCGGGGACTCGTCGGAGCTGGCATTGTCCTCTGCCTCGTCCTCGGTCTCGCCAAACAGCGCCTCGCCCGCTTCATCGCCCTCTTCGTAGGCGGCCACAGGCTCCGCCACCTGCATGCGGTACCGCCAGCGCTCGAGACGGACCTCGCGGGCGGAGCGGTACGAGTTGAGCAGCGCCTCCTGCTCCGCCCGCTCCGCGGCGATCCGCTCCTCCACCTGCAGGTGCTCCTAGAGGAGATGGTGGTTGTAGGCGGCGTCGGCCTGCGCCTCCGGGAACTGCTCCTCACGCTTCTGCCTCAACGTGTCCATATATTGGGCATGGGCCTCGCCGATTGTCATGGTGCAATGCACCAGCGAGGATGGCGCGGAGGAGGGGGTTGGCGCCGGATCGTCGACTACCATGTTCTCCATTGGGACGTCGTCGTCCTTCGGCTGCCTGCCGGCCAACTAGTCGGCAGCAATGGCAGCCATCTCCTTGTGGTCCATCGTCCACCCGTCCCGAAGAGCGCTGGAGCGCGAGGAAGCCATGGTGGGCAGTAGTGGTGTGGACAGGAGAATAGCAACGGATGATGATCACTACTAGGGAAAACATTATACACATAACTTTAGCAGTAGCGCTTGTTAAAAACGCCCGCTACTGCTAGATACCAGTAGCGAGTGCGAAATAAGCGCATGCAGATGCATATATATCAGTAGCGCATGTCGGCGAAATCTCGCTACTACTAAAATTCCAACCACTAAGCCGATGGGCTACATATAGTAGTAGCGATCTTTGGAGAACAGCGCTACCGCTAATATTCTTATAGCAGCGCATTTATGTGTAAAGCGCTACTGCTAACTCAAATAAAATAAAATGAAAAACAAATAGAAAAGTAAATGAAAATGAAAGAAATAGAGAAAGGAGAGAGGAAAAATATAAAATGTAAAGAAAAATAAACAAAAAAGGGAAAAAGGATGAAGGAATAGCAGTAGCGCGTTTGCTAAAACGCGCTATAGCTAACTTAGCTATAGCGCATTTTCCCTAACACGCTACCGTTATTTTTGACTTAATGCTAAAACGGTTTCCCCCCGGCCACCACTTCTCCCCCAAATCCATCGCAACGCCACTTCGTCGCCGTCTCCCCCACTTCGCCGTTGCCCCCACTTCGCCGCCGTCTCCTGCCGGCGTCGACGCGGTGCTCATCCTCACCGCCGCAGCCCGAGGCCGCCCATCCTGACCGCCGCCGCTGCCCCTCGGGCCGCCCTTGACCTCATTGTCGCCGCCCTCGACCTCATCACCCCCGAGCCCACCCAGGACCGCCGCCTCCCGATCCCGAGCCCACCCTTGCCGCCCCTACCTCCGCCGCCGAGCACCTCCCCGCCACCGTCTCTCCCCTCTGTGTAAGCCCCCACCCCTCCCCCACCCCCTCTACTCTCTCTGCTTTTTTCTTCCTCTGCCATGTTAATTAGCAGTAGTAGTAGATGTTAATTAGTACTATGGTTCATACATAATGATTTTTAGTAGTAGTAGATGTTAATTAGTAGTAGTGATGGTACTAGTTAACTAGGGCAGTATGGTTAATAGTAGATGATTTTTTAGTTAGGGTAATAGTAGATGATAAGTAGTAGATAATGTAGTTGTTAATTAGTTCAGTAGGGTTTAGTTTTTGAATTGAGTTTGTTTAACTAGATGTTAATTAGGGCAGTAGGGTTTAGTTTAGAGTAAAGTTTAGTTCAGTAGTTAACTAAATATAATCTATATTTGGTTTTTGAATTGAGTTTGAGAGAGCATGACATTTGTGTAGATTTTCTTGAAGTGTCAAACGCTAGGACATGCAAATTTGAAGTGGTCAGGATATATGCAAATTCCTCAACTGTGTTTTCCCATGTTTCGATTGTGCCCAAGTGGCCTTTTGTTGTTTCCAGGGAATAAAGCTGAGTGGCCTATGTTTTGCCGGAATGTTGATTCATTTCCGTTCCAGCAAATTTGAGGTTCTCGATTTGTCCACTTTTTAGCAAAGGTCATGCCGAAATTTTCCGTGAATTTCGGCATGACTTGTGCTACAAACTAGGACATATTGAGTGCCCGGGATTTGCCACACCAGGAAGGAGTCAACGTTCCTGCAAAACATAGGACCTTTTATGTCATTATTCATTTTATTAGGTTAGAATTAATTTACTAGATTTAATTGTAGGAAACATGGCTAGCAACGATGAAGGACAGGGTTCTGGTTATTGCGACGACGTCTACTTGGCGGCAGCCGAATTTTTGAGCCTTGTCGACGATCAACCGATGTTGTTGCCGGGCCCACTGGTCGTATCGGGGACTGAGACCGACACGCAGACCGACGCTGAGACCCAGAACGACATCAAGACCGGCGCTGAGACTGAGACCGGCGCTGCCTCGGGGAGCGGAGCCGGTATAGAACCGAAAGCAAAGAGGCGACGGCTTCCTAACAAGCTCAGGACTACTAGACTGGTGGTCACGGAGGTGGACGATGGCAATTTTGAGCCAAACGCACCCGAGGAAGCGCGCGCGTGCTATGGCAATCAAATTGGTTGCATCATACGGACAACCGCCACCATCGACGATGAGAAACTAAACAAGTTAGATAATATGAGGCCCGCCCTCCTAAAGAAGCTGCACCAGATATTCTTGTTCCCGAGCCAGAATGAAAAGGATTACAAAGATCCAGATAAGGACCGGCAATGAAGAAGATAAACAAACACGCCATGAGAAAGTTTCGCGACGTGTTGGCCGCCTGTAAAGCAAGGGTGAAATATCGGATCTTCAATGAAAAGGAACCCTACTCCGAGATTGTAAAGGATAATCCAACAATCACGGTAGAGCACTCTGAAATATTCAAGGCGGCTTGCAAGGCCGAAGATGCCAAAAAAAGTCAGAGTACATGAAGGGGCTTCAACAGAAGAACATTGGGTGCCACCACCTCGGAAGCCGTGGTTACGGCTGGAAGAGGTCCATATGGGCCAAGGAGGACGCAGAAGCCGCGAGTCTGGGCATCGCAGACCCCTTGGCGGAGTTCACCGTCCCGCAGGAGCGTGAAGTCCTCAGGGCCCGGCACCATTTGACCCAGTGAAGAAGGTTTTCGAGAAGAACGCGGTCACGACGGAGTTCATTAGACTGCTGGTAATTTTAGTTTCTGATCAATTCGACTGCACGAGCACAGGATTGCGGCCGAAAGCGACTCGCCGTCTGAGGCGTTGGCGAGGCCCAAGTGGGACACTCCATTCAACCAGGCATTGAACATATCGAAAGGACTCCCGGTGGAGACTCGACCGTCGTATGGACGCGTCCACGGTGTTGGAGACGGCGCCACGTGGAAGAAGTACTACCATGAGACCATGGAGGCGAGAAAGGAAAGACAGAGGTTAACTGAAGAAAACATCGACAAGAAGGTTGAGATTGTGGTAGAAAAGAAATCATCCGAGACAGTCACAACAGCGGTAGCTGCCGCAAAACAGGTGCTTGTAGATATGTCTACTACCTTGGTTCTGGCCGTTTTCAATTGGAGCAGGCAAAATCCAGAAAAAAATGCAGCGGACTTTCCCCTTGCCGACTTCCTCAGGAGCAGCTCGACTAGCGTTGCACCAGCACCTGCACCTGCTCCCGCACCGGCTCCTGCAGCTGCTCCGGCACTGGCTCCTACACCTGCTCCTACACCTGCTCCCGCATCGGCTGTTGCACCTGCTCCCACACCGGCTGCTGCACCTGCTCCCGCACTGCTCGGGGGTGCTTCGTCTTTGGCTGAGCTCGACGCCCTCACGGTATCTGTCACACCGGCCCCCTTCAATAAATGTATAATCTCCCGTTTTCATTGCCTTTCGGATGTCTCATGTCGCAGACTTTTCTTTGCAGGCTGACGAAACCCCGTGCACCATATTGTACACCATCGGCGACCAGAAGGTGGACGCGGGGAAGGCAACGATAATGGAGCCGAAGGAACCACTATTCCACAGCCGGTCGATCTCCCCGGAAGTCTTCAAGGTTTCTGTGTCTAGTGTCAAACCGGGGCACGAGAATTTGGCTCCTTCGGTACTAGTGGGGGATGACGATGAGACCCCGCAGTGGCTTGGTGATTGTTGCAATGGGTGGGTCCTATTGTGGCCAAAGAGTCCGCTTCACCTGGAGGCGGCCGGGAGCACACCCACGAGCACGTAGTTAGGTATGAACATCAACACCTCGCCTACTCCATTAGTCGCTGGTGACGTCGCCATAGATGAGGATGAGGATGAGGATGACACTCAACAGTATGTCAATACTGGCGCCTACTTAGGGTTTGAGCCTCATGAGTCAGTGCCTGAATTGTCGCCTCCGGAGTATGAATGTATTATGGACAACCTTCCAGTAGTAAAGAAGCTAGGAAGAGACCGAGTAAAGGCAAAAAAACTGCTTCTGTGATCCAGCCGCCTCAGCAGCCTCGGGTTCAAGACCGTATAGATATCCCCGGTACGGAAAAATGGCATATTCCCGGTCAACCAATCCTACCTGAAGCAGCGCTGCGGGCCAGATTCGGCGATTTAAAGAGACTTCATGATGATGTGCTGCGGATAGAGAAAGGCATCATCACATAAAAAAAATCCAGGATACCCACTCTACGTGGTTAACGTGCCGCGGGGATTGTCGTACGTCGACACATTCCCCGCGGAGAAGTTCTTCCTTCGATTCGATTACATGTTCGACATGTTTCACTTGAAGAAGCTGGATTTTGTGTTTGTCCACCTTTATGCTTTGCACATGAACTACCTCATCGGGGTTGAGCAGATACCTTATATCTGTGTCCCTGACCCGTACTTCATGCACGAGGCCTTCTTGGGAGTCTGCGCAAAGCACTGTGAATACGCGAGGGAATACATCATCAATTTCATGCTCGCCAATAAGGACAAGGAGGCGATTCTCGTGCCTTATCATCCCATGTAAGCATCCGCGTGGATATCCTTCCTTTGATTTCAATCATTCATTTGCACGGTGGAGGCTAATTAATTTGAGGTGTACTTATTTTGCGCAGCGGCGGGCGCGGCGTGCTCATCATCCTCTACCCCCAATACTCCCATGCTCTTTACTTGGACTCATCGAAGAACATTAACAAAAAGGATTACACCCATATCAAGTCTGTTCTTGACAGTGCTATGTTTTACTACGACACACGGGGTGGATAGGTCAAGGACAAGAAGAAAAAGGACGGCAGGCCCGCTTTCGGCCATAAGACCGACTTCTGCTGCATCCTGCAACCGAGTGATTCTCTTAATGATGGATTCTATGTCCTACACCAGATGCCGGAGTACAGACGGGATCACCAGAACCTTCGCATGTCACCTACATCTGGCGATGCCCATATTCTGCAATGGGCAAAGAACTTATGAGATATCGAGGATCATCGACTTCAAGCTGAGTTCTATCACATCCAGCGCGAACTTGCCCAAATCATCATGAAGGAGGTCGTTGAAAAAATAGGGATGTTCTACGAAGAATTACAAATGTCGCGGGAAGACGTCCGAACAAGCCTCCAAGCTCAGCGTCTCGACTTAAAGCCTTTCACTAAGCTCGGGGACTATCTCCCTGACTTGGATGGATGGCACGACATGGAGTGATTGTCAATATATGACAATGTGTCCGTTTAGTCCATACTATCTGTATGACGAAACTTTGAATTATGCACGACAAAACTTTATTTGTGATGTAATTAAACCGTCTTCCTCGACTAGCGAAGATCACTCTAGTTAGGGCATTTTGGGTACGATGAACTTTGTTATTTATGCTTATGATATGTTGCTTCTATTTTTGCCAAGCTGTCTCTTTCTGTTGCTCAACTATATATGTTGCATATCATCGACTCATGTGATGATGCAGGTGTATAGATCATCGATGGCGAAGAAGTGCTACGCCAGGAGTATACGACGAGTGGCCGGAATGTCACGCCCAGGTGTACCGGTTTCCGGTTTCCGAGCGACAGCCAGTAGTTAGTTTAGGTTCACGCGAAGTGATAGCTCTTGTCGCGTATATCATTGTTTAGATGGATGACGATGTAGTTGGAAGTAATCGAGATTTGTATCGCTATTTTCGAGATGATGACGAGAGACCACCTTGTGTTGGATGATGATTATGATGATGACACGATTTGATGAGACTATTTGTATGTATGTGCTATGATTACATTATTATGTGTATCATATGCTAAAGATTATTGTATAAAGCCTATTCAAATACAAAACAAATATGCAGAAAAAAACTACCAAAATTAGCAGTAGCGAGTGGAGAAAAGTTAGCAGCAGCGCCACAGTAGCAGTAGCGCGTCCAGGCAAAGCGCGCTAGAGCTATTAGCAGTAGCGAGCTTCCACGAAGCGCGCTGCTGCTACACTTGTATATCAGTAGCGCGGGTGTGCATGCGCTACTACTACGGGTTAGCTATAGCGCCGGTCCCCGCGCTACTGATATACCTAGAACCCGCGCTGCTGCTAGCCTTTTCTCTAGTAGTGGAAGACTACGGCTATGGCCGGCGCAACAGTATATATAGCAATGGTGGGCGGCGGAGGGACGGAAGTGTGGCACCGGAGTAGCCGCCTCGGCAATCATGTATTATTAATGTGGGCGGCGGAAGGACAGACGGACGACACTTGTGTCATTTGAAGGTGGAGCAATTGCATGCACCGAGAAGCGAGGCGGGCGGCGCTGACCGTTTCGGGCGGAAAGCGCGCACGGACGAGGGAGGCGGTCTGGGTGGGCCAGGGCAGTTAGACTCGTGCTTGGCAGTGGGCCAGTCCAGCAGCCGGACATGCTGGCTCACCAGCTACCTCGCCGAGCTGAGCGACAACAATCAGACGATGGACGTAGCTTCCGACCAGGAGCCGACACCACTGTCCAAGCCGGTTCATGCCGTGTTCACCATAGAGCAGGTGCGGCCGCACTTCGATGCCCTAATGGCGGAAGAGCTACCAGCATAGGAGGATCTGTGCTGCAACCTCCGTCCCCTCAATGAGAACCGGTGAACAAGTGAACGACAATGCCGTCACGGACATGTGACCCTATGATCCTGGCTTCCCGAATGAGCAGCGGCGCTGTATCAGACCATCCGTAGGGCCCGCGAGGCCCTCTCAGTTGTCCTTCAAGTTGTTGCGCTCACCGTAGCGCCGCCGTCTCGCGTTGTCAACATGGTCAACGGACATGAGGATGAGGAGATGACTTTACTTGGAGATGATGACAGTGGGGACCCACCAGGGCCATAGCCGCACGTACGCAAGTGCCTCCTTATTAGTATATAAAACAATATTTTTTTGCTTCCTCCTGGTTTCCTGACATCAGGGTCCCACACCATTGTCAACCTATGTAGTCAATAAACGAGAGAATTGCATAAGAAGCGGCCGACAGCTGGGACCAAGCAGCTCAACCAGGATTTGTGTTTTTGAGGTGTGAGCACTGCAGAGTGTTTCTTGAGTGATGTTTAGCCCAGATATTAATTTTTCTCCTCTGAACAACAACGAAAACATCGCTGCAACTATTAACTGGGCGGGCTGTGGCCCGTCTAGCCCAGGCCAGATTTCCAGCCTAGATATTAATTTTTTTTCAAGCTGAAAATGGCTAGCCCAGCTATACTTTTTTTAGGAATACCCAGGCAAGGTCAAGTTGTTATTCTCCGCCCCGCTGGGCTGCAAATCTTTCCTAAGAGGGATGCATTAAGCTTAACAAGAAAATTGGCTTTAAGAAATAATAAATGGGATGTAATTATAAAAACTGGGCAGTAACTATAAAAATTGCACCAAACACATAATTACTTTATAAAATATTATTTTTGGATATTGAAAAATTTAATTTCATTAATTGTTGCGAGCGCAATGTTTCGTTGGATTTTTACGTAATATAAATTTATATTGAAATTGTATTTAATCTGACTAGAAATTTTGGGATAAAAATATTTCGGATCCCATCAAAATATGGGAAATTTTATTGAATTATATTTTGAACGGTTGGTTGAAATGGGCTGTACTTTTAACAAATTGTAAATGGGCTGTAGTAAATTCCATTAGAATTCAAAAATTGGCTGCACATTCTTACAAATCTCAAATGGGCTATAAGTTCTCTGCCACAAACTTTTGGCCTTACTAAGTTGACACACCCCCTCAAAAAAAAGAGTTCACGCGTATGCAAGGCTTTGTCAACTTATAGTAAACACACGCTTCTAGCAGCAGTGGCCGTTGGATGTCCATCCAACGGATGCCGTGCTTCTTCTTCAATCTCGGATATTCTAGCTTCACCCAGCCAAAAAATGATTCCTCCCCCTGACATCTTGGGCGCACCGTTTCAGAAGCTGACCTATGGGCCTACTAAGTTGACGCGTACCAAGGGCTTTGTTAACTTAGTCAATATAAATTATTCTAGCTGCAGTGACCGTATGATGTCCATCCAACGGCGGTCATGCTTCTTCAACCTCTGGTCTTCTTGCTCCAGCCGCCCAAAGCAGCTCCGGTCGTGCCGCCTGCTCCTGCCTCCCGTGGCCGGCTGTGCTGCCGTGCAGGCCTCACCACCCCTACTACTCCCACCACTGGGCAGGGCATCCCTCCACTCACCCACACCCCCTGTTATTCTGCGGCGACGGCAGCCTCACACCGCAGCCGAACCAGTGAACCCTCGTACTCCTCTCCGCGTGGGCATCCACTGTCGCGTCTTCCCCAGCTCCACGTCGTCCCCTTTTTAGGCCTCACCGTCGTCCACCACCCTGGTGCTCTCGGCGCGGCATGGTCAACTTGATCAAGAAACGACTTCCATCGAAAGAGTACTGTACATGGAGAGGCTGACAGCTGGGTCCACGGTAGCCGCAAGGAAGTGCCTCCTTATTACGTGGAAAATAATTATTCATCCACCTGACAGCGGGGACCTACCGGACGGGCCACCGTATTTGGCGAAAAAACGTTCCCCCTCACTGCTGGGACCCACCGGACGGGCCAACGTATTTCGTGAAAAAAACATCCCCCCGTTGTCAGCTCGGACCCACCGGAGGTGCCTCCCTATTACACAAAAAAACTGAATACTCCTCCTGCTAGTTGGGACCCACCTTGGTGGGAGGCTGACTTGTGGGCCTACTAAGTTGACGGGGACGGAGTACTTTGTCAACTTAGTCAATATGAACGATTCTAGCTCCAGCGACCGTACGATGTCCATCCAACGGCCGTAGTGCTTCTTCAACCTCTGGTCTTGTTGCTCCAGCCGCCCAAAGCAGCGCCGGTCGTGCCGCATGCTCCTGCCTCCCGTGGCTGGCTGTGCTGCCCCGGAGGACTCACCGCCCCCTAATATTCCCACCACTGGCCAGGCCATCCCTCTACTCACCCACACCACCTGTTATTCTGCGGCGACAGCAGCCTCACACCGCAGCGAACCAGTGAACCCTCGTACTCCTCTACGCGTGGGCATCCACTACCGCGTCTTCCCCGGCTCCGCGTCATCCCCTTCCTAGGCCTTGCTATCGTCCACCGCCCTGGTGCTCTTGGCGGGGCGTGGTCAATGTGGTCAAGGAACGGCTTCCATCGGACGTGGACTGTACGTGGAGAGGCTGACATCTGGGTCCACGGCCGCAGCAAGGAAGTGCCTCCTTATTACACGCAAAATAATTATTCCTCCACCTAACAGCGGGGACCCACTGGACGGGCCACCGTATTTGGCGAAAAAACGTTTCCCCCTGACTGCTGGGACCCACCAGCTAAATCTTCGCACGCAAGGAAGTGTGTTCGGGCAAAAACAAAAAAATGATTCACCCCCTGACTGTTGGGACCCACCAGCTACATCTTCGCATGCAAGGAAGTGCGTGACAGTCGGGACCCACCTGGTCGAAGCATACGTAGCGTTGTCATTCTGGTCGCGAACGTGTACGTACATACTGGTCGATGTAGAGGCGCGCATGTGTCGTAGTAGAGGCGTGCATGTAGCATGTACACGTACGTACATTGGCCAGTGTGCAAGAAAGAAAATACGGCCATGTACGTACATACGGGTAGGGTCTCGAACGCCTACTCGCGCATACGTACGGCCAGGGCTCGTGTACATGGCTGGGTCAGAACGGAGAAACAACGTCATCGTCGTGTTCATGGGGAGCCAACCGGCTGGGTCGGAACGGAATGCGTTGTCGTGTTCATCGGGAGGGCTTGGACAGAACAACCGATGGAAACGAGGCCTGGCGTACTGCAGAACAGACGAAACAGCCTTGTGTTCGACCGGCCACGTTCGAAACGGGATCCTGTTCATCGGGAGGGGTGTGGCGTTCCGCAAAACGGGGGAAACAAACTTGTGTTGGAGCGCTAAGTTCGAAACGGGGGTCCTGTTCATCGGGAGGGGTGTGGCGTACCGCAAAACGGGTCTCCACGAGATACTGTTCATCTCCACCGTCGACCCCCTCCAGCCTCCACGGGATACTATTCATCCACCGTCGACCTCCTCCAGCCTCCACCTGCGACTGTTCATCCACGGGCTCCTGTTCATCCAGCCTCCACCGCGCGCTACTCCACCGGCTACTGTTCAACCAGCCCTCTCCGCGGGCTCCTGTTCAACCACCCCTCCATGGGCTACTCTTCATCCAGCCCTCCACCATCTACTGTTCATCCGGCCCTCCACGGGGTGGTCCTGTTCATCCTGCCCTCCACGGGGTCCTGTTCATCCAGCCCCAACCGGCTCGATCGATCGGGGTCCTGTTCATCCAGAGGCAACACCATGGGGTCCTGTTCATCCACCCCCACCGGGAACTGTTCATCTAAACCCCCCAGCACGCTCACTGTTCATCCAAAGGCAGCATCGATCGGCTTCAGTTAGCAGCAGTAACGAAGGAATCACTCGATCGGGTTCAGCTAACAGCCATCGATCGATCGCTCGGGTTCAGTAACGCATAGCCTGCAGCGCAATCGCTCGGGTTCGGTTAGAGCCCAACGCCTTGCTCGGGTTCAGTTAGAGCCCAACGCCTCGCACCCACGCGTGTGCGTGTACGAGAGAAACGTGCATCGCTCGGCCCCGACCATCCACCGTAACTGGGAACACCCCAACATTTTCCTCGCCCTCGCTTCTACCATGGTTTTTTCCATCATGGACGGCCCAAAGAATGTCATGCAGCTACGTCTCCGACCCGCCCAGGACAAAAAGCCCATTTTCTGTCATGATTTTTTGTCATAGAAGTAGGACCCCACCACATCTATGATGATACCGGGTTTTGTCACAATTATCATCATAGAAGTATCATAAGTATGACATAAATTTTTTTCGTTCGGCCCAAAATGTCACGGATGTGTCTTTTTTTGTAGTATTTGCGCTGGTGTGAACAACCCATTTTGTGGAGTCGAGAGGATCATCCACCCCGGGTTGATAATCCGGGTCATCTGGCATTGGTGGTGGCGCCTCGGGTTGGAGGATATAAATTTACCAAAGTACTCATGGATGGAGGGAGCAGTATCAATATCCTTTATTATGAAACCTTCCGTCGCATGGGGTTGACGGATAAAAATCTTAAACCGTCGAACATTGTTTTCCATGGTGTGGTACCCGTTAAATCGGCATATCTAGTTGGTAAGACAGCTATGGAGGTTGCTTTTGGAGATGATCATGATTGAAGATCAGAGACATTAACGGTTGAAGTGGTGAAAATCAAGAGCCCATATCATGCCCTGTTTGGACGGCCGGCTTATGCTAAGTTCATGTCAAGGCCCTGTTATGTTTATCTGCAGCTCAAGATGCCGGGTCATAAATGGACCATCACGGTACATGGGAGTCGTCGGATTGCTTTGGAATGCGAGGAAGGTGATGCGGCTTATGCTGAGTCGGTTTGTGCAACAGAAGAGTTGAAGTTCTACAAGGACAATGTTGATCCGGCAGATATGACTTCTTTGAAAAAACCAACTACAGAGCATGATCCAGCCTTGAAGTTTAAATCAGCTGATGAGACGAAGCTGGTTGACTTTGTTCCTGGCGATTCATCCAAGCAGTTTAGTATCAGCGCTAACCTGGATCCGAAATAGGAAAGCGCGCTCATCGAGTTCATCCGTGAGAACTGGGACATCTTTGCATGGAAACCTTCAAACATGCCAGGTGTACCAAGGGAACTCGCTGAGCACACTCTTAATATTGATCCTAAGTTTAAACCGGTCAGGCAGTTTCTCCGCCACTTCAATGAAGAAAGGCGTAAGGCTATTGGTGGGGAGGTAGCCCGGCTCTTGGCAACAGGGTTTATTGTGGAGGTTTTTCACCCTGAGTGGTTAGCTAACCCAGTGCTAGTGCTTAAAAAGAACGACACTTGGCGGATGTGTGTGGACTACACAGATTTGAACAAGGCTTGTCCAGCGGATCCCTTTGCTCTCCCTCGTATTGATCAAATCATTGATGCTACGTTGAGCTGTGAGCGTCTGAGCTTTCTGGATGCTTATTCTGGTTATCATCAGATCAAAATGACAGTTAAGGACCAGGAGAAGACAACTTTTATAACTCCCTTTGGAGCCTTCTGCTATGTATCTATGCCTTTTGGGCTTAAGAGTGCCCAGGCAACTTATCAATGATGTGTGCAGAATTGTCTTCATGCCCAGATTGGGCGCAATTTTCATGCTTATGTGGATGATATTGTGGTGAAGTCCAGAAAGGAGGTGACATTGATAGCTGCCGTGAAGGAAACCTTTGATAATCTTCGGGTCTATAAGATGATGCTTAATCCAGCCAAGTGTGTTTTTGGTGTTCCGGCAGGCAAGCTCTTGGGTTTTCTAGTGCCTAACAGGGGTATTGAAGCTAATCCGGAAAAGATCAAAGCTATTACATCTCTGGCTAAACTGGAGTGTATCAACAATGTTCAACGTCTGGCGGACCGTATTGCAGCATTGAGCTGGTTTATCAGCCGTTTGGAAGAGAAAGCAATCCCTCTATATCAGATGATGAAGAAGACATACAATTTTTTCTGGAGTGATGCTACTAATGCGGCGTTTAAGGATTTGAAGAAACAGCTAGCTGAGCCACCTGTTCTTGCTGCTCCAGTCGATAAAGTCGCTGTTGTTGTATGTGGCAGCTAATGCCCGGGCTGTCAGTGTGGCCATTGTTGTAGAACATAAGGAGGCTGGCAAGGAATATCCGGTTCAACAGCCGGTTTATTATATCAGTGAGGTGCTCATTGAGTCCAAATAGAGGTACCCACATTGGCAGAAACTGATGTATGGAGTCTTCATGGCAAGCCAGAAGCTTAAGCAGTATTTTCAAGGTCATCCCATCACTGTGGTTAGTTCTGCCCCTTTGGGAGACATCATCCAAAACAGGGAAGCAACATGCCGGGTTGCTAAGTGGGCTATTGAGCTTGGACCCCACGGGTTAAAATATATGCCTTGCACGACAATCAAGTCCCAAGCGCTTGTGGATTTTATCAATGACTAGACAGAGTTACAGGCACCGGAAGAAAAGCCAGATCATACTTATTGGACTATTCATTTTGATGAGTCCAGGCAATTGGAGGGCTTGGGGGCTGCAGTCGTGTTAACTTCCCCACGAGGTGATAAGTTTTGTTATGTTCTCTGTTTAATGTTCCCTTGCACTAACAATGCAGCTGAATATGAGGCTTTACTCCATGGTCTTCGAATGGCTAAGGAGATGAATCTAAGCCGGGTTAAGTGCTTTGGTGACTCAGACCTGGTGGCTCAGCAAGTATCTGGTACTTGGGATTCCAAGGACCCACTCATGGCAGCGTATCGTCGAGAAGTAGATGTTGTTGCAGGTCATTTCAAGGGTTATCAGGTTGACCATGTGAACCGGCGAAAGAATGAAGCGGCAGACGCTTTAAGCCGTTTGGGTTCCCAACGTAAATCGGTTCCACCCAATGTTTTTCAGGATGTTTTGCATAACCCGTTGGTCAAGCTACCCACGGAGGAGGATTTGGCTATTCCTGACCCGGAGGCTCAGTTAGTAGCAGCTCTTCATGTTATCCCGGATTGGACGGTCCCATATTTGGCATATATGAACCGAGGCGAGTTACCGGAGGACGAAACTTTGGCCAGGCAGATAATCCGGCGATCCAAGTCAATGACCATTATCAATGGGGAATTGCATCATTGCAGTGTAACAGGGGTGTTTTAGCGTTGTGTGTCTCCTGAAGAGGGTTGTGAGATTTTGCGTGAGATCCACATAGGGGATTGTGGTCACCATGCCGGTTCAAAGTCCTTGGTAGCTAAGGCTTTTCGTCACGGCTTCTATTGGTTGATGGCTCATGCTGATGCTGAGGACTTGGTAAAGAGGTGTGGTGGTTGTTAGAAGTTTGCACGTCGTGCTCATATTCCGGCTAAAGAATTGAGGATAATTCCAATCACTTGGCCGTTTGCAGCTTGGGGGCTGGATATGGTTGGGCCCTTTAAGAGGTCCAAGGATAAGAAGACCCACCTTCTGGTGGCGGTTGATAAGTTCACTAAGTGGGTGGAGGCAGAGCCAGTCAGTAAGTGTGATGCAGCCACGGCGGTCCAATTCATCAAGAAGGTGATTTTCCGGTTTGGTTTTCCGCACAACATCATAATAGATAATGGTACTAATCTATCCAAGGGTGCTATGGAAGAATTTTGTCAAGTGAGCACATCCGGCTTGACGTGTCATCAGTGGCTCACCCCCAATCTAATGGTCAAGCGGAGAGAGCCAATCAAGAGATTCTAAGAGGTATCAAGCCTTGGCTTATTGTTCCTTTAAAGCGGATGCCGGGTTGTTGGGTGGAGGAGTTACATTCTGTGTTATGGAGCATCAATACCACGCCCAACAAATCTACGGGTTATACACCTTCCTTCATGGTTTACGGAGTAGAGGCAGTTCTCCATAGTGACATCCATCATGACTTGCCCTGTGTGGCGGCTTATGTTGAAGCTGACAATGAGAAGGCACGTCAGGAAGCACTTGACCTGTTAGATGAGGAGTGTGATATAGCAGCAGCGCGTTTGGCGATTTACCAGCAAGATATGCATCGTTATCACAGTCGTCGGGTTATAACCAGCACGTTTCAGGAAGGGGATCTGGTGCTCCGGCTCATCCAGGATCAGACTAATATGCACAAGTTATCCCAGCCTTGGGAAGGACCCATCATGGTCAGCAAGAATCTGCACGACGGGTCATACTACCTTATCGATGTTCGTGAGCACAAAGGCTCACGTAAATCGGAGGAGGAGACCCACCGGCCGTGGAATATAGCTCATCTTCGGCCTTATTACACCTGAGCCATAGGCTCCTCTTATGTACATATTATTGACAATGTATATATTATATCAATATAATAAATCGGCATCCCTGTTAAAGCGGGGCCTCTGCTGTTATTCCTTGAAAGGTTTTCGGTTACATGGGGGCTACTGTTTATAAAGCGGAGTTCTAATTAGCCATTGATCCGGCTAACAAGCCACACATAAAAAACACTTGGGGGCTTACCACCCAAGGTCAAAAGGAGCCAAAGAGAGTCTGTTGCAAAGCACAACTCAAACATAGGCACCCATTGAGCACAGCTCAAAATATTACTAGGGGGCTCTTTGCTTCTATAAGAACAAAGCGTCTATAACCTTGTAATAGGCTATAAAAGCCAGGCTTGGAAGCCAGGTGTATTCACCTAAAACCCTGGGTTATCCAGCCTTTTTAAGTAAGCCACTCCGTCCAGGTAATCATGGTAGACCCGTCGAACATTTGACAAGTCAATCTATAATGTCCCTGAACTTGTCATAATTAAAATGATGATTGGTTGATGTGAGGTCCATCTTATAAGGCTGTGTGAAATCACTAGTAGAAAACAAAGCTTTAAAACCAGTTCGTAAGAGCCTTTAGTGCCGGTTCTGTAACCGGCACTAAAGTGTGGGCACTAAAGGCCCCACCCCTTTAGTACCGGTTCAGCACGAATCGCCACTAAAGGCCCACCACGTGACGTGAGCTCACGCCGTGGCATGGGGGACCTTTAGTACCGCTTGGTGTTACCAACCGGTACTAAAGGTTTTTTTGAATTTTTTTTGAATTTTTTGGAATTTTTTTATTTTTTTTATTTCCAATTTCCTGAATTGAATTATTTGATGATTTAGTCTCTAATCACCCCTCTTAACTGCTCAAGTGTGGATCAGTCATTCCAAATCGTCTAACTTCCCGGTCGGTCACCCATCCTCTCAGTCCCCCAGCTTGAGCACGCTTAACTTCGGAGTTCTATTCCCCCTACTTTCCAAGTCTGCACTTGTTGTTTTCCTGACAAATGTAAGCTGTCAATCCTATTAACCCTCAGCAGTTTAGCTTGAGCACTAGGTCACTCGTTTCACCATTTGAGTTTGAAACTATTATTCTAAAAAACAGTACTTATTTAGTAACACTAATATTTCTTGAATAAGTTTGACCACAGTTTGACCATAGTTTGACCAGATTTGACCAAAATTCAAAAAATTGAAGTAATTATTTAGTAACACTAATATTCTTGAATAATTATGTAGTAACATTAATACTTCTTGAATAAGTAGTTTGACCATAGTTTGACCAAAATTAAAAAAACTGAAATTTGAGCATATCTTTTTTTCCTTTTGGAATTTGAGGATTCTAAAAATTATACGTTTTTTCCGACATCGTATGCAAAAGTTATAGCCGTTTTACATTTTCCCTACACTTTTTGCAAAACATGTCCAAATTTAAGTTTTCAAATTTTCATAACTAGTAGGTGTAGTAATATAACTACCTCTTGAAGGATTTTATTTTCTGAAGTTTTTATCATTTTCTTTTGATTTTTTCAAAACTGAAATGGCGACACGGGGGGGGGGGGGGGGGGGGTAGAGTTCGGAAATTGCCCTATAGTCCCGGTTTATGTCTCCAACCGGGACTATAGGTCAGGCCCCTTTAGTCCCCGTTCATGGCACGAACCGGTACTAAAGGTTAGCCCTTTAGTACCGGTTTGTGCCATGAACCGGTACTAAAGGTGATCATGGGGCCCCGCGCCTGACGCCAGCCTGCCACCACCCTTTTAGCACCAGTTCGTGGCATGAACCGGTACTAAAGGTTCAACATGAACCGACATTAATGCATAGCCGTTCGAACCGGCACTAATGGTGCCATTAGTACCGGGCCAAAATCGAACCGGGACTAATGTGTCTCACATTAGGTCCTTTTTCTACTAGTGAATGGTTTAACTCAGTGGCCTGGCAGCCCATGAAAGACCTCGCTGTTTTTTGCATATTTTCTTCTGAAATCTTTTTTGTTTATTTTGAGGTGTTTTATACTAATTCGGTGTTTATTGACCCGTTTTGCTATCGGTTATAAATCGTCAGTATGCATTCAACTATAAACCGGTGTTGATTGACCCGGTCTGGCTTTGACTACAAATCGCTAGTATGATATACGAGTAAACCGGTGTTGATTACAACCCGGTCTGGCTTTATTATAAATCGGTGAAACAGGGAGGAGTTATCAGTACTCAAGATTTGGGTTATCACCTTTACTACAAGAAGTTGGTGAGCCAACGATGTGATTCAATATCACATGTATGATGTATTTCATATTTGATTATCAATCAATACTACCTGGTTATAAACCTGGATTATATGTGTCGGATTTCAGGTTCCGGCAGACCCTTAAGGTTCGAACACTGGGGTGCGCGTGGAGATCTCTCCCCTACCGATCTACGTCCAATCTCCTCGCATGATCTAAGCTGGAAACAACGAACAACACAAGGGACACGAGGTTTATACTGGTTCAGGCCACCGTTGTGGTGTACCACCCTACTCCAGTGTGTGGTGTGGTGGATTGCCTCAGGGGCTGATGATGAACAGTACAGGGGAAGAACATCCTCGCGAGAGGTGTTCTTGAGCTGGTGCGATGAACTACTCAGGTGAGTTCAGTCGCCTCTCTCTCTCTCTGCTAGGGTTCTATCAGATCTCTCTCTATCTCTCTCTCGCGATCGCTCTCTGGATCCTTCTATATTGTTCTCTCTCTCTCTTCCTACTCTGTGGTTGCTAGCTCTATTTATAGAGGCCCTGGGCCTCTTCCCAAAATAATGAGCAGGAAGGGCGCCAACAATTGGCTATTTTGAAGGGGAACATCTAGTACAAGTTATCCTGACCAAAGGTGGTCTTCGGCTGCCAAAAGTACTGGTGATGACGCCGTCTTGGGCTCCACGGTGACCTCTGTCCTGCCGCTTTGTTGGTCTTGGTCTCATTATACCGGAATGGTAACCTTGGCCCGATGCCTTGGCCTGTGCTTGCCCCCTTTGCACCAAAGGGGAAACAAGGACACTGCGCAAGCCGGCGCCCGCCTGGTCTCGATCGTCATGGCTTGCGTCACGGGCTCCTCGCGAGGTACCCCTTCCTTGATCTCTCCGCCTTCTCGCGAGCCTGCCTGATGAGGCTGCCTCTGAGGAAGCTTTCCGTCGTGGCTTGGCCCCTCGCGAGGGTCTTGAGCTTGAGCTGATGAAGATGGGCCGCGCTGGGCCCCCACTTGAGCCACGCCGTAGGCCGCAGGCAGGCAAGTCTGGGGACCCCCGTTCCCAGAACACCGACAGTAGCCCCCGGGCCCAAGGCGCGCCTGGGCTTGGCCTAGCAGGAAAGAAAGGGGCATGCACGAAGCGCCGCGGGCCCTAACAGCCTGCGGCCTTGGGCGCCGCGTGGCGATTGATTGGACGTGGGCGTATGCGCTTCCCCATGATGCCTCAGTGACCACACGACTTGACAAGTTCCTGCATGCAGAGAAACCGATCATCATTACCTGCGATCGTGGTGCTCGGCAGTTGGCCTCCTCCGGCTATAAGTACGGGGCTGGGTGAGCCCCTTCAGTCCATCCCTTCCTGCTGCTCCTTTCCTTCTTCTTCCTTGTTCTTGCTCCTCCTTACGCCAATGGCACCAATCCGCCGGTTTTCTGCAGAAGAGAAGGGAAAGGCCCCCCAAGAGGGTCCTGACCCACTTCTGCCGAAGAAGCGGTTGGTCCTCTACCACCGAGATGAGGGTGCTCATCAGGAGGCACCGAGGCCCTGGTACGAGCGGCCGCCGCCTAGGTTTCCGCTACCCTTGCACGCCCGCGTCGTAGGTCCTGGGGGAGAAGGCGTCGAGCAACATCGACGGTGCCGCCGTTGACACCGGTGAGTCACGGTGGTGTGCGTCATTCCTCCTGGAGTCCACGCCGAACGCTCCTCTCGCGAGCTCGTGCTCCACGCCGCCATGCCTCCAAGCTCTTGGATTCACCTCCCTCCTTCCTTCGCCTTCGAGATGCCACCAAACAGGGCTCTGGAGCTCTGGCTGCAGCATGCTGACTGCAGCACCCTTGCGACCGAAGAGGAGGTCGCGGTCGTCGCTCCGGGCAAGGTCTTCATGACCCGGGGCTGGGGCGAAATCGCCCGGGTTTGCCGGACGGTAGGTGCCCTTGTAGTTCATCTTGAATATGACGGCGCCACCCTGATGCTCTTCAAGGTCTTCGACGCTGAAGGGCGCCAGCTGGAGTGCTACCCCAGTGAGAGCGGCAGGGGCAATGAACCGGCGAGGACATGGCCCGCCCATCGGCCCCCCAGCAGCTCCTCAGGCAGCAGCGGAGGAGCTGGGGAATCGAGCGGCTCCCCGAGCTCCTCGCGACTCCGGAGACGAGCGACGACAGCTATGAGCCCCCGAGCTTGCGCGGTGCTCGGAGCGGGGCAGCTGCGTCCAGCCGCCGATGCCACTGATCTAGATGGGGTTGGCGCCGGCGTTGGGAAGCCCACTGTTGATGATGGCGTCCCTTGCGGAGGTGCGGGCGATTAGCGTTCCTTAAGATTAGTACTTTTGTTCCCTGCAAGGAATCGAAGCAACACCCCATGGGGGTATGTATGGCGCCTGCCATGTCTTTGGTGAACATTATATCTCAATATGAATCAATGCGAGGTGTTTGTCCCGTCTCGGCTTGGCTCCCCCTTTCTATCCTCTCGAGGACTTGGCGCTCTACGCTGACAGGTCCCAGTCCCCAGGCGGGCTTCAGCCGTCACTGGTATGCCAGGTCGCGATGCCGTGGTCAAGGCCAGGAGCTGAGCGGCCCGAGCTCCGGTAAGAGCCCCCGAGTCGCGACGCTTGGAAGGTCCCCTTTAGCACTCAAGCAGCCCTCGCTGGGCGAGAAAGGAAGGTAACGTCACCGTGACGGAGCCGCACTGGGCGAGGGTTTTGCACTACGTTGGTCCAACTCTTGTAAGGGCGTGACTTATCTCTTGAGTTTGGTGTAGTTCCTTGATGAAGCGCCCGGCCCGAGTGGTGGCAGGTGAGGCGCTGCTGGGTTAGGTCCTTGTGAGCATCTTCCCACTCCCCCGCACTTTCCTTAATGCTCTACGTCCTCAAGTCCTGGCCCTCGAGCGAGCTCAGCAGCCGCTGGTATGACAGGTCGCGATGCCGTGGGTCAAGGCCAGGGGGTGAGGGCTGGAGAGCCAGTAGGAGCCCATGAGTCGCGATGCTCAGGCGCCCCCCTTTTAACGTGCAAGCGGTCCATGGCGGAGAGGGGGAGTGTAACACCCCGGATATGATTTTCCTAATATGTAATCCAACTCTTGCCGTTTCCGGCATTAAGTTATTTTATTTCCTCAGGTTTGGGTTTTTGTCTCCGTGTGTTGTTGTCGTTGTCATGCATCTCATATCATGTCATCATGTGCATTGCATTTGCATACGTGTTCGTCTCATGCATCCGAGCATTTTCCTCGTTGTACGTTTTGCATTCCGGTGCTCCGTTCTCCTCCGGTGGTCATTTCTACCTTTCTTTCGTGTGTGGGGATTAAACATTTCCGGATTGGACCGAGACTTGCCAAGCGGCCTTGGTTTACTACCGGTAGACCGCCTGTCAAGTTTCGTACCATTTGGACTTCGTTTGATGCTCCAACGGTTAACCGAGGGACCGAAAAGGCCTCGTGTGTGTAGCAGCCCAACACCCCTCCAATTTGGCCCCAAACCCACCAAAACACCCTCTCCATCATCTAGAGCGTTCGATCATGATCGCGTGGACAAAAACCGCACCTCATTTGGACACTCCTAGCTCCCTCTACTTCTATATAAAGACCACCCTCTCGAAATTTCGGATCTCCCCCGTCCAAACCCGAAAAAAATCATCTCCGCCGCCACCGGACACGTCCGGACGGCGCCGGACGCGTCCGCCACCCGCCGCCGCCAATCCTGGGGCGCCACGTGTCCCCACGCGCCCCACACCACCGCCCCGCGCCGCCGGCCCGGGCAGGCCCATCGCCGGCGCCCGAGGCCCGCGCGCCCCGCCGCCTCTCCACTCGCCCGCCGCCATCCACCGCCTCCCCGCCGGCGTTCGTCCACCTCCACGCCGGCGGCCGTCACTTCGCCGGAAGCCGGCGCCGCCCGCCCCTCCTCCGGCGGCCGGACCTTCCCCGCCGCCATCGCCGGCCACCGCCATCGCCACCGCCGCCCCGGCCGTCTTCCCCTCCTCCGGCGGCCTCCAACGACTCTGGCGAGCCCCAAGCTCCCCGGCGAACTTCGGCAATCGTGCCACTGCTACAGTACACGCGGGCCGGATATAGATCTGGGATTTGTCTCGGTTGACTTTTTGCCCGAAACCCTAATTATTTGCTATGTTGATCGCATCGTAACTCCGCATCCGTAGCTCCGTTTTGGGCATATAGCATATCAAAATGTTCGTCTCAGAGAGTACATCGTTTCATCTCATTGCATCATTTTCATTTGAGTTCATCTTGATGCCCGAAATGCTATTGGAAGAGTGCTATTTGGGATAATTGCCAGATCTGCTGCTCCAATTAGATATTTGTCATTTTTTCCATGATTATTGTGTGCATGATATGCCCCTGAGCTCTACATGAGTTTTGTTATATGTTTTGCCATATATCCAGAGGTGCAACCCATGTATTTTTGTGATGTGTGTGGTGACTAGCACAAGCTTGCAAAGTGGTGCATTCGTTAATGCTGATTTCAGGGACTTAGCAATTCCACTAAGTCCTTGATCTGTTTATTTCAATATGCCATATGTTCATGTTGTTTCCTAGTGATCCGTGCCTCTTTTGAGGATGATCAGTAAGGATGTTTTGTTAATCTTGTAGTGCTCTATTCATCCATGTATTTGTTTGCAATTATGGAGCACCCTAGCTTGAGTCAATCGAGCTCTACTTTTGTCATTTCGTGAATCTGGGCAGATTGTCTACTTGTTAGCGATTTTTCCGAGGATGTTGTAGTTGATCCGTGCATGCTATGTTATTGTTCTTGCCATGTATAGCTTGTATAATGTGTATTTTTGATGGGTGTATGCTTAGATTGTCATGACTTGCTCTGTAGTGAGTGCATCGAGATCGTAAACATGCCTACTTGATATCTGTTTTGCATGTTCCAGTTTTTCACTAAGTCTGTGATCTGATTATGCTTTTGCCATGTTCTCATGCATGCAAATGTATTTTCTGATCCCTTTTGGATCAAGGTCACTAAGGGACTTTTGTTAAGCTCTTTGAGTATCTGCATTCCATGCTTTACTTTGCTATGTTCAGTACCTGTAGCATATATTCTTCATGCTCCACAGTGTGCTACCTGATCTGAAATTCCAGACACGTATTAATTTCACTAAGTCTGAAATCTGTTTACCAAATGCATTTTTGCCATGCTTGTTTGAACCTGTTCATGGATGAATTGACCGTAGCTCAGTGTTCATTTTTTGTTAAGCATCATGAATGGATCCCTGTGTTCATCTTGTTGCATTTAAATGACTACTTGCTGTATATCGCAGACCAGTGCCATATTTGAATTGCTTGCCATTTCCAATCCATGACTCCGATTCCGGCGTTCTTTATATCGTTTTCAAGCGATTTCATCTCACCTTTCCAGTGGCACACTTGGATTTCCAAGTTGAGGCCAAGTTCATTCATTCCTTGTCAACTCTTGCATATGCATCACATATCGCATCCCGCATAGCATACCATGTTTGCATCATGTTGTTTGAGCTTTGCACGTGGTTGATTGTGTCCTTGTTGCTTGTTTGTCTTGTTTGGGTAGAGTCGGGAGACGAGTTTGCTAACGAGGAGCCCGTTGAGTGTGCTTTCGAGGATCCAGTCAACTCTGACAACTGTGCAGGCAAGATGATCATACCCTCGAAATCACTACTATCTTTCCTTTGCTAGATGCTCACTCTTTTGCTATGCATATTCTATGATGCCTACCACTTGCTTATCATGCCTCCCAAATTGCCATGTCAAACCTCTAACCCACCATGTCCTAGCAAACCGTTGATTGGCTATGTTACCGCTTTGCTCAGCCCCTCTTATAGCGTTGCTAGTTGCAGGTGAAGATTGGAGACCGTTCCTTGTTGGAACATTATTTACTTGTTGGGATATCATTATATTGCCTTGTTATCTTAATGCATCTATATACTTGGTAAAGGGTGGAAGGCTCAGCCTCTCGCCTAGTGTTTTGTTCCACTCTTGCCGCCCTAGTTTCCGTCATATCGGTGTTATGTTCCCGGTTTTTGCGTTCCTTACGCGGTTGGGTGATAATGGGAACCCCTTGATAGTTCACCTTGATTAAAGCTTTTCCAGCAATGCCCAACCTTGGTTTTACCATTTGCCTCCTAGCCTCTTTTTCCCTTGGGTTTCTGGAGCCCGAGGGTCATCTTATTTTAAACCCCCCCCCCCCCCCCCCGGGCCAGTGCTCCTCTGAGTGTTGGTCCACCTCGTCAGCCGCCTGTGGCCACCAGGGGCAACTCTGGGCTGGCCTACCGGAAGTTTAAACAATCTGAGTGTGCCCTGAGAACGAGATATGTGCAGCTCCTATCGGGATTTGTCGGCACATTCGGGCGGTGTTGCTGGATTTGTTTTAACTTGTCGAAGTGTCTTGTAGAACCGGGATACCGAGTCTGATCGGAACGTCTCGGGAGAAGGTCTATTCCTTCATTGACCGTGAGAGCTTGTCATGGGCTAAGTTGGGACTCCCCTGCAGGGATTTGAACTTTCGAAAGCCGTGCCCGCGGTTATGGGCAGATGGGAATTTGTTAATGTCCGAGTGTAGATAACTTGAACCTTAACTTAATTAAAATGAATCAACTGTGTGAGTTACCATGATGGACTCTTCTCGGCGGAGTCTGGGAAGTGAACACGGTGTTGGAGTAATGCTTGTCGTAGGTTGTTCTCTAGTTAATCGTTCGCGCTTTGCCTTCTCTTCTCGCTCTCTTTTGCGAATAGGTTAGCCACCATATATGCTAGTCGCTTGCTGCAGCTCCACATATTTACCTTGCCTTACCTATAAGCTTAAATAGTCTTGATCGCGAGGGTGCGAGATTGCTGAGTCCCTGTGGCTGACAGATTACTTCCAAACAAGATGCAGGGCCTGATGACTCCGTTCTAGATGACGCGCTTGAACTCAAGTGGGAGTTCGACGAGGACTCACGCCGTTACTATGTGTCTTTCCCTGATGATCAGTAGTGGTGCCCAGTTGGGGCGATCGGGACTATGTCGCATGTTGGGTTGGTCTTTTATTTTGGCGCCGTAGACGGGCCATGAGTGATTGGTTGATGTAATGCTATTTATGTACTTTGATTGACGTGGCGAGTGTAAGCCAACTATGTATCTCCCCTTTTATTATCTATATTACATGGGATGTTGTGAGGATTGCCTAACTTGCGACATTGCTTTCAATGCGGTTATGCCTCTAAGTCGTGCCTCGACACGTGGGAGATATAGCCGCATCGAGGGCATTACAAGTTGGTATCAGAGCCTTCCCCGACCTTAGGAGCCCCATTGCTTGATCGTTATTAGCGGCCGAGTTGAGTCTAGAAAAATGTTTTGAGTCATTTAGGAATTATATATCGGAGAGTTTAGGAATTCTTTTTACTCCCCAGTCTCCTCATCGCTCTGGTAAGGCATCCTGACGTAGAGTTTTGACTATTCTGTTCTCAAATTTCACTAAAAAAATTTAGGATCACGCGGGTATCTTGGAATCGTTCCGATGGTTTTGTGACGAGAACATTGTTCTTGGTGCCTCCTGTCTTTAGGGGTTGTGGCAGTGTCCCAGGGAGTTGAGCTCCGAGGTGTTGTCGTCACAATTTTATTGTTGCAGTTCTGGAATACCTGAGTTTAGTACGCCGACATCGAAAATCTCTTTTATGCAGTTCGTTGGTGAGATAACCTCGACACCACCCAGTACTTGGGCGGGAGTTCGGGAGTATTGCCATAACTTGTATATCGGATGCTTTTCGAAGGTTGAGGTAGATGGTTTCCGAAGTTTTCTCGGTTATGTGTTGAAGGATGGATACAGCTGGATGTAGGATTTGCTAGATTTGGGTGAGATATTATGCTTCCCCTGTATCCCCAACACCTGATTGCATAACCGGAAAGGTTCGGGAGTTTCATAGGTGGGAATTCTTGTAGCTCTATTTCTTCTTCCACAGATATTTGGTTTGAGATTGGGATTTCTTACCGAGTATTCGTTCTTGATCCGTACCTTGTTGATTTATTCCTCTACCTAAATTCTAAGTGGCTTCTCTATTTATGGATATGTGACCATCTCAAGTGGAATGCATTCGTTCTTATGTTCGGATGTGAATACTATATGTTGCAATTTCATCCCGCTTGATTCAGCTTCAAATTTTTATCTGTCAATGTGCTAATGGTTGTCACCCTCTTCAGGATGGCTCCCGCTAAGAGCAGCAATCAGAATCAGAATCAGGATCCGCCACCACCTCCCCCTCCTCCGGAGCCATGGCAAGCTGTGATGGCCGCAACCAATGCAAACACGCAGTTGATCATGCAAATTCTTCAAGAACGCAACCAAGCGAACCAAGGCAACCAAGGCAACAATCAGAATCACTTCGCTACACTCAACCAGTTCCTTGCAAATTAGCTAAAGACTTTCAGCAATTGTGTTGAGGCAACTGATGCTGACGATTGGCTCGTGGACTTGTGCAAGCATTTCGAGTGCAGTAATGTCAGACCTGAGGACTTTGTTAAGTTCGCTTCCTTCCAACTCAAAGACCAAGCTACAGAGTGGTTCCAGCAGTACAAGGATTCCAGAGGAGGCCGTGTGATTACCTGGGATGAATTCCGTCAAGATTTCAAAGCTCATCATATTCCTTAGAGAAGGTTGAAAGCAAGCGTGAGGAATTCCGCAACCTGAAGCAAGGCTCTATGTCTGTCTATGACTAAAACAAGTTGTTTCAGAAGCTCGCCCACTTTGCTAAGCAGGACGTCCCTGACGATAAGAGCATGATATACCAGTTCAGGGGTGGTCTTAGAGAAGAAATCCAGCTAGCCCTTGTCCTCTTTGAGCCCTTGAGGTACGATGAGTTCTACAACATGGCATTGAAGCAAGAGGCTACTCAACTGAGGTGTGATGCTTCCAAGAAGCGAGTCAGAGATGCTACTCCTTCTTCCTCTACTCACGTGGCCGAGCAGCAGAAGTATTGGCTTCCTCCTCCTCCGCTTCGTCAGCCGTATCAGTGGAAGAGCAAAGGTGGCAATGGATCTTCCCACCCACCCAACCCTGGCTTTCAGAACAAGACTTCGTCCCAAGCTCCAAGATCGAGTGCTCCGTATCACCGTCCGCTTTCAGAGGTCACGTGCAACAAGTGCCAACAGAAGGGTCACTATGCCAACAAATGCTTCAATCAGAGGCGTCTCCCTCCTCCTCCTCCTGTGAGATCGGCAAGTACAGCTGTGGTCAAGCATAACCCCAAGTACGCCAAGGTTAACATGGTGAATGCAGCTCAGGCAGAGGATTCGTCAGATGTCATCATGGGTAACCTTCCTGTTAACGATGTTCTTGCAAAAGTTCTTTTTGACACTGGTGCATCGCATTGTTTCATCTCGAGACCTTTTGCATCTAAACATGGGTGGTATTCTCAAGTTATGCATAAACCGTTAGCATTTGTCTCTCCGGGTACTTGTTTGCTCGCTAACTACAAGGTCCCGGATATTTCTATCTCGATGGGTGATTTCAAGTTTCTGGCTTCTCCAATGATTCTTGGTAACTCGGATATTGATCTTATTCTCGGGATGGATTGGCTTTCTAAGCACAAGGCTCAGCTTGATTGTGCAGCCAGGCAGATCCAATTGACTCATTCGTCTGAGGATGTAATTGTCTTTGCTGCTCGGGATAATACAATCCGTCTATTTTCCCTCAATGAGAAGGGTGAACTGGATGCCATCTCGCAAATTCCAGTCGTTTGCGAATATCAAGACGTCTTTCCAGAAGAGCTTCCAGGAATGCCTCCACACCGGCCAGTTGAATTCATCGTCGACCTTGAGCCTGGCACGGAACCAGTGTGCAAGCATCCTTACAAGCTCGGAACTGAAGAGTTGAAGGAGCTGAAGAAACAACTCGATGTTCAAGAGCGAATGGGTCTCATCCGACCTAGTTCTTCTTCGTGGGGTTGTGGTGTTCTTTTTGTGAAGAAGAAGGATGGAACGAACCGACTTTGTGTTGACTACCGTCCATTGAACAAGAAGACTATCAAGAACAAATACCCACTTCCCAACATCAACGAGCTGTTCGAACAACTCAAAGGTGCCCAAGTATTCTCCAAGCTTGATCTCCATATGGGTTATCATCAGATTCGAATCCGTGAGCAAGATATTCCCAAGACGGCTTTCAGGACAAGCTTTGGTTCATATGAATACACTGTCATGTCTTTTGGTCTCGTCAATGCTCCTCCGACTTTCTCTCGCATGATGAACTTCATCTTCAACGCCTACACCAATGACTTCGTTTTGGTCTATCTCGACGACATTCTGGTCTTTTCGAAAAACAAGGAAGATCATGCCAAGCACTTGCGTTTGGTACTCGATAAGCTCAGGGAACACAAGTTCTACGCCAAGTTCTCCAAGTGCGAATTTTGGCTCGATGAGGTTCTTTATCTTGGTCATATCATCTCTGCCAAGGGCATTGCGGTGAATCCTGAGAAGGTGTCTGCAATTGTGAATTGGGAACCACCTCAGAACGTGAAGCAACTCCGTAGCTTCCTCGGTCTCGCAAGCTACTGTCGAAGATTCGTTGAGAACTTTTCTAAGATCGCGAAGCCTCTCTCAAATATTCTCCAGAAGCACGTCAAGTACGTTTGGTCTCCGGAGTGTGACATTGCGTTCAGCACTTTGAAAGAGAAATTCGTCACTGCTCCAGTTCTGACTCCTCCTGATGAATCCAAACCGTACGAGATCTTTTGCGATTCCTCTCTCCAAGGTCTCGGCGCAGTGTTGATGCAAGAGAAGAAAGTTGTGGCTTATACCTCTCGCCAGTTGAAGCCCAATGAGAAGAACTACCCCACTCATGACCTTGAGTTGGCGGCAGTTGTGCATGCTCTTTTGACTTGGAGACATCTCTTATTGGGAAGAAAAGTGGACATCTTCACTGACCACAAGAGTCTCAAGTACATCTTCACTCAGCCTAATCTCAACCTCAGGCACACTCGATGGGTCGAAATGATTCAAGAGTATAATCCGAGTATCGAGCATACTCCAGGCAAGGCCAATGTGATTGCTGACGCATTGAGCAGGAAGGCTTATTGCAACAGTCTGATTCTCAAGCCTTATCAACCCGATCTTTGTGAAGTTTTCCGCAAACTTAATCTGCAAGTTGTTCCTCAAGGTTTCCTCACCAACCTTCAAGTCTCTCCTACCTTGGAAGACCATATTCGCCAAGCTCAGCTTCTTGATGCTATGGTGAAAAAGGTGAAGATTGGGATTTCCAAGAGTCAACCCAAGTACAAGTGCTACCGCCTTGATGACAAGGATACTCTCTTCTTCGAGGATCGTATTGTTGTGCCCAAAGGTGACCTTCGTAAAGTGATCATGAATGAGGCTCACAATTCTCTCCTCTCCATCCACCCTGGGAGCACGAAGATGTATCAGGACCTCAAGCAGGCTTATTGGTGGACTCGAATGAAGTGCGAGATTGCTCAGTTCGTGAATGAATGTGATGTCTGCAGAAGAGTGAAGGCAGAACACCAAAGGCCAGCTGGTCTCCTCCAACCTCTTGCCATTCTAGATTGGAAGTTTGACCACATTGAGATGGACTTTGTGACTGGGTTTCCAAAGTCCAAACGT
This sequence comes from Triticum urartu, assembly GCF_056163025.1. NCBI lineage: Eukaryota > Viridiplantae > Streptophyta > Magnoliopsida > Poales > Poaceae > Triticum > Triticum urartu. The sequence continues at coordinate 202,931,921 of NC_141875.1, read as the reverse complement.
GGCAATGATGCTATATTCGCTGTCATCGACAAACTCACTAAAGTGGCTCACTTTCTGCCTATCAAAGAGTCTATCACTGCAGCTCAATTGGCGGAACTCTATACCTCTCGAATTGTGTCTCTGCACGGTATTCCACAAGTGATCTCTTCAGACCGTGGCAGCATCTTTACCTCCAAGTTTTGGGATTCTTTTCAGAAGGCCATGGGCACCAACATCCGTTTCAGCACAGCTTTCCATCCTCAAACTAGTAGTCAAGTCGACCGTGTCAACCAGATTCTTGAAGATATGCTCAGGGCTTGTGTGATCTCCTTTGGCATGAAGTGGGAGGATTGTCTTCCATATGCTGAATTCTCCTACAACAACAATTTTCAAGCAAGTTCGGGCAAGGCCCCATTCGAAATTCTGTATGGCAGGAAGTGCCGTACCCCTCTCAACTGGTCTGAAACCGGTGAACGTCAACTTCTGGGAAATGACTTAATCACAGAGGCAGAGGAAATGTGCAAAGTCATTTAAGATAACCTCAAAGCAGCCCAATCCCGCCAGAAGAGCTACTATGATAGTAAGCACCGTGATTTGGCTTTCGAGATCGGAGATCATGTTTACCTCCGCGTCTCTCCAATGAAAGGTACTCGTCGCTTCGGTATCAAAGGGAAGCTTGCGCCCAGATACGTGGGACCTTTCAAGATCGTCAGCGCGAGAGGTGATCTCGCCTATCAACTCGAGCTTCCTTCAAACTTTGCAAATGTGCATGACGTGTTCCATGTCTCTCAGTTTCGAAAGTGCTTCAAGACTCCTGACCGCACCGTCAACTTCGAGGACATTGAGCTCCAAGAAGATCTCTCTTATCGTGAGCACCCCGTTGCTATTCTTGAAGAGACTGAACACAAGACTCGCAACAAGTCAATCAAATTCCTCAAAGTCAAGTGGTCACACCATTCCGACCGTGAAGCTACCTGGGAACGCGAGGATCACCTCCGTTCTAAGTACCCGGCGTTCTTTCAGTCCTAGATCTCGGGACGAGATCCTTTCGTAGTGGTGGAGTGTTGTAACACCCCGGATATGATTTTCCTAATATGTAATCCAACTCTTGCCGTTTCCGGTGTTAAGTTATTTTATTTCCTCGGGTTCGGGTTTTTGTCTCCGTGTGTTGTTGTCGTTGTCATGCATCTCATATCATGTCATCATGTGCATTGCATTTGCATACCTGTTCGTCTCATGCATCCGAGCATTTTCCCCGTTGTCCGTTTTGCATTCCGGCGCTCTGTTCTCCTCAGGTGGTCATTTCTACCTTTCTTTCGTTTGTGGGGATTAAACATTTCCGGATTGGACCAAGACTTGCCAAGCGGCCTTGGTTTACTACCGGTAGACCGCCTGTCAAGTACCATTTGGACTTCGTTTGATACTCCAACGGTTAACTGAGGGACCGAAAAGGCCTCGTGTGTGTTGCATCCCAACACCCCTCCAATTTGGTCCAAAACCCACTAAAACTCTCTGCATCATCTAGAGCGTTTGATCACGATCGCGTGGCCGAAAACCGGACCTCATTTGGACACTCCTAGCTCCCTCTACCTCTATATAAAGACCACCCTCTCGAAATTCCGGATCTCCCCCGTCCAAACCCTAAAAAAGTCGTCTCTGCCGCCACCGGACATGTCCGGACGGCGCCGGACGCTTCCGCCACCCGCCGCCGCCAATCCTGGGGCGCCACGTGTCCCCGCGCGCCCCACACCACCGCCCCGAGCCGCCGGCCCGGGCAGGCCCATCGCCGGCCCCCGAGGCCCGCGCGCCCAGCCGCCTCTCCACTCGCCCGCCGCCATCCGCCGCCTCCCCGCTGGCGTTCGTCCGCCTCCACGCCAGTGGCCGTCACTTCGCCGGAAGCCGGCGCCGCCCGCCCCTCCTCCGGCGGCCGGACCTTCCCCGCCACCATCGCCGGCCACCACCATCGCCATCGCCGCCCCGGCCGTCTTCCCCTCCTCCGGCGGCCTCCAACGACTCCGGCGAGCCCCAAGGTCCACAGCGAACTTCGTCAACCGCGCCATTGCTACAGTACACGCGGGCCGGATCTAGATCTGGGATTTATCTCAGTTGACTTTTTGCCCGAAACCCTAATTATTTGCTATGTTCATAGCATCGCAACTCCGCATCCATAGCTCCGTTTTGGGCATATAGCATATCAAAATGTTGGTCTCAGAGATTACATCATTTCATGTCATTGCATCATTTTCATTTGAGTTCATCTTGACGCCCGAAATGCTGTTGGAAGAGTGCTATTTGGGATAATTGTCAGATCTGCTGCTCCAATTAGATATTTGTCATTTTTTCCATGATTATTGTGTGCATGATATGCCCTTGAGCTCTACATGAGTTTTGTTATATGTTTTGCCATCTATCCAGAGGTGCAACCCATGTATTTTTGTGATGTGTGTGGTGACTAGCACAAGCTTGCAAAGTGGTGCATTCGTTAATGCTGATTTCAGGGACTTAGCAATTCCACTAAGTCCTTGATCTGTTTATTTCAATATGCCATATGTTCATGTTGTTTCCTAGTGATCCGTGCCTCTTTTGAGGATGATCAGTAAGGATGTTTTGTTAATCTTGTAGTGCTCTATTCATCCATGTATTTGTTTGCAATTATGGAGCACCCTAGCTTGAGTCAATCGAGATCTACTTTTGTCATTTCGTGAATCTGGGCAGATTGTCTACTTGTTAGCGATTTTTTCGAGGATGTTGTAGTTGATCCGTGCATGCTATGTTATTGTTCTTGCCATGTCTAGCTTGTATAATGTGTATTTTTGATGGGTGTATGCTTAGATTGTCATGACTTGCTCTGTAGTGAGTGCATCGAGCTCGTAAACATGCCTACTTGATATCTGTTTTGCATGTTCCAGTTTTTCACTAAGTCTGTGATCTGATTATGCTTTTGCCATGTTCTCATGCTTGCAAATGTATTTTCTGATCCCTTTTGGCTCAAGGTCACTAAGGGACTTTTGTTAAGCTCTTTGAGTAGCTCCATTCCATGCTTTACTTTGCTACATTCAGTACCTGTAGCATATATTCTTCATGCTCCAAAGTGTGCTACCTGATATGAAATTCCAGACAAGTGTTAATTTCACAAAGTCTGAAATCTGTTTACCAAATGCATTTTTGCCATGCTTGTTTGAACCTGTTCATGGATGAATTGACCGTAGCTCAGTGTTCATTTTTTGTTAAGCATTATGAATGGATCCCTGGCATATATTTTGTTGCCATGTTTGAGTGCTGTGTCATGTTCGTCTTGTTGCATTTAAATGGCTACTTGTTGTATATCGCAGACCGGTGCCATATTTGAATTGCTTGCCATTTCCAATCCATGACTCCGATTCCGGCGTTCTTTATATCGTTTTCAAGCGATTTCATCTCACCTTTCCAGTGGCACACTTGGATTTCCAAGTTGAGGCCAGGTTCATTCATTCCTTGTCAACTCTTGCATATGCATCACATATCGCATCCCGCATAGCATACCATGTTTGCATCATGTTGTTTGAGCTTTGCACGTGGTTGATTGTGTCCTTGTTGCTTGTTTGTCTTGTTTGGGTAGAGCCGGGAGATGAGTTTGCTAACGAGGAGCCCGTTGAGTTTGCTTTCGGGGATCCAGTCAACTCTGACAACTGTGCAGGCAAGATGATCATACCCTCGAAATCACTACTATCTTTGCTTTGCTAGATGCTCGCTCTTTTGCTATGCATATGCTACGATTCCTACCACTTGCTTATCATGCCTCCCAAATTGCCATGTCAAACCTCTAACCCACCATGTCCTAGCAAACCGTTGATTGGCAATGTTACCGCTTTGCTCAGCCCCTCTTATAGCGTTGCTAGTTGCAGGTGAAGATTGGAGACCGTTCCTTGTTGGAACATTATTTACTTGTTGGGATATCATTATATTGCCTTGTTATCTTAATGCATCTATATACTTGATAAAGGGTGGAAGGCTCGGCCTCTCGCCTAGTGTTTTGTTCCACTCCTGCCGCCCTAGTTTCCGTCATATCGGTGTTATGTTCCCGGTTTTTGCGTTCCTTATGCGGTTGGGTGATAATGGGAACCCCTTGATAGTTTGCCTTGATTAAAGCTTTTCCAGCAATGCCCAACCTTGGTTTTACCATTTGCCTCCTAGCCTCTTTTTCCCTTGGGTTTCCGGAGCCCGAGGGTCATCTTATTTTAAACCCCCCCCCCCCCCCGGGCCAGTGCTCCTTTGAGTGTTGGTCCACCTCGTCAGCCGCCGGTGGCCACCAGGGGCAACTCTGGGCTGGCCTACCGGAAGTTTAAACAATCTGAGTGTGCCCTGAGAATGAGATATGTGCAGCTCCTATCGGGATTTGTCGGCACATTCAGGCGGTGTTGCTGGATTTGTTTTAACTTGTCGAAGTGTCTTGTAGAACCGGGATACCAAGTCTGATCGGAACGTCTCGGGAGAAGGTCTACTCCTTCGTTGACCGTGAGAGCTTGTCATGGGCTAAGTTGGGACTCCCCTGTAGGGATTTGAACTTTCAAAAGCCGTGCCCGCGGTTATGGGCAGATGGGAATTTGTTAATGTCCGGTTGTAGATAACTTGAACCTTAACTTAATTAAAATGAATCAACGGTGTGAGTTACCGTGATGGACTCTTCTCGGCGGAGTCCAGGAAGTGAACACGGTGTTGGAGTAATGCTTGTCGCAGGTTGTTCTCTAGTTATTCGTTCGCGCTTTGCCTTCTCTTCTCGCTCTCTTTTGCGAACAGGTTAGCCACCATATATGCTAGTCGCTTGCTGCAGCTCCACATATTTACCTTGCCTTACCTATAAGATTAAATAGTCTTGATCGCGAGGGTGTGAGATTGCTGAGTCCCTATGGCTGACAGATTACTTCCAAACAAGATGCAGGGCCTGATGACGCCGTTCCAGATGACGCGCTTGAACTCAAGTGGGAGTTCGATGAGGACTCACGCCGTTACTATGTGTCTTTCCCTGATGATCAGTAGTGGTGCCCAGTTGGGGCGATCGGGACCGTGTCGCATGTTGGGTTGGTCTTTTATTTTGGCGCCGTAGACGAGCCATGAGTGATTGGTTGATGTAATGCTATTTTATGTACTTTGATTGACGTGGCGAGTGTAAGCCAACTATGTATCTCCCCTTTTATTATCTATATTACATGGGATGTTGTGAAGATTGCCTAACTTGCGACATTGCTTTCAATGCGGTTATGCCTCTAAGTCGTGCCTCGACACGTGGGAGATATAGCCGCATCGAGGGCGTTACAGGGAGAGACAGCTCGCGACGTCCCTAGTGTTGCTCCTAGAGTAGGTCCTGCACACCAATCATGAAGAGAAACAAGACCTGTTGTTACGGCTGCCGGCCAACCTTTGTCGCTCCGAGGAAGTGATTGGGGCACTGAGGGCCTGGTGAAGTGGCGCCTTGCGGGGCTGCCGCGGCCAGAGCTCGACTACTCAGATTTATCGGCGTTGCAGGGACGGACCCGTGCGCAAATGCCGTGCCAGAGCGAGCGGCTCCATAGGTAGGCGTCAATCGAGCAGGCGATTAGGCCGGGTACATTAAGCGTGCAGGAGGAAATTCATTTTAAGTAGACGCAGGAAAAGCAAATGCCGCTGGGCCAGGCCCGAGCAGCTCAGGGATGATGCAGCCCGAGGGGCGCCCCCAACAAGGTAAGTAAAGAGCATAAGCAAAATAGATACATGCTGCAGGGACGGACCCATGTGACCTGGGAATGATGCGGCCCTGTGGGCGCTCCCAGCTAAAAATGGAACTTAGAAAGATGTCACCTGGTGCCGTTGAAGATGGAGTGGTATTGAAGAAGTGGGCGATGCGCGATGAAGGCGTCGACCCTCACGAGCCCCCAGGCTCAGGAGCCTCGAGAGGCTCCGGGGGCACAGGCGGGTCTCCGAGGGCCATCTCCATCTCCACCAGGACTGCACAATGCCTGAGCTCCTGAGCCTCTAGAATGCTCCTCAGCAGGCGCTGATGAGCGGTGGCCGCGTCTGGCAGGCCGAAAGGCATGCGAACATAGCTGTGTGGTGGACCCTCGCAACGCCCCATGCGCGAAGGCCATAGGCGCTCCTAAGACGCGGCTCGGTTGAGCCCTGGCACGTCGACGCAGATGCGCAGCCCACCATCCTCACCTAGATGTGGGGCCACGGTGGGCAAGCGGTGGCTGCCGCACATGATTCTCGACTCCTGTAGCTCCTGGGTGCTGCTTGCGATGAACTCCTGTGGGTTTGGTCTTCCTTGCCTTGTACCTTCCAGAGGGAAACATGCTTGGAAGCACCCCTCCAAGTGGTGCCCGAGCGCCTCCCTCGCGACCTTGGCAAAGTCGGTGGCTCTCCAAGAAAGAGCCCCCGAGCCCTGCCTGAGGAGGGCGCCGGGCGCGCCTTCCTATGCGAGGGAGGGTGGCGCTCCCTGATTGGGCGCAGATCCTGACGCAACACCTCCGGAGGCGCCTGCCTCCTTGTGGCTTGGGCCAGGCGAAACCTTCTTCTTCTTAAGGGTCGCCTCGGGAAGTGTTCCATTCCTGCGGTCCGGGTCTTCGATTGCTGCGGCTTGGAACGCGCGCTCAAGTGAACACACTGCGTCCCTTTCTTCACAGGGTACGGTGATGACTCCACCGCTTCCTGGCATCTTGAGGACATTGTATCCATGGTGAGTCACTGCCATGAACTTGGCCAGGGCTGGGTATCCGAGGATGGCGTTGTATGGCAGACGGATGTGGGCGACGTCGAAGTCGATGAGCTCGGTGCGGTAGTTTTTGTGCTGCCCGAAGGTGACTGGAAGGCGAACCTGCTCTATTGGAACAGTGGAACCATCAGTGACTCCTGAGAATGGCTTGGTTGGCTGAAGATGATCATACGACACTTGGAGATTGTCGAACGTCTCGACGGATAGGACGTTGAGTCCTGCTCCGCCATCAATGAGGGTCATGGTGACCTGCACATTGCTGATGACTGGGGAGCAAAGCATCGGGAGGACCCCGGCCGTTGCCGCGCACTTGAGCTGATCCGCTAAGCTGAACGTGATAGCGCATGCGGACCACCTGAGAGGGCGTGTGGCCTCAAGCTTGGGGAGGACTGCATTCACCTCGCGAGCAAGCTGCTTGAAGATGCGCTGTGAGGCTGGGGCCTATGCGCCACCCAAGATGCAAGCGATCGCGCGCGGCTCCTGGAAGCCCCCAGCTCCCTCGTCTTGACGTTGGCCTTCGTTCCTCCTTGGCGATGGTGGCAGAGGAGGAAGGCCTGCGTTGCCGTGCGGGCGATCCTCACGAGGCTGATCTCTCCAGCCTCCCTCGCGAGGCTGGTCCTGCCAGCGATCCTCGCGAGGTCGGTCACGCCACCCTTGGCGAGGGCCACGGTCTTCCCATCATCCGCCACCTCTTCCTCCTCCTCGGCCATAGCCCCGTCGTTGCGCTCGGGGCGTCGGCCGACACGCCCATCTCTCACGGCCCTGAGCTCTTGACATTCGTTGGTGTTGTGGGTGTGGAGGTCGTGGTACACGTAGTACCGGCTGCCCTTGGATGACTCAGGCTGATCCCGGCCTCGCTTGGTGTTTGGTTCCGCTGCAAGCACGATAGCCCCCTTGCGCTTCACATCCTTGGCCTTGGGCTTCTTCTCTTCTGGGTCGGCAGCCGGGAGTTCGAGGAGGGAAAGGCGCCCTTCCTCAGCCCTGGCGTACTTGGTTGCCAAGTTGAACAGCTCCAGGGATGTGCACAGGTCTTCCTGGATTGCTAGCTCCTCCTTCATTTTGATGTCGCGTACGCCATCGGAGAAGGCCGTGATGATGGCTTCTTCAGTCACCTTGGGGATCTTGAGGCGAGCGTTGTTGAAGCGCTGGATGTATTTTTGTAGGGTTTCCCCTTGCTGCTGGTTGATGCGGCACAGATCGCTCACGACCGGGGGCTGGTCGCGAGTGCCCTGGAAGTTGGTGATGAAGCGAGTGCGCATCTCGTCCCAGGAGGAGATCGTGCCAGGAGCCAGGTTCAGGAGCCAGGTGTGGGTCCCGTCCTTGAGCGCCATGGGGAACCAGTTCGCCATGACCCTTTCGTCTCCGTTGGCGGCTTCGATGCATAGCTCGTAGAGCTGTAGGAATTCCGCGGGGTCCATCGTGCCATCGTAGAGAGGGGGCAGGTCAGGCTTGAACTTGCCTGGCCATGCGACGTCGCGTAGCTCGGGGGTGAGAGCACGGCAGCCTGCTGTGGCCACCAGTGCCTTTTGCTAGTACTGGGCTTGTTCCTGGGGATTACCGTGCGCCGCCGCTTGGAGCAGCGCGGGGTCTTGGCGTGGAGGTGCCGGAACACGATCTTGGCGCGCCAGCACTGGGAGTGCGCGAGCACCTTCTTGGGGACGAGGGATCTCTTGGAAGCTCATTTCTTGCTGCGCAGGCGCCGGACGCGGAGGGTCACGCCCTGGGGCTGCGCGCCTTGGAGCCAGGGCGCCTTCTTGGGGAGGAGGTGGTGGAGGCACCTCCTGATCCTCGCCTCCTGCGCGGAATGGAGGGCAAGGCAGCGAGAAGGACGGCAAGGGGGAGCCCCCTGCGGCGCTTACGAGCTCGGTGATGCGGGCGAGCCAATCCTCGTAGAGGTCATCGACGGGGCGGTAGTGCAGGAGCTCTCTTGCCAGGAGCAGCGCGGCATGCACGTCCATGGGGGCGCGACGGGCGTGGGACGACGAAGCGACTGGAGTTAGCGACGGTGTGGCGGTGTGGCCTTCCCGCCATACCGAAGGATGCTGAGACGAGGCCTGCTGCTCGTTCCCCGCCGAGCCGGTGGCGACGTTGGCGGCAGGCGACGAGGAACGACGAGGGCGTCCGCCGACAGGCGACGTCTGGGCGACGCGGGCGGCGAGAGCAGCCCGGCGCTCGGCGCGAGCCTGATGAGCGTCAGCCATGGACATGACGGAAGATCACACGCGAACAGCGAAAGAAAGATTCCGGCGCACCCCTACCTGGCGCGCCAAATGTCGGATTTCGGGTTCCGGCAGACCCTTGAGGTTTGAACACTGGGGTGCACGCGGAGAACTCTCCCCTACCGATCATCGTCCAATCTCCTCGCGTGATCTAAGCTGGAAACAACGAGCAACACAAGGGACACGAGGTTTATACTGGTTCGGGCTACCGTTGTGGTGTAATACCCTACTCCAGTGTGTGGTGTGGTGGATTGCCTCAGGGGCTGATGATGAACAGTACAAGGGAAGAACAGCCTCGCGAGAGGTGTTCTTGAGCTGGTGTGATGAACTGCTAGGGTGAGTTCAGTCGCCTCTCTCTCTCTGCTAGGGTTCTATCAGATATCTCTTTGTCTCTCTCTCTCAATCGCTCTCTGGATCCTTCTATATTGTTCTCTCTCTCTCCCTACTTTGTGGTGGCTAGCTCTATTTATAGAGGCCCTGGGCCTCCTCCCAAAATAATGAGCGGGAACGGTGCCAACAATTGGCCATTTTGAAGGGGAACATCTAGTACAAGTTATCCTGACCAAAGGCGGTCTTTGGCTACCAAAAGTACTGGTGATGACGCCGTCTTGGGCTCCACGGTGACCTCTGTCCTGCCGCTCTACTGGTCTTGGTCTCGTTGCACCGGAATGGTAACCTTTGCCCGATGCCTTGGCTTGTGCTTGCCCCCTTTGCACTAAAGGGGAAACAAGGAGATTGCGCAGGCCGGCACCCGCCTGGCGCCCGCCTGGTCTCGATCGTCATGGCTTGCGTCACGGGCTCCTCGAGAGGTACCCCTGCCTTGATCTCTCCGCCTCCTTGCGAGCCTGCCTGATGAGGCTGCCTCCGAGGAAGCTTTCCATCGTCCGCCCCGCGAGGCTTGGCCCCTCGCGAGGGTCTTGAGCTTGAGCTGATGAAGATGGGCCACGCTGGGCCCCCACTTGAGCCACACCGCAGGCATGCAAGTCTGGGGACCCCCGTTCCTAGAACGCCGACAATTTGTTGGGCATTATGACCCATCTGGCAATAAACCGCCAAGACACTTCAAACTTGTTATATGCAGAAACAGGTTAAATAGAGATGCTAAAGGATCATAAGCAGACATCACATAATCATAACGGATTAACAGTATCATGCAGAAGTGAATATGCACAATGGCATAGAGACCAAGTGTTTCAACTAGCCTATTACAAGGTGTTTTTGATGCCCAAAAGGATAATTGTCTTTTTAGCAAAGATTGCAGTGTGCAGAAGATTAAACCGGCCTCCAGATCATGATTCTTCGCTAGGCTGACTTGACGGCTATGGGTCATCCTGCGCCGGTTCATCCTCCTCCTCTCCACCCAGCAGCTGGAAGTCAATGGTGGTCTAGTCGATTCCAGTTAGGGCCCTGAATACAGCCTCGTCACTTATAAGGGTGGAGGGGTCAACGTCAGGGGCATAAGTATGCTTACGGATTGGCAGGATAAGATCTTCCACATCATGAGTTGGTGCAGGAAGCCGTTTGTTCTCAGCATCATAAACCGGCTGATAGTGTGAAATATCTGTTTCTTTGGCCAATTTGCTCGCTAATGGGTGCATTTCCTTTTTCAAAGCTCGAAGATCGTCATTATCAAACTCTGACCCGTCTTCCATTATGCTCGGATAGCCGTGTCCTATGTCAGCCGAGTCAAGATCTGGTATCCATGTCTTAGCCCGGATTAGTGCAGTTGGAGCACCTGCTCTTGGAGCTGATCTTTTTAACTCATCCAACCAGGCGGGCAACATTGACAACTTTTCTAGTGCTTCCTTGATAATGTTCGGAGGCGGTTTGTTATGAGCGTTAGTGCAAATGATCCGTTGTGCGCCGGTATATAACTACTCTATAAGAGTATAGGCAGCCTTCAGCTTCTTCTGCATATCCGAGCCCAGGTGGGTAATGCGAGATCCTGCATCATTAAATATATTGATAAACCGGTAGTTTATGGGATAATACATGTTGAAGCTTATCATAAGGGTACTTACCAAACACAACAGTGGTCATGGCATTGATTTGCCGCTTCAAGCCAGACAATTCCTCTGCTACCGGTTTAAGAGCGGTTTCAGCGTCCACTGCCCGCTTTAGCAGAATTGCTTTTTCGGCATCCCATCCTGCCCATTCGCTTTTAAAGCCTTCTTTCAGTTGTTCCATGGTTGTTAAAGCGCCAGTCAGCTCCTCTTTAGCTTTGGAAGTTTCTGCCTGCTGGGACTTAATGTTTTCCTGAAGGTCGGTGATTTGAAATTCTTTTTGGCTCAGATCGGCCTGCAAGCGACATGAAAGGAGTTAGTAGTGCATATTTGAAGTCCCAAGCACATAACAGGTTATACACTTGGCACTTGGGGGCTAATGCATAAGGCTTTTATCAACTGACATTTTCAAGTCCCAAGCACATAACAAGTTATACACTTGGCACTTGGGGGCTAATGTATATTTGCTCAAGACACAAGTATGAATTCTTCTTCATCAATCGGTTTACACAGATGGTTATCAAGCGTTTTAGAAGGTTTATGAAAGAAAGGTACCGATTTATCCTAAAGGTATAAACCGGTCCCTGGGGACTACACAAGCAAAAATTGCAAGATTCATACTTTAAAGTCCTGGTTCATCATGTAATGATAAACCGGCCCTTCAGGGCTACGTAGGCAAAGTTGAAGTATTACAAAGTCCCGGTTCATGTTGATATCATAAACCGACCCTTGGGGGCTGCTAGAGTTCATATTAGAAATTGAACAAGAGAAACAATTATGAAGAGTTAAAAGTGTTTACCTCATAGCGCTCCTTCATCAGGCCTACTAAACCGGCTTCATAGTCGCGGGTGGTATACATGCAGTTCAAGAAGCCGGAATGAATCTCTTGGGCATTGAGGTGGGCATAGCTGGATAAATCTGTTTTCCACTTGCCCTTATCCATAGCAAAAAACTCTTCCTTGGCACTATGCTTTGATAAAGCGATAGAATTGCTAGGGGTGGTGTGGCCGATGCCAGTGACAATGACATCATCCGATTGGTCTGCAGCCGCTGGATTTGGCGGTTCATCAGCTGCTTTGGCTGGGCTTGGCGGTTCGTTTGCAGCTCTGGCTGGGCTTGGCGGTTCAGCAACCTGGTTCATTGGATCTGTCTCCACCGGTTCAACAAAAGTATCCTGAACTTGAGGTGCTGAATCATCTAAGATAGCATCAACATTTGGATCCAGTGGTTCAGGGGTCTTCTCCCGTTCAGACGCCGGGTTATCATTAGTCGGTGTATTCAGTTTGGCCTTTTTACTGGCTCTGGCCTTGGCCCTAAAAGGAACAGACATAAAGGTTAGCATAGCAAACCAGTATAAAGTGTCAAGAGTTAAAGTTCAAGAGTGCCCACCCAGGAACACTCTTGAGAGGAGGGAGTTGTGTGGCCGTTGACTCACCAGATGATGAATGAGGTGTTCCTTGATAGTTTGAGTTAGACGGATTAAGAGGTTGCCTGAAATAACCCAGCTTGGGATAAGAAGTATCAAAAATATATGAGACCTCTGATCGACGTTTACGGGTTGGCGTGTTCGGTAAACCGGCTGAAGTAACTACTTGGCCGCTGTGCCGGGTTGTGCGGCGAGCTTCATGCTGCTGTTTCTTCAAAAGAAAGTTGGGATCCAGATAATCTAGAGGGTGTGAAAATTTTACTTTCTGGATTGCTTGACGGATTTTCTGTGTTGGCTGAGGATCTGAACCGGAGGAAAGAATAATTACCTCTACATCTTCAGCCCGGCTAGCTTCAGCGTCCTCCTGATAAGGGTCATTGTCAATGAGGTGTATGAAAAATGAACCAAGAGAATCAAGTTCTACCTCTGAGTCCGGATTATCAAGATCCTCATCGAGGTTCATCCCGGTGTTTTCAGCTGTTTTCTTCTTGGCAGGTCTTTTAGTAACCTTGGTCTTGGAGCGAGGCGTCTTTGTCGGTTTATCCTGAGGTTTCTTCTTCCAGAACGGATCATCACCCTGCCAAAGATTGATAAAGATTGTAAGAAACAATTAAGAATATCAGGCACAAATAGGAGTTAGGCAATTCTTACAACTTGCGGTTTATTCAAAATGCAGAAGGGACTTAACCCTGTTTTGCTACAGACTGCCACCGATTCATCCAGTATCTTTTTGACAGCTTCGGTGATTTCAGCGTCAGTCAACTGAATGTCAGTGTGCCTTTGAGGGTCTTTAGAGTCCCTTGTGTACTCGCACATTAAACCGGGGTGATGGCTTAAAGGCAAAATACCCCAAGATATCCAGCAACGAACAAAATCAATTCCTGTCAAACCATTAGCCACAAAGGCTCTGAGCTTGGCGAGTTGTGGAGCATATTTGGCCCGTTCCTTTGCAGTTAACCTTTGGGGAAATGGTTGTGTGTTGGTGAGCCGATGAGGACGATAACTCGGCAGAGGATTCTCATCTTCAAGGGAAGTATCTTTCCAATAGAACCAAGTCTGGTTCCAATCCTTAGGATGACTGTGATGCTTGGCGTGAGGGAAGCTGATGTCTTTCCTTTTTTGAATTGAAACACCGCCAAGTTCAGTATTGGGTCCATCTACAAATTCAGGGCGACGGTTTAGGTAGAAAAAGTCCCTGAATAGTTCAACAGTCGGTTCTTCCTATAGATAAGCCTCACAAAACACTTGAAAATTACAAATATTGGATAACGAGTTAGGTCCAATATCTTGAGGGTGGATCTAGAAGCTAGCAAGCACATCACGGAATTTTTTTGACCCGGGAGGTTTGAAACCATGGCTCAAATGATCAAAAAATACAACTATCTCGCCATCCTTGGGTGTAGGAGGATTTTCTGGACCAGGGGATCACTAGTGGATTTCACTCTACTTTGGTAAAGCGCCAGTAATAACACATCCTTTCAGATCTTCTTCCTTAATCCGGGATGGAACCCAGTTACAAGCATAGAAGGTCTTGGCCATTTCTTAGACAACCTGAAGGAAGGTTTGTGCCGTTTTAAGATTCATGGTTGACAAGCATAAGGCGTTGCAGGTTAAGAGACAAAAGGTTTTCCAGCATGCAAGAATTGTTAAACCGGAGGTTCATGCTAGTATAAAGGATAAAGCGATTGGTGGTTTACAAGGGGACTAATGGCATATGGCAGGTTATTTTCTAAACAGATAAACCGCCTACATGGAGAATCAGGGTATAGATCTGAAGCCAAAAATGACTAAGTGAAGAAGAACAAGTTTCATAGTTTCACATTAGTATTTCAGATCGGCCGCTTGCCAGGGAAAAGAAAATATTTAGACCTAAAATTTGGTGCTTGAGCAGTTCATGAAGTTCCAGATCAAGTCTTTCTACACAAAGGAGATGGTCTGATGCTAAAAGAGGACTATCGTGGCTACCGCACAAGAGAGTATCATGTTGGGCATTTATCATACATGCTATAAAGAAGAACAAGGGAAGAACACCGTGAAGCTTCCATGAGCATGTGTGAACCCTAAACAGATCTATAGAGGAAAGAAAGAAGAACTCACCGAGGCTATTGAACAGCGGAGAGGCGCTGCGGTTTTCTGGTATGATCAGGGTGATGCAGCGGCCAAGGTCGGGGCAGAGGTGAAGGTTGACGGCGGCGGCAGCGCTCGAGTGCTGAGGCGATGTGAGGTGGAAGAAGGACGAAGAGGCAAGGGGAGAAAAGGAGGGACCCTCGATCCTATTTATAAGATGAAGGGATAAGCGACAGGTGTCGGCATTCTGGGAACGGGGGTCCCTAGACTTGCCTGCCTACGGCCTGCGGAGTGGCTCGAGGAGGGGCCCAGCACGGCCCATCTTCATCAACACAGACCCAAGACCCTCTCGAGGGGCCAAGCCTTGCGGGGCGGACGACACGGAGCTTCCTCAGGCACGGCCTCATCAGGCTGGCTCACGAGGAGGCGGAGAGATCAAGGCGGGGTACCTCACGAGGTGCCCGTGACGCAAGCCATGACGACCAAGGGCGCCAGGCGGGCGCCAGCCCGCGCAGTGTCCTCCTTTCCTCTTTGGTGCAAAGGGAGAAAGCGCATGCGAGAGCATCAAGTAAAGGCACCCGTTTCGGTGCAACGAGACCAAGACCAGTCCAACGGCAGGGAGGAAGTCATTGTGGAGCCCAAGCCAGCGTCACCACCAGAACCTTTGGCAGGCGAGGACCAACTTTAGTCAGGATAAGTGTACCAGATGTTCCCCTTCAAAATGGCCAATTGTTGGCGCCCTTCCCGCTCAATATTTGGGAAGAGGCCCAGGGCCATTGCCTATAAATAGGACTAGCCACCCCCAGGGTAGGGGGCAATCAAGAAGGGAGAATCTAGAAGCCAAGAGAGAAACTAGCTAGGATCGGATCGAGTAGCATCACACACACACAGAGAGAGAAGGGCGACTGAACTCCTCCTAGCAGTTCATCCCCCCAGCCAAGAACAGACCCTCGCGAGGCTGTTCTTCCTTGTATTGCTCATCATCATCAGCCCAAAAGGCAATCCACCACACCACACACTGGAGTAGGGTATTACACCACAACGGTGGCCTGAACCAGTATAAACCCTGTGTCTCTTGTGATGTTCTTTCCATAGCTTAGATCTTAGCGAGGCGGAGGGGTGCAGGTAGGTAGAAGGCGAAATCTCCGTGCGCACCCCAGTGTTCGAACCTCAATGGTCTGCCGGAACCCGAAATCCAACATTTGGCGCGCCAGGTAGGGGTGCACCGGAGTTTTCCCTTCCGCCACCGCCACGACCTGCCCCGCGATGAGTAGCCCGTCGCCCGCTCCGGCCGCCGGCGCTAGCACGGGGGCCAGGGGGCTCCGAGCCCTGGCCCCAGCCCTGCAACGGGTACGGTGGCTAGACAAGTTCAAGCCAACGATGCCGCCGCGCTACAGCGGCGCGACTGATCCGCTGGCCTTCTTGCTGGCGTACGAGGAGGCCATCCTCGAAGCTGGAGGTGATGATAGGGTCATGGCCAACTGGCTTCCCATGGCCCTCACCGGCGCTCCGCACGCATGGCTGCTCCACCTGCCGGCAGCCTCCGTGGCCTCTTGGGAAGAGCTCCGCAGCCTCTTCCTCGCCCACCCCGCTACACCAACACCCCCGGTCGTTGCGGCCCTCCTGGGCGTCTCACAGGTGCCGCCTACAAGTCACGTCGTCAAGCCATTCATCCGCCGGGTCAGCGTCGCTTCCACGTGGCAGGGGGCTCCCCCAGACCGGGCGGCGCCCAAGGCCGGCCTGACCTTCAGCTCGGAGAACCACCCCTCCAACTCGGCCTGCTCGGGTGCGCTCCCCATGTTGTGCACCCCCACCATCTGCTAGGTGGCCGTCACCAGAACCCTCATCGATGGCGGCGCGGGCCTCAGCGTGCTCTCGGTTGAGGCCTTCAACCTCCTCTGCATACCCCTGGAACGGCTGCAACCCAGCCGGCCCTTCTCAGGCGTTGGGGGCGGGTCATCCAGCTCCTTGGGTTAGATCCGGCTCCCAGTAACCTTTGGCACCTACGACAACTTCCGCACGGAGCTGGTCGACTTCGCCCCCATCGGCCTCCCCTACAACGCCATCCTCGGCTATCCAGCGCTGGCCCAGTTCATGGCCGCGACGCACCCGACGTACAACCTCACAAAGATGCCCGGGAGCAGCGGTGTCCTCACCGTGCACGGGGACACCGGAGATGCGCTGCGAGTGCTCGAGCTCGCCTTCAAGACAGCAACATCGGCATAGCCCGCCGATTTGGAGACCCCCGAGCCCAAGGGGGCTGCACCCGCCAAGAAGAAACAGTTGTTCACCCAAGACAAGGCAGAAACCAAGCAGATACCCGTCGATGAGGACGGGTCCACCAATGCCACTTTCACCATAGGCGCCAACCTCGAGCCCGAGCAGGAGGAGGCCCTGGTCAGGTTCCTACGCGCGAACAAGAAGGTATTCGCTTGGGAGCCTGACCAGTTGGCGGGGATCCCTAGGAGCGTAATCGAGCATCACCTCAACGTGTGCCCCAACGTGCGCCCTGTGAAGCAGAAGGCAAGGCAGCAGTCCACAGAAAAGCAGGCCTTCATCGTCCAAGAGACCCGCAAGCTAGAAGCTGCTGGGGTCATTCGCGAGGTCCGATACCCGGATTGGTTGGCCAACCCTGTCGTTGTACCAAAGAAGGGAGGGAAGGAGCGCATGTGTCTCGACTTCACCAACCTCAACAAGGCATGCCCGCAAGATCTGTTCCCGCTCCCCCGCATCGACCAGATCGTCGATTCCACCGCAGAATGCGACCGGCTATGCTTCTTGGATGCCTTCTCTGGGTATCACCAGATCAAGATGGCGGTAGAAGACGTCGAAAAGACAGCCTTCCTAACCCCGTGTGGGGTGTACTGCTACACATGCATGCCATTTGGGCTGCCTAATGCAGGGGCGACCTTTCAGCGACTGATGCACATCACCTTGGGACCGCAGCTCGGGAAGAACGTCGAGGCTTACGTCGATGACATAGTGGTGAAGTCTCGGGAGGCCAGGACCCTGATACAAGACCTGGAGGAAACCTTCGCGAGCCTCAACGCAGTGAACCTGCGGCTCAACCCAGAGAAGTGTGTGTTCGGAGTCGCCTCTGGCAAGCTCTTGGGTTTCCTCGTGTCCCACCGAGGCATCGAGGCTAACCCGGAAAAGGTCAAGGCGGTCGAGGACATGAGCCCGCCAAAGACCCTCAGAGAAATGCAGAAGCTCACTGGGCGCGTGACTGCGCTAGGGCGCTTCATCTCCAAGTTGGGGGAGCGAGCGCTGCCCTTCTTCCAGCTAATGAAGAAAAAGGGGCCCTTTGAATGGACTGAAGAGGCCGACAAGGCATTCCAAGATCTCAAGAGATACCTGACCAGCCCTCCTGTCATGCTGGCTCCGCGCCCTCAAGAGCCCCTGGTGCTTTACCTCGCCGCCAC
The DNA here is from genome assembly GCF_056163025.1 of Triticum urartu. Lineage (NCBI taxonomy): Eukaryota > Viridiplantae > Streptophyta > Magnoliopsida > Poales > Poaceae > Triticum > Triticum urartu. The sequence continues at coordinate 202,914,081 of NC_141875.1, read as the reverse complement.
TCCCTACTCCACCAGCGCAGCCCTGGTGGCGGTTAGGGAGGAGCATCGAATCAAAACCACAGCAGCAGCCCGGGACAAGGCAAAATAGGAACAAGGAAGGCCCACAGAAACCGCCACCGCGGCTAAGGAGGATCAGCCGCCGCAGAGGAGTGCACCGAAGGCGGAAGGAGCCCCTCTCCCAGATGGCCAGCCTCCGGAGGCCCCATCGCCTCAGGAGGCGCCATGGTCTCCGGGGGGCGTCACCAGCACTAACGCACACAACCTCGTCGAGCACCCAGTGTACTTCGTCAGCATGGTGCTGCGGGACGCGAGGGCACGGTACGCCATGCCTCAGAAGCTCCTCCTCACGCTACTGGTGGCCTCGCGCAAGCTGCGGCACTATTTTCAGGGTCACCCCATCAAGGTCGTCTCGTCATACCCCTTGGAGAGAGTGCTCAGGAGCCCTAACTCAGCCGGAAGGGTCGCTGAGTGGAACATAGAACTGCAAGCGTTTCAGCTCGAATTCAGCACGACCAGAGTCATCAAGGGAGCAGCATTAGCGGATTTTGTGGCAGAATGGACGGAGGCCCCAGGCCTCAAGGCCGACGAGGATCGGTCCCTCTCCCCGGGAAGTGAGGCGCCAGAAGGCTGGGTCATGTACTTCGATGGGGCGTTCTCCAGGCATGGCGCTGGGGCTGGGGTGGTGCTCATATCGCCCACTCAGGACAAGCTCTACTACGCTGTACAGCTCTGTTTCCAGCAAGGTGAAAAGGTCTCCAACAACATAGCGGAGTATGAAGGTCTAATAGCGGGCTTGAAGGTCGCAGCTGCCCTGGGGGTGAAACGCCTCACTGTCAAGGGCGATTCGCAGCTCCTTGTCAATTTCTCCAACAAGGTGTACGAGCCGAAAGATGGGCACATGGAAGCCTACCTTGCGGAGGTCCGCAGGATGGAGAAGCAGTTCTGGGGGTTGGAGTTGCAGCATGTGCCCCGTGGCACCAATCAGGAGGCTGACGACATCGCCAAATGGGTATCCAGGCGGTTACATCAGGAGCCTGGCGTCTTCGAGGAGCGGCTCTTCAAGCCCTCAGCCATGCCGTCATTGTCAAACACGGCTCAGCCTTGGGAGGAGCTCCCCTAGCCACCTACCTCAGGAGCCCCGGTCTGTGGCCCGGCCTCAGGAGCATGCCTGCTCCTGACGATGGAACCCCACGAGGGGTGCTGGATCACGGAGCTCCGGAGTTACTTAACACAAGGGACCCTGCCGGAGAAGGAGGAGGAAGCGGAGCGTGTGGCACGGCTGGCCACGGCATACTGCATCAAGGATGGAGAGCTCTACCGGAAGCGACCAAACGATGTATCCCTGCACTGCATCTCCATGGAGCAAGGAAAGGAACTGCTGGAAGATATACACGGCGGAGATTATGGACATCATTCATCATCACGGACCCTCGTCGGCAAGGCATTCTGCAGTGGGTTTTATTGGCCCACCGCACTCAATGACGCCGTCGAACTGGTGAAGGCTTGTGAGGCCTGCCAGTTCCACGCCAAGCAGATCCATCAGCCGGCAGGAGGCCTGCAGACTATACCCCTTTCGTGGCCGTTCGCAGTCTGGGGGCTGGACATCCTGGGCCCGTTTCCTCGGGCGCCAGGGGACTACCGCTACCTCTACGTCGCCGTGGACAAGTTCACTAAGTGGGCTGAAGTAGAGGCCGTCCGCACCATCCCCGCGGGTTCTGCGGTCAAGTTCATCAGGGGCATTGTGAGCCGGTTCGGGGTGCCGAACCGCATTATCACAGACAACGGTTCGCAGTTCACCAGTAACCTCTTCAAAACATACTGTGCTAACCTTGGAACGCGGATATGCTACGCTTCGGTGGCGCACCCCCGAAGCAACGGCCAGGCCGAGCGAGCCAACGCAGAGGTCCTGAGGGGCCTCAAGACCAGGACATTCAAGAAGAAGCTGGAGGCCTGCGGCAGAGGTTGGTACGACGAGCTTCAGTCCGTGTTGTGGTCCATCCGCACAACTGCGACCAAGCCGACTGGAGAGACCCCGTTCTTCCTGGTCTACGGAGCCGAAGCGGTCCTCCCTCACGAGGTCAGACGTCGCTCTGCACGGGTCCTGGCGTTCAATGAGGCGCAGCAGGATGCCATGCGGGGGATGGACCTCGTGCTGGGGGAGGAACGTCGCCGAGAGGCCGCGCTGCGAGCGGCGAGGTACCAACAAGCACTGCGACGATATCACTGCCGCAACATCCGCCCCAGAACTCTCGAGGTAGGCGACCTCGTGCTCAGGCGGGTTCTCTCCAGGGAGGGACTGCACAAGCTCTCTCCCATGTGGGAGGGCCCGTTCAAGGTTGTTCATGTTTCCAGGCCTGGCTCCGCGCGCTTGGAGACTCAGGAGGGGGAGCCGGTCCAGAACGCATGGAACATCCAGCACCTCTGGAGGTTCTACCCCTAAAAAGGCCCAGAGCCTGGGAAGATTATCCTTTTTGGAAAAGGCCCAGAGACTGTGAAGAAGGCGAATGCCTGTGAAGATTATCCTTTTTGGAAAAGGCCCAGAGCATGTGAAGAAGGCGAATGCCTGTGAAGATTATCCTTTTTGGAAAAGGCCCAGAGCCTGTGAAGAAGGCGAATGCCTGTGAAGATTATCCTTTTTGGAAAAGGCCCAGAGCCTGTGAAGAAGGCAAATGCCTGTGAAGCTGTCGCGTTTGGGAAAAGGCCCGGAGCCTGTGAAGAGGGCAAATGCCCGTGAAGCCTGCTCCCTCCCAAGAAAGGCCCGGAGCCTGTGAAGAAGGCCAACGCCTGTGAAGCTCGCCGCCCGTGACACTCTCACGTAATAATGAGTTGGGCCTGTACATGCCCCGGAGTCTCAGGAGCGCCGGCCTCAGGCCCTGGGGCTCCCTCCCACGCCCAGTGGCAGCACTTAGCTCCGCGCTGGTGAGAAGACCTCGAAGACTAGATTAGGTGCCGGACGCGGCTTTTTCATTTGCTTTCCGCAGTTGGCTTGTTCATTCTCATTCGAAGTTTTATTGAAGTTGTTGCCGTCTTTGACTTGTGGTTCTTCGACTTTTCACTCTCCTGCCTAGATTTCTCTTATGCAAGGCCTCGCGAGGGGGGCAGCCGAGAGCCCTCGTGAGTGTTTCCGTCCTAGTCATTCAAAGGTTTCGCGACCTGGGTCCATTACAGGAGCACCCCTCCAGTCCGTGCCCCATGGGCACCGCGACACGAACACAGGGCCTGGGTCGGTCGCCCCTCCCCCACGGCTGGGGCCGAGAACTATCCACGCGCGGGCACGTAGCCGGAAGGCACGATAACGGAAGCAAAGCGATGATTAATAGCAATAACCCAAACACGCCCCCGCGGGGCTCCTCGCTACTGTCTTTTTACGCAGGAAAAAGGAAAAGAAAGAACAAATCAGGCGCAGCTCGCCTCACACTGGCTTGCAGGGAAGACTCGAGCTGCCTCCGGGGCTCAGGCAGACTCCCTCTCGCGCTTCACCGAGGCGCGACGGCGGGCAGACGTGCTACCACCTCCCAAGCAGGTACGACGGTGTGGAGGCTGACCGCGGCCACCGCTAGAAGAGACGCCGCCTGAAGAAGAACCGGTGAAGCTTGGGGAACCCTGAGCGCCGCCAATCACGCGAGCGCTGTCCTCTCCGTCATCGCCGGGGCTGGGTCCCCGGCCGCGGTCGTCGTCCTCAGGGCAGCACCCTACACGGCGACCATCTTCCCCAAACACCCTCACGTAGAGGGTGGCATCGCCGTCAAACTTGAAGTGCAGGGTGCACCGACGGCTCAAGCCACGCGCGCGGGCAAACGTCTGCCAACCGCGGGTCAAGGCCAGGCTCCCGGCCGCGGAGACCTCCAGTGAAGCCCATGAGGCCCGGCTGCAGCAGCCGTCTGCCTGAAGCCAGAGGCTGCCTGGGGCGCCGGCCGGGAGCTCGCCGAGGAGGAAGCGAGGAAGTTGAAGCCGGGTGCTAGTCGGCTTAGCCGACCACACAACAAACTCCGGCAGCACCTCTGCAGCGCGAAAGCGCGGCCTAGGGGAAGGCGCGACCGAAGCGTGCCCCCCCAGCCGTAGCAGTCCGCCCGTCACCGTGCTAGAAATCATCTCCACGGCCGCGGGAAGCTGCTGTGGAGGCCACAGGATGTTTGCGAGGGCGCCTCGGCCGCACTTGGGAGGGGGAGAGGCAGGCTCAACCTGGCGAGCCTTCCCCTTCTCTACGGCCGAGAACCTCCTCGACGGAGCCATGAAGAAGAAGGAGAAGCAAGGGGGGATAAACTGGAAGGGCGCGCGCCGCTCCGTACTTATAGCCGGCGAGGGCCAACCGTCAGCCCCCACGATCGCAGGTAATCATGATCTGCTTTGCATGCAGGGACTTGTCCAATCCGTGCAGTTGCCGAGGCGCCGTGGGGAAGTGGAGACGCCCACATCCAATCAACCGCCACGCGGCGCCCAAGGCCGCAGGCTGTTAGGGCCCGCGGCGCTTCGCTCTTGCCCTTTCGCCTCCCTGCACGGCCAAGTCCGGGCGCGCCTTGGGCCCGGCGGCTACTGTCGGTGTTCTGGGACCGGGGGTCCCCAGACTTGCCTGCCTGCGGCGTGGCTCGAGGAGGGGCCCAGCACGGCCCATCTTCATCAACACAGACCCAAGACCCTCTCGAGAGGCCAAGCCTCGCGGGGCGGACGACACAGAGCTTCCTCAGGCACGGCCTCATCAGGCTGGCTCGCGAGGAGGCGGAGAGATCAAGGCGGGGTACCTCACGAGGTGCCCGTGACGCAAGCCATGACGACCAAGGGCGCTAGGCGGGCGCCAGCCTGTGCAGTTTCCTCCTTTCCTCTTTGGTGCAAAGGGAGCAAGCGCAGGCGAGAGCATCAAGTAAAGGCACCCGTTTCGGTGCAACGAGACCAAGACCAGTCTAACAGTAGGGAGGAAGTCATTGTGGAGCCCAAGCCAGCGTCACCACCAAAACCTTTGGCAGGCGAGGACCAACTTTAGTCAGGATAAGTGTACCAGATGTTCCCCTTCAAAATGGCCAATTGTTGGCGCCCTTCCCGCTCAATATTTGGGAAGAGGCCCAGGGCCTTTGCCTATAAATAGGACTAGCCACCCCCAGGGTAGGGGGGCAATCAAGAAGGGAGAATCTAGAAGCCAAGAGAGAAACTAGCTAGGATCGGATCGAGTAGCATCACACACAGAGAGAGAGAAGGGCGACTGAACTCCTCCTAGTAGTTCATCCCCCCAGCCAAGAACAGACCCTCGCGAGGCTGTTCTTCCTTGTATTGCTCATCATCATCAGCCCAAAAGGCAATCCACCACACCACACACTGGAGTAGGGTATTACACCACAACGGTGGCCCGAACCAGTATAAACCCTGTGTCTCTTGTGGTGTTCTTTCCATAGCTTAGATCTTAGCGAGGCGGAGGGGTGCAGGTAGGTAGAAGGCGAAATCTCCGCGCGCACTCCAGTGTTCGAACCTCAAGGGTCTGCCGGAACCCGAAATCTGACAACAGGCGCGGGAATCGAGGAGCCCAAAAAATGGATATGTCCCAGAGTTGTCGCCTCGATTTTTGGAGGCTCATTAATAAAAGTACGATATATACGGGTTTTTAATGAACAGGTGACATCATGGCGGTTTATTATAATCCTGGAAGATGACGTCATGGCGGATTACAAGGTTTACTCAAAGGTACTGAAGAGGGAGTTTTTTCTAAGTGTTGAAGATTGACATGAACAGGTTCAAATCAATATGGGGCCTAATGTTGGAGATATAACTACTGAGTATAAACCGGCCAGGAGGGGCCTGGTTATACCTATAAGGAGTTATCAATATTAAAGCCCATGAATACAAGGAGCATGGCGCTTTACTATAAGAGATCTAAAGGCCCAGGGCCCAAAGGCGGATTAGGGCCCGTAGACATAAACCGCCATAAGGCGTGTACCTTGTGTTGTAAGATAGGAAAGGATAGAAACCGAGCCGGACACGTTTATGAGCCGGCCGGGATTCTGTAAACCGCCGGGTGTCAACCTGTATATAAAGGAACGACCCGGCGGCGGTTCAAGTACAAGAAACAACAACTCAAGATCCAGGCATAGCATATTCGCTCCCTGGTCATCGAAACCCTAGCAATCCCATCATAACTGGAGTAGGCCTTACCTTCACCGCAAGGGGCCGAACCAGTATAAATCCTTGCGTGCTTTGTCCGCTTTAACCCCTTTAAGCTAACTACGTTGCGATGGCTCCATGACTAAGTCCTCACACTAGGACATCTGCCGTGACAATCCCACGACACTTGCCAAATTTTAATTCAAATAATGTAATCTCTCGAGTCCATGTTTGTGTTATGTAATGCTTGTACTTGTATTATCAGCATATTAATGAAAAAGATGAACCTTGCCGAAACTTGTGCATGTATATGTCCATGCAGAGGTGGCATGCCTCTTTAGTGTAAATAAATGAGTTTTCCCCGGCAGGATACCCTTTTGCTTGCCGGAGAACTGTGTCTACCGGGCAAAATATAAAGGGACCAGCCCCCTGCCAACTTCTTTTTACCAAAGGCCACTGCAACCATCCTGACCGAAGCAACGTTTGAGTCAAGGATGGGAGAACCTAAGTCTCAAAAGTGTGGCAAGGTTTTCTCATGCACAAGTTATAGCTTACAGAACACTAATGGACAAGAGGTAGAATTTATCTATTTGGCTTGCGGAGATCGCAATGTTGGTTCATCCTCCTAGCTCCTTGTAGAGGCCAAGTTCACGGCAGGAACCTGCAGCTTCATGCAGATGGGAATGATGCAAAATGTAATCCTGTCTATATGCATATGCAGTGCTCTTGGAATGCTCATGCATGCATGCGACTTGGTCGGGGCCTCCCAGCGCTTCGTTTATTTTCTCTTGCTCAGGGTCATCACCCTGGCTTTGTACAAGGGGTTACATGCAACTGAGGCAAGGCCTGTACAAAAGGGTGGCTGCCGGGCAGGGCCCGACAGCCGCGCCTTACAGGTAAAACTTGCAGAGATGCTCAATATTCCATGAGTTTTGCACTTGAATGGCGTCTCCAGTCTCCAGACAGACTGCGCCAAGTCTGGTGACTCATACTATCCCATAAGGGCTTTCCCACTTCGGTGTCAACTTGTTTGTACCCTTGGCGGACTAAACACGCCTAAGGACTAGGTCATCTTCCTCAAAACACCGGGCATGAACCCTGCGGCTATGATAGCGACGTGGGGCTTGCTGATAGCGTGCAACACGCATAGCATCCCGGAGACGGTTCTCCTTGAGTAGCACAGCACCGTCACGCCGGTGCTAATCTTGCGCTACTTCATCGTAGGCAAGCACTCGATGTGACCCGTAAATGAGTTCCATGGGGACAACTGCTTCTGCCCCGTAGACCAGGGAGAAAGGAGTCTGCCCGGTAGCTTGATTTGGTGTCGCTCTAAGGGACCAGAGAACTACTGGCAGCTTATCGATCCACCGCCTGCCGTGCTTCTGTAGCGTATCAAAGGTTCTTGTCCTAAGTCCCCACAGCACTTTAGCGTTCGCCCTCTCAGCTTGTCCATTGCTTTTGGGATGTCCAACAGAGGCAAATGAGATCTTGCATCTGAGGGCATGAACATATTGCATGAAGGCACGACTCGTGAACTGGGTGTCGTTATCGGTAATGATCCTCGCCGGAATGCTTTCTCAACTAATGCCCTTGATCCAATGTGGGAGCCGCACATTCCTTTGTGTATCTCAACCAGCAGTTCCTTTCCTTCTTCCCAGCAGATGGACTTCAATTTCACACCGTTGGGCCTCCTTCTATATAGAGTGTCACCGAAAAACCAATACATACTGGCCCTTCAGGCTACTCTTTCAGCTTCATCTTGATTGCCGGGAAGCTCTCTGGTTTGGAGGAAGTGGACTATGTGCCTTGCCCAAGTTGGAGCCTGAGGTTCAACAACGAGGACTAGCGGCACCTCCTCTACTGCAGGGGCACATTCCTCATTCGCGGGGACCATGGGCCCAGCTAGGGGTTGCAGTCTGGTAGGTGGCGAGGAGTTGTTGCTGGCAGGGTCTCTGCCAGGAGTAGACGACTCTACCGGGAGAGGCTTATCAGAGTCCAACTTTCTCCTTTTCCAGGCCATTGTTGCTGGGGATACGGAGGCCTGAGTAAGATGGAGAACAAAAGTACCTGGTTCCACAGGAAGCTTCTGTGCAGCATGCTTTGGCAGATGATTAACTATGCTATTTTCCACACGGGGCACGTGCTCTGTTTGCAATCCGTCAAAGTGTTCCTCCAATATTCTCACTTACTCGACGTATACCTCCATCAATGGGCTTTGGTAATCCTTGTTGACTTGTCTCACCACAAGCTGTGAATCTCCTTGAATGATTAGCTTCTTAATTCCCTATTCTGCGGCAATCATGAGCCCGACAAGGAGCCCTTCATACTCTTTGTATTGTTGGTTGCCTCTTCCCGGGAAAAATGCATATGGACGACGTACTTCAAGTGCTCCCTGGAGGGGGCAACAAGAAGCACGCCAGCTCCTGCACCTTGTAGGGAAAAGGCACCATGGAAATACATAATCCATTCTCGGGGTGATTCCTTGCCGGGGATAACTGTCTCCGTTACTTCCTCATCAGGGGTTGGTGTCCATTCTGCAATAAACTTTGCCAATGCCCTGCTCTGGATTGTTGCTGTGCTATCAAACTTCAAACCAAAACTGGATAACTCCAAAGCCCACTCCACTATTCTGCTGGTAGCCTCAGGGTTTTGGAGTATCCTTTGCAACTGGAAATGAGTGACAACCGTGATCTCATGGGCTTGGAAGTAGTGGCGTAGTTTCCTTGAGGCCATGATGAGACCAAAGATCAACTTTTGCACGCGAGAGTACCTCGATCTAGCCCCCTGTAACAAGGAGCCGACGAAGTACACTGGGCGCTGCACCACTTTCTTCCTTGCCATGTCCTTGGGGTTGCCCTCGCTGTTGTGCTCATTGTTATCTTGATCCCTCTCTGGATCTGCCGGTCCTTGCTCACTCTCTGCTTCATTTACTTTCCGTTGCGCTACCAAGGCTGCGCCAACCACTTGGTTGGTTGCTGCTAAGTATAGCAGCAACGACTCTTGTGGCTTGGGAGCGACCAAGGTGGGCACACAGGACAAGTAGACCTTCAATTCTTGCAAAGTTGCATCTGCTTCCGGAGTCCACTTCATGGGCCCTGCCCCTTCTTCAAAAGTTTGAAGAACGGCACGAGCGCTCGGCAGACTTGGAGATGAATCTGCTTAGCGCGACAACACACCTGTCAGACGCCTTACATCCTTGACTATCCTTGGTGCTTGCATATGCTCGATAGCTTTAATATTGTCAGGGTTGGCTTCAATCCCCTGATGGGATACAAAGAACCCAAGTGGCTTGCCGGAGGGAACACCAAACACACACTTCTCCAGGTTGAGCTTCAAGTTGATCTTGTGCAAATTAGAAAATGTCTCCTCCAAATCTTGAATAAGGGTGGCTCTATCCTTGGTCTTGACCACAATATCATCCATATAAGCTTCAATGTTTCTGTGTAGCTGTGGCTCGAAACCAATTCGGACTACCCTTGCAAAAGTGGACCAGACACTCTTTAATCCGAATGGCATGTGGACAAAACAGTACGTACCACATGGAGTATTGAACGATGTCTTCTCTTTATATTCCTTGGACATGAAGATCTAATGATATCCAGAAAATGCATCCAGAAAAGAGAGCAAATCACAACCTGAAGTGAAATCCACAATCTGATCGGTGCGTGGCAAGGGAAATGGGTCCTTCGGGAAAGCTTTGTTGAGATCCGTGAAATCTATGCAAAGCCTCCACTTCCCGTTAGCCTTCCAGACTACCACTGGATTTGCCAACCATGTGGGATGTAGAACTCCTTTGACCAAACCAGCTGCTTCAAGTTTCTTGATCTCTTCCACAATGAACTGTTGCCTCTCCAAGGCTTGCTTCCGGACTTTCTGCTTGACAAATCGGGCTTGTGGGCAGAAAATAATGTGGTGCTCGACAACCTCCATAGGAACACCGGGGATATCAAATGGTTGCCAGACAAACACATCGATATTCGCCCGCAAGAAGGCAACGAGCGTGCTTTCCTATTTGTCATTGAGGGTGGCGCTGATAGTGAAAGTACCATCAACGCCAACCAGCCCTGCCGGGACCTTCTTCACTTTGGGTGCAGTGTCCTTGGATCTCTTACTGTTGGAGCTCTCTGGCAAGTCGTCAACAGGTGCAGCACACTCCGAGGAGGTACGCTTCCCGGATCCCTTGCTAGCATCCTTGCTACCCTTCTTTTTTCCTCTGTCCTCCTTGGCGGGAACTGCCGCTGCCGCTGCCTCTATCGCGACTGCATCCTAGTACTTTTTGTCCATGCAAATGATGGCATCCTTATCGTTTAATGGGATGGTAAGGACTCCCATTGGCCCAGGCATCTTCAAGGTGTTGTAGGCATAGTGGGATGCCGCCATGAGTTTAGCCAGGGCTGGGCGTCCAAGAATCCCATTGTACGACAGGGGGAGGTCAACCACATCAAACACAATCTTCACAGTCCGGTAGTTCAGCTCTCCCCAAACGTCACCGTCAATGTGATCTTTCCTTTAGGATGACTCCTGCCAGGATTAACTCCTCGAAACGTGCCAGTAACCTCTAACTCTTCCTCTGCTATCTAAAGCTTGTTGATGACTGCCGGGGAGATCAGATTCAACCCGGCCCCGCCATCCACTAACATTTTTGTGACCTTGAGGTGGCTAATTGTTGGAGAGACCAAAAATGGCAAACACCCTACCGCAGTGGTACGGTTAGGATGATCCTCTTCGTCAAAGATGGTGGTCGTGCATGACCACTTAAGCGGCTTCCAGGCCTCTGGTGCTAGTTCCACGTCATTGACTTATCATGCCCACCGTTTAAGCTGGTGGTGAGAGGCATGCAAAGATGCACCCTCGTCAATGCACAGGACGTCAATGGCCTTTTGAAACTCCTGCTCAATGGTTTCCTCTTCATCCCCTCCATCACTCTTATCATCACAGGCTCCTTCTCTCGACCTCTGGCGGGTTTTCCTTGGTTCCTGAAGGGTTTGCCGGGGCGATTTACTTCACCTCCTCGGCCCTTACCGCCATCAATATTCTGACCCTTTTCCTTGTCATGCTTCTCATATTCTGCTCTTTGTCTCTTAACAAGCTGCTCAACCTGATAGCACTCTTGAAGGTCGTGGCCTTTGGTCCGATGAATAATGCAGTACGACCCATCACCTTTCCCGACCTTCTCGGCAGCCACGGCCTCCCGGCAGCTAGCGCAAATGACAGCTTCCTTGCCGGGGATCTCAGCTTTGGCCTTCTTGCTGGTACTAGGCGTACCAGATCCTTTAACAGTCATCACTGCCTTATCCTTACGCTTTTTACTGCGCTTCTTACTCTTCTTCTGACTGGTTGATTCATCATCATCCTCTGAATCGACGTTGATGCAATCTTCCTCTCCGGGAAAATTCCTACCCTCCTCCATCCGGGCACACTTGTCGACCAAGGTGTAAAGCTCCTTCACAGTCTTGGGCAATCACATGTTCATCTTGGAATGAATCCGGCGGTTGGGCACATTAGATTGGAAGGCAGCTATCACAGCTGCTGGATGGATATTTGGGATGTTCCTATGAACCTTGCTGAATCTCTGTAAATACTTACGGAGGGTTTCTCCTTCCTTCTGTTGGAGAAGTTGCAAGTCGCTGGGCCTGCCTGACTCTTGATGGCCGCCGGTGAAGGCACCAATGAACTCATGGCACAGGTCAGCCCATGACAAAATGGAGTTCTCCGGCAGGTGCATCAGCCAAGACCTCACATTGAACTTGAGAGCCAAAGGGAAGTAGTTGGCAAACACCTTCTCATCTCTTCCCTCGACAACATGAACAACGATGGTGTAGATGCTCAGAAACTCTGCCGTGTTCAGCCTCCCATCGTACATCTCGGGTATCTCTAGTTTGAACGTGCGAACGGATGACCAACGTACTTGCCGCAACTCACGAGTAAAGGCGGGGCACCCAACCTCGAAAGGGAGGCGCCTGCCAATACCAAGCACAGGCTCGTCGACGTCAGGGCCGTCGCACCCATCGGTCTGGCTGCGGTTGTCATGGTGTTGCTCAACAACGACGCGTGTGTCTCCCCTCTGCCTATCCTCCGGGGCTCGACGTCGGCCTAGACGTGCTCGAGGGTTAGAGGAGGCCATCGAGACATCGTCAGGTTCTTGATTTAGCTCGGCTCGCGCTGACTACCGTGGCGGGGACTGCACCGTGGGGGTTGCCCCTTTTTTACGGCCAGCAACACGAGCCGTTGTTGTCGCTTGGGGAGGTCATGGCGGGCTAGCTCGCTGCGAGCCCCCAGTCTCAGCAAAACCGAGCAGACTTTGGATGGTGGCACGCCATTCGTCCATTTGCTCGGTCGCTGGCGGAAACCTCAGTAGCAGCTGAATCCGCGTCATGGCCTCTGTGGCTGTACTTGGCATGGGTGACGATGAAGTAGATCGCGCTGTCGCTCGGCTCCTGATGGTGCCGGCGGCGGCATCACCATGCCCCCACTATTGCAGAGCGGCCAACTGAATGGCAGGGTGGTGCAGCGAAAGCGCTCGAGGGCCAGCGGCTCCGTCGGGCGCAGTGACTTGGTCGACCCGTCCCAGGGGGAGGCGCACACACTGCGGTTGCTCGCGTGGTGGGGGCGGCCGGAGGGCGGCGATTTACCCCGGACCGAGAGCCATTGCTGCGGTTCTTCCCATCGGTGAGAGGAGGGGGTGCGGATGGAGTAACCCCTCACCCATAGCTTGTGGAGTGCGGTTGTCGAAGTGTTGCTCATGCTGTTCTCCTCCGATGTCTCCCGTTCCTGTGTCGGCCGCGGGGGAAGTGGTGACGGTGCCGCCTGCTTCGACCACATCCCTAGTAGCGTCCACGTCCTCGTGTGCCTCCGTACCCCCCGCATCATTAGAGGCCGCGGGCGGCGGAGCCTTCGAGGTGGATGGATGAGCCGAAGCACCGGATTTGTTCTTGGGTGCCATGGTCGATGGCGCCGTCGAAGGTGAAGATGGTGATGAAGATGACGTGCTGCACACGCCTTCAGGTTCGCGCAAGCGATCCCCCTACCTAGCACGCCAAAGATGTCATGGGAAACCACGACGACCTATGGTACCAAGGGCCCCTTGCTGGCTCGGCCGGGGGGGGGCGTCGCGTTGCACAAAGAGCAGAAGAGCATGGGGCAGCACGACAGAGATCACATAGGCAATTTTACCCAGGTTCGGGCCACCGTGAGGCGTAAATCCCTACTCCTGCTTTGGTGGATTGATGGTGGAAGAGTGGTGGTGGAGCGTAGTACACTTGCCTGGTAGGGCGGCAGTGGCTACGCGCGTATGGGTGTGTGAGTGGTCCAACCTTCTAACCCTTTCTACGGTCGCCATGGGCCTCCTTTTATAGATTAAGGGGTTACCACAATGGCAAAGTAGTCATTATGCACTGATAAGATAGCAAACAGTGCTATCATACCTAACTCTGCAGGCCGACAGGGTGCATTAAATGCACCGCTTAACGTCACGTCATCGGGTGCCCGGGAAGCCTTGCCGGGCTATCTCGCCAGCTCCACGCCTGCTTGCTTGACACGTCGCAGGACGGGTGTCATCTGTAGTCATTTCCTATAAAAAAAGAGACCGACATCTGTCAAATGGCTGCCACTTAGTCACTTTGCGGCTTGACACCGCACTGATTGACGACATGGGTCATGGCGGAGTGGTTGGGTGAGGTGGTTCAGCCTTCGTGAGTCCCGGCAGACCCTGCCGAGACGTCTTGGATGTCTTCCTCTCGGGGTGGCCCCGTCCTTGTCGAGCTCGCTTGCCTGGTAAGGGAGGCTCTTCTCCTGGTGACATCTTGCTTCTCTGGCATGATCTTGGTCCTCTTGATCTGCATGTTGGTCCTTCGATGCTCTTGGTTCCTTGCATTCTGGCTTGGGTTGGTGCCTTATTCCTGTTCTCATGCATGTGCACAGTCTGGGCAACAGACCCAGGGTTTGTTGCACCGACACCCCTATACTTGTGGATCATCAAGACTCTTTTCCGGTGCCGTTGCCGGGGAGTGAAGCGCCTTTGGTAAGTGGAAATTTGGCAATGAAACATTTATATTACATGCTGAAATTTACTGTCACTTGTCACTATGGAGAATAGTCCTTTGAGGGGCTTGTTCGGGGTATCTTCACCCCGACCAGTAGAGCAAGAAGTTGCTCCTCAACCTACTAAAAATATTTATTATGAAATTCGTATGGGTATGATAGATAAACTGCTACCTAATCCTTATGCAGGAGATCAAACATTACGTCCTGATATACATCTAATCTATGTGGATGAAGTTTGTGGATTATTTAAGCTTGCAGGTTCGCCTGAGGATGAAGTCAAGAAGAAGGTCTTCCCTTTATCTTTGAAGGAGAATGCATTGACATGGTATAGGCTATGCGATGATATTGAGACTTGGAATTTTTGGCCTCATGAAGGAGAAAGTATCGCTCAAGCTTGGGGGAGGCTTAAGTCACTGTTATATTCATGCCCCAATCATGAGCTCTCAAGAGAAATTATTATTCAAAATTTTTATGCTCGGCTTTCTTGTAATGATCAATCCATGCTTGATACTTCTTGTACCGATTCTTTTATGAAGAAGACTATTGAATTCAAATGGGATTTTTCGGATCACGGGTTCTGGCAAAACCCTTAAGGTTCGAACACTGGGGTGCGTGCGAAGATTTCCCCCTACTGATCCACGTCCTAGCTTGGCTAAGATCTTATGAACTAACTTGACGAACTCACAACGCAAAGGACACAAGTTTATACTGGTTCGGGCCACCGTTGTGGTGTAATACCCTACTCCAGTGTGGTGGTGGTGGGTTGCCTCTTGGGCTGAGGATGAACAGTACAAGGGGAAGAACAACCTCTTGAGGTTGAGGTGTTCTTGTGCTTGGTGAACTGGTGTGTGTGAGGATCTGATTCACTCCCCCTTGATGTGTCTCTCTTGATGTGTCTCCAATCGACTGGGTCCCCCTAGCTAGGGTGGTGGCTAGTCCTATTTATAGAGGCCCTGGCCATCTCCCCAAATATTGAGTGGGAAGGGATCCTGTAAGTGCATCTAGTGCCACCCCTAGTTGGTTTTGGAGTATTGACGACAAACCTAGTTGAGGGACTAATGTGTTTGTGAGAATTGCAGGATAACACAGGTAGAAGTCCCTCATTGATTCGGTTTTACTACCAGAGATGACCCCTAAAAATGTATGAAGACATTGAAGTCAAAGGTGGTATATGAAGATATTTACATTGAAGACTATGACAAAAGAAGACACGTTATGAAGCCTATGGAGCTCGAAGACTTAGATCTTTCGTAGTTCTTTTTCTTTTGTGTTGAGTCATAGGAACCACCGTACTGTTAAGTGGGGTCCAGGAGAACCAGTCAGAATGACTGAAGTGATGCCTAAACCAAAAACCTATGTCTTCGAGTGAAGACAATGAGAGCGAATCTTGTCCAGAGCCGGACAAGTCAGCTTTGCTTGTAGCCCAAGTAAAGTTTCCATGAGAGTTTGAAATCTGAACATTGAGACACGTGTCAGTTCCTTAGTGACCCAGGGTCATTTCGGACAAATCAGGTCGGGTTGCCAAGTGGCTATAAATAGCCCACCCCCTACAACCATAAGCGGTTGGCTGCTTGGATTTCAGTGCACGGCTTTTGTCGTTTGAGAGCAACCCACCTCGAAGCCTTTGAGAGAAAATTCCTAGCGAGGAGAAAGCCCTAACCACCCAGAGCCAGAGTAAATTGGGCATCACTTAAGTCTTCTTGTCTGAGTGATCTGAAGACTTATTACACTTGAGGACTGTGCATCCTCCAGACGGTTAGGCGTCACATTCAGAGCATCCAAGAGACATTGTGGATTGCCAGTGAATGAAGTCTGTGAAGGTTTGGGAGTCTACCTTGAAGACTTACCAGAGTGATTGGGCGAGGACTATGTGACCTTAGCTCAAGGAGAATACGGTGAGGACTTGGTGTCCTGAGCTGCGTGTTCAGGACTGGGTGTCCGGGACTGTGTGTCCTAAGGTTTAAATACCTAGCCGCTCCAACCAGACGTACAGTTGTCACAGCAACTGGAACTGGTCCAACACATCATTGTCTTCAACGAGTCACTGGTTTCATCTTCACTTCCTTTTACTTACTATTACTCATTGTGAAGCCATTGCATGCTTGCTATATCTTTTGTCTTCACAACGTAACTGTATGATTTGTTTGGCTTCATAACTTCCTACCTGATCCTTATTACACTGCAGCTACTTGTCATTGTGCTTTCACTCTATTGAATACTTCACCATGGCTTGCCTAGTGTAATCTAACTTCCGCTGCATAGTGATAGGCTTATCTCTACTCTTTGTCTTCATAACTTCCACGTTTTGAAGACTTTCATAAAAATTGCCTATTCACCCCCCTCTAGTCGATATAACGCACTTTCAATTGGTATCAGAGCAAGGTGCTCCCTTGTTCTGTGTGATTCAGTTTAACCACCTGGAGTTTTAGCTATGTCGACTGCAGGGATAATTAAAGTCTCCGCTGCGTGCCCCGTCTTCGATGGAACTGAATATCCCTACTGGAAGAATAAGATGCGTATGCATCTTGAAGCCATTGATGTCGACCTATGGTATGTCGTCGAGAACGGCGTTCCCAAGGCTGGAGAAGGTGTCACTGTTGCTGATGTCAAGAAATTCGTTCAACTGGACTCTACTGCCAAGAACATCATCTGTGGTCATCTGACCAAAGGACAGTATGGCCGTGTGAGTGCTTTGAAGACATCCAAGCTGGTCTTGGACTGGCTCTCCAAGGTCAATGAAGGCATCTCAACCCAGAGAGATCAAAGAATCAGTGTCCTTCGCAATCTCTTCAACCGCTTCAAGCGAAATGACAATGAGAATGTCCAGCACACATTTGACAGACTCACTGACATCACAAATGAGCTTCAAGCCCTCAGCGCTACTGAGATCACCAAACATGAAGTCGTCAAGACGCTGCTGAGATCACTTGATAGTTCGTTTGACATCCTAGCCCTGATGATTCAAGAACGTCCTGATTTCAAGACACTCGATCCATCTGACATACTTGAGAGGCTCAACACACATGAGTTTCAGCTTTCTGAGAAAAAAGATATCTACGGTCCAAACTATGGGCGAACTCGTGCCTTGAAGGCAAAAGCTGTTTCCTCATCTGAAGAAGAATCTGACAGCAGTTCTGATGATCCTGAAGACATTGGAAGGGAACTTGCAATGCTAGTGAAGAAGTTCCAAAAATTCACCAAGAAGAAAGGCTTCAGAAAGTCTTCACGATCAAGCTCAAGGAATGATGAAGCTTCTGCTCATGACTACAAGAAGAAAACATGCCACAAGTGCAAGAAAACTGGACACTTCATCTCTGAGTGTCCACAGTGGGACAATGAGAACAGAAAGAAGAAGAAGAGCAAGGAATATGACTCCGACGACAAGAAAAAGAAGAAATACACAAAGTCTTCTTCCAAGTCTTCCTCAAAGTCTTCATCACACAAGAAGAGCTCATCTGGCAAGGCACGTGCGTTTGTTGGCAAGGAAATGGATTCAGAGGAGGAGTCCGCTTCTGAGGAGGCAGAGGTGGAGTCTGAGGAGGAGTCTGATTCTGGCATTGCAAGTCTGGCTACAGCATACGTCGCCAAGTCCATCTTCAACACTGAAGACAATGACTTCATCACCGACACCGATGCAAATGACAAGGACTACTCCACTCCTACCTACTGCTTCATGGCACGCGGTGCCAAGGTAAACAAATGCACTACTCACTATCAAACAGCTAATGAGGATGACTCTGATTGTGATTCAAAACCCAGTTATAAAACACTTGCTAAAATTGCAACTGAACAACAGAAAGCCATGGAACATATTCAAAAACTGTTAGACAGAAGCGATGATCTGTTGGGTGCACTACTGGAATCAGCTACTTTGCCATCTGCCATTTCTTTGCCGTCCGCTAGCAGACGGCAAAGAAGCTCTTTGCCATCAGCTTCCAAAAAGCAGACGGCAAAGAACTGACTGATGGCAAAGACCAAATTTGCCATCAGCCAGTTCTTTGCCGTCTGCTAGTGGACGGCAAAGATTCTTTGCCGTCGGCTAGCGGACGGCAAAGAAGGAGGGGCCCCACTGACGAGCTGCAAAAAAAAACCTAACGGCCCCCCTCTTTGCCGTCCGCTAGCGGACGGCAAAGAGCAAGAAGGCGGACGGCAAAGGGTGGCGGACGGCAAAGAGGGAGGGCCCCACGTAACGTTAACGGCCGCGCCCCACACCCCCCCTCTCTCTCTCTTTCTCTCCCACTGCCCCGTCCCGTCGCACCACCCTGCCGCCACCCTAGCGCCCCCGCCCCGTCGCCCCACCACCCCGCCGCCGCCTCGGCGCCCCCCCGCCCCGTCGCCCCCGCCGCCCCCGCCGCCCTGCCGTCTGGGCGCCGCCACGCCCCGGCGCCCCGGCACGTCCGCGCCCCACCGCCCCGGTCGGGCCCGGCGCCGCCGCCCCCCTCTGCCGCAGCCCCAGGCTGCCCCGCCCCCCTCCTCCGCCTCCCCAGGCTGCACCGCCCCCCTCCTCCACCCAGGTGAGTCTCTGCTTCCTTTTTTCCTTTTTTCTATTTTTTTAGTTTTAGGTTTATGTTTAGTTTAGATTTAGTTTTAGGATTAGTTTTAGGTTGATAGGTTTAGTTTTAGTTTAGTTTTAGGTTTAGATTTAGTATTTCCCTTTTCTGTTTTTTTATTTTTAGGTTTAGGTTTAGTTTAGTTTTAGGAAAGAAGAAGAAGAGAAAAAGAGGAGAGGAGAAGAAGAAGAGGAGGAGGAGAAGAAAAAAGAAGAAGAGGAAGAAGAAGAAGAAAAAGGAGGAGAGGAGGAGAAGAAGAAGAGGAAAAAGGAAAGGAGGAAGAAGAAGAAGAAGAAGAAGAAGGAAAAAAGGAAGAAAAGGAAGAAGAGGAATAAGAAGAAAAGGAAAAAAACCCGACCCGACACGGTACCCAGACCCCGACCCGGCACCCCGACACGACACCCCGACCCCGAGACCCCGACCCCGACCCCGAAACCCCGACCCCGACACCCCGACCCTGACCCCGACCCCGACCCCGACCCCGACACCGACCCCGACACCCCGACCCCCCGAGCCTGACCCGACATCCCGACCCCGACCCCAACACCCCGACCCCCCGAGCCTGACCCGACACCCCGACCCCGAGCCTGACCCGACACCACACCCCGACCCCGAAACAACACCCCGACACCGACACGGCACTACCCCGACATCGACACGACACCTCGACCCCCCGACCCCGAAACAGCACCCCGACCCCGACACGGCACCCCGACACCAACAGGACACCCCGACCCCCGACACCTCCCGAAAAGGTGTTCTTTGGCCTTCCAGAGGCCGACGGGGTCATATATTTGTGAATTATTAGTTAGGTCATATATTTTTCGATTTTGTTATGAAAAACATCATATATAATTGTGTTGATCGTGTAGTTTTAAATGTGCAGTTGTTTCATCGCTGCGAGGTTTGGTGTTCGACGACCTCGCCGTGCGTTTGACGAGCTCTACCCCTTCATTCGTGGGTGAGCACAAATGACAAGTCCTCCTCCCCCATTAATTATTTGATCTATTCTGATGAAACTTGATAGCTAGCTATATATGTGTCTTGAATCATCAGTATGCGTAACCAATATGTGTCTCCCGTTCGAAAGCATCATAGTTATAAATATGCATGCATTTGCATATTTATAACCTTGATTCTTTCGAATTGTCCAACGCTATCCATGGACAGCCCGAGTATGTGTAGATTGGGTTCGTTTTCCCATATGCTTTGCTCCGGATCCGACGCATATATTTCGTCAGTGCCTCCCCTGTTGTTCTCCGGGTACACATCCTCTCTGTTTATTGCAGAGACGTGTATCAGGAGAACAGCGGGGAGGTGCTGCCGAAATTTTGCGTCGGATCCGGAGCATAGCATGGGAAAATGAACCCAATCTACACATACACGGGTGGGATTAGGACCTATCATTACCTATTAGAGTGTAGGTTGCATGGACGTAATAAAATTGACAAAGTAGATCAACTGATGAATACATACATGGTGAATTACATATATAATTGTTGTGTCTCCAGTAGCTCTGAAAGTCAAGATGAGTAACCGTGCGTGGATGTATACCGGTCACACTGGTCAGAACAAATGGAGCGCTGAATGGTTCACAAAAACTAAGGGGTTTATGCAAGCCGCATTTGCAAATGGCCAAAAGAAAACCTGGTGCCCCTGTTTCCGGTGCGGCAATTGGGAAAAGAAGACAGAAGCTGAAATGGGCAAACACCTGCAGAAGAGTGGTTTTACGCCCGATTATACGGTGTGTACATTTCATGTTGAGTCTGCCCAACGTGACCAAGCTGAGGTGGATCGTCGTCGCACCGACGAGCATGGTACCGGGATGGAAAACATGGTGCAAGGCTATGATGATGCTCGGGATTCGGACGAGGAGATGGAGGAATCTGCAAAGGCCTTCAATGAAATGTTGGAGTCTTCGAAACGTCCGCTCCATGAGCACACTGAGCTTTGTCAGTTGGATGCCATCTCACAAGTAATGGCTCTGAAGGCTCAGTTCAACTTGGGCAGAGAATGCTATGACGCAATTATGACAGTATTTGGATGCTTTCTACCCAAAGGCCATGTAATGCCTGCAAACCTGTACCAGTCGGACAAAATCCTCCGTGCACTGAAGATGCCCTATGAGAAGATACATGCCTGTGAGAAAGGATGTGCCTTATTTAGGCTTGACTATGCGGACTTGAACTATTGTCCCATTTGCAGGTCTTCCAGGTATATTGTGGTAGACAACGGTATGGGTGAGAAGACACAGACCAAAATCCCCGTTAGTGCTCTTCGGTATATGCCAATCGTACCAAGACTTCAACGTCTTTTCATGGTCGAAGAGACGGCCAGACAGATGACATGGCACAAAACAGGCAAAAGAACCGAACTAGATGCAGATGGGAATCTGATGATGGTACACACATCGGATGGTGTTGCGTGGAAAAAGTTTGATGAATTACATGCTGACAAAGCGGCAGATCCGAGGCATCCTCGAGTCGGCATCAGCACGGATGGGTTCAGTGTGTTTGGTATGACGGCAGCCCAATACAGTTGTTGGCCCGTATTTGTCTTTCCACTCAATCTCCCCCCCGGACAGATTATGCAAAGAAAGAACATTTTCCTGACATTGATAATTCCAGGACCCAACTATCCGGGCAAAAATATGAATGTGTACATGCAGCCGCTTAAGGACGAATTGCAAGAAGCCTGGGATAATGGGTTCAAGACATACGACGCCTTTAGCAAACGGAACTTCATAATGCGTGTCTGGTACATGTACTCGACGCATGATTTGCCGGCGTATGCGCTATTCGTTGGCTGGTGTGTGCATGGAAGGTTCCCGTGCCCCACATGCAAGGGAGCTCTTGAGTTTCGTTGGCTTCAGGCCGGTCGCAAGTTTTCTTGCTTCTACATGCATAGACAGTTCCTGGATCCTCGCCATAAGTTCAGGAAAGACAAGAAGAACTTCATCAGGGGTAGAGTTGTCAAAAACTCTGCACCACCTGCATTGACAGGCCAACAGACCCTGGATCAGTTAAACGCTCTCGAGCCAGATCCACAACGTCTAGGGTACTTCAAGGGGTATAATACTAAGCATGCGTGGACTCACAAAACATGCTTATGGGATCTGCCTTACTTCAAAGACCTCCTTTGCGCACACAACATCGACGTGATGCACACTGAGAAGAATATCACCGAGGCACTTTTTGGTACATTGTTCGGCATAGATGGGAAGTCAAAGGATAATACTAAGCCTAGAGTCGATCTGGAGGCGCTATGTGATAGGCCGTTACAAAACATGAAAGAACCGAAAGGAAAGCAGAACTGGACGAAGCCAAAGGCATGGTTCAATCTTGGAAGGCCAGCTATGAGGGAAATTCTCTTGTGGGTGCAACAGCAGTTGATGTTCCCCGATGGGTATGCAGCGAATCTAAAGAGGGGAGCGAATCTTGATAAACTGAAGATATTTGGTCTTAAGAGTCATGATTGGCACATATGGATTGAGCGGGTAATGCCGGTGATGTTGTGTGGCTTCATCCCTGAGGATGAATGGCTAGTACTGGCAAAACTCAGCTATTTCTTCCGTGTTCTTTGTGCGAAAGAACTATCGCCTGGCGTGTTAGAAGAAATGGAAGAGTTGGCACCGGAGTTGATCTGCAAGTTAGAGAAGATCTTTCCACCGGGCTTCTTTAATCCAATGCAGCATTTGATTTTGCATCTCCCGACCGAGGCAAGATTGGGGGGGGCGTGCAAAATCGTTGGTGCTACCCAACTGAGAGGATGCAGAAGACTCTTCGAGAAAAATGTAAAAATAAACGTAGAATTGAAGCATCGATGGCTGAGGCATTCATCACAGAGGAGGCGGCAAACTTCGTAACAGCGCACTACGAAGCCAAAAATCGTCATTTGCATAATCCGAAGCCTCGGTACAATGCTGACGAGCCTAAAAAGGGTGGATCCAACCTCAGCCTATTCAAAGGGAATCTCGCACCAGCTAGTGTTTCACATCCAGTATCTTTGGATAACGAAGGATGGCGGACCATTTCGTTGTATATCTTCAACAACCTGATAGAAGTGCGGCCGTACATCGAGTAAGTTCTCGGTACATTGTTTCGCAACTTCTATTTCCTTTGAACTACTCTTATTCCTGGATATGTCATACAGTCGATACGTCGCCATATTCTCGTATGGAGCGGAGATCCAAAAGGATTCCGTCGAAGAGTATGAGCTTCTCGCAAAGCAAGGAGGTGGCTATCCCGGTTTCATCTCTTGGTTCAAACAAATGGTAATTTCTATTAGACAATTTCATTTCATTCGCCAATTTGTGCATAATGCAACAATCCTTTCATATTAAACTTGTAGGCTAATTCAGAGTCTATGGACGCCGAATTGAGATAAGTCACTAATGGTTTTGACTATAAGGTCCGTTCATTTGACAAGTACGACATCAACGGGTATCGCTTTCGTACCTATGGCAAAGAGCTATCTATGGCCAACCGAAAGTCTACAAATTGTTGTGTATCTGCTATCGGCGAAGGAGGTACCGAGTATTATGGGAGAGTTGAAGCAATTTATGAACTTCTGTTCTATGGTGAAAACCCACCGAATGTCGTAGTCTTCAAATGTTATTGGTTTCAGCCGAAGGAGACTAGAAGGACTCATGAACATATAGGGCTAGTTGAAATCAACCAAAGCACTCATTTAGATGTTCCTGATGTCTATATTATGGCTCAACAGGCGACCCAAGTATTCTATCTAACGTGGGCCTGCCAAACTAATCCAAATCTGAAAGGTTGGGATGTCGTTTATGAAGTGCCGCCATGTGCTAGACTTTCTCCCCCAAAGGAAGAGGATTATGATCCTCACATTAACCCAGACACATATGAAGGAGAATTCTTCCAAGAGACACGTCTTTCCAAAAAGCGTTTCAAGAACCGCTATACTTCACCCCAAAACATTGAAGTAGACAGCGACAATGAATCCGACATCACCCCAGAGGAGGAACAAGAAGAGCCGGAACAAGAAGAGGTTACTGCTGCAGATGACCTGTCAATGCTTGACCGATTACGTCAAGGTGGCCTTGCACATGTTGATGCCAATGAACCCTATGAGCCCATCATTGATTATAGTGATGATGATGATTATGCATTTATTGATGATACTGATCGAGATTATTAGTAGTGTCAGGTATTCAATTTTTTTATGTTGTACTTGATGATGATACACTTAAGTGATATACATATTATTATTCATGTCGGTACTTTTTTTATGTTGTACTAATTTCGTTTATTCTTTGTCATGGCAGGTGTTGAAAGATGGTGGGCACTGGTCGGGAGCGCGCCGAGGCCCCTTCTTCGTCGGTGCGTGGTGCGAGGTCTTCCATTCCACACGCACCTCTCCGCCGAGCGTTGCTGGACAGTATGGCGACACCGCCGGGCCCTTCTTCGTCGACCGCGGTGCCCAGCAGGGGACGAGGTAAGAAGAAGAGAGGAGGTGGAGCATGTGGTCGCGGGAGAGGAGGTAGGGTGACTCTTACGGCGCCTTCCTCGCCACCGCCCCCAGCTGTTTCACCCGAGCACGTGACTGCTAGGGTGGACTCGTCTGAGGAGGAGGCTGCACGGACTCCGGTCCACGAGCCTCCGGTCCACGAGTCTTCGGCCCACGAGCCTCGGGTCGACGGGCCTTCGGCCCACGAGACTTGGGTCCATGAGACCCCGGAGGAGCACACGTCTGGATGGGGTACCTGGTCGGGTCAGCCTGAGCATGGCGGGGAGCCGAGTGGCCATGCTGATGATGGCAGGGAGCCGACTGATGAGGAGGGGGAGGAGGGGGGCAACGTCTACCAGCGTGGTGCTACACGGCTCCCATCCGTGCCGGTGACCCGCGAGCAGAGGTGGTTGATTTTCCATGATGGGGAGAGGTACGTAAGTGCATTTAATATTTTTGTACCTTCTGCATTCACGTTTCTTCAAATAACTAATGCGTTGGCCTTGTCATGCTGCAGGGGTTGGGACCACCATCATAGTGTCCGCCGGCCCAACTCCGTCCTTGGAGTTCTTTGCCGGCAAAACTTCCCGGGGTTTGTCACGTTGCCTGGTGAGGGTCGGCTTCCAGAGCTTGAATTGAGCTAGGAGCACTACGTGGCTGCCCCGGCCCCGCCGGATGAGATTATCGACGGTGTCGTGTGCAACACGAGGGCAGACATGGTGATCAGAAAGTTCTGGGTAATTTCTCCTTTACACATTTAAAAATCTTCAACTAGCTAGTTATTAATTGTACTAATCAATATTGTCTCATTTGATTGCAGACATTCTACAGGTGTGAGAAGGGATACGAGGAGGACGCGGCACATGTTATCGAGAACGTCTGCAAGCGCCTACTCCAGAACTTACGGCACGAGGCTCGGGTGCAGGCTGTTCGAGACTACTACGCCTTGTGTGGTATCAAGAAGACCAAGCCGGCGTGCCGCGATAAGTTCCTGAGTAAGGAGCAGTACATGAAGGTAATTCTTAAGGCCTTCTCTACTTAAGTTCCTTCATTTAGTAATTCTTAGCCGTAGCGCTCAAGTTTCTATTTGCTAACTTAGGCGCCTCCGAGATGGTGTGCGGATCGGATGGATTGTTGGGAGGTGTTGGTCGATGAGTGGTGCTCAAAACAATGGCTAGCCCTCCACAACGAGGCCAAGGACAAACGTGCCCAAATGGAAGGTGTGCCACACCATCAAGGCAGCTCCAACTTATATTAGTTCGGGCGCAACTGGGTATGTGGTTTGCTTCATGATTCATGCAATTCATTCATCATGCTAGCTTGAGCCCTTTAATTACTAATTTTCATTGTTTCTCTCTTTCAGGCACGCTACAATAAGGAGGATAAGGTGCCAGAGGTGTACGACCTGTATGCCATGGCCCACACTGCCTCTTTCAAGAAAGTCAAGGCTTTCTCTCAGTCTGACCTCGATGATGCAAACAACTTCACCAACATCTCCTCCCACAACAAGCTCGTGAGATATAGAGATGAGGGGAAGGCGAGGAAAGGGGAGGACTTTAACCCGAGCCAGGGTCCCATTGATCCAGAGCTAGTGATGATATCTGGTGGCGGGAGGTCCCATGGCTCCACAGCCATTGGAGATGGACTTATCCGTTGTCCTAGCACTCTCCCGGAGATCAAGGCGCGCTAGTCGAGCTCCGCTCCTGAGATAAGGCCTCGTGAACGGCCAGTGCAACTCGCCATCAAGGTTAGTGATACGTACTCAGTTATCTTTCTCCATTACATTGTGTGCGCTTCCATCAATGATTACAAATGGTCATGTGAGTGGTGTTGCAGGCTGCTATACAGAGTGAGAGAGATAGAACGGAGAAACTTCTGGCGGAGGCGGCGGAGAGGCAGCGGGAGTTGGAGGAGAGGACGACAAAGATGATGGAGGAGGAGAGGGCACGGAATGACATGCAGGCAAGGGCCATGTACGAGCTCCTTGTGGTATGTTTCTTCTGCAGATTAGCCAAAACATTCATGTAGTGTTTGTCTCATTACTAACTAGTATGACTGAGTTGTCAAAACCAAATGTGCAGTCTGTGTGCGAGAAGATAGGTCAGACCGCTCTGCCGATGCCAGTGATTGCTCCTGGGACCACGGTGAGTTTTATTTGAATGGACATTACTTGCTAGTCTTAAC
Organism: Triticum urartu; assembly: GCF_056163025.1. Taxonomy (NCBI): domain Eukaryota; kingdom Viridiplantae; phylum Streptophyta; class Magnoliopsida; order Poales; family Poaceae; genus Triticum; species Triticum urartu. Next base: position 202,887,742 of record NC_141875.1, on the reverse strand, counting down.
GTTTGAGTGTCATCATGCTAACAAGACATTGGAAATGATCTTTGGTGCAGCGTAACTCCAGACAAGAATCGCATTATCCTTCTCCAGCTACCGACACGAGCCACCCCGCTACACCTCCTGGATCTTGGTAAGTTTATCTAGTGTTTTGCTTAACACATGCATAAAGACCTAGACTTAGCTTTATTTCCTCCAATGCTTACCATAATGACCTAGACTCAGCTTCTTCTCCTCCAAAATGACTTAATAAGCTTACTGACCTCCAAAACCATCCATTTTACCTAAGTTAGCTCTAAAACGATCTGTACTTAGCTTACATGAATGTTTATCAAACCGTCACATTCATATGACCAAAAATTATTCTGCTTATTCTTATGAGTACTATTGTCCACCAGCAAGACTGTTTGCTAAGGCTACAAAGCCAAAATTCTCAGATGCTGCACTTAGAATTATTGCTTCTAAGCCACCCTTGAAGATGTGGGTGGTTAAGAAGGCTTAACTCTCTTTTGCAGGGAAAGGTCTCTAGCAGAAAACCAAAATCTTCTAACGCTATTGCTGGGGACCTTAAAAATCTTGTAGGGCGCAAGATAAAATGCCCGAATGGCATCATTATGTACTTCGTTCCTGAATCGCATGCTACTCTCCCTATTAGTCCTAATCTGGATCTAAGTTTTCATAACCCACTGGTTCGTCAAATGTTTTTGCTTCACAATTCTCTTCGTGAAGCCTATCCCCCTAACTGCACTGTAGGGTATGACACCAGCGTCTTCAAAGTCTTCAGAATGGATTATTGACAGTGGGTGTACAAATCACATGACTGGCAAAAGAAGCCTTCTTTGGACTCAACCTTACGTCCATCCGACAAGAGCCACATCACATTTGCTAACACTGGTAAAAGTAAGGTATTGGGTCTAGGTAGAGTTGCAATCTCAAAGGATCAACACATGGATAAAGTCATGCTTGCTGAATCCCTTGGCTTCAACTTAATGTCTGTCTCAATGCTTTGCGATTTGAACATGATCGTAATGTTTGGAAAATATCATTGCCTTATACTAATGGAATCTGACAAGTCTCTAGTGTTTGAAGGGTATCGAAAAGATGATCTATACGTGGTAGATTTCTCAGCAGGGCCACAACTTGCAGTATGTCTTCTTGTGAAAGCTTCAGAATGCTGGCTTTGGCATCGGAGGCTTGGGCATGCTGGCATGAGGAACCTCCACACCCTTGCGAAGAAGAAGCATGTCATAGGCATCAAGGGCGTTAAGTTCAAGAAAGATCACTTATGCGGTGCCTGTGAAGCAGGGAAGATGACGAGGGCAAAACATCCCTCGAAGACAATCATGACCACTACTCGACCCTTCGAACTGCTTCACATGGATCTTTTTGGTCCCACTCACTACTCAACTTTTACCACTACTGCTTGCCTCTATGGCTTTGTCATTGTTGATGATTACTCTAGATATACTTGGGTGCACATAATCCTTTACAAGACTGAAGTGCAGGATGTCTTCAGACGCTTCGCCAATCGAGCAGTGAACAATTACGACGCCAAGATAAAGCACATCAGAAGTGACAATGGCACTGAATTCAAGAACACTAGCCTTGATACATATCTAGATACCTTGGGCATCACACATGAATTCTCAGCTCCGTACACGCCACAGCAGAATGGCGTCGTCGAACGCAAGAACAGAACACTCATTGAGATGGCCAGAACGATGCTAGATGAATACAAGACTCCAAGAAAATTCTGGACTGAAGCCATTGACACTGCATGCCATACAATCAATCGTGTTTATCTTCACAAGCTTCTGAACAAAACATATTATGAGCTCCTTACTGGCAAAAGGCCAAATGTCAGTTACTTCAGAGTATTTGGCGCAAGGTGCTGGATCAAGGACCGACATCACACCTCAAAATTTGCACCAAAAGCACATGAGGGTTTTATGCTTGGATATGGAAAGGATTCGCACTCCTACAGAGTCTTCAATCTCTTTCATTACAAAGTGGTTGAAACCGTGGATGTGCGGTTCGATGAGACAAATGGTTCACAAAGAGAGCAACTGCCAAATGTGCTAGATGAAATTCCAGCTAGTGAATCAATGAAGCTAATGGGAACTGGAGAGATTATACCTTCTGAAGCTCATCCTGAAGAAGAACTTATCATTTCAGCACCTAATCAACATGAAGACAATGCTCAGCCTGAAGACATTCCTTCCAACAACGACAATGAACAGCAAGAGAAAAGTCTTCGCCGTGTACATCCTCGTGTTGCCAATGAAGTGCAGATTGACAGAATAATTTATAGCATCAATGCACCTGGTCCACTCACTCATTCATGGGCAACTCAGCTAGCAAATTTCTGTGGGCACTTCGCATTCGTCCCAATATCAGAACCCAAGAAAGTTGAAGAAGCCTTCATGGAACCTGAATGGATTCAAGCTATGCAAGAAGAGCTTCAACAGTTTGAGTTGAATAATGTATGGGAACTAGTTAAGCGTCCTGATCCACGGAAGCACAACATAATAGGCACCAAATGGATATATCGCAACAAGCAAGATGAGCATGGTCAAGTTGTCAGAAACAAAGATTGTCTCGTTGCTCAAGGATATACTCAAGTGGAAGGCATTGACTTCGATGAAACATTTGCTCCTGTGGCTAGGCTTGAAGCCATACACATACTGCTGGCCTATGCAAATCATCATAACATACTTCTATATCAAATGGATGTGAAGAGTGCCTTTCTCAATGGCAAGATTGAAGAAGAAGTGTATGTTGCACAACCGCCTGGCTTTGAAAATCCAAAACATCCTGACATGGTATACAAGCTCAACAAGGCACTGTATGGACTCAAACAAGCCCCTAGGGCCTGGTATGACACACTCAAATACTTCCTGAAGAGCAAAGGCTTCATACCTGGTTCCCTAGATCCCACTCTTTTCACGAAGACATATGATGGTGAACTGTTTGTGTGCCAAATATATGTGGATGACATTATCTTTGGCTGCACCAATCAAAAGTACAGTGAAGAGTTTGGATATATGATGCAAGAGCAATATCAGATGTCCATGATGGGGGAGCTGAAGTTCTTCCTTGGTCTTCAAATACGACAACAACGCAATGGCATCTTCATATCTCAAGAGAAGTATCTCAAAGATTGCCTGAAGAAGTTTGGTATGCAAGACTGCAAAGGCTTCACAACACCCATGCCAGCCAAACATCATCTGGGTCCTGACGACAATGGTAAAGAGTTCGATCAAAAGGTATACCGCTCCATGATTGATTCTTTACTTTATTTATGTGCATCTAGGCCAGATATTATGCTTAGTGTTTGCATGTGTGCTCGATTTCAAGCGGCACCAAAGGAGTCGCATCACTTAGCTGTGAAGCGAATTCTTCGATATTTGGCTCACACCCCAACTCTAGGATTATGGTATCTAAAGGGCTCAGAGTTTGATTTGGTTGGATTCTCGGATGCTGATTATGCTGGTGACAAAGTTGATCGCAAGTCTACATCAGGCACTTGTCACTTTCTGGGACGATCACTTGTATGTTGGTCTTCAAAGAAGCAGAACTGTGTATCTCTCTCCACTGCTGAATCTGAATACATTGCTGCTGTATCTTGTTGCGCTCAGCTTCTGTGGATGAAGCAAACACTCAAGGACTATGGCATTCACTTGAAGCAAGTGCCACTTTACTGCGACAACGAAAGTGCCATCAAGATTGCCAACAACCCAGTTTAGCACTCGAAGACAAAGCACATTGAAATTCGTCATCACTTTCTCAGAGATCATGTTGTGAAGGAAGACATTGATATCATACACTTCAACACTGAAGAGAAATTGGCAGATATCTTCACCAAGCCCTTGGATGAGAAGAGGTTTTGCAAGTTACGGTGTGAGCTAAATATCCTGGAATCCTCAAATGTCCTGTGATCAGGCACACATCCTAACCCTTATGCATATTGATGACTTAGATGTGCAACACACGAAGTGAAGTATATCTTCAATCAATGAAGACATACATTCTAAGTGTGAATACATTAATGTGGAATTTGACTTCGGAGAGCCACGATAATTGTGCGTCGTGTCTGGGTCTAATACTTCCTATACGGTGGGTAACGCCACCACCAAACGTTCTATTTTGAAGTGTTTCACTCTTGGCGTTACCTTGCAATGTCTTCACATTTGGTTGGCTTCGAACTCAACATATATTCATGATTATCTTCACTACGTTGATTATATAGATATATATACTAGTGTTCTATCCTCTACAGCATTCACTTATAGCTATGTCTTCTTGGTTGAATCTTTTGAACTAAGTGAATGTGATCGGACCCTAATCTCTGTATGCTCTCTATCTCAAACTCTATCTCTCCAAGTCATATGCATTCTATTGAAACTGTCGAATGTCTTCTCTGCGTCCTTGTCAGCAGAAGACACAGAGACAACCTTTAAAACCGTTTTCAATGCTCATTCATCCACAAGAAATCCGGAGAAGTAGGAACGTCCGCCCAACAATCCAGGCATGCGTGGGATGTGGAACTGCCCCCAAAATACTGCATGATGGCCACGTACTACTCAGATGCGAATCGCCAGGGGCACCTGAGTAATAGCGCAGTGCCGCCCCTGCGCCTGTAAATTCACACTTACCGCGGTCATTATCTCCTTCTTCCACCCTCGCACGAACCCTAGCGCCACCGCTAGCTCTCGACGACACCGGCGACGAAGCGCTTCGCTGCCGCAACCTCTCCGACGCCGTCTTCACGCCGATCACGGACATCGTCCTCTCCGCCATCGCCGTAGGTGTCTTCCGTCGCCAAGTTAGGGCACGGAGGATTGAACTGCTCGGCCTCATCTCCCACTCCGTCTAGCAGTTCTCAGTGTGGTAAATAAAACTCCCCTTTTACAGCACCGTTGATCCTATTGATCTGTCACATTCTACCATAAGTAGTTTCTGTTCACACAAGCTAGATCTCTCTCAAACTGCATCTCATAACATGCCTAGTATATTCACTTGTGCTTCACAAAGTAGTTTGATTCCTCACTTGTACTGATCTGTGGATTCGTACAAATCTGGAACCAACTTCTTATCTATGAGTGAATGTCTTCGCACGATGAGGTCAATGCCTTCTAAACTGATTTATCTTCAAAATCTTCTGAGAATGCATATGACCTCTTCCCCTTCCCTCGCACCTTAATGCTGTCACAGGTACATGTCCGTGGGAGAATCCTTTGGTTCTCATAGTCTGCATTCATTTGCAGAATTCTTACAGCTTCACATAAATTCTCCTGAAGCCAGTTCCTGTTGGTCCAGCAAGAAAAAGCCTTTGAAGCCTTTGAACGTCTTGAAGCCTTTCAAGTTAAAGTTTATGGCTTCAGAAATAGCAGCAAGGAAGGGGGGCAGACAGCGACGTGGAGGAACATCCAAAGATCTGCCTGATGAACTGGCAGAAATGTATAAAACAGATCCTGAAGAGAATTATGGTCAGCACAAGACCCGAATCCAATGGATTCGACGCTATTGGGCAGAACAATGGTTCAAGCACCGCTTCACAACCCAAGAGTATGCTGAGAAGAGTGCCATCAAAAGACCGTGGGGAGACATCTTATTCAAGAACCTTGTACCCAGGTCCAGAGATGAAGCTATTGCCCAAAGCTTCTATCCATGCATGGTTCGTGGGCCACAGCCTGATGATGCACATCCGTCGTCACTACTCTGGTGTCGTGACGACAATCTGTTCAAGCGCAACTTCCAGTTTGCCCAACAATCAGCGAAGCAGAACAAGAAGAAATTTGGGTTAGACTTCAACCCTGGTCCCTCAGCACCAAGGGCAGATGGCACACGCGACGCAGAACCCAATATCATCGGTCCATATGCCAACCTTGAGGGCCTCATCACCCGCATCTTAGTCCAAGGGACTACCGTGAATGACCTTCCAGCTGACTCTGAGTCTGATGAAGCTCCTGCTGTACCGAAGCCAAAGCAGTCGAAGAAGCCAAAAGCTTCAAAGGCGGCCCCTTCACCAAAAATCTCAAGGGCGAAGCCATTGGCAACTGCACCTCCTGAAGACAGTGTGTAGTCTAAAGACGTATCCCGCGTCTCCAAGCCCCAGAAGGCCAAGATGCCTCAGCCACACACCGGCAAAGAGCTCACAGCTGCTGCCATTCTACGTAGCGAAGCCATTGATCTGTCAAGTGATGAAGATCTTGGAGATGACGCTCTCGAGCAGCTCATCAAGAGCAAAGAGGAAGCTGAAATCTTCAACAATTTGCCTCTCTTTGATGTCGCCATCATCCACAACTTCATCGACGAATGGTTTGCCACAGCAGACATCAGCTTCGAAGATCTGCAGCTGCCCGTTGGCCTCAGCGTCACCTTCCAAGGCGCTATTGCTTCAGAACTTGCAATTGCCCAGCGCATTGTTGAACTGAAGCAGAAAATTGATCATGAAAAGGCTCAGTTCAAGAAGCATATGGCCAAGCTCAGCGTGCAAGAAGTGAAGAGCTTCAAGATCATGTTGCACGAACTAAAGGAAAACTTTCTGAAGAAGCGTGCAGAAGCTCAAGGTTCGCGGGAGCGAATGAAGACTCTGGCAGACAGATGTGTGCAGGCCTACAATGAGGCTGAGAAGCGCAAGGCACTTGGGCGTCCGGGCATCGACCCCAAGATGGCCGCAAAGAAAAAGAAGAAGACTGTTCCAGCTGAACCAGAGGCACCAAGGCAGGAAGCAGTTCCGCTTGTCTTCCCAACTGCAACGACTGGCTCGAAGCCAAAGAGCCGGTCAACAGCTTCAGAGCTCAAGAAGATAAGAACTGCTGAGGCTGAAGCCAGGAAGAGGAAAAGCTCTGAAGCCTCTCCTACTGCCCCCAGCAAGAAAAAGAGAAAGACCAAGAAATCTCGGGCTGCTTCCACAGAGCCCTTGATAGTTGAACCTATTTCTATGGTTAACCCTGACGCAGAACGTCAACTGACGGTGCATGAGCCTGCTTCCACAGAGGCTCCTATTCCTGAAGACATTCCAGCAGCTGATCCCATCGCTGCTGAAGACATTGGTCATCGTGACAATGTAGAAGATGATGCAGCCCTTCCTCAATTAGAACACAGCGAACTCATCAGCATTGGTCGTCCACTGACGCCAATTGCACAGGATGCTTCATGGGCGGATCGCCCTCAAGAGGAAGAAGACAATGAGGCCCAGCCCACTCCAACCCCACAGGCGTCGTCTGCATTCCGTAGGCTTCGCAAAGGTCCAAGGCCTCAAGTCTATGCTGAAGACATTCCGACTGCATTAGCCGCAGAAGAAGCACCACAAGAGCCCACTCCTATGCTCCACCAAGAAGCAGTTCTCCAGGAGAACGTGCGTGTGACCGACCCTCCAGCTAGTCAAGCGGAGGCTGAAAATATTGAGGCTGCCACAACCAACACTGAAGCCAATGTGGAGCCCTCCCCACCAAAAGCTTCAGAAGACAACGAAGCTACTAATCAAGACACTTCTGTTCCTGAGTCTGCTGCAGGTCCTCAATTTGATTACCATGTTGAGCACAGGCCTCATGTCCAGAAGCCAGTCCCAAGGCTGCCGAGGTTCCCAGGTCCTGCATCAGCACCTGGCTCCTTTAACATCAATAGCTTCAAGGCAGATAATACGTTCTTCAACAGCTCCAAGAACCCCTATTCAAGGGAAAGAATTTCATCAGATCGGTTCTGGAGCTATCCTCAGCGCAGCTACTATTCATGCATCCTATACAACCAAGGTCGAATCTTCCCGCTCAAGCGCCTTGATGTTGAAGCCATTGCTGGTCTGCCCTGTTTAGAGGAAGCGTTGGATTGCTTCAAGCAAGTGGGTCTGCTGCAGTTTGTAACTGATGAAGAGCACTGGAATGAAGAGCTTCTGCTGCAATTCTATGCCACCCTCCACATCAAAGGATACAACAGAGATCCGAAGACTTGGGCCCTGGAGTGGATGACCGGCAATGTCCATCACAAAGCCAATGCATTTGATATCATTGAGCTCACCGGCCTGCCCACTCCTGGCGAATTCTTCGAGGAAGGCTGTCCACTACACACTGAAGCTCTTGAGAGCATATTCCAGAGGCCTGAACTGAATATGAGTAAGATGCTCTCCATGATGAAGCCAATGCCCCACGATGCTCCTTATCCAACAGAGTTCTTCGTTGAAGACTTTGAGTACCTGCCCAGAACCATCTATCACATTATCCGGCGGACTCTCTCGCCTATCAAAGGGCACTTTCCAAATGCCAAGATCGAGGGTGCAATGAAGACTCTGATATTTTGTATCCTTCATGGCAAATGCTTCAACGCACAGGACTTCTTCATACGCCAACTTGCTGCATCAGGCTCAGATTTACTTGGTTTGAAGTTCTATGCTCCTTGGGTAATGAGACTGATCAAGCTTCACTCTGCGATCTCATATCAGCCCTCAGCCCGCAACCATCGGATCTTCTTGCCAGATGTGGATACCTCTGCTGAAGCTATATATCCTGAGCCTGCCAAGCAACCTTTGAGTCTTCAGAATGCAGAACACCAGAGCTTCACTCAGAACGTTGAAGGTGTTGAAGCCATCTCCAGGGTGTATCCTTTGGCTGGCACTACACGTGCACCACACCCTGCTTCAACTGAAGCCACTGACAGTGCAACTGCTTCCAGACCCAAGAAGCGCACTCGTGTCCTCAACGACCGAGAGCTTCTTGTGGCCCTTCATCAAAAGCAGGATAGGCATCATGACTGGTTGAAGAGACAGATGAAAAGCCTCTTGGTGGATGTAAATCGCATCCGAAATCTTGCCACCAAGAACGCTTTCGTTGCCCATGAAACCTGTCGCCGCACATGGAAAGGGCTAACGATGATGCTTTCTGAAGCTGATCTTCAAGAGGATGGCTTCACTGAAAGATTAAAGTTTGACTCCACACCTCCACGAAGAGCTGTGCTGCTGGGAACCCCATCCCTTGAAGATTCTGAGTTTTCTTCCTCTGCTGCCACCATCACTGCTAGAATCATTGAGGAGGAAGACGATGCTACCTCACCGCCACCTGCTTCAGCACCTCCAAGCTCTTCTGCACTGCCAAACAACGCCAACAACCCTGCTACTTCATCTACTCCTCATGGGAACGAGTAGAGGCTCTATGTCTTCAAACCTTTTTGGTCATTACTGACAAAAGGGGGAGAAGCATATGAGATTGATAGTCTTCAAGCGGGTTCATATGGGCGGGTGCCTTATATTTTGCTTCGTGATTACAACTCTCTTTTTTTGCTACATTTGGTTCTTACGAGTTGTAACACTTAAACCAGATGGTCGTCTGCTACTTGTTTGCCACCCTGTTATGCGAAGATAAATTCCGCATGTGCGATGATAAATTCCGCACTTATCTCATTCTGCAGACGTCCATTTTCCATTATGCATGTCATTATGTTCATATACTTTCACATGCATAGTGGATTGTCATCATAAGCTGAAGTGGATCTCCACAAGTACAACCTGCCATGTGCATTTGCATTCCAAAAGCAAATTAACTTATATGCACATCTTCAGGGGGAGCCCTTGCAACTTATGAAGACAATTCCTTATCATTTACAATTTCACAGACTATATTCCCCATTGAAAACTTCAACTAGTTTGTCATCGATCACCAAAAAGGGGGAGATTGTAAGTGCATCTACTGCCACCCCTAGTTGGTTTTGGAGTATTGACGACAAACCTAGTTGAGGGACTAATGTGTTTGTGAGAATTGCAGGATAACACAGGTAGAAGTCCCTCATTGATTCGGTTTTACTACCAGAGATGACCCCTAAAAATGTATGAAGACATTGAAGTCAAAGGTGGTATATGAAGATATTTACATTGAAGACTATGACAAAAGAAGACACGTTATGAAGCCTATGGAACTTGAAGACTTAGATCTTTCATAGTTCTTTTTCTTTTGTGTTGAGTCATAGGAACCACCGTACTGTTAAGTGGGGTCCAGGAGAACCAGTCAGAATGACTGAAGTGATGCCTAAACCAAAAACCTATGTCTTCGAGTGAAGACAATGAGAGCGAATCTTGTCCAGAGCCGGACAAGTCAGCTTCACTTGTAGCCCAAGTAAAGTTGCCATGAGAGTTTGAAATCTGACCGTTGAGACACGTGTCAGTTCCTTAGTGACCCAGGGTCATTTCAGACAAATCAGGTCGGGTTGCCAAGTGGCTATAAATAGCCCACCCCCTACAACCATAAGCGGTTGGCTGCTCAGATTTCAGTGCACGGCTTTTGTCGTTTGATAGCAACCCACCTCGAAGCCTTTGAGAGAAAATTCCTAGCGAGGAGAAAGCCCTAACCACCCAGAGCCAGAATAAATTGGGCATCACTTAAGTCTTCTTGTCTGAGTGATCTGAAGACTTATTACACTTGAGGACTGTGCATCCTCCAGACGGTTAGGCGTCGCGTTCAGAGCATCCAAGAGACATTGTGGATTGCCAGTGAACGAAGTCTGTGAAGGTTTGGGAGTCTACCTTGAAGACTTACCAGAGTGATTGGGCGAGGACTATGTGACCTTAGCTCAAGGAGAATACGGTGAGGACTTGGTGTCCTGAGCTGCGTGTTCAGGACTGGGTGTCCGGGACTGTGTGTCCTAAGGTTTAAATACCTAGCCGCTCCAACCAGACGTACAGTTGTCACAGCAACTAGAACTGGTCCAACACATCATTGTCTTCAACGAGTCACTGGTTTCATCTTCACTTCCTTTTACTTACTGTTACTCATTGTGAAGCCATTGCATGCTTGCTATATCTTTTGTCTTCACAACGTAACTGTATGATTTGTTTGGCTTCATAACTTCTTTCTACCTAATCCTTATTACACTGCAGCTACTTGTCATTGTGCTTTCACTCTATTGAATACTTGACCATGGCTTGCCTAGTGTAATCTAACTTCCGCTTCATAGTGATAGGCTTATCTCTACTGTTTGTCTTCATAACTTCCATGTTTTGAAGACTTTCATAAAAATCGCCTATTCACCCCCCCTCTAGTAGATATAACGCACTTTCAGATCCAACAACGACCAATTTGAAAGGGGACAGCTAGTACAGCTTATCCTTACAAAAGTGGTCTTCGCCTGCAAAAGGCTCTGGTGGTGACGCCGCCTTGGGCTCCATGGTGACCTCCATCTTGTCGTCCTGCTGCTCTTGGCCTCGTTGCACCAATATGGAAACCTTTGCTTGATGCCTCGGTACTCCGTGCCTACGCTTGCCCCCTTAGCACCAAAGAGGAAACAAGGACGTTGTGCGCGCTGGCGCTCGCCTGTCGCCCGCCTGGTCTCGATCGTCACGGCTCACATCACGAGAACCTCGCGAGGTTTGCCTGGCCTTGAACTCTCCGCCCCTCACGAGCCAGCCTGGCGAGGCCGCTCTTGAGGAGGTCTTGCATCGTCCGCCTCGCGAGGCTTGGCCCCTCGCGAGGGTCTTGAATGCCTTGTTGATGAAGATGGGTCGTAGAGGCCTGCTAGCAAAGCTACGCCGTGGGCCGTAGGCAGGCAAGTCTGGGGACCTCCATTCCTAGAACGCCGACAGTTGCCCCCAGGACCGAGGCACGCTCGGGATTGGCTTCGAGGCGAAGCGAAAGGTCAAGTGCGGAGCGCCGCTGGCTCCAATAGCCTGCAGCCTTGGTAGACGTGTGGAGGTTGATTGGATGTGGGCATCTCTGCTTCCCCACGCTGCCTTGGCAACTTCCTGACTTGACAAGTCCCCGCGACTTGCAAGGAAAGCCATCATTACCTGTGATCGTGGGGGGTGCTGGGTCGCATTCTCCTGGTATAAATGGGAGGGGAGAAGAGCCCCCGTCGCCCATGTTTTCTCTGCCTCTCCTGCTTCTTCTCCTTCCTTGCTCCTCTCCTGCTACCAATGGCGCCGTCGACGAGGTTCACTCCCGCGGAGAAGGGGAAGGCCCCTCGCGAGGGGACCGGCTCCCCGGTGCCCAAGCATGGACGCGGCCGTCCACGCAAGCACACCACAACCCCTGCCGTGGCCCCGCGCAGCCGTGGTGGTGCCGCTTTGCGGGGCAGGGGTCGCTCCGGTCGTGGCGGTCCCGTTGGCGAGGGGAGACGTGCCGTGGTCGCACGGCCTCCCTGGCCGCGCTTCCACTCAGCGGAGATGCTGCCAGAGTTCGTCGTCTGGTTGGAGAACCCGACCGACAACTGGCTTCAGCTCCCGTGCTTCTTCGTTGACGAGCTGCCGGCTTCTGGTCCAGGCGGGCTTTGGCTACAGGCAGACGGCTGCTGCAGTAGGGCTTCCTGGGTCGCGGTCGAGGTCTCCGCCGTGGTAAATATAGCTCTGGCCCACGGTTGGCAGATGTTCGCCCGTGCGCACAGCCTGGGCAGGCGGTGCACCCTCCACTTCAAGTACGACGGCGACGTGACCCTCTTTGTGAGGGTGTTTGGGGAAGATGGTCGCCGTGCCGGGTGCTGCCCCGAGGTGGACGACGGCGAGGAGGTGCTTGGCCTTGGCGACGGCCGCGACGAGGATGAGGGTGAACCCACCCTTGGTGCTGACCGCATCTCGTCTGGCTACGGCAGCTCTTCCCCCAGTGACATCTCCAGCAGCGGCGGCTACGACCAGCCGCTACACCGTCGTGCCCGCTTCGAAGACAGTGGCGGGTCCCCGTGGACCGTTGTAGGCGCCACTTCTATTTTGTTCCTCTTTTTCTTCCTGTATCAGAAAGAAACCAGAATGGGTCCCAGAGGGGCGTGTATCGAACTATGATATTAATTGTTATGTTGTGTTCGCCATTCCTCTGCTGTGTCGCAACATCATCGTTTTATGTACGGATAAATTAGCTCGACTTGTTTTGAGTGGCTTCCTCCTCACGAGGCGCTTGCTTTCTGGTGCCTGTCGAGGCCTCCTTGACCTGATATGCGCTTAGGAACTGCAAAAAATTCTTCAAGAGGTTTATCGTTCACCTGGGGCTTGGTCATAGGCGCCGCTGGCCTTGACTCGGCGCTTCGCATCGGATACCCGTGGGGCACGGATTGGGAGAGGTGCGCCATCTTATGGGCTTGAACGAGGGTGCCTCGCGAAAAGACAGAAGGAGGAAGCTCACGAAGGTACCTATTCAGCCCCCTCACGAGGGACGCGAGGGAGAGTACAGGTCGACCAAGAGGCGAAAGCAGAAACAGAGGTAGAAAGCAATAAAGCAGGACCAGCAAGAGACACCAGAAAACAAATTTCAATTAAAAGAGAGGCGAGCCAACTTTGGAAAGCAAATGAAAAGCCGCATCGGAGCAAATGAAAAGCCGCCTCCGGCACCTAGTCTAGTCTTCGAGGTCTTCTCACCAACGCGGAGCTAAGTGCTGCCACTCAGCGTGGGAGGGAGCCCCCGAGGCCCAAGGGCGGCTCTCCTGAGGCTCCGGGGCGTGTACAACCCCACTCATTATTACGTGAGAGTGTCACGGGCGGCGATTCTTCACAGGCATGTGGCCTTGATTCACAGGCACTGGGCCTTTCTTCACAGGCACCGGGCCTTCTTCACAGGCGCTGGGCCTTTCTTCATGGGTAAAACTTCCAGAGGTGTTGGATGTTCCAGGCGTTCTGGACAGGTGCCCCGTCCTCCGTCTCAGGCGCGTGGCGCCAGGCCTGGAGTCATGGACAACCTTGAACGGGCCCTTCCACATGGTTGAGAGCCTGTGCAACCCCTCCCTGGAGAGCACCTGCCTCAGGACGAGGTCACCCACCTCAAGAGTCCTGGAGCGGATGCTGCGACAGTGGTACCGCCGCAACGCCTGCTGGTATCTTGCCGCCCATAGTGCAGCTTTGCGGCGACGTTCCTCCCCCAGCACGAGGTCCATCCCCCGCGTGGCATCTTGCTACGTCTCATCAAACACCAGGACCCGTGCGGAGTGATGCTTGACCTCGCGAGGGAGGACTGCTTCTGCTCCGTAGACGAGGAAGAACGGGGTTTCGCCCGTTGGCTTGGTGGCGGTGGTTCGTACCGACCACAACACGGACTGGAGCTCGTCGTGCCAGCCCCTGCCGCAGGCTTCGAGCTTCTTCTTGAAGGTCCTAGTCTTGAGGCCCCTCAGGACCTCCACGTTGGCGCATTCGTCCTGGCCATTGGTCCTGGGGTGTGCTACCGAGGCATAGCAGATCTGTGTTCCAAGGTTAGGACAATATGACTTGAAGAGATTACTAGTGAACTGCGAGCCGTTATCGGTGATGATGCGGTTGGGGACCCTGAAATGGCTCACGAGGCCCTTGATGAACTTGACCGCAGAGCCAGCTGGGATGGCGCGGATGGCTTCAACCTCCGGCCACTTAGTGAACTTGTCAATGGTGACGTAGAGGTATCGATAGCCCCCAGGCGCCCGAGGAAACGGGCCCAGAATATCCAGCCACCAGAGTGCGAATGGCCATGAGAGTGGAATGGTCTGGAAGCCCTAAGCTGGCTGATGGATCTGCTTGGCATGGAATTGGCAGGCCTCGCAGGACTTCACCAGCTCAGCCGTGTCGTTGAGCGCCATAGGCCAGTAGAATCCACTTCGGAATGCCTTGCCGACGAGTGTTCACAACGACGAGTGGTGCCCGTAGTCCCCGCCGTGTAAATCAGCTATCATCTCTTTCCCCTATTCCCTGGAGATACAACGCAGTGAAACGTCATTTGGTTGCTTCCTGTATAACTCACCGTCCCGGATGTAGTATGCTGTGGCCTGACGGGCCACGCGCTCCGCGTCCTCCTCCTTCTCTGGCAATGTCCACTTCATCAGGTATTCCTTGAATTCCTTGGTCCAACATCCCTCCTGGGGCTCGAGTGCCAGGAGTAGGCGCGCTCCCGAGGTCGGGCTATAGGCCGGGGCTCCTGTGGCAGGCGGCTGCGGGAGTTCCTCCCGAGGCTGAGATGTTCTTGAAAGCGGTGGCATTGCTGATGGCTTGAAGAGCCGCTCCTCAAAGACACCAGGCTCCTGGGGCTGTCGCTTGGATGCTCTTCTAGCGACGTTGTTAGCTTCCTTGTTGGTGCAACGGGGCACGTGCTGCAACTCCAGGCCCAGAAATTGTTTCTCTATCTTGCACACCTCCGCGAGGTATGCTTCCATGTGCTCATCCTTCGGCTCATATACCTTGTTAGAGAAGTTGACGAGGAGCTGTGAGTCGCCCCTGATAGTGAGACGCTTCACCCCCAGCGCTGCCGCAGCCTTCAGGCCGGCTATGAGGCCTTCGTATTCTGCGATGTTGTTGGAGACCTTCTCGCCCTGCTAGAAGCAGAGCTGCACGGCGTAGTAGAGCTTGTCCTGAGTGGGCGAGATGAGCACTGCCCCAGCCCCCGCGCCCTGGCGCGCGAAGGCACCATTGAAATACATGACCCAGCCATCAGGTGCCTCGCTTCCCGGCGAGAGGGACCGGTCTTCGCCCTCTTCAAGCGCCGGGGCGTCTGTCCATTCTGCCACAAAAAGCCAGCGCGGCTCCCTTGATGACCCTGGTAGTACTGAACTCCAACTGGAATGCTTGCAACTCGATGTTCCATTCAGCGACTCTTCCAGCAGAGTTGGGGCTCCTGAGCACTCTCTCCAATGGGTAAGCTGAGACGACCTTGATGGGGTGGCCCTAGAAGTAGTGTCGTAGCTTTCGCGAGGCTACCAAGAGCGTGAGTAGGAGCTTCTGAGGCATGGGGTACCGTGCTCTTGCATCCCGCAACACCGTGCTGACGAAGTATACCGGGTGCTCGATAAGGGTAGGCGTGCTGATGAGGTTCGCGTCTTTCGGAAACTGGGGTGCCTATTGAGGTGGTAGAGCCCCCGACGCTTGATCGCTTGCCGAAGTCTTCATGAGTATGGGGGCGTCGTCCTGCCGAGCCTGATCCTCTGCCGCTGCTGCTGCGGCCCTTGTGGCACCCTTCTGGTCTTGCGTCGTCTCTGCTAGAGGCGTGGCATGGCGCGATGCACCCTTGGCTTGTTGTTCTTCCTGAACCGCCACCAGAGCCGCGCTGGCTGAGTGCGGGGTGGCAGCAAGATAGAGCACTAGGGGCTCACAAGGTCGTGGCGCCACCATCACTGGAGGACTGGTCAGGTATCTCTTGAGGTCTTGAAAAGCTTGGTCGGCCTCCGGGGTCCACTCGAACGGGCCCTTCTTTTTCATCAGCTTGAAGAAGGGTAGGGCGCGCTCTCCCAGCTTGGAGATGAAGTGCCCCAACGCAGTCACCCGACCAGCCAACTTCTGCATTTCCTTGAGGGTCTGCTATGGACTCATGTCTTCAATGGCCTTGACCTTCTCTGGGTTGGCCTCGATCCCCCTGTGGGACACCAGGAAACCCAGCAGCTTGCCAGAAGGGACGCCAAACACGCATTACTCCGGGTTGAGCCGCAAGTCCACCTGGCGAAGGCTTTCAAAGGTCTCCTCCATGTCTTGGATCAAGGTCCCCGCCTCCCGGGACTTCACCACGATGTGCATGAGCCGCTCGAAGGTTGTGCCCTCATTGTGCAGCCCGAACAGCATGCAAGTGTAGCAGTACACCCCACACGGGGTCAGGAAGGCCGTCTTCTCCACATATTCTACCGCCATCTTGATCTAGTGATATCCTGAGAACGCATCCAGGAAGCATAGCAAGTCGCACTCGGCGGTGGAGTCGACGATCTGGTTGATGCTTGGAAGTGGGAATGGATCTTGGGGGCAGACCTTGTTGAGGTTGGTGAAGTCGACGCACATCCGCTCCTTCCCGCCTTTCTTGGGTACGACGACGGGGTTTGCCAGCCACTCGGGGTACCGAACCTCGCGAATGACACCCGTAGCCTCCAACTTGCGGGTTTCTTGGATGATGAAAGCTTGCTTTTCCGTGGACTTCCGCCTCGCCTTCTGCTTCACGGGGCGCATGTTGGGGCACACCTTCAGGTGGTGCTCTATTACCTCTCTTGGGACCCCTACCAGCTGATCGGTCTCCCAGGTGAACACTCCCTTGTTTTCACGCAAGAACTTCACTAGTGCCTCCTCCTTACCAGGCTCAAGGTTGGCGCCTATGGTAAAGGTTGCCCATGAGGACCCGTCCTCCTCGACCAACACTTGCTTGGTTTCTGCCTTGTCCTGAGTGAAGAACTACTTCTTCTTGATTGGTGCGGCTCCCTTGGCCTTGGAGGTATCCGCGTCGGCGGGTCGTGCTATCGCGGCGGCCTTGAGGGCAAGCTTGAGCGCCGCCAGGGCCTCCTTGGTGTCCCCCTTGATGGTGAGGACACCTTCGCTCCCCGACATCTTCATGAGGTTGTAAGCAGGATGGGTTGCTTCCATGAACTGGGCCAGAGCTAGGTACCCGAGGATGGCGTTGTACGGGAGGCCAATGCGGGCGATGTTGAAGTTGATGAGCTCGGTGCAGTAGTTGTAGCACGTGCCGAAGGTCACGGGGAGGAGGATCTGCCCCAGGGAGCTGGTGGGGCCTGTGCCAACCCCCGAGAAGGGCTTGCTGGGGCGGAGCCGCTCGAACGGTACGTGAAGGAGGCTGAAGGCCTCGACGAAGAGCACATTGAGGCCGGCGCCACCGTCGACGATCATCTTGGTGATGGATACGTGGCAGATGGTGGGCGCGCACAGCATCGGGAGCGCACCCGAGCCGACGGTGGAGGCAGGATGATCCTCTCAGTCGAAGGTGAGGTCAGCCTCAGGCGCGGCCCAGCCCGGCAGAGCCCCCGGGCGCCTGGAAGCGGCGCCGATCTGGCGAAAGTATGGCTTGACATGCCGATCTGAGGGTGGCGCTTGCAAACCGCCAAGAAGAGCTGCGACGATGGGGGCCGCCGGTTCCCCGAAGCGAGTGATGAAGAGGTTGCGCAACTCCTCCCAGGTGGCGACATGAAACTCTGGCAAATGGAGGAGCCAGGCGCGCGGCGCGCCTACAAGGGCCATTGGGAACCTGTAACGCCCCAAGACCGGAGCTTCAGATGCCTTCCATATTTTCCGAGATTCGACGTGTGTTTTGTTTGGTTCGTTGCATTCATTTTTGCATCATGTCTTCTCTTACATCGCATCATGTCATCATGCCATCATATCATTAATGTTATAACTCTTTTAAATAAATTGTATGGATCTCTGATCCATTTAAATCGAGGGAAGGGCGACTTCTCTTTATAACTTATCCTCCCAATATTAGGGAGCTGTTATAAAATATTCCATTGATGTGGAATTAACCATAACACACTTGCAAAATATTCCATGCCTTTGTTATCTCAATTCTTGGTCTCCAACTTTTCGCATAAATTCTTTCATCACTTCCGGAGCTCTACCAAAATTCTCAACATTTTTGAGCACTTCTAAAACCTAGTCTCAATTCAAACCCATTTGAATGATATTCAAATGAGTTTGAATTCAAATCTTGCATTTGTGCCAACTTCTATCTTCTTGGACTATGCACATTTTTGTGATTCCAAGAAAATAATCCCCCTACCCAAGTCCCTTCTCTAACCTTTTTCTTTTATTTCCTTTTCTCTCTTTCCTTTCTTTTACTTTCTGTTATGAGAGAGAGAGTAGAGGCCCCAGTCCATCCCAGCTGGGCCTCCGAGCGGCCATCCCTCCCCGCAGTCCTTGAGACCCAGCAGCAGCCAGCCACCTCTAGGACCACCTAAACCCTAGGCCGACCCCTCTCCTTCGATCTCTCCTTCCCTTCGTCCGCCTCCAGCGCTGCACGCGCACGTAGCCAGCGCCAGGACCCCGATCCCCTCTCTCTCTCTCGATCTCACCATCTCCCTCCATGCATCAGGGCCACACCCGTCTCCCTCCTCTCGCTCTCTTCCTCCACGTCCCTCTGTTACCCCGTCCCCTGCATGCCATGGCGCCCTCTAGCTACGTCGCCCCGCCGCCCGCATCGCTCCATCCGCACAGCCGCCGTGCCCTGCTGCTGCTGCCTCCATCCTCTGCCGCCAGCAAGCTCTGGCCTGCGAGCCAACGTCACCGATGCCTACCTGCCATGGCTGCGTGCCCCCTGGAGCCAGCAGGTCGCTTCCCTGCCTCGCACCCGTGAACTCCGGCCACTACTTCGCCGAGCCCCACAGTGGTTCCACCCTTGCACAGCGTCGCCGGCACCCTCCGACCTCGTGCCGCCCCACGACCCCTGCGTTCCTTGTGACCCCGTGCCGTGCCGTCCTTCCTCGCAGCCGGCGTCCAGCCTCCCCGTGCTCGACCCCGACTTCCTCGGCTTTGCGTTCTCGCCAGAGATCAAATCGTTGCCGTCTTCTTCACCCCCTTGCCGTGCCTATTTTCCTCTTGCCCTTGAGCTCCCTCGTGTCCTCTCTTCTCTGGCCGCTCATCCCGCCGTTTCTGCCGTTGCTAGCTGCTCCGCCCTTCCCAGAGTTCATTCCCACGCGCGCCTCGCCCCTTGTGATTCCGCTGCCTTGCTGTTGTTGTCATTCCAACCATCCCGTAACACGAGCTCCACACACGTGGACGTTTTGAGTCGTTTGCCTCCTGCACACGTCGTGGTTTCCACAAAGTCCACGGAAGGCCACCCTACAACAACAACCAAGTACCCATGGACACAAGTACCAACTGTTGCGTTCCATTTCATCTTTGTCAAGGCTAAGAGGATGCCAAGTACCACGATGACTCGAACATCTTCGAAACATGTACCACTACTACCGCCCGAACATCTACAGAAGATGTACCACAACCCTCGCCGAAGACCCGTGAACGACTATCGATGACCCTCCAAGTTCGTCCATGATTGCCATGTACAACTGTCGTCGCCGTGAACAACTACTTCCACTACCATCGCCGAGTACCACTACTTCACAGGACGACCCGCGAAAAACTACAACCCATTGAACCAGAACCGTTCCGAGAACGCACGCTTCAAACGTATAACCCCGACACGACCGCCCGTGAACGAATGCATGCGTGTTGTATGAGATGCTCGTGGTTGCACCGTGTCCGAGTTGTTCTTTGCGAGTTCATCGTTGCCTTGCCGTCGACATGTGGGAACCTGGTATCCGGGAGCACCCCATCATCTTACATGACACAGTCACACTCACACCCACTTCCTTTTGCACCGGTATCTCCATGAGCTACCGGAACCGACATGTTGCCGTGGCATCGTTTTTGGGTTCGTTGCGATGGTACCCTTTCTTTCCACCACGGTGACAAATGCTTCATATCATGTTCATGTCAACTTTTTCATAAAATTGCATCCAACTTGAATTTGTCATCTGCATCATGATAATAACATCTAAAAATGTTTAAAATTGTTGTTTGCATCAAATTGCTATATGCATATGGGGATTTTCCAGAATTGTTGTTTGTTGTTTCGGCCTCATTTAAACTTGCCTAGATAGGTAGTTCTCATTTGTTTCACCTCTTGCCTTGTCTAACAACATTTAATATTGTTGGGTACATAAATGAGAGTGAACTAAATAATTGATGTGGTGTTTCGTCAATATGCAACAGGTTGCATATTGAGCTCCACTTAATTTGTAGTATTGCTTGTTGCACTTTGCCATGCCATGCATATTTAAACCGGGCATGCATCATCCTTGCTTGTGCATCATGCCATGTTTATGCTTGTTGTTTTACCATGTTGTTTGCTCCTTTCCGGTGTTGCTTCTTCTTGTTAGTTCCGGTAACGTCGCGTTTGTGAGGATCCGTTCGACTACGCCCGTTTGTATTCTTCATGGACTCGTTCATCTTCCTTGCTGGATTTCAGGCAAGATGACCATACCATCGAAATCACTTCTATCTTTGCTTGCTAGTTGTTCGTTCTATCACTATGTCATGCTACCTACCACTTGTTATATCATGCCTCCCATATTGCCATGTCAAGACTCTAACCCAACTTCTATCTTCTTGGACTGTGCACATTTTTGTGAGTCCGAGGAAATAATCCCCCTGCCTAAGACCCTTCTCTAACCTTTTTCTTTTGTTTCCTTTTCTCTCTTTCCTTTTTTTACTTTCTGTTATGAGAGAGAGAGTAGAGGCCCCAGTCCAGCCCAGCTGGGCCTCCCAGCGGCCATCCCTCCCCGCAGTCCTTGAGGCCCAGCAGCAGCCAGCCACCTCTAGGCCCACCTAAACCCTAGGCCGACCCCCTCTCCTTCGATCTTTCCTTCCCTTCGTCCGCCTCCAGCGCCGCACGCGCACGCAGCCAGGGCCAGGACCCCGACCCCCCTCTCTCTCGATCTCACCATCTCCCTCCATGCATCGCCGCCACACCCGTCTCCCTCCTCTCGCTCTCTTCCTCCATGTCCCTCTGTTACCCCGTCCCCCGGGCTCCATGGCGCCCTCTAGCTACGTCGCCCTGCCGCCCACATCGCTCCATCCGCACAATCGCCGCGCCCTGCTGCTGCTACCTCCATCCTCTGTCCCTAGCAAGCTCCGGCCTGTGAGCCAACGTCACCGACACGTACCTGCCATGGCTGCGTGCCCCGGGAGCCAGAAGGTTGCTGCCCTGCCTCACACCCGTGAACTCCGGCCACTGCTTCGTCGAGCCCCACAGTGGTTGCGCCCTTGCACAGCGTCGCCGGCACCCTCTGGCCTCGTGCCACCCCACGGCCCCTGCGTTCCTTGCGACCCCGTGCCGCATCGTCCTTCCTCACTGCCGGCGTCCAGCCTCCCTGTGCTCGATCCGGACTTCCTCGGCTTTGCATTCTCGCCGGAGATCAAATCGTTGCCGTCTTCTTCACCCCCTTGCCGTGCCTGTTTTCCTCTTGCCCTTGAGCTCCCTCGCGTCCTCTCTTCTCTGCCCGCTCATCCCGTCGTTGCTGCCATTGCCAGCTGCTCCGCCCTTCCCATAGTTCATTCCCACGCGCGCCTCGCCCCTTGTGACTCCGCTGCCTTGCTGCTGTTGTCATTCCAACCTCCCTGTAACACAAGCTCCGCGGTCTTCCGCACGGCCATGGACGTTTTGAGTCGTTTTCCTCCTGCACACGTCGTGGTTTCCGGCAAGTCCACCGAAGGCCACCCTACAACAACAACCAAGTACCCATGGACACAAGTACCAACCGTTGCGTTCCATTTCATCTTTGTCAAGGCTAAGAGGACGCCAAGTACCACGATGTCGACGCCCCTCAAGTTCGACTACATGAAAACGCCAAGTACCCTACGCGCGAAGACACCAAGACCGTTTCGGGATTCACCAAGTACCGCTACCGATGACTCTAACGCCTTCGAAACATGTACCACTACTGCCGCCCGATCATCTACAGAACATGTACCACAACCCTCGCTGAAGACCCGTGAACGACTATCGATGACCCACCAAGTTCGTCCACGATTGCCATGTACAACTTTCGTCGCCGTGAACAACTACTTCCACTACCATCGCCGAGTACCACTACTTCACAGGATGACCCGCGAACAACTACAACCCATTGAAGCAGAACCGTTCCGAGAACGCACGCTTCAAACGTATAACCCCGACACGACCGCCCGTGAACGAATGCATGGGTGTTGTATGAGATGCTCGTGGTTGCACCGTGTCCGATTTGTTCTTTGCGAGTTCATTGTTGCCTTGCCGTCGACATGTGGGAACCTGGTATCCGGGAGCACCCCATCATCTTACATGACACACTCACACTCACTCCCACTTCCTTTTGCACCGGTATCTCCATGAGCTACCGGAACTGACATGTTGCCGTGGCATCGTTTTTGGGTTCGTTGCGATGGTACCCTTTCTTTCCACCACGGTGAAAAATGCTTCATATCATGTTCATGTCAACTTTTTCATAAAATTGCATCCAACTTGAATTTGTCATCTGCATCATGATAATTACATCTAAAAATGTTTAAAATTGTTGTTTGCATTAAATTGCTATATGCATATGGGGATTTTCCAGAATTGTTGTTTGTTGTTTCGGCCTCATTTAAACTTTCCTAGATAGGTAGTTCTCATTTGTTTCTCCTCTTGCCTTGTCTAACAACATTTAATATTGTTGGGTACATAAATGAGATTTAACTAAATTATTGATGTGGTGTTTCGTCAATATGCAACTCGTTGCATATTGAGCTCCACTTAATTTGTAGTATTGCTTGTTGCACTTTGCCATGCCATGCATATTTAAACCGGGCATGCATCATCCTTGCTTGTGCATCATGCCATGTTTATGCTTGTTGTTTTACCATGTTGTTCGCTCCTTTCCGGTGTTGCTTCTTCTTGTTAGTTCGGGTAACGTCGCGTTTGTGAGGATCCGTTCGACTACGTCCGTTTGTCTTCTTCATGGACTCGTTCTTCTTCCTTGCGGGATTTAATGCAAGATGACCATACCCTCGAAATTACTTTTATCTTTGCTTGCTAGTTGTTCATTCTATCGCTATGTCGCGCTACCTACCACTTGTTATATCATGCCTCCCATATTGCCATGTCAAGACTCTAACCCACCTTCCTAGCAAACCGTTGTTTGGCTAAGTTACCGCTTTTGCTCAGCCCCTCTTATAGCGTTGTTAGTTGCAGGTGAAGATGAAGTTTGTTCCTTGTTGGAACATGGATATGTTGGGATATCACAATATCTCTCATTTTAATTAATGCATCTATATACTTGGTAAAGGGTGGAAGGCTCGGCCTTATGCCTGGTGTTTTGTTCCACTCTTGCCGCCCTAGGTTCCGTCATACCGGTGTTATGTTCCTTGATTTTGCGTTCCTTACGCAACTGGGTGTTATGGGAACCCCTTCGTAGTTCGCTTTGAATAAAACTCATCCAGCAGGGCCCAACCTTGGTTTTACATTTGCCTAACAAACTAAGCCTTTTTTCCCTCGGGTTTCCAGAGCCCGAGGGTCATCTTTATTTTAACCCCCCGGGCCAGTGCTCCTCCGAGTGTTGGTCCAAAACAGAGCCACATGCAGCGCCACCTCGGGGAAACTTTGAGGATTGGTTTTAGCTGTACGTAGTGTTCATCCGGTGTGCCCTGAGAACGAGATATGTGCAGCTCCTATTGGGATTTGTCGGCACATCCGGGTGGCTTTGCTATTCTTGTTTTGCCATTGTCGAAATGTCTTGTAACCGGGATTCCGAGACTTGTCAGGTCTTTCCGGTAGAAGGAATATCCTTCGTTGACCGTGAGAGCTTGTGATGGGCTAAGTTGGGACACCCCTGCAGGGTTTAAACTTTCGAAAGCCGTGCACGCGGTCATGTGGCAGATGGAAATTTGTTAATGTCCGATTGTAGAGAACTTGACACTTGACTTAATTTAAAATAGATCAACCGCGTGTGTAGCCGTGATGGTATCTTTCCGGTGGAGTCCGGGAAGTAAACACGGTCTGGTGTTATGCTTGAACGTAAGTAGTTTTAGGATCACTTCTTGATCATTTCTAGCTTCTTGACCGCCGCGTTGCTTCTCTTCTCGCTCTCATTTATGTATGTTAGCAACCATATATGCTTAGTGCTTGCTGCAGCTCCACCTCATTACCCTATCCTACCCATAAGCTTAAATAGTCTTGATCTCACGGGTGTGAGATTGCTGAGTCCTTGTGACTCATAGATACTTCCAAACAGTTGCAGGTGCCGATGATATCAGTGTAGGTGACGCAATCGAGCTCAAGTGGGAGCACGAAGTTCTTGTTCGTTGTTTTGTTTCGTTTCCTTTTGGTCAGTAGTGGTGCCCTGTTGGGACGATCGGGGATCTAGAATTTGGGGTTGTCTTCTTTTATTTTGGTTCCATAGCCGGACCATGATTGTTTTATGGATGATGTATGTTTAACTTGTTAATTGTGTGATGTGGCGATTGTAAGCCAACTCTTTATCCCTTTCTTATTTAGTACATGGGATGTGTGAAGATTACCCCTCTTGCGACAAGCCTACCATGAGGCTATGCCTCTAAGTCGTGCCCCGACACGTGGGAGATATAGCCACATTGTGGGTGTTACAAGTTGGTAATCAGAGCCATCCCCGACTTAGGAGCCCCATGCTTGATCGAATCGCTGACGTTGTTGAGTCTAGAACAAAATGTTTTGAGTCTTAGGATTATATATATCGGAGAGTAGGATTCTTTTTACTCCTCAGTCCCTTCGTCGCTCTGGTGTGGCTTTCCTGACGTAGAAGTTTTGACTTTCCTCTCCTCAAATTTCACAATTATTTTTTAGGATCACGCGGGTATCTTGGAATCGTTTCGATAGTCTTGTGATGAGAACATTGTTCTTGGTGCCTCCTGACATTTAGGGGTTGTGGTAGTGTCCCGGGGAGTTTAGCTCCGAGGTGTTGTCGTCACAATTTTATTGTTCCAGTTCTGGAATACCTGAGTTTGCCGACATCAAAAATCTATTTTATGCAGTTGTTGGTGAGATAACCTCGACGCCACCCAGTACTGGGGCGGGAATTCGGGAGTATTGCCATAACTCATATAACAGATGCTTTTCGAAGGTTCAGGTACACGATTTCCGAAGGTTTCTTGGTTATGTGTTGAAGGATGGATACAGCTGGATGTAGGAATTGTTAGTTTGGGTGAGATATTATGCTTCCCCTGTATCCCCAACACCTGATTGCATAACTAGAAACTTTTGGGAGTTTATAAGTGGGAATTCAAGTATCTCGTAGGATATCTTTCCAACAGACACATGATACGATATGGGATCTATCATATGCATGTTTCTGTCTTATTCTGCAAGACAATCCTTTGTTTTGTTTTTCAGTTGCCGTATTAGAGTTGCTTCAATGTCAAGTGTTGATTCCATACCTTTCCTAAGCGGTGTTCTCATATTTCTATGTGAATACTAATCCTTCATGATAATCGAGATTGTCATGTCAATCCTTTTCAACCGGCGTGTTTCTCTTCAAGTGGATCCGATCATTTCAACATTCGCAAGAGCACCTCTCAGTTTCTCTCAACGGTGTTTGTTCCATCTGCCCAAGTTGCCTTTGTTTTCCCGCCCTCCCACCCTTTTTTCTTCAAGGACTTGGATTTCTTAATCAACTATCCTTTTATTGATGGGAAGTCTCTCCATTCTTTCCGTCAATGTTCTTACCAAGTGGTTCTCATGAAGATGTTCTTCAAGTTTATCATTATTCATTCTTTTTCTTCTTCGGTGGACTAAATTCAAGCCTTCAATATTGATCACATTCTTTTCCTCGTTTCAAATGTTTTCTTATGCTAGTGCACCTCTTAATCATCCACTTCTCGTTATTCAATTGTTCTGGAGTGCTGAAGATATCTCAGGAGATTCGTGTTTTTCACCCCTAATCCGTTCAAGCTATTTCGAGGTTGCTATCTCATTCAAGCCATTTAATTCAACTGGTGCAATCTCCTTTTCAAGTAATCGTTCAACGGTGTATCTTTTGAGTGGGCCTTAACCCACAGGGGTTTTTTCCAGGATCTTACCTGACTCTTGTAATTCTTTCCTGGAGTTATTCTTAAATTCTTTTCCAAGTTTGATGTAAGAATGTATTATCATTAGTCATATGTCTTCCTCCAAGATCTTTCAAATTCTTTTCATCATTGGCTCAACTTCTTCATTTTTCATTCTCCTAGAGTATCTCAATAATTCGCGGTGGTGTTTCTCATCGTCATTCTCAACATTTGAAGACCGAAGAAGAGTTTTTCCTCCAAATCTTATCTGTTCTCTTGAAGATTCATGCTTCTAGCTTGATGCCATCCTCTCATAATTTTTTTCGATTGTGAGAATTCTTTTCACCCATCCAAAGCATTTCAGGAGTCTTTTCAGTTTGATTCTCTGGAGCCCATCATCTCAGAATTATTCATTCTCAGCTTTCAGCTATTGTTCTCCAAATCTTACCGGTGCATGATTCAAGTATTCTCTAATCAGCTCGTGATTTATCTGTTCACTTGTATCTTAATTTCTGTCAAGTATCTTCATTCGTTTTCCAATTCTTCCCGGTGGATTGTGCCTTTGCTACCTTCATTTTTAGTTCTTACGGTGGTTCGCTCAAGATTCCTCTTCCTATGTTCTCATATCAATTCATTCGTTCTTTCCAAATCCCACTGGTTATTTTGGAGGTTCATCAAAATTCTTGATTTCTTTTGTTCATCTTTCTTTTCCAGAGTTCCAAGTTTTTCCGCATTATCTCGTCGTGAAGCTCCATCTAAATCATCGCAAGGCTTCACCTTGTGTTTTCAACTTCTCTTTCCTTTCGTTTGATCATCATTTTATTACCGGATTTCTTCATGGAGGATCTACATGATGGTTCAGCAAGGATTTAATTCCTTCTCGAAGTTTTCATCGAGATTCTTTTCAGAGGAGCTCAAGTATTCTTCATCTTGCATTCCAAAGTGCAATTCTTTCTATCTTGCCTCTTGCGGTTGTGATATGCCATTCTTGACAAGTTTCTTTCATGTTTCATGATTCACAAGTTGTTAAGAATGAGATATTTTAAACCCATCATTTTCTCTTCGTTCAGGAGATGCTTTGCAACCCGTCAACCTCTTTAGTGGAGTCATCTTGGGTTATATTTCACCTAAAGCCTTCCCTAAGGAATGTTGCTATTGTGGTGCTTATCAATGATCCAAGTTATCTCTATCATCTTGGTGGAAGAAGTTTTTTTTCATCTCGTTGGTGTTATCAATTATATTAGTTGTTTCCTTAGTGGCTGGTTGTCACCTCATAATTTGGAGATGTCTCCATAAGTCCACGAGGATCATATCCTTTCGTATTGATTTCCCAACAACTCCGTCCAATCCTCTATGGAAGGATGCTTTCAAATTCACTTGAAGTAGAACATGTTGTTTTTCTTCTCCGTTCTTTTCATTCCATTCTTTTATTTCTTCCGGAGGCATGGTGATGTTTCTCTCTTCAACCCATCATCTTGTTTTGTCAAGATCATGTTCTTTTATTGCTTATCCAGTTAACCGGACTGTTGTGGCTATCATTCCTCTTTTAACCGGACTCTCATCCAAGTGTTTTCATTTTGCCAAGTTCATATTCTGTTCCATCCATTTCCAACCGGAGTATTGTCGTAATTGTTCTTATCGTTCCTTGTACATCTCGTTTCTACCGGAGTGCTTGCATGTACTTCTTGTCCATTGCAACCCTTTTTCTTATGTCTTTCAACCTACAAGGTTCTCGTAATGTTCCTTGTTCCTGTTTTCTAACAGAGTGTTTTCAACTTTGTTCATCATCGTTGTATTCTTTCTTTTAGTTTGTTTAACCTCTCAAGGTTCGTGGTTTCACTCGTTTGTCAAAGAAGCAACTTTTTTTTACCTCTTCCGCTTCTCTCCGGTGCCGTCCTAGATCTTGGGACAAGATCCTCTTGTAGTGATGGAGTGTTGTAACACCCCAAGACCGGAGCTTCAGATGCCTTCCATGTTTTCCGAGATTCGTCGTGTGTTTTGTTTGGTTTGTTGTATTCATTTTTGCATCATGTATTCTCTTGTATCGCATCATGTCATCATGCCATCATATCATTAATTTTATAACTCTTTTAAATAAATTGTATGAACCTTCGATCCATTTAAACCGAGGGAAGGGATACTTCTCTTTATAACTTATCCTCCCAATATTAGGGAGCTGTTATAAAATATTCCATAGATGTGGAATTAACCATAACACACTTGCAAAATATTCCATGCCTTTGTTATCTCAATTCTTGATCTCCAACTTTGCCCATAAATTCTTTCATCACTTTCCGGAGCTCTACCAAAATTCTCAAAAAATTTGAGCACTTATAAAACCTAGTCTCAGTTCAAACCAATTTGAATGATATTCAAATGAGTTTGAATTCAAATCTTGCATTCGTGCCAACTTCTATCTTCTTGGACTGTGCACATTTTTGTGAGTCCGAGGAAATAATCCCCCTGCCTAAGACCCTTCTCTAACCTTTTTATTTTGTTTCCTTTTCTCTCTTTCCTTTTTTACTTTCTGTTATGAGAGAGAGAGAGAGTAGAGGCCCCAGTCCAGCCCAGCTGGGCCTCCCAGCGGCCATCCCTCCCCGCAGTCCTTGAGGCCCAGCAGCAGCCAGCCACCTCTAGGCCCACCTAAACCTTAGGCCGACCCCCTCTCCTTCGATCTCTCCTTCCCTTCGTCCGCCTCCAGCGTCGCATGCGCACGCAGCCAGGGCCAGGACCCCGACCCCCTCTCTCTCGATCTCACCATCTCCCTCCATGCATCGCCGCCACACCCGACTCCCTCCTCTCGCTCTCTTCCTCCATGTCCCTCTGTTACCCCGTCCCCCGGGCGCCATGGCGCCCTCTAGCTACATCGCCCCGCCGCCCACATCGCTCCATCCGCACAGCCGCCGCGCCCTGCTGCTGCTGCCTCCATTCTCTGTCCCCAGCAAGCTCCGGCCTGTGAGCCAACGTCACCGACCCGTACCTGCCATGGCTGCGTGCCCCCTGGAGCCAGCAGGTCGCTGCCCTGCCTCGCACCCTTGAACTCCGGCCACTGCTTCGTCGAGCCCCACAGTGGTTGCGCCCTTGCACAGCGTCGCCGGCACCCTCTGGCCTCGTGCCACCCCACGGCCCCTGCGTTCCTTGCGACCCCGTGCCGCATCGTCCTTCCTCGCTGCCGGCGTCCAGCCTCCCTGTGCTCGATCCCGACTTCCTCGGCTTTGCGTTCTCGCCGGAGATCAAATCGTTGTCGTCTTCTTCACCCCCTTGCCGTGCCTGTTTTCCTCTTGCCCTTGAGCTCCCTCGCGTCCTCTCTTCTCCGCCCGCTCATCCCGCCGTTGCTGCCATTGCCAGCTGCTCCGCCCTTCCCATAGTTCGTTCCCACGCGCGCCTCGCCCCTTGTGACTCCGCTGCCTTGCTGCTGTTGTCATTCCAACCTCCTTGTAACACAAGCTCCGCGGTCTTCCGCACGGCCGTGGACGTTTTGAGTCATTTGACTCCTGCACACGTCGTGGTTTCCAGCAAGTCCACCGAAGGCCACCCTACAACAACAACCAAGTACCCATGGACACAAGTACCAACCGTTGCGTTCCATTTCATCTTTGTCAAGGCTAAGAGGACGCCAAGTACCACGATGTCGACGCCCCTCAAGTTCGACTACATGAAAACGCCAAGTACCCTACGCGCGAAGACACCAAGACCGTTTCGGGATTCACCAAGTACCGCTACCGATGACTCGAACGCCTTCGAAACATGTACCACTACTGCCGCCCGATCATCTACAGAACATGTACCACAACCATCGTTAAAGACCCGTGAACGACTATCGATGACCCTCCAAGTTCGTCCACGATTTCCATGTACAACTGTCGTCGCCGTGAACTACTACTTCCACCATCGCCGAGTACCACTACTTCGCACGACGACCCGCGAACAACTACAACCCATTGAACCAGAACCGTTTCGAGAACGCACGCTTCAAAGGTATAACCCCGAGACAACCGCCCGTGAATGAATGCATGGGTGTTGTATGAGATGCTCGTGGTTGCACCATGTCTGAGTTGTTCTTTGCGATTTCCTCGTTGCCTTGCCGTCGACATGTGGGGACCTGGTATCCGGGAGCACCCCATATCTTACATGACACACTCACACTCACACCCACTTCCTTTTCCACCGGTATCTCCATGACCTACCGGAACCGATATATTTTCGTGCCATAGTTTTCGGGTTTGTTGCCGTGGCACCCTTTCTTTCCACCACGGTGACAAATGCTTCATATCATGTTCATGTCAACTTTTTCATAAAATTGCATCCAACTTGAATTTGCCATCCTCATCATGATAATAACATCTAAAATGTTTAAAATTGTTGTTTGCATTAAATAGCTATATGTATATGGGGATTTTCCGGAATTGTTGTTTGTTGTTCCGGCCTCATTTAAACTTGCCTAGATAGGTAGTTCTCATTTGTTTCACCTCTTGCCTTGTTTAACAACATTAATATTGTTGGGTACATAAATGAGAGTGAACTAAATAATTGATGTGGTGTTTCATCAATATGCAACTCGTTGCATATTGAGCTCCACTTAATTTGTAGTATTGGTTGTCGCACTTTGCCATGCCATGCATATTTAAACTGGACATGCATCATCCTTGATTGTGCATCATGCCATGTTTATGCTTGTTGGTTTACCATGTTTTTTGCTCCTTTCCGGTGTTGCTTCTTCTTATTAGTTCGGGTAACGTCGCGTTTGTGAGGATCCGTTCGACTACGTCCGTTTGTCTTCTTCATGGACTCGTTCTTCTTCCTTGCGGGATTTAATGCAAGATGACCATACCCTCGAAATTACTTTTATCTTTGCTTGCTAGTTGTTCATTCTATCGCTATGTCGCGCTACCTACCACTTGTTATATCATGCCTCCCATATTGCATATCAATCTTCTAACCCACCTTCCTAGCAAACCGTTGTTTGGCTAAGTTACCGCTTTTGCTTATCCCCTCTTATAGCGTTGTTAGTTGTAGGTGAAGATGAAGTTTCTTCCTTGTTGGAACATGGATATGTTGGGATATCACAATATCTCTTATTTTAATTAATGCATCTATATACTTGGTAAAGGGTGGAAGGCTCGACCTTATGCCTGGTGACTTGTTCCTTGATTTTGCGTTCCTTACGCGACTGGGTGTTATGGGAACCCCTTGACAGTTCGCTTTGAATAAAACTCCTCCAGCAAGGCCCAACCTTGGTTTTACATTTGCCTAACAACCTAAACCTTTTTTCCCTTGGGTTTCCGGAGCCCGAGGGTCATCTTTATTTTAACCGCCCCGGGCCAATGCTCCTCTGAGTGTTGGTCCAAAACAGAGCCACTTGCAGCGCCACCTCGGGGAAACTTGAGGGTTGGTTTTAGCTGTATGTAGTGTTCATCCAGTGTGCCATGAGAACGAGATATGTGCAGCTCCTATCGGGATTTGTCAGCACATCCAGGCGGATTTGCTGGTCTTGTTTTACCATTGTCGAAATGTCTTGTAACTGGGATTCCGAGACTGATCGTGTCTTTCCGGGAGAAGGAATATCCTTCGTTGACCATGAGAGCTTGTGATGGGCTAAGTTGGGACACCCCTGCAGGGTTTAAACTTTCGAAAGCTGTGCCCGCGGTTATGTGGCAGATGGAAATTTGTTAATGTCTGGTTGTAGAGAACTTGACACTTGACTTAATTTAAAATACATCAACCGCGTGTGTAGTCGTGATGGTCTCTTTCCGGCGGAGTCCGGGAAGTGAACACGGTCTGGTGTTATGCTTGAACGTAAGTAGTTTCAGGATCACTTCTTGATCATTTCTAGCTTCTCGACCGTTGCGTTGCTTCTCTTCTCGCTCTCATTTACCTATGTTCGCCACCATATATGCTTAGTGCTTGCTGCAGCTCCACCTCATTACCCTATCCTACCCATAAGCTTAAAGAGTCCTGATCTCGCGGGTGTGAGATTGTTGAGTCCTCATGACTCACAGATACTTCCAAACAGTTGCAGGTGCCGATGATATCAGTGCAGGTGACGCAACCGAGCTACAGTGGGAGCGCGATGAAGATCTTGTTCGTTGTTTTGTTTCGTTTCCTTTTGGTCAGTAGTGGATCCCACTTGGGACGACCGGGGATCTAGCATTTGGGGTTGTCTTCTTTTATTTTGGTTCCGTAGCTGGACGTTGATTGTATTCTGGATGATGTATGCTTAACTTGTTAATTGTGTGATGTGGCGATTGTAAGCCAACTCTTTATCCCTTTCTTATTCAGTACATGGGATGTGTGAAGATTACCCCTCTTGCGACAAGCCTACCATGCGGCTCTGCCTCAAAGTCGTGCCCCAACACGTGGGAGATATAGCCGCATTGTGGGTGTTGTAGAACCAGTTGGCCATGATCTTGCCTTCGCCCCCGGCTTCCAGAACGGCCTCCTAGTACGCCAGCAGGAAAGCCGACGGTCCGCCACACCGTCGTAGCGCGGCGGCATCTCCGGCTTGAACTTGGGTGGCCACTGCACCTGCCACAAGGCGGGGGCAAGGGCTTGGAGCCCCTGAGCGCCGCCGTGGGCACCGGTAGATCCAGCTGGAGTGGCACCCGCCATGGGGAGCGTGCGTCGAGATGGTGGAGCGCGAATCGACGGAAGAAATACTCTAGCGCACCCCTACCTGGCGCACCAAATGTCGGATCACGGGTTCGGGCAAAATCCTTAAGGTTCGAACACTGGGGTGCGCGCGAAGATTCCCTCCTACCGATCCACGTCCTAGCTCGGCTCAGATCTTACGAACTAACTTGACGAACTCGCAACGCAAAGGACACAAGATTTATATTGGTTCAGGCCACCGTTGTGGTGTAATACCCTACTCCAGTGTGGTGGTTGTGGATTGCCTCTTGGGCTAAGGATGAACGGTACAAGGGGAAGAACAGCCTCCTGAGGTTGAGGTGTTCTTGTTCTTGGTGAACTTGTGTGTGTGATGATCTGATTCACTCCCCCTTGATGTGTCTCTCTTGATGTGTCTCCAATCAATCGGGTCCCCCTAGATAGGGTGGTGGCTAGTCCTATTTAAAGAGGCCCTGGTCCTCTCCCCAAATATTGTGCGGGAAGGGAGCCAACAACGGCCAATTTGAAAGGGGACAACTAGTACAACTTATCCTGACAAAAGTGGTCTTCGCCTGCAAAAGGCTCTGGTGGTGACGCCGCCTTGGGCTCCATAGTGACCTCCGTCTTGCCGTCCTGCTGGCCTTGGTCTCATTGCACCAATATGGAAACCTTTACTTGATGCCTCGGTACTCCGCGCCTACGCTTGCCCCCTTAGCACCAAAGAGGAAACAAGGACGCTGCGCGCGCTGGCGCCCGCCTGGTCTCGATCATCACGGCTCACGTCGAGAACCTCGCGAGGTTTGCCTGGCCTTGAACTCTCCGCCCCTCATGAGCCAGCCAGGCGAGGCCGCTCCTGAGGAGGTCTTGCATCATCTGCCTCATGAGGCTTGGCCCCTCGCGAGGGTCTTGAATGCCTTGTTGATGAAGATGGGCCGTACAGGCCTGCTAGCTAGCAAAGCCACGCCGTGGGCCGCAGGCAGGCAAGTCTGGGGACCCTCGTTCCCTGAACGCCGACATGATTTATTGGAAATAATTAACACAAGTCTGAATATTGGGAGCTTGACGAAGGTAATGAGCCAGGTATAAACCTTAAGTTTGTTTGTGTTAAATCTTTTATGGATACCGATGCTTTTCAGGAATTTAGCATTAAATATGGACTCGACTCTGAGATAGTAGCTTCTTTCTGTGAATCATTTGCTACTCATGTTGATCTCCCTAAGGAGAAGTGGTTTAAATATCATCCTCCCATTGAAGTGAAAGTTGTTGAACCTATTAAAGCTAAAGAAGAAATTATTACTTATAATGTTGATCCAGTTGTTCCTACTGCTTATATTGCGAAACCACTTTTTCCTGATAGGATAAAAGAACATGCTAAAGCTTCAACCGTGGTTCGTAAGAGTTATACTAGAACACCTACACCCCGTGAACAAATTAAAGTTGAACCTAGTATTGCTATAGTTAAAGATCTCTTGGTCGATAATATTGATGGGCATGCTATTTATTTCTATGATGAGGCTGCTAGAATTGCTAGACCCGATAATAAAGATAAACATAGACCTATTGTTGGCGTGCCCATTGTTTCTGTTAAGATAGGAAATCATTGTTATGATGGCTTATGTGATTTGGTTGCTAGTGTGAGTGCAATTCGTTTTGCTCTATATCAAGAAATTATGAATGATATTGCACCCGCTCAGATAGAAGATATTGATGTTACTATGAAGCTTGCCAATAGAGATACTATCTCACTAATTGGGATTGTTAGATATGGTGAAGCCTTGTGTGGGAAAATAAAGTACCCTACTGATTTTCTTGTTCTGGGTTCCCCACAAGATTATTTTTGTCCCATTATGTTTGGTAGACCTTTCTTGAACACTGTCAATGCTAAGATAGATTGCGAGAAAGAAACTATTGGTGTAAGTTTTGGGGATGTGTCTCATGAGTTTAATTTCTCCAAATTTCATAGACAACCCCATGATAAAGAATTGCCTAGTAAAGATGAAATTATTGGTCTTGCTTCTATTGAAGTGCCATCTACTCATCCTTTAGAACAATATTTGCTAGACCATGAAAATGATATGTTTATGATTGACAAAAATGAATTAGATGAGATTTTCTTTAAACAGATGCCTATTTTGAAACAAAATTTACCTCTTGAAACTCTTGGAGATCCTCTACCACCCAAGAGTGATCATGTGTTCGATCTTAAACAATTACCTGATACTCTGAAATATGCTTATCTTGATGAAAAGAAGATATATCCTGTTATTATTAGTGCTAAACTTTCAAAGCATGAAGAAAAGAAAGTATCGAAAACTCTGAAGAAACATCGTGCCACTATTGGATATAATTTGGATGATCTTAAGGGCATTAGTCCCACTTTATGTCAGCATAAAATTAATATGGA
The DNA here is from genome assembly GCF_056163025.1 of Triticum urartu. Classification (NCBI taxonomy): domain Eukaryota; kingdom Viridiplantae; phylum Streptophyta; class Magnoliopsida; order Poales; family Poaceae; genus Triticum; species Triticum urartu. The sequence goes on along the minus strand of NC_141875.1, from coordinate 202,852,523 downwards.
GCCTAATGCTAAACCAGTTGTTGATCACCAACGGCGGTTAAATTGTAAGATGAAGGAAGTGGTAAGAAATGAAATATTAAAATTCTGGAAGCAGGTATAATTTATCCTATTGCTGATAGTAGATGGGTAAGTCATGTTCACTGTGTCCCTAAGAAGGGAGGTATTACTGGTGTTCCCAATGATAAGAACGAATTGATCCCACAAAGAGTAAATCATCGCGCCTCTATGGCTTGTGGCCACCTTGTAGGTTTTCTGGCCTCCTCTCTAAGTCTCTTGGATGTCATCTGGTCCAAGAAAAATCATTGCGAAAGTTTTATTCTGTTTGGACTCCATTTGATATTCCTTTTATGTAAAACCCAAAAACAAGGAAAAAACAGAAAATGGCATTAGGCTCTGGGTTAATAAGTTAGTCCCAAAAATAATATAAAATAGCGTATCAAGGCATATAAAACATCCAAAATATATAATATAATAGCATGGAACAATCAAAAATTATAGATACGTTGGAGACGTATCAAGTATCCCCACGCTTAATTCCTACTCGCCCTCGAGTACGTAAATGATAAAAACAGAATTTTTGATGTGAATGCTACCTAACATATTTATCCATGTAATCTTCTTTATAGTGGCATGAATATTCAGATCCATAAGATTCAAAACAAAAGTTTAATATTGACATAAAAACAATAATACTTCAAGCATACTAATAAAGCAATCGTGTCTTCTCAAAATAACATGGCAAAAGAAAGTTATCCCTACAAAATCATATAGTCTGGCTATGCTCCATCTTCATCACACAAAGTATTTCATCATGGACAACCCCAATGACAAGCCAAGCAATTTTTTCACACTTTAGTATTCTCAAACTTTTTCAACTTCCACGCAATACATGAGCGTGAGCCATGGATATATCACTATAGGTGGAATATAATATGGTGGTTGTGGAGAAGAAAAAAAGAAGGAGATAGTCTCACATCAACTAGGCATATCAATGGGCTATGGAGATGCCCATCAATAGATATCAATGTGAGTGAGTAGGGATTTCCATGCAATGGATGCACTAGAGCTATAAGTTTATGAAAGCCCCAAAAGAAACTAAGTGGGTGTGCATCCAACTCGCTTGCTTGCGAAGACCTACGGAAATTTGAGGAAGCCCAACATTGGAATACACAAGTCAAGTTCTATAATGAAAAATTCCCACTAGTGTATGAAAGTGAAAAAATAGGAGACTCTCTATCATGAAGAACATGGTGCTACTTTGAAGCACAATTGTGGAAAAAGGATAGTAACATTGTCCCTTCTCTCTTTTCTCTCTCTCTCTCTTGGTGGGCTTCTTTGGCCTATTTTTATTTGGACTTCTTTGGCCTCTTTAATTTTTAATAAAGTCCGAAGATTCATCCCAACTTGTGAGGGAATCATAGCTTCCATCATCCTTTCCTCAGATGGGACAATGCTCTAATAATGATGATCATCACACTTTTATTTACTTACAAATCAAGAATTACAACTCGATACTAGAACAAAATATGACTCTATATGTATGCCTCTGGTGGTGTACCGAGATGTGCAATGATCTAGCATAGCAAATGACATAAAAAACGAACAAGCCATGAAAACATCATGTTAGCTATCTTACGATCATGCAAAGCAATATGACAATGATGGTGCGTGTCATAATAAACGGAACGGTGGAAGTTGCATGGCAATATATCGCAGAGTGACTATGGAAATGCCATAATAGGTAGGTATGGTGGCTGTTTTGAGGAAGGGTAAATGGTGGGTTTAATGCACCGACGAAAGTTGCGCGGTACTAGAGAGGCTAGCAATGGTGGAAGGGTGAGAGTGCGTATAATCCATGGACTCAACATTAGTCATAAAAAACTCACATACTTATTGCAAAAATCTATTAGTTATCGAAATGAAGTACTATGCGCATGCTCCTAGGGGGATAGATTGGTAGTAAAAGACCATCGCTCGTCCCCAACCGCCACTCATAAGGAAGACAACAAAAAAATAAATCATGCTCCAACTTCATCACATAACAGTTCACCATAAATGCATTCTACGGGGATCACAAACTTTAACACAAGTATTTCTACCAATCCACAATTACTCACTAGCATGACTCTAATATCACCATCTTTATATCTCAAAACAATCATAAGGAATCGAACTTTATATGAAAGTTTTTATTACATCCCTCTTGGATGCCCATCGTATTACGACTAAATTCATAACCTAAGCAAATTACCATGCTGTGTAGAGACTATCAAAATAATATAAGTGAAGCATGAGAGTTGAACAATTTCTATAATATAAAGCCACAGCCGTGCTCTAAAAAGATATAAGTGAAGCACTAGAGCAAAATTGGCTAGCTCAAAAGATATAAGTGAAGCACATAGAGTATTCTAATAAATTCACGATTCATGCGTGTCTCTCTCAAAAGGTGCGTACATAAAGGATGATTGTGGCAAGCTAAAAAGCAAAGACTCATATTATACAAGACGCTCCAAGCAAAACACATATCATGTGGTGAATAAAAATATAGCCTCAAGTAAATTTGCCGATGGAACAAAGACGAAAGAGGGGATGCCATCCGAGGCATCCCCAAGCTTAGATGCTTGGTTGTCCTTGAATATAACCTTGGGGTGCCTTGGGCATCCCCAATCTTAGGCTCTTGCCACTCCTTATTCCATATTTCATCAAATCTTTACCCAAAACTTGAAAACTTCACAAAAAAACTCATGAGATCCGTTAGTATAATAAAATAAATCACCACTCTTGGTACTGTTATGAACTCATTATTTATTTATATTGGTGTAATATATCAACATAGCCGGTCCCAAGCCCGAGGAAAGGAGGAGGGTTGTGATAGGCTTGGCGAGCCAACATAAAAACTCAGGCACTCTTAGGGAGATGAAACCCAAAAGAAGAATGACAAGCGTGACCAAAAATCAGTTTAGTTTCATGCCTGGGAGGTCGACCATGGAAGCCATTTTCTTGGAACGACAACTTTTGGAGATATATAGGGAGCAAAAGAAGGACTTGCATATGGTGTTCATTGACTTGGAGAAGGCCTATGATAAGATACCGCAAAATGTCATGTGGTGGTCCTTGGAGAAACACAAAGTCCCAGCAAAGTACATTACCCTCATCAAGGACATGTACAATAATGTTGTGACAAGTGTTTGAACAAGTGATGTCGACACTGATGACTTCCCGATTAAGATATGACTGCATCAGGGGTCAGCTTTGAGCCCTTATCTTTTTGCATTGGTGATGGATGAGGTCACAAGGGATATACAAGGAGATATCCCATGGTGTATGCTCTTTGCGGATGATGTGGTGCTAGTTGACGATAATCGGACGGGGGTAAATAGGAAGTTAGAGTTATGGAGACAAACCTTGGAATCGAAAGGGTTTAGGCTTAGTAGAACTAAAATCGAGTACATGATGTGCAGTTTCAATACTACTAGGAGTGAGCAGGAGGAGGTTAGCCTTGATGGCTAGGTGGTACCTTAGAATGACACCTTTCAATATTTGGGGTCAATGCTGCAGGAGGATGGGGGTATTGATGAAGATGTGAACCATCGAATCAAAGCCGGATGGATGAAGTGGCGCCAAGCTTCTGGCATTCTCTGTGACAAGAGAGTGCCACAAAAGCTCAAAGTCAAGTTCTATAGGACGGCCGTTCGACCCGCAATGTTGTATGGCACTGAGTGTTGACCGACTAAAATGCGACATTTCAACAGTTAGGTTGCGTATGTTGAGATGGATGTGTGGCTGATACGTCTCCAACGTATCTATAATTTTTTATTGTTCCATGCTATTATATATTCTGTTTTGGATGTTAATGGGCTTTATTTTACACTTTTATATCAATTTTGGGACTAACCTATTAACCCAAGGCCCAGTGCAAATTGCTGGTTTTTTTTGCCTATTTCAGTGTTTCGCAGAAAAGGAATATCAAACGGAATCCAAACGGAATGAAACCTTCGGAGAGTTATTTTTGGAACAAATGTGATCCAGGGGACTTGCAGTGGACGTCAAGAAACAATCGAGGAGGCCACCAGGTAGGGGGGCGCGCCTACCCCCCGGGCGCGCCCTCCACCCTCGTGAGCCCCTTGTTGCTCCACCGACCTACTTCTTCCTCGTATATATATTCATATACCCAGAAAACATCCAGGAGAACCACGAAACTCTATTTCCACCGCCGCAACCTTATGTACCCAAGAGATCCCATCTTGGGGCCTTTTTCGGAGCTCCGCCGGAGGGGGCAACGGTCACGGAGGGCCTCTACATCAATTCCATGGCCTCTCCGGTGATATGTGAGTAGTTTACTTCAGACCTTTGGGTCCATAGCTAGTAGCTAGATGGCTTCTTCTCTCTCTTTGGATCTCAATACAATGTTCTCCTCGATCTTCTTGGAGATCTATTCGATGTAACTCTTTTTGCGGTGTGTTTGTCGAGATCCAATGAATTGTGGGTTTATGATTAAGTCTATCTATGAACAATATTTGAATCTTCTCTGAATTCTTTTATGCATGATTGGTTATCTTTGCAAGTCTCTTTGAATTATCAGTTTGGTTTGGCCTACTAGATTGATCTTTCTTACAATGGGAGAAGTGCTTAGCTTTGGGTTCAATCTTGCGGTGCTCGATCCCAGTGACAGAAAGGGAAACGCCACGTATTGTATTGTTGCCATCGAGGATAAAAAGATGGGGTTTATATCATATTGCTTGAGTTTATACCTCTACATCATGTCATCTTACCTAATGCGTTACTCTGTTCTTATGAACTTAATACTCTAGATGCATGTTGCATAGCGGTCGATGTGTGGAGTAATAGTAGTAGATGTAGACATGAGTCGGTCTAATTGTCACGGACATGATGCCTATATTCATGATCATGCCTAGATATTCTCATAACTATGCTCAATTCTATCAAATGCTCGACAGTAATTCGTTCACCCACCGTAATACTTATGTTATCTTGAGAGAAGCCACTAGTGAAACCTATGCCCCCCGGGTCTATTCTCCATCATATAAGTTTCCAATCTATTTTACTTTGCAATTTTTATTTTCAATCTATATCATAAAAATACCAAAAATATTTATCTTATCATTATCATATCTATCAGATCTCACTCTCGTAAGTGACCGTGAAGGGATTGACAACCCCTTTACCGCGTTGGTTGCGAGGTTCTTAATTGTTTTTGTAGGTATGAGGGACTTGCGTGTGGCCTCCTACTGGATTGATACCTCGGTTCTCAAAAACTGAGGGAAATACTTACACTACTTTGCTGCATCACCCTTTCCTCTTCAAGGGAAAAACAAGGCAGTGCTCAAGAGGTAGCAAGTAGGATTTCTGGCGCCGTTGCTGGGGATTCTATGCACAAGTCAAGACATACCAAGTACCGACCACAAACTCTTATCCCTCGCATTACATTATTTGGCATTTGCCTCTCGTTTTCCTCTCCCCCACTTCACCCTTGTCGTTTTATTCACCCTCTTTTTTCCGTTCGCCTTCTTCCTATGTGTATCTTTTGTTGTGTTTCCATGTGCCTTCTATTTGCTTGCATCTTTGCTTGCTAAAAATCTATTGTTATGGATCCACTTAAAGTGTTCTACTTGGATCATCTTCGATCCTTATGCGCTCGTGTTGAAACCCCAACTAGCCTAGTTGATGGGAAATCTTTAGATGAGCATGCTCATTTCGTGCGTCACCGTTTGTCTAAAAAAGGGCTACTCTTATGGGAACAAATAAACAGATTGCTATGTTATGATTGGAATCTTTGTGAAATTTGTGATCTGACTTGTTGCTCTAAGAACCCTAAAAAACACCTCCCCTACCTATGTGAGTTTAATGATAGTGAAATCTTATCTTCTTATGCAAAGGGTATTTATAATTACTACGATATCGAACAAATTGAAGATTTTGTTGCTTTTAAGGGTGCTTATGAAGTTGCTTCTTTGATTGAAAAGTATGATATTACTCTCTACGAATCTGAAAATCTTGACATACTTAAATACTGCCATGAAAACTATGCTCATAATGTCTATGTCAAAGAATTTGTTGAAAGAATGACCGTTGCTTCAAAAGAAAATAATGATATGTGTGAATCTATAGATAATTATGATTTCGATGATTTGATTGAAATATCCCTTAATGAACGTGATGCTTTCTTTTCTTGTGGCCATGATGCCAATATTTATGAAGATGAGTTTGCTATAGTTCCTTATGTTAAACATGAGTTCGTTGCTATTGCACCTATACTTGATAGTTCCTTCGATGAAAAGCATGATTGCAATGATGTTATCATAAATTCTCTTAATGTCAGTTGTGTCAATGATATGCAAAACCTCAGGCTTGGGGATGCTAGTTTTGCTATGACTACTATTTGTTGCAATGATCATGATTGGGGTGATACTTCTTTTGATCTTGAAAATTTATTTATGCCCCATGATGAATATGAGATTGATAATGGTGTTTGTAATATTATTGAAAGTGGGTTTGGAAGAGTGTCAACTTTAGATCCCACATATTTGGAGAATGTTCAATCTTATGAAGTTTTTGATAAAAGTGGGTTTGGAGAGGTCATGACTTTAGTTAATGTTAATCCCACTATTTTGGAAGAGTGTCAACTTTGCATGCATGTGGATCGTGTTGAAACTATTTATGTGATGGCTATTTTATTGAATTTGATTATGATCCTACATTTAATTATTATGAGAGAGGAAAATATGGTGGTAGAAATTTTCATGTTACTAAATTACCTCTCGTTATGTTGAGATTGCTATTGTTTCTTTCCGCTTCCTTGCATATGCTAGTTTTTGCTTGCCTTGATAATTTGTTTGCCTATAAGATGCCTATGCATAGGAAGTATGTTAGACTTAGATGTGTTTGTCACGTGTTTTATGATGCTCTCTTTGTGCTTAAATTCTTGTCTTTCATGAGAGCATCGTTGAAATTTTATTCCTAGCTAGGGGCGTTATATGTTCTTGGCGGTACCTGTGGGTTGCTAGTAGTTTTGATTACTCCTTGTAGTTTATGATAGTTGGTTTATTCTCTGGAAGATTATATGTTCAGATCCTTTATGCATATTAATACCCTTCTGATTATGAACATGAATATGATTTGTGAGTAGTTACATTTGTTCCTGAGGACATGGGAGAAGTCTTTCTATAAGTAGTCATGTGAATTTGGTATTCGTTCGATATTTTGATGAGATGCATGTTGTCTTTCCTCTAGTGGTGTCATGTGAACATCGACTACATGAAACTTCACAATTGTTTGGGCCTAGGGGAAGGCATTGGGAAGTAATAAGTATATGATGGGTTGCTAGAGTGACAGAAGCTTAAACCCTAGTTTATGCTTTGCTTCATAAGGGGTTGATTTGGATCCATATGTTTCATGCTATGGTTAGGTTTACCTTAATTCTTCTTTCGTAGTTGCGGATGCTTGCGAGGGGGGTTAATCATAAGTGGGATGCTTGTCCAAGGAAGGGAAGTACCCAAGGACCGGTCAACCCACATATCAAATTATCAAAGTAACGAACGCGAATCATATGAGCATGATGAAAACTACCTTGATGATAATTCCCATGTGTCCTCGGGAGCGCTTTCCTTTATATAAGAATTTGTCCAGGCTTGTCCTTTGCTAAAAAAAGGATTGGGCCACCTTGCTGCACCTTGTTTACTTTTGTTACTTGTTACCCGTTACGAATTACCTTATCACAAAACTATCTGTTACCGATAATTTTAGTGCTTGCAGAGAATACCTTACTAAAAACTTCTTGTCATTTCCTTCTGCTCCTCGTTGGGTTCGACACTCTTACTTATCGAAAGGACTATTATAGATCCCCTACACTTGGTAAGTGGAATTTGGTAAGGAAAAATTTATAGTGTACTGAAATTTGCTGTCACTTGTTATTATAGAAAACAATCCTTTGAGGGGCTTGTTCGGGGTATCTTCACCCCGACTAGTAGAGCAAAGAGTTTCTCCTCAACCTATTAAACCTACTGAAAATGTTAACTTTGAAATTCCTTCGGGTATGATAGAGAAACTGATAGCTAATCCTTTATAGGAGATGGAACATTACATCCCCATATGCACCTCATCTATGTGGATGAAGTTTGTGGATTATTTAAGCTTGCAGGTATGTCCGAGGATGTTATCAAGAAGAAGGTCTTCCCTTTATCTTTGAAGGGAAAGGAATTGACATGCTTTAGGCTATGTGATAATGTTGGATCGTGGAACTACAACCGATTGAAATTGGAATTTCATCATAAGTTTTATCCTATCCATCTGGTTCATCGTGATCGTAATTATATATATGTATATATATATATATGAATATAATTTTTGGCCTCGCGAAGGAGAAAGCATCGCTCAAGCTTGGTGGAGGCTTAAGTCAATGTTATATTCATGCCCCAATCATGAGCTCTCAAGATAAATTATTATTCAAAAATTTCATGCTTGGCTTTCTCTCAATAATCGCTCCATGCTCGATACTTCTTGTACGGGTTCTTTTATGATGAAGACTATTGAATTGAGATGGGATTTATTGGAAATAATTAAACACAACTCTGAAGATTGGGAACTCGACGAAGGTAAGGAGTCATGTATAACACCTAAGTTTGATTGTGTTAAATCTTTCATGGATACCGATGCTTTTCATGAATTTAGCACTAAATATGGACTTGACTCTGAGATAGTAGCTTCTTTCTGTGAATTATTTGCTACTCATGTTGATCTCCCTAAGGATAAGTGGTTTAAATATCATCCTCCCATTGAAGTAAAAGTAGTCAAACCTATTAAAGTTGAAGAAAATACTATCACTTATAATGCTGATCCTATTGTTCCTACCGCTTATTTTGAGAAACCACCTTTTCCTGTTAGAATAAAGGATCATGCTAAAGCTTCAACTGTGGTTTGTAAGAGTAATACTAGAACACCTACACCCTCTAATCAAATTAAAGTTGAACCTAGTATTGCTATGGTTAAAGATCTCTTGGTCGATAATATTGATGGACACGTTATTTACTTCTGTGATGAAGCTACTAGAATTGCTAGTCCCGATACTAAAGATAAACATAGACCTGTTGTTGGCATGCCTGTTGTTTCTGTTAAAATAGGAAATCATTTCTATCATTGCTTATGTGACATGGGTGCTAGTGTGAGTGCAATACCTCATTCCTTATACAAAGAAATTATGCATGATATTGCACATGCTGAGATAGAAGATATTGATGTTACTATTAAGCTTGCCTATAGAGATACTATTTCATCAGCTGGGATTGTTAGAGATGTTGAAGTCTTGTGTGGGAAAGTTAAATATCCTACTGATTTTCTTGTTCTTGGTTCCCCACAAGATGACTTTTGTCCCATTATATTTGCTAGACCCTTCTTGAATACTATTAATGCTAAGATAGACTGCAAAAAGGATATTGTTACTATTGGTTTAGGGGATATGTCTCATGATTTTAATTTTGCTAAATTTCATAGACAGCCCCATGATAAAGAATTGCCTAGTAAAGATGAAATTATTTGTCTTGCTTCTATCGCCGTGCCTCCTAATGATCCTTTAGAACAATATTTTCTAGACCATGAAAATGATATGTTTATGAATGAAAGAAGGGAAATAGATGAAGTATTCTTTAAACAGGGACCAATTTTGAAACACAACTTGCCTGTTGAAATTCTAGGGGATTCTCCTCCACCCAAGGTTGATCCCGTGTTTGAGCTTAAACCATTACCTGATACTCTTAAATATGCTTATCTTGATGAAAATAAGATATATCATGTTATTATTTATGCTAACCTTTCAGAGCAGGAAGAAGAGAAATTATTGAAAACTCTGAAGAAGCATCGTGCTGCTATTGGATATACTCTTGATGATCTTAAGGGCATTAGTCCCACTCTATGCCAGCAAAAAATAAAATTGGAGAAAGATGCTAAACTGGTTGTTGATCACCAATGATGGTTAAATCCTAAGATGAAAGAAGTGGTAAGAAATGAAATACTAAAGCTTCTGGCGGCAGGTATAAGTCAGTGGGTAAGTCATGTCCATTGTGTCCCTAAGATGGGAGGTATTACCGTTGTTCCTAATGATAAAGATGAATTGATCCCACAAGGAATTGTTACAGGTTATAGAATGGTAATTGATTTCCGCAAATTAAATAAAGCTACTAGAAAGGATCATTACCATTTACCTTTTATTGATCAAATTCTAGAAAGATTATCCAAACATACACATTTTTGCTTTCTAGATGGTTATTATGGTTTCTCTCAAATACCCGTGTTGAAAGAGGATCAGGAAAAGACCACTTTTACTTGCCATTTCGGTACCTTTGCTTATAGACGTATGCCTTTTGGTTTATGTAATGCACCTGCTACCTTTCAAAGATGTATTACTGCTATATTCTCTGACTTTTGTGAAAATATTGTTGACGTTTTCATGGATGATTTCTCCGTGTATGGAACTTCTTTTGATGATTGCTTAAGCAACCTTGATCGAGTTTTGCAGAGATGTGAAGAAACTAATCTTGTCTTGAATTGGGAGAAGTGCCACTTTATGGTTAATGAAGGTATTGTCTTGGGGCATAAAGTTTCTGAAAGAGGTATTGAAGTTGATAAAGCTAAAGTTGATGCTATTGAAAAGATGCCGTGTCCTAAGGACATCAAAGATATAAGAAGTTTCCTTGGTCATGTTGGTTTTTATAGGAGGTTTATTAAAGACTTATGAAAAATTTCTAGGCCTCTGACTAATCTCTTACAAAAAGATGTTCCTTTTGTCTTTTATGATGATTGTGTAGAAGCATTTGAAATACTTAAGAAAGCCTTGATTTCTGCACCTATTGTTCAACCACCTGATTGGAATTTACCCTTTTAAATTATGTGTGATGCTAGTGATTATGCTGTAGGTGCTGTTCTAGGACAAAGAGTTGATAAGAAATTAAATGTTATCCAATATGCTAGCAAAACTCTAGAAAATGCCCAGAGAAATTATGCCACTACTGAAAACGAATTTTTAGCAGTTGTATTTGCTTGTGATAAGTTCAGACCTTATATTGTTGATTCTAAAGTAACTGTTCACACTGATCATGCTGCTATTAAATATCTTATGGAAAAGAAAGATGCTAAACCTAGACTTATCAGATGGGTTCTCTTGCTACACGAATTTGATTTGCATATTATTGATAGAAAGGGAGCTAAGAACCCCGTTGCAAACAACTTGTCTAGGTTAGAGAATGTTCTTGATGACCCACTCCCTATTGATGATAGTTTTCCTGATGAACAATTAGCTGTCATTAATGCTTCTCGTACTGCTCCATGGTATGCTGATTATGCTAGCTACATTGTTGCTAAATTTATACCGCCTAGTTTCACATACCAGCAAAAGAAAAAAAGTTTTTCTATGATTTAAGACATTACTTCTGGGATGATCCACACCTTTATAAAGGAGTAGATGGTGTTATTATACGTTGTGTACCTGAGCATGAACAGGAACATATCCTATGCAAGTGTCACTCTGAGGCTTATGGAGGGCACCATGCTGGAGATAGAACTGCACATAAGGTATTGCAGTCCGATTTTTATTGGCCTATTCTTTTTAAGGATGCATGTAAGTTTGTCTTGTCTTGTGATGAATGTCAAATAATTGGTAATATTAGTAGACATCAAGAAATGCCTATGAACTATTCACTTGTTATCGAACCATTTGATGTTTGGGGCTTTGATTATATGGGACCGTTTCCTTCCTCTAATGGGTATACACACATTTTAGTTGCTGCTGATTACGTTACTAAGTGGGTAGAAGCTATTCCAACTAGTAGTGCTGATCATAACACCTCTATTAATATGCTTAAAGAAGTTATTTTTCTGAGGTTTGGAGTCCCTAGATCTTTAATGACTGATGGTGGTTCACATTTTATTCATGGTTCGTTTCGTAAAATGCTTGCTAAGTATGATGTTAATCACAAAATTGGATCTCCATACCACCCACAGTCTAGTGGTCAAGTAGAACCGAGTAATAAAGAGCTTAAATTAATTTTGCAAAAGACTGTTAATAGGTCTAGAAAGAATTGGTCCAAGAAACTTGATGATGCATTATGGGCCTATAGAACTGCATATAAAAATCCTATGGGTATGTCTCCGTATAAAATGGTTTATGGAAAAGCATGTCACTTACCTCTCGAACTGGAACATAAGGCATATTGGGCCATTAAAGAGCTCAATTATGATTTCAAACTTGTCTGTGAGATGAGACTATTTGACATTAGCTCACTTGATGAATGGAGAACCCAGGCCTATGAAAATGCCAAACTGTTTAAAGAAAAAGTTAAAAGATGGCATGATAAAAGGATACAAAAACGTGAGTTTAATGTAGGTGATTATGTTCTATTATACAACTCTCGTTTAAGATTATTTGTAGGAAAACTCCTCTCTAAATGGGAAGGTCCTTACGTTATCGAGGAGGTTTATCGTTCCGATGCCATAAAAAGCAACAACTTCGAACGCGGACTCGATGCCAACCACATGATGATCGCGGAGTTCACCAACAACCACAAGCTGGATGCCAAGAACATTAGGGAGACCATCTTCAAGCTTCACGAGAAAATCGAGCACCTCCAAGCCCAGATCTATGACCTGCAAAACGAAAACTGTGAGTATGAATATAGATTCAAGAGGATGAGTTTGATTTGAGGATCCCAGAGACTCGATCATCCTTAACAACACATACTTACTAATCATCCTCAAAAGATATGCCCAACATTGGTTGAAATATCTTGGATGGAAGTTCATCCCAGTAGCTGGGTAGAAGTCAACACATACAAAGCAATCTGAAAGAAAAACCTGCATGTGAACTCATCTAGGTTTCAGTACTGAATATGTCCCAAACTCCCAATAACAGTCAAGAAGGCGGCGTTGAACTGGCTGGTGAAAAATCATTGTACCTGGAACCTTGGGTGAGTTTGCATGTAAGTTCTCACACATGCAAGAATGGTGTTTATACTTTCCAAGATTTCATGATCAAGCTTGATACCACCTGACACGGAAGTATATAAAAATATGATTTCAGCAAGGTACAATCAATATTACGCCAGAGACATGCCATGCATATATATATATATATATATGTATATATATATATACATAATATATATGTATACGTCGAGCCATGCATATATATATTTTTGGTATATATATAAGGGCCTTTCACCTTATGTTCGATATTTAATTTACCGGCCTGTTTGAAAACCCAATAGTTTCTGTTGGTGTGATTAGCATGCTTGTCGTTGGTGCCATGAATCTGGCAAGGTCTCTCTAGTAATTTGTCCAAGTTGGATGGACCGTCCCTATTACCTTTGAACGGCTTCTTCTGCTGACCGGGTTTGGAGCCACTGAATCCGGCGTTTACTATTGTATCCTTTGTTTCTTCGTTATTGTTCCGACGCTTATTTTTGCTGCGTCATGGCCGGCCATTGCCATCCCTGGCCTCAGAAGTGCCGAGGTTGCTGGTACTGTTGCTTCTACGAGCCAACCAGCTATCTTTGCCTACGCAGAAACGGGTCATAAGTGCAGTAAGAGCTGCCATAGTCTTTGGCTTTTCTTGACGGAGGTGTCAGGTGAGCCATTTATCACGAACGCTATGCTTAAATGCCGCTGAGGCTTCGGTGTCCGGACAGTCCACGATTTGGTTCTTTTTAATTAAGAACCAATTCCAAAGTTTGTGAGCTGACTCTCCGGGTTCCTGGATTATGTGACTCAGGTCATCAGCATCCGGTGGCCGGACATAGGTGCCCTGAAAGTTGGCCCGAAAAGCATCCTCTAGGACTTCCCAACTTCCAATGGAGTTCTCTGGGAGGCTGTTCAACCAGTGTCGTGCTGGTCCTTTCAGTTTTAGAGGGAGGTATTTAATGGCATGGTGAAAGTGCAACTATCCCTAGGTGGTTTTGGTAATTCATAACAACATATAGCTCATTGAGCTAATGCTATTCCAAGATGACTATTTCAGGAAAGCTCAATGATTGGCATGGCGTGGATGTGAAAGTGGAACCCTCAAAATGCTAAGGACAAAGGATTGGCTCAAGCTCAAAAGCTCAAGACTCTTCATTTTATATTTTAGTGATCCAAGATCACATTGAGTCTTTAGGAAAAGCCAATACTATCAAGGAGGGATGAGGTGTTGCTTAATGAGCCTTTTGCTTCATGTGCTTAGTGATATGCTCCAAAACCCTCAACTACTTTCCCATATCCACATATGACCTAAACCCTAAGCCAAACTCAGTCCTACCGATTCTTTCTATCCAGCGCCACCGAGTTTCACTTGTCATAAGCCACTGCCAAACCCTAGCAATTCGGTTCTACCGATAGGGATCTCGGTCTCACCGAGATGGGATTGCAAACTCTCTGTTTCCCTTTCGTAACTTTTCGGTCTCACCGAAAGAGCGAATCGGTCCCACCGAGATTGCAATGTAAACTCTCTGTTTCCCTTTTGTAACTTTTCGGTCTCACCGAAAGAGCAAATCGGTCCCACCGAGTTTGCCTGACCAACTCTCTGGTTAGCTTATTACCAAACTTGGTCTCACCAAGTTTATGTAATCGGTCTCACCGAGATTATGTTATGCCCAAACCCTAACCATATCGGTCCTACCGAGTTGCATGTCAGTCCCACCAAAAATCTCTAACGGTCACTAGGTTTACCTTTTCGGTCCGACCGAGTTTGTTGCTTTGGTCCCACCAAGATTAGAAAACTATGTGTAACGGTTGGATTTTGTGTGGAGGCTATATATATACCCCTCCACCTCCTCTTCATTTGGAAAGAGAGCCATCAGAACACATACACAATTCCAACTCATATGTTCTGAGAGAGAACCACCTACTCATGTGTTGAGACCAAGATATTCCATTCCTACCATATGAATCTTGATCTCTAGCCTTCCCCAAGTTGCTTTCCACTCAAATCTTCTTTCCAAAATATCCAAATCCTATGAGAGAGAGTTGAGTGTTGGGGAGACTATCATTTGAAGCACAAGAGCAAGGAGTTCATCATCAACACACCATTTGTTACTTCTTGGAGAGTGGTGTCTCCTAGATTGGCTAGGTGTCACTTGGGAGCCTCCAACAAGATTGTGGAGTTGAACCAAGGAGTTTGTAAGGGCAAGGAGATCGCCTACTTCGTGAAGATCTACCGCTAGTGAGGCAAGTCCTTCGTGGGCGATGGCCATGGTGGGATAGACAAGGTTGCTTCTTCATGGACCCTTCGTGGGTGGTTGCTTCTTCATGGACCCTTCGTGGGTGGAGCCCTCCGTGGACTAGCGCAACCATTACCCTTCATGGGTGGAGCCCTCCGTGGACTCGCGCGACCGTTACCCTTCGTGGGTTGAAGTCTCCATCAACGTGGATGTAGGATAGCACCACCTATCCGAACCACGGGAAAAACATCCGTGTCTCCAATTGCGTTTGAATTCTCCAAACCTTTCCCTTTACATTCTTGCAAGTTGCATGCTTTACTTTCCGCTGCCAATATACTCTTTGCATGCTTGCTTGAATTGTGAGATGATTGCTTGACTTGTCCTACAATAGCTAAAATCTGCCAAGAACTAAAATTGGGAAAAGGTTAAGTTTTTATTTGGTCAAGTAGTCTAATCACCCCCCCTCTAGACATACTTTCGATCCTACAAGTGGTATCAGAGCTTTGGTCTCCATTTGCTTTGATCTCCATAGCTTTTGGTGGTCATAGCCTTGGTTTCACAACCTAGGAGAGTATGGCGTCTAGCGAGGGAAATTATCACCGTAGAGGTCCTTACTTTGATGGTACTAATTTTGCTAGTTGGAAGCATAAAATGAAAATGCATATTCTTGGACATAACCCTGCCGTTTGGGCTATTGTGTGTGTTGGTTTGCAAGGTGACTTCTTTGATGGGAAAGAACCAAACCGTGAAGCTACCGCAGATGAGTTGAAGATGTTGCAATACAATGCTCAAGCTTGTGATATTCTCTTCAACAGATTGTGCCTCGAAGAATTCAACAAAATCAGCCGTCTTGAGAATGCAAAGGAAATTTGGGACACTTTGTTTGATATGCACGAAGGTACCGACTCCGTCAAGGAATCCAAGTTGGATGTGCTTCAAAGTCAACTTGACAAGTTCAAAATGAAGGATGGTGAAGGTGTCGCTGAAATGTACTCTAGGCTTGCTCTCATCACAAATGAGATTGCCGGCTTAGGAAGTGAAGAGATGACCGATAGATTCATCATCAAGAAGATTCTAAGAGCCTTGGATGGAAAATATGATACCGTGTGCACATTGATCCAAATGATGCCCAATTACAAAGATCTCAAGCCAACGGAGGTGATTGGAAGAATTGTTGCTCATGAGATGTCACTTAAGGATAAAGAGGAACTTCACAACAAATCAAGTGGTGCCTACAAAGCCTCATGTGAAGCCCCTACATCATCAAGTGAGAAACAAAACTTCAATGAAGAATTGAGCTTAATGGTGAAGAACTTCAACAAGTTCTACAAGAGTAGAAGCAAAGATAGAAGCTTCAAGTCAAGGTCCTACAATGACAAAACATCTTCTAGTCGAGAGCGAAACTGCTACAGTTGTGGAAGACCCGGACACTATTCCAATGAGTGTACGGCTCCCTACAAGAGAAGAGAAGATTCTCCAAAAAGAAGAAGCAAAGAATCACCACCAAGAGAGAGAAGGAGTAGAGATGATCGTTATGAACGAAGATACTCACAGAGAAGCAAGGATTCGGAAAGGAAGGAAAAATCATCAAGGAGCTACACAAAACGAAGACATCAAGCTCATGTTGGTGAATGGGTATCCGGCTCCGACTGCGACAGCCACTCCGAGAGAAGTTATCACTCCGACTCCGAAGATACTCAAGATGAAGGTGTTGCCGGTCTAGCACTTGTGTCAACCAACTCCTACAACATATTTGACTCACCAAATGAAGGAATTGGAAGATGCTTCATGGCCAAAGGTCCTAAGGTAACACACCCCGAGTATGTTGATTTCAATAGTGATGAAGATGACTTGTTAGGTGATGATTTGCTAGTTGACAACTCTAGTGATGAATACTATGATGAAACGTCAATTAATCATGCTAATCAAGATAAAACGAATGACAATGATAAGGAGAAGATTGAGGCTCTAACTAAAGAACTAAACACTCTTAAGTTAGCTCATGAAACTATCTTCGAAGATCATCGAGAACTTTTAAGAGCTCATGAGAAATTACGCTTTGAAAAGCTCAATCTTGAGCAAGAGCATGAGTTCTTAAAAGCAATCAATGATGATCTCTGCAAGAAAAGTTCTTCTTACATTGCCAAGCGTTTACTCTTATCCACTTACATGCCTCAAGTCAAGTCTAGTAACAAGAACAAGAAAGATTCTTCCTCTAGCAGTAACAATGATCATGCTAAATCCAATTTTGTTACTTCTAGTAGTTCTCTTGATTCCACTAATGATTCTCTTAGCCAAGTTACACTTGAGCAAGAAAATAGCTTATTGAAGGGAATTATAGAGAAAGGAGTGTACAAAAGCCTTGCCGGGAGTAAGCAATTCGAGGAAATTGTGCGCAAGCAAGGAATGCACCAGAAGAATCAAGGTGTTGGTTTTGAACGAAAGTTCAATGCCAATGGAGTTGAGTGGGAAGAAGATCAATACCCCAAGACAAAGTTTGTTCCTCAACAAGAGAAGTATGATACTTCTTTCAAGGGGACACAAGCTCAAGATGATCTTCCACCACAAGACTACAAGCAAAAAGGCAAGGACCAGCTTCAAGAGGAAATTGATGCATTTGAAGAAGCTCCTAAGACCTTAGTCAAGTGGATTCCCAAGACTACTTCAAGTTCCACTTCATCAAGTACGACTACAACTCCAAGGATTCCCATCAAGATGGTGTGGATCCAAAAGAAGAAGAACTAGAGAGTTCTTGAGGGTGACTCCGCCAACATACTTCACTCTTATCATTTTGGCAAGAACAAGTGCAATCAACTTCCACATCTTGCACTAGTTCAAGGAGTCACAAACCCTCTTGTTGGTAAGACAAGGGACAAGGTAACCTAAAAGTTTTCATGGACATCATCTTGTGTGTGCATCACTCTATGTCTATGGATATCCTTGTTTGTTCCTTGTGGGACTAACCCATGTAGGTATTGAAAGTGCAATTCACT
Source organism: Triticum urartu (assembly GCF_056163025.1). Taxonomy (NCBI): domain Eukaryota; kingdom Viridiplantae; phylum Streptophyta; class Magnoliopsida; order Poales; family Poaceae; genus Triticum; species Triticum urartu. Next base: position 202,834,330 of record NC_141875.1, on the reverse strand, counting down.
CAAATGGATAGCTCCAAGTGATCTACATCAACATTGAGCATCCACATCTTCAACATCTACATGAAGTCATCATCGACAAAACCCGAGGTTAGTTCATCCCTCTAAGGGGGGATATCACATCTAGGGGGAGCTTTACTCTAGGACTTGAGCTAAAGCAACTCTAAAGATGTGAACACAACAATGCTTTATGTAAAAGTGGTAACCCCACTTGAGCTTAAACGATGAGTATGACCTATGATCAAGTGTTCTCACTTGACTCCTAAGTCAATATACTCATATATAGATGACCTTGTCATCGCAAATTGCTTGATAGATGCTAGAATTGGTTGTGCATGCCTTGTCACATATTTCATTTGTCATCTTATTGTGTGAGCATGCTGGTTGCATATTTTACTCATTCGAGGACATCCACTTGTTGTTTTGATTGTTTGGTTTTATTTCCTTTTGCCAAGTGGATGGACAAGAATGCCTAAGAACCTCCTCTAGCTATCTATGCTTTTCTTGTCTCAAACTCTATTCATGCTACATCACAAAATTTGATCAAGTCAGATTCGAACCACTCTGTGTGAGGAGCGCTCGGAGTCCCCGATTCGTCATAGACTTAAACTTCAAAAACCTCTTTATGATTCTCGGTCTGACCGATACCCTACTTTCGGTCCTACCGAGATCATTAAGTTGATCTAGGTTTTCGATCTCGGTGCAACCGATTTGAACCATTCGGTCACACCGAGTTGCAACAACTGTATACAGTTTTGCATCTCGGTGCCACCGTGTTGTTCCACTCGGTCACATCGACAGGGTCGGGCTATATATAGTCACGGGCAAAAATTTGGAAATTTCTCCGAACCCCTTCGCCCGCGTGATAGCCTGCTCTGCCAACTTGGTCTCCGGATCGTCTCCTCGCCGCCAGCCGCCTCCAGTCGCTGGTCTCCGTCGCCGTCAACGGAAATTCAACCCCGCCGTTGCCGCCGTAGCGAGTCTCCGCCGAACTAGGGTATGGACTCGATCTTTGTGCTATTCCCCAATCCGATTCTTAGCACATTGTGATCATCATGATTCTTGCCACGTTTGTTAAACTTCTATCCACTCAATGAACTCGTAGATTAGGTTTAATTCAAAAAAATTACGGTTAAGTTTCCGCCGAAACCATCTCGGACCCACCGAGTTGAAAAACTCAGTCCCACCGATTTGGCTTATGCCATTGCACAAGTGAGACTGGGTCTGACGGAGAATTACTTATCGGTGTGACCGATTTTGGAACTCTGTGAAACCCTAGCAGTCTCGGTGTCACCGAACTGTGACTCGGTCTGACCGAGTTCACTAGTTTAGGTGCCAAAACTGCTTCGGTATCACCGAGTTTAGAAATCGGTAGATCCGAGATGCTTTCAGTGGGAAACTAAAACTAAGTTTTTGAATTATTCATTTGCAAAAATCTCTGCATTTTGTGATGCTTATCCACTCTATCTCATCTATAACCTATTCACAGGGTCAGCAGTCAGAGTTTGCATCATGTCAGACCAAAGTGATAGCCAGAACTTGTCAGAGCAGCAAGTGCAGATGAGTGAGGGCACTAGTCCCTCAAGTTCCTCAGATGATGGCAGCAGGAGCACCCCTAGCAATCTGCCTAAAGCTGCCACAAGACAGAGAAAGAAGAGAACCTCAGACTCAAAAGATGAGGATTATGTGGCAAAAGAGGAAGCAACTTCCAAGAGAGTTGAGCCAGCACAGGGCATAAAACCAGGGATGAAGATCAAAAGGCCAGCAGGCAGGCAGCCTATGTCAAAGGCCCGAGCTTCAACTGAGAAGCCCACTCCCATTGAGCCAGTTGCTGCTGAAGGCAAGAAGAGGAAAGAAAGGGTGAAGAAAACTGTAGCCATAGTGCTTGGCAAGGCTTCCATCATGGAAGATGAGGAGGAAGAAGAAGAGGTAGCTGCACCAGCACCTAAGGCACCCAAGCTGATGGGTGATGCCATAAGAACAGGGGCAACTGCTTCCAAGGCCAAGCCAGCTCCAAAGCCAAAGCCAAAGAGGAATACAAGAAGCATCCCAGCTAATGAGAAAAATAGGCCCCAGTGCCTGAAGCTGCAGAAGAAGAAGAAGAAGAGAATGTTCTTAGAAAGCTCAAGCCCAAGATCCCAGACCACAACGATGCTCATCCTGTGGCTGAGGATATGAAACTCAGGAGAGATTCAGGGCTCCGGAAGTGGAGAGAAGCAGACCCGTATGCTTCAAGGAGAAGGACTGCAGTTGACTACAGGTTTCACACCAAGGAGCAGCAAGACTTTTATGAGACAGTGCTGCTAGACAAGAAGCCAATTGTCTGTGATATGAGATGGGTTGATTGGCAATACATCAAGGACAACGAAGAGTACTACCCTGGAGTGCAGGACAGCTTCAAGGCATGTGGAGTAGAGGACTTTGTTGGGCAGAAGCTCACAAAGTGGAACGAGGAACTCATCATGCAGTTCTACTCCACAGCCCATTTCTATCCAGATGGCAGGATTGTATGGATGTCAGAGGGTACGAGGTACCAGTCTACAGTTGCTGAATGGGCTCAGCTGATTAATGCCCCAGAAGAGCATGACAATGACTTGGACATTTATGCCAAGAAGAAGATGGACCACAACTCAATGTCAAACATGTACAAGGAGATTCCAAATGAAGCACTTGATACGTTCAAGTTTGGCTCAGTACACTATCTTCTGTCAGGGCTGCCAACCATCAACTGGATTCTTAGGCACACCCTATTGCCCAAGTCTGGAGATCACAAGATGATCAGGGGCCACGCGATCAACTTGCTTCATATCTTTGACGTGCCACAGAAATTCAAAGTCATGAGCCTTATGATTGAAACAATCAAGAGGACAGCAGCAGACCAGAAGAGGAGCTGTGGATATGCCCCACAGATTCAGGAGCTCATCAACTCTAAGATGGGCACGGGCATATACTTATTGGACAAGGAACACCTGCCCATCCGTCCAGACTTTGAAGATAATCAAGTGGTCATGACTGAGAATGAGCCATCATCTGCCCAAGCACAAGCCAAGAAGGAGAAGGCGAGGAAGGAGAAAGCTGCCAAGATGCCTACTCAAGAGGAGGCATCTGAATATTTCCTAAAAACCAAACAAGAGCAGCTTGGTTACTTGATTGCATCCACCCTGCGGATTGAGCAAGGACTAGCCACCCTAACTCAGAACCAGGCAAGCTTAGAGAGGATCATGGAACAAAAGTTCTATGACTTGGATGTCAAAGTGACAGAGATTCAGACTGCAGTGGAGCAGCTCCAGGATGACATGCAGGAGAGGAGAGGCAAGACTACAACTGATGCCTTTGCCAGAGTGCCACGAGGTCTGAGGTCGTCTGCAGTGCCAGTTGCTAACCCTAGAGCCACCACGTCTACACCAGCTACAGCCTCAGTTCCACCAGCTACAGCGTCCACTTCAGCCTCGACTCCGACCACGTCTACAGAAGGCTTCGTCCTTGGAGTGCTCCGGACTCCACCACCACCTGAAGATCAAGCCTGAGTGTCGACTTAGCACTATGCATTTTCTAGGAACTTTTTGGTAACTTGTTGCCAAAGGGGGAGAAAATGTATAGATCATAGGCTTCGAGAGAGAGTGTTGCTTTTAGTGTTGCTTTTATTCTCTCTTGTTTTATTTGGTGTTTTTTCGAACTTTGTTTGCTTTTGTGTGAGATACTATGTCATTGCTCGTGAGACATTGATGATCATGTGTTCGATCATAAGCTACACTTAATGTTTGCTTAATATTATCATCTTATCTATCTTATGTGATCATTCACTATTCTTGGTGATGAGTGCATGTATTTCATTCTTATCATTTTAAGCGCTCCACCAAGATGTATGTGACATGGAAGAGTAACCCATGACTCTAACTCTTTGTGCATTTGCAGTCCAAAGCAAATTTTAAATATGCACAAATTTAGGGGGAGCTCTTACTTGTCACATACTTCTCAAAGCGACGATATATTTCATGCTTATTATCATTTGTCGAAGCTTTGATCTATATGTTGTCATCAATTACCAAAAAGGGGGAGATTGAAAGTGCAACTATCCCTAGGTGGTTTTGGTAATTCATAACAATATATAGCTCATTGAGCTAATGCTATTCCAAGATGACTATTTCAGGAAAGCTCAATGATTGGCATGGCATGGATGTGAAAGTGGAACCCTCAAAATGCTAAGGACAAAGGATTGGCTCAAGCTCAAAAGCTCAAGACTCTTCATTTTATATTTTAGTGATCCAAGATCACATTGAGTCTTTAGGAAAAGCCAATACTATCAAGGAGGGATGAGGTGTTGCTTAATGAGCCTTTTGCTTCATGTGCTTAGTGATATGCTCCAAAACCCTCAACTACTTTCCCATATCCACATATGACCTAAACCCTAAGCCAAACTCGGTCCTACCGATTCTTTCTATCCAGCGCCACCGAGTTTCACTTGTCATAAGCCACTGCCAAACCCTAGCAATTCGGTTCTACCGATAGGGATCTCAGTCTCGCCGAGATGGGATTGCAAACTCTCTGTTTCCCTTTCGTAACTTTTCGGTCTCACCGAAAGAGCAAATCGGTCCCACCGAGATTGCAATGTAAACTCTCTGTTTCCCTTTTGTAACTTTTCGGTCTCACCGAAAGAGCAAATTGGTCCCACCGAGTTTGCCTGACCAACTCTCTGGTTAGCTTATTACCAAACTCGGTCTCACCGAGTTTGTGTAATCGGTCTCACCGAGATTACGTTATGCCCAAACCCTAACCATATCGGTCCTACCGAGTTGCATGTCAGTCCCACCGAAAATCTCTAACGGTCACTAGGTTTACCTTTTCGGTCCGACCGAGTTCGTTGATTCGGTTCCACCGAGATTGGAAAACTGTGTGTAACGGTTGGATTTTGTGTGGAGGCTATATATATACCCCTCCACCTCCTCTTCATTTGGAAAGAGAGCCATCAGAACACATACACAATTCCAACTCATATGTTCTGAGAGAGAACCACCTACTCATGTGTTGAGACCAAGATATTCCATTCCTACCATATGAATCTTGATCTCTAGCCTTCCCCAAGTTGCTTTCCACTCAAATCTTCTTTCCACAAAATCCAAATCCTATGAGAGAGAGTTGAGTGTTGGGGAGACTATCATTTGAAGCACAAGAGCAAGGAGTTCATCATCAACACACCATTTGTTACTTCTTGGAGAGTGGTGTCTCCTAGATTGGCTAGGTGTCACTTGGGAGCCTCCGACAAGATTGTGGAGTTGAACCAAGGAGTTTGTAAGGGCAAGGAGATCGCCTACTTCGTGAAGATCTACCGCTAGTGAGGCAAGTCCTTCGTGGGCGATGGCCATGGTGGGATAGACAAGGTTGCTTCTTCATGGACCCTTCGTGGGTGGTTGCTTCTTCGTGGACCCTTCGTGGGTGGAGCCCTCCGTGGACTCGCGCAACCATTACCCTTCGTGGGTGGAGCCCTCCGTGGACTCGCGCAACCGTTACCCTTCGTGGGTTGAAGTCTCCATCAACGTGGATGTAGGATAGCACCACCTATCCGAACCACGGGAAAAACATCCGTGTCTCCAATTGCGTTTGAATTCTCCAAACCCTTCCCTTTACATTCTTGCAAGTTGCATGCTTTACTTTCCGCTGCCAATATACTCTTTGCATGCTTGCTTGAATTGTGAGATGATTGCTTGACTTGTCCTACAATAGCTAAAATCTGCCAAGAACTAAAATTGGGAAAAGGTTAAGTTTTTATTTGGTCAAGTAGTCTAATCACCCCCCCTCTAGACATACTTTCGATCCTACACGTGGAGATCATCTCCGCGAGCCATGTGAATGTGGAGAAGAAAATCTTCAATCCATACAGTGGGATCCGTCATTCCATCGTGTTGCTAATTGTTTACAGGTTTAAACCCTTCTGGAAATTGGTGCGGCATTAACTCATCGGTAAAGCACATGGGGTGTGCAGTGCCTCTGTACCGGGCGACATCGCAACGGAGTTCGGATGACATCTGCGTTCGGTGATGACCCCGGAGTTGGTTATGTTTGTCATGCCAGGCTTGATTGCCGTCATCTAATGTGGGGGCACATCCTCTTGACCCATAGATTGGCCTTGTCTGGCTGGCTCTATTAGTCAGGTCCTGATGTAGGTCATACGTGTAGTCTGGAGCCACTGTCTCCCTGCCTCTATGGCAAGGGGGCATGGGCTGGTGTTCGGCATGAATATTCGTTTTGTCCCGTCCATGTGGTGGTCGGTCTGGTAGATCATCCTGATTGTATTTTGACGGTATTGGCGCAAGGGCCTCATCGTCGAATTGTGGCAGTAACCTGTGTTTGGGGTAACTCTTTGTTGGGCGCTCAGAGCCATATCCTTCTTCGGCGGCTAGGACCTTAGTCCATCTGTCGTTGAGCGTATCCTGTTCGGCTTTAATCTATTATTGTTTCTTTTTCAGGCACCGCGCGGTGGCGATAACATGTCGCTTGAAGCATTCTTGTTCGAGGGGGTTCTTCTGGGACGATGAAATCTTCGTCACCGAGGCTAACCTCCTCTTCGAAGACAGGAAGGTAGTTACTATCTTTCGAATCCTCGAGATCGGCAAGTTTTTCGAGACCGAATTGACATTCTTCCCTTTCATCCTACTTGAACGCTAGCTCCACGGGGCTTTACGGGTCTTCGGCATTATCCGGAGTGTCATTCTCTCCGGTGCCAGTGTTGCTTTCCCTTCGTTGACGTGATCGTGAGCGGCGCTGCTGACGCCGGTGTTTTTGTGGTTCATCGACGGGCTTATGCTCATCTGGATCTTGAGTGCCATCTCGTCCTTTTTCTTAGGGGTTGTCGGATTGCGGGTTTCGGCAAACCTTTGAGGTTTGAACACTGGGGTGCGCATGAAGATCTCTCTCTCCCTAGCTCACTCTTAGAACGATCTCTAGGCCTAGCTCACCAAACCCAAAGAACAAGTGACACAAGAGTTTATACTGGTTCGGGCCACCATTGTGGTGTAATACCCTACTCCAGTGTGGTGTGGTGGATTGCCTCGTGGGCTGAGGACGAACTAGTACAGTGGACGAACAGCCTCCTGAGGAGAGGTGTTCTTGAGCTCGATGAGCTGGTGTACTTGAGGATGGTCTGAAGGATCCGTCCCTTGCTATGGTGGTGGCTAGCCCTATTTATAGAGGCCCTGGTCCTCTTCCGAAATGTTTAGGCAGGAAGGGATCCCACAACGGCCAATTTTGAAGGGAGACAACTAGTACAAGTTATCCTGACAAAAGGTGGTTTTCGCCTGCCAAAGGTGTCGGTGTCAAAACCGGCGGATCTCAGGTAGGGGGTCCCGAACTATGCATCTAGGATCGATGGTAACAGGAGACAGGGGACACAATTTTACCCAGGTTCGGGCCCTCTCTATGGAGGTAATACCCTACGTCCTGCTTGATTGATATTGATGAATATGGCTGTTACAAGAGTTGATCTACCACGAGATCATGATGGCTAAACCGTAGAAGCCTAGCCTATATGACTATGGTAATGAATGTGTTCTTTCCGGACTATCCCCTCGGGTTTATATAGACATCGGGGGGATCTAGGGTTTACATAGAGTCGGTTACATAAGAAGGAATCTTCATAGTCGGTCGCCAAGCTTGCCTTCCACGCCAAGGAGATTCCAATCCGGACTCAAGTATAGTCTTCGGCCTTCATGTCTTCACAGCCCATCAGTCCGGCCCAATAGACAACAGGCCGGACGCCCGAGGACCCCTTAGTCCAAGACTCCCTCAGTAGCCCCCGAACCAGTCTTCAATAGCGAGGTGTTTGGCACACAAATTGTCTTCGGCATTGCAAGGCGGGTTCCTCCTTTAATTATCTCCAATAGATGTATTTGGCCATCGGTTCCATGTCACTCCCCTCGGCTTCTGCGCGGTAAATAAATTCGCCTCCCACGCGTCAAGCAAAGGCGGAAGGTCAGGGTAATTTTGCAAATAACGCCCCAACTATGCAAGGGGGAGCGCCTATTAAAGAGATTGGATCCTAGATCCATTCGGCACCATACAGAGGAAATCCCTGGAAACTGCTTGGGAGAAACCATTCCAGCATGGCTAGCATCCCCAGCTCCTCCACCCGTTCCGGCCCAGAGAAAGGCCAGTGGGAGAGGTGTTCAGTGTCCCACAGTCAATTGACGGAGCTGCAGACGTAGGGATCCCCCCCCCCCCCCCCCGCAGATCTAGTTCCTGTTCGAGCAGGGCTAGATTCCTTCAATGGTGAGATTCAGGCAGAGGACTTCCCCAATCCATTCAGGGGAGAGCGAGTATGTTTCGTCCCATACCTACTGAGGGCGTTGGATTTCCCATTCATCCGTTCCTCCGAGGGCTTCTAGAATACTATGGCCTCCAGTTGCACAACTTCATCCCTGCCTCCGTTCTGCACATCGCGGGTTACGTCGCTTTATTTGAATTATTCGTGGGTATCGAGGCTCACTTCGAGCTATGGAGGAAGTTGTTCTGCCTTGTCCCACGTAATCACGAGGGGTCCATTTTGAAGTGGGCGGAGCCGAAGTATGGCGCATCGCTGATACCGGATATCTGTCCAGTACACCAAGGAAGGCATCCGAAGAATGGCCTTCCGAATGGTTCTATATTGAGGACGTCGCGCTTCCTGGCCCATTTCGAAAGGGTCTTCCTGAATTTGCAAGCGTTCCGTTGAGGAAACGCCACAGTTGGTGTCCTCAGAGTCTGGAAGAGGAGGACAGTGCAGAAGTTCGCCAGCTTATGAGCAAGATAAACATGCTCGCCCAGTCCGGACTTACAATAATCGAGGTAATGGAGATCTCCATAGTGTGTGGGGTTCAGCCGCTACAATACAGAGGGCTGCCCATGTGGCATTATAATGGAGAGGATGACGCTTCCCGTTATAGCCGGAAGGGTCCAGATACCCCCGCCGCTCTGGCCAAAATATTGGCCAAGCTTTTTAAAGGGGAAGAAGAGGACTTTCTTCGCATTAAGCACAGAGATGGATATTGTATGTATAATCCTCCCAGTTGGGTAAGCTTCGACCCTTCGATTCTACTCATTCCCCTTCCGTATTACGTTTGATAAATTTCAAGTCTGTTCGTTATGGCAACACTGGCAGAAGGTCACCGAAGGACTTCATAGTCCTGCCCCATAGCCAGAGACCCACAACCGGGAACTAGATCCTGGGTTTGAAGAGGATCCGGATATATTCGTGGTGCTCACGGGGGGAGGGTTCTACCAGACAAGCTATGACGGCACAGAAGTGGCCATCACCGCAGACTACCCTGGCCTTCTTCCTGCTTCTCATGTAAATAATTAAGAAATGCCGTCTCTAAAAGAGTGCTTTTATTCCGTCTCACCCGTCGCACTGTATCATGCTTCATAGGGGAGACATTCGGCGATTTCAAAGAGATTGGCTCCCACGCCGGACAATCCTTCCAAGAGGAAAGCAAATGAAGATATGACCATGCCTTCATCAAAGAGGTATGAATTCGCCAACCTTCCCCTGAGCAGTCACGTCCAACCGTGACCTTCCCGTTTTCCATTTGCCGGGAGGAAGATGCGCCGGACTATATCCGGGGGTCCGAGCGGCCGTACTTCCCACAGCTAGGATTCAAATCCTGTCATGAAGGCGGGGGCTGATGCAGGGGCGACGCCGGACTGTCCTCCAGCCGAGGACTCGCACGATGTGTCCGTCACCAACTCAGAAGTGGAGAGTGCTATGAATCATCGACATCGCCGGTCCATTTTACAATATCCTGGCTTTTTGTAAGAGTCGTTTAACGCCTTCAACGCAGTCGACGCATACATCCGGGCTGCTCAAGATGGGATTAGCAGGGCTGCAAAGCAACATTTGAAAGATGTGCAGGTAAATTCGCTTTGTCTGACTATGATAACCATATGCCAGTAGCCCCCGAGACTTAAAGGAGTTGAAACAACTGGTTTAAGGATCAATGTACAACCAGGTGCTTATGGAGAAGAATACCCAGCTGGCTCAGGAACTAGAAAAGTGTCAGCGCCAGCTACTTGCTGCTAACGCCGAACTGGAGAAATACAAGGCATCTCTAGGTAATGTTATCCTCCATCGAAAATTCATAAGGCCACACCGATAAGGTGAATCTGGGTTCTAATCTTTGTGTTGGGTCGTTTAGACCAAGTTCGAGAGCAGCTTGACGCCGCTCGAGGCGAAGAACATGGAGCCAAAAAGCTACTAGCAGCGCGTGAGCGTGTATTGACAAAGGTTGTTGAGGAGCAAAAGAAACTCTAGGATTCTAACATCAACCTACGCGAAGAACTGAAAGATGTGCGAGCACAACTAGCCGACTCTGTGAAGGAGAACAAGAAGTTCCGAGGCGGCATATTCAGTATGTGGCCGCTTTTATCTTATAACAATTTGGAGGTGGCGGTAGCTGATATAGCTGTAATTGCAGGTGTGTTGACGAACCGCCCCGAAGAGGAAGTGTCCGGATCATCAAATGATCTTCTGCAAGAGCTGTCACAGTTGCATGAGCAAGCTCGGCAGGCTATGCGGAGTGTAGCCAAGGCTTTATGGCCATCCGACTCCCCTCCAGGAAGCATGGAAAAGCTGGTAGAGCTGTTCAAGAGAGCGCGGCGGCGTATTCGGCTGTGAAAGATATCTTCCTGCCGAGAGGGTGCGCAAGAGGCCTAGGCCATGGTGAAGACGTGTTATACGAAGCTGGATCCTAATCAGATGGCTCGTGTCGGGCCGGTAGGGCAGAATGGGGAAGAAATTGCTGTTAGTATAGTATACGACCAAGTAGAGGTGGCCGCCAAATATTCCCAATAGGATTGTAAGTTAGACTGCCTATTGGAAGATGTAGAGGAAGAGGTGTTCGAGTTCAAATGACTGTGTACTTTCCTCATCTAGCTGAATTGTATATCATTTGTCATGGTAGAACTTTTCGCTTCAACCTCCGGACTCTAAGGTGTGGAGTGTTTCCGAATACCGTCGCGACCGAATAGGTCGGGGTATGCTTGGAAAACTAGGCGTAGGGGTCATAGTTGCTTGAACAGACAAGTTGTATCCGGCTAGCTATGTTATATTACATTACGGTCGTAAGAAATATCTTCCAGAGAGAATAGTTTCATTAAGGGTTCCTTTCCCTGGGTGTGCATGCATTTAATGTGCATGTCCGAATTGTGATGCGAGCACCACAGTTTGTATAACTTCTAGGGGTGCAAAATGGAGTGAGTTTAGAAAACATCTTTAATTCACCGACCGAATATCCCCTTAAGAACGCTAGCTTTCGGCTTCACCCAGTCTGAGGTACACATCCCGATTACCTGGCAGTAACAATCACAGAGGTGCTCCCTTTATTCCCTAGCCGAACTAATGGGAATGTAGGGCATAAACACAGGAGCCAGGCAACCCAGCTTGGCCAAAACTTAAGTCATATCGATGCATATAGTGGCGAAGGAAAGGTACATATGGAAAAACTCATATGTGAGGAGCTTAATGCTCAAGAAATGACAAGAACTTTTGTCCAAGAAGCCCCCAGGTACAAGTAACATACATGTTTACAAATGTATGTGTCGATGTAGCGCGGTCTGGCCGTACCAAAGCTTTAAAGCAAGAAAGAAGAAAATAATCGAAAAAGAGGAAAAAAATAATGGAAGCTACAGGGGAGGAGGAGACGAACACGGGGTTTGGCGCTAGGCATAGAATCTTTGGAGTCTGTCCGCGTTCCAGGGGTTCGGCTCGAGGCGATTGTCTGATGCATCGCAAAGAAGGTACGCCCCTCCGGTGAGGACTTCGTCAATTATGAAGGGACCCTCCCATTTGGGCTTGAGTTTGTCCTTTTTCTTCTCCGGCAGGCGTAGAACGAGTTCGCCAACGTTGTAAGTCTTGGCCCGTACTTCTCTGCTTTGATATCTTCGAGCCTGCTGTTGGTAAAATGCTGAACGGGCTTTTGCGACATCGCGTTCCTCCTCCAGGGCATCTAGGCCATCCTGCCGATCAAGCTCGGCTTATCTCTCTTTGTACATACGCACTCGGGGTGAGTCATGAATAATATCGCAGGGCAATACGGCCTCTACGCCATACACCATGAAGACAGGTGTGTGTCCGGTAGTGCGGTTGGGCGTGGTCCGCAGCCCCTAGAGTACGGAGTCGAGCTCCTCAACCCAGTGCTTGTCTGATTCTTTCAAGGACCGCACTAGCCTGGGCTTGATGCCGCTCATAATGAGACCATTTGCCCGTTCGACTTGACCGTTGGTTTGGGGGTGGTAGACGGAGGCGTAATCGAGTTTAATACCCAGATTAGTACACCAAGTTTTTACCTCATCGGCTGTGAAATTAGAGCCGTTGTCAGTGATGATGCTGTGTGGGACACCATAACGGTGCACAACACCGGATATGAAGTCTATCACCGGGCCGGATTCGACCGTTTTGACCGGCTTAGCCTCTATCCACTTAGTGAATTTGTCCACCATAACCAGTAGATATTTTTTCTTATGGATTCCCCCTTTAAGGGGTCCAACCATATCGAGTCCCCAGACCACAAAAGGCCAAGTGATGGGGATTGTTTGTAGGGCGGTGGGGGGCATATGGCTTTGATTGGCAAAGAGTTGGCATCCGATGCAACATTGGACAAGGTACTATGCATATGCTCGGGCCGTCGGCCAATAAAATCCTATACGGAAGGCCTTGCTAACAAGGGCCCGAGCTGCGGCGTGGTGACGTCCGAGTCCGGCATGGATTTCAGCCAAGAGCTGTCGCCCCTCTTCCTCGGATATACATCTTTGTAGGACTCCAGTGGCGCTTTTCTTGTAGAGATCTCCATCATGAACCTTGTAGGCTTTTGAACACCGGACAATGCAGCAGGCCTCATTCTGGTCCTCGGGAAGCTCTTTCCAGTTGAGGTAGGCCAGGAAGGGTTCGGTCGATGGGGCAATGACTGCAATGATGAGATGCACCGATGGTGTTATTTCGATGGTTGAGCTCCCGACGACGTTGGTGTTTCCGGGATCTTGGATTATGTTTGATTCCGGACTTGTATTGCCATTTTCCCCTGCCACACCATGGATGGCTTAAAGAGCCTTTTTAGGAAAATATTAGGTGGGACGGGTTCGCTCTTAGCGCCGATACGAGCAAGAACGTCCGCCGCTTGATTACTTTCTCGGGCCACATGATGGAACTCGAGTCCTTCAAACCGGTCTGACATTTTGATGACTGCGTTACGATACACTGATATCTTTGGATCTTTATCGTCGAAATCTCTGTTTATTTGAGATATTGCGAGGTTCGAGTCCCCGCGTACCTCTAGGCGTTGTATGCCCATGGAGATAGCCATCCGGAGACCATGTAATAAGGCTTCGTATTCGGCTGCATTATTGGAGTCTGTGTATAGTATTTGGAGAACGTACTGGACGATGTCTCCCGTAGGGGACGTTACGACGACCTCCGCTCCTAATCCTGCCAGCATTTTGGAGCCGTCGAAGTACATGACCCAATTGGAGTGTGTGCCGTACTCTTTAGGGAGTTCGGCGTCTGTCCATTCGGCGACGAAGTCGGCCAGTACTTGGGACTTGATGGCTCGACGTGGTTTATATGTAATATCAAATGGGAGGAGTTCAATGGCCCATTTGGCAATCCGTCCTGTAGCATCGCGGTTGTTTATGATGTCATTGAGGGGTAGTTCAGAGGCCACCGTGATCGAACACTCCTGGAAGTAGTGACGGAGCTTTCGGGATGCCATGAAGACCGCATATGCTATTTTTTGATAATGAGGGTACCGGGATTTGCATGGTGTAAGGACAGTGTATACATAGTATATTGGCTTCTGAAGCGGGAATTTATGTCTGCGCTATTCTCGTTCGACGACGAGTATGGCGCTCACTACCTGGTGTGTTGCCTATATGTATAATAACATCGGTTCGCCGGCGTTTGGTGCAGCCAGTATTAGATTGCTCGCAAGAAGGGTTTTTATTTCCTCCAATCCGACTGTTGCCGCGCCGTAGAAGGCGATAGAGTGGTAGTGCCTTTTGTCCCAATCTGGACGAGGGAGTCCTGGATTAGGGGGTATCCGGACAGCCGGATTATATCCTTTGGCCGGACTGTTGGACTATGAAGATACAAGATTGAAGACTTTGTCCCGTGTCCGGAAGGGACTCTCCTTGGCATGGAAGGCAAGCTTGGCACTACAGATATGTAGATCTCCTTCCTTGTAACCGACTCTGTGTAACCCTAGCCCCCTCCGGTGTCTATATAAACTAGAGTGTTTTAGTCTGTAGGATAACATACAATCATACCATAGGCTAGCTTCTAGGGTTTAGCCTCTTTGATCTCGTGGTAGATCAACTCGTGTACTACTCATATTATCAAGAATAATCAAGCAGGATGTAGGGTTTTATCTCCACCAAGAGGGCCCGAACCTGGGTAAAACATCGTGTCCCCTGCCTCCTGTTACCATCCGCCTTAGACGCATAGTTCGGGACCCCCTACCCGAGATCCGCCGGTTTTGACACCGACATTGGTGCTTTCGTTGAGAGTTCCTCTGTGTCGTCATCATTAGGCTTGATGGCTCCTTCGATCATCGATAGCGATGCAGTGCAGGGTGAGACTTTCTCCCCGGATAGATCTTTGTATTCGGCGGCTCCGCACTGCGGGCCAACTTGCTTGGCCATCTGGAGCAGATCGAGAGCTACGCCCCTGGCTATTAGGCTAGATTTGGAAACTTGAACTACACATCCGACATCCACGGAGACTTGATCTTTGACGGATTCGAGCCCTTGCCGAGTGCGCCACATGGTCGCGATGATCATGACTTAGCTCCACGATCGGACAGTGTTCGGGAGATTGCACCGGCGACCGCTCCGACCCTCAAATCGGAGCCAATTGCGCCATCCAGTGACGAGTGGATAGACCCATCCGCGGAGGCCGCACTCTCCTCGGCGATCGAGCCGAGTATCGACCTTACCCTTCACGAGAGCCGTGACGCCAAACTGCCGGATTCTTCCCCGGCCACGGACTCCGAACCGCCTGCGCCCGTGCCCATCGAATCCGACTGGGCGCCGATCATGGAGTTCACCTCCGTGGATATCTTTCAGCACTCGCCTTCGGCGACATACTGAACTCATTAAGGTCTCTCTTTCTGTCAGGAGAGCCCTGGCCGAACTATGCCCGGCAGAATTGGGATGCGGATGACGAAGAAATTCGCCGCCCACCCACCACCCACTTAGTAGCCATTGTCGACGATTTGACCGACATGCTCAACTTCGACTCCGAAGGCATCGACGGTATGGATGACGATGCAGGAGATGAACAGGAACCACTGCCCACAGTGCACTGGATGCCCACTTCATCACATTATGTATACATGGTCGACACACCCAAACAAAATGACGACGAAGAACGGAAGGACGCAGCGAAGGGTTGTTCCCTCGAGAGGCAGTCAAAGTGGCAGCATAAGCGCTGCTCCAAATCCTGCCTCGGCAGAAGCATCGATCATATAAACCCAGCGATAGAGCAAGGAGAGCCCGCGAACGACAAACACGGCATTGAACCATCGTTCGACCACGGCAACACGGAGAATCAAACCGAACAACCCGACTCCGTCGAAGATAACAGTCCGGATGACATCACACCGGACAGTCACCCGGAGCAACAGAATACCCATCAAAGGCTTGTTTCCACTGTGAGGAGTCTGAAAAAGCAGAAGCAAAGGCTCAAGATTGCACAAGACACACTCAGAATCAGATGGAGTGAAGTACGCAATACTGCAGCGAAGTACGGCAGTAATCGCCACACCAAGAGCTACGCGAAGTGAAAGTTGCTACCTGAATTCGATGTGGAGGCCTTAGATCCCCCGCAATCAAAAAACAAAACGGCCATCCGGTCGGATAGACGACCTCGTGGCCAACATAGAGCGGCAAATGATGCCGCACATAAGCCAGTACGCGATCCACGTGACAGCTCGCATCAAAAGGACAACGCAACCAGATCCATCTACGGGCCACGCAAGCACGCTCCAGCATGCAATGCAACACAACAAACATCCCAACACCATGGTACACCCAAATACAGTGGTGCCACACACCCCCTATGTTTCACCGATGAGGTGCTGGGCCATGAATTTCCAGAGGGATTCAAGCCCGTGAACATAGAGGCGTACGATGGAACAACAGACCCTGTGGTCTAGATTCAGGACAGCATCCTCCATATCCATATGGCTCGAGGAGACGATCTCCATGCCATCAAGTACTTATCCCTCAAGCTCAAAGGACCAGCTCGGCACTGGCTTAAAAGCCTCCCCGAAAACTCCATTGGAAGCTGGGAAGAGCTCGAAGACGGAAGCTGGGAAGAGCTCGAAGACGCTTTTCGGGCAAATTTTCAAGGGACCTATGTCCGACCACCGGATGCGGACAATTTGAGCCATATAACTCAACAGCCCGGAGAGTCAGCCCGAAAAAAGCTTTGGAACAGGTTTCTCACTAAAAAGAACCAAATAGTCGACTGCCCGGACGCTGAAGCCTTAGTAGCTTTTAAGCACAGCATTCGAGATGAATGGCTTGCCAGACACCTCGGCCAAGAAAAGCCGAGAACAATGGCAGCATTAACAAGCCTCATGACCCGCTTTTGCGCAGGCGAGGACAGCTGGTTAGCCCGATGCATTACCAGCAACCCAAGTACATCCGAAGTTAGGGACGGAAACGGGAAACGACGACACAACAAAAACAAGCGCCGGAATAAAGAAGACAGCCCGAAGAGCACGGCAGTAAACGCCGGATTTAGAAGCTCTCGGGAAGGTTAACAAAAGCTGCCCTCCAAAGGCAACAGAGACGAACTATCCAGCCTAAACAAGATTCTGGATAAAATATGTCAGATCCACAGCACCCCCGATAAACCTGCAAATCATACCCATAGAGAATGTTGGGTCTTCAAGCAGTCCGGCAAGCTCAACGCCGAACATAAGGGGCAGGACACACCAAGCAAAGACGAGGACGAGGCTCGCAAGCAAAGCACTGGGGAACAGAAGAAATTCCCACCAGAAGTCAAAACAGTAAACGTGTTACACGTGACAAAGGGGAGAAACAAAGCGGCACTCCTAGAGACACATGTCCCAGGGCCTATCACTGCGAAGTTCTGCCACTGGTCGTCCCAACCGATCACCTTTGACCATCGGGATTACTCGGCAAGTATCCGGCGTGCAGCATGGGCTGCCTTGGTATTAAACCCAATAATTTACGGATACCACTTCACACGAGTCCTAATGGATAGCAGCAGCAGTTTAAACCTGATATATCAGGACACAGTCCGCAAAATGGGGATAGACCCAACAAAAATTAGCCGCAGCAATACTACCATTAAAGGAGTAGCGCCAGGCCCAGAGGCCCATTGCACGGGCTCCCTGCTACTAGAGGTTATATTCGGCTTTCCCGATAACTTCCACATCGAAAATTTAACATTCCACATCGCTCTGTTCCAAAGTGGTTATCAAGCACTGCTTGGACGCGAAGCTTTCGCTCGCTTTAACGCAATACCGCATTACGCTTCTCTCATGCTTAAGATGCCCGGTCCACGTGGCATCATTACAGTAAATGCAAATATTGAGCGCTCCTTGCGCGCGAAAGACCGTGCGGCTGCCCTAAACGGCCTCACCAACTATAGCATCTGACAGGTCATTAAGACCACAGACGCGGTTGGACGAGTCTGGTGCAGCTATATGTAATTGATACAGGTTTGATGGCTATACCCCTATTACAATACAAGGGGCTCAACGCGCGCAAACAAGTGGCAATTAGGCTCAACTTTACTCATTTTGAACTGTACATGGTTTATTTAGTATAACCTACCTTTTACACGACAACTTTTCAATTAAGTTCCTTTCTTTTTCAGATGACCATCGTGCTACACCCGTCCAGAATACGGCACAACGGAGACACAGGTGCAGACGTGCAGCAGGGACCCGTTCCGAGGATTCTTTTCAGATTAAGACCCTGCGTAAACCTTTTTTAATGTCTCTTGTTGATACACATCCCTCGGATTCTCAGTACAATCGAGAAGGATGCTGACGTATTGGCATGTGGCCACGTCAGAATATTGCACGTACCTGGACACCAGGGGCTCATTACAAAGGGCACTGTTTCGACCCGGTTTACATCATAAAGACCGAATACCCTAGGGAGTGTTCGGCATCGCGAGTTTGGCCTTATATGCATCAGCTCCGAATCATGTCTTTGGTCAAATGTTGGGTTTGCCCGGCTCCTGTGTTTTGCCGCCTTACGTTCCGCTCTATCAGCTAAGGCGGCACCAGGAGAACTACTGCAATTGTGCCCTGGTTCATCCGGATGAGCACCTTAGTAGAGAAAGCCGAAAAATGACTGTCATGATATAGCGTGAGACTAGTCAACCACTCGATGACCTAGCAGAATCTTCGGGATTCCTCCACCTTAACAAAGGGCCGTTTCCCGCCCAGGCATGTCCGCGCACCGAATCCGGATGAGCGCGGAGCCACCAGGGGCTATATAGTAGCCCCACTGTCAAACTCCTCTGGCTAAGTGAAAGTGTTAAAGCATTATAGTCCGATTGCCTAGTTCACTGCGCTACCACCTCCTTAATGGACCAAGATGTTGGATCAAGTGTGAACATGCGTCTTCCGTGAACACCCCTGCATTATATGCGTGGGGGCTGAAGCCGACGACTGCCATCTTTCAGGTTATATACATATATACATAAACGGCCGCACAGGAGGCATCATAGCACTTTCGGGCAAAAGTATAAATACAGCCTTGATAAATTCAATAAAAGATTGTTCTTACAATGGGAATACATGTCACTTAAACATAATATTCTTCGAGCACCGAGCCTCTATCAAACGAGTGCCTTCAAGAACTTCTTCAGAGTAGTGCTCGGCAGCCACTCGGCCTATGGGCGAACCCTGTGCCGCAACAGTGCTGGCATCCATCTCCGCCCAGTATGTTTTGACACGGGCAAGGGCCATCCGCGAGCCCTCTATGCACGCTGACCTCTTTACAACATCGATGCGTGGCACAGCACCAAGGAATCGTTGCACCAAGCTAAAGTAGCTATTCGGCCTTGGCCCTCCTAGCCATAGATGATCCACTATGGACCTCATGGCAAGTCCGGATAATCTATGGAGCTCGGCCCAACCGGTCAATCGCTCATTCAGCAACAGCGGATGGACTAGAGCCTGAAAATGTGACCAGAATAGCTTCTCCACTTCAGGACCCTTCTGATCCTTGAAGTACTCGGCCGCATCAGCAGCACTTGCAGCCAAATCCATGTACTTGTCCGCAGAACTCCATAGCCGGTCTAGAGGAGCATATTTTGGATCTCCGAACGTAGTCCGTAAGAAGAAGGGCTTCCCAGAAATGATATCCACAGCTTGATTCAGCTCCTCCTTCGTCGCTCTAATTTTGGAGCAGGCTTCCTTGGCAGCCACCCGGGCCTTCTCCAGGTCCGTCGCCTTCGCCCGGTTTTCTTCTTCAAGAAGCCGGTAACGGTCAGCAGCATCTTTTAACTCCACAGCCATCTTGGCAATTTTTTCTTTGCTCTCGCAATGTGCGGCCTGTTCGGCTCTCAAACCCTCGTCTGCCTTTAAAGCGGCCGCATTGCTGCTCCTTATGTGCTCCTCGGCTCAGGCAAGCTCTGCCCGAAGGGTCTCCATGGTGGCAGCTCGATCTGCAGTCACAACACATTAAAGATACTGGCATCATGCTGCTCTTACTATGTGACGATCACCAGAAAAATCACTGACCCTGTGCCTCGTCAAGCTGCTTGTTGACAAGCACGATGTCGGCATCCACCGCATCCAGTTGCCGCTTCAGTTCGGCAAACCCATCAATCCGGCTAGCCACCGGAGCTTCAACCACCTGCACATAAAGGCGGTCTAGTTATTACTTGGGACTATGATCCTCTGTTTGCCGCCATTTTCGACGGCAACCAGAGTCTCAGGGGCTACTATCTACACAGGGCACATTTAAAATTGTGCGGTACTATCAAAAATGTACATCATTTCACGTACCTCAAAACCCGTCAGTAGACTCATAAAGGCTTCATGCAACCCGCTTTCGGCGGACGAAATCCTTTCAATCACCGTACCCATCAACGTGCGATGCTCTTTTCAGATAGCCGCTTGCTCTAGCAGATCCCTCAGTACGTCCGACCGCACACCAGATGGTGCTGGACTCTTTTGATTGCTCTCTTCAAGAGCCGGATACTGAGGACTTTGGGTGGCCATAGGATTACCTTCTGGCCATGCCGGATCAGGATAAACCCTCCGTGACGACACCTCGGGGTCGCCCGCCTCGTGAGACGGTGTGGCAGGGGGAGGCGTTTCGCTCTCCATCATCTCTGGAAGAAGATCCCCTGAAGACGAGCTCTGCTGAGAAGGGCTAAGATCCGAACTGCAAGATAAATGCTTCGGTTATTTTCCTCAGAAGTAAAGTGATATATTTTCATTATTAAGTACCATTTTACTTAAAGCTCGGTGGAGGGCTGATCCCCTTGAGGAAATAGTGCGGCCAGGGTAGCCCTCGAGGCAGGACCCTCCGGCGAAGATTTCTTCCCCCGTTTGGAGACCATTGTCTCCGGGTTCCCGGAGGCGGTCCTCTTCCTTCCCTGGGGAGAGGAAGTTTTCGTCCCTCCTCCCCGGCTAACCTCCTTCGCGGAGGCGCTAACCTCCTTGTCCCCCCCCTTTATCTTCTCCCAAGGGCGTTTGATAAGGCGTGATCTCCAGCATCCTGGTCAGCACGGGATTTGGTGAGGTCTCGGGGAGGGGGGCCGGACACCTGATCAACTTTGCCTTCGCTATCCAATCCTGGACCAAGACTGGTTTTTCTTTTTTAGGTCAACGTTGCTATAAATAAAACGGACAGTGTGTTTGGACGCGGGGCTACTTACTTGGGTATCCGGGCTATTGCAGTTGAGACCTGCATCCTCAGTGATGTCCGGACACATTATTTGTGGTCCGAAGAACAATTTGTACATCTCTTCGTGCGTCATGCCGAGGAAATGTTGGATAGCTCGCGGTCCTTCCGGGTTGAATTCCCACATGCGAAGGGGCCGGCGTTTGCAAGGCTAGACTTGACGGACTAACATAACTTGCACTACCATAACCAGACTGATATCTCTCACGAAGAGATCTCGGATACGGCTTTGCAGTATTGGCACATCCTTGGCTGGACCCCAGCTCAGCCCCCTGCTGATCCATGACATCAGTTGTGGTGGGGGCCTGAGCGGAAGGCGGGGGCAGCTACCCACTTGGCACTTCGGGGAGCTGTGATGTAGAACCACTCCCGCTGCCACAATCCGGACACTCTCTGGGAAGTAACCCTCAGGCCATGGAGCGTCAGCAATTGTGCTTATTGAACCGCCTCAGCACGATGCGTGCTGCCCCTCGATCATCTTCGGCTTCACATCGAAGGTGTTGAGCCACAGGCCGAAGTGAGTGGTAATGCGGAGGAAGGCCTCACATACGACAATAAATGTCGAGATGTGAAGAAGGGAATCCGAGGCCAGATCGTGAAAATCTAGCCCGTAATAGAACATAAGACCCCTAACAAAGGGATCCAGAGCGAGGCCTAGTCCTCGGAGGAATTGGGAGACGAACACGATGCTCTCGTTGGGTTCAGGAGTAGGGACGACCTACCCTCGTGCAGGCAGCTGATGCGAAATTTCAGCGGTCAGATATCTGGCCTCTCTCAACTTCTTGATGTCCTCCTCTGTGACGGAGGAAGGAATCCACCGACCTTGAAGGTTGGATCCGGACATAGTTGAAGGTCCGAAGTGCCTAAAACTGAGCTTTGGGTGTTGGAACTTGATGCGAGAGGCAGATTCGATTAAGATCGAGAGGAAAAGGCCTTGTCCCCTTTATAAAGAGGGTGAATATCAACGTCCGCCTCGTGGCCGTTTCGGACTTGCCTAAGATTTAGGAGTCCTACTAATAGGCGCGGTTGGGTTACCCACGTCCATATTAATGGGGATCCCGTAATAAGGGGACACGATCTCTGCTTCGACAAGACGTGTCAAGGAAACCGCCTCGCGAAACACGCTGAGATAGGTTATGAAAAACAATTCGAATAAAGACCTGGCTGTGGTGTGATGTCACACTACGGGGTACGTCAGTAGATTAGATTTGTGTAAATATTATTTCCCCTACGGTGGTATGTGGAACTTATTTTGCAGAGCCGGACACGATCCTCGTGTTCAAAATCTTCTATGAAGTATTCGGAGGAGGAACCCGCCTTGCAATGCCGAAGACAATCGGCACACCGAACTCATCGTCATTGAAGTCTGGTTCATGGGCTACTAAGGGAGTCCTGGATTAGGGGGTATCCGGATAGCCGGATTATATCCTTTGTCCGAACTGTTAGACTATGAAGATACAAGATTCAAGACTTCGTTTCGTGTTCGGATGGGACTCTACTTAGCGTGGAAGGCAAGCTAGGCAATACGGATATGTATAGCTCCTCCTTTGTAACCGACCTTGTGTAACCCTAGCCCCATCCGGTGTCTATATAAACTGGAGGGTTTTAGTCCATAGGACAACATACAATCATACCATAGGCTAGCTTCTAGGGTTTAGCCTCTCTGATCTCGTGGTAGATCAAATCTTGTACTACTCATATTATCAAGAATAATCAAGCAGGACATAGGGTTTTACCTCCATCAAGAGGGCCCGAACCTGGGTAAAACATCGTGTCCCCTGCCTCCTGTTACCATCCGCCTTAGACACACAGTTCGGGACCCCCTACCCGAGATCCGCCGGTTTTGACACCGACACTGGAGATAAAGCGGCTTAGAGCTTCTATGTAGCCCTCAAGCTTTTGAACTTGTTTAAGATCTGTTGGCTTAGCCAGTTGTGACAGAGCTCGGATTTTGGCTGGGTTTGCTTAGATTCCTCTGTTGGAGACGATGAAGCCCAGTAGTTTTCCAGTAGGGACGCCGAAGACACACTTTTCCGGGTTGAGCTTAATGTCATATGCCCGGAGGTTGCCGAATGTAAGACGTAAGTCGTCTATTAGTGTTTCGACGTGCCTGGTTTTGACGACAACATCATCAACGTAAGCTTCTACTGTTTTACCGATCTGTTTCTCCACGCATGTTTGAATCGTGCGTTGGTATGTGGCGCCTGCGTTGTTGAGCCCAAAGGGCATGGTGTTGAAGCAGAATGGCCCGTATGGGGTGATAAATGCTGTTGCGGCTTGATCGGACTCCTTCATTTTGATTTGATGGTATCGGGAATATGCATTGAGGAAACACAGTGAGTCGTGTCCTGTAGTGGCATCGATGATTTGATCAATGCGGGGAGGGGGAAGGGATCCTTAGGGCAAGCCTTATTGAGGTCTTTGAAATTGACGCATAGGTGCCATGATTTGTCTTCCTTTGGTACCATCACCAGGTTTGCCAGCAAGTCCGGGTGTTTGATTTCTCTAATGAATCCGGCCTCGGTGATTTTGGCCAGCTCTTCCCCCATTGGTTGTCGCTTGGGTTCGGAAAAGCGCCACAGTGATTGCTTGACCGGTTTGAACTCGGATGTAGTCTCTACGGAGCCAGTCGAACAGGCCGTAGAGAGTTTCGTCGGGCTCGATTGCCGTGACTTGGGGGGTGGCCGACTGGCGAGCCACCGCGTGCCTCACCCACCGCTGAAGCCTCGATCGGTCGGAACGCTTGTGCCGTCGGGCTACAGGGAGGGAGGATAACACAGGAGCCGACCAATACAGAGTCGACGGCTGTCGTAGGAGGACGCCACAGACGCACGCGCGAAAGTGCGTTGCCCCGCGGACGGGGAGCGCCTCAACGTCGAGTGGAGCTTCTTGGAGCCAAGCGGAGTCGTCGGCGACGAACACGAGCACGCCGAGACGGATCTCGCGGCCCTCGGCCAAACCTCTGCCTGAAACCATGTTGATGGGGATTGGAAAAATTGCAACTTCTCCAACAAGTCGCTGAGACAACGACCCCATGGTGGGCGCCAACTGTCGTGGTTCTAAGTCTGACAGTAGAATGGGGTTAGGCATGTAGAGGCAAGATCCTAGCTATGGAGGAGTTGTACACGCAGGTTTTACGAGTTCAGGCCCTTCTCGGAGGAAGTAACAGCCCTACGTTTCGGAGCCTGGAGGCGGTCGACTGATTATATGCGCGTGAGTTACAGGGGGTGCGAACCCTTATCTCAGAGGAGGGGGGTGGCTTATATAGAGTGCGCCAAGACCCCAGCTCCCCTCCGTTACACTGAGTTCAATATTCATAAAGAGAGAGCATTACAGGTAATGTCTGTAATAAAGTGCTACAAATGATCATTAAATATACGAGTAAATGCCCGACCATTGTTGCACAGAGCGGCTTTAGGTCTTCTTGTACGTCGAGTGGTCTTTTACGTGGTTGAATGGTTGAGTAGTCGAGTGACTTAAAGAAGGAGTCTCCGAGTGAATGGTAGGTCGAGTGGATTGCACTCGACACCTTTATTGGGCCCTCCCTGTTTATTATTGAACTTCTTTGCTTCTAAGACAAGGACCTTAGGTAGGACGTATAGGTCGGGCCTATTACCCTACCCGAGGTCTATGCCCTCATCATTAGCCCCCGAATGGATTGAGGTCCGAGTGAAAAGAAGGTTGAAGTTGATTTTGCCTTGACTCCTGCCTTCCTCAAGAATTCATCTCTGAATGGAGGCCAGTGTTGGAACTTTTGGCTTTGTTTCAGTCGCCTTGATCGATTCAGAAATTACCGATTGGTTTTTATAACGCCGCCTGTCGAGTGTCATCTTGGATGCGAAATCTTTGGCATGATCAGTTGCAGATGATCCCGGATTTCGCGGGATTTGAAATTTCGGTAGAAGCGCGCCAGATGGAGTGCGCCGTGATAAGCGGAGGGGATAGACGGACATTTCGATTTCCACGCCACCTTTTTCGCCACGTATCCCGTGTGTGACTGTTGAGGGATTTGACAGGATCGCCCGGACCCACGCGTCAGCCACTCGGAAGTGGGCCTTTAAAAGCGGCGAGGCCGAGGCCTCTGCACTGTGCGTGCCCATTCTCCTTCTTCTTCCTCTTGCTCCTTAACCCCATCCGTCTTCTCCACTCTCGACGCTACCGCTCAGCCGCCATAGGGAAGGAGAAAACGGCGGCGCTGGAACGTGCGAAGAAGGCGACAGGGGCGGCGAAAAGCAAGAAGACGAATCGGGGGTCTTCATCGCGCTCGGGGCTGCCGTCGGGTTGGATCCAGGGAGATTGGATCTGATCTTCGCTTCGACAGGAAGACTTGGACGATATGGCCGAGTTAGGGCTGATTGCCCATGAGTCCGCGCGGCTGCCGGAGAGGGCAACGGAGCCGCAGCAGCGACCCGGTGAGTGTGTTCTGCTCGCCACTCATGTAGACCGCGGCTTCTCGCTTCCTCCGCATCCCTTCTTTCGAGGTTTCCTGAATTTCTTTGGGGCCCAACTCCATCATTTTACTCCCAACACTATCACGTATCTTGCTGCCTTCGTATCCATGTGCGAAAATTTCTTGGGGTGTCGACCGCACTGGGGTCTTTTCAAGCACATCTTTACCATCCGCTCCCAAACGGTGAAGGAAGTGAACTCGAACGATGAGAAAACCCACATTATCCAGATGTGTGAGGGTCTGGGTATTCAAAAGAGGAAGAGGAGTTCCTTCCCTTCGATGACTCTCCTGGAATCGGTCAGGGGTTGGCAGTCGACCTGGTTCTACTGCCAAGATATCGCGACTCCGGGCCAGTCGATTGGGCTTCCTCCTTTCTCTTTCAATCGTGTCCAAACTCCATCTTCGTTGAAAGTGACTGCCGCGGAGAAGGCGGAGACAGGCATGCTGGTCGAAAGAGTAGTTCAATTGATCAACCAAGGCGTCACCGGCATGGATCTGCTAGAGGTGTTCCTGAGTCACCGTATCCAACCACTCCAAGCTCGCAGCCAATCCATGTGGATGTATTCCGGGGCTGGTGACACTGCTCGGGTTCATTTGGAGGAGGTGGCGGCCAAAACAGTGGCTCGGTGGCTGAGTGGTATCTCTGGGAACAAGGACAACCCCAGGGGCGCCAGGAGAGTCAACCCTTTCAGCGACAGCAACCAACCAGACAAGGTTTGGCCATTACAACTGAGCTTTTTGGACATGTTTTCCGACTGTTTGTTGATCCAACTGACTTGTATTCGGCTCCTTGTTTTGTAGATTTACACGGAGATGTACTCAATGCCCAATGGTGAACAAGCTCTGGAGCAAGACCAAGAGGGCGAGGACAGTGCGGAGGAGAGCGGCGAGTGGGAGTCACCAGCCGACGATGATGAAGATGAGAGCGATGAGTCAGGAGATGAGGAGGTAGCCGACTCACCGCCTCATTCTGAATGTCGATCCAAGCAGCTCCATGATCCCGCGGGTAGGCGCGGCCGAGCTGTGGCGCTGAGTGCTCCATCTCAAAAAGGCGCTCGGTCTTCGACTCGAGAATTGGCTGAGAAGGTCACTGTCGGTGTCAAAACCGGCGGATCTCGGGTAGGGGGTCCCGAACTGTGCGTCTAAGGCGGATGGTAATAGGAGGCAGGGAACACGATGTTTTACCCAGGTTCGGGCCCTCTTGATGGAGGTAAAACCCTACGTCCTGCTTGATTTATTCTTGATGATATGAGTATTACAAGAGTTGATCTACCACGAGATCGTAGAGGCTAAACCCTAGAAGCTAGCCTATGGTATGATTGTATGTTGTCCTACGGACTAAAACCCTCCGGTTTATATAGACACCGGAGGGGGCTAGGGTTACACAAGGTCGGTTGCAAAGGAGTAGATATACATATCCGTATTGCCTAGCTTTCCTTCCACGCCAAGTAGAGTCCCATCGGGACATGAGACGAAGTCTTCAATCTTATATCTTCATAGTCTAACAGTCCGGCCTAAGGATATAGTTCGGCTGTCCGGAGACCCCCTAATCCAGGACTCCCTCAGTAGCCCCTGAACCAGGCTTCAATGACGATGAGTCCGACATGCAGTATTATCTTCGGCATTGCAAGGCGGGTTCCTCCTCCGAATACACCAGGAAAAATTTGAATACAAGGATAGTGTTCGACCCTGCAAAATAAGTTCCACATACCACGGTAGAGAGAATAATATTTCCACAAATCTAATCTGACTTGTTTTGGCAACATGACACTATGCCATGGCCCGGTGATTATTCGAACCGTTTCCTCTAACTAGCCCCGCACATAACGCGAGGCAGTGTTTTTGACACGTCTTGTCAAAGCACAGATCGTGTCCCCCTTATTACGTGATTCTCATCAATACGGGCGTGGGTAACCCAACCGCGCCTAGGACTCCTAGATTTTAGGCAAGTCCCAAAACGGCCACGAGGAGGACGCTTGATATTCACCCTCTTTATAAAGGGTCAAGGTTTTTACTTTTTTCCTCCCGTGCTCAATCGAATCCTTCCCCTGCCTCGAGTTCTAACACCCAAAGCCCAGGTTAGGTGCTTCGGACCTTCAATCATGTCCGGATCTAGCCTCCAGGGCTGGTGGATGCCCTCCTCCGTCACGGAAGAGGATATCAAGAAGTTGAGGGAGGCAAGATACTTGACCGCCGAAGTCTCGCATCGGCTGCCCGCCCGAGGGCAGGTCGTCCCTACTCCTGAACCCAACGAAGGCGTCGTGTTCATCTCCCACTTCCTACAAGGACTAGGCCTCACTCTGGATCCCTTCGTAAGGGGTTTGATGTTCTATTACGGGCTTGATTTCCATGATCTAGCCCCGGATTCCTTTCTCCACATCTCGGCATTTATTGTCGTATGTGAGGCCTTCCTCTGCATTACCCCTCACTTTGGCCTGTGGCTCAAGACCTTTGATGTGAAGCCGAAGACGGTCGAGGGGCGGTATGCAGCGTGCGGAGGTGCATTAATAAGCAAGATTGCTGGAGCTCCATGGCCAAAAGGTTCCTTTCCAGAGGTGTCCGGATTATGGCAAAGGGAGTGGTTCTACATCACCGCTCCCAAAAGTGCCAAATGGGTAGCTCCCCCCGCCTTTCGCTCGGGCCCTCCACCACAACTTATGTCATGGATCAGCAGGGGGCTGAGCTGGGGTCCAGCCAAGGACGTGCCCATACTGCAGAGCCGCATCCAGGATCTCTTCGAGGGAGATTTTAGTTTGGTTATGGTAGTGCAAGTCATGCTGGTTCGTCAAGTCCAGCCTTGCAAACGTCGGCCCCTCTGTTTATGGGGATTCAACCCAGAAGGACCGCACGCTATTCAGAATTTCCTCGGCCTGACGCACGAGGAGATGTACAAGTCGTTCTTCGGACCCCAGATAGAGTGTCCGGACACCTCCGAGGATGTGGTCCTGAGCAGCAACCGCACCGCGGCCCAAGTAAGTAACCCTCTAGCCGAACGCACTGTCTTTCTTTTATTAGGACATCATTCTAAAGGATCGCTCTTTGAACAGGACTGGATAGCAAAGGCGAAGATGATCCGGTGTTCGGCTCCCCTTCCTGAAGGCTTGGACAATCCGGTGCTGGAAAAGATGCTCGAGCCAGCACCTTTCCTGGTGCCCGCAAAGGAAGATGAAGGGGGGGGAATAAATAGGGCCAAAGCGGGCCTCCACCGCTATCTGTTCCAACCGAGGGAACGAGCGCCTCTATGCGGGAGGATAGCCAAGAGAAGGAGTCTGACATTCCTTCGCCCCGGGGGAGGAAGAGGACTACCTCTGATGATCCGGGAACCAAGGTTTCCAAACGGGAGAAGAAAACTCCACCAGAGGATCCCGTCCCGGAGGGTGCTTTTGCCGCACAAAGTTCGTACGGGGATCAGCCCTCTAACGGGTCGTAAGTGATCAAAATTTACTTAATAGTAGAGATATTATACCTTACTTCTGTGGAAAATAACCGAAGTGTTTATCTTGCAGTTCGGATCTTAGCCCTTCTCAATAGAGATCGTCTTCCGGGGACCTTCTTCCGGAGATGATGGAGAGCGAAACGCCTCCACCGGACTCCCCCGCTCAAGAAGCGGGCGACCTTGAAGTATCGTCACGGAGGGCCTCTCCGGATCCGGTGAGGCCAGAAGATAATCCCATAGTCACCCGAAGTCCCCAGCATCCGGCTCTTGAAGAGGGCAGACAAAAGAGTCCGGCGCCGTCTAGTATGCGGTCGGACGCACTGTGGGATCGGCTGAAGCGAGCGACCATCTCGGAAGAATACCATACGTTAATAGGTACAATGATGAAAAGGATCTTGTCCACCGAAAGCGGGTTGCATGACGCCTTTATGAGTCTACTAACGGGCTTTGAGGTACGTAAAATGATATACCTTTGTGATGGTACCGCACATTTTTAGGTGTGCCCGGTGTAGATAGTAGCCCCTGAGACTCTGGTTGTCACCGAGAACGGTGGCAAATAGAGGACCGTAGTCCTAGGTAATAACCATACCGCCTTTATGTGCAGGTGGTGGGAGCTCTGGTGGCTAGCCGGACTCATGAGTTTGCCGAACTAAAGCAGCAACTGGATGCGGCGGATGCTGACATCGAGCTTGTTAACAAGCGGCTTCACGAGGCACAGGGTAAGTGATATTTTCTGGTGAATGTCACATAGTAAGAGCAGCGTGATGCCAGTATCTTTAATATGTTGTGACTGCAGATGGAGCTGCCACCGTGGAGACCCTTCGGGCGGAACTTGCCCGAGCCAAAGAACAAGCAAGGAGTAGTAATGCGGCTGCTTTGAAGGTGGCCGAAGAGTTAAGAGCCGAGAAGGCTGCGCATTGCGAGAGCAAATAGAAAATGGCCAAGACGGCTATAGAGTTAAAAGATATAGCCGACCGTTGTCAGGTCCTTGAAGAAGAAAACCGAACGAAGGCGACGGACCTCGAAAAGGCCATGATGGCGACCAAAGACACCCACTCTGCCATGAGAGCGAAGGAGGAGTTGCGTGAAGCCAGTGATATTGTGGCTGGGAAGCCCTTTTTGCTGCGGATGTCCGGAGATCCGCGGTACACCCCTCTGGATCGGCTGTGGAGTTCGGCAGACGCATATCTGGATTTGACGGCGAGTGCTGTTGATGCGGCCGAATACTTTCGAGATCAAACAGATCGTGAAGTGGACAAGCTATTCTGGTCGTAGTTTAACGTTCCAGAGCGTCCACTTCCACTAACTGATCAGCTTGCCGAATGGGCCGAACTCAATAGATTGTCCGGACTTTCCATGAGGTCCGTCGTAGATCATCTGTGGCCGAAAAAACCGAAGCTGAACAACTATTTCAGCTTAGTGCAACAGTTCCTTGGTGCGGTGCCGCGCATCAATGTGATGAAGGGGTCGGCGTGCATAGAAGGCTTGCGAATGGCTTTTGCCCGGGTCAAAGCATACTGGGCAGAAATGGATGCTACCACTGTTGCGGCGCAAGGTTCGGCCATAGGCCAAGTGGCTGCCGAGCACTATTTTTAAGAAGTTCTTGAGGGTGCTCGTTTGATAGAGGCCCAGTGCTCGAAGAATATTATGTTTGAGTGACATGTATTCCCATTGTAAAAACAATGTTTTATTAATTTTATCAAGGCTGTATTTATACTTTTGCCCGAAAGTATTGTGATGCCTCTTGTGCGGCCGTTTTTTGTATACATGTGTATAACCTGAAAGATTGCTGTCGTCGGCTTCAGCCCCCATGCATATAATGCGGGGGTGTTCGCAGAAGACGTGTATTCACACTTAATCCAATGTCTTGGTCCTACTAAGGAGGTGAGAGCGCAATGAACTAGGCAACCGGACTATAATGCTTTAGCACTTTCACTTAGCCATAGGAGTTTGACAGTGGGGCTACTATATAGCCCCTGGTGGCGCCGCACTCACCCGAGTTCGGCGTGCATGCATGCTCGGCCGGGAAACGGCCCTTCGTTAAGGCGGAGTAATTCTAGGATTCCGATAGGTCATCGAGTGGTTGACCAGTCTCGCGCTATATCATGACAGTCAGTTTTCGGCTTTCTCTACTGAGGTGCTCGTCCGGATGAACCAGGGCACAATCGCAGTAGTTCTCCTGGTGCCGCCTTAGCCGATAGAGCGGAACGTAAGGTAGCAAAACACAGGAGCCGGGCAAACCCAACATTTGACCCAATACATGATTCGGAGCTAATGCATATAAGGCCAAACTCGCGATGTCGAACACTCCCTAAGGAATTCGGTCTTTATGGTGTAAACCGGGCCTAAATAGTGCCCTTTGTAAGAAGCCCCTAATGTCCAGGTATGTGCATTGTTCTGACATGGCCCCATGCCAAGACGTCAGCATCCTTCTCAATTGTACTGAGAATCCGAGGGATGTGTATCAACAAGAGACAGTAAAAAAGGTTGACGCAGGGTCTTAATCTAAAAAGAATCCTTGGAACGGGTCCCTGCTGCACGTCTGCGCCTGTGTCTCCGTTGTGATGTATCCTGGACGGGTGTAGCACGATTGTCATCTGTAAAAGAGAGGAACTTAGGTGAAAAGTTGTCGTGCAAAAAGGTGGGTTTAAAGAAACCATCTACAGTTCAAGATGAGTAAAAATTGCCACTTGTCTACGTGCGTTGAGCCCCTTGTATTTGTAATAGGGGTGTGGCCATCAAACCTATATGAATTTCATATAGCTACGCCGGACTCGTCTAACCGTGTCCGTGGTCTTGACGACCTATCGAATGCTTTAGTTGGTGAGGCCGTTTTAGTGTGCGGCTGCCAAGGCAGCCGCACTCTCTTCGGAACTCAGGGATCGCTCAATATTTCCATTTACTGTAATGATGCCACGTGGACCGGGAATCTTAAGTGTGAGGGAGGCATAATGTGGTATTGCATTAAAGTGAGCGAAAGCTTCGCGTCCCAGTAGTGCTTGATAGCCACCTTGGAGCGGAGCAATGTGGAAGGTTAAATTTTTGCTACGGAAGTTATCGAGGAAGCCGAATATAACCTCTAGTAGCAGGGAGCCCGTGCAATGAGCCCCAGGGCCTGGCATTACTCCTCTAAAGGTAGTATTGTTGTGGCGAATTTTCGTTGGGTCTATCCCCATTTTGCGGATTGTGTCCTGATATATTAGGTTTAAGATGATGTCTCCGTCCATCAGGACTCGTGTGAAGTGGTATCTGTCAATTATTGGATCTAATACCAAGGCAGCCCACCCTGCGTTCCGGATACTTGCTGAGTAATCCTGATGGTCGAAGGTGATCGGTTGAGACGGCCAGTGGCAGAACTCCGCGGTGATAGGCCCTTGGGCATGTTTGACTGGGAGTGCCGCTTTGGTTCTCCCCTTTATCACGTGTAACACGTTTACTGTTTTCACTTCTGGTGGAAATTTCTTCTGTTCCCCAGTGTTTTGCTTGCGAGGCTCATCCTCGTATTCGCTTGGTGTATCCTGCCCCTTATGTTCGGCGTTGAGCTTGTCGGACTGCTTGAAAACCCAACATTCTCTATGGGTATGATTTGCAGGTTTATCGGGGGTGCCATGGATCTGACATATTTGGTCCAGAATTTTGTTTAAGCTGGACAGTTCATCTCTGGCGCCTTTAGAGGGCGGCTTTTGCTGACCTGGCCGAGAGCTTCTGAACCCGACGTTTACTGCCGTGCTCTTCGGGCTATCTTCTTTATTCCGGCGCTTATTATTTTTGCTGCGTCATGATTTCCGATTTCCATCTCTAACTTCGGATGTACTTGGGTCGCTGCGCTGCATTGGGCTAGCCAGCTGTCCTCGCCCATGCAAAAGCGGGTCATGAGGCTTGTTAATGCTGCCATTGTTCTCGGCTTTTCTTGGCCGAGGTGCCTGGCAAGCCATTCGTCTCGGACACTGTGCTTAAAGGCTGCCAAGGCCTCGGCGTCCGGACAATCGACTATTTGGTTCTTTTAGTAAGAAACCTGTTCCAAAGCTTTCGGGCTGACTCTCCGGGCTGTTGAGTTATATGACTTAGATCGTCTGCATCCGGTGGTCGGACATATGTCCCTTGAAAATTTGCCCGAAAGGCGTCTTCGAGCTCTTCCCAGCTTCCAATGGAGCTTTCATGGAGGCTTTTAAGCCAGTGCCGAGCTAGCCCTTTGAGCTTGAGGGATAAGTACTTGATGGCATGGATATCATCCCCTCGAGCCATATGGATATGGAGGATATAGTCCTCAATCCAGACCCCAGGGTCTGTTGTTCCGTCGTATGCCTCTATGTTTACGGGTTTGAATCCCTCTGGAAATTCATGGTCCAGCACCTCATCGGTGAAACATAGGGTGTGTGCGGGACCCCTGTATCTGGGTGTACCGTGGTGTTCGGATGTTTATTGTATTGCATCGTATGCTGGAGCATGCTTGCGTGGTCCATAAATGGATCTGGTTGCGCCGTCCTTTTGATGCGAGCCCTCGCATGGGTCATGCATTGGCTTATGTGCGGTGTTGTTCGCCGCTTTATGTTGGCTGTGCGGTCATCTATTCGGTCGGATGGCCATTTAATTTTTGGTTGCGGGGGATCTAAGGCCTCCTCACTGAATTCAGGTAGCAACTTCCGCTTCGGGTAGGTCTTGGTGTGGCGATTACTGCCGTACTTCGCTGCTGTGTTCAGTACTTCACTCCATTTTATTTTGAGTGTGTCTTGTGCAGCCTTGAGCCTTTGCTTCTGTTTTTTCAGACTCCTCGCTTTGGCAACAAGCCTTTGGTGGGCATTACGTTTCTCCTGGCGCCTATCCGGTGTGATGTCGTCCGGACTGTTATCTTCGACGGGGTTGGGTTGTTCGGCTTGATTTTCCGTGTTACCGTGGTCGGGCAATGGTTCACCCTGCTCTAACACTGAGTCTATGTGACCGTTATTTCTGCCGGGGCGGGATTTGGGGCAGCGTTTACGCTGCCGCTTTGACTGCTGCTCGAGGGAACCACCCGTCGCTGCGTCCTTCCGTTCCTCATCGTTATTTTCTTTGGGTGTGTCCACCATGTATACGTCATGTGATGAAGTGGGCGTCCACTGCCCTGCGGGCAGTGGTTCCTCTTCGACTCCTGCATCGTCGTCCATACCGTCGGTGTCTTCGGAGTCGAAGTTGAGCGTGTCGGTTAAGTCATCGACAATGGATACTAAGAGGGTGGTGGGTGGGTGGTGAATTTCTTCGTCATCCGCATCCCAATTCTGCCGGACGTAGTTCGGCCAGGATCCTCCTGACAAGGAGAGAGACCTTAATGAGTTTAGTATGTCGCCGAAGGACGAGTGCTGGAAAATATCCGCGGAGGTAAACTCCATGATAGGCGCCCAATCGGATCCGATAGGGACGGGCGCAGGTGGTTTGGAATCCCTGGCCGGAGAAGGATCCGACAGTTTGGTAACACGACTCTCGTGAAGGGTAAGGTCGATATTCGGCTCGATCGCCGCTGAGGGTACGGCCTCTGTGACGGGGTCCATCCACCCGTCCATGGATGGCGCAACTGGCTCCGAATTGAGGCTCGGAGCGGCTACCGGTGCAATCTCCTGAATACGTTCTGATAATAGAGCTAAATTGTACTCATTGTGACCGCGCGGCGCACAAGGCATGAGGTCGAATCCGTCGAAGATCAAGTCTCCGCGGATGTCAGCGGTGTAGTTTAAGCTTCCAAACCCGACCTGGTGGCTAGGGGCATAACTTTCGATCTGCTCCTGATGGCCAAGTGAGTTGGCCCGCAGTGCGCCGCCACAGAACACAAAGATCTGTCCGGGGAGAAAAGTCTCACCCTGGACTGCATCGCTATCGATGATCATAGGAGCCATCAAGCCTAACGGTGATGACACAGAGGAACTCTCAATTAAAGCACCAATGTCGGTGTCAAAACCGGCGGATATCGGGTAGGGGGTCCCGAACTGTGCGTCTAAGGCAGATGGTAACAGGAGGCAGGGAACACGATGTTTTACCCAGGTTCGAGCCCTCTTGATGGAGGTAAAACCCTACGTCCTGCTTGATTTATTCTTGATGATATGAGTATTACAAGAGTTGATCTACCACGAGATCGTAGACGCTAAACCCTAGAAGCTAGCCTATGGTATGATTGTATATTGTCCTATGCACTAAAACCCTCTAGTTTATACAGACACCGGAGGGGGCTAGGGTTACACAAGGTCGGTTTCAAAGGAGGAGATATACATATCCGTATTGCCTAGCTTGCCTTCCATGCCAAGTAGAGTCCCATCCGGACACGAGACGAAGTCTTCAATCTTGTATCTTCATAGTCTAACAGTCCGGCCAAAGGATATAGTCCGGCTGTCCGGAGACCCCCTAATCCAGGACTCCCTCACTCACCAAGCAGCCCAAGATCAATCCTTCGAAGGCTCGGAAGACCTTGCCTAGAATCAAGATGGACGTTCCCGTTGATTCTGGGTAAATGTTCTTCCCGTATTTTCTTGTTCCAACCGACTTTCTTGTTCTGACCGAGTGGATGATAAAACTTTACAGCCTGACCTCAGCTGCGACTGACATGGATATTGACAAGAACCTGGGCGACGAGGAAACCGACGACGCAGCTACCTCCAAAGCGAGTAAGTCTGCCCGATTCAAATTTATTTGGACGACTGGATTGTTTGTCAGCTATTCGTATGACTTTCTCTATTTATTGCAGTTCCACGGGATGTTGTTGTGCTCCCGGATGATGAAGAAGAGGTACCGCTGAGGGGGAGGAGGAGGAAAGACAAGGAACTGGGCGGGAAAGCGCCTGAGGTCCAGGTTCCTCAGTCGACCGTGACACCTGGGACGGCTGTCGAGCGATCTACAGACCCGGCTCGAACCAACGTCACCTTCGCTGTCCCGCTGTCCACTGATTGCCCATCAGGATCAGCTGCTCAGACTTCTGCTGCACCAATAGAACTCCACGCTTCAGATCCGGCGGTTGCTCCTATTGCTCTGCCAGCATCGCTTTTCACTGCGTATCAAACTCCGGACGACCCATCGACTGCTGCCAAGGAAGCTCTTCTTCAGTTGAATCTTATGATGGGGCAAATGAAAGTGGTGCATGAGGCTAGTTAGGTGGCCTTCAACGCCGGAGCTGCTCTGCAAACCAATGTCCAGGTGATTCCCGATTGATCAAATTTCTCGTCTGATCACCCACTGGTGTCCCTGCGACCATAATTGATTGCGGGCAGTCGACTATGGTCTAAGAATCTGAACTTTTTTTTACAACTCACGCTGGGCGGACCATGCCGAGTGGAACCAAAACCAGTGGGGGCACGCTAAGTGCACCCACTGGGTGTAGTCCCCGAGACCATAGTTGACTACGGGCAGTCGACTGTGGTCTAAGAATCTGAACCTCTTTTTTTTAAACCAGTGGGGGCACACTAAGTGCACCCACTGGGTGTAGTCCCCGAGACTGCCGTCGAAGGTTTGATTCGATGGTAGTCTTGAAGTAACTGTCGTATGATGTCTTTCATTTCAGTCGACTGACAAGTCTTATGTGTTGGCCGCAGAAATCTTGTGATCTCGGTGCTCAACTCTCTACACTGAACAAGCAACAAATCAGCCTCAACCTTGGTCTGGAACTGGCCAGAAAGAATCTCAAGACTGCTCGCGATGAAGTAGCTGCCATGGGAGGTAACCAATTATCAACTGTCTATCTTACTACTGCTGGCACTTTCCTTTCCGTTTTTTTACCGAGTGACTCCACTCGAGCAGATGTATGTAGTGAAAACCGTCAACTCCAAGCCCGTCTAAAGAATGTTATTTCTTTAGAGAAAATGAAGCAGGCCTTGGAGAATAAGGATCTGGATCTTGTTGCTGCACAGAAGGAAGCGCGAGAGAAAACTACGCTTGCCGACAAGAAGCTTGCTTCGATCGGCAAGTTCGAAGAAGAGAATTCCAAATTGAAGACTATTGTTTCTGATGCCAATCGGGAGGTCGAGCGACTGAAGAAGGACAAGGAGAAGCTGACTGACGAGCTTGGGAGCCTCAAAGTTAAGAAGGGCGAGTTGGAGTCTTATCTGGGCCAGCTTGCTACAAAGCTGGTCTTAAACCTTGAAGGTACTGATGATTGACTGACTTATTTCTGTCGACTGTCAAGTCTAATTATATCGTCGACTCACCATTTACTTGACTGTGCAGAATTTTGCCAAGACTTTGCAGCGGAAATGGGGCGGGTCGAGACGGGTCTTGATCCCATAAACTGTCCAGTCAAGGATGATGTTGCGATGAATGTGCTGCGGTTTGAATCTCGCATGGACAGTACGGTTGCTTATCTTGCCCACCTGAAAACGGCGATGACTCGGGTTGATGCTGAACTCTGGCCTCAGGAGGAACTGTCTCAAGATCTCGAGTCCCTAATGGCTCGACTGAATCAAATCCCCGGCCGAGTGCAAGAATGGAGGAAGTCATCTGCTCGCTGTGGCGCTGATGTCTCGTTGTCCCTGGTCCGAGTGCACTGCAAAGACGTCAAAGAAGACAAGCTGGCGGAACTCAAGGTTGCTAACACAAAGAGACACACTTTCCAGTCCTTCATGGACACCTTCCTTGATGCCGCCACTTGTATTGCAGACAGCATAGACCTTGACAATTTCTGTGACCCAGCCAGTCCTTCTCCTGATGCGTGATCGAGAAACATTATGCTCCACCTTTATTTGCCTCGGAATGCCGAGTGATTGTGTAACCGTTAAACTTCTTCAGGCTTGATGCTCGAATACTTTTGATCCATCGTCTAGAACTTTAGGATTTATCTGAACTTGGTTTATTTCTGAATATGCTTGTATTTTCCTTCGAGTGGAATTTTCTCTTTACTCTGAATAATCCTTCGACCTGCATCTTGTTGTCCTTGCGGATAGGGATGGAGCGCAAATTGTATTCGTGGCGCACCTCTGAAGGAGAAGGTTGCAGTCGACCTGCACCTCGTCATCCTTGCGGATGGGGACGGAGAGCACGTTGTTCACGTGGCGCAGCTCTGAAGGAGAAGGTTGCAGTCGACCTGAACCTCGTCGTCCTTGCGGATAAGGATGGACTTTAAACCTTAGGCGAGTACTGGACTACAGCTAAGCCCCCGAGTGGGAGGGTTGTTCACCACTCGGTAGGATTTTTTAAACTTAGGCGAGTACTGGACTGTAGCTAAGCCCCCGAGTGGGAGGGTTGCTCACCACTCAGTAGCGTTTTTTAAACTTAGGCGAGTAATGGACTACATCTAAGCCCCCAAGTGGGAGGGCTGCTCACCACTCGGTAGGATTTTTAAAACTTAGGCGAGTACTGTACTGCAGCTAAGCCCCCCGAGTGGGAGGGTTGCTCACCACTCGGTAGGATTTTTTAAACTTAGGCGAGTACTAGACTGCAGCTAAGCCCCCAAGTGGGAGGGTTCCTCACCACTCGGTAGGATTTTTTTTAAACTTAGGCGAGTACTGGACTGCAGCTAAGCCCCCGAGTGGGAGGGTTGCTCACCACTCGGTAGGATTTTTTAAACTTAGGCGAGTACTGGACTGCAGCTAAGCCCCCGAGTGGGAGGGTTGCTCACCACTCGGTAGGATTTTTTAAACTTAGGCTAGTAATGGACTGCAGCTAAGCCCCCGAGTGGGAGGGTTGCTCACCACTCGGTAGGATTTTTAAACTTAGGCGAGTATTGGACTGCAGCTAAGCCCCCAAGTGGGAGGGTTACTCACCACTCAGTAGGATTTTTTAAACTTAGGCGAGTACTGGACTGCAGCTAAGCCCCCAAGTGAGAGGCTTGCTCATCACTCGGTAGGATTTTTTCAAACTTAGGCGAAACGGATTGGCGGCTAAGCCCCCGAGTGAGATATTTTCTCATCACTCGGTGGGATTTCTCAAACTTAGGCGAAACGGATTCGCGGCTAAGCCCCCGAGTGAGAGGCTTGCTCACCACTCGGTAGGATTTTTTGAACTTAGGAGAAACGGATTCGTAGCAAAGTCACCCACTGGGGGATTTCAGACAAAAACAAAAGCAACAATAATCGTTTAAGAAAACTGTAAAGCTCTCGTCTTTGATAAACAAACTACAAAGGTATTTCTTATTACATCTCACCCGAATGAGTACTTAAGTATAAAAGGGGCGGAGAAGCTCCGCATTCCAAGCCCGTGGCTCGTCTTTCTTATGCTCGATATTGTAAAGATGATATGCTCCGTTGTGGAGAACTCTGGTGACGATGAAGGGACCTTCCCAAGAAGAGGCAAGCTTGTGTGGTTTCTGCTGATCCACTCGAAGGACCAAGTCTCCCTCTTGAAAGGCTCGACCCCTCATGTTTCTAGCGTGGAATCGACGCAAGTCTAGCTGATAAATGGTCGAGCGGATCAAGGCCATATCTCTTTCTTCCTCTAGGAGACAACTGCGTCCTCCCGAGCTTGTTCTGCTTTCTCTTCAGAGAAGAGCTCGACTCGTGGTGCATTGTGAAGCAAGTCACTCGGTAGAACAGCTTCAGCTCCATAGACCAAGAAGAATGGAGTTCGGCCAGTCGACCGATTGGGAGTTGTCCTCAATCCCCAAAGAACTGGTGGAAGTTCATCAACCCAGGCGCCCGCTGCGTGCTCGAGATCTCGCATCAGTTGGGGTTTCAGTCCTTTGAGAATCAGGCTATTTGCTCTTTCTGCTTGTCCATTCGACTGGGGATGGGCGACTGAAGCATAGTCGACTCGTGTGCCTTGGGAGGCGCAGAAGGTTCTGAACTCATCAGAATCGAAGTTTGATCCATTTTCAGTGATGATGCTGTGCAGAACTCCATATCTGAATGTCAACTCTCTGATGAAGCTGACGGCAGTACTGGCTTCAAGATTCTTAATAGGCTTGGCTTCAATCCATTTGGTAAACTTGTCGACTGCTACAAGCACATGAGTGAAGCCGCTCCTACCAGTCCTCAGTGGTCCAACCATGTCCAATCCCCAAACAGCAAAGGGCCAGATGAGTGGAATGGTCTTCAGGGCTGACGCAGGCTTGTGCGACATATTGGAGTAAAACTAGCAGCCCTCACATCTGTCGACTATATCTTTCGCCATTTCATTTGCTCGAGGCCAATAAAATCCAGCTCGGTATGCTTTAGCCACAATGGTCCGAGAGGACGCATGGTGACCACAGGTCCCCGAGTGGATGTCGTTGAGGATCACTCGACCTTCTTCTGGTGTTACGCATTTTTGGCTGATTCCGGTTGCGCTTTCCCTGAACAGTTGACCTCTTATCACAGTAAAGGCCTTTGATCGACGGACGATCTGTCGAGCCTCTTCTTCATCCTCTAGGAATTCCTTCCTAAGGATATATGCAATGTATGGCACTGTCCAGTCGAGAGTGATGACCAAAACCTCCATGATCAGGTCGACCACGGCTGGGACCTCGACTTCAGTCGGATCTGTGGCACTCTTAGGCTGCGGGAGCTCTTCAGTGAAAGGATCTTCTTGAACTGTCGGTGTGTGAATGTGATCCAAAAACACATTGCTGGGAATGGCTTCTCTCTTGGAACCTATCTTTGCTAAATCATCGGCTGCTTGATTTTTCAGTCGGGGTATATGATGGAGCTCTAACCCCTCAAACTTCTTTTCCAACTTCCTCACCGCGTTGCAGTAGCCAGTCATGGCTGGGCTTCTGACGTCCCACTCCTTCATCACTTGACTGACTACCAAATCTGAGTTGCCATAGACCATGGGGCGACGGACGCGGAGTGAGATGGCCATACGCAACCCATACAAGAGCGCTTCATATTCTACTTCGTTATTGGAGGAATCAAAGTGAATCTGGAGGAAATATCTGAGCTTGTCTCCTCGGGGGGATACCAGTACCACCCCAGCACCGGAACCATTCAGCATCTTGGAACCATCAAAGAACATGGTCCAGTGCTCCGAGTGAACTTGAGTCGGCAGTTGCTGTTTGATCCACTCGGCGAGGAAATCTTCTATTTGCTTGGGACTTGATAGCTTTCTTTGCCTCGAACTTGATATCTAAGGGAAGGAGTTCAATCGCCCACTTTGCCACTCGACCAGTTGCATCTCTGGTGTTCAGAATCTCTGATAATGGAGCGTCGCTGACGACTGTAATGGAGTGGTCAGAGAAGTAGTGTGCAACCTTCTTCGTGGTCATATAAATCCCATAAACAAGCTTCTGATAATGTGGATATCTTTGCTTTGATGGAGTCAAAACTTTAGAGACATAATATACTGGGCGCTGAACTTTGTAAGCTTTTCCTTCTTCTTCCCGCTCGACCGTAAGTACTGTACTAACGACTTGTCCAGTGGCTGCAATGTAAAGCAGTAAAGGCTCTTTGCTGATTGGGGCAGCAAGCACAAGCTGGGTGCAAAGCAGGGATTTAAGCTCTGCAAATGCTGCATCAGCTTCAGGAGTCCACTCGAACTTATCTGACTTCTTCATCAGTCGGTAAAGAGGCAGTGCCTTTTCACCGAGGCGAGAAATGAATCGACTTAGAGCGGCCAAACAACTAGTAAGCTTCTGGACATCATGCACACGCACAGGGCATTTCATCCGGAGTATGGCACCTACTTTCTCTGGGTTAGCGTTGATCCCTCGTTCAGAAATGAGAAAACCGAGTAATTTTCCACCTGGAACTCCGAACGTGCACTTTGATGGATTAAGCTTGATATCATACCTTCTGAGGTTGGCAAAAGTTTCAGCAAGGTCAGCCAGTAGGTCGGAACCTTTACGTGACTTCACCACAATGTCATCCATGTATGCTTCCAC
This sequence comes from Triticum urartu, assembly GCF_056163025.1. NCBI lineage: Eukaryota > Viridiplantae > Streptophyta > Magnoliopsida > Poales > Poaceae > Triticum > Triticum urartu. The sequence continues at coordinate 202,792,780 of NC_141875.1, read as the reverse complement.
ATTACGACTGATCTGAGTGAGTAAACACTTCTGAATCATCCGCATGAATATGGCTCCAGCATTCTTCAGGCCGAATGGCATAGTTACATAACAGAAGCACCCAAATGGGGTGATGAAAGCTGTTTTTATCTCATCGGGTCCATACAGACGGATCTGATGATACCCGGAATAAGCGTCCAAAAAGGACAAATGCTCACACCCCGCAGTCGAGTCGACTATTTGGTCGATGCGAGGGAGAGGAAAGTGATCTTTCGGGTAGGCCCGATTGATATGCTTGAAGTCAATGCACATGCAAAGTGAGTCATCCTTCTTTGGGACCATGACAACATTAGCTAACCACTCGGAGTGGTAAATCTCTCGGATAAACTCAACTGCTAGAAGCCGAGCCACTTCTTCACCGATTGCCTTTCTCTTCTATATGGTGGACCGTCGAAGATGTTCATTGACTGGTTTCACTTTTGGGTCAACTCGCAAACGATGCTCAGCCAGTCCCCTGGGAACACCTGGCATGTCAGAAGGTTTCCATGCAAAGATGTCCCATTTCTCACGGAGGAACTGGATGAGCGCTTCTTCCTATTTGGAGTCGAGTGTTGTTGAAATGTGAGTCGGAGCAGCATTGGGATCCGTCGGGTGAATATGAATCGGCTTCGTTTCACCAAATGACTGAAATGCTGAATCTGTGGCAGGCTTCTTACACTACTAGGGAAAAGCCTAGCAGCAGCGCGGGTTTTGGGCCTCTAAGTAGCGCGGGGACCGGCGCTACTAATAAGGCGCTACAACTAACGTATAGCAGTAGCGCCTGTAGTCCCACGCTACTGATATACATGAATAGCTGTAGCGCTCTTTAGAAAAGGGCGCTGCTGATATTATCTGCAGCGCTGTTTACTGGGAAGTGCTACTGGTAAGGCGGCGCTACTGCTAAATTTTCCCCCTCGCTACTACTAGTTTTATTAGTTTATTCCCTGCATATTTGTTTTGCATTTGTTTTGTATTTGAATAGGCTTTATACAATAATCTTTAGCATATCATACACATACAAATGTAATCATAGCATATACATACAATTAGTCTCATCAAATCATGTCATCATCATCCAACACAAAGTGGTCTCTCGTCATCCTCTCGAAAATAGCGATACAAGTCTCGATTACTTGCAAATACACCGTCATCCATCTAAACAATGATATACGCGAGAAGAGCTATCACTTTGAGTACATGAATTCGTATCCCTCTCTCGCATTAGCGTGAACCTAAACTAACTACTGCCTATTGCTCGGAAACCGGTACACCTGGGCCTGACACTCCGGCCACTTGTCGTATATATACTCCTGGCATAGCACTTCTTCGCCATCTATGATCTATGCACCTACATCGTCACATGAGTCGATGATATGCAACATATATAGTTGAGCAACAGAAAGAGATAGACTTGGCAAAAATAGAAACAACATATCGTAAGCATAAATAACAAAGTTCATCGTACCCCAAAATGCCCTAACTAGAGTGATTTTCGCTAGTCGAGGAGGAGGGCGGTTTAATTACATCACAAATAAAGTTTCACCGTGCATAACTCAAAGTTTTGTCATACAGAAAGTATGGACTAAATGGACACATTGTCATATATCCACAATCACTCCAACATGTCGTTCCATCCATCCAAGTTAGGGAGATAGTCCTTGAGCTTAGTGAAAGGCTTCATGTCGAGACGCTGAGAGGCTATCCATGTTCGGACGTCTTCCCGCGACATTTTTCCTTCTCCGTAGAACATCCCTGTTTTTCCGACGACCTCCTTCATGATGATTTGCGCAAGTTCGCGCTGGATGTTATAGAACTTAGCTCGAAGTCGATGATCCTCGATATCTCCTATGTCCTTTGCCCATTGCAGAATATGGGCATCGCCGGATCTAGGTGACATGCGAAGGTTCTGGTGATCCCGTCTGTACTCCAGCATGTGGTGTAGGACATAGAATCCATCATTAAGAGAATCGTTCGGTTGCTGGATGGAGCAGAAGTCGGTCTTATGGCCGAAGGCGGCCCTGCCGCCCCTTCTCTTCTTGTCCCTGACCTCTCCACCCCTTGCTTGGTAGTAAAACATAGCACTGTCGAGAACATCCTTGATGTGGGTGTAATCCTTTTTGTGAATGTTCTTCGATGAGTCCAAGTAAAGAGCGTGGGAGAATCGGGGGTAGAGGATGACGAGGACGGCGCGCCCGCCGCTGCGCAAAATAAGTACACCTAAAATTAATTAGCCTCCACCGTGCAAATGAATGATTGAAATCGAAGGAAGGATAGCTACGCGGATGACTTACACAGGATGATAAGGCACGAGAATCGCCGCCTTGTCCTTATTGGCGAGCATGAAATTGATGTTGTAATCCCTCGCGTATTCACGGTGCTTTGCGCAGACTCCCAAGAAGCCCTCGTGCATGTAGTACGGGTCAGCGACACAGATATGAGATATCTGCTCACCCGCGATGATGTAGTTCATGTACAAGGCATAAAGGCAGACAAACGTAAAATCCAGCTTCTTCACGTGAAACATGTCGAATATGTAATCGAATCGGAGGAAGAACTTATCCGCGGGGAAGCTGTCGATGTACGACATTTTTCGCGGAATGTTAACCACGTAGAGTGGGTATCCTGGATCTTTCGAGGCGATGAGGCCTTTCTCTACCCACAGCACATCGTCATGAAGTCTCCTTAGATCATCGAATTTGGCCCGTAGCGCTGTTGCAGGTAGGATTGGTTGACCAGGGATATGCCATTTATCCGCATCGGGGATATCTATACGGTCCTGAAGCCGAGGCTGCTGAGGCGGCTGGATCATAGAATCGGCTTTTTTGCCTTTCCTCGCTCTCTTCCTAGATTTCTTTACTACCGGAAGGTCGTCCATAATACGTTGAGACGGCAATTCAGGCACCGACTCATGATGCTCAAACCCTGAGGAGGCGCCAGTATAGACATACTATTCCGCACCATCATCGTCCTCATCCTCATCCATGGCGACGTCATCAGCGAATAATGGAGCCTCCTCCTTACCCCGTCCGCTATCACCAAACCTGACACCCGACGCTAATTGGGTAGGTGGGGTGTTGATGTTCATACCTTGCTGAGGCTGCGTGCTCGTGGGTGTGCTCCCGGCCGCCTCCAGACGAAGTAGACTCTTTGGCCACAACAGGACCCACCCATTGCAACAATCACCAAGCCGCGGGGGTGTCTCGTTGTCATCCCCCACTAGTATTGGAGGAGGCAAATTCTCGTAGCCCAGTTTGACACTGGCCACAGAAACATTGAAGACGTTCAGGGGGATCAGACGGCTGTGGAACAATGGTTCCTTCAGCTCCATTATCATCGCCTTCCCCACGTCCACCTTATGGTCGCCGATGGTGTACAATATGGTGCACGAGGTTTCGTTGGCCTGCAAAGAAAAGTCTGCGATGTGAGACATCCGAAAGGCAATGAAAACGGGAGATTATACATTTATATTGAAGGGGGCCGGTGTGACAGATACCATGAGGGCGTTGAGCTCAACCAAAGGCGAAGCACCACCGAGCACGTCCGGTGCGGGAGCAAGTGCTGGTGCAACGCTAGTCGAGATGCTCCCCAAGAAGTCAGCAAGGGGAAAGTCCTCTGCATTTTTTTCTGGATTTTGCCTTGTCCAAGTGAAAACGCCCGTCACCAAGGAAGTAGACAAATCTGCAACCACCTGTTTTGCGGTAGCTACTGCTGTTGCGACTGTCTGAGATGATTTCTTCTCAACCGCAATCTCAACCTTCTTGTCAATGTTTTCTTTAGTTAACCTCTGTCTTTCCTTTCTCTCCTCTGTGGTCTCACAGTAGTACTTCTTCCACGTGGCACCGTCTCCGACACCGTGCACGCGTCCATACGACGATCGAGTATCCACCGGTTTTCGTTTCAATATGTTCAATGCCTGGTTGAATGTAGTGTCCCACTTGGGCCTTGCCAATGCCTCAGACGGTGAGTCGCTTTCGGCCGCAATCCGGTGCTGCTCTCTCTGCAAAAGGCACAAGGATCGTTTACAAATATGACTAAGGTGTGTATTCGAATTGATCAGAAACTAAAATTACAAGCAGTCTCATGAACTCCGTAATGACCGGTTTTGTCTCGTAAACCTTCTTCACTAGGTCCCAACGGTGCCGGGCCCTGAGGACGTCACGCTCCTACGGGACGGTGAAATCCGCCAAGGGGTCTGGGATGCCCAGACTCGCGGCTTCCGCGTCCTCCTTGGCCCATTTGGACCTCTTTCCGCCGTAACCATGGCTTCCGAGGTGGTGGCTCCCACTGTTCCTCTCTTGAAGCCCCTTCATGTACTGAGACTTTTTATTGGCTGCTTCGGCCTCGCACGCCTCCTTGAATATTTGAAACTGCCCTTCTGTGATTGTCGGATTATCCTTTACAATCTCGGAGTAGGGTTCCTTCTTGTCGATGATCTTTGCTTTCACTTGATTTTTCCAGGCGGCCAACGCGTCGCTAAACTTGGTCATGGCGTGTTTGTTTATCTTCTTCATTGCCGGGTCCTCATCTAGATCTTCATAATCCTTCGCATTCCGGCCCGGGAACAAGAATATCTGGTGAAACTTCTTTAGGATGGAGCTCCTCATATTTTCTATTCTTCTGTAGTTTCTCATTGTTGATGGTGGCGGTTGTCCGTACGATGCAGCCTATTTGATTGCCGTAGCATCGACGCACTTCCTCGGGCGCCTTCGGCTCCTTCATCGTTGCTAGCCATGTTTCCTACGATTAAATCTAGTCAATTAATTCTAGACCTAATAAAATGAATAATGACATAAAAAGGCCTATTGTTTTGCAGGAACATTGACTCCTTCCCGGTGCGGCAAATCCCGGGCACTCGATATGTCCTAGTTTGTAGCACAAGTCATGCTGAAATTCATGGAAAATTTCGGCATGACCTTTGCTAAAAAGTGGACAAATCGAGAACCTGAATTTTGCCGGAACGGAAATGAATCAACATTCCGGCAAAACATAGGCCACTCGGCTTCATTCCCTGGAAACAACAAAAGGCCAATTGGGCACAATCGAACCACTTCAATGTCGATTATGATCAATGAGCAAACACAGCTGAGGATTTTTCATATATCATGACCACTTCAAATTTGCATCTCCTAGTGTTTGACACTTCAAGAAAATCTACACAAATATCATGCTCTCTGAAACTCAATTCAAAACCAAATATAGATGGATGAACCCTAGAACTCAAATTATGAACCTAGAACTCAAATTATGTCCTAATAAAAATTCACTAAAAATTAAGAACCTACTAGACTGGCAACACTAATAGAAATTTATATTTTTATATTGATTTTTTTCTCTAAACTAAATCCTACCACCCTAGTTAACATCTAGTTAAACCTTACTTTCCTGACATTTGTAATTAAACACTACAACCCTAACCCTATTGCCCTAGTTAAGCATATACAATTTTTTCCTACGGCGAGGGAGGCAGGGGCGTCTCTATCAAAGCCCTATCTAAATTAACCTAACTAAATTCTTTTCCTAACTAAATTAACCTAACTAATTTAGAGAGAGAGAGAGGAGGGGTGGGGGCTTACAGAGGATGGCTCCGGTGGTGGCGAGGGAGGCAGGGGCGTCTCCGGTGACGGCGAGGGAGGCAATTGTGGCGAGGGAGGATCCGGTGGCGTTGACTGCGGCTCCGGTGGCATTGACGTGGCCGCGCGGCTCCGGTGGCGTTGGGGGCGGCTCCGGTGGCGTCGACGACGCACGGCTCTGGTGGCTCCGGGGGCGTCGACGTCGGCAGGAGAGGCGGTGAAGTGGGGCGACGGCGAATCGGGCAGACGGCGGCGGGGTGGGTCGAGGGATTTGGGGGAGAAGTGGTGGCCGGGGCGAAACGGTTTTTTGGTTAAGTCAAACTTAGCGGTAGCGCTTTTCACGAAACGCGCTATAGCTAAGTTAGCTATAGCGATTTTCACAAAATGCGCTACTACTATAGCTATGTAATTCCCTTCATATTTCTTATTTCCTTTTCTGTTTCTATAGCGGGGGTCTAGGTAACGCGCTGCAGCTACGTTAGCTATAGCGCCTCTTACGAACAAACGCTACTGCTACGCCTTTCTCCTTTTTTCGCTTTTTCATTTATTTTGCTCTACATTTTATTTTTTCCTTTCTCCTTTTTCTATTTCTTTCTTTTTCATTTACTTTTCCATTTGTTTTCATTTCATTTCATTTCCATTAGCAGTAGTGCTCTCCGCGCGAAACGCTATGCTACTTATGTCCTAGCGGTAGCGTGCTTCTCTTAAGACCGCTACTGCTATGCGTAGCCTATCATTTTGGCAATGGGAATATTAGTCGTAGCACTTTTTCATGTGCACGCGCTACTGCTACTATTGTATCTGTAGCGCGGTTTTCGCACGCGCGCTACTGCTACTTAGCACTAGGGCCCATTTTTGCCACACGCTACTGCTAAATTTCTATGCATAAGGTCCCTAGTAGTGTTAGCTCGCAACAAATCACTTGGATCTGCATTTTTTCAATACTCCTGCAATTCCACTACCGCCATCTGTGCATCGGCGATCTTTGAGCCTTTCTGGAAGCACTCTTCTTCCTTCTTTCGATTGCCAGTGATAGTGATCACTCCTTTAGGACCAGGCATCTTCAATTTGAGGGACACGTAACATGGTCGAGCCATAAAATGTGCATAAGCTGGCCAGCCCAGAATAGCTTGATAAGCACTCTGGAAATCCACCACTTCAAATGCCAACTTTTCTTCGTGGTAATTCTTGGAATCACTGAAAACTACATCAAGGGCGATCTGGCTGAGTGACTCAGCCTTCTTGCCAGGAATAACTCCATGGAAACCCATATTGCTTTCAATGAGGGACACGTCTCTGCATACAGTATATTCAGGCCACTGCCACCATCCATCAGAACTTTAGTCAAACGAGTGCCTTCGACAACTGGGTCGACCACCAATGCTTGCCTCCCAGGGGTGGCTATGTGTGTCAGGTGATCAGACTGGTCGAATGTAATGGCAGTCTAAGACCATTTCAAATAACTGGGTGTCGCCGGAGCGACCATGTTTACCTCTCTCTTGATGACTTTCAGTCGACTTTTGCTCTCAACATCAGCAAAAATCATCAGAGTGGAATTGACGTGGGGGTAACCATCGTCACTTTCCACTTTGTCCTCAACTTTGTCTGACTCTTTTTCCTTTTCTTTGGGCTGTTTCTCTCAGAACTGTTGGATTAGGAGCCGACACTGTCGAGTGGTATGCTTCGGGTAAATGAGATTACCCTCTTCATCTTTCTTTGTGTGAATGTGGCATGGAAAATCCAACACATCATTTCCGTCTTGATCTTTTATTTTCTTGGGATTCCATGGTCCTTTGGACTTCCCCTTGAGCTTTCCCTGAGACACGGCCAAGGTTTCTCTAGGAGCAGCTGGCTCAGCTTTGCGCTTCTGCTTCCGACTGGAGTTTCCTCCTCCGATTTCGTGGGCGACTGTTTTGTGTTTGCCACTCCGGAGCCGATCCTCCTCTTCACCATTGGCATACTTAGTGGCAATCTCCATCATTCGACTCAGAGACATATCTCCGGTCCGACCGAACTTCAGATTCAACTCTCGATATTTGACACCTTCTTTGAAGGCACAAACTTCTTGGTGATTAGACACATTCTCCACCGTGTGGTGCAACATGATCCATCTCTGGATATAATCCCTCAAAGTTTCAGTTGGCTTCTGCACACAAGACTGCAGCTGTGTTAGCCCTGCTGGCCGTTTGCATGTTCCTTCGAATGTTCTGACAAACACTAGGGCAAGGTCTTCCCAGCTATAAATACTGCCGGGTGCTAACTGATTTAACCATGCTCTAGCCACTACTAGGAAAAGGGCTATAGATGGAAATGACACTAATGGCGCACCAGACATGTGGTGCGCCATTAGTATATACTAATGGCGCACCATGTGTTGGTGCGCCATTAGTGTCCAAATACTAATGGCGCACCACATCCACGGTGCGCCATTAGTAACAATTTTTTTAAATTTTTTCAAAAGTACTAATGGCGCACCGTGGGAGTGGTGCACCATTACTAGGTGAACTAGTAATGGCGCACCGCTTCCACGGTGCGCCATTAGTAAAAAAAATTAAATTTTTTTCAAAACTACTAATGGCGCACCGTGGGAGTGGTGCGCCATTATTAGTTGAACTAGTAATGGCGCACCACTCCCACGGTGCGCCATTAGTAAAAATTTAGTAAAAAAAAATTTTTTTTTTCAAAACTACTAATGGCGCACCGTGGGAGTGGTGCGCCATTACTAGTTGAACTAGTAATGGCGCACCACTCCCATGGTGCGCCATTAGTAATTTTTTTTTAATTTTTTCAAAACTACTAATGGCGCACCGTGGGGGTGGTGCGCCATTCCTAGTTCAACTAGGAATGGTGCACCACTCCTACGGTGCGCCATTAGTAACTTGGCCCAAACATTCGCCCGAATGCACCCCCCCCCCCCTGGTGGACCGCCTTTTCAGTTTCAAAAAAAAGAAAATGATAGAAATGTCAAAAAAAATAAATAAAAGAAAATAAGATTCCCATGTGATATGTGGTCTAGTTGTTAGCAAAATATACAAACATGAATTTTCGACTTTTTTGCAAAATCTCTCGAGAATTTGTAAAAATGGGCATAACTTTTGCGTACGAACTTGGATGAAAAAGTTTCTTATATGAAAAATCATCTACTTGAAAAGTTACGGGGCTTCTAAGATCCGGAGGCAAAAAAATTCAAAAAATTTCAAACTTACTAGTGGCGCACCGTATGCTAGGTGCGCCACTAGTAACAGAAAAAAATTGGTTTTGAAAAAAAAATTGAATTATTTTTCAAAATATGATACGTAATATTATCGGGAAGTTTGAAATATTTTTTCAAAATTTCATCATACTCATGAACATGAACAAAGTCCTAGACATCAGCAAGGTTTAATAGCATTGATATGATAGATATATCAACAAGTGCCTGTGAAGTGAGGTGGTGCTGGGGTTGGATAGAACTATGAAGTTAAGCGTGCTTGGGCTGGAGTAGTGTGAGGATGGGTGACCTTTCGGTAAGTTTGACCATAGAGTGCGATTTGACCTGAGATTAAGCCATAGTGACCCGAGAATAAGAAAAATAATAATTAAATTTGAATTTTAAAAAAAAATGAAAAAAAATTGAACTTTTTAAAAAAAATGAAAAAAAATTTGAATTTCTTAAAAAAATGAATTTTTTTTTGAATTTTTAAAAAAAATGAAAAAAAATTTGAAAATTTTTTATTACTAATGGCGCACTTCTATGTGGTGCGCCATTACTAAGTCAGATAGTAATTAAAAAAAATGAAAAAATTTGAATTTTAAAAAAAATGAAAAAAAATGAAAAAAATTTGAAAAAAAAATATTACTAATGGCGCACTTCTATGTGGTGCGCCATTACTAAGTCAGATAGTAATGGCGCACCTCTAGGCATACTAATGGCGCACTACTGGTGCGCCATTAGTATGTGGTATACTAATGGCGCACCAGTGGTGCGCCATTAGTAAAAAATACTAGTGGCCTGCTACTAATGGCGCACCAGTAGTGCGCCATTAGTAGGCAAAACTGGTGCGCCATTAGTAGGCCTTTTCCTAGTAGTGAGCCGAACATTCCAACATCAGAGGAAGGTGCATCATGGCCACTTCATCATTGTCGCCGCCAATCTAAACAGTCACTCGGTAGTCCTCAAGCCAAGTGTCAGGCTTGGACTCACCAGTGAACTTACTGACTCCAGTCGCCAACTTGAAGTTGGGAGGAATCACTGCAGCCCTGATGGCTCTACTTAAGCACTCTGGACCTGAGACATGCACTCTGTTGCTGGTTGGAAAATCTCTGTCATGGCCTTCTCTGTTAGCTCTGTTTCTGTCGACCAGACCCTGAACGAGAATAGATCTCGCATCAAAGCCCGGTTCCCTGAGGTCGACTGGAATCCTTCACCCACCACTATGAGGATGTCTGTCATCATGCTGCTGAGGCACGTATGACCCACTCCTTGGGGGAGGCGTGGGCACTCGACGACGGTCATCATGATCGAGTCGGTGATCATACTGCTCACGGTTTCTGTACTGATCTCGCCGGTCTCCACGTCCCTCATGCCTCGGGGGCGATCTTGGGCTGTGAGCCGACTGGACTATATCTGCCACAACGGATCTGCCATGGATCCTATTTCGCGACTGTGACATAGCTGTATTCTGTTCTCCTGCTGCCCGGAGTAAATCCCTGATCTGTATCGAACCTCTGCCAGCTTCTAACTATGAAGGCTGGATTGATTCTACTATTCGGGCTGCAGCTATGAGATTCTGGATCGGAGTTCGATATACCTGGGTTGGAGGCGGAAAAAGTTGTCGTTGAGTGGATTCTGGAACTCACTATCGAGCACGCTTGTCGAGTGCGTGCTGGAGGTTCTCCACTCGAGTGCGCTCAGCCAAGTTGGCCAGGCACGTGTCCTCCAAGGATCGGGCCTCAGGTGTTTCTCCAACGATAGGAGTGTGAAGTGCATCCATGTTCCGACGGCGAAGTTCTCCCCTCTGCAGTGAAGAGTGGGGCTCGGGGAGGTACTCCTCGTGGACATGCGACGGATCGCCTCCGCCATCGCCACCGTCGCCGCGGGGGAAGCAAGGAGGACTGCGAGGTCCATTGACCATCAGGACTTCTGCCACGGGGTCACTTCTGTCGCACTCGGATGTCTTCTCTATGGAGCCAGTCGAACAGGCCGTAGAGAGTTTCGTCGGGCTCGATTGCCGTGACTTGGGGGGTGGCCGACTGGCGAGCCACCATGTGCCTCACCCACCGCTGAAGCCTCAATCGAATGGAACGCTTGCGCCGACGGGCTACAAGGAGGGAGGACAGCACAGGAGCCGATCGATACTGAGTCGACGGCTGCCGTAGGAGGACGCCACAGACGAACGCACGAAAGTGCGTTGCCCCGCGGATGGGGAGCGCTGCGACGTCGAGTGGAGCTTCTTGGAGCCAAGCGGAGTCGTCGGCGACGAACACGAGCGCGCCGAGACGGATCTCGCGGCCCTTGGCCAAACCTCCGCCTGAAACCATGTTGATGGGGATTGGAAAAATCGCAACTTCTCCAACAAGTCGCTAAGACACCGGCCCCATGGTGGGCGCCAACTGTTGTGGTTCTAAGTCTGACAGTAGAATGGGGGGTAGGGATGTAGAGGCAAGATCCTAGCTATGGAGGAGATGTACACGCAAGTTTTACGAGTTCAAGCCCTTCTCGGAGGAAGTAACAGCCCTACGTCTCGGAGCCCGGAGGCGGTCGACTGATTATATGCGTGTGAGTTACAGGGGGTGCGAATCCTTGTCTCAGAGGAGGGGGGTGGCTTATATAGAGTGCGCCAGGACCCGAGCTCCCCTCCGTTGCACTGAGTTCAATATTCATAAAGAGAGAGCGTTACATGTAACGTCTGTAATAAAGTGCTACAAATGATCATTAAATATACGAGTAAATGCCCGACCGTCAAATGATCATTAAAGAGAGAGCGTTACATGTGGCTTTAGGTCTTCTTGTACGCTGAGTGGTATTTTACGTGGTCGAATGGTTGAGTAGTCAAGTGACTTAAAGAAGGAGTCTCCGAGTGAATGGTAGGTCGAGTGGATTGCACTCGACACCTTTATTGGGTCCTCCCTGTTTACTATTGAACTTCTTTGCTTCTAAGACAAGGACCTGAGGTAGGACGTATAGGTCGGGCCTATTACCCTACCCCAGGTCTATGCCCTCATCATCCGGATCATCAAATGATCTTCTACACGAGCTGTTGCAGTTGCATGAGAAAGCTCGGCAGGCTATGCGGAGTGTAGCCAAGGCTTTATGGCCATCTGACTCCCCTCCAGGAAGCATGGAAAAGCTGGTAGAGCTGTTCAAGAGATCACAGAGGCATATTCGGCTGTGGAAGATATCTGCCTGCCGAGAGGGTGCGCAAGAGGCCTGGGCCATGGTGAAGACGTGCTATACGAAGCCAGATTCTAATCACATGGCTCATGTCGGGCCCGTAGGGCCGAATGGGGAAGAAATTGCCGTTAGTATAGTATATGACGAAGTAGAGGTGGCCGCCAAATATTCCCAACAGGATTGTAAGTTAGACTGCCTGTTGGAAGGTGTAAAGGAAGAGGTGTTCGAGTTCAAATGACTACGTACTTTCCTCATCTAGCTGACTTGTATATCATTTGTCATGGCAGACCTTTTCGCTTCAACCTCCGGACTCTAAGGTGTGGAGTATTTCCGAACATCGTCGCGGCCGAATAGGCCGGGGTATGCTTGGAAAACTAGGTGTAGGGGTCATAGTTGCTTGAACAGACAAGTTGTATCCGGCTAGCTATGCTATATTACATTAAGGTCATAAGAAATATCTTCCGGAGAGAATAGATTCGTTAAGGGTTCCTTTCCCTGGGTGTGCATGCATTTAATGTACATGTCCAAATTGTGATGCGAGCACCACATTTTGTATAACTTCTGGGGGTGCACAATGGAGTGAGTTTAGAAAACATCTTTAATTCACCGACCGAATATTCCCTTAAGAACGCTAGCTTTCGGCTTCACCCAGTCTGAGGTACACATCCGGATTACCCGGCAGTAACAATCACAGAGGTGCTCCCTTTATGCCCTAGCCGAACAAACGGGAATGTAGGGCATAAACACAGGAGCCAGGCAACCCAGCTTAGCCAAAACTTAAGTCATACTGATGCATATAGTGGCGAAGAAAAGGTACATATGGAAAAACTCATATGTGAGGAGCTTAATGCTCAAGAGATGACAAGAACTTTTGTCCGAGTAGCCCCCAGGTACAAGTAACATACATGTTTACAAATGTATGTGTCGATGTTGTGCGGTCTGGCCTTACCGAAGCTTTAAAGCAAGAAAGAAGAAAATAATCGACAAAGAGGAAAAAAATAATGGAAGCTACAGGGGAGGAGGAGATGAACACGGGGTTTGGCTCTAGGCATAGAATCTTTGAAGTCTGGCCGCGTTCCATGGGTGCAGCTCGAGGCGATTGTCTGATGCATCGCAAAGATGGTACGCCCCTCCGGCGAGGACTTCGTCAATTATGAAGGGACCCTCCCATTTGGGCTTGAGTTTGTCCTTTTTCTTCTCCGGCAGGCGTAGAACGAGTTCCCCAACATTGTAAGTCTTGGCCCGTACTTCTCTGCTTTGATATCATCGAGCCTGCTGTTGGTAAAATGCTGAACGGGCTTTTGCGACATCGCGTTCCTTCTCCAGGGCATCTAGGCCATCCTGCCGATCAAGCTCGGCTTCTCTCTCTTTGTACATACACACTCGGGGTGAGTCGTGAATAATATCGCAGGGCAATACGGCCTCTGTGCCATACACCATGAAGAAAGGTGTGTATCCGGTAGTGCGGTTGGGCGTGGTCCACAGCCCCCAGAGTACGGAGTCAAGCTCCTCAACCCAGTGCTTGTCCGATTCTTTCAAGGACCGCACTAGTCTGGGCTTGATGCCGCTCATAATGAGACCATTGGCCCGTTCGACTTGACCGTTGGTTTGTGGGTGGTAGACAGAGGCGTAATCGAGTTTAATACCCAGATTAGTACACCAAGTGTTTACCTCGTTGGCTATGAAATTAGAGCCGTTGTCAGTGATGATGCTGCGTGGGACACCATAACGGTGCACAACACTGGATATGAAGTCTATCACCGGGCCGGATTCGGTCGTTTTGACCGGCTTAGCCTCTATCCACCTAGTGAATTTGTCCACCATAACTAGTAGATATTTTTTCTTATGGCTTCCCCCTTTAAGGGGTCCAACCATATCGAGTCCCTAGACCACAAAAGGCCAAGTGATGGGGATTGTTGGTAGGGCGGTGTGGGGCATATGGCTTTGATTGGCAAAGAGTTGGCATCCGATGCAACGTTGGACAAGGCCCTATGCATCTGCTCGGGCCATCGACCAATAAAATCCTGTACGGAAGGCCTTGCTAACAAGGGCCCGAGTTGTGGCGTGGTGACCGCCGAGTCCGGCATGGATTTCAGCCAAGAGCTGCCGCCCCTCTTCCTCGGATATACATCTTTGTAGGACTCCGGTGGCGCTTTTCTTGTAGAGCTCTCCATCATGAACCTTGTAGGCTTTTGAACACCGGACAATGCAGCAGGCCTCATTTTGGTCCTCGGGAAGCTCTTTCTAGTTGAGGTAGGCCAGGAAGGGTTCGGTCCATGGGGCAATGACTGCCATGATGAGATGCACCAATGGTGTTATTTCGATGGTTGAGCCCCCGATGACGTCGGTGTTTCCGGGATCTTGGATTATGTTTGATTCCGGACTTGTATTGCTGTTTTCCCCCTGCCACACCACAGATGGCTTAAAGAGCCTTTCCAGGAAAATATTAGGTGGGATGGGTTCGCTCTTAGCGTTGATATGAGCAAGAACGTCCGCCGCTTGATTACTTTCTCGGGCCACATGATGGAACTCGAGTCCTTCAAACCGGTCCGACATTTTGATGACTGAGTTACGATACGCTGCAATCTTTGGATCTTTAGCGTCAAAATCTCTGTTTATTTGAGATATTGCGAGGTTCGAGTCCCCGCGTACCTCTAGGCGTTGTATTAAGGCCTCATATTCGGCTGCATTATTGGAGTCTGTGTATAGTATTTGGAGAACGTATTGGATGATGTCTCCCGTAGGGGACATTAAAATGACCCTCGCTCCTAATCCTGCAAGCATTTTGGAGCCGTCGAAGTACATGACCCAATTGGAGTATGTGTCGTACTCTTTAGGGAGTTCGGCCTCTGTCCATTCGGCGACGAAGTCGGCCAGTACTTGGGACTTGATGGCTTGACGTGGTTTATATGTAATATCAAATGGAAGGAGTTCAATGGCCCATTTGGCAATCCGGCCTGTAGCATCGCGGTTGTTTATGATGTCATTGAGGGGTACTTCAGAGGCCACCGTGATCAAACACTCCTGGAAGTAGTGACGGATCTTTCGGGATGCCATGAAGACCGCATATGCTATTTTTTGATAATGAGGGTACCGGGATTTGCATGGTGTAAGACAGTGGATACGTAGTATACTGGCTTCTGAAGCGGGAATTTATGTCTGTGTTGTTCTCGTTCGATGATGAGTACCATGCTCACTACCCGGTGTGTTGCCGATATGTATAATAACATCGGTTCGCCGGCGTTTCGTGCGGCCAGTATTGCATTGCTCGCAAGAAGGGTTTTTATTTCCTCCAATCCGACTGTTGCCGCGTCCTTCCACTTGACGTGGTCGGTTCGCCGTAGAAGGCGATAGAGTGGCAGTGCCTTTTCTCCCAATCTGGAGATAAAGCGGCTTAGAGCTGCTATGTAGCCCGCAAGCTTTTGAACTTGTTTAAGATCTGTTGGCTTAGCCAGTTGTGATAGAGCTCGGATTTTGGCTGGGTTTGCTTCGGTTCCTCTGTTGGAGACGATGAAGCCCAGTAGTTTTCTAGCAGGGACGCCGAAGACACACTTTTTCGGGTTGAGCTTAATGTCATATGCCCGGAGGTTGTCGAATGTAAGACGTAAGTCGTCTATTAGTGTTTCGACGTGCCTGGTTTTGACAATGTCATCATCGACGTAAGCTTCTACTGTTTTGCTGATCTGTTTCTCCACGCATGTTTGAATCATGTGTTGGTACGTGGCGCCTGCGTTCTTGAGCCAAAAGGGCATGGTGTTGAAGAAGAATGGCCCGTATGGGGTGATAAATGCTGTTGCGGCTTGATCAGACTCCTTCATTTTCATTTGATGGTATCTGGAATATGCATCGAGGAAACACAGTGAGTCGTGTCCTGCAGTGGCGTCGATGATTTGATCAATGCGGGGGAGGGGGAAGGGATCCTTAGGGCAAACCTTATTAAGGTTTTTGAAATCGACGTAGGCGCCATGATTTGTCCTTCTTTAGTACCATCACCAGGTTTGCCAGCAAGTCCGGGTGTTTGATTTCTCTAATGAATCCGGCCTCGATGAGTTTGGCCAGCTCTTCCCCCATTGCTTGTCGCTTGGGTTCGGAAAAGCGCCACAGTGATTGCTTGACTGGTTTGAACCCCTTTAATATATTAAGGCTATGTTTGGCCAACTCGCGTGGGATCCCTGGCATATCTGAAGAGTGCCAGGCGAATATGTCCCAGTTTTCACGCAGGAATTCTTGTAGTGCGGTGCTATTGGGTTCAGTTGAGCTCTGATAGATATTGTCTTCTTGGGGTCGTTGGGTGGACCTAGAATTTGACTATTTCCTCTGCTGGTTTAAATGATGTGGATTTAGGGCGTTTGTCGAGGATTACATCGTCCCTATCCACCGTGGAGCGTAGTGCAGTTAATTCGTCGGCTGTGAGGGCTTCGGATAGCTCCTCCAGGGCCAGGGATGCGGTTTTGTTTTCGGCACAGAGTGCTATGTCCGGATCACTAACGAGAGTGATTATACCATTTGGTCCAGGCATCTTGAGCTTCATATACCCGTAATGGGGTATGGCCTGAAAGCGTGTAAAAGCATCCCGCCCCAACAGGGCGTGATATCCGCTCCTGAAAGGGGCCACTTGGAAAGTTATTTCTTCGGACCGGTAGTTCTCCGGCGTGCCGAATACTACGTCAAGTGTGATTTTTCCTGTGCACCGCGCCTCCCGACTAGGAATAATTCCTCGGAAGGTTGTGTTGCTTTGCATGATGCGGCTCCTGTCTATTTCCATTTTATGGAGTGTGTCCTCATAAATAAGGTTTAGTCTCCTGTCACCATCCATGAGGACCTTGGTAAGCCGAAACCCGTCCGCGATGGTACTGAGGACTAACGCAGCTGGCGCTCACACTGTTTTATACTTTGGTTCATCGCCGGCATTGAATGTTATAGCTGTGTCATTCCATGGGTTTATCGTAGCGATTTGGCAGACTTCGGCGAGCTCGCGGAGCGCCCTTTTGTGCTTGTTATTTGAAGCGAATGTCTCAAAGACCGTCAATACTCTTGAGTTATCGTCCACTGGGGGATGCCGTTCTAAGTCGTCCTTGATAAGGATATCCTCGCCGCTTTTGGCTACCTGTCATAGTATCCAACATGCTCTAAGGCTGTGGGTTGCCGCGGTATCTAGTGTTGTATGTATTTTGCATGGGCCATCGAGCCACCTGGTCAGAACGGTGCCGTGGCGCATAGTGGTTTTGTATTTCTTGACTATTGGACTGGGCGTGCCGCGAGGGTGCGCCCTTTTCGCCTGTAGGGGAAGTTGAGTTGGGACTGGCAGTTCCCAGCGAGCTGCCTGAGTTTTCTAGGTGCTCTCCATCGCACTGTATTTTTGTACGACGGTTGCTAAGTCAACAAATTTCAGTATGCGGCGTTGAGGATTCCTTCATCCGCGCAATTGTTGCAGAACTGTGACGCCCTGAGACCGTTGCGCCAGATATCTTCTAGTTATTCGTTGTTGTTGCCTTGTCATTTGTTTGCATGTTGCATTTTTTCCATGTCATCATGTGCATTGCATCATCATGTTTTTTAAAACTTGCATCCGTCCGGGTCTTCCGGTTCTCTCCGTTGTCCGTTCTGAGCCCAGTACACTTGCAAGCGCCCGCGGCGCGTCCAAAATATTATTTTATAAGTGTCCAGAAAATGTTCTCGGAATGGGTTGAAAGTTGGCATGCGGTGTTTTTATGTTGTTAGTAGGCCGCCAGCCAAATTTCATCGCATTCGGAGTCCATTTGACGCCCCAACGGATAACTATAGCAGCAGTATAGTCGGTCTAACGTCGGACGTTTTCGGACTCCGAAAACTGCGGTCGGGCCTCTCTTTCTCTTCTCTCCTCTCAGCCCAAGTGTAGGATCGAAAGTATGTCTAGAGGGGGGGGTGATTAGACTACTTGACCAAATAAAAACTTAACCTTTTCCCAATTTTAGTTCTTGGCAGATTTTAGCTATTTTAGGACAAGTCAAGCAATCATCACATAATTCAAGCAAGCATGCAAAGAGTATATTGGCAGTGGAAAGTAAAGCATGCAACTTGCAAGAATGTAAAGGGAAGGGTTTGGAGAATTCAAACGCTATTGGAGACACGGATGTTTTTCCTGTGGTTCGGATAGGTGGTGCTATCCTACATCCACGTTGATGGAGACTTCAACCCACGAAGGGTAACGGTTGTGCGAGTCCACACAGGGCTCCACCCAAGGGCAACGGTTGCGCGAGTCCACGGAGGGCTCCACCCACGAAGGGTCCACGAAGAAGCAACCACCCACAAAGGGTCCACGAAGAAGCAACCTTGTCTATCCCACCATGGCCAACGCCCACGAAGGACTTGCCTCACTAGCGGTAGATCTTCACGAAGTGGGTGATCTCCTTGCCCTTACAAACTCCTTGGTTCAACTCCACAATCTTGTCGGAGGCTCCCAAGTGACACCTAGCCAATCTAGGAGACACCACTCTCCAAGAAGTAACAAATTGTGTGTAGGTAATGAACTCCTTGCTCTTGTGCTTCAAATGATAGTCTCCCCAACACTCAACTCTCTCTCATAGGATTTGGATTTGGTGGAAAGAAGATTTGAGTGGAAAGCAACTTTGGAAGGCTAGAGATCAAGATTCATATGGTAAGAATGGAATGTCTTGGTCTCAACACATGAGTAGGTGGTTTTCTCTCAGAACATATGAGTTGGAATGATGTGTGTGTTCTGATGGCTCTCTCATCGAATGAGAAGGAGGTGGAGGGGTATATATAGCCTCCACTCAAAATCCAACCGTTACACAGTTTTCCAATCTCGGTGGGACCGAATAAATAAACTCGGTCTGACCGAAGTAGTAAACCTAGTGACCGTTAGGAATTTCGGTGGGACTGACATGCAACTCGGTAGGACCGATTCGGTTAGGGTTTGGGCATAACGTAATCTCGGTGAGATCGATTACACAAACTCGGTGGGACCGAGTTTGGTAATTAGCTAACCAGAGAGTTGGTCAGGCAAACTCGGTGGGACCGATTTGCTCTTTCGGTGGGACCGAGTGGAACTCGGTGAGACCGAAAAGTTACAAAGGGGAAACACTGAGTTTACATTGCAATCTCGGTGGGACCGATTCGCTCTTTCGGTGGGACCGAAAAGTTATGAAAGGGAAACAGAGAGTTTGCAACCCCATCTCGGTGGGACCGAGATCCTTATCGGTAGGACCGAATTGCAAGGGTTTGGCAGTGGCTAATGACAATTGAAACTCGGTGGCGCCGGATAGGAAAAATCGGTAGGACCGAGTTTGGCTTAGAGTTTAGGTCATATGTGGATATGGGAAAGTAGTTGAGGGTTTTTGGAGCATATCATTAAGCACATGAAGCAAGAGGCTCATTAAGCAACACCTCATCCCTCCTTGATAGTATTGGATTTTCCTATGGACTCAATGTGATCTTGGATCACTAAAATATAAAATGAAGAGTCTTGAGCTTTTGAGCTTGAGCCAATCCTTTGTCCTTAACATTTTGAGGGTTCCACTTTCACATCCACGCCATGCCAATCATTGAGCTTTCCTAAAATAATCATCTTGGAATAGTATTAGCTCAATGAGCTATATGTTGTTATGAATTACCAAAACCACCTAGGGATAGTTGCACTTTCAATCTCCCCCTTTTTGGTAATTGATGACAACATATAGATCAAAGCTTCGACAAATGATAATAAGCATGAAGTATATCGTCGCTTTGAGAAGTATGTGACAAGTAAGAGCTCCCCCTAAATTTGTGCATATTTAAAATTTGCTTTGGACTGCAAATGCACAAAGAGTTAGAATCATGGGTTACTCTTCCATGTCACATACATCTTGGTGGAGCGCTCAAAATGATAAGAATGAAATACATGCACTCATCACCAAGAATAGTGAATGATCACAAGAGATAGATAGTATGATAATATTTAAGCAAGCATTAAGCAAACATTAAGTGTAGCTTATGATCAAACACATGATCATCGATGTCTCACAAATAATGACATAGTATCAAGCACTCAAAAGCAGAAAATGTTCGAAAAGATCACCAAATAAAAGAAGAGAGAAAAGCAACACTCTCTCTCTCGAAGCCTATGATCTATACATCTTCTCCCCCTTTGGCAACAAGTTACCAAAAAGTTCCTAGAAAATGCATAGTGCTAAGTCGTTGCTCAGGCTTGATCTTCAGGTGGTGGTGGAGTCCGGATCACTCCAAGGACAAAGGCTTCTGTAGATGCTGAAGTAGTCGTTGGAGTTGGAGCTGAGGTAGATGCTAGAGCTGAGGCTGTGGCTGGTGCAGACGTTGTAGCTCTGGTGTCAGCAACTGGCAGTGCAGACGACCTCGGGCCTCGTGGCACTCTAGAAAAAGCATGAGTTGTGGTCCTGCCTCTCCTCTCATTCATGTCCTCCTGGAGCTGCTCCACTACAGACTGGACTTCTGTTACCTTGACATCCAAGTCATAGAACTTCTGTTCCATGATCCTCTCTAGGCTCTACTGATTTTTGGTGAGGTTGGCTAGACTTTGCTCAATTCTCAGCGAGGATGCAATCAAGTAACTGAGCTGCTCTTGCTTGGTTTTCAAGAAATAGTCCGATGCCTCCTCTTGAGTAGGCATCCTGGCAGCTTTCTCCTTCTTCGCCTTCTCCTTCTTTGCATATGCTTGTGCAGATGATGGCTCATTCTCTGTCATCACAACTTTATTGTTCTCAAAATCTAGACGGATGGGCAGGTGTTCCTTATCCAAAAGATATATGCCCGTGCCCATCTTGGAGTTGATGAGCTCCTGAATCTGAGGGGCATATCCACAGCTCCTCTTTTGATCTGCAGCTGTCCTCTTAATGGTTTCCATAATGAGACTCATGACCTTGAATTTCTGAGGCACGTCAAAGACATGAAGCAGGTTGATCGCATGGCCTCTGATCATCTTGTGATCTCCAGACTTAGGCAACAGAGTGTGCCTTAGTATCCAATTGATAGTAGGCAATCCTGAGAGCAGATAGTGCACTGACCCAAACTTGAACGTGTCAAGAGCTTCATTGGGGATCTCCTTGTACATGTTGGACATGGAGTTATGGTCCATTTTCTTCTTGGCATAGATGTCCAAGTCCTCATCTTGCTCTTCTGGGGCATTGATGATCTGTGCCCACTCAGCCACTGTAGATTGGTACCTTGTACCCTCAGACATCCAAGTAATCCTGCCATCCGGATAAAAGTGAGTTGTGGAGTAGAACTGCATGATGAGTTCCTCGTTCCACTTTGTGAGCTTCTGCCCAACAAAGTCCTCTACTCCACACGCTCTGAAGTTGTCCTGAACTCCTGGATAGTGCTCTTCATTCTCCTTGATATAGGTTCAGTCGACCCATCTCATGTCACAAACGATTGGCTTCTTGTCAAGCAAAACAGTCTCATAAAAATCTTGTTGCTCCTTTGTGTGAAATCTGTAGTCCACGGCAGTCCTTCTCCTAGAAGCATACGGGTCTGCTTCTCTCCACTTCCTTAGCCCTGAGTCTCTCCTGAGCTTCATGTCCTCAGCTACAGGATGAGCATCGTTGTGGTCTGGGATCTTGGGCTTTAGCTTCCGAAGGACACTCTCTTCCTCTTCTTCAATAGCTTCAGGCACTGGGGCCTTGTTCTTTTCTGCAGCAGGTATACTCCTTGTGTTTCTCTTGGGAGCTGTCTTAGGCTTAGGTGCATCCTTAGGAGCTTCCTTGGGCTTGGATGCATCTCTCCCTGACCTTATGGCATCCCCCATAAGTTTGGCTGCCTTGGGTGCTGGTGCAGCAACCTCTTCTTCCTCCTCCTCTTCTGCCATGATGGAGGCTCTCCCAAGCACTTTGGCTACAGTCTTCTTTACTCTCTCTCTTTCCTCTTTTTGCCCTCAGCAGCAATGGGCTCAATGGGAGCTGGTGCAGGCTTCTCGATTGAGGCTCTAGCCTTTGACATTGGCTGCCTCCCTGCTGGCCTCTTGATTTTCAGGCCTGGCTTTGAGCCTTGAGCTGGCTCAACCCTCTTGGAAGTGGCCTCTTCCTCTGCCACATAGTCTTCATCCTCAGAATCAGACGTTCTCTTCTTCCTTTGACATGTGGCAGCCTTAGGCAGATTGCTGGGTGTGCTCCTGCTGCCATCATCAGAAGAACTTGAGGGTCTAGTGCCCTCACTCATGACAACTTGCTGCTCTGAGAGGTTTTGGCTGTCACTTTGATCAGACATGTTGCAAACTGACTGCTGACCCTGTGAATAGATTATAGAAGAGATAGAGTGGATGAGCATCACAAAAAACAGATATTTTTGCAAAAGATTAATTCAAAAACTTAGTTTTAGTTTTCCACAGAAAGCATCTCGGATCTACCGATTTTCAAACTCGGTGATACCGAAGCAGTTTTGGCACCAGAACTGGTGAACTCGGTCAGACCGAGTCACAGTTCGGTGGCACTGAGACTGCTAGGGTTTCACAGAATTCCAAAATCGGTCGCACCGATAAGTTATTCTCGGTCAGACCGAGTTTAACTTGTGCAATGGCAAAAGCCAGATCGGTGGGACCGAGTTTTTCAACTCGGTGGGTCCGAGATGGTTTCGGCGGAAACCTAACCCTAAAATTTTTGAATTAAACCTAATCTACGAGCGTTTTGACTGGATAGAAGTTTATCAATCGTGGCAAGATACATGATAATCACAATGTGCTGGGAATCAGATTGAGGAATAGCACAATGATCAAGTCCATACCCTAGTTCGGCGTGGACTTGCTATGGCGGCAACGGCGGGGCAGAAATCTGTTGACGGCGGCGAAGACCAGCTACTCGAGGCTGCTGGCGGCGAGGAGACGATCCGGAGACCTCGAGGGCAGAGCAGGCTATCGCGCGGGCGAGGAGGTTTCGGAGAAATTTCCAAAATTCTGCCCGTCACTATATATAGCCTGACCCTGTCGGTGTGACCGAGTGGAACAACTCGGTGGCACCGAGATGCAAAACTGTGTACAGTTATTGCAACTCGGTGTGACCGAAAAGTTCAAATCGGTTGCACCGAGATCAAAAACCTAGATCAACTTAATGAACTCGGTAGGACCGAAAATGGAGTATCGGTCAGACCAAGATTCATAAAGAGGTTTTGGAAGTTTAAGTCTATGACGAATCGGGGACTCCGAGCGCTCCTCACACAGAGTGGTTCGAATCTGGCTTGATCAAATTTTGTGATGCAGCATGAATAGAGTTTGAGACGAGAAAAGCATAGATAGCTAGAGGAGGTTCTTAGGCATTCTTGTCCATCCACTTGGCAAAAGAAGAAAAAGCCAGCCAATCAAAGCAACAAGTGGATGTCCTCGAATGAGTAAAATATGCAATCAGCATGCTCACACAATAAGATAGCAAATGAAACATGTGGCAAAGCATGCACAACGAATTCTAGCATCTATCAAGCAATTTGCGATGACTAGGTCATCCATATATGAGTATATTGACTTAGGAGTCAAGTGAGAACACTTGATCATAGGTCATACTCATCGTTTAAGCTCAAGTGGGGTTACCACTTTTACATAAAGCATTGTTTTGTTCACATCTTTAGAGTTGCTTTAGCTCAAGTCTTAGAGTAAAGCTCCCCCTAGATGTGATATCCCCCCTAAGAGGGATGAACTAACCTTGGGTTTTGTCGATGATGACTTCATGTAGATATTGAAGATGTGGATGCTCAATGTTGATGTAGATCTCTTGGAGCTATCCTTTTGAGTGAATTGCACTTTCAATACCTACATGGGTTAGTCCCACAAGGAACAAACAAGGATATCCATAGACATAGAGTGATGCACACAAAAGATGATGTCCATGAAAACTTTTAGGTTACCTTGTCCCTTGTCTTACCAACAAGAGGGTTTGTGACTCCTTGAACTAGTGCAAGATGTGGAAGTTGATTGCACTTGTTCTTGCCAAAATGATAAGAGTGAAGTATGTTGGCGGAGTCACCCTCGAGAACTCTCTAGTTCTTATTCTTTTGGATCCACATCATCTTGATGGTAATCCTTGGAGTTGTAGTCGTACTTGATGAAGTGGAACTTGAAGTAGTCTTGGGAATCCACTTGACTAAGGTCTTTGGAGCTTCTTCAAATGCATCAATTTCCTCTTGAAGCTTGTCCTTGCCTTTTTGCTCGTAGTCTTGTGGTGGAAGATCATCTTGAGCTTGTGTCCCTTTGAAAGAAGTATACTTCTCTTGTTGAGGGACAAACTTCGTCTTGGGGTATTGATCTTCTTCCCATTCAACTCCATTGGCATTGAACTTTCGTTCAAAACCAACACCTTGATTCTTCCGGTGCATTCCTTGCTTGCGCACAATTTCCTCGAATTGCTTACTCCCGGCAAGGCTCTTGTACACTCCTTTCTCTATAATTCCCTTCAATAAACTATTTTCTTGCTCAAGTGTAACTTGGCTAAGAGAATCATTAGTGGAATCAAGAGAACTACTAGAAGCAACAATATTGGATTTAGCATGATCATTGTTACTACTAGAAGAGGAGTCTTTCTTGTTAGATTTGACTTGAGGCATGTAAGTGGATAAGAGTAAACGCTTGGCAATGTAAGAAGAACTTTTCTTGCGGAGATCATCATTGATTGCCTTTAAGAACTCATGCTCTTGCTCAAGATTGAGCTTTTCAAAGCGTAGCTTCTCATGAGCCCTTAAAATTTCTTGATGATCTTCGAAGATAGTGTCATGAGCTAACTTAAGAGTTTTTAGTTCTTTAGTTAGAGCCTCAATCTTCTCCTTATCATTGTCATTCGTTTTATCTTGATTAGCATGATTAATTGGTCTTTCATCATAGTATTCATCACTAGAGTTGTCACCAATCAAATCATCACCTAACAAGTCATCTTCATCACTATTGAAATCAACATACTCGGGGTGTGTTACCTTAGGACCTTTGGCCATGAAGCATCTTCCAATTCCTTCATTTGGTGAGTCAAATATGTCGTAGGAGTTGGATGACACAAGTGCTAGACCGGCAACACCTTCATCTTGAGTATCTTCGGAGTCGGAGTGATAACTTCTCTCGGAGTGGCTGTCGGAGTCGGAGCCGGATACCCATTCACCAACATGAGCTTGATGTCTTTGTCTTGTGTAGCTCCTTGATGATTTTTCCTTCCTTTCCGAATCCTTGCTTCTCCGTGAGTATCTTCGTTCATAACGATCATCTCTACTCCTTCTCTCTCTTGGCGGTGATCCTTTGCTTCTTCTTCTTGGAGAATCTTCTCTTTTCTTGTAGGGAGCCGTACACTCATTGGAATAGTGTCCGGGTCTTCCACAATTGTAACAGTTTCGCTCTCGACTAGAAGATCTTTTGTCATTGTAGGACCTTGATTTGGAGCTTCTATCTTTGCTTCTACTCTTGTAGAACTTGTTGAAGTTCTTCACCATTAAGCTCAATTCTTCATTGAAGTCTTGTTTCTCACTTGATGATGTAGGGGCTTCACATGAGGCTTTGTAGGCACCACTTGATTTGTTGTGAAGTTCCTCTTTATCCTTAAGTGACATCTCATGAGCAACAATCCTTCCAATCACCTCCGTTGGCTTGAGATCTTTGTAATTGGGCATCATTTGGATCAATGTGCACACGGTATCATATTTTCCATCCAAGGATCTTAGGATCTTCTTGATGATGAATTTATCGGTCATCTCTTCACTTCCTAAGCCGGCAATCTCATTTGTGATGAGAGCAAGCCTAGAGTACATTTCAGAGACACCTTCACCATCCTTCATCTTGAACTTGTCAAGTTGGCTTTGAAGCACATCCAACTTGGATTCCTTGATGGAGTCGGTACCTTCGTGCATATCAATCAAAGTGTCCCAAATTTCCTTTGCATTCTCAAGGCGGCTGATTTTGTTGAATTCTTCGGGGCACAATCCGTTGAAGAGAATATCACAAGCTTGAGCATTGTATTGCAACATCTTCAACTCATCCGCGGTAGCTTCACGGTTTGGTTCTTTCCCATCAAAGAAGTCACCTTGCAAACCAACACACACAATAGCCCAAACGGCGGGGTTATGTCCAAGAATATGCATTTTCATTTTATGCTTCCAACTAGCAAAATTAGTACCATCAAAGTAAGGAACTCTACGGTGATAATTTCCCTCGCTAGACGCCATACTCTCCTAGGTTGTGAAACCAAGGCTATGACCACCAAAAGCTATGGAGATCAAGCAAATGGAGACCAAAGCTCTGATACCACTTGTAGGATCGAAAGTATGTCTAGAGGGGGGGTGATTAGACTACTTGACCAAATAAAAACTTAAACTTTTCCCAATTTTAGTTCTTGGCAGATTTTAGCTATTTTAGGACAAGTCAAGCAATCATCAGATAATTCAAGCAAGCATGCAAAGAGTATATTGGCAGCGGAAAGTAAAGCATGCAACTTGCAAGAATGTAAAGGGAAGGGTTTGGAGAATTCAAACGCTATTGGAGACACGGATGTTTTTCCCGTGGTTCGGATAGGTGGTGCTATCCTACATCCACGTTGATGGAGACTTCAACCCACGAAGGGTAACGGTTGCGCGAGTCCACACAGGGCTCCACCCAAGGGCAACGGTTGCGCGAGTCCACGGAGGGCTCCACCCACGAAGGGTCCACGAAGAAGCAACCACCCACAAAGGGTCCACGAAGAAGCAACCTTGTCTATCCCACCATGGCCAACGCCCACGAAGGACTTGCCTCACTAGCGGTAGATCTTCACGAAGTAGGCGATCTCCTTGCCCTTAAAAACTCCTTGGTTCAACTCCACAATCTTGTCGGAGGCTCCCAAGTGACACCTAGCCAATCTAGGAGACACCACTCTCCAAGAAGTAACAAATGGTGTGTAGGTAATGAACTCCTTGCTCTTGTGCTTCAAATGATAGTCTCCCCAACACTCAACTCTCTCTCATAGGATTTGGATTTGGTGGAAAGAAGATTTGACTGGAAAGCAACTTGGGAAGGCTAGAGATCAAGATTCATATGGTAGGAATGGAATGTCTTGGTCTCAACACATGAGTAGGTGGTTTTCTCTCAGAACATATGAGTTGGAATGATGTGTGTGTTCTGATGGCTCTCTCATCGAATGAGAAGGAGGTGGAGGGGTATATATAGCCTCCACTCAAAATCCAACCGTTACACAATTTTCCAATCTCGGTGGGACCGAATAAATAAATTCGGTCTGACCGAAGTAGTAAACCTAGTGACCGTTAGGAATTTAGGTGGGACCGAGTTTGGTAATTAGCTAACCAGAGAGTTGGTCAGGCAAACTCGGTGGGACCGATTTGCTCTTTCGGTGGGACCGAGTGGAACTCGGTGAGACCGAAAATTTACAAAGGGGAAACACTGAGTTTACATTGCAATCTTGGTGGGACCGATTCGCTCTTTCGGTGGGACCGAAAAGTTACGAAAGGGAAACAGAGAGTTTGCAACCCCATCTCGGTGGGACCGAGATCCTTATCGGTAGGACCGAATTGCTAGGGTTTGGCAGTGGCTAATGACAATTGAAACTCGGTGGCGCCGGATAGGAAAAATCGGTAGGACCGAGTTTGGCTTAGAGTTTAGGTCATATGTGGATATGGGAAAGTAGTTGAGGGTTTTTGGAGCATATCATTAAGCACATGAAGCAAGAGGCTCATTAAGAAACACCTCATCCCTCCTTGATAGTATTGGCTTTTCCTATGGACTCAAGTGATCTTGGATCACTAAAATATAAAATTAAGAGTCTTGAGCTTTTGAGCTTGAGCCAATCCTTTGTCCTTAACATTTTGAGGGTTCCACTTTCACATCCACGCCATGCCAATCATTGAGCTTTCCTGAAATAATCATCTTGGAATAGTATTAGCTCAATGAGCTATATGTTGTTATGAATTACCAAAACCACCTAGGGATAGTTGCACTTTTACCAAGGCCTTCTTTTCACAGCCCACTAGCTCCACCTAGGCCCGCTTGCCTTTGTTGACTTCTCTCAGACCTCTTGGCGTGCACATCTGAAACTACCCCGAACCCGAATCGGTCTATGGTTACCGTTGGAGTCGGATCATCCCCTAACATCTATAAACCATCTCCGTTTTGTTAATTGGACTCCCTAACCAATTTATTATCGACCACCTGATTACGATCGGACGGACCGAATACCCCTTCCCTTCCCTATATAAAAACCCCTAGTCCTAATCTATTCTAACCCTAAAATCTAGGACATTTGTCCCTTACCCCGCCACCGCCGCATCTTCATCAGGATCCATCCCGAGCCAACCCGTGCCTCCTTCCTCCCTCGTTTTCAGCACCATACCATCCATCTCCTCCATCCAATCAAGTCGACCAAGCCGCGCCAGCTCCAGCCTCCTGTCCCCTTGCGTCGACTCCCAGCAGAAGGAGCTCGAGCTCCCCTGCCCTAAAGCCACCGCCTTCGACTGACCCGCGCCACTCCCTCATCTCCAGCTTCCCGCTCATGCCGGGCCGGCGAGATGCCCAAGTCGCGTCGCCATTCCTCTCTTCTGCTGCGCGAGGAGGACGACGGATCACTTTTATGTAGTTGTTGGTGAGATAACCTCGACGCCACCCAGTACTGGGGAGGGAGTTCGGGAGTATTGCCATAACTTGTATAACGGATGCTTTTCGAAGGTTGAGGAAAATGATTTCCGAAGGTTTCTTGGTTATGTGTTGAAGGATGGATACAGCTGGATGTAGGATTTGTTAGCTTGGGTGAGATATTATGCTTCCCCTGTATCCCCAACACCTGATTGCATAACTAGATAGTTTCGGGAGTTTATAAGTGGGATTTCAAGTAGCTCCTAGGATATCTTTTCGACAGATGTATGATATGAAATTGGGGTTCGACGTCTAGTGGTCCGCCTATCCACGTTTGGTTTTACAGTGGTCTCGTTGTGTCTTAAAGAGTCCTTGGCTATGCTGACTCGGGGACGCTTTGTATGCCATGTGCACTGCCTTGTACATGATGGTGCTGTACGATCGAGCCCATGTGGGCCCCACCATGAAAACTTCGGATGAAATCTCTATCATATGTTTGTTTCCGGCTTATTCTTCAAGCCAATCCTTGTTTTGTTTTTGTGTGGTATTCGAGTTGCTTCGAAGTCAAGTGTTGAATCCATACCTTTTCCTAAGCGATGTTCTCACATTTCTATGTGAATACTAATCCTTCATGACAATCGAGATTGTCATGTCAATCCTTTTCAACCGGCGAGTTTCTCTTCAAGTGGATCCGATCATTTTAAACATCCGCAAGATCACTTCTCGGTTTTTCCCAATGTTGTTCGTTTCATCTATCCCCAAGTTGCCTTTGTTTTCTCGCCCACCCACCACTTTTTCTTCAAGGACTCTGATTTCTTAATCAAGTATCAGTTTTATTCATGTGAAGTCTCTTCATTCTTTTCAATAAATGTTCTTATCCGGTGATTCTCAGGAAGATACTAACGGAGCTTAAGTTCATCATTCTTCGTTCTCTTTCTTCTCCAGTGGATTCAAGTCAAGTTTTCTGTGTCGATCCTATTCCCTTCCTCGTTTCAAGTGCTTTCGTTTGCTGGTGTATCTATTAATCATTCACCTCTCATTTTCCATTTGTTCCATTGTGCTGAAGATATCTCGGAAGATTAGTGCTTCTATTCTTAATCAATCCAAGCTATTTTCGAGGTTGTTTTCTCATTCAAGCCATTTTATTCAACTGGTGCAATCTCTCTTCAAAATCATTTCAACGGTGTTTCTCTTGAGTGGGCCCTGACCGACAAATCTTTTCCCAGGATCTTACCTAACTCTTCCAATTTTCTCGGAGCTATTCTCAAATCTTCTAATGTTTGACGTACGAATGAGTTATCATCAGTCAAATGCCTTCTCCAAGATCGTTTTCAAATTATTTTCATTGTTGGTTATACCTTTCTATTTTTCATTCTGGAGTGCCTCAACAATTCATGGTGGTGTTTCTCATCGTCATTCTCAACATTTGAAGACCGAAGAAGAGTTTCTCTTCAATCATATCTGTTCTCGTGAAAGATGCGTAGTTCAAGTTTGCCGCCATCCTCTCATAATTGTTTTCGATTGTGAGAATTCTTTTCACCCATCCGGAGCAATTCAGAAGTCTTTTCAGTTTGATTCTCCGGAGCCACCATCTCAGAATTATTCATTTTTGCTTTCATCTCTCATTCTCAAAATCTTAACGGTGGATCATTCAAGATTCCTTTCCTCTTGTTCTCATATAAATTCATTCGTTCTTCAAATCCCACCGGCGGTTCCATCAAGACCTTCCCAAGTTTACGCTATATCTCTCCTTTATCATTTCTAATGAGAATGAGTAGTATGCCAAATCCGTTGCTTGTCATCAATTTAATTGATGAAGGATAAGCGTAATGTAATTCTTATTCTTGTTTCATCCAAGTGATTAATTCTTTATTCTAGAGGTTCATCAAAATTCTTGATCTCATTTGTTCATCCTTCTTTCCGGAGTTCCAAGTTTTTCTCGGTTATACCATCGTGAAGCTCCATCAAATCGATGCAAGGATTCATCTTATTCCTTTCAAGCTTCTTTTCCTTGCGACCTTTTTTATCTATCTGGAGTTCTTCGAGAGTTTCTTTATGGTGGTTCGTCAAGGATTCTTTTCATTCTTCAATTGTTCTTCAAGATCTCTCTCGAAGGTAATATGCGCCAAGTTGTACTCTGAAATAAACATGTTGTTCAACACATGTCTTGTTTTGAGGAGTCCAAGCACTCTTCATCTTGCATTCCGAATGGAAATTCTTTCTACCATATGTTTTGAGCTGGTGTTATGTCATTGTTGACAATTTCACTTCATGTTTCATGATTCATAAGTTGTCCGGAATGACATATTTTAAACCCATCATTTTCAATTCGTTCATGAGTTCCTTTGCAACCCATCAATCTCTTCATTGGAGTTATCTTGGGTTATATTTCACCTAAAGCTTCCCCTAAGGATTGTTGCTATTTATGGTGCTCATAAATGACCCAAGTTCTCCATTTATCCTCCCGGTGAAATAAGTTCCTCATCTCCTTGTTCATAGCAATCCAATCCATTGTTTTTCGTTAGTGGCAGAATTCCATCTCAAGATTTCGAGATGTTTTCCATAAGTCCACTACAAGCTTACACTTTTTGTTGTTGATATTTCCAACAACTTTGTTCAATCCTTCTTTGCAAGGATGCTTTCCAAGTTCATTTGTGGCAGAAGCTGGCATTTTTAAATCCATTCTGTTATTCCAATGATCTAACTTCTATTCCTTCGTTCTGGAGGCGCCGTGATATTGCTCTCTTCGACCCATCATCTTGTTTTGTCAAGATCATATTCAATTCCTTCATTTGTAGTCGGAGTGCTGTCCAAATTATATCATTCTTATTCCTTCTCTATCTTGTTTTAACCGGAGTGGTGTGTCTATCATTCCTCTTCTAACCGGAGTCTCATCCAAGTGCTTTCATTTTGCCAAGTTCATATTATTGCCTTCCATTTCCAACCAAAGTGTTGTCGTAATTGATCTTTATCGTTCCTTGTACATCTCGTTTCAACCGAGGTGCTTGTATGTACTTCTTGTCCATTGCAACCCTTTTCTTATATCTTTCAACCTACAATGTTCTAGTAATGTTCCTTGTTTCTCTTTTCTACCGGAGTGCTCTCAAATTCGTTCAACTCTATTGTGTTCTTTCTTTCTTTCAAGTTTTCAACCTCTCAAGGTTCATCGGTTTCACTCTTTTGTCAAAGAAGCAACTTTATTTTACCTCTTCTGTTTCCCCTTGTGTCAACCTTAGATCTCGGGACGAGATCCTCTCGTAGTGGTGGAGTGTTGTGACGCCCCGAGACCATTGTGCCAGGTGTCTTCCAGTTATTCGTTGTAGTTGCCTTGTCATTTGTTTGCGTGTTGCATTTTTTCCATGTCATCATGTGCATTGCATCATCATGTTTTTCAAAACTTGCATCCGTCCGGGTCTTCCGGTTCTCTCTGTTGTCCGTTCTGAGCCCAGACACACTTGCACGCGCCCGCGGCACGTCCGAAATATTATTTTGTAAGTGGCCGGAAAATTTTCTCGGAATGGGTTGAAAGTTGGCATGCGGTGTTGTTATGTTGTCAGTAGGCCGCCTGCCAAATTTCATCGCATTCGGAGTCCGTTTGAGGCCCCAACGGATACCTATAGCGGCAATATAGTCGGTCTAACGTCAGACGTTTTCGGTCTCCAAAAAATGTGGTCGGGCCTCTCTTTCTCTTCTCTCCTCTCAGCCCAAGGCCTTCTTTGCACAGCCCACTAGCTCCACCTAGGCCCGCTTGCCTTTGTCGACCTCTCTCAGACCTCCTCGCATGCACGTCCGAAACTACCCCGAACCCGAACCGGTCTATGGTTACCGTTGGAGTCGGATCATCCCCTAACATCTATAAACCATCTCCATTTTGTTAATTGGAATCCCTAACCAATTTATTCTCGACCGCCTGATTACGATCGGACCGACCTAATACCCCTTCCTTTCCCTATATAAAAACCCCTAGTCCTAATCTAGTCTAACCCTAAAATCTAGGACATTTGTCCCTTACCCCACCGCCGCCGCATCTTCATCGGGATCCATCCCGAGCCAACCCGCGCCTCCTTCCTCCCTCGTTTTCAGCACCATACCATCCATCTCCTCCATCCAATCAAGTCGACCAAGCTGCGCCAGCTCCAGCCTCCTGTCCCCTTGCGCCGAGGCCCAGCAGAAGGAGCTCGAGCTCCCCTGCCCTGAAGCCACCGCCTTCGACCGACCCGCGCCGCTCCCTCGTCTCCCGCTTCCCGATCATGCCGGGCCGGTGAGATGCCCAGATCGCGTCGCTGTTCCTCTCTTCTGCTGCGCGAGGAGGACGACGGATCCAGCGAGCGCCCGCTTCCCTCGCCTGCATCGACCACCCCTGCTCTTCCGCGCCAAGCCAGTGGTGTTGTGGCCTCACCTCTGCTTAGAGCAGGCGAAGGAGGCACGCCAGCCTCGATCCCCTGCCTCCTCTGCTTCATGGTCGCGTTGACCGCATCGGCCAGATCCGTGCAGCCCAGCAGCAGGCCTGCCCGGCCTCCTGTTCCACCGTCTGGGCCCAGCCCATGGTGAGCAACCAGCAACTCCCCCCGGCCTAGTTTGCCTTAGATCTGGCCTGTGATGTTTTTCCCCTGCGAGGACGATTTTCTAATTTCCAGAGACTGCAATTTTTATAGAAAAACCCTTGTTGATCATGCATATAATAACTTAATAACCGTGCATCATTTTAAATGTTTTATACATGAAAAATGCTTAGAATTTTGTGTATATTAACAATATGCAACTTTCATCCATGTTTAAAATATTTTTTGCATATAATTTGCCTATTGCCATGCTAAAATGCTTTATTTCATAACTAAATAACCATAGCTCCATTTTGAATAAACTTTATATGTAAGTGGGGTAGAAAAATGCATAGATTAACATGGTGGCACTACTTTGCATGTTTAACAACTCTAAAATATGGTTTAGGGAAGAACAGTACCAAACCTAATATATGCATATGAGGATTTTCCAGAATTGTTGTTTGTTATTTCCGGCCTCATTTAAACTTGCCTAGATAGGTAGTTCTCATATGCTTCAGCTCTTGCCATGCTAACCAACATTTAATATTGTTGAGTACATAAACGGGAGAGAACTAAACAAGTCATGTGGTGTTCCGTCAATATGCAACTCGTTGCATATTGAGCTCCACTTAATTTGTAGTATTGTTTGTGCACTTTGCCATGCCATGCCTCTTTAAACCGGACATGCATCATACTTGGTTGTGCATCATGCCATGCTTATGCTTGTTGGTTTACCATGTTGTTTGCTCCTTTCTGGTGTTGCTTCTTCTTGTTGGTCTCGGTAACGTCGCGTTTGTGAGGATCCATTCGACTATGTCTGTTTGTCTTCTTCATGGACTCGTTCTTCTTCCTTGCGGGATCTCAGGCAAGATGACCATACCCTCGAAATCACTTCTATCTTTGCTTGCTAGTTGTTCGTTCTATCGCTATGTCGCGCTACCTACCACTTGTTTATCATGCCTCCCATATTGCCATGTCAAGCCTCTAACCCACCTTTACTAGTAAACCGTTGTTTGGCTCTGTTATCGCCTTTGTTCAGGCCCTCTTATAGCATTGCTAGTTGCAGGTGAAGTTGAAGTTTGTTCCATGTTGGAACATGGTTATGTTGGGATATCACAATATCTCTTATTTAATTAATGCATCTATATACTTGGTAAAGGGTGGAAGGCTCGGCCTTATGCCTGGTGTTTTGTTCCACTCTTGCCGCCCTAGTTTCCTTCATACCGGTGTTATGTTCCTTGATTTTGCGTTCCATACGCGTTGGGTGTTATGGGAACCCCTTGACAGTTTGCTTTGAATAAAACTCCTCCAGCAAAGGCCAACCTTGGGTTTACATTTGCCTAACAACCTATTACCCTTCCCTTGGGTTGGCCAACCTGAGGGTCATCTTTATTTTAACCCCCCCCCCCCCCCCCCGGCCAGTGCTTCTCTAAGTGTTGGTCCGAACCGAGCCGCCCGCGGGGCCACCTCGAGGAAACTCGACGGTTGGTTTTACTTGTAGCATGTCTCATCCGGTGTTGCCTTGAGAACGAGATACTTGCGACTCCTATCGGGATTGTTGGCACATTGGGTGGCTTTGCTGGTCTTGTTTTACCATTGTCGAAATGTCTTGTAACCGGGATTCCGAGACTGATCGGGTCTTCCCAGGAGAAGGAATATCCTTCGTTGACCGTGAGAGCTTGTGATGGGCTAAGTTGGGACACCCCTGCAGGGTTTTGAACTTTCGAAAGCCATGCCCGCGGTTATGTGGCAGATGGGAATTTGTTAATATCCGGTTGTAGAGAACTTGACACTTAACTTAATTAAAATGAATCAATCGCGTGTGTAGCCATGATGGTCTCTTTCCGGTGGAGTCCGGAAAGTGAACACGGTTCTTGTGTTATGCTTGAACATAAGTAGTTTCAGGATCACTTCTTGATCACTTCTAGTTCACGACCACTGAGTTGTTTCTCTTCTCGCTCTTATTTGCGTATGTTAGCCACCATATATGCTCAGTGCTTGCTGCAGCTCCACCTCACTCCCTTTACTACCCATAAGCTTAAATAGTCTTGATCTCGCGGGTGTGAGATTGCTGAGTCCTCGTGACTCACAGATACTTCCAAACAATTGCAGGTGCCGATGATACCAGTGCAGGTGATGCAACCCAGCTCAAGTGGGAGCTCGATGAAGATCTTGATCGTTGTTTTGTTTCGTTTCCTGTTCATCAGTAGTGGAGCCCAGTTGGGACGATCGGGGATCTAGCATTTGGGGTTTTCTTCTTTTACTTTGGTTCCGTATTCGGACCTTGATTGTATTCTGGATGATGTATGTTTAAATTGTATTTGTGTGAAGTGGCGATTGTAAGCCAACTCTTTATCCCTTTCTTATTCAGTACATGGGATGTGTGAGGATTACCCCTCTTGCGACAAACCTACCATGCGGCTATGCCTCTAAGTCGTGCCCCGACATGTGGGAGATATAGCCGCATTGTGGGTGTTACAAGAATACTGATATTGCGTCTTCGTCACGGCAACCTTTTACCTTGTCCTTGACAAGGAGGAATCTGGCCCAGAAGTGGTGGACTGTTTCCTGAGACTGCTGTTTTGTGCTCACGAGAGTGTGTAAATCCGGGTGGGTGGAATTAACTCCGAACCCCGACCCGACCGATTATCCAAAGTCTAATGATCTTTCGGGCTTAAAAGTCCGGGTCGGAATATCTTCTGATTGTTTAGGACCGTCGTCCGATGCTATGTTCGGAAGGCTCGTCGCATCCTTTCGCGGGTGGGTATCCGGCTTTTCCTGGTTGGCGATCCGGACATAGTCCGTCTTCAGTATAGAAGAAAACTCGATGTCCTGCTCCACGACTACCGCAATCTGGTGGGTGACCGGTAGGGTCTCGATTTCTCCTTGATCGGTTTTAAGCCCGACCCGGTCGTACTTTGTGGCTATTCCCAAAGCGGTGATGCTATCTAGGAGTTCGTTCAAAGATGAAAGCTCTGCCGGATCTATCTGCTTGGAGTGCTCGGAATTGATGCAAAGGGGGTTTTCGATGGCCCGAGAGGTCATCGTCGTCTCAACGGCTGAACGGGTGATCATAGTAAAGCCGCCCAACCGAAGGGTTTGTCCCAGGGCCAGAGCTCCTCTAGGGGTGATGTTGTCTTTAAGGACAAGGCGAGCCATCGAGCCTTTTGTCGACGACACAGTGGAACTCTCAATGAAAGCTCCAATGTCGGTGTCAAAACTGGCGGATCTCAGGTAGGGGGTCCCGAACTGTGCGTCTAGGATCGATGGTAATAGGAGACACGGGACACAATGTTTACCCAGATTCGGGCCCTCTCTATGGAGGTAATACCCTACGTCCTGCTTGATTGATATTGATGAATAAGGGTGTTACAAGAGCTGGTCTACCACAAGATCGTAATGGCTAAACCCTAGAGGCCTAGCCTATATGACTATGGTAATGAATGTGTTCTTTCCGGACTATCCCCTCTGGTTTATATAGACATCGGGGGGATCTAGGGTTTACATAGAGTCGGTTACATAAGAAGGAATCTTCATAGTCGGTCGCCAAGCTTGCCTTCCACGCCAAGGAGAGTCCAATCCGGACTCAGGTATAGTTTTCGGCCTTCATGTCTTCACAGCCCATCAGTCCGGCCCAATAGATAATAGGCCGGATGCCTGAGGACCCCTTAGTCTAGGACTCCCTCAAAAGGCTCTAGTGGTGACGCCGTCATGGGCTCCACGGTGACTTCCGTCCTGCCGTCCTGCTGGTCTTCGTCTTGTTGCACCGATATGGAAACATTCTCCTGATCCCTTGGGACTCCTCGCCCGCGCCTGCTTCCTTAGCACCAAAGTAGAAACTGACACCCTGCCCCCGTTGGTGCCCACCTGGCCTTGGTCATCATGGATCACGTCATGCGGACCTCGCGAGGTGCCCCTTGCATAGAAATCTCCGCTCCTCAGGAGCCAGCCTAGAGAGGCTGCCCTTGGGGAGGTCTTGGTGTCATCTTCCTCGCGAGGCTTGGCCCCTCGCGAGGGTCTTGAGTGGTTGCTAGTGAAGATGGGCCATACCAGGCCATTGGTGGAGCCACGCCCTAGGCCGCAGGCATGCAAGTTTGGGTACCCCCGTTCCCAGGACGCCGACAGTATCCCCCGGGCCCAAGGTGCGCTCAGACTTGGCTTCGAGGCAAAGCAATAGGGAAAGTGCGGAGCGCCGCGACCCCCAACCGCCTGCGGCCTCGATTGATGCATGGCGATTGATAGGTCATGGGCATCTCTGCTTCCCCATGCTGCCTTGGCAACTGCCCGACTCGACGAGACCTTGCTACATGCAGAACAAAACCATCATTACCTTATATCATGGGGGCTAGCGGTTGGCCTCCCTCTAGCTATAAATGAGGAAAGGGGCGGAGCCCCCATTGCTCATTTCTTCCTCCATTCCGCTTGCTTCTTCTTCTTCTTCCTCCTCCTTGTTGCGACACCCAGGGCGCCGATATGGAGGTTCTCCTCCACCGAGAAGGGGAAAAACCCCTGTGAAGAGCTTGGGCCACTCCCACCAAAGAAAAGGCTGGTCCGCTCCCGCGACATCATCGTGAGGCCGGAGGTGACGAGGACTTGGTACGAGCAGCCTCCCCGTGGCTACCCGCTGCCCTTGTACGCTCGGGCAGAAGGCTCCAGAGGAGGAGGTAGCAACCGAAGCCACTCGCGCCATGGCCATGGTGGCCGTGCAGTGGTGGCGCACGCCGCCGCCCCGTGAACCCACGCCGACGATTCCTCGCGAGAACTTGTGGTGTGGGCGGCGATGCCACTGCGCACGTGGATCCGATTCTAGCCGTTCTTTGCCAAAGTGATGCCACCAAGGGGGCCGCTCAAGTTGTGGTTGCAGCACGCCGAGTGCGGCACCCCGATGACGGGAGCAGAGGTTGAGGCCGTCTCCTTGGGCAAGATCTTCATGACCCGCGGATGGGGCGAGGTTTCCCATGTCTGCTGCGCAGAGGGGGCCCTCGCCATCTGTAACGCCCGGATAATTAAGCTACAACAATCCTCTGCTAATGGTACCTCGTCATCACATTTCTGTTGCTAATCCTTGCTTGATCCAGATCTCAAGTCAAAATCAAGTTGAAACTAAAGTCCAAAATTCAAAGTTCTCAAACATGCAAACTAAAATGTTCAAAGGGAAGAAAATAATCCCTGGATATTTTTCATGTTGGAACCAACCTCTTTTGAATTCCCAAAATGCCCCTGGAATTAATTTTTGGTCCTTCAGCAATTAAATTTGGCCTTTTCAATTTAAAAAAATGGTTAGGCAACTCCTTTTGAGACCATACTTTTTGTTCCATCTCAATATATTGTGGTAGATTTATGTGCCAAGTTTTGTTCAAAACAAAACTCGTTTGGTACAAAAAGAAAATGCAAAAGGAAATGAGAAAATGGAAAACAAAAAAAAGAACCTAATCTACTAGGCGGTTTGGCCCATCTAACCAAATAGCCAGGCCAGCCAACCCTGGCGATCCCTTCCCTCTCCCCTATTCACGCGATCGGGTCGCTACAGGGGCAGGTCGCCCCGAAACACCTCGCCGGCGCCGACGCCGGGAGGGGATAAGGGCGACGCCTCGGGCTCCCATCGTCTCCGCTCTCCCACTTTCCCCCTCTCCACTTCCCCACTCCTCCTCTCTCCCCCCGGCCTGCTCCTCTCCCTCGCCTTTCCATCCCGCCCGAACACCCTCGTCGTCGCCGTTCGCCATTGACGCGGCCACCATGATCCCCGCGCCTCGATGATGAGTCCAACAGCTCCGCCTGCTTCCTCTACTCTATCTCCAACCAAGGGTTCGAGCTTGAAGCCACCACAGCCCGGGAATCGAGTTCTTCCGCGCCTACGGTAGCCGGCGCTCCTCCGCCGATTGCCGACTCCATGCTGCTCCTAAGCCACCACCGGGCCTCCGTGTGCCTCCCCAGTGAGCAGTCTCTTCTTTCCCCTCCCTCAGCGCTGCTCGTAGATGCCCGTGGCCGCCACTTCCATTTCCACCCGAGCTTTGCTCTGCCGCGGTGCTCGTCGCCGTCGCTATCGACGATAACGTGCTCAACCGAGCTTGTAGTAGTGCTCCGGGCACCTCTAGGCCCTCGTAGGTCCCCTCCTTTGGGCATGTCGCGACATTTGCCGCTGTTCACGATGACACTAGACCTCCGGCGTCCGCCACGGTCGACACCGCCGTCGACGTAGCCCTCCTCCGCTCGAACCGATGCCATAGGTCGACGCCCGCTGCGCCCCCGACAGCCGCTGCCATGCTGCTTACTGCCGCCGCCCGCCCGCGTCGGCCGTCCTGCTCCTCTCTGCGGCACGCCACTGCTCCCCGGTGCCCGCTCGCCGCACCGGCCGCAGCCGCCCGCACTCTGTGCCGCCCGCGCGCAAGCGCTCTCGCGCACACCGTCTTTGCCGCGGCCTCGGGCCCGTAACCTCGCACCCTCACCCCGCACGCGCCACTGACCTGGAGCCCCGCCGCCGCCAGTGTTGCTTCGCTGCGCCGGCTGCCTCCCTCCTCGTGCCGCCTGCTACTGCTGCACAGCACTAGCGCTGCTGGCTTCGGCCGCCGCCGTCGTGCCCGCCTCCAGCCACAACTCTCCCTGCTCCTCCCCCGTGCTGCCTGAGCCCGCTGACGCATAGCCCTCTCCCCCCGCGCGCCGACCACACCACGCCCGCATCCGCCAGGACCCGGCGCCGTTCCTGCCGGTCCGGCTCCGCCGCTCACCGGCGCTGGCCACGCCCTCTCGCTCGGGCGCCCGCGTTTGACCAGTGTCGTGGCCGCCGATGCCTTCCTGTGTGTGCTCGTGCGTAAGCACAACCACACAAAGGTAGCCTGGCCCACTGCCTGATGGGCCCCAGCCCTGTTTAATTTAGTTAGGTTACAAAATTGCTTAATTAGTGTTATGTTTGAATGACATATGGGTCCCACCTAATTAAATCAAATAAGTCATTTTGGAATTTATTAAGACGCTGACGCACGGGACCCGCATGCACTATTCACCCTGTTGACCAGTCATTGTTGACTGGGTCAACTGGGCATCCGCCCCCACCTGCCAGCCTCAGTGGCGCATTATGGGTGCACTGCACTGGGTACACCCAGTTTTTAACTGGCGAATTTCGAATTTAAAAATAAATAAGAAAAAATAGGAAATCATTTAAAAAACTTTTAGAAAATCATAGAAAATAAACCGTAGCTCGGATGAAAAAGTTTTCTACATGAAAGTTTCTCAAAACGATGAGACGAATCCGAATAACGGCCCGTTTACCAGTCAGATGCCTCTAACTATCTGAACATGGAACATTCCCCCTCCAGTCATCTGTCTGACACAGGTCCGGAACCAGCAAAACATTCCCGGTTGTTTTCCCCCTTCACCTTTATCGCGTAGCCATACGTTAGGTCACACCCGACACATCATATTGCCATGTTATGCTTTATGGTGCTATGTTGCTTTATATTTACTGTTTCTTCCCCCTCTTCTCACTTGTAGACCCCGAGACCGATGTTGCCCCTGTGATCAACTACGTTGACGACGACCCCTCCTTGCTAGAGCAACCAGGCAAGGAAACCCGCCTTGAGCATTCTGATATCGCCCATTTCTTTCCCTCTCATGCTTGCATTGGAACTGCTACTACTTTATGTAATATCCTACTCTGATGCATAGCCTGTTGTTGTTACCTGCTTTCTACCTTACCTGCTTATCCAAAACTTCTTAGTATAGGTTGGTTAGAGATCCATCAATGACCCCACCTTGTCCCAGTTGCCTTGTTTTATGTTCGATGACTCGATCAATGTGATCTACGTCCAGGCCCCGACACCGCACATCACAACCCTAGTTGTACGACTCTGTAGAGTTACCATTGAGTGCCGAGGGTGGAACCTCTTACATAACTCCTGATGAGATCTCTGTAGTGTAGCTATATGGTCGAGGTCATCGAGGGTGATTTCCTCCTTAACCACTTCTGTTACGGCTCTGTCGTGCAACCCTCAAGTGTGAACCTCGAGGGTGGATCCTCTTACATTCACTTTGATGATAACATTGAATGGAATTCACCGGGGGTGATTCCTCAAGTTTTCCCCTTGGTGTTAGACACACCGTTACTATGGTTACTATGACTTTGCACCGATTCATAATTACTAAAGATGGGTCGTCCCTGAGGGGTACTCGCGCGAGCTTAATAGTGAGTGATGTGGAGTCGGGTTGACCTGGAAGGTGCCCGCGAGATACTTACGAGGCGTGGCCGGGCATTCTTAGCCCTTGCCGCAAGTACTCGAGACGGGGCGACGGGGTCAGATCTTTCGTGAGTCTCTACTCGTTACCACGTGCTCCTAATTCACTATGGTTTGGATATTTGATCCGAGGGGCCTCTGGCCTGATAGCACTAACCATCACGTGGGCATAGTATGGGCGTTCTGCGTCGTATGCATCAGCCAAAGCTTAATAGCCGTCCATGACTGAGCGGCGCGTGCCGGGTTGGACTGCATAAGCACCTTCCTTGTTGAAGGAGGTAGCTAGGTCTACTCATCGGCCGCCCACGCAACGTGCAGGAGTTCCCGGGGCGATGGCCCATGACCCCTGGGGGCATAGGTTTAGTCTGGCGTGCTGGCCTCTCTATTAAGCCTAGGTCGGGTTGCGGCGTATTGTTTGGCCGAGGCCGGGCATGACCCAGGAAAGTGTGTCCGGTCGGAGTTAATCGAGAGTGGTGGGTAAGTTGGTGCACCCCTGGAGGGAAGAAAACAACTATCGATAGCCTGTCCTACGGTAACAGACACTTGGAGTTGTATCCCGATCGGTACAACTAGAACTGGATACTTGAGATGAGACATGGATATGAGGTGATAACTGGATAGTATGGCTCTGGGATTGTTTTCTCGCAGGGAGCCGAGAAAGGATCTCTGGCCGAGGTTGATAACACTACTACTTTACATTATGTTGATCTGTACCCTTCTATATGCTGCAAGATGCTTGAAGATGCTAGTCTTCGATAGGCTAGGCTTTCCCCTTCTTTTCTGGCATTCTGCAGTTTAGTCCACAGATACAACCCTTTTCCTTTGATACAGATGCATACTTAGTTTAGATCTGATGTAAGTCTTGCGAGTACTTTGGATGAGTACTCACGGTTACTTTGCTTCCTCTTTTCCCCATACCTGATTGTTGCGACCAGATAACGGATCTCAGGAGCCAGACGACACAACTAATGACTACTGCTACCCCGAGGACGCCTACTATTAAGTGACGGCCGCTGACGACTTGGAGTAGTTAGGAGGCTCCCAGCAGGAGGCCATGCCTTTTCGATCGTTGATGCTTTTGTGCTAGTCTTCTTAAGGCAAACTTGTTTAACTTATGTCTGTACTCAGATATTGTTGCTTCCGCTGACTCTTGTGTATTCGAGCTTAGGTATTCGAGCCCTAGAGGCCCCTGGCTTGTAATATAAAGCTTGTATTATTTTAATTTGTGTCTAGAGTTGTGTTGTGATACCTTCCCGTGAGTCCTTGATCTTGATCGTACACATTTGCGTGTATGATTAGTGTACGGTCAAATCGAGGGCGTCACAAGTTGGTATCAGAGCCGACTGCCTGTAGGAACCCTCTTTCCAACTCCTTGGCCGAAGTTGAGTCTAGAAACCGAAAACCGTTTTACTAACTTGGCGGTGTGTCTTACTGGCCCACGTCGCCAATTGAGTGGTATTAGGATCTTTCATTCGTCGGCTATACTCTGGGACTCTGATCTCTGTTCTATTCGGGTTAAATGGTTTTACTAACTCGAACATTAGGATCTCGTAATCACATCCGCCCGGAGAGCCCCTTATTTCAGATGATCGTCTACTGCATCAGAAGATTCTGAAGATACTCTACGATATTCTCTCGAGACTTTGTGCCTATTGCCTTTGCAATTCCCTACCAGCAAAATATCCTTGTGGATAACTACACACACTTGCCTATCTTACATTCTATCCCATTGATCTTGTTATTACAAGATGCCCTGAACTGCTCTCCTTTTTCCTAGAATCCTTTGAGCTTACTGCCTTGTAGTTTCTTGTCATCTGAATACCCCTACAGATAACTTTGTGCACCTATCGAGTATCCGATCATCCTCAATTGATTCATGTACTTCACAAAAGTCTTTGTAATACCATTCGTTCTTGTGAAAATCCTCAACAGCCTATTGTTCTAGTATTTCTTGCTTGCTTGCATTATGGTTAATACCATAAGTCTAGTAATCTTATTGTCATCCTTTGTCATTATCATTTCGAGTCCGTTGATACAATATGTTGCGAATGCTTGTAATCCTCAATCAGATCCTAGAATTCATCCTTCCGGCACAGAGGTCATTTTAACATGTGCTGGATCTCGACCAATCAAATCGCCATCGGTTATACCCCTATGGCTATTCTACCTATCCATCCCTAATCAGAGCATTGCTTCTGATCCCTTGTCTTGGAATTCATAATTCCTTTGCAATTGAGCCTTGAGTTAGTCAGTTGTTTTTATAATCTAATCTCCTTGCATACTTTCTTCCTCTGGTTGAATACTGATGCTCACATCAAATCCCTTGTGGACCACCAGAACCCCTTTTTCAGATTTTATCCGACAACGTCCTTCATATTTCAATAAGCTTGTGAGCCTTTCCTCGGATACATAATGCTTTTGGTAAATTGTATCCTCCGCTTTCTCAAGCATGCTCTACTACCGAGCTTGTGTTATTTATTCTTGAAATTTATGATATATGTTCCTAAGATGACCCGATGGGTTGAACCTATGCCTTCCCTAATCAGTTTGAACTCGAAAGTTATGCGGATTATACTCTACTGGCTTTTCGCCAGATAAAATTTCAATCCTACAACTTCATCAAGAGCGAGAAGTAAAATGGATGGTTATGCATTGTAGAAGTGGGAGTCGACCTTGAACCTTTGTGTTCATGCCCACGAACACGGTGTGGGACTTATCATGAAAGCTTCTCGCAAGGATATTTAATCATTTGAATAATTCTTCTGGTATCGTAAATTGGATCCCTTGCAGTTATGGTCCCGACCATATTTCCTCCTTGATCCCATTTACTGGGTAAGTTACAATTACTTATCCTCTGCAAATCATTCCCCCGTCCAACCTCTACTCCGATTTACCTTCTGGCAATACACCTAGTACTTGATACTGGGAAGCTTTATACCCCATCACATCATTCCCAGCCTGATCGGCTATATTTTTATCGTGTCAACTTTTAACTATGCTACCTGATCCTTCTTCCCGGAGCACAATTTTTGACGATGAGCTAAGCCTACATCGACTTTCCTCGTCATATCATTTTTTTCTTGAATAGCAAGCTTAATTTCGAGTTTGTGTCGTACCCGTGGTTCCAATAACCTTTCGCTTCATCATTCCTTTGACTTGAAGTCATCACCGATCGATTACATCTTCATGAAATCTTCCAACAAATGTGTCATGATCATCATCGACATTCTGAGCTCTTCCAGGATATCAATCGAATTCATGATGAGAAATACAATCCTTGCCCCTCGATGATTTAAGTTACCATCGACAACATTCTTGCCTTCCCCAACACAAACTTGTTCATATAATTTTGGTAATACATCATTTTTGACATCTCGATGGATTGTTGCTGAGCCCGTCGGCCACACCCTCATCTTTTCCTTGCTGAAATTGTATGACTTATTTTCTAAGTTGTTTCCGATGGATCCTTTGTGTACCCGAAGTCCAACCTTTCCCTGATGACCAGGTCAACA
The DNA here is from genome assembly GCF_056163025.1 of Triticum urartu. Taxonomy (NCBI): domain Eukaryota; kingdom Viridiplantae; phylum Streptophyta; class Magnoliopsida; order Poales; family Poaceae; genus Triticum; species Triticum urartu. The sequence goes on along the minus strand of NC_141875.1, from coordinate 202,748,010 downwards.
CTATCCCGAAACATGTCTGTGGTACTCCGATCATCAACAAGAACATTGGAGGCGCAATGCTGAATTTTCTTGTTCAATTATCGAAACACCGTTGGATGGGTAATACTCCCAATTTCCTTGCCCCGTTGTCTAAATGGTTTCATACATGGGGCCTTATCATGTATATCATGCTTTGCCTTCCCTTGCGAAAGATATACTCTTGATACTCGGGTATAAGCACGTTTTCCTTCTGTTGGTCTGATTAATATACTAGTCATAATTTCCTTTCCATTGTTTTGTTTAACCTTTCCAGTAACCTAACTTATCTGAGAAGAGAAAATTCCTTGCTTATGTAAGCACCTCAATGTACAACTCTATCAGTAAAGACCCTGTTATTATTGCTGTTGACATTCCGGTAACCACCGATGGGCGAGAACTTTGCCTAATGGCCCGCCTTCAACGAGCAGGATAATGGTTCTCTTCGTCCCTCGCCACTGGTACCGACGTTGTTGCCGACATAGCTGACAGGCTGCCCTTTGACATGCCGTGCTATCATGACTGCGCAAGATGTCATCGCTCCTTCTATTTTAACCCACATGGTGGGCCCATAATTCACAGTTCCACAGGATCGGAACCTAACTCTACTGTATGTCCTATGTTCTGAAGTATCAATTGCTCTTGGCTTTGTGTGTTGTCACGAGCCACCATTCGAGAGATGATCTATTCCCGATGCTCTGAACCCCCTTCTCACACTCTGTTCAGGTATCGATCGTTTGGCCATTCGCTTGAAACTGCCTATTGTACCTTCATATTTTTCTCTCGATGACTTTCTTGAATCTCAACTCGATAGATGTCTCTATGCCACGTTCACTAAGATAGTCCCCAGGTACCTATCTTGTGTTGAGCTTCGTCCTTCCCGAGTCTTTCCCCCTTACTTCACCCCTTAAATCTCGGGACGAGATTTCCTATAGTGGAGGAGATTTGTAACGCCCGGATAATTAAGCTACAGTAATCCTCTGCTAATGGTGCCTCATCATCACATTTCTGTTGCTAATCCTCGCTTGATCTAGATCTTAATTCAAATTCAAGTTCAAACTAACGTCCAAAATTCAAAGTTCTCAAACATGCAAACTCAAATGTTCAAAGGGAAGAAAATAATCCCTGGATATTTTTCATGTTGGAACCAACCTCTTTTAAATTCCCAAAATGCCCCTGGAATTAATTTTTGGTCCATCAGCAATTAAATTTGGCCTTTTCAATTTCAAAAAAAATGGTTAGGCAACTCCTTTTGAGCCCATACTTTTTGTTCCATCTCAATATATTGTGTTAGATTTATGTGCCAAGTTTTGTTCAAAACAAAACTCGTTTGGTACAAAAAGAAAATGCAAAAGGAAAAGAGAAAATGGAAAACAAAATAGAAAAAAAAGAAAAGAGCCTAATCCACTAGGCGGTTTGGCCCATCTAACCAAACAGCCAGGCCAGCCCACCCTGGCGATCCCTTCCCTCTCCCCTATTCACGTGACTGGGTCGCAACAGGGGCAGGTCGCCCCAGACCACCTCGCCGGCGCCGACGCCGGGAGGGGATAAGGGCGACGCCTCGGGCTCCCATCGTCTCCCCTCTCCCACTTGCCCCCTCTCCACTTCCCCACTCCTCCTCTCTCCCCCCGCCTGCTCCTCTCCCTTGCCTTTCCATCCCGCCCGAACACCCTCGTCTCTGCCTTTCGCCATTGACGCGGCCACCATGCTCCCCGCGCGTCGACGATGAGTCCAACAGCTCCGCCAACTTCCTCTACTCTATCTCCAACCAAGGGTTCGAGCTCGAAGCCACCACAACCCGGGAATCGAGTTCTTCCGCGCCTGCGGTCGCCGGTGCTCCTCCGCCGATTGTCGACGCCCTGCTGCTCCTAAGCCACCACCGGGCCTCCGTGTGCCTCCCCGGTGAGCAGTCTGTTCTTTCCCCTCCCTCAGCGCTGCTCGTAGACACCCGTAGCCGCCACTTCCATTTCCACCCGAGCTTTGCTCCGCCGCGGCGCTCGTAGCCGTCGCTACCGACGATAACGTGCTCAACCGAGCTCGTAGTAGTGCTCCGGGCACCTCTAGGCAATCGTAGGTCCCCTCCTTTAGGCATGTCGCGGCCTTCGCCGCTGTTCGCGATGACACTAGACCTCCGCCGTCCACCACGGTCGACACCGCCGTCGATGTAGCCCTCCTCCGCTCAAACAGATGCCACAGGTCGACGCCCGCTGCGCCCCCGACAACCGCTGCCATGCTGCTTACTGCCACCGCCCGCCCGCGTCTGCCGTCTTGCTCCTCTCTGCGGCACGCCACTGCGCCCCGGTGCCCCCTTGCCGCACCGGCCATACCTGCCCGCACTCTGTGCTGACCGCTCGCAAGCACTCTCGCGCGCACCGTCTTCGCCGCGGCCTCGGGCCCGCAGCCTTGCACCTTCGCCCCCGCACGCGCCGCTGACCTGCAGCCCCGCCGCCGCCACTGTTGCTTCGCTGCGCCGGCCGCCTCCCTCGTCGTGCCGCCTCCTGCTGCTGCACAGTGCTGGCGCTGCTGGCTTCGGCCGCCGCCATCATGCCCGCCTCCAGCCACAACTCTCCCTGCTCCTCCCCCGTGCTGCCCGAGCTCGCTGACGCATAACCCTCTCCCCCCGCGCGCCGACCACACCACACCCGCATCCGCCAGGACCGGGCGCCGTTCCTGCCGGTGTCGTGGCCGCCGGTGCCTTCCTGTGTGTGCTCGTGCGTAAGCACAACCACACAAAGTAGCCTGGCCCACTGCTTGATGGGCCCCAGCCCTGTTTAATTTAGTTAGGTTACAAAATTGCTTAATTAGTGTTATGTTTGAATGACATATGGGTCCCACCTAATTAAATCAAATAAATCATTTTGGAATTTATTAAGACGCTGGCGCACGGGACCCGCATGCACTATTCACCCTGTTGACCAGTCTTTGTTGACTGGGTCAACTGGGCATCCGACCCCACCTGCCAGCCTCAGTGGCGCACTGTGGGTGCACTGCACCGGGTACACCCAGTTTTTAACTGGAGAATTCCGAATTTAAAAATAAATAAGAAAAAATAGGAAATCATTTTAAAAACTTTAGAAAATAAACCGTAACTCGGATGAAAAAGTTGTCTACATGAAAGTTGCTCAGAATGGCGAGACGAATCTGAATACGCGGTCCATTTACCAGTCATATTCCTCTAACTATCTGAACATGGAACATTCCCCCTCCGGTCATTTATCTGACACAGGTCCGGAACCGGGAAAACATTCCCGGTTGTTTTCCCCTTCACCTTTATCGCGTAGCCATACGTTAGGTCACACCCGACACATCTTATTGCCATGTTATGCTTTGTGGTGCTATGTTGCTTTATATTTACTGTTTCTTCCCCCTCTTCTCACCGGTAGACCCCGAGATGATGTTGCCCCTATGATCGACTACGTCGAGGACGACCCCTCCTTGCCAGAGCAACCAGGCAAGCAAACCCCCTTGAGCATTCCGATATCGCCCATTTCTTTCCCTCTCATGCTTGCATTAGAACTGCTACTGCTTTATGTATGATCCTACTCTGATGCATAGCCTGTTGTTGTTACCTGCTTTATACCTTACATCCTTATCCTAAACTGCTTAGTATAGGTTGGTTAGAGATCCATCAGTGACCCCACCTTGTCCCAGTTGCCTCGTTTTATGTTCGCCGACTTGATCAACATGATCGACGTCCAGGCCCCGACACCGCACATCACCCCCCTAGTTGTATGACTCTGCAGAGTTACCATCGAGTGCCGAGGGTGGAACCTCTTACATCACTCTTGATGAGATCTCTATAGTGTAGCTATACGGTCGAGGTCATCGAGGGTGATTTCCTCCTTAACCACTTCCGTTACGGCTCTGTCGTGCAACCCCTCAAGTGTGAACCTCAAGGGTGGATCCTCTTACGTTCACCTTGATGATAACATCGAGTGGAATTAACCGGGGGTGATTCCTCGGGTTTTCCTCTTGGTGTTAGACACATAGTTACTATGGTTATTATGACTTTGCACCGAGCCATAATTACTAAAGACGGGTCGGCCCTGAGGGGTACCTGCGCGAGCTTAATAGCGAGTGATGTGGAGTCGGGTTGACCTGGAAGGTGCCCGCGAGATACTTACGAGGCGTGGCCGGGCATTCTTAGCCCTTGCCGCAAGTACTCGAGACGGGGCGACGGGGTCACATATTTCGTGAGTCTCTACTTATTACCGCGTGCTCCTAATTCACTAAGGTTTGGATATTTGATCTGTGGGGCCTCTGGCCTGATAGCACTAACCATCACGTGGGCATGGTATGGGCGTTCTGCGTCATATGCATTAGCCGAAGCTCAATAGACGTGAGCGACTGAGCGGCGCGCGCTGGGTTGGACTGCGTAAGCACCTGCCTTGTTGAAGGAGGTAGCTAGGTCTGCTCACCGGCCGCGCATGCAACGTGCAGGAGTTCCCGGGATGATGGCCCATGACCCCTGGGGGTATAGGTTTAGTCCGGCGTGCTAGCCTCTATTAAGCGTAGGTCGGGTTGCGGTGTATTGTTTGGCCGAGGCCGGGCATGACCCAGGAAAGTGTGTCCGGCCGGAGTTAATCGAGCGTGGTGGGTAAGTTGGTGCACCCCTACAGGGAAGAAAACATCTATTGATAGCCTGTCCTACGGTAACGGACACTTGGACTTGTATCCTGATCGGTACAACTGGAACAGGATACTTGAGATGAGACATGGATATGAGGTGTGTCGGTGTCAAAACCGACGGATCTCGGGTAGGGGGTCCCGAACAGTGCGTCTAAGGCGGACGGTAACAGGAGGCAGGGAACACGATGTTTTACCCAGGTTCGGGCCCTCTTGATGGAGGTAAAACCCTACGTCCTGCTTGATTTATTCTTGATGATATGGGTATTACAAGAGTTGATCTACCACGAGATCGGAGAGGCTAAACCCTAGAAGCTAGCCTATGGTATGATTGTATGTTGTCCTACGGACTAAAACCCTCCGGTTTATATAGACACCGGAAAGGGCTAGAGTTACACAAGGTTGGTTACAAAGGAGGAGATATACATATCCGTATTGCCTAGCTTGCCTTCCACGCTAAGTAGAGTCCCATCCGGACACGAGACGAAGTCTTCAATCTTGTATCTTCATAGTCTAACAGTCCGGACAAAGGATATAGTCCGGCTGTCCAGAGACCCCCTAATCCAGGACTCCCTCAGTAGCCCCTGAACCAGGCTTCAATGGCGATGAGTCCGGCGCGCAGTGTTGTCTTCGGTATTGCAAGGCGGGTTCCTCCTCCGAACACATCACAAAAGAATTTGAATACAAGGATAGTGTCCGACCATGCAAAATAAGTTCCACATACCACCATAGAGAGAATAATATTTCCACAAATCTTAATCTGCTGACACGTTTTGGCAACATGACATCATGCCATGGCTCGGTGATTATTCAAACCGTTTTTCTTTAACCAGCTCCACACATAACGTGAGGCGGTTTCTTGACACGTCTTGTCAAAGCAGAGATCGTGTTCCCCTAATTACGGGATTCTCATCAATATGGTCGTGGGTAACCCAACCGTGTCTAGGACTCCTAGATTATAGGCAAGTCCCAAACGGCTACGGAGAGGATGCTTGATATTCACCCTCTTTATAAAGGGACAAGGCTTTTACTTTTTTCCCTCCCGTGCTCAATCGAATCCTTCCCCCGCCTCGAGTTCTGACACCCAAAGCCCAGGTCAGGTGCTTTGGACATTCAATCATGTTCGGATCTAGCCTTTAAGGGCGGTGGATGCCCTCCTCCGTTACAAAAGAGGATATCAAGAAGTTGAGGGAGGCCAGATACCTAACCGCCGAAATTTCGCATAGGCTGCCTACCCGAGGGCAGGTCATCCCTACTCCCGAACCCGACGAGAGCGTCGTGTTCGTCTCCCACTTCCTCCGAGGTCTAGGCCTCACTCTGGATCCCTTTGTTAGGGGTTTGATGTTCTATTACGGGCTACATTTCCACGATCTAGCCCCGGACTCCTTTCTCCACATCTCGGCATTTATTGTCGTATGTGAGGCCTTCCTCCGCATTACCCCTCACTTCGACATGTGGCTCAAGACCTTTGACGTGAAGCCAAAGATGGTCGAGGGGCAGCATGTAGCGTGCGGAGGCGCATTAATAAGCAAGATCGCTGGAGCTCCATGGCCAAAGGGTTCCATTCCAGAGGTGTCCGGATTATGGCAACGGGAGTGGTTTACATCACAGCTCCCAGAAGTGCCAAGTGGGCGGCTGCTCCTGCTTTCCGCTCGGGCCCTCCACCACAATTGATGTCATGGATTAGCAGAGGGCTGAGCTGGGGTCCAGCCAAGGACGTCCCTATACTGCAGAGCCGCATTCAAGATCTCTTCAAAGGAGATTTCAGTCTGGTTATGGTGGTGCAAGTCATGCTGGTTCGATGAATCTAGCCATGCAAACGCCGGCCCCTCCGCATGTGGGAGTTCAACCCAGAAGGACAACGCACTATTCAGAATTTCCTCGGCCTGAAGCACGAGGAGATGTATAAATCATTCTTTGGACCCCAAATAGTGTCCGGACACTACCGAGGACGTGGGCCTGAGCAGCAACCGTACCGCCGACCAGGTAAGTAATCCTCTAACCAAACACACCGTCTTTCATTTGTCATGACGTCATTCTGAGAAATTGCTCTTTGACCAGGACTGGCTAACAAAGGCGAAGATGATTCGGTGTTCGGCCCCCCTTCTTGAGGGTTTGGAAAATCCGGTACTGGAAAAGATGCTCGAGCTAGCACCTTGCCCGGAGCCCTCATGGGAAGATAAAGGGGGGAATAAAGAGGGCGAAAGCGGGCCTCCACCGCTACCTATTCTGACCGAGGGAATGGGCGCCTCCGTGAGGGAGGATAACCAAGGGGAGGAATCTGACATTCTCTCACCCCGGGGAAGGAAGAGGACTACCTCTGAAGATCCGGAAACCAAGGTTTCCAAACGGGAGAAGAAAGCTCCACCAGAGGGTCCTGCCTTGGAGGATGCTCTTGCCGCACAAAGTCCGCGCGGGGATCTGCCCTCTAACGAGCTCTAAATAATCAAAAATTACTTTAATAGTGAAGATATACTGCCTTACCTCCGAGGAAAATAACCGAAGCATTTATCTTGCATTTCGGATCTTAGCCCTTCTCAGCAGAGCTCGTCTTCGGGGGATCTTCTTCCAAAGATGATGGAGAGCGAAACGCCTCCCCCGGACTCCCCCGCTCAAGAAGCGGGCGACCTTGAAGTGTCGTCACGGAGGGCCTCCGGATCTGGTGAGGCCAGAAGATAATCCTATAGTCACCCGAAGTCCCCAGCGTCCGGCTCTTGAAGAGAGCAAACAAAAGAGTTCGGCACCGTCTGGTATGCGGTCGGATGTACTAAGGGAGCTGTTGGAGCAAGCGGCCATCTCAGAAGAACACCGTACGTTGATGGGTACGATGATGGAAAGAATTTCGTCCGCCGAAAGCGGATTGCATGAAGCCTTTATGAGTCTACTGATGGGCTTTGAGGTACGTGAAATGATATACTTTTTGATAGTATCGCACATTTTAGGTGTGCCCTGTGTAGATAGTAGCCCTTGAGACTCTGGTTGCCGTCGAGAACGGCGGCGAACAGAGGATCGTAATCCCAGGTAATAACCAAACCGCCTTTATGTGCAGGTGGTGGAAGCTCCGGTGGCTAGCCAGACTAATGAGTTTGCCGAACTAAAGCGGCAACTGGATGCGGCGGATGCCGACATCAAGCTTGTTAACAAGCGGCTTGACGAGGCACAGGGTAAGTAATGTTTTCTGGTGAATGTCACATAGTAAGAGCAGCAGGATGCCAGTATCTTTAATATGTTGTGACTGCAGATGGAGCTGCCACCGTGGAGACCCTTCGGGCGGAACTTGCCCGAGCCAAAGAACAAGCAAGGAGTAGTAATGCGGCTGCTTTGAAGGCGGCCGAAGAGTTGAGAGCCGAGAAGGCCGTGCATTGTGAGAGTAAAGAGAAAATGGCCAAGATGGTTGTAAAGTTAAAAGACACTTCCGACCGCTGCCAGCTCCTTGAAGAAGAAAACCGAGCGAAGGCGACGGACCTTGAAAAGGCCGCGGTGGCGACCAAAGACACACGCTCTGCTATGAGGGCAAAGAAGGAAGAGCTGCGTCAAGCCAGGGATATTGCGACTGGGAAGCCCTTTTTGCTGCAGAGGAAGTCCGGAGATCCGTGGTATGCCCCTCTGGATCGGCTGTGGAGTTCGGCAGACGCATATCTGGACTTGGCGGCGAGCACTGTTGATGCGGCCGAATACATCCGAGATCAAACAGATCGTGAAGTGGACAAGCTATTCTGGTCGCAGTTTAACGTTCCAGGGCGTCCTCTTCCACTAACTGATCAACTTGCCGAATGGGCCGAACTCAATAGATTGTCCGGACTCACCATGAGGTCCGTCGTAGATCATTTGTGGCCGGAAAAGCCGAAGCCGAGCAGCTATTTCAGCTTAGTGCAGCAGTTCCTTGGTGCGGTGCTGCGCATCAATGCTATGAAGAGGTCGGCGTGCATAGAAGGCTCGCGGATGGCCCTTGCCCGTGTCAAAGCATACTGGGCGAAGATGGATGCTACCAGTGTTGCGGCGCAGGGTTCGGCCATAGGCCGAGTGGCTGCCGAGCACTATTTTTAAGAAGTTCTTGAGGGTGCTCGTTTGATAGAGGCCCGGTGCTCGAAGAATGTTATGTTTGAGTGACATGTATTCCCATTGTAAGAACAATGTTTATGAAATTTATTAAGGCTGTATTTATACTTTTGCCTGAAAGTAATATGATGCCTCCTGTGCGGCCGTTTATGTATATATGTATGTCGGTGTACAAAAAGAGGGGTGCACTTTTGGTACCCCTATAACTATGCACGGGCAGTCTGAGCCACGGGCACCACCACACTGAGCAAGGCAAGGGAGGTGAGCCAAGGTAAGGCCGAAGCTCAGGAGAAGCAGAACGACGCCAAGACCAAGACCACAAAGAGCAAAGGGGACGAAGCGGACCCCCTCGGCAAGATCCTTGTCGGGAGGCGGTTTTAGCAAACCCGGCACGACCCTTGCTGTGGCAGCTCGCCCCACACCTACGGAGTGAGTCACCCTTGAGTCCACTGCCCCCATGGGGCAAGGATTCGGGAGACATCCCCGTGGTGGCATGCAGATCTTTGTGAAGACATTCAAGATCAGATACACCCTTTAGAAGATGGTGATCCTTGGCGGGATCCCAGCCAAGGTGGACCACAAGGCCCCCGGCAAGAGCCTTGCCGGGGATGACAGCAGGCGCCACGGCAAGACCCTTGCCGGGGCCCCGGCAAGGCCCTTGCCAAGAACACCCATTGGGCCACCATCAGGCCCATGCCAGTCAAACCTCCACCGCCGTTCACATGCAGCTGCCGACCCAACCAGCTGGGCAGGCACCTGCGTGGCGGCATGCAGATCTTCATGGAGACCCACCACTGCGCCACCTCAGCTGCCTGCCTGCCTACATGGCACCGCGGGCGCCGCTGGCCAGGGCGCGTGTCGACGCGAGAGGGAGCGGCGACAGACGAGACAGGGCTCTCCCCCGCCCCCGATAAAGCAAGGACACCTGGGCAAGACGCATTAAATGCGCCTTGTCATGTAATGCGAGGGATAACCTCACATCACTGTTCCCCTTTCCACCTCCTGGTGCTAATGTGGCACCCCCTTCTCTATAAAAGGAGTCCCGAGGCGACCAGGAGGAGGATTCGGCTTTTTGGAGCTCCTCACGCCCCATAGCTAGCTCAAGAACACAGATATACAATCCACCAAAGCAGGAGTAGGTTTTACGCATCCCCGCGGCCCGAACCTGGATAAACGAACCGTGTGCTATCTGTTTGATCCGCTCTTCTCTCGACCCCGCGCCCTGCAACCGTAGTAGGGATTCTTGTGATCCCATAGGTGTCGTTCCCACCGACATCTTTGGCGTGCCAGGTAGGGGGCGCAATTGTGAGAATCGGCTCTAGAAGTTAGCCCGGCACTCCTTCATCTTCGTGACCCTTGAAGAAGAAAGGAGGCCAGAAGATCGACGCTCGAGCGATCGCAAACAGAAGCTAAGTTGCACTGAACCCTTATTTGTGCTACCCTTCTTATTTGAGGTTATTCCCCCCAGAGATATTTGCTTTGTATGAGAAACCTGCATGCCAGGGGCTCTACCACGATCGGCAACGCTCTTGCCCTGTTTCGAGTCCGCTCAACAGCTCAAGTGGCTGCGTCGAGAATGGCAGAGTAGCCTTCCGCGATCCGCAATGCCCCCGATTCTGACTCGAGTCAAGCTCGATAGTTCGAGCGGCCGCGTTCAGAACGGAAAGGTGGCTCGTCCGGCAGCACGCGTACCCGGCTGGCCATGGGGATCCGTCCCCAAAACGCCGCTAGGGGCTCCTGCGCCGGCAAGCCTTCCCGATCGACGTAGGGCACGCATACAAAGAGGAATCGAATGGGGAAATAACATGCATAAAAATTAAGAGTACTTCAAAGTTATATTACATCACATCATAGCTGCGGTTCTAACTAAAGATAAAATTTGTCTTGGTGGGGAACCAGCAGCGGCGAAGAAGAACAGGATGCCTAATCCCGATGCTGGCCTTCCACCCTCTTGATTTCGTCGATGCAGTCGGTGATGGGCTTGATGCACTCCTTGAGCACCGTGAGGTCAGCACCATCCGACAAGCTCTTGATCGCGGCCGCGAAGTCAAGATCGGAATTCCAGTACGCCGTCTTGGTGAGGACCTTGGTCACGACCCTCCGGCAGAGTCGCCGGGCCTCCTCGGCCAGCTTGGCCGCCCTGTTGGAGTGAAGATACGCCAAGGCTCCGAGGACGCCCTCGAAGAACAGGGTCAACTTGGTGTTGACGGTCCCGCTGCGCTCAGGGGCGTACCTCACGTGTGGCATCCCCATGGTGGCCAACTGCGAGGTGACCCTGCTGGCGACCTCCTCCAGGCGGCTGATCCACCTGTTCTCGCCCGCCACATAATCCTGGTAGGAGGCGGCCTCGTTCGCCCGCAGCTGCTTCTCCTCCTCCAGGCTCCTGGTCAAGGTCTCCTCCCGAGCCCTGCTCTCCGACAACATCTTCTCGAGATCCTCCAGCTTCAGCTTGAGGTCTCTGACGGAGTTTTGCGCTTCGGAGAGCTCCCCAGCCCTGCTGATGACCGCTCCTTGCGCCTCCACCAAGGCGCTGTTGAGCGTGCTCTTCTCGTTGGACAGCTTGAGGGCCTGCTCCTTTAGCTCGTCCTGCGCCACCTCCAACTCCCTTACCTTGCCGGCATGGGCCAGAGCCTGGGCATCGAGTGCCTCCTTGTGCCTCTGCTCCAGCTCACGAGTCCGCCGCGCGACAAGGGCCTCGAGCTCCTCATCCTTGCCACGGAGCGCTGCGGCAAGCTTCGCCTCGCGCGCGGTGAGGTCCTCTTCCTGGGAATTAAAGGTGGCTTGATGCTGGTTCCGGGCGGCCTCGGCCGTGGCAGCCAAGTTCGCCGCCTTTTCCTGGGCCTTCTCGATGTCGGCCATCTTCATGGTGAGCTCCACATCACACTCGGCCAATTTCTCCTGGAATGCCCTCTGCTCCTCGCGAGCCTGGTGGAACTAGGTCTGCGTCTCGACAACGCGCGCCTTGAAGTCCACCTCCGCGTTGTCCACCGTTGCCATCCTGGACTTGACCTTGTCCAGGCGAGCACGGTAGAGCACTTGGAGCTTCCGGAAATTGGCCCCCATGGCACGGAAGAGCTGCTCTTCTGGGGAACCGTCGCCACCAACCCCCGGCTCATCAACCACCTTGAGCCCGGTGGCGGCAAGCACCTCGCCGTCGAAAACTTCCCCTTCGGCGGGCGCCCGGCTTGACGCCCCTGGGAGGTGGACGAAGAGATCGTCGCCGACCTTCAGATACCTGCCGGGGCCCGAGGTTGAGGAGGAGGGAGGCTGGTCACCCACCACCTCTCCCTCGGCGGAGGCCTTGCCGGCCCCACCGGCAGGCCCACCGCTGGTGCCCTCGGCAGAAGCCTCACCGGTCGCCTTGGCGGCTGTCACCGCGGTGTCTTCGGCAGCATCCTTGGCGGCCTCCTCAGCAATGTTCCCAACAACGGTATCCACGTCCTCCGTACCTGTTGAAGGAGGGCCCGGGCAGCAACGGGAGCAATGAAGCCAAGAAAAGAATATGGGAAAAACAGAGACGAAGGACAGGCGACTCACCTGTGCCAGGCTGTGAAGCAGAAGTCCCCTCTCCGCCAGCATTTGGCGCCGTGGCAGAGCCACCAGCGCCCAAGTTCCCCTCTCCCTCCATGGGTGTGGGCTCCGTGCCTGATGCCCTTGCCGGGGACGCCCCCCGCGGCGGCGTAGTCGATGGGGGTGGTGTGTTGGGAGTAGCCCTCTATGGCTCCTCCTGCTGCCGCTCCCCTCCTGCAAACCCGGCAAGGTCAGCGTCATGGCATCGAGCACCTACCACATGTCGAGTAAGAAGAGGGTGACGAACTTACGCTGGGGGCTGCGCCGGGGGCTGCTATCCGGGCTGCTCAGCACCACCAGTGGTGTCTTTGAAGCCCCAGCCGGGGGCTGGCTGCTCGCCGAGGTCCTCGCCCTCTTCTCCATCTGGTCCAACGTCTTTGTCTCCCTATGGAAGCAAAAATGGATCAAGACAAGCGACCCAATTCAAGGAAATGGAAATGACAGTAAGGAACGGAGAACTTACTCATCATCCGTCTGCTCCTCCTCCACCAGTTTCCTTTTCCTCTCCGGGCTGAGAGGCCGAGATCAAAAGGGAGCTCCGCATCATCATCCGAGTCGACGCCTGCCGGAGGAGGCGAAGGAGGCGGCGGGGTTTGTGCGCGCCCGGATGAGGAAGGGGTTGTTGTCTTCTTTTTCTTCTCAGCGGCCTTCGTCAGCCTGTTGGCTGCCGTGGCCCTCGTGTGGCGCCCAGACCCCTCCAGGGTCAATTGAGGCCGCGCAGCCCTGCCGGGCCGGACCGGCTCACCGGAGCCAGCCTGCCGTGGGACTCGCCCTCTTCCCCTGGTTAGCGTCGAGCCCACCGCCGCGTCCTCCTCCTCCCCCGACGACTCGTCGGCCGCGTCTTCGACGAGCGGAGATCCAGTGTTGGCGCTGCTGGCCTCCCTGAAGGCCGCCGCCCACCGGGAGAGCTCCTCTGCCTCCGCCGCTGTTGCGGCCATGTCCTCCACGCTCCCGGCGCTGCCGGCCTCCATGGCAAGCTGTGCCTCCCTCGCCCTGGTGGCGATGTAGTCCAGCCCTGCCTGGGTGGTGTCCATGATAAGCCACCGCTCGGCGTCAACATTGATGTACACCTCGATCAGGGTGTCGAAGAATTGCTGCACATCCTCGACCTTCGGCTCCTTCCAGCTTGGGACAGGGCCGTGCGCATTACAGTTCAGCATCATGGCGATGATCTCGGACCGACGCAAATTGTTGCACAACGGGACCACCCCCGCTGGCAGCTTGAAAAATGGCCCCTTGAGGGCCTTGCCAACCTTTGCGGCAGCCCTCGCGGCCTTGCCGGTCCGCTCAACCTCGCCATCACGACACACATCAAGCTGGAAAAGCCGCTGGTAGAAGTGGGCATGCGCCAGCACTGTGAAGTTGTGATCGAGGCCTGGGCGGAGTCGCATGATGTCAGCTGGGTTCGTGAAGAGCCAAGCTGGCCTCCCCTTGCTGTGCAACGGGGTGATCCGGCGGCGAATGAAGTCCGCCCCGATCATCTCAAGGGTGAGTCCGGCCTGGGTGAGCTGGAGAATCCTGGTGGTGGCGACGGTGAGCCTCCCATCGGCGGTGTCGACATTGCTCCAATCACTGCCGCAGACCGGCGGCGCTCGGCGGACCTTGCAGAATTCCGGCGGGTTTTCATCTTCAATCCAGCACCACCGGCCACGCCATTCCTCCCACCTCTCCTTCATGGAACCATCTGGGTACGCCCCCTTGGATCTTGGGATCCAGGTGACGCAACCGGAGACAGCTCCTCCCGGCTAGATTCGAGGGAAGAAGTAATGGCGGAAGAGCGCCATGTTGGGCTGCACCCTGGCAAAGCCTTCGCAAAGATTCACGAAGAAAGCCATGCACGCCACCACATTCGGAGTAAAATCCAAGAGGCGAAAGCCGAAGGTGCGCATAACATCGCAGAAGAAATCGGAGAAAGGAGGGCATAACCCGCAAGAAAAGTAATCAACGAAGAAGGAGTGCCGATTTGAGGCAGGATCAGCGCAAGCGGCAGGAATGATGCGCGTCGCAGGGTGTCCCGAACCCTCTCCCCCCGTCTTCACCCCCCATAGGGGCTTGAAGGAGGCCCGGAGCTCTTGAACATCAACCGTCGAGGGGAAGAAGAAGGCGGACTTCGTGCGGTCCCCTGACAGCGCGCTCTCCGGCGGCTCCACCGTCCCGGCGCCCTTAGCCACCCCCTTGCCCTTGGCGAATTTGGGAGCCATGGCGACCAAGAAGTTCAGAGGGCTGAAGAAGTGGGATGGCAAAGCAGCGGCGGCGGGTGACAGCGAAAGCTTAGGAAGGAAGGAAGAAAGGGAACAGCGGCTCTGAGATCGGAAAAGGCACGAGGGAAGAGGAGAAAGTGAGTAGCGCGCCCACGGTTATTCCTTCTTATGGGGAAAAACGCGGGCCACCTCCTTTCACATTAACTGTCATGTGACGCATGCCCGCGGGAAGCAACCCCACGCATGCCGCCCACGTCACACACGCCTCCCCATGCCGCGCCACGCGCGGGAAGCATGCGAAGCGCAACGCGCGAAGAGACTTACCGCGGTAAAAACCTCCCCGCCTGCCCGCGCACCGTTTTTGGGCCTAGCCCAACGACGCGATTACGCTTACGTGTGGCCCAGGCCCGGGGGCTCCTGTCGGTGTATAAAAAGAGGGGTACACTTTTGGAACCCCTATAACTGTGCACGGGCAGTCTGAGCCACGGGCACCACCACACTGAGCAAGGCAAGGGAGGTGAGCCAAGGTAAGGCCGAAGCTCAGGAGAAGCAGAACGACGCCAAGACCAAGACCACCAAGAGCAAAGGGGACGAAGCGGACCCCCCGGCAAGATCCTTGCTGGGAGGCGGTTTTAGCAAACCCGGGAAGACCCTTGCCGTGGCAGCTCGCCCCACACCTACGGAGTGAGTCACCCTTGAGTCCACTGCCCCCATGGGGCAAGGATTCGGGAGACATCCCCGTGGTGGCATGCAGATCTTTGTGAAGACATTCAAGATCAGATACACCCTTTAGAAGATGGTGATCCTTGGCGGGATCCCAGCCAAGGAGGACCACAAGGCCCCCGGCAAGAGCCTTGCCGGGGATGATAGCAGGCGCCACGGCAAGACCCTTGCCGGGGCCCCGGCAAGGCCCTTGCCAAGAACACCCGTTGGGCCACCATCAGGCCCACGCCAGTCAAACCTCCACCGCCGTTCGCATGCAGCTGCCGACCCAACCATCTGGGCAGGCACCTGCGTGGCGGCATGCAGATCTTCGTGGAGACCCACCACTGTGCCACCTCAGCTGCCTGCCTGCCTACATGGCACCGCAGGCGCCACTGGCCAGGGCGCGTGTCGACGCGAGAGGGAGCGGCGACGGACGAGACATGGCTCTCTCCCGCCCCTGATAAAGCAAGGACACCTGGGCAAGACACATTAAATGCGCCTTGTAATGTAATGCGAGGGATAACCTCACATCACTGCTCCCTTTCCACCTCCTGGTGCTACTGTGGCAACCCCTTTTCCTATAAAAGGAGGCCCGAGGCAACCAGGAGGAGGATTCGGCTTTTTGGAGCTCCTCACGCCCAATAGCTAGCTCAAGAACACATATATACAATCCACCAAAGTAGGAGTAGGGTTTTACGCATCCCCGCGGCCCGAACCTGGATAAACGAACCGTGTGCTATCTGTTTGATCCACTCTTCTCACGACCCCGCGCCCTGCAACCGTAGTAGGGATTCTTGTGATCCCATATGTGTCGTTCCCACCGACAATGTATATAACCTGAAAGATTGCAGTCGTCGGCTTCAGCCCCCACACATATAATGCGGGGGTGTTCGCAGAAGATGCATGTTCACACTTAATCCAACGTCTTGGTCCTAATAAGGATGTGATAGCGCAGCGAACGAGGCAACCAGACTATAGTGCTTTAACACTTTCACTTAGCCATAGGAGTTTGACGGTGGGGCTACTATATAGCCCCTGGTGGCTCCGCACTCTCCCGAATTCGGGGTGCGTACATGCCTGGCCGGGAAACGGCCCTTCGTTAAGGCGGAGGAATTCTAACATTCCGATAGGTCATCGAGTGGTTGACCAGTCTCATGCTATATCATGACAGTTAGTTTGCGGCTTTCTCTTCTGAGGTGCTCATCCAGATGACCCGGGGCACAATCGCAGTAGTTCTCCTGGTGCCTCCTTAGCCGATAGAGTGGAACGTAAGGCAGCAAAACACAGGAGCCGGGCAAACCCAACATTTTACCAAAGACATGATTCAGAGCTGATGCATATAAGGCCAAACTCACGACGCCGAACACTCCCTAAGGTATTCGGTCTTTATGGTATAAACCGGGCCTAAACAGTGCCCTTTGTAAGAAGCCCCTGGTGTCCAGGTACGTGCATTATTCTGACGTGGCCACATGCCAAGACGCCATCATCCTTCTCAATAGTACTGAGAATCCGAGGGATGTGTATCAACAAGAGAAAATAAGAAAGGTTTACGCAGGGTCTTAATCTAAAAAGAATCCTTGGAACGGGTCCCTGCTGCACGTCTGCGCCTGTGTCTCTGTTGTGCCGTATCCTGGACGGGTGTAGCACGATGGTCATCTGTAAAACAAAGAAACTTAGGTGAAAAGTTGTCGTGCAAAAAGGTAGGTTTAAAGAAACCATGTATAATTCAAGATGAGTAAAAATTGCCACTTGTTTGCGTGCGTTGAGCCCCTTGTATTTGTAATAGGGGTGTGGCCATCAAACCTGTATGAATTACATATAGCTGCTTCAGACTCGTCTAACCGTGTCCGTAGTCTTGACGACCTGTTGAATGGTTTAGTTGGTGAGGCCGTTTTAGTGTGCGGCTGCCGAGGCAGCCGCACTCTCTTCGGCGCATAGGGATCGCTCATATTTCCATTTACTATAATGATGCCATGTGGACCGGGCATCTTAAGCGTGAGGGAAGCGTAATGCGGTATTGCATTAAAGCGAGCGAAAGCTTCGCGTCCAAGTAGTGCTTGATAGCCACTTTGGAATGGAGCAATGTGGAAGGTTAAATTTTCGCTACGGAAGTTATCGGGGAAGCCGAATATAACCTCTAGTAGCAGGGAGCCTGTGCAATGAGCCCCTGGGCCTGGCGTTACTCCTTTAAAGGTGGTATTATTGTGGCAAATTTTCGTTGGGTCTATCCCCATTTTGCGGATCGTGTCCTGATATATCAGGTTTAGACTGCTGCCACCGTCCATCAGGACTCGTGTGAAGTGGTATCCGTCAATTATTGGGTCTAATACCAAGGCAGCCCATCCTGCATGCCGGATACTTGTTGAGTAATCCCGATGGTCGAAAGTGATCGGTTGAGACGACCAGTGGCAGGACTCCGCGGTGATAGGCCCTTGGGCATATTTCTTTGGGAGTGCCGCTTTGTTTCTCCCCTTGATCACGTGTAACACGTACACTGTTTTGACTTCTGGTGGAAATTTCTTTTGTTCCCCAGTGTCTTGCTTGAGAGGCTCATCCTCATGTTCGCTTGGTGTATCCTCCCCCTTGTGTACGGCGTTGAGCTTGCCGGACTGCTTGAAGACCCAACATTCTCTGTGGGTATGATTTGCAGGTTTATCGGGGGTGCTATGGATCTGACATATTTGGTCCAGAATTTTGTCTAGGCTGGACAGTTCATCTCTAGCGCCTTTAGAGGGCGGCTTTTGCTGACCTGGCCGAGAGCTTCTGAATCCGGCGTTTACCGCCATGATCTTCGGGTTGTCTTCTTTATTCCGGCGCTTATTATTTTTGCTGCGTCGTGATTTCCCATTTCCATCTCTAACTTCGGATGTACTTGGGTCGCTGGTGCTACATCTGGCTAGCCAGATGTCCTTACCCGCGCAAAAGCGGGTCATGAGGCTTGTTAATGCTGCCATTGTTCTCGGCTTTTCTTGGCAGAGGTGTCTGGCAAGCCATTCGTCGCGGACGCTGTGCTTAAAAGCTGCCAAGGCTTCGGCGTCCGGACAGTCGACTATTTGGTTCTTTTTAGTAAGAAACCTGTTCCAAAGCTTTCGGGCTGACTCTCCGGGCTATTAGGTTATATGAATCAAATCGTCCGCGTCCGGAGGTCGGACATAAGTCCCTTGAAAATTTGCCCGAAAAGCGTCTTCAAGCTCTTCCCAGCTTCCAACGGAGCTTTCGGGGAGACTTTTAAGCCAGTGCCGAGCTGGACCTTTGAGTTTGAGGGGTAAATACTTAATGGCGTGGAGATCATCTCCTCGAGCCATATGGATATGGAGGATATAGTCCTCAATCCAGACCCCCAGGGTCTGTTGTTCCGTCATATGCCTCTATGTTTACGGGTTTGAATCCCTCTGGAAATTCATGGTCCAGCACCTCATCAGTGAAAGATAGGGGGTGTGCGGCACCCCTATATTTGGGTGTACCGCATTGTTTGGATGTTTGTTGTGTTGTGTTGCATGCTGGAGCGCGCTTGCGTGGTCCGTACATGGATCTGGTTGCGCCATCCTTTTGATGCGAGCCCTCGCGTGGATCGCGTATTGGCTTGTGTGCGGCATCGGTTGCCGCATTATGTTGGCCGTGAGGTTGTCTATCCGGCCAGATGGCCGTTTTAATTTTTGGTTGCGGGGGATCTAAGGCCTCCTCATTGAATTCGGGTAGCAACTTCCGCTTCGGGTAGCTCTTGGTGGCGCGATTACTGCCGTACTTTGTTGCTGTGTTGAGTACTTTACTCCATCTGATTCGGAGTGTGTCTTGCGCAGCCTTGAGCCTTTGCTTATGCTTTTTTAGACTCCTCGCGGTGGCAACAAGCTTTTGACGGGCATTATGTTGCTCTGGGTGTCTGTCTGGTGTGATGTCGTCTGGACTATTATCTTTGACAGAGTCGGGTTGTTCGGTTTGATTCTCCGTGTTGCCGTGGTCCGGCGATGGTTCACCCTGCTCTAACACTGGGTCTATATGATCGTTGTTTCTGCCGAGGCGGGATTTGGAGCGGCGCTTACGCCGCCGCTTTGACTGCTTCTCGAGGGGACAACCCTTTGTTGTGTCCTTCCGTTCCTCGTCGTCGTCTTCTTTTGGTGTGTCCACCATGTATACGTCATGTGATAAAGTCGGCGTCCAGTGCCCTGTGGGCAGTGGTTCCTATTCGTCTCCTGCATCGTCGTCCATAATGTGGATGTCTTCGGAGTCGGAGTCGAGCATGTCGGTTAAGTCATCGACAGTGGCTAGTAAGTGGGTGGTGGGTGGGCGGCGAATTTCTTCGTCATCCGCATCCCAATCCCGCCGGACATATTTCGGCCAGGACTCTCCTGATAAGGAGAGAGACTTTAATGAATTCAGTATGTCGCCGAAGGGCGAGTGCTGAAAGATATCCGTGGAGGTAAACTCCATGATCGGCGCCCAACTGGATTCGATAGGAACGGGCGCAGGTGGTTCGAAGTCCGTGGCCGGAGAAGTATCCAGCAGTTTAACAACACGACTCTGGTGAAGGGTAAGATCGATATTCGGCTCGATCGCCGTTGGGGATGCAGCCTGTGTGGCGGGGTCTATCCACTCGTCCAT
The DNA here is from genome assembly GCF_056163025.1 of Triticum urartu. Lineage (NCBI taxonomy): Eukaryota > Viridiplantae > Streptophyta > Magnoliopsida > Poales > Poaceae > Triticum > Triticum urartu. The sequence goes on along the minus strand of NC_141875.1, from coordinate 202,728,235 downwards.
GGGAGGCGCAGCTGGCTCCGAATTAAGGGTCGGAGCGGCTGCCGATGTGATTTCTTGAACACTGTTCGATGGCAGAGCTAAATCATACTCATCGTGACCGCGTGACGCACAAGGCAGAGGCTCGAATCCGTCGAAGATCAAGTCTCCGCGGATATCGGCTGTGTAGTTTAAGCTTCCAAACCTGACCTAGTGGCCAGGGGCATAACTTTTGATCTGCTCCATATGGCCAAGCGAGTTAGCCCGCAGTGCGAAGCCGCCGAACACAAAGATCTGTCCGGGGAGAAAAGTCTCACCCTGGACTACATCGCTATCGATGATAGTAGGAGCCATCAAGCCTAACGGCGATGACACAGAGGAACTCTCAATGAAAGCACCAATGTCGGTGTCAAAACCGGCGGATCTCGGGTAGTGGGTCCCGAACTGTGCGTCTAAGGCGGATGGTAACAGGAGGCAGGGAACATGATGTTTTACCCAGGTTCAGGCCTCTTGATGGAGGTAAAACCCTACGTCCTGCTTGATTTATTCTTGATGATATGGGTATTAAAAGAGTTGATCTACCACGAGATCTGAGAGGCTAAACCCTAGAAGCTAGCCTATGGTATGATTGTATGTTGCCCTACGGACTAAAACCCTCCGGTTTATATAGACACCGGAAAGGGCTAGAGTTACACAAGGTCGGTTACAAAGGAGGAGATATACATATCCGTATTGCCTAGCTTGCCTTCCACGCTAAGTAGAGTCCCATCCGGACACGAGACGAAATCTTCAATCTTGTATCTTCATAGTCTAACAGTCCAGCCAAAGGATATAGTCCGGCTGTCTAGAGATCCCCTAATCCAGGACTCCCTCAAGGTGATAACTGGATAGTATGGCTCTGGGATTGTTTTCTCGCAGGGAGTCGAGAAAGGATCTCTGGCTGAGGTTGATAACACTAGTACTTTACATTATGTTGATCTGTACCCTTCTATATGCTGCAAGATGCTTCAAGATGCTTGAAGATGCTAGTCTTTGATAGGCTAGGCTTTCCCCTTCTTTTCAGGCATTCTGCAGTTTAGTCCACAGATACAACCCTTTTCCTTTGATACAGATGCATACTTAGTTTAGATCTGATGTAAGTCTTGCGAGTACTTTGGATGAGTACTGACAGTTGCTTTGCTACCTCTTTTTCCCCATACCCGATTGTTGCAACCAGATGACGGATCTCAGTAGCCAGATGACACCACTGATGACTACTGCTACCCTGAGGATGCCTACTACTACGTGAAGGCCGCTGACGACTTGGAGTAGTTAGGAGGCTCCCAGGCAGGAGGCCTTGCCTTTTCGATTGTTGATGCCTTTGTGCTAGCCTTCTTAAGGCAAACTTGTTTAACTTCTGTCTGTACTCAGATATTGCTGCTTCCGCTGACTCTTGTGTATTCGAGCTTAGGTATTCGAGCCCTTGAGGCCCTTGGCTTGTAATATAAAGCTTGTATTATTTTAATTTGTGTCTAGAGTTGTGTTGTGATACCTTCCCGTGAGTCCTTGATCTTGATCGTACACATTTGCGTGTATGATTAGTCTATGATCAAATCGAGGGCGTCACACCATCCATTTTGAGTACGAGGCACCTCCATGATGTTCTTCAAAGTCTTCGATGAGGAAGGCCGCCGCCTGGAGTGCTGTCCTGAAGGGGATCGCCACGACAGCGCAGGGGCAGGCACTGGGCCCGCCCACGGTCCTGCCGATGTCTCCTCTAGCAGCAGCGATGGTGCCTAGGAGGCCAGCGACTCTCCCGAGCCTGACGAGACTCCAGAGACTAGCGGCGACAGCTACGTGCCCCTGAGCTCATGCCGTGCCCGTAGCATAGCAGTGGCGTCCGCTCGTCGCCGCCGCTGATCTGGATGGGGTTGGCACCGGCCCCTCATGGCCCACTGTTGATGATGGCACCGATGGCGATACTTGTAGATAGGGCTCTGTCACAGCCCTAGCTTAGCCTTTGCTTTTCCTTGCATAATCATCATATCATCATGTTTAATTTTCTCAGAAATTTGAAATGGGGACTTGTGAAAGCCTCAGAAATCATTTTGAAAATGATCAAGATAAAAATTGCTTCAATTTGGCCTAGGAAAATGTTCCTGTTTTTCCCTAATAATATTGGCCAGAGTGAAAATTCCACCAATATTTTTAGGAGCTCAGAAACATTTATTTTCGCCATTTGAATTAACCCAATAATTATTTGCTTTGGATTTATGTTTAATATATATTAAGTATAACTCCAATAATTCTGGAAGTTTGTGAGTGGCTTTGTATATATATTTTAGCAAGCCATATAATAACCTACAGAATTTATTAAAATGATTTAGTGGCTAAACTAAATCAGAACAAAGGAAAGGAAATAGAAAAACAAAATGGAATTAGAGAGGGAGAGAGATCTACCTGGGCCAACCTACCTGGCCTTCCAGCCCACCTGGTGGCCCAGCTGGCGGCCCAGCCCACTAGGGGCTCCCGTGTCTTCTCCTTCCTCTGCCAGAAGGACCGAGGTGCGTGGCCACCGCACGCCGGCACGCGCACGGCCACCTCCTGCCTGCTTGCCACTGCTGGAGACGGCTCGAGCGCCACGACACCCCCCTGACCGCCCCTCACTCTCTGGACCCCCCTCCTCCTCCTCTGTCTCTCCCTCCCGCGATCAACCACCGAGCACCTGAGAGCGCCGACGATCACCACCGCGGCCAGCGGCCACCCCACGCTCCGCCGACACGCCCAGAAGCCCCGCCACTTCTTCCTCGACCTTCTCACCGAGCCACGCGATGCCTGAAGCCCCTGAACGACCTCGTCAAGCTCGTCTTCAACCTCCCGACGCCGGAGATCCCCCTCACCGCCCTGCTCACTTCAGCCCCTCCTCGAGCTCGCCAACTCGCTCCTCGTGTTCACCATGATCTGCTGATCATTCTCCCCCTTTTCATTTTCTCTCTTGCACTCCGTAGCCACCGCGCCCCTTTCGCCTGACTGCGCCGCCGCCCGCAACCGTCGCCGACGCAGCTCCGATGACCATTTGGCCCGGGCGTCGTGTCCAACATGCTCGCCGCCTCGCGTAGCTGCTGTAGGTGCCATGAACGCGCTACCACGGCCACTGCAGCCCCAGTAGCCACAAACACCCGAACGCCGGCGCTGCCCCGAGCTCGTTTCCGGCGAGCTCCGGCCATCCCCGCTGCTGCCGTGTGCCGCCCTGGATGCGGGCGAGCCCCAGCTCCCTGTGCGTGCCCTCCACTGCTCGATTGGGCGCCGTAGGAGCAATCCCGCGCCCTCCGCCGCATCTGCTGCCGCCAGCGGCTAAACGCCGGCGCGTTAGCCCCGGTTGACCAGGGGATTTGACCTCCCCTAGGTCTATGACATGCGGGCCTAGCCCGGCTAATTAATCTAGTTTAGGTTTAAACTTAATTAGTTTAACCTAGGTTAGTGCTAATTAAACTAGGTTAGTTTAGTTAGTCACTGACACACGGGTCCCACTGGTCAGGTTTGACCTGGACCGCGTCTGTTGACCAGATGACGTCAGCATGATGCAAGGCTGACGCAGTAAATGCTTTTCTATATTTTAAATAAATCTAAATGATTTATTTATTTTCAGAAAATCCCCTAAACTTCCAAAAATCATAGAAATTCAACCGTAACTCCAAATGAAGTAATTTATATATGAAAAATTACCAGAAAAATGCAATCTATCCATCTGTACCATTTTCATGCATGAAAAACTAAGTCATACCTGCTGTATAACTGAAAACATGTTAATGGCATTTAAGTAACCACATGTGGAGTTTGAATTTGAACCTTGGGTTCAAACCAACTTCACTTAATCTGGTTTCTAGTTGCATTAGCTCGAACACAAGCATATTGCCATGTCATGATCATGCATCATATTGTGCATTGCATTGATTGTGTGTTCTTTCTCTGTTGCCGGTGTTTGTCCCCTCTCAGTAGACGTGGTTCCGATGACGTGTTCGATGACACCGATGAAGAACTATATTATCTTCAGAAGTGCCAGGCAAGCAAAACCCCCTTGTTCATTCCGATACAATCCCACTCTCTCGCTCCAGCTCTCTTTTACTACATTAGGACAACAATGATTCATCTATTACTTGTTGCGGTAGTTGAACCCCTTATCCTCTGCATGAACTGTCATTGCCACAGTAAATAGATGAAACCCACTAGCATGACTAGGAGTTGTTTGAGCCCTGATGTGCCTACTCATTCATACTTGTTTGTCATGCCAGCTACTGGTTAGAGTTGAGTCAGGTCTGATTCATCGGGGATGAATTGGAATAGTGATGAACATGTCCTACTGTGTGTGAGCTAAGTGTGTTGAACACAATTTAGTAAAGGTATCGATGAGAGGACATGTAGGAGTACATGGTGGGTTGTTTCATTGGAACCATCCTTAAGCACCGAGATCTGTATGTGTGATTTAAGAATCAGTTACTACCATGCATTGGGATCCTTAATTGACCCTCCCGGCTTCTTAACCACCCTAGCCCTCTGTCCAGGAGTTGCAACTAGTTTCTGGTGTTTATAGGATATGTGTTGGCGGCCGTGCGTAGTGCTGACCCTAGGGGTGGGCTATGATGCGGTAGATACACCGTGGCCGGGTATACCGGGCGCCCGTTTGGTGTCTCAGAAACCTATACACATCGTTCGGGGCCGTATGTGGAAACCTCGGCCGGACTCGCTGCGGGTGGAACCTGGATAGGCGATAAACCTGGACTAGAGACTTGAGTGTTTAGGTATGCCATGGCCGACACCCTCGTTGGGCTTCTGCTTGAAGATTGCTGAGTACATGTCATGTAAATGTCGGTAAGTGGTGAGAGCGTGTGTGAAGAAGTACACCCCTGCAGGGTTAACATCATCTATTCGAATAGCCGCGTCCGCGGGAAAGGACTACTTGGTTGCCTATACAGTTCATAGATAACTTGAAGTGGATACTCTAAAAGTCGCAAGATAAGTGTGAGTGCTATGGATGGCCTTCTTGTAGGGAGACGGGAGCGGATCCGTAGTGGTGTATTGAATGGTGAATATGTGGACTCGTGTGCGCCACCTCAAAAGAGTTGCTTGCAGTCGTAGTTCAGGTTAGCCATTGAGTCAAAGCTGGCTTGCTGCAGTTAAACTCCACCACCACCTTTGTTGATACCGATGCATATGTAGCTAGTTCTGATGTAAGTCTTGCTGAGTACTTTTGTACTCACGTTTGCTTAATTTATGTTTTTCAGAGAGACGTCAGTCTCGCTAGTAGTTCTGTGTGGGCTTCGACGTTTAGCTTGCTACCTCAGCTACCATCTTGTGCCCTCGGCAGGATCTGGTAGATAGTCAGGCTCCTTAGCCCTTTTCATTTGTAGATGTCTGTACTCAGACATGTTAAGCTTCCGCATGTGCTTTGATTTGTATGCTATGATTGTTGGGTCATGAGACCCATGTTTGTAATATCTCGCTCCTCGGAGCCTAATGAATAAATACTTGAGTTGTAGAGTTATGTTGTGATGCCATGTTGTATTTACACATATCGAGCATATTGTGTGTATGATTGAAATGTTTGGTATGTGTGGGATCCGACGATCTAGTTGTTTATCCTTGGCAGCCTCTCTTATGGGGAAATGTAGTCTAGTGCTTCCATGAGCCATAGTAGTCCGCTACAGCCCGGTTCACCGGAGTCCTGTTAGCCCAGCACTACTGCTCAGGACACTTGAATGGCCGGCATGTGTTTCACTTCGTTCCTGTGTCTGTCCCTTCGGGGAAATGTCACGCGGTGACATCCGGAGTCCTGCCTAGCCTGCTACAGCCCGGGTTCCTGGAGTCCCGTTAGCCTAGTGCTACAGCCCGGATTCACACGCTGCTGACCGACATGCTCGATGTGATTCATGTATGCTTGTCCCCATAGGTTAGTGCTGCTTTGGGTTCACGACTAGCCATGTCGGCCCGGGTTCTCTGTCATATGGATGCTAGCGACACTATCATATACGTGAGCCAAAAGGCGCAAATGGTCCTGTGCCATGGTAAGGCGACACCCGTGGGAATACCGTGCGTGAGGCCACAAAGTGATATGATGTGTTACCGGCTAGATCGATGTGACTTGGAATCGGGGTCCTGACAGCTTTGGTATCAGAGCCTGACTGCCTGCAGGATTACCAAGCTAAACTGGTCGAAGTTGAGTCTAGAAATGCTTTAGTTATGTAAGGGAATTGATTGTGGGATGGAACGTAAGGCTCTTTTTACTCCTTATATCTCATGCCCTCTAATCTGAGTCACCCTCTTCTTTTCTGCGGGGGTTAAGAGCTAGGCTTCTCTTCTATCTCTCAGGATGACGTGTTACTAAAGCGTAGTTTCTTAGGATTGTTGGTCTCAAGCCTCAGTTCAGTTTCTTCTACTCCAGTGTGTTGTTAAATGGCCTCAGAACCCTGATACGATGTTGTTGAGTGGTTATGCCACCATTTCAAGATGTCTCAAATATTTTTGAGCATTTACAACCGTTATGCTGTCCGAGTCATCCTAGGTCTCTAAATAGTCTGATGCATTTGAAAATCATTTCATCCCGTTCCTGATATCCTTTTGGGCCAGATTAACCACACTAATCGGTGAGTTGAGGCACTCTACTGCCTCGACATATATGTTGGAGCTATTATTATGACCCTAGGTTTTTAGGGAGTCACCTAGTAATCTAGCCATGTTTTGTGTTCCGGTGTGATGATTCTGGCCACCATTCTCGAAAGCATTCCATGATGCCATTTAGTAGTAGGTATTCTATTCCTGGGTTCTTGAACCCGAGATTCACCCTACTTACCTCCTGTTGATAGTGCTTGCTCGTTTCTTTAGGATATTAGTAACCTTGCGACGGTCCTCGAGGTCCGTGGTATTTCTTTCTTCCAAATATCATGAACCATTAAGGCAGAAGTTCTTTGAACCAAAATATCGCGATTAGAGTACTCCTGAGGAGTTCTCCATTCATGATTGTGATTCTGCCAGTTCTACCTTTCTGCATGGGTTATCTGGAAGAAACCTGTTGAACTTGGTTCGACATATTAACCTATGCATCCACAACTCAGAAAGATATATGTCCCCTTGAGTTGTTCCTCTTCATTTGTTTTTCGACCATCATCTATCAATTGATAGTCAGGAGTAATTGTGCATCCGTGTTTATCAAGGCTTGTTATTCTTGTGGTCCGTCAAGCCATTCTATTCCAGAATGACTAGGAGAAACAAGCTCCAGTACCTCATCCATTTCTAGGATTGGGTCAAAGCAGTTGTATTCCGCAGATCAAATGCAATCAAGCTTTTGATTCTGTTCTACCCTGAAGTATTACCCACTTTATGTAAGAATATTGTGGGAATTGAACCATCTCTTATGAATTCTTGATGCAGTGATACTTCACACCATCATCATTCATTCCTCGGTTCCGTGTTGTCGCAACCGGATTGCTGGCAAGTGAACCATGATGTGTGAAATCAATACTCCTAGCAACCATGTTGCTTGGTAGTTAATGGACACTAATATCATTCTTAGCGTGTTGGTTATTGAAACACTATTCTAGGATTGATTGTGCTACCTAGTCCTTATTTCTGGTGCACTTTTCGATCAATGAGTTAGGATTATTCAACCCCTTGCTTATTTGATCATATCGTCTTGCTCTGAAAAGCAAGATTGTTCTCGAGCTTAGTAACATATCGGTGGTTCGTGATGTTCCGAATATCTTCTCGGAAGTGTTACCAGGTTGTCACCTGACCGCTATGTTGAGTTCGTGATCATGTTGGTTTTCCTCCAAACCACCCATTCTCCAAGAATCTGTGTTGGATACCTCTGAGCTAGTTGGTTAAACCAAACAACAACTTGGAGAGTTGGAAGATAAAAGCTTAATCCACTTAGTTCACTTTAAAGGGGATATCTTGCGTGTGTGTGTGTGTGTTGACGAGAGATGATATCTTCATCGATTGTTCCTTGTGATCAGTTGTTGAATCTATCGTCTTATCCAAACCTTGATTTGAGTGTGGGCTATCGTCAAATCAAGTTAGAACCAACGATATTCATAATGTTGTCTTACTCGTGGTTGTTCCTCGAGCATACACCATTACATCCTTTGGTTTGACCAATACTATCACATTGTTCACATAAATGGTGGAATTCCAGTGATATGGAAAATTCCGATGAGTTGTTGTTGAGCCCATCAACAACATCTTGTCTCCACCATGATTCGTGTTAAACATGAAGCTAGTGTTGGAAACTTTGTAAACGATGCCTTCATGTTCCGTTCATGAAGCATATGTTTGGATGAAAGTAGCGACTTACTCTAAGTTCACGTGCAATCGATGTAAGTTGCCGCCGTGGATTCGAGAAAGCTTGTTGTTGCTTCCTCTGGAATCATCCCAAGCCAGTCATGCATGTGTGAAGTATACATTGGTTTATGAGATTAGCTACTTCCATTCCAAATGTATTCCCTTGCACGCCAAGCCACTGATTGACTTGTTCAAGGATAATAAGTTCTAAGTGCTAGTCCTAAAGGTACCAGACGGATTTGTACAGGATTTAGTTATCCTCGATGTTGGTTTCCAACCAGAACTCGGTAGTGTTTTATTATAAGACTACCATGTGGTCATGCTTGTCTGGGACAACATGTTCACATGTGTGTAGCAGAACCAGCTCATGTCTTGGAGCTTGCTATCGTGCTTCGTCTCTCGAGAATCTTGCAACGTCATCTCGTCGATTTGTGTTGCAAACTTTCATTTTTCTTTCTAGACCCAATGAGTATGGAATATCCTGACACCAATCAGATCTGAATCTCAGGCAGATATGATTGTTGGAACACGTCCCAAGAACTAAAATATTGGTCTCTCTGTAACCCGGTAAAGTGGATGCCGTGGCCAACACACCCAGCTGGAAGACCTATTATTGTAGTATCTTGATTGAGGAAGTTGGCCACCTCCCCATAAGGATGTCATAGAATTTACTCCAGTAGTTATTCCCTATGAATTATCGTGCTCCTAGTTTCTTCGATTAGTCTATAACCACTCAACAGTGGAGTCACTCTCGACTGTTGAGTTTTCCTTAGTTACCAGAATCAATCCTAGCATTTGCATTTTGTTTCCAGCTTGCACCCCAGAGCTACTGATCGGGATTATCTTCAAAAGTGGTCCTACCATGGGTCCATCCACTTCCGATGATAAGCAAAATCATCCATTGCGTTGTATTCAACAAGGTAGTCCACATCAACCATTCTAGTCCGAGTATGCCATTCCTACGAACTCCCTCAAACGATCGTTTGTGATTTCCCTTAGGCTGGTATAGTGAGTTTCAATGATCTATGTATCAAATGTAATTATTTTTGCCACTTAAGGGAATAATTCCACGAGTCACCTTTCCAGAGGTGCCCCGTTATGGAATCATGGCAATTTTTCCTCGCTACTATCAAACCCTGTCATTTGTTCTTCCATCCCTCTCGATGTGTTTTGTGTCCCAACTCGAGATGTTTCAACATCTCATTCCGCGAGCTGATATTGTATAGCTCGATCTTAGAGAAGATCAATCCTAGTAGAGTTTCTTTCCGTCGTCATCGCGTGGATGAATATCTCAAAAGCGAGGATGTCAAGATCAACGTATGCAACGAATCAACAACTTTAAGAGGTGCAACCTGTATCGTGAAGATTATGTTAGTTTGTGTTCCCCCTTCACCTTACCCTACGCTTGAATCTCGGGATGATATTCTTGTTTAGTGGGGGTGAGTTGTCACAGCCCTAGCTTAGCCTTTGCTTGTCCTTGCATAATCATCATATCATCATGTTTAATTTTCTCAGAAATTTGAAATGGGGACTTGTGAAAGCCTCAGAAATCATTTTGGAAATGATCAAGATAAAAATTGCTTCAATTTGGCCTAGGAAAATGTTCCTATTTTTCCCTAATAATATTGGCCAGAGTGAAAATTCCAACCAATATTTTTAGGAGCTCAGAAACATTTATTTTGGCCATTTGAATTAACCCAATAACTATTTGCTTTGGATTTATGTTTAATATATATTAAGTATAACTCCAATAATTCTGGAAGTTTGTGAGTGGCTTTGTATATATGTTTTAGCAAGCCATATAATAACCTACAAAATTTATTAAAATGATTTAGTGGCTAAACTAAATCAGAACAAAGGAAAGGAAATAGAAAAACAAAATGGAATCAGAGAGGGAGAGAGATCTACCTGGGCCAACCTACCTGGCCTTCCAGCCCACCTGGTGGCCCAGCTGGCGGCCCAGCCCACCAGGGACTCTCGTGTCTTCTCCTTCCCCTACCAGAAGGAACGAGGCGCGTGGCCACCGCACGCCGGCACGCGCATGGCCACCTCCTGCCTGCTTGCCGCTGCTGGAGACGGCTCGAGCGCCACGACACCCCCCTGACCGCCCCACACTCTCTGGACCCCCCTCCTCCTCCTCCTCCTCCTCCTCTGTCTCTCCCTCCCGCGATCGACCACCGAGCACCTGAGAGCGCTGACGAGCACCACCGTGGCCAGCGGCCACCCCACGCTCCGCCGACGCGCCCAAAAGCCCCGCCACTTCTTCCTCGACCTTCTCACCGAGCCGCGCGATGCCTGAAGCCCCCAAATGACCTCCCCAATCTCGTCTTCAACCTCCCGACGTTGGAGATCCCCCTCGCCGCCCTGCTCGCTTCAGCCCCTCCCCGAGCTCGCCGACTCGATCCTCGTGTTCACTGTGAGCTGCTGATCATTCTCTCCCTTTCCGTTTTATCTTTTGCACTCCGTAGCCACCGCGCCCCTTTCGCCCGACTGCGCCGCCGCCTGCACTCGTCGTCGACACAGCTCCGGTGACCATTTTGCCCGGGCGTCGTGTCCAACATGCTCGCCGCCTCGCGTAGCTGCTGTAGGTGCCATGAACGCGCTACCACGGCCACTGCAGCCCCGTAGCCACAAACACCCGAACGCCGGCGCCGCCCTGAGCTCATTTCCCGGCGAGCTCCGGCCGTCCCCACTACTGCCGCATGCCGCCCTGGATGCGGGCGAGCCCCAGCTCCCCGTGTGTGCCCTCCGCTGCTCGATTGGGCGCCGGAGGAGCAATCCCGCGCCCTCCACCGCGTCTGCTGCCGCCGGCGGCTAAACGCCGGCGCGTTAGCCCCGATTGACCAGGGGATTTGACCTCCCCTGGGTCTATGACATGCGGGCCCAGCCCGGCTAATTAATCTAGTTTAGGTTTAAACTTAATTAGTTTAACCTAGGTTAGTGCTAATTAAACTAGGTTAGTTTAGTTAGTCACTGACACATGGGTCCCACTGGTCAGGTTTGACCTGGACCGCATCTGTTGACCAGATGACGTCAGCATGATGCAAGGCTGACGCAGTAAATGCTTTTCTGTATTTTAAATAAATCTAAATGATTTATTTATTTTCAGAAAATCCCCTAAACTTCCAAAAATCATAGAAATTCAACTGTAACTCCAAATGAAATAATTTATATATGAAAAATTATCAGAAAAATGAAATCTATCCATGTGTACCATTTTCATGCATGAAAAACTAAGTTATACCTCCTGTATAACTAAAAACATGTTAATGGCATTTAAGTAACCACATGTGGAGTTTGAATTTGAACCTTGGGTTCAAACCAACTTCACTTAATCTGGTTTCTAGTTGCATTAGCTCGAACACAAGCATATTGCCATGTCATGATCAAGCATCATATTGTGCATTGCATTGATCGTGTGTTCTTTCTCTGTTGCCGGTGTTTGTCCCCTCTCAGTAGACATGGTTCCGACGACGTGTTCGATGACACCGATGAAGAACTATATTATCTTCAGAAGTGCCAGGCAAGCAAAACCCCCTTGTTCATTCTGATACATTTCCACTCTCTCTGCTCTCTTTTACTGCATTAGGACAACAACGATTCATCTGTTACTTGTTGCGGTAGTTGAACCCCTTATCCTCTGCATGACCTATCATTGCCACAGTAAATAGATGAAACCCAGTAGCATGACTAGGAGTTGTTTGAGCCCTGATGTGCCTACTCATTCATGCTTGTTTGTCATGCCAGCTACTGCTTAGAGTTGAGTCAGGTCTGATTCATCGGGGATGTATTGGAACAGTGATGAACATGTCCTACTGTGTGTGAGCTAAGTGTGTTGAACACAATTTGGTAAAGGTATCGATGAGAGGCCATGTAGGAGTACATGGTGGGTTGTTTCATTGGAATCGTCCTTAAGTACTGAGATCTGTATGTGTGATTTAAGAATCAGTTACTACCATGCATTGGGATCCTTAATTGACCCTCTCAGCTTCTTAACCACCCTAGCCCTCTGTCCAGGAGTTGCAACTAGTTTCTGGTGTTTGTAGGATATGTGTTGGCGGCCGTGCGTAGCGCTGACCCCAGGGTGGGCTATGATGCGGTAGATACACCGTGGCCGGGTATACCGGGCGCCCGTTTGGTGTCTCAGAACCCTGTACACATCGTTCGGGGCCGTATGTGGAAACCTCGGCCGGACTCCCTGCGGATGGAACCTGGATAGGCGATAAACCTGGACTAGAGACTTGAGTGTTTAGGTATGCCATGGCCGACACCCTCGTTGGGCTTCTGCTTGAAGATTGCTGAGTACATGTCGTGTAAATGTCGGTAAGTGGTGAGAGCGTGTGTGAAGAAGTACACCCCTGCAGGGTTAACATCATCTATTCGAATAGCCGCGTCCGCGGGAAAGGACTACTTGGTTGCCTATACAGTTCATAGATAACTTGAAGTGGATACTCTAAAACTCGCAAGATAAGTGTGAGTGCAATCGATGGCCTTCTCGTAGGGAGACGGGAGCGGATCCATAGTGGTGTATTGAATGGTGAATATGTGGACTCATGTGCGCCACCTCAAAAGAGTTGCTTGCAGTCGTAGTTCAGGTTAGCCACTGAGTCAAAGCTGGCTTGCTGCAGTTAAACTCCACCACCCCCTTTGTTGATACCGATGCATATGTAGCTAGTTCTGATGTAAGTCTTGGTGAGTACTTTTGTACTCACGTTAGCTTAATTTATGTTTTTCAGAGAGACGTCAGTCTCGCTAGTAGTTCCGTGTGGGCTTCGACGTTTAGCTTGCTACCTCAGCTACGATCTTGTGCCCTCGGCAGGATCTGGTAGATAGTCAGGCTCCTTAGCCTTTTTCATTTGTAGATGTCTATACTCAAACATGTTAAGCTTCAGCATGTGCTTTGATTTGTATGCTATGATTGTTGGGTCATGAGACCCATGTTTGTAACATCTCGCTCCTCGGAGCCTAATGAATAAATACTTGAGTTGTAGAGTTATGTTGTGATGCCATGTTGTATTTACACATATCGAGCATATTGTGTGTATGATTGAAATGCTTGGTATGTGGGGATCCGACAATCTAGTTGTTTATCCTTGGCAGCCTCTCTAATGGGGACATGTAGTCTAGTGCTTCCATGAGCCATAGTAGTCCGCTACAGCTCGGTTCACCGGAGTCCTGTTAGCCCAGCACTACTGCTCAGGACACTTGACTGGCTGGCATGTGTTTCGGTTCGTTCCTATGTCTGTCCCTTCGGGGAAATGTCACACGGTGACATCCGGAGTCCTGCCTAGCCTGCTACAGCCCGGGTTCCCGGAGTCCTGTTAGCCTAGTGCTACAGCCCGGATTCACACGCTGCTGACCGACATGCTCGATGTGATTCATGTATGCCTGTCCCCATAGGTTAGTGCTGCTTAGGGTTCACGACTAGCCATGTCGGCCCGGGTTCTCTGTCATATGGATGCTAGCAACACTATCATATACCTGAGCCAAAAGGTGCAAACGGTGGCCATGGTAAGGCGACACCCGTGGGAATACCGTGCGTGAGGCCGCAAAGTGATATGAGGTGTTACCGGCTAGATCGATGTGACATGGAATCAGGGTCCTGACAGCTTTGGTATCAGAGCCTGACTGCCTGCAGGATTACCAAGGATGGAACGTAAGGGAATTGTTTAGTTATATAAGGGAATTGTTTGTGGGATGGAACGTAAGGCTCTTTTTACTCCTTATATCTCATGCCCTCTAATCTGAGTCACCCTCTTCTTTTCTGCGGGGGTTAAGAGCTAGGCTTCTCTTCTATCTCTCAGGATGACGTGTTACTAAAGCGTAGTTGCTTAGGATTGTTGGTCTCAAGCCTCAGTTCAGTTTCTTCTACTCCAGTGTGTTGTTAAATGGCCTCAGAACCCTGATACGATGTTGTTGAGTGGTTATGCCACCATTTCAAGATGTCTCAAATATTTTTGAGCATTTACAACCGTTATGCTGTCCGAGTCATCCTAGGTCTCTAAATAGTCTGATGCATTTGCAAATCATTTCATCCCGTTCCTGATATCCTTTTGGGCCAGATTAACCACACTAATCGGTGAGTTGAGGCACTCTACTGCCTCGACATATATGTTGGAGCTATTATTATGACCCTAGGTTTTTAGGGAGTCACCTAGTAATCGAGCCATGTTTTGTGTTCCGGTGTGATGATTCTGGCCACCATTCTCGAAAGCATTCCATGATGCCATTTAGTAGTAGGTATTCTATTCCTGGGTTCTTGAACCCGAGATTCACCCTACTTACCTCCTGTTGATAGTGCTTGCTCGTTTCTTTAGGATATTAGTAACCTTGCGACGGTCCTCGAGGTCCGTGGTATTTCTTTCTTCCAAATATCATGAACCATTAAGGCAGAAGTTCTTTGAACCAAAATATCGCGATTAGAGTACTCCTGAGGAGTTCTCCATTCATGATTGTGATTCTGCCAGTTCTACCTTTCTGCATGGGTTATCTGGAAGAAACCTGTTGAACTTGGTTCGACATATTAACCTATGCATCCACAACTCAGAAAGATATATGTCCCCTTGAGTTGTTCCTCTTCATTTGTTTTTCGACCATCATCTATCAATTGATAGTCAGGAGTAATTGTGCATCCGTGTTTATCAAGGCTTGTTATTCTTGTGGTCCGTCAAGCCATTCTATTCCAGAATGACAAGGAGAAACAAGCTCCAGTACCTCATCCATTTCTAGGATTGGGTCAAAGCAGTTGTATTCCGCAAATCAAATGCAATCATGCTTTTGATTCTGTTCTACCCTGAAGTATTACCCACTTTATGTCAAGAATATCGTGGGAATTGAACCACCTCTTATGAATTCTTGATGCAGTGATACTTCACACCGCGTGGGAGCCACCGCGTGGGACTATCGAATCGCCGCCGAGCTTGCTTCGGTTGCAGACACAAGGACAAACGATGGACGCGGCAGTACTTTGGAAACAGGCGTTTTATCAGTAGGTTACCATGTTTCCTCATGCAATCAGCCTATACTTGATGCTCATAGCAGTAGCAGTAGTTTTAATCTCCTTCTTTCTTTTGACGTTGGTGTATTTTCCTCGAACCCCATGTTATACTCAACTTGATTTGTCTTGTATTCCTGCCAGCCAGAAGAACTAAAATGCTTTGGGACTTGAGCCTGTAACCCGGCAGTAGCAACTTGAGGGACTCATCAGATCATACAGCGAGGAGGATCAGACAACAAAAACTTTTTATCCATTTCGATGAAAAGTGCGATTTGACCGATTGTAGGACTCGGCATACCAACGAAACCAATCTCTAGTTGGGTTTGATAGACCGCCTTGCGTCGGTGGCGCACAGAATGCCAAACCCTAAATTTTTATCCCAATCTCATATATGTCGTGCCAGCACTCCTTCATCCGGCTTATCGTGTCGACTATTCTTGATCCGGACAGTTGCGAGCTTCTCGATCCCTAAAAAGTTGCCTTCAAGAACTCAACACCACCATGAGCAGGCCCCATGGTGGGCGCCAACTGTCGTGTAATTGTCACGGCAGATGTCCTCATAGAAAGGACTTAGTCGTGAGGCCAACACATCTATGTGGTAGCTTGAGAGGGGTTGAGTGGAATCGAGAGACGCAACACACAAGACAAGGATTTAGACAGCTTCGGGCCCCGGGAAACATCATCCGGTAATAGCCCTACATGCTGTTTGTGGCTAGGTCTCATTATGCTCACGAGGGAGTGGCTGCATAAGTCGGGTCCCCTTTAGTCGTGTCTAGCCTTAGCGATTATTTTTCTTCTCCCTCTTGGGGTGCCCTGCCCCTTCTTATATATGTTGAAGGGGCAGGTTACATGACTAGTCCTAGTAGGATTGGGATTACTCTATTACAAGTGGAGTCCTAGTCTTGCTTCCTTTGTAGGAGAATATTCCTTATGCCTTTCCTCTTAAGCCGGCCCACCATCACATGAACCGGCCTTCTGGGCCTTGGGCCTTGTCATCCGTCTGACCCGCCGTCGGGGTCATCAGTAAGTCACCAAATATCAGCAGGGTCTCTGGTGAGCCGGCATGTCCGGCCGGGTCATACCGCACGGTTTATCCCCGACAGGGACGGACCCGATCACAAGCACCGTGCTAGCATGTGAGTCTCCCATTGCGGGATGAGCAAGTGACCGATCAGCAGCGCGGGAGGCCGCGATGAGCACACACCAGGTGAGCAATGATTATAGAGCAATTCATGCGAGGAGGCAAATTAGTTTAGATAGATGCAAGAATGATACATGCCACTGGGATGGACCCGAGCGGCCTGGGGATGATGCAACCCGTGAGGCGCTCCCAACAGAGTAAGCTAAAGATGAAAAAGGATACACACCGTGGGGACAGGCCCATGCGACTTGGGGACAATGATGCCCGAAGGGCGCCCCTCACTGAATGAACTAGAAAGAGACACCTGATACCGTGCTGGAGTGGTGTCGGGGCAGCTGAAGACGCGCGCCGGAGAGGTTGCTCTTCACGAGCCGCCAGGGTCCTGAGCCACAGGAGGCTCTGCAGGCCCAGGTGGCTCCTGAAGAACTATCGCGATCTCCGCTAGGACAGCGTGATGCCTGGCCTCTTGAGCCGCCAGAATGCTCCGCAGGTGGCGCTGGAAGGTGACAGCCACGTTCGGCAGGCCGAGAGGCATGCGAACGTAGCTGTGAGGGGGACCCTCGCACTGCCCATCACGCGAAGGCCAGAAACATCGCTGAGATGCGGCCCTGTTGAGCCCTGGAATGTCGACGCAGACGCGCAGCCGCCGCCCTCGCCAGGGTGGAGAGCTGCGCTGGATGGTGGGTGACGGTCGCCACGTACGGTCCTTGCCTCTTGACGCTCTCGAATCGCCTTGGTGATGAACTCCTGAGCACAAGGCGTTCCCCGCCTCGTGCCCTCTTGAGGGAAATGTGCGGCGAAGCATGCCCCCACATGGTGCCCGAGCGCCTCCCTCGTGATGATGGCTAGGTCTGAGGCCCTCCAGAAGAGAGCCCCGAGCCCAGCCCGAGGAGGGCGCTGGGCGCACCTTCCTATGGGAGTGAAGGAGGCGCCCCATCTACGGGCGCAGGTTCTGAGGTGGTGCCGCTGGAGACGCCGCCCTCCTAAGGCCCTTGATGGGGTAGCTGCCCTTCTTCTTGGGGTTGGCCTCAGGAGGGTACATGGTGCCTTCGTTGTCGTGGTCTTCGTCTGCTACAGCCTGGTAAGCGCGCTCGAGGGAGCACACCGCGTCTCTTTCCTCGCAGGCGACCGAGATGACGCCACCACTCCCTGGCATCTTGAGGACGTTGTAGCCGTGGTGGGTCACTGCCATAAACTTGGCCAGGGCTGGATACCCAAGGATAGCGTTGTACATCATGTGGAAGTGGGTGAGGTCGAAGTTGATGAGCTCGGTGCGGTAGTTGTCACGCTGGCCGAAGGTGACAGGGAGGCAGACCTACCCTATCGGGGTGGTGGAGCCGTCGGTCACTCCTAAGAAAGCCTTGGTAGGCTGGAGCTGATCGTATGGCACCTAAAGGCTGTCAAATGTCTCGACGGACAGGACATTGAGCCCAGCGCTGCCATCGATGAGGGTCTTGGTGACTTGAACGTTGCTGATGACAGGTGAGCAGAGCATCGGGTGGGCGCTGACAGCCGCCGCGCACTTGAGCAGGTCTGCCGAGCTGAAGGTGATGGCGCACTTGGACCACCTTAGCGGGCGCGTGGCCTCGAGCTTGGGAAGGGCCGTGTTCACCTCACGAGTGAACTGCTTGAAGACACGCTGAGAGGCATGGGCTTGAGCACCACCCAAGATGCAGGCGCTGGCGCGTGGCTCCTGGAAGCCCCCAACCCTATCGTCCTGATGGTGGTCGTCGTTTCTCCTTGGTGGTGGTGGCAGCGGAGGGAGGCCAGTTTTGCACTGAGGGCGGTCCTCATGAGGCAGCTCCCTCCAAGGGCCCTCACGAGGCTGTCCCTGCCAGTGGTCCTCACGAGGCTAGTCACACCACTCCTATCGGGGGCCGCTGTCGTCCCAACGTCCTCCACTTTGTCCACCTCCTCGGCCATAGCCTCGGTCGTTGCGCTTGGGGCATCGACGGAAGCGCCCATCTCAGATGGCCCTGAGCTCATGACAGTCGTTGGTGTTGTGGCTGTGAACATTGTGGATGGCGCAGAATGGGCGGTTGGCCTTGGATGATTTGGGGTGGTCGTGGCCGCGCTTCATCTCTGGCTCCGCCGCGAGCACGGCAGCCCCCTTGCGCTTTACATCCCTTATTTTGCCTTCTTGTCCTCTTGGTCAGTAGCTGGGAGCTTGAGGAGAGAGAGGCGCCCTTCCTCAGCCCTTGCGCACTGGTTGCCATGTTGAACATCTCCAGGGCCGAGCATAGCTCCTCATGGATGGCGAGATCCTCCTTCATCTTGACGTCGTGGACGCCATCGGAGAACGCAGAGATGATGGCCTTGTCTGTCACCTTGGGAATCTTGAGGCAAACACTGTTGAAGCGTTGGATGTACTTCTACAGGGTTTCCCCCGGTTGCTACTTGATGCGTCGCAGGTCGCCCGCGGCCGGCGGGCGGTCGCGACTGCCTTGGAAGTTGGTGGCGAAATTCTCGCCCATCTCGCCCCAAGAGGAGATCGATCCCGCGGGCAAGTTCAGGAGCCACGAGCACGCAACATCCTTGAGGGCCATGGGAAACCAGTTCGCCATGACCTTCTCCTCTCCGTTGGCTGCCTCGATGCTCAAGTCTTAGAGCTACTAGAACTCCGCGGGGTCGGGGGTGCTGTCATAGCACAGAGGCAGGTCTGGCTTGAACTTGACTGGCCAAACGACGGTGCATAGCTCAGGAGTGAAGGCACGGCAGCCTGCTGTGGTCACCGGAGCCCGTTGTGGTGGCAGAGCCTGATCCTGATATCCATGCACTGCCACCACAGGCAGCGCGCAGTCTTGACGCAATGGCGCTAGGAGTGCAGGAGCACTTTCTTGTGGCCTCGGGACTTCTTGGCATCTTCCTTCTTCGTGCACGGGCGCTTGGCATGGCGGGCCACGCCGCAGGACTACGCATCTTGGTGCGAGGGCGTTGTCTTGATGCGGAGGCGGCGGAGGCGCTCCGTGAGCCACGTCGCCCATGGCTGCAGGTGGGCGAGGCAGCGAGAGGGATGGTGCAGGAGAGCCCCCGGCAGCGCTGACGAGCTCGGTGATGCGGTCCAGCCAATTGTCGTAGAGATTGTCGATCGGGCGGTAATGCAGGAGCTCGCGTGCCATGAGCAACTCGACCTGCGCATCTGTGGGCGTGCGACGGGCGTAGGACGACGAGCTGGCCGGAGTCAGCAATGGGGTGGCGGTGTGTCCGCCCCGCCACACGGAGGGGTGTAGCGATGAAGCTTGCTACTCGTTCACTGCCGGGCCGGTGGCGGCGTTGGCAGCGGGAGATGGAGAACGGTGGGGAGGTCCACCAACGGGCGCCGTCTAAGTGACGCGGGTGGCGAGGGCAGCCCGGCGCTCAGCATGGATGCGGTGGAGCAGTGGAGCGCGAATCAACAGAAGAAATGCTTCAGTGCACCCCTACCTAGCGCGCCAAATGTCGGATTGTGGGTTCCGGCAAACCCTTGAGGTTCGAACACTGGGGTGCGCACTAAGAACTCTCTCTCCCTAGCTCACTCTCGCAATGGTCTCTAGGCCTAGCTTGCCGAACCCAAGGAACAAGTGACACGAGAATTTATACTGGTTCGGGCCACCGTTGTGGTGTAATACCCTATGCTACCTCTTGAGCACGGTGTTGGTTTTCCCTTGAAGAGAAAAGGGTGGTGCAGTAAAGCAGCGTAATTATTTCCCTCAATTTTTTGAGAACCAAGGTATCAATCCAGTAGGATACCACGCGCGAGTCACCTCGTACCTACACAAACAAATAAGAACCTCGCAACCAACGCGATAAAGGTGTTGTCAATCCCTTCACGGCCACTTGCAAAAGTGAGATATGATAGAGATGATAATAATAAGATAAGTATTTTTGGTATTTTATGATATAGATTGAAAGTAAAGATTGCAAAATAAAATTGATTGAAAACTTGTATGATGTAAAAGACCCAGGGGCCATAGGTTTCACTAGTGGAGCCCCCTCCGGCGGAGCTCCAGAAAAGGCCCCAAGATGGGATCTCTTAGGTACAGAAGGTTGCGGCGGTGGAAATAGGGTTTCGTGGTGCTCCTGGATGTTTGTGGGGTATGTGAACATATATAGGAGGAAAAAGTAGGTCAATGGAGCTACGAGGGGCCCATGAGGGGGGAGGGCGCACCCAGGGGTAGGCACGCCCCCTGCCACGTGTCCGCCTCGTTGATTGCTTGACGTCCACTCCAAGTCTCTGGATCATGTTTGTTCCAAAAATCACGTTCCCGAAGGTTACATTCCGTTTGGACTCCATTTGATATTCCTTTTCTACGAAACACTGAAATAGGCAAAAAACAACAATTTGGGCTGGGCCTCTGGTTAATAGGTTACACTACAGGAATCAGCTACTTTGCTGCCGTCCGCCACGGCGGACGGCAAAGGCATGAACGGCGGCTGGCAAAGGCCTTTGCCGTCAGCCGCGGACGGCAAAAGGCTCTGGCAAAGTAGGCTATGGTAAACAGCTACTTTGCCGTCTGCTACTGATGGCAAAGTCTTTGCCGTCTGCGGCGGACGGCAAAAGGCTCTGGCAAAGTAGGCTATGGTAAACAGCTACTTTGCCGTCTGCTACTGATGGCAAAGTCTTTGCCGTCTGCGGCGGACGGCAAAGAGAGCGGACGGCAATAATTGCGCTACCAGTCCGTTAAGTGGCTAACGGCAGGCCTTTACCGTCCGCCGCTGACGGCAAAATTTCTAGTGTCTTTGCCGTCCGCCGTATGATGTCATCTACACGTCACTACATGGCAGGTTCTTTGCCGTCTGCCACTGATGGCAAAGTCTTTGCCGTCTGCCACTATAGGCAAACTGACCAAATGGGTCAGCTCCCAGGAAGCACAGCTGGATGCCACGTGTCTTCTTTGCCGTCCACGGCAGACGGCAAAGAGCCCGTTGCCTTCGGTGGCAGACGGCAAAGAGCCTGCCATGTTGGCTCTTTTATCTGTTTTTTATTAAATCCAACAATTTTCATCACAAATATATATGACATATATAGATATATTTCAAAAGGCCATTACAGAGCAAACATATAAGATATCCAACACATAACTTCATCATCCAACCATATATATTACATGCATAGTTCCATCATACATAACAAGTTCAACATAGAGGCATCCAACCATATATATTACAATAGTTTCATCCAACGATACATGCATAGTTCAACGATACAAAAGAAACAGAGAAAGGGATAAGGAGCACTCCATCTATGCAAGCTTTCGTCAAGTGAATGAAATCTGCAAAATGAAAAATAAGAAAGTTAGAACAAGAAGAGTAGAACAAGAAGAAGAGTAGAACAAGAAGAAGACTAGAACAAGAAGAGTAGAACAAGAAGAGTAGAACAAGAAGAGTTTGTCATTTATGAGCTAACTTACGTGAAATGGATCATATATGAGCTAACTAAGTTGAAATGGGTCGTTTCTGAGCTAGCTAAGGTGAAATGGATCATTTATGAGCTAACTTAGTTGAAATGGGTCGTTTATGAGCTAACTAAGGTCAAATGGATCGTTTTTGAGGTAACTAAGGTGAAATGGATCGTTTTTTAGCTAACTTAGGTGAAATGAATCATTTATGAGCTAACTTGGTTGAAATGGATCGTTTTTGAGCTAACGTAGGTAAAATGGATCATTTAGGAGCTAATCTAGGTAAAATGGGTCATTTTTGAGCTAACTTGGATGAACTGGATCATTTATAAGCTAACCTAGGTAAAATGGGTCATTTTAGAGCTAACTTAGGTAAAATGGATCGTCTATGAGCTAACTAAGCTAATTATGCAATTTTTGACATAAGTAAGCTAAGTACAGATCATTTTAGAGCTAACTTAGGTAAAATGGATGGTTTTGGAGGTCAGTAAGCTTATTAAGTCATTTTGGAGGTGAAGAAGCTAAGTCTAGGTCATTATGGTAAGCATTGGAGGAAATAAAGCTAAGTCTAGGTCTTTATGCATGTGTTAAGCAAAACACTAGATAAACTTACCAAGATCCAGGAGGTGTAGGAGCGGGGTGGCTCGTGTCGGTAGCTGGAGAAGGATCGTGCGATGCTTGTCTGGAGTTACGCTGCACCAAAGATCATTTCCAATGTCTTGTTAGCATGATGACACTCAAATGTTAAGGCTAGCAAGTAATGTCCATTCAAATAAAACTCACCATGGTCCCAGGAGCAATCACTGGCATCGGCGGAGAGGTCTGACCTGTCTTCTCGCACACAGACTGCACATTTGGTTTTGACGACTCAGTCATACTAGTTAGTAATGAGACAAACACTACATGAATGTTTTGGCTAATCTGCAGAAGAAACTTACCACAAGGAGCTCGTACATGGCCCTTGCCTGCATGTCATTCCGTGCCCTCTCCTCCTCCATCATCTTTGTCGTCCTCTCCTCCAACTCCCGCTACCTCTCCGCCGCCTCCGCCAGAAGTTTCTCCGTTCTATCTCTCTCACTCTGTATAGCAGCCTGCAACACCACTCACATGACCATTTGTAATCATTGATGGAAGCGCACACAATGTAATGGAGAAAGATAACTGTATTGGGCTGCGTCATACCAAACACACTGAACCCATCCGTGCTGATGCCGACTCGAGGATGCCTCGGATCTGCCGCTTTGTCAGCATGTAATTCATCAAACTTTTTCCACGCAACACCATCCGATGTGTGTACCATCATCAGATTCCCATCTGCATCTAGTTCGGTTCTTTTGCCTGTTTTGTGCCATGTCATCTGTCTGGCCGTCTCTTTGACCATGAAAAGACGTTGAAGTCTTGGTACGATTGGCATATACCGAAGAACACTAACGGGGATTTTGGTCTGTGTCTTCTCACCCATACCGTTGTCTACCACAATATACCTGGAAGACTTGCAAATGGGACAATAGTTCAAGTCCGCATAGTCAAGCCTAAATAAGGCACATCCTTTCTCACAGGCATGTATCTTCTCATAGGCATCTTCAGTGAACGGAGGATTTTGTCCGACTGGTACAGGTTTGCAGGCATTACATGGCCTTTGGGTAGAAAGCGTCCAAATACTGTCATAGTTGCGTCATAGCATTCTCTGCCCAAGTTGAACTGAGCCTTCAGAGCCATTACTTGTGAGATGGCATCCAACTGACAAAGCTCAGTGTGCTCGTGGAGCGGACGTTTCGAAGACTCCAACATTTCATTGAAGGCCTTTGCAGATTCCTCCATCTCCTCGTCCGAATCCCCAGCATCATCATAGCCTTGCACCATGTTTTCCATCTCGGTACCATGCTCGTCGGTGCGACGACGATCCACCTCAGCTCGGTCACGTTGGGCAGACTCACCATGAAATGTCCACACCGTATAATCGGGCGTAAAACCACTCTTCTGCAGGTGTTTGCCCATTTCAGCCTCTGTCTTCTTTTCCCAATTGCCGCACCGGAAACAGGGACACCAGATTTTCTTTTGGCCATTTGCAAATGCGGCTTGCACAAACCCCTTAGTTTTTGTGAACCATTCAGCGCTCCATTTGTTCTGACCAGTGTGACCGGTATACATCCAAGCACGGTCACTCATCTTGACTTTCAGAGCTACTGGACACACAACAATTATATATGTAATTCACCATGTATATATTCATCAGTTGATCTACTTTGTCAATTTTATTACGTCCATGCAACCTACACTCTAATAGGTAATGATAGGTCCTAATCCCACCCGTGTATGTGTAGATTGGGTTTATTTTCCCATGCTATGCTCCGGATCCGACGCAAAATTTCGGCAGCACCTCCCCGCTGTTCTCCTGATACACGTCTCTGCAATAAACAGAGAGGATGTGTACCCGGAGAACAACAGGGGTGGCACTGACGAAATATATGCGTCGGATCCGGAGCAAAGCATATGGGAAAACGAACCCAATCTACACATACTCAGGCTGTCCATGGATAGCGTTGGATAATTCGAAAGAATCAAGGTTATAAATATGCAAATGCATGCATATTTATAACTATGACGCTTTCGAACGGGAGACACATATTGGTTACGCATACTGATGATTCAAGACACATATATAGCTAGCTATCAAGTTTCATCGGAATAGATCAAATAATTAATGGGGGAGGAGGACTTGTCATTTGTGCTCACCCACGAACGAAGGGGCAGAGCTCGTCAAACGCACGGCGAGGTCGTCGAACACCAAACCTCGCAGCGATGAAACAACTGCACATTTAAAACTACACGATCAACACAATTATATATGATGTTTTTTATAACAAAATCGAAAAATATATGACCTAACTAATAATTCACAAATATATGACCCCGTCGGCCTCTGGAAGGCCAAAGAACACCTTTTCGGGAGGTGTCGGTGGTCGGGGTGTCCTGTCGGTGTCGGGGTGCCGTGTCGGGATCGGGGTGCTGTTTCGGGGTCGGGGGGTCGAGGTGTCGTGTCGATGTCGTGGTAGTGCCGTGTCGGTGTCAGGGTGTTGTTTCGGGGTCGGGGTGTCGGGTCAGGCTCGGGGGGTCGGGGTGTCGGGGTCGGGGTCGGGGTGTCGGGTCAGGCTTGGGGGGTCGGGGTCGGGGTGTCGGGGTCGGGGTGTCGGGGTCGGGGTCGGGGTGTCGGGGTCGGGGTCTCGGGGTCGGGGCGGGGTCTCGGGGTCGGGGTGTCGTGTCGGGGTCTGGGTACCGTGTCGGGTCGGGGTCGGGGTGTCGGGGTCGGGGTCGGGGTGTCGGGTCAGGCTTGGGGGGTCGGGGTGTCGGGGTCGGGGTGTCGGGGTCGGGGTCGGGGTCGGGGTGTCGGGGTCGGGGTGTCTGGGTCGGGGTCGGGGTCTCGGGGTCGGGGTGTCGTGTCGGGGTGCCGGGTCGGGGTCTGGGTACCGTGTCGGGTCGGGCTCGGGGTGTCGGGGTCGGGGTCGGGGTGTCGGGTCAGGCTTGGGGGGTCGGGGTGTCGGGGTCGGGGTCGGGGTGTCGGGTCGGGGTGTCGGGGTCGGGGTCAGAGTCGGGGTGTCGGGGTCGGGGTCGGGGTCGGGGTCTCGGGGTCGGGGTGTCGTGTCGGGGTGCCGGGTCGGTGTCTGGGTACCGTGTCGGGTCGGGTTTTTTTCCTTTTCTTCTTCTTCCTCTTTTTCCTTTTCTTCCTTTTTTTCCTTCTTTTTCTTCTTCTTCCTCCTTTCCTTTTTCCTCTTCTTCTTCTCCTCCTCTCCTCTTTTTTCTTCTTCTTCTTCCTCTTCTTCTTTTTTCTTCTCCTCCTTCTCTTCTTCTTCTTCTTCTTCTCCTGATCTCCTCTTTTTCTCTTTTTCTTCTTTCCTAAAACTAAACTAAACCTAAACCTAAAACTAAAAAAACAGAAAAAGAAAAAAAAAACTAAATCTAAACCTAAAACTAAACTAAAACTAAACCTATAAACCTAAAACTAATCCTAAAACTAAAACTAAATCTAAACTAAACATAAACCTAAAACTAAAAAAACAGAAAAAAGGAAAAAAAGGAAGAAGAGACTCACCTGCAGGGTGGAGGAGGGGGGCGGTGCGGCCTGGGGCGGTGGAGGAGCGGGGCGGGGCGGCCTGGGGCGGCGGAGGAGGGGGGCGGGGCGGCCTGGGGCGGCGGCGCCGGGCCCGGCAGGGGCGGCGGGGCGCGGAGGTGCCGGGGCGCCGGGGCGGGGCGGCGGGGGCGGCGGGGCGGGGGGGGGGGGGGGCGTGGCGGCGGCGGGGTGGTGGGGCGACGGGGCGGGGGGCGCTGGGGCGGCGGCGGGGTGGTGCGACGGGGCTGGCGAGAGGTGGGAGAGAAAGAGAGAGAGAGGGGGTGTGTGGGGCGCGGCCCCGTTAACGTTACATGGGGCCCTCCCTCTTTGCCGTCCGCCACCCTTTGCCGTCCGCTTTCTTGCTCTTTGCCGTCCGCTAGCGGACGACAAAGAGGGGGCCCGTTAGGTTTTTTTTTGCAGCTCGTCAGTGGGGCCCCTCCCTCTTTGCCGTCCGCTAGCCGACGACAAAGAATCTTTGCCATCCGCTAGCAGACGGCAAAGAACTGGCTGATGGCAAACTTGGTCTTTGCCATCAGCCAGTTCTTTGCCGTCTGCTTTTTGGAAGCTGATGGCAAAGAACTGGCAGATGGCAAAGTAGCTGATTCCAGTAGTATTAGTCCCAAAAATAATATAAAAGTGTAAAATAAAGCCTATTAACATCCAAAACAGATAATATAATAGCATGGAACAATAAAAAATTATAGATACGTTGGAGACGTATCAGCATCCCCAAGCATAATTCCTGCTCGTCCTCGAGTAGGTAAATTATAAAAATAGAATTTTTGATGTGGAATGCTTTCTAGAATATTCTTCAATGTATTTTTCTCTATTGTGCCATGAATGTTCAGATCCGAAAGATTCAAGATAAAAGTTTATTGTTGACATAAAAATAGTAATACTCCAAGTATGCTAATCAAGCAATTATGTCATATCAAAATACCATAGCCAAAGAAAACTTATCCCTAGAAAGTCATATAGTTTGGCCATGCTTCATTTTCGTCACACAAAATGCTCTCATCATCCACAACCCCGATGACAAGCCAAGCAATTGTTTCATACTTAGCGTTTTCAAACTCTTTCAACTTTTACGAAATATATGAGCGCGAGCCGTGGACATAGCACTATGGGTGGAATAGAATATGATGATTGAGGTTGTGTGAGAAGACAAAAAGGGAGAAAGTCTCACATTGACGCGGATAATCAATGGGCTATGGAGATGCCCAACGATTGATGTCAATGCAAGGAGTAGGGATTGCCATGCAACGGATGCACTAGAGCTATAAATATATGAAAGCTCATCAATGAAACTAAGTGGGTGTGCATCCAACTCGCTTGCTCACGAAGACCTAGGGCATTTGAGGAAGCCCGTCATTGGAATATACAAGCCAAGTTCTATAATGAAAAATTCCCACTAGTATATGGAAGTGACAAAATAAGAGACTCTCTATCATGAAGATCATGGTGCTACTTTGAAGCACAAGTGTGGGAAAAAGGATAGTAACATTGTCCCTTCTCTCTTTTTCTCTCATTTATTTTTTATTTGGGCCTTTTTTTTCTTTTGGCCTCTTTTCTTTTTTCTCTTTTTTTATCTGGAGTCTCATCACGACTTGTGGGGGAATCATAGTCTCCATCATCCTTTCCTCACTGGGACAATGCTCTAATAATGATGATCATCGCACTTCTTTTTACTTACAACTCAAGAATTACAACTCGATACTTAGAACAAAATATGACTCTATGTGAATGCCTCCGGCATGTAGTAGGATTTTGATGAATCAAGAGTGACATGTATGAAAAAAATTATGAACGGTGGCTTCACCAAAAATACGATGTCAACTACATGATCATGCAAAGCAGTATGACAATGATGATGCGTATCATAATAAATGGAACGGTGGAAAGTTGCATGGCAATATATCTCAGAATGGCTATGGAAATGTCATAATAGGTAGGTATGGTGGCTGTTTTGAGGAAGATATAAGGGGGCTTATGTGTGATAGAGAGTATCATATCACGCGGTTTGGATGCACCGGCGAAGTTTGCACCAACTCTCAAGGTGAGAAAGGGCAATGCACGGTACCAAAGAGGCTAGCAATGATGGAAGGGTGAGAGTGCGTATAATCCATGGACTCAACATTAGTCATAAAGATCTCACATACTTATTGCAAAAATCTACAAGTCATCAAAACCAAGCACTACGTGCATGCTCCTAGGGGGATAGATTGGTAGGAAAAGACCATCGCTCGTTCCCGACCACCACTCATAAGGAAAGCAATCAAAGAACACCCCATGCTTCAAATATGTCACATAACGTTCACCATACGTGCATGCTACAGGACTTTCCAACTTCAACACAAGTATTCATCAATTTCACAATTACTCATCTAGCACACCTCTAATATTACCACCTTTGTATCTCGAAACCATCTATCAGCATCCAACTTATCTTAGCATTTAAAATTTATAACCAAAGTGAATTACCATGCTATTCTAAAGGACTCTCAAAATGATATAAGTGAAGCATGAGAGATAAATTATTTCTATAAAACAGAACCACTGCCGTGCTCTAAAAGATATAAGCGAAGCACTAGAGCAAAAACTATACAACTCAAAAGATATAAGTGAAGCACATAGAGTATTCTAATAAATTCCAATTCATGTGTGTCTCTCCCAAATGGTGTGTACAGCAAGGACGATTGTGGTAAACTAAAAAGCAAAGACTCAAATCATACAAGATACTCCAAGCAAAACACATATCATGTGGCCAATAAAAATATAGCTCCAAGTAAAGTTACCAATGGACAAAGACAAAAGAGGTGATGCCTTCCGGGGCATCCCCAAGCTTAGGCTTTTTGGTGTCCTTGGATTTTACCATGGGGTGCCATGGTCATCCCCAAGCTTAGGATCTTGCCACTCCTTGTTCCATAATCCATCAAATCTTTACCCAAAACTTGAAAACTTCACAACACAAAACTCAAAAGAAAATCTCCGTGAGCTCCGTTAGTAAAAGAAAACAAACCACCACTTCAAGGTACTTTATTGAACTCATTATTTATTTATATTGGTGTTAAACTTACTGTATTCCCACTTTTCTATGGTTCATAAACTCTATTACTAGCCATAGATTCATCAAAATAAGCAAACAACACACGAAAAACAGAATCTATCGAAAACAGAACAGTCTGTAGTAATCTGTAGGTTTCGAATACTTATTGAACCCCAGTAAATAAATTTCTGGAAGTGAGAAATTTATCTATTAATCATCTTCAAAAAGAATTAACTAAATAGAACTCTCCAGTAAATAATGGCAGCAATTCTCGTGAGCGCTAAAGTTTTTGTTTTTTACAGCAAGATCAAAATGACTTCCCCCAAGTCTTCCCAACGGTTCTACTTGGCACAAACACTAATTAAACACACAAAAAACAACCAAAACATAGGCTATATAAATTATTTATTGAATAACATCAAGGAAAAATATTGGGTTGTCTCCCAACAATCGCTTTTCTTTAAAGCCTTATAGCTAGGCATAAGATTTCAACGATGCTCACATGAAAGACAAGAATTGAAGCACAAATGGAGCATCATAAAACACGTGACAAACACATCTAAGTCTAACATACTTCCTATGCATAGGAATCTTATAGGCAAACAAATTATCAAGGCAAGCAAAAACTAGAATATGCAAGGAAGTGGAAAGAAACAATAGCAATCTCAACATAACGAGAGGTAATTTACTAACATGAAAATTTCTACCGCCATATTTTCCTCTCTCATAATAATGACATGTAGGATCATAATCCAATTCAACAATATAGCTATCACAAAACATATTCCTAACACGATCCACGTGTATGCAAAGTTGACACTCTTCCAAAATAGTGGGTGTCGGTGTCAAAACCAGCGGATCTCGGGTAGGGGGTCCCGAACTGTGCGTCTAGGCGGATGGTAACAGGAGGCAGGGGACACGATGTTTTACCCAGGTTCGGGCCCTCTTGATGGAGGTAAAACCCTACGTCCTGCTTGATTAATATTGATGATATGGGTAGTAAAAGAGTAGATCTACCACAAGATCAGAGAGGCTAAACCCTAGAAGCTAGCCTATGGTATGATTGTATCTCCCTACGGACTAAAACCCTCCGGTTTATATAGACACCGGAGAGGGCTAGGGTTACACAGAGTCGGTTACAATGGTAGGAGATCTACATATCCGTATCGCCAAGCTTGCCTTCCACGCCAAGGAAAGTCCCTTCCGGACACGGGACAAAGTCTTCAATCTTGTATCTTCATAGTCCAGGAGTCCAGCCGAAGGTATACTCCGACTATCCGGACACCCCCTAATCCAGGACTCCCTCAGTAGCCCCCGAACCAGGCTTCAATGACGACGAGTCCGGCGCGTAGATTGTCTTCGGCATTGCAAGGGAGGTTCTCCTCCAAATTCCGTGTACCGGTCGAATAATGTCCGGTTTCTTGTAAATGTAGTGCACCTTGGCTTCTACGCTCAATAATGGCCGTCTTCCACGTGTCAAACAAATACGAAAAGTCAGGGTGTTTTTACATTTACACCCCTAGCCGCGTGAATGAGCCGCCTATTTAAGGGGACGAGGATTTAGATCGAAACCACACATTCTCCCCTCCGCGAGTATTCATCAGAGCGTATCCGACAGAGGTCCATTCTATCATGGCCGGCCACCGCAGCTCTTCCTCTCGCCCTTCCAGCCCTTAGCCTCAAAATTGGGAGAGATGCTCCATCCCGCACAGTGAGCTAGTGACGCTCCAGACCAAGGGATTTCTCCCCCCAGCCTATATGGTCCCGGTTTGAGCCGGACTTGCCACCTATAATGGCGGAGAGCAAGCGGAGAGCGCCCCCAATCCCTCCAAAGGAGAGCGGGTATGCCTTGTTCCTTACTTAATAAGAGGGATCGGATTTCCAATTCATCCGTTTCTCCGGGGGCTCCTGGAGTTCTATGGCCTCCAGCTGCACAACCTCACGCCTGCCTCCATATTGCATATCGCGGGCTTCGTAGCCCTTTGCGAGCTGTTTTTGGGCTGCGAGGCTCATTTCACGCTGTGGAAAAGGCTATTATGCCTTGTGCCCCGTTCTCAGAAGGGGTCAATATATCAAGTGGGCAGAGCCGAAGTGTGGCGCATTGCCGGGACCGGATATCTATCCGGAACCCCAAAGAAGGCGTCCGAGGACTGGCCTTCGGAATGGTTTTATATAGAGGACGTCCTGCTGCCGGATCCTGTCCGGATCGGTCTCCCCGAGTTCGACAGTGCTCCCCTAAAGAAGCGCCTAAGCTGGCGTCCACGGAGCCCTCAAAGGGAAAGTGACAAGGACGTTCTTTACCTGATGGGCCGGATAAGATTGTTAGCTCATTCCAGACTGACCATGATCGGGGTCATGGCCGCATGCATCATGAGAGGGGTGCATCCGCTTCAGTATAGAGGCCACCCCATGTGGGACTTCAACGGGGAGGACGACACCACCCGCCACGGCCGTAAGGGGCCGGATTCGGCTGCCGCTCTAATAAAGATCTTGTCCTCTTTGTACAAGGGAGAAGAGGAGGAATTTCTCCGCGTCAACCCACAGGGTGGATTTTCTATGTACAATCCCCCAAGTTGGGTAAGTGGACACTTTTACTTGCCCATTCGTTTTATATTCCCATTGTTAAATATTCAGTCTAACGACTTCAACGCAGGAACTGCGCCAGGCTGTTAACGAAATAAACAGCCCTCCTCCACAAGCCGAGGATCCGAGACAGTCTCTCGACCCGGCCTCTCAAGAGGATCCGGACTTATCTATGGAGCTGATTGATGGGGTGTTTCATCAATTGAGTGAGGACAACGCCTTGGTGGCCATTACGGCCGATTACCCAGGGCTACTCCTAGCCTCACAGGTAACTGAGACCGAAGTCCCAGCACTTTGAAAAGGTATCTATCCTCGTGTGTTTTCGATTGTCGTATGACAACCGTGTTTTGTAGGGGAGGTCCTTGAGACGGGAGGCCGAGCCTGCGGCGACTAGCCAACGAGGGGCGGCCAGGCCCCGCGGGCTGAAAAGAAGTGCGGTCCGAACTGAGACGCCGGCGCAAAGGTATAGCACGCCATCTTATTCCCAGGTGTTATTCCTTCAGGGCATATTAACGCTCGTGCTTTCTTCAGGACGAAGAGACCTCGTCGGACTATATCTGGAGAGGTTGCCAATCGCGCCTCCACCAGCCAGGCTCCAAAGCCTGGTCCGGAAGCGGAGGCGAACACAAGGCGCGCACCGGACGCTCCTCCGACAGAGGATGCGGACAGGCTGTCTGCCACCAATTCCGAGGTTGAGAGTGCCATGAACCACAGGCGTTGCCGGACAGTTCTTCGTGATGCTTGTTTCTCCCAAGAGGCATTGGATGCCTTCAATTCGGGAGATGCGTACCTCCGTGCCGCTCAAAATGGTCTAGCCAGAGCCACGAAGCAATATGTAAAAGACATACGGGTAAGAAAATTTTGGTAATTATATATATACCAGTAGCCCCCGAGACATGAAACAGTTAGAATAACTGATTTAAGGATCATTTGTTATGAAGGTTCTTACAGAATAGAATACCCTACTGTCCCAGGAGCTGGAAGAGTGCAAAGCCCAACTTGAGGCCGCACTAGCCGCGGCAGGGGAGCCCAAGGAGACCCCTCTGGTAATATATGCTTCAAAAGATAAGTATTTTGCAAAGTGCGGTGTGGGTGCAAATCTGACAAATGAAATTGCAGATGGCGCCGGATTAAATCCGGAAAAGCAACAACTCCTACGCCAGTTGAAGGCTGGTGGGAGCGTGCTGACAAAGGTGAGGCGGGAGAAGAACGATCTCCAAGATGCCAACACCAAGCTAGGCGTTGAACTGAAGGATGTTCGTGCCCAGCTGTTGGACTCCGTTAAGGAGAATCAGCGGCTTCGATGCGGCATATTTAGTAAGTGCTTAAACGAACTTTGAAAAAAGAGTTCGGCGAGGAAGTCGACTAACAGAGTAATGTCTGTAGGTATGCTAACAGGTCATCCTACAGAGGAAATGCCCGGTTCTACGGGTGACCTTCTTCCCGAGCTCTCACAACTGCACGAGCGAGTTCGGCAGGTGATGCAAGGCGTCGCCCAGGCCTTGTGGCCATCCGTCTCCATGCCCGAAGGCCTTGGAGAGCTTGTAGAGAAGCTGAAGGGAGCGCGGCGGCGCTTCCGATTGTGGAAGATGTCGGCCTGCCATCATGGCGCCAGGGAGGCCTGGGCCATGGTGAAGACGCGGTACACGAAGGCTGACCCAAACCACATGGCCGAGGTCGGACAAGTGGGGCCCGATGGGAAGGAGATCCCTGTGAGCTTAGTATACGGCCAAGTAGAATTGGCAGCAAAGTATTCCCAACAAGACTGTAAACTAGACAACCTGTTAGATGGTATTGAAGAGGAATACAATCAGTCAGATTGACTATGTAATTTTAATTGACATGTGTAATGCCTTCTAGCCGGATTGTAGATCGTTTGTCATGGCCGACCTTTTCGCTTTAACCTCGGGACCTGATGGTCCGGAGTGTGTCCGAATACCCTCGCGGTTATATAAGAACCGGGGTATGCATGGAGACTAGGCGTAGGGGTCATTAGTGCTTGAACAGACAAGTGCCCAACTAGTTATGTTATATTACATGGTTAGTAAGAAACATCTTCCAGGGAGAATAGTTCCGTTAGGGGTTCCTTTCCCTGTGAGGCATGCCCTAAAGTGCATGTCCATTCTGCGAAAAGAGACGCAGGAAAAACATCTGGGGGCCTATAGATAAATAAGTAAAAAAAGGATCATCTTTAGTTCACCGACCGAATATTCCCTTAAGAACGCTAGCTTTCGGCTTCACCCAGTCTGAGGTACACATCCGGCTGACCCGGCAGTAACAATCGCAGAGGTGCTCCCTTTACCACCTAGCCGAACAATCGGGAATGTAGGGGTAAGCACAGGAGCCAGGCAACCCAGCTTGGCCAAAACTTAAGTCATATCGATGCATATAATGGTGAATAAAAGGTACATGCGGAAGTGTGACACATGTGTTGGGCATGAAGCCCGTATAAATAAGCTTCTGTTTAAAGAAGCCCCCAGGTTTAATGAGCGCGGATAGAGCGTCACTTTATGAGCCTTTAAAGTCTATAAGAGAGAGAGAGAGAAATGTAAGACAGAAAGTATATAAAAAATGGACAGAGGAAGGAGACGAACACAGAGTCTGGCGCTAGGCATAGAATCTTCGGAGACGGGCTGCGTTCCATGGGTTCGGCTCGAGTCGGTTACCGATGCATCTCGCAGGCGGTACGCTCCACCAGTCAGGACTTGGTCAATTATGAAGGGACCTTCCCACTTGGGCTTGAGTTTGTCCTTTTTCTTGTCCGGCAGGCGTAGAACGAATTCGCCAACATTGTAATTTTTGGCCCATACTTCTTTGCTTTGGTATCTTCGAGCCTGTTGTTGATAGAATGCGGAATGGGCTTTTGCCACGTCACGCTCTTGCTCCAAGGCGTCCAAACTGTCCTGCCGATCGAGCTCGGCTTCTCTTTCTTCATACATGCGCACTCGAGGTGAGTCATGAATTATGTCGCAGGGCAAAACTGCCTCTGCGCCATACACCATGAAGAATGGTGTGTATCCGGTGGTGCGATTCAGCGTGGTCCGCAGGCCCCAGAGTACGGAGTCGAGCTCCTCTACCCAGTGCGTATTAGATTCCTTAAGGGACCGCACTAATCTGGGTTTGATGCTGCTCATGATAAGACCATTTGCACGTTCCACCTGGCCGTTAGTTTGTGGGTGATAGCGGAAGCATAATCGAGCTTGATGCCCATGTTTTTGCACCAGAGTTTTACCTCGTCGGCCGTAAAGTTCGTGCCATTATCAGTGAAGATGCTGTGGGGGACACCGTAACGGTGTACAACCCCGGATATAAAGTCTATCACCAGTCCGGATTCGGCCGTCTTAACAGGCTTGGCTTCTATACATTTGGTGAACTTATCCACCATGACCAGTAAGTATTTTTTCTGGTGGGTTCCGCCTTTAAGGGGTCCAACCTTGTCAAGCCCCCAGACCGCGAAGGGCCAAGTGATGGGGATAGTTTGGAGGGTGGTGGGTGGCATATGGCTTTGGTTTGCAAAAAGCTGGCAACCGACGCATCGTTGGACTAAGTCCTGGGCGTCTGCCCGAGCCGTCGGCTAATAAAAGCCTATACGGAAGGCCTTGCTTACAAGGGACCGAGCTGCAGCATGATGATCGCCGAGTCCGGCATGAATTTCAGCCAGGAGGTTCCGCCCTTCCTCTTCGGAGATGCACCTTTGAAGGACTCCAGTAGTGCTTTTCTTATAAACCTCTCCCTCATGGACTTTATAGGCTTTAGATCGCCGCACTATGCAACGTGCCTCATTTTGGTCCTCGGGGAGTTCCTGCCTAGTAAGGAAGGCGAGGAATGGTTCTATCCACGGGGCGATGACGGCCATTATTACGTGGGCTGAAGGTGTTATTTCATTGGCAGAGCCTCCAATTATGTCAGAGTGTTCGGTGTCGGGCAGTGCGGTTGGGTCCGGGCTGTTATTGCCGGGTTCCCCTTCCCATACTACGGATGGCTTGAACAGCCTTTCCAAGAAGATGTTGGGGGGGACTGCATCGTGTTTTGCGCCGATGCGTGCCAGGACATCTTCGCCTGATTATTTTCCCGGGCTATATGGTGAAATTCGAGCCCTTTGAACTGAGCTGGCATTTTTAGGACGGCGTTGCGATAAGCTGCCATTTTTGGATCCTTGGCATCAAAGTCTCCATTTATTTGGGATATTGCGAGGTTCGAGTCCTCGCGCACCTCTAGGCATTGAATGCCCATGGATACTGCCATCCGGAGACCATGTAAAAGGGCCTCATATTCGGCTGCATTGTTGGAGTCTGTGTACATTATCTGGAGTACGTATTGAACCGTGTCTCCTGTGGGGGACGTCAAAATGACGCCAGTCCCTAGACCGGCCAACATTTTGGAGCCGTCAAAGTGCATGACCCAGTTTGAATATGTGTCGTACTCTTTAGGGAGTTCGGCCTCCGTCCATTCTGCGACAAAGTCGGCCAAAACTTGCGACTTGATAGCTCGCCGTGACTTGTTAAGGTCTTTAAAATCAATGCACAGGCACCAGGATTTGTCCTTCTTTGGTACCATCACCAGGTTTGCTAGCCAGTCCGGGTGTTTTATATCTTTGATGAATCCGGCCTCCCATGGCCGGATTGCTACTTGGTAGACTTCGGCAAGGCTGCGGAGTGTTATTTTTCTCATATTATTTGATGCGAAAGTCTCGAAGACTGTTAATACCGTACTGGTGTCTCTGGGTGGCTTTCTGTGGCTTCTAGAATTAGAAGATCTTCGCCAATTTTTGCCACCTGCCGGAGTATCCAACATGCTCTAAGGCTGTGAGTTGGTGTGGCACCCTCTGCACTATGAATTTTACAGGGTCCATTAAGCCATCCTTCCAGTATGGTTCCGTGCCCTGTAGAGGGCTTTTGCTTTTTGGTATTGAACCCGGGTGTCTGGTGATGATGCACCCTTTTATTTCGGACTGGGTTTGTATT
Organism: Triticum urartu; assembly: GCF_056163025.1. Lineage (NCBI taxonomy): Eukaryota > Viridiplantae > Streptophyta > Magnoliopsida > Poales > Poaceae > Triticum > Triticum urartu. Next base: position 202,691,729 of record NC_141875.1, on the reverse strand, counting down.
CAGGGCCGGATTGTCCCAAACTTTTATTTCGGTTTTTCAGGCGCTTTCCATCGCATAGTACTTTCGTACTATGGACGCCAAGTCAGCGAAGCGTGTAATATCACGGCAACTTATGGCGTTGAGGATTCCCTTGTCCGTGCAATTATTGCAGAAGAATGAAATTGCGTCTTCCTCGCGGCAGTCCTTTATCGTGTTCATAGCCAGGAGGAATCTGGCCCAGTAATGATGTACTGTTTCTTCGGGCTCTTGCCTAATTTGGGATAGATCACTTATGTACGGGTGGGTGGGTGGAATCAAATCCGAAACCTCACCCAATCTGAGACCCAGAGGCCAAGGAGTTTCTGAACTCGGAAGTTTGGATTCTTGGATGCTGTCCAATGAATCTAGCCCGTCGCCTGACTTTAAGTTCAGGTCTTGAGTGATGTCCTCCCCTCCACGGGTATCCGGCTTGGAGGGATCAGGAATCCGGACATAGCTAGTCCTTAAGATAGATGAAGGGTCGCCGCACTGTCCCTCTACCACGGCAACGTGATGGGTGACCTGGGGAGAGTTAATCTCTCTCAGATTGGGTTTAGGCCCAATCAGGTCGTAATCCGTAGTGACTCCCAGGGCGGCGATGCGATCCAAGAGCTTGTTTAGGGAAGAGAGCTCCATTGGATCTAGCTGCTCGACGAATTCTGAGCTGACGTGAAGATTGCTTTCGATGACCCGAGAGGTCATCGTCGGCGCAGCAGCCGAACAGGCGGTCATAAGGAAACCACCTAGCCTGAGAGTTTGGCCAATAGCCAAAGCTCCCTTAGCAACGGTGCCGTCTTTAAAGACGGGATGACACATCCTTCCCGACGGCGATGGCACAGAGGAACTCTCAATGAAAGCACCAATGTCGGTTTCAAAACCGGCGGATCTCGGGTAGGGGGTCCCAAACTATGCGTCTAGGCGGATGGTAACAGGAGGCAGGGTACACGATGTTTTACCCAGGTTCGGGCTCTCTTGATGGAGGTAAAACTCTACGTCCTGCTTGATTAATATTGATGATATGGGTAGTACAAGAGTAGATCTACCATGAGATCAGAGAGGCTAAACCCTAGAAGCTAGCCTATGGTATGATTGTATCTCCCTACGGACTAAAACCCTTCGGTTTATATAGACACCGGAGAGGGCTAGGGTTACACAGAGTCGGTTACAATGGTAGGAGATCTACATATCCGTATCGCCAAGCTTGCCTTCCACGCCAAGGAAAGTCCCTTCCGGACACGGGACAAAGTCTTCAGTCTTGTATCTTCATAGTCCAGGAGTCCGGCCGAAGGTATAGTCCGGCTATCCGGACACCCCCTAATACAGGACTCCCTCAGTGGGATTAACATTAACTAAAGTCATGACCTCACCAAACCCACTTCTATCAAAAACTTCATAAGATTGAACATTCTCCAAATGTGTGGGATCTAAAGTTGACAATCTTCCAAACCCACTTTCAATATTATTGCAAACATTATAATTAATCTCATATTCATCATGGGGCTTAAATAAATTTTCAAGATCATAAGAAGAATCACCCCAATGATGATCATTGCAACATGTAGTAGACATAGCAAAACTAGCATCCCCAAGCTTAGGGTTTTGCATATTATAAGCACAATTGACATTAATAGAATTTATACTATCATCATTGCAATCATGCTTTCTATTCAAAGATCCATCGTGAATCACTCCATAAAGTACTTCATCACAATTTTCAGATTCACGAATTTCAAGAAAAACTTCATAAAGATAATCTAGTGCACAAAACTCACTATTAATTGGTTCATCATAATTGGATCTCTTAAAAAGATTAGCAAGCGGATGAGGTTCCATAGATCTTAGGTTCTCTGTTTAGCAATAAATAAACAACTATTCCAACCAAACGAGCCAAGTAAGACATCAAAGCAAATGGAAAGACGGACAGAAGAAGGGCGAATAAAACGGTAAGGGTGAAGTGGGGGAGAGGAAAACGAGAGGCAAATGGAAAATAATGTAATGCAAAGGATAACTGTTGTGATGGGTACTTGGTATGTCTTGACTTGGCGCGGATCTTCTCAGCAACGGTGCCAGAAATCCTTCTTGCTACCTGTTGAGCACTGCGTTGGTTTTCACTTGAAGAGGAAAGGGTGGTGCAGTAAAGTAGCGTAAGTATTTCCCTCAGTTTTTGAGAACCAAGGTATCAATCCAGTAGGAGACCACGCGCGAGTCACCTCGTACCTACACAAACAAATAAGAACCTCGCAACCAATGCGATAAAGGGGTTGTCAATCCCTTCACAGCCACTCGCAAGAGTGAGATTTGATAGAGATGATAATAATCAGATAAGTATTTTTTGTATTTTTATGATATAGATTGAAATTAAAGATTGCAAAATAAAATAGATTGAAAACTTGTATGATGGAAAATAGACCCAGGGGCCATAGGTTTCACTAGTGGCTTCTCTCAAGATAGCATAAGTATTACGGTGGGTGAACAAATTATTGTCGAGCAATTGATAGAATAGCGAATAATTATGAGAATATCTAGGCATGATCATGTATATAGGCATCACGTCCGCGACAAGTAGACCGACTCCTGCCTGCATCTACTACTATTACTCCACACATTGACCGCTATCCAGCACGCATCTAGAGTATTAAGTTCATAAGGACAGAGTAACGCATTAGGTAAGATGACATGATGTAGAGGGATAAACTCAAGCAATATGATATAAACCCCATCTTTTTATCCTCGATGGCAACAATACAATACGTGGCGTTTCCCTTTCTGTCATTGGGATCGAGCACCGCAAGATTGAACCCAAAGCTAAGCACTTCTCCCATTGCAAGAAAGATCAATCTAGTAGGCCAAACCAAACTGATAATTCGAAGAGACTTGCAAAGATAACCAATCATACATAAAAGAATTCTGAGAAGATTCAAATATTGTTCATAGATAATCTGGATCATAAACCCACAATTCATCGGATCTCGACAAACACACCGCAAAAGAAGATTACATCAAATAGATCTCCAAGAGAATCAAGGAGAACTTTGTATTGAGATCCAAAGAGAGAGAAGAAGCAATCTAGCTAATAACTATGGACCCGAAGGTCTGAGGTAAACTACTCACACATCATCGGAGGGGCCATGGAGTTGATGTAGAGGCCCTCCGTGATCAATGCCCCCTCCGGCGGAGCTCCGGAAAAGGCCCCAAGATGGGATCTCTTAGGTACAGAAGGTTGCGGCGGTGGAAATAGGGTTTTGTGCTGATCTTGGATGTTTGCGGGGTATGTGAACATATATAGGAGTAAGAAGTAGGTCGGTGGAGCTACGAGGGGCCCACGAGGGGGGAGGGCGCACCTAGGGGGTAGGTGCGCCCCCTGCCTCGTGGCCGCCTTGTTGATTGCTTGACGTCCACTCGAAGTCCTCTGGATCACGTGTGTTCCAAAAATCACGTTCCCAAAGGTTTCATTCCGTTTGTACTCCGTTTGAATTCCTTTTCAACGAAACACTGAAATAGGCAAATACAGCAATTTGGGCTGGGCCTCCGGTTAATAGGTTAGTCTAAAAAATAATATAAAACTGGAAAATAAAGCCCATTAACATCCAAAATAGATAATATAATAGCATGGAACAATAAAAAATTATAGATATGTTGGAGACGTATCACCCTACTCCAGTGTGGTGTGGTGGATTGCCTCGTGGGCTCGGGATGAACTAGTACAGTGGACGAACAACCTCCTAAGGAGAGGTCTTCTTGAGCTCGATGAGCTGGTGTGCTTGAGGATGGTCCGAATGATCCATCCCTGCTATGGTGGTGGCTAGCCCTATTTGTAGAGGCCCTGGTCCTCTTCCCAAATGTTTAGGCGGGAAGGGATCCCACAACGGCCAATTTGAAGGGAGACAACTAGTGCAAGTTATCCTGACAAAAGGTGGTCTTCGCTTGCGAAAGGCTCTGGTGGTGACGCCACCGTGGGCTCCGCAGTGACCTTTGTCCTACCGTCCTGCTGGTCTTCGTGTTGTTGCACCGATATGGAAACCTTTACCTGATGCCTCGGGACTCCTCACCTGCGCTTGCTTCCTTAGCACCAAAGAGGAAACTGGCAACCTACGCCCGCTTGCGCCCGCCTGGCCTTGGTCATCATGGCTCACGTCACGCAGACCTCGCGGGGTGCCCCTTGCATAGATATCTCCGCTCCTTAAGAGCCAGCCTAGCGAGGCTGCCCCTAGGGAGGTCTTGGTGTCTTCCGCCCCGCGAGGGTCTTGAGTGGTTGCTAGTGAAGATGGGCTGTACCAGGCCGTTGGTGAAGCCACGCCTTGGGCCGCAGGCAGGAAAGTCTAGGTACCCCCGTTCCCAGGACACCGACAGGGGTGTCTACCATGTATACATCGTAAGTACAAGTGGCCATACAGCGCCCGGTGATGAGCGGGTCTTGACCTGGTTCGGCTTCGACATCGTCATCCATGCCATCGATGTCTTCATAAGCGTAATCTAGCATGTTGGTTAAGTCCTCGACAATGGCTACTAAGTGGGTGGTGGGCGGGACGTAAAATTCCCTAGTCTCAGCCCCAAGTTCGAACTGGGCATAGTTCGGAGGTGACACCTCCGTGATCGCGAGAGATTGTATTAAGTCCAGTGTTTTTTTAAGAACGAGAGTTGGATGGGAGCCTGGGGATCTGCGGAGCTAGGTTCGGTGATAACCACTTGACCAAGCCTGAAGGGCGCAGACCTCGAGAGTTCGAAGTTGGTGTCCAAAGGCGAGACTGGCTTCCCGATGACGGGGAGAGTCCCGTTTGACTCCGGGTCCGCTGACGGCGTGGTCGCATCTGGGTCTCCGGCTAGGAGCTTCATGATGGGGGAGAGTCCAGCGGGGTTCACCCTCCCGTCTTCGGACAAAGTGGTCCGCCCCGGATCTAAGGCCGGGGTGGACACAAGCGCCGACCCCTGGACGGGATCTGGTAATAGATTCGAAGGGCCTGCTTCATGTGGGTGGCGAGCGGTGGCCGAGGCCGTGAACCCCTCGCAGATTAGGTCTCCTCGGATATCGGCGATGTAGTTCAAACTTACAAACCTAATCTGGTGACCAGGGGTATAGTCGTCGGCCTGCTCAAGGTGACCGGTCGAGTTGGCACGTAGCACGAAGCCGCCAAACACAAAGAGTTGACATGGGAGAAAGGTCTCCCCGGAAATAGCATCGTCATCAATGACAAGGCGAGCCATTGATTCTTCTGTTGACAACACAACGAAACTCTCAATTAAAGCACCAATGTCAGTGTCATAACCGGCAAATATTTGGTAGGGGGTCCCAAGTAGTGTGTCGGAGGATCGATGGTAACAAGGGACAATAGGGACACGATGTTTACCTAGGTTCGGGACCTCTTAAAGGAGGTATGCTACCTCTTGAGCACTTGCGTTGGTTTTCCCTTGAAGAGGAAAGTGTGATGCAGCAAATTAGCGTAAGTATTTCCCTCAGTTTTTGAGAACCAAGGTATCAATCCAGTAGGAGGCTATGCGCGCGTCCCTCGCACCTACACAAAACAAATAAATCCTTGCAGCCAACGCGATAAGGGGTTGTCAATCCCTACACGGTCACTTACGAGAGTGAGATCTGATAGATATGATAAGATAATATTTTTGGTATTTTTATGATAAAGATGCAAAGTAAAATAAAAGCAATGAAAATAACTAAGTATTGGAAGATTTAATATGATGAAGATAGACCCGGGGGCCATAGGTTTCATTAGTGGCTTCTCTCAAGAGCATAGGTATTTTACGGTGGGTCAACAAATTACTGTTGAGCAATTGACAGAATTGAGCATAGTTATGAGAATATCTAGGTATGATCATGTATATAGGCATCATGTCCAAGACAACTAGACCGACTCCTGCCTGCATCTACTACTATTACTCCAAACATGGACCGCTATCCAGCATGCATCTAGAGTATTAAGTTCATAAGAACAGAGTAACGCCTTAAGCAAGACGACATGATGTAGAGGGATAAACTCATGCAATATGATGAAAACCCCATCTTGTTATCCTCGATGGCAACAATACAATACGTGCCTTGCTGCCCCTACTGTCACTGGGAAATGACACCGCAAGATTGAACCCAAAACTAAGCACTTCTCCCATTGCAAGAAAGATCAATCTAGTAGGCCAAACCAAACTAATAATTCGAAGAGACTTGCAAAGATAACCAATCATACATAAAAGAATCCAGAGAAGATTCAAATATTGTTCATAGATAAACTTGATCATAAACCCACAATTCATCGGTCTCAACAAACACACCGCAAAAGAAGATTACATCGAATAGATCTCCACAAGAGAGGGGTAGAACTTTGTATTGAGACCCAAAAAGAGAGAAGAAGCCATCTAGCTAATAAGTATGGACCCATAGGTCTGAGGTAAACTACTCACACTTCATCGGAGAGGCTATGGTGTTGATGTAGAAGCCATCCGTGATCGATGCCCCCTCCGGCAGAGATCCGGAACAGGCCCCAAGATGGGATCTTGTGGATACAGAAAGTTACGGCGGTGGAATTAGGGTTTGGGCTCCGTATCTGATCGTTAGGGGGTACGTAGGTATATATAGGAGGAAGAAGTACGTCGGTGGAGCAATAGGGGGCCCACGAGGGTGGAGGGCGTGCCTGGGGGGGGGGGGTAGGCGCGCCACCCTACCTCGTGGCCTCCCTGTTGGTTGCTCGACGTAGGGTCCAAGTCTCCTGGGTTTTGTTCGGTGAGAAAATCACGTTCCTGAAGGTTTCATTCCGTTTGGACTCCGTTTGACATTCCTTTTCTTCGAAACCATAAAATAGGCAAAAAAAACAGCAATTCTGGGCGGTTAATAGATTAGTCCCAAAAATAATATAAAAGTGGATAATAAAGCCCAATAATGTCCAAAACAGTAGATAATATAACATGGAGCAATCAAAAATTATAGATACGTTGGAGACGTATCAAGGTAAAACCCTATGTCCAGCTTGATTATATTCGGTGTGTGTATAAGGGTTACAAGAGTTGATCTACCTCGAGATCGTAATTGCTAAACCCTAAATATCTAGCATGTAATTTTCTCTCCCCTACAGACCTTACACTCTAGTTTATATACACACCGTAGGGGCCTAGGGTTGTACAGAGTCGGTTTGCAGAGGAAGGAAATAGTACACCCGGACACCAACCACGCACATAGGAGTCCTACCCGGACACGGGGGATAATCTTTGTCTTCACGGCCCATCGGTCCGACCCATATCGAATAGATCGGAGTCCCGAGGACCCCCTAATCTAGGACTCCCTCAATTGGGACGCCTTCTAGCTAAACTTGACTCATCTCCAGTCCCTTCTTTATCAATAGTTATGTTAGGAAACAAAGATTAAATAGTAGTCACATCAATCGCTGTAAGATCTTCATCATTATTTTCGCAAGAACTAGAAGAACACGCTTTTACAAACCAATCTCGCTTAGCACGCATCCTAGCGGTTCTGTTAGGGCATATCTCTCTCTAAAGTGGTTTTGGTGTTTGATGACAATGCGTTTGTGGACTAATCGTATGCATTGATCATTTCAGATATTCATTCATTGGCACAAGACGATTCATTCCCCTCGGAGCTCAAAGTGAGGACCGTGTAGTTCTCCTTCGTTTCAGTTTTGCTGGACTTGACTCGTAGGAGATACCGTACTATCAAGAGGGGGTCCATATCGGAACGAGTGGGTGGAATTTGCACGTACACATCTCTTTTTCTCTCACCCCTCCTTCCTGCATCCATGGAGTATCCGTGTTATCATGGAAGTGACATAGAAGAGGTGCCAGTAGTAGTACTGTGGCCCGGAGCGGCAGTACAACCTAGTGCCACAGGTGGTAGTACTGCTGTTTTAGCACGGTAGTACCACCCATGACCATAGGCGGCGGTACAGCTCTGGTTCCACACTAGTACCGCCTCAACTCAAGACCGGCGTTTCTTGTGTCAGGTTCAGCGGCAAGAGCAGCGGTAGTACTGCTTGTAAGTGGTAGTACCACACCTAACGGCCGACTCCCACGTCTACATCAACACGCCAGAACCGCCCCTATCTGCATGAGCTGCTTATTGAGTGCAAAATAAGTCATCGCTCTGGTGGTCTAGTTTATTTCAATCCTTCTGAAGAAAATCATCACATATTATCAGCCTCCGCCTCCATCGGATGGCTCAATGGATACGCGTACAAGTTGCCATAACTACATTTCGGATAATTTCAACAACCAGCTGGGATAAACCACTGGCCGGATTACTTACAGAAATCATACGGAGTCATTTATAACCCGCCACGATCGACCTCAAGTTTCCGTGAAATCACATTGTGTTATTAACGCCAAGGATATACAATGAGTGATGCGAAGATCATTAACTCGCCACCTTCCTTCCAGCTTCAACATATGACATCGGTCCATTGTTCAGCTATGTGCCGGTTTATATCATGGCCAAGTATGAAGAATCTCAAGCCAACTCCTCGAGTCATCTTGAGACTCGGGGGGCTACGATGACATGACTCAACAAATTTTGTTAGCAAATTCAAGACCCCCAGGACGTTGAAGGGGAAGATAATCCGGTCTCGGAGGCTACCGCCATACTGGTGAAAATTTAAAGGCCGTCAGAAAATTTCTAGCTTAAAAAAGTGATTGACAATCATAGAGTTCTGGTTCAGTAGAAGAATTCTGGATTATTAGGAAGGATTCCGATTTAAAATCCGGCTGAAGGGAAAGTTGTCTCCCACAAAGCTTTGAAGCTCTCAATATCTGGTTTAAGAATTTCCGGTTCAAAAGAATAATTGATACATCTCCAACGTATCTACTTTTCCAAACACTTTTGCCCTTGTTTTCAACTCTAACTTGCATGATTTGAATGGAACTAACCCGGACCGACGCTATTTTCAGCAGAATTACCATGGTGTTATTTATGTGCAGAAAAAAACGTTCTCAGAATGACCTGAAACTTCACGGAGCAACTTTTTGGAAAATATAAAAAATACATGCAAAAGATGAAGGCCACGGGGCCCACTGCTATGTCTTGATCTTGCGTTGGTTTTCCCCGAAGAGGAAGGGATGATGCAGCAGAGTAGCGTAAGTATTTCCCTCAGTTTTTGAGAACCAAGGTATCAATCCAGTAGTAGCCCACACTCAAGTCCCTCGTACCTGCACAAAGTGATAGCTACTCGCAACCAACGCGATTAGGGGTTGTCAAGCCCTTCACAGTCACTTACGAGAGTGAGATCTGATAGATAGAATATTTTTGGTATTTTTGATATAAAGATGCAATGTAAAAAGTAAAGGCAAAGTAAATAGCAAAACAATATAAAAGTGATGGAGATTGATATGATGAGAATAGACCCAGGGGCCATAGGTTTCACTAGTGGCTTCTCTCAAGAGCATAAGTATCCTACGGTGGGTGAACAATTACTGTTGAGCAATTGATAGAATTGTGCATAATTATGAGAATATCTAGGCATGATCATGTATATAGGTATCACGTCCGTGACAAGTAGATCGAAACGATTCTGCATCTACTATTATTACTCCACTCATCGACCGCTATCCAGCATGCATCTAGAGTATTAAGTTAAAAACAGAGTAACACCTTAAGCAAGATGACATGATGTAGAGAGATAAATTCATGCAATATGAAATAAACCCCATCTTGTTATCCTCGATGGCAACGAAGCAATACGTGCCTTGCTGCCCCTTCTGTCACTGGGTAAGCACTTCTCCCATGGCAAGAACTACCAATCTAGTTGGCCAAACCAAACGGATAATTTGAAGAGACTTGCAAAGATAACCAATCATGCATAAAAGAATTCAGAGATGATTCAAATATTATTCATAGATAGACTTGATCATCAACCCACAATTCATCGGTCTCAACAAACACACCGCAAAAAGAAGATTACATCGAATAGATCTCCACAAGAGAGGGGGAGAACTTTGTATTGAGATTCAAAGAGAGAGAAGAAGCCATCTAGCTACTAACTATGGACCCGAAGGTCTGAGGTAAACTATGCACACTTCATCGGAGGGGCTAGGATGATGTAGAAGCCCTCCGTGATGACGGCCCTCTTTCGGCGGAGCTCCGGAACAGGCCCCAAGATGGGATCTCGTGGATACAGAAAGTTGCGGCGGTGGAATTAGGTTTTTGGCTCCTGTTCTGATCGTTTGGGGGTACGTGTGTATATATAGGAGGAAGGAGTATGTTGGTGGAGCACCAAGGGGCCCACGAGGCAGGAGGCGCGCCCTAGGGGGGGCGCCCCCCACCCTCGTGACCACCTCTTTGATCCCTTGGAGTAGGGTCCAAGTCTCCTGGATCATGTTTGGTGAGAAAATCACGTTTCCGAAGATTTATTCCATTTGGACTCCGTTTGATATTCTGTTTATCCGAAACACTGAAATAGGCAAAAAACAACAATTCTGGGCTGGGCCTCCGGTTAATAGGTTAGTCTCAAAAATAATATAAAAGTGGAAAAACAGTGATGGGTTGGATGAGATTTATCATGTAATCGAGTTAGTTTTGTTAGGGTTTGATCCCTAGTATCCACTATGTTCTAAGATTGATGTTTCTATGATTTTGCTATGCTTAATGCTTGTCACTAGGGCCCGAGTGCCATGATTTCATATCTGAACGTATTATGTTTTCATCAATATATGAGTGTTCTTGATCCTATCTTGCAAGTCTACTGTGACCTATTATGTGTTATGATCCTTTAACCCCGAAGTGACAATAATCGGGATACTTACCGATGATGACCGTAGTTTGAGGAGTTCATGTATTCACTATGTGTTAATGCTTTGTTCCGGTACTCTATTAAAAGGAGGCCTTAATATCCCTTAGTTTCCGTAAGGACCCCACTGCCACGCGAGGGTAGGACAAAAGATGCCATGCAAGTTCTTTTCCATAAGCATGTATGAGTATATTCGGAATACATGCCTACATTATATCAATGAACTGGAGCTAGTTCCGTGTCACCCTAGGTTATGACTGTTACATGATGAACCGCATCCGGCATAATTCTCCATCACCGATCCATTGCCTACGAGCTTTTCCTATATTGTTCTTCGCTTATTTACTTTCCCGTTGCTATTCCTATCATCACTACAAAATACCAAAAACATTACTTTTACTACCATTACCTTTTGTTACCGTTACCACTACTATCATATTACTTTGCTACTAAATACTTTGCTGCGGATACTAAGTTTCTAGGTGTGGTTGAATTGACAGCTCAGCTGCTAATACTTGAGAGTATTCTTTGGCTCCCCTTGTGTCGAATCAATAAATTTGGTTTGATTACTTTACCCTCAAAAATTGTTGCGATCCCCTATACCTGTGGGTTATCAAGACTATTTTCTGGCACCGTTGCCGGGGAGCATAGCTCTATTCTTTGAGACACTTGGGATTTATATCTACTTATCATATGAAGAACTTGAAATATCCAAGAACCAAGATTTATCCCTCAACTACGAGGGGAGGTAAGGAACTGCCATCTAGCTCTGTACTTGATTCACCTTCTGTTTTGAGTAAGCTTGCGACACCTAAAATTGCTTCTGCTATTCGTTCTGATATGTCGCATGTTATTGATGATGCTACTTCTGCTATGCATGATACTTATGATGAAACTACTTCTATGCTTGATACTATTGTGCCACTTGGTGAATTTCTGGATGAACAGCTTGCTAGGGCTAGAGAGATTGAAAATATTGAATCTGATAATACTGATGAAAGTGATGATGAAGAATCACTTGTTATTCCTGAGGGTTATGTTTTGATCAAGAAGCCTCTTTAGCTATTTTAGCTTGCAAAGATAGATACGAACTTAAGAGGTTATTAGCTAAATGGAATAAGCAATCTCTAAATGCTAGAATGAAACCTGACCCTGCTTTTGCTACTTCACCTATCTGTGTTACCGATAAGGATTATGAATTCTCTGTTGATCCTAATATAATTACTTTGGTTGAATCTGATCCTTTTCATGGCTATGAATCTGAAACTGTTGTGGCACATCTTACTAAATTAAATGATATAGCTACCCTGTTTACTAAAGATGAGAGAACTTGCTACTTTTGTATCCTTAAAATATTTCCGTCCTCATTAAAGGGTGATGCTAAGATATGGTTTAATTCTCTTGATCCTGGTTGTGTGCGTAGTCCCCAGGATATGATTTATTACTTCTCTGCTAAATATTTCCCTGCTCATAAGAAACAAGCTGCTTTAAGGGATATATATAATTTTGTGCAAATTGAAGAAGAGAGTCTCCCACAAGCTTGGGGGAGGCTTCTCCAATTACTTAATGCTTTGCCTCACCATCCTCTTAAGAAAAATGAAATACTTGATATCTTTTATAATGGACTAACCGATGCTTCCAGAGATTACCTGGATAGTTGTGCTAGTTCTGTTTTCTGGGAAAAACACCGGATGAAGCTGAAATTCTATTGAATAATATGTTGACAAATGAAATAATTGGACACCTCCGGAGCCAATTCCTGAGCCTATTCCTAAACCAACTCCGAAGAAGAGGGGTATTCTACTTCTCAGTCCTGAAGATATGCAAGAGGCAAAGAAATCTATGAAAAAAAGGTATTAAACTGAAGATGTTAAGAAATTACCTCCTATTGAAGAAATACATGGTCTTGATTTACCGCCTGTTGAAGAAACTCATGGTCTTGATAACCCGACACAGGTAGTAAAGGTAAGTTCTCTCTATAGATATGATAAAGCTGAAATCCCATTTACTAAGTTTGTTAGCCCATGCTTAGATGAGTTTGATAAATTTATGGCTAAGCAAGAAGATTTTAATGCTTATTTTGGTAGACAATTGAAATACAATTCAAATATGCTTGAACACTTGGGTGATTATATGGCTAATGTTAAAGGTGAACTTAAACTCATTAGTAAACATGCTTATATGGTTACCACTCAAGTAGAACAAGTACTTAAAGCTCAAAATGAGTTGCTCAATGAATTGAATAGTAAGAATAATGGTAACGCTATTAGAGTTATGACTAGAGGTGGCAGAATGACTCAGGAACCTTTGTATCCTGAAGGCCATCCTCAGAGAATTGAGCAAGATTCTTAGAGAAATAATGTAGATGCACCTAGTCCTTCTAAAAGGAAGAAAAAGAAAAATGATTGGACTTTGCATGCTCCTAGTGAACCTATTACTGAAACACACAAGAATCCAAATGATATTTCTATTTCTGATGCTGAAACTCAATCTGGTAATGAACCTGAATCTAGTAATAATGTTACTAATAATGTTCATGATGATGCTCAACCTAGTAATGATAATGATATAGAAATTGAACCTGCTGTTGATCTTGATAACCCACAATCAAATAATCAATGTTATGTAAGAAAGACTTTGTTGCTAGGAAACATGGTAAAGAAAGAGAACCATGGGTTCAGAAACCCATGCCTTTTCCTCCCAAACCATCCAAGAAAAAGGATATGAGGATTTTGAGCGCTTTGCTGAAATGATTAGACCTATCTTTTTGCGTATGCGATTAACTGATATGCTTAAAATGAATCCTTATGCCAAGTATATGAAAGAAATTGTTACAATTGAAAGAAAGATACCGGAAGCTGAAATTTTCACCATGCTTGCTAATTATACTTTTAAGGGTGGAATACCTAAGAAACTTGGAGATCCCTGTGTACCCACTATACCATGCTCTATTAAAAGAAACTATGTCAAAACTGCTTTATGTGATCTTGTAGCTAGTGTTAGTGTCATGCCTCTCTCTTTATATCATAGACTTGATTTGAATAAGTTGACACCTACTGAAATATCTTTGCAAATGGCTGATAAATCAACTGCTATACATGTCGGTATTTGTGAGGATGTGCATGTTGTAGTTGCAAACATTACTATTTTAACGGACTTTGTTATTCTTGGTATTCCCAAGGACGATAGTATGTCTATTATTCTTGGAAGACCCTTTTTGAATACTGCAGGGGTTGTTATTGATTGCACTAAAGGCAATGTCACTTTTCATGTTAATGGTAATGAGCATACGGTACACTTTCCGAGGAAACAACCTCAAGTTCATAGTATCAACTCTATTGGAAAAATTCCATCGATTATATTTGGAGGTTTTGAATTTCCTCTTCCTACTGTCAAGAAGAAATATGATATTCTTATTATTGGGGATGTGCACATCCCTGTTGAGGTAACATAGTGTTATTCAAAATTTCTCTGGTTCCGTGTTATTCGGAATGAGTTCGTTAACAAGACTTGATCAACCTTGTTAGTGGATTCCTTTTGATGATCATGAGATGGATGAAACTAGAAGGCACAACCTTCTGTACCCCACTTTTACTTTTTGTTATTTATATTAAATAAAATAAAAATAAATATTTTTCTGTCTGTTATCTGATTATCCGTGCAATATAAAAATACCCCAAAAATAAAAGTTCTCCAAATGCCCTAAAATATAAATATGATTTTTTTCTAGAGTATTTGAGAATATTTGGCATCGAGAACACAGCAGGGGGTTCAACCACCTGCCCACGAGGGTGGAGGGCGCGCCCTACCCCCTTGGGCGCGCCCCCTGCCTCGTGGGCCCACAGTGGCCCTCCTCCACTTTTTCCTGCACCCACACACTTCTTCTTCCTCCCACAAACACGAATATCCAGCTCAAGCACGAGCTCTAGCTCATCTTGCTACCATTTTCGATCTCCTTGCTCAAAGCACCTCTCACAAAACTGCTTGGGGAGATTGTTCCTTGGTATTTGACTCCTCCATTGGTCCAATTAGTTTTTGTTCTAGTGCTTTATTCATTGCAAATTTTTGCTGCTTAGGTGACCCTGTTCTTGAGCTTGCATGTCAAATTTATATGGTCAAAAGTAGTTTTGATGCATGATATAGGCCCTATGCACTTGTAGGAGTAGTTGCTATCAATATTATTGAGTTTGGTTTACTTTTATTTTGAAGTTACTAAAAAATTTCAGAATTCTTCAGAGAAAGAAAAATGCTTAGGAAAATGTTCCAAGGTGGTTCTTCAAGGAAGCAAGGACCCATGCTTGCAATGCGTGATGCTGATGATGAGCCACCAAGAGACGCTCCAGTGAGTCCTTGTGAATGGCCTTCTGAGAACTTTATGGATCGAGCGGGAATTAAGGAAGAATTTAACGCATATTTGTGTAACGCTGATCTTGTGAGCTTCTAGGAAGAGAAGTGTAGTCAGTATCGCAATCTCACTAGTACCTTTGTGAGGAGGTTTGAATTTTCATCTTCACGCAATTCTCCAACTGTCATGTTTCATCTTTATGAAAATTCTTATACTATGGACTTAGAGGATTTTACCACTGCTTGCAAACTTCCACAATGGGGTAGTATAAGGGATCCTCGCAAATCTGAATTTAGAGATTTTCTTGCTAGCATAACTGTGGGAGAATCTAGAGATATAACACAAGACACCATAGGGAGCATTCACTTTCCTGCTATACATTATTTTCCTCTCTTCATAGGTAGATGCATAAATGGTAAAAATGAAGCATGTCATATGTGTGTTCCTGACCTCAGTATTCTTAGGAGTGCTGTGTTAGGAGACCAATCTTACAATTTGGGAGCCATTGTTGCATGTAGGTTGCATCTTAATAGATTTAATGGAGATTTCTTTGGAGGAATTTATGCAACCCGCATAGCTAATTTTCTTTGTGTAGCCATACGCAAAGATGATATTGAATTACCACCTGCTTACCTAGACTTTAATGCTATGGTTCACCACCAGTTTGTCGAGAGGAATGAATCACCTCTCCAGTATCAACTAATCTTTGACAGACGTCGTGCTGTCCATATTACTCTCCCTGCTCCTGCCTTCTTTGATCATTAGGCAAAAGGAATATATGTTATTACCAGGGAGGAGGCAGATGAGTACGAGAGGAGAGCGGAGGCCGCTCGTCACCACACTGCAGCTCAGGAGGCGATAGCCGCTGCATCTCAGTACGACCCCAGCTATTATTGTGGATATCCGCCAGGCCAGTCGTGGCCCTAGACCAACTTAGGCCAAAAGCCTAAGCTTGGGGGAGTACGTATTTCTCACCGACATTACATTTATGTTCACACACTCATTGCTAGATGTCGGTGCTCATACTTTTTCATTTGTATCATCCATGCTAGTTTCTTTCCTTTTTATGCTTTCTTCTTGTGTGTTCAATAAACCTTAACAAAAACAAAAAAAATTAGTTGTAGCTTTTAATTAGTTTACTTTCCATGCTTGTAGTAGTAACTAAAAATAAAACCCAAAAATATTTCCTATTCTTCTTTTTCTTGTTGGGGGCTTTCCCTTGTTGAAGTGGCTCTTATATGCATAATGTTGATCTGACAAAAGAGCCCATATTGCCTTGTCTTCTTCCATTTATTGAATGCTTGTAGATTCTAGCTTAGTCCAATGCACGTGCACTATTATTATTATTCACATCGTTCGGTCGTGCAAGTGAAAGGCAATTATGACGATATATGATGGACTGACTGAGATGAGAAAAGCTGGTATGAACTTGACCTCTTTTGTTTTTGTAAATATGATTAGTTCATCGTTCTTGATTCAGCCTATTATGAATAAACATGTTTGCAATGACAATTAGAGATCATAGTTTCTTGTGCCATGCTTGATTAGCTATGAGTTATAATGGTTTACCTTGCGTGCCAACATGCTATTAAAATGGTTGTGATGTGGTATGATAGGGTGGTATCCTCCTCTGAATGATTTAAGTGACTTGACTTGGCGCATGTTCACGCATGTAGTTGAAACAAAATCAACATAGCCTTCACGATATTTATGTTCATGGTGGATTATATCCTACTCATGCTTGCATTCGGTGTTGATTAATTTTAATGCATGTTCATGACTATTTTCTCTCTCTAGCTGGTCGCTTCCCAGTCTTTTGCTAGCCTTCACCTGTACTAAGCAGGAATACTGCTTGTGCATCCAATCCCTTAAACCCCAAAGTTATTCCACATGAGTCCACTGTACCTACCTATATACGGTATCTACCTGTCGTTCCAAGTAAATTTGTATGTGCCAAACTCTAAACCTTCAAATAAATATCCTGTTTTGTATGCTCGAATAGCTCATGTATCAACTAGGGCTATCCGTATCTTCCATGTTAGGCGGGTTATTCTCAAGAGGAGTGGACTCCGCTCCTCACTCACGAGAAAGTAGCTGGTCACTGGGATGCCCAATCCCATGCTTTATGCAAACTAAATCAAAATAATTGCAAACAAAACTCCCCCTGGGACTCTTGTTAGTTGGAGGCACTCGTTGTTTCGAGCTAGCCATGGATTGATGCTTGTTGGTGGAAGGGGGAGTATAAACTTTACCATTCTGATTGGGAACCGCCTATAATGTGTGGAGCATGGAAGATATCGCCATCTCTTGGTTGTTATGTTGACAATGAAAGTATACCGCTCAAAATATTATTCAGCTCTGTTTAAAAACCGAGCTCTGGCACCTCTACAAATCTCCGCTTCCCTCTACGAAGGGCCTATCTATTTACTTTTATGCTGAGTCATCATCCTCTTATTAAAAAGCACCAGTTGGAGAGCACCGCTGTCATTTGCATTCATTATTGTTAGTTTACATTGAGTATGACTTGACTGGATCTCTTTTACCATGAATTACGATGTCTAGTCAGTCCTTGGTCTTTAAAGGTGCTCTCCATTTATGTTTTGCGGTCTCAGAAAGGGCTAGCGAGATACCACCTTGTTATATCATATTATGATTGTTTTGGGAAAGTGTTGTCATTCGAGATATATTATTATTGCTCGCTAGTTGATTATGCCATTGATATGAGTAAACATGAGGGGAATTAGGGAGAGATGATCCGTTAACCCCGAAGTAACAATAATCGGGATACTTACCGGTGATGACCGTAGTTTGAGGAGTTCATGTATTCACTATGTGTTAATGCTTTGTTCCGGTACTGTATTAAAAGGAGGTCTTAATATCCCTTAGTTTCCGTAAGGACCCCGCTGCCACGGGAGGGTAGGACAAAAGATTTCATGGAAGTTCTTTTCCATAAACACGTATCACTATATTCGGAATACATGCCTACATTATATTAATGAACTGAAGCTAGTTCTATGTCACCCTAGGTTATGACTGTTACATGATGAACGGCATCCGGCATAATTCTCCATCACCGATCCATTGCCTACGAGCTTTTCCTATATTGTTCTTCGCTTATTTACTTTCCCGTTGCTATTGCTATCATCACTACAAAATATCAAAAACATTTCTTTTACTACCGTTACCTTTTGTTACCGTTACCACTACTATCATATTACTTTGCTACTAAATACTTTGCTGCAGATACTAAGTTTCCAGGTGTGGTTGAATTGACAACTCAGCTGCTAATACTTGAGAGTATTCTTTGGCTCCCCTTATGTCGAATCAATAAATTTGGGTTGAATACTTTACCCTCAAAAACTGTTGCGATCCCCTATACTTGTGGGTTATCAATAATCTTTTGCAAGTTCGAGTTCTCAGGAAAAATTAAATGGACCAAAGAGAGTCTGTTGCAAAAGCACAGCTCAAACATAAGTGCCCCTTGAGCACAGCTCACAATATCACTTGGGGGCTCTGGTCGTATCCGAACCATACCTTATACCCTTTTGATTGGCGTAAGGCCACCAGGATGATCACTTGGGGGCTCTGGTCGTATCCGAACCATAGCTTATACCCTCTTGATCGGCGTAAGGCCACCAGGATGATCACTTGGGGGCTCTGGTCGTATCCGAACCATAGCTTATACCCTCTTCATCGGTGTAAGGCCACCAGGATGATCACTTGGGGGCTTTGTTCATATCCAAACCATAGCTTATACCCTCTTGATCGGCGTAAGGCCACCAGGATGATCACTTGGGGGCTTTGGTCGTATCCAAACCATAGCTTATACCCTCTTGATCGGCGTAAGGCCACCAGGATGATCACTTAGAGGCTCTGGTCGTATCCGAACCATAACTTAAATCCTCTTGATCGGCTCAAGGACACATACATATACATCATCATATATTGCATCATAAATTGCATCGTCATTACATCATCATTACACCATCATAGCATACATCATATGTGCATGGATATACTGGTTTATACGGTAGGAATCGGTTTTCAGGCCGGGTTATATTATTCATGTCAGGACCCCGATTCCATATCACATCGATCTAGCCGGTAACACCTCATATCACATTGCGGCCTCACGCACGGTATTCCCACGGGCGCCGCCTTACCATGGCCCGGGACCGTTTGCGCCTTTTGGCTCATGTATATGATAGTGTCTGATGTAGACCAAACCTCGATGGCGAGATCTGATCCGTTGTTGCGGCCCGACCTTTCACGACACTCCACCACCAGCAGTAGCAACCTCTCGCCCGCGCACGCGATGTACACGAAGTATAGGGTTTGAGCCTTGCGGTCCAGCACGAGAAAACCAATCTCGACAAAGGTACTCACGCACAAAACAATTTCCACGAAGAGAAATCGCAACACAGAGGTTTTCTAAAGATCCCTCCAAAACTTGATACGGGTGTCTACCCTGAAAAACACATCGTGTCTATTTCATATAAAAATAACCTCCTCTTACATGGCTCACGTACCTAACCTTATATAATGATTGACCCATCTAACAAACTCAAGACATCTATCCATGAAAGAATCTATCCTTCTATTAATTTAAATAGAGCATGCCTTTTACATCTCGACAAGTACTATACTGACTTAAACAAAATAACTGAGATAAAAAGAAACCTATCTAGACTGTTGCACCATCTTCAAACATCTCCTATTCTCCAGGTGGGCCCCATCCCACTTCCTTCAAGGAAAGATGAACACGTACAAAACTTCTTTTCCAAGGAGCTTGTTCCTTGTGTGGACAGAAAAGAAATAAATGTCTGCTATTTATCTTCTTGACCGATCCCAACAAATAAGCACTTTCTATTTCATATCCTACTAGCACGTTGCATACATGCATTACTTCTCCATCGAAAATAGGTTGCCAAAACCCTAATCTTTTGCCTGCATGCCAATCGAAATTACCAAAGAAATCACGTGCATGTATAGGTTCCGGATGCACTGCTATTCCTTGTACTAGTTCCAATATATATTCTTCTCCGTAGTCTTCTTCGTTTGGCTGAACAATACTCATCTCTCTTGGTATATCTGGATGCAATTTTGTAGCAACAACTAGTTCATTTTCAAAGCTCTGTCGTAAATACGACGACACATATATGTCCCCAACAGTGACCAACGGAGTTGTGGTATCTTGATTCTGAGGAGCAGCTTGTACATCGTCATTGTTGTTGGTCTGACTATAATCGAAATTGGTCGTATCATCCTCTCCCCCTTGAAAAGAAACCGTCCTCGGTTTCGGGTCTTTCTCTTCAGCAATATTTATATGTGTAGACTGATCAACCATTGTAGAAATATTAGTAGTTTTGACGTTCTTCCTTTCTGCCTCTTTCTTTATCTTATCAAGATGTTCTCTCCTCCAAGCAATAAATAGATCCTCACCCATTGGCACGAGGCTGCACTTCTTACCCCTCTTGACGGTATATCTATGTGATTTGCAATCATACACAACATCATGATTTTTGTACCATGGCTCGCCCAACAACAAGTGGCACGACACCATCAGCATTGGAATCACATCGCACAAAACCTCGCAAAAGAATTTTCCTAACAAAAATGGTACCTCAGTTTGGTGCGTGACACTGAGCTCTTCATGACCCCAACGGAACAAGTATGGTTTTGGATGTGCTATTATCGGTATCTCCAGTTTCTCCACCATCTTGATGCTTGATGCGTTGATCAAATTCATATGATCAATCGTCATAGCACACGATCTCTCTCCCACTACCACATGGGTGTGAAAAAGCCTAGTCCAACGGCCTTCCTCCTCCAACTAAAATCCATAGCTTAACTTACTGAATAACGATGCGCTCGCCATCTTCATCATAGTGTCGTGAACAACCTGATGCTCTGAATACCACCTAATGTGGCAAGAACTAGCAAGTTGCTAATTCACGCGTGTAGATGGCCCGATCTTTCACGGCGATGCTTGATCAATAGTTCGTCCCCTTGTTCCTCCTCGCAACCTTTAAGATAATTTTCACCTGTGTACAAAAATACACAAACGAAAATAATGACCCCCTCGGATCAGCACGTAGGCGTCGATGTGATGATCAACCCTCCGTCGCTAGTAAATTTTTCACGATGGAAAAATCACATATGATACACAAGATATGACCGCCCGTAACTCGGACATTTTCTGTATATCTCATACTCGAAAATAAAACTCCAAACTAATCTCCCATACATGGCCGTAGCCTGGCGTTTAAATATCCATCTCACGTCCGTGCCAACTAGAAAAAAAGAACTAACACAAATATCTTCCTAAACAAGTCGTGCAAGACTTGAACTACTTTGAAGGAAACAAAATCTTAACAAACTAGGCAAACCGTGATTACTAATCTATCTAAGAAACCTTCCTAATAAAATATTCTAGTTGACAATCATGTACGTATGCATGCACTTTTGAGATTGCATGCAAACGCCTTGTTCCACAGCAATCAAAATTGCACCGATCCTGATCCATCCTGGTGGAGTTCTAAACGTGGGTTGCACCTCTTCTGCTTCTGGTTCCTTGCTCGTCATCGGTTGAATAATGTTGTTGTGAACCCCTAGCGCTTGTACATATTTATTTTCATCTCTTATTTTTGGACCACATAATACTCGCAACTTTCCATCCGTTCCATGGTGAATATTATGTTGCATCACACTGGGTCTGCTCTGACAAGGTATATTATAGTTCTTTGTACCATAGTTTGAGCGAGTAATTAAATTACCACTCATCTCTTTCATTGAATTTCCATGTGTCACCATGGTCATATCAGTGTCGCTAGCATCCATATGACAGAGCACCCGGGCCGACATGGCTAGTCGCGAACCCAAAGCGGCGCAGACCTATGGAGACAGGCATACATGAATCACATCGAGCATGTCGGTCATCAGCGAGTGAATCCGGGCTGTAGCACTAGGCTAACAGTACTCCGGGGAACCCAGGCTATAGCAGGCTAGGCAGGACTCCGGATGTCACCGTGTGACATTTCCCCGAAGGGACAGACATAGGAACGAAGTGAAACACATGCCGGCCAGTCAAGTGTCCTAAGCACTAGTGCTGGGCTAGCAGGACTCCGGTGAACCGGGCTGTAGCGGACTACTATGGCTCGAGGAGCACTAGACTACATTTCCCCATAAGAAAGGCTGCCAAGGATAAACAACTAGATTGTCGGATCCCACTCATACCAAGCATTTCAATCATACACACAATATGCCCGATATGAGTACATACAACATGGCATCACAACAAAACTCTACAACTCAAGTACTTTATTTAAAGGCTCCAGAGATCCATACATAACATGTTCATACAGGTAGGGGTCACATGACCCGACACTCAAGTCATACAAACATACAAGCACATGCGGAAGCAAATAGTCTGTGTACAGACACTAGAAAGCAAAAGGCTTCTCGAAGCCTGTCTATCTACATAGGGCCCTCCATGGCCGGGATCACCACATGGGTGGCTAGTCACTCGTCTACATCGAGGTCTACATAAAACCCATCAGAGGGGGCGGTGTTGTCGTCTGAAAACAGTAATTAAGCAAACATGAGTACAAAGGTACTCAGCAAGTCTTACATCAGAACCTACTATACATGCTTGTTCTCAAGAAGGTGGTGGAGTTATTGCAGCAAGCGAGCTTTGACTCTTGGCTAAGCTATCCTACGAGACTCCACTAGTAAAACAGTTTTCGCACATGAGTCCACTAATCACCCACACAATACTCCACCAGGGAACCTCCCTCGTCATCCTACGAGAGGGCCATCCTTGGTACTCACACTTATCTTGAGTCTTTTAGTAGTATCCATTAACTTGTTTATGAACTGTATAGGTAACCAAGTAGTCCTTTACCGCGGATGCGGCTATTCGAATAGTTTTATACCCTGCAAGGGTGTACTTCTTCATACACGCTTTCACCACTTACCGCCGTTTACTCAACATGTACTCGGCAACCTTCAAGTGGAAGCCCAACGAGGGTGTCGGCCATGTCCTACCTAAACACTCAAGCCTCTAGTCCAGGTTTATCGCCTATTCAGGTTCCATCCGCTGGGAGTCCGGCCGAGGTTTCCACATACGGCCCCGAACGATGTGAACAGGGTTCCCGAGACACCAAACGGGTGACTCGGTACACCGTGCCACGGTGTATCTACCGCAACATAGCCCACCCCTAGGGTCAGTGCTACGCACGGCCGCCAACACATAACCTACAAACACCAGAAACTAATTGCAACTCCTGGACAGAGTACTAGGATGATTAAGAAGCCAAGAGGGTCAATTAAGGATTGCAATGCATGGTAGTAGCTGATTCTTAAAATCACACATACAGATCTCAGTTCTTATGGACGGCCTCAATGAAACAACCCACCATGTACTCCTACATGGCATCTCATCGATACCTTTACCAAATCATGTTCAACACATCCCTTGCATTACCGACATAATCATTTCACTCTAGCCCATCACCCAGATGAACCAGACGTGACACAACTCTAAGCATAGAAGGCATAGCAAGGTAGGAAACACAAACATGGCTCAATCAACTCCTACACATGCTAGTGGGTTTCATCTAGTTACTGTGGCAATGACAGGTCATGCAGAGGATAAGGGTTCAACTACCGTAGCACACAGTAGTTTGAATCGCGTTGTCTTAATGCAGTAAACAAGAGCAGAAGCGAGAACATGGGTTTGTATCAGAATGATCAATGGATTGCTTGCCTGTTGTAGTGGTAGTAGGGTACTGCCCTTCAGACGGATACTCGGGGTTATCCTCGGAGGCAGAACCTACCACGAAAGACACACCGAACATGATCAACACATGACAATATGCAACAATATGATGCATGCTATGACATGGCAAAATGAAAGTGTCTTGGCCTAATGCAAGCTAAAACAGAAAGGAATGAGCTCATTTGAATCAAAGATTCAAATGTTAGCTCATTTATCATGGCCTTATTAGTGCATTATCTTATTCTGCTTAAACAGCAAGGTTAACTTGTTTTTTCATGCATGAAACCATTACAGATGGATAGATTGAATTTTTCTAATCATTTTTCATATATAAATTGTTGGATTTGGAGCTATGGTTAATTTTCTATGATATTTAGAAGTTTTAGCTATTTTCTGGATTTTCCAATATAAGAATAATTCCAGTAATTGAATTAATGCGTCAGCATGACATAGGTGTGACGTCAGCGGGTCAACTGGGTCGGCCAGGTCAAACCTGACTGGTGGGCCCTGTCTGTTAGTGTCTCAGCTAATTAACAGAATTATGTTAGTGCTAATTAACTGTGAATGGGGCCTGGGCCCACATGTCAGTGACTAAACTAATTAAAATTAGTTAAAACTAATCCTAAACTAATTAGTAGGCCGGCCCCACCTGTCATAGACTCAGGGGGGAAGTCAACCTGGGCCCACATGGGGTCAAACAGAGTCAAACTTGCTGGCGTTTAGCCGCCGGCGAGGCCAGACGCGGCGGAGGGCTCGGGTTTTGCACTCCGGCGACCAAAAAGATGGCGGAGACCATCTACGTGTTGCAGGGAGTGAGCCGCGTCAAGTGGTGGCAGTAGGTGGAGCTGGGGTGGCCGGAGGCGACGGCAGCGAGCACGTCCGCGGCGGCCGGAGTTCGGGCGAGGTTGAACTAGTCGCTAGCAGGCATGGCGAGGGGCATGCAGAGGTGCTACGGGCTCCTGCGAGTGCGTTGAAGATGAAGGCGTGCTCGGTTGTGACCCAACGTGGCTGTGGCCATGACGGCGACGTGCGGTGGCGGCGGCGAGCTTCGGCTCCGATGGCCATGGTGGTTAGAGGGCGCGGACGAGCGCAGGGAGAGGGGGAAATGGGTCAGTAGCTCACTACGGTTGCAGGGGAGCGAACGGTGAGCTCGGGGGAGAGATGGAGTGAGCGGGGCGGTGAGGGGGATCTCCGGCGACCGAGGTTGAAGACGAGCTCGGTGCAGCGTCTCCGGGGGGAGCGAGCACTCGGGGATGGGTCGAGGCAAAGCAGCGGACGACGGCGGAGCTTCTTGGCACGGCGAGGCAACGAGTGGACGGCAGTGGCTGCGGTGGAGCTTGTCAACGGCGACGGCTGCGCTCGGCAGTGAATGGGGAGAGAGCCAGAGAGGGGGAGAGGCCACGGGGAGAGTGGGGAGAAAGAGAGGGGGACGTGGGGGAGTGCGTGGCACTCGTAGGCGCGTCTGGGGCGTCGGCGGAAGCAGGAGGTGGCCGGCGTGTGGCCGCGGGCGCCGGCCACGCGCTTCTCGTCCTCCTCGCGAGAGGAGAAGGACGATTGGCAGGGGCCACTGGACTGGGCCGAGACGGTGGGCCAAGTGGGCTGCGCCAGGTAAGTCCATGTTCTCTCTCTCTTTTTCTGTTTTTTAATTTATTCTATTATTTCTGTAACTTCAAGGCTTTATTAAAAATGCCAGGGCATTTCCAAAAATCATAAAATTAATCATGGCCACTGCTTAGAATATATCCAACAGCAAACATTTTAGTTTATGATTATTTGAGCATTTAAAATATTTTATAGCATTTAAATGCCCAAATGCAAATACTATAAGAATTAATCCAATGACCTTATGATGTCCTAGAAAAATGTGCACCATTTTTGTCAAAGGTTTTAACCCAAAACAAAAAGGGTGGGCTTTTTAGAAGGGCATTTCAGGTTCATTCAAAAAGTTTTTAGTAAACCCTAGTTGTTCCAGGGGGGTGCTGGGGGTTCTGTCATCCCCATTTCAAATTTAAGAGAAGTTTAAATATGATGCACACTCTAATGCTTGAACTAGCTAGGGTGTGACAACTCACTCCCACTCAAAAGAATCTTGTCCCGAGATTTAGGATCCTCCGGGAAGAAGGTGGGGTACTCGAGTCGAAGACAATCCTCCCTTTCCCAAGTGGCCTCTTTCTCGGAATGGTGTGACCATTGAACCTTGAGAAACTTGATATTATGGTGTCGAGTGGTATGCTCGGCTTGATCAAGGATACGGATGGGATATTCCTGATATGAGAGGTTATCTTGTAGATCAAGCGTTTTGTGGTCCACTCCACGGATAGGATCCGCGAAGCAACGCCTGAGTTGAGAAACGTGGAAGACATCATGAACTCTGGAAAGATGCGAAGGTAGTTCCAATTGGTAGGCAACTTCTCCTCGTTTGGCAAGAATGCGAAAGGGTCCGATGTAACGAGGAGCCAATTTGCCTTTGATACCGAAACGATGGGTTCCCTTTAACGGAGTAACCCGAAGGTAAGCCTTCTCGCCGACTTCATAAGTCATGAGCTTATGTTTACGATCATATTGGCTCTTTTGACGAGATTGGGCTATTTTCAATTTCTCACGAATAACGCGAACCTGCTCTTCTGCTTCCTGAATCATATCCGGGCCAAAGAGTTGTCTTTCCCCGGTTTCTGACCAGTTAAGAGGCGTTCGACATTTTCGTCCATAGAGAACTTCGAAAGGAGCTTTGCCCAAGCTAACTTGATAACTATTGTTATAAGCAAACTCCGCGAATGGAAGGCATTTCTCCCAACCCATTCCGAATGAGATGACAGAAGCTCGGAGCATATCTTCCAGAATTTGATTGACTCGCTCTACTTGACCACTTGATTGAGGATGGAAGGCGGTGCTAAAAGAGAGACGAGTTCCCATAGCATTTTGGAAACTTTCCCAAAATCGAGAGGTGAAGAGACTTCCACGGTCTGAGTTAATTTCCAATGGGACACCATGAAGAGACACTATTCGGGAGATGTATAAATCAGCTAGCTGGCTAGCGGGGATACTCTCACGAACAGGTAGGAAATGGGCTACTTTGGAAAGACGGTCGATCACGACGAAGATGGCATTATTCCCTCTCTTGGTCCTGGGAAACCCAGAAATGAAATCCATACTGATTTTATCCCATTTCCACTCAGGAATAGGCAAAGGTTGAAGGGTGCCAGCAGGCCATTGATGCTCTGCTTTAACACAACGACAAACGTCGCAGTTAGCAATGTATTGAGCGATTTCTCTCTTCATCCTAGTCCACAAAAACCTCTGGCATAGGTCTTGATACATTTTAGTACTACCGGGATGAATGGTGAGAGGGGAGTCATGAGCTTCCTTAAGAATCAACTGGCGTAAATGTTGTTTCTTGGGAACCACCAAGCGGTTCTCGAAGAAGACAACACCTCGCTCATCCATGGAAAAACATTTAGCAACTCCGCTAGCTATGTTTTCCTTAATCTGGGATATGCCCTTATCATACCGCTGGGCAGTTATGATCTGATCCAAAAGGTTAGGCTTCGCCACCAGGGTGGATAGAAATCCTCGAGGAACAATGTGAAGATTGAGCTTACGAAATTCCTCATGGAGAAGTGGTTTACTTTGTTGTAACATCACGTTGTTACAATAAGATTTACGACTTAGCGCATCAGCCATAACATTGGCTTTGCCCAGGGTGTAAGTTATTCCTAAGTCGTAATCCGAGATCAACTTGACCCAACGTCTTTGCCTGAGATTCAAATCCGGTTGGGTGAAGATATATTTCAAACTTTGGTGATCGGTGAAGATCTCGCAACGATTACCGAGGAGGTAATGTCGCCAAGTTTTGAGTGCATGGACTACGGCTGCAAGCTCTAAATCATGTGTGGGATAGTTTTCCTCATGTGGGTGTAATTGCCGTGAAGCATAGGCAATTACCTGACGATCTTGCATGAGTATGCAACCTAGTCCTTGTCGCGAGGCGTCGCAATAGATAATAAAGTCCTTGGAGAAATCTGGTGGTACCAGTACGAGAGCAGATGTCAGGTGTCTTTTCAATCCCTGAAAGCTGAACTTGCACTATGGGGTCCACTCGAACTTTTTATCCTTCTTGAGGAGTTCAGTTAGGGGTTTAGCAACCTTGGAGAAATTCTCGACGAAGCAGCGGCAATAGCTCGCTACGCCAAGGAAGCTCCGAACTTGCTTGACCGTCTCAGGTGGAGTCCAATCAAGGACAGCTTGAACTCGCTCGGGATTGACAGCAATACCCTTACCAGAGATTACATGACCTAGATAGGTCACTTCTGGCAACCAGACTTCACACTTGGAGAATTTGGCATAAAGGCGATGCTCTCGAAGTTTCGTCAATACCAGCCTTAGATGTTCGGCATGCTCCTCTTCATTCTTGGAGTAGATGAGTATGTCATCGAGGTAAACTACGAGGAATTTATCCAAATACTCCATGAAGACCGAGTTCATTAATCATGAGAAGGTGGCTGGGGCATTGGTTAAACCGAAAGACATAACGGTGTACTCGTATTGGCCATAACGAGTAACAAAGGCCGTTTTGGGAATGTCCCCGTTTCTGATTTTGATTTGATGGTAGCCCAACCTCAAATCCATCTTGGAAAAGACTAAGGATCCAGCGAGCTGATCATACAGATCGTTGATCCTGGGAAGCGGATACTTGTTCTTGATCGTGACCAAGTTGACAGGTCGGTAATCTACAACCATCCAATCCGTTCCATCCTTCTTTTTGACGAAGAGGACGGGGCAAGCCCAAGGAGAGGAACTAGGACGGATGAAACCCTTTTTCAAGGACTCATCGAGTTGGTTCTTAAGCTCGGCTAGTTCTAAGGGTGCCATCTTATAGGGTCTTCTAGAAATTGGAACGGTTCCTAGGACAAGGTCTATCACGAACTCGACATCCCTGTCAGGTGGAACACCCGGCAGTTCTTCTGGAAAGACATCCGAAAAGTCTCGGACTACCGGAATATCGTCAAGGTCCGGAAGGGGGTTGGCATTTAGGGAGTAAAGCTAGCGCTTGGCCACTCGAGTTAAGACATTGACTGTCTTGCCCGATGGATGAGTAAGTTGAACAGTTCTAGTGGCACAATCAATCTTAGCATAATGAGCCGACATCCAGTCCATACCCAAAATGATGTTTATCTCCGAGGACTTGAGAGCTATTAAGGATGCAAGGAAGACAAGTCTATCAACAAGAATTTTTTTCCCATGGCTTACTCTAGAGGTTTGCCATTTGGAACCCGGAGTTTGAATTACCATGGAAGTGGGCATGTCACATAAAGTTGTGTTATGCATTTGACCATAGTTCTCGGATATGAATGAATGAGATGCTCCAGTATCGAAAAGAACAGATGCCGGATGGCAATTAACAAGGAGCGTACCAAGGACGACGTTAGGATCCTCATGAGCCTCCTCGGCTGAGACATAGTTGACATGGCCACGTGCAGTGGTGACCGGCTTGGCGTAGAATGTCTTTCCCGCTGGCTTACCATGGCCAATGGACTTTCCAGACTGATTGGGGTTGTTGTTCTGGGGACATTCTCAGCTATAGTGACCCGGCTCTCCACACTTGAAACACGTCACAACATTGGGACGTGGAGCAGCTTTAGCAGCGGGGCCACCATAGGGCTTGGGCGGTGCAAACAGCTGGTTGGGACGGGGCGCCTCAAAGGATGGCCTCGGAATGAACCTAGGTGGCAGTGCCGTGCTTGGAATCCACACCCGGCGCTTCTGAGATCCAGAGCCGGATGAAGAGCCAAGATCACGAGAGTGCTTGCATGAAGCGTCATAATTAGACTGGCCTGTCTCAGCACTGATGGCTTTGTTGACCAACTTATGAAAGGAGGTGCACTCGTGCAAACGAAGATCGTAGTGAAGCTCAGGGCTAAGTCCCTTACGGAACCTTGCCTGCTTCTTAGCGTCGGTAGATACTTCTTCAGGAGCATATCATGCCAGATTCCCAAATTCACGGCTATATGCATCCACAGTCAGTATTCCTTGGGTGAAATTGCAGAACTCCTCCCTCTCGCGATCCATGAGACCTTCCGGAATGTGATGCTCACGGAAAGCCTCACTGAATTCAGCCCAAGTAGTGATTTGGCCGACCGGGCGCATAGCTTCAAAGTTTTCCCACCAAAGGCTAGCAGGGCCTTCGAGGTGATAGGCAGCATAAATAACCTTGTCAGCTTCGGCTACGTTGGCAGAACGTAGCTTGTGGGTGATGCTGCGAAGCCAGTCATCCGCGTCGAGGGGCTCGACGGAATGGTTAAACTTTGGTGGGTACAGCTTGATAAAGGCATTGATTGACACCAAGTCATTTTGCTGATGGCGTGCAGTGTTCTGCTCAATCTGCTCCAGCAAGAGGTTAGTCTCACGCTTGTTTCTTTCCGCCTCCAGCATCACTTCGGCCAGAGAAGGTGGGTGAGGCAGATTTTCACCCCTAGCTGCACTGGCTTCCCCCTGCTCCGGGGCAGCAGGGTTGTTGCGGGTGTTGACCATCCTAGGAGAAAACAAGACAACGGTTTAGATAAGGATGGCACAAACTTAGCAATGAAGTGCAGAATGTAATGGATAACACAGAATGCAGAGATGTTCATTGCACGACATGGTAATATAGAAACTGCCATATATATACCATTGGTCATACACACCGTACATAGCTTAGTACAAGCCCAGGCTAGAGTACAACTACGGTGAAAGACATTACATCTCATCGGAGGCATTCCAAGCTCCTATACATTATTTTTCCTACACCTCCGGAGCATGATACACAGCAAGCCGTATCCCACGGTCACGCAGGACTGTGGAGAATACAACTACTACAATACTAGTGGGACTACTACTAGCTCAGACGGCTCCGTAGTAATCCTCATAGAAGTCGCCACCAAAACCTGGAAGTGGAACATGATCATCTGGGAACAGACGGTCCTGCGGAACCTGCGGACCAAAGGGACTAGGGTGTGGCCTTGGTCCCACAGGTGGTGGCATACGGGGACCACGAGGAGGGGTGATGCCTCCCACATCGCGCCACTCCATACAATCTGGCAATCCAGATCGTACAGGGTACAGATCCCTCAGATCCATGTATCCTGCCTGTACCGCCGGTGCAAACCGAGTCAAAGTGGCCCAGTGATCAGCACGAGAGTTAAAAAGCTCGATACTCAAGGCCCGATTTTCGCGGTCCTTATCCTCGAGCATCTCGACAGTGGTGCGGAGTAGTGACTCCTCATGTGTGGGGTCAGCATAGATAGCCTGGAGATACCCTTGCGCTCCCGGAAGTGAAGCTGGCATATAACGGAAGTCGGTGTTCCAAAGCAGGCCAGTCCGGACTCGCATGATGGTCATCATGGAATAGGAAGCATCCTGCACAACCATCTCAATAGTAACCCCGAGTCCATAGGAACAGTGAAGGGGCTCAGTGGCTCCAGGATAAGAGGGATATATCCTAACGGTACAGAGGTACAGGCTCTGGTTGAAATCTCGGAATTGCTCTTCGACAGTGTATTCGGGATACCAACGGTAACCCGTCTCGGTCATTACCCGGACTAACATAGCAGTATGACCGGGCACATCAAGGCACCGGGTCAGGCGAACCACTTGGTTTTGAGCACGAGTGGCCATCTGAAAGCACAACCACAATGCAAAGGCATTAGAATTTCTAGGGAAAATTGGACAGCATAACAGCTGTAAATGCTCAGAAAAGGATTTGAGACATCCACAACAGTTTGCAATACCACTCAACAACATCATATCAAGGTTCTGATTCAACTGGAAACATACAAAAAGTAGTAGAAACTGTACTGAGGCTTGTAACAACAATCCTATAAGCTACTACGGATTAGTAACACGTGAACCTGATAGAAGAAGAGAGCCTAGTCCTTAACCCACGTTGAATGAGAAGAGAATGACTCAGATCAGAGGGCATAAGGTAAAGGAGTAAAAGAGCCTTATGTTCCCTCCCAGAATCAATTCCCCTACATATAGCTAAAGCATTTCTAGACTCGACATCGACCAGTTTCGCTCAACGAACCTACAGGCAGTCCGGCTCTGATACCAACGCTGTCAGGACCCCGATTCCATATCACATCGATCTAGCCGGTAACACCTCATATCACATTGCAGCCTCACGCACGGTATTCCCACGGGCGCCGCCTTACCATGGCCCGGGACCGTTTGCGCCTTTTGGCTCACGTATATGATAGTGTCACTAGCATCCATATGACAGAGAACCCGGGCCGACATGGCTAGTCGTGAACCCAAAGCGGCGCAGACCTATGGAGACAGGCATACATGAATCACATCGAGCATGTCGGTCATCAGCGAGTGAATCTGGGCTGTAGCACTGGGCTAACAGGACTCCGGGGAACCCGGGCTGTAGCAGGCTAGGCAGGACTCCGGATGTCACCGCGTGACATTTCCCTGAAGGGACAGACATAGGAACGAAGTGAAACACATGCCGTCCAGTCAAGTGTCCTAAGCACTAGTGCTGGGCTAGGAGGACTCCGGTGAACCAGGCTGTAGCGGACAACTATGGCTCGAGGAACACTAGACTACATTTCCCCATAAGAAAGGCTGCCAAGGATAAACAACTAGATTGTCGGATCCCACTCATACCAAGCATTTCAATCATACACACAATATGCCCGATATGAGTACATACAACATGGCATCACAACAAAACTCTAATACTCAAGTACTTTATTTAAAGGCTCCAGAGAGCCATACGTAACATGTCCATACAGGTAGGGGTCACATGACCCGACACTCAAGTCATACAAACATACAAGCACATGCGGAAGCAAATAGTCTGTGTACAGACACTAGAAAGCAAAAGGCTTCTCGAAGCCTGTCTATCTACATAGGGCCCTCCATGGCCGGGATCACCACCTGGGTGGCTAGTCACTCGTCGACATCAAGGTCTACATAAAACCCATCGGAGAGGGCGGTGTTGTCGTCTGAAAACAGTAATTAAGGAAACATGAGTACAAAGGTACTCAGCAAGTCTTACATCAAAACCTACTATACATGCTTGTTCTCAAGAAGGTGGTGGAGTTATTGCAGCAAGCCAGCTTTGACTCTTGGCTAAGCTATCCTACGAGACTCCACTAGTAAAACAGTTTTCGCACACGAGTCCACTAATCACCAACACAATACTCCACCGAGGAACCTCCCTCATCATCCTACGATAGGGCCATCCTCGGTACTCACACTTATCTTGAGTCTTTTAGTAGTATCCATTAACTTGTCTATGAACCGTATAGGTAACCAAGTAGTCCTTTACCGCGGACGCGGCTATTCGAATAGTTTTATACCCTGCAAGGGTGTACTTCTTCATACACGCTTTCACCACTTACCGCCGTTTACTCGACATGTACTCGGCAACCTTCAAGCGGAAGCCCAACGAGGGTGTCGGCCACAGCCTACCTAAACACTCAAGCCTCTAGTCCAGGTTTATCGCCTATTCAGGTTCCATCCGCAGGGAGTCCGGCCGAGGTTTCCACATACGGCCCCGAACGATGTGTACAGGGTTCCCGAGACACCAAACGAGTGACTCGGTACACCGTGCCACGGTGTATCTACCGCAACATAGCCCACCCCTAGGGTCAGTGCTACGCACGGCCGCCAACACATAACCTACAAACACCAGAAACTAATTGCAACTCCTGGACAGAGTACTAGGATGATTAAGAAGCCGAGAGGGTCCATTGGTTTCGGGCCCAATGTATGGTAGTAACTGAATCTTAAATCACACATACAGATCTCAGTTCTTATGGACGGCCTCAATGAAACAACCCACCATGTACTCCTACATGGCCTCTCATCGATACCTTTACCAAATCATGTTCAACACATCCCTCACATTACCGATATAATCATTTCACTCTAGCCCATCACCTAGATGAACCAGACCTGACACAACTCTAAGCATAGCAGGCATAGCAAGGTAGGAAACACAAACATGGCTCAATCAACTCCTACACATGCTAGTGGGTTTCATCTAGTTACTGTGGCAATGACAGGTCATGCAGAGGATAAGGGTTCAACTATCGTAGCACACAACAGTTTGAATCGCGTTGTCTTAATGCAGTAAACAAGAGCAGAAGCAAGAACATGGGTTTGTATCGGA
Source organism: Triticum urartu (assembly GCF_056163025.1). Lineage (NCBI taxonomy): Eukaryota > Viridiplantae > Streptophyta > Magnoliopsida > Poales > Poaceae > Triticum > Triticum urartu. The sequence goes on along the minus strand of NC_141875.1, from coordinate 202,657,701 downwards.
ATGATCAATGGGTTGCTTGCCTGTTGTAGTGGTAGTAGGGTACTGCCCTTCAGACGGATACTCGGGGTTATCCTCGGAGGCAGAACCTACCACGAAAGACACACCGAACATGATCAACACATGACAATATGCAACAATATGATGCATGCTATGACATGGCAAAATGAAAGTGTCTTGGCCTAATGCAAGCTAAAACAGAAAGGAATGAGCTCATTTGAATCAAAGATTCAAATGTTAGCTCATTTATCATGGCCTTATTAGTGCATTATCTTATTCTGCTTAAACAGCAAGGTTAACTTGTTTTGTCATGCATGAAACCATTACAGATGGATAGATTGAATTTTTCTGATCATTTTTCATATATAAATTGTTGGATTTGGAGCTATGGTTGATTTTCTATGATTTTTAGAAGTTTTGGCTATTTTCTGGATTTTCCTATATAAGAATAATTCTAGTTATTGAATTAATGCGTCAGCATGACATAGGTGTGACGTCAGCGGGTCAACTGGGTCGAATAGGTCAAACCTGACTGGTGGGCCCTGTCTGTCAGTGTCTCACCTAATTAACAGAATTATGTTTATGCTAATTAACTATTTGTGGGGCCTGGGCCCACATATCAGTGACTAAAGTAATTATAATTAGTTAAAACTAATCCTAAACTAATTAGTAGGCCAGCCCCACCTGTCATAGACTCAGGGGGGAAGTCAACCTGGGCCCACACGGGGTCAAACAGAGTCAAACTTGCGGCGTTTAGCCGCCGGCGAGGCCAGACGCGGCGGAGGGCTCGGGTTTTGCACTCCGGCGACCAAAAAGACGGCGGAGACCATCTACGTGTTGCGGGGAGTGAGCTGCATCGAGTGGTGGCAGTAGGTGGAGCTGGGGTGGCCGGAGACGACGGCGGCGAGCACGTCCGTGGCGGCCGGAGTTCGGGTGAGGTTGAACTAGTCGCTAGCAGGCACGGCGAGGGGCGTGCAGAGGTGCTACGGGCTCCTGCGAGTGCGTTGAAGACGAAGGCGTGCTCGGTTGCGACCCAACGTGGCTGTGGCCACGACGGCGACGTGCGGTGGCGGCGGCGAGCTTCGGCTCCAATGGCCATGGTGGTTAGAGGGCGCGGACGAGCGCGGGGAGAGGGGGAAACGGGTCAGTATCTCAGTGCGGTTGCAGGGGAGCGAACGGCGATCTCGGGGCAGAGATGGAGTGAGTGGGGCGGCGAGGGGGATCTCCGGCGACCGAGGTTGAAGACGAGCTCGGTGCAGCGTCTCCGGGGCGAGCGAGCGCTCGGGGATGGGTCGAGGCGAAGCAGCGGAAGACGGCAGAGCTTCTTGGCATGGCGAGGCAGCGAGTGGACGGCGGTGGCTGCGGTGGAGCTTGTCGGCGGCGACGGCTGCGCTCGGCAGTGAATGGGGAGAGAGCAAGAGAGGGGGAGAGGCCACGGGGAGAGTGGGGAGAAAGAGAGGGGGACGTGGGGGAGTGCGTGGCACTCGTAGGCGCGTCCGGGGCGTCGGCGGAAGCAGGAGGTGGCCGGCTCAATAAGACACAGAAAAAGAGAGAGAGAACAGGGACTTACCTGGCGCAGCCCACTTTGCCCACCGGCTCGGCCCAGTCTAGTGGCCCCTGCCAGTCGTCCTCCTCCTCTCGCCAGGAGGACGAGAAGCGCGTGGCCGGCCCTTGGGGCTACAGATTGATGTCTAAGTCTACATGATCATATCTACAAAGTCCCTGACCATTTATTACATAATGACCCCGCCCTTGGGGGCTACACTGGTTGAAGTTTTTATCAGCATAAGGCAATTTCAAGTCCCAGGTTGCTGCAAGCATGACAAACCGGCACTTCGGGGCAACATATGTGGAATACTCAGTTTTGACTAGTGATTGAGATGAACAACATGCATTTCTTCAAAGTGGTAATATTTATATTGAAGCAAGTCTTAAGTCATCACTTTCTTCTGCTCAAGACTTGGGGGTACAGGTAATATGGATATAAGGGAGAAAAATCTTTAAATTCTCAGTTTTGAGTAAACCAGATTGAACGGGTGTCTGCAACAATTATAACTCGGTGTTATATATTTATAAACCGTCTTTCTCTGTGAGAAACCAATGTCAGCAAATTGATTATGAAGTTGGCTATTGACCTGGATTTCTCAAAAGAAATATCTGGATTTTTTACATTGACAAAGTTGAAACATATCTGCTAAGGGAGATTTGTTATGAGTGCATGGACATGTATATATCAACAAGGAAATGACAAGGACTTGACAATGATCAGGTGCCGGCTTACAAAATACTTAACCCGGAGCACAACTTATCAAATTTGTTCTTGTGTTTATATTGCAGATCAGTTTAACATGGATAAATCCAAATTAAACTGGGGGCTAATGTCGGGGATATACCTCGCGGTGTAACCCGGCTGGATGTATGACCCGGGTGGATCTTGGCGACTCACTGGTGACCCACCTGGAGCTTGGTGATTCACGGGTAACCCACCCGATCTTGGCGGCTCATTAGTAACCCGGCGGGCGGGTCAGGCGGACGACAAGGCCCGGTGGCCCAGAAGGCGGTTCATGGAAGTCCGACTCAAGTTATGGTGGGCCGGTTTAAGAGGAAAGCATAAGGAATATTCCCTTACAAAGGAAGCAAGACTAGGACTCCACTTGTAATAGAGTAATCCTAATCCTAGTAGGACTAGTCATGTAACCCGCCCCTTCAACATATATAAGGAGGGGTAGGGCACCCCAAGAGGGAAAAGTTTCACAAGTTAGGTTTAGACAGACAAGTCAATAGCTCTCGAGATAGAGCACCCTTGTAATCTTAATCATCATTAATATCAATGAAGCAGGATGTAGGCTTTTACCTCCACCTTGAGGGGCCGAACCTGGGTAAAAACCTCGCATCTCTCGTCCCTCTCAACCCCTCTCAAGCTACCACATAGATGCGTTGGCCTCACAACTAAGTCCTCACAGTAGGACATCTGCTGTGACAATTCCACGACAAGAATGGTATTGAACGAACCTGCCATGCTAGCCAAGGTGATGACATCACACCGATCAATGAGTTCCTCCACCGCGTCATCATTCAGATCAGGGCAAGAATAACGGGGTCATTTCTGGCTTGTTCCCTCCATGGGGAAGACGATCAAACAATGGCAGAAGGAAGGGTGAAGGCAAACAGAGGAGGGAGGAAGAGCTAGCGTGCGACAGTAGTTCCAAATCGAGAGGGAAAGGTGAAGAGTCGGTGGACGGTTGCCACGGTACATGAAGAGGCACTTGGGGAGCGAATGGTTGCCACAGAGGACACACACTGACGACAAAGGCCGAGTGAACCGCATGCAATCCCATCGTACAACACACACTTCTTGTTAAGTTTAACCCTTTCTGTTCTCTTGTGTCAACGCAAACAGTTCATCCGAGTGAACCGCATGCCGTATATCGCACACACCTTGATATGGCTGACCGTTTCTTTTGTGTTGCCTAATCACAAACAGTTCATCCCAGTGAACCGTATGCTTTATATCGCACACACCTTCATATGGCTGCCTGTTTCTTTTGTGTTGCCTAATCACAAACAATTCATCCGAGTGAACCGTATGTTGTGTGTCGCACACGCCTTCATCTGGCTTCCCATTTCTTTTGTTCCTCCTCATCGTAAACAGTTAATTAAACTGAACCGTATGCCCTTCATCGCACACGCAACTAATATCTGAACTGTGTTTGATGCATCCTCCATCGCAAATGTTTCCACCTTTTTTGACGGTTTTCATACACCACCGTTTGCGATTATTGCATCACACACAGTTTCTCGATGGGTCACTGATCGTAGTGTCGCATTAGCAGCATCCTGCAGTAGTGACTCCCAAATACCGGAGGAACACTCAATGTGCTATCAAATGTCACAACATAATTGGGCGATTATAAAGATGCTCTACAGGTGTCTCCGATGGTGTTTGTTGAGTTGGCATAGATCGAGATTAGGATTTGTCACTCCGATTTTCAGAGAGGTATCTTTGGGCCCTCTCGTTAATGCACATCACTATAAGCCTTGCAAGCAATGTGATTAATAAGTTAGTTGCGGGGTGTTGCGTTACGGAACGAGTAAAGAGACTTGCCGGTAATGAGATTTAACAAGGTATGATGATACCGACCATCGAATCTCGGGCAAGTAACATACCGATGACAAAGGGAACAACGTATGTTGTTATGCAGTTCAACCGATAAAGATCTTCGTAGAATATGTAGGAGCCAATATGGTGTAAGTGCATCTAGTGCCACCCCTAGTTGGTTTTTGAGTATTGACGACAAACTTGGTTGAGGGACTAATGTGTTTGTGAGAATTGCAGGATAACACAGCTAGTAGTCCCTCATTGATTCGGTTTACCTACCAGAGATGACCCCTAAAAATGTGTGAAGACATTGAAGACAATGGTGGTCTGTGAAGTGATTCACATTGAAGACTATGACATGAGAAGTCATTGTATGAAGACTATGGAGTGCGAAGACATAGTTGTTTCGTAGTTTCTTTTTCTTCTTTGTTGACTCATGGGAACCACCGTATTGTTAAGTGGGGTCCAAGTGAACAAAGTCAGAGTGACTGAAGTGATGCTCAACCAAATCCTATGTCTTCGAACGAAGACAATGAGAGCAAATCTTATCCAGAGCTGGATAAGTCAGCTTTACTTGTAGCCCAAGTCAAGCTGCCGTGTGTGTTTGAAATCTGACCATTGGACACGTGTCAATTCCTTAGTGACCCAGGGTCATTTCGGACAAATCAGGTCGGGTTGCCTCCTGGATATAAATAGCCCACCCCCTACACCATAAATCGATGGCTGCTTAGAGTTAGTGCACGGCTTTTGTCGTTTTAGAGCAACTCACCTTGAAGCCTTTGAGAGAGAAATCCTTGCGAGGACAAAGCCCTAAACACCCAGAGCCAAAGAGTGTTAGGCATCACTTAAGTCTTTCTGTCTGTGTGATCTGAAGACTTCTTACACTTGAGGACTGTGAATCCTCCAGCTGGTTAGGCGTCGCGTTCTGAGCATCCAAGAGTCATCGTGGATCGCCGGTGAACGAAGTCAGTGAAGGTTTGGAAGTCTACCTTGAAGACTTACCAGAGTGATTGGGTGAGGACTGTGTGTCCTTAGCTCAAGGGGAATAAGGTGAAGACGCGGTCTTCTGACTTGAATCTCAGCCTCCCTAACCAGACGTACAATTGTCACAGCAACTAGAACTGGTCCAACAAATCCTTGTCCTCACCAAGCAACTGGTTCTATCCTTTACCTCTCTTTACTTATAGTTTTTCTTCGTGAAGTCATTGCCCACTTGCATGATCTGATTGACTTCATTGTGTGAAGACTATTGTTGTTTGGCTTCATACTACCCTCCATCCTGATCCGTACTACCTAGCTGCTGATAGTCTTCGTGCTGTCACTTCATTGCTTACTTGTCTATGGCTTGTCTAGTGTAGTCTACCTTCCGCTGCATATCAATAGGTTCATTTCTACTATTTGTCTTCAAATCCCCCATGTTTTGAATACTTTCATAAAAATCGCCTATTCACCCCCCTCTAGTCGATAACTTGCTCTTTCAATTGGTATCAGAGCAAGGTGCTCCCTTGTTCTGTGTGATTCGGTTTAACCACCTAGAGTTTTAGCTATGTCGACTGCAGGGATAATTAAAGTCTCCGCTGCATGCCCTGTCTTCGATGTCACTGATTACCCCTACTGGAAGAATAAGATGCACATGCATCTTGAAGCCATTGATGTCGACCTCTGGTATGTCATCAAGAATGGCGTTCCCAAGGCCGGTGAAGGCGTCACCCCAGTTGATGTCAAGAAGTTCATTCAACTGGATTCTACTGCCAAGAACATCATCTGTGGTCATCTGACCAAATGACAGTATGGCCGTGTGAGTGCTCTGGAAACTGCGAAGCTAGTCTGGGACTGGCTTTCCAAGGTCAATGAAGGCGTCTCAACCCAGAGAGACTCAAGGATCAGTGTTCTTCGCAATCTCTTCAACCGCTTCAAGAGAAATGACAATGAGAATGTTCAGCTGATGTTTGATCGCCTCACTGACATCCCAAATGAGCTTCATGCACTCGGCGCCACTGAGATCACCAAGCATGAAATCGTCAAGACACTCTTGAGATCACTTGATAGCTCATTTGACACCCTGGCCCTGATGATTCAAGGACGCCCTGACTTCAAGACTCTCGATCCGTCTGACATACTTGAGAGGCTCAACACACATGAGTTCCAGCTATCTGAGAAAAGAGATATTTATGGTCTCAACTATGGCCGAGCTCGTGCTTTGAAGGCAAAGGTTGTTTCCTAATCTGAAGAAGAATCTGACTATAGTTCTGAGGATCTTGAAGACATTGGAAAGGAACTTGCCATGCTCGTGAAGAAGTTCCAAAGGTTCACTAGGAAGAAAGGCTCCAGACAGTCTTCAAGATCTAGCTCGAGAAATGATGAAGCTTCCTCCCGTGACTACAAGAAGAGAACGTGGCACAAGTGCAAGAAACCTGGTCACTACATCTCTGAATGTACTCAATGGGACAATGAGAACAACAACAAGAAGAAGAGCAAGAAATATGATTCTGATGATAACAACAAGAAGAAGAAATCCTCAAGGTCTTCTTCCAAGTCTTTGTCAAAGTCCTCATCACACAGGACGGGCTCATCTAGCAAGGCTCGTGCGTTTGTTGGCAAGGACATGGATTCAGAGGAGCAGTCTGCATCTGAGGAAGTGGAGATGGAGTCAGAAGAGGAATCTGATTCAAGCGTGACAAGCCTGGCTTTAGCTTCAGCATACGTCGCCAAGTCCCTCTTCAACACTGAAGACGATGGCCTCTTCACCAACGCTGATGCTAATGACGAGGATGACTCTGCACCCACGTACTGCTTCATGGCACGTGGTGCCAAGGTAAACTCACGCGATGCTCACTATCAAACATCAAGTGAAGATGACTCTGAATGTAAATCTAAACCTAGCTACAAAACACTTGCTAAAATTGCAACACAGCAACAGACTGCTATGGAACATATTCAAACACTGTTAGCCAAAAGCATGACCTGTTGGACGCGAAAATGACTCGAACTCAGTACTTAATTGAAGACATTAAAAATCTTCATGTTAAGTAGGAAGAACTTGAAAGTCGTCATAAAACGCTCTCAACTACTCATGAAAAGCTCTCGTATGATTATCTTCAAAGGAAGCAAGAGCTTGAGAACTTGAGATCGGCTCATGAAGATCTTCAAAAGGAGAACGAGTCACTTCACGCTCAACAGTTCAGTTCCGCTCAGGAAGGACGTGAACCACCATGTTTGAAATGCCTTGAGCGTGATAACGCTACTTCTGTTGCTGGATGTTCTACTACTACTACTGTTGCAATATCGTCAACTGCTGATGTGGTAACTAACCCCTCTGCCGAGGATACCACTACTATTGCTGATGAGAATGCCAGGTTGAAGACATTGCTTGATACAGGAATGTACAAAAGTCTCAAAGGGCAACAAACACTATGAGATGTCCTCAAGAAAAAGATTCTGAACCGAAACCCTAGGAAAGAGGGTGTTGGGTTCGAAAGGAAAATGAACGTTGATGGTTCTTACTGGAAGCCTGAGCAGTACCCCAAAACCACATGGGTTGCTGCAAAGGGACCCTTAGTGGATCCATCCACCTTATCAGGCTTCACTTGTGCTAACCCGATTATCATTGATGAATCCTTTGATGCAAACTATAAACTGTTTAAGAATCCGAATGGTGAAGTGTTTGCCAGGTAAATTGGTACCAACTGAAGGAATGGACCACCTTTGAAGAAGATCTGGGTGCCCAAGAGTTGTCTTGAAAATCTTCAGGTGAATGTCATCATGACACCACCTAGGAAGAAGACAAACCCAAGACCAAAGGCTTCACATGGTCCAAAAGCTTCATACAGACAGAGAACTCACCAGAGTCACCCTAACACAAATGTTTTGCAGGGAAACCATTCTCAAGCCTATGAATATGAGCGTGTTTCCTCAAACCGCCATGTTCATAAGACCAAGAACTACTCAGCTTATTCTTATGAGTATTATTCACCTCCTGCAAGACTATTTGCTAGCACTGAAAAGCCAACGTTCTCAGATGCTGCACTTAGACTCATTGCTTCGAAGCCACCCCTGAAGATGTGGGTGGTTAAGAAAACTTAACTCTCTTTTGTAGGGAAAGGTCTCCAGCCAGAAATCAAAGGCGTCAGATGCTATTGCTGGGGACCTAAAACATCTTGTGGGGCGCAAGATAAAATGCACAAATGGTCTTACTATGTATTTTTTTCTTGAGTCGCTTGCCAACCATCCTATCAGTCCTAACCTGGATCTGAGCTTTCATAATCCACTTGCTTATCAAATGTTTATGCTTCACAATACCCTTCGTGAAGCCTATCCCCCTAACTGCATTGTAGGGTATGACACCAGCTGCTTTAGAATGGATTTTTGAAAGTGGATGCACTAACCACATGACTGGCGATTGAAGTCTTCTCATGGACTCAACCTTACGTCCATTTGACAAGAGTCACATCGCATTTGCTGACACTGGCAAAAGCAAGATATTGGGTCTATGTAGAGTTGCAATCTCAAAGGATCAGCACATGGATAAAGTGATGCTTGTTGAATCCCTTGGTTTCAACTTAATGTCTGTCTCAATGCTTTGTGACTTGAACATGATTGTGATATTTGGAAAATATCGTTGCCTTGTTCTAATGGAATATGACAAGTCTCTAGTCTTTGAAGGGTACCGAAAAGGTGATCTGTACATGGTAGATTTCTTAGCAAGACCACAGTTGGTCGTATGTCTTCTAGCAAAAGCTTCAGAGTGCTGGCTCTGGCATTAGAGGCTAGGGCATGCTGGCAAGAGGAACTTGTACACTCTCGCGAAGAAGAAGCATGTCGTAGGCACCTAGGGCGTCAAGTTCAAAAAGGATCATCTGTGTGGTGCCTGCGAAGCCAGGAAGATGACTAGGGCCAAGCATCCTTCAAAGACAATCATGAGGACATCCCGTCCTTTCGAGCTGCTTCGCATGGACCTATTCGGCCCTACTCATTACCCCACACTTACTACCACTGCTTGTCTCTATGGGTTCATTATTGTTGATGATTAATCTAGATATACCTGGGTGCATATAATTCTCTACAAGACTGAAGTGCAGGATGTCTTCAGACGATTTGCCAATCATGCCATGACGAACTATGGCTTCAAGATCAAGCACATCAGAAGTGACAATAGCACACAGTTCAAGAACACCGGCCTCAACACCTATCTTGATACATTGGGCATCACTCATGAGTTCTCGGCTCCATACACACCTCAACAGAATGGCATCATGGAGCGCAAGAACAGGACACTCATTGAGATGGCTCGGACGATGCTTGATGAGTACAATACTCCAAGGAAGTTCTGGCCTGAAGCTACTGATACTGCATGCCATGTCATCAACCATGTTTATCTTCACAAGCTTCTAAAGAATACATCATATGACCTACTGACTGGTAAGAAGCCAAACGTAAGCTACTTCAGAGTATTTGGTGCTAGGTGCTGGATCAAAGATCCGCATCACACTTCAAAATTTGCACCGAAAGCACATGAAGGTTTGAAAGGATTCACACTCCTACAGAGTCTTCAACCTCTTTCACTATAAAGTGGTTGAAACTGTGGATGTGCGGTTCGATGAAACTAACGGCTCGCAAAGAGAGCACCTGCCAAATGTGCTAGATGAAGTCTCACCGAGTGAATCCATCAAGCTTATGGGTACTGGAGAAATCATTCCTTCAAAAGGACATGTTGAAGAGGAACTTATCATTTCTATACCAAGTCAACCTGAAGAGGAAGACAATGATCAGCAAGGGCAAAATCTTCGTCCAGTTCATCCTCGTGTTGCAAATGAAGTACAGATTGAGAAGATAATTGACAACATCAATGCACCTGGTCCCTTTACTCGTTCAAGAGCAACACAGCTAGCAAATTAATGTGGGCACTTTACATTTTTCTCCATATCTGAACCCAAGAAAGTTGCTGGAACCTGAATGGATTCAAGCTATGCAAGAAGAGCTTCAACATTTCGAGCTGAACAATGCATGGGAGCTGGTCAAGCGTCCTGATCCTCGCAAGCACAATATCATAGGCACAAAATGGATCTATCGCAACAAACAAGATGAGCATGGTCAAGTTGTCAGAAACAAGGCTCGTGAAGAGTGCCTATGCCAACCACCAGACCATCCTTCCATATCAAATGGATGTGAAGAGTGCCTTTCTCAATGGCAAGATTGAAGAAGAAGTGTATGTTGCATAACCACCTGGCTTTGAAGATCCAAATCATACTGATATGGTTTACAAGCTCAACAAGGCACGGTATGGCCTCAAACAAGCCCCTCGGGCTTGGTATGACACACTCAAAGACATCCTGAAGAGCAAAGGCTTCAAACCTGGTTCCTTGGATCCCGCTCTCTTCATGAAGACATACGACGGTGAACTATTTGTGTGCCAGATCTATGTGGATGACATTATCTTCGGCTGCACTGACAAAAGATACAGTGATGAGTTTGGACACATGATGCAAGAGCAATATCAGATGTCCATGATGGGTGAGCTGAAGTTCTTCCTTGGTCTTCAAATCCGTCAACAAAGCAATGACATCTTCATATCTCAAGAGAAATACCTCAAAGATTGCCTGAAGAAGTTTGGAATGCAAGACTGCAAGGGATACGCGATGCCAATGCCAACCAACAGTCATCCGGGCCCCGGCGACAATGGTAAAGAGTTCGGTCAAAAGGTATACCGCTCCATGATTGGTTCTCTACTCTATTTGTGTGCATCTAGGCCAGATATCATGCTTAGTGTTTGCATGTGTGCCCGATTCCAACCGGCACCAAAGGAGTCGCATCACTTAGCTATGAAGTGAATTCTTCAATATTTGGCTTACACCCCAACACTAGGATTATGGTATCCAAAGAGCTCATAATTTGATCTAGTTGGATTCTCTGATGCTGATTATGCCAGTGACAAGGTTGATCGCAAGTATACATCAGGCACATGTCACTTTCTTTGACGATCTCTTGTCTGTTGGTCTTCAAAGAAGCAGAACTGTGTGTCTCTCTCCACTTCTGAATCTGAATACATTGCTGCTGAATCTTGCTGCGCTCAGCTTCTGTGGATGAAGCAAACTCTCAAGGACTATGGCATCCATCTGAAGCATGTGCCAGTCTACTGCGACAATGAAAGCGCCATCAAGATTTCCAACAACCCAGTTCAACATTTAAAGACAAAGCACATTCAGATCTGTCATCACTTTCTCAGAGATCATGTCATGAAGGAAGATATTGACATCATTCACGTCAACACTGAAGAGCAATTGGTAGATATCTTCACAAAGCCCTTGGATGAGAAAAGGATTTGCAAGTTGCGGTGTGAGCTAAATATCTTAGAATCCACGAATGTCATGTAATTGGACACACATCCTAACGCTTATGCATGTGATGACTTAGGTGTGCAACACACGAAGTAATGTATATCTTCAAATAATGAAGACATACACTCTAAGTGTGAATACATTAATGCGTAAATTGACTTCAGAGCTCCACGATAATTGTGTGCCGTGACTGGGTCTAATACTTCCCATACGGTGGGTAACGCCACCACCAAACTCTTATTTGAAGTGTTTTTATTGGCATCACATTTGCATCGTGTTCTCATTTGGTTTTTCTTCTATACTGATTTGATCTCATGATTATCTTCACAGTGATTGATTTGGTCTCATACTGATATATATACATTTGTGTTCTGTCCTCTACAACATTCACTTATAGCTATGTCTTCATGTTTGAATCTTTTTGATCTAAGTGAATGTGATTAGACCCTAGCCCCCTCTATGCTTCTACCTCAGATTCTATCTATCCAAATCATATGCATTCTATTGAATCTGTCGATTGTCTTCTCTGAGTCCTCATCAGCGGAATACACAGAGACAAAATTGAATATGTTTTAATGCTATATCATTTTTGCCTGAATCCCGGAGAACCCGGAATGACCACCCGATAATCTTGGCGTGTGTGGGAACATGGAACAACTTGCAATGTGTTGCATGCATGCCACATGTCCTTCAGATGTGAACCGCTAGGGGCACCTACATAATAACGTTGTGTCATCCCTGTCCCTATAAATACACACCTGATTGCGGTCATTATCCCTTCTTCCACCTTCTCTCCTCACACCAAAACCCTAGCGCCTCCGCTAGCTCGCGACGATGCCGGAGACGAAGCGCTTAGCTGCCGTGACATCTTCGATGCCGTCTGCACGCCGGCCGCGGACCTCGTCCTCTCCACCGCCGCTGTAGGTGTCTTCCGTCGCCAAGTTATGGCACGGGAGATTAAATTGCTCGGCCTCCCCCAACTTCGTCTAGCAGTTCTTCGTGTGGTAATTAAATCTCACTTTTAGCGCCCCTTTGATTCATCAGATCCATCCACTTCAACCAGAAGTGGTTTCTAAGTTTGCAAATCTAGATCTATCTTGTTTGCATCTCACATCATGCCAAGTATGTTCACTTATGCTTCACTACTAGTTAGATTCCTCACTTGTACTTGGATTGGGACAAATCTGGAACCAACTCTCCACAAATAAGTGAATGTCTTCGCACTATGAGGTCAATGTCTTCAAACTAATTTATCTTCAAAATCTTCTAAGAATGCATATGACCTCTTCCCCTTCCCTCGCACCTCTAATGCTATCACAGGTACATATCCGTGGGAGAATCCCTTGGTTCTCATAGTCTGCATCCGGTTGCAGATTTCTTACAGCGACACATCAATTCTCCTGAAGCCAGTTCCTGTTTAACCAGCAGACGGGAGCCATTCACAGTTTTGAAGCCTTTTAGCTTGAATACTATGGCCACTGAGAAATCAGCTAGGAAGGGCGGAAGGCAGCGCCATGGGGATACATCCAAAGACCTGCCACCATATCTTTTTAAAACATACAAATCAGATCCGGAAGAAACCTATGGTCAGCGCAAGACCCGAATCCAATGGATTCGAGATATTGGGTAGGGGAATGGTTCAAGTATAGATTTGTGACCGCTGAGTATGCAGAAAAGAATTCCATCAAGCGACCATGGGGAGATATTATATACAGAGGTCTGCAGCCCAAGTCCAAGCCCGAAGCTATTTCTCAAGGCTTCTATCCTTGCATGGTCCGAGGACCACATCCTGAAGATGTCGACCCATCTAGTTTGCTATGGTGTCGCGACGACAATCTCTTCAAGCGCAACTTTCAATTTGCCAAAGAGTCTTCCAAGAAGAACAAGAAGAAGTTTGGCCTCGGCTTCAACCCTGGTCCATCGGCTCCACGGGGTGACGGCACACGCGATTCCAATCCAAATGAGATCGGCTCCTTCTACAAACTCAAAGGTCTCATCACTCATATTGTTGTCCAGGGGCTACGGTGGACCACTCAGCCAGCGACGCGGATTCTGAAGATGCGCCAACTCCACCGAAGCATAAGGAGAAGAAATCAAAGGCTTCAAAGCCCTCTGCAGCACCGAAAGTTTTGCATGTGAAGCCATTGGCCACCGCACCTCCTGAAACCAGTGTGCAGTCGGAAGATCTTTCTCGCATCTCCAAGAAGAAGGAGAAGCCCAAGAAGAAGCCCATGAAGATTTCTGATCACGAACTGACTCCAGCTGCCGTTCTTAGGAACGAAGATGAAACCATTGACCTGTCAAGCGACGAAGACTTTGGTGATGATGCTCTTAAGCTTCTAATAAAGAGCAAGCAAGAGGCGGAGATCTTCAACGATCTACCCCTTTTTGATGTGGAAATTTTGAACAGCTTCATTGATGAGTGGTTCAACGACCAGAGCATCAACATCGATGATCTTCAGCTGCCAGTGGACATCAGTGTCACCTTCCATGCATGCATTGCAAATGAGCTGGCCTTGGCTCAGAAGATCGTCGAGCTGAAGAACAAAATTTATTTTGAGAAGGCTCAGTTCAAGAAGCACATGGAAAAGCTCAGCGTTTCTAATGTTCAAAACTTCAAGCAGATGTTGCATAACCTCAAGGTGCAGTTTCACCAGAAATGCGAGGAAGCCAAAGGCTCAAGAGAGCGGATGAAATACTTCGCCGAGAAATGTTTTCAAGCGCACAATGAGGCTGAGAAGCGCAAGGCACTGGGACGTCCTGGCATCGATCCAAGGATGGCCGCCAAACACAAGAAGAAGTCTGTTGCAACACACACTGAAGTACCAAGGCAGGATGCACCTAGCATTGTCTTCCCTGCCGGCATGACAGGCTCGAAGCCTAAGGTCCCCTCAGCAGCTTCAGAGCTGAAGAAAACCAGGGCAGCTGAAGCTGATGCCAGCAAGCGAAAGCACAAGGATGGCTCTGATGGTGCTCCATCAACCAAGAAGCCGAAGACAAAGTCTTCGTGGAAAGAGCGTGCTGCTGCCACAGAACCACTTGTTCTTGAGCCCATCTCAGTTGCACGTCCTGCCTGCTCCAACCAAGAGCGTCAACTTGTAGTTCACGAGCCTGCTACCACAGAGGCTCCTGAAGACGAAGAAGTACCAGCTGCTGACCCCATCACAGCTGAAGAAATTGCTCGCGAAGACAATGTAGAAGATGATGAAGTCCTTTCTCAGATCGAGCACCAACCGGTATCATCGCTTGTTCTCATGAACAACGAGCTCATCAGCATTGATCGTCCTTTGACGCCAATTTCTCATGATGCATCATGGGCTGATCACCCCCAACAAGACACCCCCATTCAAGATGAAACCCCCAGAACTCCAACCCCTCAAGTCACCACTCTGGTACTTGACGGCGACTACATGGTGCAGACCACTCCATCACCGCAGGCGTCGCCCGCATTCCACAGGCTTCGCAAAGGCCCTAGACCTCCGGTCACCATGTTGAGCATTCTAGAAGGAGAAGTGCAACAAAGCTCAGTCGCATGTGAAGTGTTTCCTGAAGCCACTCCTACTGTGAATGTCTCTGAGTCTGAAGCCAGAGTTGCTGAGGACATTCCGGCTGCATCAGCTGAAGATAATCAAGAACCAAGACAAGAGGAAGATAGAATTGCCACACCCCCTGTGACTCAAGAAGCTGTTCTCGAGGAGAACGTGTCAGTGCCCGACCCTCCTGCTACTGAAGAGGAGGCTGAAAACATTACGGTGGCCAACACCAACACTGCTGAAGCCAATGACGCTGTCATGGCTGAAGACAATGTGGCGCCTGAAGCTGATGTTGCACCCGAAGCTAGTGTGCAACCTGAAGCCCATGTGGTCGCTGAAGCCATTGTTCCATCTCGTAGGCCTCACACAATTGAACAGGCCTTCGATCATGGACAGCTGGTCACTATGAAATGGCCAATCATGGTTCCTACCACTACACCCAGACCACAATATGAATACCATGTGGAGCATAGGCCTCAGGTACAGAAGCCAAAGCCCAGACTGCCAAGGTTTCCCGCTGCTGCATCATCACCAGGCTCGTTCAGTGTCAACAACTTCAGGGCACACAACACATTCTTTGACAGTGCCAAGAACCCATACTTGAAGCCAAAGATCTCATCTGATCACTTCTGGAGCTTTCCGCAGCGCAGTTATTACTCCTGTGTCTTATACAATCAAGAGAGGATATTTCCTCACATGCATCTGGATTGTGAAGCCATTGCTGGACTGCCCTGTTTGGAAAAAGCCTTAGACAGTTTTAGAGATGTTGGCCTTCTGCAGTTTGTCACTGATAAAGAGCATTGGAACGAAGAGCTTCTGTTGCAGTTCTATGCTACTCTTCACATTCGTGGCTACAACAGGGATCCGAAGACTTGGGTCCTTGAGTGGATGATAGGTGATGTGCACCATGAAGCCAAAGCTCAAGATATCATCGAGCTTACTCCCCTGCCCACTCCGGGTGAATACTATGAACCTGGTTATCAACTACATAGGAACGCATTGGAGAACATCTTTCAGAAGCCTGAGCCAAGCATGAGTCAGATGCTCAGCATGATGAAGCCACTGCCACAAGACGCTAAATATCCTAAGGAATTATTTGTCGATGACCTTAAGTATCTGCCACAGACCATTTATCACATTGTTAGGCGAACTCTATGGCCTGTCAAAGGACATTCCCCTGCAGCCAAGCTTGAAGGCGTGATGAAGACGTTGGTGTTCTATATTATGAATGGCATCAGCTTCAATGCTCAAGATTTCTTCATTAGACAACTTGCTGCATCAGGAATTGATCTCTTCGGCCTGAAGTTTTATGCTCCATGAGTGATGCGCTTAATCAAGCTTCACTCTTCTGTCAACTATTAGCCCTCTGTGCGCAACCATCTTATCTTCTTGCCTGAGGTTGATATGTTTGTCGAAGCCATCTACCCTAAGCATGCCAAGGAGCCCCTTTATCTTCATAACATTGATCGCCAAAGCTTCACACAACCAATTGAAGGATTTCTTGCTGCTACTCATGTCTATCCTCTAGCTGGCAATACACGTAAACCTCGTCATGCAGCTACTGAAGCCACTGAAAGCACCATATTGCTCAAAGGCCTCGGAAGAGATCTCGTGTGCTTAATGACCAAGAGCTTCTCGTGGCCTTGCATCAGAAACAACATAGGCATCACGACTGGCTAAAGCGTCAGATGCAGAGCATCTTGGTGGATGTCAATCACATCAGAAACTTGGCCACCAAGAACTCATGTGTTGCTCATGAAGCCTATAGGAGGTCCTAGAAGAGTCTCATACTTCTCTGCTCTGAAGACGATCTTCGCGAAGATGGCTTCACTGAGGGTTTCAAATTTGACTCCACTCCTCCTCGCAATGCAAGCTAGCGTTGGACTCCACCAATTGAAGATTTGGAGTATTCATCTTCGGCTGCAACTGTTGTTGTGAGAGTTGTCGAAGAAGAAGATGATGCCACTTCACCAGCCATGGCTTCACCACGTCTCGACACTGCACCAGGCCCCTCTGCACCACCAAACGTCAATGTCGACCCTGCGCCTGCTACCTCTTCAGCACTGCGTTGGTTTTCCCTTGAAGAGGAAAGGGTGATGCAACAAAGTAGCGTAAGTATTTCCCTCAGTTTTTGAGAACCAAGGTATCAATACAGTAGGAGGCCACACGCAAGTCCCTCGTACCTATACAAACAATAAGAACCTCGCAACCAACCCGATAAAGGGGTTGTCAATCCCTTCACGGTCACTTACGAGAGTGAGATCTGATAGAGATAATAATGATAAGATAAATATTTTTGGTATTTTTGTGATATAGATTGAAAGTAAAGATTGCATAGTAAAATAGATTGGAAACTTATATGATGGAAAATAGACCCGGGGGCCATAAGTTTCACTAGTGGCTTCTGTCAAGTAGCATAAGTATTACGGTGGGTGTACAAATTAATGTCGAGCAATTGATAGAAAAGTGAATAATTATGAGAATATCTAGGCATGATCATGTATATAGGCACCACGTCCGCGACAAGTAGACCGACTCATGCCTGCATCTACTACTATTACTCCACACATCGACCGCTATCTAGCATGCATCTAGAGTCATGCTATGGTTAGGTTTACCTTAATACTTTTGTTGTAGTTGCGGATGCTTGCAATAGAGGTTAATCATAAGTGGGATGCTTGTTCAAGTAAGAACAGCACCCAAGCACCTGTCCTCCCACATATCAAATTATCAAAGTATCGAATGCGAATCATATGAACATGATGAAAACTATCTTGACGATATTCCCATGTGTCCTCGGGAGCGCTTTTCCTATTATAAGAGCTTGTTCCAGCTTGTCCTTTGCTACAAAAGGATTGGGCCACCTTGCTGCACTTTATTTACTTTTGTTACTTGTTGCTCGTTACAATCTATCTTATCACAAAACTATCTATGACCACTTATTTCAGTACTTGCAGAGAATACCTTACTAAAAACCGCTTATCATTTCCTTCTGCTCCTCGTTGGGTTCGATACTCTTACTTATCGAAAGGACAACGATAGATCCCCTATACTTGTGGGTCATCAAGACACTTTTCTGGCGCCGTTGCCGGGGAGTGTAGCGCCTTTGGTAGGTGGAATTTGGTAAGGAAATATTTATATAGTGTGCTAAAATTTACTGTAGCTTGTTACTATGGAAAGTAATTCTCTGAGGGGCTTGTTCGGGGTATCTTAACCTCCTCCAGTAGAGCAAAGAGTTGCTCCTCAACCTACTGAACCTATTGAAAATGAAACTCCTTTTGAGTTTCCTTCGGGTATAATGGAAAAACTACTAGATAACCCTTTTACAGGAGATGGAACAAAGCATCCTGATGAGCACTTAATATATGTGGATGAAGTTTGTGGATTATTTAAGCTTGCAGGTATACCCGATGATGTTGCTAAGAAGAAGGTCTTCCCTTTATCTATGAAGGGAGACACATTGATATGGTATAGGCTATGTGATGATATGAGATCATGGGACTCTAAAGGATTGAAGCTGGAATTTCATCGAAAGTATTACCCTATGCATCTTGTTCATCGTGATCGCAATTATATATATAATTTCTTGCCTCGCGAATGGGAAAGCATCGCTCAATCTTGGGGGAGGCTTAAATCAATGTTATATTCATGCCCCAATCATGAGCTCTCAAGAGAAATGATTATTCAAAATTTATATGCTCGGCTTTCTGATAACAATCGCACCATGCTATATACTTCTTGTGCTGGCTCTTTTATGATGAAGACTATTGAATTCAGATGGAATTTATTGGATAGAATTAAACGCAACTCTGAAGATTGGGACCTCGACGAAGGTAAGGAGTCCGGTATGACACCTAAGTTTAGCACTAAATATGGACTTGACTCTGAGATAGTGGCTTCTTTCTGTGAATCTTTTGCTACTTATGTTGATCTCCCTAAAGAGAAATGGTTTAAATATCATCCTCCCATAGAAGTAAAAGTAGCTGCACCTATTAAAGTTGAAGAGAAGACTGTCACTTATAATGATCCTATTGTTCCTACTTCTTATGTTGAGAAACCACCTTTCCCTATTAGAATAAAGGATCATGCTAAAGCTTCAAATGTTTTTTGTAAAAGCAATATTAGAACTTATACACCTCCTGAGAAAGTTAAAGATCTCTTGTCTGATAATATTGATGGGCATGTTATTCAGTTCGAAGGTGAAACTGCTAGAATTGCTAAACCTTGTGATAAAGATAAACATAGACCTGTGGTAGGCGTGCCTGTTATTTCTGTTAAAATAGGAGATCATTGTTATCATGGCTTATGTGATATGGGTGCGAGTGCTAGTGTAATACCTGTTGACTTATACGAAGAAATTAAGAATGAAATTGCACCTATTGAGTTAGAAGATATTGATGTTACTATTAAACTTGCTAATAGAGATACTATTGGACCAATTGGAATTGTTAGAGCTGTTGAAGTCTTGTGTGGGAAAACTAAATATCCTGCTGATTTTCTTGTTCTTGGTTCCCCACAAGATAGTTTTTGTCCCATTATATTTGGTAGACCCTTCTTAAATACTGTTAATGCTACCATAGATTGCACAAAGAATGTTTTTACTGTTGGCTTGGATGATATGGTTCACGAGTTTAATTTCTCTAAATTTAGTAAACAACATCGTGAGGAAGAATTACCTAGTAAGGGTGAAATTATTGGTCTTGCTTCTATTGCCGTACCTCCTAGCGATCCTTTAGAACACTATTTGCTAGACCATGAAAATGATATGTTCATGAATGAAAGAAGGGAAATAGATGAAGTATTCTTTAAACAGGAACTTATTCTACATCACAACTTGCCTGTTGAAATCTTAGGGAATCCTTCTCCACCCAAGGGTGATCCCGTGTTTGAGCTTAAACCGTTGCCTGATAATCTTAAATATGCTTATCTTGATGAAAAGAAGATATATCCTGTTATTATTAGTGCTAACCTTTCAGAGCATGAAGAAGAAAGGTTATTGAAAACTCCGAAGAAGCATCGTGCTGCTATTGGATATACTCTTGATGATCTTAAGGGCATTAGTCCCACTCTATGTCAACATAAAATAAATTTGGAAGCAGATGCCAAACCAGTTCGTGATCCTCAATGACGTTTGAATCCTAAAATGAAGGAAGTGGTAAGAAAAGAAATACTAAAGCTTCTGGAGGCAAGTATAATCTATCCCGTTGCTGATAGTGAGTGGGTAAGTCCTGTCCATTGTGTCCCTAAGAAAGGAGGTATTACTGTTGTTCCTAATGATAAAGATGAATTGATTGCACAAAGAATTATCACAAGTTATAGGATCGTAATTTGATTTCCACAAATTAAATAAAGCTACTAAGAAAGATCATTCCCCTTACCTTTTATTGATCAAATGCTAGAAAGATTATGCAAACATACACACTATTGCTTTCTAGATGGTTATTCCGGTTTCTCTCAAATACCTGTGTCGGCTAGAGATCAATCAAAGACTACTTTTACATTCCCTTTTGGTACTTTTGCTTATAAACGTATGCCTTTTGGTTTATGTAATGCACCTTCTACCTTTCAAAGATGCATGATGGCTATATTCTCTGACTTTTGTGAAAAGATTTGTGAAGTTTTCATGGACGGATTTTCCGTCTATGGTTCCTCTTTTGATGATTGCTTGAGCAATCTTGATTGAGTTTTGCAGAGATGTGAAGAAACTAATCTTGTCTTGAATTGGGAAAAGTGCCACTTTATGGTTAATGAAGGTATTGTCTTGGGGCACAAAGTTTCTGAAAGAGGTATTGAAGTTGATAAAGCCAAGGTTGATGCTATTGAAAAGATGCCATGTCCCAAGGACATTAAAGGTATAAGAAGTTTCCTTGGTCACGCCGGATTTTACAGGAGGTTCATCAAGGACTTCTCAAAAATTTCTCGGCCTTTGACTAATTTATTGCAAAAAGATATACCATTTGTCTTTGATGATGATTGTGTAGAAGCATTTGAAATACTTAAGAAAGCATTAGTCACTGCACCTGTTGTTCAGCCACCTGATTGGAACCTACCCTTTGAAATTATGTGTGATGCTAGTGATTATGCTGTAGGTGCTGTTCTAGGGCAAAGAGTTGATAAGAAATTAAATTTTATTCATTATGCTAGTAAGACTCTAGACAGTGCTCACACAAATTATGCTACTACTGAAAAAGAGCTTTTAGCAGTTGTATTTGCTTGTGATAAGTTCAGATCTTATATTGTTGATTCTAAAGTAACTATTCAAACTGGTCATGCTGCTATTAAATATCTTATGGAAAAGAAAGATGCTAAACCTAGACTTATTAGATGGGTTCTCTTGCTACAAGAATTTGATTTGCATATTGTTGATAGAAAGGGAGCTGAACCCCGTTGCAGACAACTTGTCTAGGTTAGAAAATATTCTTGATGACCCACTACCTATTAATGATAGCTTTCCTGATGAACAACTAAATGTTATAAGTACTTCTCTTACTACTCCATGGTATGCTGATTATGCTAATTATATTGTTGCTAAATTTATACCACCTACCTTCACATACCAACAAAAGAAAAAGTTCTTCTATGATTTGAGACATTACTTTTGGGATGACCCACATCTTTATAAAGAAGGAGTAGATGGTGTTATTAGACGTTGTGTACCTGAGCATGAACAAGAACATATCCTACGCAAGTGTCATTCCGAGGCTTATGGAGGACACCACGCTAGAGATAGAACTGCACATAAGGTATTGCAATCTGGTTTTCATTGGCCTACTCTCTTCAAGGATGCCCGTAAGTTTGTCTTGTCTTGTGACGAATGTCAAAGAATTGGTAATGTTAGTAGACGTCAAGAAATGCCTATGAATTATTCTGTTGTTATTGAACCATTTGATGTTTGGGGCTTTGATTATATGGGACCTTTTCCTGCCTCTAATGGATATACCCATATTTTAGTTGTTGTTGATTACGTTACTAAGTGGGTAGAAGCTATTCCATCTAGTAGTGCTGATCAAAACACTTCTATTAAAATGCTTAAAGAAGTTATTTTCCCGAGGTTTGGAGTCCCTAGATATTTAATGACTGATGGTGGTTCACACTTTATTCATGGTGCTTTCCGTAAAATGCTTGCTAAATATGATGTTAATCATAGAATTGCATCTCCTTATCACCCTCAGTCTAGTGGTCAAGTAGAGTTGAGCAATAGAGAGCTCAAATTAATTTTGCAAAAGACTGTTAATAGGTCTAGAAAGAATTGGTCCAAGAAACTTGATGATGCATTATTGGCTTATAGAACTGCATACAAAAATTCTATGGGTATGTCTCTGTATATAAAATGGTCTATGGAAAAGCATGTCACTTACCTCTCGAACTAGAACACAAGGCTTATTGGGCTATTAAACAGCTCAACTTTGATTTTAAACTTGCCGGTGAGAAGAGGTTATTTGATATTAGCTCACTTGATGAATGGAGAACCCAAGCTTATGAAAATGCCAAGTTGTTTAAAGAAAAAGTTAAAAGATGGCATGACAAAAGGATACAAAAGCATGAGTTTAATGTAGGTGATTATGTATTCCTATACAACTCTCGTTTAAGATTTTTTGCAGGAAAACATCTCTCTAAATGGGAAGGCCCCTATGTTATCGAAGAGGTCTATCGTTCTGGTGCCATAAAAATCAACAACTTCGAGGGCACAAATCCGAAGGTGGTAAACGGTCAAAGAATCAAACATTACGTCTCAGGTAATCCCATAAATACTGAAACCAATATTATTGAAACCGTAACCCTGGAGGAATACATAAGGAACAATTTTTAGGGCAATATTTCTCTGTTTTGGAATATTTAGAAAAATTGAAAAATAAGTAGCAGTCCGGGAAGGACACGAGGGCCCCACGAGGGTGGTGGGCGCGCCCTACCCCCCCTGGGCGCGCCCCCTACGTCTTGAGCACCTCGTGTGCCTTCCGGACTCCGTTTTCTTGCACGTTACGTATTTTGGTCGGTAAAAATTCATTATATATTCTCCCGAAGGTTTTGACTCCCGTATCACGCAAATTTCCTCTGTTTTTGTTTTCGAGCTATTGCTGCTGCAGATTAGAGCAAGATGTCTTCTCAAGAGTCAATCGGGGAGAGTCGGGTATCTAATCCGGCACCGGAACCAAGGGCAAACAGCGACGCTAACCATTTTGGGCCAGAAACGGAGGAAGAGATGGAGGCTGACTTGATGAGAGTAGATGCTATGGAGGGTCAAGAAGTCACCTCTCGCCTCCGAGCTGAGTTCATGATGGGGGAACTACAGAGCTCAGCTATTCCAAACTCAGTTATCCCTTCCAATGTTAGATTTCTTACCTATGAAAATATGAAGAGGAGTGTCACTTGTTCTCCTGTAGCTATGCAACACCCTTGGGTGCAAGGAGCTTTAGTTGTCACAGGAAAGCTTCGTAAGGAAATAATGGACCTCAAACATCAAGTCAATAAGCTCGAGGAGGAGAACCACATCCTGAGGGGAATCATCGCCAAGAATATTACACCGACAACAAAGAAGGAGATATAATCACATGGGTATGGGCACTCCCCTTGGCAACTGCCAAGCTTGGGGGAGGTGCCCCGGTATCGTATCACAATCACAACTCCTATATTTACCATTTTTCTTAGTTCGATCCTATTAGTAGTATCTTGATCTAGTAGAATAAAGTTTATGGCATGATCTAGTTTTGAGTTTTGCTTTATGATCTCTCTATGTAATCGAGTCCGTGAGCTATATATAATAAATATTAGTGTTGAGTCAAGGGCTTGATTATTTTGCCATGATCTTGGGTGAATAAAAGAAAAGAGAAAAAGAATAAAAAGAAACAAAAAGTTCATATTGATCTTATTGAGAGTAATGACTTCACATAGAAAGAGTATGATGACTAAAAGTTGTTGGGAGTTGGCAGACATAGCTTTGGTCATTGTTGCAATTAATAGGAAGTAATAAGGAAAGAGAGGTTTCACATATAGATATATTATCATTGACATCTTTTATGATTGGGAGCACTCATTAAAATATGACATGCTAAAGAGTTGATGTTGGACAAGGAAGACAACGTAATGAGTTATGTATTTCTTATATCTGAGATAAAGTATGTTGTCATGGATCCTCTAACTTGTTGAGCTTGCCTTTCCCCCTCATGCTAGACAAATTCTCAGCACCAAGTAGAAATACTACTTGTGCTTTCAAATACCCTTAAACCAGTTTTTCCATGAGAGTCCACCATATCTACCTATGGATTGAGTAAGATCCTTCAAGTAAGTTGTCATCGGTGCAAAGCAATAAAAATTGCTCTAAATATGTATGATTGATTGGTGTGGGATAAATAAGCTTTATACGATCTTGTGATGTGGAAGTAATAAAAGCGACAGACTGCATAATAAAGGTTCATGTCACAAGGGGCAATATAAAGTGACGTTCTTTCGCATTGAGATTTTATGCATCAAACCATAAAAGCGCATGGCAACCTCTGCTTCCCTCTGCGAAGGCCCTATCCTTTATTATTATCTTCTACCTTATGCAACAGTCATGGTGATCTTCACCTTTTCTTTTTCATTTTATATTTTGGCAAGCTCAGCATGTTGGAAAGAACATGATATATATATATATAATTGGATGTAGGGGAGCATGAACCATTATTGTTGACATTACCCTTGGCTATTCTCTCTTATTTTACAAGGTTTACATAAGGAGGGAGAATGCCGGCAGCTGGAATTCTGGGCTGGAAAAGGAGCAAATATTAGAGACCTATTCCATGCAACTCCAAAAGTCCTGAAACTCCACGGAACATCTTAAAACAAATAAAGAAAAATCCTCACCAAAGATGAAGGCCAGGGGGCCCACACCCTGCTCACGAGGGTGGGAGGCGCCCCCCTAGGGCGCGCCTCCTACCTCGTGGGCCCCCTGGTGGCTCTCCGACACCCATCTTCTCCTATATGAAGTCTTTCGATGAGAAAAAATAGAAAGGAACTTTTCGGGACGAGACTCCACCGCCACGAGGCGGAACATTGGCGGATCCAATCTAGAGCTCCGGCAGAGCTGTTCTGCCGGGGATACTTCCCTCCGGGAGGGGGAAATCATCACCATCGTCATAACCAACGCTCCTCTCATCGGTAGAGGGCAATCTCCATCAACATCTTCACCAGCACCATCTCATCTCCAAACCCTAGTTCATCTCTTGTATCCAATTCTTGTCTCAAAGTCCGGGATTGGTGCTAGTAGGTTGCTAGTAGTGTTGATTACTCCTTTTAGTTGATGCTAGTTGGTTTAATTGGTGCAAGATCATATGTCCAGATCCTATATGCATATTATTACCCCTCTGATTATGAACATGAATATGCTATGTGAGTAATTACGTTTGTTCCTGAGGACAAGGGAGAAGTCTTGCTATTAGTAGTCATGTGAATTTGGTATTCGTTTGATATTTTGATAATATGTATGTTGTCTAGCCTCTAGTGGTGTTATGTGAACGTCGACTACATAACACTTCACCATCATTTGGGCCTAGAGGAAGGCATTGGGAAGTAATAAGTAGATGATGGCTTGCTAGAGTGACAGAAGCTTAAACCCTAGTTTATCCGTTGCTTCGTAAGGGGCTGATTTGGATCCACATGTTTCATGCTATGGTTAGGTTTACCTTAATACTTTTGTTGTAGTTGCGGATGCTTGCAATAGAGGTTAATCATAAGTGGGATGCTTGTTCATGTAAGAATAGCACCCAAGCACCGGTCCACCCACATATCAAATTATCAAAGTATCGAACGTGAATCATATGAACGTGATGAAAACTAGCTTGACGATATTCCCATGTGTCCTCAGCAGCGCTTTTCCTATTATAAGAGTTTGTTCCGGCTTGTCCTTTGCTACAAAAGGATTGGGCCACGTTGCTGCACTTTATTTACTTTTGTTACTTGTTGCTCATTTCAATCTATCTTATCACAAAACTATCTGTTACCACTTATTTCAGTACTTGCAGAGAATACCTTGCTAAAAACCACTTATCATTTCCTTCTACTCCTCGTTGGGTTCGATACTCTTACTTATCGAAAGGACTACGATAGATCCCCTATACTTGTGGGTCATCAGCTGCGGGCGGCGGGGGCCGACGGTTCGGCCGGTGGTGGCAGGCGGCTCAGGGGGGTGGAGTTTGATGATAAACTGTAGGCCCTTGATTTCGTATCCAACGGCTGGAAAATCTAATGACAAGAGATGAAAAAGTAAGTCGACTGACGTGTAGCCTCACCCCGCACGTATACATGCACGCACGCAAGACACACACGCATTCAGGCGTGCAACACTGACACATACACATAACGAACACACGCAAGCATGCAGGCGTGCAACACTGGCATGTACACATGCACTCATGAACACATGCACGTACGCACACATGCATGCAACACTGAAACGTACCCTTGCACGCACGCAACACTTGCACGCCTTCATGCACACAACACACGACGCAAGACACACCCTCAACCTATACGTGCATGCACCCTTTGTTAAGGACATGGATCGTTACGGGTATTAATCAATCATATCTGTGATA
This sequence comes from Triticum urartu, assembly GCF_056163025.1. NCBI lineage: Eukaryota > Viridiplantae > Streptophyta > Magnoliopsida > Poales > Poaceae > Triticum > Triticum urartu. The sequence continues at coordinate 202,631,168 of NC_141875.1, read as the reverse complement.
AGCAGAACATTGATGTTTGCAGCGGTCTTTATGAATCACAACGTATCGACTGGGCTATCAACATAGTAGGCTTATCTACATGAAAAGGATGACTTCACACTCAATGAACAATCATCGATTTATGAAATGCCCGCTTCTGACCGCCCTGGCCCACCTAAGGTTCCTATGTTGTGCGCTGCCTGCGTTGGGTCACTGACATGCAGGTCATGTACCCAAAGAGCCCACATGTCAGTGGAAGAACGGCGCGGTGTCCTACGTCAGAGTCGAGGGTGCCACTCGCTGCACGCCCGACTGAACAAGCCTCCTTGCCGCATTCAAACGCCTCCATGAAATCCGCCCGTGTGGAAGCTGAGAAACCCACTCTGGACACATGTCCGACATTAAAAGCAACATCGGCCGAGCTCCTCTCGCCCGCCGTCTATTTAATATCCTATTTAAACGAGGCCAAACGCCGGCCAAGAATCGCACACCTCCGCCGCTCCCCTATCTCCTCCTTCACCATTTTGTCCACTCTTAAAATGGCTTACGAAGAGTAGTAATTCCGCACAAGCCATTTGTCTAGGTTTGTATCTCACACACACCCATGTAGGTGGAGGACGTGCATGAAGAGAAGAGGTGCTCGCACGGTGCACGTACTCCCGTCTATTTCCCAACCACACCCGCGCGGGTACACCGTGGAGCTCATTTCTGTACGAAAAGGCAGTGCACGTGGTAATTTGACCGTGTACTGGTTGTCCACTTGGTGGAGGGAGGATCGTCTACCATGGGTGGACAAACAAATTGCGACGTGACGCATTATGTTAAAAAAGAGGCAAACCATGTGGGGCCTACCTTAGAGGCAAGGCTCTATGCACTAGAGTACTTTTGATGTGTCCCGTCAACTCGCAGAACGAGGAGAAGCTTGCTTAGTACGCCGTCGCCCCCGCCCACGGGCGCGGTGGCTCGTAGGATGAGGTGAAGCTTGCTTACTAGTAGTAGTACTATACGCCTTACGCTCGCTCCCTCGCCCATGCGCGCGGTGGCTCGCAGGACGACGAGAAAATTTTACTACTCCCTCTGTTTACTCATCGTCCCTACTACCTTGGTTAGAGAGATTATCATATTGTTTGGAATATATAGGTCCTTTAGTTCTCCCTCCATTTACTTATACTAGGCCACTATAAAAAATACATTTTGCATCTATACAAGGCTACAAATAGTAATCGAGACAAAAGTTACTACTCCCTCCTTTCCAGTTTATGGCTCAATTTCAAAATCTCTCCAACCAAGGTAGACGGCGAGTGGTCGAATTAATTTCGCACTCCTAGTTTGCACAAGTAATTAGTACACACGTTTTTCTCAAGAAGTTATGTTTACCGAGGCATTAATTAGAACGAATGCATGAATGACCACTAAATTTCCATGAACTTCTACATGCATTGGTGAGTTTTCTCTTGACACTGCTTGCATCGAATGATCTAACGCACCTCGAAATCCAACATGTGATGGTACTACTACTAGTAGTCGAATTGAGACTTATAAAACGGAAAAAGAATGTTTTTTAGATGAGCCCTATAAACCCTAGTGGGTACTTACTCCGTAAAATCAGATTTTCCCAAAACTAAGTCGCTCAACCTTTATTTGCTTGTTTCCCTTCCTGCCTCCTTGCCTCGAACAGACTATGCCAAACTCCCCCGCCTGCCGCGCGGGAAAAGACCCGCCCTCGCCTTTTTAGTCTGGATTTTTATCGATGGATCGCGCGAAGCAGCAAAAACCCAAGCTGTGTCTTGTACTCCTCTGTCGACACTTGCTTTCATGAATTTTGTACTTCCTGTCGCTGACATGTGGGACATATAGCAATCGGGTCAACGTGTCAAGCACCAAATTACAGTGCAGAACATCAGGGGAGACGCACACTAGTCGTACCGCCCCAGTAGTAGTAGTAATGAGCAATGAGACATCAAATCACAATGCCGCACCTTCCCAGACGGACGAAGCAACCATTATTTCACACTTCGGTTCACCATCATCTCCAACCACGTAGTATTGCTTCTGCCTCAAGAGGGACATGCGCATCACCTTGGTACATCATGACAAGTGGGACTGCATGACAGGCCATGCTCCCCCGCCGACCGCTCGGTAAAATCACCTCATTTTTACTACTATACTTCCTTCATATCGGTTTACATGGCATGCATGTCGTTCTAGGTTGAGAATTTAACTGACTATATATGTGATGAACAGTATATGTTTAGAAACTACATCTTCTTAATAATCCAATGATATAATTTTTGTGACATAGTAACTCATATTTAGTTAGTCAAATGGATGATCTAGAACTACGTGCACGCCCTATAAACCGAGAGGCCTAAAAAATGAGATGGAGAGGGTAGTTCAGTACGTATCTTTTTAGATCAATATAGTCGGGATTCACCAAGGAGCAAAACCAAGTGGTAGGATGCACCTGTTGTGTTGGCGTAGCAACTCAAGCAGGGTCAGTCCACACACGAAATGGCGACACACTTAACAGGACCCCTTTGGCTGACATGTGGCTCATCCACCGTCTTGTTCCACGTGTGATGCACCAAATTACAGTTCGGAGCAGCGGTTAGAATTGGAGGCACCCCAGTCATAGCGCCGCAGTAGTAGAAAATGAGCGATGAGGGGTCAAATCACAAAGCTCACCTTTCCCGCATTAAGCTGGATGGACGAAGCAACCATCATTTCACTCTAGGGCGCAAGAGCATAAAGAAAAGAGAAAACCAATGATGCGTGCGGCATCTACCTAGGGCACCCTAGGGTAGGGGTCTCCAGTTCAGATCATTTTTTTGAAAGTGCCTCCACTACAAATTGGCTTCTCCCTCATCCTCTTGAAGAAAACTGATGATGCATGCGGCGGTAGGGTTTGTAGGAGTACTACTACGGCGTGCGGGGCCACGTCGTAGTAAACTGGAGAGGGATTGAGTTCAAGTTGATGCCTTAAATATGTGTGGGCCGCTGGGTTTTAGGGGAACGAGGTAGCATTTTGGGTTCGGGGACCAGTGGAGATATAGTACGCACAAAAAATTATGGACGTAGCTTCGATCGAAAGGCAATGATGCATGGGTCCTGCATTTTGATATACCTCGGGCCGCGTGAAATTTGCTACTCTACTCAAAACTAGTAAGGTACACATGCATTGAACGCATGAGATTTCGTAACCAAATTATGAAAAAATACACACTATAGCTTGTAAAGCTTTGAGTCATATATGCATGATGTAGATGTTCGTTTAGTTCTTATAGTTCATCTCATTCAAAATCAATTAGTTTTATAAAAATGTTAAGATTCATGGGGTTGTGCATTGTAAAGCATAAAGTAAAAAACAAATAATGGCAATTCATTTAGAAAAAAATCAATTATGATACGAAAGATTCTAGAACAAAGGAGAAGTTCTTGTGTTTTGAGGTTTGTGCATTATGCTTAAGTTCAATCATGGAGTCTTCTAAATTGTACATGTGGTAGATCTGGTGGAATGTTGATGATATCCAACGACCAGTAGTGCTCGGATTTGCCATCTCTGCACGGATTAGCTTCATCCAACGACCATCTTTCAAAGTTATTCGCACACTATACAGTTCCTGTGCCATAGTTGCATGTCTTGGAAAAAAGCTACTAGTGGGTTGTACTAGCTATTTAGGAATAGAAGATGTATACATGGAAGTTGTAGGGAAAGAGATGAGATGGAGTATCTCAATTCCTATGAGTAGGGATTGGAAAAGAGATGTCATCTGGTTCACATCATAGGAACTTTTCTATTGAATCTACAGATGACATGTATCTCAATTCCTATGAGGAGGGATTAGAAAAGAGATGTAATTTGGTTCATATCATAGGAACTTTTCTATTGAATATACGCTAATGTTTATTTTCCTATGAAATTATGGGAGTATAGGAATCCATTCATATGAACCAAGTGGCTCTAAAGCTATAGAAATAATATCATGTTTATTTCCTTTGAAATGTGGAGTATATGAATCTGTTCCTATGTCGGGGGTTGGGTGCGACATATGCCAATGGATGGCTTATCGTGGTGGGAGCAAGTAGAACGTCGTCGGTGCCTGGAAGCAGGATAAGGTGTAGACACGAATGCCGACACACTTTACCTAGGTTCGGGGCTCTCCTAGGAGATAACACCCCTAGTCCTACTCTACAGGGTCTCCGCATGATCACTAAGGCACTAGTGTGTACAATGGTGCTCCTCGAGGTACTAAGGCACTAGAGGTAGAAGAAGGCAAGGCCTGCTTTCCTCTCCCCCTAGGTGTGAGTCGAACTCTAACAGGTTCCAACCTTTGCATGGGTGCCCTGGGGGCTTATATAGGCCTACCCCCTGGGGGGTACAATGGTAATTTGGCCGGGTGTGGGACCCGACTGTCAGTCTCTCTGGTCGCCGGCTTCTCCACCGACTGCTAGGTCCCGCTGCCTGGTCGGCCCCGTTGGCTGGTCTGGTATGGAGCCGATAGGCTGCCTCCGCCGCTCACGGGTCTTGCCGGCTATGGATTACTGTTGTCATGGGAGCGTGGTTACAGTCCCGCCGCCCGGTGGGAGATCACTGTAGCCACCCCATGTCTAATCTGGTTAATGGTGTGTGGGGCCCCAAGGAAGGAATGGGCCAACTGTTGGGAGCCGGCCTTCGTGGGGTCTGACTGGTGAGGCACCCGACGTCTTCCGGGCTGTCGCTGACCGACAGGGCCAACTATCTTCAGGCCGTACCGACTAGCAGTCGTGGGAATAGGGCTTCGCCTATTAGGAATGATGTCAGGGGCGGAGTGGCAACAGTGCCGCGCCGGGCGGAGATCTCCGCCTGTACGGAGCACTGTGGCCACGCCCGGCCCTGGATACGGGGGGATGGGCTACACTTCAGCCACACCCTGTCTTGTCTTCTTAATGGGGGGCGCAGACTTTGAGGGCGCCATGGGCCGACTGCTAGGAGCCGGCCTCTCTGGAGCCTGTCTGCTAGGAGTCGGCCTGTCTTAGAGCCGCCTTCCCGAGCATGGCCGCCTTTCGGGAGTCGGCCGCTCGACTAGTCGGCCGCCAGAAGGCGGAGCTCTATCTTGACGTCTTGATGGGCACAGCCGGCCCCGATGTCTTGAAAGGTTCTGGGGCTCGGGTTAGGCTACCCGTGGACCATTACTATGACAATAGTCCCTGAAGTTGGTGAGGCACCGCGGCTGATGAGACAAGGAGCCTCAACAGTTTCCTCCTCCGGGTGCTCTGAATGAAGCCTTATCCGGCTCCTGGGAAGCCGGTGGGCAGGAGTCGGATACGTCCAGTCGGATCTTTCTGGAATTACAAATGTAATGGCAGGAACCAGGTGGCGTGCTAGCTAAGCTTCTCGGCTCGCCGCCTGTTGTGGGCACGCCACATGGCGCCAGCCAGCCGGGCCAGCCTGCAAGCCCAGGCGCGCGATGGGACGCGTCTATAGGCTGGGCCCGCCACCACCGGGCCTCGGAGCGCGAGCGGATCCGCTGCGGCCGAGGCAGGCGGTTGTGGTTCCCCGCGGAGTTACTACGAGCAGTAACTCGCACGATAAAGCTGGGACGTGGGGTCGTAGGCACAGTTAATCCCACAATCCCACGCCCGCCCCCTCGGCTTCATAGCCCGTAGGCTATAAGTAGCTGAAGGAGAGGGAGCGGCGAAGCACGCGCGCCCCTCCACCCCGTTCTTGCCTCCTTCTTCTTCCTCTCGCCATAGTGCCCCCGAGCCACGCCGGAGTGCTACCGTAGTTCCTCTCCATCGAGCTTGTCCGCCCGAGCTCTCTTTGCTCCGCCCATTCCTAGCTCCCTCGCCAAGCCCTTTCTTCGTCGAGCTCTCCATGGCGCGCGAGTGAGGAGGAGACTGGGATTGGTCCAACGTTAACGAGGACCACATCACTTTCCTCCGCGAGACTACGTGAAGGCACACATGCCGCCGGAGGGAGAGATGTCGCTGGCGCCAAGAGAAGGCAAGCGGGTCGTCTTCCGCTCGCACTTCATCCGTGGCTTCGGCCTGCCGGTGAGCGGCTTCCTCCATTCGTTTCTCGAATTCTATCACCTTCAGCCCCATCACATCACGCCCAACACCATGATGCTCCTGGCCTCCTTCGTCACAATGTGTGAAGGCTACCTCGGCATCCTCCCCACCATCGAGCTGTGGGGAGCTTTCTTCTACACCAAGTTGGGCACCTCCGTCCGGGAGGTCACTGCCCAGTGTGGCGCCCTCGTCGCGGTTCGCCGACCGTCGCCGTCGAACGCCTTCCCCACCATCAAGCTGCCATAGTCGGTCAAGATGTGGCAGCAATCCTACTTCTATGTGGAGAACATGGACCCGGCCGCCGACTTCATCAACCTGCCAGCCTACATAGCCGGCCTGCCTGCTGAGCCCCGGGCCAGCTGGGGCTACAAGCCGAAGCCGGTATCAGCAAACGGCGCCGCCGCCATCCAATGGCTCTGGGAGCTGACTGAGACCGAAGGCCTCAAGGCGTCCGACTTGCTGGTCTCCTTAGTCGAGCGTCGGGTTCTCCCGCTCCAAGGCCGACCGCACCTGATCAGCCAGATGAGCCGGCATCGCAAGCCATGTTGGCTGAGCACCAAGGAGATGCCGGCTGCTAAGGAGGCGAACTTGGTGAACCAGATCTCCAGCCTCAAGCTAGAGGGGTCTTGGAGCTTCGGTAAGCGGCCATATTCTCGCGCCGACCCGCCGCCTGCGGTAAGTTTTCCAACTCTTTCTTTTTTGATACTCGTCTTAGTCTTGATCTTGGTCTTGATCAGCCGACCTCTCATCATCTGAAACTGATCTATATGTCGGACGCGACGGCCACCATCGTAGGGGCGGGGGGCGACTACCAACCGGACCGGACAGTGAGCGACGTGGACGACCCTGACTTGGGGGCGGCCGCCTTGGAGGACACTGCGACAGGCGGCGTCTACGAAGCAGGCGGCTCTGAAGAAGCCAGCATCGAGACCTGGCCTGATGATGATGAAGAGGAAGAAGAGTCGCGCCCAACATGGTGCGCCGGCAGGGCGGACGCGGGCCCCTCCGTCGAGCCGACTGCTCAAGGAGGCACGCGTAAGCGTAAGAAAGGCATCGTCTTGTTCGGCAGCGCGCCGAAGAAGGTCAAGAATCCGACCGCCGTGACCAGGCGGAAAGAGGCCGCAGCGAAGGCGGCCAAGTACAAGAAGCTCCCAAAGGCGCCTCCTATGGTGTCGGCGTAAGTATCTTTCCCTAGTGTTCTTCTTTCTCGTTGATTCTTTCTGAACTTCCTTCGTTTTATTTCTTGATTTTAGGGCTCCTCTCTCTCTTGAGAAGTCAGCCGCCGCCTCCATCATGGGGTCGGCGGAGACTTCCACCACCACCGGCGAATCGATCCGGCTGCCAACCTCCGGGAGGCGACAGAGCGGAACGCGCGGGAGGCGCACGAGGAGCGGGAAGCCGCCCGCCTGGACAAGGCGGAGGCGGACAAGGCGGAGGCCGCCGCTTTGAAGAAGCTGGCAGAGGCCGAGGCTACCGCCACGGCAAAAAAGCGGGCCGAGGAAGCCGTGCGCCGCCAGTCAGTGATATTCGTCACCCCCCCCCCCCCCTGAACTCCGTGCCGCCACCGCCAGAGTTCATGGCGCCGATTGGGGGAGCTGGAGATGAGCACCCGATCATGGAGAGGGACGACGGCGACATCATCATGTCAGACGTAATCGTGCCCCCGCCACCACCCTTTGAGGAGGCACGGGACAAACAGCCGGCTGACCCGCCGGCGCCACCAGCCGGAGACGAGCTGGTGACAGGCCCAACTCCTGAGGTCCACACACCCTCGCGCCGCCGATTTGCAAAAGCGGCCTCGGCGCCACGCCCACTGGAGACCGGTGCCGCGAGCTCTTCGATCCCGGATGCCAAGGCGACCAGCGCCGCGCCCATTGGGTGGGTGCGGGGAGGCGGGACGGGCCCTTTGAACAAGGCAATCCTGGACGTCCAGGCCAAGGTCCGCGCAGAGGCCGACGCACTCAAGCACTGCATCAATGCATTCCTGGAGTCGCGAGCAGCCATCTGGGTATTCTTCTTGCTTCTTTGTTTTTAATTCTTGCACTGCTTCGTGGGGGCGCGCCAGCACACCCACTTGGTGTAGTCCCCGAGTTTCGGGCCGGCTGCTGAGCAGGTGGCTCGGAACGTTAATTGGCACGCTCCGAGTACTAATACTGTCTGATATCTTTGCTGCAGGATTATCATAACCTCTATGCGGCCGCCTTCAACTCCAAATCCAGGAGTTGGATCAACAAGCCGTCGACTTGTCAGAGAGCAAGAGTAAGTCTTTTTCTTTCTCTGCAGGGGCGCGTTGGCGCACCCACGGGCTGTAGTCCCCGAGATTCGGTCCGACTGCTGAGCAGTCGGGTCGAATCTTCCTGGCAACTACTTTTCTTTGCTATTGATATTTGATAACTTCTTTCTCCGCGGGGGCATGCTGGCTCACCCATGGGCTGTAGTCCCCCAAGATTCGGGGTGACTGCTGAGTAGTCGGGCCGGATCTTCCTGGCAACTACATCTCTCTTTGTTGATTGTTGATGTCCTTTTCTTCTTCTACTTTTGCAGAGGCCAACGCCACCCCGCAGCAGCAGCTGGGCGAAGCCAACACCGTGCTGCATGCCAAGGAGGAGGACTGCAACAAGCTGGCCGAGGAGTGTGACCGGCTGGTCACGCAACTTGAGGAGAAGCCGGAGCTTCTCAAGAAGGCCTAGAAGGAGGCGGAGGACAAGGAGGCAGGACTCCTTGCTGAGTTCGAGATCGAGCGCTCTTCCTGGACCGACAAGGAGGCAATGCTAACAGCCGGCTTTGGCGAGATTGAAGACATGGTCGATGGTAAGCTGCCTTCTTTACTCTTTCTTCAAGCTGCCGGCTTCTGAGCGAGCCGACTTCTTGTTTCTGATCTGACTCTTTGCTTTTTTGTCTGAGCAGACTTCTTCCCAGGTCACTCTGGTGCTACCAACCAGGCTATTGAGGCTGATCACGAATGACAGAGGGCAGAAGGTGAGGAGATCACCGCCAATGCCCCCCGCACTCTTCGCGAGCAGCTACTCAGCATCCAGGCTCGTCTTCGGCCGACTCATCGGATGCTGCGCTGCCTTCAGCGTGTTGGCGCCCAGGTGATCGCCGCCCTGTGGCCAGACATGCTGGCTCCGTGCACACCTAGTCGGACCGCCGACTGGCTGGAGGTGGCGGCCGGCCGCCTTGAGGCGTGGAAGGGCTCCTCTGCCTGCGCCGGAGCATGCCGGGCCTTGGAGTTCGTCAAGGCGTGGTACCCTAGGCTAAATCTAGCCTAGTTGACCACGTTTCGACAGGAAGCCCGGAGGAGCTGGTGGGAGTGGAGGGTGATCTTGTCAAGCGGGCGGCGGCAATCGCCGAGTACAAAAATACCAACATCTTCATCCCAGAGCTAGTTGAGAATGGTGCCGAGGCGCCACCAGAGTAGTTTGGGCTGAACCCGGAGGATGGCGAGGACTCGGTCGAGGTGATCAAATGCAGCAATGAGGGAGAAGATGAAGAGGAGGAGGAAGGTGAAGAGGAGGCGCCAGGGGTCGGAGCGAACGGCCAGCCACAACTCGACCGCGGCTCCAGCAACGAGCCACACCCGAGCGAGCCAGCTGCTGCTGGCAGCGATCAATCGGAGACCAACCAGCCGACCGCTGAACTAGCCGGCACCACCGACTCCACCATTCTGCCGAACCCGTCTGCTGCTTCCCAGGCTGCCATTTTACCTTCGTTTCTTCCTACTTATCAGCCTCGACAAAGTTTGTTAACTTCGCACAATTCCACCCGCAGGGTGTATTTCAAACTCTTGTTGGATGTCAGCCAAGGGCCTTTTGATGTGTAAATATTTTTGCCGAGTACTATCTTTCCTTGCTTTCTACTCTTTGGCTTTTTTCCTTTGCCGCCTTCCCTCGGTTGTCGTCTTGCCAGCCGAACAGCCGTTCCATGGACTGTGGCTGGGTCAAGTACTTAGCCACTTTCGGGAAGGCAAGTACTTGTCGATTAGAGTTTTCTAGCAAGTTATGTAGGAGCCGGTCGGTGAGGCGAGAAGCTGGCTTGGACTATGTGTATGCTTTTGGGTCCTTAGCCATTTTTCATGCAGACACCCTTTCGGCCTTAACACCTGCCGAGCGAACAGTTGCTCTGTGAGCTGCGGCTTCTGGTAGGAGAAAGCTTAGGTGCCAACTCATTACTTGTTCGGCTGCAGGAAGCATTTCATAGTACAACGCAGCAAGTCCCCGGGTCGACTGGTCGAACCCAGTGCCAGACAGACTAATGAAATAACACAAATGACAGGCGTAATACTTATCATATAGATAATAGAGGGCAGTCCCCGAGCTCTTCTCGGGGGACCCGGAGTCTTCGTACTTAATACAAAAGTTAGCGTGGTACATACTGCATCAACTGTAAATCCTTCGCAGGAGGTTCGCATTCCATGGTCGCTCCGTCTCCTTGCCGGAGTCATCTCTTTTGCATGCTCGAGGCTTCTGAGCGTCGATGAGGTAGTAGGAGTCGTTGCCCAACACTTTGCTGATAATGAAGGGGACTTCCCAAGATGCCGAGAGCTTGTGTTGGCCGGCTGTTCACTGGATCAGCCGGAGCACAAGGTCTGCTTCTTGGAAGGATCTTGGCTTTACCTTTCGGTTGTAGTATCGGCGCAGGTTCTGCTGGTAGATGGTGGACCGGCTGAGTGCCAACAACCGGCCCTCTTCCAGCAGATCGACGCTGTCTTGTCGTGCTTCTTCTGCCTCCTCTTCGGTTACATGGTAACTCGAGGGGAGTCTAATTCTATGTCCGTCGGGATGACGGCTTCGGCACCGTAGACAAGGAAGAGATGTGTAAAGCCGGTTGAGTTGTTTGGAGTTGTGCGCTGGCTCCAGAGGACGGCCGGCAGCTCGTCGAGCCAAAAGTCGGCCGACCGCTCCAGAGGCTCGACCAGTCGGGGCTTGATGCCGGATAATGAGGCCGTTTGCTCACTCCACCTGGCCGTTTGACCGCGGATGGGCAACGGACACTAGGCCCAGTCGGACGCCCTGCGTCATGCAGAAACGGGCCAAGGCACCTTTGGCAAAGTTTGTGCCATTGTCAGTGATGATACTGTGTGGTATGCCATACCGGATGGTGATGTCGGAGATGAAAGTCACAGCAGTCGGACCATTCAACTTCTTAATTGGCTTTGCTTCTATCCATTTGGTGAACTTGTCCACTGCGACAAGCAGATGAGTCATGCCACCGCGTGCCGTCTTGAATGGTCCCACCATGTCCAGGCCACAGACGGCAAAGGGCCAGGCAATTGGAATGGTCTTGAGTGCAGAAGCCGGCTGATGTGGCTTTGAACGAAACTTCTGGAACCCTTTGCATTTCTGGACCAAGTCCTTGGCGTCTTCTAGAGCAGTCGGCTAGAAAAAACCATGGCGGAAAGCTTTGGCCACGAGTGCTCTTGAAGCTGCATGGTGACCACACACGCCTTGATGGATATCTTTGAGGATTTCTTGGCCTTGCTCTGGCTCTACGCAGCGCTGATAGACACCAGTGTCACTGCGCCTCACAAGCTCTCTGTTGACTATTGTGTATGCTGCTGCTCGGAGTTGCACTTGCCGGGCCGAGATCTCATCAGTCGGCAGCTCTTTGTTCACCACAAAGTTGAGGATGGCCTGGGCCCATGAAGGTGCTGCAATTTCTTCGGCTGCTAGGACTGTGACTTGCACAAGGGCAGTTGGGCCGGGAGGCGGCGGGTTGGAGTCTGCTGCCGCTTGCTAAGTCGATGAAGTCCCCGGGACGACTGCTGCAGTCTCCGGGTCGCCTGCCGAATTCCCCGTACCGGCTGCTGGGGTCCTCAAGTCGGACCCGACTGCTTCAGGAGGAGCTGGCACAAAGATGGAATCCGACTCTGACGATGGTCGGACAGACGGCTTGAGGAGGCGTTGCATGGCGACGCCGGCTGGTATTGCTTGCCGGGTGGAGCCGATTCGTGCCAAGGTGTCAGCTTGCTCATTGTCATTTCTTGGCACATGGAGGAACTCGCACCCTTCAAAGTATCTGCTGAGTTGCTGGACGAGGAAGCGGTAGCTTGCCATGTTTGCATCCGTGGCGTCCCAGTCACCAAACGACTGCTGGACCACCAGGTCGGAATCGCCATAACATAGGATCCGGCGAATGTCGAGTTCCTTGGCAAACCGGAGCCCGTGAATGAGTGCTTCGTATTCAGCAACTTTTTTGGAGGCAGCAAAGTGAATTTGCAGCACAGATCTGAGCTTGTCACCTTTGGGAGAGGTGGGGATGATGCCGGCTCCCAAACCGGTGTGCATCTTGGAACCATCGAAGTGCATTCCCCAATGAGTGGAATCTGGCACTGGCGGCAGGTACTGGGTCTCGGCCCAGTCGATGAGGATGTCGGCCAGTGCTTGTGACTTGATGGCGGTGCGAGGCTAGTAATAGATGGTGTGGGGGGCCAAATCTATGGCCCATTTGGCCACTTGGCCCGAGGCATCTCGGCTTCCAATGATCTCAGCAAGTGGAGCTGTGCAGACCATAGTGATGGGGTGCTCTTGGAAGTATGGCTTTAGTTTCTTGGCAGCAAAGTACACACCGTAGCACATCTTCTGATAGTGGGGGTAGTTCTGCTTGTAGGCTGACAGTACTTCACTCAGGTAATACACCAGCCTCTAGACTGGTAGAGCTCTGCCTTCTTCCTTGCGTTCCACAACTATGACTGTGCTGACCACCCGACTGGTGGTGGCGATGTAGAGGAGCATGGGCTCCTTAGGAGTCGGGGCTGCTAGGACAGGCGGAGTGGTCAACATCTTCTTGAACTGGAGAAAAGCTTCATCGGCCTTGTCATTCCACTCAAAAAAGTGGTATTCTTCATGAGCTGGTATAGGGGAAGAGCCTTCTCGCCCAGCCGACTGATGAAACGGCTGATGGATGCCAAGTAGCCGGTAAATTTTTGCACGTCCAGCAGTCCGGTGGGCCCCTCCATCCTCTTGATGGCCTTGATCTTCATAGGGTTGCACTCTATGCCGCGCTCTGAGACCAGAAAGCCAAGGAGTTGGTCAGCTGGCACTCCAAATAAGCATTTCTCGGGGTTGAGCTTGATCTGAAATCGGTGCATGTTCTAAAAGGTCTCCTTGAGGTCTTCTAGTAGCGTTCCTCGCTTTTCCGTCTTCACCACCACATCATCCACATAGACGTGGGCATTTCTACCTAGTTGCTTGAGGAGACACTTCTGCATGCAACGCTGAAACATGGCGCCATCATTTCTCAAGACGAACATCATGGTCAGGTAACAGAAGGCTCCGAATGGCGTGATGAAGGCGGTCTTCAGCCTGTCGGCCGGGCTCAGCTTGATCTGGTGATACCCTGAGTATGCATCCAAAAAGCTCAACAACTCTCATCCGGGTGTGGAGTCAATTACTTGGTCGATTCTTGGCAGAGAAAATGGGTCTTTGGGGCATGCTTTGTTGAGGCTGGTATAATCAATACACATGCACCACTGCTTGTTCTTCTTCAGCACTAGGACCGGGTTGGGTAACCACTCTAGAAAGAATACTTCCATGATGAAGTCGGCTGCTAGAAGCTGGGCTATCCCTTCTCCAACAACTCTTCTCTTCTCCTCCGATAGGCGGTGCAAGGGTTGCCTGACTGGCTTGGCATCGGACCGGACATGTAGCTTGTGCTCAGCGAATTCCGTTGGAACACCCGGCATGTCCTTGGGAGACCATGCAAAGATGTCCCGATTCTCACGGAGGAAATCGACGAGCTCGCCTTCCTATTTGCTGTCAAGGTTTGCACCTATGACAGCGTGCCTCTCCGGGTGCTCCGGGTCCAAGGGTATCTTCTTTGTTTCCTTTGCCGGCTTGAACGAGCCCTCGACTTTCGACTCCTTGGGGTTGGGTGACATTTCCGGCTACTTGCCGTACATCGCCACAACCCGGCCAAGGAGCCGCTTCTCAGCCATGATCACGAGGGACTCGGCTAATCGGCTGCTCTCTGCTGTGCAGGCGGACGAATTCTTGTAGTCCCCTTCCACGGTCAGGATTCCCTTGGAGTTCGGCATCTTCATCTTCAAGTAAGCATAGTGGGGGACCGCCATGAACTTGCCAGGGCAGGCCGGCCAAGTAATGCATGATAAGGGCTCTCAAGGTCCACCACCTCAAACCAGACTAGCTCTCGGCGGAAATGATTTCTGTCCCCGAAGAGGACATCTATCAGAGTCTTGCCGATTGGCGAGCAGGAAAGGCCAGGAACTATGCCAAGAAAAACAGTCCGGCTGGGATGAAGATGTCTCTACTTGATTCCCAACTTCTCCATGGTATCCTTGTACATAATGTTGATGCTGCTGCCGCCATCTATCAGAACTCGGGAGAAGTGAGCAGCCCGCCTCTCCGTGGCAAACGTGGCATCCAACACCAGAGCATAAGAGCCAGGATTGGGCATCACCTCCGGGTGGTCGGCTCTGCTCCAGCTGATGGGCTTCTCATACCAATGATGAATTCCGGGGTCTCTGATGCTACCGCATTTACTTCTTGTCGCTGCTGCCGTCTGCTGCGCCTGTTGTCGGCCATGCTGGTGAACACGACACAAGCTCCATGCTCTTCAGGATAATCATCTTGTATGGCGCCGACTGGCCGAGCCGCTGGCTGCTGTGGAGGAGGAGGCGGCGGCTGGTTGGCAGAGGGGGCTGGAGTCCGTCATCCTTGGCGATCCTGGTGAGCCAGTGGCACTTCCGACTGGTGTGATTGGACGGCTTCGCACCGCTGTGGAACTTGCAGGGTGCATCGAGAGTCTGTTTGTGTGAGAAGGCGGGCAGCCAGTTGGGCTTGCCGCCCTTCTTGCGTTTGGGAGGAGGCTGCCCCTCTCGCTGCTGATCTTCGACTGTTGCCACCTGCCGGCTCGTGGAAGCCGGCTGCATGGCCTTGTGCTTGTTGTCGTTTGGTTGTTGTCGCCGACTGGCCTCACCAGCCAGGGTCCGAGGAGCTTGAGGGGCCACCTTTCCTGACACATTGACTTCAATCTCCGCCTTCATGGAGGAGTCGGCCGTGGCGTACTTGTCTGCTATGATTAGCAGTTCGTCGAGGGTCGCCGGTTCGTCGCAGAGAAGCTTGTGCTTGAGGAGGGTGCCCTCTTGGCACCCGACAGTGAAGTACCTAATGGCCTGCACCTCGTGCACGCCCTCGCAAAATTTGCGCAACTCGGCCCAGCGCATGAGATAGTCACGAGTCGACTCGTTGGGGCCCTGGACGCATATGGAGAGCTAGCGAGGCTTGGGAGGCTGCTTGTACGTGTTGGTGAAGTTGCGGAAGAATGCTTCAGTAAAATCAACCCAGCTGTTGACGCCGCGGGGCTTCAGGCTGTTTAGCCATGTCCGAGTCGTGCCCTGGAGCATGAGCGGAACGTACTTCACGGCAACGCGGTTGTTGCCGTTGGCGATGCTGACGGCTATGGAGTACTCGACCAGCCAGTCCTCCGGCTTCACGGAGCCGGTGTACTTGGGTGTATCTCTCGGGAGAGTGAACCCTTTGGGGAAGGGCTCATCTCGGATGTGGGGGCCAAAACAAGGCGGACCCAGCTCATCTTCTTCTTCTAGCGCCAGGGATCGATTGAGGCGATCGATCCGATGGCGGGCATCGCTTTCTCCAATTCCTTCTCGGCGGTCACCGAGTGATGGGTGATCAAGAGGCGGCAGGGAAATGCGCCTCTCCCTGTAGGGAGGAGGAGGCCGACAGTCGTCTCGCCGCTGCACTGCTCTTGGGCCGCCGTCTTGGTCGCGCTCGATGGTGATGTGTGTCCGGATGCGGCTGGCAGCTGGCTCCTTATCTCTTCTATCGCAGACGCCACCAGTTGGCGTCCGGGATGTCGCGCCTTGATCTCGATGAGGAGGTGCGTCGTTGTTTCACTGGTCGGGTGCTTTGGTGCGGCACCCAGCATCTTGCTGCTCAGCAGCCGCGTCGAGGAGCTGCTGGACTCGCTCTGTCATGTGGTGACGCTCGTCGGCCTCGAGCTTGTCTAGCTTGTCTGCTGCCGCCTGGGCAGTTCGTATGTTCTCGGCAGGCGTGGCGTATATGGGGCGATCTGTCCCGAACATGCTGGCAATGGTCGCGCCATGCTGCCGGACCAAGCCAATGCAGCTAGGCCAACCAGGAGCCGGCGCGCCGCCGACAGCACGGTCCATCTCCCGCTGGTAGTCCTCCGAAAGGCGTCTCATTCTGGCCAACCGGTTGGCGCTCTCGATGAGATAGACGCGGCATGCTTCTAGCGTCTTAGCATCGGCGTCTTCCCGAATAGGCGCAGCCAGGTCTTGCATCGCCGCCTGCAATGGATCCTGGCCACCTCCACCAGATTGCTCACCGTGGCTGACGATGAGCACCTCCGTGGCGGTGCTACCGCCGCTGTCTGTGCGAGGAAGCGGCTCATCATAGACCACCACGTTGGAGGGGAACGCGTCAAGCGATGTCATGTCGGAGTCAACCAACATCGGTTCAGTGGAGCCAACCGACTCCAAGATAGCAGCAGGCTCGCTGGGGACGTGGAGCTGATCGAGGAGGCTCACGAGGCGGCTCTCGGGGCCATCGGTGCCCGCATCAGACGCGGGCTCATCGGAGAGGCGAATCTCACCAACAAGATCGGCGAGGCAGCTCGCCGCGCAGGCAACCTCCGCGTCGTGCAGCGCGTCGGCGTAGACGCCGTCTGGCGTGCCGGGCTGGCTGCGCTCGCCAGGAAGGAACAGGGTTCTCGTCCAGAACAGGTCTCCGGGAGACGATGCACCTTGCCCCATGGTGAGCGCAAAATGTCGGGGGTTGGGTGCGACATATGCCAATGGATGGCTTATCATGGTGGGATCGAGTAGAACGTCACTGGTGCCTGGAAGCGGGATAAGGCGTAGACATGAACGCCGGCGCACTTTACCCAGGTTCGGGGCTCTCCTAGGACATAATTAACACTCCTAGTCCTGCTCTGTGGGGTCTCCGCATGATCACTAAGGCACTAGTGAGTGCAATGGTGCTCCTCGACCTGTATGTTAGAGGTAGAAGAAGGCAAGGCCTGCTTTCCTCTCCCCCTAGGTGTGAGTCTAATTCTAACAGGTTCCAACCCTTTGCATGGGTGCCCTGGGGGGTTTATATAGGCCTACCCCCCGGGGGTACAATGGTAATTTGGTCGGGTGTGGGACACGGCTGTCAGTCTCTCTGGTCTTCGGCTTCTCCTCTGACTGCTGGGGCCGCCGCCTGGTGGGCCCCGTCGGCTAGTCTGGTACGGAGCCGACAGGCCGCCTCCGCCGCTCACAGGTCTTGCTGGCTGCGGATTACTGTTGCCGTGATGCTGATGACGCTTGCTTGGTCAGGGGAGCGTGGCTATAGTCCCGCCGCCTGGTGGGAGATCACTGTAGCCACCCCGTGTCTAATCTGGTTAATGGTGCATGGGGCCCGAGGAAGGAACGGGCCGACCGCTGGGAGCCGGCCTCCCTGGGGTCCGACTGGTGAGGCACCTGCCATCTTCTGGGCTCTCGCTGACCGGCAGGACCCTTCGTCTTCGGGCCATACCGACAAGCAGTCGTGGGAACAGGGCTTCGCCTCTCAGGAATGATGTCAGGGGCGGAGTGGCAACAGTACCGCGCCGGGCGGAGATCTCCACCTGTACGGAGCATTATGGCCATGCTCGGCCCTGGATACGGGGGGATGGGCTACACTGTAGCCACACCCTGTCTTGTCTTCTTAATGGAGGGCGCAGACATTGAGGGCGCCATGGGCCGACTGCTAGGAGCCGGCCTCTCTGGAGGCTGTCTGCTAGGAGTCGACCTGTCTTGGAGCCGCCTTCCCATGCATGGACGCCTTCCGGGAGTCATCCGCTCAGCCAGCCGGCCGCCAGAAGGCAGAGCTCTATCTTGACGTCTTGAGGGGCACAGCTAGCCCCGATTTCTTGAAAGGTTCTGGGGCTCGGGTTAGGCTACCCGTCACCCATTACTCTGACATCCTATGAACCAATTGGCTTTGAAGGAAAAAGTCCTATAAAAATCATATCATATAGAGTTCCTATGATATTTCTCCACACCAAAGGATTGTTGAAATTGCTGCAGGTGATATGATGGTCTTTCTTTGTACACTCCTCCCCCATCTTTATAGTTACCTCTCGAAGATGAATCAAATGATATATACATGGTATTCTACATGTGCAATTTGGTACACGAAAACTCAGTAAAATGTTTGCGAGGTTCGAATTTTCAGTAAAGCTATATGCACTACATTTTGGAACGGAGGGAGCATACGGCAGTTGCTAACACTCACATGGAAGATTTGTGTGTAGGTGGACTGGCTATGCTGTTAAATGACGTGGCAAAACTGACACTGTCAGATGCCGATCTAACGGTTCTTACGGCATTCGTTAGGAAAAGGCTTGTGGCGAACGTTTGTTAGATAATGATTTATGGACACATGCATTGCATTGATACGTGCCCCCCTCTCTCTCAGGCACACGCACCCTCACGAGTCACGACTCTCCCGAGTCCTCTGGCACCCACCATCTATCTATAGGTAGACGTCACACACATATGTGCTCTTCACACCCTACCCTCAGAACTTCTAAAAGACAAAAGACATCCCGGACATTTTATTTTAGCTCACACGTCACACACTTATACTATTACTCTTGTGGCGAACGTTCTTTGGGCATAGTATATTGTACTCTCGCAAAGAGAAGCAGTGCACGCACGCACTAGTTCTTTCACACCCACTCGCGGGTACACGTAGGAGCGCATGTTTTAAGCTAGTACAACAAAATCACTCCACTATATATATAAGCAAGAGCCTTAGCGCTTGCTTTACTAGGGTTCCTCTCGTTCACTCTCTCATGCTCTCTAGATCTAAGCAAGACATAGGTGGCCACACTCTCTCTCAGCTCATGGCTGGTCACAAATCCGGCCGGACAACCTCGACCGGGGCAGGGGTGTAGGTGCATCGTTCACGTTGTCATCAGCGGCGAGGGAGGAGACCAACGGCTGCCCGTGCGTCCCGATCAGTGGCCATGCCGTTCTCTCCGAGAGAGCGCCGGCTCGGGAGGGCCTCCGGCCCCTTCTTCCTCCCTGCGGTATTGTGGCCAAGATGCAGCCTCCCGACACCGTCTTTGCCACATACCGATGTCCCTCAGGTATATATTCCTTCGAAACCTGCCTTGCTCTACTGCCCCAGCTCCCCACTTGGCTTCGTGTGGATCTTTTTCTACTTCTGTCCGCTGTTCCAAAGCCACCTAGACTTTTACTATTATTAGAGGTAAAGCTAGTTCATACAGTCGACTCTAAGAGTTGGTTCAAACAGGGAAGAAAATGGGAAAGCTATAGCATGAATCTAGGACTTGGTTCTAAGAGGAAACGGGTGAAAGTAGTAGATACTGGCTACCCAACCAGTCTCTTGGTTGAAAAGACGAAGAAAGCATGGTGGATGGCGAAGGGTGGGGGGAAGTGGACCTATCTCTTGGTTGAAAAAGGAAATAAAGTGACGGGTGTTGGGGGACAACGCAAATGAGAATGAGCAGGTGTAGATTTCCTGTGCTCACATAGGAAAATGTCGCCTAGGAGATAAAAATGGGACAAATGCAGACATGCTGCCTGAGTGTTTGCCGCTCTCGACAACCACATCTGCCTCACCACTTTATGCCCCTACTGTCCCTACGCCCATATCGCTACCGTTAATGTAAAATCACATGAAGCATTAAGCAGTGCCACCTAATGTCACTATAAGTAATGGTCTAGTGCCATCGATAAATTGAAGCAATGCCACCACAATTTTATGAAGTGCTTCCGTCTTGCTTTATTTCCCATGAATTGTGTTTTTGCAGTTACACTTAAATATCACAACGCTAACATTGCTTCATCCCAGTGGAACTGCACAAATTTGATTGCACATTTACTGACCATGTGCTACTCTCATGACAATAATACTAATGCTATTGTTTTGCATGTTAATCTAGTGGCAGTGTTGATGTGATGTGATGCTATTTACTTAAGGACACTTTCATATTGTCAATCTAGTGCCAATTATAACACAATAGATGCTGCTGTTAATCATACGCCATTGCAAATATCTATCATTGTCTAAATAATCGTATTTCGTATTTGCGCAAACAGGGATGTCTGTCTCCATATCGTTTCGGGATGTCAGTCTCCGTATCGTTTCTATCTGCGCAATCAAAAGCACACACCTCAGTTTTAGTAGAACTGTGCAAAATGAGATGGCTATCCCTCGTTGCCATCGTATAACCACCCATCTTCCAGGTATTCCTACATTGGTAGTTACTAGGTAGAATGACCAACGCAATATAAAAGAAGTTGATTCATACGTTTTACTTCCCGATTGCAGTGTAGGGATGAGCGAAAACAACTGCATCCTACTCCGGAATGCACTTTCTACCAGTTCATCCATGGACCGAGGACTAGCTGGCACGGCTGCAAGGCGGTCTTTTGGACAGGTGCACGGACAAGAGGCATTGTGGTCTGCTTATTTCTACAAATAGCGGTGCTTAAATATAGTGGATTGCACAAGAATTTCACCTGGTCAATACACTACATGGTTTAGTTCAGCATTCCAGCTGAGAACACAATTATAATTAGTTATTTTGGAATGAGAGAAGCTAACCCTGGATGGTGGCAACAAGAAAAAACCAGAGTGAACTCCAGGAAATTTAAGCCTGCCGGGAGGCCCTTTGCTCATAGAAGCCTTGCTTGTTTTTTCCTGATTTGTAAACCTTCTGACAACTTTGTCTTTTGCTATGAACTAGTATATGTTTGTTATGTTCTATGAATCATTGAGATGTATAAAATTGCTTAACTTGTGCTTTTCATGTTTTTTATGAAGCCGAGTTTAATGTGAGTGTTCCACATGAACGCTGGACTAGTGTGTGAACGTTTGGAATTTACATTGTGGCCTCAGGTAACTGCATGAACCACTGTAACAAGATACATAGTTGCTTATATGTCAGACAGCAGATTTTTGATTGTTAGCAGGTCGATAGCCTAGTGTTGAAGCGAGCTGAGCCAATGTGCCGTGTTCTGCACAACTGCTTACAAGTGGGGTAGCACCAACAGTGTTTACAAGTACTTATGTATACGTCGGCGCACAGTTCTCGAACGTGTACTCTATTTCATCAAAACACACACTGCTCGTATGATAAATTGTGACAACTTATGTCTTACCATGCCATATTAATGAAAAAACTAGTGAGGACGCATTTGTTTCGGCAACAATTACGATGGTTCTCACAGGATTCACGGGCACACAAAAGTAGCAGCAGTTCCCATAGACGGATTCAAACAGAGTACTAGCCCCAGAGGGCTCAATAATAGGCAAGGTTCGGATAATTAGACACAATCCAAACTACTATTAAACACTAGCTAGGGCAACTATTTCATGCCTCGATCTATTTTGGGCTGGACACAAGACGGACCTTGCCATGAACATTATCAAGGATGTCCGACAACAGCTCAATGCTGTGAACCTTCATGAAGACAACCTTGTGGCCTTGCCACTCATAAACTTGTTAGTGGAGGCATGCAACGTCATCTTCCTGCGTAAGCTTGACAAGAATAGTATGCCTCACAAATGAAGGAGTAGCTTTGAACTTCTTGTGCTTCAGTATACCCTAGACAACACGCCTGACAATAGTGAGGCTGGAACACAACTCTTCATCGGTTTAAGCGCAAATGGCTTCCAGGATCCAATAGCCTAAAAACTCTGTTTTCCCACTGCGTATATTCAGGTCATCCGCCTCATAGCGAGTGACATGTACAACCACACAATCCTTGTCTGCATCAGGGCTCTAATTGAAACAGAAACAAATTCTGAATTACTTTCCAGTATAAGAAACACAAGTTATTTAAACCACTATGTATAGCATGGCATCGAAGCTAATAAAATTTTGCATTATTCATCACCACATACTTAGATGAAAAACCACAATCAAGATCGGCAAAGAAGAAAATCACCTTGGGTAGCTCAGCGGGGGAGGGGGGACATCCTCGAAGGGGGAAAACTGCTCCTGCAGTGCCACGGGGGCTGTAACCTCAAACGGGGCGTTGACCATCTCAGTAGTGGCCGTGAGCGTATCATGGGTCGGCTCGGTGGCTGCCTCCATCTTCTTGGAGCTCTATCTTGTGGGGATCAGCCTCCCGTATCTGCTCCAATATCAACAGATCTTTGCTTGGTTCTCCTTGGTCCATCATCAAACTGCCGAATACTAGGAGACCACTGAAAGGAAAACACAATCGCAATGACAATGAAACAAAAAAGAGAGTGAGGATCGGTTACTGCTTTGCAAAATTTCTTTTTTTCTCTGAACGAAAATATACCAACGTCACGGATACGCTTACCTTCCCTTCATTGGGAGAGAAGAACAGTGGCAGATGCGAGTGTTGCCTTTCTTGAAGACGGTGAGGGAGAAGGGGATTCAGCGAAGAGTGAAATGATGGTTGCTTCGTCCGTCAAACTTAGACTGCGGGGAGGTGGGGTTTAATGATACGACGGCTCGTTACTGCCGTGCTACGACCGGGGTGACTCTCCACCTGCATACTGCCTTCTAATTTGGTGGATGGCATTTGGGCCCGCGCGCTGCATGGCCCGCATGTCGGTGAACAAAAGTATAATGACATTCCATAGAGGGAGATGTTTCGATGACCTAGGAGGAGCCAGAAGCGGTATTATATCCATTGTACTAGTAGTAATTTTTTTTTCTGTGTAGCTATAGAGTGTCTCCACTATACTAGTAGTAATTGTTTCTCTGGCCCAAGAAAAGACAGCCCATCCACCCTAGTAAATAGTAAAATCAATTCAAAATTCCATATATTTACTGAATGAGAGGCGCTACCCACACACAGCACACCGTCCCCCAAAAAACCTGGGTGTTCTTCTTCCTCCTCGCTCCCACCCACCTCAAGGTCAGCTCGCTCCACTCGTACCCCCAAATTCCTCACCTCACTCCTACAGAAAACCCCAGCTCCCCTTCTTCCTCACTACTACGGAAAAACCCCAGCTCCCCTTCTTCTTCACTCGCACTACAACTAGGCTCGTCATTCGTTACTCTGCTCAAATCCATGAACACGACTCCCTCGACAAAAATGGAGTCGGCTGATCCCAGCACCAAGAAGATGAGGCTCCCGCCAGCGCCGACTGCTGTTGTAGAAGCGGGGAGAAGCGGCGACCCCGCCCCCACCGGATCCCAAGAACCCGTAGAATCTCGGGTGCACCGCATCAGCGATCTCCGGGACGCCGTCCTTGGGGATATCATCTCGCTTCTCCCCACCAAGGATTGCTGCCGCACCCAAGTCCTCTCAATTCGGTGGCGCCCTCTATGGCGCGTCGTGCCCCTTAATCTCGACTATCATCATCTATCTCTCTTCACTGATTTTCAAATCCCAAGAGCCATCATCTCCTCCCACCAGGGCTCCGTTCAAAGCCTCTGCATCTCGTCATGCTACCTGAGCAAGCATACCATGCCCTGCACGGTGGACGCCTGGCTGGAATCCCTTCAATTCATAGAACTATAGCTGCTTGAGTTCTACTATTCCCTTGGAAATCACCTACCAGATACCGAAGGCCATCTACCTGTGCCCTCAGCACCGATTTCCATCTCGCGGTTTTCCTCCTCTCTCCACACCGCCACCTTTGCGCTGTGCGACCTACAAGACAATCTGGTACTAAACCTTCGACTCCCATTTCTCAAGAAATTTTCACTTGTGCGGGTTCGTATATTGGAGGCCTCATTGCACAGCATCATCCACTCCAGTTGCCCTGCCTTGGAGTGCTTGGTGCTTGTTTCACAGTTAGAATCGGTTGTCTCCAAATAAAGTCACCTAACCTTGTAAGAATTGGAATTTATTTTGACGGAAGGCAGCTCATCATCCAAGATGCCCCTTCACTTCAAAGGTCGATCCTTGATTCTAGTTATTCACCGTTGCAAATAACCGTCCTCTCTGCGCCTAAACTGGAGACCTTGGGTGTAATACATGATCTCTGTGCTCATTTCAATATGGAGTTTGGCTCCATAGTTCTTCAGGTACTTTATATTATCATCTACACTTGTAACCATAAGCCGCATTTTAAATTTCTGCGCATAAGTTATATGTCATCTTGGAGTACACATTTTGTACTAATATTATGTTCTATGCTCAATGAAGAGTTTCTCCATGGATGGCCTATCAATGGTGTTGGATTCTGTCAAGATCTTATATATCCAAATGAATAGTTTTGATCTGAACAAGATTATTGGCTTGCTGCAATGTTTCCATGTCTGGAGAAGTTGTATATAAAGGTGATAATTTCACGCACATTGGAAGCCCACATATAGTGTACTAGAATTAACCGTTCAGCTGGTCCTCTTTCGACACTCGTTTTTTAGACCTTAACTGTTTTCAATCTTCATGTCTTTTTAGGCAACAGGACGGAGTAAGAAAGTTATAACCAATCGGTGGATTCGTAAGCATCGGGATTTTCTCACTTCTCATGAGATTCAATTGAAGACATGCTAGAACGATATGTAGCCAACCGTGCAAACACTAGATTTGTCACATTCTTCCTGCTGAATGCGAGGTTACTATTGTCCATCAGGCTTAAGTTTATCAGCAGCATAGTTTTGACGGATGGGTATGTGGAAGAGCAAAAAAAGGAGTTTTAGGTGGGCAAAAGAGCTTCTGAACGTGCTAGGCTTCTATTTACAACATATTGTGGTCATAATCCAGGAAACTTTACGACCCAGGATGTTCATTCTATGGACCCGACGGATCCGTTTGACTGTGAATGCCAAAAACAGTGCTGGAGTTAGATGTTGTTGCCCTTTTCTACCTGGTTTTTTTTGTAAACCTGATGAACAATTATCCCTCGTGCTTTTGTATAGTTTGTAAGCTAGAGTTAGATGTTCTTTCCCTTTTCAACTCGGTTGTGACTATCATATTTTATTTGAAGCAAGGCAAATGGCTTGCTAGTCGTTCAACTTAGAGTGAAATATTGTAACAACTAACAAATCCCAACCAAGGGAAATAACATCACTTTCGCCGGCTACTTGAGCTCACTCTGCATTACAGAAGCCAAGTGATTAGCCCCCACCAGCACCCACAAACTTATTTCGAACTAGCACATCAAATGGGCTGTAAATTTTCATAGGAAAGGCTACATGACCGTCACAAATTTGGATTCTGACATTTGGGACCCACGAGGAAATAGCCTATCCAAGGTGGTGTAGACTTACTAGCTAGTCAACAAACGATTCTGCCTACCAGCTGTTGGATTGACATCCAACATCTGTCGTGTATCTTCTATCTCTTGTCTTCTTCTTCCTCCAGCCACCCAAACCAAACCACCCCATCGGCTCTGCCTGCTCCCGCCTCCCATGGCTGGTTACGCCTCCGCTGCCCTACCGTACGTACCCTCTAACGTTGGCCAGTCCCTCCCTCTATTCCCCCACACGTCCTGTTATTCTCCAGCGACGCCAGCCCCAACACGCACCCGCACCCGTACCAGTCAACCCTCGTACACCCCTCCACCTGCGACTGGACCGGCGCATCTTCCACGACTCCTGTTTGTTCTGTCCGAGGCCTCGCCGTTGTCCTCCGCCTTGCAGCCTTGGTTCGCTCGCCGTGCGCGGTGTGCTGCCCTCTTGCATTGTCAATGTCGTCAGCAACTAAGAGGAACAAGGAGATGACTATATGTGGAGAGGATGACAGTAGGGACCCACCAGCGTCATGGCAGTACGCAAGCAAGTGCCTCTATATTACAAGCCCAAAAATATGGTTCCTCCTAATGGTTGGACATTTGGAGCTCACGCCATTGTCAACGTAGTCAATACACGAGAGAATTACACTACGAGCGGCTGACACCAAGGACCCAGCAGGTCGCGCAGTTTATTTTTTTGAGGAACAAGCAGTTGTTATTTATACTAGTTTTAGCGACGGATCAGGGTAACACCGGGCTGTGCGGGGGCTGTGGCCCGTCTAGTCAGGGTTTTATTTATGTTTACCACATCATGAACCCGGTTGTGTTTTTTTCTTGCTAAAAATGGCTAGCCTAGTTCTATTTTTTTTTAAGAAATACCCAAACAAGGCCTACTTGCTTTATCAGCCCTACTGTGATGCAAATCTTTCAAGACGAGGAGAGTTTCATTCGGTTTCCCTAGAAATGGGTTGTACATTTTTAAAACACATCAAACCGGGAGTTAGTTTCAATTTTTTTCATTACAATATTTTAAATTCCATTAATTTTTATGCATGGAAAATTATTTCGATTTTATATTTATATAAATTATTTTTCAAAATAGTTTGAATGTGAATCGATATTTCAGTATTAAAAGCAGTTAACCGCACCGAAATATGCAAAATTTTGTATACTTTTTAACCGTGGCCAAAATATGGGGTGTAATGCTAACAAAAAGAAGATGGGCTCCAAAAAAATTCTTAATAATTAGCAAACGGGTTGTACATTATTAGAAATAATGCGCACGAGAGCAGTGAATGTTGGATGTCCATCCAACAGCTGTCGTGCTTCTTCAATCACTGCTCTTCCAGCTCCAGCTGCTCAAACAAGCACCGGCGGGACTGCCTGCTCCCTCCTCCCACGACTAGCTATGTTTCCGCGCAGGCCTCACCGCCCCAACGTACTCCCATCGTTGGCCTAGCCATCCCTCTATGTAACACCCACAATGCGGCTATATCTCCCACATGTCGGGGCACGACTTAGAGGCATAGCCGCATGGTAGGTTTGTCGCAAGAGGGGTAGTCTTCACACAATCCCATGTACTGAATAAGAAAGGGATAAAGAGTTGGCTTACAATAGCCACTTCACACAAATACAAGTTAAACATACATCATCCAGAATACAATCAAGGTCCGACTACAGAACCAAAATAAAAGGAAGACAACCCGAAATGCTAGATCCCCGATTGTCCCAACTGGGCTCCACTACTGATCAGCAGGGAACGAAACAACACAACGAACATGGTCTTCATCGAGGTCCCACTTGAGCATGGTTGCGTCACCTGCACTGGTATCATCGGCACGTACAACTGTTTGGAAGTATCTGTGAGTCACGAGGACTCAGCAATCTCACACCTGCGAGATCAAGACTATTTAATCTTATGGGTAGGAAAGGGTAGTGAGGTGGAGCTGCAGCAAGCACTAGCATATATGGTGACTAACATACGCAAATAAGAGCGAGAAAAGAAGAAACGCAATGGTCGTGAACTAGAAATGATCAAGAAGTGATCCTAAAACTACTTACGCACAACCATAACACAAGAACCATGTTCACTCCCCGGAGTCCGCCGAGAAGAGACCATCACGGCTACACACGCGGTTGATGCATTTTAATTAAGTTAAATTTCAAGTTCTCTACAACCGGATATTAACAAATTCCCATCTGCCACATAACCATGGGCACGGCTTTCGAAAGTTCAAAGCCTGCAGGGGTGTCCCAACTTAGCCCATCACAAGCTCTCACGGTCAACGAAGGATATTCCTTCTCCCGGGAAGACCCGATCAGGCTCGGAATCCCGGTTACAAGACATTTCGACAATGGTAAAACAAGACCAGCAAGACCGCCGGATGCGCCGACATCCCGATAGGAGCTGCACATATCTTGTTCTCGGGGCAACACCGGATGAGACAAGCTACGAGTAAAACCAGACCTCGAGTTTCCCCAAGGTGGCACCGCAGGCGGCTCGGTTCAAACCAACACTTAGAGAAGCACTGGCCCGGGGGGTTAAAATAAAGATGACCCTCGAGAGCGCGACTCCCAAGGGAAAAGTAGGTGGTGATGAGGCAAATTGTAAAACCAAGGTTGGGCCTTGCTGGAGGAGTTTTATTCAAAGCGAACTGTCAAGGGGTTCACATAACACCCAACCGCGTTAGGAACGCAAAATCAAGGAACATAACACCGGTATGACGGAAACTAGGGCGGCAAGAGTGGAACAAAACACCAGGCATAAGGCCGAGCCTTCCACCCTTTACCAAGTATATATATGCATTCATTAAGTAAGAGATATTGTGATATCCCAAAAATATCCATGTTCCAACATGGAACAAACTTCATCTTCACCTGCAACTAGCAACGCTATAAGAGGGGCTGAGCAAAGCAGTAACATAGCCAAACAACGGTTTGCTAGGAAAGGTGGGTTAAAGGCTAGACATGGCAATATGGGAGGCATGATATGACAAGTGGTAGGTAGCGCGACATAGCGATAGAGCGAACAACTAGCAAGCAACTATATAAGTGATTTTGAGGGTATGGTCATCTCGGCTGGGATCCCGCAAGGAAGAAGAAGGAGTCCATGAAGAAGACAAATGGATGTAGTTGAACGAATCCTCACAAACGCGACGACTAACCCGAAGAAGAAACAGCGGAAAGAAGGAAACAACATAGTAAACCACCATCACATAAGCATGGCATGATGCACAACCAAGTATAATGCATGTCCGGTTTATTGAGGCATGGCATGGCAAAGTGCACAAGCAAAACTACAAGTTAAGTGGAGCTCAATATGACAAAACACCACAACAATTGTTTAGTTCTCTCTCGTTTATGTACTCAACAATATTAAATGTTGGTTAGCATGGCAAGAGGTGAAGCATAAGTAAACTAAATATCTAGTCAAATTTAAATGAGGCCGGAAATAACAACAACAATTCCGGAAAATTCCCATATGCATATTGTGAATTTGGTACTGTTCTGCCCTAAACCATATTTTAGAGTTGTTAAACATGCAAGATGAGCGCACCATGTTAAACTAGGCATTTTTCTATCCCATTTACATATAAAGTTTATTAAATTTGGAGCTACGGTTATTAAGTTATGAAATAAAGCAATTTAGCATGGCATAGGAGCAAATTTAACCAAACATCATTTTAAACATTTTAAACATGCATGAAAGTTGGATATTATGAATCTAGATGCAATTCTAAGCATTTTTCATATTTGAAGTTTTTACAAATGATGCATGGTTATATAGTTATTAAATGCATGGACTTAAAGGGCTTTTCTGCAAAACAGCAGTCTCGGGATAATTAAAAAAATCGTCCGCTGAAAAAAATAGGAGTTGGGCCGAAACTGGCTGTACAGAGCATGTCCCAACAGCAGAGGAAAAAAAGAAGGCGCTCAGGGGGGTGGCCTCACCCAATGGGCTTCGGCCCAGGTCGGTGATGGGCTGGCGGTTGCGTGGCTGGGCCTTGGAGGCCGAGAGGGCCCACCAGGGCGATGGGGCAGCATGGGCGTCGTCCTCGTCTCGCTCCCGCACAAGCAGAGGGGTCGGCGGCGTGGCTTGCGTGGCAAACGACGACAGGGAGGAGCGAAGGCGGCCCCGGAGGTGTGGATCCGGACGGGATCCGCCTGATCCGTCCGTATCCGGCGGCGCTGGTGGAGATCCGGCGACGGCAAGCTCGCACGCCATGGCAGATGGTGCGAGGTCGGAAGAGGGAGAGGCCATGAGAGAGAGCGAGACAGATAGGGAAAGAGAGGAGGGCGGTGATGTGGTCGGACCTGGAGGAACTCTGGTGAGGAAGGTCACCAGTGGGCGGCGCTGCTGGCGCAGGCAGAGGCAGTCGGTGGCGTAGGGGAGGCAAGCGTGCGGCGGCGCGAGGCGCTTGCAGGCAGGGGTGCTTGGGAGGAGCTCGGGCCCAGATGGGATCGGGGCGGGCTCTAGATGGGCCTTGAGGGCCGCGGGAGGTGGAGGGAGGCAGGGAGACATGGAGGCGCCCGGTTGGTCGGGGCGCCGGCGCTGGCGGCGGCTGGCCATTGGCAACGCGCCAGGTGGCGGCGAGGAGGTTGGTCGGGCACGGAAATGGAGGTGGGTGCGGCGGCTAGAAGGTGGAGGTGGCGGCTGCTGGTTGGTGGCGTGGAAAACGTGGAGGGGAGGAAGGAATGTCCTGAATTGGAAGGGGGGTCTCCTTTTATAGGCAGGGTTAGGGTTTGGGGGGATTTGTGGGGTTTCCGGACCCTCCGATAACCATGGGACGGCTCCGGACGCGAGAAGGGGTAGGTGGGATGCCGGTGGGGATAGTGGGTTGTGTCGAGAGGAAGTGGTCTATGAGGAAAGAGGAGGAATGCAGCCTGTCGGCTGTTTCCGGAGACCAAAAACATCCGACGTTAGACCGACTATATTGCGGCCATATGTTTAACGGCTGGGCTATCAAACGAGCTCCGAATGCGACGAAAATTGACAGGCGGCCTGCTGACAACATAACAACACCGCATGCCAACTTTCATCGCATTCTGAGAACATTTTCCGGCCACTTATAAAATAATATTTCAGACATGCCGCGGGTGCGTGCGAGTATGTATGGGCTTAGAGCGGACAACGGGGAGAACTGGGGGACCCGGACGGATGCAAGTATGAAAACATGATGATGCAATGCGCATGATGACATGGCAAGATGCAACATGCAAGCGAATGACAAGGCAATAGCAACGAATAACTGGAAGACACCTGGCGCATCGGTCTTGGGGCGTCACACTCTACTCACCCACACCTGCTATTATTCTCCGGGGATGGCAGACGAACCAATAAACCCTCGTACTCCTCCGCGTGTGAAACAACTAACGAGTCTTCCCTGGCTCCATGTCATTCCCTTCCTAGGCCTCGCCGTCGTCCACAGCTCTGGTGCTCTCGGTATGGCCTGGTCAACGTGGTCAATGACCGACATGCATCTGAAGTGTACTGTACGTGGAGACGCTAACAGCTGGGTCCACGGCCGCACGCAAGGAAATTCCTCCTTATTACTCACAAAATAATGATTCCTCCACCTGACATCTGGGAACCGCTAAAAGGGCCTCTGTATTTCGCGAAAACACGTTACCTCCACTGACAGCTCGGACCCACCAACTATATCTTCGCATGCAAGGAAGTGCCTCCTTATTATGCACAAAAAAATGAAGACCCCCCTGCTAGCTGGGACCCACCATAGTGGGTGGCTGACTTGTGGGCTACTAAGTTGACAGGGATGGAGGGCTTTGTCAACTTAGTCAATGAACGATTCTAGCTCCAGTGACCGTACGATGTCCATCCAACGGCCATAGTTCTTCTTCAACCTCTGGTCTTCTTGCTCCAGCCGCCCAAAGCAGCGTCGGTCGTGTCGCCTGCTCCTGCCTCCCGTGGCAGGCTATGCTGCCGTGGAGGCCTCACTGCCCCCATACTACTCCCACCGTTGGCCAGGCCATCCCTCCACTCACCCGCACCCCCTCTTATTCTGCGGCGACGACAGCCTCACACCGTAGCCGAACCAGTGAACCCTCGTACTCCTCTCAGCGTGGGTATCCACTACCGCGTCTTCCCGGGCTCCGCCTCGTCCCCTTTCTAGGCCTCGTTGTCGTCCACCGCCTTGGTGCTCTCGGCGCGGCATGGTCAATGTGGTCAACGACCGACTTCCATCGGAAGAGTACTCTACATGGAGAGGCTGATAGCTGGGTCCACGGCAGCAGCTGGTTCCACGGCCACAGCCTAGTTTTTTTTGTGATTTGCCAAGTAAGTCGCTTTGTCAGGCCTATTGGGCTGCAAATCTTTCAAGACGAGGAGAGCTTCATTCGGCTGGCCGAGAAAATGGCCTATCAGTAATGAGAAATGGGTTGTACATTTTTAAAACACATCAAATCGACAATTAGTTTCAAATTTCTTTTTTTCATTTTGAGATTTTAAATTGCTTTGATTTTTATGCATGGAAAATTTGTTGGATTTTATATTGATATACATTTATTTTTAAAATCAGTTTGAATGTGACTCAAAATTTCGGGATTAAAAACAGTTCGGACCGCACCGAAATATGCAAAATTTCGTATAATTTTTTAACCATGGCCACAATATGGGCTGTAATGCTAACAAAAAGAATATGGGCTCCAAAAAAACCTTAAGCATTAGCAAATGGGCTTTAAATTATTAGAAATAATGGCAGATGGGTTGTATGCTGTTTTCCACAGATTTGAGGCTTTCCTAAAATAAAGGTTAACGCAAAAGAAGTGACTATTGGATGTCCATCCAACGGCCGTCGTGCTTCTTCAATCTCTGCTCTTCCTACTCTAGCCACTCAAACAAGCACCGGTGGGACTGCCTTCTCCCTCCTCCCCGTGGCCGGCTGTGCTGCCACGCATGCCTCACCGCCCCACCGTACTCCCATCGCTGGCCTAGACATCCCTCTACACACCCACACCTGCTATTATTCTCCGACGACGGCAGACGAACCAGTAAACCCTCGTATAGTCGTACTCCTCTCCACGTGGGAAACAACTGCCGAGTCTTCCCTAGCTCCGTGTCGTTCCCTTCCTAGGCCTCGCCGTCGTCCACTGTCCTGGTGCTCTCGGCGCAGCCTGGTCAACATGGTCAACGACCGACATGCATGTGAAGTGGACTATAGGTGAAGAGGCTGACAGCAGGGTCCACGGCCACACGCAAGGAAATGGCTCCTTATTACGCGTGAAATAATGATTCCTCCACCTGACATCTGGGATCCACCGAAAGGGCCTCTGTATTTCGTGAAAAAAACCTTACCGCCGCTGAAAGCTCGGACCCACCAGCCATATCTTCGCACGCAAGTATGTGCCTCCTTATTACGCACAAAAAATGAATACTCACCCTGCTAGCTGGGACCCAGTATAGTGGCAGGCTGACTTGTGGGCCTACTAAGTTGACGGGGACGAAGGGCTTCTCGGTGCAGCGTGGTTAACGTGGTCAAGGAACGGCTTCCATCAAACGTGGACTGTACATGGAGAGGCTGACAGCTGGGTCCACGGTCGCAGCAAGGAAGTGCCTCCTTATTACATGGAAAATAATGATTCCTCCACCTGACAGCAGGGACCGACCGCGGGCCACCGTATTTTGTGAAAAAAACATTTCCCCCTGACTACAAGGACACACCGGACGGGCCACCGTATTTCATGAAAAAGCGTTCCCCCCACTATCAGCTCGGACCAACCGGAAGTGCCTCCTTATTACGCAGAAAGAAATGAATACTCCCCCTGCTAGCTAGGACCCACCTTGGTGGGAGGCTAACTTGTGGGCCTACTAAGTTGATAGGGACGGAGGGCTTTGTCAACTTAGTCAATATGAATGATTCTAGCTCCTGTGACCGTACGATGTCCATCCAACGGCCGTAGTGCTTCTTCAACCTCTAGACTTCTTGCTCAAGCCGCCCAAACCAGCGCCGGTCGTGCCGCGTGCTCCTGCCTCCCGTGGCCGGCTGTGACGCTGCGGAGGCCTCACTGCCCCTACTACTCCCATCACTGGCCAGGCCATCCCTCTAATCACCCACACCCCCTATGCGGCAACGGCGGCCTCACACCGCAAGCGAAC
This sequence comes from Triticum urartu, assembly GCF_056163025.1. Lineage (NCBI taxonomy): Eukaryota > Viridiplantae > Streptophyta > Magnoliopsida > Poales > Poaceae > Triticum > Triticum urartu. The sequence continues at coordinate 202,597,862 of NC_141875.1, read as the reverse complement.
TAGTGAACCCTCATACTCCTCTATGCGTGGGCATCCACAGCCGCGTCTTCCCCGGCTCCGTGTCGTCCCCTTCCTAGGCCTCGCCGTCGTCCACCGCAGTGGTGCTCTCGGCGTGGCGTGGTCAAGGAACGGCCTCCATCGTACGTGGACTGTATGTGGAGAGGCTGACAACTGGGTCCACGGCCGCAGCAAGGAAGTGCCTCCTTATTACGAGAAAAATAATGATTCCTCCACCTAACAGCAGGGACCCACCAGATGGGCAACCATATTTCTTGAAAAAAATGTTTCCCCTGAGACTGTTGGGACCTACCAGCTACATCTTCACACCCAAGGAAGTGCGTTCGGGCAAAAAAAACGAGGTGAATCTATTAGCATCTTGCTTGCATATGCATCTCGTCATGATTTTAAATTGCAACAAATGGATGTGAAAAGTGGATTTCTTAATGGTCCTTTGAATGAGTTGGTGTATGTCAAACAACCACCAGGATTCGAGGATCCCAAGCTCCCCACTCATGTATACAAACTCAAAAAGGCGCTCTATGGCCTTAAACAAGCCCCACGTGCATGGTATGAGCACCTTAACAAGGTGTTGCAAGATCATGGGTTTGAAATTGGGAAAATCGATCCCACTCTTTTTACTAAGAGGGTCAAAGGGGATTTGTTCATATGCCAACTATATGTTGATGATATTATATTTGGTTCTCCTAACAAATCTTTCACTGATGAGTTTGCCGCTCTAATGACAAATAAGTTTGAGATGTCAATGATGGGAGAGTTGTAGTTCTTTCTTGGGTTCGAAGTCAACCAAAGAAGAGAATGAGCGTTCATCAACCAAGCCAAGTATACCCAAGACATGCTCAAGAGATTCAAGCTAGATGATTTCAAGCCGGTCAAGTTTCCCATGACCACCAAATGCAAGATTGACAGTGATCGCATTCGTAAGGCTGTAGATCAAAAGGTATATCGTTCCATGATTGGATCCTTGCTTTACCTTTGTGCATCTAGACCGGATAACATGTTGAGTGTGGGAATTTTTGCACGATTTCAAGCCGCACGTAAGGAAAGACACTATGTGGCAGTCAACCGAATCTTTCGATATTTGGCTCATATCCCAAAGTTTGGCTTATGGTACCCTAAAGGAGCATGCTTCGATCTCATGGGTTACTCGGACTCGGATTGGGCGGGAGATTGTGTGGAGAGGAAGTCAACTTCCGGAGGGTGCCAATTCTTTGGTCGCTCTTTGGTGAGTTGGTCTTCGAAGGGGAAAAATTGTGTCTCTCTCGTCGACCGAGGCCAAATATGTAGCCATCCCAAGTTGTTGTGCACAATTGCTATGGATGAGGCAAACTTTAAAGGATTACGATGTCAATTGTGACAAAGTCCCTCTTATATGTGACAATGAAAGTGTGATCAAGAGCTCCCTCAATCCGGTGCAACATAGCAAGATGAAGCATATTGAGATTCGTCATTACTTCATTCGGGATCACATCAAGCATGGAGATATTGATATCATCTACATCAGCACTCAAGAGCAACTAGTGGATATTTTCACCAAGCCTCTAGATGAAGCAAGATTTCGTAAGTTAAGGCATGAGCTAAATATCATTGATTTGAGCAATGTGGCTTGAATCTAGGCACACCCCACCACACTCATCATTATATCTTGTTCTAGATGTAGGCATGGACATGGGGGGAGTGTTGTTCTCTCAATGAACTCTCCCTCCCTCATTATGCATAGATTGCTCAAATCTTTCACATTAGCCATTTTTAATGGCACTTGTGCTTCAATGATGAGTTTTGGTCATGGGCCCAAGGTTAAAATCTTTACGGTGTGATACGTCTCCAATGTATCTATAATTTTTGATTGTTCCAAGTTATTATATTATCATTCTTGGATGTTTTACAATCATTTTATAGTCATTTTTTGGTACTAACATATTGACATAGTGCCCAGTGCCAGTTACTGTTTTCTCCATGTTTTTTACATCGTAGGAAGTCAATACCAAACGGAGTCCAAATGCAGCGAAACTTTTTGTGGATTTTTTTGGACTACAAGACATCCAGTGGGCCAAAGAAGTACCAAAGAGGGAGCCCGAGGTGAGCACAAGACACCAGGGTGCGCCTAGATGCCCAGGCGTGCCCTGGTGGGTTGTGCCCACCTCGGTGTCCTCCCGAAACGCCTCTTTGCTCTATAAATACCCCCAAAATTCCAGAAACCCTATGAGAGTCGACGAAAATCAATTCCAACCGCCACAAGTTCCAGAACCACCAGATCCAATCTAGACACCGTCATAGAGGGGTTCATCATGTCCATTGGTGCCTCTCCGATGATGCGTGAGTAGTTCTTTGAAGACTTTTGGGTTCGTAGTTAGTGGCTAGATGGCTTCCTCTCTCTCTTTTGATTCTCAATACAATGGTCTCTTGGAGATCCATATATGATGTAACTCTTTTTGTGGTGTGTTTGTTGGGATCCGATGAACTTTGAGTTTATGATCAGATATATCTTTTTATCCATGATAGTTATTTGAGTATTCTTTGATCTCTTATATGCATGATTGCTTATAGCCTCATATTTCTTCTCCGATATTTGGGTTTTGTTTGGCCAACTTGATCTATTTATCTTGCAATGGTAAGAGGTGCTTTGTGATGGGTTCGATCTTACGGTGCTTGATCCTAGTGACAGAAGGGGAACCGACACGTATGTATCATTGCCATTAAGGATAACAAGATGGGGTCTATTTCTGCATAAATAGATCTTGTCTACATCCTGTCATCGTTCTTATTTCATTACTCCATTTTTCCATGAACTTAATACACTAGATCCATGATGGATAGCGGTCGATGTGTGGAGTAATAGTAGTAGATGCTGGAGGAGTCGGTCTACTAGTCTTGGACGTGATGCCTATATAATGATCCTTGCCGGGATATCGTCATGATTATTTGAAGTTCTATCAATTGCCCAATAGTAATTTGGTTACCCACCGTTTGCTATTTTTCTCGAGAGAAGCCACTAGTGAAACCTACGGGCCCTAGGTCTCTTCTTTATTATATTTGCCTTCGCGATATATTTTTATTTGCTTTTATTTGCAGATCTATTAAACCATAAATACAAAACTACCTTGTTGCACTTTATTTTATTTGGTGATCTATCTATCAATTGATTACAAGTTTCCACTACAAAAAAAGACACATCTGTGACATTTTGGGCTGAACGGATTTTTTGTCATGCTTATGACACTTCTATGACGATAATTGTGACAAAACCCGGCATCATCATAGATGTGGTGGGCTCCTACTTCTATGACAAAAAATCATGACAAAACATGGGCTTTTCATCCTGGGCGGGCCGGGGACGCAGCTGCATGACATTCTTTGGGCCATCCACGAGGGCAAAAACATGCAACTCACGCTTACAAACGGTAGAAAAAGCCCAAGGATTAATTGTTCATCAAATTTTTAGACAAAACCCATATTGAACATGGCAGTAACATCTAACCCAACCACTCTTTTTCGCAGTCACAAACAAATGGATCGGTCTGATCTATAAAATCAACATCCTGTGCAAAAAAAATTATTTCAGCATGACTACAACTTGTTGTAAATAGAAGCCGAGCACGTTTAGAAGCCAATTTGTCCACCTAAAACTTGTTTTTTTTTCTGTTCAAGGTGTTCGTCCGTGAGAAATCTCTTGCTGTAAAACTTAAGCCTCATGGACAATAGTAACCTCGCATTCAACAGGAAGAATGTGACATAGCTTTTGTTTGCCTGGTTGGATGCAAATCTTTCCTTCGTTATTGTCCTCAAAGGAATGTCATGATAACTGAGAAAATCCCGGTGCTTATTACGCCACCGATTGATTATACCTAAGTAGACATGAAGATTGAAAATGGTTAAGGTCTGAAAAAAGAATATGAAGAAAGAGCGACAACTTAACGGTTAATTCTAGTACAATATATACGGGCTTTCAATGTGCATGAAATCATCACCTCTATATATAAATTCTCCAGAGATCGAAAGCATCACAGCAAGCCAATAATTATGTTCAGATCAAAACTTGACATTCCGATATATAAGATCTTGACAGAATTCAGGAGCATTGATAGGCTATCCATGGACGAACTCTTCATTGAGCATATAACATAATATTAGTACCCAAAGTGTACTCCAAGATGATATTAAACTTATGCGCACAAATGAAAAATGCAGCTTATGATTACAAATGTGTAGATGATAATATACGGTACCTGAAAAAGTGAGGAACCAAACACCAACTTCTGGTGATCATTAAATAGATCACAAATTACACCCAAGGTCTCCAGTTTGGGCGCAGCGACAACAGTTATTTGCGAAGGTTTATAACAATTATCAAGGAGAAACCTTCAAAGTGAAGGGGCATCTTCGATGATGAGCTGCTGTCCTTCAAAACAAATTCCAATGCTTTTAAGGTGAGGCGACTTTATTTGGAGACAACTGATAGGGATTTCTATTCCCAAAACAATCAGCAATCGCTCCAAGGAAGGGAAACTGGAGTGGATGATGTTGTGCAGTGAGGCCTCCAACAGATAAACCACCAAAAGCGAAAGTTTTTTTAGCAGTGTGAGCCGAAGCATTTGTACCAGATCGTCTGGTAGATGGCACCGAGCGAAGGTGGCAGTGTGGAGAGAGGAGGAAACCGCGAGATTGACAACGGTGGTGTGGGCACGAATTCTTGGTGTGCTCGTGGTATGAAACTTTCGTGGTAATGGTAGAACTCAAACTACTGGAGTTTTCCGAATACAGGGGATGTCAGCCAAGCTTCCACCATGCCGGGTACGGACAGCAGGTAGCGTGTCAGGATTCAGAGGTGTTGAACGAGGCCCTGCTGGTGAGAGGAGACGATGGCTCTGAGGAGATCAAATTCAGGAAGGACAGATATCTGATGATAGTCGAGATTGAGGGGCGCGGTGCGCCATAGAGGGCGCCACCGAGTTGAGAGGACTTGTGTGCGGCGGGAATCCTTGGTGGGGAGAAGCAAGATGATCTCCTCAAGGATGATGTCCGGGAGATCGCTGATGCGGTCCGCCGGAGATTCTACCGGTTCCTCGATCAGATCCAGGTGGGGGGGGGCTCGCCACTTCTCCCCGCTCTGTGGGATGCGGGATCTACAACCGGCGTCGCCGCTGGCGGGAGCCTCATCTTCTTGGCGCTAGGGCCAGCCGACTCCATTTTCCTTGTGGGCATCACACCGAGCTCATGGGTTTGAGCAGAGTAGCCAGCGACGAGCCTAGTGGCAGTGCGAGTGGGGAAGAAGGAGGGATGGGGTTTTCAGTAGGAGTGGAAGAAGAGGATCAGGCGTTTTCTGTACGAGTGAGGAAGAAGGTGAGCGAGGGGTTTTCTGGATGAGTGAGGAAGATGGGGAGCAAGGGGAATTGGGGGCAGATGGAAGCGGGAGAGCGAGCTGCAGTATAAGTGGAAGTAAGGAGGAAAGAGGGTTTTTCTGGGATCGCCCCATCTTCAAGAAATATGGGCTTCTCGTCACAAAAAACAAAAAAACAAATGGGCTTTAAGATGGATAGGCTTTTGTATCGGCCCAGTCGGCTGACCGTGTTTCGTACTGGAGGGCCTTGTGCTAGAGGCAGCCCAACACACTCTCCATCTTATTGCCCATTCGAAAGAAAAAAAGAGACGCCTCCAGCTTATGGCAACTCATCGGTAACCTTTTACAACTTGGCAACCACCAAATTAGAGGATGAGGTACTGGATGCAGACACTCACACTGGTCGCGTAGCGCGGCAAAGTGAGGTGTCAAATAACAGGCCTACAATATACTCCCTCTGTCCCAGAATATAAGAACGTTTTTGATACTATGCTAGTGTTAAAAACGTTCTTATATTTTGGGACGGAGGGAGTACTTACTAGATATAAAGGTTCACATGCTAGTCAACATTCACATTAAACTAAGCTTCAGAAGATATGGTATGCATACTAACATTCAGAAGAACAAAAGTTCAGCATGTTTATGCATCTCAATGATTCACCATACTATAACCAATACAAAGCCGTGAGAAGGTGTGGAAATAAAGAAAATTAGTCTATGCTTCTCTGAGCAAAGGGCCTCCAGATACGTCTCCAACGTATCTATAATTTTTGATTGCTCCATGCTATATTATCTACTGTTTTGGACAATATTGGGCTTTATTTTCCACTTTTATATTATTTTTGGGACTAACCTATTAACCGGAGGCCCAGCCCAGAATTGCTATTTTTTGCCTATTTCAGTGTTTTGGAGAAACAGAATATCAAACGGAGTCCAAATGGAATGAAACCTTTGGAAACGTGATTTTCTCATCAGATAAGATCCAGGAGACTTGGACCCTCCGACAAGAAAGCCACGAGGCGGTCACGAGGGTGGAGGGCGCCCCGCCCCCTAGGGCGTGCCCCCTACCTCGTGGGCCCCTCAAAGCTCCACCGACGTACTCATTTGTAGCAACCCGACCCGAATGGATCAAGTCTCTGTGCTTATGTGTCATCCCTGGATCGGTATGCTGACACACACAGTACTCGAAGGATTTATAACAGAGGTAAATCACATGTATAAAGTAACGTAAATACTATTACCTCAAATCCAAAATAGCGGAAGCAACAAGGTTGTGGATTCCCATCAACACCAACGGCAAAGTTGAGTGTAGAAATCGTAACCCTAACGTAACACTTACTCGTCGTAAGAAACCTGCAACATGAGACGTTGCAGCCCGAAACGGGTCAGTACATTGAATGTACTGGCAAATTCACACCATAGAGAATAATGAACAATGGCTATCACTACATGCATATTTGGCTGGTGGAAAAGCTCTATGGTTATAAGGTTTTTGCGTAAAGCCAATTTTTCCCTACTGCAAAGGAATAAATTTATTTAACTATCATGGTGGTTGTTGAACATTGAGAATGGTTGACAGCATTCCCAATCCCAATTAAAAATAATCAAAACCCAACAACATTAATTAGGAGTAACATGTTGAGATTCACATGATATTCAAGTACTAGATACTCAAGTTGTCCATAACCGGGGACACGGCTAATCATGATTAGTTTGTACACTCTGCAGAGGTTTGCGCACTTTTCCCCACAAGACTCGATCGCCTCCGTTTGGTTTCTCGCACTACATGGTGTTTGAGAAGACGGATGACCGAGACATAGCCTTTCAGAAGCGCTAGCACCTTACGATTGGGTAGACCGGTACACCTACATCCCCTACATCTGCTAGTCCATCACTGTAAGAGTTCGCACAACTTAGTCAACTATGCCAGAGCCCATAATGGCTTGTGGCTGCACACGGATGTTTCTAGCATGAAAGATCTTATGATCCCTTTGAGCCTGGGTGGCGGTCCAAAATAAAACAGGCAAGTCCTGATAGACATCAGGTGCCTCAATCCACCCAGATGTGTGTTTAAGTTGCCACCTTAGATAAACCATTAAAATTAACAAACTCACATCTGTCATGGATATCACTCACCCAATCCACGTCTACTAGCATAGCATGGCATAATAAGCAAACGTAGAAGTAACTCCCAAAGGTTGTTAGGTACTACCTCATCTACTTCCCATCCCACAATTTAATTAGATCCTAATCATGCAATGTGTGAGGATTGATCTAATGCAACAAAACTGGGTTGTAGAAAAGGTATGATCAAAGTGTGAACTTGCCTGCAATGTAGATGAGGATGATTCGCACTTAAAACTCTTTGATAGATCTACTCGTCACACTCCGGTCAATCTATCGTAAGCAAACAATAGTAACCACACAATAAGTACTCATCTAATGCACAAGTAAAACTCGAACGAGAGAACGAATCAGAAAGTTCAACTTAAGAACTCCGGTTGCAAAGAAAGAACGAACCGAACAAACGACGGAAAACAAACGGCGGAAGAAAACAACTCGGTTCTAGCAAGTTGAAACTAGGTCAAATTTTAGCATAGCAAAAACTTGTTCAAGTTGATTATACGGAACGGCGGTTTCGAGACGAAACTCCAGGCGCTTGAATCACCTGATTCCGATAAACGGGTGAGAAGATAAACTAGAACGAAGATCGGATCTGAGATCACGATCGCGGAATAAATCCGACGAAAAGAAAGAGACGAACGGTTAAACGAACGGATGTCGTCAATCGGGAATAATCGGTGATCACGTTCGTTGAGACGAACGGTCCGAAAGAAGAACGAAAACCGATCTAGGGTTTTCGGAAAAGAAACCGAAAAAGAAAACGGAAAACCGATCTAGGGTTTCAGAAAAGAAACCGAAACGAAGAATCGAAGAGAAAAACCGGAAAATATAACCGGAACGGTTTCTTTTAAAAGAACCGAATCGCGGGGAAGAAAAAGAGAGGCGCGGGGCTACCTCCGGCGAGGCGGGGCGAACGGTGGCGACGACGGCGTGCTAGGGCAGCGGCGGCGGCGCTATAAGGGTGGCGGCGGCGGGTGAGGGGCGCGGCGGCGGGTGAGGGGCGTGGGGTGGGGCGCGGCTTGGGGATGAGAGGGGGTTTGGGTTTTTTGGTGTGAGGAGAGGGGGGGTCTATGGGGGTATTTATATAGGAGAGGGGAGAGATTACTTGGGGTAGGGGACAAGAAAATAGAGTAGGAAAAGGAAAACGAAACAAAGGAAAAAGGGCTAGCCTAGAGTCCTTTTAGGACTCGGCTAAGAGGCAAGAGGCGGCGGCCTGGCTGCCTGCGCCTGGCGCTGGCGCACGCGCGGCTGGGAGGAGGCCGGCTGGCTGGGCCTTCGGCACGGCTGGCCTGGCGGGAGTTTCCTGTTTTTTTTAACTGATTTTCGCGCGCAGAAAACAAAAGAAAAAGAAACTAAACGAACTCCGAAAAACCTAAAGTAAATTTTCCCCGACCCCTAAAAATGAGCCGAACAAAAATGAACTTTTCTCCGGACCTAAAATGCAATTTTCGAAAATGCGCATTTTTCCCTATCCAAAGAAAAACAAACAAACACCGGAAAACGAAATTTGATCTATTTATTGAATCTTCATTTTTCCTATATTTTGGGAAAGTCATATTATTCCCTCTCTCATATTTTGATATCGGAAAAATAATTGAAGATGAAATAAATAAATCAAATGGTCCTCTTTTCAAATTCGAGAAAACTCTCAAATATGAAAATAACGAAATCTCCAACTCTCTCCGAAGGTCCTTGAGTTGCGTGAAATTTCTAGGATCGACCAAAATGCAAGAAAATAAGATATGCATGATGATCTAATGTATAACATTCCAAATGAAAATAAATTCAAAAGAACTTTGAATTTAATTCTTTGAAACTCCCAACTCATATTTCATATAATTTGAAGAAGTCATTTTATCTTCTCTCGTGAAAATCATTGAGTTGCATAAAGTTTCAGAATTGGAAATATTTTCAAATGAAATTCAAATATTTTCAACAACCCTTTTAATTTAATTTAAATGGAAGAAGTCATATCATCTTCGCTCAAGGGTTTTGTGTTTGAAAAGCATTTGAATTCATGGAGATCAGAAAGCAAATATGAAAGTTTGGGAAAGTCCTTTTATTCCCTCTCATTTAACTTTCAAAAGTTTCGAATTCACTCACTTTCAGTCAAACAATCAGTCAAATCTATCTATTTATTATAACATTCCAAAATTTAGAATTTTGGGATGTTACATCATTCCTCCTGTATATACCTACGTACCCCCAAACGATCGGGGACAGAGCCAAAAACCTAATTCCACCGCCGGAACTTTCTGTATCCACGAGATCCCATATTGGGGACTATTCCGGAGCTCCAAAGGAAGGGGCATTGATCACGGAGGGCTTCTACATCATCATCCAAGCCCCTCCGATGAAGTGTGAGTAGTTTACTTCAGACCTACGGGTCCATAGTTAGTAGCTAGATGGCTTGTTCTCTCTTTTTGGATCTCAATACAATGTTCTCCCCCTCCCTTGTAGAGATCTATTCGATGTAATCTTCTTTTTGCGGTGTGTTTGTTGAGACCGATGAATTGTGGGTTTATGATCCAGTCTATCTATGAATAATATTTGAATCTTCTTTGAATTCATTTATTTATGATTGGTTATCTTTGCAAGTCTCTTCGAATTATCAGTTTGGTTTGGCCTACCAGATTGGTTGTTCTTGCCATGGGAGAAGTGCTTATCTTTGGGTTCGATCTTTCAGTGTCCTTTCCCAGTGACAGAAGGGGCAGCAAGGCACGTATTGTATTGTTGCCATCGAGGATAACAAGATGGGGTTTTTTATCATATTTGCATGAAACTATCCCTCTACATAATGTCATCTTGCTTAAGGTGTTACTCTGTTTTTAACTTAATACTCTAGATGCATGCTGGATAGTGGTCGATGAGTGGAGTAATAGTAGTAGATGCAGGCAGGAGTCGGTCTACTTGTCTCGGACGTGATGCCTATATACATGATCATACTTAGATATTCTCATAACTATGCTCAATTCTGTCAATTGCTCAACAGGAATTTGTTCACCCACCGTAGAATACTTATGCTCTTGAGAGAAGCCACTAGTGAAACCTATGGCCCCCGGGTCTCTTTCTCATCATATCAATCTCCATCACTTTATTATTGCTTTTCTTTTACTTTGCATTTTACTTTTTACTTTGCATCTCTATACCAAAAATACCAAAAATATTATTTATCATCTCTATCAGATCTCACTTTCGTAAGTGACCGTGAGGGGATTGACAACCCCTAAGCGCGTTGGTTGCGTTGAGCTATTTTTTTTGTGGAGGTACGAGGGACTCGCGCGTAGCCTCCTACTGGATTGATACATTGGTTCTCAAAAACCGATGGAAATATTTACGCTACTTTGCTGCATCATCATCTCCTCTTCGGGGAAATCCAACGCAGTGCTCAAGAGGTAGCAAGAAGAATTTCTGGCGCCGTTGCCGGGGAGTCTGCGCAAAAGTCAACATACCAAGTACCCATCACAATCCCTATCTCCCGCATTACATTATTTGCCATTTGCCTCTCATTTTCCTCTCCCCCACTTCACCCTTGCCGTTTTATTCACCCTCTCTCTCTCTATCCTCCCTCTCTATTTGCCTCTTTTTTCCCGTTTGCTTTTTGTTTGCTCGTGTGTTGGGTTGCTTGTTTGTCGCGATGGCACAAGATAATACTAAATTGTGTGACTTCACCAATACCAACAATAATGATTTCCTTAGCATTCTGATTGCTCCTCTTACCGATGCTGAATCTTGTGAAATTAATGCTGCTTTGCTGAATCTTGTCATGAAAGATCCGTTTTCCGGCCTTCCTACTAAAGATGCCGCTACCCATCTTAATAGCTTCGTTGATTTGTGTGACATGCCAAAGAAGAAAGATGTCGATAATGATATTGTTAAATTGAAGCTATTTCCTTTTTCGCTTAGAGATCGTGCTAAAGCTTGGTTTTCAACTTTGCCTAAAAATAGTGTTGATTCATGGAACAAGTGGAAAGATGCTTTTATCTCTAAGTATTTTCCCCGCTAAGATCATCTCTCTTAGAAACGATATTATGAATTTTAAGCAACTTGATCATGAACATGTTGCACAAGCTTGCGAGAGAATGAAATTAATGATACGTAATTGCCCTACTCATGGTTTGAATTTGTGTATGATTATACAAAAATTTTATGCCGGATTGAATTTTGCTTCTAGAAATCTTTTAGATTCGGCTGCGGGAGGCACTTTTATGGAAATCACTTTAGGATATGCTACGAAACTGCTAGATAATATTATGGTTAATTATTCTCAATGGCATACTGAAAGATCTATTAATAAACAGGGGCATGCGATAGAAGAAATTAATATTTTGAGTGGAAAGATGGATGAACTTATGAAATTATTTGCTAATAAGAGTGTTACTTCTGATCCTAATGATATGCCCTTGTCTACTTTGATTGAGAATAATAATGAATCTATGGATGTGAATTTTGTTGGTAGGAATAATTTTGGTAACAACGCGTATAGAGGAAATTTCAATCCTAGGGCTTATCCTAGTAATCCCTCTGATAATTATGGTAATTCCTACAACAATTCTTATGGAAATTATAATAAGATGCCCTCTGATTTTGAATCTAATATTAAAGAATGTATTTCTTAGCAAAAGAATGTTAATGCTATGATTGAAGAAAAATTGCTTAAGATTGATGATTTGGCTAGGAACGTTGATAGAATTTCTCTTAATGTTGATTCTTTAAAGCTTAGATCTATTCCTCCTAAGCATGATATCAATGAGTCTCTCGAAGCCATGAGAATTTCCATTGATGAGTGCAAGGAAAGAACCGCTAGGATGCGTGCTATGAAATATGCCTTTATTAAAGCGTGTTCTTCTAGTTCCTATGAAAATAATGATGAAGATCTAAAAGTTATTGATGTGTCTCCTATTAAATCTTTGTTTTGCAATATTAATCTTGATAATGATGGGACTGAATATGATCCACCTTTACCTAGAAGGTGTTCTAAAAATTCGGAGTATTTAGATCTTGATGATGAAATTGATAAAAGTGGGATTAAAAGAAATAAAACCCTAGATGATGCTAAACCCACTATATTGGATTTCAAGGAATTTAATTATGAAAATTTCTCTTTAGTTGATTGTATTTCCTTGTTGCAATCCGTGCTAAAATATCCTCATGCTTATAGTCAAAATATAGCCTTTACCGAACATATCGTTGATGCCTTGATGCAATCTTATGAAGAAAAACTTGAGTTGAAAGTTTATATCCCTAGAAAACTTTATGATGAGTGGGAACCTACTATTAAAATTAAAATTAAATATTATAAGTTTTATGCTTTGTGTGATTTGGGTGCTAGTGTTCCTACTATTCCCAAAACTTTGTATGATTTGCTAGATTTCCGTAATTTTGATGATTGCTCTCTAAACTTGCATCTTGCGGATTCCACCATTAAGACACCTATGGGAGTAATTAATGATGTTCTTATTGTTGCAAATAGGAATTATGTGCCCATAGATTCTATTGTTCTTGATATAGATTGCAATCCTTCTTGCCCTATTATTCTTGGTAGACCTTTCCTTAGAACGGTTGGTGCAATTATTGATATGAAGGAAGGGAATATTAGATTTCAATTTCCATTAAAAAAGGGCATGGAACACTTCCCTGGAAATAAAATAAAATTACCATATGAATCTATCATGAGAGCCACTTATGGATTGCCTACCAAAGATGGCAATACCTAGATCTATTCTTGCTTGTTATGCCTAGCTAGGGGCGTTAAACGATAGCGCTTGTTGGGAGGCAATTCAATTTTATTTTTATTCCTTGCTTTTTGCTCCTGTTTAGCAATAAATAATTTATCGAGCCTCTGTTTTGGTTGTGTTTTTTGTGTTTAATTAGTGTTTGTACCAAGTAGAACCGTTGGGAAGACATGGGGAAAGTCTTGTTGAACTTGCTGTAAAAAAACAGAAACTTTAGCGCTCACGAGAACTGCTGTAATTTTTATATGGAAAGCGCTATTTAGTTAATTCTTTTTGCAAATGATTAATAGATAAATTCCTCACGTCCATAAATTTATTTTAGAATTTTTGGGTTTCCAGATCTTGCGCTAGCTACAGATTACCACAGGTTGTTCTGTTTTTGACAGATTCTGATTTTCGTGTGTTTGCTTATTTTGATAAATCTATGGCTAGTAAAATAGTTTATAATCCATAGAGAAGTCATAATACAGTAGGTTTAACACCAATATAAATAAAGAATGAGTTCATTACAGTACCTTGAAGTGGTCTTTTGTTTTCTTTCGCTAACGGAGCTCACGAGATTTTCTACTTTAAGTTTTGTGTTGTGAAGTTTTCAAGTTTTGGGTAAAGATTTGATGGATTATGGAACAAGGAGTGGCAAGAGCCTAAGCTTGGGGATGCCCATGGCACCCCCAAGATAATCTAAGGACACCTAAAAGCCAAAGCTTGGGGATGCCCCGGAAGGCATCCCCTCTTATGTCTACTTCTATCGGTAACTTCACTTGGAGCTATATTTTTATTCACCACATAATATGTGTTTTGCTTGAAGCGTCTTTTATGATTTGAGTCTTTGCTTGTTAGTCTACCACAATCATCCTTGATGTACACACCTTTTGAGAGAGCCATACATGATTTGGAATTTGATAGAATACTCTACGTGCTTCACTTATATCTTCTGAGCTTTATAGTTTTGCTCTAATGCTTCACTTATATCTTTTAGAGCATGGTGGTGGATTTGTTTTATAGAAACTATGCTTCACTTAGATTATTTTGAGAGTCTTAATAGCATGGTAATTTGCTTAAAATCCTAATATGCTTGGTATGCAAGATTAATAATAAAACTTTCTTATGAGTGTGTTGAATACTAAGAAAAGTTTGATGCTTGATGATTGTTTTGAGATATGGAGGTAATAATATCAAAGTCATGCTAGTTGAGTAGTTGTGAAATTGAGAAATACTTGTGTTGAAGTTTGCAAGTCACATAGCATGCACGTATGGTAAATGTTATGCAACAAATTTGAAACATGAGGTGTTATTTGATTGTCCTCCTTATGAGTGACGCCCGGGAACGAGCAATGGTCTTTTCCTACCAAGCTATCCCCCTAGGAGCATGCGCGTAGTGCCGAGGTTTTTGATGACTTGTAGTTTTTGCAATAAGTATGTGAGTTCTTTATGACTAATGTTGAGTCCATGGATTATACGCACTCTCACCCTTCCATCCTTGCTAGCCTCTTCGGTGCCGTGCATTGCCCTTTCTCACATTGAGAGTTGGCGCAAACTTCGCCGCTGGATCCAAACTCCGTGATATGATACACTCTTTCACACATAAAACTCCTTATATCTTCCTCAAAACAGCCACCATACCTACCTATTATGGCATTTCCATAGCCATTCCGAGATATATTGCCATGCAACTTTCCATCATTCCGTTCATCATGACACATTCATCATTGTCATATTGCTTAGCATGATCATGTAGTTGACATAGTATTTGTGGCAAAGCCACCGTTCATAATTCTTTCATGCATGTCACTCTTGGTTCATTGCATATCTCGGTACACCGTCGGAGGCATTCATATAGAGTCATCTTTGTTCTAGTATCGAGTTGTAATCATTGAGTTGTAAATAAATAGAAGTGTGATGATCATCATTATTAGAGCATTGTCCCAAGTGAGGAATAAAAAAAGAGAAAGGCCATAAAAAAGAGAAGGCCCAAAAAAAGAGAAAGGCCATAAAAAAGGAAAAGGCCCAAAAAAATGAGAGAAAAAGAGAGAAGGGACAATGTTACTATCCTTTTACCACACTTGTGCTTCAAAGTAGCACCATGATCTTCATAGTAGAGAGTCTCTCATGTTATCACTTTCATATACTAGTGGGAATTTTTCATTATAGAACTTGGCTTGTATACTCCAACAATGGGCCTCCTCAAGTGCCCTAGGTCTTCATGAGCAAGCAAGTTGGATGCACACCCACTAATTTCTTTTGTTGAGCTTTCATACATTTATAGCTCTAGTGCATCCGTTGCATGGCAATCCCTACTCCTTGCATTAACATCAATCGGTGGACATCTCCATTCCCCATTGATTATCCTCGTTGATGTGAGAATTTCTTCTTTTTTGTCTTCTCCACATAACCCCCTCATTATATTCTATTCCACCCATAGTGCTATGTCCATGGCTCGTTCTCATATATTGCATGAAAGTTTATAGGTTTGAGATTACTGAAGTATGAAACAATTGCTTGGCCTGTCATCGGGGTTGTGCATGATCAGAGCATTCTTGTGTGACAAAAATGAAACATGACTAAACTATATGATTTTGTAGGGATGAACTTTCTTTGGCCATGTTATTTTGAGAAGACATAATTGCTTAGTTAGTATGCTTGAAGTATTATCATTTTTATGTCAATATGATCTTTTGTCTTGAATCTTTCGGATCTGAATATTCATACCACAATTAAGAATAATTACATTAAAATTATGCCAAGTAGCACTCCGCATCAAAAATTCTCTTTTTATCACTTACCTACTCGATGACGAGCAGGAATTAAGCTTGGGGATGCTTGATACGTCTCCAACGTATCTATAATTTTTGATTGCTCCATGATATATTATCTACTGTTTTGGACAATATTGGGCTTTATTTTCCACTTTTATATTATTTTTGGGACTAACCTATTAACCGGAGGCCCATCCCAGAATTGTTGTTTTTTGCCTATTTCAGTGTTTCGGAGAAACAAAATATCAAACGGAGTCCAAACGGAATGTAACCTTCGGAAACGTGATTTTCTCGTCAGATAAGATCCAGGAGACTTGGACCCTCCGTCAAGAAAGCCATGAGGAAGTCACGAAGGTGGAGGGCGCGCCCCCCTAGGGCGTGCCCCCTGCCTCGTGGGCCCATCAAAGCTCCACCGACGTGCTCCTTCCTCCTATATATACCTACGTACCGCCAAACGATCGGGGACGGAGCCAAAAACCTAATTCCACCGCCACAACTTTCTGTATCCATGAGATCCCATCTTGGGGCCTGTTCCGGAGCTCCGCCGGAAGGGGCATCGATCACGGAGGGCTTCTACATCATCATCCAAGACCCTCCGATGAAGTGTGAGTAGTTTACTTCAGACCTACGGGTCCATACTTAGTAGCTAGATGGCTTCTTCTCTCTTTTTGGATCTCAATACAATGTTCTCCCCCTCTCTTGTGGAGATCTATTCGATGTAATCTTGTTTTCGCGGTGCGTTTGTTGAGACCAATGAATTGTGGGTTTATGATCCAGTCTATCTATGAATAATATTTGAATCTTCTCTGAATTCTTTTATGTATGATTGGTTATCTTTGCAAGTCTCTTCGAATTATCAGTTTGGTTTGGCCTACTAGATTGGTTGTTCTTGCAATGGGAGAAGTGCTTAGCTTTGGGTTCAATCTTGCGTTGTCCTTTCCCAGTGACAGAAGGGGCAGCAAGGCACATATTGTATTGTTGCCATTGAGGATAACAAGATGGGTTTTTTTTATCATATTGCATGAAACTATCCCTCTACATCATGTCATCTTGCTTAAGGCGTTATTCTGTTTTTAACTAAATACTCTAGATGCATGGTGGATAGCGGTCGATGAGTGGAGTAATAGTAGTAGATGCAGGCAGGAGTTGGTCTACTTGTCTCGGACGTGATGCCTATATACATGATCATACCTAGATATTCTCATAATTATGCTCAATTCTGTCAATTTCTCAACAGTAATTTGTTCACCCACCGTAGAATACTTATGCTCTTGAGAGAAGCCACTAGTGAAACCTATGACCCCCGGGTCTCTTTCTCATCATATCAATCTCCATCACTTTATTATTGCTTTGCTTTTACTTTGCCTTTTACTTTTTACTTTGCATCTCTATACCAAAAATAACAAAAATATTATTTATCATCTCTATCAGATCTCACTTTCGTTAGTGACCGTGAAGGGATTGACAACCCCTAAGCGCGTTGGTTGCATTGGGCTATTGTTTTTGTGTAGGTACGAGGGACTCGCGCGTAGCCTCCTACTGGATTGGTACCTTGGTTCTCAAAAACCGAGGGAAATACTTACGCTACTTTGTTGTATCATCCTCTCCTCTTCAGGGAAATCCAACGCAGTGCTCAAGAGGTAGCACCTCCCTGCACATGCATTAATTGCCTAGGCATGCTTGTTTCTTCTCAATGTTGTGAGAACTTTGAACATGTTAGCAACTCCACAACTAGCTAGCTGCCTCATCTTGCAATTGATGCTGACACATTCGCAGCAAACACATGAGGCAATAGAGATGACTCAACATGAGTCCATATTGTGCAGTTCCCCTGAAATCATCTTCATTGTCCTGAATCTGAAAAGATAGGAAAACAATAGCTATACTTAAACGGTGTTGCAAAACAGTAGCACATATCAATAGCTCGGCATGACAAAACACGTTCATCTGGAAGAAGGGGATACTAACCTGCCAGAGGAAGATTATATATAATTTCATAAGTCCTTGGTTGATTTCCACCTTCGGCTGCACTGCCTGTTTGCTCCTCCACACATGAGAGGATCGTTCCGCACTGCAATCAGCAAGTCAACATATGAATAAGCTTATTTCATCTTGCGGTGGTCATTGTACCTAGTTACGAATGTAGGATTACCTGGAGCACACTACAAAATAAAGATACATCTGTGACATTTTGGGCCGAACGAATTTTTGTTCTGTCATACCTATGACACTTCTATGACGATAATTGTGACAAAACCCGATATCATCATAGATGTGGTGGGGTCCTACTTCGATGAAAAAAAATCATGACAGAAAATGGGCTTTTCGTCCTAGGCGGGACGGAGACGCAGCTGCATGACATTCTTTGGGCCGTCCATGACGGAAAAAACATGGTAGAAGCGAGGGCGCGGAAAATATCGGGGAGTTCCCGGTTACGGTGGGTGGTCGGGGGCCGAGCGATACGCGTTTCTCTCATACATGTACGCGTGTGGGTGCGAGGCGTTGGGCTCTAATTGAACCCGAGCGAGGCGTTGGGCTCTAACGGAACCTGAGCGATTGCACTGCAGGCTACGCATTACACTGAACCCGAGCGATCGATCGATCCCTTACTGTTAAATGAAGCCGAGTGATTCCTTCGCTACTGCTGCTAACTGAAGTTGATCGATGCTGCCTCTAGATGAACAGTGAGTGTTGTTGGGGGGTTTGGATGAACAGTTCCCGGTGGGGGTTGGATGAACAGGAACCCGTGGTAGTAGAGGCCATTGCCGCTGGATGAACAGTACCCCGATCGATTAAGCCGGTGGATGAACAGGACCCCGTGGAGGGCTGGATGAATAGGACCCCATGGATGGCTGGTTGAATAGTAGCCGGTGGAGGGCTGATTGAACAGTAGCCGGTGGAGGGCTGGATGAACAGTAGCCCGTGGAGGGGTGGTTGAACAGGACCCCCGTGGAGTGGGCTGGTTGAACAGTAGCCGGTGGAGGAGCGCGCGATGGTGGCTGGATGAACAGGAGCCCGTGGATGAACAGTCGCAGGTGGAGGCTGGAGGAAGTCGACGGTGGATGAACAGTAGCCCGTGGAGGCTGGAGGAGGTCGACGTTTGAGATGAACAGTATCCTCTGGAGTCTCGTTTTGCGGTACGCCACACCCCTCCCGATCAACAGGACCCACGTTTCGACCATAGCGCTCCAACACAAGTCAGTTTCCTCCATTTTGCGGTATGCCACACCCCTTCCGATAAACAGGACCCCGCTTCGACCGTAGGAGCTCCGTTTCCTCCGTTTTGCGGTACACCAGACCCCTCCCGATGAACAGGATCCCGTTTCCACCGTGGCCGGTCAACACAAGGCCGTTTCCTCCGTTCTGCGGTACGCCAGGCCTTGTTTCCATCGGATGTTCTGTCCAAGCCGGTTGGCTCCCGATAAACATGACGACGCATTCCGTTCCAACCCAGCCGGTTGGCTCCCCATGAACACGACGACAACGTAGTTTCTCCGTTCCGACCCAGCCACAGCCATGTACACGAGTCCTGGCCGTACGTATGCGTGAGTAGGCGTTCGAGACCCCGCTCGTATGTACGTACTTTGCCATATTTACTTTCTTGCACCCTGGCCAATGTACGTACGTGTACATGCTACGTGCGCGCCTCTACTACGACATGTGCGTGCCTCTACTACGACATGTGCCGTTCCTTGCACGGCCATGGTTCATCGCTGCAGCCCGTAGACGGACCGATCGTATGTACGTACACGTTCGCGACCAGAATGACAATGCTACATACGCTTCGACCGGGTGGGTCCTGACTGTCAGGCACTTCCTTGCATGCGAAGATGTAGCTGGTGGGTCCCAGCAGTCAGGGGGAAACGTTTTTTTGTGAAATATGGTGGCCCGTCCAGTGGGTCCTTGCTGTCAGGTGGAGGAATCATTATTTTGCGCGTAATGAGGAGGCACTTTCTTGCTACGGCCGTGGACCCAGCTGTCAGCCTCTCCACGTACAGTACTCTTCCGATGGAAGTCGTTCGTTGACCACATTGACCACGCCGCGCCGAGAGCACCAAGACAGTGGACAACGGCGAGGCCTAGGAAGGGGACGATGCGGAGCGGGGGAAGACGCGGTAGTGGATGCCCACGCGGAGTGGAGTAAGAGGGTTCACTAGTTCGGCTGCGGTGTGAGGCTGCCATCGCTGCAGGTCCTGGCCAGCGGTGGGAGTAGTAGGGCCGGCGAGGCCTTCGCAGCAGCACAGCCGGCCGCGGGAGGCAGGATCAGGCGGCACGACCGGCGCTGCTTTGGGCGGCTGGAGGAAGAAGACCAGAGGTTGAAGAAGCACTAAGGACGTTGGATGAACATCGTACGGTCACTGGAGCTAGAATCGTTGATATTGACTAAGTTGAAAAAGCCCCCTGTCCCCGTCAACTTAGTAGGCCCACATGTCAGCCTCCCACTATGCTGGGTCCCAGCTAGCAGGGGGAGTATTCATTTTTTGTGCGTAATAAGGAGGCACTTCCTTGCGTGCGAAGATATAGCTGGTGGGTCTGACCTGTCAGCGGGGGGAACATTTTTTCACGGAATACAGAGGCCCTTCCGATGGGTCCCAGATGTCAGGTGGAGTAATCATTATTTTGCATGTAATAAGGTGGAATTTCCTTGTGTGCGGCCGTGGACCTAGCTGTCATCCTCTCCATGTACATTCCATGTCCGATGGATGTCGTTCGTTGACCATGTTGACCACGGCGCGCCGAGAGCACCAGGGCGGTGGACGACGGCGAGGCCAAGGAAGGGAGTGACATGGAGCCGGGGAAGACTTGGCAGTGGTTGCCCACGCGGTGGGGAGTATGAGGGTTTACTTGTCCGGCTGCCGTTGCCGGAAAATAATAGGAGGTGTGGGTGAGTAGAGGAATGGCCTGGCCAGCAATGGAGTAGGGTGGGGCGGTGCGGCATGTGCGGCAGCACAGCCGGCCACGGGAGGCGGGAGCAGGCAATCCCACCGGCGCTGGTTTGGGCGGCTGGAGCAAGAAGATCAGATATTGAAGAAGCAGCACGGCCGTTGGATTAACATTTGTGGCCTAAGTTGACAAAGCCTTTCGTACACGTCAACCTAGTAGACCCACAAGCCAGCCTCCAAATATGTCCCAAACAGCATACATCCCGAAATTTCTAGCCAGATTCAAATTAATTTAAAAACTAAACATACCTTAATTTAAATCCAATGAAATTTTACCCGCACAAAAACAATGAAATTTAAAATATCAAAATCCGAAAGAAAAAAGTATTTTGGAACTAATTGCCTGTGTGCTGTATTTTTTCATTTTATAGCCCATTTAATATTACTTATAGCCCATTTTTTATTACTTATAGCCCATTTCCTGGGCAAAATGCATCCCTGCTCGTCTTGAAAGATTTCCAGCACAGCAGGGCATAGAAAAACAAGTAGGCCAGTGTTGGTTATTCTGCAAAAAACAAAATAGCCGGGCTAGCCATTTTCAGAAAGGAAAAAACAAACTGGGCTGGTCATGTGCTAGACGGGCCAAAACTCCTGAACAACCTAGTTGATACCCTTCTCCGTCCGGAAAAAACAAAACTACTGCGCATTGCTGGGTCCCTACTGTCATCCTCACAATGTACAGTCATCTCCTTATTCCTCTCGGTTGTTGGCCATGTTAACAACACCGGAGGGCGGCACCGTGGCGAGTGAACCAAGGTGGAGGACGATGGTGAGACCTCGGACGGGAACGAACAGGAGCCGTGGAATATGCGCAATGTTTTAGGGTGCGATGTGGCCACGATGCGTGCGCGGCAGCACAGCCAGCCGTGGGAGGCGGGAGCAGGCGGTCCCGCCGGCACTGGTTTGGCTTTGGCGGCTGGAGGAAGAAGAGACTGAAGAAACACGACGGACGTTGAATGTCAATCCAACGGTAAGGTTGTCACAATCGTTTGTTGACTAAGCTGACACCAAGTAGCATACTTTTTTATATATAGGAAGAAAAGAAAAACTGGGCTCGTTCGCCTGATAACATTCCCGAAACTACGACCGTTCGATCTTGCGTCGCAACTAAAATTGCGAGGAAAATGCATTCATCTGCCGTCCTCCTCCCAAGGAACATTCGCCACATAAGTTACTAGAACCCTTGGTTTTCAACCGAGAGGTTTGGGTTCGAGTCCCAGGAAATCTCAATTTTGTCCTCCTTCCTTCCTCGCAAAAAAGAAAAGAAAATCAAAGACTTGAGAAGGCGTACAGAACAAGCTAGTGTACCAGTAAAGAGACGTTGCTGAGTTTTACAAAAAAGAGAGACGTGCTCCTATAGCTGGTTCGAATTGAAACCTAGACTATGACTACATATGGTGCTATGCTATTCTGCAAGTAATGAAACTGCCAAATCCAACGTTCGCTTGTCCTCTTCTCTACTTACTCTGCCTAGCATCAAAAGCTCTAGCCGCAGCAACCATGTCCGCTGGCTGCTCGTCCACCTGCTCTTCAGAAGGCAACAACCAGATATGCGCCAAGTCGCCACCCGTACCATCGCTTGTGGGTCTCATCACACCCCCGCCAGCACACGCACCGCAGCCGGTTGCTCATCGCAACCCGCTCCCATTGGTGTGGTGTCACTACCACAAATCACGCAGAGTCATCCGTCACGTCTCAACCACAATCCTCAACCTTGGCTGAGTCTTCTACAAATGCCTGAGTCATGGGGTAATAATATGTTTAAGTGTTGTTCTGCTACTTTCAGTTTGTGATACTTTTAATAATTTGGTTGATGATCTTCCAATTTGATTCATGTAGAAAAGGGAAGATTCGTGTGATTTCTATTTCTTGGAAGTTGCTGATGTAGGGGAATGCAACTACGCTGATTATTTGGTTAGCTGAGCAATCCCAATACCAGCAGGTTGGGGCGTTGGACAGGTAACTAAAGGAACGACAGAAGAGGAAGATGCAGAGCAGAAGGTTAAAGATGCAGTCCCTCTAATCATGGCCAAGCAACAGCTGCTGAACGGCCTTGACAACAATGAGGAGATGAAAGAGCTTGTGAAGATAATGGAAAAAATCGATGTGCTCTGTAGGATGATTGTCTCTTTATTTGCAGTGTATGTAGCACTCGTGATGTATTCAGTGACTATGACATGAGCACTTTGCTGAAACTAGTAATGAATGAAACCTATGTAGCAGGCTGGGCGTAGTGTTGTGAACATCTAATGATTTCTATTAACATAAATTGGGGGTATCCCCTTTTGCTCATAAATAAATAAATAGCAGAGCCTTTTGGTAATAAATAAATAAATTGGTAGAGGCCCTGTCGGTTCAGCTTTGTTCCCATTCGAAGACGTCGAGCAAATTGCTGTCCAACAACAAACTATGTCATCAAATTCAAGTTTCACAGCCAAATATGAGTACAACTAGACAACAATGTCATCATGTTTTAGTCTTCATACAATCACTAAACACAAATGAACATACATAACAAGTGATGTTCTCACAGCAAAATACTAAACAACACGTTCATCAGGTTTCAGTTGTCATAGCGAACACAATTTCACATAGTAGATAAAAAATGTCTTCTGAAAGGCAAATACGACAAAAGCAATCTAATCAGCATCCGCAGCAGCTCAACATCTTCGCCATGTGTATCAGTCTGAATTGTAATTCCCCAGAGTGTCATCTTCTTATTCACTCTCAATGTCCTCAAACGTTGGCTTCTTCTTGATCAACTCTTGTATGTCCACAACACGACAGGCAATCTTTTTGCCAACATCATTGATGTGATGGTTCTCAAAGATATTAGGAACATCTGTGGAATCTTGTATATCAGGAGCAGTGTAAGCAGCATCTTGTTGTGCAACTTCATTAAACGAATTCCTCTGCTCAAACCTTTGCAATACTCTCCAGTCATCGCTACGTGCTAATGTGTCTTCCAAGAAAAATATCTATGTTGCTTGATTTGCCAAAATAAAAGGCTCGTTGGTCTAGTATGCCGCCTTAACATTGATGGATTTGAAATAATCACCAGCTCTGGGTATTGCGATCTTGGAAAACAAGTTATACCAACGACAGCACAACAGAACCACACACCGATGATCCTCCAAACTGGAGATATACTTCAACTGAACAATGTCTGTTATGTTAGCATACATTTCAGTTGTCTCTAGAACATACTTATCCGTGCTCATGATGGCACTGTTTTGTGTCTTCCCGCATTCGTCGCGTGCAAGCGTGTTGTAGCGCACATCTCCAACAATGCAAGATTCATAATGTCTTACCCGAGTATTAGGACCCATTGCTAGTGCGTAAAGGGCATCATCAACAGCCTACCCATCCTCCCGCATCTTCTTAACCTATGGTTAAAAAATAGACAAGCTGATCATCTTACGTACTCAATATATTAAAAAAACTGACAGTGCAATTCAAAAGCTTACATGGCTCTTGAACCATTTCGCAAATCCTGCCATAACCAGTTTGTCAATGTTTCTTGGATTTTGCGATAGTAACTCCCTTTTGTAGATGCTGCACAACATAGTGATCACGTCAAACATCTAAATATATAAGAATGTGCTCCAAGTTTAGTAGATTACGATGTATAAGTTGCAGTACTTAGCACTTACTTGATATAAGGTAGTATCTCAGGACAGTTATTCAACACATACCAAACCATTTTGTCCAAATCTTTATGTTTGTCCTCTTGTCAACTCTTCCCTGTAACTCAAACAGAATAATCGAAAGCATTGAGCCCGGGATTGTCTTCACCCGCCTCTTCGCTAAGCTGATCAACTGTTTCAATGTATTTTGAGCAGAATGTCAATGCTTCTGTAGCAATGTAGGCCTCTGCAATGGAACCCTCGGGTCTAGCTCTGTTCCAAACATAGCCCTTGAAAGTGCCGAGCCGCCTTTCAATACGGTACATCCAGCCATACTATACTGGACCTCTAAGTAGTGCCTCATCAGGTAGAGGAAAGCCAAATGCACCATCACATCAAAGATGGCTGGAGGATATATCTTCTCAAGGTCGCATAGGATAGTTGGTATCTTGTCTCTAAGACGCTCCAAAGCATCTACCCTGATATTTCTACTGCAGAGTTCCCTGAAGAATTGTCCCAACTCTGCAACTACACTGTATAAGTCAGGGCGGCCCAATCCTCTAAGGATAACAGGTAAAACCCTTTGAAGTAGGACGTGGTAGTCATGAGTTTTTAAATCTTGTACCTTGTTTCCATCTTCATTAACTCTCCTTTTAGGTTTGGAAGCAAATCCATGTGGGAATCTCACACGTGAGAGGACCTCACATAATTCTTTTCTTTTTGCCTTGTCCAAGACGTACACAGCTGGTGCCATATCTCGTGGTTTACCTTCATCTTGGACCTACAAATCCTTTCTGATACCCAGGTGTGTCAAAACAATCCTAGATTTTAACGTATCTTTCGTCTTGCCTTCAATATTAAGAAGTGAGCCGATAATGCCATCACATATATTTTTCTCGATGTGCATCACATCAAATTATGCCGTAGATCCAAATCTTTCCAATACTACAAGTCCCACAAAGTGGACCTACGGGTGAACAGTAATATCTCTTCTGCCCTGCCATGCTTCCTTTTCCCGCTACCATTATCAAGATGGTTTCCTGGTGTAATATGCCTGACCTTCTCTAATTACACTTGCAACTCATCGGCGGTGAGCCTCTTTGGCGCATCGCAATTTTCATGCTTTGCATTGAACACATGCTTCGGTATTTTGTAGGATGTGGCTTGTCCTTGGCAAGGAAATGGCGGTGTCCAATGTAACAGATCTTGCTAAGTATTGCATATGACAGCATATTCCTGTCACAACGAACACATGCATTGTAACCATGTGTCGTTCGCCCTAACATAGTGCCCAAAGCCGGATAATCATGGATGCACCAAATTATAACAGCACACAGAAAAAAATTAGCTGGTGGGCTACTGTATAGGTCTCGAGTGAGAACACCCCTCCATAGCTATTGAAGTTCCTCCACAAGAGGCTCCATGAATAAATCAAAATCCCTTCCAGGACTTTTTGGACCTGGGAATGAGCAAGGCCATCATGTAGTTTGATTCTTTGGTGCAGACATTTGGTGGCATGTTGTAAGGGATAACAAGCACTGGCCACATGCTATATGTGGCGCTCTAGTGGCCAAATTGGTTAAATCCATCTGAAGCTAAGCCAAGTCTAATGTTTCTCGGGTCAGCAGCAAACTTTTTGTGTTTCTGATCGAAGCTTTTCCACTCACTACCATGTGATGGATGGCTCATTACATTTTTATCTCTGTACTCCTGGTTCCTAGAATGCCATAGTACATCCTCTCTTGTTTCAGCATCATGAAACAACCTCTACAATCTTGGTGTAATTGGAAAATGACTCAGAACATTATGAGGAATCCTCTTCACAGCATCGCCATCTTTCCATCTTGATGATTTGCATTTCGGGCATTCACTTAAGTTGGCATAGTCCTTCCGGAACAGAACACAATTATTCTTACAAACATGGATCATATCAAATCCAATTCCACCTGCACGAAGGAAATTCTTCATTTTACTGTAGGTCTGTGGCAGCTCAGATGCATCCGGGAAAGCTTTGTGGAAAGCAGCCAATATCGCATCGAATGATTTGTTGGTCACCTGCTCAGATGTCTTCACCTGAAGAAAGGTGACCATAGCTGAGAATACTGATAGCTTATTTCCTGGGGTGACAGCCACATTGCATTGTTCCAACATGCGGGCCCACCATTTTTCTTCTGCAGGTGAAAGTTCACAAAATGCACGAGCATTTCGTAGCATTGTTTCAATGTTGGTCAAACTCACTGGCTCCGCCACCACCACCTCCTCCTCCTCCTCCTCCTCTTCCACCTAAGCATTAGGAAGATCAAGATGGTGATATGCTACTTCCACGTAGTCAGTAACATTGACGTTAACAGTTTCACCATGTGAACCCACCTTGTATATTTGACCGACATCCCATACAAGTGTAGATGATTTTGCACAGTTAACTGGGGTCTTGTAACTAAATTCGTACAACTGCTACACAGGCAGAGCACATCTGATTTCGGACCACCGTACTCAGCTCTAATAAAGTTCATGAAGTTTTCAACCCCCTCAACATATGCAGCGGAGAATCTTAGAGCAGAAGTTATCCAAGTCCTGTCAATCTTTTAGACATACAAATTAGTTCTTCTACTAGATATTATAGGAAAAACATATATGCCTTTTTATGAAGTCCAGAAAAAAAAATACCTAGGTCGATGTCTAAAGTTATGGCAAGATATTTCGACATGCAGATCTAAGTAACAAAATATATTTAAAGCTAATTCAGCAAACAGATTTGAGTGCTAAATTATAGCAGGCTGTTTCAGCAGTCAATGAGGCCGAGCACACAGCCATCGAACTATCGAAGGCCATCGCATCAACAAAGATTGAGTATAAAATGGTGTAGAGCTATTTCACCTAATAGATTGGCTACTAGACCATGGCAATCTACGTCACAAGAAATATATGGCAGGATATTTTAGCAACTAATCAGGCTTGGCATGCCATCTCAGCTAAGCAGATTGAGTGTAGAACAGGGCAAGGAAGCTTCTTAAGCAAAGCATATTGACTGTAAACTACTTCGACATGCACGGGGTCTCAGTCTAGAATGCGCGTACCATGGGAGAAGATAATCACCGTGCCTGTCCACACGAACGTCGCCAGCGGTGGTGGTGCTGACCTCCCTGCGCCTCCACAAGAACGTCGCCAGCGGTGGCGGCGCGGCTCAAGGACGACATTCTATGAGAGCGTACTGCGGGAGCGAGAGGATCTCCATGCGTCCCCTCACGAACCGCGGCGCCAATGTATCAGCGCGGCGGGGAGGGCGGCTTTGGTGGAGCGAATGGAGTGGAGGGATGGGGGGATGCGGCGTTTGGGGAATATTATTGGCTAGTTGGACGAAGGGCGGTTGAATTTGGGATTTGGGGGGATTTTTTTGGTGGGGGGGGGGGGGGTCGCGCGGTGGGCGGGGGGAGTTTGGCGCATGGTCAGTTTTCCAAGTGCAGTCCCATGTGTCAGTGAAGAGGCAAGCCGAAGCGCATTCCGTTTGCGCGAGCGGTGTGCATGACCGAACGTTTGTGGGGTGCAATGCGACCGCGATATGGGTGATGTGAGTGTACCCCCTTTTCCTTTTAAACTAGGTACTTCGCCCCCTCAAAGAAAAACTTGGTGCTCCGCGCGATGCATCGATACTACTACTAGTAATTCGGTAATCCCGATTAAAATGGCAGGGCCGGGTCTTTTCCCACGTGATATGCTGGGAGGTTGGCTTAGTTGGTTTTTTTGGACGAGTAATGCTACACGTACATAATCCCAGTTACGTAATTAACATAATGTGAAATGTGTGAGCTGTTGATAGTAGATTGGGGGGAGGGAGGGGGCCACCACCTTGAAAATTAGGGAGGAGAGAGAGAGAGGCAATTTACGTTAACCCTTTTGTAGGTTCCTATAGATGTAGAAAGATGTGAAATGCGTGAATGTGTAGTGGACATACTATTGGAGTGCCTAAGATAAATTGTGTATGTAGACCCTATGTGTTTATTTACTTCGCATGTTAGCTTTGTCTCGGTTCAATAAAAAAACAGAGTTGGTAATGATGGTGTGCCTACCATCCTGCAATATAGGCCATCCGATCTGTATCTAACGGATAGGAAGGAAACTATGACAATTTACCCACACTCCTCTCCACATTTGCAGATAAGGCCTTCCCTCGTTCATCCTTTTCTCCCACAAGATCTTGATGTTCCGTGCAATGCACAGGCATTTTGCTAGTACTCCTATAATATACTATATTATTGTGAAAGTTCATATACACCAGCCGAGGTTAATGCAAAGATGACAGATTTTCATTACATTTCAAACTTTTATAGGACAGAAAAATAAAAGAAACCAAACCCTAAACCTATTCTACGGCGATGACCGACGTCCTCCATCTGCGATCTCCATGTACGGGGGAGGGGTTCAAGATGAAAGTGCGGTCTCCGGCGAGAAAGAGTAGAACACGGGAGAAAGACCGACCAGTTGGCACACCATGCCCTGCAGCCTCCCATGCCCTACTCATCCTCGGAGGATTCCCCGACCTCGGCGGTGCTGGACTTTGGATGGTGGCAAGTAGGACGCATGGCTGACGGTCCTCCCGTCGTCGGCCGCCATCGTGGCCACCGCTTGTGCGGTCGCGTCCGTGTCCGGCTATGCTGCTATTGCCTCGTGAGCGGCGACTTGAGCGAGGGCGGCGACCTCGAGCTTCATCCTCGAAGACAAAGCTCTCCTATAGAGCGTTGACGCTCGCGGTCAGTGCGGATGTGGTGCCAGGTAGCAGGACGATGCGTCATGTTGTGGAGGTTAGCTAGGCATTGCCGCTTTAAGTAGCGCATTCCGGTGAGGCCAAAGCGTCCAGGCGCGTCATTAAGTCGTTGGAGTTTTTTCCTCGGGCACCGAGCCTCTTAACGACGGCTTATGGACGGACGACATGAATGCGGGAAGCTGACGCGGGCTGGGAACGCACCGCACGACAGCGCGAGGGACAAGGGTTTTTGGTGTGCCAGGGTAGTCAGCTGCGGTCGTGGCAACGTCCGAGATGCCCTTTGCTCACATGTGACTCCACATGTCATTGAAAAAGCAAGACGACCCGGCATGGTCTGAGGTCCTGGGGATGCAGTTGGCCGCACTACACCACTCCGTGGACGCGTCACGGAGCGCGCACACTTTGGCGCCCCGTGCATCCCCGACGAGCCAGGACTTGATCTGTTGGTCGTGCCATAGCGCTGACGCCACCCTCGGCACACTGAAACCGACCATGTCCAGGGACGATGAGCGTGTCGTTCACTGCGGTCGCCCTGTCCAGAGGCGGTGCTGGAGCTGCACCACGTTGCTGGCCCCCACGACCCACATGAACGGTTGCCTGTGGCGAGGAGGTCGTGGGCCAGCTCCTCCATTGTACTAGTCTGTGACACGTCGTCCTGACAGGCGTGCCCCACATGTCGGTTTCCCTATTTTCCCGGCCATATTCGAGCGTCAGTGCTCCATGTTGCGCATTAGGCGCAAAACAAGTGGTTTTTGTGCCCTGGTTCAAATGTGGTACAATACCAAGTTGTTACCCTAGCCCCAAGTGTGGTTGTTTTGGGTACGGTGCCATCCTTTTCCTTTTCAAGTAGTGAAGTGTAACACTTGATTAAGTAGCCGGATGGTGTTCTAAATGTAGGTGTCCTACTATTTGAAAGAATAATTGAGGTTCCCAGGTCCATGCCCGCACTTAGGGGTCCAACTTACCATGTTCCAGCAGTAGTAACTATACCAGTCCCTGCGTACTCCCTCGGTTTTTATTTACTCCGCATTATAGCTTTGCTCAAAGTCAAACTTCATAAACTTTGACGAAGTTCATAGAAAGAAATAATAACATATACAATAACAAATCAATACCATTAGATTCATTATTAAATATACTTTCACATCATATATATTTGCTATTGTAAATGTTCATATTTCTACTCTTACTAGCAAGATGCCCGTGCGTTGCACGTAACATCAAGATGCATTTGTATGACTAGTTTATCTTGTGAGAGAAAAGTATGAACGAGGGAAGGCCTTATTTCCAATTGTGGAGAGGTGTGTGGGTACCTTTTTGCAAAATTGCCATAGTTTCCTTCCTATCCGTTAGATATAAATCGGACGGCCTATATTGCAGGATGGCAGGCACACCATCATCACCAACTCTGTTTTTTGTAAGAGTCCATCCGATTTATATCTGACGGATAGGAAGGAAACTATGGCAATTTTGCAAAAAGATACCCACACCCCTCTCCACATTTGCAAATAAGGCCTTCCCTCATTCATCCTTTTCTCCCACAAGATAAACTAATCATACAAATGCATCTTGATGTTCCACGCAACGCACGGGCCTCTTGCTAGTGTACATAAAAAGAAGAGTTGGTGATGATGGTCTGCCTGCCATCCTGCAATATAGGCCGTCCGATCTATATCTAACGGATAGGATGGAAACTATGACAATTTACCTACACCCCTCTCCACATTTGCAGATAACGCCTTCCCTCGTTCATCCTTTTCTCCCAAAAGATCTTCATGTTCCGTGCAAGGCACGGGCATCTTGCTAGTTTTCTATAAACTTGGTCAAATTTTATGAAGTTTGACTTCTGTCAAACCTAATATGCAGAGTAAACAAAAACAAAGGGACTATCTTACTCCGTGACCAAGACGGAAGGGAAAACAAGACAACTTATTGTTTATTTGAGCCGTTCAAGTATAATCGTGCGGCGTTGCTTATTTCTCATTTATCTCCAAGCCTCTTCTCCATCGATCATGCCGCCCTTCGGTCGAGTCCATCCTCCCGCATGCGTCATTTGAACATTCCGCCGAGTATCATTCGCTTGTATTTCCAATGTTGTAATTTGTACGACATGCATACAAAAAATGGTTCATTTAAAGTTTCACTTTGCCTCCACTACGTGTCGCTTCCCATCTTAGTTTTGACATCCCATTCGGTTCATGCCCCGACACATCTTGACGAGATCGATTGATGTTTGAGAGATAAATTTTGTGTCGTGCAAGGAGATAAAGGTTTGGTCTGTTTCTATGATAGAATGATAGAAATGACCCACGGGGTGCGGGAGGGGGGGGTCTGTGTGGATCAGAGGGAGAATATTGTACGTTCATAAGCGAAATGAACGTATTGTACCCACCCTAGTCCTCTTTCAATCGATCTCCGGACCCCGAGATGAAATCGAGAGAAAACGAGTGGGTGCATGTGTGATACCTAAGGCGGATTCAAAATTTTGAACCGGTGATCATAGCATCCGCAAATCATATATAAAGGGTATTCAATGTTCGTTTCGCTTTTGAACGTACAATATACTCCCTCTGATCCTTTCTAGTTTACATATAAGTTTTATGTGTAGTCAAAGTATATCTACTTTGATCAAACTTACAAAAAAAGTATCAACATTCAACAACACCCAATCAATATTGTTAGATTCGTACGTACTCCTAGATTTGTATTCAAACAGAGATGTTTTCCAATTTGTTTTCAACCACGTGAATGTGCTTGTTCTCGTGCATGCTCTCCCTACTAGAATTTCGCCACGTATAGCCAGTCCAATAATAACTTTTTTAAGCTCCCTGTCCAATAGTACTAGTGGAGTACTGGCAACATTTGTAGTAGAGTATGCAGTGATCATAGTACTCCCTCCATC
Source organism: Triticum urartu (assembly GCF_056163025.1). NCBI lineage: Eukaryota > Viridiplantae > Streptophyta > Magnoliopsida > Poales > Poaceae > Triticum > Triticum urartu. Next base: position 202,565,658 of record NC_141875.1, on the reverse strand, counting down.
CATTTATATAGGGCCTAAGAGCAAGTCTAATAAGGCCTAGTCAGCAGGCTATAAGACTTGTCATGTCAATAAAATCCTACTTGGAGGAGTGAGAAGAGAGGAGAGAGAGTAAAGCAGGCTCTTATATTCTACAGCCCGGCCATAACACATAGATCAAGAAAAAAAGTATGCATGCAACTCTCTTCCAATGAGATACCCTGCTAATGCAAATATTAAATTCTTAGAGCCAACCTAATAGCCATTAAGAGCCAACTTACATGGCACTTTTGCCAATGTGAAGGAGGAATATGTGAAAAAGTAAGGGGAGTGAGCTGTCATGCAAGAGCCTAGCTATATACGCATTCCTAGGTAAATACAATAAATATGAAGAAAGAGATAGTAGAGAGGAGATGGGTAAAAGTACTAATACAATAGCCAACCTTTTATATTATTTTTTGCGGGAAATAGCCAACCTTATAGCCCACACTATTGTATGAGTGCATATAGATGATGGCTATAGATGACATGGCAGTTCCTTATAGCCATCGGCTGGATATATTATTAACCATGCTCTAATGCGTTTTTCAAAACCGCCTTTGACTATTGACAAGATTAATAGTACATGAGATGTAGAATGTGAAAATTATATCATTGGAAGCTCCTTTCACATACGAATTTGACAGTATGCTTTGTGTAAGTTGCATGTCATATATTGTTACTCTAACATTTGGCAAAGTTAGCCTTGAAAAATGCATTAGGCCCTATAGATGGAAGGAGGGTGTAGTACTGGAAGTGGATCCTCTGACATAGGTATCCCTGCCTTACCCTCCCTTTTGGTCACTTACTGGCGGACCCCTTGCTTGCTAGGCCCTGCATGTCAGTTACTCAATGGTTTGGCCACGTCAAGGGATCCTCATCCGTAGTATACTCACTCTGTTTTTATTTACTCCGCATAAAACGGAGGGAGTGGTAGTATAGATGATGCGAGGGAGGGAGGGGGAGGGACATTGGTTTTCTCTCAACTGCGGTCCCACAAGCGAGTGAAAATGCAAGACGAAGAGCGTTCCATTCGGTGAATGATGGGGAGGGTCCAGCGTGCCGGGGTGCAACGGCAACGCGACAAGAGCGATGTAAGGTCAATATCGATTGACCGGTCGTCACCGGAACCACTATTCACACCAGAACCTTCGCTGCTCGGCCTATGCCAGCCACTGCACCAAAACCACACCTCCTCTCCAGCCCATTCCCCCACCTTTCGATCCCCTAGCCCACATCGAGCGTCCCCTAGTTCGCCGGAAAGCCATGGTGCGCCACAAGATCACGTACTACAAGATGCTTTCGCCGGAGCGCCGTGCCGAAATCGCGGCGGCGGTCGGCGCCACAGACCTCCATTCCCAAGCTCGCTTTGCGGCGGCCCAATACCTGAGTTCTCTAGAGCCAAGCTACGAGGAGGAGGAAGTCGATCCAATGTTCATGGCGGAGGTCGCGGCACAGAAGGCCCCCAATGGTTATGAGATGATGGACGTCGACTTCGTGCCGCCATCCAGGTACCCCATGGTGCAGGCGGACCAGCGGTTCAACCTGGCGATACTAAAGGAGGACCGGGAGGCAGAGGCTCAACTCGACGCGGAGCGTGCGCATGCAGCTGCCATCGAGGCTCTCCTGCAGGCGGAACTGGATGTCGTGGATGTGAACCGGGTGGTGGAGGCTCAACTGACGCGGAGCGCGCAGATGCCGCTGCCATCGAGGCCCTCCTGTAGGCGGAACCGGACGTCCTCGACTTGAACCGGGCAGCGGAGGCACAACTCAATGCGGAGCACACGGATGTCACTGCCATCGAGGCCCTCCTACAGGCGGAACCGGACGTCCTCGACTTGAACCGGGCGGTGGTCTTGTCCATGCAGAGTGCCCGCACGCTCCGTGTGAACGAGTAGCTGGAGGCCGAGGACAACCACGGTGCGGAGACACACGTCGGCAGCTACGGCTAGTTCGCGCCGGCAGCAAAAGACGACGAGGTCATCTCATTCCGCGAGCAGTGATAGTTTTTCCTTATGTTGTTGTTTTTAGGGATCTTTTGCTGTGTAAAAACATATATTGTTATGCAAGTCGCCTGACTTTCATCATTTGGGTCAGTCTACCATTTCAAGCGGTTGGATGAATATCCTACGTCTCCTAACCCTTCTTCCTCACCTCTTCTTCTTCCCCAACAGACCACAGCATGGGCCGTACAGATCCACCCCAACATGCATTTGGATAAACATAATGTATGAACAAAAATTATCTATCAGCGGTAGCACATGTCAGTGAGGGTGTGTGCCCTTGGTTGGGTTTGCGGCGTGTAGGGGCGACGGTGTGAGGGTGCGGTGGGACTGTGGCGTGTAGGAGCAACCGTGTGAGGGTGTAGTTCGATACAAATCATTGTTTAACGTGTCAATTAATGTGTATTTTTTTCTCCAAAGCCCAAAGAGCTAACCATCTCACTCCTCATCACTTGATTAATGTAGCGCCATGCAAACAAACCTTCTCACTTCCGCATGCATGTAAGGGTATATTAATGTCCTTGATTGCTAGTACGAGGCAAACCCCATCAGTTTTGCCTTAATTAGTGTTAGTGGCCTTTTGCAAATTGTAATTTTCATATTCTAGCCTGGTGTACAAAAAATAGAGGTAGTAACTATTTGACTTCCTTCCCCATTGCGGTGATGTCGATGATCTCTCAAACATTATGGTTTGGCTACACATTGTGGATGCCCTTAACCGTACCACTTGGTTTTGCTCCTGTATGCTATCTATCAAAATCTCAATTATATTGATCTAAAAATTTATAGAATCAAGATTAGTAAAAAGGAGGTGATTTTATCGCGCGGATGGCGGGGGAGGTTTCTTATTTTTAGAGGAAGTTGGCCTGGCGGTTTGCTAACATGAGGACCCACGTGTCAGTGATTTACCAAGCTGATTCGCGTCCCACATGAGGTAGAACAACGGCAGAAGCAACACGTGGTTAACTTGAACAAGATGAGGGAGAAGCGGATTCAGCAACGAGTGAAATGATGGTTGCTTCATCCCTTCAACTCCTCTTTTTACTAGCATTATTATTACTTCATCCCTCTAACTTAACTACGGGGAAGGTGCAGCTTTCTGATTTGACGCATCATTGCTCATTACTACGCCGGCGCCATGACTGGGGTGCTTCACCCCTGCTGCTCTGCACTGTATTTCGGCAAGGCATGGACCCGGTAGCTCGATGTCCCACATGTCGGCGAAAGGGACTAGAACATTTATGAAAGCGAGCACTCCACTCTTACGACGGAGGAGTACACGACATGGTGGCCCAGTGAACTGTCTCTTGTACTGTATGCTAGTACTATAGTTTTGCTATTTCACACGATCCATCGATACAAACCCGATTAAACAGGAAAGGGCAGGATTTTCCCGTGCGGTAGATGATACTGGCCATACATTTCAAAGGCAATTTTAGTGTATGCAAAATGAATAATTAAGTAACAATATGATATCTAGTAAAACTAAAAACACATATGATTTATTGTGTTGGAGTGTAGTAGTAGTGTCGTATTGCATAGTGGTTAGACGTAACATGCGAGAACGTGTAGATATGTCGTTTTGGAGGGCCTATAGAGAGAAAGCATAATACGGCCACCGAACTTCAGAATACGCCCATTACGGTCACTATATACGTTTTGCGGTGATTATACTTTCACTTGCTCACCGTTCAGCATCGGATTGCACTCTGTTGACCGACCAAATAGTCTGCATGGCACCATGTTGACTAGTTAAATTGACAATGTTCCTTGTGGGTCGCACATGTCAGTTTGCATAGGAAAAAGGTCAGATAAACACAAATTTACGCAGGCGCGACAAGACTCCAACCCGTGCGCGGGAATCACATGGTTGGGTATGTGTCTGTCAGGGCCCGATGTGTGCGCATGCACGTGTAGGTTGAGCACTTGAGCGTGAGAGTGTGTGTTGGTCGCGTGGTGTGTGCATGCATGCGTGCATGTGTGCGTGTGAGTGTTGCGTGCGTGCGTGGCTGCGTGTGTACGTGTGAGTGTTGTGTGCGTGCGTGGCTGCATGTGTTCGTGTGAGTGTTGCATGCATGCAGTTCGTGTGCATGCGTGCGTGTGTTTATAATGACCACACCAGCTCTTGTGTGTGAAAACAGACGGCTTGGCATACCAATACAAGGCCACGTTGTCCGCTGTGCCCGTGGTCATGACTTCGAACTACCGTCCAATATATTTTTGACATTTGTTTTCATTCTTACTAGCAAGATGCCTGTGCGTTGCACATAACATCAAGATGCATTTGTATGACTAGTTTATCTTGTGAGAGAAAAGGATGAATGACGGAAGGCCTTATTTACAAATGTGGAGAGGTGTGTGGGTACCTTTTTGCAAAATTGCCATAGTTTCCTTCCTATCCGTCAGATATAAATCGGATGGCCTATATTGTAGGATGGCAGGCACACCATCATTACCAACTCTGTTTTTATAAGAGTGTAGAAGAGTATATACAAGCCGATAGGTTGGCCCAATGGTAGTGAGATAATGTGATGCAACACTAGATGTGCCACGTGGAGCTTGTAACTGGTCAACTAGTCGTTTCTTGAGCAAATACAGAGCTGTACGGTGAGCCCGTGATTTTATAATAACCACAAAACGTAAATGGTGAACGTAATGAGTGGATTCTGAAGTCCAATGTACGTATCGTGCTTTCGCTCCAAATACAATGATCGTCACTGTATATATCACAAGAGAAATATGAAACATGCGTGAATGTGCTGGGGGCTTAATTTTAGAGGACCTGGAGATAGTTTGTGTGCGTACGTCAAAGGTGCGTAGAGGGGGTGTATGCGATGGGGAGAGAGATGCTCTTCGTTTCTCTTTATTATGACTAACTTTATATTGTATAACAATATAAAAATTCACAGTGCGGAATAAATATCATTGTGGGCACCATGCAACTAATTAACGTTCATACTTTATTGAAAAGGAATGTTGTATGTGAAATAAACGTGAAGAGAGGCTTTTTAGATCAATGGGGTACGTGATGTAACATGTGTGAATGTGTAGTTCATGTATTTGGCAGGGCCTAGAGAGGTATGTGTGTGTATTACGTATTCAAGAGAGGCATGGATAGAGGGGCCGGCGGGGGGAGGGGGCGTGGGAGAGATATCACAAGAAATGAGAGATGTCTAGAGAGGGAGACTAATATGATGTCACGGCGAGAGATTCCCTTGAGTGTGTTTATGCAAGGGGGAGGGGATAGAGGCACAAGGTGATTTTTTGTGTTGGTCTGTGTGGGTGTGAGAAGATAACGAGACCTGGGGCAGAGGGCGTGTCACCGCGTGAGGTCCGGTGGGTCGAGCTGAGGCCCTCGGTTCGGTTCCTTCGCCACATTGGTCGGCCCGTGACACATTAAGGGAGACCCATGGATGACTTGTCGTACAAGATAACGATAACAGAATTATGAAGGAATCTGTGTCCACTAACAAAGCTGTCTAGGATTTGTAACCCAGGGTTCACGGACTAAGGTAACCCCTTATCTCTGATATTACTATTCATCCAACCTAACTTTAAGGGGCATCCTAAAGAATGATCTGCTAGAATCATACTCGTTGATTAGGAAGAGAGGTGTGGGGCAATGCATGAGAGACAAACCTAAAGATAATGTGCCTACAGGAGACACGTAGGTAGGTCTATGTATATAGAAAGGGTCGATGGGGATTGTGCGTGTGTATGCTTGTGAGAGGAAGAGTGCTTGTGATAAAGTTTAGTGAAAATAGTCATAAATGGTTATGAGAGGGAGGGAGGGTTATATCGAGAGCATGTATGCGAGAAAGACACCTTGGGAGAGAGTGTGTGAGCATGTGTGAGAGACCACCGATGGAGAGTGAAACTACACGTAAAGACTGATGTACACATTGATTAAAGATATAAATTGTACCCAAATATTAGGATGGGATCATGATATTTGCAATTCGCGTAAGGAACGGTCATTGATCCATCGGACATCTAGATTCTATCGAATTTGAGCATGTCTATGTTATTATTCGACATAATTGATCCACATAGTTGGTATTTTGAACTCTAGTCAATGCATCATTTAGCAATCGAATATAAACATGAGTATAGTTCATGTTGTGTGTGTAAAGCACATTATACATACGAAAGTTACACAATGAACATTATAAATAGCTAGCTATGAACTAGTATACATTTGAATTCAACTTAAGGTGGTTTAAAAAAATCAAATTCAACATGAAGTCCATTCAATTATTTGAATTCAATATCATGGCATTTGTAAATCATACATCAATTATGGGGGCACCAATCTTTGCTCTGATTTTGTACATAATAGCATATATAGTCTTGTAAAAAATAGATTCAAATTTAGCTCCTCCATTCCAAAATAATCGTAGTTATAGGATTTTCAAGTGTCAAAATTTCAAAAAGAAGCTGATAATTTAATGAGGTTTTCAAACATACAAGGTCAAATTTAACGTTGTCTATTTAGGTCAATCCTCAAGGTTCAAGAGTACTATTAATATTTTCAAGGTAATAGTGCTTCTCGTGGTAGATCTACTCTTGTACTACCCATATCATCAATATTAATCAAGCAGGACGTAGGGTTTTACCTCCATCAGGAGGGCCCGAACCTGGGTAAAACTTCGTGTCCCTTGCCTCCTATTACCATCCGGCCTAGACGCATAGTTCGGGACCCCCTACCCGAGATCCGCCGGTTTTGACACCGACATTGGTGCTTTCATTGAGAGTTCCTCTGTGTCGTCGCCGTTAGGCTTGATGGCTCCTACAATCATCAATAGCAATGCAGTCCAGGGTGAGACCTTCCTCCCCGGACAGGTCTTCGTCTTCGGCGGCTTTGCACTGTGGGCCAATTCACTTGGCCATCTGGAGCAGATCGAAAGCTATGCCCCTGGCCGTCAGGTCAGATTTGGAAGTTTAAACTACACGACTGACATCCGCGGGGACGTGATCTTCGACGGATTCGAGCCACTGCTGAGCGCGCCGCACTATCACGACGAGCATGATCTAGCTCTGCAGCCGAACAGTGCCCTGGAGGCCGCACCCGCATCGGCTTCGACCGTTAATTCGGAGCCAACTGCGCCGATCGAGGATGGGTGGTTGGACGCCGCCTCGGGGGCTGCGATCCCATCGGCGATTGAGCCGGACACCAGCCCCGCACTCCGCGAGACTCGTGACTCCAAGGAGCTGGACTCCTCTCCGTACTCTGAACCCTCTGTGCCCCTGCCGATCGAATCCGACTGGGCGCCGATCATGGAGTTTACTGCCGTGGACATCTTTCAGCACTCGCCTTTCGGCGATATTCTGAAGACACTAAAGTCTCTCTCTTTATCAGGAGAGCCCTGGCCGGACTACGGTCAGCAAGGTTGGGATACGGACGATGAAGAAATTCAAAGCCCACCCACCACCCACTTGGTAGCCACTGTCGACGATTTAACCGACATGCTCGACTTCGACTCTGAAAACATCGACGGTATGGACGACGATGCGGGAGAACCACCACCCACCTCATCATATGATGTATACATGGTGGACGCACCAAAAGATGATGACGAGGAGCGGAAGGACGCATCGAAGGCTTGTTCCCTCGAGAAGCAGTCAAAGCAGCGACGCAAGCGCCGCCCCAAATCCCACCTCGACAGAAATAACGATCACACAGACCCAGCGCTGCAGCAGGGCGAACCGCTGCCGGACAACGGCAATCCAGATAATCTAACCAAACAAACAAATTCTATCAAGGATAATAGTCCGGACGACATAATGCCGGACAGGCACCCGGAGCAGCAGAATGCCCGTAAAAGGCTTGTTGTCACCACGAGGAGTCTTAAAAAGCCGAAGCAAAGGCTCAAGGCTGCGCAAGACACACTCCAAGTCAGATGGAGTAAAATACTCAACACAGCAGCGAGGTACAGCGACAATCGCCCCTCCAAGAGCTACCCAAAGCGGAAGCTAATACCTGAATTCGATGAGGAGGCTTCAGACCCCCCACAACCAAATATCAAAGCATCCACCTGGCCGGATAGACGACCCCTCTACCAACACAGAGCGGCGTACAACGCCACTCACAATACAACACGCGACCCATGCGAGGGATCGCACCCAAAGGACGGCGCAACAAGATCCATCTATGGACCACGCAAGCGCGCCCCAGCATACAATGCAACACAACAAACATCCGAACAACGCAGTACACCCAGTTACAGGGGTGTCGCACACCCCTATGTTTCACCGATGAGGTGCTGGACCATGAATTTCCAGAGGGATTCAAACCCGTAAACATAGAGGCATACGACGGAACAACAGACCCTGGGGTCTGGATTGAGGACTACATCCTTCATATCCATATGGCTCGAGGAGATGATCTCCACGCCATCAAGTACTTACCCCTCAAGCTCAAAGGGCCAGCTCGTCACTGGCTTAAAGCCTCCCTGAAAGCTCCATTGGAAGTTGGGAAGAGCTCGAAGACGCCTTTCGGGCAAATTTTCAAGGGACTTATGTCTGACCTCCAGATGCAGACGATTTGAGTCATATAACTCAACAGCCCGGAGAGTCAGCCCAAAAGCTTTGGAACAGGTTTCTTACTAAAAAGAACCAGATGTTCGACTGTCCAGACGCCGAAGTCTTGGCAGCTTTTAAGCATAGCGTCCGTGACGAATGGCTCGCCAGACACCTCAACCAAAATAAGCCGAGAACGATGGCCGCATTAACAAACCTCATGACCCACTTTTGCGCAGGTGAGGACAGCTGGCTAGCCAGATGCAGCACCAGCGACCCCAGTACATCTGAAGTTAGAGATGGAAACGGGAAATCACGGTGCAACAGCAATAGCAAACACCGGAATAAAGAAGACAGCATGAAGGGCACGACAGTAAACGCCGAATTCAAAAGCTCTCGGCTAGGTCAGCAAAACCCGCCCTCTAAAGGCACCAGGGATGAACTGTCCAGCCTCAACAAAATTCTGGACCAAGTATGTCAGATCCATAGTGCCCCTGGTAAACCTGCTAATCATACCCACAGAGAATGTTGGGTCTTCAAGCAGTCCGGCAAGCTCAACGCCGTACACAAGGGGGAGGATACACCAAGTGAAGACGAGGACGAGCCTCCCAAGCAAGACACTGGGGAACAAAAGAAATTTCCACCAGAAGTCAAAACAGTAAACGTGTTACATGTGATCAAGGGAAAAAACAACGCGGCACTCCCAGGAAAATATACCCAAGTGCCTGTCACCGCAAAGTCCTGCCACAGGTCGTCACAACCGATCACTTTCGACCATCGCGATTACTCAGCAAGTATCCAACGCGCAGGATGGGCTGCCCTAGTATTAGACCCAGTAATTGGCGGATATCACCACGAGTCTTGATGGACGGTGGCAGCAATATAAACCTAATATATCAGGATACAATCCGCGGGATGGGGTCAGACCCAACAAAAATTCGCCATAGCAATACTACCTTTAAAGGAGTAACGCCAGGCCCAGGGGCTCGTTGTACGGGCTCCCTCCTACTACAAGTTATATTCGGCTCCCTTGATAACTTTCGTCGCAAGCATTTAACCTTCCACATCAATCCGTTCCAAAGGGGCTATCAAGCACTGCTCGGACGCGAAGCTTTTGCTCGCTTCAACGCAATACCACACTACGCATCCCTCACACTCAAGATGCCCGGTCCATGTGGCATCATTTCAGTGAACGAAAATATCAAGCGATCTCTGCGCACCGAAGAGAGTGTGGCTGCCTTGGCAGCAGCACACTAAAGGCGCCCGGACCAGCAAAAGCATCCAATAGGTCATCAAGACCTCAAACACAACTAATCAAGTCCGGCGCTGCTATCTATACCGAATAAATGGTCACACCCCTATTTCTCAATACAAGGGGCTCAACGCGCGCGGACAAGTGGCAATTTCTTCTCATCTTGAATTATACATGGTTTCTTTAAAAACTATCTTTTTGCACAACAACTTTTTCACCTAAATTCCTCTCCTTTACAGACGATCATCGTGCTACACCCGTCCAGGATACGGCACAACAGAGACACAGGCGCAGACATGCAGCAGGGACCCGCTCCAAGGATTCTTTTTAGAGTAAGACCCTGCGTAAACCTTTTTTACTGTCTCTTGTTGATACATATCCACCGTTGAGAAGGATGCTGACGTCTTGGCCTGTGGCCACACCAGAACAATGCACGTACCTGGACACAAGGGGCTTCTTACAAAGGCCATTATTTAGGCCCAATTTATACCACAAAGACCGAATACCTTAGGGAGTGTTCAGCGTCGCGAGTTCGGCCCTATATGCATCAGCACCGAATCATTGTCTTTGGTCAAATGTTGGATTTGCCCGGCACCTGTGTTTTGGTGCCTTACGTTCCGCTTTACCGGCTAAGGTAGCACCAGGAGAACTACTGTGATTGTGCCCTGGTTCATCCGGACGAGAACCTCAGTAGAGAAAGCAGAAAACTGACTGTCATGATATAGCGTGAGACTGGTCAACCACTCGATGACCTATTGGAATGTTAGAATTCCTCCACCTAAACGAAGGGCCATTTTCCGGCCAGGCATGTACGCACCGCGGGATCAGGAGAGTGCGGAGCCACCAGGGGCTATCTAGTAGCCCCACTGTCAAACTCCTATGGCTAAGTGAAAGTGCTAAAGCATTATAGTCCGGTTGCCTCGCTCGCTCCTCTATCACCTCCTTAATAGGACCAAGACGTTGGGTTAAGTGTGAACACGTGTTTTTGCGAGCACCTCCGCATTATATGCGTGGGGGTTGAAGCCGACGGCTGCAATCTTTCAGGTTATACACATGTATACATAAACGGCCGCCTAGGAGGCATCATATTACTTTCAGGCAAAAGTATAAAAATAGCCTTATAAAATTTTATAAAAGCATTTTTGCTTACAATGAGATTACATATCACTCAAACATAATATTTTTTGAGCACTGGGTCTCTATCAAACGAGCACCCTCAAGAACTTCTTCAAAGTAGTGCTCAGCAGCCATTCGACCTATGGCCGAATCCCGTGTTGCAACAGTGGTAGCATCCATCTCCACCTAGTATTCTTTAACACGGGCAAAGGCCATCCATGAGCCCTCTATGCACGCCGACCTCTTCATCGCATTAATGCACGGCACCACATCCAGGAACTGCTGCACCAAGCTGAAATAACTGTTCGGTTATGGCCTTTCCGGCCTTAGCTGATCCACAACAGACCTCATGGCGAGTCCGGACAACTTATTCAGTTCAGCCCATTCGGCTAATTGGTCAGTCAATGAACGTGGACGCTCGGGAGAATCGAATTGTGTCCAAAATAGCTGGTCCACTTCACGGTCCGTCTGACCCTGGAAGTACTTGACCGCATCGGCAGTGCTCGCCGCCAAATCCATATACACATCCTCCGAACTCCACAACCGATCCAGAGGGGCATACCATGGATCTCCGAACTTCCTCCGCAACATAAAGGATTTCCCAGCTACAATATCCCCGGCTTCCCGCAGCTCCTCCTTCTTCGCCCTCATAGCAGAGCAGATGTCTTTTCTCGTCGCAGCGGCCTTCTCAAGGTCCGATGCCTTCGCTAGGTTTTCCTTTTCAATAACCCGGCAACGGTCGGTGGCGACTTTTAATTCTACGGCCATCTTATCTCGGCTCTCGCCATGAGCGGCCTTCTCGGCTTTCAACTCTTCGGCCGCCTTCAAAGCAGCCGCATTACCAAACCTCGCTTGTTCCTTGGCTCGGGCAAGTTCTGCCCGCAAGGATTCAACAGTGGCAGCTCCATCTGCAGTCACAACATATTAAAGATACTGGCATCATGCTGCTCTTACTATGTGACGTTTACCAGATAATGACACTTACCATGTGCCTCGTCAAGCCTTTTGTTAACAAGCTCGATGTCGGCGTCTGCCGCATCCAACTACAATTTTAAATGGGCAAACTCGCTAGTCCGGCTAGCCACCGGAGCTTCCATCACCTGTACATAGAGGCAGCATGGTTATTACCTGGGAATATGATCCTCTGTTCGTCGTCGTTCCGACGACAACCAGAGTCTCAGGGGCTACTATCTACACAGGGCACACCTAGCATGTGCAGGACTATCATACATTATTTTACGTACCTCAAAGCCTGTCAGTAGACTCATAAAAGCTTCATGCAATCCGCTTTCGGTGGACGAGATTCTCTCCATCACCGTATTCATCAGCATACGGTGTTCATCTGAGATGGCCGCTCGCCTCACCAACTCCCTCAGAACATCCGATCACACACCAGACGGTGCCAGACTCTTTTGTCTGCTCTCTTCGGGAGCCGGACACTGGGAGCTTCGGGGTCAATGGGATGATCTTCTGGCCTCACTAGATTCGGAGAGGCCCTCCGCGACGACACTTCGGGGTCGCCCGCTTCTGGAGCGGAGGAGTCCGGAGGAGGCATTTCGCTCTCCATCATCTCTGGAAGAAGATCCCCCGAAGGCGAACTCATTTGAGAGGGGCTAAGGCCCGAACTGCAAAGATATATGTGGTGGTTATTTTCTCATATGGCATACCGGTACTATTAAAGAATTTCGGGTCACTCACGACTCGCTGGAGGATTGATCCCCCCGCAGACTTTGTGCGGCAAAAGCACCCCCCCCCCCCAAGGTAGGACCCTCTGTGGGAAACTTCTTCTCCCGTTTGGAAGCTTCGGCTTCCGAATCCCCGGGCGCAGTCCTTTTCCTCCTCCGATCGTATTCCTTCATGGAGACGCTCGCTCCCTCGGTTAGAATGGGCAGCGTTGGGGGCCCGCATCCGCTCGTATTATCCTTCCCAGTATCTTCCTTCAAGGACTCCGGGCAAGGTGCGACCTGGAGCATCTTTTCCAATACCGGATTGTCCAAACCCTCAAGGAGGGGGGCCGAACACCGAATCAACTTCGCCTTTGCTAGCCAGTCCTGGTCAAAAAGCGAACTCTCAGAAATAACTTCGTAACAAATGAGAGATAGTATGTTCGGCCGGAAGATTCCTTACCTGTTCGGCGGCGCGGTTACTGCTCAGGCCCACATCCTCGGTGATTTCCGGACACTCTACCTGAGGTCCGAAGAATGACTTGTACATCTCCTCGTGCGTCAGGCCGAGGAAATTTTGAATGACACGCGGTCCCTTGGGATTGAACTCCCACAAGAGAAGGGGCCGGCGTTTGCAAGGCTGGACTTGACGAACCAGCATAACTTGTATTACCGCAACCAAACTAAAATCTCCATTGAAGAGATATCAAATGCGGCTTTGCAGTATAGGCACGTCCTTGGCTGGACCCCAGCTCAGGCCTCTACTGATCCATGACATCAGCTGTGGTGGAGGGCCCTAGCGGAAAATCGGGGCGGGCGCCCACTTGGCACTTCTAGGAGCCGTGATGTAGAACCACTCCTGTTGCCACAATTCATACACCTCTAGAATGGAACCTTTGGGCCATGGAGCTCCCGTCATCTTGCATATTGAGGCACCTCCACACGCTGCATGTTGCCCCTCGATCATCTTCGGCTTTACTTCAAAGGTCTTGAGCCATAGGCCGAAGTGAGGGGTAACCCGGAGGAAGGCCTCACACACGACAATAAATGTCGTGATATGAAGAACCCCCAACCCGGAGGAGTCCGGAGCTAGATCATGGAAATCTAGCCCGTAATAAAACATCAAACCCCTGATGAAAGGATCCAGAGCAAGGCCTAGACCTCGGAGGAAGTGGGAGACGAACACGATGTTCTCGTTGGGTTCGGGGGAGGGGACGGCCTGCCCTCGGGCAGGCAGCCGATGCAAAACCTCGGCGGTCAGATATCTGGCCTCCCTCAACTTTTTGATGTCTTCTTCCGTGACGGAGGAAGGCATCCATCGTCCTTGAAGGTTAGATCCGGACATGATTGAAGGTTCGGAGCACCTGACCTGAACTTTGGGTGTTTGAGCTTGAGGTGGGGGAAGGATTCGATTGAGCACGGGAGGGAAAAAGTAAAAGCCTTCTCCCTTTATAAAGAAGGTGAATATCAAGCGTCCTCTCCGTGGACATTTGGACTTGCCTATAGTCTAGGAGTCCTAGAAGCGGTTGGGTTGCCCACGCCCGTATTGATGAGAATCCCGGAATAAGGGGACACGATCTCTGCTTTAACAAGACATGCCAAGGAAACCGCCTCGCGTGACACGCTGAGGTGGGACAGTAAAACGATTCGAATAAAGGCTTGGCTGTGGTGCGATGTCACACTACGGAATATGTCAGCAGATTAGATTTGTGTAAATATTATTCTCTCTATGGCAATATGTGGAAACTTATTTTGCAGAGCCGGACACTATCTTTGTGTTCAAAATCTTCTATGAAGTACTTGGAGGAGGAACCCGCCTTGCAATGCCGAAGACAATCTGCGCGCCGGACTCGTCGTCATTGAAGCCTGGTTCAGGGGCTACTGAGGGAGTCTTGGATTAGGGGGTGTCCGGATGGCCGGACTATACCTTCAGCCGGACTCCTGGACTATGAAGATACAAGATTGAAGACATCGTCCCGTGTCCGGAAGGGACTTCCCTTGGCGTGGAAGGCAAGCTTGGCGATACGGATATGTAGATCTCCTACCATTGTAACCGACTTTGTGCAACCCTAACCCTCTCCGGTGTCTATATAAACCGGAGGGTTTTATTCCGTAGGACAACATACAGAACGACAATCATACCATAGGCTAGCTTCTAGGGTTTAGCCTCTCCGATCTCGTGGTAGATCTACTCCTGTACTACCCATATCATCAATATTAATCAAGCAGGACGTAGGGTTTTACCTCCATCAGGAGGGCCCGAACCTGGGTAAAATTTTGTGTCCCTTGCCTCCTGTTACCATCCGGCCTGGACGCACAGTTCGGGACCCCCTACCCGAGATCCGCCGGTTTTGACACCGACACTCATATTCATCAAGATCAATCAAGCAGGAAGTAGGGTATTACCTTCATAGACAGGGTCCGAACCTGGGTAAACATCGTGTCCCCTGTCTCCTATTACCATCAACCTTAGATGCACAGTTTGGGACCCCTACCCGAGATCCGCCGGTTTTGACACTGACATTGGTGCTTTCATTGAGAGTTCCGCTGTGCCGTCATCAGAAGGTTTGATGGCTCCATCCATCATCTACAACAATGCTGCCAAGGGGGGTGTCTTTCTCCCTGGCAAGATCTTCGTATTCGGCAGCTTCGCACTGCGGGCCAACTCGCTTGGCCATCTAGAGCAGATCGACAGCTACGCCCCTGGCCATCGGGTCAGGTTTGGAAGCTTGAACTACGTCGCTGATATCTGCGGAGACTTGATCTTCGATGGATTTGAGCCCATGGCAGCCGCTCCCTGCCACCGCGATGTACATGACCTAAATCTGTCATCGGACCATACATAGGAGATTGCGCGTGTAAGCGCTCTGGCCCTAGATCCGGAGTGGCTTGCGCCATCCGAAGATGGGAAGCTTAACCCCGCCACGGAAGCCGCAGACTCAGTGGCGTTGGAGCCACACACAGACCCAACTTCGAGCGGGGTCTGCGTCACTGGACCCCCGGATTCATCTCCCGTCACTAGTTCTAAACTACGTGCATCTGCGTCCGCTGAGCCTTACCAGGCGCCGATCGTCGAACTCAGTTTTGTGGACATCTTCCAGCACTCGCCTTTAGGCGATGTGTTAAAATCATTAAAAACCCTCTCTTTAGCAGGGGACTCACAGCCGAATTATATCCGGTTTGAACTGGGGGCTAATGATGGGGAATTTGGCATCCCACCTCCCACTTAATAGCCATTGTTGAAGATCTAACCGACATGCTCGACTATGACTCCGGAGATATCGATGGTATGGACGACGATGCCGAAGAGGAGCAGGCCCAAGACCCGCCATTTACCGGGCGATGGACGTCCACCTCCTCTTACGATGTATACATGGTGGACACATCCAAAGAAGTTAATGGCGGAGACAAAGGAGACCCAATGGAAGATAAACCCCCTGAGATACAGCCAAAGCACCAACGACAGCGGCGCCGCTCCAAGTCACGCCGTGAAAAAGACAGCAACACCGGCACAGGAGAAAACAATAGTCTAGACGATGCCTGAGAAAATGAAGACCCCGTTGAGCCAACTTCCGAATAGGACGAACAGGAAGATGGGCGAGTCAGCCCTGATGAACAAGCCGTGCACGAAGACTCGGAGGACAGTAATTATCTCCCACTCTCCGAGGATGAGGTGAGCCTTAGGGATGAAGACTTTATCGTGCTTGAGGAACCTCTCGAGCAGGAGCGCTTTAAGCAACAGCTAATAGCCACTGCAAGGAGCCTGAAAAAGAAGCTGCAGCAGCTTTAAGCTGATCAAGATCTACTCAACGATAGATGGACTGATGTCCTGGCACCATAAGAATACAGCCTCGAGCACCCAACCAAAAGTTACCCGAAGCGTAAACTGCTACCCCAATTCGATTATGAGGCACTTGAGCCCGCACCATCAACGCAGAATCTGGCTGATCGACCACCACGTGGCTGGGACAAAATGACAATTCAAGCCAAACACCAACCCATACTACCTCGTGGTAAGGCAGGGATAAAACAGCTCGGGCATACACGTATGATCTCCGTCAGGGCCTAAAGAATAAAACATGTCCGGCCAGATCGATCTACGGATCACGGGGGCGTGCCCCGACACGCGACGCCGGCTATCAAGCCGAACATGGAAAGCACAATTATGTCCGAGCCGAAAATCGCAGACGGACTCCATCTGAACTACATCGCGACCTGGCCTGATATAGAGGCGCCGCACACCCCCTCTACTTCACTGATGCAGTAATGGAACATGCATTCCCAGAAGGGTTCAAACCCGTGAATATCGAATCATATGATGGAACCATAGATCCTGCTGTATGGATTAAAGACTTTATTCTCCATATTCACATGGCCTGCGGCGATGATCTTCATGCCATCAAATACCTCTCGCTAAAACTCAAGGGGCCAGACCGACACTGGCTGAACAGCCTGCATGAAAAATCCATTGGCAGCTAGGAAGACTTGGAAGAATCCTTCCTTGACAACTTCCAAGGTACATATGTTCAACCACCGGATGCCGACGACTTGAGTCACATAATCCAACAGCCTGGAGAGTCAGCCAGGAAATTCTGGACTAGATTCTTAACCAAAAAGAACAAGATCATCGACTGTCTGGATGCCAAAGCCCTAGCGGCCTTTATACATAGCATCCTGGACGAATGGATCGCCCGACACCTTGGCCAAGAAAAGCCAAAGTCCATGGCCGCCCTCACGGCACTCATGAACCGCTTTTGCGCAGGCGAATATAGCTGGCTAGCCCGTAGCAATAACAATACAACTGAACCTGGCACTTTGGAAGCCATAAATAGCAATGGCAAGCCCCGACGCAATAGACACAAGCGTCGAAGCAATGGTGATAATACCGATGGCACGGTGGTCAACGCAGTATTCAGTGGCTCCAAGACCGGCAAGCGGAAGAAGCCATATAAAAGAAATAATCAGGGCTCTTCCAGCCTAGACCGCATACTTGATCACCCATGTCAGATCCATGGCACCCCTGATAAACCAGCCAATCATACCCACAGGAGTTGTTGGCTCTTCAAACAGGCTGACAAGTTAAATGCCGAAGACAAGGAGAATGTGTTGCAAAGCGAGAACGACGACGAGGAGCCCCATCCACCGAACACATGGAGACAGAAAAAGTCCCCCCCCCTCAAATCAAAACGGGGAACATGATATACGCTACCCATATCCCCAAGAGGGAGTGCAAGCACGCGCTCAGGGACGTCTATGCGATAGAGCCAGTCGCCGCAAAATTCAACCCATGGTCTTCCTGCCCGATCACTTTAGATAGCAGGGACCACCCAACTAGTATCCGTCATGGCGGTTCAGCCGCGCTAGTCCTTGACCCAATTATTGATCGATTCATCTCACACAAGTCCTCATGGATAGTGACAGTAGCCTGAACCTGCTCTATCAGGATACTGTGCGCAAAATGGGTATTAATCCCTCAAGGATCAAGCCCACAAAGACTACCTTTAAAGGAGTCATAGCAGGTGTAGAGGCCCGTTGTACGGGCTCAATCACCCTAGAGGTTTTCTTCGGATCCCCGGACAACTTCCGAAGCGAAGAGTTAATCTTCGATATCGTTCCCTTCCGTAGTGGCTATCATGCACTACTTAGACGAACTGCATTTGCTCGATTCAATGCGGTGCCACACTATGCTTATCTCAAGCTCAAGATGCCCCGACCACAAGACGTCATAACAGTCAATGGAAACACATAAGGCTCCCTCCGTACTGAGGAGCACACCGCTGCTTTAGCAGCAGAAGTACAGAGCAGCCTCTCCAAGAAGAACCTCAATTCGGCGGCCGAGCTCCCGGACACCGTCAAACGAGTCCGGACTACTCTGTAGCAGGAGAGCCCAGCTCGTCAAGAGCTCGACTAGCAATTGGGCCTCCGTCCCAGCCCCTACCAAGTGGCGGCGTTCGTACCGCGCGTACATAACTACGGACTCAAAATACCATGGGCATAGACAGAGGCATAACCAGAGTGTGATCCATAATACGGCTCGACCTCCCTTGGACACGCATACTTTCACCTTTTCTCTCTTTTTCCTTTTCAGGTTTCTTTTCCACAGGCCCTTCGTGACAGCCTGATCACAGGTCCTTTCGAAAGGATAGATACACCAAGACGGCACAAGATATTGACGTATAAGGGAATTTATAGGTGGCCTCTTTAACGGACAATCTACCTGTTTTCAGGACCCGCACGCAGCTCTCCCTTGGTTGTGGCATATTAAATAGCCATGTTGCTTATTGCACTACTTGTACAAATATGCTTTGACGTACTAATCAAAGTATAATGGAAACAGTTTGAAGCCCAACTTAGGTGGCACTAGTTTGCTCTTTTGAAGCCCACACTTTTTACGGTATAGTTTGGCACCCCGAATTTAGCATTATATGCATTGGCTCCGAATCATGTCTTTGGTTAATAGTTGGGTTGCCCGGCTCCTGTGCTTACTACCTTACGTTCCACTATATCAGCTAGGGTAGTAAAGGGAGAACTACTGCGATTGTGTCCTGGTTTATCCGGATGAGCACCTCAGTAAGGAAAGCCGAAAACTGATTGTCATGATGCGCCATGAGACGGTCAGCTCTTCGGAGGTTTTAAAACTTTAGCGATTTTTTCCGCATTATGCGATGAATCAGTTCTTATCTGATTAGGTGTTTACATCACCCTAGTTCGGATACTAGGGGCTGCGCCTAAATTTTTATTGTCAAACTCCTATGGCTAAGTGAGGGTGGTAAAGCCACATAGTCTGATTGCCTGATTCGTTGCGCTAAACACCTCCTTTAAGGAGCAAATTCGTGGATAAAGAGTGTTTAGATTCATCCCGAACACCCCCGTACTAACTACGTGGGGGCTGAAGCCGACGAATGGCCAACTCTCAAACTTGATAAAACTGCCGCACATGAGGTAAAAATTTAAATAATAAACAGCAAAGCATTATATTACATATCAGCATTGTTTTCATCATACATGATGGGATAACATGAATGTATTCATTCAAAAAAAATGTCCTTAGCACATTGCTCCGCTACAATGCGGGGTCCCTTCAGAACATCTTCAAAATACCGTTCGGGCGTGCGGTGCTCCTTGCCCGTGAGCGGTCCTTCGGTCACGATCTTGACGGCGTCGATCTTCGCCCGTTGTATCTTGACACGGGTGAAGGCCATCCGCGCACCTTCTATGCAAACCGATCGCTTGATGGCGCCAAGCCGAGGGCAGGCATTGACCAGCCGCTTCACGAGGCTGAAGTAGCTGCCGGGTATAGCTTCTGCAGGCCACTGCCAGATTATTAAATCCTTCATGGCTAGTTCACCCACCCTATGCAGCCCGACCAACTGTTTTAGTTGGTCGCTAAAGAGCACCGGATGTTCTGGCGCAAGGTATTGCGACCAGAACAGATTCTCCATTGAGCTCCCCTCTTCTGCCCAAAAGAATTCCACAGCGTCAGAAACACTGCACGGCAAATCCGCAAACGCCCCTGGAGAACTCCAAATCCGGGTCAGTAAGAGATACCTCTTGCTCGCATACTTGCTTTGCATAATGAAAGCCTTACCTGCCGCGATCTTCCTGGCCTCTTGGATCTCCCGGAGGGTGCCTTTGGCTTCGGCCTGGGCCTCTTTTGTGCTTTTGGCGGGCCTTAGTGAGTTCAGACTCTTGGTCCACATTCTGGCGCTCCAAGGACTCGCATTTCTTCACGGCGTCCTGGAGCTCCAGCTGGACCTCACCAACCCTGGCCTCATGCTTTTCTCGAGCATCTTTTTCCTCTACCACTCTCTCCTAGGCCTTGGCCAGCGCCTTCTTGAGGGCCTCCACCTCGGTCGTCGCCCCTACAAAAATATCATGGCACTGTGGTCAACGCAAAAACATTCATACTTTCCAGACATGCATAAAATGATTGCATACCTTGATTGTCCTCCAGCTTCTTTTTCGCGCGACCAAGCTCTTCCTAGGTCTACTCCAGCCTCTGCTTTAGTATGGAAACTTGGGCAGCATGAGAAGTCGCGGCTAGCATCGACGCCTGCTTATTCACATAGTCATACATAGTAAGTCTCTTGCGAAAAACTATTTGATCCTCTGTTTGGCTCTTCTTTCTGAACCCCGGACAGAGTCTCAGGGGCTATTGTCTATACTGTGACTTCCAGTAGAGTATCCGGTGTTCCTCAATGATGGAAGCACTTCGCAGCACTTCCAGAAGAGTATCCAGTGCCTCTGGTTGGACAGAGGTCACCGGCGGAATAGGCACACCTCCTTCTGACGAAGGAGGCTACTTGCCGGACTTCGGAGCCGTATAGGTCTCCGGGACCATATTCGGCTGGGGGGTGAATTGGACATGGCCCCCATCGCCAGTCTCCATGGCGATCTTCTCCCCCATGTGTCCGGCGGCGGAGGTCTCGCCCTCCGGCGCCACCCTGATGGCCTCCTGCGTCTCTCCCTGGTCTAGGATCCTGTGGGACAACACCTCGGTGTCATCCATGGCCTTGGGAGAGGAGGCCGTCGGAGGGGACCCTCTGTCCATCACCTTCGGGTCCAGCGAGTTCCCGGAGGACGAGGATCGCTCGAGGGCGGAACGAGCCGGACTGCAAGTGCATGATTCCACATATTAAAATAATGAAGTAAAGAGGCTAATATATGAATGCGTCTGGGTCTTTGAGTACTCACGATTCGTCCTGAGGCTTATCTTGGGGGCGCCGTTCTGGGCTTCTGTCGACGTCCCACGCGAAGCTATCTGCGAGGGAGACCTTCCCCTTCTTGGATGCCTCCGCCTCCAGATTTGTGGAGGCCACCCTCTTCTTCATTCCCCCCTTCGGGAGGGGGGAGTTGTTTTGCTCTTCCTCTTCGTCCTCCTCGTCATCTTCAGCGGCGAAGTGAGTTTCGTTGCCTTCGGACACCATGTCCAAAGTACCCTTTGGACAAAGGCCACCTCTGGTCCCCTTGTCCTTCTTCTTGGCCTTCTTCTCCGGCGCCTTGTAGGGCGTCGGAACCAGCATCTTCGTCAGACGCGGGATGCTTGGATCCTCGGGCAGTGGAGCTGGACACTGAATCCGCTCCACCTTCTTCGTCCAACCCTGAAAAAACAAATGGGAAAGTTCGGACTCCCTCCTTGAATAAGCAAGTAAGGAATACACCTTGAAATAGGGGAAAACTTACCGAACTGGCAGGATGGGCCAGGTCGTGCCCACAATCCTCGGTTGTCTTTGGCCACGTCTCATTGGCCTTGAAGAGCACCTTCCAGATATCTTCGTGTGTAGTTCCGAAGAACTGTCGCAGGGTCTTGTGCTCATCTGGATTGAACTCCCATAGGTGGCAAGCCCGGCTCTGGCATGGAAGGATCCGACGAACTAGCATCACCTGAATCACATCAACAAGCTTGACGTTCTTGTCAATCATGCTCCTGATGCGCGTCTGGAGCGCTGTCAGCTCGTCCGACGAAGACCAATCCAAGTCCTTCTCTTGCCAGGAGGTAAGCCGCATCGAGGCCCCGGATTATAATTCAGGAGCCGCGGCCCAGGTAGTGTCGCAGGGCTCTGTGACGTAGAACCACAACTTCTGCCACCCCTTGACGGTCTCCATGAAGGTGTCTTTGGGCCACGGGATGTTGGGCATTTTTCTCACCATGGCGCCTCCACACTCAGCGTGTTCGCTGCCCACCACCTTCGGCTTCATGTTGAAGGTCTTCAGCCACAGTCCAAAGTGGGGGGATGCAGAGGAAGGCCTCACACACGACGATGAACGCCGAGATAGTGAGGAAGGAATTTGGGGCCAGATCATGGAAATCTAGCCCATAATAGAACATGAGTCCGTGGACAAAGGGGTGGAGTGGAAATCCTAGCTCGCGAACAAAGTGGGGGATGAAAACTACCCTCTCATGGGGCTCCAGGGTACGGACAACCTGTCCCTCGGTCGGAAGCCGATGGGCAACCTCCTTGGACAAATATCCGGCCTCCCAAAGTTGGGTGATGTCCTTCTCCTTGACGGTGGAGGCCATCCACTTGCCCTGCGGTCCGGACATGGTTGGAGCACTTTCTTGGGGGAGGAAAGATGAGAGAACTTAGGCGCTGGAGCTCGAGAGTGGGTAGGCAGAAAGAGAGAAGGCGTGGGTGAAAGAGGTGAATCCTTATCCCCTTATAAAGGCAGTGAATATCAAGCGCCTCCCCACTCGCCATAAAACTCACCTCTTCCCCAGGGGCCATGCAGGAGGAACGGTTGGATTACCCATACTCGTATTGATAAGGATCTCGCAATAAGGGGACACGATCTCTGCTTTGACAAGATGTGCCAATAAAGTTGCGTCTCGGAATATGGAGCGGTAGGCCGAAAAATGGTTCAAAATAATAACCGGGCAGGGACGTGATATCATGTTATAAAAAGTTGTCAGCAGACTGGACCCGTGAAATATTATACTCTCTGCGGTGGTGTGTGGTACTGGTTTTGTAGATCCGGACACGTTCGTTGTTCGAAGACCACTACTAGGAAAAGGCCTGCTAGTGGCGCACCTGTTTTGGCTACTAATGGCGCACTACAGGTGCGCCACTAGCATCAAGCCATTAGAATTTTTTACTAATGGCGCACCACAGGTGCGCCATTAGTATCTGGTATACTAATGGCGCACCACGCAGTGCGCCATTAGTATATCCCACGGTGTGCCATTACTATCTGTCTTAGTAATGGTGCACCACATAGAATCTCGAGTCACTATGGCTTAATCTCGGGTCAATATGCTTAATCTGAAGTCAAATTGCACTCTGTGGCCAAACTTCTTGAAAGGTCACCCATCCTTACACTACTACAGCCCGAGAACGCTTAACTTCGCAGTTCTATCCAACCCCAGCACCAGCTCACTTCACAGGCACTTGTTGATATATATATATCATATCAATCCTATTAAACCTTGTTGATGTCTAGGACTTTGTTCATGTTCATGAGTGTGATGAAATTTTCAAAAAATATTTCAAACTTCCCAGTCATACTACGTATCATATTTTGAAAAAAATTCCAATTTTTTTTAAACCAATTTTGTTTCTGTTACTAGTGGCGCACCTAGCAAATGGTGTGCCACTAGTAAGTTTGAATTTTTTTTTCATTTCCCCCCTCTAGATCTTAAAAGCCCCGTACCTTTTGTTCTGTTAGGTTTTTGGGGATTTTGAATATGTTGAACGGGGATCCCCGGTTCAATTCGTATGTAACTTTTCAAGTAGATGATTTTTCATATAAAAAACTTTTTAATCCGAGTTCGTATGCAAAAGTTATGCCCATTTTACTAAATTCCAGAGAGATTTTGCAAATAAAGTCGAAATTCATATTTGTAAATTTTCCTAACAAATAGACCACATATCACATGGGAAACTTATTTTCTTTTATTTTTTTAACATTTCCAGCATTTTCTTTTATTTTTTTAAAACTGAAAAGGCGGTCCACAGGGGGGGGTGCATTTAGCACTAGGGTTAAACTAGTAATGGCGCACTGTCTACTGGTGCGCCATTACTAAAAAATTTTATTATTATTTTTTTCAAAACTACTAATGGCGCAAGGTGGGTGTGGTGCGCCTTTACTATGTCAGCTAGTAATGGCGCATTATCCCATGGTGCGCCATTACTAACAATTTTTTTTTCAAAACTACTAATGGCGCACCACACACCAAGTGCGCCATTAGTAATATATTACTAATGGCACAACTGTATCTGGTGCGCCACTGCTATATAGCAGTGGCGCACCACATACACGGTGCGCCATTAATGTCCATATCATATATAGCCCTTTTCCTAGTAGTGGACTGTGTTGGAGTATTCGGAGGAGGAACCCGCCTTGCAATGCCGAAGACATCTGCACGCCAGACTCCTTGTCATTGAAGCCTGGTTTAGGGGCTACTAAGGGAGTCCTGGATTAAGGGGTCCTCAGCCGTCTGGCCTGTTGGACATGGGCCGGACTGATGGGCTATGGAGATACAAGACCGAAGACTCTCACCCGTGTCCGGATGGGACTTTCCTTGGCGTCGATGGCAAGTTTGGTGTTCGGATATGAAGATTACTTTCTCTGTAACTGACTTTGTATAGCCCTAGTCCCCTCCGGTGTCTATATAAACCGGAGGGTTTAGTCCGTAGAGACAATCATAATCATATAGGCTAGACTTCTAGTGTTTTAGCCATTACGATCTCGAGTTAGATCAACTCTTGTAATACTCATATTCATCAAGATCAATCAAGCAGGAAGTAGGGTATTACGTCCATAGAGAGGGCCCAAACCTGGGTAAACATCATGTCCCCTGTCTCCTGTTACCATCAACCTTAGATGCACAGTTCGGGACCCCCTACCCGACATCCTCCGGTTTTGACACCGACGGCGACCACACTAGCAACTGGAAATGGTACTCCACTTCCCTTATTCGTGCAAATCTTACGTGTTTGTTTGCATGGTATTCATCCCACAGAAGACACTAGTTGATCGCTTCTTCTTGATACTAGATGTTCCTAGTTACTCGTGATGCACAAGTTTTCTCCTCATATACTATTTCACCTTAGCTAGAGGTCCGTCGCCCACCTGGATTTCAATTTCTAGTCAGTTGGTTCCTGATTAACGGAAGCATTCCCTGGCATAACAGGAGCTAGTCTGCCTATTACGCAGGGGAAGCAACACCTCAGTGTTTATCTTAGGGGCATGTGGGGCCTAGAGCTGCTGGCGCCCGATCTGGAGGTCGGCCGGGATTAAAGGGATGGCCTGGAGGCGCTGCCAAGCACGGCGGTGGTGTGAGGTCGAGGGAAGGGCGGGGAGGCGGAGCCAGGGGTCTGGGCCAGTGGTCGCTGGCAGTTCGAGAAAGATCGTCAACAGTGACTGGCAGGAGGTAGACGAAGCATCTTCCCGTTCCTTATAGATCGGATGGTTCATAAAAAAGCGACTGGCCTATTTATTTTCAACCGACTATTATCTTGATAGGACCACATGTGGTGGTGTGCTGGAGGAGTACCTGCATTTCCTGTGCTCATATATTACAAAATCATACAGAGTAGAATCTAATTTTGTTTGCCATGCAATGTTGTAGAGCAATCATATGTCTCCTGTCATTTATTTTTCAGCCACCTGCTATCTGCTGCTTTTACAGTGCACTAGTTCTGCACACACTTCACCCATACTCTCACTATTGTGTTTTTATGGAAGGGTATTTCAGACTCAGCTGCCTTCACAAAAGTAGAAAATAAAAGAGAGAAGTTGCTCCAGTGTGGTACGCGGCTAGGCTAGACACGTTTCAGCCATTTAAAGGATGCAGTGTCAGCAGATGGAGACGATAAACATAGCTCTGGAGTTGATGACCTCGCTCCCAATGAACCACCATCCCAGGTGCCTACTTTAACTTCGCGGTGTCATATGTGGTTGCATGCTGCATATGGTGTCTAGCTTGTATTCGAAAGGCCGAAGTCGGTCTTTATTAAGGTAAGGAAAGATATTTTTTACATGAACCACCATCCCAGGAGCACCAGAAGTCAAATGGCTAGTCAGAGCACTGGCCTAGCCAGTGACAAGCCCAGCACAGACAGGCATCACCTGGAAGCCACCTAAAAAGCCACGATGGTGGTGAAGCAGCCCGCCTCCCACCAGGCTCTCAGGTCCTAGATGATCATGCTCACCACTCCAGCCGGATATCTAGCTTGTATTGCTTCCAATTTGGTTAAATTGCATCTGCTTATCTTACACACTATACCTTTGAATATGACATGCCTTCCTGTTTTTGGTACATACTAGTACATCTGTCTATTAACCATGTTCTTATATCAAACTAATGTTCTTGTGTATCCCTCGTCAATCACTTATGATGAGGCAGTCAGGCAAGTGGACTACCGTGAGAAAATATCCTCATTTAAAGATTGCAGCGTCAGCCTCCCCACATGATTCTCAAGAAACAGCTAGGCTATATGAAGATAGTGAGCGTAGCTCTATAGTTGATTACCGCATTTCCCCTACACTAGCATCGCAGGTGCTTGCTCTAACTTGGCAGCGTGATATGTGGTTTCATGTTGCATATGGTGTCTAGGTTGTAATTCTTCCAATCTGGTTAAATTGCATGTGCTATTATGCTTAGTTTATACATTATACCTGTTAATGTGACATGCCTTCCTGTTTTTAGTACATAGTACATCTGTCTATTAAGCATGTCCTTACATAAAACTAGTGTTTTTTTGTATCCCGCATAAATCAATATGACTAGACACCTTTAGTATATGCAGTGTGATATTAGTTGCATCTTTCATATGATTTATAGCAAGCGCTGCTTCTAATTTGTTGAAATTTCATTTATGATGGGACACTTTTAACATGGCAGAGTCGTATTGGTTGCATCTTTCCTGTGGTGTCTAGCTTGCATTGCTTCTTATTTCTTGAAATGGTTTCGGCTTAGTTTACACAAACAATTGTGAATATTCCATGCCGTCCTATTTTTCGTATTATTCCATCCTGGAATCATGTGTTTGCCTTACATCAAAATAGTGATTGTGAGTATCATGCACAAATGAGTTCTGAAGAGTGAATTTTATTTCCTTTTCTTGTCGGTTTTACTTGACAATTCAAAATCAATAAAGCGGAGGAAGTTAGCAAGGAAGCGGATGATGGTGCTCCATCCAAATGGAGGGCCTCTACAGATTCCACTCCTCCACCCCCAAGATGATTTCCAAGAAAACACATGCATGGACACTCAACGTAGTTGTGTTGATGATGAGCACGTCTCCCCTAGTGCACCATCACATGTTCCTATTCCTAGAACATACAATATCTGTCTAACACACCATGTTCTTACAGCAAAGTACTACTGTTGTGTAACCTGCAACAATCACTTATCATAACACACGTTTGACTTGGGAGTGTGATATAGGTTACATCTCGCATTCTTTTCTAGCTTGTACTACTTCTAATTTGTTGAAATGGCACTTATGACGACACAATTTTAACTTGGTAGAGTGATATTCGTTGCATCTTTCATATGGTGTCTAGCTTTCATTGCTTCTAATTTGTTGAAATGCCTTCTCCTTAGTTTACACATCATAAGCTGTGAATATGCAATGCTGTGAATATGGAATGGCACTAGTGACGAGAGACCTTTAACTTGCTAGTGTGATGTTGTTTGCATCTTGTATTTGATTTATTTCTTGTACTCTCCACATTTGTTTACACGACATATATGATGAGACACTGTTAACTTGGCAGAGCGATATTTGTAGCATCTTTCATATGGTGTCTACCTTCCATTGCATTGCTTCTAATTTCGTGAAATGTCTTCTGCTTAGTTTACACATCATAGTTCTGGTTATCTCATGTCGTCCTGTTTTTCGTACATATCATCCTCCTAGCATGTGGTTGTCCAACATCAAAGTTCAGTTCGTCTGTATCACGCATCAATTTGTTCTGAAGAACTAAATTGTTATTCGTTTTTCTTGTCGGCTTGACTTAACATGGCACAGAGAAAGAGGAAGCAAGACAGAACGATGGGGAAAGGGAATTGGAAGAATCCTGCAGATTCTGCAGAAATAGAAGGTCAAAGTCTAGTGGAAATTGTACCGACAGGGTATCCCATGCTACACGAGCTACAGAACAAGCAAAACAGAAACAAATAGCTGCCACCAAACAAGCAGAGACAACCCTAGTTGTTGCAACACCTTCCACAGTACCACCAGCTGCACGATTTACTCGTTGGTCAACTTAGCTAGCAGCACGTCCCAAGCTCCCTTGCCACCTGAATCTACTTCCGAAGCACTCTTGACACAAGATTAGTTGGCAAGATCATATGAACTTTGTGAGCTTCAACAGCAAGAAGGTAGTTGCTGGAGCCAAGTTACAGTTGCATACTTCTTTATATGTAGCCTCACAGTTTGATGTACACTAACACTTCCTATGTTTGTTGTTGGACTAGCACCTAGGCGCAAGAGGAAACAAACATCAGGGATAATGCTTGATAGGTTAACTAAATCTAGAGGAGGAAGAATGGAGATCCGTTTTGAGGCAGGTTTAAAAAGGCCACGTGATGCTACAGAGTCAGCCAAGTTAGTATCAGAGGCAGCGGTTGTTGTTAGGTGTCATGTATGTATCCTCCCAACATGGATTCGGTACAAGAATGACAAAGACGAAACCCAGTTCAACACCTTCCTTGACCATTTATCCGTAAGTATGGTATGTATGGAAACTAGTAATATCTTCTTGCTCTCTCCAATACTTTCTAGGTTGCTAATAATGAGACTCCCATAATTTTCAACAGATGAGGTTCAAGTTGGATAGCCAAGATGATGCAACCAGACAAGCTTGAACCCATGTTTTCATGTCTGCTCTACAACAGTATCGGTATAACTTGAGGAAAACTCACTTTCAAGGTAAGGCTAACAGTAAACTTGACCAAACATCTCCGGTGGAAAATATATCGGATGAAGACTGGAGAGGCCTCGTTAAACACTGGTCTAATCCGAACTATCAGTTACATTATATATATATATATATATGTGTGTGTGTGTGTGTGTGTGTGTGTGTGTGTGTGATCAGATCACATGGTGAAGTGCTATTTACACATGTTCCACACAAAGAACAAGGCCAACCGTACGAAAGTGAAATTCCAACACACGACA
Source organism: Triticum urartu (assembly GCF_056163025.1). NCBI lineage: Eukaryota > Viridiplantae > Streptophyta > Magnoliopsida > Poales > Poaceae > Triticum > Triticum urartu. Next base: position 202,536,461 of record NC_141875.1, on the reverse strand, counting down.
GGATCTCGTAGCTATATTGCACACTGCGAGGCTCTTATAATTAGCTGTTGTTTCACTCTTTTCATTGTACCATATTATAAGATCTATATCGACTTGTTCCAAATGCAGAGGAAAGCCCGCAAGGACCAAAAAGTACCTGAACCAAATGTTGTTGAAATCTTCAAGGACTGTCACACCAGCAAGACGAAGGGCATGTCTACACCAGTCAATGCCGCTGTTGTAAGTCCCAAATCCTCATGCCTTTTAACTATTGCTTACTCTGACTCGTGCCTTGAACTACATGGTTTGCAAACAATGTCTATTACTCTTTTCAATTTTATACACAATTGTCTTAGCGTATCATTGCACCTTATAAGGCTTAAAAGAGAGGAGTGATGTTCCTTTGATCTTGACCTGTAATCTAGTTCTATGCTAGACTTTCCCACACAATGTTACAATTGCCTGTTTGTCTGTTCTCGGTTGTTTTGTGATATGAATGATGTCATATTATGCTTACCATATTATAAGCTTTGTCTCTTTATCCTTAGCTGTCAATACATTGTGAAGAAATAGACAATACATTAGCCATGGTACATGGTCATATGTTTGGAACCTGGTTTTATTATGTACTTTGCAGTAAAATACAACTAATAGTTTACATGGGTTCACCAGAATAAGTTCTGTATATAGACCAAAGCTATTTCGTTTGGTTTTGCTGCCTCCTTAATATCCTCTGTTCTGGTACTAATGTAAAAACTCAAGTTTTCAGCAAGCTGTGGGAAAAATGGTGGAACCGCCACCTTCTGAAGGTGGTGAGGCAACTATAACCGCAATGTCAGCTCTTGCTGCAATGGGTCAGTACATGTCCACTAACAGTGCTAAAAGCACGTTCCTGCATAATATTGGGTTGGTTTTTAAGTCAATCTCGTCCAAACTGCCTCATGATCAAGATATGCAAGCTCAAAACAATGTTATATCTGCGCTCCAGACATAAGTCCGTTCCCTAACAGAGACCCTTTATGAAATAAGGACAGACATTGTTCGATGTCGTTAAGATATGAATGGTTTTGAAACCAGACTATCAGACATTTGCTATGTTGTTCAGGAGCCTAGGAGAAATGAAGGAGAAGGTTATGGTGCTCCATCGAACAATACAGCATGAAATTGTAACAGTTAGGTCAAATGAACTGAGCTTCTGAACTTCTGGTGGTGCATTTATCTGCCAGACAGTTAACTTTTATGCCAACCTTCCTTTTGTTTTATTGTTGCAATTTGTTTTGTTGCGATACAAAATTTGTTCTTAATGTGCAGCCACCGGCTGAAGAAAACATCAAGCCATTTTTGTATAGTGTAGTGTGTTCCCTATATTTGCACTGGTGATGTTTGATGCCCAGTGGATGTAATCTGTGCAATCGCCTTAATATCCTAGCGATAGTTTCGGGCTTATTTATTTCCTAGTCTTCATTTTCCCTGGTTTGCTAGTGGCTGCAACAACCATGGGCCATATACAGACCGTTGTAACCATGACCCTGCTATGGGCCGTCGGATCCATGAGCCTCCTATGGGTTGTCTTTAAATGGGCATCCAACACGGCCATAGAATCATTGGGCCTCGGGCCGTCGGATAAATGGGTCTACATGGGTCGTAAACGGGTGTAATTGGTATCGGCCGAGCACGGTAACGGGCCGTTAACAGGCCGGAGGACAACAAAGGCTTAATTCTATCATAGGGATAACGGGTCGTTAATGGGCCAGAAAATAGGACAGGCTGGAAATGGTGCAACGGGTTAACAAGCTAGGAACAGGCCGCCTCTTGCCACGGGCCGAATTTCGCCCATTTGGGTAATAGGCCAGTAACGGGCCGGAAGTAATCGAGGGCCGAAAAGGAGCCCAAGAACGTATGGGCCGTCAGTAGGCCGAAAGCTAACACGGGCTGGAAACGGCCTTTGTGAATCATGGGCCATTAATGGGTACAAAGAAATTTACTGTTCATTCCAGGCTAGAGTCACCGTGGGCCTTTACAGGGCCTAAAGATACGAAGGCCTCATATGGGCCGAAAGACGTCGTGGGCCATACATGGGCCAAAAGTGAAAGAGGCTAGTGTTATATTCAATGGCCCACATGACGTTGTTGGGCCGATTTTGGGTAGGCCCTAAAAGGCCGTCAGTTACTGGGCCGTAAAATGGGCTATTTGCGAAGAGACTGTTAACAAGCTTTTCATGGGCGAGCCCGCTAACTTTTGACGAAGTCAAATGGGCCGGTCTTTGTAAGCTAAATGGGCCAGTAGTGGGTCATCGCACGTGTCGACATATCATAGGCGCCTATCTGACCCACTAACGAGCTGACACGTGTTTCCTCCGGCCAATCAGAATTTTACACATGGAAATTTCCCATTGGTCCGGGCTATTAACGGGTTATCGGATCCAGAACCGGACCCGATAGCTTAACGGCGACCCGTTATGGTGGATGCCACATGTCAGTTACCCTTGACAATAGCACTTTTGTGACGCATGATTTATCGTCGTGGAAGTGGACACTTCCATGATGACAATTTTGGTAATGTCATGGAACACTTCTACGACAGCACAGGTATGACTATCTTGATTCTGTCATAAAATCGTCATGGATGTACATGCATGACAGAAAACGTGACATACTGTGACAAACACGTATTATCATGGAAGTGTCTTTTTTGTAGTGTCACCATGAGGTTATCTAACAGCAGGTAGATGCAGCCATATAAATTTTGTTCGGTGCTGCCAAAATTGAGGTTTGTATCCCGTCCCGTTATGAGAATTATTCTTGTAGTTGGTAGAATGTGGCGGCTTGTTCTTTGCATCAAACTTGCCTTTCCCCTGAGATTAGTTCTTGTTGTTTTGGGGCTGGTTGGGCTGGAAGTTCTTCTCGTGTACCATGTGGGCACTAGAAGCTCCCTCAGCGACCCAAGAACGTGTGTCTTTTGCTCTCGCCTTCTCTTCAAAATCAAGAGTGCTAATGAGATCCGAAACGGAAAAATCATGTCTCCTGTTTTCAGAGAAGTAGCAAAATCGTTCCACAAAGGTGGAAGCTTGGCAATGATGGTCCCAGCAAGAAATTTGTCCGGCAACACACACTTAAAGTACTAAAGTTCCTTAGCTAGTGACTATATCTCATGAGGCTGCTTAACAATAGAGCGCTCATCAGTCAACTTGTAGTCACAGAATTGCTCCATGACGTACAACTCGTTGCGAGCGCCCGAGGCCCCAAACGTGGCCTCGAGCGCAACCCACATGTCCTTACCGCTGTCAAACGACATATATGAATCCACAATGGAATCATCAAGAACACTTAGCATGGCGGCTTTGAAGAGGGTATCCATGTTCTCAAAAGCTTCCTTCTGTGTAGGATTAAGATCGCCCTCAGGCTTACCCTTAGTGGCATCAGAGCAGTACATGATCTGAAACTAATATACTGCTCTTGTGCGACACCTTCTATTGCACCCCCTTAAAAGTAGGCGGCTTCTAAAGCGCAGCAAAACCGCTCGGAGCAAATTGCCTATAATCAGGTTTTCGGATTGGATTGGAGAATATATGAGCAATTTACTATGAGATTTAATCCGAAACAACAGTAAATAGATCATTACAAAAATAGCAAAGATCAAAGTACTGATGCAGACTAAACTAGGAGGATAGAATCACATACTGTACAGCAGGAGCAGAACCGCTGTGGTTGATGTTGTCACTCATGTCATTGATGAAGAGGTTACCGAGGTTGGGGAAGAAGGCTGTCGTTGAGGAAGTCGTCACTGGCAGCAGTCAGAGGAGTGTGCTCCCCAAAAACTTGATCACCCCTCTCCCGTACAGGATCACGAAAGGTGGGGTTTGGAGGACTGCTGTCCCTTCTCGCGGTGCACGCCGGAAGGAGGGCTGGAGAAGAATTGTGTGGCAGCGCTAAGATCTGCAACGGTGCGAAACCATATGATACAGCGGCGGCTAGGGTAGAGCCTATCAGGTCGGTCGTGCGAGTAAGACCATGTATAATAGTAGGCATTTGGCCCAAACCCCACGTACAAGTCAATAATAGCCCCACTATCCAAAAGAATCAAAAACAGCTGAGTAATTGAGGCGTGCATTAATTATTAATTCATGAGTTAATAAATTTTCCGACCAACAAAAATATAGACCACGAGGATAGCTTTTGTCCTTGGATAGGCTCATTCCCAAAGAGCGCGTGTGTAGGTTTCCTATTATCATGCACATGCAAATGCTAGAATAGATCACATTATAAAGTACTGCAACTCACACTCACCTACGGGACTAAACTTTAGTCCCACTCACACAACACTTAGAGCATGGTTAATAGTATAACCAACATCCGGCTATATGAAGTTGATACATCATCTAGAACCAACCTAATAGCCTACTAGTGCAATAGTTATTCCCTTTAGTATAATACTATATCATTAATAGTGGACCCACCTTTTGTCTCACAAAGTATGTTGGATCTCCTGCTACAACCGGCTACAAGTTTACAACCCGCTTCTCTTCTCTCTCCCCTTCTCTCTCCTTCAACTACGCACAAATACTATATTTAAATCCTTATAGCCTGCTTATGTCATATAATTGTAGTACTTGCTCTAAAGTTACTCTCCACTGTCTAGTCTGAAATGTCGGGCATGCATCGGGCGGTGCCCTCGGTTGGCGCGCCGCTTCAACGGCGGAAGCAGTGAGAGGTTGCGTCACCCTGACTTGCCATCAATGTGGAGCGGGGGGCTCAGCTGGCGCCGGGAGGGAAGCGCGCGCGGGATGAGGGAGGGGTTTTTGTTGGGCCAAGAAGGTGAGAAGCCAACATGGGATCGGTCCGAATGGGGAAATATCATGTGCCCCGATACTCAGTAGTAGTTTCATGCATATGACAGTAGTCTATGTTACTACTCCCTCCTTTCCGATTTATAGGGCTTAGCTCAAAATCTTAGTTTTTCCATTTTATAAGGATCAATTTGGTTGTTCCCCATCACAACTTTAGATATCAAGGTGCATTAAATAATTGCATGCAAGTATTAAGAGAAAATTGACCAATGCATGTACTTTATGCATGCATGCATTGCAATTAATACAATCGTAAACATAAATTTTTGAGGAAAACAAGAGCATTAATTGGGTGCTTTTGCAAATTACAAAAAGTATTCCACCACTCATCATCTACCGTGCTTGGTGAGATTTTCGAATTGAGCCCTATAAACCGGAAGGCAGGGAGTGGTACAGTAATGTTATGATGGCTTCATTTATTAGCTTGTAGACCCATCTTGTCTTCGGAAACGCTATGTTACAGTAACATATTATGTTGCCACTTCTCATTAACTACTTGCCACATAAGCAAAATTTTCTCGGAGTGCGCTAAGTGACTCCCACTATAACTAGCCGTACAAAGTGTGGGCTATGTAGAGGGCGTAGTAAGCAAGCTACTCATCGTTCTGCGAGTTGACATGACACATCAAAGTAGTAGTTATTTTTTCAAAATGTACATCAAAGTACCAGTGTAGTAGCCTCCAAAAAGGGATGACAATGTCCATGGCTACCATCCCATCCCGTGCTCCGCCATTGAGTATGTCCACGATTCATGTGCCATTCAAGAAAAAAAACTACATACGTTCCATTGAAGAAAAAAATAAAAACAAACACGCCACCGTGTCATGGTCGAACATTGATTCGTCCACGTGTGGTTCCCGACCCTCCACTAAGTGAACAACTACCAAACGCGTCAAATTATCACGTGAGCCGCCTCTTCATCCAGAAATGAGCTCCACCGTGTACCCACGCATGTGTGTTAGGGAACGAGGCACAGAGTATGTGCGTCCATGCGTGAAATTTTTCTCTTTGTGCACGTACTCCTTTTTTTGTGGGTGATTCGTGCACGTACTCGGCCTACGTTGGTGACCGTTGGTGAGTCTCACTTATCTCTACATCTCAACATGTACATCTACATCCGCATCTATGTCTACACTACATCTACATATACATATACCTCTACTATAGTACAACAAGTTTTAAACATGAGACCAGCCATTTTCTTGCATGACACGACAAGCCTATATCGCTTCTTGCTCCTCGTCTCTCTCAAAGTGCGTCCTGCAGGCGATTATGCCATCGATTGAGGTCGGTTCACTCGCACTCGGTCCCACATGTTATAAATCTAAAAAGAATACTCTGACCAGCGGACCATTGAAAGAAGTATATTTTTCACCATCAAATGTAAGTTGATGGACAAATAACCCCCCAAAGTCAACTTTGGTACGATTTTTACCCTCAAATATCTAAAACTGGGTATGTCACCCCCTTGAGTAGTTTTAGTGTTCACATGTTAGAGTTTAGGCGGTTTTGATTGTTGACTAGGAATTGACTAATTATTTACACTAAAGAAATGGCAACGACGCCGTCGGAAGCCGCGGATGTCGTCAGAGATGTACCCAATGGACCCTGACATTCCCTACGAGGAGAGGAGATCATGCAGGTGCCTTTCAAGCTCAAGGGGTCGTCGGGCTACCTCGTCGGCTTGTCGGCCGCCTCATAGTGAGAGTAACTTAGGTAGTAACATAGCGCACTCCAAGAAAATTTTGCTTATGTGGCATGTAGTTAATGAGGAGAGAGATGTTTAGAGTAACATAGTAATATGTTATAATACTCCCTCCTTTCCAGTTTATAAGGCTTAACTCCAAATTTTAGTTTTCCAGTGCTCCACCATGACCACTATGACCAGCCTTGGCCTCTTCCAGTGCTCCACCATGACCACTATGGCCAGCCTTGGCCTCTCCTAGTGCTCCACCATGTATAGCTGTTAAGCCTGCCACGTAGGCATAAAATATGATGTGGCAAATTAAATAAGAAGAGATAGACTAGTTTGGTGACTCCAGGAAGAAATAGTGGAAAGACAATTTTGAGTCTATAGCTAATTAAATGAAGCAAGCTTAGCAACGACAAACTAAGCACCTATGCATTGGAGACTTGAGTTGCTATGCCATTTAATGCACTTAGCACCTCATCTAAGCACATTTTCCTTGGAAGAGGTCTTAATTCCATACGGTATCATAATATGATACTCAACTCTCTCTTCATTTAATTCTACATCACCTCATCAAATTTTCCTACTACTAGTTGGCATGCATGATACTACTTATAATACTCCCATTACAACCAGCCTGGTAGAATTAAAATACCTAATCTAAATGGTCGTTGCCCGATCTCTTTGTCCTCCTCCAGCATCCGGCAGAAGAAGAATCGTGCAAGACATCGGCTGTATTCGCCGGCGTCGCCTCGGTGGTGGACTTCATGGGATACAATCGGCGACGGCCTCCCGTGTTCTACTTCTCCTCGATGATGGCGACGGGCGGGGAAGTGCTGCCCGTCACCTCGTCCACATCCACGTAGCCACATCATCTCGTAAAAATCCACGGTGGCTTCTTTCTCTGCCTGTATGTTGCGGCTATGAGTGCACCGATGGCGGTTGGCGCAGTCGCAGAGAATGGAGGCAATGTACGACACGGCAGCGTCGAGGGCAGCGACGATACACGTGCCGCCGTGCTCCCCGACAAGCCGGCGTGGAGCAAGTCGACACTCTTCCTGCGTCCTGCTCCTGAACAGATGTGTATGGCCGGAGTTGGTTTCTCTCATTCCACACAGTTTTTAATGTTGGTTTTGGAATGCGGCGAGGGGGCGGGTACAACTGGGAGTGCAGCGGGCGGCGCCTGGGCTATTGCGCTGCTTCAAATGGCGGACACAGTGAGAGGTCGCGTCCGCCCTGACCCACTTGACCGTGGACCTTGACGGTGTACGTCACCATGTGTCCAGATTTGAGATGCCACGTGTACCAGATGAATGACGCCAAGCTCGACCAACGTGATGCAAGAGGTGCGAGCCAGGGAACACTGTTGGAGATACCCCCCTCAGACTAGCCACAAGGGGTAGTAACATAGACTAGTAACGTGCTCATGTTACTAGTCTATGTTACTACCTCTATAGTAACATATGTGAGGTATGTAGGATCTTGAAGTAGATGTGTCTAGAGGGGGGTGATTAGACACTTAATGCTAAAGTTGCAATTTTTAAGCTTTTTCGGTTCAAGTGGAGTTTAGGCATAATTTCAACATTCACAATACATATCAAGCCAGCATGCAAACAGTGTATAGGCAGCGGAAAATAAAGCATGCAACTTGCAAGAATGTAAAGGGAAGGGTTTGGAGAATTCAAACGCAATTGGAGACACGGATGTTTTTTCCGTGGTTCAGATAGGTGGTGCTATCCTACATCCACGTTGATGGAGACTTCAACCCACGAAGGGTAACGGTTGCGCGAGTCCACGGAGGGCTCCACCCACGAAGGGTAATGGTTGCGCGAGTCCACGGAGGGCTGCACCCACGAAGGGTCCACGAAGAAGCAACCACCCACGAAGGGTCCACGAAGAAGCAACCTTGTCTATCCCACCATGGCCATCGCCCACGAAGGACTTGCCTCACTAGCGGTAGGTCTTCACGAAGTAGGCGATCTCCTTGCCCTTACAAACTCCTTGGTTCAACTCCACAATCTTGTCGGAGGCTCCCAAGTAACACCTAGCCAATCTAGGAGACACCACTCTCCAAGAAGTAACAAATGGTGTGTAGGTAATGAAATCCTTGCTCTTGTGCTTCAAATGATAGTCTCCCCAACACTCAACTCTCTCTCATAGGATTTGGATCTGGTGGAAAGAAGGTTTGAGTGGAAAGCAACTTGGGGAAAGCTAGAGATCAAGATTCATATGGTAGGAATGGAATATCTTGGCCTCAACACATGAGTAGGTAGTTCTCTCTCAGAAATAGGATGCTGGAAGTGTAGGCTTAGTCTGATGGCTCTCTCCACGAATGAAGAGGAGGTGGAGGGGTATATATAGCCTCCACACAAAATCCAACCGTTACACATAGTTTTCCAATCTCGGTGGGACCGAATCAACAAACTCGGTCGGACCAAAAAGGTAAACCCAGTGACCGTTAGAGATTTTCGGTGGGACCAACTAGATCAACTCGGTGGGACCGATGTGCTAGGGTTAGGGTAAATCCAAAACTCGGTTTGACCGATTACTCAAACTCGGTGGGACCAATTTGGGTAATAAGTGAAACAGAGATTTGGCCAAGCAAACTCGGTGGGGCCGATTGCATATCTCGGTGGGACCGAAAATATTGCAATAGGTAACAGAGAGTTTGCAAGCCCATCTCGGTGAGACCGAGATCCCATCGGTGAGACCGAACTGATTAGGGTTTCTGGCAGTGGCTATGACAGGTGAAACTCGGTGGCACCGGATAGGAATAATCGGTAGGTCCGAGTTTGGCTTTGGGTTTAGGTCATATGTGGAAGTGGGAAAGTAGCTGAGGATTTTGGAGCATATCATTAAGCACATGAAGCAAGAGGCTCATTAAGCAACACCTCATCCCTCCTTGATAGTATTGGCTTTTCCTATGGACTCAATGTGATCTTGGATCACTAAAACGTAAAATGAAGAGTCTTGAGCTTGAAGCTTTAGCCAATCCTTTGTCCTTAGCATCTTGAAGGAGTTCCCACAACCTTTAGTCCATGCCACTCCATTGTTGAACTTATCTGAAACATGCTAGATAGAAATGTTAGTCCAACAAGAGATATGTTGTCATCAATTATCAAAACCACCTAGGGAGCACTTGTGCTTTCAATCTCCCCCTTTTTGGTAATTGATGGCAACATACATCAAAGCTTTAGATAAATATATAAAGAACAGCAAGTAAAGCTTTGGAAGGACATGTAACAAGCATAGGCTCCCCCTACATGTATGCACTCATGTAAATATGAAATATAGAGGCATGTGAGAGCATAACCATAACAGAGTAGGCAATGTGTTACATGTATCTTGGCCATATGCGTCAGAGCAAAAGATTATCAAGGAAAATACCTTCATGCTCATGAGTCCTTCTTGCAAACAGTATGTACATAAGCAAGAACTCCTCATACTCATGATTTTGATGCATATACTTACCTTGTGGTCTTGAGTTGGCTTAGGATGGAATGAACCTGCACAAACAAAGTTAGATAACACAGGTACATCCACTAGCCAGAGCAAACAAAAGAAACCACAAGAATACCAAGACTGGGATGACATGTAGAGAGTGAGTACAAGGTACCACATTGGATTCAACATGTCCCCAAGAATAAAGATATGCAATGAATTTGACTGATTTCTTTCCCTTAGGTGTCTTGCTCCCCCTGAATCTTACATGGGATATTGGGAGAAGATAGGGAACAGAAAATCAGAGCTGAAAGATACAAATGGATAGAACTTAATGCAAATACATGTCTTTCCCCCAAAAAGGCATGTGACATCTCTCCTCTTGAACATCAAGCATCTGGGATCCTTGAGTATTCTCTCCCCCTGGAAGTCTCTCTCTCCCCCTTAATACTTTCTCTCTTGTAGGTTTGGTCCTTGAGACTTTTTCTCTCCCTTGATGTGATCTCTCTCTCCTACAAGCTTTGATGTGATCTCTCTCTCCCCCTTTGACATCAATTTCCAAGAAGGGCTTTCTGGAATCCGTCGTATAGGTTTGGTCCTTGAGACTCGGCACAAAGCAATGGATAAAACTGTGATGCTTGTAGAGGACAAGATTCATTGAGTAGAGCTGGATCAGAAGAAATATAGAACAAGTGGCAAACTGTTTTTCCTGTTGCGAAGTTGGTGGCACCGAGTGGTATGTTTCGGTGGCACCGAAAAGATTTGGTCGGACCGAAAATTACAAGTCGGTGAAACCGAGTTCACACAGAGAAAAACACTTGTCACCTCAGCTCACTAGACATGTAGGATCTCACAAAGATTTGCAATGAATTACCTGAAGGATTTGCAAGGAATTAAATGCAGAAAATGCAGAACATAAACAGAAAGAAGAGAGAAGAGACTGAACAATCTAGATGGAGTTTTTTTGTTTTTGAAAAAGAGAAAGAAACTAAACATGCATGAGATACACACAAAAAGAACACAAGAGAACTTCATCTAGAGTTGGGCGGTGACATAGTCACCTATGTTAGAGTATATTGACTTAGGAGTCAAGTGAGAACACTTGATCATAGGTCATACTCATCGTTTAAGCTCAAAATGGGGTTATCATTTTTCGTTTAAGCATCTTGATGTATTCACATCTTGTTGAGTTGCTTTGACTCATGTCTTGGAGTAAAGCTTCTCTAAGATGGAATAACATACCTTGGGTGGTGGTGTGGTTCTTGCTCATGTAGTTGAACTTGTGTGGGTGCTCAAGGTTGATGTAGCTCATCAAGAGTTGGGAGCACCACTTGGAGTTTGAGTTCATCAACCTACATGGGTTAGTTCTTGCAAGGAAGAGCACTTGTGTATCCAAAAATGACAATCATGAAGCTCAACATAGAATTTGTCAAAGGATATGTTTGAATGGTTTTGTGCTTCCTTGTCTTCAACCACCATTGTGTAGTGTCTTGGTGATGTAGAGATTGCTCAATATGTGAGTGATTCACAATCTCATGGAATTAGATTCAACCAAGCACCTACATGGGTTAGACAACATGCAAGGTGCAAATATATCCAAGACATAAGATAGTCATCATAAGAGATATATCATGGATTAGTCATAAGCTCATGTCTTGCATGTATCCAATGGAGTTTCTACTCCAAGTTTGAAGCATCAATGATGTTCAATTCTCCTCTCAACCTGCAAAACACTTTCTCATCAAGAGGTTTAGTAAATATATCCGCTAATTGCTTATCGGTGTGAACATGCTTAAGATCAATGTCACCCTTAGCAACATGATCTTGAATGAAATGATGACGAACTTCAATATGCTTAGTTCGAGAATGTTGTACAGGATTATGACCAATTTTGATAGCACTTTCATTGTCACAAAGTAGTGGAACATGTTTCACATAGATCCCATAATCTTTAAGAGTTTGGGTCATCCAAAGTAATTGAGCACAACATGAACCAGCGGCAATGTATTCCGCTTCGGCGGTGGATAAGGATACCGAGTTTTGTTTCTTGGAAGACCAAGACACAAGAGATCTACCAAGAAATTGACAAGTACCCGAAGTGGACTTTCTATCAACCTTATCTCCGGCATAATCCGGGTCGGAATAGCCAACAAGATCAAAAGAAGACCTCTTAGGATACCAAATGCCAAAATTTGGTGTATGGATTAAATATCTCACTATCCTTTTCACAGCCTTAAGATGACATTCTTTAGGAGCAGCTTGATATCGTGCACACATGCACACACTTAGCATAATATCGGGACGTGAAGCACATAGGTATAACAATGAACCAATCATAGAGCGATAAACCTTTTGATCAACCAGTTCACCATCTTTGGTCAAATCATTATGTCCACTAGTAGGCATGGGTGTAGACATACCTTTGCATTCTTGCATGTTGAACTTCTTGAATAAGTCCTTGGTGTACTTTGTTTGAGAGAAAAATGTACCTTCCTTAGTTTGCTTGATTTGCAAACCGAGAAAGAATTTGAGTTCACTCATCATAGACATCTCAAACTTCTCTGACATTAGCTTTCCAAACTTTTCACTAAAGAGAGGCTTAGTTGAACCAAATATGATATCATCAACATAAATTTGGCATACAAATAGTTCTCCATTAACCCTTTTAGTAAAAAGAGTAGAATCAATTTTACCAATTTCAAAACCACTTGTAGTAAGGAACTTGGTCAAGCATTTTTACCATGCTCTAGGAGCTTGTTTAATACCATAAAGAGCTTTGTGAAGTTTGTAAACATGATTTGGTTTCTTAGGATTGATAAAACCAGGAGGTTGTTTGACATAAACTTCCTCCTCTATTTCACCATTTAGAAAAGCACTTTTGATGTCCATTTGGTACAAGGTGATATTATGGTGATTAGCATAGGCAAGTAAGATGCGAATGGACTCAAGTCTAGCAACGGGAGCATATGTCTCACCATAGTCCATACCTTCGACTTGTGTGTATCCTTGGGCGACGAGACGTGCTTTGTTACGAACCACTTGTCCATCTTCATCTTGCTTGTTGCGAAACACCCATTTGGTACCATTGATGTTGTGGTTGTTGTCGGGCTTCTCAACTAATGTCCATACTTGGTTTCTCTCAAAGTTGTGTATCTCTTCATGCATAGCGTTTATCCAATCCGGATCTTCCAATGCTTCTTCAACATCTTCTTCATCTTGTTCTTCTTCTTGGTCTTCTTCATTGTTGACGTTGTCGTTCTCTTGTCGTGGTGGAGAAGGAGGTTGTTGATGTTCGTCTTGATGTATTTCCTCGTTTTCTTCATCTTGGTGTGTCCCACTTGTGGATGCTTCCGTGTCAATTCTTGGTTCACTTTGTCGTGAAGTAGAAGCTTCCACTTGGACGAATGAAGTACTCTCCTTCACCTCCGTTGGACGAATTTTGCCAATGGACAAGTCTTGGATTGCTTTTGAAGGGTCTTTGTCTCCTACATCAATTGGCAATTGCTCTACTTGCGAGCCATTAGATTCATCAAACTTCACATCTACCGTCTCTTCAACCTTTCGGGTGAAATTGTTGTAGACACGGTAAGTGTGAGAGTTTGAGCCATAACCAAGTAGGAAACCTTCATGAGATTTAGGAGCAAACTTTGAACGATGATGCTTATCAAGAATGTAGCACTTTGAGCCAAATACTCGAAAGTATCCAACTTGGGGTTTGTTACCGGTGAGAAGCTCGTATGCCGTCTTGCCGAGTAGCTTGTGAAGATATAAGCGATTTGTTGCGTGACAAGCTTTCTCAACCGCTTCTGCCCAAAAGTGCTTCGGCGTCTTGTATTCATCAAGCATCATTCTTGCCATTTCGATGAGCGTCCGGTTCTTCCTCTCAACAACTCCATTTTGTTGAGGTGTGTATGTAGCCGAGAACTCGTGTGAAATCCCTTCTTCGTCAAGAAAGGTGTCCACATTTGCGTTCTTGAACTCCGTTCCGTTGTCACTCCGAACCTTCTTAATCTTCACGTCAAACTGATTTTGGGCCTCCCTAGCGAAGTTTCTGAAGATCTTCTGGACCTGCGACTTGTCATTAAGAAAGAACACCCACGTAAATCTTGAAAAATCATCAACTATAACTATACCAAAAGAATTTCCACCGAGACTCTTGTAGGCGTTGGGACCAAAAAGATCCATATGAAGTAGCTCGAGTGGCCTCCTTGTGGTCATGATGTTCTTCATGGGATGTCTTCCTCCAACCTGTTTACCTGCTTGACAAGCACTACAAAGTCTATCCTTATCAAATATGACATCGTTAACTCCAAGGATATGATTTCCTTTAATAAGCTTGTCAAGGTTTCTCATGCCAACGTGACCTAGTCGTCTATGCCACAACCAACCTTTTGAGGATTTAGCAATAAAGCAAGTTTTAGGTTGTGCCTTTTTAGAGAAATCAACAATGTAAAGATCACCTCTACGCATACCGGTAAAGACCATTTTATGATTGTCTCGACGAAATACTTGGCACTCTACCTCAGTAAATAGGACATTCAAACCGAAATCAGCAAGTCTAGATACTGAAAGTAAGTTGTAGCCAAGAGATTCAACGAGCATGACATTTTGAATGGAACTATCATGTGAGATGGCCACCTTACCATGGCCAACCACTTTACCCTTTGAATTATCACCAAAGGTGACATATTTTCGAGGGCCGTCATTTTCAGCAAGCTCACGGAACATCTCTTCATCTCCGGTCATATGATCAGTACATCCACTATCAAGAACCCATTCCTTTCCTCCTGACTCATATCCCCGAAGATTTGCCATAAGACCAAAATGTCTCATTGCATCATCAAGATCGAAGTCACTATCATCATCATCATCATCATCATCATAGTATCCATGTTCACCATGATCTTGTGACTCATCATTTCCTAGAGAGGGTAATTCATTAGATAAATGATCATCAAAGTGGTCACCTTTATGAATTCTTATAGCTTCGAATATGATATCACAAATGATTCCAACATCTCCTTTAGCATGCTTAAGATTGGTAAGTTCAAATAGACAATTACCAAAACTAGGATCACTAGAGTTCATCTTACTCAAGGCAATAGATTTATGGAGAATTTCATCCAAAGTTTTCAAGGAATGATCGGGAAATCGTTCCTCAAGAAATTTCCATATAGTATAGGCACAATTAGGAGTAGGCAAACTAGAAATCAAATTTTTGGGCAATCCTCTAATGATGAGCTCAATAGTTCTAAGATTGCGAATCATGTCAATATCTTCATCCAGGGTAGGATGCAAAGGATCAATATGAGGTGCACAAGGGCTAGCAATATACTTGTTCAAATGATATTGATTGAAAATTACAAGCATCTCATTTTTCCACTCATGAAAATACTCTCCATCAAGAATAGGCACTCTATGTCTAAGACTCCCTAAGGTAGACACATCCATCTTCCTCCAATGGTGATTAAACCAAGGCAATGGAGACCAAAGCTCTGATACCACTTGTAGGATCTTGAAGTAGATGTGTCTAGAGGGGGGTGATTAGACACTTAATGCTAAAGTTGCAATTCTTAAGCTTTTTCGGTTTAAGTGGAGTTTAGGCATAATTTCAACATTCACAATACATATCAAGCAAGCATGCAAAGAGTGTATAGGCAGCGGAAAATAAAGCATGCAACTTGCAAGAATGTAAAGGGAAGGGTTTGGAGAATTCAAACGCAATTGGAGACACGGATGTTTTTTCCGTGGTTCGGATAGGTGGTGCTATCCTACATCCACGTTGATGGAGACATCAACCCACGAAGGGTAACGGTTGCGCGAGTGCACGGAGGGCTCCACCCACGAAGGGTAATGGTTGCGCGAGTCCATGGAGGGCTCCACCCACGAAGGGACCACGAAGAAGAAACTACCCACGAAGGGTCCACCAAGAAGCAACCTTGTCTATCCCACCATGGCCATCGCCCACGAAGGACTTGCCTCACTAGCGGTAGGTCTTCACGAAGTAGGCGATCTCCTTGCCCTTACAAACTCCTTGGTTCAACTCCACAATCTTGTCGGAGGCTCCCAAGTAACACCTAGCCAATCTAGGAGACACCACTCTCCAAGAAGTAACAAATGGTGTGTAGGTAATGAAATCCTTGCTCTTGTGCTTCAAATGATAGTCTCCCCAACACTCAACTCTCTCTCATAGGATTTGGATCTAGTGGAAAGAAGGTTTGAGTGGAAAGAAACTTGGGGAAAGCTAGAGATCAAGATTCATATGGTAGGAATGGAATATCTTGGCCTCAACACATGAGTAGGTAGTTCTCTCTCAAAAATAGGATGCTGGAAGTGTAGGCTTAGTTTGATGGCTCTCTCCATGAATGAAGAGGAGGTGGAGGGGTATATATAGCCTCCACACAAAATCCAACCGTTACACACAGTTTTCCAATCTCGGTGGGACCGAATCAACAAACTCGGTCGGACCGAAAAGGTAAACCTAGTGACCGGTAGAGATTTTCGGTGGGACCGACTGGATCAACTCGGTGGGACCGATGTGCTAGGGTTAGGGTAAATCCAAAACTCGGTTTGACCGATTACTCAAACTCGGTGGGACCGATTTGGGTAATAAGTGAAACAGAGAGTTGGCCAAGCAAACTCGGTGGGGCCGATTGCATATCTCGGTGGGACCGAAAATATTGCAATAGGTAACAGAGAGTTTGCAAGCCCATCTCAGTGAGACCGAGATCCCATCGGTGAGACCGAACTGATTAGGGTTTCTGGCAGTGGCTATGACAGGTGAAACTCGTTGGCGCCGGATAGGAATAATCGGTAGGTCCGAGTTTGGCTTTGGGTTTAGGTCATATGTGGAATGGGAAAGTAGCTAAGGATTTTGGAGCATATCATTAAGCACATGAAGCAAGAGGCTCATTAAGCAACACCTCATCCCTCCTTGATAGTATTGGCTTTTCCTATGGACTCAATGTGATCTTGGATCACTAAAACATAAAATGAAGAGTCTTGAGCTTGAAGCTTTAGCCAATCCTTTGTCCTTAGCATCTTGAAGGAGTTCCCACAACCTTTAGTCCATGCCAATCCATTGTTGAACTTATCTGAAACATGCTAGATAGAAATGTTAGTCCAACAAGAGATATGTTGTCATCAATTATCAAAACCACCTAGGGAGCACTTGTGCTTTCAAGGTAACATGCAACACTTCATTCATTAGGCTATAGACACATCTTGTTATTCACGTGCATTCTGTGGCCGAGTGTGTGTGCATGCATGTGTTGTGTACATGCGTTGTGTGCTCCATGTTGTGCACGTATGTGCAAGAGGTGGATCGGCATGAGTTAGTGCGTTGGCGTGTGTACATTCGTGGCTGCATGCATCATGTACATGCATGACTTCTTGCGTGGTTATTGTACCTCTTGAGCACTGCGTTGGTTTTCCCCAAAGAGGAAGGGATGATGCAGCAAAGTAGCGTAAGTATTTCCCTCTGTTTTTGAGAACCAAGGTATCAATCCAGTAGGAGGCTCCGCGCGAGTCCCTCGTACCTCCACAAAACAAATAAATCCTCGCAACCAACGCGAATAGGGGTTGTCAATCCCTACACGGCCACTTACGAGAGTGAGATCTGATAGATATGATAAAGATAATTTTTTTGGTATTTTTGTGATAGAGATGCAAAGTAAAATAAAGGCAAAGTAAAGAGCAAAGGAAATAAATAAGTAGTAGGAGATTAATATGATAATGATAGACCCGGGGGACATAGGTTTCACTAATGGCTTCTCTCGAGTGCATAAGTATTCTACGGTGGGTGAGGAAATTACTGTTGAGCAATTGACAGAATTGAGCATAGTTATGAGAATATCTAGGTATGATCATGTATATAGGCATCACGTCTGAGACAAGTAGACTGACTCCTGCCTGCATCTACTACTATTACTCCACTCATCGACCGCTATCCAGCATGCATCTAGAGTATTAAGTTAAAAACAGAGTAACGCCTTAAGCAAGATGAGATGATGTAGAGGGATAGACTCATGCAATATGATGAAAACCCCATCTTTTTATCCTTGATGGCAACAATACAATACGTGCCTTGCTGCCCCTACTGTCACTGGGAAAGGACACCGCAGGATTGAACCCAAAGCTAAGCACTTTTCCCATTGCAAGAAAGATCAATCTAGTAGGCCAAACCAAACTGATAATTAGAAGAGACTTGCAAAGATAACCAATCATACATGAAAGAATTCAGAGAAGATTCAAATATTATTCATAGATAGACTTGATCATAAACCCACAATTCATCGATCTCAACAAACACACCGCAAAAAGAAGATTACATCGAATATTTCCCAACAAGAGAGGGGAAGAACATTGTATTGAGATCCAAAAAGAGATAAGAAGCCATCTAGCTAATAACTATGGACCCGTAGGTCTGAGGTGAACTACTCACAATTCATCGGAGTGGCTATGGTGATGATGTAGAAGCCCTCCGTGATCGATGCCCCCTCCGGCAGAGCTCCGGAACAGGCCCCATGATGGGATCTCGTGGATAGAGAAAGTTGTGGCGGTGGAATTAGGGTTTTGGCTCTGTATCTGATCGTTTGGGGGTACGTAGGTATATATAGGAGGAATGATTACGTCGGTGGAGCAACGGGGGGCCCACGAGGGTGGAGGGCGTGCCTGGGGGGGGGGGGTAGGCGCGCCCCCTACCTCGTGGCCTCCTCCTTTGTGTCTTGACGTAGGGTCCAAGTCTCCCAAGTCTTGTTCGTTGAGAAAATCACGTTCCCAAAGGTTTCATTCCGTTTGGACTCCATTTGATATTCCTTTTCTTCGAAACCCTAAAATAGGCAAAAAAACAACAATTCTGGGATGGGCCTCCGGTTAATAGGTTAGTCCCAAAAATAATATAAAAGTGGATAATAAAGCCCAATAATGTCCAAAACAGTAGATAATATAGCATGGATCAATCAAAAATTATATATACGTTGGAGACGTATCAAGCATCCCCAAGCTTAATTCATGCTCGTCCTCGAGTAGATAAATGATAAAAACAGAATTTTTGATGCGGAGTGCTACTTGGCATGATTTTAATGTAATTCTTCTTAATTGAGGTATGAATATTCAGATCCGAAAGATTCAAGACAAAAGTTCATATTTACATAAAAATAATAATACTTCAAGCATACTAACTAAGCAATTATGTCTTCTCAAAATAATATGGCCAAAGAAAGTTCATCCCAACAAAATCATATAGTTTAGTCATGTTTCATTTTCGTCACACAAGAATGCTCTCATCATGCACAACCCCGATGACAAGCCAAGAAATTGTTTCATACTTTAGTAATCTCAAACCTATAAACTTTCACACAATATATGAGCGCGAGCCAAGGACATAGCACTATGGGTGGAATAGAATATAATGAGGGGGGTTATGTGGAGAAGACAAAAAGGAGAAAGTCTCACATCAACGAGGCTAATCAATGGGCTATGGAGATGCCCATCGATTGATGTTAATGCAAGGAGTAGGGATTGCCATGCAACGGATGCACTAGAGCTATAAATCTATGAAAGCTCAACAAAAGAACTAAGTGGGTGTGCATCCAACTTGCTTGCTCAGGAAGTCCTAGGGCACTTGAGGAGGCCCACTGTTGGAATATACAAGCCAAGTTCTATAATGAAAAATTCCCACTAGTATATGAAGTGACAAAACAAGAGCCTCTCTATCATAAAGATCATGGTGCTACTTTGAAGCACAAGTGTGGAAAAAAGGATAGTAGCATTGTCCCTTTTATTTTTATTTTTTATTTTTTTGGCCTTTCCCCTTTTTTATTTGGCCTTTCTCTTTTTTCTTTTTTGGGGACAATGCTCTATTAATGATGATCATCACACTTCTATTTATTTACAACTCAAGAATTACAACTAGATACTAGAACAAAGTATGACTCTATATGAATGCCTCCGGCAGTGTACCGGGATATGCAATGGACCAAGAGTGACATGTATGAAAGAATTATGAACGGTGGCCTTGCCACAAATACTATGTCAACTACATGATCATGCTAAGCAATATGACAATGATGAATGTGTCATGATGAACGGAATGGTGGAAAGTTGCATGGCAATATATCTCGGAATGGCTATGTAAATGCCATAATAGGTAGGTATGGTGGCTGTTTTGAGGAAGATATAAGGAGGTTTATGTGTGAAAGAGCGTATCATATCACGGGGTTTGGATGCACCGGCGAAGTTTTCACCAACTCTCAATGTGACAAAGGGCAATGCACGGTACCGAAGAGGATAGCAAGGATGGAAGGGTGAGAGTGTGTATAATCCATGGACTCAACATTAGTCATAAAGAACTCACATACTTATTGCAAAAATCTACAAGTCATCAAAAATCTCGGCACTACGCGCATGCTCCTAGGGGGGATAGATTGGTAGGAATAGACCATCGCTCGTCCCTGACCGCCACTCATAAGGAGGACAATCAAGTAACACCTCATGTTTCAAAATTGTTACACAATGTTTACCATACGTGCATGCTACGGGACTTGCAAACTTCAACACAAGTATTTCTCAATTTCACAACTACTCAACTAGCACGACTTTCATATTATTACGTCCATATCTCAAAACAATCATCAAGCATCAAACTTCTCTTAGTATTCAAAACACTCATAAGAAAATATTACTAACTTTGAATACCTAGCATATTAGGATTTTAAGCAAATTACCATGCTATTAAGACTCTGAAAATAATCGAAGTGAAGCATGAGAGATCAATAGTTTCTATAAAACAAATCCACCACTGTGCTCTAAAAGATATAAGTGAAGTACTAGAGCAAAAACTATATAACTCAAAAGATATAAGCGAAGCACATAGAGTATTCTAACAAAATCCAAATTATGTATGGCTCTCTCAAAAGGTGTGTACAACAAGGATGATTGTGGTAAACTAAAAAGTAAAGACTCAAATCATACAAGACGCTCCAAGCAAAACACATATAATGTGGCGAATAAAAATATAGCTCCAAGTAAAGTTACCGATAGAAGTAGACGAAAGAGGGGATGCCTTCCGGGGCATCCCCAAGCTTTGGATTTTAGGTGTCCTTAGATTATCTTGGGGGTGCCATGGGAATCCCAAGCTTAGTCTCTTGCCACTCCTTGTTCCATAATCCATCAAATCTTTACCCAAAACTTGAAAACTTCACAACACAAAACTTAAAGTAGAAAATCTCGTGAGCCCCGTTAGCAAAAGAAAATAAAAGACCACTTCAATGTACTGTAATTAAATCATTATTTATTTATATTGGTGTTATACCTAATTTATTCCAACTTATCTATGGTTTATAAACTATTTTACTAGCCATAGATTCATCAAAATAAGCAAACAACACACGAAAAACAGAATCTGTCAAAAACAGAATAGTCTGTAGTAATCTGTAGCTAGCGCAAGATCTGGAACCCCAAAAATTCTAAAATAAATTGCTGGACGTGAGTAATTTATATATTAATCATCTGCAAAAATAATTAACTAAATAGCACTTTCCAAATAAAAATGGCAGCAGTTCTCGTGAGCGCTAAAGTTTCTGTTTTTTACAGCAAGTGTAACAAGACTTTCCCCAAGTCTTCCCAATGGTTCTACTTGGCACAAACACTAATTAAACACAAAAAAACACAACCAAAACAGAGGCTAGATAAATTATTATTAATAAACAGGAGCAAAAAGCAAGGAATAAAAATAAAATTGGGTTGCCTTCCAACAAGCGCTATCGTTTAACGCCCCTAGCTAGGCATAACAAGCAAGGATAGATCTAGGTATTGCCATAATAGTAAGATAGATTATTAAAACTCATCTCATATTCTCTACGTTCGGTGTCAAGTTTTCTTTGAGGCAAGCAAAATTAATCAAAAGGGCTAAATTTAATGGGACAAAAATCCCCAAGATCAACCTTGGGAGGTATAGGTTCCTCCTTTGGTCCTTCATATTGCACAACCAATTCATCATTATAAGCATTCTTTTAACACAACTTTGTGAGCCTATATTCAAGAGAATATCCTAGTTCATTATTTCAAATAGCCAAATTATTATTAAGTTCAGAGATTCTGTCAACTAAAATATTGGTAGGAACCCTTTTTCTAAGATTTTCATCGAAAGCAACATAGTCTAGAGATTGAAAACGCATTATTTCTTCTTGATCAAAGAGGATAGACTTTATGGGAGGACGGCAAGCATCCACCCTATAATGTGCAAAGATTTATTTGGCCTCTTTTATTATGAATCTAAACTCATGATCCAAAAAGATAGTAGTGGCACGCTTAACAGAAGAATGCTCAATATTAGAAAATTCGAGGAAAATCCTTTGTATGCAAGGATGCATGTGCATGAATTGTCTTTCAAGTTCAACTACAAGCATGGCAATTGTGTCCGCAAGACTACTAGTTCTATGAAGGATAGAACTACCCATAGAAGGTAAAGCACTGGCACAAGTAAAGAAACCTTGAATAACTCCTTTTCCAATAATATTACCACTACCAACACGGAATTTTTTTGTATGTAAGATGGGTGGTTCTTTAGCAGGAGCATCACAATTTTTCATGATATTAATATTGTACATATCGACAATAATTTCCCCAATTTCAGACATAGAGGCAGAAGGTAAAGGACTAGCCATAACGACAAGCAAGCAAACTAAAAGCAAGCAAACAAAAAGCAAGCGGGCAAAAAGAGACAAATAGAGAAAGAGAGGGAGGATAGAGAGAGAGGGCGAATAAAACGGCAAGGGTGAAGTGGGGGAGAGGAAAACGAGAGGCAAATGGCAAATAATGTAATGCGGGAGATAAGGGTATGTGATGGGTACTTGGTATGTTGACTTTTGCATAGACCTCCCCGGCAACGGCGCCAGAAATCCTTCTTGCTACCTCTTGAGCACTGCGTTGGTTTTCCCCGAAAAGGAAGGGATGATGCAGAAAAGTAGTGTAAGTATTTCCCTCAGTTTTTGAGAACCAAGGTATCAATCCAGTAGGAGGCTACGCGTGAGTCCCTCGTACCTGCACAAAACAAATAAATCCTCGCAACCAACGTGAATAGGGGTTGTCAATCCCTACACGGCCACTTACGAGAGTGAGATCTGATAGATATGATAAAGATAAATTTTTTCGTATTTTTGTGATAAAGATGCAAAGTAAAATAAAGGCAAAGTAAAGAGCAAAGGAAATAACTAAGTAGTAGGAGATTAATATGATAAAGATAGACCTGGGGGCCATAGGTTTCACTAGTGGCTTCTCTCGAGAGCATAAGTATTCTACGGTGGGTGAACAAATTACTGTTGAGCAATTGACAGAATTGAGCATAGTTATGAGAATATCTAGGTGTGATCATGTATATAGGAATCACGTCCGAGACAAGTAGACCGACTCCTGCCTGCATCTACTACTATTACTCCACTCATCGACCGCTATCCAGCATGCATCTAGAGTATTAAGTTAAAAACAGAGTAACGCCTTAATCAAGATGACATGATGTAGAGGGATAGGCTCATGCAATATGATGAAAACCCCATCTTGTTATCCTCGATGGCAACAATACAATACGTGCCTTGCTGCCCCTACTGTCACTGGGAAAGGACACCGCAAGATTGAACCCTAAGCTAAGAACTTCTCCCATTGCAAGAAAGATCAATCTATTAGGCCAAACCAAACTGATAATTCGAAGAGACTTGCAAAGATAACCAATCATACATAAAAGAATTCAGAGAAGATTCAAATATTATTCATAGATAGACTTGATCATAAACCCACAATTCATCGGTCTCAACAAACACATCGCAAAAAGAAGATTACATCGAATAGTTCTCCACAAGAGAGGGGGTGAGCATTGTATTGAGATCCAAAAAGAGAGAAGAAGCCATCTAGCTAATAAGTATGGACCCGTAGGTCTGAGGTGAACTACTCACACTTCATCGGAGAGGCTATGGTGATGGTGTAGAAGCCCTCTGTGATTGATGACCCCTCCGGCGGAGCTCCGGAACAGGCCCCAAGATGGGATCTCGTGGATACAGAAAGTTGCGGCGGTGGAATTAGGGTTTTGGCTCCGTATCTGATCGTTTGGGGGTACGTAGGTATGTATAGGAGGAAGGAGTACGTTGGTGGAGCAACAGGGGGCCCACGAGGGTGGAGGGCGCGCCTGGGGGGGGGGGGGGTAGGCGCGCCCCCTTACCTCGTGGCCTCCTCTTTTGTGTCTTGTTCGTTGAGAAAATCAAGTTCCCGAAGGTTTCATTCCATTAGGACTCTGTTTGATATTCCTTTTCTTCGAAACCCTAAAATAGGAAAAAAAACAGCAATTCTGGGCTGGGCCTCCAGTTAATAGGTTAGTCCCAAAAATAATATAAAAGTGGATAATAAAGCCCAATAATGTCCAAAGCAGTAGATAATATAGCATGGAGCAATCAAAAATTATAGATACGTTGGAGACGTATCAGTTATCAATATAAACTATAAAATATCTTCAACTTAGCATCCTGATGTATCGTCTCTAGTAGTTAGCGAAGAGTTCATGTTCTTTTATTTGTTTATAGGTGGGCAGGCGGCAAAAACCAGGGGAAAACGGGCAAGGTTCCTTGCAGACGCTCCACCGCGAGGTTCCGTCCTCCTTCTTGGTCGTCGGGAATCTATGTTCTTCCACTCTTTTGTTATGTGTGCTTAGTTCATCCTTTTGCGAACACATGAGACATCTAGCATCAAGGTGCACATGTCATGCAAGAAAATGGAGA
Organism: Triticum urartu; assembly: GCF_056163025.1. Classification (NCBI taxonomy): domain Eukaryota; kingdom Viridiplantae; phylum Streptophyta; class Magnoliopsida; order Poales; family Poaceae; genus Triticum; species Triticum urartu. The sequence continues at coordinate 202,511,740 of NC_141875.1, read as the reverse complement.
TAATCAGATAAGTAGTGTGCAAGTGAGTCGTGCACTTCGATGGCACCTACTACGCAATATTTTTTCTCCTCGATGGCACATGAATAGTGCATGTACTCAACGACGGAGCACGGGATGGTAGGCATGACACGGTCAGCCCTTTTTTTGGAGAGAGTACGTACTAAATAACTTTGATGTGTCCCGTCAACTCACAGAACGACAAGAAGCTTGCTTACTACACCTTCTCCCTCGCCAACGCATGCGCGGTGACTGCGCTATGTTACTACCTATGTTACTCCCACTATGACCAGGTGACCTTGCGCTTGGCTCTTTGCCTCTTTCGGAAGTCAAATGAACTGCTAGCAATCTGACACCAAATGAACTGTTGCACGTCCACCGCTTGTAAGCAGAAGTTTCTCCTCGTCCTGCGCCACTGCGCACGTGTTGGCGAGGGAGAAGGCGTAGTAAGCAAGCTTCTCGTCGTTTTGCGAGTTGCCACATGTTGGCAAAAGGATGAACAAAGCTCACGCCAAAAAAATAGTGGAAGAACATCGATTCCCGACGACCGAGAAGGAGCAAAGAACCTCGTGGTGGAGCGTCTGCACTCATAATATTTTATATTATTCAGCAATATAAAATCAGCCAATCATCTCCATAGTGGACTGGAAGAGTACGAAACATGGCAGCCCAGTGTGGTTACATCATACTACATGGCTAACCCACGGTATCACCATATTTATTGGCCTCCGTGCGACACCTAGCTCTAGTAATCCAGCATCCCATATTGCTTCTCGCTCCTCGTCTCTCTCAAAGTGCGACAGGCTGGCGTTTTTGCCATCTATTGAGGTCGGTTAACTCATCACATGTTAGCGACATGCCAAGAGCATTCTAAAAAAATAATGTACTCTATTGTTATGCCAAGAAGAGGAAGCGCTTTGACCGACGGACCAAATGAGACAGGCGTGTCGTGCCGTGAGTGGGTCTGGTTTCTCATTTTGAGCTCGTTTAGAACACTTGGTTTTGACAATTGATAAGATTTTATATAGGGCCTAATGTATTCTTCGAGGATGCCTTTGACTATTGATAATATTTTATATAATTTGAAAATTATATCATTTGAAGATCCTTTCACGTTCTGTTTTAAAAAAATCCTTCACGTACGAATTTGATTGTATGCTTTGAGAAACTTGCATGTCCTATAATGCTCCTATTTGGATACTCTAACTTAGCTAGAGGTTAGACTAACTCATGACTAACCCTGAACTAACTATAGCCAAAGAGGTGTTCGGGTGACAGGGTTAGATTGACAATAAATGCACTTGATGGAGAGAGAAAAGTGATTTTCAGTGGGCCCAATGAGAACTATCTCCAATTAGCACCTCTTGGGTGGGATAGTTTTTTTATGGGTTCTGTGTAACTTGCTCCAATTTAACCCTCATGCTTGGATACTTTAGGGCTATTTGAGCCCCAACTAGCTCAAACTAACTCTAACCCATGGATCCAAATAGGGCCAAAGTTAGTCTCGGGAAACGCATGAAGACCAATATACATGGACAGATGGAGTACATGATACTAGCAAACGCTCAGCATTAGTGGTAGTTCATTGGTTGGTTTCGATTTTTGATTCAGTTGCTATTCTTCTACCGCCAATATCCGTGTGTTGTTGTTTCTAGAGTAAAAGAAGGAGATACTACTACTTATAGTGGGAAAGGTGAAGTGATGGTTGCTTCGCCCGAGCAACTTATTACTCTGGGAATATGGGAGTACCAGAGGATTCAAGGATAAGAGAAATGATGGTTGCTTCGTCCAAGCAACTTACTGTGGCGAAGGTGGGGCTCTATGATTTGATTGCTCACTAGTCATTACTACTGCGGTGCAACGACCGGGGTGAATCTTTCCCTGAAGTTGTGCACTCAATATTGTTGCATGGCAGGTGGAGCCGGATGAAGGATGTCCCGCATGTCGGCAAAAAGAAGTTGAATTGTTTCTGGCATTGCTATCAATCCTTCAGGATTTGTTTATATGTACACATAATTTTAATGAAATTGTACTGATGCTATGAATGTTTCAACTTTGGTTCCCGCAGGAAAAAAAGGTTTCAACTTAGGATTCATGTGTCCTCTTGCCTCAAGATTATCTCGTTACAACATTCCATCAAATACAAATGAAACTACCATGGATGCTAATGCATCCCAATGGTTCACAGATCAGCGCCAATATTCACATCACAACTAAAGACAAAGTTGTGAGAAGGTGTACAAATAAAGAAAAAAATTGATCGATGTTGTTCATAGGCATGGCTCCATTTCCTGGGCACAGTGTTCATTGCTTGGCATCTACTTTCAGCCAGCTATGTAGCCAAAAAAGAGGTGTATGGAGGACGCCACAATCCGATCATTTTGTGCAACTCCACTAAAATCGAGCGGACCATCCCTGTTTGCAAAGATATCCAGTTAGTGTGATTACAATAATAGTGGAACTAGATGATGAAACATAACACACACAAATAGAAGCCGATCACCTCTGCGATCTCTCTTTAGGACTAACTACTTGTTGGAGAAGATTAGGCATGGAGTTGGATGAGGAGGATAGAAAAACCAATCTCCCTTTCCGCAGTCCCACAGAAATGTAAAAACGTTGCCCGTGTGACATTTTGGCGGAACTACATAAAACACTCTTAAGAAAAAAGTGATTTGTGCAATTCACCAAAAGTTCGCAATAGCAACGAGGTGAAAATGGATAGCCCTGTTTGCAAAAGGAGGTACAAAGGAAACAATTACTGCCCAATAACATGAGTTGAAGACACATACACCGACCAAAAAGAAGCATATTCCATGTAATAAGGGAAAGATAGCAGCATGGTGGTTTATCAAAAATGTTTGAGGACGAGATTGCAAGATGGCAAGTACACCGACCGGGATATGTTTTAAGCAAACAACTAAAGAAGATCCACACGCAGCAACGTGGGAAGATGGGTAGTGGAGCAAGGCCAGAGGAAGTTGCACTTGAGGGTCGTCGGGATGTTACTAGGAGGGCGCCGGCGGCTGGGATCTGCCCATACTGTGGTAGCGAGCAAGTGGCGAAGGCCCTACCGCGCCGGAGCTTAGTCAGAGAGAACGACAGGTACCGCAGATCAGGACGTGCTGCCTCTACGCCGTCAAACGGAGAAACGATGCACATCCTCCCTTTCCGACGGCGGATGGGATGCGGTCGGATCACTGACCAATGGTGAGAGAGAGGCCACCGCCGCCTTCTGATATGGTGTGACGAGAGACAAACTCCGTGAGGCAGGCTCCGTTCTATATAGTGGAGTGGATTTTTCCATTTCCCCACGACAATCGTTTATATTCTGTACGTGCCATTGAGGAATATATAAGTTTATTTAATACTAACGCGTCAAGTCAAAATTTGTTTCGTCTAGGCATGGTACCCGACCCTCCTTCGAGTAAACAACCGCTACACGTGTCAAATTATCACGTGGGCTGCCTTTTCGTACAAAAACGAACTCCACCATGTACTCGCGTGGGTGTGGCCGGGAACGAGACGTGAGTACATGCGTCCTGTGTGCACCTCTTCTTTAGGTGCTGTTATGTACGTGGGTGGGTGTGAGAGAGATGGTTTGTGCGAAACAGAGGCAATGGGTCGATGATATCTCAAACAAAAAAAACGTAACATATGCAATGTGTTTGAAACGGAGTCATGGACATGAGATATCGATAGAATCAAAAACAGGGATGAAGTCTGTGGCTGCACAATCGATCAAAAGTGCCATCGAATTTGTGTTTGCCCACGTCAAAGATACAGGGTGGCTGCCCTAATGGAATTTGAGAGGGTAGAGGTGCAGTTTTTCTCTGTGGCATGGATACCTACCTACAACGTTCGACTATCGGCGTGTGTGTGGGGGGGGGATGGGGCAGAGACCGATCGACTAGTATATGTGTGGGGAAGGAGAGAGACCTAGCTAAGTATTGAGGGAGATCGATCGACATCCATGGATATGTGTAGCAGAGGAATAAGGTTGGTAGAAAGAGAAAGGTAGAGCGTCGGAGGGTTGGTGGTGGAGTGGCATCTCACAAATGGTGGGAGAGGCCTGCTAGACAAACGGAGGGTACAAGTGCAATATCAATAAGAGAGGGCAGGGGATGTTTGTGTGTCTATGCATGTGCGTGTGAGAGACGGGTCGAGAGGTATGCAAGGATGATGAGGGGAGACGATATGGTTGTGGTAAGCATACGTAACTACATAGGAAGATCAACCGTCATGTGTCCGAGAAAGGGAGAGACATAACTAGTGAGGTAAGTCTATTAGTGCGTGGGGAAAATGAATTATAGTCCACCTGGCTATATGTAGGGAGATCGGTACGTATACATGCATGCATGTGTTAGAAGCAAATAAGGTCCAGAGAGACAGACATGGGAGAAGGGTGCGGCTAGGAGGTGGTGTGAGAGGCCTACCATGTCGAGGGGGGAGGAGTGTGCAAGTATGAGATTGATGAAAAGAGGGGCGGCAGTGTGCACCTGTGTGGAACCGTATTGGACATAGGGCCATGGACGGTGAGAAGAGAAGACGGGAAGTATGTGTTTGTGGTAGGCACACTTGGCTAGAGAGGTATATCGATCGGTGTGTGTGCCGGAAAGAAGGAGCCAGGGGGCCTACACACACCGCGGGTGAATGACCTAAAGAGAAATAACGAACATACGCGATGGAGGGGACGCTGATGGAGGGTGAGAGGGGGCGGGCGTGTGCATGCACGATAGAAAGTTAGTGCTAGCTAGCTATAAAGAGAAGAGGATCGTGAAGGTGTAAAAGACGAACAGAGATCATACTTCATTATAAAAAAATTGGATACTGATAGTTGAAGATATCATAATGTATAACATTGATTAAAATTTGGGCTAATGTGTGGCTTTTGCAGCTCAGGGCTAAATACTTGTCATAATGTAGGGGGCGCGGCACTATTCTTTGTATGATAAACACAGTGTACGTATGGAACATGGTTTAGATTATGAATATATAGTTCGTACATCAAATGTACTATTATTTGGAATCAACATCAAGTGTATTCCTAAAATAGAATTTGAGTTCATATAGTACACATAGTTCATATATATCTCGATAGTAATCATGTGGTGTGGTGTTAAGGTAATACACGAATGATGGTTGATGTTGGCAACAATCATGATTGTAGATTCTTATTAAAATAGATAAACGAATTCAAATTTAGTTCAAATTGCAGTAGTCGTATAGACATTTGGAATGCACTAAAATGTTGGTATGAGTAGATTACATGCATTATACAGCCAGTGAAAAAATTTAATTGGACATAACATGGATTCATAGCTTTCAATAGCATTTGTATAGTAAAACAGGACAAGGCTCTCTCTTTGTGTGGTGTGAATAGTTTTATTTTTTCGTTGAGGGAAGTGCGAATTGATTTGGTACGTACAAGTAGTACAATATTACACATTAGGCTTGTCCCTAAAATTCAACATGCGCCTTGTTATATCCCGAAATTTTCAGATATCGTGCTCCCAAAACTGGCGCCTTCACAACCCATGGCTTGCTATCCCGAAATTACAACGCGCGCGAAAACTCCCTCTAGCCGCCAAATCCCGACACGCGAAATCCCCCTTCTAACCCTGAGCCAAAAGGGCTGCTAGTTCAAATCTGTTGGGGTACTTTTGTAACACACCCTACATTTTGGACAAGCGCGTCCCTAAGTCATGGTCCCCCCTCTCATCGCCTCCTTTTCGCCATTCGAAATCCCAGTCCGCCATAATCTCTCCGCAACAACCGCGAAACCCCACCCTCCTGCGTCCGCCACCTCACCGCTGCCCAGCCGGAGCCCCTTCCCCGACGACATCGTCCACCGCAACAGCTCGACGTCCCTCATCCACCTCCCCGGATGAGGATCCCTCGGCCATATCGTCGTCTCGCCAGTTCAGCCGCCCCGTCCTCCACCTCCAAGGAGCTACTCCAACGATCGCGTCGTATATATCACGACTTCTCCATCCCCACAGCTCCGCCTTACCTGCTCCACCGGAACCGCATCAACTTCACTGACTCCTCGGACGAAGCCGAGGCCTACTCGGCGCGACCAAAGAGGTTGTACACTCATCGCATCACACCTCCTCCTTAACTCGACCTCCCGGTGCCAACGGTGCTCCATCCCACACCACCATGGAGCGGCTACCTCGAAGTCGGTGCCGCGGGCGACAACTCCACGGCGGGTCTCCCCTAGTGCGAGGCCCCTTCGGCGGCGGCGTCCATACCAGCTGGATCTGCTGCTTTGGCTCTCGCACACTCGCTCACTCGCGCTGTTGCTGCTGCTCTGGCTCTTGCTCGCTCGTGTAGCTGCTACTGCTTCGGCTCTCGCTCACTCGCTCGCGCTGCTGCTGCTGCTACTTCGGCTCTCGCTCTCGCTCGCGCTGCTAATGCTGCTGCTTCGACTCTCACTCGCGCTACTGCTGCTGCGCTCCCCCTTGCTTGTGCTGCTGCTCTGCTTTGATTTAGCTACACTTCGGTCGACTGAATCGACTTTTGGGTCAGTTGATTTTCAGGGGGTGGGGGGGGCTCGCCGAAGAGGTACGCCACTATCTATCTTAGGGTTCAAGGTCGGGCGGTGGTCGCCGGGGCTGCGATGGTGGGGCGGTGGCATGGGGACCGCTAGAGAAAAAGCTCGGCGTGGGGGGTCCTAGAGTGCTGGCCGGGGCGACGGCAGACCGGCGGTGGGGAGTTGTTTCGGGGCGGTGGCGGGCCAGCGGTGGGGAGTTGTTTCGGGGCGGCGGCGGGCCAGCGGTGGGTAGTTGTTTCGGGGCGGCGAGGCGGCGCGGGGGGCGGCGGTTCGACCGATGGTGGCTGGCGGCTCAGGGGGGGTGCTGGTTGAAGATGAACTGCAGGCCCTCCCTAAACTATATGTCAAGTGCATCTCTGCTACCATCGCGTTCAGTTTCGACAGTAACATTCAGATTCCATAGTAAATTTCATTTTCGATAGTTAAGTTCAGAGTCAACATTTTTTACCTCATCTGTTGTAGTCAGGTGGTTTTTGGTGATGTAAATTTTACATCTATCACTTTTTGGTAATGTATTTTACATCATCTATTGGAGATGCTATTAGAATCCCACTTGAGATTAACAATCTCCGTCTTGTGCTGCTTCAGCCTTGACATGTTACGGCTCACCGGTGCTGCTCTAACGACAGAGCAATCCATCACAAAAGAGCAGTTCCCTAGACGCCGTCTATAGATTCCTCCGATCTTCCTCCACACCTTCGACAACCACCTCTGCCTCAACTTCTTCAGCGACCAACCCAATGATGTTGAGGTCGACACGGCTACGGCAAAGAAGTTGTACACTTGTTGCATCACTTATTTCTCTACATTCATGTCGATCCATTAGGGCTATTTTGGTTCAACGAAAAAACATAGAAATAGGAAATTTTCCTATGGTACCCTACTATTCAATTAATCATGCATTTTGTTGAAAGGAATGGAGCAAAACATCCACCTGGACCTATTTTTCAAAATCCTATGCATGAAAACAACACCATGTGCATTAGTGGCAGATTAACATTCTAACTGTACACACTTTCATATGGTTTCACTTTATTTTGGCCATGTTTCTTTGTATTCCTCTGCTCTTCCAATTCCTGTGAACCAAACACCCAAGTTTACAGAAATCCTATGTTTACAAATGCTCTTTTTACCATGTGCATTCCTATCCTATTTCGGTGTTTTCCCTATCCCTGCGTTTTTAGAATCATGCAAGCCAAATGAGCCCTTACAGAATTACTTCAGTTATAGGTAGGTGTCGAAGGAAACATTGTGTGGTTTGTCCTACTCCTGCCGTGACGTCGTCCACCTCACTTGAGCTGCTCCATCGACAGAAGCATCCAGCAAACCATACATCACGACTCTTGACCGTCTTTCACCGCCTCAGATCTCCTTCCCTGCTGCGGGCACCCACCGCAATGGCTTCACCATCATCGACTCAGCAGATGAACCTCAGGAGTACACAGGTCCACAAGAGAGGTCGAACTCTTTTGTTTCTGCTTATGTTATGGATTGCTTAAAATTACCCGCTACTTTATCGTCCTGTTCACCTCTTAGATTCCAAGTCAGGTCCAAATTAATGTTCAAACTTGAGTTCTAAATTAGTTGTGGGGCACATATCAAGGCAGCAATGAATAGTATCTCTGTGTAATATCTGGTTCACCTAGGGTATGCCTATGTTGTTCATCTTGGGTGAGAAATAAATAGTAAAGCAATCATCATCTGTCTTTTTATTAAATTAAAGCAATCATCAGCCTACTATCATTATTTTTGGATCCATCCACTTGTTGTTACCATCACTCTAGATTTCTGCATGCTCTCCTTACATAATCTCACCATATTTTTTTCAAATTCATGTCAGATATTGTACACAGTCATGCTAAACATGTAGAGAAAAAGACAATAGTTTTGCGCGGCAATACAATGCCATGCAGACATCACTCCATCGTGGGTTCAATGGCAAACCCTCCCCCCCCCTCTCCAGATAGTAATCCAGAGGAAGATATATGTTCTGAGGCGGATTCAGCCGAAGCTGACCACTCCTATTTACCCCCCAAGGTGTTTTCTCTACCTTGGCATGATGATGTTAGTCATATCATGCATATGTTTCCTTGCAGTGCCTACTTTTGACATCATATATGTCATCTGCTTAGTTTAGACATGTTCTGTAATGCCACTTGTTTAGTTTCTATATCATATATGGGAATTATGCAGTCTCATGTCTTTTATCCAGCCATAATATATGTGAAATGTGTAATGTCGTCTTGTTTAACCAGACATCCTATATTTGAATGATATCATGCCCATCCTTTTCTTCATTACATTTCCATTTGTTAACAATGTTTGTACATTAAACTACTCTTCCTGTGAATCAGCCATCTGGGTGGGAGATGGAAAAATCTGGAGTGAAAACAAGGCCTTCAAAGCAGACGGTGCTACCTGTCAAAGCAGATCTCTTGTTGGGTCCCGATAGCTCCTCAGAGATGGATTCAGAGATAGATGACCAGTCCTATTCCCCCACCGAGGTGTATCCTCTAACTTGGCACAGTTATACTTGTCATATCATGCATATGGTGTCTTGCATTGCATAGTTTAGACATCATATACACAATATTCAACACCATGCTCTTAGTTCAAACATCATATCGAATGCCCTCTCTTTAGCATATAAATCACATATGTGAATTAAATCATCTAATCCTGATTACTTAGATAACTTGTATGTGAATTATGTCATGCGATCCTGTTTAGTTATTCATCATATTTGAATTATGTTATGCTATGCTATCCAGTTTAGATAGACATCATATATGTGAAATTATGTCATGCTATCCATTTTAGTTAAACAATATACATGTCAACTATTTCATGCCCTATTTTTCTCACACTATCTATTGCATCTGTCTCTCATACAATGTCTGTACATTCAACTATGTTTCCTGTTTATCGGCCATTTGAAATTGGAGCGGGTGATGCCAGTATCTAGCGGAGTAAAAACACGGTCTTCAAATAAAATAGTGCTACCTCTTGGTGGAGATAGCACCCCGGTTGTACATGCACGAGAACCAGCCCTACCACACATAACCCAGACTCTCGCAGATTGTACCCCTACTACGATGGAGAGAGAACCAGCTTCACCCAATCTAACCCCAACCCCAGCAGATAGTAACCCAGTTCCTGTTGACACAACACCATCTCCACCACAAAGCTCCCAAACAAGAGTCGTTAGTAAGGCAGTTCCAATGCCCAAAGGGCCAGTACTACCATGGCGAACCCCAACTCCACTAGTTAGTACGCCTATTCCTGTGGAGGAAGCACAACCAGCCAGTCGTAGTTTAGCACCTATCGCATTTGATGTTATTAAATCCTATGTGTGTCTTCCCATCATGGAAATATTATACCGAAGATGAAGTAAAATGCCAGTTGCAGTTGTTTGTCAATGAGTTATGTGTAAGTAATGTTATTCATGGCAATTACTTTGCTTTGTCCCATACATTCTACCTCCATGATTGTTATAATACATCAAATTTTCCCATTTTTCTCTATATAGAAGGACCAATTCGGAAACTCAGGATGAGGTAACCTGTGCTAATACCTCTGCTATCTTCAAGAATGCTTGGTGGCAGTATCAGAATTACCTGAAGAAAACGCACTTCACTGGCAAAGAAACTCATTAAATTCCCTTATGTTCTCCTGAGACACATTTACTGGACGATGACTGGGAATGCCTTGTTCTGTACTGGTCCCGAACCAAGAATGTGGTAAGGTCTATGAGCTCATTTTTAATTTTGAAGTACTATATTCTTGTGTCTTACTGTACTCTGTTCATGTAGACCAAGTGCTTAAACCTGAAGAACAAATGTTCTAATTTAAGATTCCATTGCTATCATGGATACTGCTTTGCTCTTTTATCACTGTATTTACTAATACAAACTTATTTTTAAATTGAAGGATCCAATCAAAACTCCAATGGCATAGCAGGTATGTTCACGCATGTTTCTTTAACAGGTTTGCTCTTAGCAATAGCTGTGTTGATTTCAATTTCAATTGTGTATATAGTTGACTTCTCTTATCATGCACATTACTAGCATCACAACAGAGCCAATAGTGTTGTTGTACATGTAGACCCATGGTATCCATCTGAAATCTTGTTGTGCTGTGTAGTTTCCTATGCTTTGTATTCTTTCACTGCTTCTTTGTCTTGAACTGATATGATTTGAACCGTGTCTCTATTTTAATGTGGCAAGACATTGCAGTGACCATAGGACATAGATATATGTTTGTTTGATGCTTTTATTATGTACTACGTACTTGGCAATAGAAGAATTGGTAGTTTAATCATGTCCACCTTACTAATTTACTGGTTCATCGAAATGAGTTCCATATACTAGTACATGATAAACATGTTATCTGTCTGCTTGTTTCTTCTTTTAGAATGCCGACAGAATATTGGGGAAGAGTGCATTATTAAGCAAAGGTAAAGGAAGTAATGTAGGTAAGGTTCAAGATAGTGAGACATCCTTGTTGGTCTCCAACAAAGCTGATAAAATAGCTAAGGAAGACTATCTTGAAGACAGTGAGGCAACCCCAAAGTCCTGTCTTGGTTTAGTGTTCGAGTTACTGGCCACTACCGCTTGCACAAGCTATACAAACTCACTGTCTAAATCAGTTCGGTTTCTTGAGTCTCAACTATAAGCTGAAAGACATCGATCAGCTATTCTATGACAAGAAGCGGAAGGACTACGAAAGTCCCTGAAGCATTCAGATGCATACTTTCTGGTGCAACAACAAGCGTTGGAGGATTTTATCGCCAAACAATACAAAGCTAATAAGATTGCAAAGCTTATTGCCAGCATGGTGGATGCTAGGATAATGTTTCTTGAGCTCTTCTGAAGTTGTTTCAGTTATGGACTTGTTTTGCTACCGCATTTATTTGCACTGGTGGCCAATTTAGATGGGCAATGTATGTAATATGCTGCTTTGTTCCCTATATTTGCACTGATGGCGAACTTTGATGCCCAGTGGATGTAATATGTGTAATAGCCGTAATAGCCTAGCGTTAGTTACTTGCTTATTTATTTCCTTATTGTCTTGTTTAGTTGTTTGCTTGTAGTCACTGTAGTTCTTTTTCCGCGTTTTTCCAGTGGCCACAACAAACTAGGCCAGAATAACCATGGCAACACACGGACTGTTGTGACCATGGTCCTGCTACCTGCGTAGTGACCATGGCCCTCCATGGGCTGTACGTTCCATGGGCCTTCCATGGGCCGTAGGATCCTTGGGCCTTCTACGGGCCATAGGATCCATGGGCCTTCTATGGGCTGTAGGATCCATGGGCCTTCTATGGGTCGTAGGATCCATGGGCCTTCTACGGGCCATATGATCCATGGGCCTTCTACAGGCCGTCTCATCTATGGGCCTTCTACGGGCCATATAATCATTTCACCAAACGTAGGCCGTACTATTCGTGGACCAATGACGAACCGCAAAATGGGCCGTAAACAGGCTAGAGTGGAAATCGTCTGTTTTATGGCCCGTTAATAGGCCGTAATTGATGACGCTACGAAACTAGCCCAACGTGTTAATGGGCCACAAGCAGGCCGACTGTTACCACGGTCTGAATTTGGCCCACAAGCTGAATAGGCTAGTAACGGACCGTAAGTAATCGAATTCTGGAAATGAGCCCAAGAATAAATGGGCCCTTAGAAGGCCGAAAGTTAACACGGGTTGGAAACGACCCAGTGGAATAATGGGCCGTTAATGGGTATAAAGAGTGCACTGTTCATCACGGGAAAGTTTCACCACGGGCCGTGAATGGGCCAAGAGTTACAAAGGGCCTCATATGGGCCGAAATAAATCATGGGCCATACATGGGCCGGAAGTTACAACGGGCTGGAATCATATTAGACTGCCCAGATGAAGCTACTGAGCTTAATTCTGATAGGCCATAACGGGACATGAGTTAGCGGGCCGTAAATAGGCTATATACGAATAGGCCGTTAACAGGTTTTCCATGGGCCGACCCGTTACCTTTTGACCAAGTCAAACGGGCCGGCCTTTTCACTGGAATGGGCATCTGTCAGGTCGTCCCATGTGTCAACGTATCATAGGAACCTCCTATCCAGTCAGTGGATGACATCTGTCCCAGCGGTGAGCCAACACGTGTTTCCTCCGGCCAATGAGAATTTTACACGTGGAAAATCCCAATTGGTCCGGGCTATTAACGGGTTATCGGATCCAAAACCGGACCCGATAGCTTAACGGCGACCCGTTACGGTGGATGCCATGTGTCGGTCACCCTTGATGAAAGCACTTTCATGACGCGCCATTTATCGTCATGGAAATGGACACTTCCGTGATGATAATTTTGGTAATGTCATGGAACACTTACGACAGCACAGGTATGACTATCTTGATTCTTTCATAAAATAGTCATGGATGTACATGCATGACAGAAAATGTGACCTACTATGACAAACACGTATCAGTACGGAAGTGTATTTTTTTGTAGTGTTCTCACATCCACTTGCTAATTTCTGGCGTTGTTGCCCGAAAGGGATTGACAACCCCTTTTATACGTCGGGTTGTGAGTATTTGTTATTTGTGTGCAGGCACCGCTCACGTAGTGTATTGTGGTTCTCCTACTAGTTCCATAACCTTGGTCTCATCACTGAGGGAAATACCTACCGTTGTTGTGCTGCATCATCCCTTCCTCTTTGGGGAAATACCGACGTAGTTCAAGCAAGCATTATAAGGAATTGTTGGCGCCATTATCGGGGAGACATCATCAACATCTACCAGGTTCCTAATCACAAATTTCATCTCCTTGCAATTTACATTATTTGCCATTTGCCTCTCGTTTTCCTCTCCCACACTTCACAGAAATTTGCCGTTTTATTCACCCTCTTTTTCGTTCACCGTTTTCTCGTCAGATCTGTGTTTAGTGCAATCTTGTTGCGTAGTCACAATGACTCAAGAGAACACCAAGTTGTGTGATTTCTCCAATACCAACAACAATGATTTTATTAGCACTCCGATTGCTCCTCCTGCCACTAGTGCGGATTCTTGTGATATTAATACCGGTTTGCAGAATATTGTTATGAAAGATCAATTTTCTAGTACTCCTAATGAGGATGTCGCATCCCATCTTAACATATTCGTGGAATTATGCGATATGAAAAATAAAAAAGATGTGGAGAATGATGTTGTGAAGTTGAAATTATTTCTATTTTCTTTGCTAGACCGTGCAAAAATTTGGTTTTCTTCTTTGCCTCACAATAGTACTGATTCCTGGGATAAGTGCAAGGATGCTTTTATTACTAAGTATTTTCCGCCCGCGAAAATTATTTACCTTAGAACCTAGATCATGAATTTCAGACAACTTGAACATGAGCATGTTGCACAATCTTTGGGAAGGATGAAATTGATGCTAAGGAATTGCCCAACTCATGGGTTAAATCTTCGGATGATCATACAATTTTTTTACGCGGGGTTGAATTTTGTTTCTCGTAATCTTTTAGATTCCGCCGCGGATGGTACTTTTATGGAAACTACTTTGGGTGAAGCCACCAAATTTCTTGATAATATCATGGCAAATTATTCACAATGGCATACCGAAAGAGCTCCTACTAGTAAAAAATTTAATTCGGTTGAAGAAATTTCTTCTTTGAGTGAAAAAGTTAATGCTCTTATGAAATTGGTTGCTAATAAAGGTGCTCCTATTGATTTTATTTATGTGCCTTTGTCTACTTTGAAAAAAATAGTGATGCCATAGATGTAATTTTTATCTCTTGAAATAATTTCAATAACATTGCTTATAGAGGTAATTTTAATCCTAGGCCTTTTCCTAGTAATTCCTCTAATAATTACGGTAATTCCTATGGTAATCCTTCTTATAATAATAATAGGAACGCCTCTGATCTTGAGAATAATATTAAAGAATTCATCAACACTCAAAAGGTTTTCAATGCTACAATGGAAGAAAAGTTGAATAAGATTGATGATTTGTCTAGAAGTGTTTATAGAATTTCTCATAATGTGGAAAATCTCTAGATGAAAATTTTTGTGCCTAAGGTTGAGGAATCAATTAGAGATCTTTATGTTTCTCTGGATGAAAGTAAGAAAAGAACTCCTATGCTTAGAGCTAAAACAGAATTTTTAGAAAAAAGCGTTTTCTCGTGATTACTTTGATAAAAATGAAGAAGATCTTAAAATGATGGTGTTTCTTCTATTGATTCCTTGTTTATTAAAGTTAAGATTGGTGAAAAAGGGACTGAAGAAGAGTCAACTTTAGCTAGAAGGCGTCCCAATAATTCCGAGGGTGAAAATTTTGTTGAGAAAATTGATAAAAGTGGGTTTGAAGAGGTCAAAACTTTAACTAGTGATGTGCCCACTCTTTCGGATTACAAAGACTTCAATTATGATAGTTTCTCCTTGATTGGTTGTATTTCTTTGTTGCAATCCATGATAAATTCACCCCATGCTTATGAATAAAATAAAACTTTTACTAAACATATTGTTGATGCTTTTATGAAAGCTTCGGAAGAAAAATTGGAATCAGAAGTTTCAATTCCTAAAAAATTAGATGATGAGTGGGACCTACTATCAAAGTCAAGATTAAAAACTATGAGTATTTTGCTTTATGTTACTTGGGTGCTAGTGTTTCTACGATTCCGAAATCATTATGTGACGTGCTTGGTCTTATCGATATCGAAGAATGTTCTATAAATTTGCACTTGGCGGATTCTACTATTAAAAATCCTATGGGAAGAATTAATGATGTTATTATTCTTGCAAATAGGAATTATATGCCCATAGATTTTATTGATATTAATATTGATTGCAATCCATCCTGTCCAATTATTCTTGGTAGACCGTTTTTACGCACTATTGGTGTCGTGGTTGATATGAAAGAAGGCAATACTAAATTTCAATTTCCACTAAGGAAGGCTACGGAACACTTCCCTAGAACAAGAATTAGGCCACCATATGAATCAATCATGAGGGAATCTTATGGATCTAGAAACAAAGATGAAAATTCTTATATCCTTGCTTTATGCCTAGATAGGGGTATAAAACGATAGCGCTTGTTGGGAGGCAACCCAATGAATAAATTTTATTTTTCTCTTTTGATTTCTGTTCTTGAGTGGTTGCACAATTATGCTACTTTTACGATTATGTTTTTTGTGTTTTAATTAGTGTTTGTGCCAAGCAAAGCCTTTAGGATCATGTTGGGTGATAGTTGATTTGATCTTGCTGAAAAACAGAAACTACTACGCTCACAAACATAATTCTCATTTTTTAACAGGAGCGTGATAAAATACCAATATTTTTTAATATTTACTGTAGGGTAAAAACCCCACAGCCCTTTACTGCAACCCCAAAACAAACTATACAGAGAAAGAACAAATTACAAGCCTAACCTGGAACAAAAGAAAACTTACGTTGACATGAGGGAGTTAACCCAATCTACGAGCCTAGACTTAATGCTATCTTTAAGCCTATGAGACAACAGGACAATATCATGTATAAAGCTACCCCTCGAGGCAGCAAAAGTAGCATGTATCCCCCTGAATGTTCTCCCATTTCTCAGAATCCATATATTCCAAGCAGCTATGAGCATAAGTTCAAAGAAGAAAGGATGACCAAATCACTGCCTTGCTTGAGATATACATTGCTGAATATTTGGGCCATGTGACCAATCTATCTGCAGGTAATTCCAAACCCTGGCACTGAAGTTACATTCAAAGAATAGATGAGCTCTATCCTCGAAAACAAAGGCATTATAGATGACACATAGATTATCAGCCATAGAGGACCTCCAATGCCTTCGGACCAACATGTCCTTTGTGTTGAGCCTGTCGAAAAAAAGGAGCGAGCCAAAGACTTTAATTTTCATAGTACATCTGCTCTGCCAAAGCCACTTACAGGGTTGAATAGTTGGGAGGTGTGTATGCATGATGGCATAGAAACTCTTTGCTGTAAACTGTCCAGACTTTCCAGGCCAAATCCAAACATCAGGCTATGTGGTGTCTCTCTAAAGATTGAACAACCATCCTTCCAAGGTTTCCAATTCAGCTGCTACCTCCTGGGAGATTGGCAGGTGAAACATTGAGAACAAGTCTTGAGTGTGCATAAAGTCCCTGACAGAAACCTTATCATCCAAAACAAAAGAGAAAAGCCTTGGTAGTCTCAGGTTTAGGGGCCTTGAAGAGCCACCTACATGCCAAACATCCAACTAGAACAGAGCAGAATCACCCATATTAACTTGCACTGAAGCAATGTACCTATAATGGTCAACAATCTTGAGAATGTCCTTCCATCAAAATGAGCCAGTGAGAACTGTTGCATGAGGCACAACTCCATCATAATAGCTATCCCAAATCAACTGTACCCAAGGAATCTGTTGTTTATTGTAAAACTTATGCAATTGTTTGAGAAGTAGGCCTTGGATCTGAATAGTCAGGTTGAGAATGCCAAGGCCTCCCTTATCCTTGGGTCTAAAAACTAAATCCCAGACAGCTAAGGATTGCTTTGGCACATCAGAGTTTCCCCTCCATAAACACTGCCTGAAAATCCAATCCAACTGCTTGATAATACCAGGGGGAATATGCAAGCTATAGAGAAAGTATATGGGCATTGAGGTAAGCACTGATGTGAGCAAGTGCAACCTGGATCCTTGGTTGAGCATGGTAGAGCTAACAGACAGTCTTCTTTCAACACTATCCACTAGAGGCATGAAATCAATAATTCTAGGTCATGTGGTACCAAGTGGCAAACCCAGATATGTGAAAGGCAACTTTTCCAACTTACATCCCAGGATGCTAGAAAACCTCTGTGCCTCTGCTGGCTCAATATTGAGTGGCACCATTGAAGACTTGCCAAAATTTACCTTTAGGCCTTTTTTGCAGAAGATTAATATACAAATTGCTCATGTGTTCCTAATTTTTCATAATTTTTGGAGTTACAGAAGTATTCAAAATATCCAGATTGCTACAAACTGTTCTGTTCTTGACAGATTCGGTTTTCTTTGCGTTGTGTGCTTGGTTTGATGACTCTATGGTTTCCTTTGAAGAGTTTTTTCCTTAGAAAAGTTGGAATACAATAGATATATTGCAAGAATAAAATATGAATGGGTTTGCAACAGTTCTCATAGTAGTGATTTGTTTTCTTATACTAAAGGATCTCATGAAGGTTTTGTTGTGTTTTGTGTGATTGAAGTTTTCAAGTTTTGGGTGATGTTACGATGGATGAAGGAATAAGGAGTAAGACGAGCCTAAGGTTGGGGATGCCCATGGCATCCCAAGCTATTATCCAAAGAGAAGCAAGAAACTAAGCTTGGGGATGCCCGAGTGGCATCCCCTCTTTCTTCTAATGACCATCGGTATTTTACTCGGAACTATATTTTTATTCGTCACATACTATCAGTTTTGCTTGGAGCGTCTTGTATGATATGAGTCTTTGCTTGTTCTGCTTTTTGTTTGAAGTCTTGAATCCTTGCTGGACACACCTATTTGAGAGAGCCAAAATTATGCCATGACTTGTTATAATTGCTCTCTATGCTTCACTTAAATCTTTATGAGCTATAGAATTGCTCTGGTGCTTCACTTATATCTTTTTGAGCATGGCGTGCTTTGTTATTTTTGAAGAAATGCTCTCATGCTTCACTTAGATTTATTTGAGAGTTAGTAATTTTTTTAAGAAATTCTCTCTTGCTTCACTTAAATTAATTCTAGAAAAAGAAATATTATGCTCATGATCTTCACTTATATCTGTTTGAGCTTACCAAAAGCAACACATGAAAATTAGTTCCAAAGTGATAGATATCCAAGGAGGATATAGTAAGAACTTCCATGAAGATTGTCGGTGTACTAAGGTTGGGGCCCTTTCGTACCCCTTACTTGTGCATGGGTAGTTGCAGCCGTACCTGCGGCGAGGCTTGACGGGGACAGCTGGAGGCAAATGCAAGTCGACCAAGACGGCATCCGAGCCAGTAATCCGACAATAGAAAGACAAGTTGAACCCTCGGCAAGATTCTTGCCGGGGTGGTTTGCGAGACTCGGCAAGCTCCTTGACAAGATGGTTTGCGTAGCCTCAGCAAGACCACCACCCTTGAGGTTGAGAGCTCTGACACCATCAACAATGTCAAGACCAAGATCCAGGGGCGTCTGCGTGGTGGCATAAAGATCTTTGTGAAGACCAGGAGGCAAAGTCCCCCGCAAGGCTCTTGCCGGGGACGTTTGCAAGGCCTCAGCAAGATCCTTGCCGAGGACATTTACGAGGCCGTGGCAAGGCTCGCACATGACAAGGTTCCCCCGCCCTGCCACCGCTCCAGCGCGGCAACTAGCCTGCCAGCCAGGCAAGCCCTGTGTGGTGGCATGCAGATCTTCATGAAGATCCTGCCACCGCTCCAGCGCAACGGCTAGCCAGTCAACTTGACATTGCATGCCTCGTCATCCTCGGTGTGTGTCAAGACAGGGTGAGGCGGTGACGGATATGACGGGCTCTATTTCCGTCCCCGATAAAGTTAGGTGCACGTAACCATCGGATTTAATGCATTTTTCCTAAGACGTTAGTGATAAGCATGTACATTGTAGTTACTTTACACCTCATGTATGCCTGTACGCCACTTTGGTAGCCCCTTGGTATAAAAGGAGGCCAAAGGCGATGCAGGAAGGGACTTTTGGACTTTCTGGCCCAGTTTGCATGCGTAGCAACTAGCCGAAGCTCAAGAACACTCAATATACACTCAAAGAAGGACTAGGTTTTACGCTTCTCAGTGGCCCGAACCTAGGTAAAAATCCCTCGTGTTGATCGCTAGATCTGCT
This sequence comes from Triticum urartu, assembly GCF_056163025.1. NCBI lineage: Eukaryota > Viridiplantae > Streptophyta > Magnoliopsida > Poales > Poaceae > Triticum > Triticum urartu. The sequence continues at coordinate 202,492,381 of NC_141875.1, read as the reverse complement.
CTTTGCGCACTCCTCTTCCCTGCGAAAACCGTAGAAGGGATCCACGCTATCTCGTAGGCATCATTTCCCCGACATCTCTTGGCGTGCTAGGTAGGGGGCAGAAAGTTATTCGAACCTGATCTAGCGATGAGCGCGTCAGTTTCGTGATCAACATGCCTCCCAAGAAGAAGGCGATCACGGCGATCGGTTCGTCTGCGGCCGATCTCCCCGTGCCAACACGGACGGGCGATGGGGTAGACGCTAGTGGAGGTGGAGATCACGAGCATCCACGATGTTCTGGTGACCGGTGCCATACAAGCGGTATCATCCGCGGCCGTGACGATGACGCGCGCGCCGTTGGGTCCAAGGATGGAGTCGTGCTACCTACGGGCAGTGCCGCGACCTCCAAAACACCCCCGCGGGCGCATGCGCCGCGACCTTCCCAGGGTCGGCATGCGCGCCAAGATGCTGGTGGAAACGGCGCATGGCCGTGGAACCATGATGGAGATCCTTCTAACGTGGTTAGAAGTCTGAGCACCTGCCGTTCTTCGCGCTTGTCGCTGCCGCCTACACCACCTGAAGCTTTGGCACAAGTGCAACTACTCCTTGATTTTCCTCCTGCTGTGGAGAAGCAAGAGGAATGAAGAGCTGCTATCCAGAGCCTTATTGGTTTCGCCAATAAAGATGTGCAACATGAAGTAGGTCCTTCATGGCGTCGGTCCATTGAGCAGGCGCGTGCCGATGGCGGAAGTATCGGAGGTGCTGCGACCACGGTGCACTCCCCTCCTCCACGGCGATAGCAGTCGCCAGCTCGGCGGGTCGACGCCCGCGATGACGGATCCACATCATCGTCCGATCCACGAGCCCGCCACGACCAACATCAAGTTCTTCGGGAACGCGTCAAAGAAGATGCTCGAACTACCATCGAGCGGTGACGGGAAGCGCACCACTAGTCTGATAGGCGCGCAGGGCCCACTGTAGACAAGCCTACGCCAGGGGATTCTAGTGACCTACCCTACGATGTGGGTTGCCCAGCTTTTACCCGTGAGCTGCAGTGATTCTAGTGGCCCACTTCCCGCATGTTCAAGCCAGAGGTCCTGGAGAAGTACGACGGCAAGAATCATCTGTCTGAGTTCCTGAGCATCTACACCATTGTGATGCAAGCTGTTAGGGCTCGAGATGGCAAGGTGCTCACCAACTACTTCCCGTTGGTGCTCAAACCCAACGCTAGGTCGTGGTTGATGCAGCTGCCAGTGGATTCCATCTCCTCTTGGTCCGATATGTGCCACGAGTTTGTTGGCGCCTTTACCAACAGCCACCAAGCTCCTGGCCAGGCAAGTGATTTACATCTCATCCCCTAGAAAAGATGGTGAATCCTTGCGCAAGTACATATAGGGAGTCAGCTGTGTGTAGTACAACATCCCAGATATTCATCCTGCCGCTGTCATCGGCACATTTCATCAAAATGTGCGCAACTGCAAGACGCGTGAGCAACTGGCGATGAACAAGGTTAGGGATGTTGCCAAGCTTTATGTTTTGGCCGATAGATGTGCTCGGGCTGAAGAAAGCAGGAAGTACCCCGACAAAGATGTCGGCACAGGAACGGACTCCAGAGACGAAGACGTTGTCGCCCCTGCAAAGAAGGGCCGACGGCGTAACAGGAAGTGCAAGGGCAAAACCGTGCATGCCGTCGAGGAATCTGGCAATCGCGGCATCGCCAAGAAGGCCAAGGTTGATGATCCCGGCAAGGAGGTTGCTCGGTGCGCCGTATGCTAGGTCTTGGCGGCTACCGACAAGCCAGAGGGCTCCGACAAGCAATAATGCAAGATCCATCGCACCAAGGGCCTTGACCTCCAGAACTGCCGGCAAGTTGAGCAGCTTGTGGAAAGGCAGAAAGCTGAGTACAAAAGGTGAGACAAGGAGAAGGGCCAAGATGGTGCTGAGGGGTCCAGCAAGAAGCATGGTGGCCGAGGAGGTCGCCGCGGCAAGGAGAAGCAACAAGAGAGGCCTGCTCGAGGCCGCGACAAGAAAGAGGGAGATGATGACCATGAAGAGGATGACAAGTCCAGCGAGCATGATTTTCAAAAAGCTACAAAAGCCATGTGCATTGATGGTGGTGCCTCGTTACATTCTTCTCACCGCCAACTTAAAGAGTGGGCGTGCGAGATTAATGCGAGAGAGCCATCGACCGATGCTCAGAAGCCACTGAAATGGTCCAACACGCCTATCATTTTTTACGCTGAGGATCACCCTAATTGCACAACCGCGGTCGCGTGTTTGCCATTGTTGGTTTCGCCAACAATTCGCAACCTCAAGGTGATGAAAATGTTAGTTGATGGTGGGGCCGGTTTGAACTTGATCTTGCCCAAAGTGATCAAGAGGTTGCAAATTCCTGATGGAGATCTCAAGGAAATGGGCACATTTCAAGGGATCAATGCGGGAAGAAGCTAGACGAAGGGTAAGATCACACGACTAGTTACATTTGGTGGTGAGCTAAACTACAGGACGGAGAATATCGTTTTCAATGTCTCCAAGATCCCGCTGCCATATAACGGAATCCTTGGCCGTCTAGCACTGGCTAAGTTTATGGCGGCGTCACATCACGCCTACAACATGTTGAAGATGCCTAGCCCGATGAGCATCATCACTATAAACTTCGACAAGAAAGATGCGCTTATCTGCGCCGACCAACCCTACCGGGAGGCAGTTGTAGCACCTGCCGTCAAGGCGCTTGCTCCTGCCACTAGAGCTCCCGAGGGGAAGAAGACCGGCAAGACCTCTTGCACCCACTCCGGCAAGCACGCCTCCTCGGAGTGTTGCGTTCCCGTCGGGGAAGTGCCAGAGAGCTCCACCGGCAAGAGCAAGAAATCCAAGGCGGCCCCACCAAAAACTAAGAAGATGCCCGTCAAGGAGGACAGCATGGGCGGAGCTTTCACTATAAGCTCCACCCTTGACAGCAAATAGGAAAGCACGCTCACTGACTTACGGGCGAATGTTGAATTGTTTGCATGGCAAGCATCTGACATCCCCGATGTTCCCAGGGAGGTGATTGAGCACCATCTTGCTATCCGTCCTCATGTGCGACCTGTCAAGCAGAATGTCAGGAAGCAAGCTTTGGAGCAGCAAGAGTTTATCACCGAAGAGATTAGGAAGTTGGAAGCAGCAGGCTTGGTCGGAGGAGTGCTCCCCCAACGTGGTTGGCCAATCCGGTTGTGGTGCACAAGGCCAATGGGAAATGGAGGATATGCATTTATTATACAAATATCAATAAAGCTCGTCCAAAGGATCCTTTCCATTTGCCGTGCATCGACCAGATCGTGGACTCCACTGCCGGGTGCGACTTGCTGTCGTTTCTTGGCTCTTACTCAGGGTACCATCAAATCTTCATGACAAATGAAGATGAAGAGAAGGCCGCATTTATCACCCCATGTGGCACATATTGTTTTATATGAATGCCTTTCGGGATGAAAAGCGCTGGTTCAACGTTTGCCAAAGCAGTCCAGGCCGCATTTATCACCCCATGTGGCACATAGAAATATGGAAGGTTATATGGATGAAATAGTGGTCAAAACCAAGGACAAGGCAACACTTGTGCAAGATTTGGAAGAAACATTTGCAAATTTGCACAAGATCAATCTCAAGCTCAATCCTAAGAAGTGTGTGTTCGGCGTCCCGTCCGGCTAGCTTCTCGGATTCTTTGTGTCTCAGCGTGGGATAGAGGAAAACCTCGACAAGATCAAGGTAATTGAGCAGATTGAAGCACCAAGATGGGTCAAAGATGTGCGTCGACTTGCTGGCTGTGCTGCTGCTCTGAGCAGGTTCATCTCCAAATCTGCTGAGCGCGTCCTCCCCTTTTTCAAGATCTTGAAAAAGGCAGCGCTGCTAGATTTGAAGAGGTACCTCTCCTCTACGCCGAAACTAGTCACGCCTAAACCACAAGAGCCATTGCTGCTATATCTAGCGACAATGAATCAAGTGGTCAGTGTTGTGCTAGTGGCACAGAGAGAAGTTGACAAGGAAGCCGCGACAGTGGCAAGACCGTCGGATGATGTGCCGGACCTCTCCCTGGCAGGGTCTTACGCCGACAAGCTAAGACCCCCGGCAGAGTCTGGTGCCGACAAGGCAAGACCCTCGGCAGAGTCTGGTGCCGGCAAGGCAAGACCCCTGGCAGAATCTGGTGCCAGCAAGGCGGCATCTGCGCAAGTAAATGAAGTGACATAGAAGAAGAAGATGGTGCAGCACCCAGTTTATTTTGCCAGCTCCCTCTTGCAGGGGGCTAGATCAAGATACTCTGGTGTGCAAAAGTTGCTCTTCGGCCTCCTTATGGCCTCGAGGATGCTGCGCCACTATTTCTAGGCACATGAGATCACTGTCATCACTCACTTCCTGTCGCAACGGATCCTACACAACGCAGATGCAACTGGAAGGATTGTGGAGTGGGTGTTGGAGCTGTTAAGCTTTGGACTCAGATTTGAAAGCACTTCAACAATTCAGAGTTGAGCCTTGGCAGAGTTCATTGCGGAATGGACCTCAACACCTGAAAAGGAGATTCAAGGGACCACTCTCCTCGGCAAGGAAATGTGCCGTGACTGGGTTATGTATTTTGATGGGGCTTTCTCACTGCAAGGTGCCAGTGCTGCTTGTCGCACCCACCGGAGAGCACCTCAAATACGTGGTCTAGATGCACTTTCCACGGGAGAGATCAACAAACAATATTGCAAAGTATAAGGGACTGCTTGCCGGTCTCAGGATCGTGGCAGACCTTGGAATTAGGAAGCTCATTGTCAGAGGTAATTCACAGCTTGTCGTCAAGCAAGTCCACAAAGATTAACAGAGCCTGTTGATGGAAGCTTACATAGATGAAGTGAGGAAATTGGAAGAGCGTTTTGATAGTCTGCAAGCAAAGCATGTTCCTCGAGCAAAGAACAGCATTGCTGATGACCTATCAAAACGTGTTGCCCTCAAATTACCGGTGGAACCAGGGACTTTTGTGCTCTGACTGACTCAGCCATTCGTTGAACCATCAGCGAGGCAGGATAAGCAAAGGAAGTTGGGCCCCGGCAAGTACTTTCCCGCAGAGCTCCCAGGAGCCGCCGGCAAGGAAGTTGCCGGGGACGATGCCAAGCTTGCCGGGGGGAAACTAGCTCCGGCAGGGCCTCAGGCCCTTGCTGTAGAGACAACTACTCCCATGGCAGAAGACACGCCTTTAGTCCTTGCTGGCGAGCCTCAGGCTCCAGCATGGGCACAACACATTGTTCAGTTCCACCTAATAGGGGAACTCCCTAAGGAATAGGAAGAAGTGGAGAAAGTAGCCCATCGGTCCAACATGTACCAGTTTGTGGACAATCTCCTGTACAGAAAAAGACTGAACGACGTGAAATTGAAGTGCATTGCCCGGGAGGACGAATTGGAGCTGTTGGCAGAGATACATGGGGGCATATGTGGATCTCACATAGGATCAAGGGTTCTTGCCGGCAAGGCTTTTTGGCTAGTTTACTTTTGGCCCACTGCCCTCCAAGATGCAACTGCACTAGTAACCAAGTGTGAAGCATGTCAGTTCCATTCAAAGAAACTCCATCAGCCAGCTTAAGCTCCTCAGATGATCCCTCTTTCATGGCCATTTTCTGTCGGGGGGCTCGACATATTGGGCCCTTTTCCCCGTGGTGTCGAGGGCTTTGATTACTTGTACATCGCAATCGACAAGTTCACAAAGTGGCCGGAAGTGGAAGTAGTGAGAAAGGTGACAACACAGTCAGCCGTCAAGTTCTTCAAAGTACTAGTTTCCTATTTTGGTGTGCCAAACAGACTCATCACCGATAACGGCACACAGTTCACGAGCCGCACCTTCATGCAATCTATCCAAGACCTTGGCAGCAAAATCTGTTTTGCTTTTGTTGCCCATCCAAGATGCAACGGCCAGGCGAAAAGGGCAAATGTTGAGGTGTTGCGGGGCCTCAAGACAAGGACTTCCGACAGGCTGCGCAAGTGTGGAAGACACTGGATTGATGAGTTGCCAGCAGTCTTTGGTCAATCAGGACGACACCGAATCGAGCCACCGGCCAGACGCCCTTCTCCTTGGTGTACGGGGCAGAAGCAGTCCTCCCCACAGAACTCATACACGGGTCACCTCGAGTGCTCTCTTATGATGAGCTTGAGCAAGAGCAGTTGCAGCAAGATGATGCCACGCTCCTTGAGGAAGATCATCTTCACGCTGCTGTGCGAGCCGCGTGCTACCAGCAAGCCTTGCGCCGCTACCATAGCTGCAAGGTTCATGCCTGAAGCCTTGAGGAAGGTGACCTTGTTCTTTGGCGCGTCCAATTGGCCAAGAATTCCAACAAGTTGACGCCCAAATCGGAAGGCCCTTATCGGATAATATGAGTCACCAGGACCGGGGCTGTCTGTCTGGAGACTGAAGATGGTATTCTAGTGAGAAACTCCTGGAATATCGAACATCTTCGCAAGTTTTACCCATAAGGCGCAACCCCTTTTTGTACTAGCCTTGCTGGTAAGGCATATAACCCTATGTACAGAGCCAGACGCAGACCCTGTGAGCAGTTGAATAAGTTTAAGTATGTACAGTTCTTGTCGATTTCCCTATTTATTTATATGCATGCATGTCCAGGATATTGTGCTACATTTGTTTCCGGCAAGTATTGACGAACCACCAAGGTTCCATGCTCCTATTTTCTCTTCTTTCTTTTTCTCAAAGGACAGAAGGTTCCCTCGCATACAAATTTGCCGGGCAGGATAGGGAGTGTGGACGCCAAAAGGCGACGTTCGAAGTGGCATCTAGCGGGAAAGAATATAGCAGCAGAAAGCTAAGCTGTTTTCCTTGAACGATTTTGGTTCTTGTATGGAAAACCTACACCAAAGGAACCATATCATGATTGGTTGTGCCCTTGCTCTGTTTCGGATTCGCTCAATAGTTCAAGTGGATGTGCTAAGAACGACATGGTATCTTGCTGGCAGCGACACCTCGAGTGTCAGGACCCCGATTCCATATCACATCGATCTAGCCGGTAACACCTCATATCACATTGCGGCCTCACGCACGGTATTCCCACGGGCGCTGCCTTACCATGGCCCGGGACTGTTTGCGCCTTTTGGCTCACGTATATGATAGTGTCGCTAGCATCCATATGACAGAGAACCCGGGCCGACATGGCTAGTCATGAACCCAAAGTGGCGTAGACCTATGGAGACAGGCATACATGAATCACATCGAGCATGTCGGTCATCAGCGAGTGAATCCGGGCTGTAGCACTGGGCTAACAGGACTATGGGGAACCCGGGCTGTAGCAGGCTAGGCAGGACTCCGGATGTCACCGCGTGACATTTCCCCGAAGGGACAGACATAGGAACGAAGTGAAACACATGTCGTCCAGTCAAGTGTCCTAAGCAGTAGTGCTGGGCTAGCAGGACTCCGGTGAACCGGGCTGTAACGGACTACTATGGCTCGAGGAACACTAGACTACATTTCCCCATAAGAAAGGCTGCCAAGGATAAACAACTAGATTGTCGGATCCCACTCATACCAAGCATTTCAATCATACACACAATATGCCCGATATGAGTACATACAACATGGCATCACAACAAAACTCTACAACTCAAGTACTTTATTTAAAGGCTCCAGAGAGCCATACATAACATGTTCATACAGGTAGGGGTCACATGACCCAACACTCAAGTCATACAAACATACAAGCACATGCGGAAGCAAATAGTCTGTGTACAGACACTAGAAAGCAAAAGGCTTCTCGAAGCCTGTCTATCTACATAGGGCCCTCCATGGCCGGGATCGCCACCTGGGTGGCTAGTCACTCGTCGACATCGAGGTCTACATAAAACCCATCGGAGGGGCGGTGTTGTCGTCTGAAAATAGTAATTAAGCAAACATGAGTACAAAGGTACTCAGCAAGTCTTACATCAGAACCTACTATAAATGCTTGTTCTCAAGAAGGTGGTGGAGTTATTGCAGCAAGCCAGGTTTGACTCTTGGCTAAGCTATCCTACGAGACTCCACTGGTAAAACAGTTTTCGCACACGAGTCTACTAATCACCAACACAATACTCCACCGGGGAACCTCCCTCGTCATCCTACGAGAGGGCCATCCTCGGTACTCACACTTATCTTGAGTCTTCTAGTAGTATCCATTAACTTGTCTATGAACTGTATAGGTAACCAAGTAGTCCTTTACCGCGGACGCGGCTATTCGAATAGTTTTATACCCTGCAGGGGTGTACTTCTTCATACACGCTTTCACCACTTACCGTCGTTTACTCGACATGTACTCGGCAACCTTCAAGCGGAAGCCCAACGAGGGTGTCGGACACGGCCTACCTAAACACTCAAGCCTCTAGTCTAGGTTTATCGCCTATTCAGGTTCCACCCGCAGGGAGTCCGGCCGAGGTTTCCACATACGGCCCCGAACGATGTGAACAGGGTTCCCGAGACACCAAACGGGTGACTCGGTACACCATGCCATGGTGTATCTACCGCAACATAGCCCACCCCTAGGGTCAGCGCTACGTACGGCCGCAAACACATAACCTACAAACACCAGAAACTAATTGCTACTCCTGGACAGAGTACTAGGATGATTAAGAAGCCGAGAGGGTCAATTAAGGATCCCAATGCATGGTAGTAGCTGATTCTTAAAATCACACATACAGATCTCAGTTCTTATGGATGGCCTCAAAGAAACAACCCACCATGTACTCCTACATGGCCTCTCATCGATACCTTTACCAAATCATGTTCAGCACATCCCTCGCATTACCGACATAATCATTTCACTCTAGCCCATCACCCAGATGGACCGGACCTGACACAACTCTAAGCATAGCAGGCATAGCAAGGTAGGAAACACAAACATGGCTCAATCAACTCCTACACATGCTAGTGGGTTTCATCTAGTTACTGTGGTAATGACAGGTCATGCAGAGGATAAGGGTTCAACTACCGTAGCACACAGCAGTTTGAATCGCGTTGTCTTAATGCAGTAAACAAGAGCAGAAGCGAGAACATGGGTTTGTATCGGAATGATCAATGGGTTGCTTGCCTGTTGTAGTGGTAGTAGGGTACTGCCCTTCAGACGGATACTCGGGGTTATCCTCGGAGGCAGAACCTACCACGAAAGACACACCAAACATGATCAACACATGACAATATGCAACAATATGATGCATGCTATGACATGGCAAAACGAAAGTGTCTTGGCCTAATGCAAGCTAAAACAGAAAGGAATGAGCTCATTTGAATCAAAGATTCAAATGTTAGCTCATTTATCATGGCCTTATTAGTGCATTATCTTATTCTACTTAAACAGCAAGGTTCACTTGTTTTGTCATGCATGAAACCATTACAGATGGATAGATTGAATTTTTCTGATCATTTTTCATATATAAATTGTTGGATTTGGAGCTATAGTTGATTTTCTATGATTTTTAGAAGTTTTGGCTATTTTCTGGATATTCCTATACAAGAATAATTCCAGTAATTGAATTAATGCGTCAGCATGACATAGGTGTGACGTCAGCGGGTCAACTGGGTCGGCTAGGTCAAACCTGACTGGTGGGCCCTGTCTGTCAGTGTCTCAGCTAATTAACAGAATTATGTTAGTGTTAATTAACTGTCAGTGGGGCCTGGGCCCACATGTCAGTGACTAAACTAATTAAAATTAGTTAAAACTAATCCTAAACTAATTATTAGGACGGCCCCACCTGTCATAGACTCAGGGGGGAAGTCAACCTGGGCCCACACGGGGTCAAACAGAGTCAAACTCGCCGGCGTTTAGCCGTCGGCGAGGCCAGAAACGGCGGAGGGCTCGGGTTTTGCACTCTGGCGACCAAAAAGACGACGGAGACCATCTACGTGTTGCGGGGAGTGAGCCGCGTCGAGTGGTGGCAGTAGGTGGAGCTGGGGTGGCCGGAGACGACGGCGGCGAGCACATTCGCGGCGGTCGGAGTTCGGGCGAGGTTGAACTAGTCGCTAGCAGGCAGGGCGAGGGGCGTGCGGAGGTGCTACGGGCTCCTGCGAGTGCGTTGAAGATGAAGGTGTGCTCGGTTGCGACCCAACGTGGTTGTGGCCACGACGGCGACGTGCGGTGGCGGCGGCGAGCTTCGGCTCCGATGGCCATGGTGGTTAGAGGGCGCGGACGAGCGCGGGGAGTGGGGGAAACGGGTCAGTAGCTCACTACAGTTGCAGGGGAGCGAACGGTGAGCTCGGGGGAGAGCTCGAGCGAGCGGGGCGGCGAGGGGGATCTCCGGCGACCGAGGTGGAAGACGAGCGAGCGCTCGGGGATGGGTCGAGGCGAAGCAGCGGACGACGGCGAAGCTTCTTGGCACGGCGAGGCGGCGAGTGGACGGCGGTGGCTGCGGTGGAGCTTGTCGGCGGCGACGGCTGCGCTCGGCAGTGAATGGGGAGAGAGCCAGAGAGGGGGAAAGGCCACGGGGAGAGTGGGGAGAAAGAGAGGGGGGCGTGGGGGAGTGCGTGGCACTCGTAGGCGCGTCCGGGGCATCGGCGGAAGGAGGAGGTGGCCGGCGTGTGGCCGCGGGCGCCGGCCACGCGCTTATCGTCCTCCTGGCGAGAGGAGGAGGACGACTGGCAGGGGCCAGTGGACTGGGCCGAGCCGGTGGGCCAAGTGGGATGCGCCAGGTAAGTCCCTATTCTCCCTCTCTCTCTTTTTCTGTTTTTTAATTTATTCTATTATTTCTGTAACTTCAGGGCTTTATTAAAAATGCCACGGCATTTCCAAAAATCATAAAATTAATCATGGCCACTGCTTAGAATATATCCAACAACAAACATTTTAGTTTATGATTATTTGAGCATTTAAAATATTTTATAGCATTTAAATGCCCAAATGCAAATACTATAAGAATTAATCCAATGACCTTATGATGTCCTAGAAAAATGTGCACCATTTTTGTCAAAGGTTTTAACCCAAAACAAAAAGGGTGGGCTTTTTAGAAGGGCATTTCAGGTTCATTGAAAAAGTTTTTAGTAAACCCTAGTTGTTCCAGGAGGGGTGCTGGGGGTTCTGTCATCCCCATTTCAAATTTAAGAGAAATTTAAATATGATACACACTCTAATGCTTGAACTAGCTAGGGTGTGACAACTCACCCCCACTCAAAAGAATCTCGTCCCAAGATTTAGGATCCTCCGGGAAGAAGGTGGGGTACTCGAGTCGAAGACGATCCTCCCTTTCCCAATTGGCCTCTTTCTCGGAATGGTGTGACCATTGAACCTTGAGAAACTTGATATTATGGCATCAAGTGGTACGCTTGGCTTGATCAAGGATACGGACGGGATATTCCCGATATGAGAGGTTATCTTGGAGATCAAGCGTTTCGTGGTCCACTCCACGGATAGGATCCGCGAAGCAACGCCTGAGTTGAGAAATGTGGAAGACATCGTGAACTCTGGAAAGATGCGAAGGTAGTTGCAACTGGTAGGCAACTTCTCCTCGTTTGGCAAGAACGCGAAAGGGTCCGATGTAACGAGGAGCCAATTTGCCTTTGATACCGAAATGATGGGTTCCCTTTAACGGAGTAACCTGAAGGTAAGCCTTCTCGCCGACTTCATAAGTCATGAGCTTATGTTTATGATCATATTGGCTCTTTTGACGAGATTGGGCTATTTTCAATTTCTCACAAATAACGCGAACCTGGTCTTCTGCTTCCTGAATCATATCCGGGCCAAAGAGTTGTCTTTCCCCGGTTTCTGACCAGTTAAGAGGCGTTCGACATTTTCGTCCATAGAGAACTTCGAAAGGAGCTTTGCCCAAGCTAGCTTGATAACTATTGTTATAAGCAAACTCGGCGAATGGAAGGCATTTCTCCCAACCCATTCCGAATGAGATGACAGAAGCTCGGAGCATATCTTCCAGAATTTGATTGACTCGCTCTACTTGACCACTTGATTGAGGATGGAAGGCGGTGCTAAAAGAGAGACGAGTTCCCATAGCATTTTGGAAACTTTCCCAAAATTGAGAGGTGAAGAGACTTCCACGGTCTGAGTTAATTTCCAATGGGACACCATGAAGAGACACTATTCGGGAGATGTATAAATCAGCTGGCTAGCGGTGATACTCTCACGAACAGGTAGGAAATGGGCTACTTTGGAAAGACGGTCGATCACGACAAAGATGGCATTATTCCCTCTCTTGGTCTTGGGAAACCCATTAATGAAATCCATACTGATTTTATCCCATTTCCACTCAGGAATAGCCAAAGGTTGAAGGGTGCCAGCAGGCCGTTGATGCTCTTCTTTAACACGATGACAAACGTCACAGTTAGCAATGTATTGAGCGATTTCTCTCGTCATCCTAGTCCACCAAAACCTCTGGCGTAGGTCTTGATACATTTTAGTACTACCGGGATGAATGGTGAGAGGGGAGTCATGAGCTTCCTTAAGAATCAACTAGCATAAATGTTGTTTCTTGGGAACCACCAAGCGGTTCTCGAAGAAGACAACACCTCGCTCATCCATGGAAAAACATTTAGCAACTCCGCTAGCTATGTTTTCCTTAATCCGGGATATGCCCTTATCATACCGCTGGGCGGTTATGATCTGATCCAAAAGTTTAGGCTTCGCCACCAGGGTGGATAGAAATCCTCAAGGAACAATGTGAAGATTGAGCTTATGAATATTCCTCGTGGAGAAGTGGTTGACTTTGTTGTAACATCAGGTTGTTACAATAAGATTTACGACTTAGCGCATCAGCCATAACATTGGCTTTGCCCGGGGTGTAAGTTATTCCTAAGCTGTAATCCGAGATCAACTCGACCCAACGTCTTTGCCTGAGATTCAAATCCGGTTGGGTGAAGAAATATTTCAAACTTTGGTGATCGGTGAAGATCTCGCAACAATTACCGAGGAGGTAATGTCGCCAAGTTTTGAGTGCATGGACTATGGCTGCAAGCGCTAAATCATGTGTGGGATAGTTTTCCTCATGTGGGTGTAATTGTTGTGAAGCATAGGCAATTACCTAACGATCTTGCATGAGTATGCAACCTAGTCCTTGTCGCGAGGCATCGCAATAGATAATAAAGTCCTTGGAGAAATCTAGTGGTAACAGTACGGGAGCAGATGTCAGGCGTCTTTTCAATTCCTGAAAGCTGAACTCGCACTGTGGGGTCCACTTGAACTTTTTATCTTTCTTGAGGAGTTTAGTTAGGGGTTTAGCAACCTTGGAGAAATTCTCGACGAAGCGACGGCAATAGCTCGCTAAGCCAAGGAAGCTCCAAACTTGCTTGACCATCTCAGGTGGAGTCCAATCAAGGACAGCTTGAACTCGCTCGGGATTGACAGCAATACCCTTACCAGAGATTACATGACCTAGATAGGTCACTTCTGGCAACCAGAATTCACACTTGGAGAATTTGGCATAAAGGCGATGCTCTCGAAGTTTCGTCAATACCAGCCTTAGATGTTCGGCATGCTCCTCTTCATTATTGGAGTAGATGAGTATGTCATCGAGGTAAACTACGACGAATTTACCCAAATACTCCATGAAGACCGAGTTCATTAACCGTGAGAAGGTGGCTGGGGCAGTGGTTAAACCGAAAGACATAACGATGTACTCGTATTGGCCATAACGAGTAAAAAAGGCCGTTTTGGGAATGTCCCCGTTTCTGATTTTGATTTGATGGTAGCCCAACCTCAAATCCATCTTGGAAAAGACCGAGGATCCAGCGAGCTGATCATACAGATCGTTGATCCTAGGAAGCGGATACTTGTTCTTGATGGTGACCAAGTTGACAGGTCGGTAATCTACAACCATCCGATCCGTTCCATCCTTGTTTTTGACGAAGAGGACCGGGCAAGCCCAAGGAGAGGAACTAGGACGAATGAAACCCTTTTTCAAGGACTCATCGAGTTGGTTCTTAAGCTCGGCTAGTTCTAAGGGTGCCATCTTATAGGGTCTTCTAGAAATTGGAACGGTTCCTGGGACAAGGTCTATCACGAACTCGACATCCCTGTCAGGTGGAACACCCGGTAGTTCTTCTGGAAAGACATCCGGAAAGTCTTGGACTACCGGAATATCCTCAAGGTCTGGAAGGGAGTTGGCATTTAGGGAGTAAAGCTGGTGCTTGGCCACACGAGTTAAGACATTGACTGTCTTGCCCGATGGATGAGTAAGTTGAACAGTTCTAGTGGCACAATCAATCTTAGCATAATGAGCCGACATCCAGTGCATACCCAAAATGATGTTTATGTCCGAGGACTTGAGAGCTATTAAGGATGCAAGGAAGACAAGTCTATCAACAAGAATTTCGTTCCCATGGCTTACTCTAGAGGTTTGCCATTTGGAACCCGGAGTTTGAATTACCATGGAAGTGGGCATGTCACAGAATGTCGTGTTATGCATTCGAGCATAGTTCTCGGATATGAATGAATGAGATCCTCCAGTATCTAAAAGAACAGATGCCGGATGGCAATTAACAAGGAGCGTACCAAGGACGACGTTAGGATCATCATGAGCCTCCTCGGCTGAGACATAGTTGACATGGCCACGTGCAGTGGTGAATGGCATGGCGTAGAATGTCTTTCCCGCTGGCTTACCACGGCCAACGGACTTTCCAGACTGATTGGGCTTGTTGTTCTGGGGACACTCTCGGCTATAGTGACCCGGCTCTCCACACTTGAAACATGTCACAGCATTGGGGCGTGGAGTAGCATTAGCAGCGGGGCCACCATAGGGCTTGGGCGGTGCAAACTGCTAGTTGGGACGGGGCGCCTCAAAGGATGGCCTCGGAATGAACCTGGGTGGCAGTGCCGTGCTTGGAATCCACACCCGGCGCTTCTAAGATCCAGATCCGGATGAAGAGCCAAAATCACGAGAGTGCTTGCGTGAAGCATCATAATCAGACTGGCCTGTCTCAGCACTGATGGCCTTGTTGACCAACTTCTGAAAGGAGGTGCACTCGTCTAGACGAAGATCGCGGTGAAGCTCAGGGCTAAGTCCCTTGCGGAACCTTGCCTGCTTCTTAGCATCGGTAGATACTTCTTCAGGAGCATATCGTGCCAGATTCCCAAATTCACGGCTATATGCATCCACAGTCAGTCTTCCTAGGGTGATATTGTAGAACTCTTCCCTCTTGCGATCTATGAGACCTTTTGGAATGTGATGCTCATGGAAAGCCTCACTGAATTCAGCCCAAGTAGTGATTTGGCCGACCGGGCGCATAGCTTCAAAATTTTCCCACCAAAGGCTAGCAGGGCCTTCGAGGTGATAAGCAGCATAAGTAACCTTATCAGCTTCGGCTACGTTGGCAGAACGTAGCTTGTGGGTGATGCTGCGAAGCCAGTCATCCACGTCGAGGGGCTCGACGGAATGATTAAACTTTGGTGGGTACAACTTGATGAAGTCATTGATTGACACCAAGTCATTTCGCTGATGGCGTGCAGTGTTCTGCTCAATCTGCTCCAGTAAGCGGTTAGTCTCACGCTTGTTTCTTTCCGCCTCCAGCATCACTTCGGCCAGAGAAGGCGGGTGAGGAAAATTTTCACCCCTAGCTGCACTGGCTTCCCCCTGCTCCGGGGCAGCTGGGTTGCTGCGGGTGTTGACCATCCTAGGAGAAAACAAGACAACGGATTAGATAAGGATGGCACAAACTTAGCAAGGAAGTGCAGAATGTAATGGATAACATGGAATGCTAAGATGTTCATTGCATGACATGGTAATATAGAAACTGCCATATATATACCATTGGTCATACACACCGTACATAGTTTAGTACAAGCCCAGGCTAGAGTACAACTACGGTGAAAGACATTACATCTCATCGGAGGCATTCCAAGCTCCTATACATTATTTTTCTACACCTCCGAAGCGTGATACACACCAAGTCGTATCCCACGGTCACGCAGGACTGTGGAGAATACAACTACTACAATACTAGTGAAACTACTACTAGCTCAAACGGCTCCGTAGTAATCCTCATAGAAGTCGCCACCAAAGCCTGGAAGTGGAACATGATCATCTGGGAACAGATGGTCCTGCGGAGCCTGCGGACCATAGGGACTCGAATGTGGCCTTGGTCCCACAGGTGGTGGCAGACGGAGACCACGAGGAGGGGTGATGCCTCCTACATCGCGCCACTCATACAATCTGGCAATCCAGACCGTACATGGTACAGATCCCTCAGATCCATGTATCCTGCCTGTACCGCCGGTGCAAACTGAGTCAAAGTGGCCCAGTGGTCAACACGAGAGTTAAAAAGCTCCATACGCAAGGACCGATTTTCGCGGTCCTTATCCTCGAGTATCTCGGCAGTGGTGCGGAGTAGTGACTCCTCATGTGTGGGGTCAGCATAAATAGCCTGGAGATACCCTTGCGCTCCCGGAAGTGAAGCTGGCATATAACGGAAGTCGGTGTTCCGAAGCAGGCCAGTCCGAACTCGCATGATGGTCATCATGGAATAGGCAGGATCTTGCACATCCATCTCAACAGTAACCCCGAGTCCACAGGAACAGTGAAGGGGCTCAGTGGCTCGAGGATAAGAGGGATATATCCTGACGGTACAGAGGTACTGGCTCTGGTTGAAGTCTCGGAATTGCTCTTTGACGGTGTATTCAGGATACCAACGGTAACCTGCCTCGATCATTACCCGGACTAACATAGCAGTATGACCGGGCACATCGAGGCACCGGGTCAGGCGAACCACTTGGTTTTGAGCACGAGTGGCCATCTGAAAGCACAACCACAATGCAAAGACATTAGAATTTCTAGGGAAAAATTGGACAGCATAACAGCTGTAAATGCTCAGAATAGGATTGAGACATCCACAACAGTTTGCAATACCACTCAACACATCATATCAAGGTTCTGATTCAACTGGCAACATACTAAAAGTAGTAGAAACTATACTGAGGCTTGTAACAACAACCCTATAAGCTACTACGGATTAGTAACACGTGAACCTGATAGAAGAAGAGAGCCTAGTCCTTAACCCACGTTGAATGAGAAGAGAATGACTCAGATCAGATGGCATAAGGTAAAGGAGTAAAAGAGCCTTACGTTCCCTCCCACAATCAATTCCCCTACAAATAACTAAAGCATTTCTAGACTCGACATCGACCAGTTTGGCTCAACGAACCTACAGGCAGTCCGGCCCTGATGCCAACGCTGTCAGGACTCCGATTCCAAGTCACAACGATCTAGCCGGTAACACCTCATATCACATTGCGGCCTCATGCACGGTATCCCACGGGTGTCGCCTTACCATGGCCCAGGACCATTTGCGCCTTTTGGCTCATGTATATGATAGTGTCGCTAGCATCCATATGACAGAGAACCCGGGCCGACATGGCTAGTCGTGAACCCAAAGCGGCACAGACCTATGGAGACAGGCATACATGAATCACATCGAGCATGTCGGTCATCAGCGTGTGAATCTGGGCTGTAGCACTGGGATAACAGGACTCCAGGGAACCCGGGCTGTAGCAGGCTAGGCAGGACTCCGGATGTCACCGCGTGACATTTCCCCGAAGGGACAGACATAGGAACGAGGTGAAACACATGCCGGCCAGTCAAGTGTCCTGAGAAGTGGTGCTGGGCTAGCAGGACTCCAGTGAACCGGGCTGTAGCGGACTACTATGGCTCGAGGATAAACAAATAGATTGTCGGATCCCACACATACCAAGCATTTCAATCATACACACAATATGCTCGATATGTGCAAATACAACATGGCATCACAACAAAACTCTACAACTAAAGTACTTTATTTAAAGGCTCCAAAGAGCCATACATAACATGTTCATACAGGAAGGGGTCACATGACCCGACACTCAAGACATACAATCATACAAGCACATGCGGAAGCAAATAGTCTGAGTACAGACACTAGAAAGCAAGAAGGCTTCTCGAAGCCTGTCTATCTACATAGGGCCCTCCATGGCCAGGATCACCACCTAGGTGGCTAGTCACTCGTCGACATCAAGGTCTACGTAGAACCCATCGGAGGGGGCGGTGTTGTCGTCTGAAAATAGTAATTAAGCAAACATGAGTACAAAGGTACTCAACAAGTCTTACATCAAAACCTACTATACATGCTCGTTCTCAAGAAGGTGGTGGAGTTATTGCAGCAAGCAAGCTTTGACTCTTGGCTAAGCTATCCTACGGAACACCACTAATAAAATAGTTTTCGCACACGAGTCCACTACTCACCAACATAATACTCCACCGGGGATCCTCCCTCGTCATCCTACGTGAGGGCCATCCTCGGTACTCACACTTATCTTGAGTCTTTTAGTAGTATCCATTAACTTGTCTATGAACTGTATAGGCAACCAAGTAGTCCTTTACCACGGACGCGGCTATTCGAATAGTTTTATACCCTGCAGGGGTGTACTTCTTCATACACGCTTTCAGCACTTACCGCCGTTTACACGACATGTACTCGGCAATCTTCAAGCGGAAGCCCAACGAGGGTGTCGGACACGGCCTACCTAAACACTCAAGCCTCTAGTCCAGGTTTATCGCCTATCCAGGTTCCATCCACAGGGAGTCCGGCCGAGGTTTCCACATACGGCCCCGAACGAGGGTTCCCGAGACACCAAACAGGTGACTCGGTACACCGTGCCACGGTGTATCTACCGCAACATAGCTCACCCCTTGGGTCAGCGCTACGCACGGCCGCGAACACATAACCTACAAACACCAGAAACTAATTGCAACTCCTGGACAGAGTACTAGGGTGAATAAGAAGCTGAGAGGGTGCATTGGTTTCAGGCCCAATGTATGGTAGTAACTAAATCTTAAATCACACATACAGATCTCAGTTCTTATGGACGGCCTGAATGAAACAACCCACCATGTACTCCTACATGGCCTCTCATCGATACCTTTACCAAATCATGTTCAACACATCCCTCACATTACCGACATAATCATTTCACTCTAGCCCATCACCCAGATGAACCAGACCTGAAACAACTCTAAGCATAGCAGGCATAGCAAGGAAGGAAACACATACATGGCTCAATCAACTCCTACACATGCTAGTGGGTTTCATCTAGTTACTGTGGCAATGACAGTTCATGCAGAGGATAAGGGTTCAACTACCGTAGCACACAGCAGTTTGAATTGCGTTGTCTTAATGCAGTAAACAAGAGCAGAAGCGAGAACATGGGTTTGTATCGGAATGATCAATGGGTTGCTTGCCTGATGTAGTGGTAGTAGGGTACTGCCCTTCAGACGGATACTCGGGGTTATCCTCGGAGGCAGAACCTACCACGAAAGACACACCGAAACATAATCAACACATAACAATATGCAACAATATGATGCATGCTATGACATGGCAAAATGAATGTGTCTTGGCCTAATGCAAGCTAAAACAGAAAGGAATGAACTCATTTGAATCAAAGATTCAAATGTTAGTTCATTTAACATAGCCTTATTAGTGCATTATCTTATTTTTCTTAAACAGCAAGGTTAACTTGTTTTGTCATGCATGAAACCATTACAGATGGATAGATTGAATTTTTCTGATCATTTTTCATATATAACTTGTTTGATTTGGAGCTATGGTTGATTTTCTATGATTTTTAGAAGTTTTGGCTATTTTCTGGAATTTCCTATATAAAAATAAATCCAGAAAAAGAATAAATGCGTCAGCACTACGTCACTGTGACGTCAGTGAGTCAAAGGCGCCTGGGCCAGTCAAACCTGACTGGTGGGCCCTGTCTGTCAGTGTCTCAGCTAATTAACAGGATTAAGTTAGTACTAATTAACTGTCAGTGGGGCCTGGGCCCACATGTCAGTGACTAAACTAATTAAAATTATTTAACACTAATCCTAAACTATTTAACAGGTCGGCCCTACCTGTCATAGGCTCAGGGGGGAAGTCAACCTGGGCCCACGCGTCAGTCCACGGTCAGAAAGTGGTCAACTCGCCGGCGACGACAAACGCGGCGGAGGGCTCGGGTTTTGCCCACAGTCGACCAAATCAACTGCGGTTTGGTCCTACGAGTAGCTGGGGACAGGCCACGGCATTTGGTGGTGGAGGTGGAGCTCGGGGAGGCCGGAAACGACGGCGGCCAGCACGTCCGTGGCGGCCGGAGTTCGGGCCTCGGCAGAAAACTTGCTAGGTTGCACAACAGGACGTGGGGGTGGCCGCGTTCGACTCGTGGGGATGTACTGAGTGCAGTGGTGAGCTCGGGTGCAAGTTTGCATGGCCGTGGCCACGGTGGCGACATGGCCGGCAGCGAGGAGCTATCAGCTCTGATGGCCATGGTGGTTAGAGGACGCGGACGAGCGCGAGGTGAGGGGGAAACGGTGGCGGAGCTCATAGCGATCACGAAGAGGGGCTCGGCTTGCTCAGAGACGGCTTGGCGACAGTGAATCCATCGATGGAGTCCAGCGGCCGTGCTCGGGGAAGACGACTTGTGGCGGCGATGTGGGGCTCCCGCAGTGGCGTGGCTCGAGGTGGAAGGAAGAGGGGGTCGAGGCGGAGCCTCTGGGCCGGTCAGAGAAGCGAGGGAGAGGTGGTGGCCGCGGTGGTGCTTGTCGGCGGCGACGGCTGTGCTCGGCAGGGGATGGGGAGAGAACCAGAGGGGGAGAGGGGCATGGGGTGAGTGGGGAAAGTGAGAGGGGGACGAGGGGGAGTGCGTGGCACTCGTAGACGGCGTCCGGGCATCGGCAGAAGCAGGAGGTGGCCGGCGTGTGGCTGCGGGCGCCGGCCACGCGCCTCTCGTCCTCCTGGCGAGAGGAGGAGGATGACTGGCAGTGGCCAGTGGGCTGGGCTGAGCTGGGCCAGGCCAGGGTGACAGGTAAGTTCCTTTCTCTCTCCTTTCTGTTTTTTTATTTATTCTATTATTTCTGTAACTTCAGGGCTTTATTAAAAATGCCAGGGCATTTCCAAAAATCATAAAATTAATCATGGCTACTGCTTAGAATATATCCAACAGCAAACATTTTAGTTTATGATTATTTGAGCATTTAAAATATTTTATAGCATTTAAATGCCCAAATGCAAATATTATAAGAATTAATCCAATGACCTTAAGATGTCCTAGAAAAGTGTGCACCATTTTTGTCAAAGGTTTTAACCCAAAACAAAAAGGGTGGGCTTTTTAGAAGGGCATTTCAGGTTCATTAGAGAAGTTTTTAGTAAACCCTAGTTGTTCCAGGGGGGTGCTGGGGGTTCTGTCATCCCCATTTCAAATTTAAAATAAATTTAAACATGATGCACATGTTCAACCAATCCTAATGCATGGCTAACACAGGGATGTGACACGATGCGGCGGCGGAGGAAGTCAGCGCCAACCATCTCGATTGTGAGCCAGGCAGCTTAGTCGCTTGATCCTGTCGATCGTGATTGTGAGCTCCTTGTCTCGAGGGTCGAAAGCGCTCCAACCGTTGCCATGGGTCAGCTTTGTTTGCCGGGGCAGGCAAAACGGCTGCGGGTCTTCCTCCATGATCCAGCACCACCAGCCCTGCCACTCATCCCACTTTTCGCGCCAGAGCATGTTGGGGTACGTCTCCTTGTTCCAAGCCCTTGGAATCCAGGCGACACAGCTGGAAAGGGCCTCCCCTGGCTGGATCTGAGGGATGAAGAAGTGGCAGAAGAGGGCTGTGTTGGGGACCACTCTGGCAAAGTTCCCGCAGAGGTGGGCGAAGGTGGACATACAAGCTACAGCATTCGACGTGAAATCCAAGAGATGGAAGCCAAATGTGTACATGATGTCGACGAAGAAATCAGAAAATGGGGCAGAGCCCGAAGTAGAGATAATCAACAAAGAAGGGGAATTTATCTGGAGCGGGCGTGGCGCCGGAAGCAGGGATGACGTGAGTAGTGGGGTGTAACACCCCGGATGTAACTTTCCCTATTTGTACTCCAACTCTTGCCGTTTCCGGCGTTAAATTATATTTATTTTCTCGGGTTCGGGTCTTTGTCTCCGTGTGTTGTTATCGTTGTCATGCATCTCATATCATGTCATCATGTGCATTGCATTTGCATACGTGTTCATCTCATGCATTCGAGCATTTTCCCTATTGTCCGTTTTGCATTTCGGCGCTCCGTTCTCCTCCGGTGGTCATTTCTAGCTTTCTTTCGTGTGTTGTAGCGACCTGACCCGAATGGATCACGTCTACTGTGCTACGGTGTCATCCCTGGATCAGTAATGCTGACACCACATAGTACATCGAGGTTTTATAGCAGAGTTGCAATCACACACTTATTACATCGATGGCTCAAAAAAGAACTTATTACAATAAATATGGCTAAAGGCCATCTAATATCGATAACAGCGGAAGACTCGGAAGATAAATGGGTCCATCAACTCCAGCGGCATCACTGAGTATAGAACCACGACCTAAAACACCTCAATCGTCGTCTGAAAAGTCTGCAACATGAGAAGTTGCAGCCCGAAACGGGTCAGCACATGGAATATGCTGGCAAAGTAACACATAGAGAGTAATGGAATGAAACAGCTATACTATATGCATATATGGCTGGTGGAAAGCTCTATGGTTACAGTTTTGCGTAAAGCCAGTTTTTCCCTACTGCAAAGGAATAAATTTATTTAACTATCATGGTGGTTGTTAAACATTGAGAATGGTTGACAGCATTCACAATCCCAATTAAAAGTACAATTAAAACCCAACAACATTAATTAGAAGTAACATGTTGAGATTCACAATGACATTCAAGTACTAGATACTCAAGTTGTCCATAATCGGGGACACGGCTAATCATGATTAGTTTGTACACTCTGCAGAGGTTTGCGCACTTTTCCCCACATGACTCGATCGCCTCCGTTTGTTTTCTCGCACTACATGGTTTTTGAGAAACGGATGACCGAGACATAGTCTTTCAGAAGCACTAGCACCTTACATGTGGGGTAGACCGGTACACCTACATCCCCTACATCTGCTAGTCCACCCCGTAAGAGTTCGCACAACTTAGTCAACTATGCCAGAGCCCATAGTAGCATGTGGCTGCACACGGAAGTTTCTAGCATGAAAGATCTTATGATCCCTTTGAGCCTGGGTGGCGGTCCAAAAAAAATAGGCAAGTCCTGATAGACATCAGGTGCCTCAATCCACCCAGATGTGTGTTTAAGTTGCCACCTTAGATAAACCATTAAAATTATCAATCTCACATCTGTCATGGATATCACTCACCCAATCCACGTCTACTAGCATAGCATGGCATAATAAGCAAACGTAGAGTAACTCCCAAAGGTTTCATAATAATATAGGTAATAGGTACTACCTCATCTACTTCCCATCCCACAATTTAATTAGATCCTAATCATGCAATGTGTGAGGATTGATCTAATGCAATAAAACATGGGTTGTAGAAAAGGTATGATCAAAGTGTTACTTGCCTTGCTAATGATCCGCGAGTCCTAGGGTTTCGAAGTAACAAGCGGCGCAATCTGGGTAATCTATCGCAGACAAACAACAAGCATATAATAAGTACTCATCTAATGCACAGGTAAAACTCGAACAAGAGAACGAACCAAATAGTTCAACTTAAGAACTCCGGTTGCAAAGAAAGAACGAAAAAACAAACGGTGGAAGAAAACAACTCGGTTCTAGAAAGTTGAAACTAGGTCAAATTTTACTGTAGCAAAAACTTGTTCAAGTTGATTAGACGGAACGGCGGTTTCAAGACGAAACTCTAGGCGCTTGAATCACCTGATTCCGATAAACGAGCGAAAAGAAAGACTAGAAAGAAGATCGGATCTGAGATCGCGATCACGGAATAAATCAAACGAAAAGAAAAAGAAGAACGGTTAAACGAACGGACGTAGTTAACCTAGAAGAATCCGGTGATCACGTTCGTTAGGACGAACGGTCCGGCGAACGGTCCAAAGGCAACTAAATCGGAGAAGAAAACGAATCCGATCTAGGGTTTCGGAGAAGAAAACCGAACGAAAAACCGATCTAGAAAACCGGAACGGTTTAGAGAAGAAAAGAATCGGAACGATTAGAAGAAAACGATCCGAGAAAAAGAGACACGGGGCAACCTCCGGCGAGGTCTCCGGCGAGGGGCTCCGACGGCGTGGGCGTGGGGCGGCAGCGTGGGCAAGGTGTGGCGGCGGCGCGGGTGTGGGGTGGCGGCGCGGCGCGGGTGAGGGCGCGGGGTGGGGTGGAGCTCTAGGCTTTGGGTTTGATGATTTAGAGGGGGGGTGCTTGGGTATTTATATTGGGGAGAGGAGGGGGTTTACTTGGGGTAGGGGACAAGAATTAGACTAGGAATAGGAATAGAAAAGAGGGAAGGAAAAGATCTAGAAATAGAAAAGGAATATACGGAAGTAGGACCAAAGTCCTACTAGGATTCGATTTAGAGCAAGAGGCGAGGTGGCGGCCTCCTACGCCAGCGCTAGGCGCGCGCGGCTCCCTGGGGCGGTGGCCTTGGCCGTAGCCTTGGCCGGCTGGGCCTTTGGCCCAAGGCGCTGGACTTTGATTTTTTTTAACTGGTTCTCGCGCAGAAAAAAAAAACAAAAAGAGATCTAAACGAACTCCGAAAAATCTAAAGTAAATTTTCCCCGACTCCTAAAAATGAGTCGAACAAAATGAACTTTTCTCCGGACCTAAAATGCAATTTTCGAAAACGCGCATTTTTCCCTATCCAAATAAACTGCAAATAAACACCGGAAAACAAAAATTGATCTATTTATTATATCTTCATTTTTCCTAAATTTGGGAAAGTCATATTATTCCCTCTCTCATATATTTTGACAACGGAAAAATTATTGAAGATAAAATAAATAAATCAAATGATCCTATTTTCAAAATTCGAGAAAACTCTCAAATATGAAAATAACGAAATCTCCAACTCTCTCCGAGGGTCCTTGAGTTGCGTGAAGTTTCTAGGATCAACCAAAATGCGAGAAAATATGATATGCATATGATCTAGTGTATAACATTCCAAATTGAAAATTTGGGATGTTACAAACCTACCCCCCTTAAGAGGAATCTCGCCCTCGAGATTCGGGTTGGCTAGAAAATAGGTGAGGGTGGTCCTTGAGCAAATCTTCTTCTCTTTCCCAGGTGGCTTCATCCTCTGAATGGTGGTTCCACTGAACTTTGCAAAACTTGATAACCTTGCTGCGAGTAACTCTACTGGCAAACTCGAGAATCTTGACTGGCTTCTCCTCATATGTTAAATCGTCCTTCAACTGAATCGCTTCTAATGGCACTGTATCTCTTAGCGGTACCTCCGCCATCTCGGCGTGACATCTCTTCAGCTGAGAAACATGGAATACATCATGAACTCCTGACAGTCCTTCTGGTAATTCCAACTTATAAGCGACTTCTCCCATACGTTTCAAGATCTTAAATGGTCCAACGAAACGCGGTGCTAACTTTCCCTTAACTCCAAAGTGCTTAACTCCTCGAAGTGGGGATACTCGGAGATAAACTCTGTCTCCGGTTTCATAAACTATCTCCTTGCGTTTTGAATCTGCATAGCTCTTCTGCCTGGACTGGGCTACCTTGAGCCTATCGCGAATCAACTTAACTTTCCGTTCAGACTCCTTAATCAAATCTGGTCCAAAGAACTGACGGTCTCCAACTTCGTAACTGTTGTTATAAGAAAACTCCACATACGGCAAGTTTTCGTCCCAACTTGATCCATAATCTAGTGCACAAGCTCTTAGCATATCTTCCAAAATCTGATTGACTCTCTCGGTCTGTCCATCTGTCTGCGGATGAAAAGCTGTGCTGAACTCTAGTCTGGTTCCTAAAGTTTCATGCAACTGATTCCAAAACTTTGAGGTAAATTGGGTTCCTCTATCTGATACGATACTCCTCGGAACTCCATGCAAACAAACGATTCGAGTCATGTATATCTTTGCCAACTTAGCACTGGTGTAAGTGGTCTTAACTGGAATGAAATGTGCTACCTTCGTCAAACGATCAACTACTACCCATATCGAGTCATACCCTGCTTTCGTCCTGGGTAGTCCTGTGATAAAATCCATGCCTATCTTATCCCACTTCCATTCGGGTATCGGCAATGGTTGTAACAATCCGGCTGGCTTCTGATGCTCTACCTTCACTCTCTGACATACGTCACAAACTGCTACATATGCTGCAATATCCTTCTTCATTCCGGTCCACCAAAATGTTTCCTTTAAATCCAAATACATCTTGGTATTCCCTGGGTGAATCGAATGTGGTGAATCATGTGCCTCTTGCAAAATCAACTTCCTGATCTCCGGGTCATTGGGCACATAAACACGGTCTTCAAACCATAGGGTATCATGCTCATCCTCACGAAATCCCTTAGCTTTTCCTTTGCTAAGTGTCTCCTTTATAGCAGCAATCTCTTTGTCAAATTTCTGAGCTTATCTGATCTTTATCCATCAATGTTGACTGAATCTCCAATGCTGCTACATAGCCTTTCGGAACTATCTCTAAACTTAGTTCACGAAGGTTTTCTGCTAACTCCTTGGGTATACTTCCCGTCATTATCATATTGACATGGCTCTTACGGCTCAATGCGTCAGCTACTACATTAGCCTTTCCGGGATGGTAATGCAATCTCATGTCATAATCCTTGATGAGCTCCAACCATCTCCTTTGTCTGAGGTTCAACTCCTTCTGCGTGAAAATGTACTTCAAACTCTTGTGATCCGTGTACACCTCACAATGATTTCCAATGAGGAAATGTCTCCATGTCTTCAAAGCATGCACTACGGCTGCTAACTCCAAATCATGCGTGGCATAATTCAACTCATGAGGCTTCAGTTGTCGTGAAGCATACGAAACAACTCTCCCTTCCTGCATAAGCACTGCTCCAAGTCCTCGACGTGAAGCGTCGCAATACACCTCATAATCCTTGGTCTGATCTGGCAAAATCAATATCGGTGAGGTAACCAATCGTTTCTTCAACTCCTGGAAACTAGCCTCACACTCCTCAGTCCATTTGAACTTAGTATCCTTCTTCAACAATTCAGTCATAGGCTTTGCAATCTTTGAAAAGTTCTCAATGAATCTCCGGTAGTATCCTGCGAGTCCAAGAAAACTCCGAATCTCTCCAACTGTTGTTGGTGCTTCCCATTCGGTTACGGTCTCAACCTTTGTGGGGTCAACTGCTATACCTTCTCCGGATATAACGTGTCCGAGGAATCCAACTTCCTTCAACCAAAACTCACATTTGCTGAATTTGGCGTATAACTGATGTTCTCTTAGTTTCTCCAAAACCAAACGCAAATGTTCCTTATGCTCCTCTTCATTCTTTGAATAAACCAAAATGTCATCGATGAACACTACGACGAACTTATCCAAAAACTCCATAAACACTTTGTTCATCAGGTTCATAAAATAGGCAGGTGCGTTAGTCAATCCAAATGACATAACGGTATACTCATACAGTCCATATCTTGTGGTGAATGCTGTCTTAGGTATGTCCTGCTCTCGAATCTTCAACTGATGGTACCCTGATCGCAAATAGATCTTGGAAAACACTTTAGCTCCTTGCAATCAATCAAACAGATAGTTGATCATTGGCAGTGGGTACTTATTCTTGATGGTTACTTCATTCAATCCCCGATAATCTACAACCATCCTTAATGATCCATCCTTCTTTTCCACTAGAAGTACGGGTGATCCCCAAGGTGAAGAACTTGGGCGAATGTAACCTTTATCCAATAACTCCTTAATATGATTCTTAATTTCCACCAAATCCTTTGTTGGCATCCGGTACGGTCGCTTCGATATTGGGCCTGGACCTGGCAATAACTCAATCAAAAACTCAATGTCTCTATCCGGTGGCATGCCTGGTAATTCCTCAGGAAATACATCAGGAAAATCCTTTACCACTGGTACTTCCTCCTGCACAACTCCTGTTAGGCAATTCACTTGTGTCCTGTTTGGCACATGCCGGGATACATACTTGATCCTTCTTCCTTCTGGTGTGGTAAGCAAAATTGTCTTACTGGCGCAATCGATGTTTCCTCCATACATCGACAGCCAATCCATACCAAGAATCACATCCAGACCTTGGGATTCCAGAATAATTAAATCCGTTGGGAATACATGCCTTCCTATACTCAATGGTACTTGGAAACATCCTTGTCTGGCCATGTATTCTGCTCCTGGCGAGCTTACTAGCATAGGTGTTTTAAGAATCCTAGTGGGCAGGCTATACTTCTCCACAAATCCCCTTGATATGTATGAATGCGATGCACCAGTATCAAAAAGAACGAGTGCAGTAAATGACTTAACCAAAAACTTACCGATTACTGCATCGGGCTGATCTTCAATCTCCTCCACATTAACGTGGTTCACCTGTCCCCTATTGAAAGGGTTCGGCTTCTTCCCAGAGCTTCCATTGCCATTTCCATTCTGGCCTTCGGGACATTCATTGGCATAATTTCCGGTCTTCGAACACTTGAAACAGGTGACTTGGCTCAGGTCTCTCTTGGTTGGGGTCGATGGGGTGGTCCGGTTCTTGCCGTTGCTTCCTCCATTCCCATTACCATTCTTGTGGCCCTTATGGTTGTGCAAGCTACCTCCTCCATGGGTATGCTGAAACTGAAATCCCGGTTTAGGGGTAAAATGGGGCTTCTTCTGGGCTCTAGAGTTATACTTCCCCTGTCCATACTTCCTCTTACGGTTCTCAATCTGCTGTTGCTTCCCTTCAATCATGATGGCACGATCTACCAACTCCTGGTAGTTGTTGAAACTCGCTACCATCAACTGCATGCTTAGCTCATCATTTAGTCCTTCCAGAAACTTCTCCTGCTTAGCTGCATCCGTAGCAACGTCATCTGGGGCATAACGGGCTAGCTTACTAAACTCCTCCACATACTGGCCAACAGTCCTTCCTCCTTGGCGTAAGTTGCGAAACTCACGCTTCTTTATGGCCATAGCTCCTGCTGAAACATAGGCAGTGCGGAAAGCTTGCTGAAACTGATCCCATGTGACAGTGTCAACTGGGTAAGTGGCTGTGAAATTCCCCCACCATGCTGCCGTGGGTCCGTCAAGCTGGTGTGCGGCAAACTTCACTTTCTCACCATCTGTGCATCCTGCAGTGGTCAACTCCCTTCCTATCTTACGGAGCCAGTCGTCTACTACTATCGGCTCGGTGCTACTGGAAAACACCGGCAGATTCAGCCTAAGGAAACGGGCTAAGTGGTCAACAGGTGGTGGTGGTGGTGGGTTGTCGTTGTTGTTCTGCTGGTTCTGAACTAACATCTGCATCAACTGATTCTGCTGTTGGATCAACTGAGTGAGCTCCGGTGGAAATCCATTGTCACGTCTCGGAGGCATCTGAGGGTTTAGAAAAGACGAGAATTGAGAATAGAATGAGGTCTAAAGGGAAAACACTACCCATATGCACATGAGCAAATGCACACAAAATCACTTCAATCAATCAAACAAGGGCTTACAAACGGTCTAAAACTATCGCAAAAGTGCTCAACTATATTGTGTTTACATGGGGGAATACTACTACTATCTGGTGGTCATCTAGAAATTTGAACCGGTGGAAGACTCCATGATATCTGCTCCAGCTTCGTCTTCGAAGTCGGGTTCACTTCGATCTGAATCGGTGTCGTCGATGATGATGTAGTTGTCCGGACATGCGACGTACTCGTCTTCTTCCTTGGTTGCTAACTTCCTCTTGAGTTCTTCAATCTCCTGCTTAAGATCGCAATTGTGCCTTGCTAGAGCTACGATCTCGTCCATGTAGTCCTTGCGTGTAGACTTCAGTTCTCCTTCTAGCTCGATGATCCTTGCCTTCGCATTCTTCAACTCTACCATATCATTGCACATCTGGTTCTCGTGGCGTAGAATGTGCTGGTTTAACTCCTGGATGAAAGATGCAATGGATCTATCCTTCTTGGTGCTGACTAACTCCCATTGTTCATCACGGCGTCCGCAAATCTGGTAGATAGTGTCCTTGAGGTCTTCTTGATAAACTTCTCCAATGCGTCCTATGGTGATATGAGCTGCCATGCTCCTTCCTAGACTCCAGGTTGGTGCATTGAAAACACTATCTATGGGCTTCGTGATTGGCGTGAAAGTTCTTCCCGGAACGTGAGCTTGAATCTTCCAGCGCTCCTCTTCAGGCAGAGTGGCGTTCAAGGTTCCCGTGAAGCTTGGTAATCCAATGTTCAGGTACTTGGTGACTTCCTTCAGGTGAAATCCAAAAGGTGTGCCGTCATCCGGTTGAGCGTACTTAATCTTCGCGTCCTTCATCCTAATAGAGTAGAAAAGATGAGGAGTTAGAAAATGAGAAGAGAAGGGTGATCTATGGCTTTAACTTAGTGGTCGTGTCCTACAGTCAGCGTGTGCTCTGATACCATCTCTGTAGCGAACTGACCCAAATGGATCACGTCTACTGTGCTACGGTGTCATCCCTGGATCAGTAATGTTGACACCACACAGTACATCGAGGTTTTATAGCAGAGTTGCAATCACACACTTATTACATCGATGGCTCAAAAAGAACTTATTACAATAAATATGGCTGAAGGCCATCTAATATCGATAACAGCGGAAGACTCGGAAGATAAATGGGTCCATCAACTCCAGCGGCATCACTGAGTATAGAACCACGACCTAAAACACCTCAATCGTCGTCTGAAAAGTCTGCAACATGAGAAGTTGCAGCCCGAAACGGGTCAGCACATGGAATATGCTGGCAAAGTAACACATAGAGAGTAATGGAATGAAACAGCTATACTATATGCATATATGGCAGGTGGAAAGCTCTATGGTTACAGTTTTGCGTAAAGCCAGTTTTTCCCTATTGCAAAGGAATAAATTTATTTAACTATCATGGTGGTTGTTAAACATTGAGAATGGTTGACAGCATTCTCAATCCCAATTAAAAGTACAATTAAAACCCAACAACATTAATTAGAAGTAACATGTTGAGATTCACAATGACATTCAAGTACTAGATACTCAAGTTGTCCATAACCGGGGACACGGCTAATCATGATTAGTTTGTACACTCTGCAGAGGTTTGCGCACTTTTCCCCACATGACTCGATCGCCTCCGTTTGTTTTCTCGCACTACATGGTGTTTGAGAAACGGATGACCGAGACATAGTCTTTCAGAAGCACTAGCACCTTACATGTGGGGTAGACCGGTACACCTACATCCCCTACATCTGCTATTCCACCCCGTAAGAGTTCGCACAACTTAGTCAACTATGCCAGAGCCCATAGTAGCATGTGGCTGCACACGGAAGTTTCTAGCATGAAAGATCTTATGATCCCTTTGAGCCTGGGTGGCGGTCCAAAAAAAACAGGCAAGTCCTGATAGACATCAGGTGCCTCAATCCACCCAGATGTGTGTTTAAGTTGCCACCTTAGATAAACCATTAAAAATATCAATCTCACATCTGTCATGGATATCACTCACCCAATCCACGTCTACTAGCATAGCATGGCATAATAAGCAAACGTAGAGTAACTCCCAAAGGTTTCATAATAATACAGGTAATAGGTACTACCTCATCTACTTCCCATCGCACAATTTAATTAGATCCTAATCATGCAATGTGTGAGGATTGATCTAATGCAATAAAACATGGGTTGTAGAAAAGGTATGATCAAAGTGTTACTTGCCTTGCTGATGATCCGCGAGTCCTAGGGTTTCGAAGTAACAAGCGGTGCAATCCGGGTAATCTATCGCAGACAAAAAACAAGCATATAATAAGTACTCATCTAATGCACAGGTAAAACTCGAACAAGAGAACGAACCAAATAGTTCAACTTAAGAACTCCGGTTGCAAAGAAAGAACGAAAAAACAAACGGCGGAAGAAAACAACTCGGTTCTAGCAAGTTGAAACTAGGTCAAATTTTACTGTAGCAAAAACTTGTTCAACTTGATTAGACAAAACGGCGGTTTCGAGATGAAACTCCAGGCGCTTGAATCACCTGATTCCGATAAACGAGCGAAAAGAAAGACTAGAAAGAAGATCGGATCTGTGATCACGATCGCGGAATAAATCCAACAAAAAGAAAAAGAAGAACGGTTAAACGAACGGACGTCGTTAACCTAGAAGAATCCGGTGATCACATTCGTTAGGACGAACGGTCCGGCGAATAGTCCAAAGGCAACTAAATCGGAGAAGAAAACGAATCCGATCTAGGTTTTCGGAGAAGAAAACCGAACGAAAAACCGATCTAGAAAACCGGAACGGTTTAGAGAAGAAAAGAATCGGAACGATTAGAAGAAAACGATCCGAGAAAAAGAGACGCGGGGCAACCTCCGGCGAGGTCTCCGGCGAGGGGCTCCGACGGCGTGGGCGTGGGGCGGCGGCGTGGGCAAGGTGCGGCGGCGGCGCGGGTGTGGGGTGGCGGCGCGGCGCGGGTGAGGGCGCGGGGTGGGGTGGAGCTCTAGGCTTTGGGTTTGATGATTTAGAGGGGGGGGTGCTTGGGTATTTATATTGGGGAGAGGAGGGGGTTTACTTGGGGTAGGGGACAAGAATTAGACTAGGAATAGGAATAGAAAAGAGGGAAGGAAAAGATCTAGAAATAGAAAAGGAATATACGGAAGTAGGACCAAAGTCCTACTAGGATTCGGTTTAGAGCAAGAGGCGAGGCGGCGGCCTCCTGCGCCAGCGCTAGGTGCACGCGGCTCCCTGGGCGGTGGCCTTGGCCGCAGCCTTGGCCGGCTGGGCCTTTGGCCCAAGGCGCTGGACTTTGATTTTTTTTAACTGGTTCTCGCATAGAAAAAAAAACAAAAAGAGATCTAAACGAACTCCGAAAAATCTAAAGTAAATTTTCCCCGACTCCTAAAAATGAGTCGAACAAAATGAACTTTTCTCCGGACCTAAAATGCAATTTTCGAAAACGCGCATTTTTCCCTATCCAAATAAACTGCAAATAAACACCGGAAAACAAAAATTGATCTATTTATTATATCTTCATTTTTCCTAAATTTGGGAAAGTCATATTATTCCCTCTCTCATATATTTTGACACCGGAAAAATTATTGAAGATAAAATAAATAAATAAATCAAATGATCCTATTTTCAAAATTCGAGAAAACTCTCAAATATGAAAATAACGAAATCTCCAAAACTCTCCGAGGGTCCTTGAGTTGCGTGAAATTTCTAGGATCAACCAAAATGCAAGAAAATATGATATGCATATGATCTAGTGTATAACATTCCAAATTGAAAATTTGGGATGTTACATGTGTGGGGATTAAGCATTTCCGGATTGGACAGAGACTTGCCAAGCGGCCTTGGTTTACTACCGGTAGACCGCCTGTCAAGTTTCGTACCATTTGGACTTCGTTTGGTACTCCAACGGTTAACCGAGGGACCGAAAAGGCCTCGTGTGTGTTGCAGCCCAACACCCCTCCAATTTGGCCCAAAACCCACCAAACTCTGCTCCATGTCCTAGAGCGTTCGATCACGATCGCGTGGCCGAAAACCACACCTCATTTGGACTCTCCTAGCTCCCTCTAGGCCTATATATACACCCCTCCGTTTTCGGATCTTCTTCCTCCCCGAAACCCTAAAAAAAATCAGATCTCGCCGCCGCCGGACACGTCCGGACGGACCGGACGCGTCCGCCCTGCCCGCCTCGACCACTCACGTCGCAACATGTGGCAGCCGCCTCACTCCACCGCCGCCGGCCTGCTCGGCCCAGGCGAGGCCCCCGCGGGCCCGAGCTCCGCACCGCCCGACCCAGCCGCCTTCTCCGACGCCGGCCGCCGCCCCGCCACCGCTCGCCGCCTCCTCCGCCTCGCCCGACGACGCCGGCCGCCGCCTCGCCGCGACCACCGCCGCCTCCACGCCGCCCGACGCGTGCCACCGGCCGGCTCCGCCGCCCTCTCCGGCCTCCTCCTCTCCTACCCCGGCGACCCCCTCTATCTCCGGCCACCACCGCCATCGCCGGCCGACGAACTTCGAACGGCGCGCTTGGTGAATAGTAATTTCAGATCTGAGATCTGGAATTTTGAGGGTTGACTTTCTCCTCCGAACCCTAATTTTTGTGCCTACTTTGACCTGTGATATCTCCGCATCCGTAGCTCCGATTTGGGCATATAGCATATCAAAATGTTCATCGCAGAGAG
Source organism: Triticum urartu (assembly GCF_056163025.1). Taxonomy (NCBI): domain Eukaryota; kingdom Viridiplantae; phylum Streptophyta; class Magnoliopsida; order Poales; family Poaceae; genus Triticum; species Triticum urartu. Next base: position 202,458,377 of record NC_141875.1, on the reverse strand, counting down.
TAGATCATTTCATTCCATTGCATCATTGTCATTTGAGTGCATCTTGATGCCCAAAATGCTGTTAGAAGGAGCCTTCGTGAGTTAATTGTCAGATCTGCTAGTTCATCTTAGACTTTTGTCATTTTTCCCATGATTGTTGTGTGCATGATATACCTGTGAGTCCTTCATATGTTTTGTTAAGGGTTTTGTCATCTATCCAGAGGTGCAATCCATGTATTTTTAGGATGTGTGTGGTGACTTTTGCAAGCTTGCAAAGTGGTGCACTTGCTAATTCTGTTTTCAGGGACTTAGTGATTTCACTAAGTCCTGGGATTGTTTAGTTCATGATGCCATATGTTCTTGTTGTTTCCTAGTGATCCGTGCCTCTTTTGAGGATGATCAGTAAGGGAGTTTTGTTAATATTGTAGTGCTATATCCATACATGTCTTTGTTTGCAATTATGGAGCACCCTATCTTGAGTCAATCGAGCTCTACTTTTGCTTCGTTGTGAATCTTCGCAGATCGTCAACTTGTTTGCGATTTTGCTGATGATGTTGTAGTTGATCCGTGCATGCTATGCCTTTGTTCTTGCCATGTCTAGCTTGTATTTTGTGCCTTCTTGATGGATGTATGCTTGCCTTGCCATGACTTGCACCGTAGTGAGTGCATCGAGCTCGTAAACATGCCTTCGTGAGTTATGTTTCAGCATGTCCCAGTTTTCACTAAGTCTGAAAACTGATTATGTTTTTGCTATGTTCGTGTGCTTGTTACTATATTTTGTGATCCCTTTTGGCTCAAGGTCACCATGGGAATTTTGTTAAGCTTGTTGAGTAGCTCCATGCCATGTCTTTCTTTGTCATGTACAGGTCCTGTAGCATGTTGTTTTGTTGCTCCGAAGAGGGCTATATGATCTGAAATTCCAGACAAGTGTTAATTTCACTAAGTCTGAGATCTGTTTACCATTTGCGTTTTTGCCATGCTTGTTTGAACCTCCTAATGGATGAATTGGCCGTAGCTCAGTGCTAGACTTTTGTTAAGAATCTTGTGTGAATCCCTTCCATGTATTTTGTTGTCATGTTTGGGTGCTGTAGCATGTTCATCTCGTTGCATTTAGATGCCTACTTGCTGTAAATCGCAGACCGGTGTCATTTTTGAAACGCTTGCCATTTCCAAACCGTAACTCCGATTCCGGTGTTCTTTATATCGTTTTCAAGAGATTTTATCCCATCTTTCCAGTGGAACACTTGGTTTTCCAAGTTGAGGCCAGCTTCATGCATTTCCTGTCATATCTTGCATTTTGCATCCCGCATCGCATCCCGCATAGCATATCATCTTTGCATCGTGTTGATTGAGTTTGCACGTGGTTGATTGTATCCTTGTTGCTTGTTTGTCTTGTCTAGGTAGAGCCGGGAGATGAGTTCGCTACCGAGGAGCCCATTGAGTTTTCTTTTGAGGATCCAGTCAACTCTGACAACTGTGCAGGCAAGATGATCATACCCTCGAAATCACTACTATCTTTTCTATGCTAGTTTGCTCGCTCTTTTGAGATGGCATTGCTACGATGCCTACCACTTGCTTGAAAGCCTCCTAAATTGCCATGTCAAACCTCTAACCCACCATTGTTCTAGCAAACCGTTGATTGGCTATGTTACCGCTTTGCTAAGCCCCTCTTATAGCGTTGCTAGTTGCAGGTGAAGATTGGAGGCCGTTCCTTGTTGGAACATTTATTTACTTGTTGGGATATCATTATATTGCCTTGGTATCTTAATGCATCTATATACTTGGTAAAGGGTGGAAGGCTCGGCCTCTCGCCTAGTGTTTTGTTCCACTCTTGCCGCCCTAGTTTCCGTCATATCGGTGTTATGTTCCCGGATTTTGCGTTCCTTACGCGGTTGGGTTATAATGGGAACCCCTTGATATTTCGCCTTGATTAAAGCTTTACCAGCAATTCCCAACATTGGTCTTACCATTTGCCACCTACCCTTTTCTTTCCCTTGGGTTCTGCAGACTCAAGGGTCATCTTGTTTTAACCCCCCCCCCCCCCGGGCCAATGCTCCTCTGAGTGTTGGTCCAAACTAGAGCCCCTTGCAGCGCCACCTTGGGGAAACTCGAGGGCTGGTTTTAGTTGTACGGATTGCTTATCTGAGTGTGCCCTGAGAAAGAGATATGTGCAGCTCCTATCGCGATTTGTCGGCACATTCGGGCGGTGTTGCTGGTCTTGTTCTAACCTGTCGGAGTGTCTTGAGTTACCGAGATACCGAGTCTGATCGGAACGTCTTGGGAGGAGGTCTATTCCTTCGTTGACCGTGAGAGCTTGTCATGGGCTAAGTTGGGACTCCCCTGCAGGGATTGAACTTTTGAAAGCCGTGCCCGCGGTTATGGGCAGATGGGAATTTGTTAATGTCCGGTTGTAGATAACTTGAACCTTAATTAATTTAAATGAATCAACTGAGTGTGTTGCCGTGATGGCCTCTTCTCGGTGGAGTCCGGGAAGTGGACACGGTGTTGGAGTAATGTTTGCGCAGGTTGTTCTCTAGCTTCTCGCTCGTGCTTTGCCTCCTCTTCTCGCTCTCTTTTGCGAATAAGTTAGCCACCATACTTGCTAGTCGCTTGCTGCAGCTCCACTCATATTTTACCTTGCCTTACCTACAAGCTTGAATAGTCTTGATCGCGAGGGTGCGAGATTGTTGAGTCCCTATGCCTCACAGATTACTATTACACCAGATGCAGGGCCTGATGATTCCGCTCCAAGAGACGCGTACGAGCTCAAGTGGGAGTTCGACGAAGACTCTCAACGATACTACGCTTCCTTTCCCGATGATCAGTAGTGGTGCCCAGTTGGGGGTGATTCGGACCGTGTCGCATGTTGGGTTCTCTTTTATTTTGGCGATGTAGTCGGGCCATGAGTGTTTGGATGATGTAATGTTATTTATGTACTTGATTGACGTGGCGAGTGTAAGCCAACTATGTTATCTCCCCTTTTATTATTTTTACATGGGATGTTGTGAAGATTGCCTAACTTGAGACATATGCCTTTAATGCGATTATGTCTCTAAGTCGTGCCTCGACACGTGGGAGCTATAGTCGCATTGAGGGTGTTACAAGTTGGTAATCAGAGCCTTCCCCGACCTTAGGAGCCCCATTGCTTGATCGTTTTTAGCGGCCGAGTTGTGTCTAGAAAAATGTTTTGAGTCATTAGGATTTATATATCGGAGAGTTTAGGAATTCTTTTTACTTCCCAGTCTCCTCATCGCTCTGGTAAGGCATCCTGACGTAGAGTTTTGACTCTTCTCTTCTCAAATTTCACTAAAAAAAATTTAGGATCACGCGGGTATCTTGGAATTGTTCCGATGGTTTTATGATGAGAACATTGTCTTGGTGCCTCCTGTCAGGGGTTTAGTGGAAGTGTCCCGGGGAGTTGAGCTCTGAGGTGTTGTCATCATAATTTTATCGTTGCAGTTCTGGAATACCTGAGTCTATTACGCCGACATCAAAAATCTCTTTTATGCAGTTCGTTGGTGAGATAACCTCGACGCCACCCAGTACTGGGGCGGGAGTTCGGGAGTATCCCCATAACTTGTATAACGGATGCTTTTCGAAGGTTGAGGTAGATGGTTTCCGAAGGTTTCTTGGTTATGTGTTGAAGGATGGATACAGCTGGATGTAGGATTTGCTAGTTTGGGTGAGATATTATGCTTCCCCTGTATCCCCAACACCTGATTGCATAAACGGAAAGGTTCGGAAGTTTCATAGGTGGGAATTCTAGTAGCTCTAGTTTTTCTTCCACGGATATTGGTTTGAGATTGGGATTTCTTACCGATTATTCGTTCTTGATCCGTACCTTGTTGATTTATTTCTCTACCTTAATTCTACGTGGCTTCTCAATTTATGGATATGTGACCATTTTAAGAGGAATGCATTCATTCATTTTGTTCGGATGTGAAGACTATATGTTGCAATTTTCACTCCGTTGGATTCAGCTTCAATATTTATCTGTCAATGTGCTAATGGTGGTCAACCTCTTCAGGATGGCTCCTCCAACGCACACGACTCTGAATCCTGATCCGCCACCACCTCCACCTCCTCCAGAGGCATGGCAAGTTGTGATGGCCGCAACCAATGCAAATACACAGCTGATCATGCAAATTCTTCAAGAGCGCAATCAAGGCAGTCATGGGAATCAAGGCAGCAATCAGAGTCACTTTGCTACACTCAACCAGTTCCTTGCTAACGGGCCAAAGACTTTTAGCAATTGTGTTGAGGCAACCGATGCTAACGATTGGCTTGTGGATCTGTGTAAGCATTTCGAGTGCAGTAACGTCAGGCCTGAGGACTTTGTTAAGTTCGCTTCCTTGCAACTCAAAGATCAAGCTGCAGAATGGTTCCAGCAGTACAAGGACTCCAGAGGTGGACGCGTTATCACTTGGGATGATTTCCGTCGAGATTTCCGAGCTCATCATATTCCGCAGAGCGTGGTTGAAAGCAAGCGTGAGGAATTCCGGAATCTAGAGCAAGGCTCTTTGTCTGTCTATGACTACAACAAGTTGTTCCAGAAGCTTTCCCGCTTTGCCAAGCAGGACGTGCCTGATGAGAAGAGCATGACATACCAGTTCAGGGGTGGTCTCAGAGAAGAAATTCAGCTCGCTCTTGTCCTCTTCGAGCCCTTGAGATACGATGAGTTCTACAACATGACACTGAAGCAAGAGGCTGCTCAGTTGAGGTGTGATGCTTCCAAGAAGCGAGTCAGAGATGTTAATCCTTCTTCCTCTACTCAAGTGGCCAAACAGCAGAAGTTTTGGCTCCCTCCTCCTCCGTTCCGTCAGCCGTATCAGTAGAAGAGCAAAGGTGGCAGTGGTTCTTCCCACCCACCCAACCCTGGCTTTCAGAACAAGACTTCATCTCAAGCTCCAAGATTGAGTGCTCCGTATCACCGTCCGCTTTCAGAGGTCACGTGCAACAAGTGCCAACAGAAGGGTCACTATGCCAACAAGTGTCTCAACCAGAGGCGTCTTCCTCCTCCTCCTCCTGTCAGATCGGCAAGTACAGATATGGTCAAGCATAACCCCAAGCATGCCAAGGTCAATTTGATGAATGCAGCTCAGGCAGAGGACTCGTCAGATGTGATCATGGGTAACCTTCCTGTTAATGATATTCCCGCAAAAGTTCTTTTTGACACTGGTGCATCGCATTGTTTCATCTCGAGACCTTTTGCATCTAAGCATGATTTGGTTACTCAAGTGTTGCCGAAGCCGTTGGCCATTGTCTCTCCGGCCCGTCAAATGACATCTCGAGTATGCGTTCCGGATGTTAATATCACTTTGGGTGACTATAAGTTCTTGTCCTCTCCAAATGTTCTTGGTGACTCGGATATTGATCTTATTCTCGAAATGGATTGGCTTTCTAAGCACAAGGCTCAGCTTGATTGTGTAGCCAGGCAGATTCAATTGACTCATTGTCTGAGGATGTAATTGTCTTTGCCGCTCGTGATGATACTATCCGTCTGTTTTCACTCAATGAGAAGGGTGAATTGGATGCCATCTCTCAAATTCCAGTCGTTTGCGAATATCAAGATGTCTTTCCAGAAGAGCTCCCAGGAATGCCTTCGCACCGGCCAGTTGAATTCGTTATTGATCTTGAGCCCGGCACGGAACCTGTGTGCAAACGTCCTTACAAGCTCGGACCTAAAGAGTTGAAGGAGCTGAAGAAGCAACTCGATATGCAAGAGAAAATGGGTCTCATCCGGCCTAGTTCTTCTCCATGGGGTTGTGGTGTTCTTTTTGTGAAGAAGAAGGATGGAATGGACCGACTTTGTGTTGATTACCGTCCAGTGAACAAGAAGACCATCAAGAACAAATACCCACTTCCCAACATCAATGAGCTGTTCGAACAACTCAAAGGTGCCCAAGTATTCTCCAAGCTTGATCTCCATATGGGTTATCACCAGATTCGCATTCGTGAAGAAGATATTCCCAAGACAGCATTCAGAACAAGCTTTGGTTCATATGAATACACTGTCATGTCTTTTGGCCTCGCCAATGCTCCTCCGACGTTCTCTCGCATGATGAATTTCATCTTCAACGCCTACACCAATGACTTCGTTTTGGTCTATCTCGACGACATTTTGGTTTTCTCGAAGAACAAGGAAGATCATGCCAAGCATTTGCGTTTGGTTCTCGATAAGCTCAGGGAACATCAGTTCTACGCCAAGTTCTCCAAGTGTGAATTTTGGCTTGATGAGGTTCTTTATCTTGGTCATATCATCTCTGCCAAGGGCATTGCCGTGAATCCTGAGAAGGTGTCTGCAATTGTGAATTGGGAACCTCCTCAGAACGTGAAGCAACTCCGCAGTTTCCTCGGTCTCGCAAGCTATTGTCGAAGATTCATTGAAAACTTTTCTAAGATCGCGAAGCCTCTCTCTAATCTTCTTCAGAAGCACGTCAAGTACGTTTGGTCTTCGGAGTGTGATATTGCTTTCAACACTTTGAAAGAGAAGTTGATCACTGCTCCAGTTCTGACTCTGCCTGATGAATCCAAACCGTACAAGGTCTTTTGTGATGCCTCTCTCCAAGGTCTTGGCGCAGTATTGATGCAAGAGAAGAAAGTGGTTGCTTACACATCTCGCCAGTTGAAGCCTAATGAGAAGAACTACCCCACTCATGATCTCGAGTTGGCGGCAGTTGTGCATGCTCTTTTGACTTGGAGACATCTTCTATTGGGGAGAAAAGTGGACATTTTCACTGATCACAAGAGTCTCAAGTACATCTTCACTCAGCCTAATCTCAACCTTAGGCAAACTCGATGGGTCGAAATGATTCAAGAGTATAATCCGAGTATTGAGTATACTCCAGGCAAGGCCAATGTGATTGCTGACGCTTTGAGCAGGAAAGCCTACTGCAACAGTCTGATTCTTAAGCCTTATCAACCCGAGCTTTGTGAAGCTTTCCGCAAACTTAACCTGCAAGTTGTTCCTCAAGGATTCCTCGCCAACCTTCAAGTCTCTCCTACCTTAGAAGACCAGATTCGCCAAGCCCAGCTTCTTGATGCTATGGTGAAGAGGTGAAGGTTGGGATTGCAAAGAGTCAGTCAAAGTACAAGTGCTACCTCCTTGATGACAAGGACACTCTCTTCTTCGAGGATCGTATTGTTGTGCCCAAAGGTGAACTTTGTAAAGTGATCATGAACGAGGCTCACAATTCTCTCCTCTCCATCCACCCTGGGAGCACGAAGATGTATCAGGACCTTAAGCAAGCTTATTGGTGGACTCGAATGAAGCGCGAGATCGCTCAATTCGTGAATGAATGTGATGTCTGCAGAAGAGTGAAGGCAGAACACCAAAGGCCAGCAGGTCTCCTCCAACCTCTTGCCATTCCAGAATGGAAGTTTGACCACATTGAAATGGACTTCATGAATGGGTTTCCAAAGTCCAAGCGTGGCAATGATGCTATATTCGTTGTCATCGACAAACTCACCAAAGTGGCTCACTTTCTGCCTATCAAAGAGTCGATCACTGCAGCTCAATTGGCGGAACTCTATACCTCTCACATTGTCTCTCTGCACGGTATTCCTCAAGTGATCTCTTCAGATCGTGGCAGCATCTTTACCTCGAAGTTTTGGGATTCTTTTCAGAAGGCCATGGGCACTAACATCCGCTTCAGCACTGCTTTCCATCCTCAAACAAGCGGTTAAGTCGAGCGTGTCAACCAGATTCTTGAAGATATGCTCAAGGCTTGTGTGATCTCCTTCGGCATGAAGTGGGAGGATTGTCTTCCTTATGCTGAATTCTCCTACAACAACAGTTTTCAAGAAAGTTCGGGCAAGGCCCCTTTTGAAATTCTGTATGGCAGGAAGTGCCGTGCCCCTATCAACTAGTCTGAAACCGGTGAACGTTAGCTTTTGGGTAATGACTTAATCACAGAAGCAGAAGAAATGTGCAAAGTCATTCGTGATAACCTCAAAGTAGCCCAATCCCGCCAGAAGAGCTACTATGATAGTAAGCACCGTGATTTGGCTTTCGAGATCGGAGATCATGTTTTTACCTCCGTGTCTCTCCTATGAAAGGTACTCGTCACTTCGGTATCAAAGGGAAGCTTGCCAGATACGTGGGACCTTTCAAGATTTTCAGCAAGAGAGGCGACCTCGCCTATCAACTCGAGCTTCCTTCAAACTTTGCAAATGTTCATGACGTGTTCCATGTCTCTCAGCTTCAAAAGTGCTTCAAGACTCCTGACCGCACCGTCAATTTCGAGGACATTGAGCTCCAAGAAGATCTTTCCTATCGTGAGCACCCAGTCGCTATTCTTGAAGAGACTGAACGCAAGACTCGCAACAAGTCAATCAAATTTCTCAAAGTCAAGTGGTCACACCATTCCAACCGTGAAGCTACCTAGGAACGCGAGGATCACCTACGTTCTGAGTACCCGGAGTTCTTTCAGTCCTAGATCTCGGGACGAGATCCTTTCGTAGTGGTGGAGTGTTGTAACACCCCGGATGTAACTTTCCCTATTTGTACTCCAACTCTTGCCGTTTCCGGCGTTAAGTTATATTTATTTTCTCGGGTTTGGGTCTTTGTCTCCGTGTGTTGTTATCGTTGTCATGCCTCTCATATCATGTCATCATGTGCATTGCATTTGCATACGTGTTCATCTCATGCATTCGAGCATTTTCCCCGTTGTCCGTTTTGCATTCCGGTGCTCCGTTCTTCTCCGGTGGTCATTTCTAGCTTTCTTTCATGTATGGGGATTAAACATTTCCGGATTGGACCGAGACTTGCCAAGCGGCCTTGGTTTACTACCGGTAGACCGCCTGTCAAGTTTCGTACCATTTGGACTTCGTTTGGTACTCCAACGGTTAACCGAGGGACCGAAAAGGCCTCGTGTGTGTTGCAGCCCAACACCCCTCCAATTTGGCCCAAAACCCACCAAACTCTGCTCCATGTCCTAGAGCGTTCGATCATGATCGCGTGGCCGAAAACCGCACCTCATTTGGACTCTCCTAGCTCCCTCTACGCCTATATATACACCCCTCCGTTTTCGGATCTTCTTCTTCCCCGAAACCCTAAAAAAATCAGATCTCGCCGCCGCCGGACACGTCCGGACGGACCGGACGCGTCCGCCCCGCCGCCTCGGCCACTCACGTCGCGACACGTGGCAGCCGCCTCACTCCACCGCCGCCGGCCCGCCCGGCCCAGGCGAGGCCCCCGCGGGCCCGAGCTCCGCGCCGCCCGACCCAGCCGCCTTCTCCGACGCCGGCCGCCGCCCCACCGCCGCTCGCCGCCTCCTCCGCCTCGCCCGACGACGCCGGCCGCCGCCTCGCCGCGACCACCGCCGCCTCCACGCCGCCCGACGCGCTCCGGTGCCGCGCGCCACCGGCCGGCTCCGCCGCCCTGTCCGGCCTCCTCCTCTCCTACCCCGGCGACCCCCTCCATCTCCGGCCACCACCGCCATCGCCGGCCGACAAACCTCGAATGGCGCGCTCCGTGAATAGTAATTTCAGATCTGAGATCTGGAATTTTGAGGGTTGACTTTCTCCTCCGAACCCTAATTTTTGTGCCTACTTTGACCTGTGATATCTCCGCATCCGTAGCTCCGATTTGGGCATATAGCATATCAAAATGTTCATCTCAGAGAGTACATCATTTCATTCCATTGCATCATTTTCATTTGAGTACATCTTGATGCCCGAAATGCTGTTAGAAGGAGGCTTCGTGAGTTAATTGTCAGATCTGCTAGTTCATCTTAGACTTTTGTCATTTTTTCCGTGATTGTTGTGTGCATGATATGCCTGTGAGTCCTTCATATGTTTTGTTAAGGGTTTTGTCATCTATCCAGAGGTACAACCCATGTATTTTTAGGATGTGTGTGGTGACTTGTGCAAGCTTGCAAAGTGGTGCACTTGCTAATTCTGTTTTCAGGGACTTAGTGATTTCAGTAAGTCCTGGGATTGTTTAGTTCATGATGCCATATGTTCTTGTTGTTTCCTAGTGATCTGTGCCTCTTTTGAGGATGATCAGTAAGGGAGTTTTGTTAATCTTGGAGTGATATATCTATCCATGTCTTTGTTTGGAATTATGGAGCACCCTAGCTTAAGTCAATCGAGCTCTACTTTTGCTTCGTTGTGAATCTGGGCAGATCGTCAACTTGTTTGCGATTTTGCCAATGATGTTGTAGTTGATCCGTGCATGGTATGCCTTTGTTCTTGCCATGTCTAGCTTGTATTTTGTGCCTTCTTGATGGATGTATTCTTGCCTTGCCATGACTTGTAACGTAGTGAGTGCATCGAGCTCGTAAACATGCCTTCGTGAGTTATGTTTCAGCATGTCCCAGTTTTCACTAAGTCTGAAAACTGATTATGTTTTTGCTATGTTCGTGTGCTTGTTAGTATATTTTGTGATCCCTTTTGGCTCAAGGTCACCAAGGGACTTTTGTTAAGCTTGTTGAGTAGCTCCATGCCATGTCTTTCTTTGTCATGTACAGGTCCTGTAATATGTTGTTTTGTTGCTCCGAAGAGGGCTATATGATCTGAAATTCCAGACAAGTGTTAATTTCACTAAGTCTGAGATCTGTTTACCATTTGCGTTTTTGCCATGCTTGTTTGAACCTCCTAATGGATGAATTGGCCGTAGCTCAGTGCTAGACTTTTGTTAAGAATCTTGTGTGAATCCCTGCCATGTATTTTTTTGTCATGTTTGGGTGCTGTAGCATGTTCATCTCGTTGCATTTAGATGCCTACTTGCTGTAAATCGCAGACCGGTGTCATTTTTGAAACGCTTGCCATTTCCAAACCGTAACTCCGATTCTGGCGTTCTTTATATCATTTCAATCGATTTTATCCCATCTTTCCAGTGGCACACTTGGTTTTCCAAGTTGAGGCCAGCTTCATGCATTTCCTGTCATATCTTGCATTTTGCATCCCGCATAGCATATCATCTTTGCATCGTGTTGATTGAGTTTGCACGTGGTTGATTGTATCCTTGTTGCTTGTTTGTCTTGTCTGGGTAGAGCCGGGAGACGAGTTCGCTACCGAGGAGCCTGTTGAGTTTGCTTTTGAGGATCCAGTCAACTCTGACAACTGTGCAGGCAAGATGATCATACCCTCGAAATCACTACTATCTTTGCTATGCTAGTTTGCTCGCTCTTTTGAGATGCCATTGCTACGATGCCTACCGCTTGCTTGAAAGCCTCCTAAATTGCTATGTCAAACCTCTAACCCACCATTGTCCTAGAAAACCGTTGATTGCCTATGTTACCGCTTTACTCAGCCCCTCTTATAGCGTTGCTAGTTGCAGGTGAAGATTGGAGGCCGTTCCTTGTTGGAACATTTATTTACTTGTTGGGATATCATTATATTGCCTTGGTATCTTAATGCATCTATATACTTGGTAAAGGGTGGAAGGCTCGGCCTCTCGCCTAGCCCTAGTTTCCGTCATATCGGTGTTATGTTCCCGGATTTTGCGTTCCTTATGCGGTTGGGTTATAATGGGAACCCCTTGATATTTCGCCTTGATTAAAGCTTTACCAGCAATGCCCAACATTGGTCTTACCATTTGCCACCTACCCTTTTCTTTCCCTTGGGTTCTGCAGACTCAAGGATCATCTTGTTTTAACCCCCCCCCCCGGGCCAGTGCTCCTCTGAGTGTTGGTCCAAACTAGAGCCCCTTGCATCGCCACCTCAGGGAAACTCGAGGGCTTGTTTTAGTTGTACGGATTGCTTATCTGAGTGTGACCTGAGAAAGAGATATGTGCAGCTCCTATCGGGATTTTTCGGCACATTCGGGCGGTGTTGCTGGTCTTGTTTTAACCTGTCGGAGTGTCTTGAGTTATCGAGATACCGAGTCTTATCGGAACGTCTTGGGAGTCCAGGAAGTGGACACGGTGTTGGAGTAATGTTTGCGCAGGTTGTTCTCTAGCTTCTCGCTCATGCTTTGCCTCCTCTTCTCGCTCTCTTTTGCGAATAAGTTAGCCACCATACTTGCTAGTCGCTTGCTGCAGCTCCACTCATATTTTACCTTGCCTTACCTATAAGCTTGAATAGTCTTGATCGCGAGGGTGCGAGATTGCTGAGTCCCTGTGCCTCACAGATTACTATTACACCAGATGCAGGGCCTGATGATTCCGCTCCAGGAGACGCGTACGAGCTCAAGTGGGAGTTCGACGAAGACTCTCAACGATACTACGTTTCCTTTCCCGATGATCAGTAGTGGTGCCCAGTTGGGGGTGATTGGGACCGTGTCGCATGTTGGGTTCTCTTTTATTTTGGCGGCGTAGTCGGGCCATGAGTGTTTGGATGATGTAATGTTATTTATGTACTTGATTGACGTGGCGAGTGTAAGCCAACTATGTTATCTCCCCTTTTATTATTTTTACATGGGATGTTGTGAAGATTGCCTAACTTGCGACATATGCCTTCAATGCGATTATGTCTCTAAGTCGTGCCTCGACACGTGGGAGCTATAGTCGCATCGAGGGTGTTACATGGGGTGCCCCTTCATCCCTCTTCCCCACATGCACATGTATCAATCCTTCAGCGCGGGTGCGTCGAGCATTGAGGCAAAGACGGCGTTCTTCTCCCACATCGTCACCAACTCACTCTCTGGCACGTCTTTGTCCTTGCCCACTTTGGGGCGTCTTTGCCCTTGCCTGCCTTGGGCACCTCTTTGCTCTTGCTCGGTTTAGGTGCCATAAGAGACTGGAGAGAAGCAGGAGGCCGAGGATGGTGGGAGCACAGGGCCGGTGGATGGATGAAGCGACTCTGTTTCGGGCTCGAGGAGGAAGATGACGGCGGTTCCTAGATTGGGATGGACGAGAGGTAAATGAGCGGCTCCTCTGTGGATTCCTCTTTTTATGGGGAAGGCGCGGGGCTGCCTCTTTACTGTTCAATGAGAGGGCGTTTGCACAGGCGTGCTGCTGCTTGATGTCTACTACGCAACTTTATTCTTGTAGACACATGTTGGGCCTCCAAGCGCAGAGTTTTGTAGGACAGTAGCAATTTTCCCTCAAGTGGATGTCCTAAGGCTTATTAATTCGTGGGAGGCATAGGATGAAGATGGTCTCTCTCAAACAACCCTGCAACCAAATACGAGAAATCTCTTGTGTCCCCAACACACCCAATACAATGGCAAATTGTATTGGTGCACTAGTTCGACGAAGAGATGGTGATAAAAGTGTAATAGTGATGGTAGAAATATATTTTTATGAATAAATAAAACAACAAGGTAGAAAATAGTAAATGGGCAGAAAAACGATATTGCAATGCTTGAAAATGAGGCCTAGGGTCCGTACTTTCGCTTGTGTAGTCTCTCAACAATGCTAATAGAATTGGATCATATAACCATCCCTCAACATGCAACGAAGAATCACTCGAAAGTTCCTATCTAGCAGAGAACATAAGAAGAAATTGTTTGTAGGGTATGAAACCACCTCGAAGCTATTCTTTCCGATCGATCTATCGAAGAGTTCGTACTAAAATAATACCAAATAATTTCAGATTCATAATACTCAATCCAACACAAAGAACTTCAAAGAGTGCCCAAAGATTTCTATCGGAGAAACAAAGGCAAGAACGTGCATCAACCCCTATGCATAGATTACCCTAATATAACAGTTGGAATCTGCGAGTTGAATGCCAAAACACATATCAAGTGAACCAATATGATACCCCATTGTCACCATGAGTATTCATATGAAAGATATATATCAAGTGCTCTTAAATCCATGAAAGTATTCAATCCGATAACAATGAAATCTCAAAGGGAAAAACTCAATTCATCATAACAAGATAGAGAGAGGAAAACACCATATGATCTGACTATATTAACAAAGCCTGTGATACGTCAAGATCGTGACACCTCAAGAACGAGAGAGAGAGAGAGATATTAAACATAGAGCTACTGGTACAAACCCTCAGCCCCGAGGGTGGACTCCCTCTTCATTGTGGTGGCCGCCGGGATGATGAAGATGGCCACCGGTGATGATTTCCCCTTCCGGGAGAGTGCTGGAACAGGGTCTAGATTGGTTTTTGCACCCCACTCGGGGCACCCCCCCAGGTGCTTCTCTGGCCCACAGGTGGTCTTCTGGTCCATAAAAAATCCACAAAAAGTTTCGCGGTGTTTGGACTCTGTTTGATATTGATTTCCTGCGATGTAAAAAACAAGCAAAAAACAGCAGCTGGCACTGGGCAATGGGTCAATAGGTTAGTCCCAAAAAATGATGTAAAGTTGCTATAAAATGATTGTAAAACATACAAGAATGATAATATAACGGCATGAATACTTCATAAATTATAGATACATTGGAGACGTATCACTACTGTGACCATTCCATGCACGTACCCCATGTCGCGCACCCAATGCGGATCATGGGGCAGTGCAACACACGAGATGATTACAGCAGTTAACCCCTACCACGCGTGCCCGCGCATTGTTTGGGCCTAGCCCAACAACGCCTCACACCTGCGTGTGTGGCTCATGCCCGGGGGCTCCTTTCGGTGTACTAAGGTTTGGGCCCTTTCGTACCCCTTACTTGTGGATGGTCAGTTGCAGTAGTACCCGTGGTGAGGCTTGATGGGGACAGCTGGAGGCAAATGCAAGACGACAAAGACAGCATCTGAGCTAGTAATCAGACAGAAGAAGACAAGTTGAACCCCCGGCAAGATTCTTGCCAGGGTGGTTTGCGAGCCCCGGCAAGCTCCTTGCCAGGAATACGGGTGGGCATATAAACCGAAGACCGAAGTACCGAACCATAAAAACCGAGACCGAGACTGAACTGACCGAAACCAAGAAGTTCGGTTGTTACTTCGGTCAAAGCTTGTGGAGAACCGAAGTAGTTTCGGTAAATTCGGTCATGACCCTCGGTCAGCCGAAACAAGCGAGATATGTCGTACGTGCATGTGTATGTAGTCCAAAATCTAAGAAACAACCCACCTAATTGCCTAACTCCATGGCCCTTGGCCCAATTCAGGCCCAAGATCTCACGTGATGGATAAGCACGCAACATCGAGTAACCAGCATCTATATCCATCCATTCGACCCCACCCCCCCCCCCCTCAAAAAAATACTATATCCACTCGATGCTTTAACCTGGCTGCCAGTGCCCCTGGAAAGAAAAAATATAGCTACTCTGGCCAGCAGCGGTTGCAGACTCGCATGCTCTCTTCCCCGTCCAGCGAGGGCATCCCAACGGTGGCGTTATCTGCTCCTTGTTTATTCCTCGTCCACCAGAACTTCTGTTGCACTGCATCTTCTTCTTTTTACCATCCTGTTGGTGTTGGGGATTGCTTCTTGATTTCTTTTGATGTGTTAACGTTCTCACAAGAAATTGACTACTACACACGATGCTCTTGCATCTGATTTGTTTCATTTGTTTTTCGATTGGTGAGGGGCTGCTCAATTTTAGACAGAACTCTCCACATATTCCTATTGTCAGGCATTGTTGTAGCTTTGGTTCGGCTAAAACGAGACCCTACCCGAAATACCGTGGACCGAAATGGTCGGTTACTATTTTTCTAAGAAAACGATCGGTCAACAAAGTAAGAAAACTGAATTTTTTATTGACCGAGAAAACCGAACCGAATGGTTCGGTCTAACCGAACACCCAGCCCAGGCCGGGATGGTTTGCGAAGCCTTAGAAAGACCACCACCCTTGAGGTTAAGGTCTCTGACACCCTCGACAATGTCAAGACCAAGATCCAGGGGCGTCTGCGTGGTGGCATGCAGATCTTTGTGAAGACCAGGAGGCAAAGTCCCCAGCAAGGCTCTTGCCGGGGACATTTGCAAGGCCCCGGCAAGATCCTTGTCGGGGACATTTGCGAGGCCCGGCAAGGCTCGCACACGGCAAGGTTCCTCCGCCCTGCCACCGCTCCAGCATGGCAACTAGCCTACCAGCCAGGCAAGCACCTGTGTGGTGGCATGCAGATCTTCGTGAAGATCCTGCCACCGCTCCAGCGCAGCGGCTAGCCAGTCATCTTGGCATTGCATGGCTCGTCATCCTGGGTGCGTGTCAAGACGGGGTGAGGCGGCGACGGACATGACGAGCTCTATTTCCATCGCTGATAAAGTTAAGGGCACGTAACCAGCGCATTTAATGTGTTTGACCTAAGACGTCAATGATAAGAATGTACACTGTAGTTACTTTACACCTCCTGTATGCCTGTACGCCACTATGGTAGCCCCTTGCTATAAAAGGAGGCCCAAGGCGATGCAGGAAGGGACTTTTGGATTTTCCGGTCCATTTTGCATGCGTAGCCACTAGCCAAAGCTCAAGAACGCTCAATATACGCTCAAAGCAGGACTATGGTTTTACGCTTCTCAGCAGCCCAAACCTGGGTAAAAATCCCTCATGTTGATCGCTAGATCTACTCTTTGCGCACTCCTCTTCCCCAGCCAAAACCATAAAAGGGATCCATGCGATCCTGTAGGTGTCGTTTCCCCGAAAAAGATCATTGGACAAAATAAACTTGATTCCTTGTAATAGTTTTGAGATATGATGATGTGATATGTGAGACATGTTGATGAGTAATTATGCTTTAGTAATAATATTGGTGTTAAGGTTTGTATTTCGTATGCAAGCATGAAAGTTAACAGTTAGGCAATGCAATTACATCCTACTTGTGGTGCATTATTCGGTGTTAATTATGCTTAATGCTCGCTTATGA
Source organism: Triticum urartu (assembly GCF_056163025.1). Classification (NCBI taxonomy): domain Eukaryota; kingdom Viridiplantae; phylum Streptophyta; class Magnoliopsida; order Poales; family Poaceae; genus Triticum; species Triticum urartu. The sequence goes on along the minus strand of NC_141875.1, from coordinate 202,441,751 downwards.
GATTTTTCATTTCTTGGTTGGTTGCTTCTCAATCTTTTGCTAGCCTTAATTTTGCACTAAGTATCATCACTACTTGTGCATCCAAAATCCTTTAAACCAGTTTTGCCACATGAGTCCACCATATCTACCTATATGCAGTATTCTTTTGCCGTTCTAAGGAAATTTGCATGTGCCATCTCTAATTTTCAAAATAAATTTCTTTTTTGTGTGCTCGTACCGCTCTTGAAACGGTAGGCGAGGTGGATAATATTTTTCCATGCTAGATATGTTATTCTCATGATGAGTGTTTATTCATTTGTCATTGCACGAGAGTAAGGCAAAGGTATTAGGGATGCCCAGTCCCGAAATGAAAAATGAATTTACTTTATGTTCCCAAATAATAAATCCCTTGGAATGTGTTGGTATGGAAGGCACCCATGGATACAGCTGGCCATGGAAAGTGAAAGTATGGTTGAAAAGGAATAAAATTTAATTTCTGTTTGGGAACCGCCTATGATATATCTAGCATGGAAAATATTGGGAACTACTCGATCATTCTCGCTGACAGGAAAAACATGCCTCCCAAAATGTTTTTATCTCTATCTTTTTTCACTTTGAGCTCTGGCACTTTGACAAATCCCTACTTCCCTCTGCGAAGGGCCTTTCTTTTACTTTATGCAATTTTTATTTTAGATTTGAGTCTCCATCTTCTCTTATAAAGTATCAACTGAGGGGCACTATGATCGTACTTGAGCATTGGGTGTAGCTAATATGCGAGTGTGTTTCATGAATGGATCAATGATTGAGCATAATGGGCTAAGGATAACTTATTTTAGCATTGATATTTTGAAAGACATGGTTACTTGTTGATATGCTTGAGTATTTAAGTCTCATGTCAAAACTAGACTATTGCTTTGAACCATATAAAAGTCCAAATGTCCGTGATACAAAGAAAATAATATGTGATGAGCATGTTAGGCAGCATTCCACATCAAAAGTTATGTTTTTATCATCTACCTACTCAGGGATGAGCATGAATTAAGCTCGGGGATGCGGATTCGTCTCCAACGTATCTATAAATTTTGATTCTTCCATGTTGTTATATAATAATTCTTGGATGTTTTACAATCATTTTATAGTCATTTTATATCATTTTTTGGTACTAACCTATTGACATAGTGCCCAGTGCAAGTTGTTTTCTGCATGTTTTTTACATCGCAGGAAATCATTACCAAACGGAATCTAAACGCAGTGGAACTTTTTTTTGGATTTTTTGGACCAGAAGACATCCGGTGGGCCAAAGAAGTACCGAAGAGGAAGACAGAGGTGAGCACAAGACACCAGAGCGCGCCCGGAGGCCCAGGCACGCTGGTGGTTTAAGCCCACCTCGGTGGCCTTCCGAACCGCCTCTTTGCTCTATAAATACCCCAATATTCCAGAAACCCTAGGGGAGTCAACAAAAATCAATTCCAAATGCCGCAAGTTCCAGAACCACCAGATCCAATCTAGACACCATGACGAAGGGGTTCATCATGTCCATTGGTGCCTCTCTGATGATGCGTGAGTAGTTCTTTGTAGACCTTCGGGTCCATAGTTAGTAGCTAGATGGCTTCCTCTGTCTCTTTTGATTCTCAATACAATGGTCTCTTGGATATCCATATGATGTAACTCTTTTTGCCGTGTGTATGTTGGGATCCGATGAACTTTGAGTTTATGATCAGATCTATCTTTTTATCCATGAAAGTTATTTGGGTCTTCTTTGATCTCTTATATGCATGATTTCTTATAGCCTCGTATTTCTTCTCCGATATTTGGGTTTTGTTTGGCCAACTTGATATATTTATCTTGAAATGGGAAGAGGTGCTTTGTGATAGGTTTGATCTTACGGTGCTTGATCGCAGTGACATAAGGGGAAACGACACGTATGTATCGTTGCCATTAAGGATAACAATATGGGGTATATTTCTACATCAATAGATCTTGTCTACATCATGTCATCCTTCTTATTGCATTACTCCATTTTTCCATGAACTTAATACACTAGATGCATGCTGGATAGTGGTTGATTTGTGGAGTAATAGTAGTAGATGCAGACAGGTGTCGGTCTACTAATCTTGGACATGATACCTATATAATGATCATTGCCTGGATATTGTCATGATTATTTGAAGTTCTATCAATTGCCCAACAGTAATTCGTTTACCCACCGTTTTCTATTTTTCTCGAGAGAAGCCACTAGTGAAACCTATGACCCCCTGGTCTCTTCTTTATTATATTTGCCTTCACGATCTATTTTTATTTGCTTTTATTTTCAGATTTATTAAACCAAAAATACCTTGCTGCCCTTTATTTTATTTGGCGATCTATCTATCAATTTATTACAACTTTCTCACGTCCACTTGCCAATTTCTGGCGCCGTTGCCCGAAAGGGATTGACAACCCCTTTAATACGTCGGGTTGCGAGTATTTGTTATTTGTGTGTAGGTGTCATTCACGTAGTGTTGCGCGGTTCTCCTACTGGTTCGATAACTTGGTCTCATCACATTTACCTACTGGTTCCCTAATACGTCCATTTTGCATCATGTTTACATACTGTTACTTATAATGTTTTTATGCATAATAATGCTTTTTGGAGTAATTCTAATGCCTTTTCTCTCATAATATGCAAGGTTCACACAAAGAGGGAGAATTCCGGGAGCTGGAAATCTGGGCCTGAAAAAGCTACGTCAGGCAACCGATTCTGCACAACTCCAAATGAGCTGAAACTTCATGATGAATTTTTATGGAATAAATAAGAAATACTGGAGCAAATAACTACCGGAGGGGGGCCACCTGGTGAGCACAAGACACCAGGGTGCGCCTGGCCCCAGGCGCGCCCTGGTGGGTTGTGCTCAGCCCAGCACACCTCTGGAGCCCATCTTCTGGTATGTAAGTCATTTTGACCTATAAAAAATAAGGAGAGGACTTTCGGGATGAAGCGCTATCATCTCGAGGCAGAACTTGGGTAGGAGCACTTTTGCCCTCCGGCGGAGCGATTCCGCCGAGGGAACTTCCCTCCCGGAGGAGGAAATCATCATCATCACCATCACCAACAAGTCTCCCATCTTGGGGAGGCAATCGCCATCAACATCTTCAACAACACCATCTCCTCTCAAACCCTACTTCATCTCTTGTGTTCAATCTTTGTACCAGAACTATAGATTGGTACTTGTGGGTGACTAGTACTGTTGATTACATCTTGTAGTTGATTACTATATGGTTTATTTGGTGGAAGATTATATGTTCAGATCCAATATGCTATTTAATACCCCTCTGATCTTGAGCATGATTATCATTTCTGAGTAGTTACTTTTGTTCTTGAGGTCAAGGGAGAAATCATGTTGCAAGTAATCATGTCAATTTTATATGTGTTTGATATTTTGATGGTATGTATGTTGTGATTCCCTTAGTGGTATCATGTGAACGTCGACTACATGACACTTCACTATATTTGGGCCTAAGGGGATGCATTGTGGAGTAGTTATCAGATGATGGGCTGCGAGAGTGTCAGAAGCTTAAACCTTAGTTTATGCGATCATAAGGAACCGATTGGATCAAAAAGTTTAATGCTATGGTTAGAATTTATTCTTAATACTTTTCTCATAGTTGCGGATGCTTGTGAGGAAGTTAATAATAAGCAGGAGGTTTGTTCAAGTAAGAACAACACCTAAGCACCAGTCCACCCACATACCAAATTATCAAAGTAGCGAACACAAATCAAACCAACATGATGAAAGTGACTAGATGAAATTCCCTTGTACCCTCAACAACACTTTGCTTATCATAAGAGACCATTTTGGCCTGTCCTTTGCCTTGAAAGGATTGGGCTACCTTGCTGCAATTTTGTTACTATTATTGTTCCTTGCTTGTTACAAATTATCTTGCTATCAAACAACTCATTACTTATAATTTCAGTGCTTGCAGACATTACCTTGCTGAAAACCACTTGTCATTTCCTTCTGCTCCTCGTTGGGTTCGACACTCTTACTTATCAAAAGGACTACGATTCATCCCCTATACTTGTGGGTCATCAAGGCTCTTTTCTGGCATCGTTTCCTGGGAGTGAAGTGCTCTTGGTAAGTGGAAATTGGTAAGGAAAAATTATTACTACGTGTTGAAATTTACTGTCACTTGTTACTATGGAATACAATCCTTTGAGGGGTTTGTTCGGGGTATCTTCACCTAGACCGGAACAACAATTAGTCACCCCTCAACCTACTACACCTACTGAAAATATTGAATATGAAATTCCTTCGGGTATGATAGAACAACTGCTAGCTAATCCTTATACAGGAGATGGAACCGAACATCCTGATATGCACTTGATATATGTGGAAGAAATTTGTGGATTATTTAAGCTTGCAGGTTTACCCGGAGATGAAGCTAAGAAGAAGGTTTTCCCTTTATCTTTGAAGGTAAAAGCATTGGCATGGTATAGGCTATGCGATGATATTGTATCTTGGAATTGGAATTGATTGAAATTGGAGTTTCACAAAAACATTATCCTATGCATCTAGTTCATCATGATCGGAATTACATATATAATTTTTGGCCTCGTGAACGAGAAAGTATCTATCTATCTTGGGGGAGGCTTAAGTCAATGTTATATTCATGCCCCAATCACGATCTCTCGAAAGAAATTATCATTCCGAATTTTTATGCTCGGCTTTCTCATGATGATCGATCCATGCTCGATACTTCTTGTACTGGTTCTTTTATGAAGAAGACTATTGATTTCCAGTGGGATCTTACAAAAATAATTAAATGCAACTCCGAAGATTGGGAACTCGATGAAGGTAAAGATTTGGGTATTAAGCTTAAGTTTGATTGTGTTAAATCTTTTATGAATACCGATGCTTTTCAAAAGTTTAGCACTAAATATGGACTTGACTCTGAGATAGTAGCCTCCTTTTGTGAATCTTTTGCTACTCATGTAGAGATAGAAGTGGTTTAAATATCATCCACCTATTAAAGAAGAAACTGAAGAACCAGTAATAGCTAAAGATGAAACTATTATCTATAATTTTGATCCAGTTGTTCCTACTGCTTATATTGAAAAACCACCTTTTCCTATTAGGATAAAGTAACATGCTAAAGTTTCAACTGTGGTCAATAAAAGTTATATTAGAATACCTAAACCATCTGAACAAATCAAAGTAGAACCTAGTGTTACTGTGGATAAGGATCTCCTTGTTGAAAATATAGATGGGCATGTTATTTACTTCTATGATGAAGCTGCTAGAATTGCCAAACCTGATGAAAAAGATAAACATAGACCTGTTGTTGGCATGCCTGTTGTCTCAGCTAAAATAGGAGATCAATGTTATCATGGTTTATGTGAAATAGGTGCTAGCGTGAGTGCTATTCCTTTTACCTTATATCAAGAAATTATGAATGACATAGCACCCGCTGAAATTGAAGACATAGATGTTACTATTAAACTTGCTAATAGAGACAGCATCACACCACTTGGGATTGTTAGAGATGTTGAAGTCTTGTGTGGGAAAATAAAATACCCTACCGATTTTCTTGTTCTTGGTTCCCCACAAGATGACTTTTGCCCATTATCTTTGGTAGACCTGTCTTGAACACCGTTAGTGCAAAAATATATTCTGAGAAACAAACTGTTGGTGTTAGCTTTGGTGATGAGTCTCATGAATTTATTTTCTCCAACTTTAGCAGAAAACCTCATAAAAAGAATTTCCTAGTAAGGATGAAATTATTGGTCTTGCTTCTATCGTTGTACCTCCTACTGATCCTTTAGAACAATATTTGCTAGACCATGAAAATGATATGCGTATGCATGAAAGAAATGAAATAGATAAGATTTTCTTCGAACAACATCCTCTGCTTAAACACAATTTGCCTATTGAAACTCTAGGAGGTCGTCCTCCACCTAAAGGTGATCCTGTGTTTGAATTAAAACAATTTCCTGACACTTTGAAATATGCTTATCTCAATGAGAAAAAGATTTATCATGTTATTATTAGTGCTAACCTTTCAGAACATGAAGAAGAAAGATTATTGAAAGTTCTAAGGAAGCACTGAGCTGCTATTGGATATACTCTTGATGATCTCAAGGGAATCAGTCCCACTCTATGTTAGCACAAGATTAATATGGAACCTGATGCTAAACTCGTTGTTGATCACCAACATCGGTTAAATACGAAAATGAAAGAAGTGGTAAGAATGGAAATATTAAAACTTCTCGAAGTAGGTATAATCTATCATATAGCTGATAGTAGATGGGTAAGTCATGTTCATTATGTCCCTAAGAAAGGAAGTATTACAGTTGTTCATAATGATAAGAATGAACTTATTCCATAAAGAATTGTTACATGCTATAGAATGGTAATTGATTTTAGAAAATTAAATAAAGAAACTAGAAAAGATCATTACCCTCTGCCTTTTATTGATCAAATGCTGCAAAGATTATCTAAGCACACACATTTTTGCTTCCTTGATGGATATTCTGGTTTTTCACAAATACTTGTTTCTCAACCGGATCAAGAAAAGACCACTTTTACATGTCATTTTGGAACTTATGCTTATAGACGTATGCCTTTTGGTTTATGCAATGCACCTGCTACCTTTCAAAGATGTATGACCGCTATATTCTCTGACTTTTGTGAAAAGATTGTTGAGGTTTTCATGGATGACTTTTCTGTTTATGGGAAATCTTTTGATGATTGTTTAAGCAATCTTGATCAAGTTTTGTAGAGATGTGAGCAAACAAATCTTGTCTTGAATTGGGAGAAGTGGCACTTTATGGTTAACAAAGGTATTGTTTTGGGTCAAAAAAATTCTAAAAGAGCTATTGAGGTGGACAAAGCTAAGGTTGATTCAATTGAGAAAATGCCATGTCCTAAAGATATCGAAGGTATTCGTAGTTTCCTTGGTCATGCTAGTTTCTGTAGGGGATTTATCAAAGACTTTTCTAAAATTTCTACGCCTCTTACAAATATTTTGCAAAAGGATATTCCATTTGTTTTTTCTGATGATTGTTTAGAAGCCTTTGAAACACTCAAGAAAGCCTTAATTTCTGCACGTATTGTTCAACCACCTGATTGGAACTTGCCTTCTGAAATTATGTGTGATGCTAGTGATTATGTTGTTGGTGTTGTTCTAGGGCAAAGAGTCGATAAGAAACTAAATGTTATTCATTATGCTAGTAAAACTCTAGACAGTGCACAAAGAAATAATGCTACTACTGAAAAAGAATTCTTAGCAATGGTGTTTGCTTGTGATAAATTTAGATCCTCTATTGTTGATTCTAAGGTAATTGTTCACACTGATCGTGCTGCAATAAAGTATCTTATGGAAAATAAAGATGCTAAAACTATACTCATTAGGTGGGTTCTCTTTCTACAAGAATTTGATTTGCATATCACTTATAGAAAAGGAGAGGAGAACCCCATAGCTGATAACTTGTCTAGGCTTGTTGCTAAATACATACCCCCTAGCTTTACTTACCAACAAAATAAAAAAATTTCTTCTATGATTTAAGACATTACTTTTGGGATGACCAACATCTTTATAAAGAAGGAGTAGATGGTTTTATTAGATGTTGTGTACCTGAGAATGAGTAGGGACAAATCCTATGGAAATGTCACTCCAAAGCTTATGGAGGGCATCATGCAAGAGACAAAATAACTCACAAGGTATTGCAACTTGGGTTTTATTGGCCTACTCTCTTCAAGGATGCTCGTAAGTTTGTCTTATCTTGTGATCAATGTCAAAGAATAGGTAATATCGGTAAGCATCAAGAAATGCCTATGAATTATTCACTTGCTGTCGAACCATTTGATGTTTGGGGATTTGATTACATGGGACCTTTTCCTTCCTCTAATGGGTATAGTCATATTTTGGTTGTTGTTGATTATGTTACTAAGTGGGTAGAAGCTATTCCAACTAGTAGTGTTGATTATAACACCTCTATTAAAATTCTTAAGGAAGTAATTTTCCCAAGGTTTGGAGTCCCTAGATATTTAATGACCGATGGTGGTTCACACTTTGTTCATGGTGCTTTCCGTAAAATGCTTGCCAAGTATGATGTTAACCATAGAATTGCATCACCCTATCATCCTCAGTCTAGCGGACAAGTTGAACTTAGCAATAGAGAAATAAAATTAATCTCACAAAAGACTGTCAATAGGTCCCGAAAGAATTGGTCTAAGAAATTAGATGATGCACTTTGGGCTTATAGAACAGCATATAAAAATCCTATGGGTATGTCTCTTTATAAAATGGTTTATGGAAAAGCTTGTCATTTGCCTCTTGAGTTAGAACATAAAGCTTATTGGCCAATTAAAGAACTCAACTATGATTTCCAACTTGCTAGTGAGAATAGGTTATTTGATATTAGCTCATTACATGAATGGAGAACCCAAGCTTATGAAAATGCCAAGTTATTCAAAGAAAAGGTTAAAAGATGGCATGATAAAAGAATCCAAAAGTGTGAGTTCAAGGTTGGAGAATATGTTCTTTTGTACAACTCCCGTTTCAGATTCTTTGTAGGAAAACTCCTCTCCAAATGGGAAGGAGCCTATGTTATCGAGGAGGTTTATCAATCCGGAGCTATCAAAATAAATAACACCGAAGGTACTAACCCGTACGTTGTTAATGGGCAACGAATAAAACATTATATCTCAGGTGCGCCCATTAATGTTGAAAGCAATATTATCCAAACTATGACACCGGAAGAACACATAAATGAAACCTTGCGGAACACTCCAGTATCATGAAAAAGAGGAGGTACGTGATACGATAAGTAAACAGACACCGAAAAATCCGCAAAAATGTTTTTTGTCAGTTTTGGAATATTTAAAAAAATAGGAAAACAAGAAACTACCAGGAAGGTGACCCTGGTGGGCACAAGACACCAGGGCGCGCCTGGGCCAGGCACGCCTAGGTGGGTTGTGCCCACCTCGGGCACCTTCCGGACTCCATTTTTCTTCTGTTTGCTTGTTTCCCAAGATAAAATATCTTTATATACCCCCCAAACATTTTGACCACCATATCGCAGAGAAATCTCCTATTTTCTTTTCCTTGCTATTTTCTGTCAGATCTAATCCACCATGGCCACTTCAAGCTCCTCCAAGGACAAGTTCTTCGAGAACGTCATCAACCCATATTTGTGGGAGGTGATGCAGCACCCTCAAGCTATCCAGATGCGTGAGGGGGTGCTCCACATCCGTGATTTGCAAGGCCCCAAGGGGACTGGATCTGTGGAGTCTAGGCTTGAAGCTATGGAGTAGGAAGTCTTCCGGTGCAAGGGGATGGTGGAACGTGGACTCAATGCCAATCACCTCATGATCACAGATTACACTTGCGATCTCAAGGTGGATGGCAAGTCCATGAAGGACATCGTCTTCTCCTTCAACGAGCAAATCAACTTTTTCCAGAGCCAGATCTACGACCTTCAAAACCAAGTCTTTGAATATGAGGTAAGGTTTAAAGTTACGCGTTTGGCTGCCAGTTGCAAGAGCCGTGAGACTCACTCCTCTTCTTATGATGGTGAGCCTCTTCCATGGAAACCTAAGGACAAGATCTCTACCACTTCATCACCACCGCCTCCTTCATCACCAAAAGAAAATGGAGTATCGGGTATGGGAACTCCCCTTGGCTTGCACTGAGCTTGGGGGAGTTGCCCCGGTATTGTATCACCTCCACTATCTTTTGTCTTTACTTATTTTAGTTCGATCCATAGTTATGTTTTGCTTTAGATGAATAAAAGTTTAGCTCGATCCTTTCTTTTCGAGAGTTTGCTTAGTGATCTATCTTTGTAATTGTGTGCGAGATATATAATAAAGTTTAGTTTGAGTTTTGCTTTCTTTACTTTCATTTTCAATAAAAAGAAAGGAAATAAATGAAAAAGATCATATGCTAATCTTATGGTAAGTAATGACACCACATAAGGAAAAGTATAAGTAGAAAATTTTATTGTAGATTGACAAACATAGCATTGGTCAATGATGCGATTCATGAAAGAATTAATAAGGGAAGAGAAGATTCACATGCAAATATACTATCTTGGATTGTGAGCCCCCATCAAAATATTATATGACAAAATTGTTGATGTTGGACAAGGAAGACAACATAATGATTTATGTTTGTTCATATTCACATAGAAGTTATATTGTCATAGATCCTTCAACATGTGGTGCTTGCCCCTATCTTTGCTAGCCAAAAATTCCACACTAAGTAGAGATACTACTTGTGCATCCAAAAACCCTTAAACCCAAATCTTATTTTCAAGAGTCCACCATACCTACCTAAGGATTGAGTAAAATCCTTCAAGTAAGTTGTCATCGATGCAATAAGGCAATAAAAATTGCTTCTAAAACTGTTAGATCCTTTAGTGTAAGAGAAAATTGAGTGTTGTAGAAACTTGTGATGCTAAAGAATAAAAGCGACAGACTACATAATAAAGTTTGCTATCACAAGGGACAATATAACGTGACGTTCTTTTGCACTAAGGGATTGAGCATACAAACAAAAAGCGCATGGCAACCTCTGCTTCCCTCTGCGAAGGGCTTATCTTTTACTTTTATGTATTTACTTTCATGCAAGAGTCAAAGTTTTTTCTATCTATTCCTTTTTATTTTTATCTATTGGCAAGCATCATGTGGTGAGGAAAGATCTAGGCATATATATCCAGTTGGATGTGAGTAGCATTAGTTATTATTGTTGACATCACCCTTGAGGTGAATACGTTGGGAGGCGAAATTATAAGCCCCTATCTTTCTATGTGTCCGGTTCAAACGTTTTGCTCATGTGTATGCGGTGAGTGTTAGCAATCATAGAAGAATATGTGATGGTTGAGTATGTGGACTTGCCTAAAGGCTCTGATACGTGACCGTTCCTGAAAAGATGTTGAATTGTAGTTGCAAAGTTGACTGAGAACATAGTTTATTGGTTTTCAATAGAATTTATGCTTTATACTTCGATGTTGTGATGAATTGTTACTTATTCATGAGAAGACTATGATAAAAGTTCTATGTTAAAGTTTGTTGTTGTTCTAATAATTTACATGATGCTTCTATGTCCGTATTTTGTTTTTATCGACATCTCTCTCTATAAAGCATGTGGACATGTTTTTCGATTTCGGTTTCCGCTTGAGTACAAGCGAGGTCTAAGCTTGGGGGAGTTGATACGTCCATTTTGCATCATGTTTACCTATTGTTATTCATAATGTTTTTATGCATAACAATGCTTTTTGGAGTAATTCTAATGCCTTTTCTCTCATAATATGCAAGGTTCACACAAAGAGGGAGAATTCCGGCAGCTGGAAATCTGGACTAGAAAAAAGCTACGTCAGGCTACCTATTCTGCACAACTCCAAATGAGCTGAAACTTCATGAGGAATTTTTATGGAATAAATAAGAAATACTGGAGCAAATAACTACCGGAGCGGGCCACCTGGTGAGCACGAGACACCAGGGCGCGCTTGGCCCCCAGGCCGCCCTGGTGGGTTGTGCTCAGCCCAGCCCACCTCCGGTGCCCATCTTCTGGTATATAAGTCATTTTCACCTAGGAAAAATAAGGAGAGGACTTTCAGGATGAAGCACCACCGTCTCGAGGCGGAACTTGGGCAGGAGCACTTTTGCCCTCCGGCGGAGTGATTCCGCCGGAGGAACTTCCCTCCCGGAGGTGGAAATCATCGTCGTCATCATCACCAATAACTCTCCCATCTTGGGGAGGGCAATCTCCATCAACATATTCAACATCACCATCTCCTGTCAAACCCTAGTTCATCTCTTGTGTTCAATCTTTGTACCAGAACTATAGATTGGTACTTGTGGGTGACTAGTACTATTGATTACATCTTCTAATTGATTACTATATGGTTTATTTGGTGGAAGATTATATGTTCAGATCCAATATGCTATTTAATACCTCTCTGATATTGCGCATCATTATCATTTGTGAGTAGTTACTTTTGTTCTTGAGGTCACAAGAGAAATCATGTTGCAAGTAATCATGTGAATTTTATATGTGTTCGATATTTTGATGGTATGTATGTTTTATTCCCATAGTGGTGTCTTGTGAACGTCAACTACATGACACTTCACCATATTTTGGCCTAAGGGAATGCATTGTGGAGTAGTTATTAGATGATGGCTGCGAGAGTGACAGAAGCTTAAACCCTAGTTTATGCGCTATTCCGTAAGGGACCGATGGATCCAAAAGTTTAATGCTATGGTTAGAATTTATTCTTAATACTTTTCTCGTAGTTTTGGATGCTTGCGAGGGAGTTAATCATAAGTAGGAGGTTTGTTAAAGTAAGAACAACACCTAAGCACTGGTCCACCCACATATCAAATTATCAAAGTAGCGAACACAAATCAAACCAACATGATGAAACTGACTAGATGAAATTCCTGTGTACCCTCAAAAACACTTTGCTTATCATAAGATACCATTTTGGCATGTCCTTTACCTAAAAAGGATTGGGCTACCTTGCTGCACTCTTGTTACTATTATCGTTACTTGCTCGTTACAAATTATCTTGCTATCAAACTACTCGTTACTTATAATTTCAGTGTTTGTACATGTTACCTTGTTGAAAACCACTTGTCATTTCCTTCTGCTCCTCGTTGGGTTCGACACTCTTACTTATTGAAAGGACTACAATTGATCCCCTATAATTGTGGGTCATCAATCCCCACCCTTTCCTCTTGCCATGGATGTCGGTATTGCTCCCGCTCTTCTCCTCATTGCTTCTAGTTTTCAGATCTAGGCTTTTGGGCAATATTCTTGGCATTCGTCGATTTTTGGCCAAATCGAGGCTTCAGTAGGATGTAGAAAGCTGCTAGACGAGATGGATTGGGGATTTGTATGAAATAATTTGAAGTTAGTAACCCCGGTAGTACCGGATGCAACAGCGACAGTGGTCAGACCGCCGTCCTCCACCTCGGGTGGTACTGCTACTTCTTGAGCTTGTGTTGGTTTTTCCCTTGAAAAGGAAAGGTGATGCAGCAAAGTAGACATAAGTATTTCCCTCAGTTTGAGAACCAAGGTATCAGTCCAGTAGGAGACAATGCGCAAATCACCGAATACCTGCACAAACAATCAAACAACTTGCACCCAACGCGATAAAGGGGTTGTCAATCCCTTCACGGTTACTTGCCAAAGTGAGATCTGATAGAGATAGATAAACGATAAAGTAAATATTTTTAGTATTTTTGGTTTATAGATCGGAAAAGTAAAAGATTGCAAAATAGTATATTGGAAACTAATACGATGGAAAAGAATAGATGGGAAACTTATATGATGGAAAATAGACCCGGGGGGCATAGGTTTCACTAGAGGCTTCTCTCAAGATAGTAAATAATACGGTAGGTGAACAAATTACTGCCGAGCAATTAATAGAAAAGTGCAAAGTTATGACGATATATAAGGCAATGATCATGAATATAGGCATCACGTTCGTGTCTAGTAGACCGAAACGATTCTGCGTCTACTACTATTAGTCCACACATCGACCGCTATCTAGCATACATCTAGAGTATTAAATTCATAAAGAACGGAGTAATGCATTAAGTAAGATGACATGCTGTAGAGGAATTAACTCAAGCAATATGATGAAAACTCCATCTCTTTATCCTCGATGGCAACAATACAATACGTGCCTTGTTGCCCCTACTATCACCGAGACATGACACTGCAAGATTGAACCCAAAGCTAAGCACTTCTCCCATTGCAAGGAAAAACAATCTAGTTGGCCAAAGCAAACTGATAGTTTGAAGAGAATTACAAAAATGTCAAATAATGCATAAAATAATTCATAGGAGATGAAAATAATATTCATAGATAAGCTGATCATAAATCCACAATTCATCGGATCTCAGCAAACACACCGCAAAAAAGTATTACATCGAATAGAACTCCAAGAACATCAAGGCGAACATGGTATTGAGAATCAAAGAGAGTGAAGAAGCCATATATGTACTAGCTATGGACCCATATGTCTGTGGTAAACTACTCACAGTTCATTGGAAGGGCAATAGAGTTGATGTAGAAGCCCTCCGTAATCGAATCCTCCTTCGGCAGGGTGCCGGAAAAGGTCCCTAGATGGGATCTCACGGGTACAAAAGGTTGCGGCGGTGGAAAAGTGTTTTAGTCGATGTCTCTGGTGGTTTGTGGATATATGGGAATATATAAGCAGAAGAATTTGGTCAGGAGGTGCACAAGAGGCCCACAAGGGTGGGGGCGCGCCCTCCGTCCTTGTGGCCGCCTCATGGCTCCTCTGACTTCATCTCTAAGTCTCCTGGTTGTCTTTTGGTCCAAGAAAAATCATCGCGAAGGTTTTATTCCGTTTGGACTCTGTTTGGTATTCCTTTTATATGAAACTCAAAAGCAGGGAAAAAACAGGAACTGGCAATGGGCTCTAGCGTAATAGGTTAGTCCAAAAATAATATAAAATAGCGTATTAATGCATATAAAACATCCTAAACAGATAATATAATAGCATGGAACAATAAAAAATTATAGATACGTTGGAGACGTATCAAGCATCCCCAAGCTTAATTCCTGCTCGTCCTTGACTAGGTAAATGATAAAAATAGAATTTTTGATGTGGAATGCTACCTAACATATTTATCCATGTATTCCCTCCGCCCGTTGAAGAGTGTACATCTAGAGATTTTAGGCAAATTATGAAGTGAAGTAAAAAATGCATTGGAAAAGTGCAAGCCACCATCTCTCTCCTCTTTAATTAACCAACAACCAATGAGCTAAGTGCATGTAGAAATTAAGAAGACCATGTGTAGATTGTTATTGGTTTATATTACCGTCTGATGAGAGAGAAGTATTTTTTCTACTTTAAAGAGCATTGGGAAGATAGAAGTGCACTCTTTTGTGGAAAAAATTTGAAGCCAAACGTACACTTTTTACCGGCCGGAGGGAGTAATTTTCTTTATTGTGGCATGAATGTTCAGATCCGTAAGATTCAAAACAAAATTTTAATATTGACATAAAAAACAATAATACTTCAACCATACTAACAAGGCAATTATGTCTTCTCAAAATAACATGGCCAAAGAAAGCTTATCCCTACAAAATCATATAGTCCGGCTATACTCCATCTTCATCACACAAAATATTCAAACCATGCACAACCCCGATGACAAGCCAAGCAATTGTTTCATACTTTTGATGTTCTCAAACTTTTTCGACTTTCACACAATACATGAGCGTGATCCATGGACATAGCACTATAGGTGGAATAGAAGGTGGTTGTGGAGAAGACAAAAAGACGGAGATAGTCTCACATCAACTAGGCATATCAACGGGCTATGGAGATGCCAATCAATAGATATCAAGGTGATTGAGTAGGGATTGCCATGCAACGGATGCACTAGAGCTATAAATTTATGAAAGCTCGAAAAGAAACTAAGTGGGTGTGCATCCAACTCGCTTGCTCACGAAGACCTAGGGCAATTTGAGGAAGACCATCAATGGAATATACTCCCTCCATCCCAAAATTATTGTCTTAGATTCATCTAGATATGGATGTATCTAATACTAAACGTAACTAGATACATCTGTATTTAGACAAATCTAAGACAAGAATTTTGGGACGGAGGGAGTACAAGCCAAGTTCTATAATGAAAAATTCCCACAAGTATATAAAAATGATAACATAGGAGACTCTCTATCATGAAGATCATGGTGCTACTTTGAAGCAAAAGTGTGGTAAAAGGATAGTAACATTGTCCCTTCTCTCTTTTCTCTCATTTTTTTATTTGGGCCATCTCTCATTTTTTTGGCCTCTTTCAATTTTTTTCATCTGGAGTCTCATCCCGACTTGTGGGGGAATCATAGTCTCCATCATCCTTTCCTCACATGGGACAATTCTCTAATAATGAAGATCATCACGGTTTTATTTACTTACAACTCAAGAATTACAACTCGATACTTAGAATAAAATATGACTCTATATGAATGCCTCTAGCACTGTACCAGGATGTGTAATGAATCAATAGTGACATGTATGAAAGAATTATGAAAGGTAGCTTTGCCACAAATACGATGTCAACTACATGATCAAGCAAAGCAATATGACAATGATGGAACATGTTATAATAAATGGAACGGTGGAAAGTTGCATGGCAATATATCTCGGAATGGCTATGGAAATGCCATAATAGGTAGGTATGGTGGCTGTTTTGAGGAAGGTATATGGTGGGTTTATGGTACCGGCGAAAGTTGCGCGATACTAGAAAGGCTAGCAATGGTGGAAGGGTGAGAGTGCGTATAATCCATGGACTCAACATTAGTCATAAAGAACTCACATACTTATTGCAAAAATCTATTAGTCATCGAAACAAAGTACTACGCGCATGATCCTAGGGGGGGGGTAGATTGGTAGGAAAGACCATCGCTCGTCCCCGACCGCCACTCATAAGGAAGACAATCAATAAATAAAACATGCTCCGACTTCAGCACATAACGGTTCACCATACGTGCATGCTACGGGAATCACAAACTTTAACACAAGTATTTAGACAATCCACAATTACTCACTAGCATGACTCTAATATCACCATCTTTATATCTCACAACAATCATAAGTAATCAAACTTCTCATAGTATTCAATGCACTTTATATGAAAGTTTTTATTATATCCCTCTTGGATGTCTATCATATTAAGACTAAATTTATAACCAAAGAAAATTACCATGCTATTTAAAGACTCTCAAAATAATATAAGTGAAGCATGAGAGTTCATCAATTTCTATAAAATAAAACCATTGCCATTCTCTAAAAATATATAAGTGAAGCACTAGAGCAAAACTACCTAACTCAAAAGATATAAGTGAAGCACATAGAGTATTCTAATAAATCACGATGCATGTGTGTCCCTCTCAAAAGGTGTGTACGGAAAGGATGATTGTGGCAAACTAAAAAGAAGAGACTCAAATCAGACAAGACACTCCAAGCGAAACACATATCATGTGGTGAATAAAAATATAGCCTCAAGTAAAGTTACCGATAGACAAAGATGAAAGAGGGGATGCCTTCTGGGGCATCCGCAAGCTTAGGCGCTTGGTTGTCCTTGAATATTACCTTGGGGTTCCTTGGGCATCGCCAAGCTTAGGCTGGTGCCACTCCTTATTCCATAGTCCATCAAATCCTTACCCAAAACTTGAAAACTTCACAACACAAAACTCAACTGAAAATCTTATAAGCTCCGTCAGTATAAGAAAATAAATCACCACTTTTGGTACTGTTGTGAACTCAATTATTTATTTATATTGGTGCAATATCTACTGTATTACAACTTTTCCATGGTTCATACCCCCCGATACACTCATAGATTCATCAAAATAAGCAAACAACACATAGAAAACAGAATCTGTCAAAAACTAAACAGTCTGTAGCAATATGTAACTCTCAAATACTTGTGTAACTCCAAAAATTCTGAAAAATTAGGACAA
This sequence comes from Triticum urartu, assembly GCF_056163025.1. Lineage (NCBI taxonomy): Eukaryota > Viridiplantae > Streptophyta > Magnoliopsida > Poales > Poaceae > Triticum > Triticum urartu. The sequence continues at coordinate 202,424,288 of NC_141875.1, read as the reverse complement.
CAGAGGCAACTTGTATATCAATCTTTTGTAAAAAATTCAAGAATTTATCACGTTCCAGCAACTCAGATCAATTCTGTCACTGGGTGCAAAAGTTTCTATTTTTCAGCATGATCAAATCAACTATCACCGTAAGCCATCCCAAAGGTCTCACTTGGCACAAACACTAATTAAAACACAAAACCACATCTAACCAGAGGCTAGATGTATTATTTATTGCAAAACAGGACCTAAAAAGCAAAAACAAAAATAAAATTAGGTTGCCTCCCAACAAGCGCTATTGCTTAATGCCCTTAGCTAGGCATAAAAACACGAATAGATCTAGGTATTGTTATCTTTGGTATGCAATCCATAAGTGGCTCTCATAATTGATTCATATGTAAATTTAATTTAATTTTGAGGAAAGTGTTCCATGCCCTTCCTTAACGGAAATTGAGATCTAATGTTTCCTTCTTTCATATCAATAATTGCACCAATCGTTCTAAGGAAAGGTTTATCAAGAACAATGAAATCTACCGGCACATAATTCCTATTAGCAACAATAATAACATCATTAATCCTTCCCATAGGTTTCTTAAAAGTGGAATCCGCGAGATGCAAATTTAAAGAACAATCATCAAATTCATGGAAACCTAACACCTCACATAAGGTTTTTGGAATAGTGGAAACACTAGCACCCAAATCACACAAAGCATGGCACTCATAATATTTAATCTAAATATTAATAGTAGTTTCCCACTCATCATAAAGTTTTCTAGGGATAGAAACTTCCAATTCAATCTTTTCTTCAAAAGATTGCATCATAGCATCAACGATATGTTTAGTAAAAGCTTTGTTTTGATTATAAGCATGAGGAGAATTCAACATGGATTGCAACAAGGAAATACAATCTATTAAAGAAAAATTATACTAATTAAATTCCTTTAAATCCAAAAGAGTGGGTTCATAGGTACTTCAAGTTTTGACCTCTCCAATCTCACTTTTATCAATTTTTGCATCAAGATCTAAAAACTCTGAATCAATGGGACGCCTTTTAACTAAAGTTGACTCATCTCCAGTCCCATATTTATCAAGATTTATATTGGAAAACAAAGATTCAATAGGATCCACATCAATCACTTTAAGATCTTCATCTTTATTTTCATGGAAACTAGAAGAACATGTTTTTACAAACCAATCTCGTTTAGACGCATCTTAGCGGTTCTTTCTTTCACTCATCAATGGAAATTCCCATAGATTTGAGAGACTCATTAATATCATGCTTTTATGAAATAGATCTATGTTTCAAAGAATCAACATCAAGAGAAATTCTATCCACGTTCCTAGCCAAATCATCAATCTTAAGCAATTTTCCCAATGTTTAAAATTACCCCTATACGCGGTATTACCAAAATGGTTCCTAGCAACAAAATTCACATCCATAGATTCATTATTATTTTCAATCAAAGTAGACAAAGGCATATCATTAGGATCAGTAGAAGCACTCTTGCTAGCAAATAATTTCATAAGCTCATCCATCTTTCCACTCAAAACATTAATCTCTTCAATTGCATGCACTTTTTTACTAGTGGAAGACCTTTCAGTATGCCATTGAGAATAATTAACCATAATATTATCTAGGAGTTTAGTAGCTTCTCCTAAAGTAATTTCCACAAAAGTACCTCCCGCGGCCGAATCTAAAAGATTTCTAGAAGAAAAATTCAACCCGGCATAAATTTTTTGTATAATCATCCACAAATTCAAACCATGAGTAGGGCAATTTCGTATCATCAATTTCATCCTCTCTCAAGGTTGTGCAACATGTTCATGACCAAGTTGCTTAAAATTCATAATATCATTCCTAAGGGAGATGATCTTAGCGGGAGGAAAATACTTGGAAATAAAAGCATCTTTACACTTTTTCCATGAATCAATACTATTTTTAGGCAAAGATGAAAACCTAGTTTTAGCACAATCTCGAAGCGAGAATGAAAATAGCTTCAACTTAACAATATCATTATCCACATATTTTTTCTTTTACATATCACACAAATCAACGGAATTGTTTAGATGGGAAGCGGCATCTTCACAAGGAAGGCCAGAAAATTTATCTTTCATAACAAGATTCAGCAAAGCGGCTTTAATTTCACACGATTCTGCATTAGTAGCGGGAGCAATCGGAGTACTAATAAAATCATTATTAGGGGTGTTGGAAAGGTCACACAATTTGGTATTCTCTTGAGCCATCGTGACGAGGCAAGCAATCCAACACACGAGCACACAAAAAGCAAATGAAGAAGACGAAAGGAAGAGGGGCGAAGAAAAGGCAAATCTTTTCGAAAATCATTTTAAAAGTGGGGGAGAGGAAAATGAGAGGCGAATGGAAAATAATGTAATGCAAGAGATGCGAGTTTATGATGGATAGTTGGTATGTCTTGCCTTGGCGTAGATATCCCCGGCAACGGCGCCAAAAATTCTTCCTGCTACTTCTTGAGCTTGCGTTGGTTTTTCCCTTGAATAGGAAAGGGTGATGCAGCAAAGTAGAGATAAGTATTTCCCTCAGTTTGAGAACCAAGGTATCAATTAAGTAGGAGACAACACACAAATCACCGAATACCTGCACAAACAATCAAGCAACTTGCACCCAACTTGATAAAGGGGTTGTCAATCCCTTCATGGTTACTTGCAAAAGTGATATCTCATAGAGATAGATAAATGATAAAGTAAATAATTTTAGTATTTTTGGTTTATAGATAGGAAAGTAAAAGATTGAAAAATCATAGATCGGAAACTAATACAATGGAAAATAGTAGATCAGAAACTTATATCATGAAAAATAGACCCACGGGCCATAGGTTTCACTAGAGGCTTCTCTCAAGGTAGTAAATAATACGGTGGGTGAACAAATTAATGCCGATCAATAGATAGAAAAGCACAAAGTTATGACGATATCTAAGGCAATGATCATGAATATAGGCATCCCGTCTGTGTCAAGTAGACTGAAACGATTCTGCATTTACTACTATTACTCCACACATCAATCGCTATCCAGCATGCATCTAGAGAATTAAGTTCATAAAGAATGGAGTAATGCATTAAGTAAGATGACATGATGTAGAGGAATTAACTCAAGCAATATGATGAAAACCCCATTTTTATCCTCGATGGAAACAATTCAATATGTGCCTTGCTGCCCCTACTGTGAAAGGACACAGCAAGATTGAACCCAAAGCTAAGCACTAATCCCCATTGTAAGAAAAACCAATCTAGTTGGCCAAACCAAACCAATATTTTGAAGAGAATTACAAAGATATCACATCATGCATAAAAGAATTCAGAGGAGATTCAAATAATATTCATAGATAAGCTGATCATAAATCCACAATTCATCGGATCTTGGCAAACACACTGCAAAAAAGTATTACATCGAATAGATCTCCAAGAATATCGAGGAAACATGGTATTGAGAACCAAAGGGAGAGAAGAAGCCATCTAGCTACTAGCTATGGACCCGTAGGTCTATGGTAAACTACTCACGCATCATCGGAAGGGCAATAGAGTTGATGTAGAAGCCCTCCGTGATCGAATCCCCCTCTGACAAGGTGCTGGAAAAGTTCCCTAGATGGGATCTCACGGGTACAGAAGGTTGCGGTGGTGGAAACGTGTTTTCGAGGATTCCTCTGGTGCTTTGGGGATATTTGGGAATATGTAGGCGAAAGAATTAGGTCAGGAGGTGCACGAGGGGCCCACATGGGTGGGGGTGCGCCCTACCCCCTAGACGCGCCCTCCGTCCTTGTGGCCGCCTCGTGGCTCCTCCAACTTCATCTCCAAGTCTCCTGGTTGCCTTTTGGTCCAAGAAAAATCATCGCAAAGGACTCCGTTTGGTATTCCTTTTCTCCGAACTCAAAAACAAGGGAAAACAGTAACTGGCACTGGGCTCTAGGTTAATAGGTTAGTCCAAAAAATAATATGAAATAGCATATTAATGCATATAAAATATCCAAAACAGATAATATAATAGCATGGAACAATAAAAAATTATAGATACGTTGGAGACATATCAGGTACTACCACTCCCCTAGAGCGGTACTACCACTTGTAGGAGGCACTACCACTCTCTGGCAGCGGTACAACCGCTCGGGGTGCCATATTCCATTCCTCTCATGCAAATCCTTGATTCTTCTTACTTTTTCTGCTGGCTTAGTTTTTCCTTTGCTTTCCTTTCCGGTGTGTGTGGTTCCAGGTGATGGAACTTCGGAGCACCTTGCCCGTCATATCAACCCTGATCATCCTGGTGGGTCAAAACGCTATCACACTTGTGAGGCGGCTGCTGTGTCATCAAGTGCTCAACCATCGCAACCCAAGCCTCCTTTCAAACAAGTTGCAAACAAGCCCAAGCCAAAGTCCAAGTCTGTGTCAGAGATTACTGCTATGGAGTTCTGTGTGGCTCGTCGCCGCAACCCATATTCTCAAGATCAGGATCCAACTCTTCTGAACCTCCCCTTCTAGAACTAGCAACAGTGGTATATCTACTTTCATGTGCTCAAAGCAAAGAAGAGTCTCTTTGTAGATGTCCGCTCCATCGACATTGCATATTTGGAGAAGGATCGTGCCTATTTTGGCGAGGCACTTGATATGTGTGCTTAGTTAAACATCCTCATGCTCATCGAGTTCAACAAGGACTTTGATGCAGATATGGTGGCTCAGTTGTAAGCCATGGTTCACCTTCGCACTAATGAGGAAAGGATCTTGACTTGAATGACCAATGGCATACTTCTCTCAGTCAAATGGAAGGCGTTCATGGAACTTTTGGGTGTTGAAGATCAGGGGCTTGACAACCCAGTTGGCTTTCGTCCCCATAAGGAGGCTACTTCTACTCACAAGTCGGCTCTTTGGCCATACAACACAGTGAACGTTCACCCGGACACGCAGACGAAGACATATGAGTTGTTTCCTTTTTTGGATATCCTTCATCTCATCTTTAGGAACACCCTTTTCCCTCGTATTGGGAAGTTTGATCAGCTTCATTCTCACCTCGTGGATATGTTACTGTTTTGCCAGCATGATATGGAGAACAACACAGGAGAGTCCTTGGATATTTCTCATGTCATGTGGCCAGAGCTCCTCTCTACCATCACTGAGCGCAAGTGCCCCATCTATGCCCCCTACCTGATGTTGCTCATTGAGAAGGCATGGGCTCACTCTTATCCTGGTGTCAGGCTGGAGACGGGGGACTTGTCTCTCAAGAGATTAAGTGACTAAGACAGAAGGAGCACTGGGGCACTCCTATTCTAAAGACTGAGATTCCTTCTAGAGCTGATGAGGCTGAGGCCGACGATGATGAGGATTATGAACCCTCTAGAGTGGAGCCTTCGTGGGCTAATCTCAAGCGCAAGATGAAGAAGCTGTTCTGCATGGGGTCTCACGGGCAGTATATGGCTCATGTGTCTGAGAAGAAGTCACGTAGACATCACAAGGTTCTTATGCATCAGCTTGAAACTGAAGTTAATAATGGGTCCGAGGACAAGATCACAAATGAGGAGGAGTGGATTTCTCAGCATTGTCCCTGGACTGACTCAGAGACTAAGCAACCTACTGCGGATGTCGGAGGCACGAGCGACCATGCGGGGCTGTGATGATGGAGATCTTCGGTTTGCTTATTACTTGTGACCGTAGTAGCACTCTTTGCCCTTTTGGTGTCTCAATGCCAAAGGGGGGAGAGTTCACGGATTTGTTCAGTTTCGAGTGCATCTTATTTGCCTTGTCTTTCTCTCTCTCGCAAACTCTTTTATCGGTTGTTTGCTTTGGTTTTGTTTGTGCTTGTGAGACTTGGTTACCCTATCATATGATGTGAGACATATGCTATCCTATCTTATTATTATCTTATGCTTGTCTAGTACTTTGGTAGTATGTGAGTTGCATGCTTAACCTATGTCCTCTTATGCTCACTTACTACTCCTTGAATCCTAGCTTATATTTCCCTTATTATATGCAAGTGTCACTACTACAGGATGCTGCTAACGCAACACTACGATCAAAGACCCTTCGACGAAACTCTGTGCGATGCAATAATCACAAACGGTGATGAAAAAAACCATCAAAAAATATGCAAAATGTTTGCGATGATGGATGCATCAAGCACGGTTCAGAATTTAGTTGTGTGTGCGATGAGGGGCATACGGTTCAGTTCAATGAACTATTTGCGATGAGGCAGAAGAACAGAAATGGGAAGCCAAATGAAGGTGTGTGTGATATATAGCATACGGTTCACTTGGATGAACCATTTGTGATTAGGCAACACAAAAGAAATGGTCAGCCAGATTAAGGTGTGTGCGATATACGGCAAATGGTTCACTCGGATGAACTGTTTGCATTGAGCCAAGAGAACATAAATGGTTCAATTTAACAAGATGTGTGTGATACGCGGCAAACAGGTATGTAATCAGAAATGTGTGCGAAGATCGATAATAACACATACGATTGCTGCTAATAAGACATGTGTGTTGTGCGTTGGGATTGCATACAAAAGAACAACATATATATACATATATATACACACATACTTATAAGGACATGGTTACATAACCAAATTAAAGATCCACTTACATAGGTGGCTGATACGTCTCCAATGTATCTATAATTTTTGATTCTTCCATGTTGTTATATTATCAATCTTGGATGTTTTATAATCATTTTATAGTCATTTTATATCATTTTTTGTTACTAACCTATTGACATAGTGCCCAGTGCCAGTTGCTGTTTTCTGCATGTTTTTTACATCACAGGAAATCAATACCAAACGGAGTCCAAATGCAACGAAACTTTATGGAGATTTTTTTTGACCAAAAGACACCCAATGGGCCCAGGTGCGCCCTGGTGGGTTGTGACCACCTCAGGTGCCCCCTGGACTGCCTCTTGGCACTATAAATACCCCAATATTCCAGAAATGCTAGGGGAGTCGACGAAAATCAATTCTAGCCGCCGCAGAGTCTAGAACCACTAGATCCAATCTAGACACCATCACGGAGGGGTTCATCACTTCCATTGGTGCGTCTCCGATGATGCGTGAGTAGTTCTTTGTAGACCTTCGGATCCATAGTTAGTAGCTAGATGGCTTCCTCTCTCTTGTTTTATTCTCAATACAATGGTCTCTTAGAGATCCATATGATGTAACTCTTTGTGCGGTGTGTTTGTTGGGATCTGATGAACTTTGAGTTTATGATCAGATCTATCTTTTTATATCCATGAAAGTTATTTGAGTTTCTTTGATCTCTTATATGCATGATTGCTTATAGCCTCGTATTTCTTCTCCGATGTTTGGGTTTTGTTTGGCCAATTTTATCTATTCATCTTGCAATGAGAAGAGGTGCTTTGTAGTGGGTTCGATCTTACGGTGCCTGATCCCAGTGACAGAAGGGGAACCGACACGTATGTATCGTTGCTACTACAGATAAAATGATGGGGTCTATATCTACACAGATAGATCTTGTCTAGATCATGTCATCATTCTTATTGCATTACTCCGTTTCTCGATAAACTTAATACAATAGATGCATGCTGGATAGCGGTCGATGTGTGGAGTAATAGTAGTAGATGCAGGCAGGAGTCGGTTTACTAATCTTGGACATGATGCCTATGTAATGATCATTGCCTAGATATCGTCATGAGTATTTGAAGTTCTATCAATTTCCCAACAATAATTTGTTTACCCGCCGTTTGCTATTTTTCTCGAGAGAAGCCACTAGTGAAACCTACGGCCCCCGGGTCTCTTTCTCATATTATTTGCCTTTGCATCTACTTTTCCTTTGCTTTTATTTTCAGATATATTAAACCAAAAATACAAAAATACCTTGCTGCAATTTATTTTATTTGGCATTTGACCTATCATTATTTACAACTCTCTCACGTCCGTTTGCCAATTTCTGGCACCATTACCCGAAAGGGATTGACAAACCCTTTTAAGCGTCGGGTTGCGAGTATTTGTTATTTGTGTGCAGGGGCTGTTTACGTTATGTTTCTTGGTTCTCCTACTAGTTCGATAACCTTGGTTTCATATTTGAGGGAAATACCTACTGCCGTTGTGCTGCATCATCCCTTCCTCTTTGGGGAAATACCGATGTAGCTTCAAGCGAAATCAAAAGGAATTTCTGGCGTCGTTGCCTGGGAGAATATTCAACATATATCAGGTTCCTAATCACAAATCTCATCTCCTCGCAATTTAAATTATTTACCATTTGCCTCTCGTTTTCCTCACCCCCACTTCACAAAAAATTGGTGTTTTATTCGCCCTCTTTTTCGTTTGCCATTTGTTTGCCGGATCTATTTTTGTGTGCAATCTTGTTTGCCGTTATTATCATCATGGATAGTTCTTCCTCTTGAATAGAAAGAATAGCTTCGTGTTATTTTACTATGGACTCTTGAATAGATCGATCAGAAAGAATAACTTTGAGGTGCTTTCGTACCCTACAATAATCTCTTTGTTTGTTCTCCGCTATTGGTGACTTTGGAGTGACTCTTTGTTGCATGTTGAGGGATTATATGATCCAATTATGTTATTATTGTTGAGATAACTTGCATTAGTGAAAGTATGAACCCTAGGCCTTGTTTCCTAGCATTGCAATACCGTTTACGCTCACGTTTACCACTGGCTACCTTGCTGTATTTATATTTTCAGATTACAAAAACCTATATCTACCATCCATATTGCACTTGTATCACCATCTCTTCGCCGAACTAGTGCACCTATACAATTTACCATTGTATTGGGTGTGTTGGGGACACAAGAGACTCTTTGCTATTTGGTTGCAGGGTTGTTTGAGAGAGACCATCTTCATCCTACGCCTCCCACGGATTGATAAACCTTAGGTCATCCACTTGAGGGAAATTTGCTACTGTCCTACAAACCTCTACACCTGGAGGCCCAACAACGTCTACAATAAGAAGGTTGTGTAGTAGACATCAAGCTCTTTTCTGGCGCCGTTGCCGGGGAGGTTAGCGCTTGACGGTATATCTTTAGATCTTGCAATCAAATATTTTTGTTTCTTGTTTTATCACTAGTTTAGTCTATAAAATAAAACTACAAAAAATGGAATTAAGGTTGCCTCATATGCTTCATCTTTTTAATGTCTTTCATGAAAATAAAGATTCCGATAATTGTGCCAAAGTGTTAGAAGAAGAAAATCTTTGGATGATGAGCATGATTGCAATGTTGTTAGTATGAATTTTTTGAATACCCATGATGCTAATGATATGCAAAGCCACAAGCTTGGGGATGCTATGTTTGATGAAGATGATATTTTTTGTCCGCCAAGTTTTGATGAGCAAATTTATTATGATGAAAGCATCCCTCCTATCTATGATGATTATTTTGATGACACGTATGCTATAAATAATAATGATATCCATGAAACTTGTCATCTTGATTTCAATTTTCAATCACACGATAGTTATTTTGTTGAGTTTACTCTCACTATTCCGAATGAGAAGAATTTTGCTTATGTGGAGAGTAATAAGATTTATATGCTTGGGGACCATGAAAAGAATGATTTATGTGATGGTTATATTGTTGAATTCATTCATGATGCTACTGAAAATTATTATGAGGGAGTAATATATGCCTGTAGGAATTGCAATAATATCATGTTTCCTCTCTATGTGCTTAAAGTTTTTAAGTTATGCTTGTTTTTCCTTCCTATGCTAGTTGATTATTGTCCCCATAAGTTGTTTGGTCACAAAATCCCTATGCATAGGAAGTGGGTTAGACATGAATGTGGTAGTCATATTCTTCATGATGCTCTCTTTATGTTTCAATTCTTATCTTTTATGTGAGCATCATTGAAATCATCATGCCTAGCTAGGGGCGTTAAACGATAGCGCTTCTTGGGAGGCAACCCAAGTTTATTATTGTTCTTTTCTTTTTGTTCCTGTTTAGTAATAAATAATTCATCTATATTATGTTATTATTGTGTGTTTTAATTAGTGTTTGTGCCAAGTAAGCCTTTAGGATCTTCTTGGGTGATTATTGTTTGATCTTGCTGATAAAAACAGAAAGTATGCGCTCACGAAAATATATTTCATTTTTTACCAGAGAGTGATAAAATACCAATTCCAACTGAAGTATATCAATAAACAAATTGCCTAGAACTTCCTAATTTCTCATGATTTTTGGAGTTATAGAAGTGTTCGAGAGTTACAGACTGTTCTGTTTTTGACAGATTTTGTTTTTGATGCATAGTTTGCTTGTTTTCTAGTTTCTATGGCTTATATTGCTTAATATAAATTGTAGAAATGGTATGGTACAGTAGGCATCATTTGAGAAAAATTATGAATCTTGTATTGACAGTACCTAAGTGGTGATTTGCTTTCTTATACTAATGGAGATTACGAGTTTTCTGTTAAGTTTTATGTTGTGAAGTTTTCATGTTTTGGGTAAAGATTTGATGGACTATGGAATAAGGAGTGGAAAGAGCCTAAGCTTGGGGATTCCCAAGGCACCCCAAGGTAATATTCAAGTACAAACAAGAGCCTAAGCTTGGGGATGCCCCAGAAGGCATCCCCTCTTTCTTCTTCGTTCATCGGTAACTTTACTTGAGGCTATATTTTTATTCACCACATGATATGTGTTTTGCTTGGAGCGTCATTTTATTTTATTTTGTTTTGCTTGCTGTTTGAATAATATCCCAAGAACTGAAATTATTAAATGTTAGACAGTCTTCACATAGTAGCATAATTATTTGACTACTCATTGGTCTTCACTTATATCTTTCGGAGTAGTTTGTCATTTGCTCTAGTGCTTCACTTATATCTTTTTAGAGCACGACGGTGGTTTTATTTTGAAGAAATAGATCAACTCTCATGATTCACTTATATTATTTTGAGAGTCTTTTAAAACAACACGGTAATTTGCTTTGGTTGTGAAATTAGTCCTAATATGATAGGCATCCATGATGGGTATAATAAAAACTTTCATATAAAGTGCATTGAATACTATGAGAAGTTTGATACTTGATGATTGTTTTGAGTATGAAGATGGTGATATTAGAGTCGTGCTACTTGAGTAGTTGTGAATTTGAGAGACACTTGTGTTAAAGTTTGTGATTCCCGTAGCATGCACGTATGGTGAACCGTTATGTGATGAAGTCAGAGCATGATTTATTTTTTGATTGTCTTCCTTATGAGTGGCGGTCGGGGATGAGCGATGGTCTTTTCCTACCAATCTATCCCCCTAGGAGCATGCGCGTAGTACTTCATTTCGATAACTAATAGATTTTTGCAATAAGTATGTGAGTTCTTACTGACTAATGTTGAGTCCATGGATTATACGCACTCTCACCCTTCCACCATTGCTAGCCTCTCTAGTACCGCGCAACTTTCGCCGGTACCATAAACCCACCATTACCTTCCTCAAAACAGCCACCATACCTACCTATTATGGCATCTCCATAGCCATTCTGAGATATATTGCCATGCAACTTTCCACCGTTTCGTTTATTATGACACGATCCATCATTGTCATATTGCTTTGCATGCTCATGTAGTTGAGATCGTATTTGTGGCGAAGCCACCTTCATTATTTTTCATACATGTCACTCTTGAATCATTGCACATCCCAGTACACCGCCGGAGGCATTCACATAGAGTCATATTTTGTTCTAAGTATCGAGTTGTAATTCTTGAGTTGTAAGTAAATAAAAGTGTGATGATCTTCATTATTAGAGCATTGTCCCATGTGAGGAAAGGATGATGGAGACTATGATTCCCCCACAAGTCGGGATGAGATTCCGGACGAAAAAAAGAGGACATAAAAAGAGAGAAAAAGGCCCAAACTAAAATGAGAGAAAAAGAGAGAAGGGGCAATGCTACTATCCCTTTTCCACACTTGTGCTTCAAAGTAGCACCATGATCTTCATGATAGAGAGTCTCCTATTTTGTCACTTTCATATACTAGTGGGAATTTTTCATTATAGAACTTGGCTTGTATATTCCAATGATGGGCTTCCTCAAAATGCCCTAGGTCTTCATGAACAAGTGAGTTGGATGCACACCCACTTAGTTTCTTTTTGAGCTTTCATACATTTATAGCTCTAGTGCATCCGTTGCATGGCAATCCCTACTCACTCACATTGATATCTATTGATGGGCATCTCCATAGCCCGTTGATACGCCTAGTTGATGTGAGACTATCTTCTCCTTTTTGTCTTCTCCACAACCACCATTCTAATCCACCTATAGTGCTATATCCATGGCTCACGCTCATGTATTGCGTGAAGATTGAAATGGTTTGAGAACATCAAAAGTATGAAACAATTGCTTGGCTTGTCATCGGGGTTTTGTATGATTTAAATATTTTGCGTGATGAAGATAGAGTATGGCCAGACTATATGATTTTGTAGGGATAGCTTTCTTTGGCCATGTTATTTTGAGAAGGCACAATTGCTTGGTTAGTATGCTTGAAGTATTATTGTTTTTATGTCAATATTAAAATTTTGTCTTGAATCTTATGGATCTGAATATTCTTGCCACAATAGAGAAGATTACATTAAAAATTATGTTAGGTAGCCTTCCACATCAAAAAATTTGTTTTTATCATTTACCTACTCGAGGACGAGCAGGAATTAAGCTTGGGGATGATTGATACGTCTCCAACGTATCTATAATTTTTTATTGTTCCATGCTATTATATTATCCATCTTCGATGTTTATATGCATTTATATGCTATTTTATATGATTTTTGGGACTAACCTATTAACCTAGAGCCCTGTCCCAGTTTCTGTTTTCCTTGTTTCTCAGTTTAAAGAAAAGGAATACCAAATGGAGTCCAATTGACGTGCAATTTTTCATGATTTTTTATGGACCAAAAGAAGCCCCCAGAGTAAAAGAGTTGGGCTAGATGAGTCCCGGGCCGTCCACGAGGGTGGGGGCCCCGCCCTAACCCCCCGGGCGCGCCACCCTATCTCGTGGACGACTCGGGCACCTCCCTAATTTGTTCCCAATGCCAAAGATTTCTATAAATACTGAAACCTCCAGAAAATAACCTAGATCAGGAGTTCCGCCGCCGCAAGCCTCTGTAGCCACCGAAAACCAATCTAGACCCATTTCAGTACCCTGCCGAAGGCGGGAATCCCTCTCCGGCAGCCATCTTCATCACGTCGGCGCTCTCCATGACGAGGAGGGAGTAGTTCACCCTCGGGCCTGAGGGTATGTACCAGTAGCTATGTGTTTGATCTCTCTCTCTCTCTCGTGTTCTTGATTTGGCACGGTCTTGATGAATCACGAGCTTTGCTATTATAGTTGGATCTTACGATGTTTCTGCCCCTCTACTCTCTTGTAATGGATTGAGTTTTCCCTTTCAAGTTATCTTATCAGATTGAGTCTTTGAAGATTTGAGAACACTTGATGTATGTCTTGCATGTGCTTATTTGTGGTGATAATGGGATATTCACGTGATCCACTTGATGTATGTTTTGGTGATCAAGTTGCGAGTTCCATGACCTCGTGAACGTATGCATAGGGGTTGGCACACATTTTCGTCTTGGCTCTCCGGTAGAAACTTTGGGGCACTCTTTGAAGTTCTTTGTGTTGGTTGAATAGATGAATCTGAGATTCTGTGATGCATATCGTATAATCATACCCACGGATACTTGAGGTGACATTGGAGTATATAGGTGATATTAGGGTTTTGGTTCATTTGTGTCTTAAGGTGTTATTCTAGTACGAACTCTAGGATAGATTGAACGGAAAGAATAGCTTCGTGTTATTTTACTATGAACTCTTGAATAGATCGATCAGAAAAAATAACTTTGAGGTGGTTTCGTACCCTACAATAATCTCTTCGTTTGTTCTCCGCTATTAGTGAATTTGGAGTGAATCTTTGTTGCATGTTGAGGGATTATATGATCCAATTATGTTATTATTGTTGAGATAACTTGCATTAGTGAAAGTATGAACCCTAGGCCTTGTTTCCTAGCATTGCAATACCGTTTACGCTCACGTTTACCACTTGCTACCTTGCTGTCTTTATATTTTCAGATTACAAAAACCTATATCTACCATCCATATTGCACTTGTATCACCATCTCTTCGCCGAACTAGTGCACCTATACAATTTACCATTGTATTGGGTGTGTTCGGGACACAAGAGACTCTTTGCTATTTGGTTGTAGGGTTGTTTGAGAGAGACCATCTTCATCCTACGCCTCCCACGGATTGATAAACCTTAGGTCATCCACTTGAGGGAAATTTGCTACTGTTCTACAAACCTGTGCACTTTGAGGCCCAACAACGTCTACAAGAAGAAGGTGGTGTAGTAGACATTAGAGCTATGGTAAGCAAGCTCCCCAACGCCATCTGGCGAAGGGGGCATTCGTGGAAACAATTAAGGTATGGCAACAAGAGTGGTTTTACATCACCGAACCCCGCGACACCAACTGGGAGGCCATGCCTGATTTTAGATTCGGACTCCCCGTGAGACTTACCTCATGGACCGCCAAGGGCCTTGATTGGGGAGGGTCCAAATAGGAGGTGAAGATGCTCCAGAAGCGCATCTCTGACATGTTAGGTGAGAACACCGGACTCACAAATGTGATCCAAGTGATGCTCTTCCGCCACCCCCTTCCCTGCCAGCTCCGGGTCTCCCCCATGTGGGAGTTTAATCTAGAGGAGCCACAGACCCTGAAGCGCTTCTTCGGCCGAAGATATATGGAAGTAGCTCTTCAAGGCTTAGAAGAAGTGGCAGAAGAAGACCGAGGACATCGGACTCGACATCGAGAACCCGGCCACAGCGGTAAGCATAATCTTTCTATAGACCTATCTGGTCAATATTTCAGATATAATAGAAATTATATTGTCTTCTTTCCTTATAGGTCTGGAAAGCAAAGGCGGATCAGATCAACTGTCCGGCACCGTTGCCTGAGGACCCGACCACACCCCAGCTGACGGATATGCTCGTCCCGGCGCCCTATCAGACGCCAGAGAAGAAGACCAAGAAGAAGAAGGGCAAGGAGGCCAAGGGCGGCCCCCGCCACAAAGGTCCTTAGGAAACAGTGTCCGGAGATACCGAAGCCCTCTCTTCCCACGAGGGAGACGAGGAAGAAGAGGAGGAGGACATGGAAAGTGACTCCACCCATAAGAGGAGGAAGAAGAAGAGGGTGGCCTCCAAAGACCCCTGATCAAGAATTCATCCGATTAACCAGTTAGCTTGCCGATTAATCCCTACTCATAGGGTGCCCGAGTAGTTGATTACCCGATAAATCATCCGATTAATTGATTAAATGGTCGATTAACTTGCCGATTAGCCTATTAATCCCCTAATCACCAGCCGACCGAGCAGTTACCAGTTAACGATTTCCTCAACAATGCCAAAGAACCGGAGGGGGAGGCGCCCAAGAGAGGGAAGCTGACCCTCTCGGATAGTTCGGACCCAGAGTACGAACTAGTCCCCAAGAGACCTCCCAGGGTGAAGCCCCTGGCCGAATCATAAGTATTCAGAAACTTACTATTTATCTTCGGTCTACCTGCTTCCGTTATGTAAGTTATTTTGTTATTTGCCTTTCAGCCCTCCCCGCGAGCTCCCGCATACTCCATTATCGGAGGGAAATTCTCTACCGCCCAAAATGGCAGAGAGTGACACGCCACCTCAAGCCGCCTCGCCTATTGCCATGGATGAAACCGGAGTGTCGTCCCGAACGACCTCTCCTGGCCGAGGGGGGGCGGGGCAGACGAGACCGTCAAGAGAGCGCCCGAGGGTAATACCTCCGTTGCCGAAGACCTAGGGGAGGCGACCCCTATGACAATTGATGATGGGGAGCCCCAGCAATCCGGGCGCCAACATCATTTCGGAGACCAGCACGGCTCCGGGATCGGATAAGAAACCCCCTACAAAATAGGGGGAGGAGCATCAGTTCCATCGGCAACCTCCACTAATCCGGAGGTGCCCCATGATTTGTAGGAAGCACTGCAATGTGCTTCCGTCGTGGAGGAGCACCGCACCCTGATGGGTGTGGTTATGGAGAAGGTTCAGTATGCTAAAAACGGACTAAACGAAGCCTTCTGCATCCTACTGAGAGGCTTTGAGGTATGGGACGTAATGTTCTAAAAACTTTTCATATAGAAGAATAAACCTATGTATAGACAGTAGCCCCTGAGGCTCTGTCCGGTTAAGAAGAAACCGGATAGAGGATCGGCATAGTACTCGGGATAGTAACATACTGTGTTGTCATTGTAACAGGCCTCCATGTTGGCGGCAACCGCCCAGGCCGCAGAAGTTTCCGAACTCAATCGAAAGCTTCTAGTGGCCAATGAGGAGCTTGGCCGCATCAACAAGTGGTTCGATGAAAAGCAAGGTATGCGTATGATGTTAAAAAGAAATTAATTTTCGTACTAGAAGTGATATGCATATTTATAGGTTAACTCACAGAATGCTTTGTTTATGATCATAGTTGGCGCAGCCGAGGTCGAGACCCTCAAAGGCGCCCTTGCCCAAGCCAAGAAGGAAGCCGAGGCGAATAAGGCAGTAGCTGATAAAGCGGCTACTGAACTAGAGGACGAATAGCCTGCTCGCCGCCAACATGAATCTCGGGTGGCCGAACTCGAGTAGGAGCTAAAGGATGCCATCAGCAAATGCGAGACATTGGAACAAGAGACCTCAGCCAGTCCTCCAAGCTTGCCAAGGCTCTCCAAGATGCCAAAAAAGCGCGGAGCGAGTCCCGGAGCACTCGCGAAGAGATCCACCAGGTGTGGCAGATAGCGGCTGGTAAGGCCTTTCTTTTGCAAAGTATGTTTGGAGGTCAGAGGTATGCTTTGCTCAGATGAGTGTGGAGTTCTCCAGGCGCGTTTTTGGATCTTCCAAAGAGTTGCACTGATGCCTCGAAGTTCTTCCAAGCCCAGGAGGGGAACTCGACTGAGAAGCTATTTTGGTCGCAATTTCTCGCGTCGGGACACCCGATGCTGCTGGACGACCAGCTGAAGCAGCTGGTAGAGCTGCATAGGGTGGCGGGTTTGGCTAAGAAGCGCCTGATAGTCCAACTTGGGCCGACCAAGCTGATCCCTAGCAGCTACTTCGGTTTGGTGGCCCAGTTGGTTGACGCACAGCCGTGGATTGATGCTGTAAAGCGCTCGGCCTGCATAGAGGGTGCCCGGATGGCCTTCGCCCGCGTTAAAATGCACTAGGCGAAGATGAAGGCCACCGAAGTGACAACTACAGGCCCGCCCGAGGGCAAAGATCATCGGAAACCGGAGAGGTACTTTGACGACATCCTAGAAGGAGCCCGAGAGATAGAGGGCCAATGTTCGAAGGACATAATATATGACTAAATGTATTCGGGTTGTACGAACTATGTTGGGAACCCATGCTGTTATATATCTATGTTTGCGCCTTTTATTTTCAAGCGATTTTTTTCTCCTGTGTGGTTGTTTATTGTCACTGTTGGATTTTGGGTTCCGGCAAAACCCTTGAGGTTCGAACACTGGGGTGCGCACGAAGATCTCCCCCCTCTCTAGCTCGCACACACTGTGATCTCACGGCCTAACTCGACGAACCCAAAGGACAAGAGACACAAGAGTTTATACTGGTTCGGGCCACCGATGTGGTGTAATACCCTACTCCAGTGTGGTGTGGTGGATTTGCTCTCGGGCTGAGGATGAACAGTTACAATGGAAGAACAGCCTCCTGAGGAGAGGTGCTCTTGTGCTTGGTGAGTGTGGTGGCTTGTTGGAATGGATCTGGTCCAAGATGAGATGCCTCCCTACGGTGGTGGCTAGCCCTATATATAGAGGCCCGGGTCCTCTTCCCAAATATTAGGCGGGAAGGGTTCCCACAATGGCCAATTTGAAGGGGAACAACTAGTACAAGCTATCCTGACAAAAGGTGGTCTTCGCCTGCCAAAGGCTCTGGTGGTGACGCCGTCCTGGGCTCCACGGTGACCTCCGTCCTGCTGTCCTGCTGGTCTTGGTCTTTTTGCACCGATATGGAAACTTTTTCTTGATGCCTCGGGACTCCTCGTTTGCGCTTGCCTCTTTAGCACCAAAGAGGAAACGAGGACACTGCGCGCTGGCGCCCGCCTGGCGCCCGTCTGGCTCCAGTCGTCGTGGCTTGCTTCACACAAACCTCGCGAGGTGTCCCTTGCCTTGATCTCTCCGCCCCTTGCGAACCAGCCTGGTGAGGCCGCCCCTGAGGAGGTCTTGCGTCGTCCCCCTCACGAGGCTTGGCCCCTCGCGAGAGTCTTGAGTGTTTGCTGGTGAAGATGGGTCATACAAGGCCGCTGGTGGAGCCACGCTGTGGGCCGCAGGCAGGCAGGTCTGGGGACCCCCATTCCCAGAACGCCGATAGTAGCCCCCGGGCCCAAGGAGCGCTCGGACTTGGCTTCAAGGTGAAGCTAAAGGGCAAGCACGGAGCGTCGTGGGCCCCAACAGCCCGCGGCCCTGCTCAACTCATGGCGATCGATTGGACGTGGGCGGCCCCGCTTCCCCATGCAGCCTTGATATTCGCCTGGCTAGGCGGCCATGGTGTCCCACACAGTTATCTCCCCATTGCTGGCAGCGCACTCCCCGACTCCTCTGCTTCTTTGAACCTCAACTTCCTCTCTCAATCCAACCTAGGCTCAGTCCTCTCTATCGCCATGGCACCGAACCGGATGGAGAAAGGGAAGAAGCCCCTGTCCTCAGCCATCCCACCCTTGGCCGTCGAGCCCGCTATCGGCCGATCGTGGGTGCTCAATGAGGAGGACATGGACATGGTGTGCCTTTCCCTCGCCTCCGGCTTCAATGAATGGGGAGGGACGGCGGCCTGGCCTGTGTCCCGAGCTTTTGTCGATAGAACAGCCACCAAGGTCCAGGTCTTCATCGACGCCCTCTGGGCCGGTCTGGTCCCCCCTTCTCCGCCTTCTACAAGGCCGTGCTTTCCCATTACCAGATTCATCTACTGCACCTAGATCCCCAATCTGTTGCTCTTCTTGTCGTCTTTGCCTTTGTCTGTGAGGCCATGGTGGGCATTGCCCCCTCCTTGGCCCTTCTGCACCATTTCTTCTCGCTGCACCTGACCGACCCCTTGCAGTGCTCAGGGTGCCTGAGCTTCCAGGCCGTCGCGGTGACGGCTGGCTCGGGGATAGACTTTGAACTCCCGCCGTCCGCGAGCGGGTTCCGGACGTGGTGGGTGTATGTGGATGTCGGAGTGCTCAGCCCTTTGCTCTCGCCACCGTCTGCGCCCGCCGTCCCCATCTCCGGCTGGGCTCACGAGAAGCTTACGAGCCCCCGCCTCGCCTTCGTCTGGCTCCGGCTCAGGAGGTTGAAAGATCTTGGCTTGACCGTGCCCATGGTGATGAAGGAGATCCTCCGACACCGCGTCGTCCCACTCCAGCGCCATTCCTAGCTGATGTGGGCCCTATCTCTCGGCCAGGATCGCATGATGCGTCAAGAGTTGGAGCTTCCGCTCGAGGCACGAAGAACGGTGCTCGAGGTCCTGGTGGGCGACCCCTCGCCAGCCGATATGCCACTGAAGAGATGCCTCTTGTACTGTTGCTCAAATAGGGTGGAGTTCGCGGGGCAGATGCCCCCCTTTGATGAATGGGGGCTACGTCTAGTCAGCCTTGAGGGGTCCCGTGAGAACCCCGTCACCGTGGTTCCCCTCCTTGTCACCGGCACCGAACTTGCCCCTGTGCCTAAGGCCATCCGAGGTGACCTGGCGTGCTGGGTTGAAGACAATGTTGACCCTCTAGTCAGGGCCTTCTCCTCCGAGGACAACGTGGTCGACCATGGTGCGGGCGACGCCAGCAATGGTGATGGTGATGCCGGCGACGATGATGGTGATGCCAACGATGGTGACGGCGACGCCAGCGACGCGTCTGAGGGCCACCCGGAGGACGCGGTGAGCGATATGTCCGATCGAGCCCGTGCTTCCTTGTCGCTGACCCTGTATGCGAAAACTTGGGCACAACCCCGAAAGTTGTAAGAGCATTTTGGGAGGGGGAGCCCCTCCTCTAAACAGATTACTGCCTCTATTCCTTAGGCCAAGCTGAAGATGCATTTTTATGAGCCCACGAGCCCCGTCGCGAGCATACTGCTCCAGTTTACCTTAGTCAGGGTCGGTTTCCGACCGGCTCGTGAGGTCGTGAGCTTCTGAGGGACCTGCCGATCCGTCCGACATGGCCTCGTGAGAAGCAAGTGCCAGCAATGAAAGGACGCGCGCGCCGCGTGCGTGCGCCGTGCCCAGCCCCCGCTCGCGAGGAGCTCGCAAGGGGGAAGCAGCATGTGCGAACTCCGAATTAGGGCAGGGAACCAGATTGCAAGAAATAGCATGAATCGAGAAAAGACACCCACCCCCGCGCATACCAATGAAAATTCAACTTCAAATTTAAATCCAAAGCCAGAAAACACGGCTACAGAAGAGAGATCAAAAGCAAATGGCCACGTCCGGTGCCTTGTCTAGTCTTCTTGTCTTCTCACCAGCGCGGAGCTAAGTGCTGCCACTAGGACGTGGGAGGGAGCCCCCGAGGCCCGAGGGCGGCACTCCTGAGACTCTGGGGCATGTACAGCCCCACTCATTATCGTGAGAGTGTCACGAGCGGAGATCTTCACAGACGCGAGCCTTACTTCATATCGCCAGACGAGGGCCCCGCCTTGCGCCACCCTCGACAACCATTGGTGTGTCTGGAAACCAGGATGAAGCCAAGGGGAAAAGGGGACTCCAGCGGCGCCCTCGGCAACCACGGGTCCTCTGCCAGGGGAAGGCTCACCGGCACCTCCCCGACAGAGGGCCTACCTCCGGGGGACACCCTGCTCCACGCGATGCGGGGAGGGACCTTGCTCCCGACCCCTCCCCTGCAGCCCCCAGTGCGCTCCTCCTGGCGGAAGGGAGGCCGTTGAGCTGGGGCCGCCGTCCGCCATTGTGACCCGACCCTCCTGCGACCCATGGTTAGCGTAAGCTTGCTCCTGAGATATTAGTGGTGCCCTGTAGCTGTTGTCGCCGGCATGGTTGGGGAGGCTCCGGGGGGGCTCCTGGAAGGCCTAAGCTTCCAGCGCCTCCTCCTCCCAGCCCGACTCGAGGAACGAGCCAGGGTCGTCTTCTAGCGCATACTCCTGGTCCATCATGCGGGGCACATAGGCCTCCGAGGCCGCCGCCCCGAAGACCTCGCCGAAGTGCCCCCACACTCCACGTTGCCAGGCCCAGCGCGCCGCCCTGAGGATGGTAGGGCGGCACTCCGCTGAGGCTGCGGGTGGTGACGCTCATGCTCGCGCCCATCGGAGGTGGCGTGGGTGCGATTGGGTGTCCGGTGCTACTGATCGCGCCGGTGTCGATGAAGCCTCCTGGCGCTCCTGGGGGCACGCAGGTGCGGCGAGGCCTGCCATGCAATCCGGCCGTGGCCTAAGGCGTAAGCAGGGAGTAGAAGGGCGGCGCTCTCGAGGCCGCGGCATCCAGTAGCTCGACGACGCGCTCCAGCAATGCATCCCGACCGCTCTCCATCAGTCAGCATCGCAGCAGCTCCCGAGCCACTGTGAGCGCGGCCCTCATGTTTGCTTGTTCCCATTGGGTGTGCGGCGCGGTTGCCGCAGCGTGGCTTGAGGCCCGTGCGGCCGCCCACGCTTGTCATGGAGTGAGGGTGGAAGGCCTTTGACCACGCCGCCCGCGCCCTATAGCGTTTGGTGTTGCGCGTGCCACCTGGGGCACAGGGTTGAGGTCTTCTTGGGCGGACGGCGCCGCCCGGGCCGGCCAAGCTTCCCAGCAGTCGGCGTTGGTCCTTGAGTCGCCGGACATCGGAACCGTGAGGTGTCGTCGGATCAACTGGTGGAAGAGAAGCTCCGGCGCACCCCTACCTGGCGCGCTGAATGTCGGATTTCGGGTTCCGGCAAAACCCTTGAGGTTCGAACACTGGGGTGCGCATGAAGATCTCCCCCCCTCTCTAGCTCACACACAACGTAATCTCACGGCCTAACTCGACGAACCCAAAGGACAAGAGACACAAGAGTTTATACTGGTTTGGGCCACCGATGTGGTGTAATACCCTACTCCAGTGTGGTGTGGTGGATTGCCTCTCGGGCTGAGGATGAATAGTTACAAGGGAAGAACAGCCTCCTGAGGAGAGGTGCTCTTGTGCTTGGTGAGTGTGGTCGCTTGTGGGAATGGATCCAGTCCAAGATGAGATGCCTCACTACGGTGGTGGCTAGTCCTATATACAGAGGCCCGGGTCCTCTTCCCAAATATGAGGCAGGAAGGGATCCCACAACGGCAAATTTGAAGGGGGACAACTAGTACAAGCTATCCTGACAAAAGGTGGTCTTCGCCTACCAAAGGCTCTCGGGGTGATGCCGTCCTGGGCTCCATGGTGACCTTCGTCCTGCTGTCCTGCTGGTCTTGGTCTTGTTGCACCGATATGGAAACCTTTACGTGATGCCTTTGGTCTCCTCACCTGCGCTTGCCTCTTTAGCACCAAAGAGGAAACAATGTCAGGACCCCGATCCTAAGACACACCGATCTAGCATGTAACACATCATATAACTTTGTGGCATCACGCGCGGTATTCCCATGGGTGCCACCTTACATAGCCCGGTTCCGTTTGCACCTTTTGGCTCACGTATATGATAGTGTCGCTAGCATCCGTATGATAGAGAACCCGGGCCGACATGACTAGTCGTAAACCCAAGGTGGCACTAACTTACAGGGACAGGCATACATGACCCAGCAACATACGTGTTGGTCATCAAAGTATTAACCCAAGTTGTAGCAAGCTACAAGGACTTAAAGGAACAACGCGTGACATTTCCCCGAAGGGACAGACACATGAACGAAGAAGGACACACGCCGGCCAGCCTAAGTGTTCCGGAGCAGTAGCAAGCTACCATGGCTCAGTGGAAGCATAAATATGTCTGAGTACATACATCTGAAAAGAGAGAAGGCTAGTAAGCCTACCTATCTATAAGACCCTCCCAAGGGTACAAGATTGTAGCTAAGGTAAGAAGCTGAACGTCGAAGTCCACGCGGAACCAATAGTGAGACTGAAGTCTCTCTACAAAGAACATAAATTAAGCAAACGTGAGTACAAATGTACCTAGCAAGACTTACATTAGAACTAGCTACATATGCATCAATATCAACAAAAGGGGTCATAGAGTTTAACTGCAGCAAGCCAGCTTTGACTCGGTGGCTATCCTGAACTACGACTGCAAGTAACTCTTTTGGGTGGCGCACACGAGTCCACATATTCACCAATCAATACACCACTATGGATCCGCTCCCGCCTCCCTACGAGGACGCCATCCATAGCACTCACGCTTATCTTGCGCATTTTAGAGTGTCCACTTTCACTTGTCTATGAATTACATAGGCAACCCAGAAGTCCTTTACTGCGGACGCGACTATTCGAATAGATCATTTATAACCCTGCAGGGGTGTACTTCTTCACACAAGCTCTCGCCACTTACCACCATATACACGTCATGTCTCGGCAACCTTCAAGCAGAAGCCTGGCAAGGGAGTCGGCCATGATCTGACTAACCACACAAGTCTCTAGTCCAGGTTTATCACCTATTCGGGTTCCATCCGCAAGGAGATCCGGCCGGGGTTTTGCTCAAGTCCCCAAGCGATGAGAGCAGGGTTCTCGAGGCACCAAACGGGCGTCCCGGTACAACGTGCCTCGTGTCTCTACCGCATCATAGCCCACCCCTAGGGTTAGCGCTATGCACGGCCCCCAACACATATCCTACAAACACCAGAAACTAGTTGCAACTCCTGGACATAGATCGAGGCGATTAATAAGCCGAGAGGGGTCAAGTTACCGGAACCCAATGTGTCGTAGTAACTGTTCATGGATCACAAACACAGAACACAGTTCCTGAGGATGGTTTCAATGAGACAACCCACCATGTACTCCTATATGGCCTCTCACTGCTACCTTTACCAAATCGTGTTCACACACTTAGCTCTCAATAGTAAGACAAGTTCGCCACATTTCAATTCATCCCTGATGAATCAGACCCGACTCAACTCTAAGCAATAGCAGGCATGACAACAAGCATGAATGAGTAGGCACATCAGGGCTCAAACAACTCCTACTCATGCTAGTGGGTTTCATCTATTTACTGTGGCAATGACAGGTCATCTAGAGAAAGGGGTTCAACTATCGCAGCATCTAACAGTTGAAGCGCTGTTGTCCTCATGGAGTAAAAGAGAGCAGAGGCGAGAGAGTGGGATTGTATCGAAATGAACAAGGGGGTTTTGCTTGCCTGGAACTTCTGAAGATAGTATAGCTCTTCATCGGCGTCATCGAACTCATCGTCGGGACCACGTCTACTAAGAGGGGATAAACAACAGCAAACAAGAAAGAACACAATCAATGCAATGCAACAAGATGATGCATCAATGTGACATGGCAATATGCTGTTGGTTGAGCTAATGCAACTAGCAACAAGTTAAATGAAGTTGGTTTGAACCCTAGGTTCAAATCCAAACTCCATATGTTAATATTCAAAGGACATTTAATTGGTTTGACTTGATTAGCAGGTTTAACTTGTTTTAACATGCATGAAACTAGTATCAATGGATAGATTGGATTTTTGTAATAATTTTTCATATATAACTTATTTCATTTGAAGTTATGGTGTAATTTCTATGATTTTTCAAAGTTTTGAACATTTTCTGAAAATAAATAAAGCAGTTAGATTTACTTAAATTCTAGAAAAGACTTTATGACGTTAGAGTGACATCATCACTACGTCAGCAGGTCAAAGGCGCCATCCTAGGTCAGACCTGATGGCTGGGACCCACATGTTAGTGAACATGGCTAATTGTAATGTGAATTGAACCTAAGCAAGTTTAATTAGTCGGGCGAGGCCCGCATGTCAGTGAAACAGTGGCTTAACTAAAATTAGTTATTAATTTAACCAAAAGTTAGAAGGGGCCGGGCCCACACGTCAATGACCCACTGGGGGTCAAACGGTGGTCAAGCCCGGGTCAACTGGGTCAAAACCTGCCGACGACTGGACGCCGGCGAGGCCAGACACGGCGGAGAGCTGCGGGTTTCGCGCTCCGGCGACCAAAATGGCGGCCGAGGGCATCTATGCGTAGCTGGTGTGTGCATGCATCGAACCATGGCATCGGTTCATGCTGGGGAGGCCGTACTTGGTGACTGCGGCGAGCGAGGTGGCGGTCGGAGCTCAGCTTCATGCGAGCGTGGCGCTAGAGCAAGCAGGCGAGCGCGTAGAGGGGCTAGGCCAGCCTCCTGGAGGCACCAGGAGAGCGATGTAGTGTAAGGGCGTGGGTGGTTCGAGCTCAGGCCACGCCAGCGACAAAGTCGGGCAGCGGCGAGCTCCGGTCACGGCGGGAATGATGCTACGACATGCAAATGACAATGGGAGCAGGGGGGAAGGGGGAGTGGCTCACGGCACTTGCAATGGAAGGCTCGGCATGGTCGGGGCAGGTCTAGAGGTGGCGCATCAACGACGGAGATCTCCGGCGATCCGAGGACGAAGATGATGACGTGAGGGTGATGTAGATCTTCCGGCGAAGTGTGGCTCTGTGTGGATGAAGAGGGGAACGAGGCGGTCCTTCTGGACACGACGGAGAGGCGGGGCAGTGGCTCTAGCCGTGGTGAACGGCGTCAGTGGCGGTGGGCATGCTCGGCCATGGGAAGAGAAAGCAGAGGAGCGAGGGGGGGAGACACTGGGAGAACGAGAGAGGGTCGAGGGGGTTCCAGGGTGGGTGTGTGGCTTTCGGGGCTGTCTCCAGCAGCGGTAAGCAGGCAGGAGGTGGCCGAACGCGTGCTCGCGCGCGTCGACCACGTGCGGTGTCCGACTGGCACGGGGAGGAAGACGATAGACGGGGAAGCGGTGGTGGGCTGGGCCACTTCTGCTAGCTAAAGCCCACGTGAGGTTTCTCTCCTTTCTGTCTTTTCCTATTTCTGTTTTGTTTTCTAATTTTTTCTGTTTGTTTTGATTTAGTTCCAGCACTAAATCATTTTAGTTATTTATGAAATTCTTGTGGGTGTAAGATGAACTAATCCAAAGCCCCACATTATTTTTCAGAATTATTGGAGTTATAAATATATTTATGGGAATTTATAACCACATCAAATATTTAGGAGTTAACTCAAAGTCCACAAATGTCATGGAAAAATGTACAATATTTATGGAGGAGATTTTAATCACTTCCCATAATCATGAACATTTTTAAGGGCACTTTGGAATCATTGAGAAATATTTTAGGTTGATCTTGTCTGAATTAAATTGGTGCTAGGGTTTGGTCATCCCCATTTCAAGCTTCTCTAAAGAATACCATGATGCATGATAACCCACAAGTATAGGGGATCGCAACAGTTTTCAAGGGTAGAGTATTCAACCCAAATTTATTGATTCGACACAAGGGGAGCCAAAGAATATTCTCAACTATTAGTAGCTGAGTTGTCAATTCAACCACACCTGGAAACTTAATATCTGCAGCAAAGTATTTAGTAGAAAAGTAATATGATAGTAGTGGTAACGATAGCAAAAGGTAATGGTAGCAAAAGTAGTGTTTTTGGTATTTTGTAGTGATGATAGCAATAGCAATGGAAAAGTAAATAAGCGGAGAACAATATATGGAAAGCTCGTAGGCAATGGATCGTTGATAGAGAATTATGTCGGATGCGGTTCATCATGTAATAGTCATAACCTAGGGTGACACAGAACTAGCTCCAATTCATCAATGTAATGTAGGCATGTATTCCGAATATAGTCATACATGCTTATGGAAAAGAACTTGCATGACATCTTTTGTCCTACCCTCCCGTGGCAGCGGGGTCCTAGCGGAAACTAAGCGATATTAAGGCCTCCTTTTAATAGAGTACCGGACCAAAGCATTAACACATGGTGAATACATGAACTCCTCAAACTATAGTCATCACCGGTAAGTATCCCGATTATTGTCACTTCGGGGTTAACGGATCATAACACATAGTAGGTGACTATAGACTTGCAAGATAGGATCAAGAACTCTCATATATTGATGAAAACATAATAGGTTCAGATCTGAAATCATGGCACTCGGGCCCTAATGACAATCATTAAGCATAGAAAAGTCATAGCAACATCAATCTTAGAACATAATGGATACTAGGGATCCAACCCTAACAAAACTAACTCGATTACATGATAAATCTCATCCAACCCATCACCGTCCAGCAAGCCTACGATAGAATTACTCACGCATGGCGGTGAGCATCATGAAATTGGCGATGGAGGAAGGTTGATGATTACGATGGCGACGGATTCCCCTCTCCGGAGCCCCGAACGGACTCCAGATCAGCCCTCCTGAGAGGTTTTAGGGCTTGGCGGCGGCTCTGTATCGTAAAACGCGATGAATCCTTATCTTTGATTGTTTTTCTCCCCGAAAGCAAATATATAGAGTTGGAGTTGAGGACGGAGGAGCTCCAGGGGGCCCACGAGGTTGGGGGGCGCGCCCTGGGGGCAGGCACGCCCCCACCCTCGTGGCTAGGGTGTGGGCCCCTGGTCTTCATCTTTTGCAAGGATTTTTTATTATTTCCAAAAAGACGTTCCGTGAAGTTTCAGGTCATTCCGAGAACTGTTGTTTCTGCACATAAATAACACCATGGTAATTCTGTTGAAAACAGCGTCAGTCCGGGTTAGTTCCATTGAAATCATGCAAGTTAGAGTCCAAAACAAGGGCAAAAGTGTTTGGAAAAGTAGATACGACGAAGACATATATCAACTCCCCCAAGCTTAAACCTTTGCTTGTCCTCAAGCAATTCAGTTGATAAATTGAAAGTGATAAAGAAAAACTTTTACAAATTCTGTTTGCTCTTGTTGTTGTAAATATGTAAAGCCAGCATTCAAGTTTTCAGCAAAGATTATGAACTAACCATATTCACAATAACGCATAGGTCTCATGTTTACTCATATCAATGGAATAATCAACTAGCGAGAAATAATAATATATCTCGGATGACAACACTTTCTCAAAACAATCATAATATGATATAACAAGATGGTATCTCGCTAGCCCTTTCTGAGACCGTAAAACATAAATGCATAGCACCTTTAAAGATCAAGGACTGACTAGACATTGTAATTCATGGTAAAAGAGATCCAGTCAAGTCATACTCAATGTAAACTAATAGTAATGAATGCAAATGACAGCGGTGCTCTCCAACTAGTGCTTTTTAATAAGAGGATGATGACTCAACATGAAAGTAAATAGATAGGCCCTTCGCAGAGGGAAGCAGGGATTTGTAGAGGTGCCAGAGCTCTGTTTGAAATAGAGATGAATAATATTTTGAGCGGTATACTTTCATTGTCAACATAACAACCAAGAGATGGCGATATCTTCCATGCTACACACATTATAGGCGGTTCCCAAACAGAATGGTAAAGTTTATACTCCCCTCCACCAACAAGCATCAATCCATGTCTTGCTCGAAACAACGAGTGCCTCCAACTAACAAGAGTCCCAGGGGAGTTTTGTTTGCAATTATTTTGATTTGATTTGCATAATGCATGGGACTGGGCATCCCGGTGACCAGCCATTTTCTTGTGAGTGAGGAGCGGATTCCACTCCTCTTGAGAATAACCCGCCTAACATGGAAGATACAGACATCCCTAGTTGATACATGAGCTATTCAAACATACAAAACAGGATATTTATTTAAAGGTTTAGAGTTTGGCACATACAAATTTACTTGGAACGGCAGGTAGATACCATATATAGGTAGGTATGGTGGACTCATATGAAATAACTTTGGGGTTTATGGGGTTGGATGCACAAGAAGTATTCCTACTTAGTACAGGTGAAGGCTAGCAAAAGACTGGGAAGCGACCAGCTAGAGAGCGACAACAGTCATGAACATGCATTAAAATTAATCAACACCGAATGCAAGCATGAGTAGGATATAATCCACCATGAACATAAATATCGTGAAGGCTATGTTGATTTTGTTTCAACTACAAGCGTGAACATGGGCCAAGTCAGGTCACTTGAATCATTCAGAGGAGGATACCACCCTATGATACCACATCACAACCATTTTAATAGCATGTTGGCATGCAAGGTAAACCATTATAAGCTCCTAGCTAATCAAGCATGGCACAAGAAACTATGATCTCTAGTTGTCATTGCAAACATGTTTATTCATAATAGGCTGAATCAGGAACGATGAACTAATCATATTTACAAAAACAAGAAAGGTCAAGTTCATACTAGCTTTTATCATCTCAATCAGTCCATCATATATCGTCATAATTGCGTTTCACTTGCACGACCGAACGATGTGGATAATAATAATAGTGCACGTGCATTGGACTAAGCTGGAATCTGCAAGCATTCAATAAACTGGAGAAGACAAGGCAATATGGGCTCTTTTGTTAGATCAACAATAATGCATATAAGATCCACTTCAACAATTTAATCATGGTCTTCTCCTATCGACCCCCAAAAGAAAAGAAAAGAAATAAAACTATTTACACGGGAAAGCGCCCAACAAGCAAAAGAAGATAATGAAATCTTCTTGGGTTTTCTTTTAATTACTACTACAAGCATGGAAAGTAAACTAATTAAAAGCTACAACTAATTCTTTTTTTGGTTTTTCTTAAGGTTTATTAAACACACAAGAAGAAAGCATAAAAGGGAAATAAACTAGCATGGATGATACAATGAAAAAGTATGGGCACCGACGTCTAGCAATGAGTGTGTGAACATGAATGTAATGTTGGTGAGAAATATGTACTCCCCCAAGCTTAGGCTTTTGGCCTAAGTTGGTCTATGGCCACGGTTGGCCTGGCGGATATCCATAATAATAGTTGGGGTTGTACTGAGAAGAAGAAGAAGACTCTGATTGCCACTGGTTGGCAATCATCTCCGGATCCCACTGGTAATTAGACTGTCGTGGAGGATCAACTTGTGGTTCCGACTATGGCTCTGTGGCTGATGTAGGGTTCCGATAGGCGTGAATAGCCTCTAACGGAACAAGGTACTGGCCTGCAGATAAATCAAACAAGGAAGGAGCAGGCAGCGTAATAGTCTCAGGATGATGTTTATGAAAGAACTATTTGTATTTAAGCTCCCCTTCCCTATTCTTAACAATAAAGTCGTGTGCCACCATACTCTTATAATCTAAATAAACAGGAGGCAGCAATTTTTCTTCCTTCTCATAATGCCTAATAGGTATGTTAAAATGTGCTGCTAGGCGTGAAGCATAGATGCCTCCAAAGATGGGGCCCTTTGTACGGTTCAGACTTAACCGTTTAGCAATAATACCGCCCATACTAACATAGTTATCACAGAATAAACCATGGAACAAAATAATAATATCAGGAACACTAAGGTTTCCATAGTTTCCGTGACCAATTAGGCAATGACTAGCAAATATTGCAAAGTAGCGTAAAATAGGAAAATGTATGCTAGTGATTCGTGCATCGGAAACCTTCCTCATTTCCCCTACAGTGATGGTATCAATAAACCCATCCACATCGCCGCAATGTGGTTCCTCTATCGTGCCCTTGAAAGGTATCAAACAAACCCGACAAAAATCATAAAGTGACATCTCCTTATGCTCATCATATAAATAAAACTCCACCGTAGGTGGTGAGCTCCTAGCATGGAAATGAAAGTTTTGCACAAAGATATTGGTGAGTAAGAGATACTGGTCGCGTTGGTCGTGGAGGAAGGCGATGAGGCCTGCATTCTCGGCTACTTCACAAAAATCATCATAGATCCCGGCTGCTCTCAAGAAATCATCGGAAGGCCATTCACACGGCTGAACCTCCGCGGTGCGAGGCAGATTATATTTGGGCCTCTCTGCTTTTTCATTTTGCTTTTCCTTTGAGCTTCGGCTCGATGAGCCCCTCAAAAGTCTCTTCATTATTTTCTGAAAAATTCTGAATTTTTAGTAACTTCAAATAAAAGTGAGCCAAGCTCAACAAAACTGATAGCAACAACTCCTACAAGTTCCTAGAGCCTATATCATGCATTAGAACTACTTGGGACCATATAAATTTGACATGCAAGCTCAAGAATAGGGTCACCTAGGCAGCAAAAATTTGCAATGAATAAAGCACTAGAACAAAAACTAATTGGACCAATGGAGGAGTCACATACCAAGGAACAATCCCCCCAAGCAGTTTTGTGAGAGGTGCTTTGAGCAAGGAGATCGAAAATGGCAGCAAAATGACCTTGAACTCGTGCTTGAGCAGGATATTGGTGTTTGTGGGTGGAAGAAGAAGTGTGTGGGTGCAGGAATAAGTGGAGGAGGACCACCGTGGGCCCACGAGGCAGGGGGTGCACCGTCCACCCTTGTGGCCAGGTGGATGCCCCCCTGTTGTGTTCTTAGTGCCAGATATTCTCAAATATTCCAGAAAAAATCATATTTAAATTTCAGGGCATTTGGAGAACTTTTATTTTCGGGGTATTTTTATATTGCACGGATAAATCAGATAACAGACGGAAAATACTTATTTTTATTTTATTTAATATAAATAACAGAAAGTAAAAGGAGGGTACAGAAGGTTGTGTCTTCTAGTTTCATGCATCTCATGCTCATCAAAAGGAATCCACTAACAAGGTTGATCAAGTCTTGTTAACGAACTCATTCTGAATAACATGGAACCGGAGAAGTTTCGAATAACACTATGTTACCTCAACGGGGATATGCACATCCCCAATAATAAGAATATCATATTTCTTTTTGACAGTACGTAGAGGAAATTTAAAACCTCCAATAATACTCGATGGAATTTTTCCAATAGAGTTGATACTAACTTGAGGTTGTTTCCTCGGAAAGTGTACCGTATGCTCATTACCATTAACATGAAAAGTGACATTGCCTTTAGTGCAATCAATAACAGCACCTGCAGTATTCAAAAAGGGTCTTCCAAGAATAATAGACATAGTATCATCCTTGGGAATATCAAGAATAACAAAGTCCGTTAAAATAGTAACGTTTGCAGCTACAACACGCACATCCTCACAAATACCGACAAGTATAGCAATTGATTTATCAGCCATTTGCAAAGATATTTCAGTAGGTGTCAACTTATTCAAATCAAGTCTACGATATAAAGAGAGAGGCATAACACTAACACCGGCTCCCAGATCACATAAAGCAGTTTCAACATAATTTCTTTTAATGGAGCATGGTATAGTTGGTACTCCAGGATCTCCTAGTTTCTTAGGTATTCCACCTTTAGAAGTATAATTATCAAGCATGGTGGAAATTTCAGCTTCCAATATCTTCCTTTTATTTGTAACAATATCTTTCATGTACTTAGCATAAGGATTCATTTTAAGCATATCAGTTAATCGCATACGCAAAAAGATAGGTCTAATCATTTCAGCAAAGCGCTCAAAATCCTCATCATTCTTTTTCTTGGATGGTTTGGGAGGAAAAGGCATGGGTTTCTGAACCCATGGTTCTCTTTCTTTACCATGTTTCCTAGCAACAAATTCTCTCTTATCGTAACGTTGATTCTTTGATTGTGGGTTATCAAGATCAACAGCAGGTTCAATTTCTATATCATTATCATTGCTAGGCTGAGCATCATCATGAACATTATCACTAGTTTCAGGTTCATTACCAGATTGTATTTCAGCATCAGAAATAGAAATATCATTTGGATTCTCAGGTGTATCAATAACAGGTTCACTAGAAGCATGCAAAGTCCTATCAATCTTCTTTTTCTTCCTTTTAGAAGGACTAGGTGCATCTATATTATTTCTCTGAGAATCTTGCTCAATTCTCTTAGGGTGGCCTTCAGGATACAGAGGTTCCTGGGTCATTGTACCAGTTCTAGTAGCCACTCTAACAGCAAAATCATTGTTCTTACTATTCAATTCATTGAGCAAATCATTTTGAGCCTTAAGTACTTGTTCTACTTGAGTGGTAACCATAGAAGCATGTTTAGTAATAAGTTTAAGTTCACCTTTGACATTAGCCATATAATCACCCAAGTGTTCAAGCATATTTGAATTGTATTTCAATTGTCTACCAAAATAAGCATTGAAGTCTTCTTTCTTAACAATAAATTTATCAAACTCATCTAAGCATGGGCTAGCAAACTTAGTAAATGGGATTTCAGCTTTATCATATTTATAGAGAGAGTTTACCTTTACTACCTTTGTCGGGTTATCAAGACCATGAGTTTCCTCAATATGTAATGGATTAAGATCATGTGTTTCTTCAACAGGCGGTAAATTAAGACCGTGTATTTCTTAACATCTTCAGCTTTAATACCTTTTTATTTCATAGATTTCTTTGCCTCTTGCATATCTTCAGGACTGAGAAATAGAATACCCCTTTTCTTCGGAGTTGGTTTCGGAATAGGCTCAGGAGCTGGCTCAGGAAGTGTCCAATTATTTTCATTTGTCAACATATTATTCAATAGAATTCCAGCTTCATCCGGTGTTCTTTCCCTGAAAACAGAGCTAGCACAACTATCCAGGTAATCTCTGGAAGCATCGGTTAGTCCACTATAAAAGATATCAAGTAATTCATTTTTCTTAAGAGGATGATCAGGCAAAGCATTAAGTAATTGGAGAAGCCTCCCCCAAGCTTGTGGGAGACTCTCTTCTTCAATTTGCAGAAAATTATATATATCCTTCAAAGCAGCTTGTTTCTTATGAGCAGGGAAATATTTAGCAGAGAAGTAATAAATCATATCATGGGGACTACGCACACAACCAGGATCAAGAGAATTAAACCATATCTTAGCATCACCCTCTAATGAGAACGGAAATATTTTAAGGATATAAAAGTAGCGAGTTCTCTCATCATTAGTGAACAGGGTGGCTATATCATTTAATTTAGTAAGATGTGCCACAACAGTTTCAGATTCATAGCCATGAAAAGGATCAGATTCAACCAAAGTAATTATATGAGGATCAACAGAGAATTTATAATCCTTATCAGTAACACAGATAGGTGAAGTAGCAAAAGCAGGGTCAGGTTTCATTCTAGCATTAAGAGATTGCTACTTCCATTTAACTAATAACCTCTTGAGCTCGTATCTATCTTTGCAAGCTAAAATAGCTAGAGCAGCTTCTTTTTCAAAAACATAGCCCTCAGGAATAACATGCGATTCATATTCATTAGGGGGAGAGTCTTCATCATCACTTTCATCAATATTATCAGTTTTAATAATTTCATTCTCTCTAACCCTAGCAAGTTGTTCATCAAGAAATTCACCAAGTGGCACAGTAGTATCAAGCATAGAAGTAGTTTCATCATAAGTATCATGCATAGCAGAAGTGGCATCATCAATAACATGCGACATATCAGAACGAATAGCAGAAGCAGGTTTAAGTGTCGCAAGCTTACTCAAAACAGAAGGTGAATCAAGTGCAGAGCTAGATGGCAGTTCCTTACCTCCCCTCGTAGTTGAGGGATAAATCTTGGTTTTTGGATCTCTCAAGTTCTTCATAATGATAAGTAGATATAAATCCCAAGTGACTCAAAGAAGAGAGCTATGCTCCCCGGCAACGGGGCTAGAAAATAGTCTTGATAACCCACAAGTATAGGGGATCGCAACAGTTTTCAAGGGTAGAGTATTCAACCCAAATTTATTGATTCGACACAAGGGGAGCCAAAGAATATTCTCAAGTATTAGCAGCTGATCTGTCAATTCAACCACACCTGGAAACTTAATATCTGCAGCAAAGTATTTAGTAGCAAAGTAATATGTTAGTAGTGGTAACGATAGCAAAAGGTAACGGTAGCAAAAGTAGTGTTTTTGGTATTTTGTAGTGATGATAGCAATAGCAACAAAAAAGTGAATAAGCGGAGAACAATATATGGAAAGCTCGTAGGAAATGGATCGGTGATAGAGAATTATGCCGGATGCGGTTCATCATGTAACAGTCATAACCTAGTGTGACACAGAACTAGCTCCAGTTCATCAATGTAATGTAGGCATGTGTTCAGAATATAGTCATACATGCTTATGGAAAAGAACTTGCATGACATCTTTTGTCCTACCCTCCCGTGGCAGTGGGGTCCTAGCGAAAACTAAGGGATATTAAGGCCTCCTTTTAATAGAGTACCGGACCAAAGCATTAACACATGGTGAATACATGAACTCCTCAAACTACGGTCATCACCGGTAGGTATCCTGATTATTGTCACTTCAGGGTTAATGGATCATAACATATAGTAGGTGACTATAGACTTGCAAGATAGGATCAAGAACTCTCATATATTGATGAAAACATAATAGGTGCAGATCTGAAATCATGGCACTCAGGCCCTAGTGATGAGCATTAAGCATAGCAAAGTCATAGCAACATCAATCTCAGAACATAATGGATACTAGCGATCAAACCCTAACAAAACTAACTCGATTACATGATAAATCTCATCCAACCCATCACCATCCAGCAAGCCTACGATGGAATTACTCACGCACGGTGGTGAGCATCATGAAATTGGTGATGGAGGAAGGTTGATGATGATGATGATGGCGACGGATTCCCCTCTCCGGAGCCCCGAACGGACTCCAGATCAGCCCTCCCCAGAGGTTTTAGGGCTTGGCGGCGGCTCCGTATCATAAAACGCGATGAATCCTTCTCTCTGATTTTTTTCTCCCTAAAAGCAAATATATAGAGTTGGAGTTGAAGTCGGAGGAGCTCCAGGGGGCCCACAAGGTAGGGGGCGCGCCCTGGGGGGCAGGCGTGCCCCCACCCTCATGGCTAGGGTGTGGGCGCCCTGGTCTTCATCTTTTGCAAGGGGTTTTTATTATTTCCAAAAAGACGTTCCGTGAAGTTTCAGGTCATTCCGAGAACTTTTGTTTCTGCACATAAATAACACCATAGTAATTCTGCTGAAAACAGCGTCAGTCCGGGTTAGTTCCATTCAAATAATGCAAGTTAGAGTCCAAAACAAGGGCAAAAGTGTTTGGAAAAGTAGATACGACGGAGACGTATCAATGCATGATGCTTGTAATGCAACTATTAGCAAGCAAAATCTAGGGTTGTGTTAACTCACCCCCACTAAACAAAAATCTCGTTCCGAGATTCAAGACGTGAGGTAAGAAGACATAGGGGACCTTTGCATTCGAGATCTCTGTATAAACATAGTGACCAAAGGAACAGGGGAAACTCTATGAGAAGCGACCTTCACATAGATTGAGCAACTCACGATCAACTCATGGAAGGAGACATAAGAATATCTTTTGAGCTGATACACAAAACACACATCAGGAGCGATGGAAGGAAGTAGATGACGAAGGTTCAATTTGGCAGGCAATAATTCCACGCTTAGATAAGATGGTGAAGGGGTTTCAAAGTAGGCAGGAGTTAATTGACATGATCCCATAACGGGGCACCTTGGGGAAGGTGGCTCATAGAAATATTCCCTTAAGTGGCAAAAAGAATTACTTTTGATACATAGATCATTGAAACTCTCTATACCAGCCTAAGGCAAATCTCAATCAATCACTTGAAGGAGTTCGGAGGAATGGTATACTCAGACTAGAATGGATGATGTGGAATACCTTGTTGAAGACAACGCAATGCGTTATTTTTGCTTATCATCGGAAATAGATGGAACCCATGGTAAGCCTACTTTTAAGATGATCCTGAATAACAATTACTGAAAGTGCAGACCATAGCAGAATGGTACAATGGCAGGTGCGAGCTAGGAGCAAAATGCAAATGCTGGGAGTGTTCCAACCATCATATCCGCCTAAGATTTAGATCTGGTTAGTAACAAGATACTCCAGACTCAACATGTCTGAAAAGGAAAGTTTGCAACACAAACCAACAAGACGATGTTGTGAGATTCTCGGGATATGAACTCTGGTAGTAAGCTCCAAACATGAGCGGGTTCTGCTACACACATGTGAACACGTTGTCCCAGACAACCATGACCACACATTAGTCTTATAATAAAACACTACCGAGTTCAGGTTGGGAACCATCATCGAGGATAATGAAGTCCTAGCAAAAGTCATGATTCTTAAGAAGGAACTTCTTCTCCTTGAACAAATCGATCAGTGGCTTGGTGTGCTAGGGAATACATATGGAGTGAAGGTGATCAGTCTGTCAGACCATAGAATACTTCGCACGTACATGACCGACTTGGGATGATTCCCGAGGAAGCAAAAATAAACTTTCTCAAATTCACGGCGGAAACTTGCATCGAATGCACGTGAACTTAGAGGAAGTCACTAGTTTCATCCAAACATATGCTTCATGAAGAGGACATGAAGTAAATGCTTACACAAGTTTCCAACACTAGCTTGATGTTCATCCTGAATCATGGAGAAGGTAAGAATGTTGCCGATGGGCTCAACAAGTCATCGGGATGACCATATAAATGGAATTCCATGATTATATGTGAACAAGGACATAGCATTGGTCAGACCACAAGATATAATGGTGTATGCTCGAGGAAACAACCACGAGTAAGACAACATTACGAACATCGTTGGTTCTGATTTGATTTGAGGATATCCCATACTCAAATCAAAGACTATATAAGACAATAGGTCCAACAATTGATCACGGAGATCAACCGATGAAGATATCGTATTTCTTCAACACACCAAAAAAATATCCCTTAGCGATGAACTAAGTAGGACAAGCTTCCATCTTCCAACTCTCCAAGTTGTTGTTTAGCTCAACCAACTAGTTCAGGCTATCCAACACATAATTCTTGGAGAAGGGGTGGTTTAGAGGAAAACCAACTTGATCACGAACTCAACATAGCGGTCAGGTGACAACCTGGTAACACTTCCGAGAAGATATTCGAAAAATCACGAACCACCGATATGTTACTAAGCTCGAGAACAATCTTGCTTTTCAGGGAAAGATGATGTGATCAAGAGAGTGATGGATTGACACAATCCTAACTCATTGATCGAGGAGTGCACCAGGGAAAATGGACTAGGTCGCACGATAAATCTTAGGATGATGATTCAATAACCAACACACTAAGAATAGGATTATTGTCCATTAACTACCAAGCAACGGAGTTGCTATGAGTATTGATTTCACACATCACGATTCACTTGTCGATATTCCGGTTACAATAACACGGAGACCGAGGAATGAACGATGATGGCGAGAAGTATCACTGCGTCAAGAATTCATAAGGGGTGGTGCAATTCTCATGACAATACTAACATAAAGATGGCAAAACCCCAAGGTAGAACAGAATAAAGGCTGGATTGGCATTTTGATCTGCGGAATACAACTACTTTGACCAGTCCAAGAAATGGATGAGGTGCTGGGGTTTGTTTCTCCTAGTCATTTTGGGATAGAATGGCTCGGCAGACCACAAGAATAATAGGCATCGATGAACACGAATGCACTACTACTCCTAACTATCAATTGATAGACGAAGGTCAGATAACATCTAAAGAGGGACAACTCAAAGGAACATATATCTTTCTGAGTCGTGGATGCATAGATTAGTATGTAGAGCAAAGTTCAACATTTCTTCCGGATAACCCATGCAGAACGGTAGAACTGGCAGATTCACAATATAATGGAGAACTCATCAAGAGCACTTTGGTTGCGATCTTTTGGTTCAACAGATCTTCTGCCATATGCAGTTCATGGTATTGGGAAGAAGGATATACCACGGACCTCGGGAACTATCGCAAGGTTACTAATATCCTAAAGGTACGAGCAACACTATCAATAGGAAGTAAGTAGAGTGAATCTTGGGTTCAAGGACCCAAAGATGGAATACCTACTAACTAAATGGCATCACGGGATGCTTTCGAGAATGATGGCCAGAGTCATCACACTGGGAACGCAAACATGGATAGATTACTAGGTGATTCTCTAGGATGCCTAGGTCATAATACTAGCTCCAACATATATGTCAAGGCAATGGAGTACCTCAACAAACCATTTGGTGTGCTTAATCTGGCCCAAAAGGACATCGGAAACGGGAAGAAGGGATTTGCAAATGCATCAGACTATTTAGAAACCTGGGATGACTCAGACAACATAACGGCTGTAAATGCTCAAAAAGATTTGAGACATCCTGCAAAATAGTGGCGTAATCACTTAACATCACAATAACAAGGTTCTGAGGCCAGCTATGAACATACGGAAGTAGTAGAAACTGAACTAAGACTTGAATCCATCAATTCTATAAGTCTATAGATTAGTAACACGTGATCATGATAGAAAGAATAGAAAGCCTAGTTCCTTAACCCCGTAGGAAATATAAGATAACTCGGGTCAGAAGGGCATAAGGTAGAGGAGTGAAAAGAGCCTTATGTTCCCTTCCACAATCAATTCCCTTAGATAGATAAAGAGTTTCTAGACTCAACTTCGACCAATTTGGCTTGGTAATCCTACAGGCAGTCAGGCTCTGATACCAAAGCTGTCAGGATCCCGATCCTAAGCCACACCGATATAGCATGTAACACATCATATCACTTTGCGGCCTCACGCACGGTATTCCCATGGGTGCCACCTTACCTGGCCCAGGACCATTTGTGCCTTTTGGCTCACGTATATAATAGTGTCGCTAGTATCCATATGACAGAGAACACGGGCTGACATGACTAGTCGTAAACCCAAGGTGGCACTAACTTACAGGGACAGGCATACATGACCCAGCAAAACGGACGTGTCGGTCATCAACGTATGAACCCAAGTCGTAGCAAGCTACAAGGACTTAAAGGAACAACGCGTGACATTTCCCCTAAGAGACAGACACAGGAACGAAGAAGGACACATGCCGGCCAGCCTAAGTGTTCCAGAGTAGTAGCAAACTACCATGGCTCAATGGAAGCATAAACATGTCTGGGTACAGACATCTAAAAAGAAAGAAGGCTAGTAAGCCTATCTATCTATAAGACCCTCCCAAGGGTACAAGATCGTAGCTGAGGTAACAAGCTAAACATCGAAGTCCACACGGAACTACTAGTGAGAGTGAAGTCTCTCTACAAAAAACATAAATTAAGCAAACGTGAGTACAAATGTACCCAGCAAGACTTACATCAAAACTAGCTACATATGCATCAGTACCAAAAAAGGGGCGGTGGAGTTTAACTGCAGCAAGCCAGCTTTGACTCGGTGGCTATCCTGAACTACGACTGCAAGTAACTCTTTTGGGGCGGTGCACATGAGTCCACATATTCACCAATCAATACACCACTATGGATCCGCTCCCGTGCACACGAGTCCAAATATTCACCAATCAATACACCACAATGGATCCGCTCCCGTCTCCCTACGAGGACGCCATCCATAGCACTCGCGCTTATCTTGCGCATTTTAGAGTATCTACTTTCACTTGTCTATGAGCTGTATAGGGAACCTAGAAGTCCTTTACCGCGGACGCGACTATTCGAATAGATCATTTATAGCCTTGTAGGGGTGTAATTCTTCACACACGCTCTCGCCACTTACCACCATGTACACGTCGTGTATCTCAGCAACCTCCAAGAGGAAGCCTGGCGAGGGAGTCAACCACGACCTCACTAACCACACAAGTCTCTGGTCCAGGTTTATCGCCTATTCGGCTTCCATCCGCAAGGAGATCCGGACGGGGTTTCGCTCACGGCCCCAGACGATGAGAGCAGGGTTCCCGAGGCACCAAACGGGTGTCCCAGTACACCGTGCCTCATGTCTCTACTGCATCATAGCCCACCCCTAGGGTCAGTGCTACGCACGGCCCCCAACACATATCCTACAATCACCAGAAACTAGTTGCAACTCCTGCACAGTGATCGAGGCGATTAATAAGCCGAGAGGGGTCGATTTACCGGAACCCAATGTGTGGTAGTAACTGTTCATGGATCACAAACATAGAACTCAGTTCCTGAGGATGGTTTCAATGAGACAACCCACCATGTACTCCTACATGGCCTCTCACCGCTACCTTTACCAAATCATGTTCACACACTTAGCTCTCAACAGTAAGACATGTTCACCACATTCCAATTCATCCCCGATGAATCAGACCTGACTCAACTCTATGCAGTAGCAGGCATGACAACAAGCATGAATGAGTAGGCACATCAGGGCTCAAACAACTCCTACTCATGCTAGTGGGTTTCATCTAATTATTGTGGCAATGACAGGTCTTACAGAGGAAATGGGTTCAACTACCGCAGCCTGTAACAGTTGAAGCGTTGTTGTCCTAATGAAGTAAAAGAGAGCAGAAGCGAGAGAGTGGGATTGTATCGGAATGAACAAGGGGTTTTTGCTTGCCTGGCACTTCTGAAGATAGTCTAGCTCTTCATCGGCGTCATCAAACTCATCGTCGGAACCACGTCTACTGAGAGGGGACAAACACCAGCAAACAAGAAAGAACACAATCAATGCAATGCAAAAAGATGATGCATGAATGTGACATGGCAATATGTTGTTGATTGAGCTAATGCAACTAGCAACAAGTTAAATGAAGTTGGTTTGAACCCTAGGTTCAAATTCAAACTCCATATGTTAATATTCAAATGACATTTAATTGGTTTGACTTGATCATCAAGTTTAACTTGCTTTAACATGCATGAAACCAGTATCAATGGATAGATTTGATTTTTCTGATAATTTTTCATATATAACTTATTTCATTTGGAGTTATGGTTTAATTTCAATGATTTTTCAAAGTTTTGAACATTTTCTTAAAATAAATAAATCATTTAGATGTACTTAAATTCCAGAAAAGACCTTATGACATCATAGTGACATCATCACTACATCAGCAGGTCAAAGGTGCCAGCCTAGGTCAAACCTAATGGATGGGACCCACATGTCAGTGGCCGTGGCTAATCCTAATATAAATTAAACCTAACCAAGTTTAATTAGTCGGGCGGGGCCCGCATGTCAGTGAAACAGTGGCTTAACTAAAATTAGTTATTAATTTAACCAAAAGTTAGCAGGGGTCGGGCCCACACGTCAGTGACCCACTGGGGGTCAAACGGTGGTCAAGCCCAGGTCAACTAGGTCAAAACCTGCCGGCGACTCGACGCCGGCGAGGCCAGACGCGGTGGAGAGCTGCAGGTTTCGCGCTCTGGTGACCAAAACAGCGCCCGAGGGCATCTATGCATAGCTGGTGTGTGCGTGCATTGAACCAAGGCATCAGTTCGTGCTGGGGAGGCGGGACTTGGCGGCGGCGGCGAGCGAGGCGGCGGCCGGAGATCGGCTTCATGC
This sequence comes from Triticum urartu, assembly GCF_056163025.1. NCBI lineage: Eukaryota > Viridiplantae > Streptophyta > Magnoliopsida > Poales > Poaceae > Triticum > Triticum urartu. Next base: position 202,382,229 of record NC_141875.1, on the reverse strand, counting down.
GAGCGTGGTGCTAGAGCAAGCAGGCGAGCGCGTAGAGGGGTTGGCGGCCTCCTGGAGGCACAACGAGCGCGATGCGGTGCAAGGGTGCGAGTGGTTCGAGCTCAGGCCACGGACAAAGTGGGGCGGCGGCGACCTCCGGTCACAGTGGGAACGACGCTACGTCATGCAAATGACAACGGGGGCAGGGGTGGAAGGGGGAGTGGCTCACGGCGCTTGCAACGGAAGGGTCGGCATGGTCGGGGCAGCTTTGGAGGTGGCGCATCAACGACGGCGATCTCCGGCGATCCGAGGACGAAGATGACAATGTGAGGGTGATGTAGAGCTTTCGGCGAAGTGTGGCTCTGTGAGGATGAAGAGGGAAATGAGGCGGTCCTTATGGACACGGCGGAGAGGCGGGGCAGTGGCTCTAGCCGGGGCGAACGGCATCGGTGGCGGTGGGCATGCTCGGCCATGGGAAGAGAAAGCAGAGGAGCGAGGGGAGAGACACTAGGAGAGCGAGAGAGGGTCGAGGGGGTTCTAGGGTGGGTGCATGACGCTCGGGGCCGTCTCTAGCAACGGTAAGCAGGCATGAGGTGGTCGGGCGCGTGCTCGCGTGCGTCGACCACGCGCAGTGTCCGACTGGCGTGGGGAGGAGGACAATAGAGGGGGAAGCGGTGGTGGTCTGGGCGACGTCTGCCAACTAAGGTCCAGGTGAGGTTTCTCTCCTCTTTGTCTTTTCCCATTTCTGTTTTGTTTTCTAATTTGTTCTGTTTGTTTTGATTTAGTTCCAGCACTAAATCATTTTAGTTACTTCTGGAAATTCTTGTGGGTGTAAGATGTAATCCAAGGCCCCACATTATTTTTCAGAATTACTGGAGTTATAAATATATTTATGGGAATTTATAACCCCAATTAAAATATTTAGGAGTTAACCCAAAGTCCACAAATGTCATGGAAAAATGTACAATATTTATGGAGGAGATTTTAATCACTTCGAATAATCATGAACATTTTTGAAAGGCACTTTGGAATCATTGAGAAATATTTTAGGTTGATCTTGTTTGAATTAAATTGGTGCTAGGGTTTGGTCGTCCCCATTTCAAGTTTCTCTGAAGAATACCATGATGCATGATGCTTCTAATGCAACTATTAGCAAGCAAAATCTAGGGTTGTGACAAACGGGGACACTGCGCACGCTGGCGCCCACCTGGCACTCGTCTGGCTCTAGTCGTCATGGCTTGCGTCACACAAACCTCGCGAGGTGTCCCTTGCCTTGATCTGTCCGCCCCTCGCGATCCAGCCTGGTGAGGCCGCCCCTGAGTACGTCTTGTGTTGTCCGCCTCGCGAGGCTTGGCCCCTCGCGAGGGTCTTGAGTGTTTGCTGGTGAAGATGAGCCGTACAGGGCCGCTGGTGGAGCCACGCTGTGGGCCGCAGGCAGGCAGGTCTGGGGACCCTCGTTCCCAGAACGCCGACAGTCATATTTCTGAAAGTTGCCAGTCATCGGCTTCAGCCCCCATGTAGATACTACAGGGGTGTTTGACATGACGTGTGACCACACTTTATCCAACGTCTTGGTCCATAGAGGAGGTGTCCGCGAGATGAACCAGGCAATCGGACTATGCGGCTTTGTTACTTTCACTTAGCCATAGGAGTTTGACCGTGGAGCTAAGTACTCGCCCCTTGTGCGTGTGCGGCTATCCAGACTATTGTGCCTTTTCCAGGCGGCTGGACGAAGAACAGCCCCTCGTATAACATGGGTTGAATCGCTAACGATTTGTAGTATAATACTAAGTCACCGAATTTTCGATCAGCTCTCGCCTATCATGCGGTCTGTTTTCGGCTTTCTCTACTAAGGTACTTGACCGGACAAACCAGAAATACAATCGCAGTAGTTCTCCCTTTACTTGACCGGACCCAACTATAGACCAAAGACATGATGCATATAATGCAATATCCGGGACGCCGAAGAGTTCCCTATAGGTGTTCGGACTTGAAATGTGCAAGGCCGAATACCGCCCCCAGTGTTAAGTCCGGACTAAGGCACGTGTGGCAGTCTGAGCTAGGGAGGGAACATAGATGACAAAATAAAACGATTGCCAAACAAAGTGGTGATCAACTGTTTCCTTTATACCCTGATTAATACGTCGAGCCATGTTGTTATAGATAATGCCAAAAACATCAAGGCCATTTTACATGCCAAAAGTTTATACAAGGGAAAGGTTTACATAGAGCCTAAACGAAATGGTTTAAGAATCCCAATGATGCCCTGCTGCACGTCTGCGTCGTTTCTCCTTGATGAGATATCCTTGAAGGGGAGGAGTCCGATGGTCTTCTGCTAAAAAGAGGAACCTACAAAAAGGTCCTTGCATGACCGTAGATCAGGTAGGTTCTTTACCAAACATACAGTGGAAAAATATTTGAGGTCCGAATAGGGTCAAACCGTACTATGGGCCTATTCCGCAGTGTGCCTCCGGCGCTGCCCAAGGTATTTTAAGGGCGTAATTGTGTATGCGAGGTACATACGCTGCAGCCTTATGGGGCAACCGCTGGAGGCAAAGCTGCTATTCAAGCTCGGGTTCCACCGAGCTACCACATTGTAACACGGCTCAGACACGTTTAGCAGTGTCGTGGGTCTTGGCGACCGATGAGTTGTTCAGCTTGATGAAGCCACTCTGTACTTTGGCTGCTAGGGCCATGGTATGCTCCTCGGTACGGAGGGAGTGCTACATATTCCCATTTACTGTGATGGCACCATGAAGTCCAGGCATTTTTAGCTTCAGACAAGCATAGTGCGGGACTGCATTGAAGCGGGCGTAAGCCGTTTGTCCGAGCAGTGCATGATAACCACTGCGAAAAGGGACGATATTGAAGATCAATTGTTCGCTTCGGAAATTGTCTAGAGAGCCGAATACTACTTCTAGTGTTAATGAGCCCGTGTAGCGGGCCTCCACGCTGGGTATCACTCCTTTAAAGGTAGTGTTGCTAGGCTTGATCGTTGACGGGTCGATGCCCATCTTACAGACAGTATCCTTGTAAATCAAGTTGAGGCTGTTGCCGCCGTCCATAAGGACTCTAGTGAGATGGTACTCGTCAATGATAGGATCGAGTACCAGGGCCGCCGAACCTCCGTGACGGATACTAGTTGGGTGGTCCCTGCGATCAAAGGTGATCGGACAAGCCGACCATGGGTTGAATTTTGGGGCGACAGGCTCTACGGCATAGATGTCCCTTAATGCGCATTTGCACTCCCTCTTGGGGATGTGGGTGACATAGATCATGTTCACTGTTTTCACTTCGGGGGGAATTGTTTATGTCCCCCAGTGTTCGGCGGGCGACACTCATCATCATCCTTGCTTGGAGGGCCTTTCCCCTTATGTTCAGTGTTTAATTTACCGGCCTGTTTGAAAACCTAGCAGATTCTGTTGGTGTGATTAGCAGGTTTGTCGGGGGTGCTATGAATCTGGCAAGGTCTCTCCAGTATTCAGTCCAAGTTGGATGGACCGTCCCTATTACCTTTGAACGGCTTCTTCCGCTGACCGGGTTTGGAGCCACTGAATTCGGCGTTTACTGTTGTATCCTCTATTTCTTCGTTATTGTTCTGACACTTATTTTTGCTATGACGTGGCCTGCCATTGCCGTCCCTAGCCTCAAAAGTGTTGGGGTCGCAGGTACTGTTGCTTCTACGAGGCAACCAGCTATCTTCGCCTCCACGGAAGCGGGTCATAAGTGTAGTAAGAGCTGCCATAGTCTACGGCTTTTCCTGACCGAGGTGTCGGGTGAGCCATTCATCACAGACGTTGTGCTTAAATGGCGCTAAGGCTTCGGTGTCCGGACAATCCACAATTTGGTTCTTTTTAATTAAGAACCGTTTCCAAAGTTTGCAAGCCGACTCTCTGGGTTGCTGGATTATGTGACTCAGGTCATCAACATCCGGTGGCCGGACATAGGTGCCCTAAAAGTTGGCTCGAAAAGCATCCTCTAGGTCCTCCCAGCTTCCAATGGAGTTCTTTGGGAGGTCGGTCAACCAGTGTCGTGCCGGTCCTTTCAGTTTTAGAGGGAGGTACTTAATGGCGTGGAGATCATCTCCGTGAGCCATGTGAATGTGGAGATGAAAATCTTCAATCCATACGGTGGGATCTGTCATTCCATCGTATTGCTCGATGTTCACAGGTTTAAACCCTTCCGGGAATTGGTGCTGCATTACCTCATCGGTGAAGCACATGGGGTGTGCAGCACCTCTGTACCAGGCAACATCGAGGCGGAGTTCGGACGACATCTGTGTTCGGTGCTGACCCCGGAGTTGGTTATGTTTGTCGTGCCAGGCTTGATGGCTGTCATCTCATGTGGGGGCATGTCCTCTTGACCCATAGATTGACCTTGTCTAGCCGTCTCTATTGGTCAGGTCATGACGTAGGTCGTACGTGTAGCCTGGTGCCGTTGTCTTCCTCCCTCTATGGCGAGGGGGCACGGGCTGGTGTTCGGCATGAATAGCCATTTTGTCCCGTCCACGTGGTTGTCGGTCCGGTAGATCAGCCTGATTGTATTTTGACGGTATTGGCGCAAGGGCCTCGTCGTCGAATTGTGGCAGTAACCTGCATTTTGGGTAACTCTTTGTTGGGCGCTCAAATCCATATCCTTCTTCGGCGGCTAGGACCTTAGTCCATCTGTCGTTGAGTGTATCCTGTTCGGCTTTAATCTGCTACTATTTCCTTTTCAGGCTCCGCTCGGTGGCGATAAGTTGTCGCTTGAAGCGTTCTTGTTCGAGGGGTTCTTCTGGGATGATGAAATCTTCATCACCGAGGTTAACCTCCTCTTCGAAGACAGGTAGGTAGTTACTATCTTCCAAATCCTCGTGATCGGCGAGTTTTTCGGAACTAAATTGACCCTCTTCCCTTTCATCCTGCTCGAACGCTGGCTCCACGGGGCTTTTGGGGTCTTCGGCATTATTTGGAGTGTCATTGTCTCTGGTGCTGGTGTTGCTTTCCCTTCCTCGACGTGATCGTGAGCGGCGCCGCTGACGCTGATGTTTCGGTGGTTCATTGATGGGCTTATCCTCATCTGGATCTTGAGTGCCATCATCGTCCTTTTACTCAGAGGTGTCCACCATGTATACATCGTAACTAGAAGTGGTCGTCCAGCGCCCGATGATGGGCGGGTCTTGACCTGGTTCATCTTCGACATCGTAGTTCATGCCATCGATGTCTTTAGAAGCATAGTCTAGTGATACGTCTCCGTCGTATCTATAATTTTTAATTGTTCCATGCCAATATTATTCAACTTTCATATACTTTTGGCAACTTTTTATACTATTTTTGGGACTAACATATTGATCCAGTGCCCAGTGCCAGTTCCTGTTTGTTGCATGTTTTTGTTTCGCAGAATATCCATATCAAACGGAGTCCAAACGGAATAAAAACTGACGGAGATTTTTTTGGAATATATATGATTTTTGGGAAGAAAAATCCACGCGAGACGATGCTCGAGGGGCCCACGAGGTAGGGGGGCACGCCCCAGGGAGGCAGGCGCACCCCTGACCCTCGTGGCCACCCCGTAAGGCGGTTGGTGCCCTTCTTTCGCCGCAAGAAAGCTAATTTCCGGATAGAGATCGTGTCAAAATTTCAGCCCAATCGGAGTTACGGATCTCCGGGAATATAAGAAACGGTGAAAAGGGAAGAATCTGAGAACGCAAAACCAGAGAGAGACAGAGAGATAGATCCAATCTCGGAGGGGCTCTCGCCCCTCCCACGCCATGGGAGCCAAGGACCAGAGGGGAAACCCTTCTCCCATCTAGGGAGGAGGTCAATGAAGAAGAAGAAGGGGGGCCCTCTCCCCCTTGCTTCCGGTGGCGCCGGAGCGCCACCGGGGGCCATCATCATCACCGCGATCTTCACCAACAACTTCACCGCCATCATCACCAACTCATCCCCCCTCTATGCAGCGGTGTAACCTCTCTCTTACCCGCTGTAATCTCTACTTAAACATGGTGCTCAACGCTATATATTATTTCCCAATGATGTATGGCTATCCTATGATGTTTGAGTAGATCTGTTTTGTCCTAATGGCTATTTGATGATCGTGATTGGTTTGAGTCGTATGTTTTATTATTGGTGCTGTCCTATGGTGCTCTCCGTGTCGCGCAAGCGTGAGGGATTCCCGCTGTAGGGTTTGCAATATGTTTATGATTTGCTTATGGTGGGTGGCGTGAGTGACAGAAGCACAGACCCGAGTAAGTAGGTTGTTTGCGTATGGGATAAAGGGGAATTGATGCTTTAATGCTATGGTTGGGTTTTACCTTAATGAATCTTTAGTAGTTGCGGATGCTTGCTAGAGTTCCAATCATAAGTGCATATGATCCAAGTAGAGAAAGTATGTTAGCTTATGCCTCTCCCTCAAATAAAATTGCAATAATGATTACCGGTCTAGTTATCGAATGCCTAGGGACAAATAACCTTCTTGTTGATAAAAGCTCTTTACCAAAACTAATTTAGTTGTGTCTTCATCTAAACAGCCCCTACTTTATATTTACTTGCTCTTTATTATCTTGCATATCTATCCAACAACACCTACAAAGTACTTCTAGTGTCATACTTGTTTCCGGTAGAGCGAACATGAAGTGTGCGTAGAGTTGTATCGGTGGTCGATAGAACTTGAGGGAATATTTGTTCTACCTTTAGCTCCTCGTTGGATTCGACACTCTTACTTATCGAAAGAGGCTACAATTGATCCCCTATACTTTTAGGTTATCAAGACCTTTTTCTGGCACCGTTGCTGGGGAGCAATAGCGTGGGGTGAATATTCTCGTGAGTGCTTGTTTGCTTTATCACTAAGTAATTTTTATTTGCTGTTCTTAGTTGTTTCCTATCTTCAGTTATGGGTAGGAAATGCAAAATACCAAAAAAATTAGTTGTACCTACTGAACCAATGGTTGAAGAACCAATCAAAATCTATCACACCGCTGAAGCTTATTACTTGGATCATCTTCGATCCCTATGTGCTCGTGCTGAAACCCCAACTAGCTTAGTTGAGGGCAAATCTCTAGATGAGCATGCTTATTATGTGCGACACCGTATATCTGAAAAAGGGAAATTATTATGGAGTCAAATTCAACGTATGCAATGCTATGCTTGGAATTTATGTGAATTATATTATTTTACTTGTTGTTCTGAAAACCCTAAGAAACACCTTCCCTACCAATGTGAGTTTATTGATAATGGAATCTTATCTTCTTATGCTAAAGGTGTTTATAGTTACTATGATGTTCAACAAATTGAAGAATTTGTTGCTTTTGAGGGTGCTTATGAAATTGCTTCTTTGATTGAAAAGTATGATGCTAGTTTTCACAAATCTGAAAATTTTGCTATACTTAAATATTGCTATGATAATTATGCTTCTAATAACTATGTTAAATAGTATATTGAGGAATACTCCGCTGTCCAAGAAGAGACTAATATTTTGCATGAGTCTATGGAAGAGGAAATTGATGAAACTGTGAGCTCATTGGATGAAAAAGATGAGGAGGAGAGCGAAGAACAAAAGGAGGAAGAGCGGATTGATCACCCGTGCCCACCTTCTAATGAGAGTAACTCTTCAACTCATACATTGTTTAATTCCCCTTCGTGATTACCGAAGGATGATTGCTATGATGACAGTTATGATCCCATTGATTCTATTGAAATATCCCTTTTTGATGATGCTTGCTATGCTTGTGGCCAAGATGCCAATATGAATTATGCTTGTGGAGATGAACTTGCTATAGTTCCTTATGTTAAACATGAAATTGTTGCTATTGCACCCACACATGATAGTCCTATTATCTTTTTGAATTCTCCAAACTACACTATGTCGGAGAAGTTTGCTCTTATTAAGGAATATATTGATGTGTTGCCTTTTATTGTTGCACATGATGATTTTGATGAATATAATATGCATGTGCTTGCTGCTCCTACTTGCAATTATTATGAGAGAGGAACTATATCTCCACCTCTCTATGTTTCCAATACAATAAAATTGCAAGAAACTGTTTATACTATGCATTGGCCTTTACTATGTGTGCATGAATTGTTCTTTTATGACATGCCGATGCATAGGAAGAGAGTTAGACTTTGTAATTACATGATATATGTTGCTTTGTGCTCACTACTAAATGCCAAATCATTGTTAATTAAAATTGGCTTTGATATACCTTGGGATCCGGGTGGATCCATTACTTGAGCACTATATGCCTAGCTTAATGGCTTTAAAGAAAGCGCTGCCAGGGAGGCAACCCGGAAGTTTTAGAGAGTCATTTATTTCTGTTGTATGCTTTTATAAAGTTTAGAAATAAAAATAATGGGCCAAGGTTTGCCTTTAGGATGTTTACATTTGCTTGATGGTTTGTACGGTGCAGGACAGAAACTTTGGCTGTAGTGCGCGATTTTACATTTTTAGCTGGAACGCCAAATGGTTCTGGTTCTTTTTGAACTGTCTTCCTATACAAATTGTTTATTATTCCTAATTTTGGTAGAATTTTTCAAGTATCATAAGTATGGTGAATGTTCAGATTATTACAGACTGTTCTGTTTTAGACAGATTCTATTTTTGATGCATAGTTTGCTTGTTGTGATGAAACTATCAATTTATATCAGTGGATTAAGCCATGAAAAAGTTATATTACAGTAGACACAATGCAAAGAAAATATGAATTGGTTTTCAACAGTACTTAGAGTAGTAATAAAAATAAGCTGCGGGATTCCAACACCCTGCTGGGCAAAGAACTAAAAGATGTGCGAGCCCAGCTGGCCGACTCCGTGAAGGAGAATAAGAGGATACGAGGTGGCATATTCAGTATGAGTTGCGAACTTGCCTCCATATAATTCGGCAAGGACATGAACTAACAGATTTATGTCTGCAGGTATGCTTTCTGGCCGTCCGGAGAGGAAATGTATGGATCTCAAGGCGACCTGCTACAAGAGTTGTCCCAAATGCACGAGCGAGCTTGGCAAGCAATGCGGAGTGTTGCCAAGGCTTCATGGCCATCCGCCTCCCCTCCAGGAAGTATGGAAGATATCAGCCTGCCGAGAAGGTGCATGGGAGGCCTGGGCCATGGTGAAGACACGGTACACCAAGCTTGACCCAAATCATATGGCCTGGGTCGGGCCTAAGGGGTCAGATGGAAAAGAAGTTCCAGTTAGTTTAGTATATGACCAAGTAAAGGTAGCCGCCAAATATTTCCAGCTGGATTGTAAGATAGACAGTCTGTTAGTCGGCATAGAGGAAGAAGTTTTTGAGTGCAAGTGACTACGTACTTCAATTGACATAATTGTCCCTAGCCGGATTGTAAAACGATTTTCATGGCAGACATTTTCGCTTCGACCTCTAGACCCGAAGGTTCAGAGTGTTTCCTAATATCAAAGCGGCCATATAGACCGGGGTATGCGTGGAAACCAGGCGTAGGGGTCATAGTTGCTTAAACAGACAAGTTGTATCCGGCTAGCTATGTTATATTACATTGTAATTGTAAGAAACATCTTCCAGAGAGAATAGTTCCGTTAAGGGTTCCTTTCCCAGGGTGAACATGCATTTAGTGTGCATGCCCAAACTATGATTGAAAAAATCACAATGTACGTGACATCTGGTGGTTCATAGTGTAATGACTGCACCATGTCTTTAGTGCGCCGATCGAATATTCCCTTAAGAACGCTAGCTTTCGGTTTCACCCAGTCTGAGGTACACATCTGGATGACCCGGCAGTAACAATCGCAGAGGTGCTCCCTTTATGCCCTAGCCAAACAAATAGGAACATAGGGCATAAGCACAGGAGCCAGGCAACCCAGCTTGGCCAAAACTTAAGTCATAACAATGCATATAATGGCGAAAAAGGGTACATATGAGGAAAAATACATATGTGTGGTGAGCTTGATGCTCGAAAAATAATAATAAGCTTCTGTACAAGAAGCCCCCAGGTATTATGGGCGTACATATTTAAGGATCTGTACGTCATAGGTGTGTGGTTTATCCGCACAAGAGCTTAAAGCCAGGATAAAAGTGAAAGAGAGGAAAAAAATAATGGAAACAAAGGGAGAAGAAGACGAACAAAGAGTCCGGCTCTAGGCGTAGAATCTTCGGAGTCTGGCAGCATTCCACGGGTTTGGCTCTAAGCAGTTGTCCGATGCATCACGCAGGTGGTACGCTCCTCCAGTAAGAACTTCATCTATGATGAAGGGACCCTCCCACTTGGGCTTGAGTTTGTCCTTTTTCTACTCTAGTAAGCGTAGAGCGAGTTCACCAACATTATAAGTCTTGGCCTGCACTTCTCTGCTTTGATATCTGCGAGCCTGCTGTTGATAAAATGTGGAATGGACTTTCGCGATGTCGCGCTCCTCCTCCAGGGCATCTAAGCCGACTTACCGATCAAGCTCGGCCTCTCTCTCTTCATACATGCGCACTCGAGGTGAGTCATGAATAATATCGCAGGGCAACACAGCCTCTGCGACGTACACCATAAAGAAGGGTGTATATCCGGTAGTGTGATTGGGCGTGGTCCGCAGCCCCCAGAGTACGGAGTCGAGCTCCTCAACCCAGTGCTTGTCTGATTCTTTCAAAGACCGCACTAGTCTAGGCTTAATGTTGCTCATAATAAGACCATTAGCTTGTTCGACTTGACCGTTTGTTTGTGGATGATAGACGGAGGCGTAATCAAGCTTAATGCCCAGATTACACACCAGGCTTTCACTTCATCGGCTGTAAAGTTAGAGCCGTTATCGATGATGATGCTGTGTGGGATTCCATAACGGTGCACAACTCCGGATATAAAGTCTATCACTGGTCCGGCTTTGGCTGTTTTAACTGGTTTGGCCACTATCCATTTGGTGAACTTATCTACCATGACCAATAGATATTTTTTCTTATGGCTTCCTCCTTTAAGGGGTCCGACCATATCAAGCCCCCAGACCGCAAAAGGCCAAGTAATGGGGATTGTTTGTAGAGCGATGGGAGGCATATGGATTTGGTTGGCGAAAAGCTGGCATCCGACACAACATTGGACAAGGTCCTGTGCATCTGCTCGGGCCGTCGGCCAATAGAAACATGTATGAAAGGCCTTACTTACAAGGGCCCGAGTCGCGGCGTGGTGACCACCGAGACCGGCGTGAATTTTGGACAAGAGTTGTCGTCCCTCTTCTACGGAGATACATCTTCGAAGTACTCTGGTAGCATTTTTCTTGTAGAGCTCTCCGTCATAGACCTTGTAGGCTTTCGAGCGCCGGACAATGCAGCTAGCCTCATTCTGATCCTCAGGGAGCTCTCGCCTATTAAGGTAGGCCAAGAAGGGTTCGGTCAATGGGGCAATTACTGCCATGATAAGATGGGCTGATGGTGTAATTTCGGTGGCTGAACCCCCGATGATATCGGTATTGTGTTCGGAATCTGGGGGTATAACCGGGTCTGGACTGGTGTTGCCGCTCTCCCCCTACCACACCACGGATGGCTTGCAGAGCCTTTCTAGGAATAAGTTAGGCGGGATGGGGTCACGCTTGGCACCGATGCGAGCAAGGACATTCACCGCTTGATTAATTTCTCGAGCCACATGATGAAACTCGAGCCCCTTGAACCGAGCCGACATTTTGAGAATGACATTACGATAGGATGCCATCTTCGGATCTTTGGCATCGAAATCTCCATTTATTTGGGATATTGCGAGGTTTGAATCCCTGCGCACCTCCAGGCGTTGTATGCCCATGGACACAACCATCCAAAGACTATTCAATAAGGCCTCGTATTCGGCTGCATTTTTGGAGTCTGTGTATAATATTTGGAGTACGTATTGAACTGTGTCTCTAGTGGGGGACATTAAGACAATGCTCGCTAGCATTTTGGAGCTGTTGAAGTGCATGACCCAGTTGGAATATGTGACGTACTCTTTAGGGAGTTCGGCCTCTGACCATTCGGCGACGAAGTCGGCCAGTACTTGGGTTTTAATGGCCCGGCGCGGTTTGTATGTTATGTAGAATGGAAGGAGCTCAATGGCCCACTTGCGATCTGGCCCGTGGCATCGCGGTTGTTTATTATGTCATTGGGTGGTACTTCGGAAGCCACCGTGATTGAGCACTCTTGAAAGTAGTGTCGTAGCTTTCGGGATGCCATGAAGACCGCGTATGGTATCTTTTGGTAATGAGGGTACCGGGATTTGCAAGGTGTGAGGAAAGTGGATACGTAGTATACCGGTTTCTGAAGTGGGAATTTGTGTCCGTCCTCCTCTCGCTCGACAACGAGCACCGCACTCACCACCTGGTGTGTTGCCGAGATGTATAATAGCATGGGTTTGCCAACGTTCGGCGTGGCCACAATTGGGTTGCTCGCGCAAAGAGCCTTTATCTCTTCTAGTCCGGCCATTGCCGCATCCGTCCACTCGAAGTGGTGGGTGTGTCAGGGAAGGCGATAAAGCGGCAATGCTTTTTCTCCTAGTCTGGAGATAAAGCGGCTTAAAGCTGCCACACATCTGGCTAGTTTTTGGACCTGTTTAAGGTCTGTTGGTGTAGCCAATTGAGACAAAGCTCGGATTTTGGCTGGATTTGCCTCAATTCCCCTATTGGCGACGATGAAGCCCAACAGTTTTCCGGCGGGAACACCGAAAACACACTTTTCCGGATTGAGCTTGATGTCATATGTACAGAGGTTGTCGAATGTGAGACGCAGATCATCTATCAATGACTCGACATGCCTAGTTTTGATGACGACGTCGTCCACATATGCTTCAAATGTCTTGCCGATCTATTTCTCCAGGCATGTTTGAATCATGCGTTGGTAGGTGGCGCTGGCGTTTTTAAGTCCAAAGGGCATAGTGTTGAAGCAAAACGGCCCGTATGGGGTAAACAATGTCGTTGCGGCTTGGTCGGACTCCTTCATTTTGATTTGATGGTATCCGGAGTATGCGTCGAGGAAACACACTGCGTCGTATCCCATAGTAGCATCAATAATCGGATCGATTCAGGGGAGGGGGAAGGGATCCTTAGGGCAGGCCTTGTTGAGGTCTTTGAAATCGACGCATAGGCGCCAGGATTTATCCTTCTTTGGCACCATCACCAGGTTTGCTAGCCAGTCCGGGTGTTTTATTTCTTTGATGAATCCGGCCTCGATTAACTTGGCTAACTCCTCCCCCATAGCGTGTTGTTTGGGTTCGGAAAAGCGCCATAGTGTTTGCTTGACCGGTTTATATCCCTTCAATATGTTGAGGCTGTGTTCGGCCAACCTGCATGGGATTTCTGGCATATCAGAAGGGTGTCAGTCGAATATGTCCCAGTTCTCGCATAGGATCTCTCGTAGTGCGGCGTCAACCGTTGGGTCCAGCTGTGCCCCGATGGATGCTGTCTTCTTGGGGTCCGTCGGGTGCACTTGAAATTTGACTATTTCCTCTGTTGGTTTAAAGGAAGTGAATTTGGGTCACTTGTCCAGGATTACGTCGTCCTTATCCACCGTGGAGCGTAGCGCGGTTAACTCTTCGGCCGCGAGGGCTTCAGACAGTGCCTCGAGGGCCAGGGATGCGGTTTTGTTTTCAGCGCGGAGTGCTATGTCCGGATCACTGGCAAGAGTGATAATACCATTGGGCCCGGGCATCTTGAGCTTCATGTACCCGTAATGAGGTATAGCTTGGAAGCGTGTAAATGCATCTCTCCCCAATAGGGCGTGATATCCACTATTGAAAGGGGCCACTTGGAAGGTTATTTCTTCGGACCGATAATTCTCCGGCGTGCCGAATACCACGTCGAGCGTGATTTTTCCCACGCATTGCGCCTCCCGACTAGAAATAATTCCTCGGAAGGTCATGCTACTTTGCTCGATGCGGCTCCTGTCTATTTCCATTTTGTTGAGTGTGTCCTCGTAGATGAGGTTTTGTCCGCTGCCGCCGTCCATGAGCACTTTGGTGAGCCAAAAACCGTCCACAATTGGATTGAGGACCAAGGCGGCTGGTGCCCGGACTGTCTGGAATTTTGGTTTGTCACTGGAATTGTGTCGTTCCAGTGGTTTATTGTTGCGACTTGGCAGACTTCGGCGAGGTCACGGAAGGCTCTTTTGCGCCGATTGTTTGCAGCGAAAGTCTCAAAGACTGTCAATACGCTGAGGTCGTCGTCTTCCGAGGGGTGTTGCTCTGCGGTTTTTTTGGTGAGGATATCCTCGCCGCTCTTGTCCACTTGCCGGAGTATCCAACATGCTCTAAGACTGTGGGTTGGTATGGTATCCGGTGTTGTGTGTATTTTAGATGGCCTATCGAGCCATCCCTCCAGAACAGTTCCTTGCCCCGTGATGGCCTTAGATTTATTTACTATTGGGTCGGGCGCCCCACGAGGGTGCATCCTTTTTGCCCGGACGAGGGGTTGAGTGGAAACCGGTGGTTCCCAGTGAGCTGCCTTAGTTTTCCAGACGCTTTCCATTATGCAGTACTTCTATACTGTGGTTGCCAACTCAGCGAAGTGTAATACGCGACGACGGTTGATGGCATTGAGATTGCTTCATCCATGCAATTATTGTAGAATACTGAGATCGCGTCTTCGTCACGGCAATCTTTAATCTTTTCTTTGACAATGAGGAATTTGGCCCAAAAGTGATGAACTGTTTCCTGAGACTACTAACGTATGTACATGAGATCACGCATATCTAGGTGGGTGGGTGGCTTTAAATCCGAACCCTGACCCAATTTGGGATCCAGAGTTTGAGAAACTTCTGAGCTTAATAGTTGGGCTCTGGGATATCAACCAATTTTTCATGTCCACGGTCCGATTCTTGGTTCGGAGGACAGGGCGTGTCGCTTCGTGGACGGGTATCCGGCTCTTCGAGCTTGGAAATCTGAACATAGTTCATCCTCAATACAGTGGAAGAGTTGTTAATTTTCTCCTCTACTACCGCTATCTGATGGGTGATCGCCAGAGCTTTGATTTCTCTCTGATCGGGTTTAAGCCCAATCCGATCGTAGTCTGTAGCGACCCCAAGGCGGCAATGCGATCCAGGAGTTCATTTAAAGACGATAGCTCCGTCGGATCCATCTGTTTGGAGTATTCGGAGTCAACACGGAGGCGATTTTCGATGACCCGAGAAGTCATCATCGGCTTAACGACCGGACGGGCGGTCATGGTAAAGCCGCCCAGCCGGAGGTTTTGGCCTGAGGCCAGGGCTCCTCCGGAGGTGATACTATCCTTGATAACAAGGCGAGCCATCAATCATGTCTTCGACGTCACAAAGTAACTCTCAATGAAAGCACCAATGTCGGTGTCAAAACCGGCAGATCTCGGGTAGGGGGTCCCGAACAGTGCATCTAAGGTTGATGGTAACAGGAGGCAGGGGACACAATGTTTTACCCAGGTTTGGGCCCTCTTGATGGAGGTAATACCCAACGTCCTGCTTGATAGATATTGATGAGTATGATGATTACAAGAGTTGATCTACCACGAGATCGTAATGGCTAAAACCCTAGAAGTCTAGCCTGTATGATTATGATTGCCTCTATGGACTAAACCCTCCGGTTTATATAGACACTGGAGGGGACTACGGTTGTACAAAGTCGGTTATAGAAAAAGGAATCTTCATATCCGAATGCCAGGCTTGCCATCCACACCAAGGAGTGTCCCATCCGGACACATGAGAGAGTCTTCTGTCTTGTATCTTCATAGCACATTGGTCCGGCCCATATCCAACAGGTAAGATGCTCGAGGACCCCTTAATCCAGGACTCCCTCAGTGGGGACTGTGCCTTTTTTGGACGCATGCATGCGCCACATCAAAATGTTGTGCTTTTGGTATTCAAACATATATGTGTGCATCACGCATGTCCATACATATGTTTGGGGCACATATATACATACAGTGGTTGTCTTTGGACACTCTCCCTCGCTTGGTTATCATTGACGGCCTATATATTTGTGGGCCCACGTGGACGTCCATCACTTCGACTAACAATGCAAGAGAGGTTACTAGGGTGGATTCTTCGTCTCTTGGTTCGCGTTACCGTATAGTCGTACGTCGATCATGGTGAGATTCGAGACCTAAGTTCGAGGGATCGCATACACATGAATCCCTATATATATAGTATACTATGCGTCCACATCAAAGTTGTGCATTGGGTATATTCAAACACCACATGACACTTCATACATATGTTTGGGCCACATGCACGCAGTGGTTGTCTTCAGGCACTCCCTCGTGTGGTTATCGGTGACAAACTAGCCTATTTGTGGGGCCACACGTGGAACGTCAATGCATGACTTTGACCCAACAAACAAGAGAGTTTATACGACCAAGGTGGTGATTCTTCTTGGCCAGTCTTACAATATGCCTTGGTGAGATGCCCCCTCCCACTGACTCAAAGTGTGTGTGTGGTGGGGGGCATATTACTACTTCGTACTAGATGAACCTCCATCGGGTCAGGGATGCCTGGTTAATTTTGCGATGCACATGTCCCACATCAAATTTGTGATTTGGTGACACCAGAAGAACACATCTGTGGGCCCGCACATGGTCCACATTTGATCGGAAGCAAAGGGGGGAGGTGGTTGATGTACTCCTTTCAGTTTTGTGTTACGGTACGGTGAGATGTCAGACCTAGCTATTTGGGGGCATGCATTCATAGCTAGTATTGCCCTACAAACAACACAAAGTGTGTGTGTGTGTGTGTGTTGGGGGGGGGGGGGGCTATCAATAATAACGTGCACTTTGTGCGACAGGTGCCACATCAAAGTTGTGCATTGGGTATTTGAACATCAAACCACCCTTGTCATACATATATTTGGTCCACATGCAAGTGTGTTCGTGTTCCTGACCCTTCCCATGATTTTTTGGCAAAATTTATAAACTATAGATGAGTCAGATGCAGCAACCGTCTGTGATCGGGTACGAAATAGACATGGTTCCCTAGGACTACCCGTTTGCCGTGCCCCTTCCCTTGTCACCCACATGATCACAGTAGATTGGACTCCACAAGGCTTCCCTCCCCCTCTAGAAAATATCTACTCCCTTGCAATCTCGAAAATTGTTGGGGAACGTAGTAATTTCAAAAGATTCCTCCACACACTCAGGATCAGGGTGATGCATAGGAACGAGAGGGGAGAGTGTGTCCACGTAGCCTCGTAGACCGAAAGCGGAAGCGTTAGCACAACGCGGTTGAAGTAGTCGTACGTCTTCACGATCCGACCGATCCAAGTACCGAACATACGGCACCTCCGAGTTCAGCACACGCTCAGCTCGGTGACGTCCCGCGAACTCACGATCCAGTAGAGCTCAAGGAAGAATTTCAGCAGCACGACGGCGTGGTGATGATGTTGATGAAGCTACCGCAGCAGGGCTTCGCCTAAACACCGCTACAGTATGGCCGAGGTGGATTATGATGGAGGGGGCACCGCACACGGCTGGGAGAGATCTTTGTGATCAACGTGTATGTCTAGAGGTGCCCCCTGCCCCCGTATATAAAGGAGCAAGGGGGGGTCGGCCGACCCTTGTTGGTGCGCCAGGAGGGGGAATCCTCCTCCTAGTAAGAGTAGGATTCCTCCCTTTCCTAGTCCTACTAGGAGGGGGAAAGGAAGGGGAAGAAAGAGAAGGAAAGGGGGGCGCCGCCTGACGATGTCAAAACCAGCGGATCTCTGGTAGGGGGTCCCGAACTGTGTGTCTAAGGCGGATGGTAACAGGAGGCAGGTGACACAATGTTTACCCAGGTTCGGGCCCTCTCGATGGAGGTAATACCCTACTTCCTGCTTGATTGATCTTGATGATATGAGTATTACAAGAGTTGATTTACCATGAGATCAGAGAGGCTAAACCCTAGAAGCTAGCCTACGATTATGATTGTTCTTGTCCTACGGACTAAACCCTCCGGTTTATATAGACACCGGAGGGGGCTAGGGTTACACAGAGTCGGTTATAAGGAAGGAGATCTACATATCCGAATTGCCAAGCTTGCCTTCCACGCAAAGGAGAGTCCTACCCGGACACGGGACGAAATCTTCAATCTTGTATCTTCATAGTCCAACAGTCCGGCCAAAGTATATAGTCCGGCTGTCTGAGGACCCCTAATCCAGGATTCCCTCAGTAGCCCCTGAACCAGGCTTCAATGACGATGAGTCCAGCGCGCAGATTGTCTTCGGCATTGCAAGGCGGGTTCCTCCACCGAATAATCCATAGAAGATTTCGAACACCAGGATAGTGTCCGGCCCTGTAAAACAAATTCCACATACCACCATAGAGAGTATAATATTTCCACAAATCTAATCTGCCGACAACTTTCCATAACGTGACATCACGCCATGGCCCGGTCATTATTCGAACCGTTTTTCTCAACCAGCTACTGCACATATTGCGAGGCAGTTTTCTTGGCACGTCTTGTCAAAGCAGAGATTGTGTCCCCTTATCACAGGATTCTCATCAATACGGGTGTGGGTAACCCAACCGCGCCATCAACCACGGCGCTCGGGGAGCAAGCGAGTTTACCGGGCAGGTGGGGAGGCGCATAGTTTCTTCCGCCCTTATAAAAGGATAAGGACTCCTCCTTTTCACCCACGCCTTCTTCTTCCCTGCCCATCCATTCTTGCGCACTCGAGCTCCAGCGCCCAAGTTCGCGTTTTCTCCGCAAAACCACTCCAAACATGTCCGGAGCAGGAGGCAAGTGGATGGTCTCCTCTGTTATGGAGGAGAACATTATGAAGCTCCGGGAAGCCGGATACTTGGCCGCAGATATCACGCACTGGCTCCCAGACGCGGGGCAAATCGTCCCTACTCCAGAACCCCATGAAAGGGTTGTATTCCTCCCCCACTTCGTCCGCGGGCTGGGACTTCCCCTCCACCCATTCGTCCACGGGCTCATGTTCTACTACGGGCTGGAGTTCCACGATCTGGCCCCCAATTTCATCCTCAACATCTCGGCGTTCATCATCGTGTGCGAGGCCTTCCTCCACATCAAGCCCCACTTCGGCTTGTGGCTGAAGACCTTCAACGTGAAACGAAGGTGGTGGTCGGCCAGCAAGCGGAGTGCGGAGGTGCCATGGTGGAAAAAATGCCCAATGTCACCTGGCTCGAAGGCTCCTACGTGGAGACCATGAAGGGGTGGCAATCGGGGTGGTTCTACATCACCGAGCCGCGCGACGCCAACTGGGTGGCAGCCCCCGAATTTCGATCTGGCATCCGCACGCGGCTCACCTCCTAGAAAGAGAAGGGCCTATCCTGGGGTTCATCAGTAGAGCTGACCGGACTCCAGAACTGCGTAAGAAATATGATAAGCAAGAAAATCAAGCTCGTCAACGTGGTCCAGGTCATGCTCTTCCGTCGGATCCTCCCGTGTCAAAGATGGGCATTCAATATGTGGGAGTTCGACCCGGCCAAGCACCAGATGCTGCGAGAGCTTTTCGACACGACGCACCAAGACGTCTGGAGGGTTTTGTTCAAGGCCGCCGAGGTACCTCCTCCCCTTACCGAGGATCGCGAACTCAGCGCAAAGCGCCCTGCCAATTCGGTAAGCTCTTTATATCTCATGAGATGTTCCTTTCCCCAGTATAATCATGTGAGGGATCTGAGCATCCATGCCATTTAACAGGAATGGGTCACGACAGTGGAGCGGATCGATTGTCCGGCCACACTGCCCGAAGATCCAGCAAGGGCTCTCTTAACGGAGATGCTGGCTCCGGCGCCCTATGAGGCGCCGGAGAAGAAGGCCAAGAAGAAGGCCACAGGGACCAGGAAAGGTCTCCGGCGCAAGGTCGTATCAGAATCCTCGTCCAATAACACCGAGGCGCCCTCCTCCCAAGAAAACGAGGAGGAGGAAGAGCAAAGTTCTCCCCCCCCCCCCAGCCAGGGGAGACAAGAAAAGGAAGGCCGCCCCGTCAGGGGAGGCCGAAGGGTCCAAGAAGGGAAGGACTCTCCTTCCGGACTGCTCCACGGCGGCCGCTTTTAGCGGCGAGGAGTGGTTACCCAGGGACAAGCCCTGGAGAAGTCGTAAGTATCCGAATACCATAATAGTTCTTGGTATGTTTTATGTTATTGCTTCTTATCATGCCGAACATGATCATGCAGCCCATCTGAGGGAGTCCTAGATTAGGGGGTATCCGGACAGTCGGACTATATCCTTTGGTCGGACTATTGGACTATGAAGATACAAGATTGAAGAGTTTGTCCCGTGTCCGGATGGGACTCTCCTTGGCGTGGAAGGCAAGCTTGGCAATACGGATATGTAGATCTCCTTCCTTGTAACCAACTCTGTGTAACCCTAGCCCCCTCCGGTGTCTATATAAACCGGAGGGTTTAGTCCGTAGGACCAGGAACAACAATCATACCATAGGCTAGCTACTAGGGTTTAGCCTCTCTGATCTCATGGTAAATCAACTCTTGTATTACTCATATTATCAAGAACAAACAAGCAGGACGTAGGGTATTACCTCCATCAAGAGGGCCCGATCCTGGGTAAACATCGTGTCCCCTGCCTCCTGTTACCATCCGCCTTAGACGCACAGTTCGGGACCCCCTAGCCGAGATCCGCCGGTTTTGACACCGACATTGGTGCTTTCATTGAGAGTTCCTCTGTGTCGTCATCGTTAGGCTGGATGGCCCCTTCAATCATCAATAGCGATGTAGTCCAGGGTGAGACTTTCCTTCCCGGACAGATCTTTGTATTTGGCGGCTCCGCACTGCGGGCCAACTCGCTTGGCCATCTGGAGTAGATTGAGAGTTACGCCCCTGGCCACTAGGTCAGGTTTGGAAGCATAAACCACACGGCCGACATCCACGGAGACTTGATCTTCGGCAGATTCGAGACCTTGCCGAGTGCGCCGCACGGTCACGATGAGCATGATTTAGCCCTACCATCGGACAGTGTTCGGGAGATCGCAGCGGCGACCATTCCGACCCTCAATTCGGAGCCCATTGCGTCATCCGAGGACAGCTGGATAGACCACGTCACAGAGGCCGCATCTTTAGCGGCAATCGAGCCAAATACCGACCTTACCCTTCACGGGAGCCGTGACGCCGAACTGCCGGACTCTTCCCCGGCCACGGACTCCGAACCGCCTGCACCCGTGCCTATCGAATCCGACTGGGCGCCGATCATGGAGTTCACCTCCGCGGATATCTTTCAGCACTTGCCCTTCGGCGACATACTGAATTCATTAAGGTCTCTCTCCTTGTCAGG
Organism: Triticum urartu; assembly: GCF_056163025.1. NCBI lineage: Eukaryota > Viridiplantae > Streptophyta > Magnoliopsida > Poales > Poaceae > Triticum > Triticum urartu. The sequence continues at coordinate 202,361,121 of NC_141875.1, read as the reverse complement.
AGAGTCCTGGTCGAACTATGTCCGGCGGGATTGGGATGCGGATGACGAAGAAATTCGCCGCCCACCCACCACCCACTTAGTAGCCACTATCGACGATTTGACCAACATGCTCGACTTGACTCCGAAGACATCGACGGTATGGACACGATGCAGGAGACAAACAGGAGCCACTGCCCACAGGGCACTGGACGCCCACTTCATCATATGATGTATACATGGTGGACACACCCAAAGAAAACGACGACGAGGAACGGAAGGACGCAACGAAGGATCGATCCCTCAAGAAGCAGTCAAAGCGGCGGCGTAAGCGCTGCTCCAAATCCCGCCTCGGTAGAAACAGCAATCATATAGACCCAGCGACAGAGCAGGATGAGCCAGCGGACGATGAACACGGCATTGAACCACCGTTCGACCACGGCAACACAGAGAATCAAACCGAACAACCCGTCTTTGGCGAAGGTAGCAGTCCGGATGACATCACACCGGACAGGCACCCAGAGCAACAGAATCCCCATCAAAGGCTTGTTGCCACTACGAGGAGTCTGAAAAAGCAGAAGCAAAGGCTCAGGGCTGCACAAGACATACTCAGAATTAGATGGAGTAAAGTACTCAACACCGCGGCAAAGTACGGCGGCAGTCGCCACACAAAGAGCTACCCGAAGCGAAAGCTGCTACCTGAATTCGATGATGAGGCCTTAGAGCCCCCGCAATCAAAAAACAAAACAGCCATCCGGTCGGATAGACGACCTCGTGGCCAACATAGAGCGGCAAACGACGCCGCACACAAGCCAGTAAGCGATCCACGTGAGGACGCGCATCAAAAGGATGGCGCAACCAGATCCATCTACGGGCCAAGCAAGCGCGCTCCAGCAAGCAATGCAACACAACAAAAATCCGAACACCACGGTACACCCAAATATAGGTGTGCCGCACACCCCCTATGTTTCACCGATGAGGTGCTGGACCATGGATTTCCAGAGGGATTCAAACCCGTAAACATAGAGGCGTACGACGGAACGATAGACCCTGGGGTCTGGATTGAGGACTACATCCTCCATATCCACATGGCTCGAGGAGACGATCTCCATGCCATCAAGTACTTACCCCTCAAGTTCAAAGGACCAGCTCGGCACTAGCTTAAAAGCCTCCCCGAAAACTCCATTGGAAGCTGGGAAGAGCTCGAGGACGCTTTTCAGGAAAATTTTCAAGGGACCTATGTCTGACCACCGGATGCAGACGATTTAAGTCACATAACTCAACAGCCCGGAGAGTTAGCCCGAAAGCTTTGGAACATGTTTCTCACTAAAAAGAACCAAATAGTCGACTGTCCGGACGCTGAAGCCTTAGCAGCTTTCAAGCATAGCATTCGAGACGAATGGCTTGCCAGACACCTCGGCCAAGAAAAGCCGAGAACAATGGTAGCATTAACAAGCCTCATGACCCGCTTTTGTGCGGGCGAAGACAACTGGCTAGCCCGATGTAGCACCGGCGACCCAATTACATTCGAAGTCAGGGACGGAAACGGGAAGCCACGACGCAGCAAAAACAATCGCCGGAATAAAGAATACAACCCGAAGAGCACGGCGGTAAACGCCGGATTCAGAAGCTCTCGGCCAGGTCAGCAAAACCTGCCCTCCAAAGGCAACAGAGACGAACTGCCCAGCCTAAACAAGATTCTGGAAAAAATATGTTAGATCCACGGCACCCCCGATAAACCTGCAAGTCATACCCATGGAGAATGTTGGGTCTTCAAGCAGTTCGGCAAGCTCAATGCCGAACACAAGGGGCAGGATACACCAAGCGAAGACGAGGACGAGCCTCGCAAGCAAAGCACTGGGGAACAGAAGAAATTCCCACCAGAAGTCAAAACAGTAAACGTGTTACATGTGATGAAGGGGAGAAACAAAGCGGCACTCCTAAAGACACATGCCCCAGGGCCTATCACCGAGGAGTTCTGCCACTGGTCGTCCCAACCGATCACCTTTGACCATCAGGATTACTCGGCAAGTATCCGGCATGCAGGATGGGCTGCCTTGGTGTTAGACCCGATAATTGACGGATACCACTTCACACGAGTCCTGATGGATGGCGGCAGTAGTTTAAACCTGATATATCAGGACACAGTCCGCAAAATGGGGATAGACCCAACAAAAATCAGCCATAGCAATACTACCTTTAAAGGAGTAAAACCAGGCCCAGAAGCCCATTGCACGGGCTCCCTGCTACTAGAGGTTATATTCGGCTTTCCCGATAACTTCCGCAGCGAAAAGTAAACCTTCCACATCGCTCCGTTCTAGAGTGGCTATCAAGCACTCCTCGGACGCGAAGCTTTCGCTCGCTTTAACGCAATACCGCATTACGCTTCCCTCATGCTTAAGATGCCCGGTCCACGTGGCATCATTACAGTAAATGGAAATATTGAGTGCTCCTTACGCGCGGAAGACCGTGCGGCTGCCTGCCTTGCCAGCCGCACACTAAACGGCCTCACCAACTAGAGCATCTGACAGGCCGTTAAGACCACGGACGCGGTTAGACGAGTCCGGTGTAGCTATATATAATTGATACAGGTTTGATCTATACCCCTATAACAATACAAGGGGCTCAACGCGTGTAAACAAGTGAAAATTAGGCTCAACTTTACTCATCTTGAACTGTACATGGTTTATTTAGTATAACCTACCTTTTGCACGACAACTTTTCAGCTAAGTTCCTCTCTTTTACAGATGACCATCGTGCTACACCCATCCAGGATATGGCACAATGGAGACACGGGCGCAGTCGTGCAGCAGGGGCCCATTCCAAGGATTCTTTTTAGATTAAGACCCTGCGTAAACCTTTTTTACTGTCTCTTGTTGACACACATCCCCCGGATTCTCACTACAATTGAGAAGGATGCTGACGTATTGGCATGTGGCCACGCCAGAATATTGCATGTACCTGGACACCAGGGGCTTATTACAAAGGGCACTGTTTAGCCCGGTTTACATCATAAGGACCGAATACCTTAGGGAGTGTTCGGCGTCGCGAGTTTGGCCTTATATGCATCTGCTCCGAATCATGTCTTTGCTCAAATGTTGGGTTTGCCCAGATCCTGTGTTTTGCTGCCTTACGTTCCGCTCTATCGGCTAAGGCGGCACCAGGAGAACTACTACGATTGTGCCCTGGTTCATCCGGATGAGCACCTCAGTAGAGAAAGCCGAAAACTGACTGTCATGATATAGCGTGAGACTGGTCAACCACTCAATGACCTAGCGGAATCTTCGGGATTCCTCCGCCTTAACGAAGGGCCATTTCCCGGCCAGGCATGTACGCGCCCCGAATTCGGATGAGCGTGGAGCCACCAGGGGCTATATAGTAGCCCAAGTGTCAAACTCCTCTGGCTAAGTGAAAGTGTTAAAGCATTATAGTCCGATTGCCTAGTTCGTTGCGCTATCACCTCCTTAATGGACCAAGACATTGGATCAAGTGTGAACATGCGTCTTCTGCGAGCACCCCCGCATTATATGCGTGGGGGCTGAAGCCGACGACTGCCATCTTTCAGGTTATATACATATATACATAAACGGCCGCACAGGATGTATTATAATTCTTTCAGGCACAAGTATAAAATAGCCTTTACAATTCAGTAAAACATTGTTTTTCAATGGGAATACATGTCATTAGAACATAATATTCTTCGAGCACTGCGCTTCTATTGAACGAGCGCCCTCAAGAACTTCTCAAAAGTAGTGCTCGGCTGGTACTCGGCTCTCGTCCGAATCTTGGGCTGCCATGGCGGTGGCCTCCATCTCCGCCCAGTATGTCTTCACACGGGCAAGGGCCATCCGCGCACCCTCTACGCACGCTGACCTCTTCATCGCATTGATGTGCGGCACTGCACCAAGGAACTGCTGCACCAAACTAAAATAACTATTCGGCTTTCGCCTTTTCGGCCACAGATGATCCACAATAGACCTCATGGCGAGTCCAGACAACCTATTCAGCTTGGCCCATTCGACCAACCGATTAGTCAATGGAAGCGGACGCTCTGGAACGTTAAATTGTGACCAGAACAGCTTTTCCCCTTCGCGATCTTTTTGATCTTGGAAGTATTCGGCCGCATCGGCAGCACTCGCCGCTAAGTCCAGATATGCGTCTGCAGAACTCCACAGCCGGTCCAAAGGGGCGTACCTAGGATCTCCGACCTTCATCCGCAGCATAAAGGGCTTCCCAGCCACGATATCCTCGGCTTGACGCAGCTCCTCCTTCATCGCTCTCATTGCAGAGCGGGTGTCTTTGGTCGCCATCGTGGCCTTCTCCAGGTCTGTCCTCTTCGCTCGATCTTCCTTTTCAAGAAGCTCGTAACGGTCAGCGGCATTCTTCAATTCCACAGCCATCCTGTCTATCTCCTGCTTGCTTTGGTAGTGAGCAGCCTGTTCGGCTTTCAGCTCCTTAACTGCCTTTAGGGCAGCCGCATCGCTTTTCCTGGCTTGTTCTTTGGCTCGGGCATGTTCCGCCCGAAGGTTCTCCACGGCCGCAGCTCCATCTGCATTCACACACATGTTATAGATACTGGCATCATGCTCCTCTTCCATGTGTTGCCGGAGGAATCACATACCATGTGCCTCGTCAAGCCCCTTGTTGACAAGTACGATGTCGGCATCTGCCACGTCAAACTGCTGCTTTAGCTCGGCAAGCTCATCAGTCCGGCTGGCCACCGGACCCTCCGCCACCTGCATATTAAGGCGGCATGATTATTCTTGGGACTATGATCCTCTGTGCGCCATTGTCTTCGACAGCACCCGGAGTCTCAGGGGCTACTATCTACACAGGGCACATCTAAAAATGTGCGGTACTGTCAAAAATGTACATCATTTCGCATACCTCAAAACCCGTCAGTAGACTCATAAAGGCTTCATGCAACCCGCTTTCGGCGGACGAAATCCTTTCAATCACCGTACCCATCAACGTGCGGTGCTCTTCTGAGATAGCCGCTCACTCTAGCAGATCCCTCAGTATGTCCGACCGCACACCAGACGGTGCCGGACTCTTTCGATTGCTCTCTTCAAGAGCCGGATACTGAGGACTTTGGGTGGCCATAGGATTGCCTTATGACCTTTCCGGACCAGGAGAAACCCTCCACGACGACACCTTGGGGTCGCCCGCCTCATGAGGCGGTATGGCAGGGGGAGGCGTTTCACTCTCCATCATCTGTGGAAGAAGATCCCCTGAAGACGAGCTCTGCTGAGAAGGGCTAAGATCCGAACTGCAAGATAAATGCTTCGGTTATTTTCCTCAGAAGTAAAGCGAGGTATTTTCATTATTAAGTACCCCTTTACTTACAGCTCGGTGGAGGGCTGATCCCCTTGAGGGCATAGTGCGGCCGGGGTAGCCCCCGGGCCAGGACCCTCCGGCGAAGATTTCTTCCCCTGTTTGGAGACCATTGTCTCTGGGTCCTCGGAGGCGGTCCTCTTCCTTCCCTGGGGAGAGGAAGTTTCGGTCCCTCCTCCCCGGCTAACCTCCTTCGCGGAGGCGCTTGCCTCCTTGTTCCTCCCTTTATCTTCTCCTAAGGGCGCTTGATAAGGCGCGATCTCCAGCATCCTGGTTAGCACGGGATTTGGTGAGGTCTCAGGGAGGGGGGCCGGACAACTGATCAACTTTCCCTTCGCTATCCAATCCTGGTCAAAGAGCGGCTTTTTTAGGGCGACGTTGCGATAAATAAATGGATAGTGTGTTCGGATGCGGGGCTACTTACTTGGGTATCCGGGCGATTGCAGCTCGGACCTGCATCCTCAGTGATGTCCGGACACATTATTTGTGGTCCGAAGAACAATTTGTACATCTCCTCGGGCATCATGCCGAGGAAGTGTTGGATAGCTCATGGTCCCTCCGGGTTGAACTCCCACATGCGGAGGGGGCGGCGTTTGCAAGGCTGGACTTGACGAACTAGCATAACTTGCACTACCATAACCAGACTGAAATCTCTCTTAAAGAGATCCCGGATATGGCTTTGCAGTATTGGCACGTCCTTGCCTGGACCCCGGCTCAGCCCCCTGCTGATCCATGACATCAGTTGTGGTGGGGGGCCTGAGCGAAAGGTGGGGGCAGCTACCCACTTGGCACTTCAGGGAGCTGTGATGTAGAACCACTCCCGCTGCCACAATCCGGACACCTCTGGGAAGCTACCCTCAGGCCATGGAGCGTTAGCGATTTTGCTTATTGAAGCGCCTCCGCACGCTGCATGCTGCCCCTCGATCATCTTCGGCTTCACATCTAAGGTCTTGAGCCACAGGCCGGAGTGAGGGGTAATGCGGAGGAAGGCCTCACATACAACAATAAATGACGAAATGTGAAGAAGGGAATCCGGGGCCAGATCATGAAAATCTAGCCCATAATAGAACATAAGACCCCTAACAAAGGGATCCAGAGCGAGGCCTAGTCCTCGGAGGAAGTGGGAGACGAACACGACGCTCTCCTTGGGTTCGGGAGTAGAGACGACTTGGCCTCGGGGAGGCAGCCGATGCGAAATTTCGGCGGTCAGATATCTGGCCTCTCTCAACTTTTTGATGTCCTCCTCCGTGACGGAGGAAGGCATCCACCGACCTTGAAGGTTGCATCCGGACATAGTTGAAGGTCTGAAGTGCCTAAACCTGAGCTTTGGGTGTTGGAACTCGAGGCGGGAGGCGGATTCGATTAAGATCGAGAGGAAAAAGCCTTGTCCCCTTTATAAAGAGGGTGAATATCAAGCGTCCTCCTCGTGGCCGTTTGGGACATGCCTAAGATCTAGGAGTCTTACTCATAGGCACGGTTGGGTTACCCACGTCCGTATTGACGAGAATCCCGTGATAAAGGGGACACGATCTCTGCTTCGACAAGACATGCCAAGGAAACCGCCTCGTGAAACACGCTTAGATGGGTTATGAAAAACGATTCAAATAAAGACCTGGCTGTGGTGTGATGTCACACTACGGGGTACGTCAGCAGATTAGATTTGTGGAAATATTATTCTCCCTACGGTGGTATGTGGAACTCATTTTGCAGAGCCGGACACGATCCTCGTGTTCAAAATCTTCTATGAAGTATTCGGAGGAGGAACCCGCCTTGCAATGCCGAAGACAATCTGCGCGCCGAACTCATTGTCATTGAAGCCTGGTTCAGGGGCTACTGAGGGAGTCCTGGATTAGGGGGTATCCGGACAGCCGGACTATATCCTTTGGCCGGACTGTTGGACTATGAAGATACAAGATTGAAGACTTCGTCCCGTGTCCGGATGGGACTCTCCTTGGCATGGAAGGCAAGCTTAGCAATACGGATATGTAGATCTCCTTCCTTGTAACCGACTCTGTGTAACCCTAGCCCCCTCCGGTGTCTATATAAATCGGAGGGTTTAGTCCATAGGACCAGGAACAACAATCATACCATAGGCTAGCTTCTAGGGTTTAGCCTCTCTGATCTCGTGGTAGATCAACTCTTGTATTACTCATATTGTCAAGAACAATCAAGCAGGACGTAGGGTATTACCTCCATCAAGAGGGCCCGAACCTGGGTAAACATCGTGTCCCCTGCCTCCTGTTACCATCCGCCTTAGACGCACAGTTCGGGACCCCCTACCCGAGATCCGCCGGTTTTGACACCGACACCATCCAAAGCCCATATCGACGTATCCTCTTCGGATGAGTCTTTGGGCCTGTCGGAGATGAATAGCGATTCACTCCCGACCGCCTCCACCCCCCGCCCTACGGACGACGTCGAGGTGTTGTCTCAAAGGGTACTGAACCAAGGGGAGACAGTTCTGGAGGCGCCCCAAGGCGTTATTCCGGATGCTGGGCGCACGAAGGGCAAGACTCCCATGGGCTCTAATGTCAGGGGCAGCAAGTCTAGCCCCCAGCCGAATACTGCACCGGAACCTCCAGTGGTTCCGGATTCTATCAGGCGACCCCTCGCCAAGGGGGGCAAGCCGTCTGTGCCGATGGCCTTTGTCCATCCAGAGGCATCGGACAATTTGCTGGAAGCGCTTCGCGGCGCTTCCATTGACGAAGAGCACCGCACTATCATGAGTCCGGTGGTCAAGAAGGTTCGGTCCGCCAAAAGCGGACTGACTGAAGCCTGGGCCAGCCTCCTAACAGGCTTTGAGGTAAGTAATCAAATTATGAGAAAATGTTACAGCATAGATAGTAGCCCATGATGCTCTGTTTGGTGTTCGCAAAGAAAGGCCGAACAGAGGATCAAATAATAATCACAGGATTCTAATGAGAATATGTCTATGTGAATAAGCAGGCTTCACTGCTGGCCGGTGCCGCTCACACGGCGGAGGTCTCCGCACTGAAGCGGGACCTTGAGCAGTCTGAGGAAGAGCTCGGTCTTACCAAGAGGCGGATCGAGGAGAACAAAGGTAAGAAATACCTTGTCTATTTATTGATAAAGAAAAAGGAAACTAGCTGTCAGATCACAGGATCATCATGAATTTTGCTAGGGGCCATGACTGAAGTGGCGGCCCTATAGAAGGCACTGTCCGAGGCCGAAAGCAAAGCGGCCAAGGAGCGCGTCGAGCGCGAGAAGCAAGAGGCCCGAGTTGGCGAGGTTCAGCAGGAGCTCCAGGATTTCGTCAAGAAGTACGAGTCCTTGGAACGTGACTCTAAGACACAAGTGTCCGAGCTTGCGAAGGCCCTCGAGAACGCACAACATGCCAAGGCCGAAGCCCAAAAGGCCCTCCAGGAAATTGAGGCGATCAGGAAGATAGCGGTGGGTAAGGCATTCATTATGCAAAGCAAGCATGTGAAGGAAACTTTCCGTTTACTTATCCGAATTCGGAGCTCTCCAGGAGCATTCGCAGATCTACCCAGCAGTGTGTCGGATGCCGCGGAGTTCTACCGGGCCGAGGAAGGGAGCTCGACGGAGAAGTTGTTCTGGTCTCAGTATACTGGGACCGAACATCTGATGCCCTTGAGTGACCAGTTGAAGCAACTGGTCGAGCTTCACAAGGCGGCCGAACTGGCCATGAAGGGCCTCATAGTCCGGATGTGGCCTGGTGAGCCCTTGCCTGGCAGCTATTTTGGCCTCGTAAGGCGGCTTGTGAACGCCTGCCCCCGGTTTGAAGTCATAAAGTGGTCTGTCTGCATTGAGGGTGCGCGTAGGGCTTTTGCCCGGGCGAAAGTGCACTAGGCAAAGATGGACGCCAAAAAGTTGGTGAAGGAGGGGCCGCCGGAGGGCAAGCAGCATCGCCACCCCGAAAAGTATTATGACAGTGTCCTGAAGGGTGCTCACCTTGTGGCAGAGGAATGTGCTAAGGATGTAATATTTGAATGAATGTACTCATGTGATCCTGCAATGTGAAACGAGTTCATGTGCGCTAAGTAACGCTTGTTAATTTAAAATTTTACCTTCTGTGCGGCCGTTTATAAAATTTGAGAGTTGGCCAGTCGTCGGCTTCTGCCCCCATGTAACTAGTACTGAGGTGTTCGGGATAAACCTGATCACTCTTTATCCCAGTTTTGGGTCCTTCGAAGGAGGTGCTCAGCACAACGAACCAGACAATCGGACAATAAAGCTTTATCACTCTCACTTAGCCATAGAAGTCTACAATTTTAAATTTTGGCGAAGCCCCTAGTATTCGGAAGGCCGAGCTTGGGGCGCTATGTACGCCTAAATCGGACAAGGCCGACTCCTCGACCGAAGCGGAAAAAATCTTTAAGGATTTGAGACCTCTCGAACAGCGACCAGCTCTCGCCGCATCATGACAGTTAGTTTTCGGCTTTCTCTACTGAGGTGCTCGTCCGGAAGAACCGGGACACAATCGCAGTAGTTCTCCCAGTGCTACCTTAGCCGATATAGCGGAACGTAAGGTACCAAAACATGGGAGCCTGGCAAACCCAACTATTGACCCAATACATGATTCAGAGCTGATGCATATATTGCTATAAGTTCGGGTTGCCGCACTGTCGAAAGTGTTCGGACTTTTCTTGCCATGTTATGGGGTACACTGAAGCCCCTGGCGCACTGGATGTACCAGAATGTACGGGTGCAATTTGTCGTAAATAAGCAGACAAGGAAAAAAGATGAAGAAATGCAATAATAAGCTAACGTTGTACATTGTTATTTAAATGATACGTCAAAGCGTATGTATACAAGTAGTGCAATAAGCAAAAATAGGACTATTTGACATGTCCTATCTAAGGGCAAGCTGCGTGTGGGTATGTAAAACAGGTATAGTGATCGTTATCAGAGACCACCTGAGGATTCCCTTATACGTCAAAGCTTCTTGCTTCCTTGGTGTTTCCTTCCCGTGACGGGTCCGATAATCAGACGATCGGAGAGGGCCTTCAGAGAATAGGGGCCTGCAAGGAAGAAAATGTTAAAGGTATACGGGTCCTGAAGCGGTTGAGCCGCATTGTGGGTCGTGCCATGGCCGTGCCTCCGCCTATACCCATGGTATCTTGAGTGCGTAATTATGTACGCGCGGCGCAAATTTCGCCGCTTCAATGGGACTAGGACGGAGGCCGAATTGCTAGGCGAGCTCTAAACGTGCCTGGCGATCCTCTTGCAGGGTACTCTGGACTCGCTTGAAGGTGTCTGGGGTCTTTTTCCCCGAATTGGCGGTTTGCCTCATAAGGCTGCCTTGTGCTTCTGCTGCGAGGGCCGCGGTGTGCTCCTTCGTGCAGAGCGAGGGCTCTATGTTTCCATTGACTGTTATAACCCCGCGAGGTCCTGGCATTTTGAGCTTGAGGTATGCATAATGCGGTACTGCATTGAATCTGGCAAATGTGGTTCGTCCGAGCAGTGCGTGATAGCCACTGCGGAAGGGGACGTTATCGAAGATTAACTTCTCGCTTCGGAAGTTGTCCGGAGATCCAAAGACCACTTCCAGTGTGATTGAGCCCGTACAACAGGCCTCTACCCCTGGGATGACACCTTTAAAGGTGGTTTTGGTGGGTTTGATCCTTGAGGGGTCTATACCCATTTTGCGCACTGTATCCTGATAGAGAAGGTTCATGCTTCTGCCACCATCCATAAGGACTCGAGTGAGGTGAAATCCGTCAATGATGGGGTCAAGGACCAATGCGGCAGAACCGCCATGACGGATACTGGTGGGGTGGTCCCTGTGATCAAAGGTGATCGAACAAGAAGACCATGGGTTGAACTTTGGGGCGACTGGCTCCATCGCATAGACGTCCCTCAGTGCACGCTTCTGTTCCCGCTTGGGAATATGGGTTGCGTATATCATGTTTACCGTTTTCACTTGGTGAGGAAATTTCTTCTGTCCTTCGGTGTTCGGCGGCCGGGGCTCCTCCTCGTCGTTGCTATGCAGCCCCTTTTCCTTGTTTTCGGCATTCAACGTGCCGGCCTGTTTGAACACCCAGCATTCTCTGTTGGTGTGGTTGGCTGGTTTATCGGGGGTGCCATGAATTTGACACGAATGATCGAGTATGTGGTCTAGGCTGGACGGTCCCGGATTGCTTCTTTTGAACGGATTTTTCCGCTGACTGGATTTAGGGCCGCTGAATCCGGCATTAACTGTCGTGTCTTCGGCGTTGTCGCTGTTGTTGCGGCGGTTGTGTATGTTGCGACGTGGTCTATCATTGCTATCTTTGGCGTCTGAATTGACAGGGCTTCTTGATGTGTTGTTGCTGCGAGCCAACCAGCTATCCTCGCTCGCACAAAAGCGGGTCATGAGTGTCATGAGGGCTGCCATGGATTTCGGCTTTTCTTGGCCGAGGTGTCGGGCGAGCCACTCGTCACGGATATTATGCTTAAATGCCGCTAAGGCCTCGGCATCCGGACAGTCGACAATTTGGTTCTTTTTAGTTAGGAACCGAGTCCAGAATTTCCTGGCTGATTCCCCTGGCTGTTGGGTTATGTGACTCAAGTCATCGGCATCCGGTGGTCGCACATAAGTGCCCTAGAAGTTGTCAAGGAATGCATCTTCCAGATTCTCCCAACTGCAAATGGAGTTTGCGGCAGGCTATTGAGCCAATGCCAAGCAGGCCCTTTGAGTTTTAATGGGAGGTACTTGATGGCATGTAGATCATCACCGTGGGCCATGTGGATGTGAAGGAGGAAATCTTCGATCCGTACTGCGGGGTCTATTGTGCCATCATATGATTCAATATTCATGGGTTTAAAACCTTCTGGGAATTCGTGATCCATTACTCCATCAGTGAAGCATAGGGGGTGTACGGCGCCTCTGTGCCGGGCTATATCACGACGCAGTTCATACGAGTCTTGTCTGCTATATTCGGCCCAGCCGGATTTGCTTTTAGTATATCCGGTGTGACGGTCGTCGTCATGCGTTGGGGCGCGCCCCCGTGGTCCGTAGATCGATCTTGTATGTCCTGCTTTGTTTTCCAATACGTCTCGCAGGTCCTGCGTGTTGCCCCAGGCCTTTGTGTTTTTGTTTGACTAGCGACAGGGTGCGGGCTGGACTTCGGGCTGATACGCCACTTGGTCTCGGCCACGAGGTGACCGGTCAGCTGCATCATACGCTGGAAGTGGAGGCTTTAATGCTTCCTCCTCGAGTTGGGGTAGCAACCTGCGCTTTGGGTAACTTCTGGTTGGGTGCTCGAGTTCGTATTCCTCGGCTGCCAGCACCTCGGTCCATCTATCTGCTAGCAGATCTTGATCAGCTTGAAGCTGATGTTGCTTTTTCTTCAGGCATTTTGTTGTTGCTATAAGCCGGCGCTTGAAGCGCTCCTACTCGACGAGATCCTCAGGCACGATAAATTCTTCGTCGCCGAGGCTCACCTCGTCATTGGAGAGGGGCATGTAATTGCCATCCTCTGATTCTCCGTCTGCCGCCTATTCCTTAGGGCTAGCTTGCCCATCGTCCCGCTCGAAGCCTGGCTGGAGGGGATTGTCTTCGTCTTCGGCACTATCCGCAGCATTATTGTCTCTTGTGCCGGTATCGTTGCTTTTGCTATGGCGGGGCTTAGAGCAGAGCCGATGACGTCGGTGCTTAGATTGCTTCTCGAGGGGATTACCCTCCGCTGCCTTATTGCCATCGCATTCTTTGGGGGTGTCCACCATGTATATATCATATGATGAGGTGGTTGTCCAGCGCCCTGTGGGCGGTGGTTCCTGTTCTTCTCCTGCATCGTCGTCCATACCGTCGATGTCTTCGGAGCCGAAATCAAGCATGTCGGTTAAGTCGTCGATAGTGGCTATTAAGTGTGTAGTGGATGGGGAATAAATTTCTTCGTCGTCCGCTTCCCACTCAAGCCGGACATAGTTCGGCCAAGGGTCTCCTGACAAGGAGAGAGACCTCAATGAATTAAGCACGTCGCCCAAGGGCGAGTGCTGAAAGATATCCACGGAGGTAAACTCCATAATCGGTGCCCAATCAGATCCGATAGGCATGGACGCAGGCGGTTCGGAGCCTGTGGCCAGGGACGAATCGAAGGGTCCATAGGAGGTGAAGTCAGTATTCGGCTCTATCGCGCTGGGTGTGCGGCCTCCATGGCGAGGTCCATCCACTCGTCCTCGGACGGCACGATCTGCTCCGAATTGAGGGCCGGAGTTGCCACAGGTGTGATCTCCCGAACACCGTCCGGCGGCAGAGCTAAGTCATGCTTGTCGTGACTGTGCAGCGCACCGGACATGGGCTCGAATCCGTCGAAGATCAAGTCTCCACGGATGTCAGAAGCATAGTTTAAGCTTCCAAGCCTGACCTGATGGCCAGGGGCGTAGCTCTCGATCTGCTCCAGATGGCCAAGCGAGTTGGCCCGCAGTACGAAGCCCCTGAATATGAAGATCTGTCCAGGGAGAAAAACCTCACCCTGGATCGCATCATTGCCGATGATCGAAGGAGCCATCATACCTTATGGTGACGACACAGTGGAACTCTCAATGAAAGCACCAATGTCGGTGTCAAAACCGGCGGATCTCGGGTAGGGGGTCCCGAACTGTGCGTCTAAGGCAGATGGTAACAGGAGGCAGGGGACACAATGTTTACCCAGGTTCGGGCCCTCTCGGTGGAGGTAATACCCTACTTCCTGCTTGATTGATCTTGATGATATGAGTACTACAAGAGTTGATCTACCACGAGATCGTAGAGGCTAAACCCTAGAAGCTAGCCTACGATTATGATTGTTCTTGTCCTATGGACTAAACCCTCCGGTTTATATAGACACCGGATGGGACTAGGGTTACACAGAGTCGGTTACAAGGAAGGATATCTACATATCCGAATTGCCAAGCTTGCCTTCCACGCAAAGGAGAGTCCTACCTGGACACGGGACAAAATCTTCAATCTTGTATCTTCATAGTCCAACAGTCTGGCCAAAGTATATAGTCCGGCTATCCGAGGACCCCCTATTCCAGGACTCCCTCACCCCCCGCATCTCATAGTCCAATTCGGACCAGAGGGAGGGAGCGCGCTGCCTGCCCTAGGCCGGCCCCTCTCTCTTTCCCTTATGGCCCAACAAGGCCCATTAGCCCCCGCGGGATTCTAGTAACCCCTCCGGTACTCCGGTAAAATCCCGATTTTACCCGAAACTCTTCCGATCTCCAAATGTAGGCTTCCAATATATCAATCTTTATGTCTCGACCATTTTGAGACTCCTCGTCATATTCGTGATCATATCCGGGACTCCGAACTACCTTCGGTACATCAAAACATATAAAATCATAAAACCGATCGTCACAGAACTTTAAGCGTGAATACCCTACGGGTTCGAGAACTATGTAGACATGACAGAGACATGTCTCCGGTCAATAACCAATAGCGGAACCTGGATGCTCATATTGGTTCCTACATATTCTACGAAGATCTTTACCAGTCAAACCGCATAACACTATACGTTGTTCTCTCTGTCATTGGTATGTTACTTGCCCGAGATTCGATCGTCGGTATCCCAATACCTAGTTCAATCTCGTTACCGGCAAGTCTATTTACTCTTTTCGTAATGCACTATCCCGCAACTAACTCATTAGCTGCATTGCTTGCAAGGCTTATAGTGATGTGCATTACCGAGAGGGCCCAGAGATACCTCTCCAACAATCAGAGTGACAAATCCTAATCTTGATCTATGCCAACTCAACAAGTACCATTGGAGACACCTGTAGAGCACCTTTATAATCACCCAGTTACGTTGTGACATTTGGTAGCACACAAAGTGTTCCTCCGATATTCGGGAGTTGCATAATCTCATAGTCATAAGAACATGTATAAGTCGTGAAGAAAGCAATAGCGGTAAACAAAAACAATCAAGTGCAAAGCTAATGGAATTGGTCAAGTCAATCATATCATTCTCCTAATGATGTGATCCCATTGATCAAATAACAACTCATGCCTATGGTTAGGAAACTTAACCATCTTTGGTCAACGAGCTAGTCAAGTAGAGGCATACTAGTGACACTGTGTTTGTCTATGTATTCACACATGTATTATGTTTCCGGTTAATACAATTCTAGCATGAATAATAAACATTTATCATGAAATAAGGAAATAAATAGTAACTTTATTATTGCCTCTAGGGCATATTTCCTTCAAAAATATCTACCTGTGTCCGCGTAGATAGTTTTTTTGTTTGATAGCACACGATTAGTATGTCTGGGCCGTGTGCAATGTCTGTTACTCCCACTGTGCTTCAATCAGTAGATCCAAATTTTCAGTAGCCCCGGAATTTTACTCCCGCCCCACTCTGCTTCAATCCCTTGATCCAAATTTTTGGTAGCGCCACCATTTTACTCTGGCCTAGTAAAATTTTCAGTACCCGCGGCATTTGCTCAAACACCACCTTGGACCCCTCCACACACACACACACCACAAATCCTTCGCTCACCCCAAATCCCCCACTCACAGACATAAACATCGCCCCTTCCTCACTCCAAACCTAGCTAGGTCGCCACCGCCGCCGCCCCGCCTGCATCGTCAACCTCTGTCGGTTGCCCGTGCAGTTTACCCACCGATATGGAGATGATGCCTGCGAAACGCCCCTTTCCCAGAGATCCCCATCCCCACCCCCTCCCCCACTCCAGAGTGTCGCAGCCTAAGCCCGGCTACGCTTCCTGGGGAGCTCGACGAGCGAATGGCCCAAAAGAGATTTACCGCGGCCTCTTCAACCGACGTCGGCGAGGTGGCCGCCGAGGAAGCTTGCGACGATGACTGGACCTGGATTGAGCCTTTCGATCAGTGGGCTAGAGTATTCTGGCATGTCACAGCCTCCGGCTACGACATCAAGGTCATCGACACCGATGGCTTGACGCGGGTTATGTCACATGTTAAGTTGCCCACCCCCAACCCTTTGGGTTCGACAGCTGTCGATCTAATCGATGGCCCTGCCGCTGATCTCCCACGGCTCATTATGAACAATTTGCCATCCTTCATTGCCATGGAGCTCCTTTTATCATTTCTGAAGGACATGTTCTGCGATGCTGGCCTGGGATCCTCAGCTAGCAAGTCAGGCCTCATCGATGGCGACCATGAGGAGGAGCCAATCTGTGACAAGTGAGGAAACCCATGATTTGTTTTCTCGAACCCCTTTTGTAGTGAGAACCTATCCAATATTTATTTCTATATTAGGTTGTTTGCATTATGCCTTGTTTATTTCTTTGGTTGATGGATGTTCAGTTGTTTGTAGTTAGCATATGTCCAGTTTCAATTGCCATCTTTGGTTGTTCGTAGTATGCCTTGTTTATTTCAGCTATTAACAGTGTGATGTTCTATATGTGCTAGAATGAACTGTGTAGTTCAATTTCATCAATACCAAATTAAACAATAGCTGTTAAGCATGTTGTACTCCCTCCAAATCTTTTTAGTTCGCATATAAGATTTGTCTAAAGTCGGGCCTCTTAAAGTTTGACCAACTTTATAGAACAAAATACCAACATTCACAATATGAAATAAATATTAGTACATGTGTCATGACTTAAATTTTCATATTGTATAACTTTAGCATGCTAGATGTTGATATTTTTTCATATAAATAAGGTCAAACTTTATGAAGTTTGACTTCCGAAAATTCTTATATGCAGAGTACAAAGGACAGGAGGGAGCAGTGAACACGCCTTTCCATTTGATTTAACAATGGCACTGTTTGGATACTCTAACTTAGATAGAGGTTAGAGTTAGTTTTTAGCTCATGACAGTTAAAAGGGAGAGAGAGATTGGTGGAATAGTTGATTGTATTGCTTGAGCCTCATGGGCATATATTTATAGGAGTACACTGTCATCTTGGAGTACAGGTCAAGGTAGAATAAATCCTACGCTATCGTACATTTCCTAAATAACAATGATACTCAACAATGACTAACCCTGAACTAACTCTAGCCAAAGAGGTGTTTGGATGATAGTGTTAGATTGCCAATTGTAAGTGCATCTAGTGCCACCCCTAGTTGGTTTTGGAGTATTGACGACAAACCTAGTTGAGGGACTAATGTGTTTGTGAGAATTGCAGGAAAACACAGGTAGAAGTCCCTCATTGATTCGGTTTTACTACCAGAGATGACCCATAAAAATGTACGAAGACATTGAAGACAATGGTGGTTTATGAAGATATTCATATTGAAGACAATGACATGAGAAGACTCCCTATGAAGCTTTTGGAACTCGAAGACCTAGATCCTTCGTAGTTTTATTTCATTCATGTTGTGTCATAGGAACCACCGTACTGTTAAGTGGGGTCGAAGAGAACCAGTCAGAATGACTGAAGTGATGCCTAATTCAAATCCTATGTCTTCGAGCGAAGACTTTGAGAGAAAATCTTGTCCAGAGTCAGACAAGTCAGCTTTACTTGTAGCCCAAGTAAAGTTGCCGTGTGAGTTCAAAATTCGACCGTTGGTACACGTGTCAGTTCCTTAGTGACCCAGGGTCATTTCGGACAGATCAGGTCGGGTTGCCAAGTGGCTATAAATAGTCCACCCCCCACAACCATAAATGGTTGGCTGCTCAGATTTCAGTGCATGGCTTTTGTCGTTTGAGAGCAACCCACCTCGAAGCCTTTGAAAGAAAAATTCCCAGTGAGGAGAAAAGCCCTAACCACCCAGAGCCGGAGTAAATTGAGCATCACTTAAGTCTTCGTGTCTGTGTGATTTGAAGACTTATTACACTTGAGGACTGTGCATCCTCCAGACGGTTAGGCGTCGCGTTCTGAGCATCCAAGAGAAATTGTGGATTGTCAGTGAACGAAGTCTGTGAAGGTTTGGGAGTCTACCTTGAAGACTTACCTGAGTGATTGGGCGAGGTCTGTGTGACCTTAGCTCAAGGAGAAAACGGTGAGGACTGGGTGTCTTGGACTAAGTGTCCTTGACTGGGTGTCCGGGACTGTGTGTCCTTTGGTTTAAATACCTAGCCGCTCCAACCAGACGTACAGTTGTCACAGCAACTGGAACTGGTCCAACAAATCATTGTCTTCAACGCGTCACTGGTTTCATCTTCACTTCCTTTCACTTACAGTTATTCATTGTGAAGCCATTGCATGCTTGCTTTATCTTTTGTCTTCACAACATGAATGTATGATTTGTTCGGCTTCATAACTTCTTCCTACCTGATCCTTATTACACTGAAACTGTTTGTCATTGTGCTTTGACTCTATTGAATACATGACCATGGCTGGCCTAGTGTAATCTAACTTCCGCTGCATAGTAATAGGCATGATCTTCACTGTTTGCCTTCACAACTCTCACGTTTTGAAGACTTTCATAAAAATCGCCTATTCACCCCCCCTCTAGTCGATATAACGCACTTTCAATTGGTATCAGAGCAAGGTGCTCCCTTGTTCTGTGTGATTCGGTTTAACCACCTGGAGTTTTAGCTATGTCGACTGCAGGGATAATCAAAGTCTCCGCTGCTTGTCCCGTCTTCGATGGAACTGAATATCCCTACTGGAAGAATAAGATGCGCATGCATCTTGAAGCCATTGACGTCGACCTATGGTATGTCGTCGAAAACGGCGTTCCCAAGGCTGGAGAAGGTGTCACTGCTGCTGATGTCAAGAAGTTCGTTCAACTGGACTCTACTCCCAAGAATATCATCTGTGGTCATCTGACCAAAGGACAGTATGGCCGTGTGAGTGCCTTGAAGACATCCAAACTGGTCTGGGATTGGCTCTCCAAAGTTAATGAAGGCATATCAACCCAAAGAGATCAAAGAATCAGTGTCCTTCGCAATCTCTTCAACCGCTTCAAATGAAATGACAATGAGAATGTCCAGCACACCTTTGATCGGCTCACTGACATCACAAATGAGCTTCAAGCCCTCGGCGCTACTGAGATCACCAAACATGAAATCGTCAAGACGCTGCTGAGATCACTTGATAGTTCGTTTGACATTCTGGCCCTGATGATTCAAGAACGTCCTGATTTCAAGACACTCGATCCGTCTGACATACTTGAGAGGCTCAACACACATGAGTTTCAGCTTACTGAGAAAAGAGATATCTACGGTCCAAACTATGGGCGAACTCGTGCCTTGAAGGCAAAAGTTGTCTCCTCATCTGAAGAAGAATCTGACTGCAGTTCTGATGATCCTGAAGACATTGGAAGAGAACTTGCAATGCTAGTGAAGAAGTTTCAAAAATTCACCAGGAAGAAAGGCTTTAGAAAATCTTCACGATCAAGCTCAAGGAATGATGAAGCTTCTGCTCATGACTACAAGAAGAAAACATGTCACAAGTGCAAGAAAACTGGACACTTCATCTCTGAGTGTCCACAGTGGGACAATGAGAACAAAAGGAAGAAGAAGAGCAAGGAATATGATTCTGACGACAAGAAGAAGAAGAAATACTCAAAGTCTTCTTCCAAAGCTTCATCAAGGTCTTCATCACACAAGAAGAGCTCATCTGGCAAGGCACGTGCGTTTGTTGGAAAGGAGATGGATTCAGAGGAGGAGTCCGCATCTGAGGAGGCAGAGGTGGAGTCTGAGGAGGAGTCTGATTCTGGCATTGCGAGTCTGGCTACAGCATACGTCGCCAAGTCCATCTTCAATACTGAAGACAATGACTGCATCACCGACACCGACGCAAATGACAAGAACGACTCCACTCCTACCTACTGCTTCATGGCACGCGGTGCCAAGGTAAACACACGCACAACTCGCTATGAAACATCTAGTGACTATGACTCTGAATGTGATTTAAAACCTAGCTACAAAACACTTGCTAAAATTGCAACTGAACAACAGAAAGCTATGGAACATATTCAAAAATTGTTAGACAGAAGCGATGATCTGTTGGGTGCTGAAATGACTCGATCTGAATCCTTAATTGAAGACATAAAAAACCTTCACGTTAAGTATCAGGAACTTGAAGATCGTCATGATACTCTCTCAACAACTCATGAAAAGCTTTCCTATGATTATCTTCAAAGGAAGCAAGAACTTGAGAAATTGAGGGTGGCTCATGAAGATCTTCAAAAGGAAAACGAGTCACTTCGCGTTGAACAGATCAGTCCCGCTCAGGAAGGATTTGAACCACCACGTCTTAAATGCATTGAGCGTGATAATGCTGCTTCTGTTGCTGAATGTTCCACTGCTACTACTGTTTCAATATCTTCAACTGTTGATGTGGTAACTAACCCCTCTGCTGAGGATACCACTGCTATTGCTGATGAGAATGCTAGGTTGAAGACATTGCTTGAAACAGGGATGTACAAAAGTCTGAAAGGGCATCAGACATTATGTGATGTCCTTAAGAAGAAGATTCTGAACCGAAACCCTAGGAAAGAGGGTGTTGGGTTCGTGAGGAAAATTAATGCAGATGAGTCTTACTGGAAACCTGAGCAGTACCCCAAAACCACATGGGTTGCTGCAAAGGAATCCTCAGCAGATCCATCCAATCTGTCTGGCTTCACTTGTGCTAACCCAATTATCATTGATGAATCCTTTGATGCAAACTATAAACTGTTTAAGAATCAGAATGATGAAGTGTTTGCCAGGTACATTGGTACTAACTGCAGGAATGGACCGCCTATGAAGAAGATCTGGGTTCCAAAAAGATGTCTGGAAAATCTTCCTGTGAATGTCTTCATGACACCTCACTTGAAGAAGACAAACCTCAGACCAAAGGCTTCATATGGTCCAAATGCTTCATACAAACAGGGGACTCACCTGAGTCGCACTAACGCAAATGTTTTGCAGGGGAACCATACTCAGGCATATGAATATGAGAGTGGTTCATCGAACCGTCATGTTCATATGACCAAAAATTATTCTGCTTATTCCTATGAGTATTATTGTCCACCTGCTAGACTGTTTGCTAAGGTTTCAAAGCCAAAATTCTCAGATGCTGCACTTAGACTTATAGCTTCTAAGCCACCCTTGAAGATGTGGGTGGTTAAGAAAGCTTAACTCTCCTTTGCAGGGAAAGGTCTCCAGCACAAAAACAAAATCTTCTGATGCTTTTGCTGGGGACCATAAAAATCTTGTGGGGCGCAAGATAAACTGCCCAAATGGCATCATTATGTACTTCGTTCCTGAATCGCATGCTACTCTCCCCATTAGTCCTAATCTGGATCTAAGTTTTCATAACCCACTGGTTCGTCAAATGTTTATGCTTCACAACACTCTTCGTGAAGCCTATCCCCCTAACTGCACTGTAGGGTACGATACCAGCGACTTCAAAGTCTTCAGAATGGATTATTGACAGTGGGTGTACAAATCACATGACTGGCAGAAGAAGCCTTCTTATGGACTCAACTTTACGTCCATCCGACAAGAGCCACATTACATTCGCTGACACTGGTAAAAGTAAGGTATTGGGTCTAGGTAGAGTTGCAATCTCAAAGGATCAACACATGGATAAAGTCATGCTTGTTGAATCCCTTGGCTTCAACTTAATGTCTGTCTCAATGCTTTGCGATTTGAATATGATTGTAATGTTTGGCAAATATCGCTGCCTGGTGCTAATGGAATCTGACAAATCTCTAGTGTTTGAAGGGTATAGGAAAGGTGATTTGTATGTGGTAGATTTCTCAGCAGGACCACAACTTGTAGTATGTCTTCTTGCAAAAGCTTCAGAATGCTGGCTTTGGCATCGAAGGCTTGGGAATGCTGGCATGAGGAACCTCCACACCCTTGCGAAGAAAAAGCACGTCATAGGCATCGAAGGCGTCAAGTTCAAGAAAGATCACTTATGCGGTGCCTGTGAAGCAGGGAAGATGACAAGGGCAAAACATCCTTCGAAGACAATCATGACCACTACTCAACCCTTCGAACTGCTTCACATGGATCTTTTCGGTCCCACTCACTACTCAACTTTTACTACTTCTGCATGCCTCTATGGCTTCGTAATTGTTGATGATTATTCTAGATATACTTGGGTGCACATAATCCTTTACAAGACTGAAGTGCAGGATGTCTTCAGACGCTTCGCAAATCGAGCTATGAACAATTTTGGCGCCAAGATAAAGCACATCAGAAGTGACAATGGCACTGAATTCAAGAACACTGGCCTTGATACATATCTGGATACCTTGGGCATCACACATGAATTCTCAGCTCCATACACGCCACAGCAGAATGGCGTCGTCGAACGCAAGAACAGAACACTCATTGAGATGGCCAGAACAATGCTAGATGAATACAAGACTCCAAGAAAATTCTGGACTGAAGCCATTGATACTGCATGCCATACAATCAATCGTGTTTATCTTCACAAGCTTTTGAACAAGACATCCTATGAACTCCTAACTGGCAAGAAGCCAAATGTCAGCTATTTCAGAGTATTTGGCGCAAAATGCTGGATCAAGGACCCACACCACACCTCAAAGTTTGCACCAAAAGCACATGAAGGTTTCATGCTTGGATATGGAAAGGATTCGCACTCCTACAGAGTCTTCAATCTCTTCCACTACAAAGTGGTTGAAACAGTGGATGTGCGATTTGATGAAACCAATGGATCACAAAGAGAGCAATTGCCAAATGTGCTAGATGAAGTTCCTGCAAATGAATCAATCAAGCTTATGGGAACTGGAGAAATTGTACCTTCTGAAGCTCAACCTGAAGAAGAACTTGTCATCTCAGCACCTGATCCACATGAAGACAATGCTCGGCCTGAAGATATACCTTCAAATGACCACATAGATCAGCAAGAGCAAAGTCTTCGCCCCACACACCCTCGTGTTGCAAATGAAGTACAAATTGACAAAATACTGGACAACATCAATGCACCTGGTCCACTCACTCGTTCAAGGGCAACTCAGCTAACAAACTTCTGTGGGCATTTCGCATTCGTCTCAATATCAGAACCCAAGAAAGTTGAAGAAGCCTTCATGGAACCTGAATGGATTCAAGCTATGCAAGAAGAGCTTCAACAGTTTGAGCTGAATAATGTATGGGAACTGGTTAAGCGTCCTGATCCACGGAAGCACAACATAATAGGCACCAAATGGATATACCGCAACAAGCAAGATGAGCATGGTCAAGTTGTCAGAAACAAAGCTCGTCTAGTTGCTCAAGGATATACTCAAGTGGAGGGCATTGACTTCGATGAAACATTTGCTCCTGTGGCTAGGCTTGAAGCCATACGCATACTGCTGGCCTATGCAAATCATCATAACATACTTCTATATCAAATGGATGTGAAAAGTGCCTTTCTCAATGGCAAGATTGAAGAAGAAGTGTATGTTGCACAACCACCTGGCTTTGAAAATCCAAAACATCCTGATATGGTATACAAGCTCAACAAGGCACTGTATGGCCTCAAACAAGCCCCCAGGGCCTGGTATGATACACTCAAGTACTTTCTGAAGAGCAAAGGCTTCATACCTGGTTCCCTGGATCCCACTCTTTTCACGAAGACATATGATGGTGAACTGTTTGTGTGCCAAATATATGTGGATGACATTATCTTCGGCTGCACCAATCAGAAGTATAGTGAAGAGTTTGGATACATGATGCAAGAGCAATATCAGATGTCCATGATGGGGGAGCTGAAGTTCTTTCTCGGTCTTCAAATACGGCAACAACGCAATGGCATCTTCATATCTCAAGAGAAATATCTTAAAGAGTGCCTGAAGAAGTTCGGTATGCAAGACTGCAAAGGCTTCACAACACCAATGCCAGCCAAGCATCATCTGGGTCCCGACGACAATGGTAAAGAGTTCGATCAAAAGGTATACCGCTCCATGATTGGGTCTTTGCTTTATTTATGTGCATCTAGGCCAGATATCATGCTTAGTGTTTGCATGTGTGCTCGATTTCAAGCGACACCAAAGGAGTCACATCACTTAGCTGTGAAGTGAATTCTTCGATATTTGGCTCACACCCCAACTCTAGGATTATGGTATCCAAAGGGCTCAGAGTTTGATTTAGTTGGATTTTCGGATGCTGATTATGCTGGTGACAGAGTTGATCGCAAGTCTACATCAGGCACATGTCACTTTCTGGGACGATCACTTGTATGTTGGTCTTCAAAGAAGCAGAACTGTGTATCACTCTCCACTGCTGAATCTGAATACATTGCTGCTGGATCTTGCTGCGCTCAGCTTCTGTGGATGAAGCAAACACTCAAGGATTATGGCATTCATCTGAAGCAAGTGCCACTTTACTGCGACAACGAAAGCGCCATCAAGATTGCCAACAACCTAGTTCAGCACTCGAAGACAAAGCACATTGAAATTCGTCATCACTTTCTCAGAGATCATGTTGTGAAGGAAGACATTGATATCATACACGTCAACACTGAAGAGCAATTGGCAGATATCTTCACAAAGCCCTTGGATGAGAAGAGATTTTGCAAGTTACGGTGTGAGCTAAATATCTTGGAATCCTCAAATGTTCTGTGATCAGGCACACATCCTAACACTTAAGCATATTGATGACTTAGATGTGCAACACACGAAGTAGCGTATATCTTCAAACAATGAAGACATACATTCTAAGTGTGAATACATTAATGTGGAATTTGACTTCGGAGCGCCACGATAATTGTGCGCCGTGTCTGGGTCTAATACTTCCTATACGGTGGGTAACGCCACCACCAAACGTTCCATTTTGAAGTGTTTCTCTCATGGCGTTACCTCTCAATGTCTTCACAATTGGTTTGGTTTCATTCTCAATATGTCTTCATGATTATCTTCACTGCGTTGATTATATGGATATATATGTACTGATGTTCTGTCCTCTACAGCATTCACTTATAGCTATGTCTTCTTGGTTGAATCTTCTAAACTAAGTGAATGTGATCGGACCCTAACCTCTCTATGCTTTCTATCTCAAACTCTATCTCTCCAAGTCATATGCATTCTGTTGAAACTGTCGAATGTCTTCACTGTGTCCTTATCAGCCGAAGACATTGAGACAACCATAAAAGTCCGTTCTTAATGCTCATTCCTCCACATAAGATCCGGAGAAGCAGGAACGACCGTCCGACAATTTAGGCGTGCGTGGGACATGGAACAAATCCCAATCTTCCTTTAACTGGCCACGCGTGCCTCAAATGCGAACCGCCAGGGGTACCTGCGTAATAGCGCAGTGCCGCCTCTATCCCTATAAATACACGATTCACTGCGGTCATTATCTCCTTCTTCCACCCTCGCACGAACCCTAGCGCCACCGCTAGCACTCGACGACGCCGGCGACGAAGCGCTTCACTGCCGCAACCTCTCCGACGCCGTTTTCACGCCGACAGCGGACATCGCTCTCTCCGCCGTCGCCGTAGGTGTCTTCCGTCGCCAAGTTAGGGCACGGAGGATCGAACTGCTCGGCCTCAACTCTCACTTCGTCTAGCAGTTCCAAGTGTGGTAAATAAAACCTCTTTTTACAGCCTCTTTTGATCCTACAGTTCAGTCACTTTCTGCCATAAGAAGTTTCTCTTCACACCAGTTAAATCTCTCGCTGCATCTCATAACATGCCTAGTATATTCACTTGTGCTTCATAAAGTAGTTAGATTCCTCACTTGTACTGATCTATGGGTTCGTACAAATCTGGAACCAATTTCTTATCTATAAGTGAATGTCTTCGCATAATGAGGTCAATGTCTTCTAAACCGATTTATCTTCAAAATCTTCTGAGAATGCATATGACCTCTTCCCCTTCCCTCGCACCTTAATGCTGTCACAGGTACATGTCCGTGGGAGAATCCTTTGGTTCTCATAGTCTGCATTCATTTGCAGAGTACTTGCAGCATCACATCAACTCGCCTGAAGCCAGTTCTTGCAAAAGGAAGCCTTTGAAGCCTTTGAACATCTTGAAGCCTTCCAAGTTATTCATGGCTTCAGAAACAGCAGCAAGGAAGGGAGGCAGACAGCGACGTGGTGAAACATCCAAAGATCTGCCTGATGAATTGGCAGAGATGTACAAAACTGATCCTGAAGAAAGCTATGGTCAGCGCAAGACACGAATCCAATGGATTCGAAGATATTGGGCAGAGCAATGGTTCCACTACCGCTTCGTCACTCAGGAATATGCGGAGAAGTGCGCCATCAAGAGACCGTGGGGAGATGTATTATACAAAAATCTCGTACCCAGGTCCAGAGACGAAGCCATTGCTCAAGGCTTCTATCCATGCATGGTGAGAGGACCACAGCCAGCTGAGGCACATCCGTCATCACTTCTCTGGTGCCGCGATGATAATCTCTTCAAGCGCAACTTTCAGTTTGCACAATAGTCAGCGAAGATAAACAAGAAGAAATTTGGGCTTGACTTCAACCCTGGTCCCTCCTCACCAAGGGCAGATGGCACACGCAACGCCGATCCCAATATCATCGGGCCGTATGCCAATCTTGCAGGCCTCATCACTCGCATCCTAGTCCAAGGGACTGTTGTGAATGACCCTCCAGCAGATACTGAGTCAGATGACGCCCCTGCTGCTCCGAAGCCAAAGCAGAAGAAGCCAAAAGCACCAAAAGCTTCAAAGCCAGCTGCTTCTCCCAAGATCGCAAGAGTGAAGCCTTTAGCAACTGCACCTCCTGAAGCCAGTGTGCAGTCAGAAGGCTTATCACGAGTGTCCAAGCCCCAAGAAGCCAAGAAGCCTCAGCCACACACAGGCAAAGAGCTCACAGCTGCTGACATTCTGCGCTGCGAAGCCATTGATCTCTCAAGCGATGAAGATCTTGGAGATGATGCTCTTGAGCAGCTCATCAAGAGCAAGGAGGAGGCCGAAATCTTCAACAATCTGCCTCTGTTTGATGTCGCCATCATTCACAACTTCATCGATGAATGGTTTGACACACCAGACATAAGCTTCAATGATCTGCAGCTACCCATAGGCCTCAGCGTTGCCTTTCAAGGTGCAATTGCTTCAGAACTTGCAATAGCCCAGCGAATTGTAGAACTGAAGCAGAAAATTGATCATGAAAAGGCTCAGTTCAAGAAGCACGTGGCCAAGCTCAGTGTGCAAGAAGTGAAAAACTTCAAGATCATGTTGCACGAGCTGAAAGAGAACTTCCTGAAGACGCGTGCCGAAGCTCAAGGCTCGCGAGAACGCATGAAGACTTTGGCTGATCGCTGCGTGCAAGCTTACAATGAGGCAGAAAAGCGCAAGGCACTTGGGCGTCCCGGCATTGACCCCAGGATGGCCGCGAAGAAGAAAAAGAAGGCGGCTGTGCCCGAACCTGAAGCGCCAAGGTCAGAACCTGATGCTCCGATTGTCTTCCCCGCTGCAACGACTGGCTCGAAGCCAAAGAGTCGATCAACCGCCTCACAGCACAAGAAGACACGGACTGCAGAGGCTGAAGCTAAGAAGAGAAAACATTCTGAAGCCTCTCCTTCTGAACCCATCATCAAGAAGCGCAAGACCAAGAAATCTCGGGCTGCTCCCACAGAGCCCTTGATAGTTGAACCCCTCTGTGTCCGCTATCCTGACACAGATCGTCAGTTGACTGTGCATGAACCCAACACTGAAGACATTCCAGCAGACGAACCTTACGCTGCTGAAGACATTGGTCTCCAATACAATGTGCAAGGTGATGCAGCCCTTCCTCAGCTTGAGACAAGCGAACAGATCAGTATTGGTCGTCCATTGACGCCAATCACACAAGATGCATCGTGGGCAGATCGCCCACAGGAGGAAGATGAGCCCCAACCCACTGCAACTCCACCAGCGCCTACACTCCATAGGCTTCGCAAAGGGCCAAGGGCTCAGGCTGCTGAAGACATTCCGGCTGCATCAGCCGAAGAGCAAGCAGAAATACCACAAGCTCCAACTCCCCCGCACCAACAAGAAGCAGTTCTCAAGGAGAACGTGCCTGAAGCTGAAAATGTTGAGGCTGCCACAAACAACTCCGAAGCAAATGTGGAGCCCTCCCCAACAACAGCTTCAGAAAACACCGAAGCTACTGCTCCTGAACATTCTGTGCCTGAGTCTGCTGCCGGACCACAATTCAACTATCATATTGCGCACAGGCCCCAGGTCCAGAAGCCGATCCCACGACTACCAAGGTTCCCAGGTCCTGCATCAGCTCCTGGTTCCCTCAACATCAACGGCTTCAGGGCAGACAACACGTTTTTCGACCGCTCCAAGAACCCTTATTCAAGGGAACGGATTGTATCAGATAGGTTCTTGAGCCATCAACAGCGCAGCTATTATTCATGCATCATTTACAACCAAGGCCGCATCTTTCCTCACAAGCGCCTTGAGGTTGAAGCTGTTGCTGGTCTGCCTGGTCTGGAAGAAGCACTGGATTGCTTCAAGCAAGTGGGTTTGCTGCCATTTATCACTGAAGAGCACTGGAACGAAGAGCTTCTGCTCCAGTTCTATGCCACCTTGCATATCAAAGGCTATAACAGAGATCCGAAGACATGGACCCTGGAGTGGATGATAGGAAATATCCATCATGAAGCCAATGCTTTCGACCTAGTTGAGCTTACCGGCCTTCCCACTCCTGGCGAATTCTTTGAAGAAGGGTGCCAACTCCATGGTGAAGCAATTGAGAGCATATTTCAGTGTCCTGTCAGATGCTCTCAATGATGAAGCCATTTCCTCCAAATGCACCCTATCCAACTAGGTTCTTCGTTGAAGACTTAGAGTACCTGCCCAGAACAATATATCACATCATAAGGCGGACTCTCTGGCCAGTCAAGGGACACTCTCGATATGCAACGATTGATGGTGCAATGAAGACTCTCATCTTCTGCATTCTTCACGGCAAATGCTTCAATACACAGGATCTCTTCATCCGTTAATTTGCAGCGTCTGCTTCAGAACTGTTTGGATTAAAGTTTTATGCTCCTTGGGTTATGAGGCTGATCAAGCTTCACTCTGCAATCTCCTATCAACCCTCAGCCCGCAATCATAGGATATTTTTGCCAGATGTGGACACATCTGCTGAAGCAATATATCCAGAACCGGCCAAGCAACCACTAAGTCTTCAGAATGCAGAACACCAGAGCTTCACTCAAAATATTGAAGGTGTTGAAGCTCTCTCCCGAGTGTATCCAATGGCTGGCACCACACATGCCCCTGCATCAACTGAAGCCACCAACAGCACAGCTGCAAAGAGACCCAAGAAGCGCGCTCGTGCACTCAATGACAGAGAGCTTCTTGTGGCTCTTCACCAAAAGCACGATAGGCATCACGACTGGCTCAAGAGGCAGATGAGAAGCATCATGCAAGACGTCAATCGCATCAGAAATATGGCAACCAAGAATGCATTTGTCACACACGAGACCTGTCGCCGCACTTGGAAGGGCCTCACCATGATGTGCCCTGAAGCTGAACTGCATGAGGATGGCTTCACAGAGCACTTCAAATTTGACTCCACGCCTCCAAGAAGAGCGGTGATGCGCAGCACACCATCACTTGAAGAGTCAGAGTTCTCTTCTTCTGTTGCCACCGTGTCTGCCCGGATTATTGAAGAAGAAGACGACGCGACATCATCTCCACCTGCTTCAACGCGCGTCGAATCTGCACCAAGCTCGTCTGCACCGCCGCCAAACAACTCCACCGACCCTGCTGCGCCTGGGAACGCGTAGAAACCTCTATGTCTTCAAACCTTTTTGGTCATCACTGACAAAAGGGGGAGAAGCATATGATGGTTATAGTCTTCAAGCGGGTCACTATGGGCGGGTGCCTTCATATTTTGCTACATTTTGCTTCGTGCTTACAACTCCCGTTTTTTTTTTGCTACATTTGCTTCATTGAGTTGTAACACTTAGCCTTGATGGTCGTCTGCTACCTGTTTGTCACTCCGTTTTGCGAAGATAAATTCCGCACTCATCTCATTCTGCAGACGTCCATTTTCCATTATGCATGTCATTATCTCCATATACTTTCACATGCATAGTGGATTGTCATAAGTTGAAGTGGATCTCCACAAGTACAACCTGCCATGTGCATTTGCATTCAAGAAGCAAATTACTTATATGCACATCTTCAGGGGGAGCCCTTGCAACTTATGAAGACAATTCTTTTACAATTTCACAAATTATGTTCCCGTTGAAAACTTCAACTAGTTTGTCATCAATCACCAAAAAGGGGGAGATTGTAAGTGCATCTAGTGCCACCCCTAGTTGGTTTTGGAGTATTGACGACAAACCTAGTTGAGGGACTAATGTGTTTGTGAGAATTGCAGGAAAACACAGGTAGAAGTCCCTCATTGATTCAGTTTTACTACCAGAGATGACC
Organism: Triticum urartu; assembly: GCF_056163025.1. NCBI lineage: Eukaryota > Viridiplantae > Streptophyta > Magnoliopsida > Poales > Poaceae > Triticum > Triticum urartu. The sequence goes on along the minus strand of NC_141875.1, from coordinate 202,330,647 downwards.
CCTAAAAATGTATGAAGACATTGAAGACAATGGTGGTTTATGAAGATATTCATATTGAAGACAATGACATGAGAAGACTCCCTATGAAGCTTTTGGAACTCGAAGACCTAGATCCTTCATAGTTTTATTTCATTCATGTTGTGTCATAGGAACCACCGTACTGTTAAGTGGGGTCGAAGAGAACCAGTCAGAATGACTGAAGTGATGCCTAATTCAAATCCTATGTCTTCGAGCGAAGACTTTGAGAGAAAATCTTGTCCAGAGTCAGACAAGTCAGCTTTACTTGTAGCCCAAGTAAAGTTGCCGTGTGAGTTCAAAATTCGACCGTTGGTACACGTGTCAGTTCCTTAGTGACCCAGGGTCATTTCGGACAGATCAGGTCGGGTTGCCAAGTGGCTATAAATAGTCCACCCCCCACAACCATAAACGGTTGGCTGCTCAGATTTCAGTGCACGGCTTTTGTCGTTTGAGAGCAACCCACCTCGAAGCCTTTGAAAGAAAAATTCCCAGTGAGGAGAAAAGCCCTAACCACCCAGAGCCAGAGTAAATTGGGCATCACTTAAGTCTTCGTGTCTGTGTGATTTGAAGACTTATTACACTTGAGGACTGTGCATCCTCCAGACGGTTAGGCGTCGCGTTCTGAGCATCCAAGAGAAATTGTGGATTGTCAGTGAACGAAGTCTGTGAAGGTTTGGGAGTCTACCTTGAAGACTTACCTGAGTGATTGGGCGAGGTCTGTGTGACCTTAGCTCAAGGAGAAAACGGTGAGGACTGGGTGTCTTGGACTAAGTGTCCTTGACTGGGTGTCCGGGACTGTGTGTCCTTTGGTTTAAATACCTAGCCGCTCCAACCAGACGTACAGTTGTCACAGCAACTGGAACTGGTCCAACAAATCATTGTCTTCAACGCATCACTGGTTTCATCTTCACTTCCTTTCACTTACAGTTATTCATTGTGAAGCCATTGCATGCTTGCTTTATCTTTTGTCTTTACAACATGAATGTATGATCTGTTCGGCTTCATAACTTCTTCCTACCTGATCCTTATTACACTGAAGCTGTTTGTCATTGTGCTTTCACTCTATTGAATACATGACCATGGCTGGCCTAGTGTAATCTAACTTCCGCTGCATAGTAATAGGCATGATCTTCACTATTTGTCTTCACAACTCTCACGTTTTGAAGACTTTCATAAAAATCGCCTATTCACCCCCCCCCCTCTAGTCGATATAACGCACTTTCACCAATAAATGCACTAGGAGAACTAGCCCCAATCAACACCTCTTGGGTGGGATAATTGTTTTGGGTGGGTTTGACGCAACTAGCTCAAACTAGCCCTCATGTTTGGATACTTTAGGGCTATTTGAGCCCAAATTAGCTCAAACTAACTCTAACCCATGATCCAAACAGGGCCAATAACTAGTGTACTTAGACCTGCACAATACAAGTTTGAATAACTGTGTTTGCTTGTTTTTAAATATTAGGCTTGTTGTTAATAACACACCTTTCCACTTCTTGTTTTAAACATGTAGGTCTTGCCGCCAAAGGTTTTGACCCACTTTTTGACCGTTTTTGCATATGTGGAAATGAGTTGTCCATTAGCATCAGTCAAGTCAAGACACTCTGACAGATTGTTATGATAAATAAATTAGCGACAAAAAACAACAAGATCTTTGTCTGCGCAATGAAGAAGGGAACAATTGTATTCATGCCCCTAGTTGGGTCACGCTCGACTGATTTATCCCTATTTTTTCAACAATTCCGGTTTTGCCCAGCTCACTTCACTCGCCTTGTGTTTTTGCCCTTCTGGGGCGGTTCCGACCAATCACGGTTCGCCATGTGGCAACTGCTCACTGGTCGGAACCGCCCCGGAAGGGCAAAAACACAAGGCGAGTGAAGTGAGCTGGGCAAAACCGCATTTTTTGAAAAAATAGGGGCAAATCAGTCGAGCGTGACCCAACTAGGGGCACAAATACAAAAATCCCATGAAGAAGACATCAGGTCACTACGGGATGGTACTAACTGTTATACCTTGTCTTTTTAATTCCTTTGCGCCAATTCAAATCTGGAGAAGATATTTATGCATATCCTTGTTTTCAGGCCTTTCCAAAGTAGTTCACTGATGATTACCTCTCAAACCACCTGTATGGTCAAGAGGCGAGGAAGGTTTTCATACAACACCCATGGTTCAATATTGAAGTGTTGCTCAAGAGGACGAAGGATGGATGGTCAATCATCCATAGGCACTAGCCTAAAGTTGCAAAGACCTTCAACATCAATGAAGACTCAATATTCGCCTTCCGCTTCAGCAGTTTTCTAGATGAGATTCATCTGTCTATGTTCCGTCTATGATGTTGTAGATGTTGCATGTGAAACTTGGTGCTGGTGCAGTTGTGTAATGGGCTAGCTTAAAATCAATATGGAAATGGAATATATTGTGTGCTTAATATGAAATGTCAATTAGATTAATAAATGAATTATTGATAATAGGCCAATTAGCCTGCTAATGGCCAATTAGCCTGTTAATTGGGTTTTTCTATTGCAAACGGTTATTGAGAAAACACCGTGGGCGATGACCTCAGGCAACACACACAGTTTATAGGGATAAACCCCGCTGGATCAATGAACAATCACACACGATAGCCTCTTGAAAACTATTTGTGTTAGGCGACCTTGTGCAAACGATTACCACATAAAAATTGCGTGTGATGAATAGCCTTTGTCACATAGTTTCTTCTATGCACCATGTGTGATGCATTCAATAATGCAAGCGATAAATTGTTAATATCGTGTGCAATGGTAACACTATCACAAACGATTTAATGGAGAAAATTGTGTCTGATGTACCTGCGAACGGAAACGTTTTCCTTGGAGTGACTGTGTGGGATGTATATACGAACGGAAACGTACTTCTTGGATTAAATGTGTGGGATGTACATACTAACGGAAACGTATTCCTTGGATTGACTGTGTGGAATGTACATACGAACGGAAACATTTAGCGGGGACTGACTGTGTGGGATGTACTTCGACCGGAAACGATTTCGCTTATATAATTGTATTTTTTAGCACTACTTTACGTATAACCGTATTTGATCGCTTGCCAGTCGCACATGACCTCATTTTGCCAAGCATGTGTGCCAGGAGGGCATATCCCGACGGTTTCTAGGTCGTGTGGGAAAGACCCCCTGTCGTAGTCACTCACTAGGCGACGGTTCCAAATTCCATCGCGAAAAGGGGTTAAAACCGTTTGTATAGAACCTTGTTGTACCAGTGTGTTGTCGGTCTATAAAATATAGGGGGAGTGTTGATCCTAATGTGTGTACTTTGCTATCCAAAGGGTTTCTTAATTTAGTGCACACATCTAGGGGGAGCCCGTCTATATTTTGCAGACTCTAGGGTTTCCTTATTCTCTTGTTATATATCTATGCAAATCCCGTGTTGTCATCAATACACCAAAAGGGGGAGATTGTTGGGGCATATCTCTCTCTAAAGTGGTTTTGGTGTTTGATGACAATGAGTTTGCGGACTAATCATACGCTATAACACCCTAGTTGTAAAACTTCCATATTTGGCAATGTATCCAACCTTGTCATGATCAATCCCAAGTGGTTTCCTCCTTGTTGGTTTTATTTTGGGGTTTTGCCTTGTTTCATATTGCATTGTATTATCATTTCTTTGAAGGAAATATGCCCTAGAGGCAATAATAAAGTTATTATTTATTTCCTTATAATCATGATAAATGTTTATTATTCATGCTAGAATTGTATTAACCGGAAACATAATACATGTGTGAATACATAGACAAACAAAGTGTCACTAGTATGCCTCTACTTGACTAGCTCGTTAATCAAAGATGGTTATGTTTCCTAACCATGAACAATGAGTTGTTATTTGATTAACGAGGTCACATCATTAGTTGAATGATCTGATTGACATGACCCATTCCATTAGCTTAGCACCCGATCGTTTAGTATGTTGCTATTGCTTTCTTCATGACTTATACATGTTCCTGTAACTATGAGATTATGCAACTCCCGTTTACCGGAGGAACACTTTGGGTACTACCAAACGTCACAACGTAACTGGGTGATTATAAAGGAGTACTACAGGTGTCTCCGAAGGTAGATGTTGGGTTGGCGTATTTCGAGATTAGGATTTGTCACTCCGATTGTCGGAGAGGTATCTCTGGGCCCTCTCGGTAATGCACATCACATAAGCCTTGCAAGCATTGCAACTAATGAGTTAGTTGCGAGATGATGTATTACAGAACGAGTAAAGAGACTTGCTGGTAACGAGATTGAACTAGGTATTGGATACCGACGATTGAATCTCGGGCAAGTAACATACCGATGACAAAGGGAACAACGTATGTTGTTATGCGGTCTGACCGATAAAGATCTTCGTAGAATATGTAGGAGCCAATGTGGGCATCCAGGTCCCGCTATTGGTTATTGACCGGAGACGTGTCTCGGTCATGTCTACATTGTTCTCGAACTCGTAGGGTCCGCACGCTTAAGGTTACGATGACAGTTATATTGTGAGTTTATGCATTTTGATGTACCGAAGGTTGTTCGGAGTCCCGGATGTGATCACGGACATGACGAGGAGTCTCGAAATGGTCGAGACGTAAAGATTGATATATTGGAAGCCTATGTTTGGATATCGGAAGTGTTCCGGGTGAAATCGAGATTTTACCGGAGTACCGGGAAGGTTACCGGAACCCCCCGGGAGCTAAATGGGCCATGATGGGCCTTAGTGGAAAAGAGAAGAGGCAGCCCTACATGGGCTGTGCGCCTCCCCCTTCCCCTAGTCCTATTAGGACTAGGAGAGGTGGCCGGCCCCCTCTCTCTCTTTTCCCCCTCCGCGAATCCTATTCCAACTAGGATTGGGGGGGAATCCTACTCCTAGAGGGAGTAGGACTCTCCTGGCGCACCCCTTGTGGCCGGCCAGCCTCCCCCCCCCCTTTGGTCCTTTATATACTGAGGTAGAGGCACCCTAGAACACACAAGTTGATCCACGTGATCTATTCCTTAGCCGTGTGCGGTGCCCCAGCCACCATATTCCTCGATAATACTGTAGCGGAGTTTAGGCGAAGCCCTGCTGCTGTAGTACATCAAGATCGTCACCACGCTGTCATGCTGACGGAATTCTTCCCCGGCACTTTGCTGGATCGGAGTCCGGGGATCGTCATCGAGCTGAACGTGTGCTCGAACTCGGAGGTGCCGTAGTTTCGGTACTTGATCAGTTGGATCGTGACGACGTACGACTACTTCCTCTACGTTGTGTCAACGCTTCCGCAGTCGGTCTGCGTGGGTACGTAGACAGCACTCTCCCCTCTCGTTGCTATGCATCACCATGATCTTGCGTGTGCGTAGGAAATTTTTTTGAAATTACTACGAAACCCAACAGTGGTATCAGAGCCTAGGTTATTTATGTTGATGTTATATGCACGAGTAGAACACAAGTGAGTTGTGGGCGATATAAGTCATACTGCCTACCAGCATGTCATACTTTGGTTCGGCGGCATTGTTGGACGAGACGACCCAGACCAACCTTACGCGTACGCTTACGCGAGACCGGTTCCCCCGACGTGCTTTGCACACGGGTGGCTTGCGGGCGACTGTCTCTCCAACTTTAGTTGAACCAAGTATGGCTACGCCCGGTCCTTGCGAAGGTTAAAACGGAGTCTATTTGACAAACTATCATTGTGGTTTTGATGTGTAGGTGAGATTGGTTCTTGCTTAAGCCCGTAGCAGCCACGTAAAACTTGCAACAACAAAGTAGAGGACGTCTAACTTGTTTTTGCAGGGCATGTTGTGATGTGATATGGTCAAGACATGATGTTGAATTTTATTGTATGAGATGATCATGTTTTGTAACCGAGTTATCGGCAACTGGCGGGAGCCTTATGGTTGTCGTTTTATTGTATGCAATGCAATCGCGATGTAATGCTTTACTTTATTACTAAGCGGTAGTGATAGTCGTAGAAGCACTAGCTTGGCGAGACGACAACGATGCTACGATGGAGATCAAGGTGTCACGCCGATGACGATGGTGATCACGATGGTGCTTCGGAGATGGAGATCACAAGCACAAGATGATGATGGCCATATCATATCACTTATATTGATTGCATGTGATGTTTATCCTTTTATGCATCTTATCTTGCTTTGATTGACGGTAGCATTATAAGATGATCTCTCACTAAATTATCAAGAAGTGTTCTCCCTGAGTATGCACCGTTGCGAAAGTTCTTCGTGCTGAGACACCACGTGATGATCGGGTGTGATAGGTTCTACGTTCAAATACAACGGGTGCAAAACAGTTGCACACGCGGAATACTCAGGTTATACTTGACGAGCCAAGCATATACAGATATGGCCTCGGAACACGGAGACCGAAAGGTCGAGCGTGAATCATATAGTAGATATGATCAACATAACGATGTTCACCATTGAAAACTACTCCATCTCACGTGATGATCGGTTATGGTTTAGTTGATTTGGATCACGTAATCACTTATAGGATTAGAGGGATGTCTATCTAAGTGGGAGTTCTTTAATTAATCTGATTAACTGAACTTAAATTTATCATGAAACTTAGTACCTGATTAGTATCGTGCTTGTTTATGTTTGATTGTAGATAGATGGCTCGTGCTGTTGTTCCATTGAATTTTAATGCGTTCCTTGAGAAAGCAAAGTTGAAAGATGATGGTAGCAATTACACGGACTGGGTCCGTAACTTGAGGATTATCCTCATTGCTGCACAGAAGAATTACGTCCTGGAAGCACCGCTGGGTGCCAGGCCTGCTGCAGGAGCAACGCCGGATGTTATGAACGTCTGGCAGAGCAAAGCTGATGACTACTTGATAGTTCAGTGTGCCATGCTTTACGGCTTAGAATCAGGACTTCAACGACGTTTTGAACGTCATGGAGCATATGAGATGTTCCAAGAGTTGAAGTTAATATTTCAAGCAAATGCCCGAATTGAGAGATATGAAGTCTCCAATAAGTTCTATAGCTGCAAGATGGAGGAGAACAGTTCTGTCAGTGAGCATATACTCAAAATGTCTGGGTATAATAATCACTTGATTCAATTGGGAGTTAATCTTCCAGATGATTGCGTCATTGACAGAATTCTTCAATCACTGCCACCAAGCTACAAGAGCTTCGTGATGAACTATAATATGCAAGGGATGAACAAGACTATTCCCGAGCTCTTCGCAATGCTGAAAGCTGCGGAGGTAGAAATCAAGAAAGAGCATCAAGTGTTGATGGTCAACAAGACCACTAGTTTCAAGAAAAAGGGCAAAGGGAAGAAGAAGGGGAACTTCAAAAAGAACGGCAAGCAAGTTGCTACTCAAGAGAAGAAACCCAAACCTGGACCTAAGCCTGAAACTGAGTGTTTCTATTGCAAGCAGACTGGTCACTGGAAGCGGAACTGCCCCAAGTATTTGGCGGATAAGAAGGATGGCAAGGTGAACAAAGGTATATGTGATATACATGTTATTGATGTGTACCTTACTAATGCTCGCAGTAGCACCTGGGTATTTGATACTGGTTCTGTTGCTAATATTTGCAACTCGAAACAGGGACTACGGATCAAGCGAAGATTGGTTAAGGATGAGGTGACGATGCGCGTGGGAAATGGTTCCAAAGTCGATGTGATCGCAGTCGGCACACTACCTCTACATCTACCTTCGGGATTAGTATTTGACCTAAATAATTGTTATTTGGTGCCAGCGTTAAGCATGAACATTATATCTGGATCTTGTTTGATGCGAGACGGTTATTCATTTAAATCAGAGAATAATGGTTGTTCTATTTATATGAGTAATATCTTTTATGGTCATGCACCCTTGAACAGTGGTCTATTCTTGTTGAATCTCGATAGTAATAACACACATATTCATAATGTTGAAGCCAAAAGATGCAGAGTTGATAATGAGAGTGCAACTTATTTGTGGCACTGCCGTTTAGGTCATATCGGTGTAAAGCGCATGAAGAAACTCCATTCTGATGGACTTTTGGAACCACTTGATTATGAATCACTTGGTACTTGCGAACCGTGCCTTATGGGCAAGATGACCAAAACACCGTTCTCCGGTACTATGGAGAGAGCAACATATTTGTTGGAAATCATACATACAGATGTATTTGGTCCGATGAATATTGAGGCTCGTGGCGGATATCGTTATTTTCTCACCTTCACAGATGATTTAAGCAGATATGGGTATATCTACTTAATGAAACATAAGTCTGAAACATTTGAAAGGTTCAAGGAATTTCAGAGTGAAGTTGAAAATCATCGTAACAAGAAAATAAAGTTTCTACGATCTGATCGTGGAGGAGAATATTTGAGTTACGAGTTTGGTGTACATTTGAAAAATTGTGGAATAGTTTCGCAACTCACGCCACCCGGAACACCACAGCGTAATGGTGTGTCCGAACATCGTAATCGTACTTTACTAGATATGGTGCGATCTATGATGTCTCTTACTGATTTACCGCTATCGTTTTGGGGATACGCTCTAGAGACGGCCGCATTCACGTTAAATAGGGCACCATCAAAATCCGTTGAGACGACGCCTTATGAACTGTGGTTTGGCAAGAAACCAAAGTTGTCGTTTCTGAAAGTTTGGGGCTGCGATGCTTATGTGAAAAAGCTTCAACCTGATAAGCTCGAACCCAAATCGGAGAAATGTGTCTTCATAGGATATCCAAAGGAAATTATTGGATACACCTTCTATCACAGATCCGAAGGCAAGACTTTTGTTGCTAAATTCGGAAACTTTCTAGAGAAGGAGTTTCTCTCGAAAGAAGTGAGTGGGAGGAAAGTAGAACTTGACGAGGTAACTGTACCTGCTCCCTTACTGGAAAGTAGTACATCACAGATAATTGTTCCAGTGACACCTACACCAGTTAGTGAGGAAGCTAATGATAATGATCATGGAACTTTAGATCAAGATACTACTGAACCTCGTAGATCAACCAGAGTAAGATCCGCACCAGAGTGGTACGGTAATCCTGTTCTGGAAGTCATGCTACTAGATCATGATGAACCTACGAACTATGAAGAAGCGATGGTGAGCCCAGATTCCGCAAAGTGGCTTGAAGCCATGAAATCTGAGATGGGATCCATGTATGAGAACAAAGTATGGACTTTGGTTGACTTGCCCGATGATCGGCAAGCAATTGAGAATAAATGGATCTTCAAGAAGAAGACTGACGCTGATGGTAATATTACTGTCTACAAAGCTTGACTTGTCGCGAAAGGTTTTCGGCAAGTTCAAGGGGTTGACTACGATGAGACCTTCTCACCCGTAGCGATGCTTAAGTCTGTCCGAATCATGTTAGCAATTGCCGCATTTTATGATTATGAAATTTGGCAAATGGATGTCAAAACTGCATTCCTGAATGGATTTCTGGAAGAAGAGTTGTATATGATGCAACCAGAAGGTTTTGTCGATCCAAAAGGAGCTAACAAAGTGTGCAAGCTCCAGCGATCCATTTATGGACTGGTGCAAGCCTCTCGGAGTTGGAATAAACGCTTTGATAGTGTGATCAAAGCATTTGGTTTTATACAGACTTTCGGAGAAAGCCTGTATTTACAAGAAAGTGAGTGGGAGCTCTGTAGCATTTCTGATATTATATGTGGATGACATATTACTGATTGGAAATGATATAGAATTTCTGGATAGCATAAAGGGATACTTGAATAAGAGTTTTTCAATGAAAGACCTCGGTGAAGCTGCTTACATATTAGGCATAAAGATCTATAGAGATAGATCAAGACGCTTAATTGGACTTTCACAAACAACATACCTTGACAAAATTTTGAAGAAGTTCAAAATGGATCAAGCAAAGAAAGGATTCTTTCCTGTGTTACAAGGTGTGAAATTGAGTAAGACTCAATGCCCGACCACTGCAGAAGATAGAGAGAATATGAAAGATGTTCCCTATGCATCAGCGATAGGATCTATCATGTATGCAATGCTGTGTACCAGACCTGATGTGTGCCTTGCTATAAGTCTAGCAGGGAGGTACCAAAGTAATCCAGGAGTGGATCACTGGACAGCGGTCAAGAACATCCTGAAATACCTGAAAAGGACTAAGGATATGTTTCTCGTATATGGAGGTGACAAAGAGCTCGTCGTAAATCGTTACGTTGATGCAAGCTTTGACACTGATCCGAACGATTCTAAATCGCAAACCGGATACGTGTTTACATTAAATGGTGGAGCTGTCAGTTGGTGCAGTTCTAAACAAAGCGTCGTAGCAGGATCTACATGTGAAGCGGAGTACATAGCTGCTTCGGAAGCAGCGAACGAAGGAGTCTGGATAAAGGAGTTCATATCCGATCTAGGTGTCATACCTAGTGCATCGGGTCCAATGAAAATCTTTTGTGACAATACTGGTGCAATTGCCTTGGCAAAGGAATCCAGATTTCACAAAAGGACCAAGCACATCAAGAGACGCTTCAACTCCATCCGGGATCTAGTCCAGGTGGGAGACGTAGAGATTTTCAAGATACATACGGATCTAAATGTTGCAGACCCATTGACTAAGCCTCTTCCATGAGCAAAACATGATCAGCACCAAGGCTCCATGGGTGTTAGAATCATTACAGTGTAATCTAGATTATTGACTCTAGTGCAAGTGGGATACTGAAGGAAATATGCCCTAGAGGCAATAATAAAGTTATTATTTATTTCCTTATAATCATGATAAATGTTTATTATTCATGCTAGAATTGTATTAACCGGAAACATAATACATGTGTGAATACATAGACAAACAAAGTGTCACTAGTATGCCTCTACTTGACTAGCTCGTTAATCAAAGATGGTTATGTTTCCTAACCATGAACAATGAGTTATTACTTGATTAACGAGGTCACATCATTAGTTGAATGATCTGATTGACATGACCCATTCCATTAGCTTAGCACCCGATCGTTTAGTATGTTGCTATTGCTTTCTTCATGACTTATACATGTTCCTATAACTATGAGATTATGCAACTCCCGTTTACCGGAGGAACACTTTGGGTACTACCAAACGTCACAACGTAACTGGGTGATTATAAAGGAGTACTACAGGTGTCTCCGAAGGTAGATGTTGGGTTGGCGTATTTCGAGATTAGGATTTGTCACTCCGATTGTCGGAGAGGTATCTCTGGGCCCTCTCGGTAATGCACATCACATAAGCCTTGCAAGCATTGCAACTAATGAGTTAGTTGCAAGATGATGTATTACAGAACGAGTAAAGAGACTTGCCGGTAACGAGATTGAACTAGCTATTGGATACCGACGATCGAATCTCGGGCAAGTAACATACCGATGACAAAGGGAACAACGTATGTTGTTATGCGGTCTGACCGATAAAGATCTTCGTAGAATATGTAGGAGCCAATATGGGCATCCAGGTCCCGCTATTGGTTATGGACCGGAGACGTGTCTCGGTCATGTCTACGTTGTTCTCGAACCCGTAGGGTCCGCACGCTTAAGGTTACGATGATAGTTATATTGTGATTTTATGCATTTTGGTGTACCGAAGGTTGTTTGGGGTCCCGGATGTGATCATGGACATGACGAGGAGTCTCGAAATGGTCGAGACATAAAGATTGATATATTGGAAGCCTATGTTTGGATATCGGAAGTGTTCTGGGTGAAATCGGGATTTTACCGGAGTACCGGGAAGGTTACCGGAACCCCCCGGAAGCTAAATGGGTCATGATGGGCCTTAGTGGAAAAGAGAAGAGGCAGCCCTACATGGGCTGTGCGCCTCCCCCTTCCCCTAGTCCTATTAGGACTAGGAGAGGTGGCCGGCCCCCTCTCTCTCTTTTCCCCCTCCGCGAATCCTATTCCAACTAGGATTGGGGGGGAATCCTACTCCTAGAGGGAGTAGGACTCTCCTGGCGCACCCCTTGTGGCCGGCCAGCCTCCCCCCCTTTGGTCCTTTATATACTGAGGTAGAGGCACCCTAGAACACACAAGTTGATCCACGTGATCTATTCCTTAGCCGTGTGCGGTGCCCCCAGCCACCATATTCCTCGATAATACTGTAGCGGAGTTTAGGCGAAGCCCTGCTGCTGTAGTACATCAAGATCGTCACCACACCGTCGTGCTGATGGAATTCTTCCCCGACACTTTGCTGGATCGGAGTCCAGGGATCGTCATCGAGCTGAACGTGTGCTCGAACTCGGAGGTGCCGTAGTTTCGGTACTTGATCGGTTGGATCGTGAAGACGTACGACTACTTCCTCTACGTTGTGTCAACGCTTCCGCAGTCGGTCTGCGTGGGTACGTAGACAGCACTCTCCCCTCTCGTTGCTATGCATCACCATGATCTTGCGTGTGCGTAGGAATTTTTTTTGAAATTACTACGAAACCCAACATTCTTATCATATTATTGCATTGTATTATCATTTCTTGTCATTTCTAATTTTATTTGGGGTTTTGCCTTGTTTCATTTTGCCATTAATTGTTGCATCTTGGCCTCATCATATGTTACATTGTGCTTGGTGTCATTTTGCATTTCTCGTCATCATGTGCATCTTCATTGTGTAGCACATTGCTTTGTCACATCTTACTAGGTGGGTCATGGCATCATCTCTTTTCCCCTCCATGCATCACCACCTCTCTTTCTCTTTCTTTGGCAAGTGCCATTTTGCACTCCTCCATTAATGTCCAACTTTTCCCCAAAATTCTAGCACCATGCCCAAGACCTCTCTGCCAAATTTCAGCTGTATCTAAGTTGTTTTGGTCAGGTTCAAAAATGCCCCAAGTTTGAACTAAATTCAAACTTGCATTATTTTTCTACCTCTAAAAATGCCCAGGACAATTTTATTAAATAGAGCACTATTTCAGGGTCATGAGGATATTTTTATTTTCATTTTGCTCCTCTCCTTTTCCCCTACACTTTTCCTTTTGTTTTCTGTCTTAAGAGAATTGGAAAAAAAAGGAAAAGCAGCAGTAGGAGCCTACCTAGACGGGCCTCCCAGCGCGCCAGCCGCCGCAGCCCAACAACCGGCTCGTCTAACCCCGCGCCAGCTAGCCCAGTAGCCTGCCTCGTGCCCTCCTGCCTCCTTTTCTCACCGAAACGGCGCACGACCCTCTCTCCCACTCGCTCCACGTGGCCGTGTCGGTCCCACTGGTCAGCGACCGTGCCCATGCCCGCACCCACCTTTCTTCCTCCTTTGGCCCCCCCTCGCTCACCCACACATGGCCATTGTCGAGAGCGTGTGACCTTGCCCCACTTGCCCTAGCCACTATTTAACCCTCTCTCCTTGTCCCCCGAACCCTCTAGGGTTCCCTCTCTCTCTCCCCGCCGCCACCAGCCGCGGAGAACAACTAGATCCGTCCCATCACCCCCGTCCCAAGCGCATCCAGGAGCACAAGCTCATCGTCGACATGTACCCCGTCATCCTCAGCCCCGCCGATCATGTCCGCCGCCTTCCTCGACGTCGACTACGTCCCCGTCGTCAACTACGAAGGCCTAGGACGCCACGCTGCATCTTCCTCTTCCTCGTCTTCGACTCTGGTGGTGGTAGCCGTTCGTCCGTCGTCGTCGCCGTCTCCGTCTACCTCTCGTCAAGCCGAGCCCACCGCTGAGCTCGTGGTGAGCTCCTGATCCTCCCCATCTCTCTTTACCCCTCGCTTGCATGCTCTAAGCAACTCCACCATCTCCACCTGAATCTGCCTCCGTCAGACCTCGTAGCCGACGAGTGCTCCGGCCTCCTTGCGTCTCGTGTGCGTGCCCTTCACGTTCCCCGCATCGCATAGGCTCGATCCATGCCCGCTGCCGCTTGTTTAGTCTCGCGGCTCATCGCGCTCGAGCTCGTCGCCACCGCTTATGTTCCTCATCGCCAGCCGCGTTCCTGTCGCCGTTGGGTGTCGTGTGTGCCAAGCACGAGCGTGGGATCCTGTCACGCTTCCAACCATGCCTCTGCCGCTCCGCTGGGTCACCGTAGATTCGTTGCCGAGCGCCTCTGTCGTGCTGTGCTCATCGTTGGTCGCAGTTGCTGCTGTCAAGCCAAAACCACCCGAACCCCTCTCCTTCAAGCCAATCATGCCTGGCCCGACTGGCAGTCGAGCTGCGCCATGACCGAGGAGACCTGGGTTTGATTCCCCCAGGCACGTAAAGCCCCCCTTTTTATTGTTTTACTTGAGCCACTGACAGAGGGGTCCCACATGTCATTCTCTCACACCGCGGGGCCCCATGTGTCATGCCCTCTCCCCTGTTTTCTTTTTATTTTAATTCATTTCAGTATATTCCATTTCTGGAAAGATGCCATATTCCATTTCGGGTCAAGTCCATTTCTCGACATTTCCTTTTAGGGAAATTTCCAATTCTATCACATTCCATTTTAGGCAGGTTTGCATTTTTCATATTTGTGAGCATTATTCTACTACAACCTAGGCATGTTATATATGTTTTTGGGGTAGAAAAATCCTACCAATCCAGTTGTGGAATTAGTTTTTGCATTTGAGCAAGTTCCATGTCATTTTACATCATGTTGTTATTTTGTCTTTTATGTGTATATTTATGCAAATCTGCTATGTGGTATGTTGGCACACGTATAGCTTCATTTTCATGTCTACTACATGCTAGATTTTATTACATGCAATGACATGCTTCATAATGAGTGCCACAAGCTTGTAAACATGCTATCATGAATCTGTTTCTGCCATGCCATGTAATTCTACTAAGTCTGAAATCGGTTCATATCATTTGCCATGTTTGCATTGATGATATCATCTTTTCTGAGGATCTTTGGAACAAGTTCAGTAAGGGAGTTTTGTTAATTGCATTTAGTACTAGCATGCCATGCTCAAGTTTGCCATGATAGGTTACTGTAACATGTAGTTTTCTAGATCTAAATATTGCAACCTGATGTTGTTTCTGCCATGTTTAGTGAATTTCTGCTAAGTCTGTTAAACTGATATCATTTGCATTTTTGCCATGCTGTTTTGGACTTGTTCTAGTGAGATCTAGCATTAGCTCAGTGTTCATGATTTGTAGAGCTTCACCTATACTTCACTGCCATGTCTTTTTTCATGCTTGGGTGTTGTAGCATATTTAAACCTTGCATCTAAGTGGCCATGTTGCTGTGTTAAGCAGATTGCATTGTAACTTGCTTTGCTCGTCATTTGCAAAGTGTGCATCAGTTTCCGATGGTCTTCATATCGATCTCAACCAAAATCTCCCAATCTATCCAGTGGCATGCTTGGTTTGCCAAGTTAGTGCCACATTCATCTTTCCCCTTCCGGAGTACCCATATGCATTGCACATCATATCTTGCATTCCATGCCTTCTCTTGCACCATGTAGCTTGCGCATTGCACCGTGATTGATTGTTGTTCCGTTGCTTGTGTTCTTGCCTTGGGTAGAGCTGGGAGAGGAGTTCGTGTTCGAGGACCCTGTCGAGTACGTTCACGAGGAGCAAAGATTCGATACCCCTGAGAACATTGCAGGCAAGATGATCATTACCCCTGATATCACTTCTATCTTTGCTTGCTAGTTGTTCGTTCTATCGCTATGTCGCGCTACCTACCACTTGTTTTGTACAACCTCCCATGTTGTCATGAAAGCCTCTAACCCACCTTCCTAGCAAATCATTATTTGGCTATGTTACCGCTTTTGCTCAGCCCCTCTTATAGCGTTGCTAGTTGCAGGTGCAGTGCAGGTTGTTCCATGTTGGAACTTGGATATGTTGGGATATCACAATATCTCTTATTTAATTAATGAATCTATATACTTGGCAAAGGGTGGAAGGCTTGGCCTTTTTCTCGGTGTTTTGTTCCACTCTTGCCACCTTAGTTTCCGTCATACCGGTGTTATGTTCCTTGATTTTGCGTCCCTAACACTGTGAGGGTTTATGGGCCCCTCTTGACAGTCCGCTTTGAATAAAACTCTTCCAGCAAGGCCCAACATTGGTTTTACCATTTTCCTAAAAACAACTAAAACTTGCATCGGGAGTAATTAACCCGATGATTCTTAATCAACCCCCCGGGCCAGTGCTCCTCTGGGTGTTGGTCCAAACCGGGCAGCCTGTGGGGCCACCTCGGGGAAACTCGAGGGCTGGTTTTACTCGTAGCTTGCCCCATCCGGTGTGCCCTGAGAACGAGATACGTGCGACTCCTATCGGGATTTGTCGGCACATTGGGCGGTCTTGCTGGTTTTGTTTTACCATTGTCGAAATGTCTTGTGCACCGAGATTCCGAGTCTGATCGGAGGGTCCCGCGATGGAGGATTGTCTCCGCGGATCGTGAGCATGTCATGGGCTACGTTGGGACACCCCTGCAAGGTATAAACTTTCGAGAGCCATGCCCGCGGTTATGTGGTAGATGGGAGTTTTTAATATCCGGTTGTAGAAAACTTCACACTTGACTTAATTAAAATGCGCTAACCACGTGTGTAACCATGATGGTCTCTTTTCGATGAGGTTCGAGAAGTGAACATGGTTGGGTTATGATTGAACGTAAGTAGTTCAGGATCATTTCTTGGTCATTACTAGATTACAACCGTTGCATAGTTTCTCATCTTATTCTTGTATTCGTAAGCTAGCCACCATACAATTCTTAGTGCTTGCTGCAACTCCACTTTATATCCATTCCTTACCTTTAAACTTTGATAGTCTTGACACCATGGGTAATAGCATTGCTGAGTCCCGGTGGCTCACAGTTTAATACAAACACAGTTGCAGGTGCCGATGAAACTGATGCAGGTGATGCCACTGAGCTCAATTGGGAGTTCGATGAAGACCTTGGCCATTACTATGTTTCCTTTCTAGATGATCAGTAGTGGTGCCCAGTAGGGTCAATCGGGACTTAGCTTGGGTGGTTGTCTTTTATTCGTTCGATTTCGTCCGTAACCAGACTTTGTGTTCCTCTTGAATGATTGTATAACTTGATGTTGTTGTGTGACATTGTGGCAATTGTAAGCCAAAGCTCGTATTCTATCTATTCAGTACATGAGATGAGCAAAGATACAACCACTCTTGCGACCATACGAATATGCGCTTATGCCCCAAGTCGTGCCTCAACACGTATGGAGTATAGTCGCATATTGGGCGTTACATATGCATTGAGCATTTCAGATATTCATTCATTGGCACAAGACGATTCATTCCCCTCGGAGCTCAAAGTAAAGACGGTGTAGTTCTCCTTCGTTTCAGTTTCGATGGACTTGAGTCGTAGGAGATACCGTACTATCAAGAGGGGGTCCGTATCGGAATGAGTGGGTGGAATTTGCACGTACACATATCTTTTGCTCTCACCCCTCCTTCCCGCATCCGTGGAGTATACGTGTTATAGTGGAAGTTGCATAGAAGAGGTGCCGGCGGTAGTACCATGGCCTGGGCGGCAGTACAGCCTAGCATCACAGGTGGTAGTGCTGCCGTTTCAGTGTGGAAGTACTGCCCATGACCATAGGCGGCAGTACCGCTCCAGTTCCGCGCTAGTACCACCTCGACTCGAGACCGACGTTTCTCGTGTTGGGTTCAGAGACAGTAGCAGCAGTAGTAGGAGCGGTGGTACCGCTTGTAAGTGGTAGTACCGCACCTACCACCGCACCTAGTGCCGCTCAATGGCCCTCTCCTCTTTCCCTTCCCACTTAGGCGTTGTGCGCGGTCCCAGCGGTAGTACCGTTGGGCTGAGAGGCAGTACCACTGCGGCCAGCGGTAGTACCGCTCCCTAGAGCGGTAGTACCGCTCGCTACGGGCTGAATGAGGGGATAATTGTTGGATTGTTCCCCCCACTATATAAGGGGGTCTTCTTCCCCAAGAAGACTCACCTCTTTTTCCCCAAGATCCATTGTTGCTCCAAAGCTCATTCTTGCCCGATCTCTCTTCCAAGCCAATCAAACTTGTTGATTTTCTAGGGTTTGGTTTAGAAGGCCCGGATCTATGTACACTTCCACCAAGAGAAATTTGATTCCCCCCACTTATCCCTTGCGGATCTTGTTACTCTTGGGTGCTTGAGCACCCTAGACAGTTGAGGTCACCTCGGAGACACATTCCATTGTGGTGAAGCTTCATGGTATCGTTGGGAGCCTCCAATCAAGTTCTGGAGATTGCCCCAACCTTGTTTGTAAAGGTTCGGTCGCCGCCTTCAAGGGCACCACTAGTGGAATCACGACATCTCGCATTGTGTGTGGGTGTGCGGAGAATGTAGTGGCCCTAGTGGCTTCTTGGGGAGCATTGTGCCTCCCCACTGCTCCAATGGAGACGTACTTCCCCAAAGGGAAGGAACTTCGGTAACACATCCTCGTCTCCACCGGCTCCACTTGTGGTTATCTCTTTCCTTTACTCTCTGCAAGCTATTGGTGTGTTTTATCCTTTGCTTGCACTTGTTGTTGTTGTTGTTGTTGTTCGCATCATATAGGTTGCTCACCTAGTTGCACATCTAGACAACCTATTTGTTGCTAAACCTAATTTGTGAAGAAAAGCTAAATTGGTAGTTGCCTATTCACCCCCCTCTAGTCAACCATATCAACCCTTTCAGGTTCTTTCTTTACACTCATTAATAGAAATTTTAATAGCCTTTAGAGATTCACTAATATCATGCTTGGGTGTGATACGTCTCCAACGTATCTATAATTTTTTATTGTTCCATGCCATTATATTATCTGTTTTGGATGTTAATGGGCTTTATTTTACACTTTTATATTATTTTTTGGACTAACCTATTAACCCAAGGCCTAGTGCAAATTGCTGTTTTTTGCCTACTTCAGTGTTTCGCAGAAAAGGAATATCAAACAGAATCCAAATGGAGTGAAACCTTCGGGAACGTGATTTTTGGAACAAATGTGACCCAGAGGACTTGGAGTGGACATCAAGAAACGAACGATGAGTCCACGAGGCAAGGGGCGCGCCTACCCCCTAGGCGCACCCTCCCCCCTCGTGAGCCCCTCATGGATCAACCGACCTACTTCTTCCTCCTATATATACTCATATACCCCGAAAACATCCAGGAGCACCACGAAACCCTATTTCCACCGCCGCAACCTTCTGTACCAAAGAGATCCCATATTGGGGCCTTTTCCAGAGCTCTACCGTAGGGGGCATCAATCACGGAGGGCCTCTACATCAACTCCATGGCCCCCCGATGATGTGTGAGTAGTTTACTTCAGACCTTCGGGTCCATAGTTATTAGCTAGATGGCTTCTTCTCTCTCTTTGGATCTCAATACAAAGTTCTCCTCGATCTTCTTGGAGATCTATTCGATGTATACCTTTTTGCGGTGTGTTTGTCGAGATCCGATGAATTGTGGGTTTATGATCAAGTCTATCTATGAACAATATTTGATTATTCTCTAAAATCTTTTATGCATGATTGGTTATCTTTGCAAGTCTCTTCGAATTATCAGTTTGGTTTGGCCTACTAGATTGATCTTTCTTGCAATGGGAGAAGTGCTTAGCTTTGGGTTCAATCTTGCGGTGCTCGATCCCAGTGACAGAAAGGGAAACTACACGTATTGTATTGTTGCCATCGAGGATAAAAAGATGGGGTTTATATCATATTGCTTGAGTTTATCCCTCTACATCATGTCATCTTACCTAATGCGTTACTCTGTTCTTATGAACTTAATACTCTAGATGCATGCTGGATAGCGGTCGATGTGTGGAGTAATAGTAGTAGATGCAGGCAGGAGTTGGGCTACTTGTCACGGACGTGATGCCTATATACATGATCATGCCTACATATTCTCATAATTATTCGCTTTTCTATCAATTGCTCGACAGTAATTTGTTCACCCACCATAATACGTATGCTATCTTGAGAGAACCCACTAGTGAAACCTATGGCCCCCGGGTCTATTCTCCATCATATTAATCTTCCGTCAACAAGCTATTTCTGTTACCTTTTATTTTGCAATCATTACTTCTAATCTTTATCATAAAAATACCAAAAATATTATCTTATCATCTCTGTCAGATCTCACTCTCGTAACGTGAAGGGATTGGCAACCCCTTTATCACGTTGGTTGCAAGGTTCTTATTTGTTTGTGTAGGTACGAGGGACTTGCATGTGGCCTCCTACTGGATTGATAGCTTGGTTCTCAAAAACTGAGGGACATACTTACGCTACTTTGCTGCATCACCCTTTCCTCTTCAGGGGAAAACCAACGCAGTGCTCAAGAGGTAGCAAGAAGGATTTCTAGCGCCGTTGCCGGGGAGTCTACGCACAATTCAAGACATACCAAGTACCCATCATAAACTCGTATCCCTCGCATTACATTATTTGCCATTTGCCTCTTGTTTTCCTCTCCCCCACTTCATCCTTGCCGTTTTATTCGCCCTCATTTTCCGTTCCCCTTCTCTTCTCCAGTTCGCCTCTTTTTGCTTGTTTCTTGTTTGCTTGTGTGCTACATTGCTTGCTTGTCACGATGGCTCGAGATAATGCTAAATTGTGTGATTTTTTCAATACCAACAATAATGATTTTATTATCACTCCGATTGCTCCTCTTGCCGATGTTGAATCTTGTGAAATTAATGCTGCTTTACCGAATCTTGTCATGAAAGATCCGTTTTCCGGCCTTCCTAGTGAAGATGCCGCTACCCATCTAAACTACTTTGTTGATTTATGTGATATGCAAAAGAAGAAATATGTGGATAATGATATTGTTAAACTGAAGCTATTCTCGTTTTCTCTTAGAGATCGTGCTAAAACTTGGTTTTCATCTTTGCCTAAAAATAGTATCGATTCATGGAATAAGTGTAAAGATGCTTATATCTCTGAGTATTTTCCTCCTGCTAAGTTCATCACTCTTAGAAACGATATTATGAATTTTAAGAAACTTGATCATGAACATGTTGCACAATCTTGGGATAGGATGAAATTAATAATACGTAATTGCCCTACACATGGTCTGAATCTTTGGATGATTATACAAAAAATTTATGCCAGATTGAACTCTGCTTCTAGAAATCTTTTAGATTCGGCCGCGGGAGGCACTTTTATGGAAATCACTTTAGGAGAAGCTACTAAACTCCTAGGTAATAGTATGGTTAATTATTCTCAATGGCATACTAAAAGATCTACTAATAAAAAGGTGCATGCTATAGAAGAAATCAATGTTTTGAGTGGAAAGATGGATGAGCTTATGAAATTATTTGCTAATAAGAGTGTTTCTTCTGATCCTAATGATATGCCTTTGTCTACTTTTATTGATAATAATAATAATGAATCTATGGATTTGAATTTTGTTGGTAGGAACAATTTTGGTAATAACGCATATAGAGGTAATTTTAATCCTAGGCCGTTTCCTAGTAATTCCTCCAATAATTATGGTAATTCCTACAACAATTCTTATGGAAATTATAATAAGATGCCCTCTGATTTTGAATCTAATATTAAATAATTTATTAGTTCGCAAACGAGTTTCAGTGCTTTGATTGAAGAAAATTTGTCTAAGATTGATGAGTTGGCTAGGAACGTGGATAGAATTTCTCTTGATGCTGATTCTTTGAAACTTATATCTATTCCACCTAAGCATGATATCAATGAGTCTCTAAAAGCTATGAGAATTTCCATTGATGAGTGCAAAGAAAGAACCGCTAGGATGCGTGCTAAAAAGATTGCTTTGTGAAAGCATGTTCTTCTAGTTTCCATGATAATAATGATGAAGATCTAAAATTTATTGATGTGTCCCATATTAAATCTTTGTTTTGCAATATGAATCTTGATAATGATGGGATTGGAGATGAGTCAACTTTAGCTAGAAGGCGTCCCAATGATTGGGAGTTTTTGCATCTTGATGCAAAAATTGATAAAAGTGGGATTGGGGAGGTCAAAACTTTACATAGAAATGAACCCACTATATTGGATTTCAAGGAATTTAATTATGATAATTGCTCTTTGATAGATTGTATTTCCTTGTTGCAATCCGTGCTAAATTCTCCGCATGCTTATAGTCAAAATAAAGCTTTTACTAAACATATCGTTGATGCTTCAATGCAATCTTATGAAGAAAAGCTTGAATTGGAAGTTTCTATCCCAAGAAAACTTTATGATGAGTGGGAACCTACTAGTAAAATTAAAATTAAATATCATGAATGCTTCGTTTTATGTGATTTGGGTGCTAGTGTTTCCACGATTCCTAAAACTTTATGTGATTTGCTAGGTTTCCGTGAATTTGACGATTGTTCTTTAAACTTGCATCTTGCGGATTCCACCATTAAGAAACATATGGGAAGAATTAATGATGTTCTTATTGTTGCAAATATGAATTATGTGCCCGTAGATTTCACTGTTCTTGATATTGATTTCAACCCTTCATGTCCTATTATTCTTGGTAGAACTTTCCTTAGAACGATTGGTGCAATTATTGATATGAAAGAAGGGAATATTAGATTCCAATTTCCGTTTAGGAAGGGCATGGGACACTTTCCTAGAAAGAAAATTAGATTACCTTATGAATCTATTATGAGGGCCACTTATGGATTGCATACCAAATATGACAATACCTAGATCTATCCTTACTTTTATGCCTACCTAGGGGTGTTAAACGATAGCGCTTGTTGGGAGGCAACCTAATTTTATTTTTGTTTCTTGCTTTTTGGTTCTGTTTAGAAATAAGTAATTCATCTAGCCTCTGTTTAGATGTGGTTTTATGTGTTTGTGTCAAGTAGAACCTTTGGGAAGACTTGGGGAAAGTCTTTGCGATCTTGCTGTAAAAAAAAGAAACTTTAGTGCTCACGAGATTTGCTGCCATTTTTTACTGGAGAGTGCTATTTAGTTAATTCTTTTTGCAAATGATTAATAGATAAATTACTCACTTCCAGCAGTTTATTTTAGAATTTTTGGGGTTCCATAAGTATTCGAAACCTACATATTACTACAGACTGTTCTTTTTTTGATAGATTCTGTTTTTCGTGTGTTGTTTGCTTATTTTGATGAATCTATGGCTAGTAATAGAGTTTATGAACCATATAAAAGTTGCAATACAGTAGGTTTAACACAAATATAAATAAAGAATGAGTTCATTACAGTACCTTGAAGTGGTGGTTTGTTTTCTTTTACTAACGGAGCTCACGAGATTTTCTTTTAAGTTTTGTGTTGTGAAGTTTTCAAGTTTTGGGTAAAGATTTGATGGATTATGGAACAAGGAGTGGCAAGAGCCTAAGCTTGGGGATTCCCAAGGCATCCCAAGGTAAAATCCAAGGACAACCAAAAGCCTAAGCTTGGGGATGCCCCGAAAGGCATCCCCTCTTTCGTCTTCGTCCATTGGTAACTTTACTTGGAGTTATATTTTTATTCACCACATGAAATGTGTTTTTCTTGCAGCGTCTTGTATGATTTGAGTCTTTGATTTTTAGTTTACCACAATCATCCTTTCTGTACACACCTTTTGGGAGAGACACACATGAATCGGAATTTATTAGAATACTCTATGTGCTTCACTTATACCTTTTGAGCTAGATAATTTTGCTCTAGTGCTTCGCTTGTATCTTTTAGAGCATGGTGGTGGTTTTATTTTATAGAAATTATTGATCTCTCATGCTTCACATATATTATTTTTAGAGTACCTTAGAACAGCATGGTAATTTGCTTTGATTATGAATTTAGTCCTAGTATGATAGGCATCCAAGATCGGTATAATAAAAACTTCCATAAAAAGTGCATTGAGTACTAGGAGAAGTTTGATACTTGATAATTGTTTTGAGATATAAAGGTGGTATTATTAGAGTGTGCTATTTGAGTAGTTGTGAATTTGAGAAATACTTGCGTTGAAGTTTGCAAGTCCCGTAGCATGCACGTATGGTGACCGTTGTGTAACAAATTTGAAACATGAGGTGTTATTTGATTGCCTTCCTTATGAGTGGCGGTCGGGGACGAGCCATGGTCTTTTCCTACCAATCTATCCCCATAGGAGCACGCGCGTAATGCTTGGTTTTTGATGACTTGTAGATTTTTGCAATAAGTATGTGAGTTCTTTATGACTAATGTTGAGTCCATGGATTATACGCACTCTCACCTTTCCATCATTCCTAGCCTCTTCGGTACCGTGCATTGTCCTTTCTCACCTTGAGAGTTGGTGCAAACTTCGCCGGTGCATCCAAACCCCGTGATATGATACACTCTGTCACACATAAACCTCCTTATATCTTCCTCAAAACATCCACCATACCTACCTATTATGGCATTTCCATAGCCATTCCGAGATATATTGCCATGCAACTTTCCACCGTTCCATTTATCATGACACACATCATAATTGTCACATTGCCTTGCATGATCATGTAGTTGACATCGTATTTGTGGCAAAGTTACCGTTCATAATTGTTCATACATGTCAATATTGATTCATTACCCTTCCCGGTACACCGCCGGATGCATTCATATAGAGTCATACTTTGTTCTAGTATCGAGTTGTAATCATTGAGTTGTAAAAAGATAGAAGTGTGATGATCATCTTTAATAGAGCATTGTCCCAAATTAAAAAAAGAGAGAAAGGCCAAATAAAAAAGGAAGGCCCAAAAAAAGGGGCAATGCTACTATCCTTTTTTCGACACTTGTGCTTCAAAGTAGCACCATGATCTTTATGATAGAGAGACTCTTGTTTTGTCACTTTCATGTACTAGTTGGAATTTTTCATTATAGAACTTGGCTTGTATATTCCAACAATGGGCTTCCTAAAATGCCCTAGGTCTTCGTGAGCAAGCAAGTTGGATGCACACCCACTTAGATTCTGTTGTTGAGCTTCCATACATTTATAGCTCTAGTGCATCCGTTGCATGGCAATCCCTACTCCTTGCATTGACATCAATTGATGGGCATCTCCTAGCCCATTGATTAGCCGCGTCGATGTGAGACTTTCTCCTTTTTTGTCTTCTCCACATAACCCCCATCATCATACTCTATTCCACCCATAGTGCTATATCCATGGCTCGCGCTCATGTATTGCGTGAAAGTTGAAAAAAGTCTGAGATTACCAAAGTGTGAAACAATTGATTGGCTTGTCATCGGGGTTGTGAATGATGAGAGCATTCTTGTGTGACGAAAATGGAGCATGACCAAGCTATATGATTTTGTAGGGATGAACATTCTTTTGCCATGTCATTTTGAGAAGACATAATTTCTTAATTAGTATGCTTGAAGTATTATTATTTTTATGTCAATATTAGAGTTTTGTCTTGAATCTTTCGAATCTGAATATTCATGCCACAATAAAGAGAATTACATTGAGAATTATGCTAGGTAGCATTCCACATCAAAAATTCTGTTTTTGTCATTTACCTACTCGAGGACGAGCAGGAATTAAGCTTGGGGATGCTTCATACGTCTCCAATGTATCTATTATTTTTTATTGTTCCATGCTATTATAGTATGTGTTTTGGATGTTAATGAGCTTTATTTTACACTTTTTATATTATTTTTGGGACTAACTATAGCGACCCGACCTGAATGGATCAAGTCTCTGTGATTAAGTGTCATCCCTGGATTGGTATGCTGACACACACAGTACTCGAGGATTTATAACAGAGGTAAATCACATGTAAAAGTAACTTAAATACTATTACCTCAATCCAAAATAGTGGAAGTAATAAGGTTGTGGTTTCCCATCAACACCAACGGCAAAGTTGAGTGTAGAAATCGTAACCCTAACGTATCTCTTACTCGTCGTAATATAATCCTACAACATGAGACGTTGCAGCCACAAAGGGTCAGTACATTGAATGTACTGGCAAATTCACACCATAGAGAATGATGAACAAAGGCTATCACTACATGCATATTTGGCTGGTGGAAAAGCTCTATGGTTATAGTTTTGCGTAAAGCTAATTTTTCCCTATTGCAAAGGAATAAATTTTATTTAACTATCATGGTGGTTGTTAAACATTGAGAATGGTTGACAGCATTCTCAATCCCAATTAAGCATCATCATTAAAACCCAACAATATTCTTTTAAAGTAACGTGATGAGATTCTCACATGATAATCCAGGTACTAAATACTCAAGACGTCCATAACCGGGGACACGGCTAATCATGATTAGTTTATACACTCTATCGAGGTTTGCGCACTTTTCCCCACAAGACTCGATCGCCTCCGTTTGGTTTCTCGCACTGCATGGTGTTTGAGAAGACGGATGACTGAGACATAGTCTTTCAGAAGCGCTAGCACCTTACGATGGATAGACCGTTACACCTATTTTCCCCTACATCTGCTAGTCTACCCTGTAAGAGTTTGCACGACTTAATCAACTATGCTAGAGCCCATAATAGCTTGTGGCTGCACACGGAAGTTTCTAGTATGAATAATCTCATGATCCCTTTGAGCCTGGGTGGCGGTCCAAAAAAACAGGCAATCCTGGTCTACCCAGGTGCCTAGACAGGCAATCCTGGAATAACCAGGTGCCTCAATCCACCCAGATGTGTGTTTAAGTTGCCACCTTAAGTGAACCATTAATTAACAATCTCACATCTGTCATGGATACTCTCAAAACCCAATCCACGTCTACGAGCATAGCATGGCAATGTAAGCATAACGTAATAGTAACTCCCAAGGGTTTGATAATAAACATGTAATAGGTACTACCTCAACTACTTCCCATCCCACAATTTAATTAGATCCTAATCATGCAATGTTTGAGGATTGATCTAATGCAATAAAACTGGGTAGTAGGAGGTATGATCAAAGTGTGAACATGCCTGCAATGTTGATGAAGATGATTCGCACTCATAACTCTTGATAGCTCTACTCGTCACACTCTGGTCAATCTATCGTAAGCAAGCAATAGCAACCACACATAAGCAATCACTCAAAATCAGAAAGATCGAAGAAGACAATTTGGAAAACTTCAAAACCAAGCAAATAACTCTTGCAGCATAAAACAATTTCTAACAGTACCAAGATTATGTGAATTTGGCCTTATCAGAAAGTTTAGGTCAAGAGCTTCGATTTGCAAAAAGAATCAACTCAAACGGAGTTACGAAACTCAAGTTATGATCAAACGAAGTTTGAATACAAATCTGGTCTAATTCAAATTTTAAACTTTCAAAAACATGTTTGAGATGGATTACTGGATAGAGGAGATCATAACGAAGACGTGGGCGTTGGTTTCGTTGGATTTGGAAACCGAGTAAAAAGTAGTAATCGTTTGAAAATCAGGGACTAATATGTAAATAAAATCATCACAGATAGGTCCCTGGCCGAAAAAAATTATAATAAAAAGAAAAATCCTATCAAACGAACGTTCTCTACGGAGGCGTACACGATGAAAACCGTTCGCTAAATAAGCTAACTAATGAACGTTCACTACATAAATAAACCTAAACAAAACCGGTTTTATAACAAAACCGATCTAGGGTTTTTTTTAACAAAAACCAAACTGGTGAACGGGGCGGTCTATTACCGGTTTGTGGCGTCGGCGGCGGCGGTTTCCGGCAACGCGAGGCGAGGCGACCGGCGGTCGGGTGAGCGGCGCGGCGTGGAGGCAGGCGCGCGGCGTGGCGGCGGAGGGGCACGGCGCGGGCGGCTCCGGCGTGCGGTGCGGTGGCGGATCGGCAGAGATGGCGCGGGCTAAGCAGCGGCGGCGGCGGCGTCCGGCGATGGCGGCGGTTGCGGAGGCGGCGTGCAAGGACACGGCGGCGGCGGCTGCGGCGGGGGAAGAGAGAGAGAGAGAGAGAGAGAGAGAGAGAGAGAGAGAGAGAGAGAGAGAGAGAGAGAGAGAGAGAAAGAGAGCGAGAGAGAGAGAGAGAGAGAGAAAGAGAGAGAGGCGGCGGCGGCTTTATAGGGGAGGGGAGGAGTGGCGTGGGGAAGGGGTCGAGGCGGAGGAGGAATCCGGTGGTGGCACGAGATCGGCGGCGATGGCGTGCGTGCAGCGAAGTCCGGTTGGAGCTCAGGGACGGGCGGGCGTCGGGCTGGGCCGTGGCCTGGCCGGTTGGCTGGGCCGGCCCAGTTCGGTGGAAAGCGTCTTTTTTAAATAACATTTCTCCAGCAAAACAAAAATAAACACAAAATAAATAAAATTTTACATAGGCATATAATATATCAAAATTTTCAGAAGAAGATTTTCTACACGATGAATATTTTTATAACTTCAAATAAAATCCACACAAATTCAGATAAATCAAAGAGTGCTACTGGTCTATTAAAATCCAACAAAAATCATTTTAAAAATACCAAAATGATTTCAAATTAATTTTTCTCCAATTTTCTAATGTAGGGAATCATGTTACCCTATTTTCCATATATTTTGTTTTTCGAGAAAAATAATTTGAATAAAACTCAAATAACTCCAAATTGAAAATAAATTCAAAAAGGACTTTAAATGTGATCTTTGAAACTCCCAACTCATATTTCATAATTTGAAGAAGTCATTTTATCTTCTCTCGTGAAAATCATTGACTTGCATAAAGTTTCTGAATTGGAAAATATTTCCCAATGGAATTCAAATATTTTTCAAACACCCTTTTCATTTATTTAAATGGAAGAAGTCATGTCATCTTCTCTCTAGGGTTTTGTATTTGAAAAGAATTTGAATTCACGAAGATCATAAACGAAAAAGTGAAAGTTTGGGAAAGTCCTTTTATTCCCTCTCATTTAACTTTCAAAAGTTTCAAATTCACTCACTTTCAGTCAATCAAACAAACAATCAAACAAATCTATCTATTTATTATAACATTCCAAAATTTAGAATTTTGGGATGTTACAAACCTACCACCCTTAAAATGAATCTCGTCCTCGAGATTCAGAGAGGCTAGAAAGAAATAGGTTAGGGTTTGGGGGTCTTCTCAAAATCCATCAACCATCACAGGGGGTCTGGGGCTACCACCCTTAAAATCATTGTTACGGTTCCATCAAAACTCATATACTCCATCCTTATTCTTGACAGTGTCGGTCTTCTCAGATCGTAAGGATAATTCCTTATCTGGGCTCTTCCGGTAGTGGCATAACCTTTTACTCAATTCTTCTATCCTTTCCTCTTGGTAAGGTTATTCCGAGATTGGGTCTTCTTAGCTGACGGGTCTGGCGCCAAAACAACTATCGATATCTCATGGTGGTCAACAATTTATGGTTTCTTCTACAGGAAATGGGTCTGGTTGATCCTCAACGTATAACCTACGGTTGGCAACAACTGCCGTGTACAAGGGAAAAATACTTATACCATTCTAAGGTTCAAACAAGGTTTAATATCGTCGTCTCTCTACTATAGGCAAGTCACTCAGATTTACCATCCCATATAGCAAGGCGAATAATAAGAGTAAGTCGGTATGGTGATCAATCCATCCCGCACCCAAATCATTACCTTGTATACGGTTTAGCGAATCTCGCATTCTAACACTCGGTCATCCTCACAAGTATTGCAGAATTTCTCTTGTCGACGAACCAAGGTTCGGATAAATCCATTGATTCTGCAAGCCAAACAATCATCTATCGTTCCTTCACAACTCTCAGGTTTTGCGTTACTCCTATAAAATTGTCTGCCGACAAGCGTCGTATCTTCCTCCAGGGTTTTTCCTTCAGCAAGAATGTGCTTGCTTCTTGGCAGGTCCTGGGGCCTGTGGGTTATGGCCCATCTCATCACTTGTAGTCCCTTGAACTTATCATCGGGCAACTGATAATTATTCCAACTTCCAACTTCCTAGTATTCTTAAATCCATCCAATTGTACTGTCTTACTTCCTTCTATTGGCACCAAACTAGGACATGATTACTCAGACTCATCATGGAGTTTCCATTGATCCATATTTCCGACATCATACCTCCTTTATATCCAATAGTAATTTATCTATTCATCCTCGTGGGATATCCCTCATACCGAGATAAAAACCTATACTTATGAAGTCCATACTCCACTTCATGGAACATCATTATCCTTTCCAGGGTCAAACGTCCTTACAGGGGAATATTGGCCATCTCTGCATGACACTTCTTCAACTGGGAAACGTGAAACACATCATGAACTCCTGACAGTCCTTCGGGTGACTCCAACTTGTTGGCCACTTCTCGCATACTCTCCAAAACTCGGTATGGTCCTACAAATCTCAGGGCTAACTGTCCCTTAACTCCAATTCGTTTAACCCTCACAGAGGGAACACATGAAGACATGCTCTATCTCCAATTTCATAGACTACCTCCTTGCGCTTTTAAGTCTGCATAACTCTTCTGCCTGGGCTGAGCTACCTTCAGTCTATCTCGAATAAACTTAACATTCTCTTCTGACTCCTTGATCACATTTGGTCCAAACAACTGACGGTCTCCAACTTCATCCCACATAGTCTTGGGGTATCACACATATTGAGACCAAACTCGTATTCATTTTGTCCGAAATCCACTCAGTGGAGTATCCTTATATTCTCCAGGGGTCAAGGGTTCTTACAGGGTACTACCACCCTTAAAATGCACAAATCTTCCATAGACCATATTTCTCACATACTCAAAAATGGTCAAAATCCTTCTTCATAGAGTAACAACTCATAAAATCCATATCAGTACCAACGATGCTAACTTTATTCACTCTCAATTGATTACAATCTCTTGCTTTTCCATTACATGTCTCAACTCAACACCTCAATATAAAAGAAAATGTTCTCACTTCTACTACTCCATTTCTTTTGTTGCAAACTCAACTATCTAGCACAAGTTTCCTTCTCCTTAGGGCATTCTCTGGCAAAGTGCCCTGCTCCATTACAACTAAAACATATTACTTCTGACAAGTATCGAGGTTTCCTTTTTGGGAAATTGTTGAGGTAGTGCCCTGACTCCTTGCACCTGTAACAGGTGATATGACTCAGGTCCTTCCTGGTATCCAATCTACTTCTCTTCCTGGACCTTTCCGTTCCAATCATGGTTTCTATTTCTTGTGGGTCGTACTCTACTTCCTCTGTCGGGAATTCTACTAGATCCCCATTCATACAATTCTGGGAGATGTGTCCTTCTTCTCCAGATGAATAGCATGACTTGGTGCAGGGTTTAATTGGTTCTTCTTTAGGCGTGTCCTCCACCTCTTCCTTCATCACAGTTTCTTCTAAAATTTCCATGAGGGCTCCTTTCATTACTTCTTTCTTCTGCTGGATGGTTCGTTGTACCATGGGGTAAATGTGACACTAAGTAGGATAGTGGGTAATCCCTTCACACAAGAAACAAGTAATCTGCCTAGTGGGGCATTCTTCAACTGGGTGACTTCCTTCATAATTAGGGCACTCATCCTTGTGTTCTGTATGGGTGTGCCCGATTTGTCCACAAATCTTGCATGCACAAGGTTTGTTCATATCCTTTCCATAAGGCTTCAACTTCTGGGACACAAGGTGAGATCTTTGCAGAGTCAACTTTAATTCACTCCAAGTGGTTACTCCTTGCCATCCATTGATGGTTTGGTACATTCTCCACCAAGTAGCAGCACCTCTTTCAAAGCACTGAAGAGCATGCTGGGTCATATCATTTCCGACTATAGGGTTATTCTTCGTGTGATCCTCCATGTTCTGAATCCATTTGTCCGTCTCCAATTGACTCATCGGTCCAGAAAATATAAGCTCATCTTCATTCATCCTCTATTGGGTCCATGGGTTTGGGGTGAGATAAGAGAGATAGAGAGGGATACACACAATGCAAACAAAAAGTTTTGAAAAGGCAGATTTTATTTGTGGCTGTCGGGAAAAACATCAAACAAATGACAGCTCACAAACATCGCATCTAATGTAGGTATATAACAGGGGTTTGGTCTTGTAAAGGTCAATAAATCTTCAACGTCTCCAAACTCTTCAAGCCTTGTTCATGCCTCCAGTGGCTTCTTCCGATCATGCTTGTCTTTCTCAAGTTCTTTTGCCAGATCAACTCTGTTGACGCGAAGTCTCTCGGGACGTCCTTTAATATTCTGGAGTTGCGTTCCAAACTTCTGGTTTTAACATCCTTCGCATGAACCATGGTCCTACTGTCCTTCAGTTCCTGACGAATCTCCGGTATCTCGAGGTTTTGCTCCTCCAGCTTGGCTACTTTCAGCTTTTGGTTCCTGAGTTCTTCACGAGATGCTTCCTTGTCAAATACTGCATCATGGAGCTCCACCTTAAACTTCTTGATGTACTACTCCAGATTCTGGCGATACACCAGCTAAGGTTAAAACTTCATCTTACTGTTAGGTGCTCCATCAGCCTTCTACCATCCAATCCTTCCGAAGAAATGCATGCTTAGCTCAGCTCGGTGACCATAGTATCAATGGCGATGACATCACGGATAACCGTGTTTCTGCCCTTGTCATAGCCATGAGCTATCTTCCATAGTTGATATCTCCTGCCTTAGGGTTTTCTTGACAAAACTTTGAGTTCTCAACCTTACATGTTTCAGTCTTTCTCTGGTACACCTTGATCTCGGTATTGACAACTTCCATAGTCTGCCAAGTTCCATAAGGGTAGCCTTCCTAGGTCATACAAATCTGGGAATTCTTCAGAGCCTTCAAATTCTACTTGTCTTCAGTCTTCAACCGTTGTAGTTTCCATTATTCAGATGCACGGAAAATACTCTTCATTCCGAAGTGGTCTTAGTTTTCCGATATCTTGTACTTCTTGTAGTGGTCTCATCAGTCGAATCTTTGTGTGGTCAAAAGGGGAAAGGAGTATGGTCTCACTAAAGGGATTTTTTTTGAATAAGCTCAGAAGAGAAGGGATGTAAAAGATCTTTTGAAAGGGAAAGTTATAGAGAAAAATCTTTGCTATGGGCTTGCCAGTTTCTAGGGTCACGTCCTACAGTCAACATGTGCTCTGATACCATCTTGTAGCGACCCGACCCGAATGGATCAAGTCTCTGTGCTTAAGTGTCATCCCTGGATCGGTATGCTGACACACAGAGTACTCGAGGATTTATAACAGAGGTAAATCACATGTAAAAGTAACGTAAATACTATTACCTCAATCCAAAATAGTGGAAGTAACAAGGTTGTGGTTTCCCATCAACACCAACGGCAAAGTTGAGTGTAGAAATCGTAACCCTAACGTATCTCTTACTCGTCGTAATATAATCCTACAACATGAGACGTTGCAGCCACAAAGGGTCAGTACATTGAATGTACTGGCAAATTCACACCATAGAGAATGATGAACAAAGGCTATCACTACATGCATATTTGGCTGGTGGAAAAGCTCTATGGTTATAGTTTTGCGTAAAGCCAATTTTTCCCTACTGCAAAGGAATAAATTTTATTTAACTATCATGGTGGTTGTTAAACATTGAGAATGGTTGACAGCATTCTCAATCCCAATTAAGCATCATCATTAAAACCCAACAATAATCATTTAAAGTAACGTGATGAGATTCACATGATAATCCAGGTACTAGATACTCAAGACGTCCATAACCGGGGACACGGCTAATCATGATTAGTTTATACACTCTGTAGAGGTTTGCGCACTTTTCCCCACAAGACTCGATCGCCTCCGTTTGGTTTCTCGCACTGCATGGTGTTTGAGAAGACGGATGACCGAGACATAGTCTTTCAGAAGCGCTAGCACCTTACGATGGATAGACCGTTACACCTACTTTCCCCTACATCTGCTAGTCTACCCTGTAAGAGTTCGCACGACTTAATCAACTATGCTAGAGCCCATAATAGCTTGTGACTGCACACGGAAGTTTCTAGTATGAATAATCTCATGATCCCTTTGAGCCTAGGTGGCGGTCCAAAAAAACAGGCAATCCTGGTCTACCCAGGTGCCTAGACAGGCAATCCTGGAATAACCAGGTGCCTCAATCCACCCAGATGTGTGTTTAAGTTGCCACCTTAAGTAAACCATTAATTAACAATCTCACATCTATCATGGATAATCTCAAAACCCAATCCACGTCTACGAGCATAGCATGGCAATGTAAGCATAATGTAATAGTAACTCCCAAGGGTTTTATAATAAACATGTAATAGGTACTACCTCAACTACTTCCCATCCCACAATTTAATTAGATCCTAATCATGCAATGTTTGAGGATTGATCTAATGCAATAAAACTGGGTAGTAGGAGGTATGATCAAAGTGTGAACTTGCCTGCAATGTTGATGAAGATGATTCGCACTCATAACTCTTGATAGCTCTACTCGTCACACTCTGGTCAATCTATCGTAAGCAAGCAATAGCAACCACACATAAGCAATCACTCAAAGATCAGAAAGATAGAAGAAGACAATTCGGAAAACTTCAAAACCAAGCAAATAACTCTTGCAGCATAAAACAATTTCTAACAGTACCAAGATTATGTGAATTTGGCCTTATCAGAAAGTTTAGGTCAAGAGCTTTGATTTGCAAAAAGAATCAACTCAAACGGAGTTACGAAACTCAAGTTATGATCAAACGAAGTTTGAATACAAATCTGGTCTAATTCAAATTTTAAACTTTCAAAAACATGTTTGAGATGGATTACTGGATAGAGGAAATCATAACGAAGACATGGGCGTTGGTTTCGTTGGATTTGGACAAACGAGTAAAAAGTAGTAATCGTTTGAAAATCAAGGACTAATCTGTAAATAAAATCATCACAGATAGGTCCCTGGCCGAAAAAAATATAATAAAAAGAAAAATCCTATCGAACGAACGTTCGCTACGGAGGCGTACACGACGAAAACCATTCGCTAAAGAAGCTAACTAATGAACGTTCACTACATAAATAAACCTAAACAAAACCGGTTTTATAACAAAACCGATCTAGGGTTTTTTTAACAAAAACCAAACCGGTGAATGGGGCGGTCTATTACCGGTTCGTGGCGTTGGCGGCGGCAGTTTCCGGCGAGGCGAGGCGATCGGCGGTCGGGTGAGCGGCGCGGCGTGGAGGCAGGCGCGCGGCGTGGCGGCGGAGGGGCACGGCGCGGGCGGCTCCGGCGTGCGGTGCGGCGGCGGATCGGCGGAGACGGCGCGGGCTAAGCAGCGGCAGCGGCGTCCGGCGATGGCGGCGGTTGCGGCGGCGGCGTGCAAGGACGCAGCGGCGGCTATGGCGGGGGAAGAGAGCGAGAGAGAGGGGCGGCGGCGGCGGCTTTAGAGGGGAGAGGAGGAGAGGCGTGGGAAAGGGGTCGAGGCGGAGGAGGAATCCGGCGACGGCACGAGATCGGCGGTGATGGCGTGCGTGCAGCGGAGTCCGGCTGGAGCTAAGGGACGCGCGGGCTGGGCCGTGGCCTGGCCGGTTGGCTGGGCCGGCCCAGTTCGGCGGAAAGGGGTTTTTTTTTAAAAAATAACATTTCTCCAGCAAAACAAAAATAAACACAAAATAAATAAATTTTTACATAGGCATATAATATATCAAAATTTTCAGAAAAAGATTTTCTACATGATGAACATTTTTATAACTTCAAATAAAATCCACACAAATTCAGATAAATCAAAGAGTGCTACTGGTCTATTAAAATCCAACAAAAATCATTTTAAAAATACCAAAATGATTTCAAATTAATTTTTCTCCAATTTTATAATGTAGGGAATCATGTTACCCTATTTTCCATATATTTTGTTTTTGGAGAAAAATAATTTGAATAAAACTCAAATAACTCCAAATTGAAAATAGATTCAAAAAGGACTTTAAATGTGATCTTTGAAACTCCCAACTCATATTTCATAATTTGAAGAAGTCATTTTATCTTCTCTCGGGAAAATCATTGAGTTGCATACAGTTTCTGAATTGGAAAATATTTCCCAATGGAATTCAAATATTTTTCAAACACCCTTTTCATTTATTTAAATGGAAGAAGTCGTGTCATCTTCTCTCTAGGGTTTTGTATTTGAAAAGAATTTGAATTCACGAAGATCATAAATGAAAAAGTGAAAGTTTGGGAAAGTCCTTTTATTCCCTCTCATTTAACTTTCAAAAGTTTCAAATTCACTCACTTTCAGTCAATCAAACAAACAATCAAACAAATCTATCTATTTATTATAACATTCCAAAATTTAGAATTTTGGGATGTTACACTAACCTATTAACCCAAGGCCCAGTGCAAATTGCTTTTTTTGCCTATTTCAGTGTTTCGCAGAAAAGGAATATCAAACGGAATCTAAATGGAATGA
The DNA here is from genome assembly GCF_056163025.1 of Triticum urartu. Taxonomy (NCBI): domain Eukaryota; kingdom Viridiplantae; phylum Streptophyta; class Magnoliopsida; order Poales; family Poaceae; genus Triticum; species Triticum urartu. Next base: position 202,294,667 of record NC_141875.1, on the reverse strand, counting down.
AACCTTCGGGAACGTGATTTTTTGAACAAACGTGATCCAGAGGAATTGGAGTGGACGTCAAGAAACGAACGAGGAGTCCACGAGGCAGGGGGCACACCTACCCCCCTGGGCGCGCCCTCCCCCTCATGGGCCCCTCGTGGCACAAACGACCTACTTCTTCCTCCTATATATACTCATATACCCTAAAAACATCCAGGAGCACCGCGAAACCCTATTTCCACCGCCACAACCTCCTGTACCCAAGAGATCCCATCTTGGGGCCTTTTCCGAAGCTCCGCCGGAGGGGGCATCGATCACGGAGGGCCTTTACATCAACTCCATGGCCCCTCCGATGATGTGTGAGTAGTTTACTTCAGACCTTGAGGTCCATAGTTATTAGCTAGATGGCTTCTTCTCTCTCTTTGGATCTCAATACAAAGTTCTCCTCGGTCTTCTGGGAGATCTATTCGATGTAACTCTTTTCCCGCCGTGTTTGTCGAGATCCAATGAATTGTGGGTTTATGATCAAGTCTATCTATGAACAATATTTGATTATTCTCTGAAATCTTTTATGCATGATTGGTTATCTTTGCAAGCCTCTTCGAATTATCAGTTTGCTTTGGCCTACTAGATTGATCTTTCTTGCAATGGGAGAAGTGCTTAGCTTTGGGTTCAATCTTGCGGTGCTCGATCCATGTGACGGAAAGGGAAACGACATGTATTGTATTGTTGCCATCGAGGATAAAAAGATGGGGTTTATATCATATTGCTTGAGTTTATCCCTCTGCATCATGTCATCTTACCTAATGCGTTACTCTGTTCTTATGAACTTAACTTTCTATATGCATGCTGGATAGCGGTCGATGTGTGGAGTAATAGTAGTAGATGCAGGCAGGAGTCGGTCTACTTGTCACAGACGTGATGCCTATATACATGATCATGCCTACATATTCTCATAATTATTCTCTTTTCTATCAATTGCTCGACAGTAAATTGTTCACCCACCGTAATACTTATGCTATCTTGAGAGAACCCACTAGTGAAACCTATGGCCCCCGAGTCTATTCTCCATCATATTAATCTTCCGTCAACAAGCTATTTCTATTACCTTTTATTTTGCAATCTTTACTTTTAATCTTTATAATAAAATACCAAAAATAGTATCTTATCATCTCTGTCAGATCTCACACTCGTAAGTGACCGTGAAGGGATTGACAACCCCTTTTATCACGTTGGTTGCGAGGTTCTTATTTGTTTGTGTAGGTACGAGGGACTTGTGTGTGGCCTCGTACGGGATTGATACCTTGGTTCTCAAAAACTGAGGGAAATACTTACGCTACTTTGCTGCATCACCCTTTCCTATTCAAGGGAAAACCAACGCAGTGCTCAAGAGGTAGCAGGGTGGAATAGATCTAATCTTTAAACAGTCAATCTCAAGAGAAATTCTATCAATGTTCCTAGCCAAATCATCAATCTTGAGCAAATTTTCTTCAACCATAGCATTAAAATTATTTTGAGAACTAATGAAATCCTTTATATTGTTCTCAAGATCATAGGGTATTCTGTTATAATTTTCATAGGAATTATCATAATTATTAGAGGAATTACTAGGAAACGGCCTAGGGTTGAAATTACCTCTATACGCGTTATTACCAAAATTGTTCATACCAACAAAATTCACATCCATAGATTCATTATTATTCTCAATCAAAGTAGACAGAGGCATATCATTAGGATCAATAGGAGCACTCCAACTATCAAACAATTTCATAAGTTCATCCATCTTTCCACTCAAAGTATTAATTTCTTCAATCGCATGCGCTTTTTTACTAGTAGAAGATCTTTCGGTATGCCATTGAGAGTAATTAGCCATAATACTATCTAGGAGTTTAGTAGATTCTCCTAATGTGATTTCCATAAAAGTACCTCCCGCGGTGGAATCTAAATGATTTCTAGATGCAAAATTCAATCCGTCATAAAAAATTGTATGATCATCCATAAATGTAACCATTTGTAGGGCAATTTCTTATCATCAATTTCATCCTCTCCCAAGATTGTGCAACATGTTCATGATCAAGTTGCTTAAAATTCGTTATATCTTTCCTAAGGAAGATGATCTTAGTGGGAGGAAAATACTTGGAAACAAAAGCATCTTTACACTTGTTCCATGAATCAATACTATTTTTAGGCAAACATGAAAACCAAGTTTTAGCGCGATCTCGTAGTGAGAGAAGAAATAGCTTCAATTATCAATATCATTATCCACATCTTTCTTATTTTGCATATGGCACAACTCAATGAAAGTATTTAGATGGGATGCGGTATCTTCACTTGGAACGCCAGAAAATTGATCTTTCATAACAAGATTCAGCAAAGCGGCATTAATTTCATAAGATTTCGCACTAGTGGCGGGAGAAATTGGAGTACTAATAAAATAATTATTATTAGTATTGGAAAAGTCACACAACTTGGTATTTTCTTGAGACATCGTGACAAAGCAAGCAATCTAGCACACAAGAAAACAGAAAGCAAACGCAAAGCAAACGAAAAAGCAAATGAAAGAAGGGAGAATAAAAAGGCAAATATTTTTGTATTTTTCTGAAAAAGTTTTAGAAGTGGGGGAGAGGAAAACCAGAGGCAAATGACAGATAATTTAATGCAAGAGATGAGAGTTTATGATGGGTACTTGGTAGGCTTGAGGTAGAACCTCCCAGGCAACTTCTTGAGCTTGTGTTGGTTTTTCCCTTGAAGAGGAAAGGGTAATGCGGCAAAGTAGAGATAAGTATTTCCCTCAGTTTGAGAACCAAGGTATCAATCCAGTAGGAGGTACCACTACTGGAATCAAGGAATTTGCCCAGCCATTTCTTTGCCGTCCGCTAGCTAACGGCAAAGATTCTTCGCCGTCAACTAGCGGACGACAAAGAGGTGGGTGGGTCCAGTGGAGGACAGTGCAGTAACGGCCCACCCCTCGCCACCTTTTTGCCGTCTGCTAGCAGACGGCAACTATTTTTTGACGTCTGCTAGCGGACGGCAAAGAATTATCTACCTAACGGCTGTTACCCCCCCCCCACCTCACTCTTCTCTTCTCTCTCTCCCTCCGCCCGACCCGGTCAGATCGAGATCACATAGCCACCCGCCCCCGCGCCCGCACCTCCTCCGCCCCACCACCCCGCCGCCTCGGAGCCCTGTGGCCCCGTCGCCACCGATGCACCACACTGCCGCCCCGTCGCCCCGTCGCCACCGCCGCCCTGGCGCCCTACCCTAGGCCGTCGCCCCGTCGACACCACCGCCCCCGGCGCCCTGCCCCAGGCCGTCCCAGCCCCCTCCTCCACCAGCTGCCCCCCAAAGGTGAGCTCTCCTTTTTTATTATTTTTTCTATTTTTTAGATTTAGTTTAGTTTTAGTTTAGGCCTAGTTTAGTTTAGTTTACGAAGAAGATGTTAGGGGTGCGTAGGCGCCAACGGAACCAAATAGAGGTTAGGGTGCGTCAGCGCCGACGGAACCAAATCGAGGTCAGGGGTGCATCGGCGCCGACGGAACATGGTCAAGGATCGCCGGTCGCCGAGGGGTCGAGCTAGGGTCGACTTTTACCTGAATGACATATATTTCGGTGGATACTGTTGTAAATATTTACTTAGGTTGATGGCAAAAACAATAGTGCTATGTTACTCAACTTTCGATTTAAATGTGCAATTCTTTCATCGTTGCGAGGGTCTGGTGTCCGACGAGCTCTTCCCCTGCGATCGTGGGTGAGCACAAATGATATCTCCTCCTCCCCCCTTAATTATTTTCTCTGTTCTGGCCTTCGTGCCGATGACACTAGATAGATAACTACAGTTGCATAACCAGTATGTGTCTCCCGTCCAAAAGGGTTGCGTCGATAAATATGCATTCAGTTGCATATTTATCATGGTCGCTCATTCAGATTGTCCGGCGATTTCCAAGGACAGCCTGAGTATGTGTAGATTGGGCACGTTCTCCATGCTCTACCCCATTCCGAGACAAAATTTCGGTAGCGCCTCCCTGTTGTTCTGCGGATGCACATTCTCTCGGCTTTTTGCCGAGACGTGTATTTGGAGAACAACGGGGAGGTGCTGCCGAAATTTTGTCTCGGAATGGGGTAGAGCAAGGAGAACGTACTCAATCTACACATACTCGGGTGGGATTAGGACCTATCTTTACCTATTAGTGTGTAGGTTGCATGGACGTAATAAAATTGACAAACTAGATTAAAACCCAAGTGTTGAAACTTGAAACACCCAAACTGACTCATGAAAAAAAATCAAAGCGTAGAAAAAGAAATCAAAGACGAAACAATATGTAGTGAGAGGTTGTGCAACTAGAATGATATTATGTAAGAGCTTTTTTAACAAATTTGAGAGGATGATGGTGAAGAACTTGAAACATTGGTGTCTTGTGGTCGTTTCCATACAATATGCTACAGCTCACCAACCCTTCTTTTGACCACCATTGGTGTCTTACGGTCATAATAAGGGTTGTTGCGCTGTAGAAGAATGTATGGAAATGACAACAACACACCAATGGCTTTCGATTTCTTCGCCATCATCCTCTCCAATTCATTAAAAAATATGGTACAGAAAATCATCCTAGTTGCACAACCTCTCACTGTGTACTATTTCATCTTTTATTTCTCTTTCTATGCTTTGACTTTTTGTCATGACTCAGTTTGGTTGTTTGAAGTTTCAAAATTGACAAACTAGATTAACTGATGAATATACATGTTGATGGACCTATCTTTACCCATGAGAGTGTAGGTAGGCAAGATGAGTGATCGTGCATGGATGTACATTGGTCACACTAGTCAGAAAGAGATTACCAACGAATGGATAATAAAAACCAAGGGGTTTGTGAAAGCCGCATTAGCAAATGGCCAGAGGAAAAACTGGTGCCCCTGTGTCCGGTGCAACAATTGGGAAAAGAGTATAGAGGATGAAATGGGCAAACACCTGTAGAGGACTGGTTTTACGCCCGATTATAAAGTGTGGACATTTCATGGTGAGTCTGCCCAACGTGCCAGAGCTGAGGTGGTTCGTCGTCGCACCGACGAGCATGGTACCGGGATGGAAGACATGGTGCAGAACTTTGATGATGCTTGGGATTCAGACGATGAGATGGAGGAATCTACAAAGGCCTTCAATAAAATGTTGGAGTCTTCAAAACATCCTCTCCACGATCACACTGAGCTTTGTCAGCTGGATGCCATCTCTCAAATAATGGCTCTGAAGGCTCAATTCAACTTGGGCAGAGAATGCTATGATGCGATGATGACAGTATTTGGAGATGCTATGATGCGATGATGACAGTATTTCGACGCTTTCTACCCAAAGGCCATGTAATGCCTGCAAACCTGTACCAGTCAGACAAAATCCTCCATGCTCTTAAGATTCCCTATGAGAAGATACATGCCTTTGAGAAAGGATGTGCCTTATTTAGGCTTGAGTATGCAGACTTGAACTATTGTCCCATCTGTAAGTCTTCCAGGTATATTATGGTAGACAACGGTATGGGTGAGAAAACACAGACCAAAATCCCCGTTAATGTTCTTTGGTATATGCCAATCGTACCAAGACTTCAACATCTTTTCATGGTTGAAGAGACGGCCAGACAAATGACATGGCACAAAACTGGCAAAAGAACCGAACTACATGCAGGTGGGAATCTGATAATGGTACACACATGTGATGGTGAAGTGTGGAAGAGCTTTGATGCATTACATGTGGAAAAAGCGGAAGATCCAAGGCATCCTCGAGTCGCCATCAACATGGATGGGTTCAGTGTGTTTGGTCTCATGGCAACCCAATACAGTTGTTGGCCCATATTTGTCTTTCCACTCAATCTCCCACCTGGACAGATTATGCAAAAAAGAACATTTTCCTGACGTGGATAATTCCAGGGCCAAACTATCCGGGGAAGAATATGAATGTGTACATGTAACCGCTTAAGGACAAAGCTTGGGATAATGGGTTCAAGACATACGATGCCTTTAGCAAACAGAACTTCATAATGCGTGTCTGGTACATGTACTTGACGCATGACTTGCCGGCGTATGCGCTATTCGTTGGCTGGTGTGTGCATGGAAGGTTCCCGTGCCCCACATGCAAGACACCTCTTGAGTTTCGTTGGTTGCAGGTGGGTCGCGAGTTTTCTTGCTTCGACTTGCATAGATAGTTCCTAGACCCTCGCCATAAGTTCAGGAAAGACAAGAAGAACTTCATGAAAGGTAGAGTTGTCAAAAATTCTGCACCACCTCCGTTGACAGGCCAAGAGACCCTGGATCAGTTAAACGCTCTCGATCCAGATCCAGAGCATCCAGGGTATTTCAAGGGGTATAATTCAGAACACACATGGACTCACAAGACATGCTTGTGGGATCTTCCTTACTTCAAAGACCTCATTTGCCCACACAACATCGACGTGATGCACACTGAAAAGAATATCACCGAAGCCCTATTTGGTACATTGTTCGACATAGAGGGGAAGTCAAAGGATAATACTAAGGCTAGATTCGATTAAGAGGTGCTATGTGATAGACCGTTAGAAAACATGAAAGAACCGAAAGGAAAGCAGAACTGGACGAAGCCAAAGGCATGGTTCAATCTTGGAAGGCCAGCTATGAGGGAAATTATCTTGTGGGTGCAAATGAAGTTGATGTTCCCCTATGGGTATGCAGCGAATATAAATAGGGGAGCGAGTATTGAAAAATTGAAAATATTTGGTCTTAAGAGTCATGATTGGCACATATGGATTCAGCGGGTAATGCCGGTGATGTTGCGTGGCTTTATCCCTGAGGATGAATGGCTAGTACTGGCCGAGCTGAGCTATTTCTTCCGTGTTCTTTGTGCGAAAGAACTATCACCCACTGTGCTAGAAGAAATGGAAGAGTTGGCGTCAGAGTTGATCTACAAGTTAGAGAAGATCATTCCGCCGGGCTTCTTTAATCCAATGCAACACTTGATTTTTCATCTCCCGACCGAGGAAAGAATGGGGGGCGTGCAAAATTGTTGGTGCTACGCAACTGAGAGGATGCAAAAGACGCTCCGAGCAAAATGTAAAAATAAACGTAGAATTGAAACATCGATGGCCGAGGCATTCATTACTGAGGAGGCGGCAAACTTCGTGACAGCACACTACGAAGCCAAAAATCATCATTTGCATAATCCGAAGCCTTGGTACAATGCTGGTGACCCTAAAAAAGGTGGATCCAACCTCAGCCTATTCAAAGGGAATCTCGCACCAGCCGTTGCTTCTAAACCAATATCGTTGGATGTCGAAGAATGGTAGACCATTTCGTTGTATATCTTCAGCAACCTGGCAGAAGTGCGGCCGTACATCGAGTAAGTTATCGTGGTACATTGTTTCGCAACTTCTAATTCCTTTGAAAATCTCTTATTCCCGGATATTTGATACAGTCGATACGTCGCCAAATTCTCAAGTGGGGCAGAGATCGAAAAGCAATCCATCAATGAGTATGAGCTTTTGGCAAAGCCTTTCCTGGTTTCATCTCTTGGTTCAAACAAACGGTAATTTCCATTAGACCATTCTCATTTTCTTCGTCTAATTTGTGGCTAATGCAACAATCCTTTCACATTAAACTTGTAGGCTAATTCAGAGTCTATGGACACTGAATTGAGACAAGTCGCTAATGGTTTTGACTATAAGGTTCGTTCATTTGACAAATACGACATGAACGGGTATCTCTTTCGTACCTACGGCAAAGAGCTATCTATGGCCAACCGAAAGTCTACAAATTGTTATGTCTCTACTATTGGTGATGGAGGTATCGAGTATTATGGGAGAGTTGAAGCAATTTATGAACTTCTATTCTATGGTGAAAACCCACCGAATGTCGTAGTCTTCAAATGTTATTGGTTCCAGCCGAATGAGACTAGAAGGACTCATGAACATATAGGGCTAGTCGAAATCAAACAAAGCACCCGTTTAGATGTTCCCAATGTCTATATTACATCTCAACAGGCGACCCAAGTTTTCTATCTACCGTGGGCCTGCCAAACTGATCCAAATATAAATGGTTGGGATGTTGTTTATGAAGTGCAGCCACGTGTTAGACCACCTTCCCCCCAATAAAAAGGATTATGAACCTCACATTAACCCAGACACATATGAAGGTGAATTCTTCCAAGAAACACGTCTTTCCAAAAAATGCTTCAAGAAATGCTCTACTTCACCCCAGAACATTGAAGTAGACAGCGATAATGAAGCCGACTTCACCCCTGAGTGGGAACAAGAAGAGCATGAACAAGAAGAGGTTACTGCTATGGATGATTTGTCAATGCTTGACCGATTACGTAAAGTTGGCCTTCCACATATTGATGCCACTGAACCCGATGAGCACTTCATTCATGATAGTGATGATGATGATGCATTTATTGATCCCGGAGCATTTATTGAACCCGACGATCAAGATTATTATTAGGTATTCAATTTTTTTATGTTGTACTTGATTTATATAGTTGTATAATTTTCTTACTTGTATAATTTTCTTACTTGATTTATATTGTCTTCTTCTTGTTCTTATGTTTGATACATGGGCTATGTTTGAGGTTGAAACCATATATATCATATATATATATATATATATATATATATCTTTTGAAAATGCAGGGATATAATAGAAAACAGAAAAAACAGAAACAATACATGCACTTTGCCATCTGCCACTGATGGCAAAGGGGCATTTGCCGTTTGCCACTAACGGCAAAGGGCCTTTGTCGTCTGCCACGGACGGCAAAGAGGCCATGTGGCAGCAGCCTGTGCAATCTGGGAGCTGACCCATTTGCTTACTTTGCCGTTTGTGGCAGACGGCAAAGTCTGGAGAGGTTTGCCGTCTGTGGCGGATGGCAAAGGCTTGGGGGCATGACATGTGGATGACATCATACAACAGATGGCAAAGGGCAGGGCATGTTTGTCGTCCGCTGATGGACGGCAAAGCCTCCCGTTAGCCACCTAACGTGGCTAACGCCGGTTTTTCGCCGTCCATGTTCTTTGTCGTCTGCCACCGACGGCAAAGGGCCTTTGGTGTCCGCTTTGAGGAAGCAGATGGCAAAGAACCTCTTTACCATGGCTTTCTTTGCCGGGTAGCGTTGCCATCGGTGGCAGACGGCAAAGTGGTTTGCCGTCCGCTTTTGGGTCCTTTGTCGTCTGACATGGCAGATGGCAAAGAAGCTGATTCCTGTAGTGTACACGCAAGTCTCCAATCTATGCACCTGCACAAACAATCAAACACTTGCACCCAACGCGATAAAGCGGTTGTCAATCCCTTCATGGTCACTTGCAAGGATGAGAACTGCTAGAGATAGATATAAAAGATTACTAAAACGTAAAACAAAGTAAAAACAAATAAATTGCATCAAAGTTTTTTTTTGGTTTTTGGGTTAATAGATATGAAAATATATGATGGAAAATAGACCCGGGGGCCATAGGTTTCACTAGAGGCTTCTCTCTAGAAAGAAAATAATACGATGGGTGAACAAATTACTATCGAGCAATTGACAGAAAAGCGCAAAGTTATGACAGGATCCAAGGCAATGAACATGAATATAGGCATCATGTCCGTGTCAAGTAGACCGAAACGATTCTGCATCTACTACTATTACTCCACGCATCGACCGCTATCCAGTATGTATCTAGAGTATTAAGTTAATAAGAATGGAGTAACGCCTTAGGTATGATGACATGATGTAGAGGGATAAACTCAAGCAATGTGGTGAAAACCCCATCCTTTTACCCTTGATGGCAACAATACAATACGTGCCTCGCTACCACTACTATGTCACTGGGTGGCGACACTGCAAGATTGAACCCAAAACTAAGCACCTCTCCCATTGCAAGAAGAATCAATCTAGTTGGCCAAACCAAACCGATAATTCAAAGAGAAATACAAAGATAATTGATCATGCATATAAGAATTCAGAAAAGACTCAAAAAATATTCATAGATAATTTGATCATAAATCCACAATTCATCGGATCTCGACAAACACGCCGCAAAAGAATATTACATCAGATAGAACTCCAAGAACATCGAGGAGAACATGGTATTGAAGATCATAGAGAGAGAAGAAGCCATCTAGCTACTAACTATGGACCCATAGGTCTGTGGTAAACTACTCACGCTTTATCGGAAGGGCAATAGAGTTGATGTAGATTCCCTCCGTGATCGAATCCCACTCTGGCAGGGTGCCGGAAAAGGCCCCAAAATGGGATCTCACGGAAACAGAGGCTTGTGGTGGCAGGAAAGTATTTTCGTGGATATTTCTGATGTTGGGGGAATATTTGGGTATTTATGGAGCGAAGAATGGGGTTAGGAGGTCTTAGGGGGGGCACAAGCCTAGGGTGCGCCCCTAGGTCTTGTGGCCTCCCCATAGGTCTTCCGGCCTCCTCTCCAAGTCTCCTGGTTGTCTTCTAGTCCAAGAAAAATCACCATACAGTTTTATTTCGTTTGGACTCCGTTTGATATTCCTTTTCTGTAAAACTCAAAAACAAGGAAAAAAACAGAAACTGACATTGGGCTCTAGGTTAATAAGTTAGTCCCAACAATAATATAAAATAGCATATTAATGCATATAAAACATCCAAAACAGAAAATATAATGGCATGGAACAATCAAAAATTATAGATACGTTGAAGATCAGCGGCCACCTGCAAGCGGCCCGCCACGTCCCTCGACGGCCACGCCAGCAAGCCGGGAGCGACATGCCGGAAGACATAATAGATATGTTTTTTTATTGTCCCTCGACGGCCACGCCAACCACCTATGACTACGACCAGGAGTCATGCCTCGGCGAAGGCAAGTTGGGCAATATCTCTAAGCACTTGAGCAACAAACTCATCATCAGTTTCTCATCCCCTTTTAATAGTATTGACTTTTCTATAGGACTCAATGTGATCTTGGATCACTTAATAAAAAATGTAGAGTCTAGAAGCTTTGCCAATTCCATGTCTTTAGCATTTTGAAGGGATCCACATCCTCATGCCCTTGCCATGACACTAATGAACTTATCTAAAATATACTAAATAAAAGTGTTAGTCCAACAACATGTATGTTGACATGAATTAACAAAACCACCAAAGAAGTAAATGCACTTTCAATGCTGGGTTGCGCCCCCCATGTCGCCGGCCGCTATGCATCCACCGCGGGGCTTGGCGGCTTGCTGCTTCTTCACTGGCGAGTCAGGCGCGACGGCGACCGGGGTGGGACAAAACCGGGATGCTGGTATGAATGCGGACACCGGATGGGGAACGTGGCCGCGCCGGCGACGGCTGCAGCGAGGTGGGTCAGATCACTGACGGCGGCGGCAGAGGGGGCGGCGGGGTCATCGGCGTCGGCCATGGTGGCAGCATGCGACGGAGGGGCGATAGGCGGGCGGGAGGAAGCCAAATGATGGCAGTTGGCAGTTAACGCACGACCTCCGATTTTACATCTCTTGTAAGTGAAGATGCAAATTTGCAACTACATGTGTTGTATTTTCCATCTCTTGAAGATGAAGATATAATTTTTTTTTACATCTACATCATCTGTTGGAGAGGGGGTTTGGGGCCTATGTTTGCATCTACGTCATTTGTTGAAGATGTTGTTAGGTTGTCTCATGATTTCTGGCATGCCCTGCTAATTCATGCGTCAAGGCATTTCCTCTTCTTTTGATCGCTGAGATGTTGACAGATTTAAACAACCCTAGGGTCATCTTAATATCAGCAATAATTGGGTTTCGGTTTGTCTAGTGCAAGCAGAGAGATAACAGAAGCGCAATCAGTTGGCTATTCAAATATGTCATCATCATCATTTGATTTAGGGCCCCTTGAATTTCTAGTCTAGAAGAGTAATGAGGATTTGAATCCTAATAAATGTTTCCTACTAAGGGAAACAAGTGGGAAACTCAAATTCAACAGCAGTCACCTCTTTGTGTTCAAATTTTAGGTCAGCTATGGTTCCTAATGCAAGAGTGAGAAAGGAGATTTGGCCTCCATCAATAGGTGATTGTGTTAAGATAAATGTGGACGCTTCATTTGATCCAGATTATTTGAGGGGAACTACTGGGGCTATCATTTGAGATAAATGCGAAAAGTTTATTGTTGCGAGTAATGTATAGTTGGATTTTCTAGATGTTCTTTCTGCTAAAACTTTGGCTCTTAAGAATGGATTGCTCTTAGCAGAATCAATAGGTTGCAATAGAGTTGTTGTGAGCTCAGACAATCTAGAATTATAGAAGTTATGAAGAATGAAAGGCCACCTACGGTATTGCTGCAGCGATCTTGCATGATTGTTTTTCCATGGAACATGAATTTGTTAGGGTTAAATACGAGCATGCCATTAGGGAAACAAATTGTGTAGCTCATGAACTGGCCCAGTTGACAAAGTTCCAAGTCTGTAGGGTGTGGCTTGATGATCCTCCCTCCTCTATTGTACCTCTTATGATGAACGATGTAACATTATTTTCTAACGACGATCACTATAGTTTTCCCAATATTTCGGCGCACCAACACTTCATCGTGGCTCACGGCACAAACGTTGTCGGGAAGCCTATTGGACTAATCTCCGTCTACGGACCACAAGGAACTGATGACAAAATATCCTTCCTGCAAGATCGAAGATGCTACAGGGGGGCTTCCCGGCGGGCACACCGGTAGCCATGGTGGGTGACTTTAACTTGATTGCTCGGGCGGCCGACAAGAGCAACCAGCGAATCAATCGGCGCTGTCTCGCGGCTTTCCAAAACTTCATCAACGAGGTGCAGGCAAAAGATCTATACTTACATGGGCGGCGCTACACTTGGTGCAACGAACAGAGGAATGCAACTTTGGTAAAGCTCGACCGGGTGTTGATCAATGGGGAGTGGGAGGGATTGATGCCAAACTGCTTGCTACAAGCACTTCCCTCGGAGATGTCATACCATTTCCCACTACTGCTAAACTGTGATATTTCCTTCCGGCACTCCCGAGCTTTCCGATTTGAGAATCATTAAGTGAGGATGGAAGGGTTCCAGGAGACAGTTCAATCTGCATGGCAAGGATGTAACTCGGGACCGGACCCAATATGTCGGTTCATGGCCAAGGTTGGGCAAAGGCAAAGGCATTACGGAGGTGGCAGTATAGTTTTCACAATAACATCAAGCTCAAAACCGCGATCACCAGTGAGCTCATCGCGCGGATGGACAAAGCCATGGATACAAGGGCTCTCACCGAGGAATAAGGAAATTCATGGCAATGTTGAAGATGCAGAGGCTGGGCTTGGCTGCGCTCGACAGGGCCATATGGAGGCAAAAATCAAGGATTCAAGGAATCAAGGAGGGGGGCGCTGGCACGCATTTCTTCAGGTCCAAGGCCACGGCACGCCGACGAAAAAGCCACATCATCAGGCTCATGGTCGATGGGGTCGTGGTGATTGACCAAGATGCCAAAGTGGAGGCCATATACAACTTCTTCGAGCCAATTTCTGGGACAACTGACAGAAGCCATAACTGCCTGAACCTTGATGCCTTGGGGTAGAGTCCTCTCGATCTCAGTGATCTAGAGGAACAAATAACTGAAACGGAGGTATACTCAATCATCAAAAAATTAAGGGGAATTGTGCTCCGGGACCGGATGGATTCACCGGAACATTCTACAAGCAATGTTGGGCAACGATTAAAGATGACATTTTGGCCGCCCTACAAGCTGTGCATACCAACGACACCACTCACCTACACCGTCTCAACCAAGCCACCATAGTGCTTCCCAAGAATCCCGAGGCGCTACAACCCAAGGACTACAAGCCCATCAGCTTGATCTGTAGCTTCGCTAAATTGGTCACTAAAATCCTTGCGGCTTGGTTGCAGAGGAGGATGCTGGAGCTTGTTAGACCCTGCCAGAATGCTTTCATTAGGGGAAGGACCATTCACGACAGTTTCAGCTATGTCAGCGGCCTTGCAAGGGTGTTTCGTAGGGCAAAAACGCTTGCCCTCATGGTTAAGTTGGACATCCAGCGGGCTTTTGACACGGTGTCTTGGGAATTTCTTATCAAGTTGCTCGAGGCTCGAGGTGTGGGCCCGAGGGTGATAGACATGCTGGCAGCTCTGCTTCGCTCCTCCACCACCAATATCCTTGTTAATGGGGAGCTATCAGACAGCATCGGCCATAGAAGGGGCCTACGACAAGGGGACCCCCTATCACCCCTCCTGTTTGTCATCGTCATGGACTGCTTGGCGGCAATGTTCGACCAGGCTGTGCAACTAGGGATACTTGGCCCCATTGGACACCAAAATCTGCCCTTCAGAACATCGCTTTAAGCGGACGAAGCTGTGTTTTTCATCAATCCGAGAGCGTGTGAAATCTAGGCGGTTAGGAGCATCAATCCGAGACTGTGAGGGGGTGGATGTTGGGCCGATCCTTCAAGGCTTGGAATGTCCGGTCAAGCCTTTCCCCTCTCAATATTTGGGCATGCCCATCTCTGACTCAAAATTGAAAAAAGGGGGAACTACAACCGGTGTGTGATAAAATCCTAGGAAGGATAAAGGGGTGGAAACTGGCCCTGTTAAGTCTGGACGGGAGGTTGGACTTGGTTAAGAAGGTCTTGTCAGCAATGCCAATCGTCCAAATGATTGCAATTCATATAACAACCTGGCTCGAGAAGATGATCGACAAGGTCAGGAGAGGGTTTATTTGGGAAAGCAAGGAAGAGGCCACTAGTGGCAAATGCTTGGTAAACTGGAAAAGGGTCTGTCGCCCAACTGAATTTGGTGGCCTAGGGATCATAAATCTTGCGGCGCAGAGTATTGCGCTCCGTGCCAGGTGGCTTTGGCAAACATGGACTGATGGGAGTAAACTGTGGCTTGGTTTGGACATGCCTATCGACCCGAAGGTCAGGGCATTATTCAATGCATCGGTCGTCTTCCACCTTGGCAATGGAGAGCGAATTTCCTTCTGGAAGGAACCATGGCACAACGGTGTCAGCCTTCAGAACACCTACCCGGCATTGTTCGCGCACTGCACCAGGAAAAACTTAATAGCTGCGCAGGCGTTGTTGGATAGAAGGTGGATCAAGCACCTCAAGCCCAGGAGTTCACTGCACTTTGGGCGAAGGTAAATCACAAGGAGCTAGGCAATGGGCTGGACACCGTCTCTTGGAGATGGACAAACGATGGCATCTACCCAGCACAATCCGCATACTCTATACAATTTGAGGGCTTCTCTAGAGTGGGTTTTCAGACTTTCGTTTGGAAATCAGACGCTCCCGGCAAATGCAAAATCTTTGGGTGGCTAGCTCTGCTTGGAAGGTGCAAGACGACCGATGTGCTGGCCAGAAAGGGGTGACCGCATGGTCCGACATGCGTGCTTTGCGCAGGGCAACTGATAAGTACATTTCCTATTCATATTTTGGCACACAAACACACCATTTATTGTGATCTGACGATCCATTTTTGCTGTGAACTATGATATATTTGAATGAAAATCATATAAAAGATCATTTACTCGTCATTTGATTATTTTGCAGAAAAGTGCGCAAAGGCACTATAAACTTCAAGATTCGGCCGATTGCCAAACGCGATGAGACTTGGGGCTGGAACGAGAGAACGAGGGACCCGGGCGAGAAGAAAAGAAGTATCCAGGGGCAAGCTAATGTTGGAGGATCATCTTGTGAAGAAAGAAAGGAAGCAGGAGGGCCAAAGTGAAAAAATGGCAGACCACAGTAGGAGGTCAAAAATCCCTAGACGCCCTGATTCCCAATTAGGCCTAGCATCTCCATCTCCTCTCTCCCCCGCTTCCTTCTCCACCTCCGGCCGCCGCCGCGGCCAGGCAAGCGTGGCGGCGCGCCAACCAGCCACTGCGCCACCCAATCATCCATCCACTCCCTCTCCACGCACCACCAGTATCGCCCCATCTCCACTATGCCGCCAGCCACCACCATCTCGAGCTCCGCCGCCGCGCCTACATCGACCTCCCTGCTGCTTGTCTTGCGCCCCTGGTGCTGCTCCTCCTTCCCTCGTCTCTGAATCTCCTTACTGCTGCTCCTATTCCCTTTTGCTCCTTCTCCTTGCGCCTCCCTGTTGATCCCCACGCCCCTGCTGCCTTCCTTCTTCTTCTTCCCCTTGCTGTTGTTGCCTTTCTTCTTCCTCACCTCCATGCTACTGCTGCTCCTACTGCCCTTCTTCTCCCACGGCGTACTCTGAACCCCATTCTGCTGCTGCTTTCCTCAGCGCCTCCATACTGCTGCTACTACTCCTTTCCACCCGCTGCTGCTCCCTCTCTCCACATCTCTGTTGTTCCCTTTCCCTTCCTGCCGCTGCTCCTCCTCTTCCTCTGCTTCTTTGCTTCTTTTCTGAACCATAATCTGCTGCTGTTCTCTCTCTCTCTCAAATTCCTGTAACCTTGAGTAGTGTAATGTTCAGGGTAGTGTAATGTTCAGACTTTGTAATATTCAGAATTGAGATGTGTATGGCAAATGCTTTGTAATGTTCAGATTTGAGTAGTGCTTGAAACTTGTTTAGTTTCAGACTTGTGCTTGATTAGTAGTACTTATTTTGTTTATGTGAGAGTATTAGAACTGTGCCCTGTAACACCATATTCGTAGTTGTGTGTGTGTGTGTTCACCTACTTGTTCCATTCTATAAGAATTTTAGTTGTGAGATTATTAGATTTGTTCACTCAAGAAACATGATTGTTCTTACTTAGATTTGTTTCATTTCACATGTGTACTGCGATGGTTGAATGTTCATTTTAGATAACTAGTCTGTTTATTATCTATGTATCTGTGACATACATGTTGGTGATATGTACACATGCTTGCTAGTTATATTGTCGTTGATGTCCGTATGTGTTAGTGTTTCAATTTCTCATGCATAAAGATAACAGCAAAAAGATACTGAGTCAAATCTGAATCTACCCTTGCTGTTTTGCATTTTCTTTGTTGTCATCCTTGCTAGTTTAGGTTTTATTTTCTTGCATTCATCATATGAACCGCGTTACCTAGCTTTATCCGAGCACGATCATTGACTTGCCTAGTCCTTGAGGAGAACACGACACTCGTAGTTTGGGCGTAAAAACCTCACTGCACTTACAAACGATCAGCAACCCAAGGACGTGGGTCACTTGTTGGCTGTTTGTCCTTATACTGTCTACGTATGGAAGTCAACGCTGCAACATTGGGGGCTCCCGGCCACTTTGGCGCCATCGCAGGTGTTACGCAAAGGGTTTTGGGTATTGTGGGCTTCAACACGCCTAGGGGTCGGCCACTACAATATATATATAAAGGGAAAACCTCGTTGAGTACAAGTACAATTGTATACAAGTTACAATACGTATTTACATATAACTACAAGTCTAACACCCTCCCTCAATCTTAACCGTGATCTGAAGAATTCAGAAGATTAAGATTGCGACGACAACCCTCAAACTGAGGCAGTGGCAACGGCTTCGTGAAGATATCAGCAAGTTGATCTTTCGAAGGGATGAACTTGATCTGAAGTAACATATGTGAAACTTGTTCTTTGACAAAATGATAGTCAACTTCGATGTGTTTCGTTCGGGCATGAAATACCGGATTTGAAGAAAGGTACGTAGCACCGATGTTGTCACACCAAAGAACAGGTGGACGATTCTGAGAGACTCTCAACTCTCGAAGCAAGGACTGAACCCAAATAACTTCAGCGGTGGCATTGGCAACTGCTTTGTATTCAGCTTCAGTACTACTACGAGACATTGTATCTTGTTTACGAGCACTCCAGGCGATCAAATTAGGACCATAGAACACTGCATATCCCCCCGTAGATCACCTGTCATCTGGGCTACCAACCCAATCTGCATCAGAAAATGTCGAGAGGCTACCGGAAGGAGCAGACCAAAGATGCAGTCCCAGAGCAGCAGTCAAGCGAACGTAACGCAGAATGTGTTTCACAGCAGTCCAATGAGTATCCCGAGAAGCATGAATAAACAGGCGAACGCTATTAACCGCATAGGATATATTAGGACGAGTAATCGTCAAATACTGTAAGGCACCAACAATACTGCGGTACATTGTAGCCTCATCCGAAGGAAGAAGAGTACCATCAAGTGCAGAGAGTCAATCAGAAGCTGTCATGGGAGTAGTAGCAAGCTTACACTGAAGCATACCAGCACGACGAAGCAAATCCAGAGAGTACTTCTGCTGAGTGAGGTCAGACCGACATCAGAATGAGAGACCTCCAAGCCAAGGAAATAATGATGCCGGCCAAGATCTGTAATAGCAAAATCACCACTCAAAGCAGAACAAGACGATACGCAGCAAAGGCCAATGAGCTGATCAAGATGATGTCATCGACATACACCAACAGGTACATAGTGACCATAGGGCGCTGTAGCATGAACAAGGACGTATCAGCTGTCGAAGGAACAAATCCATGTGCACGGAGAGCAGAACTGAGTCGCGCATGCCAGGCACGAGGCGCCTGTTTAAGACCATAAAGAGCCTTGACCAAGCGACACAAATGCTGCGGACGAGCAGGATCAACAAAGCCAGGAGGCTGACGCATATAGACCTCTTCATCAAGAACACCATGAAGAAAGGCATTCTAAACATCGAGCTGTCTAAGAGGCCATCCACGAGTAACTACAAGAGACAAGAGCAGATGAATAGTCGTAGGCTTGATCACGGGACTGAAGGTATCATCATAATCAAGACCTTGACGTTGTTTGAACCCACGAGCAACAAGCCGAGCCTTATACCGTTCAATAGAGCCATCAGAATGTCGCTTAACTTTGAATACCCACTTAGAATCAATAATATTGGCACCACTCTTCGGAGGAACAAGATGCCACGTACCATTTTTCAGCAATGTCTGATACTCTTGTTCCATCGCAGAACGCTAGTGAGGGACACCGATAGCTGCCTGATAATGGCGGGGTTCAGCAGAAGGATCAGTTGCAGAATGAGCTATAGAGGCCGCGAGCCATGCAACCGTGCCATCGATGCGTTTGCGCGGACAAACAATGCCACTCTTGCTGCGAGTGTGTGGACGCTGAACAGTAGGAGCAGTTGGTGTGATCGAAGTCGCAGGAACCAGCGATGGAGAGGCCCGCGTCTCCTGAGGAGAAGATATGGCGGGTGGTGGTAGCAGCAGAGGACGGCCAGCAGAAGATGACCGCGACGAGGGCGGGCTGCCAGGAGGCGGCCCAGTAGGCGCGGGCGTCGGTGACCGCAATGAGGGCGGGTTGCTAGGAGGCGGCCCAGTAGACGTGGGCGTCGCCGGACCGGTTGACGCAGGCGAGTCCGGCCCAGTCACGGGCAAGTCCAGGCCAGGGGACGCGGGGAGGTCCAGCGCCAGCGGAGCCGGGTCCGAGCGCGTAGCGTGCGCGGGCGCAGACGACCCTGCATGGCCCATGCAGGGAGGAGGTGGCGCGGGATCGACTTGATCCATCGAGAGCGGACCCGCCGCTACCGGAGCCAGATCCGAGTGCATAGAGGGCACGGGCAAAGGAGACCCTGCATGCCCCATGCAGGGAGGCGCAGCGGCAGGATCGACGTGATCCGTCGGAGCAGTGGAGGAGTCCTCCAGGAGAACAAGCCGAGCACCTCTACTAATTCCTGCACCATGGTTAGACAACAAAAGAGGCGAGTGTGCAGCATCTACAAATTGACCAGGCAATAAAGGAGATGAGTGCACTGGTTCAGTAGCTGTGGTGACAAGAGTTGGAAGATTAGAAAAAGGAAAAACATGCTCATCAAAGATAACATCACGCGAGATATACACACGATTTGTTGGAACGTGAAGGCACTTATAACCTTTGTGCAACGGACTGTACCCAAGGAAGACACATTTTTTAGAACGGAACTCAAGCTTGCGACTATTGTACACGCACAACCGAAGACTTTAAGAAAAGTGTAATCAGGAGTCTCATGAAGCAAGAGTTCAAGCGGAGTTTTCATGCCAAGAAGCCGCGACGGAAGTCTATTTATAAGAAAACAGGCGGTAGTAAAGGCATCACTCCAAAAACGAAAAGGAACAGAGGCATGAGCTAGTAAGGTCAAACCGGTCTCAACAAGATGACGATGCTTACGTTCACCTGAACCGTTCTGCTGATGTGTATGAGGACAAGACACACGATGCGAAATCTCAAGTTTCTCGAAGAAGGTATTTAGATTGCGGTACTCACCCCCCCCCCCATCCGACAGTACATGAATAATTTTGTGTTGTAGGAGACGCTCAACATGTGTTTGGAATTTAAGAAAAACATCAAACACATCAGACTTGTGTTTAAGAAGATAAATCCAAGTAAAGCGACTATAAGCATCAATAAAGCTGACATAGTACTCATGACCACTAACAGACATCTGAGCAGGACCCCAAACATCTGAAAACACAAGCTCAAAAGGAGTTCTGACTACATGACTAGAAAAAGAAAAAGGTAACTGATGAATCTTTCCCTGCTGACAAGCATCACAAACTGAAACATCTTTATTACTAGACACAGACGGTAGCTCATGATGATGAAGAATATGGCGAACAATGGGTGTGGCGGGATGGACAAGATGAGAGTGCCATTGTGAGGGGGACACTCGAACAACACTGAAGACTTGAGGGACGGCTGGAGAGACAGATCGCGGCACATCAAGAGCGTATAGTCCATGGCGCAGGCGCCCTCTAAGAAGTACGTGTAGTTATAATCCACCGTGTAGCATAATGAATAGCATCCACCGTGTAGTTATAAGGGTATTGTTCGACTGAGAATCAGAAAATCTAGAATGATAAGCATAATCAACTTTGTAGATAAGCACCAATAATTCCGAGGAACCCAAAACTTCCAATACCTGAACAATCCAAACAGCAGCAAAATAGCAAATGACCATTAGTTCAGCAAATGTCAAGTACTGAAAGGCCTAATTTTGTTGAAATTTCTGCCATGATTAAATAAAACTTCTAATTAGAATATTTAGCAAAAGTTGGAATTGTCCAGGAACAGTAAAGTATGTATGACATCTAATAAATGTAAGGTTTCAGCAGATATGTTTTTTAATAACAATTCAGGGTTATGATTCATCAAATGGAAGGGAGACACAACAAGTTGTAAAACAGTATCCTAATTTGGAACTTGAATGTGGAACAGGAGAAACCAAGGAAGGAATCGTCCTACCATAGATTCATCATGGACTGCCTCTTGCTGCCACCGCTGGATCATTTGACCCGATACCGTCTCCTACTTTCTTCATCCTAGCATCCTAGCTACTCCCGATGTGGGGCGGAGAGCCGGGGAAGGAGGAGGGAGGCGAAAGAGAGAGGAGGAGACGGCGGAGGGGATTTTTTCACGGCTGGGGAGACGAAGGAGGAGGGAGATGGGATGAGACTTGCACGACCCCTCTCTCCGTGTCAGAAGAAACACAACCTTCACAGTCTCACTCCAACCTAAACAAGGGACATACGTGTAGGACCAGCAGAAAACAAGCCCCACCTACCATAGGCTATGCAGCACGAGCGAACATCCACACCAGCTGCAGGACGCATGTCCCACGCGCGGCGCGCGCGACGCGGTTGGGCAAACCCTCGCACGATCAACACAGTGTCAGCGCAGCCCCTTTCTCACGCAGACAAAAAGGTAGTCAACCCACAGATGTGTGGGGCCAGAAATGAGTAAGTACCACCCAATAATAAGAGAAATTGACATGCATCGGCATCCTCACAGCAGAAACAAACAGCCCAACGCCCGGCGCCAAACACGCGACGTGCACGCCGCGCGCAAGGACAGGCTTCTCCTGCACTTCCAAACGGCTCACCCAGCTAGTAGACAAAAAGCATGAGCCCACCAGTCATTCACCCCGGAAAAACAACAGCGAGGTCAAAACGCACAATGTAGATTAAACGTCTGAGATAGTCAGAGAAATAGACATCCATCGGCATCCTCACAGCAGAAACAAAACAGCCCAACGCCCGGCGCCAAATGCGCGACGTGCACGCCGCGCGCAAGGACAGGCTTCTCCCGCACTTCCAAACGGCTCACCCAGCCCGTAGACAAAAAGCACGAGCCCACCAGTCATTCGCCCCGGAAAAACAACAGCGAGGTCAAAACGCACAATGTAGATTAAACGTCTGAGATCAGCTCAAAGACCAGATTGACCAACATCCAATGGCCACAAATGAATGAAATCGAGGGAGCATCCTAGAGCCAAATTGGCTAGGGTCCTTATATGTTAGAATGTCTTCTACCCTCCAATGTCAATGAAAAGCAGCTCTGACGGCATTTTCGTCAAAAAATAAATAAGGAGGAGGTTATTTGAGGTAAAAGAAAGTACTTGACCTTGCAAAAAAAAGTACTTGCGCCGCCTGCAAGCAGTGCTGGTCGGAATCGGATTGGAACATCGTTTGACTTGCTACCCCCGGGAACGCAAGCGTCAATCAAACGAAACAAAACGCGTTGGCACAGCCACCGTAACTCCTCCCGGGATCCGTTTGGAAGACGGGAACCGAGCAGCCGGCGATCCAAGCCGCCTCGATGTATATATATATGTACGATGTAGTATTTGCCGCTCGTCCATCTCGTCGCCACCACCCCACTCCTCCTAGATCAGACGCGCTCTCCCCTGTCCCATCATCTCTGTTCAGTGCGCCGATCGATACGATGGCGTTCACCTGCAAGCGGCCCGCCGCGTCCCTCGACGGCCACGCCGGCCAGCCGGGCGCGATGTGCCAGAAGAGGAGGCGCGTCGACGTCGTGATACGAACCTAGATACAAATTACTCAATGGATCATGGATACAAGGAATTCAGTCACAGATAATTTGTTTCTATCAGCAAGAAAAGGGATCTGGGAATCTAGAGCCGGGAGGTGGGAGAGGGAAAACGCCCAACGGCGGCCAGCTCGGGTTCCAGTTCTTCGATGCCCCTTCCCTGAAGCGATGTGTTCCTCTATATATCAGGTCATGCCTCCTCGGGTTGGGCTTTGCAGTCTGTTTGGGCCTCGTGGGCCGGCCTTGAGCCTCTTTGGTTGTGGTTGATGAAGTAGTTCCCGTGACATTCCTCCCTCCTTGAAACTCGGCTTGACCCCAAGCCGACACCGAAGAATTTATGCCCGGGTCCCATGGAACTGCCAGAGGGGTGGTGATATCCTTTACGGTAGTATCCATGTTCGAGGTAGACTTGATCAATGTCAAAGACGCTAGCGTCGTCGAGGTAGAAGTCATTGTTGGCACGGACTTGGTTGATGTTGAAGTAGTTCCCGTGGCTGATGTAGACTTGATCGAGGAAGATGTCCATAAGCATAAGACTCCTCCATCCTTCAAATTTTGCTTGCCGATCAGGGAGATACACCTGAGAGCACTTGGTTGACCCATCACATGCCAACCATTCGGTCTTGTAAAGACTGCACACTAGGAGTTGTATGCAACAATAGTACGCACAGAACCAAGCACCCAAGCAATCTTCCAAACCATCAAGGGACTGTACTCAAACCTCAAATGTACCGAGAAGTCGATATAGAACTCCGCGGCATGAGCCTGTGAGAGTTTCCAGCTCACCAGTTCAGTAGGAGAGCATTCGAGCATTATTTTTGGAGAAGTGTTTGCAAGAACAAGGCATCCATAGGAGCTCTTCAACATCAGCTGGTCCACACTTCGCATTGGATGTTTCTGGGAGCTAAGTTCAGTGCAAGGTAACACGTTAATCCAAACCGTTGAGACATCTGGCCATGTTAACAGAAATCCGAGATTCAGACAACCAAGCCTACTATGATAGTCCAAAATAATTTTGCTGTGGGGGTACACTCCTTGCCTGTCAGAGCACTCAACCTCAATAGCAATAGTGTTGGGATTGCCACATGAGCAATTGCAGAATAAGGAGTACACTCCTTGATTCTCACCAACTGCCCCTTGTATGTGTGCCCGCTTGCATGTACTTGCAGGACATGACAATCGCTGCTTGACCATTTGATGAATGGGGTTATTCCTATGTGAGGTTCGCTCTGCTGCGCTGATGCTCACAAATAAGGGATGCAGTCCAATTTTCGTCATATAAGAATTAACCTCAGTGTACTGCTCCACCATATAGGAAATCCTGCTGTTAAACTCCAACTTTCCGCTCTTGCATAATGTAAGTTCAGGTGCACTAGAGAAGTTGTGACTTGGACAGACTAGATATTCCTCCAAACATAGGTGATTGACGGGAGTACCTACCATTGAGGGCTTGGTGATGTTGGATATAGCAATAGCCTTGCCCTGGACAGTGCAATGTAGAATACTCGACAAGGCCTCCAGACATTTAATCTCATCAGAACCGAATGACCGAGTTGTGACAATCTCTGCACATGGATAATGTATGTTCTTCACTAGTAAGGGATAACCTGATGTAGTGACACCAATTCCATCGATTAACCGGGGTACTCTACCTTTACTATTCAGCTGATTGTCAACTACTGTAAGTTCTCCATAAGAATTATGGGTGTAGAGCCACTCGACAGCAATTGCGCCCATGAACCTGTGATAAGGGCTCGCAAGGCATGCTTCAATGATATGTTGCCCAGACCAGAAAGAATCTTCTAAAATTGTATCGGCCATCGGCAAACCTTGAATATCTGACCGCCAATATTCTGCAATCCTCCATAGCTCCTGATCCACCAAAGGCAGTTGTACAGAAAAATATTCCTTGTCTTTATGAGCTCCCTGAGAGGTCCAATTGAATAAAATGCTCCCATTTCTGACTTGCGTGTATACCGGGCTACCATCAGGGGATACTAGTTTGTGTAACCATATCGTGTGAGTGACTATAACTGAGATTAACACACCACAGCATTCAGCCATATGAAGGGCAACAACGAGAGATTGAATGCTCACTGCCTTGTTGCAACACACAATTGCATGCAGATTTGGTGAGAATGTCACAGCCGATAAGAACCACCCTCCAGAGGGCCAAGTGTTGAGCTTCACCATAACATTCTGCAACTTTCCAACCTGAAGAAACAAGTAACAACTGGACCAGGGGAAATTTACTTGAGCATTCTTACTGGGATGAATCTGTAGGCCGCTACTTATGAACTCAGCCTTCACAATAGTCATCAAGGCGGCTATCTCAAGTTCCAGCCAACCCATGTGACTCGTCATTGGATTTTTTTGAACACCAGGACCCCATGGTGATGTGACACACAGAACTTTTGGAGAAACATGTGGCACACTAAAATTTTCATCAAAGGAGAAGCAGTCCCAAAGAAGCCAATGCATCTGTTCTATTAATGCCACCATGAAACCCACCATTTTCTCTTCCTGTAAGGCCTCATTCTTGAAATTTGTTTGAAGTGATGGAGTCCACGGCTGCAGCAACTTATGTTGCAAATATTGCCAGGAGGAAATTGACCGTGGCTCTATAGGACAACCCAATACTAGCTCATCTCCAGTAAGAAATCAAACTGAGTGTTGTCTGGGCATACCAGCTGAAGAAATCTTTGTGAGGCTCCTAAATTCATCCAGTTGCAACACGGTACATACATAGCTGCACACAATGAATGGCCATGGCACCTGCCGGAGCACCTTTGATGACAAGGTAGCAACGATTTTTTCTAAGAATCCTTCCTGAGAGTACCACTTGAAGAGGGTCGTGCTCCCAGGACTTGAAAACCGTCTGTCATTTTTTCCTCCAATTTGCCTGAGTGGCACAAAGACATTAGTCTTTGAATTTCTTCGAGAGCCGAAGAGTGGCTTCCATTTGTACTCTGCTTCATTACTGTCAGCGCTCTCACCATGTGCAGCTTGGTCACCGATGAAGGAAGGCCATGGCCTTGGTCGTATCCCTTGTCTCGGTTGCATGGTACTCGGGATCACATATGCGATGGACATGTACATGAACAACTCTTTGTGGTTGATGAGGCACGTTGTCGAACACCTTGAGGACGACTTGGTGTCCAGCACAAGGAGAACAGACAACCAGCACAGCTGAGCTGCCCATAGCCCCGAAGACTCGGTGAAGGATGCAGACACACTACACGGAGTCAGGGGCAGCATTCCTAGGCCACTTCCGCCGTGGCTACTGTCGAGGGTTCCGTCGCTTGCCGCAGGTGCAGCAAGCAAGGGGAGGACGACGACCGTGGCCGTGAGCGACGTAGGTGTTGCGGCTGGGGTAAACACAGAAGCCGATGTGGCACCCTTCTGGCTTGGGTATTCTGTCGAACACATGGCATGCAACAAGGTGGATGAGCTGCTGGTAGCAGAAAGGACGACCTCAGCGGCCTCCTCGACGACGATGGTTGGTGGTGAGACAACATGAGGCACAGCCTCGTCGACGCCAACGTCGAGGCTGGCGTCGGGGATAGTCACCGCAGGTGCAAGACCGGCAATGACGTTGTCGTGGTCGACCGCAATCTCCTCAGTCGTTGGCTCTTGCACGGGAGACTTGATGATTTCAGAATCTGTGCCGACCAACTCCATCAACTCGTGCACAGCGTCCCGGATCCGATCGAATTGAGTAAATAGCATAAAACTACTACTTTACAGGCTAGGGTTCCAAAAAATACCGATTTTTTATTTTTCTCAGATAACTACCAAATGGGTGGTCGGCTGTTTCAAAAAACCCAAATCGCCGAGTGCTTATCAATTGATCACGATTATGACAGGTCAGGCCCACACCTAAACGAAGCGTTAGTTTGGCTGCTAGTTTGACCATTAACTGACATGTAAGGCCCACATGTCAGTGTCTCTTCTTATCTTCCTCTTCTCCTCTCTGCCTCCCTTCTCCTCCACTCTCCCTGCTCGTCAGGAACAGCACAGAACCGCCATGGCCGCCGACCACATTCCATGCCGCCGTTCTGTGCCACGTCCGGCCACCGCCCTATGCCACTCCGAGCCCCCCTACGATGCCGTTGATGGTAGGAGCTCGCTGGAGCTCCTGGTGGCAAGGTGGAGACGAGGAGGCATACCAGAGGCCGGCGACCCTGCCGCGCACGCCGTCTGGAGGCTCCGCCGCGCGCCATGGGGCTCCGGCACAGTCGCCGCACTGACGCACGCCATCGGGAGGTGCTGAGGGGCCGCCACGAGCCGCGCCGGGGCAAGGCGGGCACGGGACGCCGCGAGCCGCGCCGGGGCAAGGCGGGCACGGGCCACCGCGAGCCGCGCCCAGGAGCGCCGGGAGCCGCACGCCATGGCCGGGAGGGCGAGCTTGAGCACGGGAGGGCCCGATTGCTTTTTTTAAGTCTGCAGGGACCCGATTGCTTTTTTTCAATTTTTACAGGGACCTGATTGCTTTATTGAATTTTTTATTAAATTATGACAAAGAGACACTGACATATGGGCCTCACATGTCAGTATGTCAGTCAATGGTCAAACTAACGGTCAAAATAACGCTTCGTTTAGGCGTGGGCCTGACCTGTCATAATCATGATCAATTGATAAGCAATCAGCGATTTGGGTTTTTTGAAACAGCCGACATCCCATTTGGTAGTTATGTGAGAAAATTTAAAAATCGGTAGTTTTTTGGAACCCTAACCTGTAAAGTAGTAGTTTTATGCTATTTACTCGATCGAATTGCTCAGCTAGGCTGCTCATGGTGACGATGGTGGGGAAATTTTGTAGGTGGGAGGTGGTAGACTGGCTCTGAATATCAAATGATACGAACCTAGATACAAATTACTCAATGGATCATGGATACAAGGAATTCAGTCACAGATACAAGTTTCTATCAGCAAGAAAGGGGATCTGGGAATCTAGAGCCGGGAGGTGGGAGAGGGAAAACGCCCAACGGCGGCCAGTTCGGGTTCCAGTTCTTCGATGCCCCTTCCATGAAGCGATGTGTTTCTCTATATATGAGGTCATGCCTCCTTGGGTTGGGCTTTGCAGTCTGTTTGGACCTCGTGGGCCGGCCTTGAGCCTCTTTGGTTGTGGTTGATGAAGTAGTTCCCGTGACACGTCGGGACCACCTATGACTACGACCAGGAGTCGCGCCTCGGTGCAGGCAAGTTCGGCGCCGTCGTCAAGGCGCGGTGCCGCGCCACCGGCCAGCTCGTCGCCATCAAGTCCCTCCACGACCCCGTCGACCCCCACGAGGTGCTTGGGGAGGCCCGCTTCCTCGAGGCCTGCGGCGGCCAACCGCACATCGTCGGCTTCCGCGGCGTCACGCTCGACTACGTGACCGACGAGCTCTGCCTCGTCATGGACTACGTCGAGGGCAAGAGCCTCAAAGTTCTCCTGAGCGAGAGGGGCGGCGGGCTCCCGGAGGCCACGGTGTGCACCTTCATGTGGCAGCTCCTCACGGCCGCCAAGAAGATGCACCGGTGTCACATCGTCCACCGCGACATCAATCCTGCCAACATCCTCGTCGGAGGGGACGAAGCCGGAGGATTCGTCAAGATCTGCGATTTTGGCGTCGCCATGTCCATGTCGGAGGCGCCGCCGTACGAGGAGGAGGTTGGCATGGGCGAGTACCGGGCGCCCGAGATGCTCCTTGGAAAAGAGGACTACGACGCGCTCGTCGACACATGGTCTCTTGGGTGCGTCATGGCGGAGATGCTCTCGGGCAAGAGGATTTTCCGGGCCGCCGAATTCATATCTCTGTTCCAAAGGATCTACGAAGTGGTGGGCGTGCCGGACGACACGACGTGGCCGGGGTTCACGTCGCTGCCGCACGCCGCCCCGCCGCCGCTGGTGCCGGGGCAGAAGAGCACGCTGCGAGATCTGTTCCCGGAGGAGACACTGTCCACGGAGGGATTCAAGGTCCTCAACGGTCTTCTTACATGCAACCCCGACAAGCGGCTGAAGGCGGCCACCGCGCTGAAGCTCCCGTGGTTCGCCACCGCTGCTGCAAACGCCCACCCTTCTGCTCCTACTGCTGCTGCAAAGATCGACACGATGGCAGTGTCCATAAAGGAGGAAGTGGTGGAGTTCGCTCCGTTGATGCCTCCCAGAAGAGAGTCACGGCCAAGAAGATGTTGATCAGGAAGAAGGCGCCGCTGATCGCTCCACTGGCCACATGAAGGCGCTGCTGATCGCTCCACAGGAAGATCTTGTTCTTCTGCCTCGATGCTTGGAACTTTTTGGATGCAAAATATGTAAATGCTTGGATGACAATTTGGTGCACCTAGAGCAGAATAAATTGTCTCTGTTCAAGCTTGTAGCATCTGTAGTTCTGTACACATGCAGGCTTGCTGCGGTGCAGGGTTTTTTTTTTGTGCTATAACATGTAGTGTTCAATGCAAAGTGTTGAATGAAATTGGCGACAACCTGCTGAATGTGAATTGGAAGTTCTTGAAATGAGGATTGTGTAGGCAAAAAATGTTACTGACCAATGAGAAACCTCTGTCAAATTAGACCGGTTCTCTCATATCGTATTTATTTTTTACACATTCGGTCAGTTTCTTGCGAAAACTTACCAATCTGGTTGTGTAGGTAAACATACGCATGAGTGTTGACAGGAAATATGTTTTGGGTCTGTATGTCTAATCCACCAACTTACCAATGTCCACACACTACTAAACCACCAAGATCAATTCGGATTCAAACAATTTTGCTGGAACTTCGATGAGCACCTAAGAGCATCTCCAATAGATGATGTTTTTGGTGCTCCAAACCGGTGATGGTCCAAATTTGGAGTATCAAAAAGTGTTTTTTACATCTTCGAAAAAGGCTCAACTCTAACAAATAATCCAAAACGGAGATGTAAATAAAAGAGCAACTCCAACATATGGCCCAAAGCAAAGATGTAAACCGGCCGGCGGCCGCGTGGCTGCTGTTCAGCCACTGTACGGCCGGCAGTGGCGGCGGCGGAGGTGGAGGAACAGCTCCTTGGCTGCTGGAGGACGCCGCCGGCCGTGGCTGCAAGTCAGCGGCCCGAGCCGCCGCGGCTACATTCGAGATTTTGGCCGGCCGAGCCGCACTTTCGGCCGGGTTCCGGCCGCGATTTGCCGGCCGTTTGCCTCCGTCTCCTGCCTTTGTCGCCTTCGTAGGAATCGTCGGCGCGGTGGTGACCGACCGGGGCGTAGCAAATCCGGGGCAGCGCTTTTTACCCTCGAAGCTCCAAAAGTTAGTTGTTTTTACATATGAATCGTCTATTGAAAATGCTCTAATCTATACTACTTATAAAAGAGCAAATATTATCTTCTTTAAGTGCACTCCACAAAACGTACACGGATACATTATCACCGCATGATTAGTCCCATTAAACTCAATCTAACGGCTAGCCTTAACCGAATTTGTTCTCCGTGCGCATTTAGCAATTTACATTGACTGACCGTACTCCACCACGGAGGAAAATATGAAAGTTCATGCCTGGTCAATTAGGAAACTATAATCACGGACACATTCTATTAAGAAACTAATCACGGGCACATCTAATTATTAGGAAACTAATCACAAACCCATCCTATTATTAGGAAAAAAAATCACGCGTGCATCCTATTATTAGGAAAATAATTACGAGCCATCCTATTAGGAAATTAATCACGGACGCATCTAATTATTGGGAAACTAATCATGGCTGCATCCTATTAGATAACTAATCATGAACGCATCTAATTATTAGGAAACTAATCGCGAGCGCATCCTATCGTCTCCTATCAGGGAATTGTGATCGCGAGTCGCCAGTCGTCACCAGCCCACCACCCGCGCGAGCCACAATGGGAGACACGCGATGAGGAGCTGCGGCTTCCTCCGAACACACTTCTACTGACTCGACTTCGTCCAGATCCTGGGCATGCTCTCCGGGAACCACCGGCATCCGCGTCGACTTCGGCTCCATCCACAACACCCAGCTGACAACTACCCACCGCCGAGGTCCTTCAAGTGGGGGCAACGCTCAGTATCTTGAACCAGTATAAGCGGGTCAAAAAAATCTGCCCCCACAACCATGCATGTAGATTCGCCTGGTCGCCAACCATCATCGTCCCCAGGACGGTGCAGGTCTCGGCCACCGTGCAGCAGGTGAAGCTAATCACGGCCCCATCTCACTTGCCCGAAGCCACCGCCGACTCCCTCAGCTCTGACGCGTGCTGCTCCGTTGGACACGCTTGTCCGGTACTCGCGCGTGGACGACGTCGTCCAAAGCTAATCCCGGTGCGTGGAGGCCGCCGCCTCAAAGCTGGACGACTGACTCACCTGCGTCGACAATGCCGCCCAGCTGGTGAGAGGACATAGTCGCCGCGGCCGCTCGCATGCCTGAACGACGGAGACGCTCGCCTTCACGCGAACGCACCACACACACGCATTAATCAAGTAAGTATCGAGTGTTGTTTTTTTACTGTCATCGCTACCTCGCCGGTGGTGACACATCTAGAAGTACAGGAACTAGAGATGAGGCAATGAGAAACAGAGGAGTGTTGGAGCACACACAGAGCCGTTCGCCTTCTTTCTTTCTTTATTTTTTCACTGATTTTCGCGTACCTGCAACAGACATCCCTGTTTTTTTAAGTACTGACTACCGGTTATTACATGGCCAACTCACGACTACATAGTGAACTCACAGACAAATTCGCTGAACCAAGACCTTACTTGCAGTCATGAAATTACGTTTCACTGAAAAACCCCAAAAGTTTGCATAAGTTTTAATGAAAAAAACTAAAGTTCGCATAAGTTTTACTAAAAAAACCCTGAAGTTTGCATAAGTGTATTTGTTTGTCCAGCAGATACATGGCAATTGTAATTTTACATGAGCATTTTCATACCATCATTATCTACAATTGAGTTAACATGTTTTCCTGATAGAAAACTTGGACTACATATAAGAGAAGCAAAAACTGCATGTTGATTATGATGATGATGAATGTAGGATATTTTGTGGTCATGATAAATTTCATATCATTTAGTACATAAACAATATTCACAATTTTATTTTATTACCATCAATTGTATTGAGTTTCTTTCATATATATGTATTGACCCTCTTCTTTAAATTAGATGTGACAGATGCGGAATGAACTCATACCACATGATCGCATACGTGCAATTCAAGAGGAATTGGCGGGATTCTTTCTTGACCATGTCATACATAAAGACGGAGAATGCCATGTGGAAGTTGAAATCGATTTTAGATGTTAGGGATTATAAGAGATGTTATATTGTATATATGTAGTAGTGTCGGATAGATATATACAAAAACTTGTTGTTCGATCAATCTCGGAGAAAGAGAGGTCACTTCTCTCTGTATATGTTCATGACGATCTTGTGTAATTCTTGACTGGAATTTGTTGGCACTGAAACGGTTCCTTAGCTTGTCCTAAGTGACATTTTCATGTGTGACTATACTTGCATAAATGTGTGCATATGAAGAATCATGATGAATCTTCTAAATAATTTTGAATTTTATACATTGAGAAAAGTGGGTGGTCTTTTAATACAGGAGACATGTTGATTAAGAAGAAATGATATTTCAAATTATTTGTACGAGTTGGAAATAAGAGATCGTGTACTTTATAAGGAAATTTCAAATTTATGAATAAATTGCCTTGTATTAAGTTTAGTATAATATGTTAATCCAAATAGATGCGTATTGCGTGTGCACACTTATTAATTCAAATAGACGTGCGTTGCACGTGCACACTTACTAGTTGTCCTAAAAAACATTATATTGTTTGCTCAACTCTTTCCTTCCGGCCTCAGGCATTTGCAACTCTCGCCTTATGTTATTCAAGCAGTGCTACATTCAAATATTCAATCTATATAAGTCTCACCTATTCACATGTGTGTAACTTTCGTCAAACTAGAAGGGTACAAACCGGGCATCATATTGATGCATATATTTCATACAAAAAGATACACCCACAAGATGATACTACAAGGCAAGGACACAAGGCTTATGTTTTGTGTGGAACACATGAATTTCACTAGGTATACAAAATTGCATTTACTACGGAGGACTCATTTGTTGAAGATCAGTTTTGTCCATGCCCTTTCCTGCAACATATTTATTTTCTTCTTTGCAATTGATCTTCTTTGATCTACCCGCCCTTTGAAGTGTTCCATCTGATAGCATGTATGCTGGTTTAATTGTATTTACTACAGATGTTAGGAGTGCATTCGGGACATGTGTAGACTCCTACTCCCTCCGTTCCAAATTACTCGTCGTAGAAATGGATGCATCTAGAACTAAAATACATCTAGATACATCTATACCTGCGACAAGTAATTCGGAACGGAGGGAGTAGTAGAAGTGTACCTGAAATCAGAGCAAGTACCGAAAAATGGATGAGAGAGGAAATTGTATACATGAAAGGGTAGATGACTTCAAACTATGAAGGTGCCAAGTTAGTTTTATAGAACTAGATGACCCGTTGCGCCCATGGCGCAAAGGCCGAGAACAAGCCAACTATTGAAAGAGTGTGCATCAAAATATGTAGGCCCAAAAGGAAACATATGGAAATAAGTACGGATTGATGATAGATAGATGGTCGATGATAATATATGTTTTCTAAGAAGCTTACAAACGATCATTTACAATGTTATAAGCAAGGAATATTGCTAGGCAGAGCTACGTTAGACAGATGTATCGCTGGATGTTTAGAACGATTTCTTTGAGGCAAGTCGTCATAGCTGTTGTTCTTCATGGCCTACATTTCCCAGAGCAGAGATTCCTTCAATATCATCGTCCAGGCTCCAATAATACTTGTTTGTTTTGCTGTATAACGACTTCTGATTGTAAACTTGTATGGTTAAGACGATTAGCAACATATCTTATCTATGACAAAATATGTTTCCGATTGTTGGCTTTGGGTGTTGACCTTGCTATGAAGTGTGTATCTATTATGCGGTAAAGTTCCTTCACTTCACTTGGACTACTTGAGAGCTTTAGTTGCCGGTCGATCTTCAACTTCTTTGAGTTTACCGTACACACAAATGGATATTGATTTCCTTGGAAGTCGGTTGTCCAGTTGGTACTTTGATGGATAGTGGATGACTGCGTCAAGACCAACCGTCTTTGCCTTCTGTGTTGAGTATACTGCGTTTGGAAGGCCAAGCTGCTGCATCATAGCGTCCAGAAGGTCTTTTGTTGGGATCCTGATTTTTTCCATTGCGGCTGACTGATGACAGTGAAGAAGATACAATGAGTTAGTGCAGTTTATGATTGTATATGTGTCTGTATCAAATTCAAGCGAGATACACAATGTTCATAGTAACTGAATGATATGTGTTGGCTTAGCTATTTCTTCGAGAACATCAGGGGCCTGAGCTTTCCTAAAATGTTGAGTATACATGTTTTACTATTTGTCAAGCACCAAGAAAACATGGGATTAACATGTGTGGGTATGTATGCACATTGTTAGTAGAAAACAAATTTCATTTTCTCATTCTTGATGTTACAGCATTTATGAGATCAGGTTATTGAAGCAAATATATGGTACAATCATTCTTTTCTTTAAACATAAGGTACAATCACTCGTTTCTTTAAATGTAAATATTAGGTTATGAAAACAGGGGATCAACATGTATTCATTTTCTCACTCTTGATGTTGTAGTATTTACGAGATCATGTTATGGGAAGCAAACATAGGGTACAATAATTCCTTTTAAAAAATATAAGGTACGTCCATTCTTTTCTTTAAATGTAAATATTAGGTTATGAAAACAGGGGATCAACAGGTATAGAGCACAGTACGCACCGAATAAGTATATAACACTAGCAATAGAAACAGGAAAACCCAGGTTTTCCAGACTTTACTCGATCAATGATAGGTACAGGAAAATAACTGATTTTAAATGTAAATTGTGACGGAAACAATCGCACCTGTTTTTAGCAAATACAACAGTCAATTGATCAAGCAAATACACCTACTGGACAATAGGCAAGTTTAAATGGACTTGGCATTAGCTAAAGGCCTTACTATAGGGCGAAATTCATATGAAGAGAATTCATAAGCTCAACTTAAAGAACAAAATCAAGTGATTGTTCTACAACTCCACCTAAAATTTGAAGATCAGCATACTATATCAAGAAAAGCATAGGTGAGTTGCAGTCATCCTCTTCATGCCAATTGCCTACACCTTGCTTTCTCCTACTCTTTTGTTTTGCTATGCAAATATTTTATTCGGTCTCGGTGATTAGGCTCAAAAGCATGTATTTTTCATGGGAATTAAACTATATGTGGTAAACTCAACTAAATAGGTCCCAAGTTCTGCTTGCTTTGATAATTTTGTAATGCACACAACTTGTTTGATGTTATGCCTACAGATTTTTAAAACAGAGTAGATCTTTCCAAATTTCGTCATGGGGATGACCTGTTTGATCATATGCTTACAAATAAAAAAATAGAGCAGATGGCATAACAAATTTTTTACAACCCACACTAAACTATCCTTACAATACCTTCGCCATGCACTTATATTAATTTACTTTACTCCAACAGTGACCAAGACAAAAAATATTAATCGAGTGTAGCGACCCGACCTCAAACGGTCAAGCCTCTGTGTATCCGTGCCATCCCTGGATCGGTATGCTGGCACACACATTACGTCAATGCATATATCAAAGTTCAATCACATGTATAAATAACGTAAAACTGATATATACCTCATAAATCTTAGCGGAAACAATCGAACGGGTGTGGAGTCCCATCAACGCCAATGGCAAGTTGAGTGTAGACCGTAACCCTACAACGTAACTCTTACTCGTGTAGAAAATTCCCGCAACATAAGATGTTGCAGCCCTAGAGGTCAGTACATTGAATGTACTGGCAAGTCACATCATAAGAATAATGAACCTATTTGTACATGCAATTTGGCTGGTGGAAAGCTCTAAGTTTAGTTTTTGCATAAAGCTAGTTTTTTTCCTAGAATAAAAGATATTATTCTACCACTACTGTATAGCATAGGATGAGTTGGTAAACCCAACTCAATCCATTCCCAAAGTTTCATTTAAAACCCAACTGTTTAATTAAGAGTGATGAGATCTTCCAGCATTTCCACTACTAGATGTTCAAGTTGTCCGTAACCGGGGACACGTCTAATCGATTAGGTTTTAACACTCTGCAGAGGTTTGCGCACTTTTCCCCACAAGACTCGATCGCCTCCCTTGAAATTCTCGCACTGCCTGGTGTTTGAGAACAGGATGACCGAGACATTGTCTTTCGAAAGTATTTCCCCTTAACCCACGGATAGGTCGGTACACCTACTCATTCTACATCTGTTAGCCCATCCCGGAAGGGGTCACACTAACTACTCAACTAAGCCAGAGCCCATATAGGCTTGTGGCTGCACACGTAAGCTTCTAGACATGAGAATACGATTGATCTCTTTGAGCCTGGGCGGCCGACCACTAGTGATGCACCACCATGGATTAACCATGCATGCTCCCACTGTACTTCGCCACCATCCAAACCAAATACCGCCTAGGTAGTTCATTTACAAGTCTTGGTCCTGATTACTACTTTGTCACTCATGTCTCGCCATGTTCGCTTCCCAAACCACGTCTACATTTAGCGAGGCAAAAATAAACTTACACGGTGGTGACAAGGATGTATAGACCAGACCTACCTCAAATGAACTACTAGGTAACGGCATAGCCATCTGGCAACAATAAATCCTACCATGCAATCCTACCACAAAAGGACTAAGTGCATAATATAAGCATAGGTAATTGGAAGAATGGTCAAATGTGAACTTGCCTGGTAATAGTTGATGAAGATTATATCGCTCTCAGAAATTCACTTAATAGAACTATTCATCACTCTCCGATGAAAATCTATAAATTCAAACATTGCACTCACATAAGCAATCATTTTTGAGACCAAGAAGAACATGCAAAGTAAAAAGTCTTGGAAAAACCAAATGAACATACAACACACTTGACTATCACAAAATATTCTAAGTGCAACACAACATATGCATGGGGTTCAGAATTTGTGATGTGAAGCATAGTGCATACAAGGCATACGTGTAAAACTACTATGGAAAGATCCTAAGTGTGTGAAAATTAGTGTGATAATGGTCCAGGTGATAGGGTTTGGCTACGGTGACAAAATGCAAAAAGAACCGACTTAATCGGAGCTACGGTTTAGGAGATATGGCAAGTTGAAGTTTGAATTCAAACCTGAATAAATTCAAATTTGAAATTGGCCAAAAGTTTTCAAAGTTGGTTCTCTGGATAAAGCTATTCGATCATTTTGCCGCTGGTTTCATCTAATTTGGACTTACGATTGAAAAGATACAGCTATCAGAAGTCCAGGGGGTAAACTGCAATTTCTATGGACTAAATAGAAAAGAAAAAAAATCGCGAGCAGGTCCTCGGCCACGTGGCTTCTTGCGGGTGGCTGGGCAGCGTTTGCTGTAGAAGCTATACGGCAAACGACCGCCATTTAATAAAAACGCTAACGCGCGGCTAACTAACAAAAACCGACTAGGGGATTTTAAAATAAAAACCTGGGTTAACCGCGTACCGGTTTAACTAAAAAAACACAACTAACCTGATCTAATCTAGGCCGTCCATGGTAGATCGAACGGGCGAGCATGGGGCGGTGGCTCACCGTGGGCGACGGTGGCGCGACAACGGGCGGTGACGGGGCGGCGGCTGCGGCCATTCTGGCGGCGGGGAAGGCGACGAGGAGGACGGGCGTGTCGAGGGCGTCCGGGGAGTGGTGGTGCGGGGCGTCGGCGACGTCCAAACAGCCGAGGAAGGGCAGCGGCGCTCCCAGGCTCTGGCAAGGTCGGGCGTGCTCCGGGCGGTCGTTCCCGCGGCGGGAAGGCGACGAGGAGGTTGGGCGCAGCGCGGGCTGCCCGGTGGTGGAGGCGGCGTTTCCCGAGACGTCGGGGTCGACAAGGCGAAGGCGGGGGAGCTCCGGTGCTCCGGCGAACTCGGGCTTCGTCGAGGCGGCGTCTCCGGTGACCTAGGGACAGGAAAAGGATGTCAACGAGGTGCGCTTCGACTCAGGCAACAGATTGAAGAAGACGGAGGCCGCGACGGCTTACGGACGACGGCAAACTCCGGCGACGGAGCTTCGGCCGACGAGATGCGAAGCGACGAGGTGGTGGCTACGAGCGACGTGGGGAGCAGCGAGACGACGAGGTCGAACGAGGAGCCTCGGGGGCTTTTATAGGCGAGGTGAGGGCGCTCGGCAATCTTGGATAAGCCTCATCCGCGGGGCTTCGCCGGCGGTTGCGGGCGGGCGCGCTCGCGGCTTGTCACGTGCGGCGCGGCAGGAGGTTGGGGACGACGAGGTGGGGCGGGTCCCACCTATCGGTGAGCGCGAAAGGGGCGCGCGAGGGGAAGGCGCGGGCGGTCGCCCGGCTCGAAGCGCTCCATGCGCTGGGGCAGGCCACGGGACAAAAGCGCAGCTGGGCCGGCTCGTGCGCTCCTGGGCCGAACTGTGTTTCGGTCCAAGCGGTGTTCTTCTTTTTTTAAACAGGAAAAATAAACTGCAACAGAGGAAAAAACAAAATTATTACATAGGCATATTATATAACAAAATGTTCAGAAAAATACCCCAAATAAGATGAACTATTTTTCAAGTTCAACTAAATTCTATAAAAATTCATAAAAGTCAAACAGTGCTACTGTTGCATTTAAAATCAATAAAAACCATTTTTAAAATAGCAAAATGATTTCAAATTTATTTTCTCCTAATTTTCTATTGAAGGGAATCATTTTACCCTTATTTTGATTTATTCATTTTTAGGAGAAAAATATTTTGAATAGAAAATCAAATAACTCCCAATTGGATTTGAATTTGGAATTTCAAACAACTTCAAATGGAAAATGAGTTTCAAATAACTTCAAAGTGACTTCCAATTTATTTCTTTGAAACTTCCAACTCTTTTTCTTCAAATATGAAGAAGTCATTTTATCTTCCCTCATGAACTCATTGAGTTGCTTAAAGTTTCTAAGTTTGAAATATTTCAAAATGGAATTCAAATTATTTTCAAACCCCTTTTCATTTCTTTAAATGGAAGAAGTCATATCATCTTCACTCTAGGGTTTTGTGATGAAATGAATTTGAATTCAGGAAGATCATAATGCAAGGTGCAAAGTTTTGGAGAAGTCCTTTTATTCCCTCTCATTCAACTTTCAATTTTTTTTCAATTTCCAATCATTGTCACACAATCAATCACACAACAGTAAAACAAACAATCATAATAATTTATTTAATATAACATTCCAAAATTTAGAATTTTGGGATGTTACACCGAGCCAATACATACATAGTCCTTTAATTTTCCTACTTAATGCTACTTAATTATCAGCAAATCAATAAGCAACCTATTAACTCTTTAATTCAGTTCTACTAAAGACCATCTAATGGAGTAACAGATGTATTGGACCTTTGAGCTACGTACAGGTATATACCTTTCCTATTGGTATACTAAATTATACTTCGACATCTAATTGTATATATTTACCTTTATGCTCTTCTAATACATTTCTTTATAAATAGTCGATCAATTATGCAACTGGCTGTCAACACAGAAATACATGATAGATGATATTTCTCCTTCACAAGGCTTTATAGGCAGAGTTGAACACAAGACCAGAGAAGTTGCAGAGGGATTTACACACTATGTAATAGCACACTGTGATGGATTGCTTACAGACACACTATGTAATATTTAACTTAGTACACATGTCATCAACACAATTTATAGACAATGGCGGTGCTGCTTACTACATATGTACATACCTGGATCGTCGCTGTTGTAGATCGAGTTGTCAACCCTCGCTCCTTTCTTAATGTGGCTATCACTTGAGCCGGAGGAATAATGAAAGTGAAAAAATAAGATAGTGTGTGATTAGCACATGCTTGAAGAAAGCATCCTCGATAATACCAACAAAGCAGCAGCAGTTTATGTTAAAAGTTTATGCACAATTCTTTTCTATCTTGGTTCTTTTCAATGGAAGCCATGCGACATTTAAACCTATTCATGGTAGCGGTCATTGTCTCCTACTAAGGTGCCAGAAAATCATGGTAGCGGTCATCGTCTCCTGTCATATTCCTCGAAAGTTAATCTAATGCCGTTGGCATGCTTGATATATTCAGTTATGTTATGATTATCTTAAGACATGACATATTTTCCCATTGACTTTGATGACACGCAACTTAGGAGCTATAAAACATTTGGGACAATT
The DNA here is from genome assembly GCF_056163025.1 of Triticum urartu. Taxonomy (NCBI): domain Eukaryota; kingdom Viridiplantae; phylum Streptophyta; class Magnoliopsida; order Poales; family Poaceae; genus Triticum; species Triticum urartu. The sequence continues at coordinate 202,254,699 of NC_141875.1, read as the reverse complement.
GCAAAAAAGATGCAGTATTGAATCGAAGGAGAAATAATGTAAAGTCAAATCGTTGGCCTCGCTACATAAATTAGTTATGAGATAAACGAACATATCACATTCTATGGGCCACATTATGTATAGATGGACATCTACATACAATATTGAGTAGAAAGAAATATAGATGCAAGGAGAATATATATATATATATGGTATAGTACGCAACATCAAGATTCAATACAGAGTAGAACATATATAGGCGCAGTTCTTTAAGGGTGCACGTGCATATATTTGTTGGTATTTGATTAGTGCAATGCTAACTAAAACAATAAAACATGCTGCTTTAGATAACGCAACAAAATATGAACCTTAGGACACCTAAAAAACGAGGTAGCATATTCTACTGTGAAGCATTTGACTATCGATGAAATGCATTTGAATAGAATATGAACTTTCCAAATGTACCACCTACCCTGATTTGCTATGTTCTAAACCTAAGAATAGAAGGAATTATGTATGAAGTTTAATATTGACGATATAGAGAGAAAATGGACATGTGCAATGTTATTGAATAACTAGTCAAGAATTGATATTTGCATGAAAGTATGGATTGAGAAATCTGAAACCTGAGCAAGAAGGTCCATGCTTTAACATCTAAAATAAAGAATAAGAGAAGATCTCGACAAATACAACTTACTTCCGCTGCTTATCCTCTGATTTATGCATATGCATCCAGTTATATAATCAACCTGTGATGCGGCTTGAACTACGTCGGTATTTCCCCAAAGAGGAAGGGATGATGCAACACAGCTACGGTAGGTATTTCCCTCAATGATGAGACCAAGGTTATCGAACCCGTAGGAGAACCACACAACACCATGTAAGTAGCTCATGCACATAAAGAACAAATACTTGCAACCTGACGCAAGAGAGGGGTTGTCAATCCCTCATGGGTAAAAAGATAGGTAAAATGGTAGTTGACTGGATAAATAGATCTCGCGGGAACACGAGATAAAATAAATAAATAAAAATTGCAGCAAGGTATTTTTCTAATTTTGGATTAATAGATCTGAAAATAGAAGCAAATAAAAATAGATCGCGAAGGCAAATATAAAAAAGAAGAGACCTCGGGGCCGTAGATTTCACTAGTGGCTTCTCTCGAGAAAATATAATACGGTGGGTAAACAAATTACTGTTAGGCAATTGATAGAACTTCAAATAATCATGACGATATCCAGGCAATGATCATTATATAGGCATCACGTCCAAGATTAGTACTCCTGCCTGCATCTACTACTATTACTCCACACATCAACCGCTAGCCAGCATGCATCTAGTGTATGAAGTTCATGGAGAAACGGAGTAATGCAATAAGAACGATGACATGATGTAGACAAGATCTATTTATGTAGAAATAGACCCTATCTTGTTATCCTTAATGTCAACGATACATATGTGTCGTTTCCCCATCTGTCACTGGGATCAAGCACTGTAAGATCAAACCCATCACAAAGCACCGCTTCCCATGGCAAGCAAAATCGATCTAGTTGGCCTAACTAAACCGAAGATGCGAAGAAGAAATACGAGGCTATAAGTAATCATGCATATAAGAGACTAAAGAACTCAAATAACTTTCATGGATAAAAACATAGATCTGATCATAAACTCAAAGTTCCTTGGATCCCAACAAACACACCGCAAAAAGAGTTACATCAAATAGATCTCCAAGAGACCATTGTATTGAGAATCAAAAGAGAGAGAGAGGAAGCCATCTAGCCACTAACTACGGACCCATAGGTCTACAATGATCTACTCACGCATCACAGGAGAGGTGCCAATGAGGATGATGAACCCCTACATGATGGTGTCTAGATTCGATCTGTGGTTTCTGGAACTTGTGGAGGCTGGAATTGATTTTCGTCGAGTCCCCTAGGGTTTCTGGAATATTGGGGTATTTATAAAGCAAGGAGGCAGTGCGGGAGGCCACCGAGGTGGGCACAACCCACCTGGCCCCTGGGCCCAGGCGCGCCCTGGTGGGTTGTGCCCCCTCGGGGCACCCCCAGGTGCTTCTCTGGCCCATCTGGTGTCTTCTGGTCCAAAAAAATCCACAAAAAGTTTCGCTGCATTTGGACTCCGTTTGATATTGATTTCCTGCGATGTAAAAAACAAGCAAAAACAACAACTGGCACAGGACACTATGTCAATAGGTTAGTCCCAAAAAATGATATAAAATGATTGTAAAACATTCAAGAATGATAATATAACAACATGGAACAATAAAAAATTATAGATACGTTGGAGACGTATCAACATCCCCAAGCTTAATTCCTGCTCGTCCTTGAGTAGGTAAATGATAAAAACAGAATTTTTGATGTGAAATGCCACCTAACATGTTCATGACATATTCTTTCCTTTATAGCATGGCCAATTGCACTTTTATATGGTTCAAAGCAATAGTCTAGTTTTGACATGAGGACTTTAATACCACAAGCACATCAAAAAACAACCATGTCTTTCAAAATATCAACACTAAAGCAAGTTATCCCTATCCCATTATGCTCAATCATTGATCCATTCATGAAACACACTCGCATATTAGCTACACCAAATGCTCAAGTACGTTCATAGTGCCCCTTAGTTGGTGCTTTATAAGAGAAGATGGAGACTCAAGTAAAAAAACTGCATAAACTAAATAGAAAGGCCCTTCGCGGAGGGAAGTAGGGATTTGTAGAGGTGCCAGAGCTCAAGGCGAATAAGATAGAGATAAAACATTTTAGATGGCATGTTTTTCCTGTCAATGAAAATGATCAAGTAGTTCCCAATACTTTCCATGCTAGATATACCATAGGAGGTTCCCAAACAGAAAATAAAGTTTATTCCTTTTTCCACCATACTTTCACATTCCACGGGTGTCGTCCATACCAACACTTTCCAAGGAATTTATTATTTGACAACATAAACTAAATTCATTTTTCATTTCGGGACTGGGCATCCCTAATACCTTTGCCGTACTCTCGTGCAATGACAAGTGAATAAACACTCATCTTGAGAATAACACATCTAGCATGGAAATATATCAGCCACCCCCTACCGTTTCATGAGCGGTGCGAGCACACAAAAGAGAAATTTATTTTGAAAATTATAGATGGCACATACAAATTTGCTTAGAACGGCAAAAGAATACCGCATATAGGTAGGTATAGTGGACTCATGTGGCAAAAACTGGTTTAAAGGATTTTGGATGCACTAGTGATCATACTTAGTGCAAATGAAGGCTAGCAAAAGATTGAGAAGCATCCAACCAAGAAACGAAAAATCTCATAAGCGAGAATTAAGCATAACTAGCATCGAATAATGCACCACAAGTAGGATGTAATTTCATTGCATAACTATTGACTTTTGTGCTTGCATAGGGAATCACAAACCTTAATACCAATATTCTTACTAAAGCATATATACTCATCAACATGACTCACATATTATATCAACATATCACAAAACTATTACAAGGAATCAAGTTTATTTTGTCCAATGATCTTCAATGAAGTTTTTATTATATCCCTCTTGAATATCTATCACCTTGGGACTAATTTCATATGTTGCTTTTGATAGCTCAAACAAATCTAAGTGAAAAGAACATGAGCATCATATTGTTATCTTACGAAAAAGAGGGCGAATAAAACGGAAATTTTTTGTGAAGTAGGAAAGAGGAAAACAAGAGGAAAATGGCAAATAATGTAAATTGCAAGGAGATGAGATTTGTGATTAGGAACCTGGTAGATGTTGGTGATGTCTCCCCGGCAACGGCGTCGGAAATTCCTTTTGATTGCTGCTTGAACTACGTCAGTATTTTCCCAAAGAGGAAGGGATGATGCAGCACAACTACGGCATGTATTTCCCTCAGTGATGAGACCAATGTTATCGAACTAGTAGGAGAACCATGCAACACCATGTAAACAACTCCTACACACAAAGAACAAATACTTGCAACCCGATGTAAGAGAGGGGTTGTCAATCCCTCACGGGTAAAAAGATAGGTAAAATTGTAGTATATTGGATAAAATAGATCTAGCGGGAATGCAAGATAAAATAAATAAATAAAAATTCCAGCAAGGTATTTTTGTATTTTTGGATTAATAAATCTGAAAATAAAATAAAATTAAAATATATCGTGAAGGCAAATATAATAAAGAAGAGACCCGGGGGCCGTAGATTCCACTAGTGGCTTCTCTTAAGAAAATAGCATACGGTGGGTAAGCAAATTACTGTTGGGAAATTGATAGAACTTCAAATAATCATGACGATATCCAGGCAATGATCATTATATAGGCATCACGTCCAAGATTAGTAGACCGACTCCTTCCTGCATCTACTACTATTACTCCACACATCGACCGCTACCCAGCATGCATCTAGTGTATTAAGTTCATGGAGAAACAGAGTAATGCAATAAGAATGATGACATGATGTAGACAAGATCTATTTATGTAACGCCCCAAGGCCGGAGCTTCAGATGCCTTTCAGTAATTTCGTTGCCGCCGTGTGTTTCTTTTGCTTGCTCTTTTATTTTTGCATTGCATCATGTCATCATGCCATTTCATTCTTTTTAAACTCAACCAAATAATTTGCATAGATCTTTTGATCTATTTAAACCGAGGGAATTCACATGGTGAGTTCTCTTTATAACATATCCACCAAGTATTTAGGGAGCTACTATAAATATTTCTTTAATTTGGAATTCACCATAACACACTTACAAATTATCCCAATGCCTTTGTTATCTCAATTCTTGGTCTCCAACCTTGCCATATATTTCTTTCATCATTTTCCGGAGCTCCACCAAAAATCCGAACATTTTTGGACCTTCCTTTTACCAAGTCGTAGTTCAAACCATTTGAATTAAATTCAAATGAGTTTGAATTTAAATTTTTCAATCTTGCCCACTCCAATTTTCTTGGGCCGTGCACATTTTTGTGAGTCCGAGAAAATTATCCCCGTGCCCAAACTCTTTCTCTAACCTTTTCTTTTCTTCCCTTTTCATTATCTTTATTTTCTATTTCGAAAAGAGTACGAGAGAGAGAAGAAGAGCCAGCCCAGCTGGGCCTCCCCAAATCCTCTCGCAGCCAGGCTGGGCCATTTCCACAAAGGCCCAGCCGGCCCTACCTATCTAACCCTAGGCCTCACCCCCGACCCCCTCGCCCTTGATACATCTCCGTCGTATCTACTTTTCCAAACACTTTTGCCCTTGTTTTGGACTCTAACTTGCATGATTTGAATGGAACTAACCCAGACTGATGCTGTTTTCAGCAGAATTGCCATGGTGTTATTTATGTGTAGAAACAAAAGTTCTCGGAATGACCTGAAACTTCACGGAATATCTTTTTGGAAATAATAAAAAATACTTGCAAAAGATGAAGACTAGGGGCCCCACACCCTAGCCACGAGGGTGGGGGCGCGCCCCCTACCTCGTGGGCCCCCTGGAGCTCCTTCGACCTCAACTCCAACTCTATATATTTGTTTTCGCGGAGAAAAAAAAATCAGAGAGAAGGATTCATCGCGTTTTACGATACGGAGCCGCCGCCAAGCCCTAAAACCTCTCGGGAGGGCTGATCTGGAGTCCGTTTGGGGCTCCGGAGAGGGGAATTCGTCGCCATCATCATCATCATCATCAACCTTCCTCCATCACCAATTTCATGATGCTCACCGCCGTGCGTGAGTAATTCCATCGTAGGCTTGCTAGACGGTGATGGGTTGGATGAGATTTATCATGTAATTGAGTTAGTTTTGTTAGGGTTTGATCCCTAGTATCCACTATGTTCTGAGATTGATGTTGCTATGACTTTGCTATGCTTAATGCTTGTCACTAGGGCCCGAGTGCCATGATTTCAGAGCTGAACCTATTATGTTTTCATCAATATATGAGAGTTCTTGATCCCATCTTGAAAGTCTATAGTCACCTATTATGTGTTATGATCCGTTAACCCCGAAGTGACAATAATAGGGATACTTACCGGTGATGACCGTAGTTTGAGGAGTTCATGTATTCACTATGTGTTAATGCTTTGGTCCGGCACTCTATTAAAAGGAGGCCTTAATATCCCTTAATTTCCACTAGGACCCCGCTGCCACGGGAGGGTAGGAGAAAAGATGTCATGCAAGTTCTTTTCCATAAGCACGTATGACTATATTTGGAATACATGCCTACATTACATTGATGAATTGGAGCTAGTTCTGTGTCTCCCTAGGTTATGACTGTTACATGATGAACCGCATCCGGCATAATTCTTTATCACCGATCCATTGCCTACAAGCTTTCCATATATTGTTCTTCGCTTATTTACTTTTCCGTTGCTATTGCTATCGTCACTACAAAATACCAAAAACATTACTTTTGCAATCATTACCTTTTGCTACCGTTACCACTACTATCATATTACTTTGCTACTAAATACTTTGCTACAGATATTAAGTTTCCAGGTGTGGTTGAATTGACAACTCAACTGCTAATACTTGAGAATATTCTTTGGCTCCCCTTGTGTCGAATCAATAAATTTGGGTTGAATACTCTCCCCTCGAAAACTGTTGCGATCCCTATACTTGTGGGTTATCAAGACTATTTTCTGGCGCCGTTGCCGGGGAGCATAGCTCTATTCTTTGAGTCACTTCGGATTTATATCTGCTTATCATTATGAAGAACTTGAGAGATCCAAAAACCAAGATTTATCCCTCAACTACGAGGGGAGGTAAGGAACTGCCATCTAGCTCTGCACTTGATTCACCTTCTGTTTTGAGTAAGCTTGCGACGCCTAAACCTGCTTCTTCTATTCGTTCTGATATGTCGCGTGTTATTGATGATGCCACTTCTGCTATGCATGATACTTATGATGAAACTACTTCTATGCTTGATACTACTGTGCCACTTGGTGAATTTCTTGATGAACAACTTGTTAGGGTTAGAGAGAATGAAAATATTGAATCTGATAATATTGATGAAAGTGATGGTGAAGACTCTTCCCCTAATAAATATGAATCACCTGTTATTCCTGAGGGTTATGTTTTTGAAAAAGAAGCTGCTTTAGCTATTTTAGCTTGCAAAGATAGATACGAACTCAAGAGGTTATTAGCTAAATGGAAGCAACAATCTCTTAATGGTAGAATGAAACCTGACCCTGCTTTTGCTACTTCACCTATCTGTGTTACTGATAAGGATTATGAATTCTCTGTTGATCCTGATATAATTACTTTGGTTGAATCTGATCCTTTTCATGGCTATGAATCTGAAACTGTTGTGGCACATCTTACTAAATTCAATGATATAGCCACCCTATTCACTAATGATTAGAGAACTCGTTACTTTTATATCCTTAAAATATTCCGTTCTCATTAAAGGGTGATGCTAAGATATGGTTTAATTATCTTGATCCTAGTTGTGTGCGTAGTCCCCAGGAGATGATTTATTACTTCTCTGCTAAATATTTCCCTGCTCATAAGAAACAAGCTTCCTTGAGGGATATATATATATATATAATTTTGTGCAAATTGAAGAGAGTCTCCCACAAGCTTGGGGAGGCTTCTCAAGTTACTTAATGCTTTGCCTGACCATCCTCTTAAGAAAAATGAAATACTTGATATCTTTTATAATGGACTAACCGATGCTTCCAGAGATTACCTGGATAGTTGTGCTGGTTCTGTTTTCAGGGAAAGAACACCGGATGAAGCTGAAATTCTATTGAATAATATGTTGACAAATGAAAATAATTGGACACTTCCTGAGCCTATTCCTAAACCAACTCCGAAGAAAAGGGGTATTCTATTTCTCAGTCCTGAAGATATGCAAGAGGCAAAGAAATCTATGAAAGAAAAAGGTATTAAAGCTAAGGATGTTAAGAATTTACCTCCTATTGAAGAAATACACGGTCTTAATTTACCACCTGTTGAAGAAATATATGATGTTAATCCATTACCTATTGAAGAAATACATGGTCTTGATAACCCGACACAGGTAGTAAAGGTAAATTCTCTCTATAGATATGATAAAGCTGAAATCCCATTTACTAAGTTTGCTAGCCCACGCTTAGATGAGTTTGATAAATTTATGGTTAAGAAAGAAGACTTCAATGCTTATTTTGGTAGACAATTGAAATACAATTCAAATATGCTTGAACACTTGGGTGATTATATGGCTAATATCAAAGGTGAACTTAAACTTATTAGTAAACATGCTTCTATGGTTACCACTCAAGTAGAACACGTACTTAAGGCTCAAATTGATTTGCTCAATGAACTGAATAGTAAGAATAATGATTATGTTGTTAGAGTGGCTACTAGAACTGGTAGAATGACTCAGGAACCTTTGTATCCTGAAGGCCACCCAAAGAGAATTGAGCAAGATTCTCAGAGAAATAATATAGATGCACCTAGTCCTTCTAAAAGGAAGAAAAAGAAAAATGATAGGACTTTGCACGCTTCTAGTGAACCTATTGATGAAACACCTGAGAATCCAAATGATATTTCTATTTCTGATGCTGAAACACTATCTGGTAATGAACCTAAAACTAGTGATAATGTTAATGATAAGGTTCATGATGATGCTCAACCTAGTAATGATAATGATATAGAAGTTGAACCTGCTGTTGATCTTGATAACCCACAATCAAAGAATCAACGTTATGATAAGGAAGACTTTGTTGCTAGGAAACATGGTAAAGAAAGAGAACCATGGGTTCAGAAACCCATGCCTTTTCCTCCCAAACCATCCAAGAAAAAGGATGATGAGGATTTTGAGCTCTTTGTTGAAATGATTAGACCTATCTTTTTGCGTATGCGATTAACTGATATGCTTAAAATGAATCCTTATGCTAAGTATATGAAAGAAATTGTTACAAATAAGAGAAATATCCCGGAAGATGAAATTTTCACCATGCTTGCTAATTATACTTTTAAGGGTGGAATACCAAAGAAACTTGGAGATCGAGGAGTACCCAATATACCATGCTCCATTAAAAGAAACTATGTTAAAACTGCTTTATGTGATCTTGGAGCCGGTGTTAGTGTTATGCCTCTCTCTTTATATCGTAGACTTGATTTTAATAAGTTGAAACCTACTGAAATATCTTTGCAAATGGCTGATAAATCAACTGCTATACCTATCGGTATTTGTGAGGATGTGCCTGTTGTAGTTGCAAACGTTACTATTTTAATGGACTTTGTTATTCTTGATATTCCCAAGGACGATAGTATGTCTATTATTCTTGGAAGACCCTTTTTTTATACTGCAGGGGCTGTTACTGATTGCACTAAAGGCAATGTCACTTTTCATGTTAATGGTAATGAGCATACGGTACACTTTCTGAGGAAACAACCTCAAGTTCATAGTATCAACTCTATTGGAAAAATTCCATTGATTATATTTGGAGGTTTTGAATTTCCTCTTCCTACTGTCAAGAAGAAATATGATATTCTTATTATTGGGGATGTGCATATCCCCGTTGAGGTAACATTGTAACGCCCACAATGCGGCTATATCTCCCACGTGTCGAAGCACGACTTAGAGGCATAACCGCATTGTAAGCAATGTCGCAAGTGGGGCAATCTTCACACAACCCATGTACTGAATAAGAAAAGAGGTACATAGATGGCTTACAATCGCCACGTCACACCATACATAAATAATATCAATACAATCATCCAGATACAATCAAGGTCCGACTACAGAACCAAAATAAAGACAACCCCAAATGCATAATGTCCCCGATCGCCCCAACTGGGCTCCACTACTGATCGTCTGGAATGGAAATGTAGTATCGTCCTGAGTCCTCATCGAACTCCCACTTGAGCTCAATCGAATCTCCTGGAATGGTATCATCGGTCCCTGCATCTGGTTTTGGAAGTAATCTGTGAGTCACGGGGACTCAGCAATCTCACACCCTCGCGATCAAGACTATTCAAGCTTATAGGTAGGGTAAAAGTATGAGGTGGAGCTGCAGCAAGCACTAGCATATATGGTGGCTAACATACGCAAATGAGAGCAAGAAGAGAAGGCAAAGCACGGTCGAGAATCTATGATCAAGAAGTGATCCTAGAACAACCTACGTTCAAGCATAACACGAGACCGTGTTCTCTTCCCGGACTCTGCCGAAAAGAGACCATCACGGCCACACACTCTGTTGATTCATTTTAATTAAGTTTAAGTTTCAGGTTTTCTACAACCGGACATTAACAAATTCCCATCTGCCCGTAACCGCGGGCACGGTTTTCGAAAGTTCAAATCCCTGCAGGGGTGTCCCAACTTAGCCTATCACACGCTCTCATGGTCAACGAAGGATATTCCTTCTCCCAAGACAACCCGATCAGACTCGAAATCCCGGTTACAAGACATCTCGACGATGGTAAAACAAGTCTAGCAAGACTACCCGCTGTGCCGACAAATCCCGATAGGAGGTGCACATATCTCGTTCTCAGGGCACACCGAATGAACACTACATACAACTAAAACCAACCCTCAAGTTTCCCCAAGGTGGCGCTGCAAGTGGCTCTATTTTGGACCAACACTCAGAGGAGCACTGGCCTGGGGGTTTAAAATAAAGATGACCCTTGAGTCCGCGGAACCCAAGGGAAAAAGAAGCTAGGTGGCGAATGGTAAAACCAATGTTGGGCCTTGCTGGAGGAGTTTTATTCAGGGCAAACTGTCAAGGGGTTCCCATTATAACCCAACCGTGTAAGGAACACAAAATCAAGGAACATAACACCGGTATGACGGAAACTAGGGCGGCAAGAGTGGAACAAAACACCAGACAAGGTTGTCAGAATCGCGATTCTGTTATACGATTCTACGACTTTACGATCCAAACTAACCCCTATGATTCTACGATTTTAGTTCTTAGAATCTATGACTTTACGATCCTGATAGTGAAGATCCTATGATTTGTGATCCAACCATCAAAGTTCCGATCCGATTCAAAATCACGATTCTGACAACCTTGACACCAGGCATAAGGCCGAGCGTTCCACCCTTTACCAAGTGTATAGATGCATTAAAGTAGACAAGATATAATAATGATATCCCAACAATAAACATGTTCCAACAAGGAACAAACTCCAATCTTCACCTACAACTAGCAGCGCTATAAGAGGGGCTGAGCAAAGCGGTAACATAGCCAAACAACGGTTTGCTAGGACAAGGTGGGTTAGTGGTTGGACATGGCAATATGGGAGGCATGATAAAGCATGTGGTAGGTATCGTAGCATAGGCATAGCAATAGAGCGAGCATCTAGCAAGCAAAGATAGAAGTGATTTCGAGGGTATGGTCATCTTGCCTGCAAAGTTCTCTGAGTTGACGTAAGATTGATCCTCGTAAACGTTCTCAACGGGTTCCTCGATCATGTACTCGTCTCCCGGCACTACCCAAAGAAAGAGCACAAGCAAACGGAGACACAATCAACAACAGTGCAATGCGCAAGCAACATGATGCAACACATGGCATGATATGTGGGATGTGTTATGCGATGCATATGCATGTTTCGGAAAGGAAAGATTGAACCTGGCCTCAACTTGGAAAACCAAGAGTTCCGCTGGAAAGATGAGTTGATTTCGGTCGAAATCGATATAAAGATCACCGGAATCGGATGCACGGTTCGCAAATGGCAAGCAAAACAAATATGGCACTGATCTGCGATTAATAGCACCAGGCCATCTAAATGCATCAAGAACAACAAGCTACTGCATCCTAACATAGCAATAAATCACATGGCAGTGATTCACTCAAGATGCTTGACAAAAGATGAACACTAAGCTATGGCTAATTCACACAATAGCAGGCTCAAACAAGCATGGCAAAAGTGCAAAAGATAACAGGTTACAGACTTAGTGAAAATAACATGTCAGGAATTTAACATCATGACGCAAAGTTTAGAGTAAGATAACAATATGCTACATGAACATATCATGGCAAAGCAAGGCATGGCATTAAGCTGCTCAAAGCATACAACAAAAGTCCCTTACTGACCATAAGCCAAAAGGGATCAGAAAATACAATGGAAACCATGTGAACATAGCAACTTTCGTTAACAGATTCATACTTAGTAGAAAACTGGAACATGGCAAAACAGATTCATGTAGGCATGTTTGCGAGCTCGATGCACTCACCACAAGTCATTGCATGACAAACTAAGCATACACCCAGCAAGTATACATGGCATAGAAGCTAAACATGGCAAGAAAAGCCTCATAGCATGCACGGATCAACTACAACAACCTCGACAAAATTGCTTAAAATGTAAACAATCTGCCAGGAACATTTTATAGCAAAAGTAGAGCAAGATTGAGTCATGCTAGGGTGCTCCATAATTGCAAACAAAGACATGGATGGATAGAGCATAACGATATCTCAAAATCACCCTTACTGAACATGCTCAAAAGAGGCAAGGATCACTCTCTAGCAACATGAATACATGGCATAAAAATATTATCAGGGAAAAGACTTAGAAGATTTCTAAGTCCCCGAAATCAGCAACATCACGAGGGCTACTTTGCATGCTTGTGCTAGTCACCACAAAGATCACAAAAATACATGGCATACACCCCTGTAAAGATGGCATGACATACTTCAAAACACATGTAGGGCTCAAGTTCATAGGAGGCACCCATTAATCATGGCAAAAATGACAAAAGTCCAATCTCTGCTAAGAATCTGAAACTAACATTGCATAGCACTCTTGCAACAGCATTTAGGGCATCAAGATGAACTCAAAAGAACATGGTGCAATGGAATGAAATGAGGTACTCGTCGAGACGAACGATTTGATATGCTACATGCCCAAAACGGAGCTACGGATGCAAGGTTACGATGTGATGAACAAGGACATATGACATGAGGAAAATGACTTAGAGAAGAAAACGACCCCTCCGCGGAAAAGTCAACTCCGGCGATGTCGAGGCTGGATCCGTCGTCTCCGGCGACGGCAAGGCCTGAACGTGGCCGGGAAGGCTGGGAAGTGGCCGGACTCCGGCGGGGGTGGCCGGATCTGGCTCCGGGAGGCGCGTTGGAGGCGGACGCGACCGGATCCGAGGCGGCGGCGGCGCGGTAGGACGGCGGCAACCTGAGCGAGGCGGCGGCGGTGTGGTAGGACGGCGGAGACCTGAGCGAGGCGGCGACGTCCTGCGGATCGGTGGCGACCAGTGCGGCGGCGGGGCGGCGCGGGCGGCGGGGAGCGCAGGGGCGAGCGAAGGTGGCGGCGGGCGCGCGCGGGCCAGGGAGGGCCCGGCTTGGGCTCGGCGGTCTGGCGGCCGGGGAGGCGGCCGGGCGAATGGCGAGGCGACACGTGGCAGCCGCGGCGGCGGGCGGGCGCGTCCGGCCGCGCGGAGGTGAGGGGAGCTAGGGTTAGGGTGGTTTGATCCGGGATTTTCGGGGGGAGTTGCCTTTTTATAGGTAGAGGGAGCTAGGAGGCTCCAAATTGAGCACGGTTTGCGGCCACGCGATTGTGATCGAACGACCGAGATGATGGAGGGGGTTTAGGTGGGTTTTGGGCCACTTTAGAGAGTTGTTGGGCTGCAACACACACGAGGCCTTTTCGGTTCCTCGGTTAACCGTTGGAGTATCAAACGAAGTCCAAATGGCACGAAACTTGACAGGCAGTCTACCAGTAGTAAACCAAGGCCGCTTGGCAAGTCTCGGTCCAATCCGAGAAAGTTTAGCACCCGCACACGAAAAGAGGTAGAAAGGGATACCGGAGGACATAGGAGCGCCGGAATGCAAAACAGACAACAGGGAAAAAGCTCGGATGCATGAGACGAACACGTATGCAAATGCGATGCACATGATGACATGATATGAGATGCATGACAAAGACAAAAGCAACATGAAGACAAAAACCCGACAACGAGGAAATATCATAACTTAGTGCCGGAAATGGCAAGAGTTGGAATACAAATATGGCAGGTTACATATGGGGCGTTACAAACATAGTATTATTCGAAATTTCTCCGGTTCCATGTTATTCGGAATGAGTTCGTTAACAAGACTTGATCAACCTTGTTAATGGATTCCTTTTGATGAGAATGAGATGGATGAAACTAGAAGGCACAATCTTCTGTACCCTCCTTTTACTTTCTGTTATTTATATTAAATAAAATAAAAATAGTATTTTTCTTTCTGTTATCTGAATTATCCGTGAAATATAAAAATACCCCAAAAATAAAAGTTCTCCAAATGCCCTAAAATTTAAATATGATTTTTTTGGAATATTTGAGAATATTTGGCACTGAGAACACAACAGGAGGGGCATCCACCTGGCCACGAGGGTGGAGGGCGCGCCCTACCCCCCTGGGCGCGCCCCCTGCCTCGTGGGCCCACGGTGGCCCTCCTCCACTTATTCCTACACCCACACACTTCTTCTTCCTCCCATAAACACGAATATCCAGCTCAAGCACGAGTTCTAGCTCATTTTGTTGCCATTTTTGATCTCCTTGCTCAAAGCACCTCTCACAAAACTGCTTGGGGGGATTGTTCCTTGGTATGTGACTCCTCCATTGGTCCAATTAGTTTTTGTTCTAGTGCTTTATTCATTGCAAATTTGTGCTGCTTAGGTGACCCTGTTCTTGAGCTTGCATGTCAAATTTATATGGTTAAAAGTAGTTTTGATGCATGATATAGGCTCTAGGCACTTGTAGGAGTAGTTGCTATCAATTTTGTTGAGTTTGGTTTACTTTTATTTTGAAGTTACTAAAAATTTCAGAAATTTTTCAGAGGAAGAAATATGTTTAGGAAAATGTACCAAGGTGGTTCTTCAAGGAAACAAGAGCCCATGCTTGCAATGCGTGATGCTGATGATGAGCCACCAAGGGACGCTCCAGTGCGGCCCTGTGAATGGCCTTCAGAGGACTTCATGGATCGAGCGGGGGTTAAGGAAGAATTTAACACATATTTGCGTAACGCTGATCTTGTGAGCTTCGAGGAAGAAAAATGCCGTCAGTACCACTATCTCACTAGTTCCTTTGTGTAGCGACCCGACCTCAAACGGTCAAGTCTCTGTGCTTCAGTGTCATCCCTGGATCGGTAATGCTGAGACACACACAGTACTCGAGGAATTATAATAGAGTAACAATCACACACTTATTACATCGAATATCTCAAGAGAGAACTTATCACAATAAATATGGCTTAAGGCCATCTAATGCGATAACAGCGGAAGGCTTGGAAGATAAAGTGAGTCCATCAACTCCAACGGCATAGCTGAGCTGCACGACAACGACCTAACGAACCTTACTCCTCGTCTGAAAAGTCTACAACATAACACGTTGCAGCCCGAAAACAGGTCAGCACATGGAATATGTTGGCAAAGTAACACAGTAGAGCAAGAACAAAATAATGCTATCACTACATGCATATTTGGCTGGTGGAAAGCTCTATGGTTATAGTTTTTTTTGCGAAAAGCCAATTTTTCCCTACAACAAAGGAATAGATTTTAATTTAACTATCTTGGTAGTTGAAACATCATTGAGAAGGTTCCTCCAACTCAATCCAATTAAAGTAATTAACAACCCAACAATATTAAATTAGAGAGTGATGAGATACTTAAGATACTTCAAGTACTAGATACTCAAGATTGTCCATAACCGGGGACACGGCTAACCATGATTAGTTTATACACTCTGCAGAGGTTTGCGCACTTTTCCCCACAAGACTCGACCTCCTCCGTTGGATATCTCGCACTACATGATGTTTGAGAAACGGATGACCGAGACACAGTCTTTCAAAAACATTAACTCTTTACTCCGGGCAGACCATACCAAACCTACAACCCACTACCTGATGATCTACCTCTTCGAGAGCTTCACGTAACTTACTCAACTATGCTAGAGCCCATAATAGCTTGTGGCTGCACACAGAAGTTTCTAGCATGAATCATCTTAGTTCCCTTTGAGCCTGGGTGGCGGTCCATAGGAAGATCACACAGAACCCCGGGATTTCCAAAAAATACGGGCAACACTAGGTTCTCCAGGTTCCTCAATCCACGCAGATGTGTATTAAAGTTGCCACCTTAAGTTGAACCATTAATTAACAGTCTCACATCTGTCATGGAATTCACTCACCCAAACCACGTCTATGAGCATAGCAAAGCAATATAAGCATTACGTAGAAGTAACTCCCGAAGGTTTAAATGTAACAGGGTAATAGGTTCTACCTCATCAACTACTTCCCAACCCACAAGTTAATGACATCCTAATCATGCAATGTTTGAGGATTGAAACTAATGCATAAAAACCGGGTATGGAAAGAGTATGATCAATGTGTTACTTGCCTTGCTGATGATCCACAAAACCTAGAGACTCGTAGTAGCACGCTTCGCACTCCGGGTGTTCTATCGCAAACAAACAATAGCATACATCAGCAATCAAGCAAAGATGCACGGGCAAAACTCAACTAAAAAGAATTGACCAGAAAGTTCAACTTAAAAACTTCGGTTTGCAAAAAGAATCAAATTGAACGGAGCAACGAAACTCAAACTACGAAAGAAACAAGATCTGTTTACTAATCTGGACTAAAGTCAAATTTTACAGTACCAAAATCTTGTTCAAGTTGATTAAACAGAAAGAGGGTCTCGAGACGAAGATCTAGGCGCTTGAATCGCCTGATTCCGACAAACGAGTGAAAAGATAAACTTAAACGAAAATCAGATCAGAAATCACGATAGGAAAAAATCGCCGAAAAATCCGATAAAAGAAAACTGACGAACAGGCTAACGAATGAGCGTTCATTGTCTGTAACTATCGAGCGAAAACCGTTCATTAAAACGAACGTACGGACGAACGTCCGCTAAAAAGAAGAACCGGAAAAACCGGCGAACCGATCTAAAAAACTAACTAGGGTTTTTCTTAAAAAAACGAATCGGTTTTCTTAAAAAAAACGGCAGCGACGAACGGCGCATTACCTCTCCGGCGAGGCTTCGGCGAGGCGGGGCTCGGGCGGCAGGGCGATGGGCTAGCGGGGCGGCGGGGCGAGGCGGCGCGGCGCGACGAGGGGCGGCGGTGGCGGCGAAGCGCGGGAGGCGGGCTGCGGCGGCGGGGTTGGTGGTGGTGGCGGGTGGCAGTGACGGTATTTAAGGAGGGGGAGGGGGCGGCTTGGAGGAGGGGGCAAGACGGCGGGGAGGAGGAGTCCGGCTCGGACTCCGGTCTGAGTCGATGGCGGTGGCGCGCGGCGTCCTGGCGGGAGACGGCGGCGCGGGGAAGATGGGCCGGCTCGCCTGGGCCTTGGCCCAGTCGGGCGCTGGGAGTTTTTTTTTCTAATTTTTTTCCCACCGAACAAAAAATAAATCCTAGAAAAATAAAATAAATATGTAAAAATGCCAAAATAAAATTTCGCCGTCTAAATAAAATATTTAGAATGAGATGAACATTTTCTTGGCCCTAAAATGCAATTTTGAAAACCTGCAAATTTTTCTAATGCAAACAAAATTGCAATAAAATTCAAATAAAGTCAAATATTTGATTTTAATATTTTCCTCCAATATTTCAATTATTTTGGAGAAGTCATATTATCTCCTCTCATATATTTTAATATGAAATATTTTCGGAGGGAAAAATAATTAAAACCAATATCCTCGTTTCCATATTTGATAAGAATCAAATATGAAAACCGGGAAATCCCCAACTCTCTCCGAGGGTCCTTGAGTTGCTTAGGATTTTGAGGATTGCGAACGAAAATGCAATAAAATATGATATGCATGAATGATCTATGTATAACATTCCAAATTGAAAATTTGGGATGTTACAGACCTACCCCCTTAAGATGAATCTCGCCCTCGAGATTCGGGTTGGCTAGAAAATAGGTGTGGGTGGTCTTTGCGAATATCATCCTCTCGTTCCCAGGTGGCTTCATCTTCGGTATGGTGGCTCCACTGAACTTTGCAAAACATGATAACCTTGCTACGGGTGACTCGACTGGCAAACTCAAGAATCTTGACTTGCTTCTCCTCATAAGTCAAATCACTGTCCAACTGAATCGCCTCCAAGGGTATTGTGTCTCTTAATGGTATATCGGCCATCTCAGCGTGACACTTCTTCAACTGTGAAACGTGAAACACATCATAAACTCCTGACAGTCCTTCAGGTAACTCCAACTTGTAGGCAACTTCTCCCATACGTTCCAAAACACGATACGGTCCTACAAATCTCGGGGCTAACTTTCCCTTAACTCCAAAACGTTTCACTCCTCGCAAGGGTGATACTCGTAGATATGCTCTATCTCCAATTTCATAAGTTACCTCCTTGCGTTTCGAGTCTGCATAACTCTTCTGCCTGGACTGAGCTATCTTTAGTCTATCTCGAATCAGCTTAACTTTCTCTTCAAACTCCTTGATCAAGTCTGGTCCAAACAACTGTCGGTCTCCAACTTCATCCCACATCAACGGTGTTCTACACCTTCGTCCATACAGGGCTTCGAACAGTGCCATCTTCAAACTGGCTTGGTAACTATTGTTGTATGAGAACTCCGCGTAAGGCAAATCGTCATCCCAACTAGATCCATAATCTAGCGCACAGGCTCTCAACATGTCCTCCAGAATCTGGTTGACTCTCTTGGTCTGTCCATCCGTCTGCGGGTGAAATGTTGTACTGAACTCCAATCTCGTTCCCAAAGTCTGGTGCAGCTAATGCCAAAACTTTGAGGTAAACTGTGTTCCTCTATTTGATACGATGGTCCTCGGAACTCCATGCAGGCATACGATCCTGGACATATATATCTTAGCCAACTTCGCACTTGTATAAGTTGTTTTCACTGGGATAAAGTGAGCCACTTTGGTCAAGCGGTCAACTACTACCCATATAGAATCATATCCTGATCTGGTCCTGGGAAATCCGGTGATAAAATCCATGCCAAGTTTATCCCACTTCCATTCGGGTATCGGCATAGGCTGTAACAATCCTGCTGGCTTTGATGCTCTGCCTTCACTCTCTGACATGCATCACATACGGCTACATACTCGGCGATATCCTTCTTCATCCCTGTCCACCAGAAACGTTCCTTCAAATCCAAATACATCTTTGTGTTTCCGGGGTGTATCGAGTATGGTGAGTCATGAGCCTCCTAAAGTATTAATTTCCTGATCTCTGTTTTATTGGGCACATAAACACGGTCCTCAAACCATAAGGTGTCGTGCTCATCCTCACAAAATCCTTTGGCCTTTCCTTTGCTGATTCTCTCTTTTATCTCGGCAATCTCTTTATCATCCTTCTGAGCTTCTCGAATATTTCCTAACAATGTAGACTGAACCTCTATTGTTGCAACAAAACCTCTAGGAACAATCTCTCGAAGTTCCTTGAGATCCTCTGCTAATTCCTTTGGCAATCCCGTGCTCACTAGAGTATTAGCATAACTCTTCTGAATCAAAGCGTCGGCTACGACATTGGCCTTTCTTGGATGACAGTGAAGCTTCATGTCATAATCTTTTATAAGCTCCAACCATCTTCTCTACCTAAGGTTCAACTCCTTCTATGTGAAAATGTACTTCAAACTCTTATGATCCGTGTACACATCACAACGGTTTCCAATAAGGTAATGTCTCCAAGTCATCAACGCATGCACTACGGCTTCCAACTCCAAATCATGTGTGGCATAATTCAACTCGTGATGTGTCAGTTGTTGCGAGGCATACGAAACAACTCTTCCGTCCTGCATAAGCACACTTCCTAGTCCTAAACGAGAGGCATCGCAATACACTTGAAAATCCTTACGTATATTCGGCAGAATTAGCACTGGGGCTGTGGTCAAACGTTTCTTCAACTCCTAGAAACTTGCCTCGCAATCTTCCGTCCATTTAAAATTGGTATCCTTCTTCAATAATTTCGTCATTGGCTTCGCAATCTTGGAAAAATTCTCAATGAATCTCCGATAGTATCCTGCGAGTCCAAGAAAACTGCGGATCTCGCAAACTGAAGTGGGTGCCAACCATTCAGTGACTGACTGAACCTTGGTGGGGTCTACTCCTATACCTTCTACTGATATAACATGTCCAAGGAATCCGACTTCCTTCAACCAAAACTCGCATTTGCTGAACTTGGCATACAACTGGTGTTCCCCGAGTTTCTCGAGAACTAAACGCAAATGCTCTTCGTGCTCCTCTTCATTCTTCGAGTATACCATTATATCATCAATAAACACCACAACAAACTTGTCCAAATATTCCATGAACACCTTGTTCATCATTCTCATGAAATAGGCAGGGGCGTTAGTCAGTCCAAACGACATGACCGTATATTCATATAACCCGTACCGTGTGGTGAATGATGTCTTTGGTATATCCTTCTCACGAATCTTCAACTGATGGTATCCCGATCGCAAATCGATCTTCAAAAAACCCTTAGATCCTTGCAACTGGTCGAATAAATCATTGATCATCGGCAGTGGGTATTTGTTCTTAATCATCACTTCATTCAAGGCCCGATAATCAACAACCATTCTTAGGGACTTATCCTTCTTCTCAACCAAAAGCACTGGGGGTCCCCATGGTGATGAACTCCGTCGAATGTAACCTTTCTCCAATAACTCCTTGATCTGTTTCTTAATCTCCTCCAGATAATTTGCGGGCATCCGATAGGGTCTCTTGGATATTGGCCCTGTACCTGGCAACAGCTCTATCAAAAACTCAATGTCTCGATCCGGTGGCATGCCTGGTAATTCTTCTGGAAAAACATCCGGGTAATCCTTCACTACAGGCACTTCCTCCTGAACAACTCCTGTGAGGGTATTCACTTGACTACTCCTTGGCGCATGCCTGGATATATACTTGATCCTTTTTCCCTCCGGGGTGGTGAGACAAATTGACTTACTAACACAGTCAATGCTTCCTCCATACTTTGACATCCAGTCCATTCCTAATATCACATCCAATCCTTGTGACTCCAAGATAATTAGGTCAGACGGAAAAACATGGTTGCCAATGGTTAGGGGTATCTGGTCGCACCATCGGCTAGCCATATACTCTGCTCCAGGTGAACTTACTAACAAAGGGGTCCTAAGGGTTTGGGTCGGTAGTTTAAACTTATCCACGAATCCCCTTGATATGTATGAATGCGATGCACCAGTATCAAAAGAACAAGGGCGGTAAATGACTTAACCAAAAACTTACCTATAACCGCGTCAGGCTGCTCTTCAACCTCCTCCACATTAACGTGGTTCACTTGTCCTTTGTTGAATGGATTGGGCTTCTTCCCAGCGCTTCCATTTCCGTTTCCATTCTTCCCTTCAGGGCACTCTGTGGCATAGTGTCCAGTCTTCCTGCACTTGAAACAAGTAACGTGGCTTAGGTCTCTCTTGGCGGGTGTGGCTGGATTAGGGCAGTTCTGATTGTTGCTTGCTCCATTCCCATTCCCATTCCTTGGGCATGTATGATTATGGTTACTTCCTCCATTGTGGGTGTGGCCTCCATGGTTATGAACAAGTCCTCCCGAGCTCGAGGTTAGGCGAGGCTTCTGCTGAGCTCCTGAATTATATCTTCCTTGTCCATACTTCCTCTTACGGCTCTCAATTTGCTGCTGCTTCCCTTCAATCATAAGAGCCCTATCTACCAACTCCTGGTAGTTGTTGAATGTTGCCACCATCAACTGCATGCTCATCTCATCATTCAGCCCTTCCATAAACTTCTCCTGCTTCGCGGCATCTATGGCCACATCATCAGGGGCATAACGAGATAACTTGCTAAACTCATCCGCGTACTGAGCCACAGTACGATTCCCCTGGTGTAAGTTGTGAAACTCACGCTTCTTCATACTCGTAGCTCCAGTTGAGACATGGGCTGTACGGAAAGCTTGCTGAAACTGATCCCATGTCACCGTGGCTATAGGGTAAGTGACAGTGTAATTCTCCCACCATGAGGCTGCTGGTCCATCCAACTGATGTGCGGTAAAACAAACCTTTTCAGTATCCGTACATCCTGCAGTGGTTAACTCCCTTCCAATCCTACGGAGCCAATCATCTGCTACTATGGGCTCGGTGCTACTGGAAAACATCGGCGGTTGCAACCTCAGGAAACGGGCTAAGTTGTCAACTGGTGGTGGCGGCGGTGGATTGTTGTTGTTGTTGTTGTTGTTGTTGTTGTTGTTGTTGTTGCCTTGGTTCTGAACTAACAACTGCATCAGGGTATTCTGCTGCTGGATCAACTAAGTGAACTCTGGTGGGAAGGTAAATCCGGGGTCACGTCTCGGAGGCATCTGATGGGTTTGGAGGGGAGATATTAGAATAGAATGGGGTCTAATGAGAAAACACTACCCATATGCACATGAGACAAACACAATCATTTCACTCAATCAATCAAGCAAGGGCATACAATTGATCTAACTACCGTTATAAAAGTGATCGGGCTATACTACATACATGGTGGAATACTACTACTGATGTGGTGGTCTACTAAAAATATTCCTCGGTTGAAGACTCCATGATATTTGCTCCAGCTTCGTCTTCGAAGTCATCATCACTAGGGGCGGAGTCGGTGTCGTCGATGATGATGTAGTTGTCCAGGCAAGTGGAATCGCCGTCTTCTCTTCTCGGCGCTAGATCTCCCATGAATACTCCGATCTTCTTAATCAGGTCATCATTCTTCTCCAGTAGTGTCGCAATTTCCTCCTCATGTCCATTGCGTGTAGACTTAAGTTCTTCTTCCAGCTCGATGATCCTTGTCTTCTCCTTCTTCAAATCTATCATGTCTGCGCACATCTGATTCTCCCGACATCGAATGTGCTGGTTTAACTCCTGGATGAAAGCTGCAATGGACCTGTCCTTCTTGGTGCTGATCATCTCCCATTGATCGTCTCGGCGCCCACATATCAGGTAGATAGTGTCCTTAAGATCCTTGTTGTAGACTTCTCCAATGCGTCCCATGCTAATGTGGGCTGCCATACTCTTTCCTAGACTCCAGGTTGGTGCATCAAAGGAAAACTCTATGGGCTTAGTGACTGGTGTGAATGTCCTTCCTGGAACTTGAACTTCAATCATCCATCGCTCCTAAGGGAGTCCTGGATTAGGGGGTATCCGGACAGCTGGATTATATCCTTTGGCCGGACTGTTGGACTATGAAGATACAAGATTGAAGACTTCGTCCCGTATCCGGATGGGACTCTCCTTGGCGTGGAAGGCAAGTTTGGCAATACGGATATCTAGATCTCCTTCCTTGTAACCGACTCTGTGTAACCCTAGCCCCCTCCGGTGTCTATATAAACCGGAGGGTTTAGTCCATAGGACAACATACAATCATACCATAGGCTAGCTTCTAGGGTTTAGCCTCTCCGATCTCATGGTAGATCAACTCTTGTACTACTCATATTATCAAGAATAATCAAGCAGGACGTAGGGTTTTACCTCCATCAAGAGGGCCTGAACTTGGGTAAAACATCGTGTCCCCTGCCTCCTGTTACCATCTGCCTTAGACGCACAGTTCGGGACCCCCTACCTGAGATCCGCCGGTTTTGACACCGACATTGGTGCTTTCATTGAGAGTTCCTCTGTGTCGTCATCGTTAGGCTTGATGGCTCTTTCGATCATCGATAGCGATGTAGTCCAGGGTGAGACCTTTCTTCCTGGACAGATCTTTGTATTCGGCAGCTTCGCACTGCAGGCCAACTCGCTTGGCCATCTGGAGCAGATCGAGAGTTACGCCCCTGGCCACCAGGTCAGGTTTGGAAGCTTAAACTACACGGCCGACATCCGTGGAGACTTGATCTTCGACGGATTCGATCCCCTGCCGAGTGCGCCGCACAGTCACGATGAGCATGATTTAGCTCTACCATCGGACAGTGTTCAGGAGACCACACCGGCAACCGCTCCGACCCTCAATTCGGAGCCAATCGCGTCATCCATGGACGGGTGGATAGACCCCGCCATGCAGGCCGTACTCTTAGCAGCGATCAAGCCGAGTATCGACCTTACCCTTCAGGGGAGCCGTGACGCCGAACTACCGGATTCTCCCCCGGCCACGGACTCCGAACCGCCTGCTCCCATGCCTATCAAATCCAACTGGGCGCCGATCATGGAGTTCACCTCCGCGGATATCTTTCAGCACTCGCCCTTTGGCGACATACTAAACTCATTAAGGTCTCTCTCCCTGCCAGGAGAGTCCTGGCCGAACTATGTTTGGCAGGATTGGGATGCGGATGATGAAGAAATTCGCTGCCCACCCACCACCCACTTAGTAGCCACTGTCGACAATTTGACCGACATGCTCGACTTCGACTCCGAAGACATCGACGGTATGGACGACGATGCGGGAGACGAAGAGTAACCACTACCCACAGGGCACTGGACAGCCACCTCATCGTATGATATATACATGGTGGACACACCCAAAGAAGGCAATGGCGACGAGACAGCGGAGGATGACCCCTACAAGAAGCTACCCAAGCACCGACGTCAGCGGTGCCGCTCTAAGTCTCGCCAAAGCAAAAGCGGTGACAATGGCACAGGAGATAATAGCACTCCGGATAGTGCCGAAGACGACAACAATCCCCTCCAGCAAGATTTAGAGCAGGAGGATGGAGAAGCCAGCCCTCCCGAGAGAGCGGCAGATGGAGAGGCGGAGGATGATAATTACATGCCTCCCTTCGAAGACGAGGCAAGCCTCGACGACGACGAATTTGTCGTGCCGGAGGATCCCACCGAGCAAGAGCGCTTCAAGCGCCGGCTTATAGCCACGGCAAATAGCCTTAAGAAAAAGCAGCAGCAGCTTCAATCTGATCAAGATTTGCTAGCTGACAGATGGACTAAAGTCCTTGCGGCCAAGGAATATGAACTCGAACGCCCCTCCAAGAGTTACCCAAAGCGTAGGTTGCTACCCCGACTAGAGGAGGAAGCATTAAAACCTACATCTCCAGCATATGACGCGGCTGATCGGCCACCTCGTGGCCGTGACAGAGAGGCATTTCAGCCAAAAACTCAGCCCGCACCCCGACGCCACTCAAGTAAAAATGACAAGGCACGGGGAAACATGCTAGACCTGCGAGACGTATTGGAGGACAAAGCAAAACACGCAAGATCTATCTACGGATCACAAGGGCGCGCCACTACGCGAGACGATAATCGTCACGCTGGATAGAGTAAAAGTAAATCTGGCCAGGCCGAACACAACAGACAAGACTCATTCGAGATGCGTCACGACATAGCCCACTACAGAGGCATCGCACACCCCATATGCTTCACAGACAAAGTAATGGATCACCAAATCCCAGAGGGTTTCAAACCCGTAAATATCGAATCATACGACGGCACAACAGATCCTGCGGTATGGATTGAGGACTTCCTCCTGCACATCCACATGGCCCGCGGTGACGATCTACACACCATCAAATACCTCCCACTCAAGCTCAAAGGACCAGCTCGGCATTGGCTCAACAGCCTGCCAGCAGAATCCATTGGCTATTGGGAAGATCTGGAAGCCGCATTCCTCGACAACTTCCAGGGCACATATGTGTGACCACCAGATGCCGATGACTTGAGCTACATAATTCAGTAGCCAGAGGAATCGGCCACGCAATTCTGGACATGGTTCCTGACAAAGAAAAATCAAATCATCGACTGTCCGGATGCAGAGGCCCTAGCAGCTTTTAAGCACAACATCCGCGACGAGTGGCTCGCCCGGCACCTTGGCCAGGAAAAACCGAAATCTATGGCAGCCCTCACGACACTCATGACCCGCTTTTGCGCGGGAGAAGACAGCTGGCTGGCTCGCAGCAATAACATATCAAAGAACCACGGTACTTCAGATACCAAGGATAGCAATGGCAGGCCACGTCGCAACAAACATAAGCGCCACGTCAATAGCGACAATACCGAGGATACGGCAGTCAATGCCAGATTCAGAGGCTCTAAACCCGGTCAGCGGAAAAAGCCATTCAAAAGAAGCACTCCGGGCCTGTGCAGTTTGGACCGTATACTCGATCGCTCGTGCCAAATACATGGCACCCCCGACAAGCCAGCCAACCATACCAACAGGTAATATTGGGTGTTCAAGCAGGCCGGCAAGTTAAACGCCGAAAACAAAGATAAGGGGCTACATAGCGATGACGAGGAGGAGCCCTGGCAGCCGAACACCGGAGGGCAGAAGAGGTTCCTCCCACAAGTGCGGACGGTGAACATGATATACGCAACCCACATCCCCAAGAGGGAGCGGAAGCGTGTGTTAAGGGATGTATATGCGTTGGAGCCAGTCGCCCCAAAGTTCAACCCATGGTCCTCCTGTCCGATCACCTTCGATCGCAGGGACCATCCCACTAGTATCCGTCATGGCGGATTCGCCGCACTGGTCCTAGACCCAATCATCAACGGATTTCACCTCACTCGAGTCCTTATGGACGGCGGCAGCAGCCTGAACCTGCTTTATCAGGACACAATGCGCAAAATGGGTATAGACCCCTCAAGGATCAAACCCACAAAAACGACCTTCAAAGGCGTCATACCAGGTGTAGAGGCCCATTGCACAGGCTCAGTCACACTGGAAGTGGTCTTCGGATCCCCGGATAACTTCTGAAGCGAGGAGTTAATCTTCGATATTGTCCTGTTCCGCAACGGTTATCATGCACTGCTCGGGTGAACCACATTTGCGAGATTCAACGCGGTACCGCACTATGCATATCTCAAGCTCAAGATGCCAGGACCTCGGGGGGGTCATCACAGTCAATGGAAACATAGAGCGCTCTCTCCGCACAGAGGAGCACACTGCGGCCCTCACAGCAGAAGCGCAAAGCAGCCTCTTAAGGCAATCCACCAGTTCGGCGATTAAAGACCCGGACACCTTCAAGCGCGCCCAGAGTAATCAGCAACAAGACCGCCTGACACGTTCCGAGCTCGCATAGCAATGCGGCCCCCACCCCAGTACCAGCCAAACGGCAAAATCCGTACCACGCGTACATAATTATGCATTGAATATACCATGGGCACAGGTGGGGAGGGGGGCACGACTACAGCACGCCCTAAGACGCAGCTCAACCGCACTAGGGGCTTCCCGCTTTGTTATTTTTCTCTCTTTCAGGACTTTAATCTCTGGAAACCCCGTCCGGCAGTACGATCGCCGGACACACGATGCAACAACCAAGGAGGCAGAAAGCTACGTCGCACCACGGAACTCCCAGGTGGTCTCTAATAACGAGTGAAATACATGCTTTAAATACCATTCCTCAGGTTGCCCTTGGAGGGGACATGTCAAATAGTCCTACTTTTTGCTTATCGCACTACTTGTATCATTCTGCTTTGACGCACCTTTTTGAATAAACAATGCATAGCACTAGACTATTACCGCATTCTCTATTCCTTTTATATATATATATATGTTCATTCACAACATTCAGCACCCCTACAGTCTGGTACGGCCAATACTCCAGGGGCTTAAGCATACCCCATAATACGGCGTGAGATGTCCGAACACTTTCGACAGTGCGGCACCCCGAACTTATAGCATTATATGCATCAGCTCCGAATCATGTCCTGGGTCAATAGTTGGGTTTGCCCGGCTCCCATGTTTTGGTACCTTATGTTCCGCTATATCGGCTAAGGTAGCACTGGGAGAACTACTGCGATTGTGCCCCGGTTCATCTGGGCTAAGCACCTCAGTAGAGAAAGCTAAAACTAACTGTCATGATAAGGCGAGAGCCGGTCGCTGTTCAAGAGGTCTCGAGTCCCTAAAGACTTATGCCGCTTAGGGCGAGGAGTCGGCTTTGTCCGGCTTAGGCGTGTATAGCGCCCCGAATTCGGCCTTCCGAATACTAGGGCCTTCGCCAAAATTTAAAATTGTAGACTTCTATGGCTAAGTGAGAGTGATAAAGCATTATAGTCCGATTGCCTTGTTCGTTGAGCTGAGCACCTCCCTCGAAGGACCCAACAATGGGAAAAGAGTGCTCAGATTTATCCCAAACACCCCAGTACTCGTGGCACGGGGGCAGAAGCCGACGAATGGCCATCTCTCAGATTTGATAAACAGCCGCATAGAAGGTAATATTTTAAATTCAAACAAGTGTTGCATAGCGCATATGAACAAGTTTTCATAATACAGGATCACACGAGCGAGCTCATTCAAATATTACATCCTTCGCACACTTGTCCGCCACAAGACGGGCACCCTTCAGGACACCCTCATAATACATCTTAGGGTGGCGATGCTCCTTGCCCTGTGGCGGCCCCTCCTTCACCAGCTTCTCGACGTCCATCTTGGCCCAGTGCACCTTCGCACGGGCAAAGGCCCGACATGCACCTTCGATGCAGACGGACCGCTTTATGACCTCCAGCCATGGGCAGGCATCCACAAGCCACCTCACCAGGCCGAAGTAGCTGTTGGAAGGGGGTCGCTAGGCCACATCTGGACTATAAGGCCTCTCATGGCCTGTTCGGCCACCTTGTGCAGCTCAACCAGTTGCTTCAGCTGGTAGCTCATAGGCATCGGATGTTCGGTCCCAGTATACTGAGACCAGAACAACTTCTTCGTCGAGCTTCCCTCCTCGGCCTGGTAATATTTTGCGGCATCCGACACGCTGCGGGGCAAATCTGCGAATGCTCCTGGAGAGCTCCGGACTCGGGTAAGTAACAAGTAATTTACTTTCACATGCTTGCTTTGCATATTGAATGCCTTACCCACGGCTATCTTCCTCATCACCTCAATGTCCTGGAGGGCCTTTTGGGCTTCAGCCTTGGCATGCTTTTTGCTCTCGAGGGCCGCGGCAAGCTCGGACTCTCGCGTCTTCGAGTCAAGCTCCAAAGCCTCGTGCTTCTTCACGAGAGCCCGGAGCTCTTGCTGCACCTCGCCCACCTGTGCCTCTTGTTTCTCCCGCTCGGTGCGCTCCTTGGCCGCTTTGTTTTCAGCCTCGGACAACGCTTGCTTCAGGGTCACCACTTCGGCCGTGGCCCCTGATACATTCATGATGATCCTGTCATTTCGCAACCACATTTTCTTTTTTATATAGACAAGGTATTACTTACCTTTGTTCTCCTCGTGCTGCCTCTTGGCAAGGCCGAGCTCTTTCTCAGACCGCTCGAGGTCCTGCTTCAGTGCGGCGACCTCCGCAGTCAGTGCGACAGAGGTCAGCAGCGAAGCCTGCATACGCATACAGACATACTTATATTAGACTCCTGCAGATATTATTTGGTCCTCTATTCGGCTTTTCTTTGTGAACACCAAACAGAGAATCAGGGGCTACTGTCTATGCGGTAATATTTTCCTATATTTTAAATACTTACCTCAAAGCCCGTTAGAAGGCTAGCATAGGCTTCAGTCAGTCTGCTCTTGGCGGACTGAACCTTCTTGATCACCGCACTCAGAATAGTGCGGTGCTCTTCGTCGATGGAAGCGCCGCGATGCGCTCCCAGTAGGTTGTCCAGTGCCTCTGGATGGACAGAGGTCACCGGCACGGACGGCTTGCCCCTCTTGGAAGAGGGCCGCCTGCCCGAGTCCAGAACCACTGGAGGTTCCGGCGCGGTGTCCGGCTGAGGGCCAAACTTGGAGCCCCTGGGAGCCTTGCTCCCTTTGCTCCTGGAGTCCAGAAGGTCGCCTTAAGGCGCCTCCGGGACTGTCTCCCCCCGGCTCGGTGCCCCTTGAGACAATACCTCGGCATTGTACGTAGGGCAAGGAGAGGAGGCGGTTGGAAGTGTATCACTATTCAAGTCTGACGAGTCCAAGGAACCGTCGGACGATGATATGTCGATACGGGCTGCATAATCATATTTGACGTTAGGAGAAACAGTGCAACAAAAGTATGCTATGAGTTACTCTGGTATCCGAATACTTACGACTTCGCCAGGGGCTTGGCCCTGAGCAGCCACTCGTCTTCGCCGTCGGCGGCGGTGGTGGAACAGTCCGGAAGGAGAGTCCTTCCCTTCTTGGACCCTTCGGCCTCCCCGGCTGGGGTGGCCTTCCTTTTCTTGTCTCCCCCGGCTAGAGGGGGAGAATCCTTGTCTTCCTTCTCCTCTTTTTCACGGGAGGAGTGCGCCTCGGAGTTATCGGACAATGTGTTCGATACCACCTGGCGCTGGGAACTCTTTCGGGTTCCCGTGGCCTTCTTCTTGGTCTTCTCCGGCACCTCATAAGGAGCCGGAGTCTGCATCTCCATCAGGAGAGCATCTGTAGGGTCTTCGGGCAGAGGGGCCGGACAGTTAATCTGCTCCGATGTCTCCACCCAGTCCTGTCAAAGGCATGGGAGCTCAGACCCCGCACATGGTTAAGCTATGGGAAATAAATACCCTACCAGATGTACAGAACTTACCGGATTCGTAGGGCGCTTCGCGCTTAGCCCGTGGTCCTCGGTAAGAGAAGGGGGGACCTCGGCGCCCTTGAACAACACCTTCCAGACGTCCTTATGCATCGTGTCGAAGAGCTCGCATAGAGTCTGGTGCTGTGCCGGGTCGAACTCCCATAAGTTGAAGGCCCATTGTTGACACGGGAGGATCCGGCGGAAGAGCATGACCTGGACTATGTTGACAAGCTTAAGTTTCTTACTTATCATGTTCCGGATACACTTCTGGAGTCCGTCCAGCTCCACGGATGAACCCCAGGACAGGCCCTTCTCCTTCCAGGAAGTGAGCCTCGTGGGGATTCCGGATCGAAACTCGGGGGCCTCCACCCAGTTGGTGTCGCGCGGCTCGGTGATGTAGAACCACCCCAATTGCCACCCCTTTATGGTCTCCATGAAGGAGCCCTCGAGCCATGTAACGTTGGGCATTTTTCCCACCATGGCTCCGCCGCATTCCGCTTGTTGGCGGCCTACTACCTTCGGCTTGATATTGAAGGTCTTCAGCCATAGGCCGAAGTGGGGCCGGATGCGGAGAAAGGCCTCGCACACGACGATGAACGCCGAGATGTTGAGGATGTAATTTGGGGCCAGATCATGAAAGTCCAGCCCATAATAGAACATAAGGCCATGGACGAATGGATGGAGGGGAAACCCCAGTCCACGGACGAAGTGGGGGAGGAAAACCACCCTTTCGTGAGGTTCCGGGGTAGGGATGATCTGCCCCGCGGCTGGCAGCCGGTGCGCGATATGCGCGGCTAAGTAACCGACCCCGCGTAGTTTTTTGATATGTCCCTCCGTGACGGAGGAGACCATCCACTTGCCTCCCGCTCCGGACATGTTTGGAGAGAGTTGAGGAGAAGGATGTGGACTTGGGCGCTGGAGCTCGAGTGCGCGAGAATGGATGAGCAAGGAGGAAGAAGGCGTGGGTAGAAAAAGGTGAAACCTTATCCCTTTATAAGGGCGGACGAAACTATGCGCCCCCACCAGCCTGGTAAAACTCGCTTGTCTCCCAAGCGCCGTAATTGATGGCGCGGTTGGGTTACCCACGTCCGTATTGATGGGAATCACGTAATAAGGGGACACGATCTCTGCTTCGACAAGACGTGCCAAGGAAACCGCCTCGCGAAACACGCTGAGATTGGTTATGAAAAACGATTCGAATAAAGACCTGGCTATGGTGTGATGTCAGCTACGGGGTACGTCAGCATATTAGATTTGTGGAAATACTATTCTCTCTACGGTGGTATGTGGAACTTGTTTTGCAGAGCCGGACACGATCCTCGTGTTCAAAATCTTCTATGAAGTATTCGGGGGAGGAACCCGCTTTGCAATGCCGAAGACAATCTGCACGCCGGACTCATCGTCATTGAAGCCTGGTTCATGGGCTACTGAGGGAGTCCTGGATTAGGGGGTATCCGAACAGCCGGATTATATCCTTTGGCCGGACTGTTGGACTATGAAGATACAAGATTGAAGACTTTGTCCCGTATCCAGATGGGACTCTCCTTGGCGTGGAAGGCAAGCTTGGCAATATGGATATGTAGATCTCCTTCCTTGTAACTGACTCTATGTAACCCTAGCCCCCTCCGGTGTCTATATAAACCGGAGGGTTTAGTCCATAGGACAACATACAATCATACCATAGGCTAGCTTCTAGGGTTTAGCCTCTCCGATCTCGTGGTAGATCAACTGTTGTACTACTCATATTATCAAGAATAATCAAGCAGGACGTAGGGTTTTACCTCCATCAAGAGGGCCCGAACCTGGGTAAAACATCGTGTCCCCTGCCTCCTGTTACCATCCGCCTTAGACGCACAGTTCGGGACCCCCTACCCAAGATCCGCCGGTTTTGACACCGACAACTCCTCTTGTGGTAAAGTGGCATTGTAAGTCCTGGTGAAGCTTGGTATTCCTATGTTCAGGTACCTAGTGACTTCCTTCAAGTGTCATCCAAAAGGCACGTCTTCATCCGGTGGTGCAAACTTGTTCCTTGCGTCCGCCATCCTAAATAGTAGAAAATGGAGAGGAGTCAGAAATGAGAAGAGAATAGTGATCTAGGGCTTTAGCTTAGTGGTCGTGTCCTACACTCAGCGTGTGCTCTGGTACCATCTTGTAGCGACCCGACCTCAAACGGTCAAGTATCTGTGCTTCAGTGTCATCCCTGGATCGGTAATGCTGACACACACAGTACTCGAGGATTTATAACAGAGTAGCAATCACACACTTATTACATCGAATATCTCAAGAGAGAACTTATTACAATAAATATGGCTTAAGGCCATCTAATGCGATAACATCAGAAGGCTTGGAAGATAAAGTGAGTCCATCAACTCCAACGGCATAGCCGAGCTGCACAGCAATGACCTAACGAACCTTACTCCTCGTCTGAAAAGTCCGCAACATAACACGTTGCAGCCCGAAAACGGGTCAGCACATGGAATATGCTGGCAAAGTAACACAGTAGGGCAAGAACAGAATAATGCTATCACTACATGCATATTTGGTTGGTGGAAAGCTCTATGGTTATAAAAGCCAATTTTTCCCTACAACAAAGGAATAGATTTTAATTTAACTATCATGGTAGTTGAAACATCATTGAGAAGGTTCCTCCAACTCAATCCCAATTAAAGTAATTAACAACCCAACAATATTAAATTATAGAGTGATGAGATACTTAAGAACTCCAAGTACTAGATACTCTAGATTGTCCATAACCGGGGACACGGCTAACCATGATTACTTTATACAGTCTGCAGAGATTTGCGCACTTTTCCCCACATGACTCGATCTCCTCCGTTGGATTTCTCGCACTACATGATGTTTGAGAAACGGATGACCGAGACACAGTCTTTCAGAAACATTACTCTTTACTCTGGGCAGACCATACCAAACCTACAACCCACTACCTGCTGATCTACCTCGAGACCGTTGCGCCAGCTGTCTTCCAGTTATTCGCTGTCATTGCCTTGTCATTCGCTTGCGTGTCGCATCTTGCCATGTCATCATACCTATTGCATCATCATGTTTTCAAAACCTACATCCGTCCGTGTTTCCCCCAGTTCTGTCTGTTGTCCGTTCTGAGCCCAGACACACTTGCACGCGCCCGCGGCATCCGAAATATTATTTTTATAAGTGGCCGGAAAATGTTCTCGGAATGGGTTGAAATTAGGCATGCGATATTATTATAGTGTAGGTAGTCCGCCTGCCAAGTTTCATCACATTCGGAGTCCGTTTGATGCCCCAACGGGTAACTATAGTGGCAATAGTAGCTGGTGTGTCGTCGGACGTTTTCGGTCTCCGAAAACTGCTGTCGGGCCCTCTCTCTCTCCCTCTTCTCTCCTCTCAGCCTTGCCACAAACCACCTAGTCCATCCACCTACCCCTCTTCGCGTCCGGAGCCGTCCGATGCGATTGCACGGTCCGAAAACCCCTCTTTGCTCAGTGCACAAACCCCCTCTCGTGCGCGTCCGAAACTTCCCCGGACCCGACTCGGGCAGTCGTCACCGTTGTATCCGGATCATCCCCAAACATCTACAAAACGTCACCGTTTTCTTATTTGGCCTCCCTAGCCTATTTTTCTTGACCGTCCAATTTTGATCGGAGGGACGAGATAGCCCCTATTCTACCCACAGCTATAAATATGAGTTTAATCCTAATTTTGAGGAGAGCTGTCCCATCCTCCGAATCCCTCCGCCGCCACTCTCTCTGGTTCCCCTCGCGATCACCAGCGAACCAACCAGAGCCTCCACCTTCTCCTCGATCTCCCCTGCCACCAGCGACCGGAGCCTCCCGGCGCAGTCTTCTCCTCGTTGCCTCGCTCAAGCCATCGGGTGCCTCCTCTGCCCGACGCCAACCGTCCCCGCCATGGATTAGAGCCTGCCTTTGCTTCTAATCTCCGCCTCCCGAGCAGGAGCTCCTGCCTCGACCTCACCTCCACCTCGTCACGCCAAACTCCTCCCACAGCAGCACTGCGCCGCAGGCTCTTTCTCCTCGTGCCCGCATCCCACCGACTAATCTGCATCGAGCAACAGTGCACGAGCGCTCCTCCTCCTCGAGACCCACAGCTTCGGTGAACCTTGCCGCCGGCGACCACCTCCCGCAGGCCCGTACCGCCTCCTTCCTCCCTACCTCATCTGGTGCTCAAGCACGACCGCGCCCTCTCTTCCTTCCCTTCTATCTTTCTTCTTTGTCTCACCTCTCTCCGCCTGTCTCTCTTCGTCAGGGACAGGAATCGATGACCTCCGCCATGATCGAAGCTCAGCCTCGAAGTCCCGTCGCCGCCGTCTTCGGCAGCTGCTGCTCCGCCGCACTTGCCCATTCCGGCCGGATCCCGGTAGCTAGGCCCCGTCCCCGGTCACCGGTGCCCTCGCCGCAGAACCCTGCTTCAGCCCGCTTCCCCCTGCATCGTCTGAAGCCGCCTGCGTTCCCCTCTGTCTGCTTTCTGTCGAACAGAGGAACTGCTGCCTCGAGCATCCCTGCGTTGACCTTCCAGATCCAGCTGGCCCAGTGCTGCCGCATCCGTCCCGCCAGCCCATGAGCCGCGCGCCCCTGCCAGGCCTCTCCATCAACTCGGCCAGGCCCACGGGGTGAGGCCACACCCGAGCGCCCCTTCTTTCTGTTTTTGTTGTTGTCGTTGTTTTCTTTCTGTTGGGCCCAATCTCAGATGCGGCCCAATTCATTTTTTTTCGTGTAATGAATTTAGTTATTATTCTAGAGAGACCTGTTTTTACAGAAAACCCATCATAGTTCATGCATATAATAACTTAATAACTAAGCATCACAGGTAAAACTTTATATATGAAAAATGCTTAAAATTGTGTCTAGTTTCATAATATGTCACTTTGACCCATGTTTAAAATGTTTAAATTGCTGTTTGTGTAGATTTACTCTTATGCCATGCTAGAGTGCTTTAATTCATAACTAATTAACCATAGCTCGGTTTTAATTAATCTTTATATGTAAATGGGGTAGAATTTTGCCTAGTTTATCATGGTGTACTTACTTTGCATGTTTAACAACTCTAAAATTGTGTTAATGGCAGATCAGTACCAAACCTAAAATATGCACATGAGGAGTTTCCGGACTTGTTGTTTTGTTGTTCCGGCCTCATTTAAACTTGCCTAGATAGATAGTTTCATTATGCTAAACCTCTTGCCATGCTAACAACATTTAATATTGTTGAGTACATAAACGAGATCGAACTAAATAAGTCATGTGGTGTTTCGTCAATATGCAACGGAGTTGCATATTGAGCTCCACTTAATTTGTAGGATTGTTTGTGCACTTTGCCATGCCATGCCTCATTAAACCGGACATGCATCATACTTGATTGTGCATCATGCCATTATTATGTGATGGTTGTTTACCATGTTGTTTGCTTCTTTCCGGTGTTGCTTCTTTGGGTTGGTTCCGATAACGTTGCGTTTGTGAGGATTCGTTCGACTACGTCCATTTGTCTTCTTCATGGACTCATTCTTCTTCCTTGCGGGATCTCAGGCAAGATGACCATACCCTCGAAATCACTTCTATCTTTGCTTGCTAGTTGCTCGCTCTATTGCTATGCCTATGCCGCGATACCTACCACATGCTTTATCATGCCTCCCATGTTGCCATGTCAAGCCTCTAACCCACCTTTTCCTAGCAAACCATTGTTTGGCTATGTTACCGCTTTGCTCAGCCCCTCTTATAGCGTTGTTAGTTGCAGGTGAAGATGGAGTTTGTTCCATGTTGGAACATGGATATGTTGAGATATCACAATATCTCTTGTTTATATTAATGCATCTATATACTTGGTAGAGGGTGGAAGGCTCAGCCTTATGCCTGGTGTTTTGTTCCTCTCTTGCCGCCCTAGTTTCCGTCATACCAGTGTTATGTTCCTTGATTTTGCGTTCCTTACACGGTTGGGTGTTATGGGGACCCCTTGACATCTCACTTTGAATAAAACTCCTCCGGCAAGGCCCAACCTTGGATTTACCATTTGCCTCACCACCACCTACTTTTCCCTTGGGAGTCTCTCTCTCGAGGGTCATCTTTTTTTTAGCCCCCCGGGCCAGTGCTTGTCTAACTGTGGTCCGAACCGGGCAGCCTGCGGGGCCACCTCGGGGAAACTCGAGGGCTGGTTTTACTCGTAGCTTGACCCATCCGGTGTTGCCCTGAGAACGAGATATGTGCTGCTCCTATCAGGATGTCGGCGCATCGGGCGGCTTTGCTAGTCTTGTTTTACCATTGTCTAAATGTCTTGTAACCGGGATTCCGAGACTGATCGGGTCTTCCTGGGAGAAGGAATATCCTTCGTTGACCGTGAGAGCTTTTGATGGGCTAAGTTGGGACACCCCTGCAGGGTTTTTGAACTTTCGAACGTTGTGCCGGCGGTTATGGGCAGATGGGAATTTGTTAATGTCCGGTTGTAGAGAACTTGAAACTTAACTTAATTAAAATGCATCAACCACGTGTGTAGCCGTGATGGTCTCTTCTCGGCGGGGTCCGGGAAATGAACACGGTTCTTGTGTTATGCTTGAACATAAGTAGTTTCAGGATCACTTCTTGATCATTTCTAGTTCGCGACCGTGCTTTACTTCTCTTCTCGCTCTCTTTTGCGTAAGTTAGCCACCATATATGCTAGTGCTTGCTGCAGATCCACCTCACATACCTTTTAC
The DNA here is from genome assembly GCF_056163025.1 of Triticum urartu. Lineage (NCBI taxonomy): Eukaryota > Viridiplantae > Streptophyta > Magnoliopsida > Poales > Poaceae > Triticum > Triticum urartu. Next base: position 202,217,812 of record NC_141875.1, on the reverse strand, counting down.
CTACCCATAAGCTTAAATAGTCTTGATCGCGAGGATGTGAGATTGTTGAGTCCCCGTGACTCACATTTTACTTCCAAAACCAGCTTGCAGGTGCCGTTGATATCGTGCAGGTGACGCAACTGAGCTCAAGGAGGAGCTCGATGAAGATCGTGTTCGTTATGTTGTTCCGTTTCCAGTTGATCAGTAGTGGAGCCTAGTCGGGTCGATCGGGGATCTTTCGCATTAGGGGTAGTCCTCTTTTATTTTGGTTTCGTAGTCTGACCTTGTTTGTATCTGGATGATGTAATGCTTTATTCATGTATTGTATGAAGTGGCAGTTGTAAGCCAACTCTGTACCTCTTTCTTATTCAGTACATGGGATGTGTAAAGATTACCCCTCTTGCGACATGCCTACAATGCGGTTATGCCTCTAAGTCGTGCTCCGACACGTGGGATATATAGCCGCATCGTGGGTGTTACAAGTTGGTATCAGAGCCTTCCCCAACTTAGGAGCCCCCTGCTTGATTGAATCGCTGGCGTTGTTGAGTCTAGAAAAATGTTTTGAATCTTTTAGGATTATATATATCAGAGAGTAGGATTCTTTTTACTCCTCAGTCCCTTTGTCGCTCTGGTGAGGCATCCTGGCGTAGAGTTTTGACTCTTATCTTTTCAAATTTCACTAAAAAATTTTTAGGATCACGTGGGTATCTTGGAATCGTTTCGATGGTTTTGTGATGAGAACATTGTTCTTGGTGCCTCCTGACATTTAGGGGTTGTGGCAGTGTCCCAGGGAGTTGAGCTCCGAGGTGTTGTCGTCACAATTTTATCGTTGCAGTTCTGGAATACCTGAGTTTCGCCGACATCGAAAATCTCTTTTATGCATTTGTTGGTGAGATAACCTCGACGCCACCCAGTACTGGGGCGGGAGTTCGGGAGTATTGCCATAACTCGTATAACGGCTGCTTTTCGAAGGTTGAGGCAAATGATTTCCGAAGATTTCTTGGTTATGTGTTGAAGGATGGATACAGCTGGATGTAGGATTTGTTAGTTTTGGGTGAGATATTATGCTTCCCCTGTACCCCCAACACCTGATTGCATAACCGAAAAAATTTCGGGAGCTTATACATGGGAATCCAAGAAGCTCTTAGGATATCTTTCCGACAGATGCATGATATGAGATTGGGGTTCGTTGTCTAGTGGTCCGCCTATCCACGGTTGGTTTTACAGTGGTCTCGTTGTGTCTTAAAGAGTCCTTGGCTATGCTGACTCGGGGACACTTCGTATGTCATGCGCACTGCCTTGTACATGATGGTGCTGTACGATCGAGCCCGTGTGGGCCCCACCACGAAAACTTCGGACGAAATCTCTATCATATGTTTGTTCCGGCTTATTCTGCAAGCCAACCCTTTGTTTTGTTTCAGTTCTGGTATTCGATTTGCTTCGAAGTCAAATGTTGATTCCATACCTTTTCTAAGCGGTGTTTTCATGTTCCTATGTGAATACTAATCCTTCTCGATCATCGAGTTTGTCATTTCAATTTCTTTTCAACTGGTGGGTTTTCCATTCGAGTTTATCCATTCATTTCAACATCCGCAAGATAAATTCTAAGTTTCTCAACGGTGTTCGTTTCATCCGTCCCAAATTGTCTTTGTTTTCCCGCCCACCCACCCTTTTCCTTCAAGGGCTCGGATTTCTGAATCAAGTATTCATTTTATTCATGTGAATTTTTTCTCCATTCCTTTCTTTGAATGTTCGTATCCGGTGATTCTCATGAAGATTCTAACAAAGCTTCAAGTTCATCATTCTTCGTTTTTTTTCTTCTCCGGTGGACTCAATTAAAGCTTTTGGTGTTGACCACATCCCTTTTCCTCGTTTCAAATGCTTTCTCATGCCGGTGCACCTCTTAATCATCCACTCCTCGCTATTCATTTATTCCGGAGTGCTGAAGATATCTCGTCTTGTCATTCAAGATCCGTTCAACCTATTTCGAGGTTGTTATCTCATCCAAGCTGTTTAATTCAACCGGTGCTATCTCCTTTTCAAGTAATCGTTCAACGGTGTTTCTTTTGAGTGTGCCCTAACCCACATGTATTTTCCCAGGATCTTACCTGACTCTTCTAATCTTCCCGAAGTTACTCTCAAATTATTTTTTCCACGTTTGACGTAAGAATGAATTATCATCAGTCATTTGTATTTCTCCAAGATTGGTTAAATTCTTCTCATTGTTGGCTCAAACTCTTCGCTTTTCATTCTCCCGGAGTATCTCAACAATTCATGGTGGTGTTCTCATCATCATTCTCAACATTTGTAGACCGAAGAAGAGTTTCCCTCTAAATCTTGCTCCTTTCTCTTCAAGACTCGTGGTTCTAGCTTCATGCCATCCTCTCATAATTGTTTGAGATTGTGAGAATTCTTTTCATCCATCCGGAGCATTTCAGGAGTCTTTTTAGTTTGATTATCCGGAGGCCATCATTTCGGAAGATTTATCCATTCCAGCTTTCAGCTCTCATTCTCTAAATCTTACCGATGCATCATTGAAGTATTCTCTAATCAGCTCGGGATCTCTTCATTCACTTGTATCTATATTCTCTCAAGCATCTTCATTCGTTTTCCAATTCTACCCAATGATTTGTGCCTTTGCTACTCTCATTTTCAATTCTTATGGTGGTTCGTTCAAGAGTTCTCTTCCTTTGCTCTCATATCAATTCATTCGTTGTTTCAATCCTACCGGTGGATCATCGAAGGCCTCTTCAAGTTCGCGCAATATCTATCTTAATCCTTTTTTATGAGAATAAGTAGTATGCCAAATCCATTGCTTGTCATCAATTAAATTGGGGAAGGATAATCATAATGTAATTCTTATTCTTGTTTCATCCAAGCGTTTAAATCCTTATTCCGGAGGTTCATCAAAATTCTCGATTTCAATTGTTTCATCTTTTCTTATCCGGAGTTCCAAGCTTTCCGTTTATCTCGTCGTGAAGATCCATCTAAATCTTCGCAAGGATTCACCTCGTGTTTTCAACTTCTCTTTCTTTCTATCATCCTTTTATTACCGGAGTTCTTCAGGGAGGCTACATGATGGTTCATCAAAGATTCTTGTCAATCGTCAATTGTTCTTCAAGTTTTCTCTCGGAGTTAAGATCTTCCAAGCTATACTCAAAAATTAAACATGGTGCCAAACACATGTTTTGTTTGAGGAGTTCAAGCCTTCTTTATCTTGCATTCCGAAGTGCAATTCTACCGTATCATTTGAGGTGGTGCTATGTCATTCTTCATAATTTGAGTTCATGTTTCATGATTCACATGTTGTCAAGAATGAGATATCTTAAATCCATCAATCTCTTCATTGGAGTTATCTTGGGTTATATTTCACCTAAAACCTTCCCTAAGGAATGTTGCTATTTATGGTGTTTATCGATGATCCAAGTTTCCTCCTATTCTCACGATGAAAGATGTTTTCATCTCTCCGTCACTCTCAAGCAAGCAATTGTTTTTGTTTGTGGCAGGTTTTCACCTCAAGTTCTTGAGATGTTTTCCATAAGCCCTCAACAAGCCTGTTCTTTTCGTTGTTGATTTCCCAACAACTCTGTTCAATCCTTCTTTTTAAGGATGCTCTCTCAAATTCATTTGAGGTAGAACATGTTGTTTTTCTTCTCCGTTCTTTTCTTTGCATTCTTTCATTTCTTCCGGAGGCATTGTGATGATGCTCTCTTCACTCATCATCTCGTATTGTGAAGATCTTGTTCTTTTCTTTGCTTATCCATTCATCTGGAGTGTCGTGTTTTCTTTCGAGCTCTCTCATCTTATCAAATTTTTCCTTCCTTCTCAATCGGAGTGCTGTCTGAAATCTTTCTTACCCCTTGTGCCATTCTTTCAATAGTTCCGAAGATAGTGTGTTGTTTATTTCTTCAAGCATACTCTCATCTTGTCAAGTTCTTATTCAATTCCTTTTCTTTTCAGTCGGAATGCTGCCCAAATTATATCATTCTTTTTCCTTCTCTATCTTGTTTTAACCGGAGTGTCATTTCTATCATTCCTCTTCTGATCGGAGTGTCACCCAAGTGCTTTCGTTTGGCAAAGTTTATATTCTTTACCTTCCATGTCCAACCGGAGTATTGTCGTAATTGATCCTTATCGTTCCTTGTACATCTCGTTTCAATCGGAGTACTTGCATGTACTTCTTATCTATTGTAACCTTTTTCTGATGTCTTTCAACCTACAAGGGTCTAGTAAGGTTCCTTGTTCCTCTTCTCTAACGGAGTGTTTCAACTTTGCTCATCTTCATTGTATTCTGTCTTTCTATTTGTTCAACCTCGCAAGGTTCTTGGTTTCACGCGTTTGTCAAAGAAGCAATTCGTTTTACCTCTTCTCTTCCTCTTCCGTTTTCCCTCCGGTGCCATTCTAGATCTCGGGACGAGATCCTCTTGTAGTGGTGGAGTGTTGTAATGCCCCGAGACCGTTGCGCCAGCTGTCTTCCAGTTATTCGCTGTCGTTGCCTTGTCATTCGCTTGCGTGTCGCATCTTGCCATGTCATCATCCGCATTGCAACATCATGTTTTCAAAACCTGCATCTGTCTGTGTTTCCCCCAGTTTCGTCTGTTGTCCGTTCTGAGCCCAGACACACTTGCACACGCCCGCGGCACGTCCGAAATATTATTTTATAAGTGGCCGGAAAATGTTCTCGGAATGAGTTGAAAGTTGGCACGCGGTCTTATTATAGTGTAGGTAGGCCTCCTGCCAAGTTTTATCGCGTTCGGAGTCCGTTTGACGCCCTAACGGATAACTATAGCGGCAATAGTAGCTGGTCTGTCGTCGGACGTTTTCGGTCTCCGAAAACTGCTGTCGGGCCCTCTCTCTCTCTTCTCTCCTCTCAGCCTCGCCACAACCCACCTATTCCATCCACCTATCCCTCTTCGCGTCCGGAGCCGTCAGATGTGATCACACGGTCCGAAAACCCCTCTTTGCTCAGTGCACAAACCCCCTCTCGTGGGCGTCCGAAACTTCCCCGGACCCGGCTCGGGCAGTCGTCACCGTTGGATCCGGATCATCCCCAAACATCTACAGAACGTCACCGTTTTCTTATTTGGCCTCCCTAGCCTATTTTTCCTGACCGTCCGATTTTGATCGGAGGGACAAGATAGCCCCTATTCTACCCACAGCTATAAATATGAGTTTAACCCTAATTTTGAGGAGAGTTGTCCCATCCTCCGAATCCCTCCGCCGCCACTCTCTATGGTTCCCCTCGGGATAACCAGCGAACCAACCAGAGCCTCCACCTTCTCCTCGATCTCCCCTGCCACCAGCGACCGGAGCCTCCCGGCGCAGTCTTCTGCTCATTGCCTCGCTCAAGCCCTCGGGTGCCTCCTCTGCCCGACACCAACCGTCCCCGCCATGGATTGGAGCCCGCCTCTGCTTCTAATCTCCGTCTCCCGAGCAGGAGCTCCTGCCTCGACCTCACCTCCACCTCATCACGCCGGACTCCTCCCGCAGCAGCACTGCTCCGCAAGCTCTTTCTCCTCATACCCGCATCCCACCGACTCGTCTGCATCGAGTAACAGTGCTCGAGCACTCCTCCTCCTTGAGACCCGCAGCTTCGGTGAACCTCGCCACCGGCGACCACCTCCCGCAGGCCCGTACCGCCTCCTTCCTCCCTACCTCGTCCGGTGCTCAAGCACGACCGCGCCCTCTCTTCCTTCCCCTCTCTCTTTCTTCTCTGTCTCACCTCTCTCTGTCTGTCTCTCTTCGTTAGGGACATGAATCGATGACCTCCGCCATGATCGAAGCTCGGCCTCGAAGTCCCGTCGCCGCCGTCTTCGGCAGGTGCTGCTCCGCCGCACTTGCCCATTCCGGCCAGATCCCGGCAGCTAGGCCCCGTCCCCGGTGCCCTCGCTGGAGAACCCTGCTTCAGCCCGCTTCCCCCCTGCATCGTCTAAAGCCGCCTGCGTTCCCCTCTGTCTGCTTTCTGTCGAACAAAGGAACCGCTGCCTCGAGCGTCCCTGCGTTAACCTTCCAGATCCAGCCGGCCCAGCGCTACCGCATCCGCCCCGCCAGCCCATGAGCCACGCGCCCCTGCCAGGCCTCTCCATCAACTGGGCCAGGCCCACGGGGCGAGGCCACACCCGAGCGCCCCTTCTTTCTTTTGTTGTTGTTGTTGTTGTTGTTGTTTTCTTTCTTTTGGGCCCAATCTCAGACGCGGCTTGATTCATTTTTTTCCATGTAACGAATTTAGTTATTATTCCAGAGAGACCTGTTTTACAGAAAACCCCTCATAGTTCATGCATATAATAACTTAATAACTAAGCATCACATGTAAAACCTTTATATATGAAAAATGCTTAAAATTGTGTCTAGTTTCATAATATGTCACTTTGACCCATGTTTAAAATGTTTAAATTGCTGTTTGTGTAGATTTACTCTTATGCCATGATAGAATGCTTTAATTCATAACTAATTAACCGTAGCTCGGTTTTAATTAATCTTTATATGTAAATGGGGTAGAATTTTGCCTAGTTTATCATGGTGTACTTACTTTGCATGTTTAACAACTCTAAAATTGTGTTAATGGCAGATCAGTACCAAACCTAAAATATGCACATGAGGAGTTTCCGGACTTGTTGTTTTGTTGTTCCGGCCTCATTTAAACTTGCCTAGATAGATAGTTTCATTATGCTTCACCTCTTGCCATGCTAACAACATTTAATATTGTTGAGTACATAAACGAGATCGAACTAAATAAGTCATGTGGTGTTTCGTCAATATGCAACGAAGTTGCATATTGAGCTCCACTTGATTTGTAGGATTGTTTGTGCACTTTGCCATGCCATGCCTCATTAAATCGGACATGCATCATACTTGATTGTGCATCATGCCATGATTATGTGATGGTTGTTTACCATGTTGTTTGCTTCTTTCCGGTGTTGCTTCTTCGGGTTGGTTCTGATAATGTTGCGTTTGTGAGGATTCGTTCGACTACGTCCGTTTGTCTTCTTCATGGACTCGTTCTTCTTCCTTGCGGGATCTCAGGCAAGATGACCATACCCTCCAAATCACTTCTATCTTTGCTTGCTAGTTGCTCGCTCTATTGCTATGCCTATGCCGCGATACCTACCACATGCTTTATCATGCCTCCCATGTTGCCATGTCAAGCCTCTAACCCACCTTTTCCTAGCAAACCGTTGTTTGGCTATGTTACCGCTTTGCTCAGCCCCTCTTATAGCGTTGTTAGTTGCAGGTGAAGATGGAGTTTGTTCCATGTTGGAACATGGATATGTTGGGATATCACAATATATCTTGTTTATATTAATGCATCTATATACTTGGTAAAGGGTAGAAGGCTCGGCCTTATGCCTGGTGTTTTGTTCCACTATTGCCGCCCTAGTTTCCGTCATACTAGTGTTATGTTCCTTGATTTTGCGTTCCTTACACGGTTGGGTGTTATGGGGACCCCTTGACAGTTCGCTTTGAATAAAAATCCTCCAGCAAGGCCCAACCTTGGATTTACCATTTGCCTCACCACCACCTACTTTTCCCTTGGGAGTCGCTCTCTCGAGGGTCATCTTTATTTTAGCCCCCCCCCCCCGGCCAGTGCTTGTCTAAGTGTTGGTCCGGACCAGGCAGCCTGCGGGGCCACCTCGAGGAAACTCGAGGGCTGGTTTTACTCGTAGCTTGACCTATCCGGTGTTGCCCTGAGAACGAGATATGTGCAGCTCCTATTGGGATGTCGGCGCATCGGGCGACTTTGCTGGTCTTGTTTTACCATTGTCGAAATGTCTTGTAACCGGGATTCCGAGACTGATCGGGTCTTCCTGGGTGAAGGAATATCCTTCGTTGACCGTGAGAGCTTGTGATGGGCTAAGTTGGGACACCCCTGCAGTGTTTTTGAACTTTCGAAAGCTGTGCCGGCGGTTATGGGCAGATGGGAATTTTTTAATGTCCGGTTGTAGAGAACTTGAAACTTAACTTAATTAAAATGCATCAACCGCGTGTGTAGCCATGATGGTCTCTTCTCGGCGGGGTCCGGGAAGTGAACACGGTTCTTGTGTTATGCTTGAACGTCAGTAGTTTCAGGATCACTTCTTGATCATTTCTAGTTCACGACCGTGCTTTGCTTCTCTTCTCGCTCTCTTTTGCGTAAGTTAGCCACCATATATGCTAGTTCTTGCTGCAGCTCCACCTCACATACCTTTTACCTGCCCGTAAGCTTAAATAGTCTTGATCGCGAGGATGTGAGATTGCTGAGTCCCCGCGACTCACAGTTTACTTCCAAAACCAGCTTGCAGGTGCCATTGATACCGTGCAGGTGACGCAACTGAGCTCAAGGAGGAGCTAGATGAAGATCGTGTTCGTTATGTTGTTCCGTTTCCAGTTGATCAGTAGTGGAGCTCAGTCGGGGCGATCGGGGATCTTTCGCATTAGGGGTAGTCCTCTTTTATTTTGGTTCCATAGTCGGACCTTGTTTGTATCTGGATGATGTAATGCATTATTCATGTATTGTGTGAAGTGGCGATTGTAAGCCAACTCTGTACCTCTTTCTTGTTCAGTACATGGGATGTGTAAAGATTACCCCTCTTACGACATGCCTACAATGCGGTTATGCCTCTAAGTCGTGCTCTGACATGTGGGAGATATAGCCGCATCGTGGGTGGTACATTCACGTTACTTACTCAACTATGCTAGAGCCCATAATAGATTGTGGCTGCACACGGAAGTTTCTAGCATGAATCATCTCAGTTCCCTTTCAGCCTGGGTGGCGGTCCATAGGAAGATCACACGGAACCCCGGGATTTCTAAAAAATACAAGCAACACTGGGTTCTCCAGGTGCCTCAATCCACCCAGATGTGTATTAAAGTTGCCACCTTAAGTTGAACCATTAATTAACAATCTCACATCTGTCATGGAATTCAATCACCCAAACCACGTCTACGAGCATAGCATAGCATAGCAATATAAGAATTACGTAGAAGTAACTCCCAAAGGTTTAAATGTAACAGGGCAATAGGTTCTACCTCATCAACTACATCCCAACCCACAAGTTAATGACATCCTAATCGTGCCATGTTTGAGGATTGAAACTAATGCATAAAAACTGGGTATGGAAAGAGTATGATCAATGTGTTACTTGCCTTGCCACTACTAGGAAAAGGCCTACTAATGGCGCACCGGTTTTGCCTACTAATGGCGCACTACCGGTGCGCCATTAGCATCACGCCACTAGAATTTTTTTTCTAATGGCGCACCATAGGTGCGCCATTAGAATCTGGTATTCTAATGGCGCACCGCTGGTGCGCCATTAGTATGGCCCACGGTGCGCCATTAGTATAGGCCACTAGTGCGCCATTAGTATAGGTCACTGGTGCGCCATTAGTATTTTTGAATTTTGAAGGCTGGAAAATAGTAGTGGCGCACCGTCTAACCCCCACCGTGCGCCATTGCTATTTTTTTGAATTTTGAATTTGGATCTGGATCGTGATTTTTTTGCCCATTTTTTGCTCGTTTTTTGGCACGATATTATTTCAAATTTTGTTCCCGTTTTTGGATATTTTACGTTATTTTGCCGTGTTCTTTTGCCGGAGAGGAGTTCGCCGGAGAGGAGGAGGAGGAGGAGGTCACCGGAGAGGCGCTCGCCTACATCGCCGGAGAGGAGGAGGAGGTCGCTGGAGAGGAGTTCACTGGAGCATCAGAGAGGAGAGGAGGAAGGAGAAACCATGAGGGGATGGGAGGAGAGGAGGGAGGAGGAGCTCACCGGAGAGGAGGGAGGAGGAGGTCGCCGGAGAGGAGGAGGAGGTCGCCGGAGAGGAGGAGGGGGTCGCCAGAGAGGAGGAGGAGGAGGTCTGTAACACCCTCGATGCGACTATAGCTCCCACGTGTCGAGGCACGACTTAGAGACATAATCGCATTGAAGGCATATGTCGCAAGTTAGGCAATCTTCACAACATCCCATGTAATATGATAATAAAAGGGGAGATAACATAGTTGGCTTACACTCGCCACGTCAATCAAGTACATAAATAACATTACATCATCCAAACACTCATGGCCCAACTACGGCGCCAAAATAAAAGAGAACCCAACATGCGACACGGTCCCAATCACCCCCAACTGGGCACCACTACTGATCATCGGGAAAGGAAACGTAGTAATGTTGAGAGTCTTCGTCGAACTCCCACTTGAGCTCATACGCGTCACCTGAAGCGGAATCATCAGGCCCTGCATCTGGTGTAATAGTAATCTGTGAGCCACAGGGACTCAGCAATCTCGCACCCTCGTGATCAAGACTATTTAAGCTCATAGGTATGGCAAGGTAAATATAAGTGGAGCTGCAGCAAGCGACTAGCAAGTATGGTGGCTAACTTATTCGCAAAAGAGGGCGAGAAGAGGAGGCAAAGAACGAGCGAGAAACTAGAGAGCAACCTGCACAAACATTACTCCAACACCGTGTCCACTTCCCGGACTCCGCTGAGAAGAGGCCATCACAGAAACACACTCAGTTGATTCATTTTAATTAAATTAAGGTTCAAGTTATCTACAACCGGACATTAACAAATTCCCATCTGCCCATAACCGCGGGCACGGCTTTCGAAAGTTCAAATCCCTGCAGGGGAGTCCCAACTTAGCCCATGACAAGCTCTCACGGTCAACGAAGGAATAGACCTCCTCCCAAGACGTTCCGATCAGACTCGGTATCTCGGTAATTCAAGACACTTCGACAGGTTAAAACAAGACCAGCAACACCGCCCGAATGTGCCGACAAATCCCGATAGGAGCTACACATATCTCTTTCTCAGGGCACACTCAGATTGTCCTAGGTACGGGTAGGCCAGCCCAGAGTTGCCCCTGGTGGCCACCGGTAGCTGACAGGTGGACCAACACTCGGAGGAGCACTGGCCCGGGGGGGGGGGGGGGTAAAATAAGATGACCCTTGAGTCTGCAGAACCCAAGGGAAAGAAAAGGCTAGGTGGCGAATGGTAAAACCAATGTTGGGCATTGCTGGAAAAGCTTTAATCAAGGCGAAATATCAAGGGGTTCCCATTATAACCCAACCGCGTAAGGAACGCAAAATCCGGGAACATAACACCGATATGACGGAAACTAGGGCGGCAAGAGTGGAACAAAACACTAGGCGAGAGGCCGAGCCTTCCACCCTTTACCAAGTATATAGATGCATTAAGATAACATGGCAATATAATGATATCCCAACAAGTAAATAAAAGATGTTCCAACAGGGAACGACCTCCAATCTTCACCTGCAACTAGCAACGCTATAAGAGGGGCTGAGCAAAGCGGTAACATAGCCAATCAACGGTTTGCTAGGACAATGGTGGATTAGAGGTTTGACATGGCAATTTGGGAGGCTTGCAAGCAAGTGGTAGGCATCGTAGCATTGGCATAGCAAAAGAGCGAGCAAACTAGCATAGCAAAGATAGTAGTGATTTCGAGGGTATGATCATCTTGCCTGCACAGTTGTCAGAATTGACTGGATCCTCAAAAGCAAACTCAATGGGCTCCTCGTTAGCGAAATCGTCTCCCAGCTCTACCCAAACAAGACAAACAAGCAACAAGGATACAATCAACCACGTGCAAGAACAAGCAATATGATGAAATGATGATATGCTATGCGGGATGCCAAATGCAAGATATGACAGGAAATGCATGAACCTGGCCTAAACTTGGAAATCCAAGTGTGCCCTAGAAAGATGAGATGAAATCGCTTGAAAACGATATAAAGAACGCCGGAATCGGAGTTACGGTTTGGAAATGGCAAACGATTCAAAAATGACACCGGTCTGTGATTTACAGCAAGTAGGCATCTAAATGCAATGAGATGAACATGCTACAGCACCCAAACATGACAATAAAATACATGGCAGGGATGCACACAAGATGCTTAACAAAAGTCTAGCACTGAGCTACGGCCAAATCATTCATTAACAGGTTCAAACAAGCATGGCAAAAATGCAAATGGCAAACAGATCTCAGACTTAATGAAATTAACACTTGTCTGGAATTTCAGATCAGGTAGCCCTCTTCGGAGCAACAAAACTATATGCTACAGGACCTGAACATGGCAAAGTAAAGCATGGCATGGAGCTACTCAAAGAGCTTAACAAAAGTCCCTTAGTGACCTTGAGCCAAAAGGGATCGGAAAATACGATTGCAAGCATGTGAACATAGCTAAAACATAATCAGTTTTCATACTTGGTGAAAACTGGCACATGCTGAAATATAACTCAAGTAGGCATGTTTACGAGCTCGATGCACTCACTACAGAGCAAGTCATGGCAAGACAAGCATACATCCATCAAGAAGGCACAAAATGCAAGCTAGACATGGCAAGAACAATAGCATAGCATGCACGGATCAACTACAACATCACCGGCAAAATTGCAAACAAGTTGACAATCTGCCCAGATTCACAAAGTAGCAAAAATAGAGCTCGATTGACTCAAACTAGGGTGCTCCATAATTGCAAACAAAGACATGTATGGATAGAGAAGTACAAGATTAACAAAACTCCCTTACTGATCGTCCTCAAAAGAGGCACGGATCACTAGGAAACAACAAGAACATATGGCATCATGAGATAAACAGCTCCAGGACTTGGTGAAATTACTAAGTCCCTGAAAACAGACTTACCAAGTGCACCACTTTGCAAGCTTGCACAAGTCACCACACACATCACGAAAATACATGGGTTGCACCTCTGGAAAGATGACAAAACCCTTAACAAAACACATGTAGAACTCACGGGCATATCATACACACAATAATCATGGCAAAAATGACAAAAGTGCTAAACGGAGTAGCAGATCTGATAATTAACTCAAGTAGCCCTCTTCTAACAGCATTTCGGGCATCAAGATGAACTCAAATGAAAATGATGCAATGGAATGCAATGATGTACTCTCTGAGATGAACATTTTGATATGCTATATGCATGAATCGGAGCTACGGATGCAAAGTTACGGAGCCGCGAACATGTGCATATGGACTAGAAAATCCGGGGACTTAGAGGGAAAAAACTACCCCAAGATCTAGGGTTCCGGTGGCACGTGGCCCGAGGCTGGATCCGGCGAGGTCACCCGTCGGCGGGGAGGAGAAAGGGAGCCAGGGCCGGCCGGTCTTGGCGGCGCACGCCGGCGCGGACGGCGGCGGGCGGAGCTGGCCGCGGTGGCCGGAGCGGGCGGACGAGGGAGCCGGCGCGGGCAGGCGGCGACGGGCGCGCGGGCCGGGAGGGCCCCGCACGGGCCTGGCGGGCCGGCGGCGGAGGGGCGGCGAAGTGGGCACGCGGCGCCACATGGCCGTCCGTGGATGGCTGGCGGCGGAGCAGAGAATGTCCGTCGGCGCAGTTTTGTCCGGCGCGGCGCGGTGGGTTGGATCTAGGGTTTGAGGAGGAGGGGATCCGGGATTTCGGAGGAGGGGCTAGTTTTATAGGTAGAGGGAGTTAGGAGAGTCCAAATGAGGTGCGGTTTTCGGCCACGCGATCATGATCGAACGCTCTAGATGATGGAGCAGAGTTTGGTGGGTTTTGGGCCAAATTGGAGGGGTGTTGGGCTGCAACACACACAAGGCCTTTTCGGTCCCTCGGTTAACCATTGGAATATCAAACGAAGTCCAAATGGTACGAAACTTGACAGGCGGTCTACCGGTAGTAAACCAAGGCCGCTTGGCAAGTCTCGGTCCAATCCGGAAATGTTTAATCCCCACACACGAAAGAAAGCTAGAAATGGCCACCGGAGGAGAACGAAGCACCGGAATGCAAAACGGACAACGGGAAAAAGCTCGAATGCAAGAGACGAACACGTATGCAGATGCAATGCACATGATGACATGATATGAGATGCATGACAACGACAACAACACGCGGAGACAAAACCCGAACCCAAGGAAATAAATATAACTTAACGCCGGAGATGGCAAGAGTTGGAGTACAAATTGGGAAATTTACATCCGGGGTGTTACAAAACTCCACCACTACGAAAGGATCTCGTCCCGAGATCTAGGACTGAAAGAACGCCGGGTACTCAGAACGGAGGTGATCCTCGCGTTCCCAGGTAGCTTCACGGTCGGAATGGTGTGACCACTTGACTTTGAGAAATTTGATTGACTTGTTGCGAGTCTTGCGTTCAGTCTCTTCAAGAATAGCAACTGGGTGCTCACGATAAGAGAGATCTTCTTGGAGCTCAATGTCCTCGAAGTTGACGGTGCGGTCAGGAGTCTTGAAGCACTTTCGAAGCTGAGAGACAGGGAACAAGTCATGAACATTTGCAAAGTTTGAAGGAAGCTCGAGTTGATAGGCGAGGTCGCCTCTCTTGCTGACAATCTTGAAAGGTCCCACGTATCTAGGGGCAAGCTTCCCTTTGATATCGAAGCGACGAGTACCTTTCATAGAAGAGACGCGGAGGTAAACATGATCTCCGATCTCGAAAGCCAAATCACAGTGCTTACTATCATAGTAGCTCTTCTGGCGGGATTGGGCTGCTTTGAGGTTATCACGAATGACTTTGCACATTTCTTCTACCTCTGTGATTAATTCATTACCCAAAAGCTGACGTTCACCGGTTTCAGACCAGTTGAGAGGGGTACGGCACTTCCTGCCATACAGAATTTCAAATGGGGCCTTGCCCGAACTTGCTTGAAAACTGTTGTTGTAGGAGAATTCAGCATAAGGAAGACAATCCTCCCACTTCATGCCGAAGGAGATCACACAAGCCCTGAGCATATCTTCAAGAATCTGGTTGACATGCTCGACTTGACCGCTTGTTTAAGGATGGAAAGCTGTGCTGAAGCGGATGTTCGTGCCCATGGCCTTCTGAAAAGAATCCCAAAACTTCAAGGTAAAGATGCTGCCACGGTCTGAAGAGATCACTTGTGGAATACCGTGCAGAGAGACAATTCGAGAGGTATAGAGTTCCGCCAATTGAGCTGCAGTGATCGACTCTTTGATAGGCAGAAAATGAGCCACTTTGGTGAGTTTGTCGATGACAACGAATATAGCATCATTGCCACGCTTGGACTTTGGAAACCCAGTCATGAAGTCCATTTCAATGTGGTCAAACTTCCATTATGGAATGGCAAGAGGTTGGAGGAGACCTGTTGGCCTTTGGTGTTCTGCCTTCACTCTTCTGCAGACATCACATTCATTCACGAATTGAGCGATCTCGCGCTTCATTCGAGTCCACCAATAAGCTTGCTTGAGGTCCTGATACATTTTCGTGCTCCCAGGGTGGATGGAGAGGAGAGAATTGTGAGCCTCGTTCATGATCATTTTACGGAGGTCACCTTTGGGCACAACAATACGATCCTCGAAGAAGAGAGTGTCCTTGTCATCAAGGCGGTAGCACTTGTACTTGGACTGGCTCTTGGCAATCCCAATCTTCACCTTTTTCACCATAGCATCAAGAAGCTGGGCTTGGCGAATCTGGTCTTCTAAGGTAGGAGAGACTTGAAGGTTGGCGAGGAAACCTTGAGGAACAACTTGCAGATTAAGTTTGCGGAAGGCTTCACAAAGCTCGGGTTGATAAGGCTTGAGAATCAGACTGTTGCAGTAAGCCTTTCTGCTCAAAGCATCAGCAATCACATTGGCCTTACCTGGAGTATACTCGATACTCGGATTATACTCTTGAATCATTTCGACCCATCGAGTTTGCCTGAGGTTGAGATTAGGCTGAGTGAAGATGTACTTGAGACTCTTGTGATCAGTGAAAATGTCCACTTTTCTTCCCAATAGAAGATGTCTCCAAGTCAAAAGAGAATGCACAACTGCCGCCAACTCGAGATCATGAGTGGGGTAGTTCTTCTCATTAGGCTTCAACTGGAGAGAAGTATAAGCAACAACTTTCTTCTCTTGCATCAATACTGCGCCAAGACCTTGGAGAGAGGCATCACAAAAGACCTTGTACGGCTTGGATTCATCAGGCGGAGTCAGAACTGGAGCAGTGATCAATTTCTCTTTCAAAGTGTTGAAAGCAATATCACACTCCGGAGACCAAACGTACTTGACGTGCTTCTGAAGAAGATTAGAGAGAGGCTTCGCGATCTTAGAAAAGTTTTCAACGAATCTTCGGCAATAGCTTGCGAGACCGAGGAAGCTACGGAGCTGCTTCACATTCTGAGGAGGCTCCCAATTCACAATTGCAGACACCTTCTCAGGATTCACGGCAATGCCCTTGGCAGAGATGATATATCCAAGATAAAGAACCTCATCGAGCCAAAATTCACACTTGGAGAACTTGGCGTAGAACTGATGTTCTCTGAGCTTATCAAGAACCAAACGCAAGTGCTTGGCATGATCTTCCTTATTCTTGGAGAAAACCAGGATGTCGTCGAGATAGACCAAAACGAAGTCATTGGTGTAGGCGTTGAAGATGAAATTCATCATGCGAGAGAACGTCGAAGGAGCGTTGGCGAGGCCAAAAGACATGACAGTGTATTCATATGAACCAAAGCTTGTTCTGAATGCTGTCTTGGGAATATCTTCTTCATGAATGCGAATCTGGTGATAACCCATACGGAGACCAAGCTTGGAGAATACTTGGGCACCTTTGAGTTGTTCGAACAGCTCATTGATGTTGGGAAGTGGGTATTTGTTCTTGATGGTCTTCTTGTTCACTGGACGGTAATCAACACAAAGTCGGTCCGTTCCATCCTTCTTCTTCACAAAAAGAACACCACAAACCCACGGAGAAGAACTAGGCCGGATGAGACCCATTTTCTCTTGAATATCGAGTTGCTTCTTCAGCTCCTTCAACTCTTCAGGTCCGAGCTTGTAAGGACGTTTGCACACAGGTTCCGTGCCAGGCTCAAGATCAATAACGAATTCAACTGGTCGGTGCGGAGGCATTCCTGGGAGCTCTTCTGGAAAGACGTCTTGGTATTCGCAAACGACTGGAATTTAAGAGATGGCATCCAATTCACCCTTCTCATTGAGAGAAAACAGACGGATAGTATCATCACGAGAGGCAAAGACAATTACATCCTCAGACGAATGAGTCAATTGAATCTGCCTGGCTGCACAATCAAGCTGAGCCTTGTGCTTAGAAAGCCAATCCATCCCGAGAATAAGATCAATATCCGAGTCACCAAGAACATTTGGAGAGGACAAGAACTTATAGTCACCCAAAGTGATAGAAACATCCGGAACGATGGAGTTAGCCTGCATGCGCTTACCGGGAGAGACAACTGCTAAAGGACTAGGCAAAACTTGCGAAACCAATTCATGCCTATTTGTAAACGGTCTCGAGATGAAGCAATGCGATGCACCAGTGTCAAAAAGAACTTTAGCTGGAATATCATTAACAGGAAGGTTACCCATGATCACATCTGACGAGTCCTCTGCTTGAGCTGCATTCATCAAATTGACCTTGGCATGCTTGGGGTTATGCTTGACCACAGCTGTACTTGCCGATCTGACAGGAGGAGGAGGAGGAGGAATACGCCTCTGGTTGAAACACTTGTTGGCATAGTGACCCTTCTGTTGGCACTTGTTGCACGTGACCTCTGAAAGCGGACGGTGATACGGAGCACTCGATCTTGGAGCTTGAGACGAAGTCTTGTTCTGAAAGCCAGGGTTGGGTGGGTGGGAAGAACCACTGCCACCTTTGCTCTTCTGCTGATACAGCTGACGGAACGGAGGAGGAGGAAGCCAATACTTCTGCTGCTTGGCCACTTGAGTAGAGGAAGAAGGAGTAACATCTCTGACTCGCTTCTTGGAAGCATCACACCTCAACTGAGCAGCCTCTTGCTTCAGTGCCATGTTGTAGAACTCATCGTACCTCAAGGGCTCAAAGAGAACAAGAGCTAGCTGGATTTCTTCTCTGAGACCACCCCTGAACTGGTATATCATGCTCTTCTCATTAGGGACGTCCTGCTTGGAAAAGCGGGCGAGCTTCTGGAACAACTTGTTGTAGTCATAGACAGACAAAGAGCCTTGCTTCAGGTTGCGGAATTCCTCACGCTTGCTTTCAATCACGCTCTGAGGAATATGATGAGCTCAGAAATCTTGACGGAAATCATCCCAAGTGATAACGCGTCCACCTCTGGAGTCCTTATACTGCTGGAACCATTCTGCAACTTGATCTTTGAGTTGGAAGGAAGCGAACTTAACAAAGTCCTCAGGCCTGATGTTACTGCACTCGAAATGCTTGCACAGATCCACAAGCCAATCGTCAGCATCGGTTGCCTCAACACAATTGCTGAAAGTCTTTGGCCCGTTAGCAAGGAACTGGTTGAGTGTAGCAAAGTGACTCTGATTGCTGCCTTGATTCCCTTGGTTGCGCTCTTGAAGAATTTGCATGATCAACTGTGTGTTTGCATTGGTTGCGGCCATCACAGCTTGCCATGCCTCTGGAGGAGGTGGAGGTGGTGGCAGATCAGGATTCGGAGTCGTGCGCGTGAGAGGAGCCATCCTGAAGAGGTTGACCACCATTAGCACATTGACAGATAAGTATTGAAGCTGAATCCAACGGAATGAAAATTGCAACATATAGTCTTCACATTCGAACAAAATGAACGAATGCATTCCTCTTGAAATGGTCACATATCCATAAATTGAGAAGCCACGTAGAATTAAGGTAGAGAAATAAATCAACAAGGTACGGATCAAGAACGAATAATCGGTAAGAAATCCCAATCTCAAACCAATATCCGTGGAAGAAGAACTAGAGCTACTAGAATTCCCACCTATGAAACTCCCGAACCTTTCCGGTTATGCAATCAGGTGTTGGGGATACAGGGGAAGCATAATATCTCACCCAAACTAGCAATTCCTACATCCAGCTGTATCCATCCTTCAACACATAACCAAGAAACCTTCGGAAACCATCTACCTCAACCTTCGAAAAGCATCCGTTATACAAGTTATGGCGATACTCCCGAACTCCCGCACCAGTACTGGGTGGCGTCGAGGTTATCTCACCAACGAACTGCATAAAAGAGATTTTCGATGTCGGTGTACTAAACTCAGGTATTCCAGAACTGCAACGATAAAATTATGATGACAACACCTCAGAGCTCAACTCCCCGGGACACTTCCACTAAACCCCTGACAGGAGGCACCAAGTCAATGTTCTCATCATAAAACCATCGGAACGGTTCCAAGATACCCGCGTGATCCTAAATTTTTTTTAGTGAAATTTGAGAAGAGAAGAGTCAAAACTCTACGTCAGGATGCCTTACCAGAGCGATGAGGAGACTGGGAAGTAAAAAGAATTCCTAAACTCTCTGATATATAATTCCTAAAGACTCAAAACATTTTTGTAGACACAACTCGGCCGCTAAAAACGATCAAGCAATGGGGCTCCTAAGGTCGGGGAAGGCTCTGATACCAACTTGTAACACCCTCGATGCGACTATAGCTCCCACGTGTCGAGGCGCGACTTAGAGACATAATCGCATTGAAGGCATATGTCGCAAGTTAGGCAATCTTCACAACATCCCATGTAATATGATAATAAAAGGGGAGATAACATAGTTGGCTTACACTCGCCACGTCAATCAAGTACATAAATAGCATTACATCATCCAAACACTCATGGCCAGACTACGGCGCCAAAATAAAAGAGAACCCAACATGCGACACGGTCCCAATCACCCCCAACTGGGCACCACTACTGATCATCGGGAAAGGAAACATAGTAACGTTGAGAGTCTTCGTCGAACTCCCACTTGAGCTCATACGCGTCACCTGGAGCAGAATCATCAGGCCCTGCATCTGGTGTAATAGTAATCTGTGAGCCACAGGGACACAGCAATCTCGCACCCTCGCGATCAAGACTATTTAAGCTTATAGGTATGTCAAGGTAAATATAAGTGGAGTTGCAGCAAGCGACTAGCAAGTATGGTGGCTAACTTATTCGCAAAAGAGGGCGAGAAGAGGAGGCAAAGAACGAGCGAGAAACTAGAGAGCAACCTGCGCAAACATTACTCCAACACCGTGTCCACTTCCCGGACTCCACCGAGAAGAGGCCATCACAGAAACACACTCAGTTTATTCATTTTAATTAAATTAAGGTTCAAGTTATCTACAACCGGACATTAACAAATTCCCATCTGCCCATAACCGCGGGCACGGCTTTCGAAAGTTAAAATCCCTGTAGGGCAGTCCCAACTTAGCCCATGACAAGCTCTCACGGTCAACGAAGGAATAGACCTCCTCCCAAGACGTTCCGATCAGACTCGGTATCTCGGTAATTCAAGACACTTCGACAGGTTAAAACAAGACCAACAACACCGCCCGAATGTGCCGACAAATCCCGATAGGAGCTGCACATATCTCTTTCTCAGGGCACACTCAGATTGTCCTAGGTACGGGTAGGCCAGCCCAGAGTTGCCCCTGGTGGCCACCGGTAGCTGACAGGTGGACCAACACTCGGAGGAGCACTGGCCCGGGGGGGGGGGGGTAAAATAAGATGACCCTTGAGTCTGCAGAACCCAAGGGAAAGAAAAGGCTAGGTGGCGAATGGTAAAACCAATGTTGGGCATTGCTGAAAAGCTTTAATCAAGGCGAAATATCAAGGGGTTCCCATTATAACCCAACCGCGTAAGGAACGCAAAATCCGGGAACATAACACCGATATGACGGAGACTAGGGCGGCAAGAGTGGAACAAAACACTAGGCGAGAGGCCGAGCCTTCCACCCTTTACCAAGTATATAGATGCATTAAGATAACATGGCAATATAATGATATCCCAACAAGTAAATAAAAGATGTTCCAATAGGGAACGACCTCCAATCTTCACCTGCAACTAGCAACGCTATAAGAGGGGCTGAGCAAAGCGGTAACATAGCCAATCAACGGTTTGCTAGGACAATGGTGGATTAGAGGTTTGACATGGCAATTTGGGAGGCTTGCAAGCAAGTGGTGGGCATCGTAGCATTGGCATAGCAAAAGAGCGAGCAAACTAGCATAGCAAAGATAGTAGTGATTTCGAGGGTATGATCATCTTGCCTGCACAGTTATCAGAGTTGACTGGATCCTCAAAAGCAAACTCAACGGGCTCCTCGTTAGCGAAATCGTCTCCCAGCTCTACCCAAACAAGACAAACAAGCAACAAGGATACAATCAACCACGTGCAAGAACAAGCAATATGATGAAATGATGATATGCTATGCGGGATGCGATGCGGGATGCCAAATGCAAGATATGACAGGAAATGCATGAACCTGGCCTAAACTTGGAAATCCAAGTGTGCCCTGTAAAGATGAGATGAAATCGCTTGAAAACGATATAAAGAACGCCGGAATCGGAGTTACGGTTTGGAAATGGCAAACGATTCAAAAATGACACCGGTCTGTGATTTACAGCAAGTAGGCATCTAAATGCAATGAGATGAACATGCTACAGCACCCAAACATGACAATAAAATACATGGCAGGGATGCACACAAGATGCTTAACAAAAGTCTAGCACTGAGCTACGGCCAAATCATTCATTAACAGGTTCAAATAAGCATGGCAAAAATGCAAATGGCAAACAGATCTCAGACTTAATGAAATTAACACTTGTCTGGAATTTCAGATCAGGTAGCCCTCTTCAGAGCAACAAAACTATATGCTACAGGACCTGAACATGGCAAAGTAAAGCATGGCATGGAGCTACTCAAAGAGCTTAACAAAAGTCCCTTAGTGACCTTGAGCCAAAAGGGATCAGAAAATACAATTGCAAGCATGTGAACATAGCTAAAACATAATCAGTTTTCATACTTAGTGAAAACTGGCACATGCTGAAATATAACTCAAGTAGGCATGTTTACGAGCTCGATGCACTCACTACAGAGCAAGTCATGGCAAGACAAGCATACATCCATCAAGAAGGCACAAAATGCAAGCTAGACATGGCAAGAACAATAGCATAGCATGCACGGATCAACTACAACATCACCGGCAAAATTGCAAACAAGTTGACAATCTGCCCAGATTCACAAAGTAGCAAAAATAGAGCTCGATTGACTCAAACTAGGGTGCTCCATAATTGCAAACAAAGACATGTATGGATAGAGAAGTACAAGATTAACAAAACTCCCTTACTGATCGTCCTCAAAAGAGGCACGGATCACTAGGAAACAACAAGAACATATGGCATCATGAGATAAACAGCTCCAGGACTTGGTGAAATTACTAAGTCCCTGAAAACAGACTTACCAAGTGCACCACTTTGCAAGCTTGCACAAGTCACCACACACATCACGAAAATACATGGGTTGCACCTCTGGAAAGATGACAAAACCCTTAACAAAACACATGTAGAACTCACGGGCATATCATGCGCACAATAATCATGGCAAAAATGACAAAAGTGCTAAACGGAGTAGCAGATCTGACAATTAACTCAAGTAGCCCTCTTCTAATAGCATTTCGGGCATCAAGATGAACTCAAATGAAAATGATGCAATGGAATGCAATGATGTACTCTCTGAGATGAACATTTTGATATGCTATATGCATGAATCGGAGCTACGGATGCAAAGTTACGGAGCCGCGAACATGTGCATATGGACTAGAAAATCCGGGGACTTAGAGGGAAAAAACTACCCCGAGATCTAGGGTTCCGGTGGCACGTGGCCCGAGGCTGGATCCGGCGAGGTCGCCCGTCGGCGGGGAGGAGAAAGGGAGCCAGGGCCGGCCGGTCTTGGCGGCGCACGCCGGCGCGGACGGCGGCGGGTGGCGGGCGGTGCTGGCCGCGGTGGCCGGAGCGGGCGGACGAGGGAGCCGGCGCGGGCAGGCGGCGACAGGCGCGCGGGCCGGGAGGGCCCCGCGCGGGCCTGGCGGGCCGGCGGCGGAGGGGCGGCGAAGTGGGCACGCGGCGCCACGTGGCCGTCCGTGGATGGCTGGCGGCGGAGCAGAGAATGTCCGTCGGCGCGGTTTTGTCCGGCGCGGCGCGGTGGGTTGGATCTAGGGTTTGAGGAGGAGGGGATCCGGGATTTCGGAGGAGGGGCTAGTTTTATAGGTAGAGGGAGTTAGGAGAGTCCAAATGAGGTGCGGTTTTCGGCCACGCGATCGTGATCGAACGGTCTAGATGATGGAGCAGAGTTTGGTGGGTTTTGGGCCAAATTGGAGGGGTGTTGGGCTGCAACACACACAAGGCCTTTTCGGTCCCTCGGTTAACCGTTGGAGTATCAAACGAAGTCCAAATGGTACGGAACTTGACAGGCGGTCTACCGGTAGTAAACCAAGGCCGCTTGGAAAGTCTCGGTCCAATCAGGAAATGTTTAATCCCCACACACGAAAGAAAGCTAGAAATGGCCACCGGAGGAGAAGGAAGCACCGGAATGCAAAACGGACAACGGGAAAAAGCTCGAATGCAAGAGACGAACACGTATGCAGATGCAATGCACATGATGACATGATATGAGATGCATGACAACGACAACAACACGCGGAGACAAAACCCGAACCCGAGGAAATAAATATAACTTAACGCCGGAGACGGCAAGAGTTGGAGTACAAATTGGGAAAGTTACATCCGGGGTGTTACAAGGTCGTCGGAGAGGAGGGTAGTATGGTGGAGGAGAGAAGGGAAGATGGAGTGGAGGAGAGGAGGAGATGGAGTGGATGAGAGGTGGAGTGGAGGAGAAAGAATGAAGAGGTAAGGAGGAGAGGATCACGCCCAGCCATATATACGGCATAGTAATGGCGCACCACGGGCAGGTGCGCCATTACTATTTTTTTTATTGATTTTGAATTTTGAAGGCGGGAAGACACTAATGGCGCACCATGGGCAGGTGCGCCATTACTAACTGTTTTTTGATTGATTTTGAATTTTGAAGGCGGGAAGATACTAATGGCGCACCATGGGAAGGTGCGCCATTAGTAAGTTTGAATTTTTTTGAATTTTTTTGCCTCCCCAGATCTTAAAAGCCCCGTAACTTTTTTTCTGTTAGGTTTTTGAGAATTTTGAAAATGTTTAATGGGGTTCGCCCCGTTAAATTCGGATGTAACTTTTCGAGTAGATGATTTTTCATATAAGAAACTTTTTCATCCGAGTTCGTATGCAAAAGTTATGCCCATTTTTACAAATTCTCGAGAGATTTTGCAAAAAAGTCGAAAATTCATGTTTGTAAATTTTGCTAACAACTAGACCACATATCACATGGGAAACTTATTTTCTTTTATTTTTTTGACATTTCCATCATTTTTTTATTTTTTTTTTAAACTGAAAAGGCGGTCCACGGGGGAGAGTGCATTCGGTGGAAGTGGTGGCCAAGTTACTAATGGCGCACCGTGGCATGGTGCGCCATTAGTAGTTCAACTAGTAATGGCGCACCACTCCCATGGTGCACCATTAGTAATTTTGAAAAAAAAATAATTTTTTTTACTAATGGTGCACCATGGATGTGGTGCGCCATTAGTAGTTCAACTAGTAATGGCGCACCACACCCACGGTGCGCCATTAGTAGTTTTGAATTTTTTTTACTAATGGCGCACCATGGATGTGGTGCGCCATTAGTATTTGCACACTAATGGTGTACCAACACATGGTGCGCCATTAGTATTTAGTAATGGCGCACCACATGTACAGTGCGCCATTAGTGTCAATCTCATCTTTAGCCCTTTTCCTAGTAGTGTGCTGATGATCCGCAAAACCTAGAGACTCGTAGTAGCATGCTTCGCACTCCGGGTATTCCATCGCAAACAAACAATAGCATACATAAGCAATCAAGCAAAGATGCATGGGCAAAACTCAAATTAAAAGAATTGACCAGAAAGTTCAACTTAAGAACTTCGGTTTGAAAAAAGAATCAAATCAAACGGAGCAACGAAACTCAAACTGCGAAAGAAACAAGATTCGTTTACTAATCTGGACTAAAGTCAAATTTTACAGTACCAAAATCTTGGTCAAGTTGATTAAACAAAAAGAGGGTCACGAGACGAAGATCTAGGCACTTGAATCACCTGATTCCGACAAATGAGCGAAAAGATAAAATGAAACGAAAATCAGATCAGAAATCGCGATAGGAAATAATCGCGGAAAAATCCGATAAAAGAAAATGGACGAACAGGCTAACGAACGAGCGTTCGTTGTCTGTAACTATCGAGTCCATTCGTTAAAACGAACGTACGGACGAACGTCCGCTAAAAAGAAGAACCGGAAAAACCGGCGAACCGATCTAAAAAAACGAACTTGGGTTTTTCTTTAAAAAACCGAATCAGTTTTCTTAAAAAAAACGGCGGTGGTGAACGGCGCGTTACCTCTTCGGCGAGGCTCCGGCAAGGCGCGGGAGGCGGTGGCGTGGCTCAGGAGGCGGGCTGCGGTGGCGGGGTTGGTGGTGGTGGCGGGTGGCGGCGGTATTTAAGGAGGGGGAGGGGGCAGCTTGGAGGAGGGGGCAAGGCGGTGGGGAGGAGGAGTCCGGCTCAGACTCCGGTCCGAGTCGGCGGCGGCGGCGCGCGGCGTCCTGGCGGGAGACGGCGGCGCGGGGAAGACGGGCCGGCTCGGCTAGGCCTTGGCCCATTCGGACACTGGAAGTTTTTTTTAAAATTATTCTGCCGAACAGAAAATAAATCCTAGAAAAATAAAATAAATATCTAAAAATGCCAAAACAAATTTTCACCGTCTAAATAAAATATTTAGAACGAGATGAACATTTTCTTGGCCCTAAAATACAATTTTGAAAACGTGCAAATTTTTCTAATGCAAACAAAATTGCAATTAAAATTCAAGTAAAGTCAAATATTTGATTTTAATATTTTTCCTCCAATATTTCAATTATTTTGGAGAAGTCATATTATCTCCTCTCATATATTTTAATATGAAATATTTTCGGAGGGAAAAATAATTAAAACCAAAATCTTCGTTTCCATATTTGATAAGAATCAAATATGAAAACCGGGAAATCCCCAACACTCTCCGAGGGTCCTTGAGTTGCTTAGGATTTCGAGGGTTGCGAACGAAAATGCAATAAAATATGATATGCATGAATGATCTATGTATAACATTCCAAATTGAAAATTTGGGATGTTACACTTTGTGTGGAGGTTTGAATTTTCATCTTCACGTAATTCTCCAACTGTCATCTTTGATCTTTATGAAAATTCTTACACTATGGGCTTAGAGGATTTTACCACTGCTTGCAAACTTCCACAATGGGGTAGTGTCAGGGAACCTCACAAATCTGAATTTAGAGATTTTCTTGTAGTATAACTGTGGGGGAATCTAGAGATATAACACAAGCTACCATAGGGAGCATTCACTTTCCTACTATACATTATTTTGCTCTCTTCATAGGCAGATGCATTAATGGTAAAGATGAGCCATGTCACATGTGTGTCCCTGACCTCAGTATTCTTAGGAGTGCTGTGTTAGGAGATAAATCTTATAATTTGGGAGCCATTGTTGCATGTAGGTTGCATCTTAATAGATTTAATGGAGATTTCTTTGGTGGAATTTATGCAACCCGCATAGCTAATTTTCTTGGTATAGCCATATGTGAAGATGATATTGAGTTGCCTCCTGCTTATTTGGATTATGAGGCTATGGTTCACCACCAGTTTGTCGAGAGGAATGAATCACCTCTCCAGTATCGCTTAATCTTTGACAGACACCGTGATGTCCGTATTACTCTCCCTGCTCCTTCCTTCTTTGATTATCAGGCAAAAGGAAGATATGTTATTACCAAAGAGGAGGCAGATGAGTACGAGAGGAGGGCGAAGGCCGCTCGTCGCCACGCTGCAGCTCAGGAGGCGATAGCCGCTGCTTCTCAGTACGACCCCAACTATTACTATGGATATCCGCCAGGACAGCCGTGGCTATAGGCCAACTTAGGCCAAAAGCCTAAGCATGGGGGAGTACGTATTTCCCACCGACATTATATTCATGTTCACACACTCATTGCTAGATGTCAGTGCTCATACTTTTTCATTGTATCATCCATGCTAGTTTATTTTCCTTTTTATGCTTTCTTCTTGTGTGTTTAATAAACCTTAAGGAAAACCAAAAAAAAATTAGTTGTAGCTTTTAGTTAGTTTACTTTCCATGCTTGTAGTAGTAATTAAAAAGAAAACCCAAAAATATTTCCTGTTCTTCTTTTGTAAAAGTTTTTCTTTATCACTTTCAGTTTGTCAACTGAATTGCTTGAGGACAAGCAAAGGTTTAAGCTTGGGGGAGTTGATACGTCTCCGTCGTATCTACTTTTCCAAACACTTTTTCCCTTGTTTTGGACTCTAACTTGCATGATTTGAATGGAAGTAACCCGGACTGGCATTGTTTTCAGCAGAATTACCATGGTGTTATTTATGTGCAGAAACAAACATTCTCGGAATGACGTGAAACTTCATGGAGCAACTTTTTGGAAAATATAAAAAATAACTGCAAAAGATGAAGGCCAGGGGGCCCACCACCTGTCCACAAGGGTGGGGGCGCACCTGGCCCCCTAGGGTGTTCCCCCTACCTCGTGGGCCCCCTGGAGCTCCTCCGACTCCAACTCCAACTCTATATATCGTGTTTTGGGGAGAAAAACAATCAGAGAGAAGAATTCATCGTGTTTTACGATACGGAGCCGCCGCCAAGCCCTAAAACCTCTCGGGAGGGCTAATCTGGAGTCCATTCGGGGCTCCGGAGAGGGGAATCCGTCGCCATCGTCATCATCAACCATCCTCCATCACCAATTTCATGATGCTCACTGCCGTGCGTGAGTAATTCCATCGTAGGCTTGCTGGACGGTGATGGGTTGGATGAGATCTATCATGTAATCGAGTTAGTTTTGTAAGGGTTTGATCCCTAGTATCCACTATGTTCTGAGATTGATGTTGCTATGACTTTGCTATGCTTACTGCTTGTCACTAGGGCCCGAGTGCCATGATTTTAGATCTGAACCTATTATGTTTTCATCAATATATTGGAGTTCTTGATCCTATCTTGCAAGTCTATAGTCACCTATTATGTGTTATGATCCGTTAACCCCGAAGTGACAATAATCGGGATAATTACCGGTGATGACCGTAGTTTGAGGAGTTCATGTATTCACTATGTGTTAACACTTTGGTCCGGTACTCTATTAAAAGGAGGCCTTAATATCCCTTAGTTTCCACTAGGACCCCGCTGCCACGGGAGGGTAGGACAAAAGATGTCATGCAAGTTCTTTTCCATAAGCACGTATGACTATATTCGGAATACATTCCTACATTACATTGATGAATTGGAGCTAGTTCTGTGTCACCCTAGGTTATGACTGTTACATGATGAACCGCATCCGACATAATTCTCTATCACCGATCCATTGCCTACGAGCTTTCCATATATTGTTCTTCGCTTATTTACTTTTCCGTTGCTATTGCTATCATCACTACAAAATACCAAAAACATTACTTTTGCTATCATTACCTTTTTCTACTGTTACCACTACTATCATATTACTTTGCTACTAAATACTTTGCTGCAGATATTAAGTTTCCAGGTGTGGTTGACTTGACAACTCAGCTGCTAATACTTGAGAATATTCTTTGGCTCCCCTTGTGTCGAATCAATAAATTTGGGTTGAATACTCTACCCTCGAAAACTGTTGCGATCCCCTATACTTGTGGGTTATCAGTCCTCTCCCTCTCGTTCCCACCAGCGCCGTTAGGAGAGGATCTCGATCCCCATCTACCTCCAGCGCTCCGCTCGACCCCCTCCTCCCTCTCGATCTCGCAAGCCCGGAAGCCGCCGCCCGCTCCTTCCTCGACCGCACCGGTCACCGGAGCTCCGCCTCCCCTACGCCCATGCTGCACTAACCGGAGGCGTCGTCCTCGACCAGTGCCACCCCTTCCCCACGACCGCACCTCCTCGCTGCTGCTCTGCTCCACGCGCCATCCTAGAGCTCGTCCGTCTCTCCAACCGCTGCCCTGGCCTCGGTTCCGGTGGGTCCCCGTGCGCCCTCGCCGGCTACCCCAAGCCCGCTCCTCCCCAACCTCGGGTCATGGTGAGGCGACCATGCCAGCCGATCGCTCTCATACTCCTCGCGCAGGATCTGGCGAGTCCTTGCGCCGCCGTACCCCCTGCATCCGCCATCTCCAGCCGATCCCGCCTCCAGTGCGCCACCCGCGACATCCTCTGTTGCACCTCCCGGCCATCTTCGTTTCCTGTAGCTGCGAGCAGAACATCCGCAAGCCCTGTTGCCTTCGGTTGCAACTGGTGTGTTTTCTCCTGTTGGATACCGACGCCCGCAGATTTTGGACGCGCCAAGTTCCGTTTCAAAATGTTCAACTACATGCGATGTGGATTTCGACAAGTACCACGACGCCCGGAGCCCTCAGATACGTCAAGTTCGACTACACTCCGAGACGAAGAACGCCAAGTACCTCTCCGAAAACGAACATGTACCACTACGCCCGGAGGCATCAGATCCGTCAAGTCCAACAACGACTGTGCTCAACTACCCACGACCCTGAACGTCTATGAAAACGGGTACCACTACCATCGCCGAGATCACGAGAACCTCGACCTACGAACCTGGAGCATGTGAGAACCTCTACCGACGAACTCGGAGCGTCTACGACGACCATTGTCGAAGACCCATACCTCTACCGCTTCCCGAACATGAACGACCATTTCCTCTTCGACTTGTGAACCACTACTTCCACTACCATCGCTGAGGACCGATAGTACCACTACTTCCACTACGACCGTCCCGAGAATGTCTACTTCCTCTTCATTGCACCGAACCTGAACCGTCCCGTTTGCACGCTTCGAAGGTATAACCGCCGAGACGATGACCCGTGGACGAATGCATGTGTTGTATGAGATGCATGGTTGGTTGTTGTATTCGCCCCTGAATGTTAGTTGTTCCTCCTCGTTGCCATGCCGTCCACTCGTGGGAACCCGGTAACTGGGATCACCCCACCATCTTTTGCACGCTCCCGCCACACTTCCTTTGCACCAGTATCTCCATGAGCTACCGGAACCGATATGTTGCCATGGCATCATTTTTGGATTCGTTTTCGTTGCACCCCTTTCGTTTCCGCCACGATGACAACATGCTTCATTTCATGCTTCATCCTTGGTTGTGCATCATGCCATGTTTATGTGATGGTTGTTTACTATGTTGCTTGCTTCTTTCCAGGATGCTTCTCTCGTTAGCTTCGGTTTCGTTCCGGAGTTGTGAGGATTCCTTCGACTACATCCGTTTGTCTTCTTCATGGACCCGTTCTTCTTCCTTGCGGGATCTCAGGCAAGATGACCATAACCTCGAAATTAGTTCTATATTTGCTTGCTAGTTGTTCGGTCTATCGCGATGTCGCGCTACCTACCACTTGTTTATCAAGCCTCCCAAATTGCCATGATAGCCTCTAACCTTTTTCAACCATCCTAACAAACCATTGTTTGGCTATTTACCGCTTTTGCTCAGCCCCTCTTATAGCATTGCTAGATGCAGGTGAAGTTGAAGATTGCTCCATGTTGCAATATGTTTATGTTGGGATATCACAATATCTCTTATTTAATTAATGCATCTATATACTTGGTAAAGGGTGGAAGGCTCGGCCTTATTCCTAGTGTTTTGTTCCACTCTTGCCGCCCTAGTTTCCGTCATACCGGTGTTATGTTCCTTGATTTTGCGTTCCTTACGCGGTTGGGTGTTATGGGAACCCCTTGACAGTGCACTTTGAATAAAACTCCTCCAGCAAGGCCCAACCTTGGTTTCAACATTTGCCACCTAAGCCTTTTTCCCTTGGGTTCTGCAGACTCAAGGGTCATCTTTATTTTAAACCCCTGGGCCAGTGCTCCTCCGAGTGTTGGTCCAAACTGGGCGATATCCGACGCCCCCTGGGCAACTAGGGCCTATGCCAACCTGACGTCTTGCCCATCTGGTGTGCCCTAAGAATGAGATACGTGTGACTCCTATCGGGATTTTCTGCACATCGGGCGGCTTTGCTGGTCTTGTTTTACCATTGTTGAAATGTCTTGTAACGAGATTCCGAGACCGATCGGGTCTTTCTGGGAGAAGGAATATCCTTTGGTGACCGTGAGAACTTGTGATGGGCTAAGTTGGGACACCCCTGCAGGGTATACACTTTCGAGAGTCATGCCCGTGATTATGTGGCAGATGGGAATTTGTTAATATTCGGTTGTAGAGAACTTGACACTTGACTTAATTAAAATGCATCAACCGCGTGTGTAGCCGTGATGGTCTCTTTTCGGCGGAGTCCGGGAAGTGAACACAGTCTTGTGTTATGATTGAACGTAAGTAGTTTCAGGATCAGTTGTTGATCACTTCTAGCTTCACGACCGCTGCATTGCTTCTCTTCTCGCTCTTATTTGCGTATGTTAGCCACCATATATTGGTTAGCGCTTGTTGCAGCTCCACCTCATTACCTTATCCTACCCATAAGCTTAAATAGTCTTGATCTCGCTGGTGTGAGATTGCCGAGTCCTCGTGACTCACAGATACTTCCAAACAATTGCAGGTGCCGATGATACTAGTGCAGGTGACGCAACCGAGCTCAAGTGGGAGCTCGATGAAGATCTTGGTCATTCTTATGCGTCTTTTCCGGATGATCAATAGTGGAGCCCAGTTGGGACGATCGGGGATCTAGCATTTGGGGTTGTGTTCTTTTATTTTGGTTCCATAGTCGGACCTGTGATTGTATTCTGGATGATGTATGTTTAACTTGTTACTTGTGTGAAGTGGCGATTGTAAGCCAACTCTTTATCTCTTTCTTATTCAGTACATGGGATTGTGTGAAGATTACTCCACTTGCAACTAAACCACCATGCAGTTATGCCTCTAAGTCGTGCCTAGACACGTGGGAGATATAGCCGCATCGTGGGTGTTACAAGTTGGTAATCAGAGCCATCCCCGACTTAGGATCCCACTGCTTGATCGAATCGCTAACGTTGTTGAGTCTAGAACAAAATGTTTTGAGTCTTAGGATTATATATATCGGAGAGTAGGATTCTTTTCACTCCCCAGTTCTTTCGTCACTCTGGTGAGGTCTCCTGACGTAGAAGTTTTGACTTTTCTCTCCTCAAATTTCATGATTTTTTTAAGATCACGCGGATATCTTGGAATCGTTCCGATAGTCTTGTGACGAGAACATTGTTCTTGGTGCCTCCTGACATTTAGGGGTTGTGGCAGTGTCCTAGGGAGTTGAGCTCCGAGGTGTTGTTGTCACAATTTTATCGTTGCAGTTCTGGAATACCTGAGTTTTGCCGACATCGAAAATCTCTTTTATGCAGTTGTTGGTGAGATAACCTCGATGCCACCCAGTACTGGGGCGGGAGTTCAGGAGTATTGCCATATATCGTATAACGGATGCTTTTCGAAGGTTGAGGTACATGATTTCCGAAGGTTTCTTGGTTATGTGTTGAAGGATGGATACAGCTGGATGTAGGATTTGTTAGTTTGGGTGAGATATTGTGCTTCCCCTGTATCCC
This sequence comes from Triticum urartu, assembly GCF_056163025.1. Lineage (NCBI taxonomy): Eukaryota > Viridiplantae > Streptophyta > Magnoliopsida > Poales > Poaceae > Triticum > Triticum urartu. The sequence continues at coordinate 202,185,490 of NC_141875.1, read as the reverse complement.
CAACACCTGATTGCATAACCAGAAAGCTTCGAGAGTTTTATAGGTGGGAATTCAAGTAGCTCCTAGAATATCTTTCCGACAGATGCATGATATGGGATTGGGTAAATCTCTATCATATGTATTTGTTCCGGCTTACTCTGCAAGCCAATCCTTTGTTTTTGTTTTGGTTTGTGGTATTCGAGTTGCTTCAATGTCAAGTGTTGATTCCATACCTTTCCTTAGCGGTGTTCTCATATTTTTATGTGAATACTAATCCTTCTTGTTTATCGAGATTGTCATGTCAATTCTTTTCCAACCGGCATGTTTCTCTTCAAGTGGATCCGATCATTTCAACATTCGCGAGATCAAATTCTCAGTTCTTTGCAATGCTGTTTGTTTCATCCATCCCAAGTTGCATTTGTCTTCCCGCCCTCCCACCCTTTTTCTTCAAGGACTTAGATATCTTAATCAAGTATCCATCTTATGGATGTGAAGTCTCTTCATTCCTTTCTTTCAGTGTTCTTATCCGGTGATTCTCATGAAGATGCTAAAGGAAGCTTCAAGTTTATTATTCTTCGTTCTCTTTTGTTCTCCGGTGGATTCAATTCAAGCTTTGTCGATCATATCCCTTTCCTCGTTTTCAAATGCTTTCTCGTGTTGGAAGTTCTTATCCAACCATCTCTTGATCATTAACATTGCGATTCTTGTATCTGGAGTGCTAAAGATATATCAGAAGATTCATGTTTTCATTCTTAACTATTTGGAGATTATTATCTCATTAAAGTCATTTAATTCAACCGACGCAATCTCTCTTTTAAATTGTTCAATGGTGTATCTTTTCAGTGAGCCTTAACCCAAAGGTTTTTTCCAGGATCTTACCCAACTCTTCTTTTTCAGGAGTTATTCTCAAATTCATTTCAAAGTTTGACGTAAGAATGAATTGTCATCAGTCAAATGTCTTTCTCCAAGATCTTTCAAATTATTTTCATTGTTGATTCAACCTTTATATTCTTCATTATTCTAGAGTGTCTCAACAATTCATGGTGGTGTTTCTCGTCATCATTCTCAGATTTTGAAGACAAAAGAAGTGTTTCCTCTAAATCTTGTTCCGTTCTCTGGAAGATTCATGGTTCTAGCGTTATGCCATCCTCTCATAATTGTTTTCGATTGTGAGAATTCGTTTCACCCATCTGGAGCAATTCAGGAGTCTTTTCAGTTTGATTCCCCAGAGCCCATCATCTGAGAAGTATTCATTCCAGCTTTCAGCTCACAATCTCCAAATCTTACCGGTGAATCATTCAAATATCCTCTAATCAGTTCATGATCTCTTCATTCTCATGTATCTAAATCCCCTCAAGTATCTTCATTCGTTTTCCAAGTCTTCCCGGTGAATTGTGCCTTTCCTACTTTCATTTTCAATTCTTACGGTGCTTCGTTCGAGATTCCTCTCCCTATGTTCTCATATTTAATTTATTCACTGTTTCAATCCTATCGGTGGTTCGTTGAAGACTTTCTCAAGTTTAAGCTATATCTCTGTTAATCCTTTCTACGAGAATAAGTAGTATGCCAAATCCGTTAGTTGTCATAAATTTAAATTGGTGAAGGATATGCATAACATAATTCTTATTCTTGCTTCATCCAAATGATGGATTCATTCTTCCGGAGTTTGTTCACGATGAGTAAATTATCGGTTCAAGTGCTTCATACTTTTCCCGGAGTTCCAAGATCTCTCAACTATGTCACCACGAGGATTCATCTAAATCATTGCAAAGCTTCACCTTGTGTTTTCAATTTCTCTTCCTTCCTACCATTTCTTTTATTACCAGAGTTCTTCATGGAGACTCTACATGGTGGTTCGTCAAGGATTCTTTTCATTCTTCAATTGTTCTTCAAGATATCTCTCGAAGTTATGATCCGCCAAGCTACTCTCAAAATTTAACAGGGTGCTCAACACATGTTTTGTTTTGAGGAGTTCAAGCATTCTTCATCTTGCATTCCATAGTGCAATTCTTTCTATCGTATCATTTGAGGTGGTGTTATGTCATTCTTGACAATTTGAGTTCGTGTTTCATGATTCACATGTTGTCAACAATGAGGTATTTTAAATCCATCAATTTCTTTATGGTGCTATCTTGGAAAAATTCACCTAAAGCATTCCACTGGGAATGTTGCTATCATGGTGTTTGTCAATGATCCAAGTTTCTCCTTCTCTTCTCGGTGAAAGAGTTTTCATCTTCGTGTTGCTCTCAAGCAATCAATTGTTTTCCGTAGTGGCATGTATTCACCTCTAAGTTTTGAGCTGATTACATAAGCCCACAACAAGCCTATTCTTACCGTTGTTGTTCATTTCCCAACAACTCCATACAATCCTCTATGGAAGGATGTTTTCAAACTCATTCGAGGTAGAAGATTGTTGTTTTCTTCTTCGTTACTTTCAGCCTGTTCTATCTTTTGTTCCGGAAGCATTGTGATGTTGCACGCTTCGACCCATCATCCCATTTTTGTCAAAGATCATGTTCTTTCCTTTGCTTATCCATTCAACTTGAGTGTCGTGTCCTCTTTTCAGGTATCCTCTCATCTTGTCAAGTTCATGTTCAATTCCTTCCATTTACAGTCGGAGTGCTTCCCAAATTATATCACTCTTATTCCTTCTCTATCTTGTTAACCGGAGTGTTGTGTCTATCATTCCTCTTCTAACCGGACTCTCATCCAAGTGCTTTCATTTTGCCAAGATCATATTCTTTACCTTCCATTTCCAACCGGAGTGTTGTCGTAATTGATATTTATTGTTCCTTGTACATCTCGTTTCAACCGGAGTGCTTGCATGTACTTCTTGTCCATTGCAACCCTTTTCTTATGTCTTTCAACCTACAAGGTTCTAGTAATGTTTCTTGTTACTCTTTTCTAATAGAGTGTTTTCAACTTCGTTCATCTCCGTTGTATTCTTTTCTCATAATTGTTTAACCTCTCAAGGCTCGTGGTTTCACTCGTTTGTCCAAGAAGCAACTTAGTTTTACCTCTTCTCTTCCTTTTCCATTTCTCTTTGGTGCCATCATTAGATCTCGGGACGAGATCCTCTTGTATTGGTGGAGTGTTGTAACACCCCAAGACCGGAGCTTCAGATGCCTTTCAGTAATTTCCTTGCCGCCGTGTGTTTCTTTTGCTTGCTCTTTTATTTTTGCATTGCATCATGTCATCATGCCAATTCATTTTTTTAAAACTCAACCAAATAATTTGCATAGATCTTTCGATCTATTTAAACCGAGGGAATTCACATGGTGAGTTCTCTTTATAACATATCCTCCTAGTATTTAGGGAGCTACTATAAATATTTCTTTAATTTGAAATTCACCATAACACACTTGCAAATTATCCCAATGCCTTTGTTATCTCAATTCTTGGTCTCCAACCTTGCCATATATTTCTTTCATCATTTTCTGGAGCTCCACCAAAAATCCAAACATTTTTGGACCTTCCTTTTACCAAGTCCTAGTTCAAACCATTTGAATTAAATTCAAATGAGTTTGAATTTAAATCTTTCAATCTTGCCCACTCTAATTTTCTTGGGCCGTGCACATTTTTTTGAGTCCGGGAAAATTATCCCCATGCCCAAACTCTTTCTCTAACCTTTTCTTTTCTTCCCTTTTCGTTCTCTTTATTTTCTGTTTTGAAAAGAGTAAGAGAGAGAGAATAAGAGCTAGCCCAGCTAGGCCTCCCCAAATCCTCTCGCAGCCAGGCTGGCCCATTTCCACCAAGGCCCAGCCGGCCCTGCCTATCTAACCCTAGGCCTCACCCCCGATCCCCTTGTCCTCTCCCTCTCGTTCCCACCAGCGCCGTCAGGAGAGGATCTCAATCCCCATCTCCCTCCAGCGCTCCGCTCGACCCCCCTCCTCCGTCTCGATCTCGCAAGCCCGGAAGCCGCCGCCCGCTCCTCCCTCGACCGTGCCGGTCACCGGAGCTCCGCCTCCCTTGCGCCGGTGCTGCACTGACTGGAGGCGTCGTCCTCGACCAGTGCCACCCTTGCCCCACGACCGCACCTCCTCGCTGGTGCTCTGCTCCACGCGCCGTCCTAGAGCTTGTCCGTGTCTCCAAACGCTGCCCTGGTCTCGGTTCCGACGGGTCCCCGTGCGCCCTCGCCGGCCGCCGCAAGCCCGCTCCTCAACTACCTCGGGTCATGGCGAGGCGACCACGCCAGCCGACGGCTCTCATCCTCCTCGCACAGGATCTGGCGAGTCCTTGCGCCGCCGTACCCCTTGCATCTGCCATATCCAGCCGCTCCCGCCTCCAGTGCGCCACCCGCAACATCCTTTGCTGCACCTCCCGGCCATCTCCGTTTCTTGTAGCTGCGAGCACAACATCCGCAAGCCCTGTTGCCTTCGGTTGCAACCGGTGCGTTTTCTCCTGTTGGATACCGACGCCCAAAGATTTTGGACACACCGAGTTCCGTTTCAAAATGTTCAACTACATCTAATGTGGATTTCGACAAGTACCACGAACAAGTACCACGATGCCCGGAGCCCTCGGATATGTCAAGTTTGACTACACTGCGAGACGAAAAATGCCAAATACCTCTCCGAAAGCGAATATGTACCACTACGCCCGGAGGCATCCGATCCGTCAAGTCCAACAACGATTGTGCTCAACTACCCACGACCCCAAACGTCTATGAAAACAGGTATCACTACCATTGCCGAGATCGCGAGAACATCTACCTACGAACCTAGAGAATGTGAGAACCTCTACCGACGAACTCGGAGCGTGTACGACGACTGTTGTCGAAAACCCATACCTCTACCGCTTCCCGAACATGAACGACCATTTCCTCTCCGACTCGTGAACCACTACTTCCACTACCATCGCCGAGGACCGATAGTACCACTACTTCCACTATGACCGTCCCGAGAACGTCTACTTCCTCTTCATTGCACCGAACCCGAACCGTCCCGTTTGCACGCTTTGAAGGTATAACCGCCGAGACGATGACCCGTGGATGAATGCATGTGTTGTATGAGATGCATGGTTGGTTGTTGTATTCTCCCGTGAACGTTAGTTGTTCCTCCTTGTTGCCATGCCATCCATCCGTGGGAACCCAGTAACTGGGATCACCCCGCTATCTTTTGCACGCTCCCGCCACACTTCCTTTGCACCAGTATCTCCATGAGCTACCGGAACCGATATGTTGCCATGGCATCATTTTCGGATTCGTTTTCGTGGCACCCCTTTCGTTCCCGCCATGATGACAACATGCTTCATATCATACTCCTGTCAACATTTCCAAATTGCATAAAACTTGCAAATGTCATCCGCATCATGATAACAACATCAAGAATTTTTAAAATTGTTGTTTGCTTTAAGTTGCTAAATACTTATGGGGATTTTTCTGGATTTGTTGTTTGTTATATGCGACCCCATTTAAATGGCTTTGATAGATAGTTTCTTTATGCTTCACCTCTTGCCATGTTAAGAACATTTAATATTGTTGAGTACCTAACCCGGAGTGAAGTAAATAATCGAATGTGGTGTTTCGTCAACATGCATCTTGATACACGTTGAGCTCCACTTAACTTGTAGTTTTGTTTGTGCACTTTGCCATGCCATGCATATTTAAACCGGACATGCATCATCCTTGGTTGCGCATCATGCCATGTTTATGTGATGGTTGTTTACTATGTTGCTTGCTTCTTTCCAGGTTGCTTCTCTCGTTAGCTTCGGTTTCGTTCCGGAGTTGTGAGGATTCATTCGACTACGTCCGTTTGTCTTCTTCATGGACTCGTTCTTCTTCCTTGCGGGATCTCAGGCAAGATGACCATACCCTCGAAATCAGTTATATCTTTGCTTGCTAGTTGTTCGCTCTATCGCTATGTCTCACTACCTACCACTTGTTTATCAAGCCTCCCAAATTGCCATGATAGTCTCTAACCTTTTTCAACCATCCTAGCAAACCGTTGTTTGGCTATGTTACCGCTTTTGCTGAGCCCCTCTTATAGCGTTGCTAGATGCAGGTGAAGTTGAAGATTGCTCCATGTTGAAATATGTTTATGTTGGGATATCACAATATCTCTTATTTAATTAATGCATCTATATACTTGGTAAAGGGTGGAAGGCTCGGCCTTATGCCTGGTGTTTTGTTCCACTCTTGTCGCCCTAGTTTCCATCATACCGGTGTTATGTTCCTTGATTTTGCGTTCCTTACGCGGTTGGGAGTTATGGGAACCCCTTGACAGTTTGCTTTGAATAAAACTCCTCCATCAAGGCCCAACCTTGGTTTTAACATTTGCCACCTAAGCCTTTTTCCCTTGGGTTCTACAGACTCAAGGGCATCTTTATTTTAAACCAATGGGCCAGTGCTCCTCCGAGTGTTGGTCCAAACTGGGCGATGTCTGGCACCCCCTGGGGAACCAGGGTCTATGCCAAACCGACGTCTTGCCCATCCGGTGTGCCCTGAGAACGAGATACGTGCGACTCCTATCAGGATTTGTCGGCACATCGGGCGGCTTTGCTGGTCTTGTTTTACCATTGTCGAAATGTCTTGTAACCGGGATTCCGAGACTAATCGGGTCTTTCCGGGAGAAGGAAAATCCTTCGTTGACCATGAGAGCTTGTGATGGGCTAAGTTGGGACACCCCTACAGGGTATAAACTTTCGAGAGCCGTGCCCATGGTTATGTGGAACATGGGAATTTGTTAATATCCGGTTGTAGAGAACTTGACACTTGACTTAATTAAAATGCATCAACCGCGTGTGTAGCCGTGATGGTCTCTTTTCGGCGGAGTCCGAGAAGTGAACTCGGTCTTGTGTTATGCTTGAACGTAAGCAGTTTCAGGATCACTTCTTGATCACTTCTGGCTTCACGACCGTTGCATTGCTTCTCTTTTCGCTCTTATTTGCGTATGTTAGGCACCATATATTGCTTAGCGCTTGCTGCAACTCCACCTCATTACCTTATCCTACCCATAAGATTAAATAGTCTTGATCTCGCGGGTGTGATATTGCTGAGTCCTCGTGACTCACAGATACTTCCAAACAGTTGCAGGTGCCGATGATACCAGTGCAGGTGACGCAACCGAGCTCAAGTGGGAGCTCGATGAAGATCTTGGTCATTGTTATGTGTCTTTTCCGGATGATCAGTAGTGGAGCCCAGTTGGGACGATCGGGGATCTAGCATTTGGGGTTGTCTTCTTTTATTTTGGTTCCGTAGTCGGACCTTTGATTGTATTCTGGATGATGTATGTTTAACTTGTTATTTATGTGAAGTGGCGATTGTAAGCCAACTCTTTATCCCTTTCTTATTCAGTACATGGGATTGTGTGAAGATTACCCCACTTGTGACTAAACCACCATGCGGTTATGCCTCTAAGTCATGCCACGACACGTGGGAGATATAGCCGCATCGTGGGTGTTACAATTTATGTAGAAATAGACCCCATCTTGTTATCCTTAATGGCAACGATACATACGTGCCGTTTCCCCTTCTGTCACTGGGATCAAGCACCGTAAGATCGAGCCCATCACAAAGCACCTCTTCCCATGGCAAGCAAAATCGATCTAGTTGGTGATACGTCTCTGTCGTATCTATAATTTTTGATTGTTCCATGCCAATATTATTCAACTTTCATATACTTTTTGGCAACTTTTTATATTATTTATGGGACTAACGTATTGATCCAGTGCCCAGTGCCAGTTCCTGTCTGTTGCATGTTTTTGGTTTCGCAGAATATCCATATCAAACGGAGTCCAAATGGGATAAAAATGGACGGGGCTTATTTTTGGAAAATATGGAAAATTTGGAAGGAAAATCAATGCGAACCAGTGCCCGAGGTGGTCACGAGGCAGGCCCCCCCCCCTTAGGGCGCGCCCCCTACCCTTGTGAGCCCACCGTAAGGCGGTTGATGCTCTTCTTTTGCTGCAAGAAAGCTAATATTCGGAAAAAAATCATGGCGAAGGTTTCAGGCCAATCGGAGTTAAGGATGTCCATATATATATGTACGAAACGGTGAAACAGAGCCAAAACAGAACGCAGAACCAGAGAGAAACAGAGAGATAGATCGAATCTCGGAGGGGCTCTCACCCCTCCCATGCCATGGAGGCCAAGGACCAGAGGGGAAACCCTTCTCCCATCTAGGGAGGAGGTCAAGGAAGAAGAGGAAGAAGGGGGGCCCTCTCCCCCTCTCCCCCGGCGGCGCCGGAACACCGCCGTGGCCATCATCATCATCACCGCGATCTTCACTAACACCTCCGCCATCTTCACCAACATCTCCATCACCTTCCCCCTCTATCTACAGCCGTCCACTCTCCCGCAACCCGCTGTACCCTCTACTTGAACATGGTGCTTTATGCTTCATATTATTATCCAATGATGTGTTGCCATCCTATGATGTCTGAGTAGATTTTCGTTGTCCTATCGGTGGTTGATGAATTGCTATGATTGATTTAATTTGCTTGTGGTTATGTTGCTATCCTTTGGTGCCCATCATATGATTGCGCGCGTGGATCACACCATAGGGTTAGTTGTATGTTGATAGGACTATGTATTGGAGGGCAAGAGTGACAGAAGCTTCAACCTAACATAGAAATTGATGCATACGGGATTGAAGGGGGACCAATATATCTTAATGCTATGGTTGGGTTTTACCTTAATGAACATTAGTAGTTGCGGATGCTTGCTAATAGTTCCAATCATAAGTGCATATAATTCCAAGTCAGGGATGACATGCTAGCAGTGGCCTCTCCCACATAATACTTGCTATCGGTCTAGTAAAGTAGTCAATTGCTTAAGGGACAATTTCGCAACTCCTACCACCACTTTTCCACACTCGCTCTATTTACTTTAGTTGCTTCTTTACCTTAACAGCCCCTAGTTTTATTTTCGTGCTCTTTACTTTCTTGCAAGCCTTTCCGAAAACACCTACAGAGTACTTCTAGTTTCATACTTGTTCTAGGTAAAGCGAACGTCAAGCGTGCGCAGAGTTGTATCGATGGTCGATAGAACTTGAGGGAATATTTGTTCTACCTTTAGCTCCTCGTTGGGTTCGACACTCTTACTTATCGAAAACTGTTGTGATCCCCTATACTTGTGGGTTACCAAGACCTTTTTCTAGTGCCGTTGCTAGGGAGCAATAGCGTGGGGTGAATATTCTCGTGTGTGCTTGTTTGCTTTATCACTAAATAATTTTTATTTGCTGTTCTTAGTTGTTTCCTATCTTTAGTTATGGGTAGGAAACACAAAATACCAAAAAATTAGTTGTACCTACTGAACCAATGGTTGAAGAACCAATCAAAATCTATCACACTGCTGAAGCTTATTACTTGGATCATCTTCGATCCCTATGTGCTCGTGCTGAAACCCCAACTAGTTTAGTCGAGGGCAAATCCTTAGATGAGCATGCTTGTTATGTGCGACACCGTATATCTGAAAAAGGAAAACTATTATGGGGTCAAATTCAATGTTTGCAATGCTATGCTTGGAATTTATGTGAAATATATGATTTTACTTGTTGTTCTGAAAACCCTAAGAAACACCTTCCCTACCAATGTGAGTTTATTGATAATGGAATCTTATCTTCATATGCTAAGGGTGTTTATAATTACTATGATGTTCAACAAATTGGAGAATTTGTTCCTTTTAAGGGTGCTTTTGAAATTGCTTCTTTGATTGAAAAGTATGATGCTACTCTTTACAAATCTGAAAATTTTGCCATATTTAAATATTGCTATGATAATTATGCTTCTAATGCCTATGTTGAACTATATATTGAGGGCTACTCCGCTGTCCAAGAAGAAACTAATATTTTGCAGGAGTCTATGGAAGAAGAAATTGATGACACTGTGAGCTCATTGGATGAAAAAGATGAGGAGGATGGCGAAGAACAAAAGGAGGAAGAGCGGATTGATCACCCGTGCCCACCATCTAATGAGAGTAACTCTTCAACTCATACATTGTTTAATTCCCCTTCGTGCTTACCGAAGGATGATTGCTATGATGACTGTTATGATCCCGTTGATTCTTTTGAAATATCCCTTTTTGATGATGCTTGCTATGCTTATGGCCAAGATGCCAATATGAATGATGCTTATGGAGATGAACTTGCTATAGTTCCTTATGTTAAACATGAAATTGTTGCTATATGCACCCATGCATGATAGTCCTATTATCTTTTTGAATTCTCCCGACTACACTATATCGGAGAAGTTTGCACTTATTAAGGATTATATTGATGGGTTGCCTTTTATCGTTGCACATGATGATTTTGATGAATATAATATGCATGTGCTTGCTGCTCCTACTTGAAATTATTATGAGAGAGGAACTATATCTCCACCTCTCTATGTTTCCAATACGATAAAATTGCAAGAAACTGTTTATACTATGCATTGGCCTTTACTATGTGTGCATGAATTGTTCTTTTATGACATGCCGATGCATAGGAAGAGACTTAGACTTCGTCATTGCTTGATATATGTTACTTTGTGCTCACTACTAAATTACAAATCATTTCTAATTAAAATTGGCTTTGATATACCTTGGGATCCGGGTGGATTCACTACTTGAGCACTATATGCCTAGCTTAATGGCTTTAAAGAAAGCACTGCCAGGGAGACAACCCGGAAGTTTTAGAGAGTCATTTATTTCTTTTGAGTGCTTTCATATAGTTTAAAAACAACAAAAATAAAGAGGGGAACCCAAAACTTTTTCAAAAAAGGAAAGCGAAAGTGAGAAAGACAAGCATTGTTGAAGTGGGAGCTACCCTTGAACTTTGTTCATGCTCACGAAAACTTTGTGAATCTTGATTACAGAAACTTTTCAATAAAAATAATTATCGCCTTGTACAATTCCATTGTGTTATAAAAATAATGTGCCAAGGTTTGCCTTTAGGATGTTTACATTTGCTTGATGGTTTGTACGGTGCAGGACAGAAACTTTGGCTGTAGTGCGCGATTTTACATTTTTAGCTGGAACGTCAAATGGTTCTGATTCTTTTTGAACTGTCTTCCTATACAAATTGTTTATTTTTCCAAATTGTGGCAGAATTTGTAAAGTACCAGAAGTATGGTGAATGTACAAATTGCTACAGACTGTTCTGTTTTAGACAGATTCTGTTTTTGATGCATAGTTTGCTTGTTTTGATGAAACTATCAATTTATATCAGTGGATTAAGCCATGGAAAAGCTATATTACAGTAGAAACAATGCAAAAACAAAATATGAATTGGTTTGCAACAGTACCTAGAGTAGTGATTTGCTTTATTATACTAACGGATCTTACCGAGTTTTCTGTTGAAGTTTTGTGTGGATGAAGTGTTCGATAATTGAGAAGGTCTCGATGTGAGAAGAAGGAAGAGAGGAAAGAGCTCAAGCTTGGGGATTCCCGAGGCACCCCAAGTAAATATTCAAGGAGACTCAAGCGTCTAAGCTTGGGGATGCTGGGGAGGCATCCCCTCTTTCTTCAACAAGTATCGGTATGTTTTCGGATTCGTTTCGTACATGTGATATGTGCAATCTTGGAGCGTATTTTGCATTTAGGTTTTTATTTTTATTTTTATGCACCATGCTGGTATGAGATAGTCCTTGGTTGATTTATAGAATGCTCATTGCACTTCACTTATATCTTTTGAGTATGGCTTTATAGAATGCTTCATGTGCTTCACTTATATCATTTGAAGTTTGGATTGCCTCTTTCTCTTCACTTAGACAACCGCCATTTGTAGAATGCTCTTTTGCTTCACTTATATTTGTTAGAGCACAGGCATATCTTTTGTAGAAAGAATTAAACTCTCTTGCTTCACTTATATCTATTTAGAGAGATGACAGGAATTGGTCATTCACATGGTTAGTCATAAAATCCTACATAAAACTTGTAGATCACTGAATATGATATGTTTGATTCCTTGCAATAGTTTTGCGATATAAAGATGGTGATATTAGAGTCATGCTAGTGGGTAGTTGTGGATTGTAGAAATACTTGTGTTGAAGTTTGTGATTCCCGTAGCATGCACGTATGGTGAACCGTTATGTGATGAAGTCGGAGCATGATTTATTTATTGATGGTCTTCCTTATGAGTGGCGGTCGGGGACGAGCGATGGTCTTTTCCTACCAATCTACCCCCCTAGGAGCATGCGCGTAGTACTTTGTTTCGATGACTAATAGATTTTTGCAATAAGTATGTGAGTTCTTTATGACTAATGTTGAGTCCATGGATTATACGCACTCTCACCCTTCCACCTTTGCTAGCCTCTCTAGTACCACGCAACTTTCGCCGGTACCATAAACCCACCATATATCTTCCTCAAAACAGCCACCATACCTGCCTATCATGGCATTTCCATAGCCATTCCGAGATATATTGCCATGCCACTTCTATCATCATCATATACATGACTTGAGCATCATTGTCATATTGGTTTGCATGATCGTATGGTAGCTAGCATGATGTTTTCATGGCTTGTCCGTTTTTTAATGTCATTGCTACGCTATATCATTGCACATCCCAGTACACCACCGGAGGCATTCATATAGAGTCATATCTTTGTTCTAGATATTGAGTTGTAATATCGAGTTGTAAGTAAATAAAAGTGTGATGATCATCATTATTAGAGCATTGCCCCAGTGAGGAAAGGATGAGGGAGACTATGATTCCCCCACAAGTCAGGATGAGACTCCGAACGAAAAAAAATAAAAAAAGAGAAAGGCCAAAAAAGAGAAGGCCCCCAAAAAGAGAAAACAAAAAAATGAGAGAAAAAGAGAGAAGGGGCAATGTTACTATCCTTTTGCCACACTTGTGCTTCAAAGTAGCACCATGTTCTTCATATAGAGGGTCTTTTGAGTTATCACTTTCATATACTAGTGGGAATTTTCATTATAGAACTTGGCTTGTATATTCCAACGATGGGTTCCTCAAATGCCCTAGGTCTTCATGAGCAAGCAAGTTGGATGCACACCCACTTAGTTTCAGTTTGAGCTTTCATATACTTATAGCTCTAGTGCATCCGTTGCATGGAAATCCCTACTCATTCACATTGATATCTATTGATGGGCATCTCCATAGCCCGTTGATACGCCTAGTTGATGTGAGACTATCTTCTCCTTTTTGTCTCCTCCACCATCATATTCTATTCCACCTATAGTGCTATGTCCATGGCTCACGCTCATGTATTGCGTGAAAGTTGAAAAGGTTTGAGAACGTCAAAAGTATGAAACAATTGCTTCGCTTGTCATCGGGGTTGTGCATGATTTGAATATTTTGTGTGGTGAAGATGGAGCATAGCCAGACTATATGATTTTGTAGGGATAACTTTCTTTGGCCATGTTATTTTGAAAATGCATGATTGCTTTATTAGTATGCTTGAAGTATTATTGTTTTTATGTGAAATGATAGACTATTGCTTTGAATCACTCGTATCTTAATATTCATGCCATGATTAGATTACATGATCAAGATTATGCTAGGTAGCATTCCACATCAAAAATTATCTTTTTTATCATTTACCTACTCGAGGACGAGCATGAATTGAGCTTGGGGATGCTGGTACGTCTCCGTCGTATCTATAATTTTTGATTGTTCCATGCCAATATAATTCAACTTTCATATACTTTTTGGCAACTTTTTATATTATTTTTGGGACTAACATATTGATCTAGTGCCCAGTGCTAGTTCTTGTCTGTTGCATGTTTTTGGTTTCGCAGAATATCCATATCAAACGGAGTCCAAACGGGATAAAAACGGACGGGGCTTATTTTTGGAAAATATGGAAAATTCGGAAGGAAAATCAACGCGAACTAGTGCCCGAGGTGGTCATGAGGCAGGGGACGCCCCCCCTTAGGGCGCGCCCCTACCCTCGTGAGACCACCGTAAGGCGGTTGACGCTCTTCTTTTGCCGCAAGAAAGCTAATATTCGGAAAAAAATCACGCCGATGGGCTTGTGGTTATGTTGCTATCCATTGGTGCCCATCATATGATTAAGCGCGTGGATCACACCATAGGGTTAGTTGTATGTTGATAGGACTATATATTGGAGGGCAAGAGTGACAGAAGCTTCAACCTAGCATAGAAATTGATGCATACGGGATTGAAGGGGGACCAATATATCTTAATGCTATGGTTGGGTTTTACCTTAATGAACATTAGTAGTTGCGGATGCTTGCTAATAGTTCCAATCATAAGCGCATAGAATTCCAAGTCAAGGATGACATGCTAGCAGTGGCCTCTCCCACATAATACTTGCTATTGGTCTAGTAAAGTAGTCAATTGCTTAAGGGACAATTTCGCAACTCCTACCACCACTTTTCCACACTCGCTATATTTACTTTAGTTGCTTCTTTACCTTAAAAACCCCTAGTTTTATTTTCGTGCTCTTTACTTTCTTGCAAGCCTTTCCGAAAACAGCTATAAAGTACTTCTAGTTTCATACTTGTTCTAGGTAAAGCGAACGTCAAGCGTGCGTAGAGTTGTATCGGTGGTCGATAGAACTTGAGGGAATATTTGTTCTACCTTTAGCTCCTCGTTGGGTTCGACACTCTTACTTATCGAAAACTGTTGCGATCCCCTATACTTGTGGGTTATCAGTTGGCCTAACTAAACCAAAGATCCAAAGAAGAAATACGAGGATATAAGTAATCATGCATATAAGAGATCAAAGATCTCAAATAAATTTAATGGATAAAAACATAGATCTGATCATAAACTCAAAGATCATCGGATCCCAACAAACACACCGCAAAAGGAGTTACATCAAATAGATCTCCAAGAGACCATTGTATTGAGAATCAAAAGAGAGAGAGGGAGAGAGAGGAAGCCATTGCTACCTCTTAAGCACTGCGTTGGTTTTCCCTTGAAGAGGAAAGGGTGATGCAGCAAAGTAGCATAAGTATTTCCCTCAGTTTTTGAGAACCAAGGTATCAATCCAGTAGGAGACTAGACGCAAGTCCCTCGTACCTACACAAACAAATAAGAACCTCGCAACCAACGCGATAAAGGGGTTGTCAATCCCTTCACAATCACTTACGAGAGTGAGATCTGATAGAGATAATAAGATAAATATTTTTGGTATTTTTATGATATAGATAGGAAAATAAATATTGCAAAATAGATGGGAACTTATATGATAAAAGATAGACCCGGGGGCCATAGGTTTCACTAGTGGCTTCTCTCAAGATAGCGAAGTATTACGTGGGTGAACAAATTACTGTCGACCAATTGATAGAAAAGTACATGATTATGAGAATATCTAGACATGATCATGTATATAGGCATCACGTCCACGACAAGTAGACCGAAACGATTCTGCATCTACTACTATTACTCCACACATCGACCACTATCCAACATGCATCTAGAGTATTAAGTTCATAAGAATAGAGTAACGCATTAGGCAAGATGACATGATGTAGAGGGATAAACTCAAGCAATATGATATAAACCCCATCTTTTTATCCTCGATGGCAACAATACAATACGTGCCTTGTTGCCCCTGCTGTCACTGGGAAAGGACACCGCAAGATTGAACCCAAATCTAAGCACTTCTCCCATTGCAACAAAGATCATTCTAGTAGGCCAAACCAAACTGATAATTCGAAGAGACTTGCAAAGATAACCAATCGTACATAAAAGATTTCATAGAAGAATCAAATATTGTTCATAGATAAACTTGATCATAAAACCACAATTCATCGGATCTCGACAAACACATCGCAAAAAAGAATTACATCGAATAGATCTCCAAGAAGATCGAGGATAACATTGTATTGAGATCCAACGAGAGAGAAGAAGCCATCTAGCTAATAACTATGGACCCGAAGGTCTGTGGTAAACTACTCACACATCATCGGAGAGGCTATGGTGTTGATGTAGAAGCCCTCCGTGATCGATTCCCCCTCTGGCGGAGCTCCTGAAAAGGCCCCAAGATGGGATCTCTTGGGTACAGAAGGTTGCGGCGGTGGAAATAGGGTTCCGTGGTGCTCCTGGATGTTTTCAGGGTATATGGATATATATAGGAGGAAGAAGTGGGTCGGTGGAGCTGCGAGGGGCCCACGAGGGTGGGGGGCTCCTCCCTGCCTCATGGCCGCCTCATTTCTTTCTTGACGTGTACTCCAAGTCCCCTGGATCATGTTTGTTCCAAAAATAACTCTCCCGAAGGTTTCATTCCGTTTGGATTCCGTTTGATATTCCTTTTCTGCGGAACACTGAAATAGGCAAAAAACAGCTATTTGCACTAGGCCATGGGTTAGTAAGTTAGTCCCAAATATAATATAAAAGTGTATAATAAAGCCCATTAAACATCCAAAACAGATAATATAATAGCATGGAACAATAAAAAATTATAGATACGTTGGAGACGTATCAAGCATCCTCAAGCTTAATTCATGCTCGTCCTCGAGTAGATAAATGATAAAAAACAGAATTTTTGATGTGGAATGCTACCTAGCATAATTCTCAACGTAATTTTCTTTATTGTGGCATGAATATTCAGATCTGAGAGATTCAAGACAAAAGTTTAATATTGACATAAAAATAATAATACTTAAAGCATACTAACTAAGCAATCATGTCTTCTCGAAATAACATGGCAAAAGAAAGTTCATCCCTACAAAATCATATAGTTTGGTCATGCTCCAATTTTTTCACACAAGAATTCTCTCATCAAGCACAACCCCGATGACAAGCCAAGAAATTGTTCATACTTTAGTAGTCTCAAACTTTTTTCAATCTTCACACAATACATGAGCGTGAGCCATGGATATAGCACTATGGGTGGAATATAATATGATGATAGGGGTTATGTGGAGAAGACAAAAAAGGAGGAAGTCTCACATTGATGCGGCTAATCAATGGGCTAGGGAGATGTCCATAAATTGATGTCAATGCAAGGAGTAGGGATTGCCATGCAACGGATGCACTAGAGCTATAAATGTATGAAAGCTCAACAAAAGAAACTAAGTGGGTGTGCATCCAACTTGCTGTTGGAATATACAAGCCAATTGCTATAATGAAAAATTCCCACTAGTATATGAAAGTGACAAAACAAGAGACTCTCTATCATAAAGATCATGGTGCTACTTTGAAGCACAAGTGAGGAAAAAGAGGATAGTAGCATTGTCCCTTTTTATTTTCTCTTTTTTTTCTTTTTTGGGCCTTTTTTTATTTGGCCTTTCTCTTTTTTTTATTTGGGACAATGCTCTATTAATGATGATCATCACACTTCTATTTATTTACAACTCAATGATTACAACTCGATACTAAAACAAAATATGACTATATATAAATGCCTCCGGCGGTGTACCGGGAAGGGGAATGAATTAAGAGTGACATGCATGATAAATTATGCATGGTGGCTTTGCCACAAATACGATGTCAACTACATGATCATGCAAGGCAATATGACAATGATGAAGCGTGTCATAAATGAAATGGTGGAAAGTTGCATGGCAATATATCTCAGAATGGCTATGGAAATGCCATAATAGGTAGGTATGGTGGCTGTTTTGTGGAAGATATAAGGAGGTTTATGTGTGATAGAGCGTGATCATATCACGGGGTTTGGATGCACCGGCGAAGTTTGCACCAACTCTCAAGGTGAGGAAGGGCAATGCACGGTACCAAAGAGGCTAGCAATGATGGAAAGGTGAGAGTGCGTATAATCCATGGACTCAACATTAGTCATAAAGAACTCACATACTTATTGCAAAAATCTACAAGTCATCAAAAACCAAGCATTACGCGCATGATCCTAGGGGGATAGATTGGTAGGAAAAGACCATCGCTCGTCCCCGACCGCCACTCATAAGGAAGACAATCAAAGAACACCTCATGTTTCAAATTTGTTACACAACGGTTACCATACATGCATGCTACGGGACTTGCAATCTTCAACACAAGTATTTCTCAAATTCACAACTACTCAACTAGAACACCCTAATATCACCATCTTTATATCTCAAAAAAATTATCAAGTATCAAACTTCTCATAGTATTCAATGCACTTTTTATGATAGTTTTTATTATACCGGTCTTGGATGCCTATCATATTAGGAGTAATTTTATAACCAAAGAAAATTACCATGCTGTTCTAAAGGACTCTCAAAATAATATAAGTAAAGCATGAGAGATCAATAATTTCTATAAAATAAAACCACCACCGTGCTCTAAAAGATATAAGTGAAGCACTAGAGCAAAATTATCTAGCTCAAAAGATATAAGTGAAGCACAAAGAGTATTCTAATAAATTCCGATTCATGTGTGTCTCTCCCAAAAGGTTTGTACAGCAAGGATGATTTTGGTCAACTAAAAAGCAAAGACTCAAATCATACAATACGCTCCAAGAAAAACACATATCATGTGGTGAATAAAAATATAGCCTCAAGTAAAGTTACCGATGGAAGAAGACAAAAGAGGGGATGCCTTCTGGGGCATCCCCAAGCTTAGGCTTTTGGTTGTCCTTCAATTTTACCTTGGGGTGCCTTGGGCATACCCAAGCTTAGGCTCTTGCCACTCCTTATTCCACAATCCATCAAATCTTTACCCAAAACTTGAAAACTTCACAACACAAAACTCAATAGAAGATCTCATGAGCTCCGTTAATATAAGAAAACAAACCACCACTTAAGGTACTATAATGAACTCATTATTTATTTATATTGGTGTTAAACCTACTGTATTCCAACTTCTCTATGGTTCATACCCTCCGATACTAGCCATAGATTCATCAAAATAAGCAAACAACACACAGAAAACAGAATCTGTCAAAAACAGAACAATCTGTAGTAATCTGTAGGTTTTGAATACTTCTGTAACCCCAAAAATTCTGAAATAAATCGGTGGACGTGAGGAATTTTTCTATTAATCATCTTCAAAAAAGTCAACCTAATTGCACTCTCCAGTAAAAATGGCAGCAAATCTCGTGAGCGGTAAAGTTTCTGTTTTTTACAGCAAGATCGCAAAAACTTCCCCCAAGTCTTCCCAAAGGTTCTACTTGGCCCAAACACTAATTAAAAGCATAAAACCACATCTAAACAGAATCTAGATGAATTATTTATTGCTAAACATAACCAAAAACAAGAAACAAAAATAAAATTGGGTTGCCTCCCAACAAGAGCTATCATTTAACGCCCATAGCTAGGCATAAAAGCAAGAATAGATCTAGGTATTATCATCTTCGCTATGCAATCCATAAGTGGCTCTCATAATAGATTCATAAGGTAATTTAATTTTCTTTCTAGGAAAGTGTTCCATGCCCTTCCTTAATGGAAATTGGAATCTAATATTCCCTTCTTTCATATCAATAATTGCACCAATCATTCTAAGGAAAGGTCTACCAAGAATAATAGGACATGTAGGATTGCAATCTATATCAAGAACGATGAAATCTATGGGAACATAATTCCTACTTTCAACAATAAAAACATCATTAATCCTTCCCATAGGTTTCTTAATAGTGGAATCCGTGAGGTGCAAATTTAGAGAACAATCATCAAATTCACGGAAACCTAACACATCACACAAAGTTTTTGGAATCGTGGAAACGCTAGAACCCAAATCACATAAAGCATAGCATTCATGATCTTTAATTTTAATTTTAATAGTAGGTCCCACTCATCATGAAGTTTTCTAGGAATAGAAACTTCTAATTCAAGCTTTTCTTCATAAGATTGCATTAAAGCATCAACAATATGTTTGGTAAAAGCTTTATTTTGACTATAAGCATGTGGAGAATTTAGCACGGATTGCAAAAAGGAAATAAAATCTATCAAAGAGCAATTATCATAGTTAAATTCCTTGAAATCCAAAATACTGGGTTCATTTCTATGTAAAGGTTTGACCTCTCCAATCCCACTTTTACCAAATTTTGCATCAAGATCTTTTTTTTTCCGAGAAAACGCAAAGGACTCTTTGCGTTTCATTTCATTGAAAAGATGAGAAGATACAATCCTCCTAGGAGGTGGTGGTTACATGGATTGGCAACCTATCAGTGGACATCCCAGTTGGTGGGGAGGACTACCCTAAGACCCAAAGCGCCAGCTTGTGCCCAACATTTGGCTTCGGCCTTAATCCTATCTATGAGTGCGGTAACCGAGGGGCACGCATTGTCGAAGACGCACTCGTTGCGTTGTTTCCAAATCATCCAAGGGACGAGCATGGCGATAGATTGCAGGCCTTTCCATAGCGCATGTGGGGTCTGCCCTTTCATTCGTTGCCACCAGTCCGTGAGGGTGGGCTCATTGCTTGGCGGTTGAGAAGGTATCCTCGCCCAAGCCAGCACGTCGTGCCAGACCTGCCGCGTAAACGGGCATTCCAGGAGCAGGTGCCACATTGACTCTGAGGCCTGATCATAGAGGAGGCATCGTGGATGGTGCTGTAGGTCGCGACGGGCTAGTCTCTCCGCCGTCCAGCACCGGTCCTGGCTAGCCAACCAGTGAAAGAAATGTACACGACGCGGTGCCCAGCTCTTCCAGGTAAGCTTCTAGGAGGGGCATTTCATGGATCCATGGAAGGTTGCGGCGTAGCATGACCGTGCCGTGTAGTTGCCACTAGTCGTCCATCTCCAGAGCATTTGGTCGGGCCGGTTTGATAGGCTGATCTGCTGCACGGCCTGCCACAGTCTGAGATATTGGCCAATCTCGTGGATCCCTATCACTCCTTGAATGTCACGAGCCCAAGCATTGCCCGCTAGGCCTGCGGCCACCGTTGTCAACTTGCATCGCCGGTTGGGAATGCATTGGTAGAGTGCTGGCGTGAGCTCCCGCACGGACTGGCGGTTGAGCCATCGGTCATCCCAGAACAATGCCGTCTGTCCATCGCCAAGCTCCATGGTCATCGATGCGAAGAACAACGCGCGCTCCTCGCGGGAAAACTGGAGGTCGAGGCCTCGCCATGTGCAGTCGTCGTCCGTGTGGGAGAACCACATCTAGCGCAGGTGCAGCGCTAGGCTGGCACGCTCCAGGTCCTGGACCCCGAGCCCGCCGTACTCGAGCGGGCGGCACACACATCGCCAGTTGACGTGGCAGTGTCCGCCATTAGCAGCAGCGCGCCCAGCCAACAAGAAGCCGCGCTGGATCTTTTCGAGCTGTCTCAAGGTCTTCTTGGGCGGCACGAACGCGAGCAGGTGATGTATCGGGATCGCGGCGAGCACCGATTTGACCAAAGCTAGCCGCCCGGTTTTGTTCATGAGCCATGCCTTCCATGTGGGGAGCCGAGAGGCCACCGAGTCGACGAGGGGTTGTAGTTGGGCAGCTGAGGGGCGGCGTAGCGCGAGAGGGATGCCAAGATAAGTAATGGGTAGCTCCGCTTTCGCGCATCCCACCTGATCAATTGCTGCATCCGCCTCAGGGTCACCATTGAAAACGGTGGCGAAGCTTTTGGCATAGTTGACTCGGAGGCCGCTAGCTTCACTGAATGTGGCCAGGATCGTGCGGACGGCCTCCACGTTGTCTTGCGTGGCATGGCAGAATAGCATCACGTCGTCAGCGTACAAGGATATGGCCGGAATGTCTCGTCGGGGGTGCAGCCGCTGCAGTATGCCGGCGTCGTGGGCGCGGCTGATTAGACGTCCAAGGATGTCCACGGCGAGCACGAAGAGCTGTGGAGAAACGGGGTCTCCCTGGCGCAGCCCGCGCGCAGCGATGCCACACTGGCGGTCCCGGCTCACCATTGATCATGATTCGGGTGCTCAAAGACGATAGCAAGATCGCGAGCCACTCCCTGAAGCGCGGTCCGAATCCGTATTGGCCAAGAGCCTCAAAAAGGAAGGGCCATGATAGGGAGTCGAAGGCGCGCGTTAGGTCGAGCTTGAGCATCGCTCTCGGAGCCCCAAGTTGGTGCAGCAGCTTCATCGATTGCCGGACGAGGACAAAGTTGTCGTGCAGGCTCCGTCCCGGGATGAAAGCGTTCTGGTTGCGGCTGACCATGTTTCCCAGTCTGGGTGCTAGGCGGAGCGATAGCACCTTCTCTAAGATCTTCGCCACAAGGTGAATGAGGCATATTGGCCGATAGTCGCATAGTTGGCACGCATCTGCCGCTTTGGGAGTAATGTTAAGAGGGCCTGGTTGAGCTTGCTTGAAAGTGCGTTATATCGACTAGAGGGGGGGTGAATAGGCGATTTTTATGAAAGTCTTCAAAACTTGGGAGTTATGAAGACAAACAGTGAAGATTATGCCTATTACTATGCAGCGGAAGTTAGATTACACTAGGCCAGCCATGGTCATGTATTCAATAGAGTGAAAGCACAGTGACAAACAGCTTTAGTGTAATAAGGATCAAGTAGGAAGAAGTTATGAAGCCAAACAGATCATGCATTCACGTTGTGAAGACAAATGATAAAGCAAGCACGCAATGACTTCACAATGAGTAACAGCAAGAGAAGGAAGTGAAGATGAAACCAGTGACTCGTTGAAGACAATGATATGTTGGACCAGTTCCAGTTGCTGTGACAACTGTACGTCTGGTTGGAGCGGCTAGGTATTTAAACCTTAGGACACACAGTCCCGGACACCCAGTCCTAAACACACAGTTCAGGACACCAAGTCCTCACCGTAATCTCCTTGAGCTAAGGTCACTTAGTCCTCGCCCAATCACTCTGGTAAGTCTTCAAGGTAGACTCCCAAACCTTCACAGACTTCGTTCACTGGCAATCCACAATGTCTCTTGGATGCTCTGAACGCGACGCCTAACTGTCTGGAGGATTCACAGTCCTCAAGTGTAATAAGTCTTCAGATCACACAGACTAGAAGACTTAAGTGATGCCCAATTTACTCTGGCTCTGGGTGGTTAGGGCTTTTCTCCTCACTAGGAATTTTATCTCAAAGGCTTCGAGGTGGGTTGCTCTCAAACGACAAAAGCCGTGCACTGAAATCTGAGCAGCCAACTGTTTATGGTTGTGGGGGTGGGCTATTTATAGCCACTTGGCAACCCGACCTGATTTGTCTGAAATGACCCTGGGTCACTAAGGAACTGACACGTGTCTCAACGGTCAGATTTCGAACTCTCATGGCAACTTTACTTGGGCTACAAGCAAAGTTGACTTGTCCGGCTCTGGACAAGATTTGCTCTCATTGTCTTCACTCGAAGACATAGGTTTTTGATTTAGGCATCACTTAAGTCATTCTGACTTGTTCTCCTGGACCCCACTTAACAGTACGGTGGTTCCTATGACTCAACAAAAATAAAAAGAACTATGAAAGATCTAAGTCTTCGAGTTCCATAGGCTTCATAACGTGTCTTCTGTTGTCATAGTCTTCAATGTGAATATCTTCATATACCACCTTTGTCTTCAATGTCTTCATTCATTTTTAGGGGTCATCTCTGGTAGTAAACCGAATCAATGAGGGACTTCTACCTGTGTTTTCCTGCAATTCTCACAAACACATTAGTCCCTCAACTAGGTTTGTCGTCAATACTCCAAAACCAACTAGGGGTGGCACTAGATGCACTTACAATCTCCCCCTTTTTGGTGATTGATGACAAACTAGTTGAAGTTTTCAACGGGGAATATAAAGTGTGAAGTCTGTAAAAGAATTGTCATCATAAGTTGCAAGTGCTCCCCCTGAAGATGTGCATATAAGTTAATTTGCTTTTGGAATGCAAATGCACATGGCAGGTTGTACTTGTGGAGATCAGCTTCAGCTTATGATGACAATCCACTATGCATGTGAAAGTATATGAAGATAATAACATGCATAATGGAAAATGGACATCTGCAGAATGAGATGAGTGCAGAATTTATCGTCCCACATGCAGAATTTATCTTCGCAAAAGGAGTGGTAAAACAAGTAGCAGACGACCATCGAGTTTTAGTGTTTACAACTCAAAAGAACCAAATGAAGCAAAACAAGAGTTGCAAACACGAAGCAAGTATAACAAAACAAGGCACCCGCCCATATTGACCCGCTTGAAGACTATAAACATCATATGCTTCTCCCCCTTTTGTCAGGAATGACCAAAAAGGTTTGAAGACATAGAGTTTTCTACGCGTTCCCAGGCTCAGCAGGGTCGGTGGAGTTGTTTGGCGGTGCTGAGCTTTGAGGTGCTGAAGCGGGTGGTGGTGAAGTAGCATCATCATCTTCATCAATGATCCTCGTAGTGACGGTGGCAGCAGATGAGGAATACTCAGAGTCTTCAAGTGACGGTGTGTTGCGCATCACAGCCCTCCTAGGAGGTGTGGTGTCAAATTTGAAGCGCTCTGTGAAGCCATCCTCTTCAAGTTCAGCTTCAGTGCAGATCATTGAGAGCCCTTTCCACGTACGACGGCAAGTCTCATGCATAACGAAGGCATTCTTGGTGGCCAGGTTTCGAAGACGATTGACATCCACCAAGAGGCTCTTCATCTGACGTTTCAGCCAGTCGTGATGCCTATCTTGCTTTTGGTGAAGGGCCACAAGAAGCTCTCAGTCAGTGAGGACACGAGCACGCTTCTTGGGTCTTGGAGCGTTTGTGCTATCTGTGGCTTCAGTTGATGCTGGTGCACGTGTAGTGCCAGCCATAGGATAGACCCTGGACATGGCTTCAACACCTTCAACATTCTGCGTGAAGCTCTGGTGTTCGGAATTCTGAAGACTTATTGGTTGCTTGGCAGGCTCAGGGTATATTGCTTCAGCAGAGATATCCACATCTGGCAGGAAGATGCGATGGTTTCGGGCTGAGGGCTGATACGAAATTGTAGAGTGCAGTTTGATCAGCCTCATCACCCAAGGGGCATAGATTTTTAGACCAAATAAGTCCGAGCCTGACGCAGCAAGTTGTCGTATGAAAAGATCTTGTGCATTGAAGCATTTGCCATGCATGATATAGAATATGAGAGTCTTCATTGCACCCTCAATCTTGGCATGTGGAGAGTGTCCCTTAATGGGCCAGAGAGTCCGCCGGATAATATGATATATGGTCCTGGGCAGGTACTCTAGGTCTTCAACAAAGAACTCAGTTGGATAGGGTGCATCTTGAGGCAATGGCTTCATCATTGAGAGCATCTGACTCATATTGGGTTCAGGTCTCTGAAATATGCTCTCAATAGCTTCAGAATGAAGTTGACACCCTTCCTCGAAGAATTCGCCTGGAGTGGGCAGGCCAGTGAGCTCAATGATATTGAATGCATTGGCTTCATGATGGACATTTCCGGTCATCCACTCCAGGATCCAAGTCTTAGGATCTCTGTTGTAGCCTTTGATGTGGAGAGTGGCATAAAACTGAAGCAGAAGCTCTTCGTTCCAGTGCTCTTCATCAGTCACGAACGGCAGCAGACCCACTTGCCTGAAGTAGTCCAAAGCTTCCTCAAGACATGGCAGACCAGCAATAGCTTCAACCTCAAGGCGCTTGTGTGGGAAGATGCGACCTTGGTTGTATAAGATGCAAGAATAATAGCTGCGCTGTGAATAGCTCCAGAACCTGTCTGATACAATCCTTTCCCTTAAATAGGGGTTCTTGGAGCTATCGAAAAATGTGTTGTCTGCCTTGAAGCTGTTTACATCAAAGGAGCCAGGTGCTGATGCAGGACCTGGGAACCTTGGAAGCCTTGGGACTGGCTTCTGGACATGAGGCCTGTGCTCTATGTGATAGTCAAATTGTGGACCTGCAGCAGACTCAGGAACTGAAGTGTCTGGCTCAGTAGCTTCGCTGTCCGCTGAAGCATTTGGTGGGGCGGGCTCCACATTGGCTTCAGTGTTAGTAGTTTGAGGGACATCTTCAGGCACGTTCTCTTGGGGAACTGCATCTTGATGGAGCGAGGGAGTGAGTTCTGGAGGTGCTTCTTCATTGTCTTCGGCTGATGCAGCCGGAATTTCTGCAGACTGGACTTGAGGCCGTGGACCTTTGCGAAGCCTACGGAACACAGACGACGCTTGTGGTGTCGGAGTGGGCTGGGCCTGAATGTCTTCTTCCTCCTGAGGGCGATCCGCCCATGACTCATCTTGTGCCATTAGCGTCAGAGGACGACCAATGCTGATGGGTTCGCTTGTTTCAAGCTGAGAAAGGGCTGCATCACCTTGCACATTGTCCTGATGACCAATGTCTTCAGCAGCTAGTGGGTCGGCTGCTGGAATATCTTCAGCGTCAAGTGCCTCTGTGGGAGCAGTCTCATGAACTGTTAGTCTTCTTTCTGCATTGGGGTGAACGACAGAAAGGGGTTCAACCATCAAGGGCTCTGTGGGAGCAGCCCTAGATTTCTTAGTCTTGCGCTTCTTTTTACTGGGGGCAGAAGGAGAGGCTTCAAAGCTCTTCCTTTTTCTGGCTTCAGCTTCTGCAGCTCTTGTCTTCTTTAGCTCTGAAGCTGTTGACCGGCTCTTTGGCTTCGAGCCAGTCGTGGCGGTTGGGAAGACAATGGAAGTGGCTGCTTGTCTTGATGCCTCTGGTTCACTCACAGCAGGCTGCTTCTTCTTCTTTGCGGCCATCTTGGGGTCGATGCCTGGACGCCCAAGTGCCTTGCGCTTTTCAGCCTCGTTGTAGGCTTGAACACATTTGTCAGCCAATGACTTCATCCTTTCACGCGAGCCTTGAGCTTCAGCACGCTTCTTCAGAAAGTTTTCTTTGAGATCATGCAGCATGATTTTGAAGCTTCTCACTTCCTGCACGCTGAGACTGGCCACGTGCTTCTTGAACTGAGCTTTTTCGTGATCAATTTTCTGCTTCAGCTCAACAATGCGCTGAGCAATAGCCAGTTCTGAAGCAATTGCGCCTTGGAAGGCGACGCTGAGTCCAACAGGCAGCTGCAGATCATTGAAGCTTATATCTGGTGTGTCAAACCATTCATCGATGAAGCTGTGGATGATGGCGACATCAAAGAGAGGCAGATTGTTGAAGATTTCCGCTTCCTCCTTGCTTTTGATGAGCTGTTCTAGTGCGTCATCGCCCAGATCTTCATCACTTGATAGATCAATGGCTTCACTGCGCAGAATGGCAGCAGCAGTGAGCTCTTTGCCCGTGTGTTGCTGGGGCTCCTTATCCTTCAGGGGCTTGGAGATGCGGGATACATCTTCAGACTGCACACTGACTTCAGGAGGTGCAGTTTTCAATGGCTTCGCCCTTGAGATTTTTGAGGCAGGGGCCGGCTTCGAAGCTTTTGGTTTCTTTGTCTGCTTTGGCTTCGGCACAGCAGGAGCTTCATCAGACTCAGAATCAGCTGGAGGGTCATTCACAGCAGTCCCTTGGACTAAGATGTGGGTGATCAGGCCCTCAAGATTGGCAAATGGACCGATGATATTGGGTTCCGCGTCGCGTGTGCCATCTGCCCTTGGTGAGGAGGGACCAGGGTTGAAGTCAAGCCCAAATTTCTTCTTGTTTAGCTTCGCAGACTGTTGAGCAAACTGAAAGTTGCGTTTGAAGAGATTGTCGTCACGACACCAGAGAAGTGACGACGGATGTGCATCATCAGGCTGTGGTCCTCGGACCATGCATGGGTAGAAGCCTTGAGCAATGGCTTCATCTCTGGTTCTGGGTACAAGGTTCTTGTATAAGATATCCCCCCATGGACTCTTGATTGCATTCTTTTCAGCATACTCCTGGGTGACGAAGCGGTATTTGAACCACTGTTCTACCCAATAGCGTCGAATCCATTGGATTCGGGTTTTGCGCTGCCCATAGCTCTCTTCTGGATCTGTTTTGTACATTTCTGCCAAGTCTTCAGGCAGATCCTTGGAAGTTCCCTCACGTCTCTGTCTGCCCCCCTTTCTTGCTGCTGCAACTGAAGCCATAAACTTTAACTTGAAAGGCTTCAAAACTTTCAAAGGCTTTCTTTTTCTGGACAAACAGGAACTGGCTTCAGGAGAGTTTATGTGATGCTGTAGGAATTCTGCAAATGAATGCAGACTATGAGAACCGAAGGATTCTCCCACGGACATGTACCTGTGACAGCATTAAGGTGCGAGGGAAGGGGAAGAGGTCATATGCATTCTCAGAAGGTTTTGAAGATTAATCAGTTTAGAAGACATTGACCTCATTGTGCGAAGACATTCACTTATAGATAAGAAGTTGGTTCCAGATTTGTACGAACCCATAGATCAGTACAAGTGAGGAATCTAACTACTTTATGAAGCACAAGTGAATATACTAGGCATGTTATGAGATGCAGCGAGAGATCTAACTGGTGTGAAGAGAAACTTCTTATGGTTGAAAGTGACAGAACCAAGAGATCAAAAGAGGCTATAAAAAGATGTTTTATTTACCACACTGGAACTGCTAGACGGAAGGAAGTTGATGCCGAGCAGTTTAGTCCTCCGTGCCCTAACTTGGCGACGGAAAACACCTATGGCGACGGCGGAGAGGACGATGTCCGCGGTCGGCGTGAGGACGGCGTTGGAGAGGTTGCGGCAGCGAAGCGCTTTGTCTCCGGCGTCGTCGAGTGCTAGCGGTGGCGCTAGGGTTCGTGCGAGGATGGAAGAAGGAGATAATGACTGCGGTAAGTGTGAATTTATAGACTCAGAGGCGGCACTGTGCTATTACGCAGGTGCCCCTGGCGGTTCGCATTTGAGGCACGCGTGGCCAGTTAGCGGAAGTTTGGGGTTTGTTCCACGTCCCACGTACGCCTAAATTGTCGGGCGGTCGTTCCTGCTTCTCCGGATCTTATGTGGATGAATGAGCATTAAAAACGGACTTTTATGGTTGTCTCTATGTCTTCAGCTGACAAGGACACAGTGAAGACATTCGACAGTTTCAACAGAATGCATATCACTTGGAGAGATAGAGTTTGAGATAGAAAGCATAGATAGGTTAGGGTCCGATCACATTCACTTAGTTCAAAAGATTCAACCAAGAAGACATAGCTATAAGTGAATGCTGTAGAGGACAGAACACTTAGAGCATATATATATAATCATCGTAGTGAAGATAATCATGAAGACATGTTAAGTTCGAAGCCAAACCAATGTGAAGATATTGCAAGGTAACGCCATGAGTTAAACACTTCAAAATGGAACGTTTGGTGGTGGCGTTACCCACCGTATAGGAAGTATTAGACCCAGACACGGCGCACAATTGTTGTGGCGCTCCGAAGTCAAATTCCACATTAATGTATTCACACTTAGAATGTATGTCTTCATTGATTGAAGATATACTTTACTTTGTGCGTTGCACATCTAAGTCATCAATATGCATAAGTGTTAGGATGTGTGCCTGATCACAGGACATTTGAGGATTCCAAGATATTTAGCTCACACCGTAACTTGCAAAACCTCTTCTCATCCAAGGGCTTGGTGAAGATATCTGCCAATTGCTCTTCAGTGTTGACGTGTATGATATCAATGTCTTCCTTCACAACATGATCTCTGAGAAAGTGATGGCGAATTTCAATGTGCTTTGTCTTCGAGTGCTGAACTGGGTTGTTGGCAATCTTGATGGCGCTTTTGTTGTCGCAGTAAAGTGGCACTTGCTTCAGATGAATGCCATAATCCTTGAGTGTTTGCTTCATCCACAGAAGCTGAGCGCAGCAAGATCCAGCAGCAATGTATTCAGATTCAGCAGTGGAGAGAGATACATAGTTCTGCTTCTTTGAAGACCAACATACAAGTGATCGTCCCAGAAAGTGACATGTGCCTGATGTAGACTTGCGATCAACTTTGTCACCAGCATAATCAGCATCCGAAAATCCAACCAAATCAAACTCTGAGCCCTTTGGATACCATAATCCTAGAGTTGGGGTGTGAGCCAAATATCGAAGAATTCGCTTCACAGCTAAGTGATGCGACTCCTTTGGTGCCGCTTGAAATCGAGCACACATGCAAACACTAAGCATGATATCTGGCCTAGATGCACATAAATAAAGCAAAGACCCAATCATGGAGCGGTATACCTTTTGATCGAACTCTTTACCATTGTCGTCAGGACCTAGATGATGTTTGGCTGGCATTGGTGTTGTGAAGCCTTTGCAGTCTTGCATACCGAACTTCTTCAGGCAATCTTTGAGATACTTCTCTTGAGATATGAAGATGCCATTGCACTGTTGTCGGATTTGAAGACCAAGAAAGAACTTCAGCTCCCCCATCATGGACATCTGATATTGCTCTTGCATCATATATCCAAACTCTTCACTGTACTTCCGATTGGTGCAGCCGAAGATAATGTCATCCACATATATTTGGCACACAAACAGTTCACCATCGTATGTCTTCGTGAAAAGAGTGGGATCCAGGGAACCAGGTATGAAGCCTTTGCTCTTCAGAAAGTACTTGAGTGTATCATACCAGGCCCTAGGGGCTTGTTTCAGGCCATACAGTGCCTTGTTGAGCTTGTATACCATATCAGGATGTTTTGGATTTTCAAAACCAGGTGGTTGTGCAACATACACTTCTTCTTCAATCTTGCCATTGAGAAAGGCACTTTTCACATCCATTTGATATAGAAGTATGTTATGATGATTTGCATAGGCCAGCAGTATGCGTATGGCTTCAAGCCTAGCCACAGGAGCAAAAGTTTCATCGAAGTCAATGCCCTCTACTTGAGTATATCCTTGAGCAACGAGACGAGCTTTGTTTCTGACAACTTGACCATGCTCATCTTGCTTGTTGCGGTATATCCATTTGGTGCCTATTATGTTGTGCTTCCGTGGATCGGGACGCTTAACCAGTTCCCATACATTATTCAGCTCAAACTGTTGAAGCTCTTCTTGCATAGCTTGAATCCATTCAGGTTCCATGAAGGCTTCTTCAACTTTCTTGGGTTCTGATATTGAGACGAATGCGAAATGCCCACAGAAGTTTGCTAGCTGAGTTGCCCTTGAACGAGTGAGTGGACCAGGTGCATTGATGCTGTCAAGTATTCTGTCAATCTGCACTTCATTTGCAACACGAGGATGTATAGGGCGAAGACTTTGCTCTTGCTGATCGTTGTTGTTTGGAGGAATGTCTTCATGCTGAGCATTGTCTTCATGTTGATCAGGTGCTGAGATGATGAGTTCTTCTTCAGGATGAGCTTCAGAAGGCATAATCTCTCCAGTTCCCATAAGCTTGATTGATTCACTAGCTGGGACTTCATCTAGCACATTTGGCAGTTGCTCTCTTTGTGAACCATTTGTTTCATCAAACCGCACATCCACTGTTTCGACCACTTTGTAATGGAAGAGATTGAAGACTCTGTAGGAGTGTGAATCCTTTCCATATCCAAGCATAAAGCCCTCATGTGCTTTTGGTGCAAACTTTGAGGTGTGATGTGGGTCCTTGATCCAGCACTTTGCGCCAAATACTTTGAAGTAACTGACATTTGGCTTCTTGCCAGTTAGGAGTTCACAAGATGTCTTGTTCAGAAGCTTGTGAAGATAAACACGATTGATTGTATGGCATGCAGTATCAATGGCTTCAGTCCAGAATTTTCTTGGAGTCTTGTATTCATCTAGCATTGTTCTGGCCATTTCAATGAGTGTTCTGTTCTTGCGTTCGACGACGCCATTCTGCTGTGGCATGTACGGAGCTGAGAATTCATGTGTGATGCCCAAGGTATCAAGATATGTATCAAGGCTAGTGTTCTTGAATTCAGTGCCATTGTCACTTCTAATGTGCTTTATCTTGGCGCCAAAATTGTTCATAGCTCGATTGGCGAAGCGTCTGAAGACATCCTGCACTTCAGTTTTGTAAAGGATTATGTGTACCCAAGTATATCTAGAGTAATCATCAACAATGACGAAGCCATAGAGGCAAGCAGTAGTAGTAAAAGTTGAGTAGTGAGTGGGACCGAAAAGATCCATGTGGAGCAGTTCGAAGGGTTGTGTAGTAGTCATGATTGTCTTCGAAGGATGTTTTGCCCTTGTCATCTTCCCTGCTTCACAGGCACCGCATAAATGATCTTTCTTGAACTTGACGCCCTCGATGCCTATGACATGCTTCTTCTTCGCAAGGGTGTGGAGGTTCCTCATGCCAGCATGCCCAAGCCTCCGATGCCAAAGCCAGCATTCTGAAGCTTTTGCAAGAAGGCATACCGCAAGTTGTGGTCCTGCTGAGAAATCTACCACGTACAAATCACCTTTCCGATACCCTTCAAACACTAGAGATTTGTCAGATTCCATTAGCACCAGGCAGCGATATTTTCCAAACATTACAATCATATTCAGATTGCAAAGCATTGAGACAGACATTAAGTTGAAGCCAAGGGATTCAACAAGCATGACTTTATCCATGTGTTGATCCTTTGAGATTGCAACTCTACCTAGACCCAATACCTTACTTTTACCAGTGTCAGCAAATGTGATGTGGCTCTTGCCGGATGGACGTAATGTTGAGTCCATAAGAAGGCTTCTTCTGCCAGTCATGTGATTTGTACACCCACTGTCAATAATCCATTCTGAAGATTTTGAAGTCGCTGGTGTCGTACCCTACAGTACAGTTAGGGGGATAGGCTTCACGAAGAGAATTGTGAAGCATAAACATTTGACGAACCAGTGGGTTATGAAAACTTAAATCCAGATTAGGACTGATAGGGAGAGTAGCATGCGATTCAGGAACGAAGTACATAATGATCCCATTCGGGCATTTTATCTTGCGCCCTACAAGATTTTTAAGGTCCCCAGCAATAGCATCAGAAGATTTTGTTTTTCTGCTGGAGACCTTTCCCTGCAAAAGAGAGTTAAGCTTTCTTAACCACCCACATCTTCAAGGGTGGCTTAGAAGCAATAAGTCTAAGTGCAGCATCTGAGAATTTTGGCTTTGAAGCCTTAGCAAACAGTTTAGCAGGTGGACAATAATACTCATAGGAATAAGCAGAATAATTTTTGGTCACATGAACACGGTTTGATGAACCGCTCTCATACTCATGTGCCTGAGTATGGTTTCCCTGCAAAACATTTGTGTTAGTGTGACTCAGGTGAGTCCTCTGTTTGTATGAAGCCATTGGACCGTATGAAGCCTTTGGTCTGAGATTTGTCTTCTTCAAGTGAGGTGTCATGAAGACATTCACAGGAAGATTTTCCAGACACTTTTTGGAAACCTAGATCTTCTTCATAGGCGGTCCATTCCTGCAGTTAGTACCAATGTACCTGGCAAACACTTCACCATTCTGATTCTTAAACAGTTTATAGTTTGCATCAAAGGATTCATCAATGATAATGGGGTTAGCACAAGTGAAGCCAGATAAGTTGGATGGATCTGCTAAAAGTTCCTTTGTAGCAACCCATGTGGTTTTGGGGTACTGCTCAGGTTTCCAGTAAGAGCCACCTGCATTGATTTTCCTCATAAATCCAACACCCTCTTTCCTAGGGTTTCGATTCAGGATCTGCTTCTTGAGGACATCACATAGTGTCTGATGTCCTTTAAGACTTTTGTACATCCCTGTTTCAAGCAATGTCTTCAACATAGCATTCTCATCAGCAATAGCAGTGGTATCCTCAGCAGAGGGGTTAGTTACCACGTCAACAGTTGAAGATATTGCAACAGCAGTAGAAGTGGAACATTCAGCAACAGAATTAGCATTATCACGCTCAATGCATTTAAGACATGGTGGTTCAAATCCTTCCTGAGCGGGACTGATCTGTTCGGAGCGAAGTGACTCGTTTTCCTTTTGAAGATCTTCATGAGCCACCCTCAATTTCTCAAGTTCTTGCTTCCTTTGAAGATAATCATAGGAAAGCTTTTCATGAGTTTTTGAGAGAGTATCATGACGATCTTCAAGTTCCTGATACTTAACGTGAAGGTTTTTTATGTCTTCAATTAAGGATTCAGATCGAGTCATTTCAGCACCCAACAGATCATCGCTTCTGTCTAACAGTTTTTGAATATGTTCCATAGCTTTCTGTTGTTCAGTTGCAATTTTAGCAAGTGTTTTGTAGCTAGGTTTTGAATCACATTCAGAGTCATCGTCACTAGATGTTTCATAGCGAGTAGTGCGTGTGTTTACGTTGGCACCGCGTGCCATGAAGCAGTAGGTAGGAGTGGAGTCGTTCTTGTCATTTGCGTTGGTGTCGGTGATGCAGTCATTGTCTTCAGTGTTGAAGATGGACTTGGCGACGTATGCTGTAGCCAGACTCGCAATGCCAGAATCAGACTCCTCCTCAGACTCCACCTCTGCCTCCTCAGATGCGGACTCCTCCTCTGAATCCATCTCCTTTCCAACAAACGCACGTGCCTTGCCAGATGAGCTCTTCTTGTGTGATGAAGACTTTGATGAAGACTTGGAAGAAGACTTTGAGTATTTCTTCTTCTTCTTCTTGTCGTCAGAATCATATTCCTTGCTCTTCTTCTTCCTTCTGTTCTCATTGTCCCACTGTGGACACTCAGAGATGAAGTGTCCAGTTTTCTTGCACTTGTGACATGTTTTCTTCTTGTAGTCATGAGCAGAAGCTTCATCATTCCTTGAGCTTGATCATGAAGATTTTCTGAAGCCTTTCTTCTTGGTGAATTTTTGGAACTTCTTCACTAGCATTGCAAGTTCTCTTCCAATGTCTTCAGGATCATCAGAACTGCAGTCAGATTCTTCTTCAGATGAGGAGACAGCTTTTGCCTTCAAGGCGCGAGTTCGCCCATAGTTTGGACCGTAGATATCTCTTTTCTCAGAAAGCTGAAACTCGTGTGTGTTGAGCCTCTCAAGTATGTCAGACGGATCGAGTGTCTTGAAATCAGGACGTTCTTGAATCATCAGGGCCAGGATGTCAAACGAACTATCAAGTGATCTCAGCAGCGTTTTGACGATTTCATGTTTGGTGATTTCAGTGGCGCCGAGGGCTTGAAGCTCATTTGTGATGTCAGTGAGTCTATCAAATGTGTGCTGGACATTCTCATTGTCATTTCGCTTGAAGTGGTTGAAGAGATTGCGAAGGACACTGATTCGTTGATCTCTCTGGGTTGAGATGCCTTCATTGACCTTGGAGAGCCAGTCCCAGACCAGTTTGGTTGTCTTCAAGGCACTCACACGGCCATACTGTCCTTTGGTCAGATGACCACAGATGATGTTCTTGGCAGTAGAGTCCAGTTGAACGAATTTCTTGACATCAGCAGCAGTGACACCTTCTCCAGCTTTGGGAACGCCGTTCTCGACGACATACCATAGGTCGACGTCAATGGCTTCAAGATGCATGCGCATCTTATTCTTCCAGTAGGGATATTCAGTTCCATCAAAGACGGGGCACGCAGCGGAGACTTTGATTATCCCTGCAGTCGACATAGCTAAAACTCCAGGTGGTTAAACCGAATCACACAGAACAAGGGAGTACCTTGCTCTGATACCAATTGAAAGTGCGTTATATCGACTAGAGGGGGGGTGAATAGGCGATTTTTATGAAAGTCTTCAAAACTTGGGAGTTATGAAGACAAACAGTGAAGATTATGCCTATTACTATGCAGCGGAAGTTAGATTACACTAGGCCAGCCATGGTCATGTATTCAATAGAGTGAAAGCACAGTGACAAACAACTTTAGTGTAATAAGGATCAAGTAGGAAGAAGTTATGAAGCCAAACAGATCATGCATTCACGTTGTGAAGACAAATGATAAAGCAAGCACGCAATGACTTCACAATGAGTAACAGCAAGAGAAGGAAGTGAAGATGAAACCAGTGACTCGTTGAAGACAATGATATGTTGGACCAGTTCCAGTTGCTGTGACAACTACGTCTGGTTGGAGAGGCTAGGTATTTAAACCTTAGGACACACAGTCCCGGACACCCAGTCCTGAACACACAGTTCAGGACACCAAGTCCTCACCGTAATCTCCTTGAGCTAAGGTCACTTAGTCCTCGCCCAATCACTCTGGTAAGTCTTCAAGGTAGACTCCCAAACCTTCACAGACTTCGTTTACTGGCAATCCACAATGTCTCTTGGATGCTCTGAACGCAATGCCTAACCGTCTGGAGGATTCACAGTCCTCAAGTGTAATAAGTCTTCAGATCGCACAGACTAGAAGACTTAAGTGATGCCCAATTTACTCTAGCTCTGGGTGGTTAGGGCTTTTCTCCTCACTAGGAATTTTCTCTCAAAGGCTTCGAGGTGGGTTGCTCTCAAACGACAAAAGCCGTGCACTGAAATCTGAGCAGCCAACTGTTTATGGTTGTGGGGGTGGGCTATTTATAGCCACTTGGCAACCCGACCTGATTTGTCCAAAATGACCTTGGGTCACTAAGGAACTGACACGTGTCTCAACGGTCAGATTTCGAACTCTCATGGTAACTTTACTTGGGCTACAAGCAAAGCTGACTTGTCCGGCTCTGGACAAGATTTGCTCTCATTGTCTTCACTCGAAGACATAGGTTTTTGATTTAGGCATCACTTAAGTCATTCTGACTTGTTCTCCTGGACCCCACTTAATAGTACGGTGGTTCCTATGACTCAACAAAAATAAAAAGAACTACGAAAGATCTAAGTCTTCGAGTTCCATAGGCTTCATAACGTGTCTTCTGTTGTCATAGTCTTCAATGTGAATATCTTCATATACCACCTTTGTCTTCAATGTCTTCATTCATTTTTAGGGGTCATCTCTAGTAGTAAACCGAATCAATGAGGGACTTCTACCTGTGTTTTCCTGCAATTCTCACAAACACATTAGTCCCTCAACTAGGTTTGTCGTCAATACTCCAAAACCAACTAGGGGTGGCACTAGATGCACTTACATTGCTGAATCCACGACCGCGCAGCTCAAAGAGCTGCTGGAAGACGTCGAAAAAGTCTTGCTTGATGATGCTCCATCAGGCCCGCAAGAATTCCGCGGTAAATCCGTCCAGCCCCGGCGCCTTGCGAGCCGGGAGGCGCTTGACGGCGTCCCAAATCTCCTCCGGGCTGAATGGTGCCTCGAGGTCCGTCAGGTCATGGGGCTCGATGATCTGCGATAGATCCAGCGTGTGGTTGCGGGTGACGGAGGAGCCAAGGAGCTCATCAAAGTACGCGAAGGCCGCTTGGGCCATTCCCTCCTGATCGTTGATCACTTGTCCGTCGACCACAAGGCGGAATATGTGATTCTTCTGTCGGCGGAATGAACATTGCCGGTGGAAGAAGGCTGTGTTAGCATCGCCGTCTTTGAGCATGGTGATCCGCGCCCGTTGCCTCGCGATCGTGCGCTCGAGAGAAGCCAGCCCCAAGTATGAGATCTTGAGCTGTTTTCGCAGCCAATCTTCCGGGGGGGGAGAGCATGCGATCTTCCTGGGCCTTGTCAAAGCGCGATATGAGCTCGCGGGAAAAGGCCAACTTGTCATGAATGCAACCTTTGGACTTGGCGCTCCAACTCGTCAGTGAGCGGGCCGTGCTCTGGAGGCGCAACATGAGACGCCGGAAAGGGTCCGGGTCGTGCACCGATCCCCAAGCCGCCGCAACCGTGTCGTGGAATCCATCAAGCCGCAACCAGAAATCCTCAAAATGGAACCTCCGATGTGCTGCATGCATGGGTGCGCAATCAAGGAGGATCGGGCAATGGTCAGACACGACGGAGGCGAGGCATCTCAAGTGGCAGCCACCATGCGCGTCCTCCTAGTCCGCGGTGCAAAACACGCGGTCCAGGTGCACCAGGGTGGGCGGAGTTTGCTCGTTGGACCACATGAATCTTCTTCCATTGAGATATACCTCCTTGAGTGTGAGGTCGTTGATGAGGCGGCGGAATTTTCCCATCATGCGGCGGTTCAGGTTGCCGTTATTTTTGTCTTCGTCATGTAGGATCAAGTTGCAGTCACCGCAAAGCATCCATGGCCCGGGGCAGTCCGCGCGTATATCGCGTATCTCCTGCAGGAAGGCGATCTTTTCCGCATCCTCTTGGGGGCCGTAAACGTTGGACATCCACCATGGCGTGCCACTGGCTGCGGCCACTCTTGCCGTGACGGCGTTCGCGGTGAACAGGGGGTCAGTGATCGACACGACCCTACTCCTCCACGCGAGCAGGATACCTCCCCTCGTGCCATTCGCCGGGAGGTACGTGTAGTCGTCATACTCCGAACCGAGGGTATCGAGGACAACGGACGAGCACATCAAAGCCACTTTAGTTTCTTGTAGGCATACAATGGAGGCTCCGGTGGTGTTAAGCAGCGATCTAACGGCATAGCGCCGGGCACGCGCGTTAAGGCCACGCACATTCCATATAGCTATCTTGATGTCGTGATCCATGGGTGCACATGATCGACGGGGGTGGACATCGCAATAGCCCTATGGCGAGCTGGCCAACCGAGCGGTGGCCATCGCAGCAGCCGCGGTAGAGAAGTCCGCGGGTAGTTCTCGGTCTACAAGGGCAGCGATGGCCGTGAGCACCGAGAGCGGGATTGGTGCCGCGAACATATCGTCATACGCCTTCATCTCGGCAGCGGTGATACTCTGGTTGGTCCCGACAATCCCTAGCGTGCGGAGGATCTGAACTTGCGCACGGCGCTCAGCAGTGGGTGGTGCAGCTGACGAGACGGAGATGGTGGCCGGTCGGCCACGTCTGGGCGAGAAGTTCAGCGGGCGGCGCAGTTTTTTCCCCGGGGTTGGCAAAGCCGCGGTAATGTGCTTCGTTGCGGCTGCGAGAAGCTCGCCTAGAGTCCAAGTCTTCGGCATGCAGGGGCGTGCGCGGGATCGACGCAACGTGATTGGCGGCGACGCGAATCTCCCCAGCGTCGGACGTGGGGAGCCATGTTGGGCTTCTGTCGGCATGGGGGCAACGAGACCCACGATGGCCTCCTGCGTGGTGGGCCGGGCTTGGGGCGTGGCCAGCCGTGAC
This sequence comes from Triticum urartu, assembly GCF_056163025.1. Classification (NCBI taxonomy): domain Eukaryota; kingdom Viridiplantae; phylum Streptophyta; class Magnoliopsida; order Poales; family Poaceae; genus Triticum; species Triticum urartu. The sequence goes on along the minus strand of NC_141875.1, from coordinate 202,146,957 downwards.
GCGGGCGTCGTTGGCACGGGATTGGGCGGTTGCGAGGCTGTCGGGGACAGCGCGCATGCCTTCGCGTGGGGCCCGGTGTGCAGGCAGCCGCCGTCACCAGGGCCCATCTCCCCAGACGCTGGCGTGGAGGGGTTGGTGCTTTGGCCCGACCGAGCCGCAGGATGGCCCACAGGCGTTGGCGGCGTATCAGGAAGTGCGTTGATGGCGTCCAGATCCCGACAATGCATGGGATCAGGTGAGCCAGACGTGGCCCCCACGCAATCATCCTCGGGCATGCCGTTCCCAGCCGGATTCGAATCCCGCGCTGGTTCTGCTGAGTTTGCAACCAACGGGGGGTCGCCAGCTGGTGCCTGGCCTGCCACCACGGCCGCAACCGGGGCCGCAGTAGCCAAAGCAGCGCTACCAACAGGCGTGGTCGTCGTGGTCACGGGGACAACTGCGTCCCCGACAGTCTTATCCACGGGGCCCGCCTCCAAAGCGCCCCTTTGTGATCCTCTGCCTCTTCCTTTTCTGGCACGTTGACGAGGGGGGTGGGTCACCTGCTGACCAGGCCACGATGCCATGCGAAGATCCTGTCCCAGTATGGACGGCGGCGCGCCCTCGCTGGCGGGAGCAGGCCAAGCATGCGACACGGCGAGTCCGTCCACACGTCCGGGCCGGTTTTGTGCCCGCCACAGCGTGTCGTCCATCGCCATGCCATCAGCGCGGCCGGGCGGCGCGGCGTCCGTACACCGACGCTTGCGGCCCTGGCGGCGCGCTCTACCTTGGCCGGGTCCTGGTGCGCGGTTGCGGTTGTCGTGGGCACCGCCGTGCGCACCGTCCCAAGATCTAAAAACTCTGAATCATTGGGACGCCTTCTAACTTAAGTTTCCTCATCTCCAGTCCCATCATTATCAAGATTCATATTGCAAAACAAAGATTTAATAGGAGACACATCAATCTCTTTTAGATCTTCATCCTTATTATCATCAAAACTAGAAGAACACGCTTTTATAAAGCAATCTTTTTTACCACGCATCCTAGCGGTTCTTTCTTTGCACTCATCGATGGAAATTCTCATGGCTTTGATAGACTCATTGATATCATGCTTAGGTGGAATAGATATATGTTTCAAAGAATGAACATCAAGAGAAATTCTATCGACATTTCTAGCCAACTCATCAGTCTTAGACAATTTTTCTTCAATCAAAGCATTGAAACTCTTTTGCGAGCTAATAAATTCTTTAATACTAGATTCAAAATCAGAGGGCATATTATTATTATTTCCATAAGAATTGTTGTAGGAATTACCATAATTATTAGAGGAATTACTCGGATACAACATAGGATTAAAGTTTCCTCTATACGCATTGTTACCAAAATTGTTCCGACCAACAAAATTCACATCCATAGATTCATTATTATTCTAAATCAAAGTAGACAAAGGCATATCATTAGGACCAGAAGAAACACTCTTATTAGCAAACAATTTCATAAGTTCATCCATCTTTCCACTCAAAACATTAATTTATTCTATAGCATGAACCTTTTAACTAGTAGATCTTTCGGTGTGCCATTGAGAATAATTAACCATAATATTATCTAGAAGTTTGGTAGCTTCTCCTAAAGTGATTTCCATAAAAGTGCCTCCCGCGGCCGAATCTAAAAGATTTCTAGAAGCAAAATTCAATCCAGCATAAAAAAATGTATGATCATCCATAAATTCATACCATGAGTAGGGCAATTGCGAATCATTAATTTCATCCTTTCCCATGCTTGTGCAACATGCTCATGATCTAGTTGCTTAAAATTCATAATATCATTTCTAAGAGAGATGATCTTAGCAGGAGGAAAATACTTGGAGATAAAAGCATCTTTGCACTTGTTCCAAGAATTAATAATATTTTTAGGCAAAGACGAAAACCAAGTTTTAGCATGATCTCTAAGAGAAAACGGGAATAGATTCAATTTAACAATATCATTATCCACATCTTTCTTGTTTTGAATATCACACAAATCAACAAAGCTGTTTAGATGGGTAGCAGCATCTTCACTAGGAAGGCCAAAAAACGGATTTTTCATGACAAGATTCAGCAAAGCAGTATTAATTTCACAAGATTCAGCATCGGTAAGAGGAGCAATCGAAGTGCGAATAAAATCATTATTGTTGGTATTGGAAAAATCACACAATTTAGTATTATCTTGAGCCATCGTTACAAACAATCCAACACACAAGCACACAAGAGGCGAGCGAAAAAGAGGCGAAGGGAAAAAGAGGGCGAATAAAACGGTAAGGGTGAAGTGCGGGAGAGGAAAACGAGTGGCAAATGGCAAATAATGTAATGAGAGGGATAAGATTTTGTGATGGGTACTTGGTATGTCTTGACTTGTGCATAGATCTCCCCGGCAATGGCGCCAGAAATCCTTCTTGCTACCTCTTGAGCACTACGTTCGTTTTCCCTTGAAGAGGAAAGGGTGATGCAGCAAAGTAGCGTAAGTATCTCCCTCAGTTTTTGAGAACCAAGGTATCAATCCAGTAGGAGACTAGACGCAAGTCCCTCATACCTACAAAAAAAAATAAGAACCTCGCAACCAACGTGATAAAGGGGTTGTCAATCCCTTCACGGTCACTTACGAGAGTGAGATCTGATAGAGATAATACGATAAATATTTTTGGTATTTTTATGATATAGATAGGAAAATAAAGATTGCAAAATAGATGGGAAACTTATATGATAAAAGATAGACCTGGGGGGCATAGGTTTCACTAGTGGCTTCTCTCAAGATAGCATAAGTATTACGGTGGGTGAACAAATTACTATCGAGCATTTGATAGAAAAGTGCATAATTATGAGAATATCTAGGCATGATCATGTACATAGGCATCACGTCCGCGACAAGTAGACCGAAACGATTCTGCATCTACTACTATTACTCCACACATCGACCACTATCCAACATGCATCTAGAGTATTAAGTTCATAAGAATAGAGTAACGCATTAGGCAAGATGACATGATGTAGAGGGATAAACTCAAGCAATATGATATAAAACCCATCTTTTTATCCTCGATGGCAACAATACAATACGTGCCTTGCTGCCCCTGCTGTCACTGGGAAAGGACACCGCAAGATTGAACCCAAAGCTAAGCACTTCTCTCATTGCAAGAAAGATCAATCTAGTAGGCCAAACCAAACTAATAATTCGAAGATACTTGCAAAGATAACCAATCATACATAAAAGGTTTCAGAGAAGAATCAAATATTGTTCATAGATAAACTTGATCATAAACCCACAATTCATCGGATCTGGACAAACACACCGCGAAAGGCGAATAGATCTCCAAGAAGATCGAGGAGAACATTGTATTGAGATCCAAAGAGAGAGAGAGAAGAAGCCATCTAGCTAATAACGATGGACCCGAAGGTCTGTGGTAAACTACTCACACATCATCGGAGAGGCTATGATGTTGATGTAGAAGCCCTCCTTGATCGATTCCCCCTCCGACGGAGCTCCGAAAAAGGCCCCAAGATGGGATCTCTTGGGTACAGAAGTTTGCGACGGTGTAAATAGGGTTTTGTGGTGCTCCTGGATGTTTTCGGGGTATATGGATATATATAGGAGGAAGAAGTAGGTCGGTGGAGGTGCAAGGGGCCCACGAGGGCGAGGGGGCCGCCTAGGGGGTGCAGGCGCGCCTCCCTGCCTCGTGGCCGCCTCGTTTCTTTCTTGATGTCTACTTCTAGTCCCCTGGATCACGTTTGTTCCAAAAAATAACTCCCCCGCATGTTTCATTCCATTTGGATTCCATTTGATATTCCTTTTCTGCGAAACACCGAGATAGGCAAAAAACAACAATTTGCACCGGGCCTTGGGTTAGTAGGTTAGTCCCAAAAATAATATAAAAGTGTATAATAAAGCCCATTAAACATCGAAAACAGATAATATAATAGCATGGAACAATCAAAAATTATAGATACGTTGGAGACGTATCAGCCATCTAGCTACTAACTACGGACCGTAGGTCTACAATGAACTACTCACGCATCATCGGAGAGGCACCAATGAGGATGATGAACCCCTCCATGATGGTGTCTAGATTGGATCTGTGGTTTCTGGAACTTGCAGCGGCTCAAATTGGTTTTCGTTGATTCCCCTAGGGTTTCTAGAATATTGAGGTATTTATAGAGCAAAGAGGCAGTGCGGGAGGCCATCGAGGTGGGCACAACCCACCTGGGCGTGCCTGGGGGCCCATGCGCGCCCTAGTGGGTTGTGCCCCCCCCTCGGGGCACCCCGAGGTGCTTCTTTGGCCCATATGGTGTCTTCTGGTCCAAAAAAATCCACAAATTTTTTTGCTGCATTTGGACTCCGTTTGATATTGATTTCATGCGATGTAAAAAACAAGCAAAAAAAGCAACTGGCACTAGGCACTATGTCAATAGATTAGTCCCAAAAAATGATATAAAATGATTGTAAAACATCCAAGAATGATAATATAACAGCATGGAACAATCAAAAATTATAGATACGTTGGAGACGTATCAACCTGCACCAAAGTAAAAGCGTATGCTTGAGATAACTTGGGAGAGTATAAACAGAGAAGAATTCAAATGTACAACTGAGCTCTCTCTCATGAAAGATGGGTGCGTGCATCCAAATCTTCCTCACGACTTATTATGCAACCACAAAATTCTTTGAAGAAAACATGAGACCGTTATGGTTTAAACTGATTTAGACTCTCATGTGCGCTTTAGCCATTTTACTAATACTATTTTAAAAGCAAGAGATATTTTTAAACGACACTAACAGTGCAAGCTTAGATAATGCACCACAATAGATTCCAAATCAATTAACTGGCTTCTTGGACAATTATATCAATCTAAATCAATGAACCAACCTACAGGAGAGTTTTAGGTATGCAATGTCACTACCAAATTTGAATTTACTACGGGCACCAATGAAGAGGGGGCAGCTTTTCTGGATTAGGAGAAGACGGAATAGCCTCTGTTTTTAGCCTGCTAAAATAAAACATGTGTTATTCTTATAGGAACGTATTTCATCTAAGAAGATTAAAAAAGGAACATAGATAAACCAAGTCGCTTCGGTTTCTTCATTATCAGGAACTATTTAATTTGAATATATTGATAGCGAGGCCTTTGCTAACTGGTATGAATACAAAGGCATCATTTACCACTTTAGATGAAATTGCATTGCAGCGGCCACACCTAAGAGTTTGTATTATTTCTTAAATATTAACTCGTCCATAATAAATGACAGAAGGCTCTTCATCTATGATTTAAGAATCCTATCAGATATGTAAGGAAACACTTGTATATGTATATACATGGGCTAGGTTCAGAAATGTTCTATGAGGTTAGAGTAAAGGAAATTGTATACTTTCATAGAATTATATATTTAAACTTGCTCAGCTACAACCAAAGGCACATGTGTGGATGTAACTAACATGCATCTATACATAGGCTTTATTGAGCATGATTTAGCCTTGGTTACAGCTTGCTATGGCCGAAAGGCCTAAATCTCAATATATATGCCACTAAAGTACCCATGTTTCACTACAAAAAGGGTCAAGTGTAATCCTAAATTGTGGTACTGAATTTTAGGCACTTCACCGAATAAACAGTGGTCATAATACAAGTTTATGGCTGACACGTCACAACCAGCAAGCTTCAGGTTTGCTCCCACTTGTACACTATTTAGGAATGCATACAAGCGAGTCATGTACAGAGAAACAACATGGACAAGTGCATACTGTATTTCAGAGATTAAAATTTGAGATTTTCAATCTGGGACAAATTAGATATATGCTACAGTTAGAATTCTAATTGGAGTAATTTCCGTTGGAATGTGGTTTTTATACTAAATCCAATTCGATGGATTATTTTGTGTTTATAGCCGCCAAAATCAAGGCTCTGAACTTAGTACTATTTGCGTGATAATGAGGTGTTCTCAGACATCTACAATAGAGATATTATTCTTTTCATAAGCTCTTACTTTTCTACCCATATTACTTAGTTGTGCCCCTGTTTACTGCTGACACTACAAACTTTAGTTTATGTGGGTGTATACACGATGTATAAAACATGAACCTGGCAAGAAAAATACAAGGGATTACCTGAATATATGATGCTATAGTATACATATCGTCCTAACTGAAAAAGGCTATCGCTTCCTGCTCTCAGATTTTAGTTCATTTCTAAACTCTGCATTTTATTTCTACAAGCACACCACATCTACATTCAGCTATAACACATATTATTGTTACTGAACATGTGCTTCATTATTATCAGTTCATATAATGGAAACAAAGTACCTAATGCATCATGTGTTAAATAACATTGTGAACTGAAGTGTACTGCTATGCTTACACACATGCTGTGAAGAATGGAACCTGACATGGAAAATGCAAAGGATGCCCAACAGAACTCTTGCTCCATGCCTGATTTCTATTCTGGTTGCAGACTTGGGAGTCCCACTTTGCTGCAAATCAGAGAATACGAAGGCCTCATTGACCACTTTGGATGAAATTGTATCGCTAGTGGCTACACCTAAGACAGCCAAGACTAAATTGCTGTATGGAATAGATTAAAAACATATATGAGAAAAGGCCAAAGGTCCAAGCAGTATAATATTTCGTTGTTGAAGTCAAACCTAGTAGATTTCAAAGTCCAATATGCTTGAAGAAATTTAAATACTCATTAGAATTAAGTGAACAAAAACAATAGAGTATATCTAGGAGAGCAATACCTGGGCTGTAAGACATGCGTACACAATTTTCACAAAGCCTAATCATTTGGAGAAATCCAGATCAAAGGAGGCCTAATGGAGTAATTTCTGCTGGAATGTGGTTTTTATACTATATCCAATTAGATGGATTATTTTGTGTTTATAGCCGCCATAATCAAGGCTCTGAACCTGATACTATTTGTATGATAATGGGGTGCTCTCACACATCTTCAATAGAGATATTATTCTTTTCATAAGCACTTACTTTTCTACCCATACTACTTAGCTGTGCCCCTGTTTACTGTTGACACTACAAACTTTAGTTTATGTGGGTGTATACACGATGTATAAAACATGAACCTGTCAAGAAAAATACAAGGGATTACCTGAATATATGATGCTACAGTATACATATCGTCCTAAGTGAAAAAAGCCTATCACTTCCTGCTCTCAGATTTTAGTTCATTCCTAAACTCTACATTTTATCTGTACAAGCATACCACATCTATATTCATCTATAACACATTATTATTGTTACCGAACATGCTCTTGATTTTTATCAGTTCATAAAATGGAAACAAAGTACCTGATGCATCATGTATTAAATAACATTGTGAACTGAAGTTTACTACTATGCTTACACAGATGCTGTGAAGAATGGAACCTGACATGGAAAATGCAAAACATGCCCAATAGAACTCTTGCTCCATGCCTAATTTCTATTCTGGTTGCAGACTTGGGAGCCCCACCACTACTGCAGGATGCTGCTAACGCGACACTATGATCAGAGACCCTTTGATGAAACTGTGTGTGATGCATTAATCACAAATGGTGATGTAAAAGAACCATAAAAAAAGATGCAAAACGTTTGTGATGGAGGAGCCATCAAACATGGTTCCGGTTTTAGTTGCGTGTGCGATGCAGGGCATACGGTCCAGTTCAATTAACTGTTTTCAATGAGGAAGGAGAACAGAAACGAGCAGCAAAATGAAGGTGTGTGCGATATACGGCATACAGTTCACTCGGATTAACTGTTTGTGATGAGGCGGAATAACAGATACGGGCAGCTAGATAGAGGTGTGTGCGATTGAGGGCATACACTTCAGAAGGATTAACTATTTGCGATTAGGCAACAGAACAAAAACGGTCAGCCAGATCAAAGTGTCTGCAATTGACGACATACACTTCACACAGATGAACTGTTTGCGATTAGCCACAACAAATAGAAAAACAGTTAGATAGATCAATGTGTGTGTGCTAGACGGGCACACATTCTAATTAAAAGAAGCATGCACGATGGTAATAAGGAGTGTACACGGTTGTTGGAACAAGATGTGTGCTGACATGGCCTATTGCAGTGCACCCTATGGGGCGAACGCCACGTACGCGGCCGAGAAAGCGTGCCCACGTTACGCTGTCTGGGAATAGTGCCGCACATAGAAATTATAGAACCGTTAATAAATTTTGAGCATGCGTCCCGTCACATTCGAAATTACTACCACGCTATATTTAATTGCAAACCTGCTCACACCGATCAAAACCTAAACGGCTTCCAACTTAGGAGCGTATTAGTACTCGGTTATAAATACTAGTACTCCAAGATGACTGCACATTCCTCCTCAACTCCTCATCCACAAAAACAAACAAGTCATTCGTCATCGTTCCCTTGCATCTGGCATGGCCAGCGTGAGTTTTGGGTCGAGAGATTACCACTAGGGAGAGGCGATCATGGAAGTGGAAGCACGAGAGATGTCCCGCCTCACCGCGAAAGTAGTCGGCATGTCCCGCCGTGCGGTCGTAGCAGCACAGAGGTCCCGCCGCGCTGCCTAAGCAGCACGGAGGTCCCACAACACCATCGATGTAGCAGACTGGTCCGGGCGCGCCGTGGAAGTAACAGAGATGTCCCGCCACGCCGCGAATGCAATAGAGATGTCCTCCCGCGCCACAACGGCCTGGGAAAATGTCTCACGGGCAGGCGAGGACTCTTACAGGCGCATGAATGCGATCATACATAGCCAGATGGATCAGATCTCCGGTTGGGCGAGGTTGCAGGACGACATGAAAGCCTCATTTGAATAGGCTACCGGCATCATCCGGCAACTAAGTGAGGGCAATGCAAAGCTCCGGGCCGAGCGCGACCTGCTGAGGGCGAAGATCGTCAGAAGTATGGAGTAGCAGGAGGAAACCACTACCTTGTTGAAGAGTTCCGGGCGTCATCGTCAAGAAACTTATGGACAAGAATGACATGCTCCGCATCGAGCACCAAATGTTGGTGGAGGAATCCATGGGTGCTCTCAAGCAGCATCTTGAGGACACGAAAGAGCTCATCGCCGCTCGCGGCGGATACTAGTTCCCGTGGCCTGCAGCAACGCATCAAGAAAGTAGAGATCAACGAGCCAGATCGTTGTCTTCCTTCTTCTTTTGCCCTTGTTTATTTCGGGCGTTGCTGCATATGGTTTTTTTAATTAACTTCCTAAATATGTAACACAATTATTATCCACTGTCATCGTCCTTATATTCATCAGTCTTGCTCTAAGTTGCAGTCGATGCTATATAGGTTCATCAGATCTTACATCAAGATCCGTGCAAAACTTTCTTTTCAGATTTTCTTTTTTCTCTCTTAAATCTCAGTCGAGTGAGACATAGCCACACTGTGAATCAGGGGCTTGGGTGTCATTAATGGAGACGTTGGGAGGGAGGTGGGCGGTGGATAGAGGTCAAAGGGCTCTCCTCCCGATGAGCATGCGCAGGGGTCTGATCGCACACCTCCCGTACTCAAATAGCTACCCCACACGACACCTCCTAGCCCATAAAAAAGGGATACGTGGCGGCACGTAATTGGTAAGTAGAATGCCCATGGTTTCAATAATACTTGTGTTTCTGATTTGTAACGTGACAACACTTGTTTGAAAATGACTTTGTTGATTGTTAATGTGTGCGCTTTCACAAATCGGACAGAAAAATTACCACAACATGTTGGTGCCATGTCATGACACCAAGCCAAGTTTCATGATTTTCAGGCGACTTTTGGATTTACGGGAATTTTAAAACCAAGTTTCTTATTGTTTTCGGCCGAGCCAAGATGCCTAGATATTTGAATTCCATTTCCAGTTCTTCCATGGGACCTAGAAGTTCTCCCAAGTACACATAAATGATTTTCCAACTAACTTTTGCGCACTGGAGCATGCGCTTGTACTTTAAATTTGAATTATGTGCAATAAATGCCTGGAAAATCAATTAATGTATAAAAAGGCCAAACAAACCTGGAATAATTCCAAAATTTAGCATGAAACTCCTATTTTGGTCTAAGCTGCCTATGTAGAAAAATGAAGGCGGGAGAAGGCAGTGTATGTCGTTTCGCACACGGAGGTGACACGTTCCCTCTCGGAACCATGAGCCTTCTTGAGAGAAGCTTCGATTTGCAAGGAGCTTATACCAAAGCTTGTCCCAATTCGGCCAAAAAAATTACCATAGTATGTTGGTGCCATGTCATGACACCATGCCAAGTTTCATGATTTTCAGGCGTGTTTTGGATTTACAGGAATTAAAAAAAACAAGTTTCTCAATATTTCTAGCCGAGGCACGATGCCCAGATGTTTGAATTTCATTCCCATTTCTTGCATGGGACCTACAAATTCACCCAAGGACACACATGTGATTTTTCAACCAACTTTGGTGCACTGGAGCATGTGCTAGTAGTTCAAATTTGAATTATGCATATTAAATGCCTAGAAATTCAATTAATGTGTAAAAAGGCCAAACGAACCCGGAATAATCCAAAAATTTAGCACGATACTTATATTTGGTCTAATCTGCCTATGTAAAAAAATTAAGGCGGGAGAAGTGTCGGGGAAAACGACACCTATGGGATCCCAGGGAATCCCTTCTATGGTTGGCAGGGCATGCGGCAGCGCAAAGAGGAGGTCTACCGATCAGCGCAAGGGGAATCCCTCCTGTAAAACCCTAGTCCTGCTTGTCTGTGTTTATTTGGTGTTCTTCCGTTCCTGGACTAGCTACTATGCGTGCCTAGTCTGAAAAGTCTGAATCCTTCCATAGTACGCCTCGGGCCTCCTTTTATATGTCAAAGGGGTCGCCATAGTGGCACACAGGAGGTGGAAAGTATCTACAGTGTACAAGTTTATCGCCTGACACCGTAGGAAAAACGCATTTAATGCGTTGCCTACATGCCCTCTTGCTTTATCAGGGCTGGCAACAGAGCTTGTCCCATCCATCGCTGCCTCGCCTTGCTTCGACGCGCATCCAAGCTGACGAGGCATGCAGCGCCATGCTGGCTTGCTGTCTGCTGTGCTGGTGCGGTGACAGGGTCTTCACGAAGACCTGCATGCCACCACGCAGGTGCTTGCCTAGTTGGCCCAAAAGTTGCATGCTGCCACGCAGGCGCTTGCCTAGTTGGCGGGCCGGTTGCCACGTTGGGGCGGCCGTGGGGGTAGCGAAACGTTGGTGGGTGCGGGCCTAGCCGTGGCCTCGCAGATGCCGTTGGCAAGGATCTTGCCAGGGTCTCGCGGGCGTCCCCAGCAAGGATCCTGCTGGGGGTCTTCAGCCTTCCCCGGCAAGGATCTTTGCCGAGGGTCTTCGTCTTCTGGTTCTTATCCAGGCTCGCAGGCCTTTGGTCTTCACAAAGATCTTCATGCCACCACGCGGGAGCCCCCGAGTCTTGGTCTCGATGTTGTCGATGGTGTCAGAGCTCTCAGGCTCAAGGGTGGCGGCCTCACTAGTGTGGGGCGAGTTGCCCCGGCAAGGCTCTTGCTGGGGCTATGTAGGCCGCCCCGGCAAGGGTGTTGCCGGGGGAAGCCCATCTTGCCCCTTCGCTCTTCATGCCTCTGGCTTGAGTGCTGCCTTGGCAGTCTTGTACCTTTGCTTCTTCTGCCTTGCCAAGCATGGCCGCAGGTGTGGCTATGACTGCCCGTGCACAAGTAAAAGGGGCACAGAAAGGCCCCTACTTTTGTACACCGACATGAGCTCCCGGGCTGGGCCACACATAAGCGCGAAGCATTGTTGGGCCAGGCCCAGAACGGTGCGCGGGCACGCGTGGCAGAGTTTTATCCTCCTCAGTCGCCAGTTGCGCTTCCCCACGACCCGCATTGAGGGCGTGACATGGGGGTTGTGCGTGGAACGGTCGTAGCACGCTTGCGTCACCGCGCAGTGAATAGTAAAGAGGCGGCCCGCGTCTTCCCCATAAAAAAGAGGAAGTCGCAGGGGCGCGGCTCATTTACGAAGTGGACTCGGGTTGTGGCCTTCATGGCGCCCATACCCCACGATCGCGGGGCGGGAAACGATCACCCCACTTGTCTTCTTAATTTCAGCCCGCCCGCCATGTGTCCTCCATGCTCCAGGGAGGGCAGGTGGCGGATATGGAGGACACGGGCCTTAACGCCGATGCGGGAAGCCGGGTGTTGCTGATTGGAGCAGCGGGTCGGTCCTGATTCCCTGTGCCTCTGGCGGCCGGATTGATCGAGTGGGGCGGCCGCCCTTAGGTTGGAGGCCGAGCCCCGGCCCTGCCCCTCTATAAAAAGGGGAGAGGGACATCATCCTTCAGCATCCATTTCCTTCCTGCTTGGCCCCTTTCTTCCACTCGCCATGGTGAGAGGGCACGCCGGCGCTCCAATGGCGGCGACGAGGGTTTCTACTCGACAGTGTGTCCCCTCTCCTCCGGAGCTCACGGCGGCGGAGCCCACTATGAGAGGAACAGGGAGGGGCGAGGCCGAGGCCGACTTGGCGCTCGGGGGAGAGAAGGACGGGGTGGCACATGGGCCGCGCTTCCGCCAGCGGCTCCCCCCAAATGGAGGGCCACGTCAAAGACCAGCCCCGCGAGTTCTTCATTAGGTTGTACAAGCCAGTGTGCGGTCACCTCCACCTTCACACCCCATTTGCTCGGGAAATGGAGCTCGACCCACCACAGGCCTTGAGGCTGCACATGAGGGGCTGCAGGAACAGCGGCATGCTGGTTTACTTCGACTTCCCTACCCCTCACGTCATGTATCTCCGCCGTGGGTGGAAGACCTTTGCCCGCGCCCATAGTCTGTCGGAGGGGCATGTTCTCCAATTCAAATTAATGGTGAATGGCTTGCTCTCCGTCATGGTCCTCAGGCACTTGGGAACCCACCTAGGGTACTGCGCGGAGAGCTCCATCGACAATGAAACTTCCTCCTCGGGCAATAGTGACGAGGAGGACAGCGACAACGACGATGAGGGTAGCGGGCGGGAGGACGCCTATTCCGACTCCGACTGACCATCGGTGACAGCACCGTCATCTGCATCGCCCCCCTCCTTCAGCCACGTGCCTTGCCGAGGGTCATCCCCGCCATGCTCTCCATCAGCATGTTCCCCGTCGCCCCTTCTTGACCTTCACCCGCCGCACCTGGTAGGAAAGGGGCAAGAACGGAGATGGCGAGGCACTTATCTTTATTTTAGCTTGTAGGCACTTGCCAAATCTTAATTTCTAAATAATGTAATCTCTCAAGCCCATGCCTGTGTCCCATAACATTCGTACTTGTATCAGCATGTCAATGAAAAAGACCAACCTTGCCGGGAACCCGTGCATGTATACGTCCATGCAGAGGCGAAATGCCTCCTTAATGCAAATAAATGAGTCCTCCCGGCAAGCTGTCCTGCCGGTGCCCTCTGTGCTTGCCGGAGTATTACATCGGACGGGTTACAGACAAAGGGTCCATCCCCTAGTCAATCTCCTTTTAGCAAGGGCTACTATGACCATTCCGACCGAAGCAGCGTTCGGGCTAGGGATGGGAGCACCCAAGTTTAGAAGAGAGTGGCGAGGTTTTCTAATGCACAAGTCATAGGTTACGAACATGAATGGACAAGAGGTAAACTTTATCTATTTGTTTGACAGGGATCGCCGTGCTGGGGAGTCTTCTCAACTTCTTGCCAGAGCACGGTCCTTGGCAGGATCGAGCATCCTTGCCGCCGCTGGAAAGAAGAGAGGGCAGGAGCACAGAACCTTGGAGGTCCATTAACATTGGTTGGAATCAAAAAGCAGTACAATATCCTGGACAAGCATGTATATATGTATACACATAAACATGGAAATCAATGGGAACCTATACATACTAAGGGTTTTCTTTCCCTGACTGCGCACAGGGTCTGCGCCTGGCTTTGTACATAGGGTTACATGCCTTGTCGACAAGGCTAGTACAAAAGGGGGGTTTCCGGGGCTCCCGGCAACCGCGCCTTAGGTGTAAAACTTGCGAAGATGTTCGATATTCCAGGAATTTCTCACAGGAATGCAATCGTCAGTCTCCAGGCGGACTGCGCCGGGCCTGGTGACTTGTATTACCCAATAAGGGCCTTGCCACTTTGGCGTCAACTTGTTTGAACTCTTGGCGGCTTGGATTCGCCGAAGAACAAGGTCGCCTTCCTCAAGGCTCCGGGCGTGAACCTTGCGGCTATGGTAGTGGCGCAAGGCTTGCTGATAGTGAGGGGCTCGCACAGCAGCCTGAAGACGATCTTCCTCAAGGAGCGTCGCATCATCTTGGTGGAACTGCTCTTGCTCAAGCTCATCATAAGAGAACACTCGAGGCGAACCGTATATGAGTTCCGTGGGGAGAACTGCTTCTTCCCCGTATACCAGGGCAAAGGGTGTCTGGCCAATGGCTCGATTTGGTGTCGTTCTGATCGACCAAAGAACTGTTGGCAACTCGTCAATCCAACGCCTCCCGCATTTGTGTAGCCTATCAAAAGTTCTGGTCTTGAGGCCCCGCAACACTTCTACATTCACCCTCTCAGCCTGGCTGTTACTTCTGGGATGAGAAAAAGAAGCAAAAAAAACTTTGCCACCGAGGTCTTGGATATATAGTATGAAGGTTTGGCTCATGAACTGCGTGTCGTTGTCGGTGATGACTCTATTCGGCACACCAAAACGATAGACTAGTCCCTTGAAGAACTTGACGGCTGATTGTGCTGTCACCTTTCTCACCGTTTCCACCTCCGGCCACTTTGTGAACTTGTCGATCGCGACGTACAAGTAGTTAGAGCCCCTGACCCTATGTGGGAGACACACATGCCTCCATGCATCTCTGCCAACAGCTTCAGTCTGTCCTCCTGAGGAATGCACTTCAATTTCACGCCGTTCGGTCTCCTTCTATATAGGGCATCATCCACAAACTGTTACATGCTAGACCGACGGGCTACTTTGTTCGCTTCTTCCTATTCCTTAGGGAGTTCCCCTATTTGGAGGAAACAGACGGTGCATTGCACCCATGCCGGAGCCTGGGCTTGACGGCAAGGACCAAAGGCTCATCTTCGGCCGTAGGGGCAGCTGCCTCTACGGTCAGGGCTTGGAGCCCTGCTGGAGGTTGTTGCTCCCTGGCAAGCTTGGGGGACCCGGCAACTTCCTTGTCGGCGGCTCCTGGGAGCTCAGCAGGAAAGTACTTACCGGGGCCTGCCTTCCTTCACTTCTTCTATCCCGTCGATGGCTCAACGGATGGCTGGGTTAGTTGAAGAACAAAGGTACCTGGTTCCACATGCAACTTGAGGGCAGCGCGTTTCGACAAGTCATTGACAATGATGTTCTCTGCTCAGGGAACATGCTCTGCTTGTAGTCTGTCAAAACAATCCTCCAACTTCCTCACTTCATCCACATAGGGCTCCATCAACGGGCTCTAGTAATCGCTGTTAACTTGCTTGACGACAAGCTGCGAATCACCCTTGATGATGAGCTTCCTGATCCCGATGTCTGCCGCGATCCTGAGACCAGCAAGCAATCCTTCATACTCTGTAGTATTATTCGTTGATTTTCCCGGGGAAAGTGCATCTGGACTACGTACTTGAGGTGCTCCCCGGTGGGTGCGACGAGTAGCACGCCAACACCAGAACCTTGCAGCGAGAAAGCTCCATCAAAGTACATAATACAATCATGGCTCGCCTCCTTGCTGGGAAGGGTGGTCTCTTGAGTCTCTTCATCGGGCGTTGAGGTCCATTCTGCTATGAAATATGCCAAGGCTCGGCTCTTGCTCATTGAAGTACTTTCAAACTTGAGGTCAAAGCTCGATAGTTCCAACGCCCACTCCACAATCCTCCCAGTTGCATCCGGGTTGTGCAAGATTCGTTGCAAAGGGAGGCGGTTGACGACGGTGATCTCATGCGCTTGGAAATAGTGACGCAGCTTTCTCGAGGCCATGAGGAGGCCGAAAAGTAGCTTATGTATACCAGAATATCTTGATCTAGCCCCCTACAAGAGGGAACTGACAAAATAAACCGGGTGCTGCATCACCTTCTTCTTCTGCTCGACTTCGCCCACTTGCGCAGATTCTGTCTTGCCAGGACCAGGATTTGTCAGGGGTTCCGCCCTATCGGCATCAGGATTTGTCGGGGAGAGCTCTGGCCCATCATCCGACGGCTCCGCCGCTACCGCCGCTTCTTCCTCAAATACTCTCTGTGCCACCAGCACAACACTGACCACTTGATTCGTTGCCGCCAGATATAGCAGCAATGGCTCTTGCAGTTTTGGCGCAACTAGTATTGGCATGGAGGAGAGGTACGTCTTCAAATCTTGCAGCACTACCTCTGCCTCTGAAGTCCATTTCATTGGACCCGCCTTTTTCAAAACTTTGAAAAAGGGGAGGGCGCGCTCAACAGATTTGGAGATGAACCTACTTAGAGCGGCAACACAACCAGCGAGCCTACGAACGTCTTTGACCCGTCTTGGCGCCTCAATCTGCTCAATCGCTTTGATCTTGTCAGGATTTGCTTCGATTCCGCGTTGAGACACAAAGAACCAAAGAAGTTTGCTAGATGGGACACCGAACACGCACTTCTTTAGGTTGAGCCTGAGGTTGATCTTGCGTAGATTTGCAAATGTTTCTTCCAGATCCTGCACGAGCGTGCCCTTGGTCTTGGTTTTGAACACTATATCATCCATATAAGCTTCCATATTTCTATGAACTGGGGCTCAAAACCAATTTGGACTGCTTGGGTAAATGTCGAGCCAGCGCTTTTCAACCCGAAAGGCATCCGCACAAAACATTACGTACCACATGGGGTGATGAACACAGTCTTTTCTTCGTCTTCCTTCATCATGAAGAACTAGTGGTATCCTGAGTAGGCGTTGAGGAACGACAGCAGGTCACACCAGGCAGTGGAGTCCACTATATGGTCAATGCATGGCATAGGGAAAGGATCCTTTGGACAGGCTTTATTAATATCTGTATAGTCGATACACAGCTTCCATTTCCCATTTGCCTTACGCACTGGGTTGGCCAACCACATGGGGCGGAGCACTCCTCTGACCAAGCCTGCCGCCTCCAACTTCCAGATCTCCTCGATGATGAACTCTTGTCGCTCCAAAGCTTTCTTCCTAACCTTCTGCTTGACGGGCCGCGCATGGGGACAGACAGCAAGGTGGTGCTCAATCACCTCCCTGGGAACGCCGGGGATGTCGCATGCTTTCCATGCAAACACGTCGACATTCGCCCGCAGGAAGGCGACGATCGCGCTTTCCTATTTGATGTCAAGGGTGGAGCTTACGGTAAAAGCTCCACCCGTGCCATCCTCCTTGACAGGAACCTTCTTGGTTTCTGGTGGGGCCACCTTGGACCTCTTGCTCCCGCTGGCGGAGCTCTCGGGCACGTCCCCAACGGGAACGCGGCGCTCCGAAGAGGCGCGTTTGCTGGAGGGGGTGCAGGAGTCCTTGCTGGGGTCAGAAGTATTGCGGGAAGGGGCCTCGCCGGCAGGGGCAAAGGCCTTGCCAGTTTTCTTCCCTCCCGGGGTCTCTAGGAACAAGTGCCTTGGTGGCAGCTGCTGCAACTGCCACCCGGTAGAGTTGGTCGGTGCAGATGAGCGCATCTTTGTTGTCGGAGGGGACGGTGATGATGCTCGTTGGCCCGGGCATCTTCAACGTGTTGTAGGCGTAATGTGATGGCACCATAAACTTGGCCAACGCTGGGCGACCGAGGATCCCATTATAGGGCAAGGGGATGTTGGCAACGTCAAAAACAATCTTCTCCGTCCTATGGTTCAGCTCGCCCCCAAATGTAACAGGCAACATGATCTTACCCTTCGGCTGACTCCTCTCCGGGTTGACCCCTTGAAACATGCCTGTCTCCTCGAGATCTCCATCGGGGATTTGCAGCCTCTCGATCACGGCAGGCGAGATCAAGTTTAGACCGGCCCCACCGCCAACTAGCACTTTTGTCACCTTGAGGTTGCGTATTGTTGGTGAAACCAACAACGGCAAACACCCGACCGCAGTTGTGCAATCAGGGTGATCCTTAGTGTCAACAATGATAGCCGTGCTGGACCACTTCAGTGGCCTCTGGGCATCGAACGATGGCTCCGCCGTAGTGACTTCACGCACCCACTGCTTCAGTCGGCGGTGAGAGGTATGCAACGAGGCACACGCACATGGCCTCCGTAGCTTTCTGGAACTCGTTCTCACCATACTCGTCGTCCTCATAATGATCATCGTGTTCCTCCTCGTCGTGGCCCCGAGCGGGCCTCTCTTGTTGATTATCTTTGTCGTGGCGACCTCCTCGACCGCTACGCTTCTTGCCAGACGCCTCAGCACCATCCCAACCCTTCCCCTTATCGCGCCTCTCATACTCAGCTTTCTACTTCTCCGCAAGTAGCTCAACCTGCTGGCAATTCTGGAGGTCATGACCTTTGGTGCGATGGATCTTGCAGTACTGCTTGTCGGAGCCTTCCAGCTTGTCGGCAGCCGCCAAGGCCCAGTAGGCGATGCACCCGGCAACTTCCTTGCCGGGGTCATCAGCCTTGGCCTTCTTGGCGGCGCCGGGGTCGCCAGATCCCTGGACGGCAAGCACGGTCTTGCCCTTACGCTTCCTATTGCAGCGTCGGCCCTTCTTTGCCAGGGCGACGACTTCTTCGTTTGTGCAGTCGGTTTCCACGCCGGTGTCTTCGCCGGGGTACTTTCTCCCTTCTCCAGCCCGAGCGCATCTATCGGCCAAAACATAAAGCTCATCTACATCCTTAACATTGTTCATCGCCAGCTCCTCACGCATCTTGCGATTGTGCACATTCAGATGGAATGCACTGATGACAGCGGCGAGATGAACATCTGGATGTTGTACTGCACATGGCTGAAACTTTGTATGTACCTGCGCAGGGTTTCGCCGTCCTTCTAGGGGATGACATGCAAATCACTTGCCTGGCCAGGAGCTTAGTGGCCTCCGGTAAAGGCACCAACAAACTCGTGGCACAGATCCGACCAAGAAGAAATGGAATCCATTGGCAGGTGCATCAACCATGACATGACATTGGGCTTAAGTGCCAACGGGCAGTAGTTGGCAAGCACCTTGTCGTCGCGAGCCCCAGCAGCTTGCATCGCGATAGTGTAGATGCTAAGTAACTCTGACGGGTGAGTCTTGCCGTTGTACTTTTCTCCGACCTTAGGCTTGAATGTGCGTGGGTGGGCCACTGGAATTGCCGCAGCTCACGGATAAAACCTGGAAAACCCACCTCGTAAGGTAGGTCACCGGAACCCCCCAACGCTAGGTGGTCCATAGTGGGCCCCGCACGCCTATCCAATTGATGGCGCGCTTCCCGCCACCGCTTGATAGTGGTCCGAGTGTCTTCCTGAGCTCGCTCCCGAAGAACTTGACGTTGGTCGCAGCGGGCTCGCGGGTCAGACGACGCTGTGGAAACATTGTCGCTGGCATCGGCCCGACGAGCCAGCGGCTGCTATTGCTGGCGTGGGGGAGGAGAGTGCACCGTGGTCGTAGCATCTCCGGCCCTTGCACCACTGGCATGCACCGGCTCGACAAAGCGCCGACACGAGGGTCCCGCTGGTCGCGGTTCATCTTTATTGGTGAAGCAGATGAGGCTCCGAATGGTGGCTCTCCACTCGTTGAGCTTCTCCACAGGAGGAGGGAAGTCGAGGAGCAGTTGCACGTGCGCCAATGCTTCCGCTGGCATAGGTGGTGGCGACAGCTGCATGGACCGTGACGCGCTCCGACTTCTAACCATGTTAGAAGGAGCTCTATCACGGTCTCATGGTCGCGCGCCGTTTCTGCCAGCGTCCAGGCGCACATGCTGGCCCGGCGCATCTCAGGGGTGACACAAAGGGCTCTCTGTCAGCGTCCTAGGAACGGGCGTACCCAGACTTGCCTGCCTGCGGCCCAGGGCGTGGCTCATCCAGCAGCCTGGTACGACCCATCTTCATAAAAAATCACTCAAGACCCTCGCGACGGGCCAAGGCTCGTGAGGCGAACGACACAATACCTCCTCCGCGGCGGCGTCGCTCGGCTGGCTCCTGAGGAGCGGAGATATCTATGCAAGGGGCACCTCGCGAGGTCCGCGTGACGTGAGCCCTGAGGACCAAGGCCAGGCTGGCGCTAGTGGCGCAGGGTGCCAGCTTCCTCTTTGGTGCTAAGGAAGCAGGCGCAGGCGAGGAGTCCCGAGGCATCAGGCAAAGGTTTCAATATCCCTGCAATAAGACCAAGACCAGCAGGACGGCAGGACGAAGGTCACCGCGGAGCCCACGACGGCATCACCACCAGAGCCTTTGCCAGGCAAAGACCACTTTTTGTCAGGATAGCTTGTATTAGTTTCCCCCCTTCGAAATTGGCCGTTGTGGGATCCCTTCTCGGCTAAACATTTGGGAAGAGGACCAGGGCCTCTATAAATAGGACTAGCCACCAACTTGGCAAGGGACGGATCATTGAGACCATCCTCACACACACTAGCTCATCAAGCTCAAGAACATCTCTCCTCAGGAGGCTGTTCGCCCACTGTACTAGTTCATCCTCAGCATACAAGGCAATCTACCACACCACACTAGAGTAGGGTATTACACCACAATGGTGGCCCAAACCAGTATATACTCTCGTGTCTCTTGTTCCTTGGGTTCAGCGAGCTAGGCCTAGAGATCATTGTGAGTGTGAGCGAGAGAGAGAGAGATCTTCGTGTGCACCCAGTGATCGAACCTCAAGGGTTTGCCGGAACCCACGATCCGACATTTGGCGCACCAGGTAGGGGTGCACGGAAGCCTTTCTCCCGTTAGTCGACCCATCGACGCCCCGGGGCTCCAATGTCTGGCGAACCAAGGACCAACGTCGACCATTGGGCTGCTTGGCCCGTCAGGGGGCGCCGTCCGCCTAGGGAGACCTCAGCTCTACACTCAAGGTGGCCCGTGCACCGCCAAGCGCCGCGCAACGCGGGCGGCGCGGATCGACACCTTCCACCCTCACACGATGGCGTGCGCGGGCCGGTGCATGGTCCTCAAGCTATGTAGTGGCGACGGCGCCGCACACCCGACGGGAGCAGGTGAACATGCGAGCCGTGCTCGTGGTGGCGTGGGAGCTTCTTTGGTGCTGGCTGATGGAGAGCAGCCGCGACGTGTTGCTGGAATGCATCGCTGAGCTGTTGGACGCTGCATCTAGGGGTACATTACCTTTTTGCTCCCTACTTACATCTCAAGTTGTGCCAGACCGCACGATGGGCCTCGTCGCGCCCGAGTGCTCCCAGGTGCACCAGGAGGGCTCGCTAGCGGCAGCACGACCAACGGTGCCGGACATCCGGCCGCGCCTTTGCCTCCCCCGGGTGGCGTAGGTGCGGGCGTTGCTCCTCACTGTCCCAATGGGACGCCAGCCTACAGCCACCAGGGGGCGCATCGGACTCGGTGGCATGGGGCATAGGGCGTCTCAGCGGAGGTTTCGGAGAGGCAGGTCAGCAAGCCTATGTGCCCCGCCTGGTGGATCGGGAGTACACGCCAGAGGATGACCCCTGCACGTTCCTCGATCCAGGTTGGGAAGAAGAGATGCTAGAAGTCGAGGCCTACTATGAACCGCCCAGGAGCCTCGCCGACCCCGCTAATGACAACAACCGCAGGGTACCACTGATATCTCAGGAGCAGGCTTACGCTAACCATGGGTCGCAGGTGGACCAGGCCGCAGTGGCAGGATGCGACCCCAGCGCGGCAGCCCCACTCCGTCTAGGGGTAGTGCACTGGGGGCTGCACGGGAGGGGTCCGGAGCAAGGCCCTCCCCCATGTTGCGCGGGGCAAGGCATCGCCCAGAGGTAGGTCTCTGTCAGGAAGGCGCCGGCGAGCCCTCCCCCTGGCAGATGGCATGTGGCCTCCGACGGTGCCGCTGGCGTCCCCTTTGCCCCTTGGCATCGTCCTGGTTTCTGAATGCCCCAACGGTGGTCGAGGGCGGCGCAGGGCGGGGCCCTTGTCTGGCGATATGAAGCAAGGATCATGCCTGTGAAGGTCTCCGCCCGTGACACTCTCACGTAATAATGAGTGGGGCTGTACATTCCCCAGAGTCTCTGAAGAGCCACCCTCGGGCCTCGGGGGCTCCCGCCCATGTCCTAGTGGAAGTACCATGCTCAGTGCTGGCCGTCAACACTGTTCCCTAATGACTATGCTCACGGCAGTGAAAGCACTTAGCTCCGCGCTGGTGAGAAGACAAGAAGACTAGCTAGGTGCCCGATGCGGCCATTTGCTTTCAACCCCTTTTTCTGTAGCTCGATTTACCGCCTTTTGGATTTGAACTTGAAGTCATATTTTCGTTGGCAAGCATGGGGGGCATCTTTTCTCGTTCATGTTGATTTCTTGAGTTTTCTAGCTCCGTGCCTTGTTTCAAGGCCTGCGCCTGCTGCCCCTCCCTGACGAGCACCTCACGAGCGGGGGCTGGGCATGGTATGCGTGCACATCTCGCCGTGATCTAATGCTCGTTTCTCGCGAGGACCTCTAGAGCGGACCAGCAGGCTCCTTAGAAGCCCGAAACCTCGCGAGGTGTGGGCGTGGTATGCGCGCACATCTCGCCGTGATCTAACACTCGTTTCTCGCGAGGCCCTCTCGGGCGGACTAGCAGGCTCCTCAGAAGCCCGAAACCTTGTGAGGTCTCGGAGGACTCCCGTCGGGAGAAATGCACATCGACAACTATAAGACCAGTCTGAGGCCTGCCTAGACGAAGGTAAGTTACATCAGCAAGCCCGCGGAAGAGCTTGCGGGATCGCTGATACGTCTCCGTCGTATCTATAATTTTTGATTGTTCCATGCCAATATTCTACAACTTTCATATACTTTTGGCAACTTTGTATACTATTTTTGGGACTAACATACTGATCCAGTGCCCAGTGCCAGTTCATGTTTGTTGCATGTTTTTTGTTTCGCAGAATATCCATATCAAACGGAGTCCAAACGGAATAAAAACTGGCGAAGATTTTTCTTGGAATATATATGATTTTTGGGAAGAAAAATCCACGCGAGACGATGCTCGAGGGGCCCACGAGGCTCGGGGTTGCAAGACCGGGCCTTGGCCAGAATCAACACCATTGATGCGCTCACCTTTCCTTCTTTGGGAGAGAAGAACAATGGCAGAAGCAGGTCAGGGTTTTCTTGAAGAAATGAGGAACAAGATGAGGCAGAAGCGAGGGTTGGGTAGAGAGGAAGCTGAGAGAGAAGAGTGAAATGATGGTTGCTTCGCCGTCCAACTTACTGCTGGAAAGGAGGGGCTTTTGTGATTTGACGGCTCATTGGGCATTACTGCGGCGCTTCGATCGGGGTAGTCTACCGTCACTCTACTACGGAGTAATTTAGTGCATGGCTGGTGGACCCCGATGCTGGCTGTCCAACACATCGGCGAGAGTGAGTAATTTAGTGCATGGCTGGAGGAGGATCCGCACGGTAGAGCGTGTCCACTGTTTTTCAGAAGAAAAAAAATGATTACAGCAAGCGTTTCCACTCTTACGACGGAGGAGTGCGAAACACGGCAGCCACTTGAACATACACAGTGCTCCTACTACTAGGCATGTGCAGTGGTTCATACGCCAGTACTACACAATCTTGTTGCTGGTGTAGTAAGATATGACGATAACAAATGATGTTGTGCGCATGTCAACTACTCCTATATGTAACATAGTACCGCTTTTTCGACTGTCCGGTCGAGAATGAACGGTGATATCAATGTTAACAGAACTAGGTCCACAACGCACGGAGAGTACGGTGCTACAGTACTCCACGAAACATGAACCATATGAAGCACGAATAGTGTTAGGCAGGGTGTATGAAGGGTGCACAGGATGGGAGCAAAAGTTCCCTTCTCGACCCACTTTTGGGTGTTTGGCAGAGTGCATGAAGGGTGCATGAGTCCACACTAGTAGGTTGAGAAAAATACATGAAGCACAAACAACTATATTGAGATGAGAATGCAACCAAACACACCCACACGCTTTGTGCTACAGTGACTGATCTGCACCATCTGAGTTTGATCCAACGGTCATGTTGCACCGAGACATGGACATGCCCATGCACAGGGCGCCTAAACACCACCGAAGTCCCTCTGCTTCTCGAGGCGCACGACGTTGGTGATGCAGGGTGCAACCGCCCGCAGAGCCCGCTCCCGGTCGACGGGAGCCAACTCATCAAAGACGGCGTCCAATGGCACGAATGTATTCCGGTGACGGAGCCCTGAAAGGATTTGCCCGGCAACGGCGACGGCAGCCTGCAACCCCTCCTTGTTCAGCTCAGCCCCCACCATCGCGCGGAGACGGCTCAGCTCCTCGGAGATATAGGTGAAGAAGGAGACCAGGTCAGGAAGCCGTAGCTCGTAGAAGTCGACCGGGTGGTCGAACGGGTTTAGCCCGACGGCCGGCATCGTCGCGCTGGCATGATGGTAGGCATCACGCAGCCGCAACACGTGCGTGGCAACTTGGTTCACCAAGTGGCTGAGGCGATCCTGGACCTCGTCACGATCATCCCGCTCGCGCTCCAGCCGGCTCCCCTGACAACCTATCGTATCTCCCGCTTTCTGCAGCAACGCCGCCGCTGCCTTGAGCATCTTTGTGGTGGACGCCTGCCGCTTTTCAAGCTCCGTGAACTCCCGCACATAACGGAGGAGCATGGCACTCCCCCCTCCTTGAGCTCACGGAGCTCCACGTCCTTGGCCCTGAGCTCCGCATCCTTGGCATGGAGCTCCTGTGTCAGGAGCCTCACCTCGGACTCTATGATCTGCTGCGCCACCATGGCACCAGGTAGAAGCAATGGGGAGAGGAAGCAAAGGGGGCGAAACGGCTGAAAGGCAATGCAATCTATGGGAAGGCGGAGGGAGCGGGGAATCTTTTGGTTTTCACCACGGTAAACCACCAGTCAACGACTTCTCACATCAGGGAGCAGTGGGTACAGGCGGAGTCATCGTGACTAACTGCTGCCGCGCCAGCTCCCGTCAATAAAAAAATTAAAAATCCTGTCGCGCCTACTCCCGTCAATCAAAAAATTAAAGATCCTGCCGCACCCAAACACCAGAGCAACGCCGCGGTGGAAATTTAAATTTACCTGCCGGCAAGTAGATAAAAAGGGGTGAAAAAACAAATGTGGCGGCGGCCTAGCTAATCGGTCGAACTAGCTCAACTAGCTAGCCACTGTGCTTCACTGATGTACTCGGCGAGAAAGGTGGTCTTTCGTGATTTGACGACTCATTTACTTGCTTCGGCGCTACGACCGAGGTGTCGGATTTCGGGTTCCGGAAGACCCTTGAGGTTCGAACACTGGGGTGCGTGCGGAGATCTCTCCCCTACCGATCTACGTCCAATCTCCTCGCGTGATCTAAGCTGGAAACAACGAACAACACAAGGGACACGAGGTTTATACTGGTTCAGGCCACCGTTGTGGTGTAATACCCTACTCCAGTGTGTGGTGTGGTGGATTGCCTCAAGGGCTGATGATGAACAGTACAAGGGAAGAACAGCCTCCCGAGAGGTGTCCTTGAGCTGGTGCGATGAACTGCTTGGATGAGTTCAGTCGCCTCCCTCTCTCTCTGCTAGGGCTCTATCACATCTCTAGATGTCTAGGTGTGTCCATCCCCCCATGACTCTCTTTCTCTAGATGTCTCGATGTCTCACCGTCCCTCGATGTCTCCTCCATTTTCTCCCGATCTCTCTCTCTTTCTACTCTGCGGTGGCTAGCTCTATTTATAGAGGCCTTGGGCCTCTCCCCAGCGGGAAGGGCGCCAACAATTGGCCATTTTGAAGGGGAACATCTAGTACAAGTTATCCTGACCAAAGATGGTCTTCGGCTGCCAAAAGCACTGGTGGTGACGCTGTCTTGGGCTCCACGGTGACCTCCGTCCTGCCGCTCTGCTGGTCTTGGTCTTGTTGCACTAGAATGGTAACCTTTGCCCGATGCCTTGGCATGTGCTTCCCCCTTTGCACCAAAGGGGAAACAAGGACACTGCGCAGGCCGGCGCCCACCTGGCGCCCGCCTGGTCTCGATCGTCATGGCTTGCATCACGGGCTCCTCGCGAGGTACCCCTGCCTTGATCTCTCCGCATCCTCGCGAGCCTGTCTGATGAAGCTGCCTCTGAGGAAGCTTCCTGTCATCCACCCCGCGAGGCTTGGCCCCTCGCGAGGGTCTTGACCTTGAGCTGATGAAGATGGGTCGCGCTGGGCCCCCACTTGAGCCACGCCGCAAGCCGCAGGCAGGCAAGTTTGGGGACCCCCGTTCCTAGAACACCGACAGTAGCCCCCGGGCCCAAGGCGTGCCCGGGCTTGGCCTGGCAGGGAAGCGAAGAGGCAAGCGTGAAGCGCCACGGGCCCCAATAGCCTGCGGCCTTGGGCGCCGCGTGGCGATTGATTGGTCGTGGGCGTCTGCACTTCCCCATGATGCCTCAGCGATCGCACGACTTGACAAGTCCCTGCATGCAGAGAAACCGGTCATGATTACCTGCGATCGTGATGCTCCGCGGTTGGCCTCCTCCGGCTATAAGTACGGGGCTGCGCGAGCCCCTTCAGTCCATCCCTTGCTGGTGCTCCTTTCCTTCTTCTTCCTTGTTCTTTCTTCTCCTTGCGTCAATCGCACCAATCCGCCGGTTTTCTGCAGAAGAGAAGGGAAAGGCCCCCCGAGAGGGTCCTGACCCACTTCCGCCGAAGAAGCGGCTGGTCCTCTGCCACCGAGATGAGGGTGCTCAGCAGGAGGCACCGAGGCCCTGGTATGAGCGGCTGCCGCCTGGGTATCCTCTACCCTTGTATGCCCGCGTCGTGGGTTCTGGGGGAGAAGGCGTCGAGCGACACCGACGGTGCCTCCGTCGATGCCGGCGAGTCACGGTGGTGCGTGTCGTTCCTCCTGGAGTTCACGCCGAGCGCTCCTCTCGCGAGCTCGTGCTCCACGCTGCCATGCCTCCGAGCTCTTGGATTCGCCTTCCTCCCTCCTTTGCCTTTGAGATGCCGCCGAGCGGGGCTCTGGAGCTCTGGCTGCAGCACGCCGACTGCAGTACCCTTGTGACCGGAGCGGAGGTCGCGGTCATTGCTCCGGGCAAGGTCTTCATGACCCGGGGCTGGGGTGAAATCGCCTCGGTCTGCCGGACGGTAGGTGCCCTCATAATTCATCTTGAATATGACGGCGCCTCCATAATGTTCATCAGGGTCTTCGATGCTGAAGGACGCCAGTTGGAGTGCTGCCCCAGGGAGAGCGGCTGGGGCAATGAACCGGCGAGAACCTGGCCCGCACATCGGCCCTCCAGCAGCTCCTCAGCAGGAGCAGAGGAGTTGGGGAATCCAGTGGCTCCCCCGAGCTCCTCGTGACTCCGGAGACGAGCAACGACAGCTACGAGCCCCCGAGCTTGCGCCGTGCTCGGAGCGGGGCAGCTGCGTCCAGCCGCCGACGCCACTGATCTGGATGGGGTTGGCACCGGCGTTGGGCAACCCACTGTTGATGATGGCGTCCCTTGCAGAGGTGCGGGCGATTAGCGTTCCATAGGATTAGTACTTTTGTTCCCTGTGAGGAATCGAAGCAACACCCCGTGGGGGCATGTAAGGCATCTGCCATGTCTTTTGTGAACATTATATCTTAATATGAATCAATGCGAGGTGCTTGTCCTGTCTCGGCTCGGCTCCCCCTTTCTATCCTCACGAGGACTTGGCTCTCTGCGCTGACAGGTCCCAGTCCCAGGCAGGCTTCAGCCGTCACTGGTATGCCAGGTCGCAATGTTGTGGTCAAGGCCAGGAGGTGAGCGGCCCGAGGTCCAGTAAGAGCCCCCGAGTCGGGTTGCTCGGTTGGTCCCCTTTAGCGCTCAAGCAGCCCTCGCTGGGCAAGAAAGGAAGGCAACGTTGCCATGACAGAGCCGCACTAGGCGAGGGTTTGGCGCTGCGTTGATCCAACTCCTGTAAGGGCGTGACTTATCTCTTGAGTTTGGTGTAGTTCCTCAATGAAGCGCCCGGCCCGAGTGGTGGCAGCTGAGGTGCTGCTGGGTTAGGTCCTCGCGAGCTTCTTCCCACCCCTCCGCACTTTCCTTAATGCTCTACATCCTCAGGTCACGGCCCTCAAGCGAGCTCAGCCGCCGATGGTATGACAGGTCGCGATGCCGTGGGTAAAGGCCAGGGTTGAGGGCTGGAGAACCAGTAGGAGCCCATGAGTCGCGATGCTCAGGCGCCCCCCTTTTAACATGCAAGCGGTCCATGCCGGAGAGAGGGAGGACAACTCGCGACGTCCCCAGCATTGCTCCTGGAGTAGGTCCTGCACACCAATCATGAAGAGAAACAAGACCTGTCGTTACGGTTGCCAGCCAACCTTTGGTTGCTCCGGGGAAGTGATTGGGGCACTGAGGGCCTGGTGAGGTGGCACCTTGCGGGGCTGCCGCGGCCAGAGCTCGACCACTCAGGTTTATCGGTGTTGCAGGGACGGACCCGTGCGCAAATGCCGTGCCAGAGCGAGCGGCTCCATTGGTAGGCGTCAATCGAGAAGGCGATTAGGTCGGGTATGTTAAGCACGCAGGAGGAAATTCGTTTAAATAGACGCGAGAAAAGCAAACGCCGCTGGGCCAGGCCCGAGCAGCTCGGGG
This sequence comes from Triticum urartu, assembly GCF_056163025.1. NCBI lineage: Eukaryota > Viridiplantae > Streptophyta > Magnoliopsida > Poales > Poaceae > Triticum > Triticum urartu. The sequence continues at coordinate 202,118,470 of NC_141875.1, read as the reverse complement.
ATGATGCAGCCCGAGGGGCGCCCCCAACAGGGTAAGTAAAGAGCATAAGCAAAACGGATACATGCCACAGGGACGGACCCACGCGACCTGGGAATGATGCAGCCCTGTGGGCGCTCCCAGCTAAAAACGGAACTTAGAAAGATGTCACCTGGTGCCATTGAAGATGAAGTGATGCTGAAGAAGCGGGCAATGCGCGATGAAGACGTCGACCCTCACGAGCCCCTAGGCCCAGGAGCCTCGGGAGGCTCCGGGGGCACAGGTGGGTTTCTGAGGGCCATCTCCATCTCCGCCAGGACTGCACAATGCCTGACCTCCTAAGCTTCCAGAATGCTCCTCAGCAGGCGCTGATGAGCGGCGACCGTGTTTGGCAGGCTGAAAGGCATGCGAAAGTAGCTGTGAGGTGGACCCTCGCAACGCCCCACGCGCGAAGGCCAGAGGCGCTCCTAAGATGCGGCTCGGTTGAGCCCTGACACGTCGATGTAGACGTACAGCCCACCATCCTCGCCAGGATGTGGGGCCACGATGGGCAAACGGCGGCTGCCGCGCTTGACTCTCGACTCATGTAGCTTCTAGGTGTTTCTTACGATGAACTCCTGAGGGTTTGGTCTTCCTTGCCTTGTACCTTCCTGAGGGAAACGTGCCTGGAAGCACCCCTCCAAGTGGTGCCCGAGCGCCTCCCTCGTGACCTTGGCAAAGTCGGTGGCTCTCCAAGAAAGAGCCCCCGAGCCCTGCCTGAGGAGGGCGCCGGGCGCGCCTTCCTATGCGAGGGAGGGTGGCGCTTCCTGATTGGGTGCAGATCCTGACGCAACACCTCCGGAGGCACCTGCCTCTTTATGGATTGGGCCAGGCGAAACCTTCTTCTTCTTAAGGGTCGCCTCGGGAAGCCTTCCGTTCCTGTGGTCCGGGTCTTCGATTGCTGCGGCTTGGAACGCGCGCTCAAGTGAACACATTGCTTCCCTTTCTTCACAGGGTACGGTGATGACTCCACTGCTTCCTGGCATCTTGAGGACGTTGTACCCATGGTGAGTCACTGCCATGAACTTGGCCAGGACTGGGTACCCGAGGATGGCGTTGTATGGCAGACGGATGTGGGCGATGTCGAAGTCGATGAGCTTGGTGCGGTAGTTGTTGCGCTGCCCGAAGGTGACTGGAAGGCGAACCTGCCCTATTGGAATAGTGGAACCATCGGTGACTCCTGAGAAGGGCTTGGACGGACAGGACGTTGAGTCCTGCGCCGCCATCAATGAGGGTCCTGGTGACCTGCATGTTGCTGATGACTGGGGAACAAAGCATCGGGAGGACTCCGGCCGTTGCCGCGCACTTGAGCTGATCCGCTGAGCTGAACGTGATAGCGCACGCAGACCACCTGAGAGGGCGCGTGGCCTCAATCTTGGGGAGGACTGCATTCACCTCGCAAGCAAACTGCTTGAAGATGCGCTGTGAGGCTGGGGCCTGCGCTCCACCCAAGATGCAAGCGATTGCGCACGACTCCTGGAAGCCCCTAGCTCCCTCGTTTTGATGTTGGTCTTCGTTCCTCCTTGGCGGTGGCGGCAGAGGAGGAAGGCCTGTGTTGCCGTGCGGGCGATCCTCACGAGGCTGATCTCTCCAGCCTCCCTCGCGAGGCTGGTCCTGCCAGCGATCCTCGCGAGGTCGGTCATGCCACCTTTGGCGAGGGCCACGGTCTTCCCATCGTCCGCCACCTCTTCCTCCTGCTCGGCCATAGCCCCTGTCGTTGCGCTCGGGGCGTCGGCTGACACATCCATCTCTCACAGCCCTGAGCTCTTGACATTCGTTGGTGTTGTGGGTGTGGAGGTCGTGGTACACGCAGTACCGGCTGCCCTTGGATGACTCAGGCTGATCCCTTCTACTCTTCGTGTCTGGTTCCGCTGCAAGCACGGTAGCCCCCTTGCGCTTCACGTCCTTGGCCTTGGGCTTCTTCTCTACTGGGTCGGCAGCCGGTAGTTCGAGGAGGGAAAGGCGCCCTTCCTCAGCCCTAGCGCACTTGGTTGCCAAGTTGAACAACTCCAGGGATGTGCACAGGTCTTCATGGATTGCTAGCTCCTCCTTCATCTTGATGTTGCGTACGCCATCGGAGAAGGCCGAGATGATGGATTCTTCAGTCACCTTGGGGATCTTGAGGTGAGCGTTGTTGAAGCGCTCGATGTATTTCTGTAGGTTTTCCCCTTGCTGCTGCTTGATGAGGCGCAGATCGCTCACGGCCAGGGGCCGGCCGCGAGTGCCCTAGAAGTTGGCGATGAAGCGAGTGTGCATCTCGTCCTAGGAGGAGATTGTGCCAGGAGCCAGGTTCAGGAGCCAGGTGCGGGCCCCATCCTTGAGCGCCATGGGAAACAAGTTCGCCATGACCATTTCGTCTCCGTTGGCGGCTTCGATGCATAGCTCGTAGAGCAGTAGGAACTCCGCGGGGTCCGCCGTGCCATCGTAGCAAGGGGGCAGGTCAGGCTTGAACTTGCCTGGCCATGCGACGCCGCGTAGCTCGGGGGTGAGGGCACGACAGCCTGTTGTGGCCACCGATGCCTTTTGCTGGTGCTGGGCTTGTTCCTGGGGAATACCACGCGCCGCCGCTTGGAGCAGCGCGGGGTCTTGGCGTGGAGGTGCAGGGACGCGATCTTGGCACGCCGGTGCTGGGAGCACGCGAGAACCTTCTTGGGGACGAGGGATCTCTTGTCAGCTCCTTGCTGCGCAAGCGCCGGACGCGGAGGGTCTCGCCCTGGGGCTGCGCACTTGGGGAGGAGGTGGTGGAGGCACCTCCTGATCCTCGCCTCCTGCACGGAATGGTGGGCGAGGCAGCGAGAGGGATGGCAAGGGGGAGCCCCCTGCGGCGCTGACGAGCTTGGTGATGCGAGCGAGCCAGTCCTTATAGAGGTCGTTGACAGGGCGGTAGTGCAGGAGCTCTCTTGCCAGGAGCAGCGCGGCGTGCGTGTCCATGGGGGCGCAATGGGTGTGGGACGACGAAGCAGCTGGAGTTAGCGACGGTGTGGCGGTGCGGCCCTCCCGCCGCATCGAAGGATGCTGGGACGAGGCCTGCTGCTCGTTCCCCACTGGGCCAGTGGCGGCGTTGGCGGCAAGCGACGGGGAACGACGAGGGCCTCCGCCGACGGGCGCCGTCTGGGCGACGCGGGTGGCGAGGGAAGCCCGGCGCTCGGCGCGAGCCCGACGAGCGTCGGCCATGGACACGTCGGAAGATCACGCGCGAACAGCGGAAGAAAGATTCCAGCGCACCCCCTACCTGGCGCGCCAAATGTCGGATTTCGGGTTCCGGCAGACCCTTGAGGTTCGAACACTAGGGTGCGCGCGGAGATCTCTCCCCTACCGATCTATGTCCAATCTCCTCGCGTGATCTAAGCTGGAAACAACGAACAACACAAGGGACACGAGGTTTATACTGGTTCGGGCCACCGTTGTGGTGTAATACCCTACTCCAGTGTGTGGTGTGGTGGATTGCCTCAGGGCCTGATGATGAATAGTACAAGGGAAGAACAGCCTCCCGAGAGGTGTTCTTGAGCTGGTGCGATGAACTTCTTGGATGAGTTCAGTCGCCTCCCTTTCTCTCTGCTAGGGCTCTATCACATCTCTAGATGTCTAGGTGTGTCCATCTGTAACGCCCGGATAATCTTGCTACAGTAATCCCACGCTAATCATGCCATGTCATCCTGATTACTGTTGCTAGTTAAATAAATAATAAAAATAATAAACATAATTAAATAAATAATAATAATTACTAGTTACTAAATTAAATTAAAAATAATATGTAAAAATAATAATAAAAATAATTAAATAAATAATAATTAATTAACTAAATTAAAGAATTAATTAAATTAAATTAATTAATCAGGATTAGATTAACCTAATTACTAGTTAACTTAATTAACCCCTGATTAGCCTAATCAGTCAATGACATGCGGGACCCACACATAGTTGACCCAGTCAACTGCACAGTTGACTGCTGACATCACCCTGATGTCATGCCTACGTCATCAGACACTATTCTGGATAATGTTGATTAAATTAAATAAATAAATCCTAAAAATGATTTAAATCTTTTAAAATTAATATAAAATAAACCGTAGCTCGGATGGAAAAACTTTGTACATGAAAGTTGCTCAGAACGACGAGACGAATTTGAATACGCAGCCCGTTTATCCGCCACACATCCCTAGCATAGCGAACACGCAACTTTCCCCCTCTGTTTCATTTGTCCGAAAACGCGAAACACCGGGGATACTTCCCCGGATGTTTCCCCCCTTCACCGGTATCACCTCATACCGCGATAGGGCACCCCTAGCACCGATACTTGTCATGTCATGCATCGCTACGCATCTGTTTGCTTAAATATTTATTGTTTCTCCCCCCTCTTCTCTCGCTAGACACCAGGACCGACGCCGCCGCTACCCAGTACGACTACGGAGTTGACGACCACTCTCTCTTGCCAGAGCAACCAGGCAAGCCCCCCCTTTGATCACCAGATATCGCCTATTCTTCTCTATACTGCTTGCATTAGAGTAGTGTAGCATGTTACTGCTTCCCGTTAATCCTATACTGATGCATAGCCTGTCCTTGCTACTAGTGTTGTTACCTTACCTGCAATCCTAATGCTTAGTATAGGATGCTAGTTTTTCATCAGTGGCCCTACATCCTTGTCCGTGTGCCATGCTATACTATCGGGCTGTGATCACTCGGGAGTTGATCACGGGTATATACTATATACTTTATACATGATACATGTGGTGACTAAAGACGGGTCGGCTTGAGGAGCACCCGCAAGTGGATCTTTGAGGCGGAGCGACAGGGCAGGTTCCGACCACCTAGGAGAGAGGTGGGCCTGGCCCTGGTCGACGTTCGCGGATACTCAACACGCTTAACGAGATCGGGGTATTTGATCTGAGTTTGGCCATTTGGCCTATACGCACTAACCATCTACGCGGGAGTAGTTATGGGTATCCCGACGTCGTGGTATCAGCCGAAGCCTTCGTGACGTCAGCGACTGAGTGGCGCGCGCCGGATTGGAACGTAAGCCTGCTCTTGTATTAAGGGGGCTAGTTCTGCTTCCGGCCGCGTACGCAACGTGCAGGTGTGCTAAGGGCGATGGGCCCAGACCCCTGTGCGCTTAGGTTTAGACCGGCGTGCTGACCTCTCTGTTGTGCCTAGGTGGGGCTGCGACGTGTTGATCTTCCGAGGCCGGGCATGACCCAGGAAAGTGTGTCCGGCCAAATGGGATCGAGCGTGTTGGGGTATGTGGTGCACCCCTGCAGGGAAGTTAATCTATTCGAATAGCCGTGATCTTCGGTAACAGGACGACTTGGAGTTGTATCTTGACCTTATGACAACTAGAACCGGATACTTAATAAAACACACCCTTCCAAGTGCCAGATACAACCGGTGGTCGCTCTCTCACAGGGCGACGAGGGGAGGATCATCGGTTAGGGTTATGCTATGCGATGATACTTGGAGGACTTCAGTCTACTCCCTTCTACATGCTGCAAGACGGAGGCTGCCAGAAGCGTAGTCTTCGAAAGGATTAGCTATCCCCCTCTTATTCTGGCTTTCTGCAGTTCAGTCCACCGATATGGCCCTTTACACATTTACCCATGCATATGTAGTGTAACTTCTTGCTTGCGAGTACTTTGGATGAGTACTCACGGTTGCTTTCTTCCCCTTTTCCCCCTTTCCTTTCATTCTGGTTGTCGCAACCAGATGCTGGAGTCCAGGAGCCAGACGCCACCGTCGACGATGACTCCTACTACACCGGAGGTGCCTACTACTACGTGCTGCCCGCTGACGACGACCAGGAGTAGTTAGGAGGATCCCAGGCAGGAGGCCTGCGCCTCTTTCGATCTGTATCCCAGTTTGTGCTAGCCATCTTATGGCAACTTGTTTAACTTATGTCTGTACTCAGATATTGTTGCTTCCGCTAACTCGTCTATGATCGAGCTCTTGTATTCGAGCCCTCGAGGCCCCTGGCTTGTAATATGATGCTTGTATGACTTATTTTATTTGTAGAGTTGTGTTGTGATATCTTCCCGTGAGTCCGTGATCTTGATCGTACACGTTTGCGTGTATGATTAGTGTACGATTGAATCAGGGGCGTCACAAGTTGGTATCAGAGCCGACTGCCTGTAGGAACCCCCCTTCCACACTCCTTGGCCGAAGTCGAGTCTAGACATTGCAAAAACTTTTACTAACTTGGCTGTGTGCCTTACGGGCCCACGTCGCCATCGGGTGGTACTAGGATCTTTTACTCCTCGACCTTTACTCTGGGACTCTGAACTCTCTTCTACTCGGGTTAAATGAATTTACTAACTCTGACACTAGGATCCCGTTACAACATTCACCCCAAAGTTGGATAAGCCCTAGTTATTCTTTAGAGTAGTATTTGAACATTATCCACATTGTCATTTGACTCCTGTGAAAACATCTTTGTTTTCAGATGGAACCCACGAGGCAGGTCGTGCGTCACACGACGGCCATTGGTGCCTCAGGATCACCTGCTGTGTTAGTGGAGATGATGACCTATCTGGGTTATCGCTGGCACCCTGAGTACACCGTCTATGAGGAGTATCAGGACTTCAACCAGGAGCAATACCGTGCCATCGTCCACCTCTACTCTCGGGAGTATGACTCCACTACCGTGCTGCACACTGCTCATGGTGTTGGAGTGACTATCGATATGGCGGTCCACGATGCTGCTTATGCTGCTCTGACACGTCTTCGTGGAGAGTATCAGGAGTTGGACACCTCCCCCTTCAGGCACATTGCTATCGCATCCGATGTTGGTGCGGAGGGATACTACACTGCTGCCTACTCCACTGCCACCCGAGAGCCCTTCTACCATCAGAACCTGGTTCTGCATGCTGATGGGCTGGATAGAGCTAACTGAGCTCTTCGCCACGAGTTGTACACCACCCGTCAGCACCTGTACCGTGCTCTGACGATGTTGCACCCCTTCGTCGGATCTGGGGAGCTGTCGCGTTCTGCTATCTACCCAGCCAGGACCGTGATGCCCCAGGGTGTCGGTTGGCCAGAGGTGGGAGGCTACTCTCCCGCACTTGGTCCTCTTCTGCCACTTGAGCGTCAGGTTCTGCCCCAGAGTACCCGCGGACCCCAGGTTGCCGACGTGGTGTACCCGATGCCACACTACCAGCTTTCAGGCTACAGCTACCTCCGCAGTACCGCGTGGGACTGATGTAGACCTGCTTGTTAGTGTTAGATGCATTCGCCGCGAGCCTGCGTGCCGCCTTTGATGTCTTAGTCTATGTACCAGACTCTGTGTAGCAAACTCCATGCATGATCTCTTTTGTAAGATGTGCCGACTACTATGTAGTATCTATCGTGCTGCTTTCGTTGTGCATGTTTCATCATGAATGATTCTCATCTTTGCACATTTCTCAATACTGAACTACCCCTATTATATATTAGCAGGATGGTTAGACCAGGTGGTCGTGGTCGTGGTCGTGGTGGCAACGCCCCACCACCGTCTGAGTACATGGCTGGGATGATGCAACAGTTTGAGCTGAACCGTCAGTTCATGGAGAATATTATGGCTCAGTTTCCTCGCCCCAATATGAACCAGCAGCCAACCCAAGTGACTCTGCAAGATTTCATGCGCCTCAACCCAACCGTGTACCGCAGCTCAACTCAGCCTCTGGATGCTGACGACTGGCTCCGTGACATCACCTATGAGATGGAGTCTGCTGATGTAGCCCCTGCCAGCTATGTCACCTTTGCTTCCTTCTTCCTGAAAGGACCCGCGGCTCAATGGTGGGACAGCCACAGGCGTACTCTGCCAGCTGGAACAATCATCACCTGGCCAGACTTCCAAGCTGCCTTCCGTGCTCGCTTCATTCCTCAGGGAGTCATGGACCGGAAGAAGCGTGAATTCCGCAACCTCACCCAAGGCAATAAAACTGTGGAAGCTTACCAGCGGGAGTTTCTTGACTTGTCCCACTATGCTGAAGAAGACATCGCAACTGATGCACGCAGACAGGAGAAGTTCCGTGATGGCCTTCAAGTTGACATCAAGCTCGCACTTCTAGTGCATGACTTTGCTGATTTCGCCACTCTGGTGAACAAAGCCATCAACATCGAAACTGGTCTGCAGGAATACCAGAGCTCTCACAAGCGCAGCCGTGACACGGGCTCATCTTCGGGCCCGTCCTCGCAGAAGCGCAAGATATGGATCCCCAACAGCATGTACCAGCCGGATGCACCTGCCCCAAGGCAGTCCTATGCTGCACCTCGTCTGCCTGCTCCTCCAACTAGGCAGACAAGACTTCCAGCTCCACCACCACAAGCTCCTGTTCCCACTCCCAATAATGGCCTCTGCTACAAGTGTGGTCAGCGAGGTCACCGTGCTAGGGATTGCAATCAAAACCAGAATCAACTGGCCCTCCCAGCAACTGGCCGTGGAAGCAACCAGCCTCGCAACAACAGTGCCAAGTCTTATGGTCGTGTTCATGCCAACCATGTTGATCTCAATGAAGTTCTAGACCAGCCTGCTACCGTGATGGGTACACTCCTCGTAAACTCAGTACCTGCATCTGTTTTATTCGATTCAGGGGCATCGCATTCATTCATGTCAGAAGATTTTGCATACAAGCATGACGTTAAATGTGAGGAGATGAACACTTCGGTATTGGTAAAAACCCCCGTGGGACAATGTCAAACCTCACTGGTTGGCATCGATGTCCCCGTGGAAATCGAAGGGCTGGAATTCTTTGCCTCTCCCATTATACTAAAGTCATCTAACATCGACCTCATTCTGGGAATGGATTGGTTGAAAGCGCATACTGCTTCTATAGTTTGCGCCACTAAGGTCGTCCATCTCCTACACCCTTCTGACGAAATAATAGCTTACCAAGCTCATCTAGTTCAGAACGCCGAGGCACGACTTTATGCCTTGAATGCGTTGAACGCTGCACCACTCGAGGGCATTGAAAACATTCCCGTCGTTCGTGAATTCCAAGACGTCTTCCCAGAAGAACTTCCAGGGATTCCCCCTGCTAGAGCTGTCGAATTCATCATCGACTTGAAACCCGGCACCACCCCTATAGCCAAACGACCCTATAAGATGCCGCCGCATGAACTCATTGAGCTTAAGGAGGAAATTGACAAATCTCTTGTCAAAGGTTTCATTCGTCCTAGTTGCTCTCCTTGGGGAGCACCTTCTCTCTTTGTTAAGAAAAAGGATGGGACAAACCGATTAGTCCAAGACTACCGTCCTATAAACCAAGCTACCATTCAGAATAAATATCCTCTTCCTCGGATCAATGATCTTTATGATCAACTGGCTGGCTCATCAGTGTTCTCCAAACTTGACTTGAGGTTGGGTTACCACCAGATCCGTGTTCGTGAAGAGGACATCCCAAAAACTGCCTTCGTGACTCGGTATGGATCATACGAGTACACCGTCATGTCATTCGGCTTAACGAATGCTCCAGCCACCTTCTCTCGTCTGATGAATTATATATTCATGGATTACCTCGACAAGTTCGTCGTGGTTTACCTGGACGATATCCTTGTATTTTGCAAGAACGAGGAAGAACATGCTGGACATTTGCGTCTTGTGTTGGAGAAGCTTCGAGAACATCAGCTATATGCTAAGTATTCCAAGTGTGAATTCTGGCTCCCCGAAGTAACCTATCTTGGGCATGTCATCTCCAAAGATGGTATTGCCGTCAACCCTGAACGAGTTCAGGCTATTCTCGATTGGACTCCTCCGAAGAATGTGAAGCAAGTCCGAAGTTTTCTCGGTCTCGCCAGCTATTGCCGTCGATTCGTCAAGAACTTCTCCAAGATTGCCAGGCCTCTGACTAATTTGTTGCATAAGGGTGTCAAGTTTGACTGGACAGACAAGTGTCAGGAAAGTTTCCAGGCGCTCAAAAACAAGTTGACTTCTGCCCCCGTACTTGCTCCACCTGATACTAAGAAGGACTTCGTCATTTACTGCGACGCTTCCCGTCAAGGATTAGGCTGTGTCCTAATGCAAGAGCGCAGAGTGATTGCTTATGCCTCTCGTCAACTGCGCCCTCACGAAGAAAACTACCCGGTTCACGACCGCGAGCTTGCTGCTGTCATTCATGCACTGAAGCAGTGGCGACATTACCTTCTCGGTAATCGTTGCGAGATCTTCACCGACCATCAAAGTCTGAAGTATCTGTTTACTCAGCCAGACCTGAACCTCCGTCAGCAAAGATGGATGGAGACTGTTGCAGATTTTGACGTGGATATATCATATACCCCCGGCAAGGCTAATGTAATGGCTGATGCCCTGAGCCGCAAGTCTTATTGCAACCACCTCCAGGTTCACAAAGTTCAGCCCTCGCTTGTCGAAGAATTTAGAAAGCTGAACCTCCATATTGTTCCTCCGGGATCACTCGCTCCCCCTCCCGAAGATTTCCCCAAACGGAACCTCCATGTTGTTTCCAGGGGTTCTCTCAATACCCTGGTTGCGAAACCAGATCTTGTGGACACCATCAAATGGATACAGAAATGTGACGATGAAGTCCTCAAGATTAAGCGCGACCTCAAAAGAGGAAAGCCCTCATTCTTCACGATCGCCGACGATGGCGCCTTGTATTTCAAAGGCCGCCTAGTGGTACCATGTTCAAAGAAAAACCTGGATAAGACTAAAAGGGTTATGCAAGAAGCCCATGATACGCCTCTGTCCATCCATCCTGGTAGTACAAAGATGTACCAGGATATTCGTCAAAGATTCTGGTGGTCTAATATGAAGCAGGGCATTGCTCGTTATGTTGCTGAGTGTGACGTTTGCCGCCGAATCAAAGCAGAGCATCAAAGGCCTGCTGGAACTCTGCAACCTATCTCTATTCCTGAATGGAAATGGGACCATGTTGAAATGGACTTCGTCACCGGATTTCCCAAATCGCAGAAAGGTAATGATGCTATTCTTGTCGTCATTGACCGGCTTTCCAAAGTTGCCCATTTTCTGGCGGTCAAAGAGACAATCACGGCTAGTCAGCTTGCTACTCTCTACATGGCCAGAATTGTTTCACTTCACGGTATCCCACTGGTTATCAGTTCAGACCGTGGCAGCTTATTCACTTCAAGGTTTTGGGTGAGTTTCCAAGAAGCTATGGGGACTCATCTGTCGTTCAGTACTGCGTTCCATCCTTATTCGCAAGGGCAAGTTGAACGTGTCAACCAAGTTCTCGAAGACATGCTTCGAGCTTGTGTAATCTCATTCGGCAAGAAATGGGAGGAATCTCTTCCATATGCCGAGTTCTCTTATAATAATAGCTATCAAGCTAGTCTGAAGATGTCCCCCTTCGAAGTGCTATATGGACGAAAGTGTCGAACCCCTCTGAACTGGTCAGAAACTGGGGAGCGACCACTCTTCGGTCCAGATATTATCCAGCAGGCCGAAGAACAAGTTCGCATTATTCGCGAGAATCTCAAGACTGCTCAGTCACGTCAGAAAAGTCAGTATGACCGTCATCACCAAGACATGGTCTATCAACCTGGCGAAAAGGCTTATCTTCGAGTTACACCAATGAAGGGTGCTCACTGCTTCGGGATCAAGGGCAAGCTAGCTCCTCGCTATATTGGTCCTTTCAATATTCTCGAAAGGCGTGGAAAGGTGGCATATCAACTGGAGCTTCCGCCGAACCTTTCTCAGGTTCACGATGTGTTCCACGTGTCGCAGCTTCGACGCTGCTTCAAGGACCCAATCTGAGCAGTGGATCATGAAGTGCTTGAATTGCAACAAGACCTCTCCTATAAAGAGCATCCGGTCCGCATTCTCGACCAAGCTGAACGCCGCACACGTCAGAAGGCGATCAAGTTCCTCAAGGTCCAGTGGTCGAATCACTCTGAAGACGAAGCCACCTGGGAACGCGAGGATCGTCTTCGTGATGAATACCCCGCACTGTTTCCTTCTACCTCCTAAATCTCGGGACGAGATTTCTTGTAGTGGAGGAGATTTGTAACGCCCGGATAATCTTGCTACAGTAATCCCACGCTAATCATGCCATGTCATCCGGATTACTGTTGCTAAATGCCCGTTAGTTCAAACCGCGTCGAATTCAAATTTAAAATTTAAAATTAATGTCGGCAATAAAAGTTTTAAAAAATTGAAACAAAAATGTTCGGTGGTTGCTAATTATTACACAGGTAATTATGGGGCAGCAAACCCATTTTTATAAAATGTCTAAATAGTTTAAAAGGTTTAAAAGCAGAAAAGGAAAATAAATAAAAGAAAGAAACTAACAAAAAAAAGAAGAAAGAGGGAACCCCCTCCCACGGCCTACTGGCCCAGTTGGCCGGCCCATTCGGGCGCAGGCCCAACCGGCCTTCCCCCCTCCCCTTATCCATTCCCCCCCCCCCAAACCCTAACCCACCCGATCCCCACTCCCCCCACTCGCCCCACCCCGCTCGCCCCCCCGCTCCCCTCCCGATCCAATCGGGGCGAGCCCCCCCTCACTCCCCTCGCTCCCGCACGGCGCCCCAACCCCGTCGCCGACGCTCACCGTCCAGGACGCCGCCCGGGACCCACGCCACCTCGTCCGCGTCGTGCTCACCGCCCGGAGCCACCCCGCCGCCGCTGCCGTCCTCTTCATCACCGCACCCCGCCACCGCCCGTCGCCTCGTCCTCCTCGTCTCCTCCTCGCCGACGACACGTCCTCGTCCTCCTCCCCAAAGGCTCCACCGAGCCTCGCCGCCCCCCTGCTCAACAACGCTGGTGAGGACCCCGGTCCTCCTCCCCGTGCCCTCACTCCGGCGCTCGCCCCCGCCACCACACCATCTGCTCCGCGCGTCGCTATGCCCGGCCATGACCGCGCCCCGCGCCTCCCACTCGCACCGCCGCTTGCTGCAGGGAGCCGCTAAACTACGCGTCGTGCTCGCCGCCCTTGCTCTCGCTCCGCCGCAGCGCTGCCTGCCGCTGCTCCGGCCGGCAAGCCTCGCCGTGGCTGGCCTGGGACAGTGCCCAGTCGGGCTAGCGCCCGCGCCTGGGGCCAGCACCGGTGCCCCGCATCGCTCTAGGGCTACGCCCGCAGCGCCCACGCCCATTCGGGCGGCGCCTGCGCCCTGCACCCAGTACCCGGCGCCCGTTAAGGCCCCCTGGGGCCACTGACATGGGGGCCCCAGCCCCAGAACGTTTTGTTAAAAAAAAGGAATTAAAATTAATATGTAAAAAAAAATAAAAATAATTAAATAAATAATAATTAATTAATTAATTAAAGAATGAATTAAATTAAATTAATTAATCAAGATTAGATTAACCTAATTACTAGTTAACTTAATTAACCCCTGATTAGCCTAATCAGTCAATGACATGCGGGACCCACACATAGTTGACCCAGTCAACTGCACAGTTGACTGCTGACATCACCCTGATGTCATGCCTACGTCATCAGACACTATTCTGGATAATGTTGATTAAATTAAATAAATAAATCCTAAAAATGATTTAAATCTTTTAAAATTAATATAAAATAAACCGTAGCTCGGATGGAAAAACTTTGTACATGAAAGTTGCTCAGAACGACGAGACGAATTTGAATACGCAACCCGTTTATCCGCCACACATCCCTAGCATAGCGAACACGCAACTTTCCCCCTCTGTTTCATTTGTCCGAAAACGCGAAACACCGGGGATACTTCCCCGGATGTTTCCCCCCTTCACCGGTATCACCTCATACCGCGATAGGGCACCCCTAGCACCGATACTTGTCATGTCATGCATCGCTACGCATCTGTTTGCTTAAATATTTATTGTTTCTCCCCCCTCTTCTCTCGCTAGACACCAGGACCGACGCCGCCGCTACCCAGTACGACTACGGAGTTGACGACCACTCTCTCTTGCCAGAGCAACCAGGCAAGCCCCCCCTTTGATCACCAGATATCGCCTATTCTTCTCTATACTGCTTGCATTAGAGTATTGTAGCATTTTACTGCTTCCCGTTAATCCTATACTGATGCATAGCCTGTCCTTGCTACTACTGTTGTTACCTTACCTGCAATCCTAATGCTTAGTATAGGATGCTAGTTTTTCATCAGTGGCCCTACATCCTTATCCGTCTGCCATGCTATACTATCGGGCCGTGATCACTCGGGAGTTGATCACGGGTATATACTATATACTTTATACATGATACATGTGGTGACTAAAGACGGGTCGGCTTGAGGAGCACCCGCGAGTGGATCTTTGAGGCGGAGCGACAGGGCAGGTTCCGACCACCTAGGAGAGAGGTGGGCCTGGCCCTGGTCGACGTTCGCGGATACTCAACATGCTTAACGAGATCGGGGTATTTGATCTGAGTTTGGCCATTTGGCCTATACGCACTAACCATCTACGCGGGAGTAGTTATGGGTATCCCGGCGTCGTGGTATCAGCCGAAGCCTTCGTGACGTCAGCGACTGAGTGGCATGGATAAGGGGAGGGGGGGAAGGCCGGTTGGGCCTGCGCCCGAATGGGCCGGCTAACTGGGCCAGTAGGCCGTGGGAGGGGGTTCCCTCTTTCTTCTTTCTTTTTGTTAGTTTCTTTCTTTTATTTATTTTCCTTTTCTGCTTTTAAACCTTTTAAACTATTTAGACATTTTATAAAAATGGGTTTGCTGACCCATAATTACCTGTGTAATAATTAGCAACCACCGAACATTTTTGTTTCAATTTTTGAAAACTTTTATTGCCGACATTAATTTTATATTTTAAATTTGAATTCGACGCAGTTTGAACTAACGGGCGTTTAGCAACAGTAATCAGGATGACATGGCATGATTAGCGTGGGATTACTGTAGCAAGATTATCCGGGCGTTACACCATCCCCCCATGACTCTCTTTCTCTAGATGTCTCGATGTCTCACCGTCCCTTGATGTCTCCTCCTTTTTCTCTTGATGTCTCTCTCTCTTTCTGCTCTGCGGTGGCTAGCTCTATTTATAGAGGCCTTGGGCCTCTCCCCAAATAATGAGCGGGAAGGGCGCCAACAATTGGCAATTTTGAGGGGGAACATCTAGTACAAGTTATCCTGACCAAAGGTGGTCTTCGGCTGCCAAAAGCATTGGTGGTGACGCCGTCTTGGGCTCCACGGTGACCTCCGTCCTGCCGCTCTGTTAGTCTTGGTCTCGTTGCATCGGAATGGTAACCTTTGCCCGATGCCTTCGCCTGTGCTTGCCCCCTTTGCACCAAAGGGGAAAGAAGGAGAGTGCGCAGGCCGGCGCCCGCCTGGCGCCCGCCTGGTCTCGATCGTCATGGCTTGCATCACGGGCTCCTCGCGAGGTACCCCTGCCTTGATCTCTCCGCCTCCTCGGGAGCCTGCCTGATGAGGCTGCCTCTGAGGAAGCTTCCTTTCCTCCGCCCCACGAGGCTTGGCCCCTTGCGAGGGTCTTGAGCTTGAGCTGATGAAGATGAGCCACGCTGGGCCCCCACTTGAGCCACGCCGCAGGCCGCAGGCATGCAAGTCTGGGGACCCCCGTTCCCAGAACGCCGACACGAGGAGGACCCAGAAAACCCGCGGTAGGGCATCCCACGTCAGGAAGAATATATGCGTGCACCACCCGGGAGGACCACGAAACCGCGCGGTAGGGTGTGCCACGTCTCGGCATGAAGGAAAAATGTGCGTGTAAATATATACTGTATCAGACGTAGTACCTATGGTTCGACCTCGGGACCCAGCCAGTCGGTTGAAAACACCCCACTAGCCACACACCTTCATCATGCAAACGTAGCACAGAGGATAGATGTGGTTAGCTCCGTCTCGACCAGACACAACGTCTCTTGTTCTAGGCAATTCTTCTGTTTTCCAAGTTTTTTTAGTTGTAATAACACCACGGCAAGCTAGCGCCACTCTTTGTGTGTGCCCGTGCAAAGGTTAGACGATGGAGAGAAGAGATATTGAGATCGCAGACCTGGGACCCACCAGTAAGTGAGATAACGGTCATGCACATGTTGACGAGGCACTCCCTCTACTCTACTCAACGCAAGTACTGTATAAAATCAAGTTATGGGACAAAGCCAACAACCGCTCGTTTTTTCAGGCTATCGACTTATGCTTTGTAGTCCAGGTTGCTAGTTCGAATCTCGTCTTTCAGATTTGTTAGTTTTAGGTCCAAATTTGATTAATGACAAGTCGGACCCCCGTGTGTTGTTCCGATATTTCAGTGTAGGATGGTTTTTTGAACAAACACTTTGCACGGTTATACAAGTAACATCATGAGTTACACGTTTTTTGCAAGTTTACGAACAAAAATGACAGCAGCATAGAATATCACATCCACCCCGCAGCTTAGATACTATGGTGATACGAGTTTTTACACCGTTGGAAGTGAGATCCAATGGCTTGGGAGTAGTCTTTGTAATTATGTGCAATTTCCAAACTCTACAAAGGTTTTTTTGCAAATAAAACATTTAGGCCTCGTGTATGCTGCTGCATCTTCGATCCAACGGCTCCCCGGTGCTAATATTAGGTGCTCCCTGTAGCTTAATTACCCGCTACGGTGATTGGAGTAGTTGTGGGCCGAATGCTATCAAAATATAATCTAAACCGACTGGAATAAATGCCTACACAAATTAATCCAAGGTTGGAGTGCCCCTCGCAATGTAAATAGCTCCGGCTTTGTGAGGGATGGAGAGGTAGTAGCTTCAACGCGTGGAAGATACGGTGTGAGAAAGTGAGGTCAATCGAGAGACGTATAGATAGAGAGACAAAGTGAGTGTGGTCCGACATTCATTGAACAAATATATATTCTCTGGAGAGATATTTTCCGATTGAGCTTTTTGGCAAGGGTGAGGGCTGCAAGATAGAGCTTGAGAGATTATCCAGTCACAGACGTGTAGATATATTTTGTGCATGGGAGGAAGCAAGGTCAACCGATCACATAGGGTCGCCGTGCGATCGAAAGAGTGAGACGGGTTGGAGAGAGTGACCTAGATAGACGATGTGCGTGAGAGAGTATACAATGTGAATAGGTCGAATTGGGCTCAAACATGGTGATATATCGTTTTTGTCCGAGAAAGAGCGAGGTCAATCGAGACATATGGAGAGAGAGAGAGAGAGATTGAGTGAGCGTGGCCCACCATGAGGTTGAAAGAGTGGTGGCGGATTGGATGGACTGACCTAGATAGACAATCTGCGTGAGAGAGTATAGAGTGTGTCGATCGAGGCCCGAACAGGGAGATATATCATTTGTGTGTGAAAGAAAACGAGGTTAAACGAGACTCAGATAAAGAAAGCGAGATTGAGCGAGTGTGGCCCGCCGTGCGGAAGAAAGAGTGAGACAGTCTTGAGGGAGTGACCTAGATATACAACATGCGTGCGTGCGCATGCACGAGAGGTTGGGGGGCTAGATAGGCAATGCATGTATTTAGCGTGAGAGGGTGAGAGGGAGAGGGGGGAGAGAGAGAGAGAGCTCGGCATAGGGTGCAATGGCGGTGCGTGAGGTAAATACATTTGGTAACAGACTGGAAAAAGGGGTTGTGTAGTTGAGAGACTTAGAGATCGAAACATGGAGAGAAAGAATGAACGTGTGTTGGAAAGCGATAGCTTCCTAAGGTGGTTAGGAGAGGAAGATTGACCAATACAGGAAGTATGTAGCGTTTGTGCAGGGGGGCTAAAAACAACATTTGAATGTACATAGTACGAGACTTAATATCGATGTTTCAACTCGGTGTACATTGTAAGATTTGAACCAAGGACCAGGCACACGGGTAATTATTTCGAATTCGTGCCATACTAAGTTTCAAAAAGTTGACATTGACTCAGTTTGTTGTGCTATTTTGTAAGTCATATGTTTGAATCCATCCAAAAGTTTTCTCACTACCATGGTGTTCATCATATACATATGAATTTTTATTAAAAAAGTAGCATGGATACAGTGAAATGCGAAATCCACGTTAGAATTGGAGATCACTACATGACACACACTCTAATTCAAATAACTAACTACGTGACACACACTCTAATTCAAATAACTAATTATGTGACACACACTCTAATCCACGTTAGCGTGGGTACCGTTTCGATTTTTTTTCAAATAACTCCTCATTAATTAATTTATAGTACTCCCTATGTTCACTTCTATAAGACCTTGAAGACATTTCAGACAATGTGCAAAACAGTTCATTTTAAGTTGTGTAAAACGACTTACAGAAGTGAACGGATGGAGTATCTCGTTTCGAATGACTAATTATTGCAAGGAAAACATGGGCATGGTAATACATACAGATTCGTTTGCAAATGAAAGAAGATTCGTTTGCATTCTCAAATGTAGGCGCACCAGGCAAACCAGGGTCGTGTCGGGGTGGACGCTGCTTCAGTGCCTTAAAGGCAACTGCCTTTGGGTCACTGACATGTGGTCCAACCACCTGTTGGGCCCATATGTCATGGACACAAAGGCAGGTGCCTTAAGGCACCGAAGCATAGTCCTGTCAGGGTGGTCGCGTGTGTCGGACGGACGCGTAGCACCCAGCCACCCACCCCTCCCCCCCAAAAAAGGATGACGACAATATAAGTTCGCGCTTCCACATTTCGGATTGAAATATCCGGCGGCCCCAATTCCAACCCTGCAAAATCTCTCTTCTCCACCATCCCCTTCCGCGCCCAGATTGCTCAAATCCCTAATTCGCCGCCAACCCTCGAATCACCCCTCGTCTCGTCTCTTTCCCCACCGTTCCCCACCTCTGTGCCGGACGACGACGACGAAGACAACGGTCGCGCTTCACCACCGCACCGGAGCTACCTCATCTACGCCCTCGTCCATCGCACCGGGTGGTCCACCGACAATGTCGGCCGCCGCAACCGACGTGCCTAACAGACACCGAGTTCCACTGCATCAGGTGCGCTTCACCGGCACTGTCTCACAGCTCACCGGGGCTACTTCACCAAGCACATCGTCGCACCTCCGCCCCCGAGGCCGTTGGGGCTTCACCAACGGTCTCGTCCACCGCATCGTAGCGCTCCGCTGCCACTCAAGATCTACATCCGTGCGCGGCCAGCCAACGCCAGTGCATCACCCTCAACGGCTCTGAAGTGACCCGCACTCTAGCTAGGCTAGCATGCCCAAACGCCGGCCCGAACTAGGTATCCACACATCACTCCCTTGTGCACTGTTCCGACGATGTTTGCATATCCTTTCACTGCTCTCTTAGCTTACAAGCCTATGCAACTCTGACCTTAACTCTTATTTCTTCTAGAGATATCATCTGAAACAAGCAAATCCATATTTTAGCGAAGCATGACGGCGCTACGGGATCTGGTACACATCCTGCACACCCGTATAACCTTGTAAGTATCTGTCCTCCGGTACAACATCAAGGTCGATTCCTCTTATTTGATCAACCATTGGCCATGTAAAAAAGGCAGAGGGGGATGCAAGGAGCACAAGGCCTGCACATCCAAGCAAGTGGTAACATGTACTTGTAGATGGAACATCAGAGCTGCAGTGAGCCTGTACAACGAGCTAGCATAAGTCCCTGCATTTCATTTAATTCGTACTGGCATTCGTGTATGATTTGTGTGCAGTGGCTGATCCACGAATTCAAGTTACCAGGGGCGAACATTTAACTTAAAAAATACGAAGGCACTTGCACTCCGGAAATCAACATAACTTGAGAAATGTGAAGCTACATGCACTTTGAAAAGTAGCTATTGATCCAAAGTAGTTCAGATTATAAACACTAAATGATGCAAGCACCAAAAAACACAAAATGAAACATGGTGTACAAGGACTACAAACATGGTCTGTACCTGCTTGAATTATTCGTTCTCTGGCTAAAAATATCGAAGTGTAATTGCATGTATAACGAGTGCGCAAACTGCATATCAATATATCTATCCTGCACAAGTATGCCAATAGTTTCAAACAACAGATTAGAAAAGTATTTATGCTATGTTGTCATGATACGGGGACTTTCTGGTAGATGGCCTTGACGTTTCCTCAAGCTATGAAAATGCACTATAATTTGCTTGTCATCAATGCCTGCAAATCTCTGTCTCTCTCAACATAGTAGATCATCATTAGACACTAAATCCTTCAATGAGCTTGCAAAATGCTTGCATTAGATCCCTCATTAGACACTATATGTTCATCACCAGGAGCATGTAAAATGTTTGCATGAAATCCTTCATTAGCAGTCTGTTCATTAGACACTTCAGGCTCAAGAACAACATGAGCTTGTATGTTTGCACCGGAAACTTGATTAGATACATCAGATTCAGTCAGTTCAGTATTGATTGGGGGAGTTATAAAATAAGTACAAATTTGTTTCATTTTCTCATAGATTCCCTACATACAAGCAGTTTTACAACACTGTCAGGTTTAACTATTGGCCAGAAATTGAAGAGTTGAATTAGATATAATCAAGGATGTGATGTACCTGCTCATTGTGCATGCTACTCTTGCAAGTTGCGACTGTCCGTTTGCCCAAGCTCGATGCCATGCCCATGCTGCCGCCGCTGCCTCCCATGCAGGCTGCTCCTAGGGTTGGATCTTCATCTTCTTGTCCTTCCGTTCACTTGAAGCCCGGCGACCGCCCTCCAATGAGGGCGCGAGGAAGTCCTGTGTCGGTCTGTCCAGCGGTGGCTAGGTTAGGAGCGAACCAGACTGGAGGCTGGAGCGAATGAATTGGGATTTTTCCTGCTGTCAATCGATATGGGAGGCGCTCGTTTGGGCCGCGAGTCTACTATAGGGCCTGCCTTGCACTTATGTTATTGGCCCATCCAAAACATTTTTCTTCATTTTTTACATTGCCTGATCGTGCGTTGGGACGAACAAAACTAGCGTGGGCCAAGATGGATGACTCAAACTAGGTGCACACTTTCCAGCCACCTGAGGCGGCCGCCCATACCAGCCCCTATGGTGGTGTGGCCCCTTTTTGCGTGTATGTTTGGATAGTGAAAAATATTCTAGTGGCGCTTTTGATTTACCCACAGAATGGTTGAATTGCTTGTTTCTATGAACTGAGTTCGCCAATAATGTGAAGGATGCCAGTCTTTTCATCCTATTGTATATTACTTAGATCTCGATATGCCAAAATTAATCGCATGAAATATACAGTAAAAGCCAGTGTGATGTGTTTGGCTACAACTAGTCTGACTACACGTCCTCATATACCAAATCAAGGACGCACCATCTTACCAGATTAACCATTCGACTTACCCATGCAGTGTGGGAAGAAAGTAGTATTGGGACTACGTATCCAAGCAATTGATGCCATGGACTCCTTCGTGCAACCTTGTAAGTGAAAAATAAGTTGCAGTGTGCCTGTACAAAGAACTAGCGTAAGTTCAGTTACCTGCTTCTCGGAATTTTAGTTAGCCACTTATTGCAAAATTGTTCAATTACGTTGCTTGGATTAATTTAGTTTCCTACTGATTACATAATGGCACAGCCTGTTAGTCATATTGTAGACTGCGCCTATCTTTGTGTTTGATACTTACTGTTAAGAATTACCTGTTTGCCTTAACTTAAATATCTACTTGTTTGTTTAACTGCTTTGCTGCTGCAACAACGGCTTACAATGATGTTAATAACTACTTTTTAGCATCCAATTGAAACTCTTTAATTCCTTGTTTGTTTAACTGGTTTGCTGTTATAACTCCCAGTTGAGATGTTTTGCTAACTTCAACTTTTCTGAATCCAATCGGAACTTTAATGGCAAAACAGGTTAGGACAAGATCAAAGAGCGAGGTCCCCATGGTCATTGCATCATCCCACAGCAGTGGCACCGGCCCAATGGTGCATTGTAAATTGCCAACTGCTGATGCTCTAGAGGCTAAACTAGTGGCAGAAAGAGATTCTGCTTCTGCACTTAGAGATGAAGTTCACATGTTGAGGAAGCAAACAGCACAATCACAAGCAGTACTCAAGACAACCATTAAATATTTGGTGGATTTCAAAATGAAGCAAGCTGAGACTGACCAGATTGTTAAGGTCCTGAAGGAAAAAAGGAAATTAAATTCCTACTTGGTAAATCATATGTGAAATGTTCTTTCCATAGTTGAATAACCTTTGTGTTGTCTGTTCATGTAATCAATCAAACCATTTGTTTTAGAGATCATGTAATAATTGTTTTTTTGTTTTTTTGTTTGTAATTTTATTTTAGCACAAGTCTGTATTAATTGATAAGACTCGGAGACATTTCATTTGGATTGCTGTGCCAGACCTACAAATATGTCAATCGGGCTGAGTGTGCATTCAGCAATAGTAGTATATATGGACCATAAGTGGCACGCAACGGAAAGGGCCAAGATGCTGGCTAAAAAAAGGATGCTGTTGTAGCCAAAAAAAGTAGAGTGACCTGGCTTATGTATGTTAGTTCATATTATTGATCCATATACTCTATAAGTGTTTATATGTCTGTTAGTTCCGTACATTCTTGGTTGATTGACTCGGTATTTGAATCTTGATACATCGCTTGTGTACATATCTAAATGGGAGTACACATTATGCTGCGTGCGACATTTGAGTTGGACATGAAGTGTTCCAAATATTCGAATTCACCTTAAACTGGATTCTAGTTTCTGAATTTGAGTATCGGCATTTGTAAACCATATTCATATATGATAGTGGAATACATCTTTGTCGTCCTTTTGAAGATATATAAAAACACACAAAATGATTTATAAAGATTCATATAGGAATACAAAATGGATTCGAATTTAGTTGCCAGGGTAAACGTGGATGCTTATTGTCCCAAAATTTGAAAGAAACAACAAAATTTCCACTCCCACATCGGCTGCCCGAAGCCATGTGTTTGGGAGATGGAAATTATTGTCTACCCATTACATGGACAATCCATCGGCCCGATTTCCACTGCTCTAAATAGAGGTAGGTTAGTAACTTCAATTGGACGTGACACGACCGCCTCTGAGCCCATTCCGACATGGTGGGCGTCAAACATGGGCGGCAAAACTCATTTGATTCAAGCTCATCCGAAAGACCTCTGTTTCTCCCTCCATTCCCCATTCATACACGGTGGGCGGCAAAACACCCTCTCCTCGTCCGAAATAGATGTAGGCCAATATTTTAAATAGGGGCAGATGTGTAACTTCCATTAGACGTGATACAACCGCCCTACTTGTCACCTCCGTTCGTACACCGTGGGCAGCAAAACACCCTCTCCTCGCCTGAAATCGATGTAGGCTAATATTTTAAATAGGGGCAGATGTGTAACTTCCATCAGACGTGACACAACCGCCCTACCTGTCAGCCCCATTCATACACCGTGAGCACCAACCGTGGGCGGCAAAACACCCTCTCCTCGCCTGAAATAGTTACCAGCAAATATTTGGGAGATGCGAGATTACCGTCCTATCCCCAACCAACGAGACGTCCAAATTTGAAACGGGGATAAGTTTGTAACTTTCCCATATTTCAGACAGGTGCGTCCCAAAAACATGGTTCCCCGTACCTCTCCCTCCATTTTCCCATTCATACACCGTCCGCGCTAGAACACCCCATTCCCACACCAGCCTCCGTTTGCCACCCCATCCATCATCGCCGTCCTCCACCACATCCATCGCCACCGTCCTCCACCATGCCGGAGCGTGTACCAAGACCGCGTCGTCCACTGCTAGAGATGGACGTTTCTCATCCACGACGATGGACCAATAGCCTTGCATCGCGTCCTCTCGCTTCATCGACGCCGTCGTCCTCTTTGTCGGGGCCGCTCACATGACCTTCTCTTCCACCGCAACGGGACTTATCCCCCGATGCACCCGTCTACCGTCGCAGATCTGCTTCAACGCCACCGACAGCCATCGCACCCCCGATGCCTACACGGCATTGCAAGAGAGGTGGTACTTCATATCTCCTCAACTTTTTGATCTCAACCAGAAAATAGATCTTAACTTGGTTACTCTACTTTCTTTTCAGCTCTTAGAATTTAGTTCTTAGTTCGAAGCAAACAATGGATGCTAAATATCATTTCTCCGGTTTGCAGCTTCGAATCTGCCATGGCACAACCATAATACGGTTTAATTGATCATGCTTAGGGTTTAATTGATCATGTTGGTTCCGTGGTGGTTTCTTTAATAGAAATCAGAGGGGAAACCCTCTTTTGCTAAAAAAATATATGCTTAGAGTTTCCCCCTTTTATGATCACTATATGATCAGAATACATGCTTCGTGTCATAATAACACTGCTCCACCCATCAAGTTAAACAAGCTTAGTTGTTCAAATACGAATCTGATATTATTAAAACAGAGTTGTTTAATTGGTCAGCTAAATGTTCCTAAATTACTTTCGAAAATGCATGTTCACCTCTCGGGTGTGTATCTCTGTGTGTGGTCTAGTCAGCACGGTTGGGGAGGTGAACTTTGCATATGCAGGGGTTTATAGGGAGACACTCTCCGAGTTGAAACCGCAATGCATTCCATAGATAATCTGACTACTTTTTATGTTTTCATGAATCTCTGATTCTGAACAGCATCATAATGATTATGAGCTTGCACGCATGAAAAGAATAAAGCAGAACAATGCCATGGCTGTCAAACTTGGCATTAAGGGACTGAAATCAAGTCTAGATGCAATGCAATGCAAACACTCTCCACCTACAGATTCATGCTCAGAATATGATCCTAACAGTGATTCTGAGCTAGAGGGAGACCTAAGTCGATGTAGCTCCCTAGTGGAGTCAGAGGAAGATGCCCTATCTTATTCACCATCAAGGTACTTGCTCTAACTTTCCAAGGTTACATTGCTCGAACATATCTTGCAAATGATGCTTTGCATTGCTTCTACTTTGTTGAACTGCCATTAGCTTAGTTTACACATCATGTATGTGCATACGCCCTGCCTATCCATTTTCAGTACATATTCCATCTGTCATCATACCATATTTATCCATTCAAATGTTGTTCTTGTGTATCAGACGTTCAAAAGGAAGAGGGCGATTGCTAATCATTGAGGAGCACAAGCAAAGTATTTGGAAAAGGCAGTGGCACCTGATAAATCAAATAGCCCATTAGGTGTAGTTGCAATATCACCTGACCCACAAAATACCCCAACTCTAGCAGACTCTAGCCCTACTACACTGGTCATTTCTGATGCCCCAACTCAGCAGACCCCAACTGCAGCAAACAGTATGATTATGCCAGTTGACATAGCACCAGCTGTACGACGCAAAACCCCCCATTCCAGCAAAGAGTACACCAAATCCAGTTGCCAAATCCCTTTTCGAACCAGAGAGAGCCCCAATTACAGCAAATAGGACCCCTGTTCCATTTCTTCCCAGTTTAGAAGACGAAGCTTATGTTATTGTCAGGAACTTTGTGTGCATCTTTCCTTCATGGAAAGATTATACCGCAGACACAGAACAATTTCCAATCTTCCTCCGCAACTTACGCGTAAGTAATGTACTAATGTTATTCATGGTCATTACTGCATATGTTTCTGCTGACAGAAGACACAAGATGTCATTCTTTTAAATAGGCGAGGCGCAAACTGGATTATGAAGATGAGCAAGGGTTGGTTGCGCTTTTCAAGCACTCGTTGATGAAGTATCGTTCCTACCTCAGGCCAATGCACTTCGGTGGCAGGCCTCTGAATGAAATTTCTGTAAAGTCTCTGGTGCTACATTTATCCGACGGTGACTGGAATAATCTTGTTACACATTGGTCTCGGCTACAGCGTAAGGTACTGTCTATGATATCACATCACAATTTGAACTACGTTTCTGCATTTGCCTTAATGTCTCACTTGTACGAAAACTGATAGCAGAAGAACATTCGTTCTCAAGGGACCACATAATCTCGCAACTATACCGCACACTGCATTGCTTTTGTGAGTACCTCTTGCCCTGTATGACCATACTTACTTTCATAGCTATTTGATTATGTAGCATCACTGCACATGTTAGCCTCGTAATCGTCCATTTGGTGGACATTATAAGATCCGTATGGACTCCTACATAAATTTAGAATCAACCCAATGCTTTTGAAGAGGTTTAGCTCTGTAGTCCTCTTGTAAGGACTGAATGTGGTCTATCATTGTACTTACATTAACAGCTACTCCCTCCATCCCATAATATAAGAACGTTTTGTACAGTACACCAGTGTTCAAAACACTCTTGTATTATGGGAAGAGGGATTAGTTCATTTTGTAGCATTCTACATCTTATCTCCCTCGCCCACCATTTACTAAAAAAGATCAGATCTATATTTAATCTTACCAACAAGTAGAATACACAGACAATGCCAGTGCAGAAGTGTACCCCATTGCTCTTGTCAGTACATTTTTCCTGTAATGCTTGTACTTCCAGGGATTGGTAGTTGATTATGTAGCATCAATCTGCATCTTATCTTCATTATCCTCTATCCCTTCCAGTATTATCATATCTATAATTACTCTCTACAAAATGTAGAGTACAAGCAATGCTTATGAAGAAGATTCTATGCTGAAATTCTTGAGTTATCCTTCCCTTGCCATGGAGAAGGGCATTATATAGCCGGTGTTAACTATTAATGTAAGTCAGTCCTTCTAAAGCCTTTATCCTCAACTGCTATTTAATTTGCTCATGCTCCCTATCATTTACTGCTGTTTAGTTTGATGTTTCTACCAAAATGCATGTTTGTAAGAACCGTAAGTTCTAAGTTTTACTTGTAAAACCAAATTCCTTATTCATACCATGCACATTACTTAATATTCCCTATATGTATGCTTGTTTTTGTGGATCTATAATCCAGTGTGTGGTGAATCAGCCCACGTTTGCACCTTGTCATCTCTTGTTTTCTCTTACTGATGTGGCTGATGATATGAAAAACATGCCATGCACATTATCCAAAATAGATACAATGATTTTCTTTGCCCTTCATCTATGCTTGTTATGTTGACATGGTATTCCAGTAGTGTGGTGAAGCTCCCCGCATTATGAACAATGCCAAATTATGCTATTGATATTTTGAACATACTCTTTATTTTCTAATTTGAAATTGGATAGAATTGACAGAACAGTTATCATCTTTGTTTATACACATGCAAAACATGTCATCTCTCTGCTTTGTTTCAGGGTGATATGCCTGATGGCATGCACAAGTCTGCTGAAGGCTGTGAGACAGACCCAACATATATTGCAGCAAAGAAGGCAAAACATCTTAAAAATAGTGAGACAACCCCAAAGTCTTGTCTTGATGCAGTGTTCAAGTTACTTGAGACTAACAGTCAGACAAGCTCACAGAATTCGTTGTCTGAATCAGTTCGACTTCTTCAGTCCCAAGTTCTAGCAGAAAGGCATTCTGCAACTCAACTTTGACTTGAAGTCTTATCTCTAAGAAAGATTGCGGAGAACACCAATGAGAACCTCATCTCTAAACAGCTACACCTGGAAGCTATGACCGACATGCTAGGCTGGTCTCACAGCCTTGCTCAGCAGCTTGCGTAGCAGTTCCCCCACAAGGCTAACCTTTCTTGAACTGTCTTGGAAGTGGTCTCGGTTCAGTATTATTTTGCTACGCGGCAATGGTGCCCAGTTTTTGTAATCTTCTTCTTCGTTGCGCTTTATGATCACTGGTGGCGAACTTTGATGCCCAGTGGATGTAATATACCTTAAATCCTTTATTGTGTAGTGTAGGTTTATTCTTAGTTACTATGCCGTAATTTCTTTATTGTATAGAGTAGGTTTGTTCTTAATTCCTACTAGTTACGCAGCAGCCCGAAATGAACCCCGGCCCATGATTGTGCGAATCAAATCACGGGGTTTTAACAGGCCAAAATTGTCTGGGTCCTTGTTTGCCCAATCAGATATCGGCTGCGAGCAGGACGGATGCAAACCGGGCCGTAGTTAGGCCCAACTATATGACGGGCTTTTAACATGCCAAAATTAATATAGGGCCGAAATGTTAAACGGGCCCTTAAGAGGCCAAAACTAATATCAAGCCGAATTACTAAGTGCGACTCTAGCAAGTGGGCCCAAAAGCATAGTGTCCAGTTGACGGGCCGAATCTGATATGGGCCATAATTGAGCCCAAAGCCTCTTAAAGGGCCGGACCTGATCTGGGCCGTAATTTGGCCCAGAACGTGGTAGGATTTTAATGGGCCGGATCTCATATGGGCCACTATTAGGCCCGGAGCATGGCAGACCATTGATGGACCGGATCAAATATGGGCCGGCATTTGGCCCAAAACATGGCAGCCAGTTAATGGGCCGGCCTACTAGGGTCCTCAAAATCTTGTGGGCCTACAGCTGGGCCGGCCCATTAATGTCGGCGAAATCTCGTGGGCCTTTAACTGGGCCGGCCCATTATGACCCGCAAGAATCTTGTGCGCCTTTACCTGGGCCGGCCCATTATGGCACACAAAAATCTTGTTTGCCTTTACCTGGGCCGGCCCATTATGGCCCGCAAAATCTTGTGGGCCTTTAGCTGGGCCAGCCCATTATGGTCCGCAAAATCTCATGGGCCTTTAGCTGGGCCTGCCCATTATGGTCCGCAAAATCTTATGGGCCTTTAGTTGGGCCGACCCATTTAAACTTGTTGGGCCGTTCCACGTGTCGACGTATCATAGGCACCTTCTGTCCAGTGAGTGGATGACATCTGTCCCGACGATGAGCCGACACGTGTTTCCTCTAGCCAATGATGATTTTACACGTGGAAAATCCCCATTGGCCGGGGCTGTTAACGGGTTATCGGATCCAAAACCCGACCCAATATCTTAACGGCGTTCGGTTACGGTGGATGCCACGTGTCGGTCACCCTTGACTAAAGCACTTGTGTGACGCGCGATTTATCGTCATGGAGGTGGACACTTCCGTGATGATAATTTTGGTAATGTCATGGAACACTTCTACGACAGCACATGTATGACTATCTTGATTCTGTCATAAATTTTTCATGGATGTACATGCATGAAAAAAAAGCGACCTACTGTGGCAAACACGTATCACCACGGAATTGTATTTTTTTGTAGTGATGGTTTGTACGGTGCAGGACATAAACTTTGTCTGTAGTGCACGATTTTACATTATTTACTGGAAAGTCAAATGGTTCTGATTCTTTTTGCAATGTCTTTCTATACAAATTTTTTATTTTTCCTAATTTTGGCAGAATTGTTCAGGTATCAGAAGTATGGTGAATGTTCAGATTATTACAGACTGATCTGTTTTAGACAGATTCTGTTTTTGATGCATAGTTTGCTTGTTTTGATGAAACTATCGATATATACCAGTGGATTAAGCCATGAAAAATGTATACTACTGTAGACACAATGCCAAAAGAAAATATGAATTGGTTTGCAACAGCACTTAGAGTAGTGATTTTCTTTACTATACTAACGGATCTTACCGAGTTTTCTATTGAAGTTTTGTGTGGATGAAGTGTTCGATGATCGAGAAGGTCTCGATGTGAGAAGAAGGAAGAGAGGCAAGTGCTCAAGCTTGGGGATGCCCGAGGCACCCCAAGTAAATATTCAAGAATACTCAAGTGTCTAAGCTTGGGGATGCCCCGGAAGGCATCCCCTCTTTCTTCAACAAGTATCAGTACATTTTCGGATTCGTTTCGTTCATGCGATATGTGCAATCTTGGAGGGTCTTTTGCATTTAGTTTTCATTTTTCTTTTATACACCATGCTGGTATGAGATAGTCCTTGGTTGATTTATAGAATGATCATTGCACTTCACTTATACCTTTTGAGTATGGCTTTATAGAATGCTTCATGTGCTTCACTTATATCATTTGAAGTTTGGATTGCCTGTTTCTCTTTACATAGAAAACCGCCATTTGTAGAATGCTCTTTTGCTTCACTTATATTTTTAGAGCGCAGGCATATCTTTTGTAGAAAGAATTAAACTCTCTTGCCTCACTTATATCTATTTAGAGAGATGACAGGAATTGGTCATTCACATGGTTAGTCATAAAATCCTACATAAAACTTGTAGATCACTGAATATGATATGTTTGATTCCTTGCAATAGTTTTGCGATATAAAGATGGTGATATTAGAGTCATGCTAGTTGGTAGTTATGGATTAGTAGAAATACTTGTGTTGAGGTTTGTGATTCCCGTAACATGCACGTATGGTGAACCGTTATGTAACGAAGTCGGAGCATGAGGTATTTATTGATTGTCTTCCTTATGAGTGGCGGTCGGGGACGAGCGATGGTCTTTTCCTACCAATCTATCCCCCTAGGGGCATGCGTAGTAGTACTTTGCTTCGAGGGCTAATAAACTTTTGCAATAAGTATGTGAGTTCTTTATGACTAATGTTGAGTCCATGGATTATACGCACTCTCACCCTTCCATCATTGCTAGCCTCTCTAGTATCGCGCAACTTTCGCCGGTACCATAAACCTCCTGTTATCTTCCTCAAAACAGCCACCATACCTACCTATCATGGCATTTCCATAGCCACTCCGAGATATATTGCCATGCAACTTCCATCATCATCATATACATGACTTGAGCATTTATTGTCATATTGCTTTGCATGATCATAAGATAGCTAGCATGATGTTTTCATGGCTTGTCCATTTTTTTGATGTCATGGCTACGCTACATCATTGCACATCCGGTACACCGCCGGAGGCATTCATATAGAGTCATATCTTTGTTCTAGTATCGAGTTGTAAGTAAATAAAAGTGATGATCATCATTATTAGAGCATTGCCCCCAAAAAAAGAGGCCAAAGAAGCCTAAATAAAAAAGGGGGCCAAAGAAGCCCACACAAAAAAAGAAAAAGGGGGCAATGTTACTATCCTTTAGCACACTTGTGCTTCAAAGTAGCACCATGTTCTTCATATAGAGAGCCTCTTGAGTTATCACTTTCATATACTAGTGGGAATTTTCATTATAAAACTTGGCTTGTATATTCCAACGACGGGCTTCCTCAAATGCCCTAGGTCTTCATGAGCAAGAAAGTTGGATGCACACCCACTTAGTTTCAGTTTGAGCTTTCATATACTTATAGCTCTAGTGCATCCGTTGCATGGCAATCCCTACTCACTCACACTGATATCTATTGATGGGCATCTCCATAGCCCGTTGATACGCCTAGTTGATGTGAGACTATCTTCTCCTTTTTGTCTTCTCCACAACCACCATTCTATTCCACCTATAGTGCTATATCCATGGCTCACGCTCATGTATTGCGTGAGGGTTGAAAATACTGGAGCGCGTTAAAAATTATGAACCAATTGCTCGGCTTGTCATCGGGGTTGTGCATGATGTGAATATTTTGTGTGGTGAAGATGCAGCATAGCCAGACTATATGATTTTGTAGGGATAACTTTCTTTGGCCTTGTTATTTTGAAAAGACATGATTGCTTTATTAGTAGGCTTGAAGTATTATTGTTTTTATGTCAAATGATAGACTATTGCTTTGAATCACTCGTATCTTAATATTCATGCCATGATTAGATATGTGATCAAGATTATGCTAGGTAGCATTCCACATCAAAAATTATCTTTTTTATCATTTACCTACTCGAGGACGAGCAGGAATTAAGCTTGGGGATGTTGATACGTCTCCGTCGTATCTATAATTTTTGATTGTTCCATGCTAATATTCTACAACTTTCATATACTTTTGGCAACTTTTTATACTATTTTTGGGACTAACATATTGATCCAGTGCCCAGTGCCAGTTCGTGTTTGTTGCATGTTTTCTGTTTCGCAGAATATCCATATCAAACGGAGTCCAAACGGAATAAAAACCGACGGAGATTTTTTTGGAATATATATGATTTTTGGGAAGAAAAATCCACGCGAGACGATGCTCGAGTGGCCCACGAGGCAGGGGGCGCGTCCCAGGGGGCAGGCGCGCCCCTAACCCTCGTGGCCACCCCATAAGGCGGTTTATGCCCTTCTTTCGCTGCAAGAAAGCTAATATCCGGATAGAGATCGTGTTAAAATTTCAGCCCAATCAGAGTTACGGATCTCCGGGAATATAAGAAACGGTGAAAGGGTAGAATATGAGAACGCAGAAACAGAGAGAGATAGAGAGACATATCCAATCTCGGAGGGGATCTCGCCCCTCCCACGCCATGGAGGCCATGGACTAGAGGGGAAACCCTTCTCCCATCTAGGGAGGAGGTCAAGGAAGAAGAAGAAGGAGGGGGCCCCTCTCCCCCTCACTTCCGGTGGCACTGGAGTGCCACCGGGGGCCATCATCATCACCGCAATCTTCACCAACAACTTCACTACCATCATCACCAACTCTTCCCCCCTCTATGCAGCGGTGTAACCTCTCTCTTACCCGCTGTAATCTCTACTTAAACATGGTGCTCGACGCTATATATTATTTCCCAATGATGTATGGCTATCCTATGATGTTTGAGTAGATCCGTTTTGCCCTACGGGCTATTTGATGATCAAGATTTGTTTGAGTTGCATGTTTTTATTATTGGTTCTATCCTATGGTGCTCTCCGTGTTGCGCATGCGTGAGGGGTCCCCGCTGTAGGGTGTTGCAATACGTTCATGATTCTCTTATAGTGGGTTGCGTGAGTGACTGAAACACAAACCCGAGTAAGGGGATTGTTGCATATGGGATAAAGAGGACTTGATGCTTTAATGCTATGGTTGGGTTTTACCTTAATGATATTTAGTAGTTGCATATGCTTTCTAGAGTTCCAATCATAAGTGCATATGATCCAAGTAGAGAAAGTATGTTAGCTTATGCCTCTCCCTCATATAAAATTGCAATAATGATTACCGGTCTAGTTATCGTTTTCCAAGGGACAAATAACTTTCTCGTAACAACAAGATCTTTACTAAAACTAAGTTAGTTGTGTCTTTATCTAAACAGCCCCTACTTTTTATTTACGCATTCTTTATTATCTTGCAACCCTATCCAACAACACCTACAAAGTACTTCTAGTTTTGTACTTGTTCTAGGTAAAGCGAACGTCAAGCGTGCGTAGAGTTGTATCGGTGGCCGATAGAACTTGAGGGAATATTTGTTCTTCCTTTAGCTCCTCGTTGGGCTCGACACTCTTACTTATCGAAAACTGTTGCGATCCCCTATACTTTTGGGTTATCAATCGCCAAGGCACGTTTCAAGTCTGGCGTAAGGAATAAGATAGTAGTCTGATTACATGAGGGGCTCCCCCTCTCCAAAATGCTCTTACACCTTGAAGGGTCATGCCCAAGCTTTTGCGTGCAGGTTCGAAACAAAGGAGGATGGGCTCAATCAGACATGTCGTTGGCGACACCTTCCGAGTCACTCCCGGACACGCTGCTGGCGCCGTCGCCGGCAACGTCTTCACCGTCATCAACCGCGCCGCCTTCATCTGCCACGACCACCACCGCATCGTCCTCAGAAGCGAAAGCCCTGACCAGAGTGTCCACATTATCGTCCACCCAACGCGCCAGGTTATCCCAGATGGCTCTAGGCACTAGGGCAATGGCAACGTAGAAGTTGAAGTGGGGATCGATGTTCTGAAGATGACTGAAGACACGGGAAAACGTGCGCCCAAGGAGGCCTCGGTTCGTTTCATCCACAAGCTTCTGAGCCCTCTTGGCCAGGTCCTCCAGGCGCGTCACGACATGGGTGAAGAAGCGGAGATGGCCGGCATAGTCCTCTGCATGGGGGTTGGGGCGTGTTCGTCACAGATGGTACCCAACGCCTGGTTGGCCCTCACCCTGAGAGCATGGAGCATGGGAGTGTGCTCGCGCAGCAACGTCTACCGGTGGAGCGCTTCCTCCCTGCTCTGCTAAGCGTGGGACTCGGCATCAGCCACCCGCCGCTGGAGCGGGAGCAGTTCGGCGCGGGCGGAGGCCAACTCGGCCTGGACAGAGATCAGGGCCGCTGCAGTGGCCTTCTCGCACCGTCCCGCTTCATCCAACCTTGACCTGAGGGCGGTGGTTCTGCCCTCAGCTTCGGCTTCCACGAGCTTCAACTTCAGGTCGTATCTGCTGGCGAGATCTGCTCGAGCCTCCGCCACCCTACGATCGATCTCCTCCTGGATCCTGGCTTCGCGCGCGCTGGCGGCGTCCTCTGCTTGGGAAACCTGGTGCTCCCTCATCTCCAGCCATTCGAGCTCCAGACTGCGCTCTGTGGCCTCCAGCATCAGCGCCTCCTCGTGCTTCAAGATCTCCTCCTCGTCAGAAGGCGTCCCCTTCTCGACGCCAAGGCAGCCATGCGCGCCTCAACCTGCTGCTCTAGGGAGGCGTTCAGAGCTCGGAGCTCCCCTTCGCGCTTCTCTACGACCGCGCGGCAGTGGTCAGCCTGCCTGGCCTCCTCCAAGGCTCGGGCGCTGGCCTCGGCGAGGTGGCAAGGGATGCCTCGGCCTTCGCGTTGGCACGCTCACGCTAGAGACGCCCGAAGTCGATGGCCACCTTTAGCTGATGCCATTCCTCCGCCAGCCGAAGGCCTTCGGTTTCAAGGCGGGCATCGACATCCACAAGCTCTTCTCCGAGCCGGCTCAGCGCGCCCATCACCTCCTGGAAGAGGTCGTGGAAAACTGCTCCGCGCTCGCGTGCAAGCTCGAATGTGTAGTCGAGTCCGTCCTCCGTGCCAAGATGTGTTGGAGAAGTTTGAAGCGGCTCGCCCGCTCCCGGCAGGGGGCTAGAGGCCGGCGCCTTTTCAACCGCCCTCCGGACTTCGGCGGAGGCCCGATGGGGCGGGGCCTCGTCGCTCAGAGGTGAGGCCAGGGCCGAGGTCACCCAGCTGCAGGCAAGCACCATTTGTGGGGCCCTCGGGACAATCCTTGCACCATAGTGTTCGAACCTCAAGGGTTTGCCGGAACCCACGATCCGACATTTGGCATGCCAGGTAGGGGCCGCCACTGGCCCGACGACGAATGAGAAGCAGGCCTCATCGCTGCATCCCTCTGTGCGGCGGGACAGACGCACCACCACCCCGTTGCTCGCTCCGGCATGCTCGTCGTCCCACGCTCGTCGCGCGCCCACGGATGCGCAGGCCGTGCTTCTTATGGCATGTGAGCTCCTGCGTTACCTCCCGGTCGACGACCTCTACAATGACTGGCTGGACCGCATAGCCGAGCTCGTCAGCGCCGCTGGGGGCTCTCCTGCACCGTCCCTCTCACTTCCTTTCCCACCTCCTGCCGCGGGTGACGTAGCCCATAGAGTGCCTCCTCCACCTCCGCCTCAAGCTGGTGCTCTTGCACCGAGAAGCACGGCCCCGTGGCATGACCCGCCATGCCGGGTGCCCGCCCACGAAGAAGGAAGCTGCCCGGAGGTCCCTCGGCTGCAAGAAAACGCTCCTGCACTCCCCGCACCACCATGTCAAGACCGTGCACCGCACGTGGTGGTAGTGCACGAGTACCAAGACTAGGCTCCACCACCCCGATGAGCTCCGGTGACTACTGCAGGCTACCGTGCCTTCACCCCCAAGCGGCGCAGCATCAACTGGCCCGGCAAGTTCAAGCCAGACCTGCCTCCGCACTACGACGGCACCCCCGACCCCACGGAGTCCTTGCAGCTCTACGAGCTGAGGATCGAGGCAGCCAACGGAGACGAGAAGGTCATGGCGAACTGGTTTCCCATGGCCCTCAAGGATCGCGCACGCTCATGGCTCCTAAACTTGCCCGCGGGATCAATCTCCTCCTGGGGCGAGACGCGTGAGCGTTTCGTCGCCAACTTCCAGGGCACTCGCGACCACCCGCCTGCTGCTGGCGACCTACGTCGCATCAAGCAACAACCAGGGAGACCTTGCAGAAGTATGTCCAGCATTTCAACAGTGTCCACCTCAAGATTCCCAAGGTGACGGACAAGGCCATCATCTCCGCGTTCTCCAATGGCGTCCGAGACATCAAGATGAAGGAGGAGCTTGCCATGCACGAGGACCTGTGCATAGCCCTAGAGATGTTCAACATGGCAACCAAGTGTGAAAGAGCTCAGGAAGGGCGCCTCTCCCTCCTCGAGCTCCCAGCTGCTGACCAGGAGGACAAGAAGGCCAAGATCAAAGACGTGAAGCACAAGGGGGCTGCTGTGCTCGCAGCAGAGTCAGAGATGAAGCGCGGCCGCGACCACCCCGAGTCGTCCAAGGCCAACCGTCCGTTCTGCACCTTCCACAACATCCACAAGCACAACACCAGCGATTGTCAGGAGCTCAGGGCCATTCGCAACGGGCGCTTCGGTCAACGCCAGGACCGCGGCGACCGGGGCTGCGCACAATCGGCCTCGTGACGACCGCTGGCAGGACCTGCCTAGCGAGGGCGCCTGGAGAGACTGGCCTCATGAGGATGGTCCTCAGGGCAATGCAGGCCTCCCTCCGCTGGCACCACCGCCAAGGAGAAACGACGACCACCATCAGGACAAGGGGGTTGGGGGCTTCTAGGAACCACGTGTCGTCGCTTGTATCTTGGGTGGTGCTCAAGCCCCAGCCTCTCAGGGTGTCTTCAAGTAGTTTGCCTGCGAGGTGAATGCGGCCCTTCCCAGGCTCAAGGCCACGCCCCCGCTCTGGTGGTCCAAGTGCGCCATCACCTTCAGCTCGATGGATCAGCTCAAGTGCACAGCAACGGCCGGCGCCTTCCCAATGCTCTTCTCACCCATCATCAGCAACGTTCAAGTCACCAAGACCCTCATCGACGGCGGCGCAGCGCTCAATGCCCTATCCGTCAAGACGTTTGATAGCCTTCAAGTGCCATACGATTAGCTACAGCCTACCAAGCCCTTCTCAGGAGTGACCGACGGCTCCACCACCCGATAGGGCATGTCCGCCTCCCTGTCACCTTCGGCCAGCGTGACAACTACCGCACCGAGCTCATCGACTTCGACGTTGCCCACATCCGCCTGCTGTACAACGCTATCCTTGGATATCCAGCCTTGGCCAAGTTTATGGCAGTGACCTACCACAGCTACAACGTCCTCAAAATGCCAGGGAGTGGTGGCATCATCTCGGTCGCCTGCGAGGAAAGAGATGCAGTGTGCTCCCTCGAGCGCGCTTACCAGGCTGCGGCAGCCGAAGACCCTAACAACGAAGGCACCCCGTGCCCTCCTGAGGCCAACCTCAATAAGAAGAAGAAGCAGCTATTCCGCCAAGGACCTCAGGAGGGCGGCGTCTCCAGCACCACCACCTCAGGACCTGCGCCCGCAGATGGGGCGCCTCCTTCCCTCACATAGGAAGGCGCACCTGACGTCCTCCTCATGCTGGGCTCGGGGGCTCTCTTCTGAAGGGCCTCTGACCTAGCCAACGTCACGAGGGAGGCGCTCGGGCACCACGTGGAGGCGTGCTTTGCTGCATGTTTCCCTCAAGAGGGCACAAGGCACGGAGCGCCCTGTGCTCAAGAGTTCATCACCAAGGCCATCTAGGAGCTTTAAGAGGCAAGGACCCTACGCGGCGACCGCCGCCCACCACCTGGCGCAGCCCCAATCCTGGCAAGGACGGCGGGCTGCGCGTCTGCGTCGACATTCTAGAACTCAACAGAGACGCATCTCAGGGACATTTTTGGCCTTCACACGACGGACGGTGCGAGGTTCCACCTCACAACTACGTTCGCATGCCATTTGGCTTGCAGAACGCGGCTATCACCTTCCAGCGCCACCTGCGGTGCATTCTGGCAGCTCACGAGGCCATGCATCATGCCGTCCTGGGGGAGATCACGACGGTTCTTTGGGATCCACCTAGGCCTACGGAGACCCTAGAGGCTCAGGACCCTAGCGGCTCGTGAGGAGCAACCTCTTCGGCACGCGTCTTCAGCTGCCTCGACACCACTTCGGCATGGTATTAGTTGACTCTTTCCAGTTCATTCTGTTGGGGACGCCCCTCGGGCAGCATTATCCCCGTGTCGCTGATGTCTACTACACAACCTTCTTCTTGTAGATGTTGTTGGGCCTCCAAGTGCATAGGTTTGAAGGACAATAGCAAATTTCCCTCAACTGGATGACCTAAGGTTTATCAATCCATGGGAGGCGTAGGATGAAGATGGTCTCTCTCAAGTAACCCTGCAACCAAATAACAAAGAGTCTCTTGTGTCCCCAACAAACCCAATACAATGGTAAATTGTATAGGTGCACTAGTTCGGCGAAGAGATGGTGATAGAAGTGCAATATGGATGGTAGATATAGGTTTTTGTAATCTGAAAAATATAAAAACAGCAAGGTGAATAATGATAAAAGTGAGAGTAAACGGTATTGCAATGCTAGTAAACAAGGCCTAGGGTTCATACATTCACTAGTGCAAGTTCTCTCAACAATAATAACATAATTTGATCATATAACTATCCCTCAACATGCAACAAAGAGTCAATCCAACATCAATAATATCGGAGAACAAACGAAGAGATTATTGTAGGGTACGAAACCACCTCAAAGTTATTCTTTCGGATCGATGTATTCAAGAGTTCGTACTAGAATAACACCTTAAGACACATATCAACCAAAACCCTAATGTCACCTAGATACTCCAATGTCACCTCAAGTATTCGTGGGTATGATTATACGATATGCATCACACAATCTCATATTCATCTATTCAAACCAACAGAAAGTACTTCAAAGAGTGCCCCAAAGTTTCTAGCGGAGAGTCAACACGAAAACGTGTGCCAAGCCCTATGCATAAGTTCACGAGGTCACGGAACTCGCAAGTTGATCACCAAAACATACATCAAGTGGATCACGTGATATCCCATTGTCACCACAGATAAGCACATGCAAGACATACATCAAGTGTTGTCAAATCCTTAAAGACTCAATCCGATAAGATAACTTCAAAGGGAAAACCCAGTCCATTACAAGAGAGTAGAGGGGGAGAAACATCATAAGATCCCACTATAATAGCAAAGCTCGCAATACATCAAGATCGTACTACCTCAAGAACACGAGAGAGAGAGATCAAACACATAGCTACTGGTACATACCCTCATCCCTGAGGGTGAACTACTCCCTCCTCGTCATGGAGAGCGCCGGGATGATGAAGATGGCCATCGGTGAGGGATCCCCCCCTATGGCAGGGTGCCGGATTGGGTCTGGATTGGTTTTCGGTGGCTACGGAGGCTTCTAGCGGTGGATCTCCCGATATTTCTGCTCTTCGATGTTTTTAGGATATATGGACATATATAGGTGAAAGAAGTCGGCCAGGGGAGCCACGAGGGGCCCACGAGGGTGGGGCGCGCCCAGGGGGATAGGGCGTGCCTCCCTGCCTCGTGGCTTCCTCGAAGCTTCCCCGACATCTACTCTAAGTCTCCTGGATTGCTTCCGTTCCAAAAATAACTCTCCCAAAGGTTCCATTCCGTTTGGACTCCATTTTATATTCCTTTTCTTCGAAACACTGAAATAGGCAAGAAAACAACAATTTGGGCTGGGCCTCCGGTTAATAGGTTAGTCCCAAAAATAATATAAAAGTGTTTAGTAAAGCCCATAAACATTTAAAATAGATAATATAATAGCATGAATACTTCATAAATTATAGATACGTTGGAGACGTATCAGCATCCCCAAGCTTAATTCCTGCTCCTCCTCGAGTAGGTAAATGATAAAAGAAATAATTTATGAAGTGTGAATGCTAGCAGGTGCACAAGTTTGATCAATGATAATTTCAATCACCTTTTCTAGCATCATTATATATCATAACAGTAGCTCAACTCATAAGACTTTTCATGATCAAGTAACAAACTATTCACATGTTAAAGTATAGATCATAAACTTTCTTGAAGACTAACAAACCGTGTTATTAGTCATCAAACAATTACAATTCGTCTTATTTTCAGGAAGGGTCTATGTCAGAGCTTTGATTCAGCAAACCTCACATACTCAACTATCATTTAATCTTTCACAGTTGCTAACACTCACGTGATATTTATGGGTTCAAAGTTTTAATCGGACACAGAGAAAGATAGAGGCTTATAGATTCGCCTCCCAACCTTTTACCTCAAGGGTAATGTCAACAATAATAGTTCATGATGCCTTACATCCAATTGGATATATATATATATATATATATATGAGGATCTTTCCAACACAATGCGCTTGCCAAAGGATAAAATGTAAACAGAAAAGGTGAAGATCACCATGACTCTTGCATAAGGTATCAGACAAGAATAAAAGATAGGCCCTTCGCAGAGGGAAGCAGAGGTTGTCATGCGCTTTTATAGTTGGATGCACAAAATCTTAATGCGAAAGAACGTCACTTTATATTGCCACTTGTGATAGGGACCTTTATTATGCAGTCCATCGCTTTTATTGCTTCCACATCACAAGATCGTATACGGCTTATTTTCTCCACACTAATAGAGCATACATATTTAGAGAGCAATTTTTATTGCCTGCACCAATGACAACTTGCTTGAAGGATCTTACTCAATCCATAGGTAGGTATGGTGGACTCTCATGGCAATACTGGTTTAAGGGATGTTTGGAAGCACAAGTAGTATCTCTACTTGCTGCAAAGAATTTGGCTAGCATGAGGGGGAAAGGCAAGCTCAGAATGTTGAATGATCCATGACAATATACTTTATTTCAGATATAAGAAAACATAACCCATTACATTGTCTTCCTTGTCCAACAACAACCTTTTAACATGTCATATTTTAATGAGTGCTCACAATTACAAAAGATGTCCAAGATAGTATATTTATATGTGAAATCTCTCTTCCCTCAATATTCTTTCATGAATTGTTCAAGTGACCAATACAATGTTTGCTAACCTTGAATAAATTTACCACCTCTACTTCTTATATGTGAAGTCATTACTCCCCATGGGATAAGCATATATAATTTCAGATTTATGATATTCAATTCATTCAACCATGTACTCATAGGATATATGTGAAGCACGTGAATGAATAACAAACTACTCTGAAAGATATAAGTGAAGATCAATGAGTAGTTAAATAATTATTTCGCTATGTGAAGACTCTCCCATTTAATAATTTCAAATCTTGATACTTTATTCAAACAGCAAGCAAAACAAAATAAAATGACATCTAAGAATAGCAAACATCATGTGAATAAGAAAAAGCTTAGGATCAACCGATACTTACCGATATTTGTTGAAGAAGAAAGGTGGGATGCCAACCGGGGCATCCCCAAGCTTAGACGCTTGAGACTTCTTGAAATATTATCTTGGGATGACTTGGGCATCCCCAAGCTTTTCCTTTTTTGTATCCTTAATTCCTATCATATCACAGTCTCCCTAAATCTCAAAAGCTTCATCCACACAAAACTCAACAAGGGCTCGTGAGATAAGTTAGTATAAACCAATGCAAAAACCATATCATACTCTGCTGTAGAAAATCACTAAAATTATTAATCAACATTGCATACTAAATGCCTCCGCATATTTAATAGTCCTATCCTCAAATAGAATCATTAAACAAGCAAACATATGCAAACATAACATCAATCTGCCTAAACAGGACAGTCTGTGAAGAATGCAGCAAGATCCATACTTCCCTATCTCCAAAAATTATGGAAGAAAATTCCCACTGTAGTAAATTTATCAGAGCTTATTATTCAAAAGGTTTCAACATGTTATCAGATTCTGACTTTTCTAGGGAACTTCTGCAACAGTGGTAAACTTTCTATTTTCAAACAACAGCATGTAGACTTGTAAAATAGGCATAGTAAAGGCCATCAATGCCACTTTTATTGAAATAAAAGATGCAAAACATTGTTC
Organism: Triticum urartu; assembly: GCF_056163025.1. Classification (NCBI taxonomy): domain Eukaryota; kingdom Viridiplantae; phylum Streptophyta; class Magnoliopsida; order Poales; family Poaceae; genus Triticum; species Triticum urartu. The sequence continues at coordinate 202,076,990 of NC_141875.1, read as the reverse complement.
TAAATAACAGCAAGAAAATCCTAACAAAATAAATTGACGCTCCAAGCAAAACACATATCATGTGGTGAATAAAAATATAGCTCCAACTAAAGTTACCGATGAACAAAGATGAAAGAGGGGATGCCTTCCAGGGCATCCCCGTGCTTAGGCTCTTGGTTGTCCTTGAATATTAACTTGGGGTGCCTTGGTCATCCCCAAGCTTAGGCTCTTGCCACTCCTTATTCCATAGTCCATCGAATCTTTACCCAAAACTTGAAAACTTCACAACACAAAACTTAACAGAAAACTCGTGAGCTCCGTTAGTAAAAGAAAACAAACCACCACTTCAAGGTACTGTAATAAAATCATTCTTTATTTATATTGGTGTTAAACCTAATGTATTCCAACTTTTCTATGGTTCATAAACTCTATTACTAGCCATAGATTCATCAAAATAAGCAAACAACACACGAAAAACAGAATATGTCAAAAACAGAATAGTCTGTAGTAATCTGTAGGTTTCGAAATCTTCTGGAACCTCCAAAATTCTAAAATAAATGTATGGACGTGAGGAATTTATCTATTAATCATCTTCAAAAATAATTAACTAAATATCACTGTCCATAAAAAAATGGCAGCAAATCTCGTGAGCGCTAAAGTTTCTGTTTTTTACAGCAAGATCGCAAAGACTTTCCCCAAGTCTTCCCAAAGGTTCTACTTGGCACAAACACTAATTAAAAGCATAAAACCACATCTAAACAGAGGCTAGATGAATTATTTATTACTAAACAGGATAAAAAAATAAAAGAAAAATAAAATAAAATTGGGTTGCCTCCCAATCAAGCGCTATTGTTTTACGCCCCTAGCTAGGCATGATGATTTCAATGATGCTCACATAAAAGATAAGAATTGAAACATAAAGAGAGCATCATGAAGAATATTACTAGAGCATTTAAGTCTAACCCACTTCCTATGCATTGGGATTTTGTGAGAAAACAACTTATGGGAACAATAATCAACTAGCATAGGAAGGCAAAACAAGCATAACTTCAAGATTTTAAGCACATAGAGAGGAAACTTGATATTATTGCAATTCCTACAAGCATATATTCCTCCCTCATAATAATTTTCAGTAGAATCATGAATGAATTCAACAATATAACCATCACATAAAGCATTCTTTTCCTGATCTACAAGCATATAAAATTTACTACTCTCCACATAAGCAAAGTTCTTCTCATTCGGAATAGTAGTGGGAGCAAACTCAACAAAATAATTATCATGTCAGGCATAATCCAATTGAAAACTAAAATCATGATGACAAGTTTCATGGTTATCATTATTCTTAATAGCATACAAGTCATCACAATAATCATCATCTATAGCAACTTTGTTCTGATAATCAATTGGAACCTCTTCAGAAATAGTGGATTCATTACTAAATAAAGTCATGACCTCTCCAAATCCACTTTTATAATTATCACAATAAGATTCAACATCCTCCAAAATAGTGGGATCATCACTTCCTAAAGTTGACACTCTTCCAAACCCACTTTCATCAATATAATAATCATAAATAGGAGGCATGCTATCATCATAATAAATTTTCTCATCAAAACTTGGGAGACAAAAAATATCATCTTCATCAATCATAGCTTCCCCAAGCTTGTGACAAACATTAATTGCAGCAAATAAATTCTCAAATATGTCATTTTCATCAAACATAGCATCCCCAAGCTTGGGCTTTTTCATATCATAAGCATAATCATTCTCATCATTAATATTATGGATAGCACCAATAGTATAACAATTATCATCATCACAATGAGTAATAGGAGCAACATCATTTGGGAGGGATACATGTTTACCTTTCCTTCTCTGTCTTTTCTTTTTCTTCTTCACATCATGTGTGGGTTTAATCCTGTTTTCGGAGCTCCTTATTAATGAGATTGGTTGAATAGGAGGCTCCTGCTCGTTACCTGATTCATCATAAGAAATAATAGGAGAATATTGGGAAGTCTCTTCCCTTTCATTAGTATTCTCTTCATCCTCTATTCCTTTTCTTTTCTTTATGTAATTGGCAATATAAGGATTTTCAATGCAATTCACCGCACAATACATAAAAATTTCTTCTAGATCAATATCGAGGAATTTCTCAAGGTTATATTCTGGAATATGCTTAGTTATACGTTTCATTTCTTCATAACCCAATAGCAAACTAAGTTCATTATGATGTGCAAGGGAAATCAAATCATCACAATTTTTGGACACGATACGGTCATGAAACAATTTGCACTGGATATTTAAATGACCATGTTCATTGCAAAGTTCACAAGTATGGCGAAGAAATTTTAAATTTTCAGCACAAACATCTAGCCTCTCTTGCAACCATTTGGTTTTTAAATACTTATGCCTCTTGCAAAATCTGTCTTCCCTATTTGGTGTGTACTTGCAAACTCTATGCACTCCACAAAAATTGACATGCTTATAAGAGACATTTTGATCATGACTAGGGCAATCATCATTAGTACTATGGATATTCAAGGAGTTCATACTAACAACATTGTAATCATGCTCATCATTCAAAGATTTAGTGCCAAACATTTTATAGACTTCTTCTTCTAGCACTTGAGCACAATTTTCCTTTCCATCATTCTCACGAAAAATATTAAAAAGATGAAGCGTATGAGGAAAACACAATTCCATTTTTTTGTTCATTTATTTTATAAACTAAACTAGTGATAAAACAAGAAACTAAAAGATTCGATTGCAAGATCTAAAGATATACCTTCAAGCACTCACCTCCCCGGCAACGGCGCCAAAAAAAAGCGTGATGTCTACTACGCAACCTCCCCGGCAAGTGCAGAGGTTTGTAGGACAGTAGCAAATTTCCATCAAGTGGATGACCTAAGGTTCATCAATCCATGGGAGGCGTAGGATGAAGATGGTCTCTCTCAAGAAACCCTCCAACCAAGTAACAAAGAGTCTCTTGTGTCCCCAACACACCCAATACAATGGTCAATTGTATAGGTGCACTAGTTCGCGAAGAGATGGTGATACAAGTGCAATATGGATGGTAGATATAGGTTTTTGTAATCTGAAAAATATAAAAAAGCAAGGTAACTAATGATAAAAGTGAGCGTAAATGGTATTGGAATGCTAGTAAACAAGGCCTAGGGTTCATACTTTCACTAGTACAAGTTCTCTCAACAATAATAACATAATTGGATCATATAACTATCCCTCAAGATGCAACAAAGAGTCACTCCAAAGTCACTAATAGCGGAGAACAAACGAAGAGATTATTGTATGGTACGAAACGACCTCAAAGTTATTATTTCAGATCGATCTATTCAAGAGTTTGTACTAGAATAACACCTTAAGACACATATCAACCAAAACCCTAATGTCACCTAGATACTCCAATGTCACCTCAAGTATTCGTGGGTATGATTATACGATATGCATCACACAATCTCATATTCATCTATTCAAACCAACAGAAAATACTTCAAAGAGTGCCCCAAAGTTTCTACCGGAGAGTCAAGACGAAAACGTGTGCCAACCCCTATGCATAAGTTCACGTGGTCACGGAACTCGCAAGTTGATCACCAAAACATACATCAAGTGGATCACGTGATATCCCATTGTCACCACAGATAAGCACATGCAAGACGTACATCAAGTCTTCTCAAATCCTTAAAGACTCAATCCGATAAGATAACTTCAAAGGGAAAAATCAATCCATTACAATAGAGTAGAGGGGGAGAAACATCATAAGATCCAACTATAATAGCAAAGCTCGCGACACATCAAGATCGTACCACCTCAAGAACACGAAAGAGAGAGAGAGATCAAACACATAGCTACTGGTACATACCCTCAGCCCCGAGGGTGAACTACTCCCTCCTCGTCATGGAGAGCGCCGGTATGATGAAGATGGCCACCGGTGAGGGATCCCCCCTCCGGCAGGGTGCCAGAACGGGTATAGATAGGTTTTCGGTGGCTACGGAGGCTTCTGGCGGCGGAACTCGCTATCCATTCTGCTCTCAGATGTTTTAGGGTATATGGACATATATAGGCGAAAGAAGTCGGTCAGGGGAGCCACGAGGGGCCCACGAGGGTGGGGGGTGCGCCCAGGGGGTAGGGCGCGCCTCCCTGCCTCGTGGTTTCCTCGAAGCTTCCCTAACGTCTACTCCAAGTCTCCTGGATTGCTTCCGTTCCAAAAATAAGTCTCCCGAAGGTTTCATTCCGTTTGGACTCCGTTTGATATTCCTTTTCTTCGAAACACTAAAATAGGCAAGAAAACAACAATTTGGGTTGGGCCTCCGGTTAATAGGTTAGTTCCAAAAATAATATAAAAGTGTTTAGTAAAGCCCATAAACATATAAAACAGATGACATAATAGCATGAATACTTTATAAATTATAGATACGTTGGAGACGTATCAGTCGCACGGGTCTGCCCCCGCGACGTGTATCCTTTTGCATCTTTAGCTTACTCTGTCAGGAGCACCTCTCGGGCTGTATCATTCCCAGGACGCTCGGGTCCGTCCCAGTGGCATGTATCATTCTTGCATCTAGCTAAGCTAACCTGCTCCATTGCTTGAGTCATTTCATGATTATCACCTGCTTGCCTATTATCCATCATGGCCTCCTGCACTGCCGATCAGCCCCCTGCTCATCCCGCAACGGGAGCTACTTGTGTTGGCATGGCGCTTGTGCTCGGATCCGTCATTGCAACGCTGGCAAATCTGAGCGGTTGAGCTCTGGCTCGCGGCACGCCCCGCGCACGTCACCTCACCAGGCCCTCAGTGCCTTCATCTTCTTGCAGAACGACTTGTGGCAGACCGACACACGCGGTTGCAACCTATATTCCTCCCTTTCGCTCACCTGCAGGAACCTCCAGAGGCTGATAGCAGGCGGCACCGCAGGCTCCTTACTTTTTCATGCAAGTCGCTTGCGCGTTAAATGGGGGTCTCCTGAGTATCACGACTCATGAGCCCTTACTGGCTCTCCATCCCTCACCCCTAGCCTTAACCATGGCATCGCGACCTGGCATACCAGCGGCGGCTGAGCTCGCTCGAAGGTCGGGACCCAAGGACGCAGAGCGCACAGAAGGGTGTGAAAAAGAGGGGGAAGCACGCGCGAGGCCTGAACCAGCTACACTAAAGCCATTGACGCACGAATCGGGCGCTACGCAAGGAATCACCCTAGGATCGCCAAGATAAGTCACGCACTCAAGCTAGCCCAGCGCTATGATGCGGGGTTTCCACCTCTGGCAGCCTTGCTACGGCGACACCACCTTCCTTTCCTGCCTCTAGGTAGTCACTTGCACGCTAAAGGGGACCTCTTAAGCATCGTGCCTTGGGAGCTCTCACTGGACCTCGGGACGCTCACCTCCTGGCCTTGACCACGGCATCGCGACCTGGCATACCAGCGATGGCTGAAGCCTGTGTCACGACCGGTTTTCCAATAAAAATATTTATTGAGAAACCAATCTTTTGAGTCCAGTATGAGAAAAATCCTCCTTACTAGTAGACAAATTCTTGATACAATAAGCCAGTAGCATAAAATATATTACAGGGTCGAGCTACGGTTGCTCAACCAAATTATTACAAGCACGCCAATAATTATACATAATGGCGGATATGACATAGTGGTGTGGAGGCATACTACTGACTCAAGGATAGGGTGGTGGTGGAAAATCACAGCGGGGAGTGAGATACATGACTCTAAAACTGGCATCTCATCGAGCGTCGAGGTGAGGCTCGATGAATTTATTTGGTAGCGGAAGCGGATATAATACAGTGACCAAATCCAGGGTCGCCCGAGACTGACTGGGATTCCTCTAGGCGTCGGACTCGCTATCAAAATCTTCATCCATGAGATCGCCTTCGTCAGCATCTGGCCAAATCAACAAGCCAGGTGAGTACTTTGAAAGTACTCGCAAGACAGTTCGGACGTAAGATATAACAAATGCATGCATGGATGCGTCATGATCAATTAACCAATGCACATTCAAAATTTAGCAAGCAAGGTAAGTAAAAAGGGAATCGGTGGTAGTCCGCCTGAAAACCCAACAAAAGGAAATAATAGGAAACCGATCGGGTGTCTGAAGCGACGCCTCGAAGGGTGAACAAATAAATAAAGATCATGCTGCAGTCGGGCGTCTAAGCGACACCACGTAAAGGGCATAAACTGAAAATAAGAGACATGCGTGCCACAGTCGGACGTCGGGGCGACATCACAGAAAGGGCTTATATTGAAAGTAAATAACAGTACTGCCGCAGTCGGACGTCTGAGCGACATCGCAGAAAGGGCTTTTATTGAAAGTAAATAATAACAATGCCACAGTCGGACGTCTGAGCGACATCGCAGAAAGGGCTTTTATTGAAAGTAAATAATAACAATGCCACAGTCGGACGTCTGAGCAACATCGCAGAAAGGGCTTTTATTGAAAGTAAATAATACTCATAATAAATATTCAATTCATGATAATAAACGGGTTAGTCCATCCACAGGAATAAACATTTAACCGGACTTAGCACTCATGTGATTCACCGGAGTCTCTGTCATCAAAACTGACATTTGTCAGGACAAGATAATACCGAACTTGGACATGGAATAGATGATTCAAGGGAATATATGACTCTGCAGAGTTTGTACGAAATTTTTTCCCACAGCCAACGGATTTCCGTAGTCACGAAGGACTAGTTCCGTTTACAGTATTTCAGAAGAAAACACAGCTAACCAGTACACACCCATCCTACCTCTTGATGCCAGGAATCACCCTAGACATCGTCCAAGAAAAACTTTTGAGACGGGGAGATCACAATCTCGAATAGCATGGGATCAAATTTATATACGCGCGCTCTAAGGGGTGCCCCCCTCTCGGTCCCAACCGGAAACACCCATGCCCCCTGACCGGATGACTGGCTTTAATCCAGGGCCATGGAACCATCATCACGGCCTCTCCTTTTGGTGTGTACCAAGAAAGCGGTTTGCAACTTACTAAGCCATATTCCTTGCGGAAGACATGTGGTAGTACAGGGAAGGAAAAATGGAAGGAACTGGATCGATACGGGTTGACACTGAAGTCATATAGTCTGGCATAAGACTGGCATGCTGCAACACTGCCATCTTACCCATCCTCATGCCAACACATGGCCATGCATACTCACATCCATCAACTTATGGATTTTCGAAACTCACTTGCCTCATCGTTGCATGTAACATGACATTCGTCGGTATGCTCATCAACATGCCATGAAACTACTTAATGCAAACATGCCAAAACAATCATCATATCAAAAGTTCAAACATGCTTGCCTGGTTCAGAGTAGTCGGAGCCTAGCTCGGTGAAGTTCGCGGTCCCGTCACCTCCTTCGGTATCTATGGCATAAAGAAAATATACGCGCTATCGTAAATACCATGAGGTGCAAAAAAAAGTTATTCCAAATATTTTTCAAATAAATATGATAAAAAACTAGACAAAAATTTGAAGAGGAAAAAAAAAGAATCACTCAAAAATTCCTTTCTGTTAAAAAGTTATAAGGGGTTTAACCAAGGACTCATTTGTAATGAAATAGAAAACTTCCAGGGGCTAACTTATAAAAATAGAAAACGATTCGATTGAAAATACGCCGGCCCAGAGGGGTGACGTACTTTGGCAGAAGACGCCTTCAGAAAACGGTTCGTTTAAAAAAGAACTGAGAGGCTGACGGGCGGGTCCCACCCGTCAGGTTTGAATTTTCAAACGGGGGACGAAGCTCGTCGGCGCCCGAGAGCCGCGGTGGTCGCCGGCGGTGATCCACGGCGAGGCAGGGAGATCGGAGAGTACCTCCGTGTTCAGGGCGCCATTCCGCGTCTGTGGGAGGTGGTGGTGGTTGCCGGCGAGTACCACGTCGGCGGCGACGCTGGCTCCGGTGGACGGTGATTTGGGTGGTTGTGGACCTCATCGGAGAGAGCTGTGAAGATCAAATTGGAGTGGGGGTTAGACTCTTAGTTGCTCGAGAGGGTTGCTGACGAAGTTGGGGCGCCGGAGATTTCCTCACTGGAGCGAATCGATGTGTAGGCCGAGGCGGAACGGGGCGGCCGGAGTTGGGGGAGGAGACCTCCTCGAGGTCCTCCTAGTGGCCTGGCAGGGTGTCTGTGGGGTGTAGTGAGGGTGTGTGCTCGAGGGCGAGCTCGGGGTCCCCTTTTTATAGGCGATCCGAGGCGGTGGCCATGAACGGGGTTCTCCGGCGATGGATTATGGCGGTGCAGTGCTCGATCGGGGAGTTTAGGAGGTTGGGCATCAACGTGGAGGTCCACTGGTTCCATTTAGGTGCTAACCGCGTCGGGATTTGGTTGCTTAGGAGGAGTTCGACGGAACGGGGCGACGCGGGCCCGTCATCGGCAGGGAGCACGCTCTGTGTGTGCCGCGCCACGGCGACGGTGCCGCATGCGTGCGCTGGCAAGGAGATGGCCACGCGGAGCTACCAGGAGGATTGGGCGGCGCTGAACGGCGTTGGGCCGCCGTTCTGCTCCCTGTCGGCCGCTACGGTGGTTCGGCCGCCGCAAGACACGCCGGCGCAGGCGGGCGAGGGTGCCACCGACGCCAGGAAGGCGCCAAGCGCGCGTGTGGACCTCCGGACAAGCAGGCCAGGCGGCGAGCAACGTGCCAAGGGCACTGTGGCCGCGCGACCGAAATCTGACGAAGAGAAACGACACTGAACCCTGAAGTTTCTCTGAATTTTCTGAATGTGCAAAGGAACAGTGCAGCTCAGGTGTTCGACAGAATGTTTTTGGTATGAGGGAGGCTCTGCTTGAGCTGATTTTTGGTGGAGTGGCCTCTCATTTCACCAGGAGACTGCCTGAATTTTTGTGGAATTTTTGGGGAAGTGTAGATATGAATTTCACCAAATTTGGCAAATCTGGTCCAAACTTGCAGTGAGTGAAATTTGAAAAATTTGAAAAGAAGAAGAGTGGATCAAGATGGTTCTAGGTTGTGGGTGCTAAGGACAATCCAGAGGAGTTGGTTTGAGATAAAAACTCAAAGGCAATGAGGTACTTGCTTTGAAAATCACTCAGGCTCAAAATAATTGGCAGAAATGATTTGAGAGATAAAATAATTGAAATAAAATCCAAAACTTGTTTGGACTTGTTGAGACAGAGAATTTAGATTGTTCAAAGGTGGAGGGAGGGATTTTGAGAAGATTTACTATAGGAGACATGGTAAAACCATGGGTGGTTTTCAAGATAAGAAAAACCTAAAAATTCATAGAGTTCTTTTTATAAGAAAAAGAAAAAATTTCCAAAAATATACTTTGAGAAGGGAACCATCAGAGAAAGAGTTTTAAATGATCAAACACCATAGTTTGAAGAAGATACAAAAATAAAAACCCTTGCCAAAGAAGTTTTTAAGAGGAAGGTTTTTTGGAAAAAAATGAAATGGTCTCTTTTCAAAAACCAACAAAGTTTTTGCTGAAAACCAAATAAAAATTTTGGAGTGTCACAGCCTGCCTGGGGTCTGGGACCTGTCGGCGTAGAGCACTAAGCTACTGCAAGGTTGGAAAGGGGGGACCGACCTGGAGCAAGACACACAGTCACGAATTTCATTATAGGAGTAACATTGCTGCAAAAAGCACTACAGAGTCTTTACATGCCCCCACGGGGTTCGTCTCGATCTCTCGCAGGGAACAAAATAAGAAGGTTTCTAGAGGTCATATCTACAGGCATCGCTGCTGGTGCCATCATCAACAGTGGGCCACGAGGGGCCGGCGCCAGCCCCATCCAGATCAACGATGATGACTAGCGGATGCCGCCACTGCGCTCCGGGCACGACGGGAGCTCGGGGGCACGTAGTTGTCGTCGCTCGTCTCTGGAGTCTCGACAGGCTCGGGGGAGTCGCTGGACTCCCAGGAGCCGCTGCTGCTGCTGGAGGAGCTGTCGGCAGGTCCAGGTGCGGGCTGAGCGCCTAGCGCCGCACCGTCCTAACAACCCCCTCCAGGGCAGCACTCCAGGCGACTGCCCTGCTCCTCGAAGACCTTGAAGAACACCGTGGAGGCGCCATCGTACTCGAAATGGATGGCGAGTGCCCCCTCCACACGGCAGACGCGAGCGACCTCACCCCATCCACGAGTCATGAAGATCTTTCCTGGGGAGACGACCTCGACCTCTGCTCCCATCGCTGGGGTGTCACACCCGACGTGATGCAGCCACAACTCGAGTGGCCCCCTCGGCGCCATTTCTTCAGCGAAGAACGGCGGGAACCGGATCCACATGCGTGGTGGCATCGCCTCCCACACCACGAGTTCTCGCGAGGAGCCCTCGGTGTGGGTTCGTGGGACCGTGGCGCATGCCACCACTGCACGGCCACTACGGCCATGGCATGGGGCGCGTCGGTCACTGCCTCCTCCTCCAGAGCCATCTGCCCGAGCATACAAGGGCAGCGGGTAACCTGGGGGAGGCCGCTCGTACCAAGGCCTCGTCACCTCCGGCCTCACGACGATGTCGCGGGAGCGGACCGGCCTCTTCTTCGGTGGGAGTGGCCCAAGTTCTTCGCGGGGGGTTTTCCCCTGCTCACCGGCAGAGAACCTCTGTATCTGCACCATGGGTGTGGCAGCAAGGAGGAGGAAGAAGAAGTAAGTGGAATGCAGGAAGAAATGAGCAACGGGGGCTCCGCCCCTTCCTCATTTATAGCCAGAGGGAGGCCAACCGCCGGCCTCCATGATCTAAAGTAATGATGATTTTCTTCTGCATGCAGCAGGGTCTCGTCAAGTTAGGCAGTTGCCGAGGTAGCGTGGGGAAGCGGAGACACCCACGACCTGTCAATCGCCACGCGTCAATCGCGGCCATAGGCTATAGGGGCCCGCGGCGCTCCGCACTTGACCATTGGCTTCGCCCCGAAGCCATGTCCGAGTGTGCCTTGTGTCCGGGGGCTACTGTCGGCGTCCTGGGAACGGGGGTACCCAGACTTGCCTGCCTGTGGCACAGAGCATGGCTCCACCAACGGCTTGGTAAGGCCCATCTTCATCTACAATCACTCAAGACCCTCGCGACTGGCCAAGCCTCGCGAAGCGGATGACACAAGACCTCCTCTGAGGTGGCCTCCTAGGTTGGCTCCTGAGGAGTGGGGATATCTATGCAAGGGGCACCTCACGAGGTCCGTGTGACGTGAGCCATGACGACCAAGGCTAGGCGGGCGCCAGCAAGCGTAGGGTGCCAGTTTCCTCTTTGGTGCTAAGGAAGCAGGCGCAGGCGAGGAGTCCCGAGGCATCAGGCAAAGGTTTCCATATCGGTGTAACAAGACCAAGACCAGCAGGATGGAGGTCACCATGGAGCCCATGACCGCGTCACCACCAGAGCCTTTGGCAGGCGAAGTCCACCTATTGTCAGGATAGCTTGTACTAGTTGCCCCACTTCGAAATTGGCCGTTGTGGGATCCCTTGCCGCCTAAACATTTGGGAAGCGGACCAGGGCCTCTATAAATAGGACTAGCTATCCACCACCTTGGCAAGGGACGGATCATTGAGACCATCCTCACACACACAAGCTCATCAAGCTCAAGAACACCTCTCCTCAGGAGGCTGTTCGCCCATTGTACTAGTTCATCCTCAGCCTACAAGGCAATGCACCACACCACACTGGAGTAGGGAATTACACCACAACGGTGGCCCGAACCAGTATAAACTATCATGTCTCTTGTTCCTTGGGTTCGACGACCTAGGCCTAGAGATCATTGCGAGAGTGAGCGCGAGAGAGAGATCTTCGTGCGCACCCCAGTGTTCGAAACTCAAGTGTTTGCCGGAACCCACGATCCGACATTTGGCGCGCCAGGTAGGGGGGCGCGCAAGCCTTTCTCTCGTCAGTCTAGCCATCGATGCCCCGAGGCTCCAATGTCTAGTGACCCAAAGACCAACACCGTCCATTGGGCTGCTTGGCCCGTCAGGGCGGTGCCGTTTGCCCAGGGAGACCTCAACTCTACACTGCAGGTGCCCCACGCACCGCCAAGCGCCGCGGGACGCGGGCTGGTCGGTAGCCATCTTTTCCAACACCTATTGCACCCGAGGGTCGGTGAGCTTCGTGCTGAGCCACACGTCATGAGGCGAGGGCCTCTCCATCGGCAGCGACAACCTAGGGTGGGAGCATTTGGCGTCCATAAGGACCCACTTGCTCCTGAAGTTCTCGGCCTTCTTCCCAGCCTTCGAGATCGCGTTGGAGCCGTTGGCCGTGACAAAGTTGGCACAGGTCTATATTTATCTTTAGCACAAGGTTTAGCAATTCTAGCAGTTTCACCGCAGAACTGAATAACAAGCCCATCAATATTATCAGACAAGAGCTCTTTAACAATAGCAATATTAGGTTCAACTTTAACTTGCTCAGGAGGTGTATATGTTTTAATATTGCTTTTACGAACCACAGTTAAAGCTTTAGCATGATCCTTTATCCTAACAGGGAAAGGTGGTTTCTCAACATAACAAGTAGGAACAATAGGATCATTATAAGTTACAGTCTTTTCTTCAACTTTAATAGGTGCAGCTACATTTACTTCTATGGAGGATGATATTTAAACCACTTCTCCTTGGGGAGATCAACATAAGTAGAAAAAGATTCACAGAAAGAAGCTACTATCTCAGAATCAAGTCCATATTTAGTGCTAAACTTACGGAAAATATCGGTATCCATAAAAGATTTAACACAATCAAACTTAGGTGTCATACCTGACTCCTTACCATTGTCGAGGTCCCAATCTTCAGAGTTGTGTTTAATTCTATCCAATAAATCCCATTTGAATTCAATAGTCTTCATCATAAAAGAGCCAGCACAAGAAGTATCAAGCATGGTGCGATTGTTATCAGAAAGCCGAGCATAAATTTTTTGAATAATTGTTTCTCTTGGAAGCTCATGATTGGGGCATGAATATAACATTGATTTAAGCCTCCCCCAAGCTTGAGCGATCCTTTCTCCTTCGCGAGGCCAAAAATTATATATATATAATTGCGATCACGATGAACAAGATGCATAGGGTAATACTTTTGATGAAATTCCAATTTCAATCTTCTATAGTTCCATGATTTCATATCATCACATAGCCTATACCATGTCAATGTGTCTCCCTTCAAAGATAAAGGGAAGACCATCTTCTTAGCAACATCATCGGGAATACCTGCAAGCTTAAATAATCCACAAACTTCATCCACATATATTAGGTGTTCATCAGGATGCTTTGTTCCATCTCCTGTAAAAGGATTAGCTAGCAGTTTTTCTATTATACTCGAAGGATACTCATAAGGAATTTCATTTTCAATAGGTTCAATAGGTTGAGAAGCAACTCTTTTCTCTACTGGTCGGGGTGAAGATACCCCGAACAAGCCCCTCAGAGGATTACTTTCCATAGTAACAAGTGATAGTAAATTTCAGCACACTATATAAATTTTTCCTTACCAAATTCCACCTACCAAAGGCGCTTCACTCCCCGGCAATGGCGCCAGAAAAGAGTCTTGATGACCCACAAGTATAGGGGATCTATCGTAGTCCTTTCGATAAGTAAGAGTGTCGAGCCCAACGACGAGCAGAAGGAAATGATAAACGGTTTTCAGCAAGGTATTCTTTGCAAGTACTGAAATAAGTGGTAACAGATAGTTTTGTGATGAGATAATTTGTAACGAGCAACAAGTAAAAAAAGTAAATAAAGTGCAGCAAGGTGGCCCAATCCTTTTTGTAGCAAAGGACAAGCCTGGACAAACTCTCATATAAGGAAAAGCGCTCCCGAGGACACATGGGAATATCGTCAAGCTAGTTTTCATCACGTTCGGTACTTTGATAATTTGACATGTGGGTGGACCGGTGCATGGGTGCTGTTCTTACTTGAACAAGCATCTCACTTCTGATTAACCTCTATTGCAAGCATCCGCAACTACAAGATAAGTATTAAGGTAAACCTAACCATAGCATGAAACATATGGATCCAAATCAGCCCCTTACGAAGCAACGCATAAACTAGGGTTTAAGCTTCTATCACTCTAGCAACCCATCATCTACTTATTACTTCCCAATGCCTTCCTCTAGGCCCAAATAATGGTGAAGTGTTATGTAGTCGACGTTCACATAACACCACCAGAGGCTAGACAACATACATCTCATCAAAATATCGAACGAATACCAAATTCACATGACTACTAATGGCAAGACTTCTCCCTTGTCCTCAGGAACAAACGTAACTACTCACAAAGAATGTTCATGTTCATAATCAGAGGGGTATTAATATGCATAAAAGATCTGAACATATGATCTTCCACCAATTAATCCAACTAGCATCAACTACAAGGAGTAATTAACACTACTAGCAACCTACTAGCACCAATCCCAGACTTGGAGACAAGAATTGGATACAAGAGATGAACTAGGGTTTTGAGATGAGATGGTGTTGATGAAGATGTTGATGGAGATTGCCCTCTCCCGATGAGAGGAGCATTGGTATTGACGATGGCGATGATTTCCCCCTCCGGGAGGGAAGTTTCCCCAGCAGAATAGCTCCGCCGGAGCTCTAGATTGGATCCGCCAAGGTTCCGCCTCGTGGAGGCAGAATTTCGTCCCGAAAGGTTGCTTCTTATTTTTTTCTTGACGAAAGACTTCATATAGGAGAAGATTGTCATCGGAGAGCCACCAGGGGGCCCACGAGGTAGGGGGCGCACCCGAGGGGGGGGGAGCGCGCCCCCCACCCTCGTGAGAAGGTGTGGGCCCCATGGTCTTCATATTTGTCGAGGATTTTTCATTATTTATTATAAGGTGTTCCGTGGAGTTTCAAGACTTTTGGAGTTGTGCAGAATAGGTCTCTAATATTTGCTCCTTTTCCAGCCTAGAATTTCAGCTGCCGGCATTCTCCCTCCTTATGTAAACCTTGTAAAATAAGAGAGAATAGCCATAAGTATTGTGACATAATGTGAAATAACAGCCCATAATGCAATACATATTGATATAAAAGTGAAAGTGCAACTATCCCTGGGTGGTTTTAGTAATTCCTAACAACATATAGCTCATTGAGCTAACATTATTCCAAGATTAACATTTCAGGAAAAGCTCAATGAATGGCATGGTATGGATGAGGAAAGTGGATCCCTCAAAATTCTAAGGACAAAAAGTTTGGCTCAAGCTTGAAGCTCAAGACTCTACATTTTATATTTTAATGGTCCAAGATCACATTGAGTCTATAGGAAAAGCCAATACTATCAAGGAGGGATGAGGTGTTGCTTAATGGCTTGCTTGCTCAAAGTGCTTAGTGATATGCTCCAAAACCCTCAACTACCTTCCCACATCCAGATATGACCTAAACCAAAAGTCAAACTCGGCCCCACCAATTCTTTCTATCCGGCGCCACCGAGTTTCAAATGTCATAGCCACTGCCACAAACCCTAGCAATTCGGTCTCACCGAGATGGGATTGTAATCTCCCTGTTTCCCTTTGTAATGTTTCAGTCTTACCGAGGTGAGCGATCGGTCCCACCGAGATTGCAATGTAAACTCTTTGTTTCCCTTTTGTAACATTTCGGTCTCACCGAGATGAGCGAATCGGTCCCACCGAGTTTACCTGACCAACTCTCTGGTTAGCTTATTACCAAAATCGGTCCCACCGAGTTTGTGTAATCGGTCACACCGAGATTACGTTATGCCCTAACCCTAACCATATCGGTCCTACTGAGTTGCATCTCAGTCCCACCGAAAATCCTAACGGTCACTAGGTTTGCTGAATCGGTCCGACCGAGTTTAACCATTCGGTCCCACCGAGTTTGGAAAATTGTTTGTAACGGTTATATTTTGTGTGGAGGCTATATATACCCCTCCACCCACTCTTCATTCATGGAGAGAGCCATCAGAACATACCTACACTTCCAATACACATTTTCTGAGAGAGAACCACCTACACTTGTGTTGAGGTCAAGATATTCCATTCCAACCATATGAATCTTGATCTCTAGCCTTCCACAAGTTGCTTTCCACTCAAATCTTCTTTCCACCAAATCCAAATCCTGTGAGAGAGAGTTGAGTGTTGGGGAGACTATCATTTGAAGCACAAGAGCAAGGAGTTCATCATCAACACACCATTTGTTACTTCTTGGAGAGTGGTGTCTCCTAGATTGGCTAGGTGTCACTTGGGAGCCTCCGACAAGATTATGGAGTTGAACCAAGGAGTTTGTAAGGGCAAGGAGATCACCTACTTTGTGAAGATCTACCGCTAGTGAGGCAAGTCCTTCGTGGACGACGACCATGATGGAATAGACAAGGTTGCTTCTTCGTGGACCCTTCGTGGGTGGAGCCCTCCGTGGACTCGCGCAACCGTTACCCTTCGTGGGTTGAAGTCTCCATCAACGTGGATGTACGATAGCACCACCTATCGGAACCACGACAAAAACATCCGTGTCTCCAATTGCGTTTGAATCCTCCAAACCCTTCCCTTTACATTCTTGCAAGTTGCATGCTTTACTTTCTGCTGCTCATATACTCTTTTGCATGCTTGCTTGAATCGTGTGAAGATTGCCTGACTTGTGCAAAGATAGCAAAAATCTGCGAAGAACTAAAATTGGGAAAAGGCTAGATTTTTATTTGGTCAAGTAGTCTAATCACCCCCCCTCTAGACATACTTTCGATCCTACAAGTGGTATCAGAGCTTTGGTCTCCATTTGCTTTGATTTCTATAGCTTTTGGTGGTCACAGCCTTGGTTTCACAACCTAGGAGAGTATGGCGTCTAGCGGGGGAAATTATCACCGTAGAGGTCCTTATTTTGATGGTACTAATTTTGCTAGTTGGAAGCATAAGATGAAAATGCATATTCTTGGACATAACCCCGCCGTTTGGGCTATTGTGTGTGTTGGCTTGCAAGGTGAATTCTTTGATGGCAAAGAACCAAATCGTGAAGCTACCGCGGATGAGTTGAAGATGCTACAATACAACGCTCAAGCTTCTGATATCCTCTTCAACGGATTGTGCCCCGAAGAATTCAACAAAATCAGCCGTCTTGAGAATGCAAAGGAAATTTGGGATACTTTGATTGATATGCACGAAGGTACCGACTCCGTCAAGGAATCCAAGTTGGATGTGCTTCAAAGTCTACTTGACAAGTTCAAAATGAAGGATGGTGAAGGTGTCACTGAAATGTACTTTAGGCTTGCTCTTATCACAAATGAGATTGCTGGCTTAGGGAGTGAAGAGATGACCGATAGATTCATCTTCAAGAAGATCCTAAGAGCCTTGGATGGAAAATATGATACCCTGTGCACATTGATCCAAATGATGCCCAATTACAAAGATCTCAAGCCAACAGAAGTCATCGAAAGAATTGTTGCTCATGAGATGTCACTCAAGGATAAAGAGGAACTTCACAACAAATCAAGTGGTGCTTACAAAGCCTCATGTGAAGCCCCCACATCATCGAGTGAGAAACAAACCTTCAATGAAGAATTGAGCTTAATGGTGAAGAACTTCAACTAGTTCTACAAGAGTAGAAGCAAAGAGAGAAGCTCCAAATCAAGGTCCTACAATGACAAAAGATCTTCTAGTCGAGAGCGAAACTGCTACAATTGTGGAAGTCCCGGACACTATTCTAATGAGTGTACGCCCCCCTATAAGAGAATATAAGATTCTCCCAAGAGAAGAAGTAGAAGAGAAGAATCACCATCTAGAGAAAGAAGGAGTAGAGATGATCGTTATGAATGAAGACCCTCACGGAGAAGCAAGGATTCGGAAAGAAAGGACAAGTCATCAAGGAGCTACACAAAACGAAGACATCAAGATCATGTTGGTGAATGGGTATCCGGCTCCGACTCCGACAACCACTCTGAGAGAAGCTATCCCTCCGACTCCGAATATACTCAATATGAAGGTGTTGCCGGTCTAGCACTTGTGACAACCAACTCCTACAACATATTTGACTCACCAAATGAAGGAGTTGGAACATGTTTCATGGCTAAAGGCCCAAAGGTATCACACCCCGAGTATGTTGATTTCAATAGTGATGAAGATGACTTGTTAGGTGATGATGATTTACTTGTTGACAACTCTAGTGATGAATACTATGATGAAACGTCAATTAATCATGCTAATCAAGATAAAACAAATGACAATGATAAGGAGAATATTGAGTCTCTAACTAAAGAACTAAACACTGTTAAGTTAGCTCATGAAACTATCTTAGGAGATCATCGAGAACTTTTAAGGACTCATGAGAAATTGCGCTTTGAAAAGCTCAACCTTGAGCAAGAGCATGAGTTCTTAAAATCAATCAATGATGATCTTCGCAAGAAAAGTTCTTCTTACATTGTCAAGCGTTTACTTTATCCACTTACATGCCTCAAGTCAAGTCTAGTAACAAGAACAAGAAAGATTCTTCCTCTAGTAGTAACAATAATCATGCTAAATCCAATATTGTTGCTTCTAGTAGTTCTCTTGATTCCACTAATGATTCTCTTAGCCTAAGTTACACTTGAGCAAGAAAATAGATTATTGAAGGGAATTATAGAGAAAGGTGTTTACAAGAGCCTTGCCGGAAGTAAGCAATTCGAGGAAATTGTACGCAAGCAAGGAAGGCACTGGAAGAATCAAGGTGTTGGTTTTGAACGAAAGTTCAATGCCAATGGAGTTGAGTGGGAAGAAGATCAATACCCCAAGAAGAAGTTTGTTCCTCAACAAGAGAAGTATGATCCTACTTCTCTCAAAGGAACACAAGCTCAAGATGATCTTCCACCACAAGACCACAAGCAAAAAGGCAAGGACAAGCTTCAAGAGGAAATTGATGCATTTGAAGAAGCTCCTAAGGCCTTGGTAAAGTGGGTTCCCAAGACTACTTCAAGTTCCACTTCATCAACTACAACACCGAGGATTCCCATCAAGATGATGTGGATCCCGAAGAAGAAGAACTAGAGAGTTCTTGAGGGTGACTCCGCCAACATACTTCACTCTTATCATCTTTGCAAGAACAAGTGCAATCAACTTCCACATCTTGCACTAGTTCAAGGAGTCACAAACCCTCTTGTTGGTAAGGCAAGGGACAAGGTAACCTAAAAGCTTTCATAGACATCATCTTGTGTGTGCATCACTCTATGTCTATGGATATCCTTGTTTTTTCCTTGCGGGACTAACCCGTGTAGGTATTGAAAGTGCAACTCACTCCAATGGATAGCTCCAAATGATCTACATCAACATTGAGCATCCACATCTTCAACATCTACATGAAGTCATGATCGACAAAACCCAAGGTTAGTTCATCCCTCTTAGGGAGGATCTCACATCTAGGGGGAGCTTTACTCTAAGAATTGAGCTAAAGCAACTCTAATGGTGTGAACACAACAATGCTTTATGTAAAAGTGGTAACCCCACTTGTGCTTAAACGATGAGTATGACCTATGATCAAATGTTCTCATTTGACTCCTAAGTCAATATACTCATATATAGATGACCTAGTCATCGCAAATTGTTTGATAGATGCTAGAATTCGTTGTGCATGCTTTGCCACATATTTCAATTGCCATTTTATTGTGTGAGCATGTTGATTGCATATTTTACTCATTCGAGGACATCCACTTGTTGTTTTGATTGATTGGTTTTCTTTTCTTTTGCCAAGTGGATGGACAAGAATGCTTAAGAACCCTCTCTAGCTATCTATGCTTTTCTCGTCTCAAACTCTATTCATGCTAAATCACAAAATTTGATCAAGTCAGATTCGAACCACTCTGTGTGAGGAGCACTCGGAGTCCCCGATTCGTCATAGACTTAAACTTCCAAAAACTTCTTTGTGTCTTTCGGTCTGACCGATTCCTCCATTTCGGTCATACCGAGATCACTAAGTCGATCTAGGTTTTCAATCTCGGTGCAACCGATTTGAACTTTTCGGTCACACCGAGTTGCTGTAACTATCAACAGTTATGCATCTCGGTGCCACCGAGTTGTTCCACTCGGTCACACCGACAGGGTCGGGCTATATATACTCTCGGGATTTTTTTTGGAAATTTCTTCGACACCCCTTCGCCCGGGCATAGCTCGCTCTGCCTCCTAGGTCTTCGGATCGTCCTCCTCGTCGCCAGCCGCCTGCTGTCGCTGGTCTCCGCCACCATCAATGGAATTCTTCCCTGCCGTTGCCGCCGTAGCGAGTTCATCGCCGAACTAGGGTATGGACTCGATCACAGTGCTATCCCTGTCCGATTCCTAGCACATTGTGTTCATTATGATTCTTACCACGATTGAAACGCTTCTATCTAGTCAAAACACTCCGTAGATTAGAGTTGAATCGAAAATTTAGGGTTAGGGTTCCGCCGAAACCATGTCGGACCCACCGGGTTGCAGAACTCGGTTCCACCGATTCGGCCAAGGCCATTGCACATGTGGTTCTCGGTCTGACCGAGAATTGCAAATCGGTGTGACCGAGTTCAGGCCTTTGTGAAACCCTAGCAGTCTCGGTGCCACCGAACTGTGACTCGATCTGACCGAGTTCACTAGTTTAGGTTCCAACAGTTGCTTCGGTATCACCGAGTTTGCAAATCGGTTGATCCGAAATGTTTTCTGTGGAAAACTAAAACTAAGTTTTTGACTCATTCTTTTGCAAAAACCTCTGCAATTAGTGATGCTCATCCACTCTATCTCATCTATATCTATTCACAGGGTCTGCAGTTAGTGTTTGCAACATGTCTGACCAGAGTGACAGCCAGAACAGGTCAGAGGAGCAGGTTCACCTGAGTGAGGGCACTAGTCCCTCTAGCAGTTCAGATGATGGTAGCAGGAGCACCCCAAGCAATTTTCCAAAGGCTGCCACTAGAGCAAGAAAGAAGAAAACTTCAGAGTCTGAGGATGAAGACTATGTGGCCACTGAGGATGAGGCCACATCAAAGAAGAAAGTGGTTAAGAAGGAGTACAGCTCAGCTGTAGTTAAGCCAGGGATGAAGATCAAAAGGCCAGCAGGAAGACAACCAATGTCTAAGGCTAGAGCATCCCCTCAAGCATCTTTGGAATCTCAACCCAAAGAGCCTACTGCAGAAGGAAAGAAAAGGAAGGAAAGGGTCAAGAAGACCATGGCCAGAGTGATTGGAAAGGCTTCCATGATGGAAGAAGAAGAGGAAGAAGAGGTTGCTGCACCAGCACCCAAGGCACAGAAGCTTATGGGTGACGCTATCAGGATAGGGGATGCATCATCAAAGCCCAAAGAAGCACCCAAAGCTGCCTCCAAGCCCAAGACTGCACCAAAGAGAAATACCAGAAACATACCAGCTGCTAAGAAGAACAAGGCCCAAGTGCCTGAGACTGTTGCTGAAGAAGAAGATGAAGAGCATGTTCTGAGAAAATTGAAGCCCAAAATTCCAGACCACAATGATGCTCATCCTGTGGCTGAGAACATGAAGATCAGGAGAGACTCGGGACTGAGGAAATGGGGAGAGACAGATCCATATGCTACCAGGAGAAGGACTGCTATTGATTACAGGTTCCACACAAAGGAACAACAAGATTTTTATGAGACAGTGCTGCTGGACAAGAAGCCTATAGTGTGTGAAATGAGGTGGGTCGACTGGAAGTATATCAAGGAGAATGAGGAACACTATCCTGGTGTGTTTAACAGCTTTAGTGCTTGTGGAGTTGCAGACTTTGTTGGGCAAAAGCTCACAAAGTGGAATGAGGAGCTCATAATGCAATTCTACTCCACATCACACTTCTATCCAGATGGCAGGATAGTATGGATGTCTGAAGGTACAAGGTACCACTCAACTATTGAGGAATGGGCAAATCTGATCAATGCTCCTAAGGAAAAAGAAGATGACTTGGATGTCTATGCCAAGAAGAAGATGGATCACAACTCTATGGCAAACATGTACAAGGAGATTCCTGAAGAAGATCTTGAGACTCACCAGTTTGGGTCAGTAAAACACTTGCTGTCAGGGCTGCCTACAATCAATTGGATCCTTAGGCACACTCTCTTGCCCAAGTCTGGTGATCACAGAATGATCAGAGGCCATGCAATTAACTTGCAACATATATTTGATGTGCCACAGAAGTTCAAGGTCATGAGCCTTATAGTTGAGACTATCAAGAGGACTGCAGCTGACCAGAAAAGAAGTTGTGGATATGCCCCACAGATCCAGGAGTTGATAAACTCAAAGATGGGCACAGGCACATACTTGTTGGATAAGGAACACTTGCCTATCTATCCTGACTTCGAGGACAACCAAGTTGTGATGAATGAAGATGAACCCTCCTTAGTGCAAGCACAAGCAAAGAAGGAGAAGGCAAAGATGGAGAAGGCTGCCAAGATGCCAACTCAAGAGGAGGCATCTGAGTACTTTTTGAAAAGCATGTAGGACCAGCTTGGTTACTTGATAGCATCATCTCTGAGGATTGAGAAGGGGTTGGACACCCTAACTCAAAACCAGGAGAGCCTAGAAAGAATCATGGAACAAAAATTCTATGATTTAGATGTCAAAGTAACTGAGATTCAGTCTGTTGTGGAGCAGCTACAGGATGACATGCAGGAGAGGAAGGGCAAGACAACCACTGATGCATTTGCCAGAGTGCCTCGAGCTCAGAGATCTGCTGTAGTGCCTGTACCACACACTAGAGCTACTTCATTTGCACCAGCTACAGCTTCAGTGCCACAAGCTCCAGCACCTACCCCAGCAGCTCCATCTACTTCAACTAAAGCCTTCGTCCTTGGAGTTCTCCGGACACCACCACCTGAAGACCAAGCCTGAGAGACGTTTTAGTGCTATGCATTTTCTATGAACTTTTTAGTAACTTGTTGCCAAAGGGGGAGAAAAATGTATAGATCATAGGCTTCGAGAGAGAGCGTTGCTTTTTATTCTCTCTTGCTTTGGTGGTTGAACTTTGTTTGTCTTTTGATTGCTTGAGATACTATGCTAATATCTGTGAGGCATTGATGATCATGTGGTTGATCATAAGCTACACTTATGCTTGTTAGATGATATTATCTTACCTATCCTTATATGATCATTCACTTTGCTTGGTGATGAGTGCATGTATTTAATTCTTATCATTTTGAGCGCTCCACCAAGATGTATGTGACATGGAAGAGTAACCCATGATCCTAACTCATTGTGCATTCCAAAGCAAATCTTAAGATATGCACAAATTTAGGGGGAGCTCTTGCTTTTCACATACTTCTCAAAGAGACAATATCTTTCACTCTTATTATCATTTGTCGAAGCTTTGATCTATATGTTGTCATCAATTACCAAAAAGGGGGAGATTGAAAGTGCAACTATCCCTGGGTGGTTTTAGTAATTCCAAACAACATATAGCTCATTGAGCTAACATTATTCCAAGATTAATATTTCAGGAAAAGCTCAATGAATGGCATGGTATGGATGAGGAAAGTGGATCCCTCAAAATTCTAAGGACAAAAAGTTTGGCTCAAGCTTGAAGCTCAAGACTCTACATTTTATATTTTAGTGATCCAAGATCACATTGAGTCTATAGGAAAAGCCAATACTATCAAGGAGGGATGAGGTGTTGCTTAATGGCTTGCTTGCTCAAAGTGCTTAGTGATATGCTCCAAAACCCTCAACTACCTTCCCACATCCACATATGACCTAAACCAAAAGTCAAACTCGGCCCCACCGATTCTTTCTATCCAGCGCCACCGAGTTTCAAATGTCATAGCCACTGCCACAAACCCTAGCAATTCGGTCTCACCGAGATGGGATCGTAATCTCTCTGTTTCCCTTTGTAACGTTGCGGTCTTACAGAGGTGAGCGACCGGTCCCACTGAGATTGCAATGTAAACTCTTTGTTTCCCTTTTGTAACATTTCGGTCTCACCGAGATGAGCGAATCGGTCCCACCGAGTTTACCTGACCAACTCTCTGGTTAGATTATTACCAAAATCGGTCCCACCGAGTTTGTGTAATCGGTCACACCGAGATTATGTTATGCCTTAACCCTAACCATATCGGTCCTACCGAGTTGCATCTTAGTCCCACCGAAAATCCTAACGGTCACTAGGTTTGTTGAATCGGTCCGACCAAGTTTAACCATTCAGTCCCACCGAGTTTGGCAAATTGTGTGTAACGGTTAGATTCTGTGTGGAGGCTATATATACCCCTCCACGCACTCTTCATTCGTGGAGAGAGCCATCAAAACATACCCACACTTCCAATACACATTTTCTGAGAGAGAACCACCTACACTTGTGTTGACGTCAAGATATTCCATTCCAACCATATGAATCTTGATCTCTAGCCTTCCCCAAGTTGCTTTCCACTCAAATCTTCTTTCCACCAAATCCAAATCCTGTGAGAGAGAGTTGAGTGTTGGGGAGACTATCATTTGAAGCACAAGAGCAAGGAGTTCATCATCAACACACCATTCTCCAAGAAGTAACAAATGGTGTGTAGGTAATGAACTCCTTGCTCTTGTGCTTCAAATGATAGTCTCCCCAACACTCAACTCTCTCTCATAGGATTTGGATTTGGTGGAAAGAAGATTTGAGTGGAAAGCAACTTGGGAAGGCTAGAGATCAAGATTCATATGGTAGGAATGGAATGTCTTGATCTCAACACATGAGTAGGTGGTTCTTTCTCAGAACAAATGAGTTGGAATGATGTGTGTGTTCTGATGGCTCTCTCTTGGAATGAGAAAGAGGTGGAGGGGTATATATAGCCTCCACACAAAATCCAACCATTACACAGTTTTCCAATCTCGGTGGGACCGAATCATAAAACTCGGTCGGACCGAAAATGTAAACCTAGTGACCGTTAGAAATTTTGGTGGGACTGACATGCAACTCGGTAGGACCGATTCGGTTAGGGTTTGGGCATAACGTAATCTCGGTGAGACCGATTACACAAACTCGGTGAGGCCGAGTTTGGTAATTAGCTAACCAGAGAGTTGGTCAGGCAAACTCGGTGGGACGGATTTGCTCTTTCGGTGGGACCGAGTGGAACTCGGTGAGACCGAAAAGTTACAAAGGGGAAACACTGAGTTTACATTGCAATCTCGGTGGGACCGATTGCATATCTCGGTGGAACTGAGAATATTACAATAGGTAACAGAGAGTTTGCAATCCCATCTCGGTGAGACCGAGATCCTTATCGGTAGAACCAAATTGCTAGGGTTTGGCAGTGGCTAATGACAAGTGAAACTTGGTGGCACCGGATAGGAAAAATCGGTAGGACCGATTTTGGCTTAGGGTTTAGGTCATATGTGGATATGGGAAAGTAGTTGAGGGTTTTGGAGCATATCACTAAGCACATGAAGCAAGAGGTTCATTAAGCAACACCTCATCCCTCCTTAATAGTATTGGCTTTTCCTATGGACTCAATGTGATCTTGGATCACTAAAATATAAAAGTGAAGAGTCTTGAGCTTGAAGCTTTAGCCAATCCATTGTCCATAGCATTTTGAGGGTTCCACTTTCATATCCATGCCATGCCAATCATTGAGCTTTCCTGAAATAATCATCTTGGAATAGCATTAGCTCAATGAGCTATATGTTGTTATGAATTACCAAAACCACCTAGGGATAGTTGCACTTTCAATCTCCCCCTTTTTGGTAATTGATGACAACATACATCAAAGCTTTAGATAAAGATATAAAGAACAGCAAGTAAAGCTTTGGAAGAACATGTAGCAAGCATAAACTCCCCCTACATGTATGCACTCATGTAAATATGAAATATAGAGGCATGTGAGAGCATAATCATGACAGAGTGGGCAATGTGTTACATGTATCTTGGCCATATGCATCAGAGTAAAAGATTATTAAGGAAAATACCTTCATGCTCATGAGTCCTTCTTGCAAACAGTATGTACATAAGCAAGAACTCCTCATACTCATGATTTTGATGCATATACTTACCTTGTGGTCTCGAGTTGGCTTAGGATGGAATGAACCTGCAAACAAGGTTAGATAACACAGGTACGCCCACTAGCCAGAGCAAACAAAGAAACCACAAGAATGCCAAGATTGGGATGACATGTAGAGAATGATATCATTGGATTCAACATGTCCCCAAAAATAAAGATATGCAATGAATTTGGTTGATTTCTTTTCCCTTAGGTGTCTTGCTCCCCCTGAATCTTACATGGGATATTGGGAGAAGATAGGAAACAGAAAATTAGAGCTGAATAGAACTTAATTCAAATGAGTTCATATGAACATGTCTTTCCCCCAAAAAGACATGTGGCATCTCTCCTCTTGAACATCAAGCATCTGGGATCCTTGAGTATTTTTCTCTCCCTGGATATCTCTCTCCCCCTTAACAACATCTATCTGGGATCCTTGAGACTTTCTCTCCCCCTTAATACTTTTTCTCTCTTGATGTGATCTCTTTTTCTTACAAGCTTTGATGTGATCTCTCTCTCCCCCTTTGACATCAATTTCTAAGAAGGTTTTTCCTGGAATCCGTCGAATAGGTTTGGTCCTTGAGATTCAGCACAAAGCAGAGGATAAAATTGTGATGCTTGTGGAGGACAAGATTCATTGAGTGGAGCTGGATCGTAAGAATTGTAGAATAAGTGGCAAACTGTTTTTCTGATTGCAAAGTCGGTGGCACCGAGTGGCACATTTCGGTGGTACCGAAAATATTCGGTTGGACCGAAATTTGCAAGTCGGTGAAACCGAGTTTACACAGAGAAAAACACTTGTCACCTCAGCTCACTAGTCAAGTAAGATTTCACAAAGATTTGCAATGAATTAGCTGAAGGATTTGCAAGGAATTAAATGCAGAAAATGCAGAACAAAAACAAACAGGAAAAAGTGAAAGTTTCTAGATGATGTTTTTTTTTGTTTTGTTTGAGACAGAAGAAAACAAGTATGCAAGGAACAAATGCAATAACTCAGAAAAGGACACAAGAGAACTTCATCTAGAATTGGGCGGTGACATAGTCACCTATATTAGAGTATATTGACTTAGGAGTCAAGTGAGGACACTTGATCATAGGTCGTACTCATCGTTTAAGCTCAAAATGGGGTTACCATTTTTCGTTTAAGCATCTCGATGTATTCTCATCTTGTTGAGTTGCTTTGACTCATGTCTTGGAGTAAAGCTTCTCTAAGATGAAATAACATACCTAGGGTGGTGGTGTGGTTCTTGCTCATGTAGTTGAACTTGTGTGGATGTCAAGGTTGATGTAGTTCATCAAGAGTTGGGAGCACCACTTGGAGTTTGAGTTCATCTACCTACATGGGTTAGTTCTTGCAAGGAAGAGCACTTATGTATCCAAAAATGACAATCATGAAGCTTAACATAGAATTTGTCAAAGGATATGTTTGAATGGTTTTGTGCTTCCTTGTCTTCAACCACTATTGTGTAGAGTCTTGGTGATGTAGAGATTGCTCAAGATATGAGTGAGTCGCAAACTCATGGAATTAGATTCAACCAAGCACCTACATGGGTTAGAAAACATGCAAGGTGCAAATATATCCAAGACATAAGATAGTCATCATAAGAGATACATCATGGATTAGTCATAAGCTCATGTCTTGCATGTATCCAATGGAGTCTCTACTCCAAGTTCGAGGCATCAATGATGTTCAATTCTCCTCTCAAACTGCAAAACACTTTCTCATCAAGTGGTTTAGTGAATATATCCGCTAATTGCTTATCGGTGCGAACATGCTTAAGATTGATGTCACCCTTAGCAACATGATCTCGAATGAAATGATGACGAACTTCAATATGCTTAGTTCGACAATGTTGTACAGGATTATGACCAATGTTGATAGCACTTTCATTGTCACAAAGCAGTGGAACATGTTTCACATAAATCCCATAATCTTTAAGAGTTTGGGTCATCCAAAGTAATTGAGCACAACATGATCCAGCAGCAATGTATTCCGCTTTGGCGGTGGATAAGGATACCGAGTTTTGTTTCTTGGAAGACCAAGACACAAGAGATCTACCAAGAAATTGACAAGTACCCGAAGTGGACTTTCTATCAACCTTGTCTCCGGCATAATCTGAGTCGGAATAGCCAACAAGATCAAAAGAAGACCTCTTAGGATACCAAATGCCAAAATTTGGTGTATGAATTAAATATCTCACTATCCTTTTCACAGCCTTAAGATGACAATCTTTAGGAGCAGCTTGATATCGAGCACACATGCACACACTTAGCATAATATCGGGACGTGAAGCACATAGGTATAACAATGAACCAATCATAGAGCGATAAACCTTTTGATCGACAGGTTCACCATCTTTGGTCAAATCATTATGTCCACTAGTAGGCATGGGTGTAGACATACCTTTTCATTCTTGCATATTGAACTTCTTGAATAAGTCCTTGGTGTACTTTGTTTGAGAGACAAATGTACCTTCCTTAGTTTGCTTGATTTGCAATCCAAGAAAGAATTTGAGTTCACTCATCATAGACATCTCAAACTTCTCTGACATTAGCTTTCCAAACTTTTCACTAAAGAGAGGGTTAGTTGAACCAAATATGATGTCATCAACATAAATTTGGCAAACAAATAGTTCTCCATTAACCTTTTTAGTGAAAAGAGTAGAATCAATTTTACCAATTTCAAAACCACTTGTAGTAAGGAACTTGGTCAAGCATTTATACCATGCTCTAGGAGCTTGTTTAAGACCATAAAGAGCTTTGTGAAGTTTGTAAACGTGATCGGGTTTCTTAGGATTGACAAAGCCGGGAGGTTGTTTAACATAAACTTGCTCCTCAATTTCACCATTTGGAAAAGCACTTTTAATGCCCATTTGGTATAAAGTTTGTAAACATGATTAGGTTTCTTAGGATTGACAAAGCCAGGAGGATGTTTGACATAAACTTCCTCCTCTATTTCTCCATTTAGAAAAGCACTTTTAATGTCCATTTGGTACAAGGTGATATTATGGTGATTAGCATAGGCAAGTAAGATGCGAATGGACTCAAGTCTAGCAACGGGAGCGTACGTCTCACCATAGTCCATACCTTCGACTTGTGTGTATCCTTGGGCGACGAGACGTGCTTTGTTGTGGACCACTTGTCCATCTTCATCTTGCTTGTTGCGAAACACCCATTTGGTACCAATGATGTTGTGGTTGTTGTCGGGCTTCTCAACCAATGTCCAAACTTGGTTCCTCTCAAAGTTATGTAGTTCTTCATGCATAGCGTTTATCCAATCCGGATCTTCCAATGCTTCTTCAACCTTCATTGGTTCAATGCTAGAGATGAATGAATAGTTTTCACAAAAGTTAGCTAAACCAGTTTTTGAGCGAGTGATTCTCCCGGTTTGTATATCATTGAGGATTTGCTCGACGGGATGATCTTTGGCAATTCTTGCTCGAACTCGTGAGAGCTTTTGCTTGGGTCTTTGTTGAGCATCTTCTTCATCTTGTTCTTCTTCTTGACCTTCTTCATTGTTGACGTCGTCGTTCTCTTGTCATGGTGGAGAAGGAGGTTGTTGATGTTCATCTTGACGTACTTCCTCGTTTTCTTCATCTTGGTGTGGCCCACTTGTGGATGCTTCCGTGTCGATTCTTGGTTCACCTTGTCGTGAAGTAGAAGCTTCCACTTGGACGGATGAAGTACTCTCCTTCACCTCCGTTGGACGAATTTTGCCAATGGACAAATCTTGAATTGCTTCTGAAGGGTCTTTGTCTCCTACATCAATTGGCAATTGCTCTACTTGCGAGCCATTAGATTCATCAAACTTCACGTCTACCTTCTCTTCAACCTTTCGGGTGAAATTGTTGTAGACACGGTAAGTGTGAGAGTTTGAGCCATAACCAAGTAGAAAACCTTCATGAGATTTAGGAGCAAACTTTGAACGATGATGCTTATCAAGAATGTAGCACTTTGAGCCGAATACTCGAAAGTATCCAACTTGAGGCTTGTTACTGGTGAGGAGCTCGTATGCCGTCTTGCCGAGTAGCTTGTGAAGATATAAGCGATTTGTTGCGTGACAAGCTGTCTCAACCGCTTCTGCCCAAAAGTGCTTTGGCGTCTTGTATTCATCAAGCATTGTCCTTGCCATTTCGATGAGCGTCCGGTTCTTCCTCTCAACAACTCCATTTTGTTGAGGTGTGTATGTAGCCGAGAACTCGTGTGAGATCCCTTCTTCGTCAAGAAAGGTGTCCACATTTGCGTTCTTGAACTCCGTTCCGTTGTCACTCCGAACCTTCTTGATCTTCACATCAAACTGATTTTGAGCTTTCCTGGCGAAGTTTCTGAAGATCTTCTGGACCTACGATTTGTCATTGAGGAAAAACACCCACGTAAATCTTGAAAAATCATCAACTATAACTAGACCAAAGGAATTTCCACCGAGACTCTTGTAGGCATTGGGACCAAAAAGATCCATGTGAAGTAGCTCGAGTGGCCTCCTTGTGGTCATAATGTTCTTCACAAGATGTCTTCCTCCAACCTGTTTACCTGCTTCACAAGCACTGCAAAGTCTATCCTTATCAAATATGACATCATTAACTCCAAGGATATGATTTCCTTTAATAAGCTTGTCAAGGTTTCTCATGCCAACGTGACCTAGTCGTCTATGCCACAACCAACCTTTTGAGGATTTAGCAACAAAGCAAGTTTTAGGTTGTGCCTTTTTAGAGAAATCGACGATATAAAGATCACCTCTACGCATACCCGTAAAGACCATTTTATGATTGTCTCGACGAAATACTTGGCAATCTACCTCAGTAAATAGGACGTTCAAACCGAAATCAGCAAGTCTAGATACAGAAAGTAAGTTATAGCCAAGAGATTCAACGAGCATGACATTTTGAATGGAGCTATCATGTGAGATGGCCACCTTACCAAGGCCAACCACTTTACCCTTTGAGTTATCACCAAAGGTGACATATTTTCGAGGGCCGTTGTTTTCAGCAAGCTCACGGAACATCTCCTCATCTCCGGTCATATGATCAGTGCATCCACTATCAAGAACCCATTCCTTTCCTCCTGATTCATATCCCCGAAGATTTGCCATAAGACCAAAATGTCTCATTGCATTATCAAGATCGGAGTCACTATCATCATCATCATCATCATCATCATCATAATATTCAGGTTCGTCATTATTTTGTGACTCATCATTTCCTAGAGAGGGCAATTCATTAGATAAATGATCAAAGTGATTACTTTTATGAATTCTCATAGCTTTGAGTATGATATCATTAATGATTCCAACATCTCCTTTAGCATGCTTAAGATTGGCAAGTTCAAGAAGACATTTACCAAAACTAGGATCACTGGAGTTCATCTTACTCAAGGCAATAGTTTTATGGAGAATTTCATTCAAGGTTTTTAAGGAATGATTGGGAAACTGTTCCTCAAGAAATTTCCATATAGTATAGGCGCAATTTTGAGTAGGCAAACTAGCAATCAAATCTTTGGGCAATCCTCTAATAATGAGCTCAATAGTTCTGAGATTGCGAATTATGTCAATATCTTCATCTAGGGTAGGATGCAAGGGATCAATATGGGGTGCACAAGGACTATCAATATACTTGTTCAAATGATATTGATTGAAGATTACAAGCATCTCATTTTTCCACTCATGAAAATACTTTCCATCAAAAATGGGAACTCTATGTCTAAGACTCCCTAGAGTAGACACATCCCTCTTCCTCCAATGGTGATTAAACCAAGGCAATGGAGACCAAAGCTCTGATACCACTTGTAGGATCTAGAAGTAGATGTGTCTAGAGGGGGGTGAT
This sequence comes from Triticum urartu, assembly GCF_056163025.1. Classification (NCBI taxonomy): domain Eukaryota; kingdom Viridiplantae; phylum Streptophyta; class Magnoliopsida; order Poales; family Poaceae; genus Triticum; species Triticum urartu. Next base: position 202,045,374 of record NC_141875.1, on the reverse strand, counting down.
TAGACACTTAGTGCTAAAGTTGCAATTTTTTTAATCTTTTTCGGTTTAGGTGGAGTTTAGGCACAAATTCAACATGCACAATACATATCAAGCAAGCATGCAAAGAGTATATGAGCAGCGGAATGTAAAGCATGCAACTTGCAAGGATGTAAAGGGAAGGGTTTGGAGATTTCAAACGCAATTGGAGACACGGATGTTTTTCCCGTGGTTCGGATAGGTGGTGCTATCCTACATCCACGTTGATGGAGACTTCAACCCACGAAGGGTAACGGTTGCGCGAGTCCACACAGGGCTCCACCCAAGGGCAACGGTTGCGCGAGTCCATGAAGGGCTCCACCCACGAAGTGTCCACGAAGAAGCAACCACCCACAAAGGGTCCACGAAGTAGCAACCTTGTCTATCCCACCATGGCCATCGCCCACGAAGGACTTGCCTCACTAGCGGTAGATCTTCACGAAGTAGGCGATCTCCTTGCCCTTACAAACTCCTTGGTTCAACTCCACAATCTTGTCGGAGGCTCCCAAGTGACACCTAGCCAATCTAGGAGACACCACTCTCCAAGAAGTAACAAATGGTGTGTAGGTAATGAACTCCTTGCTCTTGTGCTTCAAATGATAGTCTCCCCAACACTCAACTCTCTCTCATAGGATTTGGATTTGGCGGAAAGAAGATTTGAGTGGAAAGCAACTTGGGAAGGCTAGAGATCAAGATTCATATGGTAGGAATGGAATGTCTTGATCTCAACACATGAGTAGGTGGTTCTTTCTCAGAACAAATGAGTTGGAATGATGTGTGTGTTCTGATGGCTCTCTCTTGGAATGAGAAAGAGGTGGAGGGGTATATATAGCCTCCACACAAAATCCAACCATTACACATTTTTCCAATCTCGGTGGGACCGAATCATAAAACTCGGTCGGACCGAAAATGTAAACCTAGTGACCGTTAGAAATTTCGGTGGGACTGACATGCAACTCGGTAGGACCGATTCGGTTAGGGTTTGGGCATAACGTAATCTCGGTGAGACCGATTACACAAACTCGGTGAGACCGAGTTTGGTAATTAGCTAACCAGAGAGTTGGTCAGGCAAACTCGGTGGGACCGATTTGCTCTTTCGGTGGGACCGAGTGGAACTCGGTGAGACCGAAAAGTTACAAAGGGGAAACACTGAGTTTACATTGCAATCTCGGTGGGACTGATTGCATATCTCGGTGGAACCGAGAATATTACAATAGGTAACAGAGAGTTTGCAATCCCATCTCGGTGAGACCGAGATCCTTATCGATAGAACCGAATTGCTAGGGTTTGGCAGTGGCTAATGACAAGTGAAACTCAGTGGCACCGGATAGGAAAAATCGGTAGGACCGAGTTTGGCCTAGGGTTTAGGTCATATGTGGATATTGGAAAGTAGTTGAGGGTTTTGGAGCATATCACTAAGCACATGAAGCAAGAGGCTCATTAAGCAACACCTCATCCCTCCTTAATAGTATTGGCTTTTCCTATGGACTCAATGTGATCTTGGATCACTAAAATATAAAAGTGAAGAGTCTTGAGCTTGAAGCTTTAGCCAATCCATTGTCCTTAGCATTTTGAGGGTTCCACTTTCATATCCATGCCATGCCAATCATTGAGCTTTCCTGAAATAATCATCTTGGAATAGCATTAGCTCATTGAGCTATATGTTGTTATGAATTACCAAAACCACCTAGGGAGAGTTGCACTTTCAACTGTCAACACCGAACCCACCTCGCCGACCACCGCCGCTATAGGCGCCGCATGGAAGATAAGGAAGCCCGCGTCAACGGCCTGGCTTCGGTCGAGATCTTTCCCCGCCTCACCCGCTTCCCCCTCCTCTCCCTCGCTCGCGCTCCCCCTTTCTCCCCACTGCCCGAGCGCCCCCGTCGCCACCCTTTGCTCGATCCCGCGGCCACCGTGCCCTAATCACCACTCCACTGTGTCGTACACCGTTGCCGCCCTCGACTACATAACCTTCGCCTCCCTGTTGAAGCTTGGAGCCACTACAACGACCTCCCCGAGCTCATCTTCCCCGCACGGCCGCCGTCGATCGTCGCCCCCTTTCGCCGCCTCGAGCCTCCCCCGAGCTCACTCTCGCACACCTGCAAGCTCAATGCGAGCCTCTTCTCCCTCCTATCTCTCTTGCGTCACCATTTACTCCCTCTAGACGTCGTCCTCGACTCGCCCGAGCTCGCCGCCGGATAGCACGTCGCCGGCGTCGTTCCGGCGACCATTTGGAAGCGCGGCGCTGCTCATTGGCCTCGTCACACTGCGTAGACCGCGCCTAGCCGTTTATTTTGCCCGCGCGCGCACCGTAGCACCGTCCCCGATGAGGCTCGTAGCTCACCACTTCCACGACTTGTCGCCGGCGCCACTCCAGCCATCCCCGCCCCTGCTGCTTGCTCCATCAGACGCGCCGCATCGCCAGCTAGCTATAGCGGCAAACCGCACACGCTTTGGTTCCCTGTAGCGCCAAACCCGAAAGCGGCCGAACTCCGGCGACCGCCCCGCCTCTCGCCGTCGTCGTTCCAGCCTATTACGTGCCACGCCGCCACCGTAGGTGGATGCGGCGTCGAACGCCCATTCGAATGCGCCTAGCTGCACCTGCCCCGTGCCCCGTAGCATTTTTCCGGCCGTCTTCGGTGATGAGCCGCCGCGGGAGAGGCTTGCCGGAGCTCTCTCCGGCGCCCCGCCGACGTGGCTGGCCTGGGGCCACCCTTGTGGCACTGCCGCTGGGCCCCACGGGCCCAGTTGACCCTGTTGACTGGGTCAACTGCTGACTGGGCACTCAGTGCCACTGACGCGCGGCCCCCCATATAATTAACTTAATCAAAACATTTTCCTAAATATACATAATTAGCTAAACTAATGAGTCTCTGACAGGTGGGGTCCAATAGTTAATTAACCTATATTAGTTAGTTTAATTTACTTTTAGACTAACAGAGGCTGACATGTGGGTCCCACTGGACCCACAGGTCAGGTTTGACCTGGTCAGCGAGTCTGTTGACTGCTGACGTCATCAACACGTCATGCTGACATCATATTTTCTTTTCGGTTATTTTAAATAATTCCAGAATATGTTTAAAACTTTGAAAAATCATAGAAAATTAACCGTAGCTCGGATCGAAAAACTTTATATATGAAAGTTGCTGGGAACGACGAGACGAACCCGAATACACCACCCACATACCTGTCAGATGCCCCTATCTATCTGAACATGGAACTTTCTCCCTCCGGTCCTTTGTCTGACACAGGTCCAGAACCGGGAAAACATTCCCGGCTGTTTTCCCCCTTCACCTATATCGTGTAGCCATACGATAGGTCACAACCGACACATCTTATTGACATGTTATGATTTGTGGTGCTATGTTGCTTTATATTTACCGTTTCTTCCCTGTCTTCTCTCCGGTAGACCCCGAGACCGATGTTGCCCCTGTGATCGACGACGTCGACGACGACCCCTCCTTGCCAGAGCAACCAGGCAAGCAAAACCCCCTTGAGCATTCTGATATCGCCCATTTCTTTCCCTCTCATGCTTGCATTAGAACTGCTACTGCTTTCTGTATGATCCTACTCGGATGCATAGCCTGTTGTTGTTACTTTCTTTCATACCTTATCTGCTTATCCTAAACTTCTTAGTATAGGTTGGTTAGTGATCCATCAGTGACCCCACCTTGTCCCAGTTGCCCCCGCTTTATGTTCAATGACTCGATCAATGTGATCGACGTCCAGGCCCCGGCACCGCACATCACTTTCCCCCTTTTGTTGCTCGACTCTGCAGAGTTACCATCAAGTGCCGAGGGTGGAACCTCTTACATCACTCCTGATGAGATCTCTGTAGTGTAGCTATACGGTCAAGGTCATCGAGGGTGATTTCCTCCTTAACCACTTCCGTTACGGCTCTGTCGTGCAACCCCTCAAGTGTGAACCTCGAGGGTGGATCCTCTTACATTCACCTTGATGATAACATCGAGTGGAATTAACCAGGGGTGATTCCTCGGGTTTTCCCCTTGGTGTTAGTCACACATTTCCTATGGTTACTATGACTTTGCACTGAGCCATGTTACAAAAGACGGGTCGGCCCTGAGGGATACCAGCGCGAGCTTAATTGCGAGTGATGTGGATTCGGGTTGACCTGGAAGGTGCCTCTGAGATACTTACGAGGCGTGGCCGGGCATTCTTAGCCCTTCCCGCAAGTACTCGAGCCGGGGCGACGGGGTCACATCGATCATGAGTCTCTGCTCGTTACCGCGTGCTCCTAATCCACTACGGTTTGGATATTTGATCCGAGGGGCCTCTGGCCTAATAGCACTAACCATCACGTCGGCATAGTATGGGCGTTATGTGTCGTATACATCAGCCGAAGGTTAATAGACGTCAGCGACTGAGCGGCATGCGCCGGGTTGGACTGGTAAGCACCTACCTTTTTGAAGGAGGTAGCTAGGTCTGCTCACCGGCCGCCCACGCAACGTGCAGGAGTTCCCGAGGCAATGGCCCAAGACCCCTGGGGGCATAGGTTTAGTCCGGCGTGTTGACCTCTCTATTAAGCCTAGGTCGGGTTGCGGCATATTGTTTGGCTGAGGCCGGGCATGACCCAGGAAAGTGTGTCCGGCCGGAGTTAATCGAGCATGGTGGGTAAGTTGGTGCACCCCTGCAGGGAAGAAAACATCTATCGATAGCCTGTCCTACGGTAACGGACACTTGGAGTTGTATCCCGGTCGATACAACTAGAATTGGATACTTGTGATGAGAAATGGATGGATATGAGAAATGGATTGTATGAATGGATAGTACGGCTCTGGGATTGCTTTCTCGCAGGGAGTCAAGAAAGGATCTCTGGCCGAGGTTGATAACACTACTGCTACTTTACTTTTTGCTACTCTACTCCCTCCTGTTGCAGCAAGATGGTGGTTTCCAGAAGATGCTAGTCATCGATAGGACTAGGCCTTTCCTCTATTCTGGTATTCTGTAGTTTAGTCCACAGATACAACCCATTTCCTTTAATACAGATGGATACTTAGTTTGATCTGATGTATGTCTTGCGAGTTCTTTGGATGAGTACTCACGGATGCCTTGCTACCTCTTTTCCCCCATACCCGTTTGTTGCAACCAGATGACGGATCCCAGGAGCCAGACGATACCATTGATGACTACTGCTACCCCAAGGATTCCTACTACTACGTGACGGCCGCTGACGACTTGGAGTAGTTAGGAGGATCCCAGGCAGGAGGCCTTGCCTTTTCGATCGATGTTGTTTTTGTGCTAGCCTTCTTAAGGCAAACTTGTTTAACTCATGTCTGTACTCAGATAATGTTGCTTCCACTGACTCTTGTGTATTCGAGCTTATGTATTCGAGCTCTCGAGGCCCCCTGCTTGTAATATAAAGCTTGTATTATTTTAATTTGTGTCTAGAGTTGTATTGTGATATCTTCCCGTGAGTCCTTGATCTTGATCGTACACATTTGCATGTATGATTAGTGTACGATCAAATCAGGGGCATCACAATTTGTATTAGAGCCAACTTCCTGTAGGTAGCCCCCTTTCCAACTCCTTGGCCGAAGTCGAGTCTATTCACTACAAAAACAGTTTTACTAACATGGTTGTGTGGCTTACGGGCCCATGTCGCCATTGGGTGGTATTAGGATCTTTTACTCCTCGTCTATAATCTGGGACTCTAATCTCTCTTCTATTCGGGTTTAATGGTTTTACTAACTCGCACATTAGGATCTCGTGGTGACATCCGCTCGGAGAACCCCTTATTTCATATGATCGCCTGCTCCATCAGAAGATTCCGAATATACTCTGCGATATTCTCTCAAGACTTTGTGCCTGTTGCCTTTGCAATTCCCTACCACCGAAATATCCTTATGGATAACTACACACCCTAGCCAACCTTACATTCTATCCCATTGATCTTGTTATTACAAGATGCCCTGAACTGCTCTCCGTTGTTCCGAGAATCCTTTGAGCTTACTGCCTTGCAGTTCCTTGTCACCTGAATACCCCTACGGATAACTTTGTGCACCTACCGAGTATCCGCTCATCCTCAGTTGTTTCCTGTACTTCACCAAAGTCTTCGTAATACCATTCGTTCTTGTGAAATTCCTCAACAACCTATTGTTCTTGAATTTCTTGCTTGCTTGCATTATGGTTAATACCATAAGTCTAGTAATCTTATTGGCATCCTTTGCCACTATCATTTTGAGCCCATTGATTCAGTAAGTGCGAGAGCTCGCAATCCTCAACCAGGTCCTAGAATTCATCCTTCTGGCTCAGACGTCATCTTAAACATGAGCTGGATCTCGACCAATCAAATTGCCATCGATTGTACCTATAAGGCTATTCAACCTATCCATCGCTAACCAGGGCATTGCTTCTGATCCCTTGTCTTGGAATTCTTAATTCCTTTGCATTTGAGCTTTGAGTTAGTCAGTTGTTTCTATAATATGATCTCCTTGCATTCTTTCTTCCTCTGGTTGAGTACTGATGCTCACATCAGATCCCTTGTGGACCACCAAACCCCCTTTTTCGGATTGTATCCGACAAAGTCCGTCATATTCAATAAGCTTGTGAGCCTTTCCTCGGATACATAATGCTTTTGGTAAATTGTATCCTCCGCTTTCTCAGGCATGCTCTACTACCGAGCTTGTGTTATTTATTCTTGGAATTTATGATATATGTTCCTAAGATGCCCCGATGGGTTGAAACTATGCTTCCCTAATCTGTGTGAACTCAAAAGTTATGCAGGTTATACTCTACTGGCTTTTCGTCAGATAAAATTTCAATACTACAGATTCATCAAGAGCGAGAAGTAAAATGAAAGGTTATGCATTATAGAAGTGGGAGTCGACCTTGAACCTTTGTGTTCATGCCCATGGACATGGTGTGGAACTTATCATGAAAGCTTCTTGCAAGGATATTTAATCATTTGGATAATTCTTCCGATATCGTAAATTGGATCCCTTGCAGTTATTGTCCAGACCATATTTCCTCCTTGATCCCATTTACTGGGTTAAAATTACTTATCCTCTACAAATCATTTCCCCCGTCCAACCTCTGCTCCGATTTACCTTCTGGCATTACACCTAGTACTTGATACTGGGAAGCTTTATACCCCGTCAGTCATTCCTAGCCTGATCGGCTATATCATTATCATGCTAAATTTTAACTGTGCTACCTGGTCCTTCTTCCCGGAGCACAATTTTTGATGATGAGCTAAGCTTACGTCGATCTTCCTCGTCATATCATTTCGCCTTGAACATCAAGCTTGATTTTGAGTTTGTGTCATACCGTGGTTCCAACAACCTTTCGCTTCATCATTCTTTTGACTGGATGTCATCGCCGATCGATTACATCTTCATGAAATCTCTCAACAAATGTGTCATGATCATCATCAACATTCTGAGCTTTTCTAGGATATCAATCGAATTCATGATGAGAAATACAACCCTTCCCCTGAATGATTTATGTTATCATCGACAACATTCTTGCCTTCCCCCAACATACACTTGTTCATATAATTTTGGAAATACATCCTATTTGGCATATCGATGGATTGTGGCTGAGCCCGTCGGCCACACCCTCATCTTTTCCTTGCTGAAATTGTATGACTTATTTTCTAAGTTGTTTTCGATGGATCCTTTGTGTATCCAAAGTCTGACCTTTGCATGAAACCATGTCAATGCTATCTTGAAGCATGTCTGTGGTAATCCGATCTCCAATAAGAACATTTGAAGCACGATACTAAAATTTTCTTTATCGAATATCCAGACATCGTTGTATGGGTAATGTCATGAAATTTCTTTCCCCTTACCTAAATGGTTTTATACTTCTATCCTGTCATGGATATCATGCTCTGCTTATCCTTGGGGAGGATATACCCCTGAAATATGTGTTCAAACACATTTTCCTTTCCATTGTTCTAATTAATCTGACAATTACATTTTCCTTTCTGTTGGTTTTTTTAAACCTTATTGTGATCTATATTATATAAGGAGTAATATTTCCCTGCTTATGTAAACACCTTGTTGTATCACTCTGTTAGTAAGACCCTGTTACTATTGCTGATGACATTCCGGTAGCCATGATGGACGAGAACTTTGCCTAATGGCCCGCCTCGTTCAACGAGCAGGATAATGGTTCTCTTCGTCCCTCGCCCTTGGTACCAACGTTGTTGCCGACATAACTGATAGGCTACCCTCTGACATGCCTTGCTATCATAACCGTGCAAGATGCCAGCGCCCTCCCTACTTTTAACCCACATGGTGGGCCCATAACCCATAGTTCCACAGGATCGAAACCTGACTCTCCTGTACCCCCTGTTTCTAAGGTTATTCCTGCCGCTTGGCTTTGTATCATGTCACGAGCGACCTTCCGAGAGATGATCTATTCCTGATGCTCTGAACCCCTTTCTCACACTCGGTTCAGGTATCAATCATTTGTCCATCCGCTTGAAACTTCCTATTGTACCTTCTTACTTTGCTCTCGATGTTTTATTAAGTTTCAACTCGAGAGATACTTCTGCCTCATTCCCTGAATTGTTCATCATATAATTAACCATATAAGAGTCAGTTCTCCCAAAGTTACTCTTTAATTCCCCACTTAAATCTCGGGATGACATTTCTTGTAGTGGAGGAGATTTGTAAGACCTCCAGTGTCATGCTACAGTAATCCCCTGTTGATGGTGCCATGTTATCACACTACTGTTGTTAATACTCACTTGATCCAAATCACTGTTCATGTTCAATCTCAAATCCAAATTTGCCAAACATGAAAACTAAAATGTTCAAAGTGTGGCAAATAATCACTGACTAATTTTCATGTTGGAACCAACCTCTTATGAATTCCCAAAATACACATGGGAATTAATTCAGTGTTCCAGCAACATTTAAATTGTCCTTTTCAATTTCTAAAATTAATTAGGCAACTCCTTTTGCCCCCAAACTTTTTGTTCCATCTAAAGGTATTGTGTTAGTTTTATGTGCCAAGTTTTGTTCAAAACAAAACTCATTTGGTACTAAAAGAAAATGCAAAACAGAGCAAATAAAAGAAAACAAAAGAAAAGGAAAAGGGAAAAGACAGGGGAGAGAGAGAGCAACCACACCCTCCCTGGACCGAACCCACCTGCGTCGGCCCACCTAACCCACCCAAGCCGGCCCACTCCCCCCTATCGTCTTCCCCCTCCCCACTGTGCGTGCGACCGTGCCCACGGTCGCCGCCGAACCCACCTCGCCGACCCTGCCGCTACAAGCTCCACGGGGAAGATAAGGACACCAGCGTCGGCGCCCTGGCTTCGGCCGAGATCTTTCCCTGCCTCACCTGCTTCCCCCTCCTCTAACTCGCTCGCGCTCCCCCTTTCTCCCCACTGCCCGAGCACCCCCGTCACCGCCCTCTGCTCGATCCCGCGGCCACTGTGCCCTAATCGCCACTCCGCCGTGTCATACACCGTCGCCTCCCTCGACTACATCACCTCCGCCTCTCCGTTGAAGCTTGGAGCCACTACAACGACCTCCCCGAGCTCGTCTTCCCCGCATGGCCATCGTCGATCGCCTCCCCGTTTCGCCGCGTCGAGCCTCCCCCGAGCTCACTCTCGCACACCTGCAGGCTCAATGTGAGCCTCTTCTCCCTCCTATCTCTCTTCCGTCGCCGTTTACTCCCTCTAGCCGTCGTCCTCGACTCGCCCGAGCTTGCCGCCACATAGCACGTCGCCGGCGTCGTTCGGCGACCATTTGGACGGGTGCTGGTGCTCATTGGCCTCGTCGCACTGCGTAGACCGCGCCTAGCCATTTATTTCGCCCGCGCGCGACCCGTAGCGCTGTCCCCGACGAGGCCCGTAGCTCACCACTTCCACGGCTTGTCGCCGGCGCCACTCCGGCCATCCCCGCCCCCGCTGCTTGCTCCATCGGACGCGCCGCATCACCAACTAGCTGTAGTGGCAAACCGCACATGCTTTGGTTCCCCGTAGCGCCAAACCCGAAAGCGGCCGAACTCCGGTGACCGCCCCGCCTCTCGTTGTCGTCGTTCCAGCCTGTTACGGACCGCGCTGCCATCGTAGGTAGATGCGGCGTCGAACGCCCATTCGCACCGCCTAGCCGCACCTGCCCCGTGCCCCGTAGAGTTTTTTCGGCCGTCTCCGACGATGAGCCGCCGCGTGAGAGGCTCGCCGGAGCTCTCTCCGACGCCCCACCGATGTGGCTGGCCTGGTGCCACCCCTGTGGCACTGCCGCTGGGCCCCACGGCCCCCAGTTGTCCCTGTTGACTGGGTCAACTGCTGACTGGGCACTCAGTGCCACTGACACGCGGCCCCCCCACATAATTAACCCAATCAAAACATTTTCCTAAATATACATAATTAGCTAAACTAATGAGTCACTGACAGGTGGGGTCCAATAGCTAATTAACCTAGATTAGTTAGTTTAGTTTACTGTTAGACTAACAGAGGCTAACATGTGGGTCCCACTAGACCCACAGGTCAGGTTTAACCTGGTTAGCGAGTCTGTTGACTGCTGACGTCATCAACACGTCATGCCGACGTCATATTTTCTTTTTGGTTATTTTAAATAATTTCGGAATATGTTTAAAACGTTGAAAAATCATAGAGATTAACCGTAGCTCGGATCGAAAAACTTTATATATGAAAGTTGCTCAGAACGACGAGACGAACCCGAATACACTACCCACATACCTGTCAGATGCCCCTATCTATCTGAACATGGAAGTTTCTCCCTCCGGTCATCTGTTTGACACAGGTTCGGAACCGGGAAAACATTCCCGGCTGTTTTCCCCCTTCACCTATATCGTGTAGTCATACGTTCGTTCACACCTGACACATCTTATTGCCATGTTATGCTTTGTGGTGCTATGTTGCTTTATATTTACTGTTTCTTCCCCCTCTTCTCTCCGGTAGACCCCGAGACCGATGTTGCCCTTGTGATCGACTACGTCGATGATGACCCCTCCTTGCCAGAGCAACCAGGCAAGCAAAACCCCCTTGAGCATTCCGATATCACGCATTTCTTTCCCTCTCATGCTTGCATTAGAACTTCTACTGCTTTCTGTATGATCCTACTCTGATGCATAGCCTATTGTTGTTACCTACTTTCATACCTTATCTGCTTATCCTAAACTTGTTTGTATATGTTGGTTAGTGATCCATCAGTGACCCCACCTTGTCCCAATTCCCCTGCTTTTATGTTCGATGACTCGATGAACGTGATCGACGTCCAGGCCCCAGCACCGCACATCACTTTCCCCCTTTTGTTGCTCGACTCTGCAGAGTTACCATCGAGTGCCGAGGGTGGAACCTCTTACATCACTCCTGATGAGATCTCTGTAGTGTAGCTATACGGTCGAGGTCATCGAGGGTGATTTCCTCCTTAACCACTTCCGTTACGGCTCTGTTGTGCAACCCCTCAAGTGTGAACCTCGAGGGTGGATCCTCTTATGTTCACCTTGATGATCACATCGAGTGGAATTCATCGGGGGTGATTCTTCGAGGTTTCCCCTTGGTGTTAGACACATAGTTACTATGGTTACTATGACTTTGCACTGAGCCATGTTACAAAAGACGGGTCGGCCCTGAGGGGTACCCGCGCAAGCTTAATTGCGAGTGATGTGGAGTCGGGTTGACCTGGAAGGTGCCCGCGAGATACTTACGAGGCATGGCCGGGCATTCTTAGCCCTTGCCGCAAGTACTCGAGACGGGGCGGCGGGGTCATATCGATCGTGAGTCTCTGCTCGTTACCGCGTGCTCCTAATCCACTATGATTTGGATATTTGATCCGAGGGGCCTCTGGCTTGATAGCACTAACCATCACGTGGGCATAGTATCGGTGTTCTGTGTCGTATACATCAGCCGAAGCTTAATAGACGTCAGCGACTAAGCGGTGCGCGCCAGGTTGGACTGGTAAGCACCTACCTTTTTGAAGGAGGTAGCTAGGTCTGCTCATCGGCCGCCCACGCAACGTGCAGGAGTTCCTGGGGCGATGGCCCAAGACCCCTGGGGGCATAGGTTTAGTCCGGCGTGTTGACCTCTCTATTACGCCTAGGTCGGGTTGCGGCGTATTATTTGGCTGAGGCCGGGCATGAACCAGGAAAGTGTGTCCGGCTGGAGTTAATCGAGCGTGGTGGGTAGGTTGGTGCACCCCTGTAGGGAAGAAATAATCTATCGATAGCCTGTCCCACGGTAACGGACACTTGCAGTTGTATCCCGATCGATACAACTAGAACTGGATACTTGTGATGAGAAATGGATATGATGAATGGATAGTATGGCTCTGGGATTGCTTTCTCGCAGGGAGTCGAGAAAGGATCTCTGGTCGAGGTTGATAACACTACTGCTACTTTACTTTATGCTACTCTACTCCCTCCTATTGATGCAAGCTGGTGGTTTCCAGAAGATGCTAGTCATCGATAGGACTAGGCCTTTCCTCTATTCTGGTATTCTGCAGTTTAGTTCACAGATACAACCCATTTCCTTTGATACAGATGCATACTTAGTTTAGATCTAATGTAAGTCTTGCAAGTAGTTTGGATGAGTACTCACGGTTGCCTTGCTACCTCTTTTCCCCCATACCCGTTTGTTGCAACCAGATGACGGATCCCAAGAGCCAGACGATACCACTGATGACTACTGCTACCCCGAGGATGCCTACTACTAATTGACGGCCGCTAACGACTTGGAGTAGTTAGGAGGCTCCCAGGCATGAGGCCTTGCCTTTTCGATCGATGTTGTTTTTGTGCTAGCCTTCTTAAGGCAAACATGTTTAACTCATGTCTGTACTCAGATAATGTTGCTTCCGCTGACTCTTGTGTATTCGAGCTTATGTATTCGAGCCCTCGAGGCCCCTGCTTGTAATATAAAGCTTGTATTATTTTAATTTGTGTCTAGAGTTGTGTTGTGATATCTTCCCATTGAATCCTTGATCTTGATCGTACACATTTGCGTGTATGATTAGTGTACGATCAAATCGGGGGCGTCACACCTCTGGCTCGGCGGAGCCGGCCCGGAGCGCGGTCTTCCACTTCACGTTGCTTCCCTTTGTCGTCATCAGGAGCGTGGCGGCGAGGTTCTTCTCCGAAATGCTGGGCGCACATAGAGCCAGCTCATACCAGGCGGTCGATGGAGGGGCCTTTGCCTTGTTGGACACCATCAGTTACAGGATCGAAGGGAAATTGGCGCAGATCTGGAGTCTTTGGGAGCGACAAGCAAGAAAGGGGATCTGGAGCAAGACGAAGGGAGGCAATGACGGCACTGCGGCATGATACGCCCATTTTGCATCATGCTTTTATATTGATATTTATTGCATTATGGGTTGTTATTACACATTATGTCACAATACTTATTCCTATTCTCTCTTATTTTACAAGATTTACATAAAGAGGGAGAATGCCGGCAGCTGGGATTCTGGGCTGGAAAAGGAGCAAATATTAGAGACCTATTCTGCATAGCTCCAAAAGTCCTGAAACTTCACGGAAGTCATTTTCAGAATATATAAAATATACTGAGCGCAAGAAGTTCACCAGGGGGGCCACACCCTGCCCACGAGGGTGGGGGGCGCGCCCTACCCCCCTGGGCGCGCCCCCCTACCTCGTGGGCCCCCTAGTGGCCCTCTGATGGCCATCTTCTCCTATATGGAGTCTTTCGATGAGAAAAAATCATGAGCCATCTTTCCGGATGAGACTCCGCCGCCACGAGGCGGAACCTTGGCGGAACCAATCTAGGGCTCTGGCGGAGCTGTTCTGCTGGGGAAACTTCCCCCTGGGAGGGGGAAATCATCGCCATCGTCATCACCAATGCTCTTCTCATCGGGAGAGGGCAATCTCCATCAACATCTTCACCAGCACCATCTCCTCTCAAAACCCTAGTTCATCTCTTGTATCCAATTCTTGTTTCCAGGTCCGAGATTGGTACCTGTGGGTTGCTAGTAGTGTTAATTACTCTTTGTAGTTGATGCTAGTTGGTTTATTTGGTGGAAGATCATATGTCCAGATCCTATATGCATATTAATACCCCTCTTATTATGAACATGAATATGCTTTGTGACTAGTTACATTTGTTCCTGAGGACATGGGAGAATTCTTGCCATTAGTAGTCATGTGAATTTGGTATTCGTTCGATATTTTGATGAGATGTATGTTGTCTCTCCTCTAGTGGTGTTATGTGAACGTCGACTACATGACACTTCACCATTATTTGGGCCTAGAGGAAGGCATTGGGAAGTAATAAGTAGATGATGGGTTGCTAGAGTGACAGAAGCTTAAACCCTAGTTTATGCGTTGCTTCGTAAGGGGCTGATTTGGATCCATATGTTTCATGCTATGGTTAGGTTTACCTTAATACTTTTGTTGTAGTTGCGGATGCTTGCAATAGAGGTTAATCATAAGTGGGATTCTTTTCCAAGTAAGGGCAGCACCCAACCACCGGTCCACCCACATACCAAATTATCAAAGTACCGAACGCGAATCATATGAACGTGATGAAACCTAGCTTGACGATATTACCATGTGTCCTCGGGAGTGCTTTACATCATATAAGAGTTTGTCCTGGCTTGTCCTTTGCTACAAAAAGGATTGGGCCACCTTTCTATACTTTATTTACTTTTGTTACTTGTTGCTCGTTACCAATTATCTAATCACAAAACTATCTGTTACCTATAATTTCAGTGCTTGCAGAGAATACCTTGCTGAAAACCGCTTATCATTTCCTTCTGCTCCTCGTTGGGTTCTACACTCTTACTTATCTAAAGGACTACGATAGATCCCCTATACTTGTGGGTCATCAAGACTCTTTTCTGGCGCCGTTGCCAGGTAGTGAAGCGCCTTTGGTAGGTGGAATTTGGTAAGGAAAAATTTATATAGTGTGCTGAAATTTACTGTCACTTGTTACTATGGAAAGTAATCCTCTAAGGGGTTTGTTCGGGGTGTCTTCACCCCGACCAGTAGAGCAAAGAGTTGCTCCTCAACCTACTGAAACTACTGAAAATGAAAATGTCTGCTTTGAAATTCCTTCGGGTATGATAGAAAAACTGCTAGCTAATCCTTTTGCAGGAGATGGAACAACGCACGGTGATGAGCACCTAATATATGTGGATGAAGTTTGTGGATTATTTAAGCTTGCAGGTGTACCCGGAGATGTTATTAAGAAGAAGGTCTTCCCTTTATCTTTGAAGGAAGGTGCATTGACATGGTATAGGCTATGTGATGATACAGGGTCATGGAACTACAAACGACTGAAATTGGAATTTCATCAAAAGTTTTATCCTATGCATCCTGTTCATCGTGATCGCAATTATATATATAATTTTTGGCCTCGCAAAGGAGAAAGCATCGCTCAAGCTTGGGGGAGGCTTAAATCAATGTTATATTCATGCCCCAATCATGAGCTCTCAAGAGAAATGATTATTCAAAATTTATATGCTCGGCTTTCTGATAACAATCGCACCATGCTCGATACTTCTTGTGCTGGCTCTTTTATGATGAAGACTATTGAATTCAAGTGGGATTTATTGGAAAGAATTAAACTCAACTCTGAAGATTGGGACCTCGACGAAGGTAAGGAGTCAGGTATGACACCTAAGTATGATTGTGTTAAATCTTTTATGGATACCGATGTTTTCCGTAAATTTAGCACTAAATATGGACTTGACTCTGAGATAGTAGCTTCTTTCTGTGAATCTTTTGCTACTCATGTTGATCTCCCTAGGGAGAAGTGGTTTAAATATCATCCTCCCATAAAAGTAAAAGTAGCTGCACCTATTAAAGTTGAAGAAAAGACTATCACTTATAATGATCCTATTGTTCCTACTTCTTATGTTGAGAAACCACCTTTCCCTATTAGGATAAAGGATCATGCTAAAGCTTCAACTGTGGTTCGTAAAAGGAATATTAGAACTTATACACCTCCTAAGCAAATTAAAGTTGAACCTAATATTGCTATTGTTAAAGATCTCTTGTCTGATAATGTTGATGGGGATGTTATTCATTTCCGTGATGGAACTGCTAGAATTGCTAAACCTTGTGCTAAAGATAAACCTAGATCTTTGGTAGGCATGCCTGTTATTTCTGTTAAAATAGGAGATCATTGTTATCATGGCTTATGTGATATGGGTGCCCGTGGTAGTGCTATACCTCTTGACTTATACAAAGAAATTATGCATGATATTGCACCTGCTGAGATAGAAGATATTGATGTCACAATTAAACTTGCCAATAGAGATACTATTTCACGAATTGGAATTGTTAGAGATGTTGAAGTCTTGTGTGGGAAAACTAAATATCCTGCTGATTTTCTTGTTCTTGGTTCCCCACAAGATAGCTTTTGTCCTATTATATTTGGTAGACCCTTCTTGAACACTGTTAATGCTAAGATAGATTGCAAAAAGGATGTTGTTACTATTGGTTTAGGTGATATGTCTCAAGAATTTAATTTCTCTAAATTTCATAGACAACACCGTGAAGAGGAATTGCCTAGTAAAGATGAAATTAGTGGTCTTCCTTCTATTGACGTGCCTCCTAGTGATACTTTACAACAATATTTGCTAGACCATGAAAATGATATGTTTATGAATGAAAGAAGGGAAATAGATGAAGTATTCTTTAAACAGGAACCCATCCTGAAACACAATTTGCATGTTGAAATCCTAGGGGATCCTCCTCCACCCAAGGGTGATCTCGTGTTTTAGCTTAAACCGTTACCTAATACTCTTAAATATGCTTATCTTGATGAAAAGAAGATATATCCTGTTATTATTAGTGCTAACTTTCAGAGCATGAAGAAGAAAGATTATTGAAAACTTTGAAGAAGCATCGTGCTGCTATTCGATATACTCTTGATGATCTTAAGGGCATTAGTCCCACTTGTAACACCCGCGATGCGGCTATATCTCCCACGTGTCGGAGCACGACTTAGAGGCATAACCGCATTGTAGGCATGTCGGAAGAGGGGTAATCTTTACACATCACATGTACTGAATAAGAAAGAGGTACATAGTTGGATCACAATTGCCACTTCACACAATACATAAATATAGCAATACGTCATCCAGAATACAATCAAGGCCCGACTACGGAACAAAAATAAAGACAACCCCAAATGCATAAGATCCCCGATCGCCTCAACTGGGCTCCACTACTGATCGTCTGGAAAGGAAACATAGTAACGTCCTGAGTCCTCGTCGAACTCCCACTTGATTTCAGTCGCATCCCCTGGAATGGCATCATCGGCACCTGCATCTAGTTTTGTAAGTAATCTGTGAGTCACGGGGACTCAGCAATCTCACACCCTCGTGATCAAGACTATTTAAGCTTATGGGTAGGGAAAAGGTATGTGAGGTGGAGCTGCAGCAAGCACTAGCATATATGGTGGCTAACATACGCAAATGAGAGCGAGAAGAGAAGGCAAAGCACGGTCAAGAAGCTACAATGATCAAGAAGTGATCCTGAAAACTACTTAAGTTCAAGCATAACACGAGACCGTGTTCTCTTCCCGGACTCCGCCGAAAAGAGACCATCACGGCTACACACGCTGTTGTTACATTTTAATTAAGTTGAGTTTCAGGTTTTCTACAATCGGATATTAACAAATTCCCGTCTGCCCATAACCGCGGGCACGACTTTCGAAAGTTCAAAACCCTGCAGGGGTGAACCAACTTAGCCCATCACAAACTCTCACGGTCAACGAAGGATATTCCTTCTCCCAAGACGACCCGATCAGACTCGGAATCCCGGTTACAAGACATCTCGACAATGGTAAAAAAAGACCAGCAAAGCCACCCGCTGTGCCGACAAATCCCGATAGGAGCTGCACATATCTCGTTCTCAGGGCACACCGGATAATCTAAGCGTACGAGAGCCAACGTAACCCAAGTTGCCAAGGGACGGCCCCACATGGTGCTCTAGGTTGGACCAACACTTAGAGAAGCACTGGCCCGGGGGGATTAAAATAAAAATGACCCTTGAGTCCGCGAAACCCAAGGGAAAGGGTAGGTGGCAAATGGTAAAACAAAGGTTGGGCCTTGCTGGAGGAGTTTTATTCAAGCCGAACTGACAAGGGGTTCCCATTATAACCCAACCACGTAAGGAACGCAAAATCAAGGAACATAACACTGGTATGACGGAAACTAGGGCGGCAAGAGTGGAACAAAACACCAGACATAAGGCCGAGCCTTCCACCCTTTACCAAGTATATAGGTGCATTAAAGTAAACAAGATATAATAGTGATATCCCAACAATAAACATGTTCCAACAAGGAACAAACTCCAATCTTCACCTGCAACTAGCAACGCTACATGAGGGGCTGAGCAAAGCGGTAACATAGCCAAACAATGGTTTGCTAGGACAAGGTGGGTTAGAGGTTTGACATGGAAATATGGGAGGCATGATAAAGCATGTGGTAGGTATCACGGCATAGGCATAGCAATAGAGCGAGCAACTAGCAAGCAAAGATAGAAGTGATTTCGAGGGTATGGTCATCTTGCCTGCAAAGTTCTCCGAGTTGACGTAAGCTTGATCCTCGTAAGCGTACTCAATGGGTTCCTCGATCACGTACTCGTCTCCCGGCTCTACCCAAGGCAAGAACACAAGTAAGGGAAACACAATCAACCATGGTTCAATGCACAAACAACATGATGCAAAACATGGCATGATATGCGGGATGTAATATGCAAAGCATATGCGTGCTCCGGAAGGAAAATATTGAACTAGGCCTCAAATTGACAAACTAAGAGTGCCACTAGGAAGGTGAGTTGATTTCGGTCGAAATCGATATCAAGATCACCGGAATCGGATGCACGGTTTGCAAATGGCAAGCAAAACAATAATGGCACAAATCTGCGATTAACAGCATGATGCCATCTAGAATGCAGCAAGAAACTAAGCTACTGCACTCTAACATAGCAACAAAGCACATGGCAGTGATCCACTCAAGATTCTTGACAAAAGATGAACACTGATCTACGGCTAAATCACACAATAGCAGGTTCAAACAAGCATGGCAAAAGTGCAAAAGATATCAGGTTCACAGACTTGGTGAAAATAACAACATGCCAGGAACTAACATCAGGAAGCAATGTTTAGAGCAAGATAACAACATGCTACAGGAACATATCATGGAAAGCAAGGCATGGCATGAAACTACTCAAAGCAGATAACAAAAGTCCCTTATTGACCATAAACCAAAAGGGATCCGAAAATACGATGGCACCCATGTAAACATAGCAAATTTCGTTAACAGATCCAGACTTAGCAGAAAACTGGACATGGCATAAACAGAGTTACGTAGGCATGTTGGCGAGCTCGATGCACTCACGACAAGGCATTGCATGACAAACTAAGCATACAACCAGCAAGAAGACATGGTCAAGAAGATATCCATGGCAAGAACCATCTCATAGCATGCATGGATCAACTACAACAACCTTGGCAAAATTGAATAACATGTAAACAATCTGCCAGGAATATTTTATAGCAAAAGTAGAGCAAGATTGAGTCATGCTATGGTACTCCATAATTGCAAACAAAGACATGGATGGATAGATCATAACAATATCTCAAAATCATCCTTACTGAACATGCTCAAAAGAGGCATGGATCACTCTGTAGCAACAAGAATACATGGCATAAAAATAACATCAGGGAAATGACTTGGAAGAATTCTAAGCCCCTGAAAACAGCAACATCACGAGAGCTACTTTGCATGCTTGTGCTAGTCACCACATGGATCACAAAAATACATGGCATACACCCCTGTAAAGATGGCATGGCATAACCCAAAGCACATGTAGGGCTCAAGTTCATAGGAGGCACACAATAATCATGGCAAAAATGACAAATGCTCATAACCTGGTAAGAATTAGGAACTAACATTTTATAGCACTCTTGCAACAGCATTTTATGCATCAAGATGGACTAGCGTTGTGCAATGGAATGAAGTGAAGAGGACATCCTAACTAACAATTTGATATCTCACACGCGCAAAACGGAGCTACGGATGATGAGATATGATGGGATGAACAGGGGCATATATTATGAGGGAAAAAGGACTTGGAGATAGAAATCAACCTCTCCAAAATCAGATCTAGGGTTTCGGTGCACGGAAGTCGAGGCATCCCGGATCTCGCTGGAAACGAGGTGGGACTCGCTGGAGAGGTGGGGATTCGCTAGATCCGGCCATGGGACGGTGGGTGGCGACGTCCACGGCGAGCGAGGCGACGGGCGAAGGCTGGCGGTGACCTCGGGCGACGGGAAGCTCCGGCTTGGACAGTGGCCGGCGATGGCGGCTGCGGCGGCGCGGTGGCTAGCGGCGACGAGCGGCGGAGGGCGCGGGCGGCGCGCGCGGGGGCGGAGCCGGGCAGGCGGCGGGGTGGAGTGGGCCGCGGGGGCCGGAGACGGGCCCGGCGGGCTTCGGCAGGGAAGTGGGCGCGGCGGATGCGTCTGGTGCCGTCCGAACGTGTTCGGCGCGGAGAGGGACTAGGTTAGGGTTGGTTTCAGCCGCGAATTTCGGAGGGGAGGCCTATTTATAGATTCTGGGAGCTAGGAGAGTCCAAATGGAGTGCGGTTTTTGGCCACGCGATCATGATCGAACGGCCGAGAGGATGGAGGGGGTTTGAAAGGGTTTTGGGCCACCTTGGAGGGGTGTTCGGCTGCAACACACACGAGGCCTTTACGGTTCCTCGGTTAACCGTTGGAGTATCAAACGGACTCCAAATGGAACGAAACTTGACAGGCGGTCTACCGGTAGTGAACCAAGGACGCCTGGAAAATCTCGGTCCAATCTGAGAACATTTAACACCCGCACATGAAAAAAGGCAAAAGGGGGCGCCGGAGGACGGAGGAGTGTCGGAATGCAAAACGGACAACGGGGAAAATGCTCGGATGCATGAGACGAGCACGTATGCAAATGCGATGGACATGATGACATGATAAGAGATGCATGACATGGACAAAAAGCAAAACGAAGACAAAAACCAACCACGAGGAAATATCATAACTTAGAGCCGAAAATGGCAAGAGTTGGAATACAAATATGGCAAGTTACATACGGGGCGTTACAACACTCCACCACTATGAAAGGATCTCGTCCGGAGATCTAGGACTGGAAAAACTCCGGATATTCGGAACGGAGGTGGTCCTCGCATTCCCAAGTGGCTTCACGATCGGAATGATGTGACCACTTCACTTTCAGGAATTTGATAGACTTGTTGCGAGTCTTGCACTCGGTTTCTTCAAGAATAGCAATGGGATGCTCATGATAAGACAGGTCTTCTTGGAGATCAATCTCTTCGAAGTTGATGGTGCAGTCAGGAGTCTTGAAACACTTGCGTAGCTGAGACACGTGAAACACGTCGTGCACGTTTGCAAAATTGGACAGAAGCTCAAGTTGATAGGCGAGATCACCTCTTTTGCCAATGATCTTGAAAGGACACACATATGTAGGGGCAAGCTTCCCTTTGATACCGAAGTGACGAGTACCTTTCATTGGAGAGACGCGGAGGTAGACATGATCTCCGATCTCGAAATCCAAGTCACGATGCTTGCTACCATAGTAACTCTTCTGGCGCGATTGCGCGGCTTTGAGATTTTCACAAATGACTTTGCACATTTCTTCAGCCTCTGTAATCAAGTCATTGCCAAGAAGTTGGTGTTCACCAGTCTCTACCAATTAAGAGGAGTACGGCACTTTCTGCCATAGAGAATCTCGAATGGGGCCTTGCCCGAACTCGCTTGGAAGCTGTTGTTGTAGGAGAACTCGGCATATGGAAGACAATCTTCCCACTTCATGCCGAAAGAAATGACACAAGCCCTAAGCATATCTTCAAGAATTTAATTTACTCGCTCGACTTGGCCACTAGTTTGAGGATGAAAGGCTGTGCTGAAGTGAATGCTGGAGTCCATGGCCTTCTGGAAGGAATCCCAAAACTTAGAGGTAAAGATGCTTCCACGATCTGAAGATATCAACTGCGGAATGCCGTGCAAGGAGACAATCCTGGAGGTATATAGCTCTGCCAACTAAGCTGCTGTGATAGATTCTTTGATAGGAAGAAAATGAGCCACTTTAGTGAGCTTGTCGATGACAACAAAGATAGCATCATTGCCACGCTTGGACTTGGGAAATCCAGTCACGAAGTCCATCTCAATATGGTTAAACTTCCATTCTAGAATGGCAAGAGGTTGGAGGAGACCAGCTGGCCGTTGGTGTTCTTCTTTCACTCTTCTGCAGACATCACATTCATTCACGAACTGAGAAATCTCGTGCTTCAATTGAGTCCACCAATATGACTGCTTGAGGTCATGGTACATCTTTGTACTACCAGGATGAATAGAAAGGAGTGAATTGTGAGCCTCGTTCATAATGACTTTATGAAGGTCACCCTTAGGAACAAAAATTCGATCCTCGAAGAATAGAGTATCTTTGTCATCAAGGCGATAGCACTTGTACTTGGGTTGGGTCTTGGCAATCCCAATCTTCACCTTTTTCACCATTGCATCAAGAAGTTGAGCCTCACGAATCTGATCTTCCAAAGTAGGAGAGACTTGGAGGTTGGAAAGGAATCCTTGAGGAACAACTTGGAGATTAAGTTTGCGGAAAGCTTCACAAAGATCCGGTTGGAAGGGCTTCAGAATCAAACTGTTGCAGTAATCCTTCCTTCTCAAAGCGTCAGGAATGAAATTGGCCTTGCCTGGAGTATATTCAATACTCGGATTATACTCTTGAGTCATTTCGACCCAACGAGTCTGCCTGAGGTTGAGGTTGGGCTGAGTGAAGATGTACTTGACACTCTTATGATCAATGAAGATGTCCACTTTTCTTCCCAACAAGAGATGTCTCCATGTTGAAAGAGCATGGACAACTGCCGCCAACTCGAGGTCATGAGTGGGGTAGTTCTTTTCGTTGGGCTTCGACTGGCGACAGGTATAGGCCACAACTTTCTTCTCTTGCATTAACACAACACCGAGACCTTGCAAGGAAGCATCACAGAAAACCTGAAATGGTTTGGATTCATCAGGAGGAGTCAGAACTGGAGCTGTGACTATCCTCTCTTTGAGGGTGTTCAAAGCCACGTCACATTCAGGCGTCCAGACATACTTCACATGCTTCTGGAGGAGGTTGGAAAGAGGCTTCACGATCTTAGAGAAATTCTCAATGAATCTTCGACAATAGCCTGCGAGCCCAAGAAAGCTGCGGAGCTGCTTCACATTCTGAGGCGGTTCCCAATTCACAATTGCAGACACCTTCTCAGGATTAATTGATATACCCTTGGCGGAGATGATATGCCCAAGGTAGAGAACCTCATCGAGCCAAAACTCGCACTTTGAAAACTTCGCATAGAACTGATGTTCTTTGAGTTTGTCCAGCACCAATCTCAAGTGCTTGGCATGATCCTCCTTGTTCTTGGAAAAGACCAAAATGTCATCGAGCTAGACCAAGACGAAGTCATTTGTGTAAGGGTTGAAGATGAAGTTCATCATGCGAGAGAATGTTGGAGGAGCATTGGCAAGGCCGAAAGACATGATAGTGTATTCGTAGGAACCATAGCTTGTTCTGAATGCTGTCTTGGGGATATCTTGTTCACAAATGTGAATCTGATGATAGCCCATATGGAGGTCAAGCTTGGAGAATACTTGAGCACCTTTGAGTTGTTCGAAAAGCTCATTGATGTTGGGAAGTGGGTACTTGTTCTTTATGGTCTTCTTGTACAATGGACGGTAGTCGACACAAAGTCGGTCTGTGCCATCCTTCTTCTTGACAAAAAGAACACCACAACCCCAAGGAGAAGAACTTGGTCGGATCAGACCCATACGCTCTTGTATATCGAGTTGTTTCTTCAGCACCTTCAACTCTTCTGGTACAAGCTTGTAAGGACGTTTGCAAACAGGTTCCGTGCCAGGCTCAAGATCAATGACAAATTCAACTGGCCGGTGAGGAGGCATTCCTTGAAGCTCTTCTGGAAAGACGTCTTGATATTCACAAACGACTGGAATCTGAGAGATGGCATTCAACTCGCCCTTCTCATTGAGAGAAAACAGTCGAATGGTATCATCACGAGTGGCAAAGACGATCACATCCTCAGACGAGTGTGTCAATTGAATCTGTCTGGCAGCACAATCAAGTTGAGCCTTGTGCTTAGAAAGCCAGTCCATTCCGAGAATTAGATCAATATCTGAGTCACCAAGGACCATTGGAGAAGACAGAAACTTATAGTCGCCCATCTTGATAGACACATCTAGAACGAAAACTCGAGAAGTCATTTGTCGGGTTGGAGAAACAATAGACAGAGGTCTCGGCAAAACTTGAGTAACCAAATCATGCATAGCCACAAAAGGTCTTGAAATGAAAGAATGTGATGCACCAGTATCAAAAAGGACTTTTGCAGGAGTATCGTTAATAGGAAGGTTACCCATGATCACTTCTGAAGAGTCCTCTGCCTGAGCTGCATTCATCATGTTGACCTTTGCAAACTTGGGATTATGCTTGACCACTGCATTGCTAGGAGATCTCACAGGAGGAGGAGGCAGAAGACACCTCTGGTTGAAGCATTTGTTTGCATAGTGACCCTTCTACTGACACTTGTTGCACGTAACCTCTGAGAGCGGCCGGTGATACGGAGCACTTGACCTTGGAGCATGAGATGAAGCTTTGTTCTGAAAAGCTGGGTTGGTTGAGTGGGAAGATCCATTGCCACCTTTGCTCTTCTGCTGATAAGGCTGACAGAACGGAGGAGTAGGAGACAACCAGTACTTTTGCTGCTTAGCTGCCACTTGAGTTGAAGAAGAAGAAGGAGTTGCATCCCTAATTCTCTTCTAGGAAGCATTGCACTTGGGCTGAGCAGGCTCTTGCTTTGGTGCCATGTTGTAGAACTCATCATACTTTTTCGGCTCAAAAAGCACAAGAGCTAGTTGTAGATCTTCTCTGAGGCCACCTCTGAACTGATAAATCATGCTCTTCTTGTCAGGGACGTCTTGTTTGGCGAAGAGAGCGAGCCTCTGGAACATGATGTTGTATTGGTAAACAGACAAGCTGCCATGCTTCAGGTTGCGGAACTCCTCACGCTTACTCTCAACAACACTCTGAGGAATGTGGTGAGCTTTGAAGTCTTGGCAGAAATCATCCTAGGTAATCACACGACCTCCACTGGAATCTTTGTATTGTTCATACCACTCAGCAGCTTGGTCTTTGAGTTGGAACGAAGCAAACTTGACAAAGTCCTCAGGCCTGATGTAGCTACATTCAAAATGTTTGCAGATATCCATGAGCCAATCATCAGCGTCTGTGGCCTCGACACAGTTACTGAAAGACTTTGGCTGGTTTGCGAGGAACTGGTTGAGGGTAGCAAACTGAGTTTGATTGTTGCCATGGCCTTGATTTCCTTGGTTGCGCTCTTGCAAGAGTTGCTTAATCAACTGCGTGTTGGCGTTGGTAGCGGCCATCACAGCTTGCCATGCCTCCGGAGGTGGAGGAGCTGGTGGAGGTTCCGGATTCTGACGCGTTGGAGGAGCCATCCTGAAGAGGGTGACATCCGTTAGCATCTTGACAGACATATATTCAAGCTGAATCAATGGGTCGAAATTGCAACATATAGCCTTAACATATGAGCAAGAATGAACGAATGAATTCCAAAATAAATGATCACACTTCCATAAATTGAGAAGCCACTTAGATAGAGGTAGATGAATAATACAACAAGGTACGGATATGAACAAATACTTGGTACGGATTACCCAATCACGAACCAAATATCTGCGGAAGAAATACTAGAGCTACATGAATTCCCACCAATGAAACTCCCGAAATTTTCCGATTATGCAATCAGGTGTTGGGGATACAGGGGAAGCATAATATATCACCCAAAACTAGCAAATCCTACATCCAGTTGTATCCATCCTTCAACACATAACCAAGAAACCTTCGGAAATCATTTACCTCAACCTTCGAAAAGCATCCGTTATACGAGTTATGGCAATACTCCCGAACTCCCGCCCCAGTACTGGGTGGCGTCGAGGTTATCTCACCAACAACTGCATAAAAGAGATTTTTGATGTCGGCGAACTCAGGTATTCCAGAACTGCAACGATAAAATTGTGACAACAACACCTCGGATCTCAACTCCCCGGGACACTGCCACAACCCCTAAATGTCAGGAGGCACCAAGAACAATGTTCTCGTCACAAAACCATCGGAACGATTCCAATATACCCGCATGATCCTAAATTTTTTTTGTGAAATTTGAGAAGAGAAGAGTCAAAACTCTACGTCAGGATGCCTCACCAGAGCGACGAAGGGACTGAGGAGTAAAAAGAATCCTACTCTCCGATATATATAATCCTATAAGACTCAAAACATTTTCTAGACTCAACAACGCCAACGATTCGATCAAGCAGGGGGCTCCTAAGTCAGGGAAGGCTCTGATTACCAACTTGTAACACCCACGATGCGGCTATATCTCCCACGTGTCGGAGCACGACTTAGAGGCATAACCGCATTGTAGGCATGTCGCAAGAGGGGTAATCTTTACACATCCCATGTACTGAATAAGAAAGAGGTACAGAGTTGGCTTACAATCGCCACTTCACACAATACATAAATATAGCATTACATCATCCAGAATACAATCAAGGTCCGACTACGGAACCAAAATAAAGACAACCCCAAATGCATAAGATCTCTAGTCGCCCCAACTGGGCTCCACTACTGATTGTCTGGAAAGGAAACATAGTAACGTCCTAAGTCCTCGTCGAACTCCCACTTGAGTTCAGTCGCATCCCCTGGAATGGCATCATCGGCACCTGCATCTGGTTTTGGAAGTAATCTGTGAGTCACGGGGACTCAGCAATCTACACCCTCGCGATCAAGACTATTTAAGCTTATGGGTAGGGAAAAGGTATGTGAGGTGGAGTTGCAGCAAGCACTAGCATATATGGTGGCTAACATACGGAAATGAGATCAAGAATAGAAGGCTAAGCACGGTCGAGAAGCTACAACGATCAAGAAGTGATCCTGAAAACTACTTACGTTCAAGCATAACACGAGACCGTGTTCTCTTCCCGGACTCCGCCGAAAAGAGACCATCACGGCTACACACGTTGTTGATACATTTTTATTAAGTTAAGTTTCAGGTTTTCTACAACCGGATATTAACAAATTCCCATCTTCCCATAACCGCGGGCATGGATTTCGAAAGTTAAAAACCCTGCAGGGGTGTCCCAGCTTAGCCCATCACAAGCTCTCACGGTCAACGAAGGATATTTCTTCTCCCAGGACGACCCGATCAGACTCGGAATCCCGGGTACAATACATCTCACCAATGGTAAAACAAGACCATCAAAGCCACCCGCTGTGCCGACAAATCCCGATAGGAGCTGCACATATCTCGTTCTCAGGGCACACTGGATAAGCTAAGAGGACGGGAGCCAATCTAACCCAAGTTGCCAAGGGACAGCCCCACATGGTGCTCTAGGTTGGACCAACACTTAGAGAAGCACTGGCCCGGGGGGGTTAAAATAAGGATGACCCTTGAGTCCGCGAAACCCAAGGGAAAAAGGCTAGGTGGCAAATGGTAAAACCAAGGTTGGGCCTTGCTGGAGGAGTTTTATTCAAGGCGAACTGTCAAGGGGTTCCCATTATAACCCAACCGCGTAAGGAACGCAAAATCAAGGAACATAACACTGGTATGACGGAAACTAGGGCAGCAAGAGTGGAACAAAACACAAGGCAGAAGGCCAAGCCTTCTACCCTTTACCAAGTATATAGGTGCATTAAAGTAAACAAGATATAATAGTGAAATCCCAACAATAAACATGTTCCAGCAAGGAACAAACTCCAATCTTCACCTGCAACTAGCAACGCTACATGAGGGGCTGAGCAAAGCGGTAACATAGCCAAACAACAGTTTGCTAGGACAAGGTGGGTTAGAGGTTTGACATGGAAATATGGGAGGCATGATAAAGCATGTGGTAGGTATCACGGCATAGGCATAGCAATAGAGTGAGCAACTAGCAAGCAAAGATAGAAGTGATTTCGAGGGTATGGTCATCTTGCCTGCAAAGTTCTCCGAGTTGACGTAAGCTTGATCCTCGTAAGCATACTCAATGGGTTCCTCGATCACGTACTCGTCTCCCGGCTCTACCCAAGGCAAGAACACAAGCAAGGGAAACACAATCAACCATGGTTCAATGCACAAACAACATGATGCAAAACATGGCATGATATGCGGGATGTAATATGCAATGCATATGCGTGCTCCGGAAGGAAAATATTGAACTAGGCCTCAAATTGACAAACTAAGAGTTCCACTAGGAAGGTGAGTTGATTTCAGTCAAAATTGATATCAAGATCACCGGAATCGGATGCACGGTTTGCAAATGGCAAGCAAAACAATAATGGCACAAATCTGCGATTAACAGCACGATGCGATCTAGAATGCAGCAAGAAACTAAGCTACTGCACTCTAACATAGCAACAAAGCACATGGCAGTGATCCACTCAAGATGCTTGACAAAAGATGAACACTGATCTACGGCTAAATCACACAATAGCAGGTTCAAACAAGCATGGCAAAAGTGCAAAAGATATCAGGTTCACAGACTTGGTGAAAATAACAACATGCCAGGAACTAACATCAGGAAGCAATGTTTAGAGCAAGATAACAACATGCTATAGGAACATATCATGGCAAAGCAAGGCATGGCATGAAACTACTCAAAGCATGCATGGATCAACTACAACAACCTTGGCAAAATTGAATAACATGTAAACAATCTGCCAGGAATATTTTATAGCAAAAGTAGAGCAAGATTGAGT
Organism: Triticum urartu; assembly: GCF_056163025.1. Taxonomy (NCBI): domain Eukaryota; kingdom Viridiplantae; phylum Streptophyta; class Magnoliopsida; order Poales; family Poaceae; genus Triticum; species Triticum urartu. The sequence continues at coordinate 202,016,566 of NC_141875.1, read as the reverse complement.
CATGCTAGGGTACTCCATAATTGCAAATAGATACATGGATGGATAGAACATAACAATATCTAAAAATCATCCTTACTGAACATGCTCAAAAGAGGCACGGATCACTCTGTAGCAACAAGAATACATGGCATAAAAATAACATCAGGGAAATGACTTAGAAGAATTCTAAGTCCCTGAAAACAGCAACATCACGAGAGCTACTTTGCATGCTTGTGATAGTCACCACATGGATCACAAACATACATGGCATACACCCCTGTAAAGATGGCATGGTATAGCCCAAAACACATGTAGGGCTCAAGTTCATAGGAGGCACACAATAATCATGGCAAAAATAACAAATGCCCATAACCTAATAAGAATCAGGAACTAACATTTTATAGCACTCTTGCAACAGCATTTTAGGCCTCAAGATGGACTCAAACAAGAATGATGCAATGGAATAAAATGAAGAGGACATCCTAACGAACAATTTGATATCTCACACGCGCAAAACGGAGCTACGGATGATGAGATATGATGCGATGAACATGGGCATATATTATGAGGGAAAAAAGGACTTGGAGAAAAAAACCAACCTCTCCAGAATCAGATCTAGGGTTTTGGTGCATGGAAGTCGAGGCAACTGGGATCTCGCCGGAAACGAGGTGGGACTCGCCGGAGAGGAGGGGACTTGCCGGATCCCGGGACGGGGAGGCCGGATCCGGCCGTGGGACGGCGGGCGGCGAGGTTCGCGGCGGGCGAGGCGACGGGCGAAGGCTGGTGGCGACCTCGGGCAGCGGGGAGCTCCGGCTTCGACCGGGCCGGCGATGGCTGCTGTGGCGGCGCGGTGGCTGGCGACGACGAGCGGCGGAGGGCGCGGGCGGCGCGCGCGCGGGAGCGGAGCCGGGCAGGCGGCGGGGCGGAGCGGGCCGCGAGGGCCCGAGATGGGCCCGGCGGGCTTCGGCGGGGAAGTGGGCGCGGGCGCCACGTGGCGGCCTGCGAGTGGTCGGGGCGTGGTGGCTGACGTGTCCGGCACCGTCCGGACATGTCCGGCGCGGAGAGGGACTAGGTTAGGGTTGGTTTCAACCGCGAATTTCGGAGGGGACGCCTATTTATAGATTCTGGGAGCTAGGAGAGTCCAAATTGAGTGTGGTTTTCGGCCACGCGATCGTCATCGAATGGACGAGAGGATGGAGGGGGTTTGAAAGGGTTTTGGGCCACTTTGGAGGGGTGTTGGGCTGCAACACACACGAGGCTTTACGGTTCCTCGGTTAACCGTTGGAGTATCAAACGGACTCCAAATGGAATGAAACTTGGCAGGCGGTCTACCGGTAGTGAACTAAGGCCGCTTGACAAATCTTGGTCCAATCCGAGAACATTTAACACCCGCACATGAAAAAAGGCAAAAGGGGGCGCCGGAGGACGTAGGAGTGCCGGAATGCAAAATGGAGAATGGGGAAAATGCTCGGATGCATGAGACGAGCACGTATGCAAATGCGATGCACATGATGACATGACAAGAGATGCATGACATGGCCAAAAAGCAAAAAGAAGACAAAACCCAACCATGAGGGAATATCATTACTTAGAGCCGAAAATGGCAAGAGTTGGAATACAAATATGGCAAGTTACATACGGGTTATGTCTACTACACAACCTTCTTCTTGTAGACGTTGTTGGGCCTCCATGTGTAGAGGTTTGTAGGATAGGAGCAAATTTCCCTCAAGTGGATGACCTAAGGTTTATCAATCCGTAGGAGGCGTAGGATGAACATGGTCTCTCTCAAGCAACCCTGCAACCAAATAACAAACTGTCTCTTGTCTCCCCATAACACCCAATAAAATGGTAAATTGTATAGGTGCACTAGTTCGGCGAAGAGATGGTTATACAAGTGGTATATGGATGGTAGATAATAGTTTTTGTAATCTGAAAATATAAAAAAGCATGGTAACTAATGATAAAAATGAGCGTAAAAGGTATTGCAATGCGTTGAAACAAGGTCTAGGGTTCATACGTTCACTAGTGCAAGTCCTCTCAACAATAATAACATAATTGGATCACATAACTATCCGTCAACATGCAACAAAGAGTCACTCCAAAGTCACTAATAGCGGAGAACAAACGAAGAGATTATGGTAGGGTACGAAACCACCTCAAAGTTATTCTTTCCAATCAATCCGTTGGGCTATTCCTATAAGTGTCACAAACAGCCCGAGAGTTCGTACTAGAATAACACCTTAAGACACAAATCAACCAAAACCCTAATGTCACCTAGATACTCCATTGTCACCTCATGTATCTGTGGGTATGATTATACGATATGCATCACACAATCTCAGATTCATCTATTCAACCAACACAATGGACCTCAAAGAGTGCCCCAAAGTTCTACCGGAGAATAACAACGAAAACGTGTACCAACCCCTATGCATAGGTTCATGGGCGGAACCCGCAAGTTGATCACCAAAACATACATCAAGTGAATCACGTGGTATCCCATTGTCACCACAGATACGCACGGCAAGACATACATCAAGTGTTCTCAAATCTTTAAAGACTCAATCCGATAAGATAACTTCAAAGGGGAAACTCAATCCATTACAAGAGAGTAGAGGGGGGGGGGGAAGAAACATCATAGGATCCAAATATAATAGAAAAGCTCGCGATACATCAAGATCGTACCATCTCAAGAACATGAGAGAGAGAGAGAGATCAAACACATAGCCACTGGTACATACCCTCAGCCCCGAGGGAGAACTACTCCCTCCTCATCATGGAGAGCACCGGGATGATGAATATGGCCACCGGAGAGGGATTGCCCCCTCCGGCAGGGTGCCAGAATGGGTCTAGATTGGCTTTCGGTGGCTACGGAGGATTCTGGTGGCGGAACTCCCAATCTATTGTGCTCTTAGATGTTTTTAGGGTAGATGGAGATATATAGGCGGAAGAAGTACGTCAGGGGAGCCACGAGGGGCCCACGAGGGCGGAGGGCGCGCCCTAGGGGGGTGGGCACACCCCCTACCTCGTGTCCTCCTCAAAGCTTCCCTTACGTGCACTTCAAGTCTTCTGGGCTTCTTCCCTTCCAAAAATGTGTTCCGTGAAGTTTCAGGTCAATTGGACTCCGTTTGATTTTCCTTTTCTTCGAAACCCTAAAACAAGGTAAAAAACAGAAACTGGCACTGGGCTCTGGGTTAATAGGTTAGTCCCAAAAATGATATAAAAGTGTATAATAAAGCCCATAAACATCCAAAACAGTGGATAATATAGCATGGAGCAATCAAAAATTATAGATGCGTTGTAGACGTATCAGCATCCCCAAGCTTAATTCCTGCTCGTCCTTGAGTAGGTAAATGATAAAAACAGAATTTTTGATGTGGAATGCTACTTCGCATAATTTCAATGTAATTCTTCTTAATTGTGGCATGAATATTCAGATCTGAAAGTTCATATTGACATAAAAACAATAATACTTCAAGCATAGTACCTAAGCAATCATGTCTTCTCAAAATAACATGCCAAAGAAAGTTCATCCCTACAAAATCATATAGTTTGGTCATGCTCCATTTTCATCACACAAGAATGCTCTCATCATGCACAACCCCGATGACAAGCCAAGCAATTGTTTCATACCCTAGTAATCTCAAACCTATAAACTTTCATGCAATATATGAGCATGAGCCATGGACATAGCACTATGGGTGGAATAGAATATAATGAGGGGGGTTATGTGGACAAGACAAAAAGGAGAAAGTCTCACATCAACGAGGCTAATCAATGGGCTATGGAGATGCCCACCGATTGATGTTAATGCAAGGAGTAGGGATTTCCATGCAATGGATGCACTAGAGCTATAAATGTATGAAAGATCAACAAAAGAAACTAAGTGGATGTGCATCCAACTTGCTTGCTCACGAAGACCTAGGGCACTTGAGGAGGCCCATTGTTGGAATATACCAGCCAAGTTCCATAATGAAAAATTCCCACTACTATATGAAAGTGACAAAACAAGATACTCTCTATCATGAAGGTTATGGTGCCACTTTGAAGCACAAGTGTGGCAAAGGATAGTAGCATTGACCCTTCTCTCTTTTTCTCTCATTTCATTTTTTGGGCCTTCTCTTTTTTATGGCCTTTCTATTTTTTGGGGGGCTTCTCTTTTTTATGGCCTTTCTCTTTTTTAATTCCTCACTTGGGACAATGCTCTAGAAAATGATGATCATCACATTTCTATTTATTTACAACTCAATGATTACAACTCGATACTAGAACAAAGATGACTCTATATGAATGCCTCCGGCGGTGTACCGGGATATGCAATGAACCAAGAGTGACATGTATGAAAGAATTATGAACGGTGGCTTTGCCACAAATACTATGTCAACTACATGATCATGCTAAGCAACATGACAATGATGAATGTGTCATGATAAACAGAATGGTGGAAAGTTGCATGGCAATATATCTCGGAATGGCTATGGAAATGCCATAATAGGTAGGTATGGTGGCTGTTTTGAGGAAGATATAAGGAGGTTTATGTGTGAAAGAGCGTATCATATCACGGGGTTTGGATACACCGGCGAAGTTTGCGCCAACTCTCAATGTGAGAAAGGGCAGTGCATTGTATGGAAGAGGCTAGCAAGGATGGAAGGGTGAGAGTGCGTATAATCCATGGACTCAACATTAGTCATAAAGAACTCACATACTTATTGCAAAAATCTACAAGTCATCAAAAACCTCGGAACTACGCGCATGCTCCTAGGGGGATAGATTGGTAGGAAAAGACCATCGCTCGTCCCCGACCGCCACTCATAAGGAAGACAATCAAATAACACCTCATGTTTCAAATTTGTTACACAACGTTTACCATACGTGCATGCTACGAGACTTGCAAACTTCAACACAAGCATTTCTCAAATTCACAACTACTCAACTAGCACGACTTTGATATTATTACCTCCATATCTCAAAACAATCATCAAGCATCAAACCTCTCTTAGTATTCAAAACACTCACAAGAAAATTTTACTAATCTTGAATACCTAGCATATTAGGATTATTTAAGAAAATTACCATGCTATTTAAGACTCAACAAATATAAGTGAAGCATGAGAGTTCATCTATTTCTATAAAATAAAACCACCACCGTGCTCTAAAATGATATAAGGGAAGTACTAGAGCAAATGACAAACTACTTCGAAAGATATAAGTGAAGATCAATGAGTAGTCAAATAATTATGCAACTATGTGAAGACTATCTAACATTTAATAATTTCATATCTTGGTATTTTATTAAAATAGAAATAAAAGCAAAAGAAAATGACATTCTAAGAATGGCAAACATCATGTGAAGAAGCAAAAATTTAGGATCAACCGAAACTAACCGATAGTTGTTGAAGAAGAAAGGTGGGATGCCAACCGGGGCATCCCCAAGCTTAGATGCTTGAGACTTCTTGAAATATTATCTTGGGATGCCTTGGTCATCCCCAAGCTTGAGCTTTAGTGTCTCCTTAATTCCTCTCATATCACGGTCTCCCTAAATCTCAAAAGCTTCATCCACACAAAACTCAACAAGGACTCATGAGATAAGTTAGTATAAACCATTGCCAAAACCTTATCATACTCTACTTTAGAAAATCACTAAAATTATTATTCAACATTGAATACTAAATGCCTCTGCATATTTAATAGTCCTATCCCCAAATAGAATCATTAAAGAAGCAAACATATGCAAACAATGCAAACATAACAGCGATCTGCCTAAACAGGACAGTCTGTAAAGAATGCAGCAACACCCATAGTTCCCTAGCTCCAAAAATTATAAAATAAAATTAACACTGTAGTAAATTTATCATATCTTAATATGCAAAAGGTTTCAACATTTTATCACATTCTGACTTTTCTAGGGAATTATTGCAACAGCGGTAAACTTTCTGTTTTCAAACAGCAACATGAAGACTTGTAAAATAGGCATAGTAAAGGCTATCAATGCCACTTTTATTGAAATAAAAGATGCAAAACAAGTTATAAATAACAGCAAGCAAATCCTAACAAAATAAGTTGACGCTCCAAGCAAAACACATATCATGTGGTAAATAAAAATATAGCTCCAAGTAAAGTTACCGATGAACGAAGATGAAAAAGGGGATGCCTTCCGGGGCATCCCCAAGCTTAGGCTCTTGGCTATCCTTGAATATTACCTTGGGGGTGCCTTGGGCATTCCCAAGCTTAGTCTCTTGCCACTCCTTATTCCATAATCCATCAAATCTTTTACCCAAAACGTGAAAACTTCACAACACAAAATTTAAAGTAGAAAACTTGTGAGCTCAGTTAGTATAAGAAAATAAATCACCACTCCAAGGTACTGTAATGAACTCATTGTTTATATATATTGGTGTTAAAACTACTGTATTCCAACTTCTCTATGGTTTATAAACTATTTTACTAGCCATAGATTCATCAAAATAAGTAAACAACACATGAAAAACAGAATCTGTCAAAAACAGAACAGTCTGTAGTAATCTGGATCAAACGTATACTTCTGGAACCCCAAAATTCTAAAATAAATTTCTGGACCTTAGGAATTTATCTATTAATCACCTGAAAAAATAATTAACTAAATATCACTCTCCAATAAAAAATGGCAGCAATTCTTGTGAGCGCTAAAGTTTCTGTTTTTGACAGCATGATCAACAAGACTTTCCCCAAGTCTTCCCAAAGGTTCTACTTGGCACAAACACTAATTAAAAGCATAAAACCACATCTAAACAGAGGCTATATGAATTATTTATTACTAAACAGGAACAAAAATAAAGTTGGGTTGCCTCCCAACAAGCGCTATCGTTTAACGCCCCTAGCTAGGCATGATGATTTGAACGATGCTCACATAAAGGATAAAAAATGTAACATAAAGAGAGCATCATGAAGAATATGACTAGCAAATTTATGTCTAACCCACTTCCTATGCATAGGGATTTTGTGAGCAAACAACTTGTGGGAACAATAATCAACTAGCATAGGAGGGCAAAACAAGCATAACTTCGAAACTTTAAGCACATAGAGAGGAAACTTGATATTATTGCAATTCCTACAAGCATATATTCCTCCCTCATAATAATTTTCAGTAGCATCATGAATGAATTAAACAATATATCCATCACATAAAGCATTCTTTTCATGATCTACAAGCATAGAAAATTTACTACTCTCCACATAAGAAAAATTCTTCTCATGAATAATAGTGGGAGCAAACTCAACAAAATAACTATCATGTGATTGAAAAATAAGATCAAGATGACAAGGTTCATTGTTATTATTATTCTTTAAAGCATACGTGTTATCACAATAATCATCATAGATAGGAGGCATGCTTTCATCATAATTAATTTGCTCATCAAAACTTGGGGGACAAAAAATATCGTCTTCATCAAACATAGCTTCCCCAAGCTTGTGGCTTTGCATATCATTAGCATCATGGATATTCAAAGAATTCGTACTAACAACATTGCAATCATGCTCATCATTCAAATATTTAGTGCCAAACATTCTAATGCATTCTTCTTCTAGCACTTGAGCACAATTATCGGAATCCTTATTTTCATGATAGATATTAAAAAGATGAAGCATATGAGGTAACCTTAATTCCATTTTTTTGTAATTTTCTTTTATAAACTAAACTAGTGATAAAACAAGAAACTAAAAGACTCGCTTGCAAGATCTAAAGATATACCTTCAAGTGCTAACCTCCCCGGCAACGGCGCCAGAAAAGAGCTTGATGTCTACTACACAACCTTCTTCTTGTAGACGTTGTTGGGCCTCCAAGTGCAGAGGTTTGTAGGACAGTAGCAAATTTCCCTCAAGTGGATGACCTAAGGTTTATCAATCCATAGGAGGCGTAGGATAAAGGTGGTCTCTCTCAAGCAAACCTGCAACCAAATAACAAAGAGTCTCTTGTGTCCCCAACACACCCAATACAATGGTAAAATTGTATAGGTGCACTAGTTCGGCGAAGAGATGGTGATACAAGTGGTATATGGATGGTAGATAATAGTTTTTGTAATCTGAAAATATAAAATCAGCAAGGTAACTAATGATAAAAATGAGCGTAAACGGTATTGCAATGCGTTGAAACAAGGCCTAGGGTTCATACTTTCACTAGTGCAAGTCCTATCAACAATAATAACATAATTGGATCACATAACTATCCCTCAACATGCAACAAAGAGTCACTCCAAAGTCACTAATAGCGGAGAACAAACAAACAGATTATGGTAGGGAACGAAACCACCACAAATTTATTCTTTCCAATCAATCCGTTGGGCTATTCCTATAAGTGTCACAAACAGCCCTAGAGTTCATACTAGAATAACACCTTAAGACACAAATGAACCAAAACCCTAATGTCACCTAGATACTCCATTGTCACCTCAAGTATACGTGGGTATGATTATACGATATGCGTCACACAATCTTAGATTCATCTATTAAACCAACACAAAGGACCTCAAAGAGTGCCCCAAAGTTCTACCGGAGAATCACTACGAAAACGTGTGCCAACCCCTATGCATAGGTTCATGGCGGAACCCGCAAGTTGATCACCAAAACATACAACAAGTGAATCACGTGGTATCCCATTGTCACCATAGATACGCATGGCAAGACATACATCAAGTGTTCTCAAATCTTTAATGACTCAATCCGATAAGATAACTTCAAAGGGGAAACTCAATCCATTACATGAGAGTAGAGGGGGGGAAGAAACATCATAGGATTCAAATATAATAGCAAAGCTCGCGATACATCAAGATCATACCATCTCAAGAACACGAGAGAGAGAGAGAGATCAAACACATAGCTAGTGGTACATACCCTCAGCCCTGATGGAGAACTACTCCCTCCTCATCACGGAGAGCACCGGGATGATGAAGATGGCCACCGGAGAGGGATTTCCCCCTCCGGCAGGGTGCCGGAACGGGTCTAGATTGTCTTTCAGTGGCTACGGAAGCTTCTGGCGGCGGAACTCCCGATCTATTGTGCTCTCGGATGTTTTTAGGGTATATGGAGATATATAGGCGGAAGAAGTACGTCAGGGGAGCCACGAGGGGCCCACGAGGGTGGAGGGCGCGCCCTAGGGGGGTGGGCGTGCCCCCTACCTCGTGGCCTCCTCGAAGCTTCCCTTACGTGCACTTCAAGTCTTCTGGGCTTATTTCCTTCCAAAAATGAGTTCCATGAAGTTTCAGGTCAATTGGACTCCGTTTGATTTTCCTTTTCTTCGAAACCCTAAAACAAGGTAAAAACAGAAACTGGCACTGGGCTCTGGGTTAATAGGTTAGTCCCAAAAATGATATAAAAGTGTATAATAAAGCCCATAAACATCCAAAACAGTAGATAGCATGGAGCAATCAAAAATTATAGATACGTTGGAGACGTATCAACGGGGCGTTACACCACTCTATGTGAACACAAAATAAATTTGGAGGAAGATGCCAAACCAGTTCGTGATCATCAACGAAGGCTGAATCCTAAGATGAAGGAAGTGGTAAGAAAGGAAATACTAAAGCTTCTTGAGGCAGGTATAATTTATCCCGTTGCCGATAGTCAGTGGGTAAGTCCTGTCCATTGTGTCCCTAAGAAGGGAGGTATTACCGTCGTTCCAAATGATAAAGATGAGTTGATCCTGCAAAGAGTTATTACGGGTTATAGGATGGTAATTTATTTCTGCAAATTAAATAAAGCTACTAAAAAAGATCATTATCCCTTACTTTTTATCTATCAAATGCTAGAAAGATTATCCAAGCATACACATTTCTGCTTTCTAGATGGTTATTCTGGGTTATCTCAAATACCTGTGTCAGCCAATGATCAATCAAAGACTACTTTTACTTGCCCGTTTGGTACTTCTGCATATAGACATATGCTTTTTGGTTTATGTAATGCACCTTCTACCTTTCAAAGATGCATGATGGCTATATTCTCTGACTTCTGTGAAAAGATTTGTGAGGTTTTCATGGACGATTTTTCCGTCTATGGATCCTCTTTTGATGATTGCTTAAGCAACCTTGACTGAGTTTTGTAGAGATGTGAAGAAACTAATCTTGTCTTGAATTGGGAAAAGTGCCACTTTATAGTTAATGAACGTATCGTCTTGGGGCATAAAGTTTCTGAAAGAGGTATTGAGGTTGATAAAGCCAAGGTTGATGCTATTGAAAAGATGCCATGTCCCAAGGACATCAAAGGTATAAGAAGTTTCCTTGGTCACGCCGGTTTTTATAGGAGGTTCATTAAGGACTTCTCCAAAATTTCTCGGCCTCTGACTAATTTATTACAAAAAGATATACCATTTGTTTTTGATGATGATTGTGTAGAAGCATTTGAAATACTTAAGAAAGCATTAGTCTCTGCACCTATTGTCCAGCCACCTGATTGGAATTTACCCTTTGAAATTATGCGTGATGCTAGTGATTATGCTGTAGGTGCTGTTCTAGGGTAAAGAGTTGATAATAAATTAAATGTTATCCATTATGCTAGTAAGACTCTAGATAATGCCCAGAGAAATTATGCTAGTACTGAAAAAGAATTCTTAGCAGTTGTATTTGCTTGTGATAAGTTCAGACCTTAGATTGTTGATTCTAAAGTAACTATTCACACGGATCATGCTGCTATTAAATATCTTATGGAAAAGAAAGATGCTAAGCCTAGACTTATTAGATGGGTTCTCTTGGTATAAGAATTTGATTTGCATATTATTAATAGAAAGGGAGCTGAGAACCCCGTTGCAGACAACTTGTCTAGGTTAGAAAATGTGCTTGATGACCCACTACCTATTGATGATAGCTTTCCTGATGAACAATTAAATGTCATAAATGCTTCTCGTACTGCTCCATGGTATGCTGATTATGCTAATTATATTGTTGCTAAATTTATACCACCTAGTTTCACATACCAGCAAAATAAAAAGGTTTTTCTATGATTTGAGACATTACTTTTGGGATGACCCACATCTTTATAAAGAAGGAGTAGATGGTGTGATTAGACGTTGTGTACCTAAGCATGAACAGGAACAGATCCTACGAAATTATCACTCTGAGGCTTATGGAGGACACCACGCTGGAGATAGAACTGCACATAAGGTATTGCAATCCGGTTTTTATTGGCCTACTCTCTTCAAGGATGCCCGTAAGTTTGTTGTATCTTGTGATGAATGTCAAAGAATTGGTAATATTAGTAGACGTCAAGAAATGCCTATGAATTATTCACTTCTTATTGAACCATTTGATGTTTGGGGCTTTGATTATATGGGACCGTTTCCTTCCTCTAATGGATATACACATATTTTAGTTGCTATTGATTACGTTAGTAAGTGGGTAGAAGCTATTCCAACTAGTAGTGTTGATCATAACACCTCTATTAAGATGCTTAAAGAAGTTATTTTTCCAAGGTTTGGAGTCCATAGATACTTAATGACTGATGGTGGTTCACATTTTATTCATGTTGCTTTTCGTAAATGCTTGCTAAATATGATGTTAATCATAGAATTGCATCTCCTTATCACCCACAGTCTAATGGTCAAGTAGAATTGAGTAATAGAGAACTCAAATTGATTTTGCAAAAGACTGTTAATAGATCTAGAAAGAATTGGTCCAAGAAACTTGATGATGCATTATGGGCCTATAGAACTGCATATAAAAATCCTATGGGTATGTCTCCGTATAAAATGGTTTATGGAAAAGCATGTCATTTACCTCTAGAACTATAACATAAGGCATATTGGGCTAGTAAAGAGCTCAATTATGATTTCAAACTTGCCGGAGAAGAGGTTATTTGACATTAGCTCACATCATGAATGGAGAACCGAAGCCTATGAGAGTGCCAAATTATTTAAAGAAAAAGTTCAAAGATGGCATGACAAAAGGATACAAAAGCGTGAGTTTAATGTAGGTGACTATGTATTCTTATACAACTCTCGTTAAAATTTTTTGCAGGAAAACTTCTCTCTAAATGGGAAGGTGCTTACGTTATCGAGGAGGTCTATCGTTTCGGTGCCATAAAAATCAACAACTTCGAAGGCACAAATCCAAAGGTGGTGAATGGTCAAAGAATTAAACATTATATCTCAGGTAATCCTATAAATGTTGAAACCAATGTTATTGAAACTGTAACCCTGGAGGAATACATAAGAGACACTTTCCGGAACGTTTCAGACTCCGAAAAGACTCCGAAAAGGAATAGGTATGTGGTACGGTAAGTAAACCGACTCCCAAACAGTTCTAATGGCAATTTTCTTCCGTTATGGAATATTTAGAAAAATAGAAAAATAAGAGCAGTCCGGGAAGGACACGAGGGCTCCACGAGGGTGGAGGGCGTGCCCCCCTACCTCGTGGGCACCTCGCGTGCTCTCCAGACTCCATTTTCTTACACGTCACGTATTTTGGTCGGTAAAAATTCATTATATAACCTCCCGAAGGTTTTGACTCCCGTATCACGCAAATATCTCCTGTCTTTGTCTCGAGCTGTCCTGCTACAGATTTGAGCAACATGTCGTCCCAGTATTCGGAAGGAGAGAGCTATGTGGCTGATTACCTTGCAGATCCTAAAGTCTATGGGGATGTGGAGCATTGTGGTTGGACTAGGGAAGAAGAAGAGGACTATGAACCTAAGGGAAAGGAGGAGACGAGCTCGGGTGAAGATGAAGTCCCACTACCTCAACCTGGGGACATGCATGTGGAGTTCAAAAAGTCAAGCATCCTTGATAGAGTAAAGAAACCTAAGATCGAGTTTATCCCTTTTCTCCTCTTGCAGGAAAACAAATAGGAACTATGCAAAAAGATACTGAGCCTGGAGCAGGAGATCGAGAACCTAAGGGACCAAAATTCTGTCCTCGAGTGCAAATTAAGGAAGAAGCCTACGCCATCAACAAAACCACCATCTTCTTCACCAACAAAGAAGAACTGAGCATCGGGTTTGGGCACTCCCCTTGGCAACTGCCAAGCTTGGGGGAGTGCCCCGGTATCGTATCACCATCACTTCTATCTTTACCATTTTTCTTAGTTCGATCCTTTTGGTAATATCTTGATCTAGTAGAATGCAAGTTTTTAGTATGATCTAGTTGTGAGTTATATAGATTAGTGTTGAGTCAAGGGCTTGATTATTTTGCCATGATCTTAAGTGAATAAAAGAAAATAGAAAGAATAAAACGGAAATAAAAGAGAGCATATAGATCTTATGGAAAGTAATGAGCTCACATATAAAAAGTATGATGAATAAAAGTTGTTGAGAGTTGACAAACATAGTCATCATTGCAATTGATAGGAAGTAATGAAGAAAGAGAGGTCTTCACATATAAATATACTATCTTGGACATCTTTTATGATCGTGAGCACTCATTAAAATATGACATGCTAAAAAGTTGACGTTGGACAAGGAAGAAAACGTAATGGGTTATGTTTGCTTACATCCGAGATAAATTATATTGTCATGAATCATCCAACATGATTGAGCTTGCCTTTCCCCCTCATGCTAGCCAAATTCTATGCACCAAGTAGAGATACTACTTGTGCTTCCAAACACCCTTAAACCAGTTTTGCCATGAGAGTACACCATACCGACCTATGGATTGAGTAAGATCCTCCAAGTATGTTGTCATCGGTGCAAGCAATAAAAATTTCTCTCTAAATATGTATGACTTGTTAGTGTGGGAGAAAATAAGCTTTATATGATCGTGTGATATGGAAGAAATAAAAGCGACAGACTGCATAATAAAGGTCCATATCACAAGTGGCAATATAAAGTGGAGTTCTTTCGCATTAAGATTTTGTGCATACAACCATAAAAGCGCATGACAACCTCTGCTTCCCTCTACGAAGGGCCTATTTTTTACTTAGATCTCCTACCTTACATAAGAGTCATGGTGATCTTCACCCTTCCCTTTTACATTTTATCTTTTGGCAAGCACAACATGTTGGAAAGATCCTGGTATATATGGCTAATTAGATGTGAGTTTTCATGAACTATTATTGTTGACATTACCCTTGAGGTAAAACGCTGGGAGGCAAAACTATAAGCTCCTATCTTTCTCTGTGTCCGATTAAAACTCCATACCCATAAGTATTGCATGAGTGTTAGCAATTGTGAAAGACTATATGTCGGCGTTCTGGGAACGGGGGTCCCCAGACTTGCCTACCTGCGGCCTGCGGCGTGGCTCAAAGGGGGGCCCAGCACGGCCCGTCTTCACCAACACAAACCCAAGACCCTCGTGAGGGGCCAAGCCTCGCGGGGCGGACAATGCGGAGCTTCCTCAGGCACGACCTCGTCAGGCTGGCTCACGAGGAGGCGGAGAGATCAAGGCGGGGTACCTCACGAGGTGCCTGTGACGCAAGCCATGACGACTCAGGGCGCTAGGCGGGTGCCAGCCCGTGCAGCGTCCTCCTTTCCTCTTTGGTGCAAAGGGGGCAAGCGCAGCCGCGGAGTACCGAGGCATCAGGCAAAGGCTGCCATTTCGGTGCAACGAGACCAAGACCAGGAGGACTATGAGACGGAGGTCACTGTGGAGCCCAAGACGGCGTCATCACCAGAGCTTTGCGCAGGCGAAGACTACTTTTGTCAGGATAGCTGATACTTGCTGTCCCCCTTCAAATTAGCCCGCCATTGTTGGCTCCCTTCCCGATCAATATTTGGGAAGAGGACCAGGGCCTCTATAAATAGGACCAGCCACCCACATAGCAAGGGGGTTCGGTCGGTTGGAGGAAGCAGAGAGAGAGAGAGAGAGAGAGAGAGAGAGAGAGAGAGAGAGAAAGGTGACTGAACTCCACCCAGCAGTTCATTGCCCCAGCCAAGAACAAACCCTCGTGAGGCTGTTCTTCCTTGTATTATTTATCATCATCAGCCCAAGAGGCAATCCACCACACCACACACTGGAGTAGGGTATTACACCACAACGGTGGCCCGAACCAGTATAAACCCTGTGTCTCTTGTGTTGTTCTTTCCTTAGTTTTAGATCCTAGCATGGCGGAGGGGTGTAGGTAGGTAGGAGGCGAAATCTCCGCGCGCACCCCAGTGTTCGAACCTCAAGGGTCTGCCGGAACCCGAAATCTGACATTTGGCGCGGCAGGTAGGGGTGCACCGAAATTCGTCTACCACCACCCTGTTCTCCTCCGACCATCACGCCCATGTTTGACGCTCATCGGGCCCGCGCGGAGCGCCGGACCGCGCCCGCTTCCCGCGTCGTCCAGATGGCCCCTGTCGGCGGGCGTCCTCGCCGTTCCTCGTCACCTGCCGTCAACGCCGCCACCGGCCCGGCGGGGGACGCGCAGCAAGCATCGTCCCAGCATCTGACCGTGCGGCAAGACGGCCGCACCGCAACTCCCACGCTCACCCCAGCTGGTTCTTCGCCCTGCGCGCTCCGTGCGCCCATGGAGCCTCGCAACCTCTCCCCCGTCAATCATGCTGCATCAACGCCCCCGGTCGTCGTGGCCCTCTTGGGCGGCTCGCAGGCGCCGCCCACAAGTCACCACATCAAGCCGTTCATCCGCCGGGTCAGCGCTGCTTCCACGCGGCAGGGGGCTCCCCTGGATCGGGCGGCGCCCGAGACGGGCTTGACCTTCAGCTCGGAGGACCACCCCTCCAACTCGGCCTGCTCGGGTGCGCTCCCCATGCTGTGCACCCCCACCATCTGCCAGGTGGCCGTCACCAGAACCCTCATTGATGGCGGCGCGGGCCTCAGCATGCTCTCGGTCGAGGCCTTCAATCTCCTCTGCATACCCCAGGAGCGGTTGTGACCCAGCCGGCCCTTCTCAGGCGTTGGGGGCGGATCATCCAGCTCCTTGGGACAGATCCGGCTCCCAGTAACCTTCGGCACCTACGACAACTTCCGCATGGAGCTGGTCGACTTCGACATCGCCCCCATCGGCCTCCCCTACAACGCCATCCTCGGCTACCCAGCGCTGGCCCAGTTCATGGCAGCGACGCACCCGACGTACAACCTCATGAAGATGCCCGGGAGCAGCGGTGTCCTCACTGTGCACGGGTACACCGGGGATGCTCTGCGGGTGCTCAAGCTCGTCTTCAAGACAGCGACGTCGCCATAGCCCGCCGACTCGGAGGCCCCCGAGCCCAAGGGAGCTGCGCCCGCCAAGAAGAAGCAGTTGTTCACCCAAGACAAGGCAGAAACCAAGCAAATACCCGTCGATGAGGATGGGTCCACCAACGGCACTTTCACCATAGGCACTCACCTCAAACCCGAGCAGGAGGAGGCCCTGGTGGGGTTCCTGTGTGCAAACAAGAAGGTATTCGCTTGGGAGCCAGACCAGTTGGCAGGGATCCCCAGGAGTGTAATCGAGCGTCACCTCAGCGTGTGCCCCAACGTGCGCCCTGTGAAGCAGAAGGCCAGGCGGCAGTCCATAGAAAAGCAGGCCTTCATCGTCCAAGAGACCTGCAAATTAGAGGCCGCTGGGTCATTCGCGAGGTCCGATACCCAGATTGGTTGGCCAACCCTGTCGTTGTGCCAAAGAAGGGAGGGAAGGAACGCATGTGTGTCGACTTCACCAACCTCAACAAAGCGTGCCCTCAAGATCCATTCCTGCTCCCCCGCATCGACCAGATCATCGATTCCACTGCGGAGTGCGACCTGTTATGCTTCCTGGATGCATTCTCTGGGTATCACCAGATCAAGATGGCGGTAGAAGACATCGAGAAGACAGCCTTCCTAACCCCGTGTGGGGTATACTGCTACACATGCATGCCATTCGGGCTGCGTAATGCAGGGGCGACCTTTCAGCAGCTGATGCACATCGCCTTAGGCCCGCAGCTCGGGAAGAATGCTGAAGCTTATGTCGATGACATCGTGGTAAAATCTCGGGAGGCCAGGACCTTGATACAAGACCTGGAGGAAACCTTTGCGAGCCTCAACGCAGGGAACCTACGGCTCAACTCAGAGAAGTGTGTGCTCGGAGTCCCCTCGGGCAAGCTCTTGGGTTTCCTCGTGTCCCACCGAGGCATTGAGGCTAACCTGGAGAAGGTCAAGCCAGTGGAAGACATGAGCCCGCCAAAGACCCTCAGAGAAATGCAGAAGCTCACGGGGCGTGTGACCGCGCTAGGGTGCTTCATCTCCATGTAGGGGGAGCGAATGCTACCCTTCTTCCAGCTAATGAAGAAAAGGGGGCCCTTCGAGTGGACTGAAGAGGCCGACAAGGCGTTCCAGGATCTCAAGAGGTACCTGACCAGTCCACCGGTCATGTTGGCTCTGCGCCCTCAAGAGCCCCTGGTGCTTTACCTCGCCGCCACTCCCTACTCCGCCAGCGCGGCCTTGGTGGCAGCCAAAGAGGAGCATCGAATCAAGACCGTGGCAGCGGCCCGGGACAAGGCGGAACAGGAACGGGGAAGGCCCACAGAAACCGCCACAGCGACTGAGGAGGATCAGCCATCGCAGAGGGGCGCACCGGAGGCGGAAGAGGCCTCACTCCCAGATGGCCAGTCTCAGGAGGCCTCATTGCCTCAAGAGGCGCCAAGGTCTCCGAAGGGAGCCACCAGCACCGACGCACTCCACCTCGTTGACCCAGTGTACTTCGTCAGCACGGTGTTGCAGGATGTAAGGGCACGGTACCCCATGCCTCAGAAACTCCTCCTCGCGCTACTGGTGGCCTCGCGCAAGCTGGGGCACTATTTTCAGGTTCACCCCATCAAGGTCGTCTCGTCATACCCCCTGGAGAGAGTGCTCAGGAGCCCCAATTCAGCTGGGAGGGTCGCTGAGTGGAACATAAGCTGCAAG
This sequence comes from Triticum urartu, assembly GCF_056163025.1. Classification (NCBI taxonomy): domain Eukaryota; kingdom Viridiplantae; phylum Streptophyta; class Magnoliopsida; order Poales; family Poaceae; genus Triticum; species Triticum urartu. The sequence continues at coordinate 201,998,826 of NC_141875.1, read as the reverse complement.
TGTTTCAGCTCGAATTCAGCATGACCAGAGTCATCAAGGGAGCAGCGTTGGCAGATTTTGTGGCAGAATGGACGGAGGCGCCAGGCCTCAAGGCCGACGAGGATCGGTCCTTGTCCCCGGGAAGCGAGGCGCCAGAAGGCTGGGTCATGTACTTCGATGGGGCGTTCTCCAGGCACGGCGCTGGGGCTGGGGCAGTGCTTATATCGTCCACTCAGGACAAGCTCTATTACGCCGTGCAGCTCTGTTTCCAGCAAGGTGAAAAGGTCTCCAACAACATAGCGGAGTATGAAGGTTTAATAGCGGGCTTGAAGGCCGCAGCTGCCCTGGGGGTGAAACGCCTCACCATCAAGGGCGATTCACAGCTCCTTCTCAACTTCTCCAACAAGGTGTACGAGCCGAAGGATGAGCACATGGAAGCCTACCTTGCGGAGGTCCGCAGGATGGAGAAGCAGTTCTGGGGGTTGGAGTTGCAGCATGTGCCCCGTGGCACCAATCAGGAAGCCGATGACATCGCCAAACGCGCGTCCAGGCGGTTACCTCAGGAGCCTGGAGTTTTTGAGGAGCGGCTCTTCAAGCCTTCAGCCCTGCCGTCATTATCAAACACGGCTCAGCCCCGGGAGGAGCTCCCCCAGCCACCTGCCTGAGGAGCTCCGGCCTGTGGCCCGGCCTCGGGAGCATGCCTGCTCCTGACGATGGAACCTCAGGAGGGATGTTGGATCGCGGAGCTCTGAGCTACTTAACGCAAGGGACCCTACCGGAGAAGGAGGAGGAAGCAGAGCGAGTGGCATGCCAGGCCACGGCATACTGCATCAAAGATGGAGAGCTCTACCGAAAGCGACCAAACGACGTATCCCTGTGCTGCATCTCCAGGGAGCAAGGGAAGGAACTACTGGAAGATATACACGGCGGAGACTGTGGACATCATTCATCATCACGGACCGCAGTGGGTTTTATTGGCCCACCGTGCTCAATGACGCCGTGGAACTAGTGAAAGCTTGTGAAGCCTGCCAGTTCCACGCCAAGCAGATCCATCAGCCAGCAGGAGGCTTGCAGACTATCCCCCTTTCGTGGCCATTCGCAGTCTGGGGGCTGGACATCTTGGGCCCATTTCCTCGGGCGCCAGGGGGCTACCGCTACCTTTATGTTGCCGTGGACAAGTTCACCAAGTGGGCTGAAGTAGAGGCTGTTCGCACCATTCCCGCGGGTTCCGCGGTCAAGTTCATCAAGGGCATCGTGAGCCGGTTCGGGGTGCCGAATCGCATCATCACGGACAACGGTTCGCAGTTCATCAGTAACCTGTTCAAAACATACTGTGCTAACCTTGGAATGCAGATATGCTACGCTTCAGTGGCGCACCCCCGAAGCAATGGCCAGGCCGAGCGGGCAAACGCGGAGGTCCTGAGGGGCCTCAAGACCAGGACGTTCAAGAAGAAGCTAGAGGCCTGCGGCAGAGGTTGGTACGACGAGCTTCAGTCCGTGCTGTGGTCCATCCGCACCACCGCGACCAAGCCGACTGGAGAGACCCCGTTCTTCCTGGTCTACGGAGCGGAAGCGGTCCTCCCTCACGAGGTGAGACGTCGCTCCGCGCGGGTCCTGGCGTTCGACGAGGCGCAGCAGGATGCCATGCGCGGGATGGACCTCGTGCTGGGGGAGGAACGCCGCCGAGAAGCCGCGCTGCGAGCGGCGAGGTACCAACAAGCGCTGCGGCGATATCACTGCCGCAACATCCGCCCCAAGACTCTTGAGGTAGGAGACCTCGTTCTCAGGCGGGTTCTCTCCAGGGAGGGACTGCACAAGCTCTCTCCCATCTGGGAGGGCCCGTTCAAGGTTGTTCATGTTTCTAGGCCCGGCTCCGCGCGCTTGGAGACTCAGGAGGGAGTGCCGGTCCAGAATGCATGGAACATCCAGCACCTCCGGAGGTTCTACCCCTAAAAAGGCCCAGAGCCTGTGAAGCAAGGCAAGTGCCTGTGAAGCTATCGCGTTTTGGAAAAGGCCCGGAGCCTGTGAAGCAAGGCGAGTGCCTGTGAAGCTATCGCATTTTGGAAAAGGCCCAGAGCCTATGAAGCAAGGCGAGTGCCTGTGAAGCTATCGCGTTTTGGAAAAGGCCCAGAGCCTGTGAAGCAAGGCGAGTGCGTGTGAAGCTATCGCGTTTTGGAAAAGGCCTAGAGCCTGTGAAGCAAGGCGAGTGCCCGTGAAGCTATCGCGTTTTGGAAAAGGCCCAGAGCCTGTGAAGCAAGGCGAGTGCCCGTGAAGCTATCGCATTTTGGAAAAGGCCTAGAGCCTGTGAAGCAAGGCGAGTGCCTGTGAAGCTATCGCGTTTTGGAAAAGGCCCAGAGCCTGTGAAGCAAGGCGAGTGCCCGTGAAGCTATCGCGTTTTGGAAAAGGCCCAGAGCCTGTGAAGCAAGGCGAGTGCCCGTGAAGCTATCGCGTTTTGGAAAAGGCCCAGAGCCTGTGAAGCAAGGCGAGTGCCTGTGAAGCTATCGCGTTTTGGAAAAGGTCCAGAGCCTCTGAAGCAAGGTGAGTGCCTGTGAAGCTATCGCGTTTTGGAAAAGGCCAAGAGCCTGTGAAGCAAGGCGAGTGCCTGTGAAGCTATCGCGTTTTGGAAAAGGCCCAGAGCCTGTGAAGCAAGGCGAGTGCCTGTGAAGCTATCGCGTTTTGGAAAAGGCCCAGAGCCTGTGAAGCAAGGCGAGTGCCTGCGAAGCTATCGCGTTTTGGAAAAGGCCCGGAGCCTGTGAGGAAGGCCAACGCCTGTGAAGCTCGCCGCCCGTGACACTCTCACGTAATAATGAGTTGGGGCTATACACGCCCCGGGGTCTCAGGAGCGCCGGCCTCAGGCGCTGGGGCTCCCTCCCACGCCCAGTGGCAGCACTTAGCTCCGCGCTGGTGAGAAGACGTCGAAGACTAGACTAGGTGCCGGACGCGGCTTTTCATTTGCTTTCCGCAGTTGGATTGTTCCTTCTCATTCGAAGTTTTATTGGAGTTGTTGCCGTCTTTGGCTTGTGGTTCTTCGGCTTTTCATTCTCATGCCTCGATTTCTCTTGAGCAAGGCCTCGAGAGGGAGGCAGCCAAGCGCCCTCGCGAATGTTCCTATCCTAGTCATTCAAAGGTTCGCGACCTGGGCCCCTTGCAGGAGCACCCCTCCAGTCCGCGCCCCTCGGGCACCGCGACACAAACACAGGGCCTGGGTCGGTCGCCTCCACGGCTGGGGCCGGGAACCATCCACGCGCGGGCACGTAGCTGGAAGGTACGATAAAGAAAGCAAAACGATGATTAACAGCAATAACCCATACACGCCCCCGCGGGGCCCCACGCTACTGCCCTTTTTACGCAGGAAAAAAGGAAAAGGAAAAACAAATCTGGTGCAGCTCGCCTCACACCGGCCCGCAGGGAAGCCCGAGCTGCCTCCGGAGCTCAGGCGGACTCCCTCTCGCGCTTCACCAGGGCGCGACGGTGGGCGGACACGCTGCCACCTCCCAAGCAGATACGGCGGCGTGGGAGCTGACCACGGTCGCTGCTAGAAGAGTCGCCGCCTGAAGAAGAGCCGGAGAAGCTTGAAGAACCCTGAGCGCCGCCTACCGCGCGAGCGCTGCCATCTCCATCATCGCCGGAGACGGGTTCCCAGCCGCGGTCATCACCCTCGGGTTAACACCCTACGCGGCGACCATCTTCCCCAAACACCCTCACGTAGAGGGTGGCATCACCATCGAACTTGAAGTGTAGGGTACACTGACGGCCCAGGCCGCGCGCGCGGGTAAATGACTACCAACCGCGGGCCAGGGCCAGGCTCCCAGCTGCGGAGACCTCCAGTGAAACCCATGAGGCCCGGCTGCAGCAGCCGTCGGCCTGAAGCGAGAGGCTGCCCGGGGCGCCGGCTGGGAGCTCGCCAAGGAGGAAGCGAGGAAGAGGAAGCCGGGTGCTAGTCGGCTCCGCCGACCACACGACGAACTCCGGCAGCACCTCGGCAGCGCGGAAGCGTGGCATGGGGGGACGCGCAGCCGGAGCGCACCCCCTGGTCGCAGTAATCCACCCGCCGCCGTGCTGGAAAGCATCTCCGCGGCCGCGGGGAGCTGCCGTGGTGGCCACAGGATGTTTGCGGGGGCGCCCCCGGCCGCGCTTGGGCGGAGGAGAGGCATGCTCAACCTGGCAGGCCTTCCCCTTCTCCGCGGACGAGAACCTCCTCGACGGGGCCATGGAGAAGAAGAAGAAGAAGCAAGGGGAGATGAACTGGAAGGGCGTGCGTCGATTAGTACTTATAGTTGGTGAAGGCCAACCGACGGCCCCCACGATCGTAGGTAATCATGACCCGCCTTGCATGCAGGGACTTGTCCAATCCGTGCAGTTGCCGAGGCGCCATGGGGAAGTGGAGACGCCCACATCCAATCAACCGCCACGCGGCGCGCAAGGCCGCAGGCTGTTAGGGCCCGCGGCGCTTCGCTCTTGCCCTTTCGCCTCCCAGCAAGGCCAAGTCCAGGCGCGCCTTGGGCCCGGGGGCTACTGTCGGCGTTCTGGGAACGGGGGTCCCCAGACTTGCCTGCCTGCGGCCTGCGGCGTGGCTCAAAGGGGGGCCTAGCACGACCCGTCTTCACCAACACAAACCCAAGACCCTTGCGAGGGGCCAAGCCTTGTGGGGTGGACGACACGGAGCTTCCTCAGGCACGGCCTCGTCAGGCTGGCTCACGAGGAGGCGGAGAGATCAAGGCGGGGTACCTCACGAGGTGCCCGTGATGCAAGCCATGACGACTCAGGGCGCCAGGCGGGTGCCAGCCCGTGCAGCGTCCTCCTTTCCTCTTTGGTGCAAAGGGGGCAAGCGCAGCCGCGGAGTACCGGGGCATCAGGCAAAGGTTGCCATTTCGGTGCAATGAGACCAAGACTAGGAGGACTATGAGACGGAGGTCACCGTGGAGCCCAAGACGGCGTCATCACCAGAGCTTTGCGCAGGCGAAGACTACTTTTGTCAGGATAGCTGATACTTGTTGTCCCCCTTCAAATTAGCCCGCCATTGTTGGCTCCCTTCCCACTCGATATTTGGGAAGAGGACCAGGGCCTCTATAAATAGGACCAACCACCCACATAGCAATGGGGTTCGGTCGGTTGGAGGAAGCAGAGAGAGAAAGAGAGAGAGAGAGCGAAAGGTGACTGAACTCCACCCAGCAGTTCATCGCCCCAGCCAAGAACAGACCCTCGCGAGGCTGTTCTTCCTTGTATTGTTTATCATCATCAGCCCAAGAGGCAATCCACCACACCACACACTGGAGTAGGGTATTAAACCACAATGGCGGCCCGAACCAGTATAAACCCTGTGTCTCTTGTGTTGTTCATTCCTTAGTTTTAGATGCTAGCATGGCGGAGGGGTGCAGGTAGGTAGGAGGCGAAATCTCCGCGCGCACCCCAGTGTTCGAACCTCAAGGGTCTGCCGGAACCCGAAATCCGACACTATATGATAGTTGTGTATGTGGACTTGCTGAAAAGCTCTTATATTGACTCTTTCCTATGTTATGATAAATTGCAATTGCTTCGATGACTGAGATTATAGTTTGTAAGTTTTCAATGAAGTTTATGATTCATACTTGAAATTGTGATTGAATTATTATTGTACCATAAGAGATCATATGACAAGAATTATATAAGTTGTTGTTCTAAGAATGATCATGATGCCCTCATGTCCGTATTTTATTTTTATCGACACCTATATCTCTGAAACATGTGGACATATTTTTCGATTTCGGCTTTCGCTTGAGGACAAGCGAGGACTAAGCTTGGGGGAGTTGATACGTCCATTTTGCATCATGCTTTTATATTGATATTTATTGCATTATGGGATGTTATTACACATTATGGCACAATAATTATGCCTATTCTCTCTTATTTTACAAGATTTACATAAAGAGGGAGAATGCCAGCAGCTGGGATGCTGGGCTGGAAAAGGAGCAAATATTAGAGACCTATTCTACACAGCTCCAAAATTCCTGAAACTTCACGGAAGTCATTTTCAGAATATATAAAAAATACTGAGCGCAAGAAGTTCACCAGGGGGGCCACACCCTGCCCACGAGGGTGGGGGCACTCCCTACCCCCCTGGGCGCGCCCCCTACCTCGTGGCCGCCCTGGTGGCCCTCTGATGGCCATCTTCTGCTATATGGAGTCTTTCGATGAGAAAAAAATGATAAGCCATCTTTCCGGATGAGACTCCGCCGCCACGAGGCGGAACCTTGGCGGAACCAATCTAGGGCTCTGACGGAACTGTTCTGCCAGGGAAACTTCCCTCTGGGAGGGGGAAATCATTGCCATCGTCATCACCAACGCTGCTCTCATCGGGAGAGGGCAATCTCCATCAACATCTTCACCATCACCATCTCCTCTCAAAACCCTAGTTCATCTCTTTATCCAATTCTTGTTTCCATGTCCGGGATTGGTACCCGTGGGTTGCTAGTAGTGTTAATGACTCTTTGTAGTTGATGCTAGTTGGTTTATTTGGTGGAAGATCAGATGTTCAGATCCTCTATGCATATTAATACCCCTCTGATTATGAACATGAATATGCTTTGTGAGTAGTTACGTTTGTTCCCGAGGACATGGGAGAATTCTTGCTATTAGTAGTCATGTGAATTTGGTATTCGTTCGATATTTTGATGAGATGTATGTTGTCTCTCCTCTAGTGGTGTTATGTGAACGTCGACTACATGACACTTCACCATTATTTGGGACTAGAGGAAGGAATTGGGAAGTAATAAGTAAATGATGGGTTGCTAGAGTGACAGAAGCTTAAACCCTAGTTTATGCGTTGCTTCATAAGGGGCTGATTTGGATCCATATGTTTCATGCTATGGTTAGGTTTACCTTAATACTTTTGTTGTAGTTGCGGATTCTTGCAATAGAGGTTAATCATAAGTGGGATGCTTGTCCAAGTAAGGGCAGCACCCAAGCACCGGTCCGCCCACATACAAAATTATCAAAGTACCGAATGCGAATCATATGAACGTGATGAAACCTAGCTTGATGATATTCCCATGTGTCCTCGGGAGCGCTTTACATCATATAAGAGTTTGTCCCGGCTTGTACTTTTCTACAAAAAGGATTGGGCCACCTTGCTGTACTTTATTTACTTTTGTTACTTGTTGCTCGTTACCAATTATCTTATCACAAAACTATTTGTTACCTATAATTTCAGTGCTTGTAGAGAATACCTTGCTGAAAACCGCTTATCATTTCCTTCTGCTCCTTGTTGGGTTTGACACTCTTACTTATCAAAAGGACTACGATAGATCCCCTATACTTGTGGGTCATCAAGACTCTTTTCTGGCGCCATTGCCAGGGAGTGAAGCTCCTTTGGTAGGTGGAATTTGGTAAGGAAAAATTTATATAGTGTGCTGAAATTTACTGTCACTTGTTACTATGGAAAGTAATCCTCTGAGGGGCGTGTTTGGGGTATCTTCACTCGACCAGTAGAGCAAAGAGTTGCTCCTCAACGTACTGAACCTACTGAAAATGAAAATGTATGATTTGAAATTCCTTCGGGAATCATAGAAACTGCTAGCTAATCCTTTTGCAGGAGATGGAACAACGCATCCTGATGAGCACCTAATATATGTGGATGAAGTTTGTGGATTATTTAAGCTTGCAGATGTACCCAGAGATGTTATTAAGAAGAAGGTCTTCCCTTTATCTTTGAAGGAGGATGCATTGACATGGCATAGGCTATGTGATGATACAGGGTCATGGAACTACAAACGATTGAAATTGGAATTTCATCAAAAGTTTTATCCTATGCATCTTGTTCATCGTGATCACAATTATATATATATAATTTTTGGCCTCGCGAAGGAGAAAGCATCGCTCAAGCTTGGGGGAGGCTTAAATCAATGTTATATTCATGCCCCAATCATGAGCTCTCAAGATAAATGATTATTCAAAATTTATATGCTCGGCTTTCTGATAAAAATCGCACCATGCTCGATAATTCTTGTGCTGGCTCTTTTATGACGAAGACTATCGAATTCAAATGGGATTTATTGGAAAGAATTAAATGCAACTCTGAAGATTGGTACCTCGACGAAGGTAAGGAGTCAGGTATGACACCTAAGTATGATTGTGTTAAATCTTTTATGGATACCGATGTTTTCCGTAAATTTAGCACTAAATATGGACTTGACTCTGAGATTGTAGCTTCTTTCCCAACACCTGCTCCGTCCGAGGGTCGGTAAGGTTCGCACTGAGCCACGCATCATGAGGCGAGGGCCTCTCCATCGGCAGCAACAGCCGAGGGTGGGAGCATTTGGCATCCGTAAGGACCCACTTGCTCCTGAAGTTCTTGGCCTTCTTCCCGGCTATCGAGATCGCATTGGAGCTGTTGGCCGTGATAAAGTTGGCACACCCCGAGCAATTGCCATCCTTATTCCGGAGGTAGAAGATGTGGTGGAGAAGCGCCATGGATGGCATCACCCCAACCAATGCCTTGCAATAGAAGGCAAAGATCGATAGGAGGAGGACATAGTTGGGATGGAGATGAAGAGCGTGCAACTTGTAGTGGCTGAGGACGGTGTAGAAGAAATCAGAGAAGGGAGGGACCAGCTCTGAGATGACGCTACTCACGAAGAAGGGGTAGAAGGTGCTGTCCGAGGCCTCCGGCTCGGCGAAGCCGGCCCGGAGCGTGGCCTTCCACTTCACGTTGCTGCCCTTTGTCGTCATCATGAGCGTGGCGGCGAGGTTCTTCTCCAAAACGCTGGGCGCACTAAGAGCCAGCTCGTACCAGGAGGGCGAAGGAGTGGTCTTTGCCTTGCCGGATGCCATCAATTGCAGGATCGAAGGGAAATCGGCACAGATCTAGAGTCTTTGGGAGCGAGAAGCATGAAAGGGGATCTGGAGCAAGATGAAGGGAGGCAGTGAAGGCCCTGCGACACACACCAGCCTTTTGTTAGTCAGGGGCAGTTGCGGAGGCAGCATGGGTAAGAAGAGACGCCCACGACCCCTCAATCGCCATGCGTCAATCGAGGCCACATGCTATAGGGGCACGCGGTGCTCTACACTTGACCCTTGGCTTCACCTCGAAGCCAATTTCGAGCCCACCTTGGGCCCGGGGGCTACTGTCGGCGTCCTGGGAAAGGGGGTACACAGACTTGCCTGCCTGCGGCCCAGGGCATGGCTCCACCAACGGCCTGGTATGGCCCATCTTCATCTACAATCACTCAAGACCCTCACGAGGGGCCACGCTTCGCGAGGAGGATGACACAAGACCTCCTCCGGGGTGGCCTCGCTAGGCTGGCTCCCGAGGAGCGGATATATCTATGCAAGGGGCACCTCGTGAGGTCCACGTGATGTGAGCCATGACGAACAAGGACAGGCGTGCGCCAGCGGGCGCAGGGTGACAAGTTCCTCTTTGGTGCTAAGGAAGCAGGCGCAGGCGAGGAGTCCCGAGGCATCAGGGAAAGGTCTCCATATCAGTGTAACAAGACCAAGACCAGCAGGATGGCAAGACGGATGTCACCGCGGAGCCCACGACGGCGTCACCACTAAAGCCTTTGGCAGGCGAAGACGACCTTTTGTCAGGATACCGTGTACTAGTTGTCCCCTTCGAAATTGGCCGTTGTGGGATCCCTTCCCACCTAAACATTTGGGAAGATGACCAAGGCCTCTATAAATAGGACTAGCCACCACCTTGGCAAGGGACGGATCATTGAGACCATGCTCACACACACAAGCTCATCAAGCTCAAGAACACCTCTCCTCAAGAGGCTGTTCGCCCACTGTACTATTTAATCCTCAGCCTACAAGGCAATCCACCACACCACACTGGAGTAGGATATTACACCACAACGGTGGCCCGAACCAGTATAAACTCTCGTGTCTCTTGTTCCTTGGGTTCGGCAAGCTAGGCCTAGAGATCGTTGCGAGAGTGAGCAAGAGAGAGAGAGAGAGAGAGATCTTCGTGCGCGCCCTAGTTTTCGAACCTCAAGGGTTTGCCGGAAACCACGATCCGACATTTGGCGCGCCAGGTAGGGGTGCACGGAAGCCATTCTCCCGTCAGTCGACCCATCGACGCCTCGAGGCTCTGATATCTGGCGAGCAAGGATCAACGGCGACCATTGGGATGCTTGGCCCGTCAGGGCGGCGCCGTCCGCCCAGGGAGACCTCAACTCTACACTCCAGGTGCCCCGTGCACCGCCAAGCGCCTCAGGACGCGGGCTTGTCGGCGGCCATCTTCTCCAACACCTGCTGCGCCCGAGGGTCGGTGAGGTTCACACTGAGCTACACGTCATGAGGCGAGGGCCTCTCTGTCGGCAGCGACAGCCGAGGGTGGGAGCATTTGGCGTCCATTAGGACCCACTTACTCCTCAAGTTCTCCGCCTTCTTCCCGGCCATCAAGATCGTGTTGGAGCAGTTGGCCGTGACAAAGTTGGCACACCCCGAGCAATGGTCGTCCTTGTTCCGGAGGTAGAAGAAGTGGCGGAGAAGCGCCATGGACGGCATCACCCCCACGAATGCCTCTCAATAGAAGGCAAAGATCAACAGGAGGAGGACAGAGTTGGGATGGAGATGAATAGCGTGCAACTTCTAGTGGCTGAGGACAGCATAGAAGAAATTAGAGAAGGGAGGGACTAGCCCTGCAATGACGCTACTCACGAAGAAGGGGTAGAAGGTGCTGTCTGAGCCCTCCGGCTTGGCGGAGCCAGCCCTAAGCACAGTCTTCCCCTTCACGTTGTTGCCATTTGTCGTCATTAGGAGCGTGGCGGCGAGATACTTCTCCAAAACGCTGGGCGCACTGTGTGCCGGCTCATACCAGGTGGGCGATGGAGCGGCCTTTGCCTTGCCGGACGCCACCAATTGTAGGATCGAACAGAAATTGGCGCAGATCTGGAGTCTTTCGAAGTGAGAAGCACAAGAGGGGATCTGGAGCAACACGAAGGGAGGCAATGAAGGAACTGCGGCACACATTAGCCTTTTGTCAGTTAATGGCAGTTGCCGAGGCAGCGTGGGGAAGAAGAGACGCCCACGACCTGTCAATCGCCACGCGGCAATCTAGGCCGTAGGCTATAGGGGCCCGCAACGCTCCACACTTAACCCTTAGCTTCGCCTCAAAGCCAAGTCCGAGCACACCTTGGGCCCGGGGGCTTCTGTCGGCATCCTGGGAATGGGGGTACCCAGACTTGCCTACCTGCGGCCCAGGGCATGGCTCCACCAACAGCCTGGTTTGGCCCATCTTCATCTACAATCACTCAAGACCCTCGCGAGGGACCAAGCCTCCCGAGGCGGACGACCCAAGACCTCCTCCGGGGCGGCCTCTCTAGGCTAGCTCCTGAGGAGCGGAGATAGCTATGCAAGGGGAACCTCGTGACGTCCGCGTGACGTGAGCCATGACAACCAAGGCCAGGCGGGCGCCAGCGGACACTGGGTGCTAGCTTCCTCTTTGGTGCTAAGGAAGCAAGCGCAGGCGAGGAGTCCCGAGGCATCAGGGAAAGGTCTCCATATTAGTGTAACAATACCAAGACCAGCAGGACGGCAGGACGGAGGTCACCGCGGAGCCCACGATGGCGTCACCACCAGAGCCTTTGACAGGCGAAGACCACATTTTTTCAGGATGGCTTGTACTAGTTGTCCCCTTCGAAATTGGCCGTTCTGGGATCCCTTCCCACCTAAACATTTGGGAATTGGACCAGGGCCTCTATAAATAGGACTAGCCACCACCTTGGCAAGGGACGGATCATTGAGACCATCCTCACACACACAAGCTCATCAAGCTCAAGAACTCCTCTCCTCAAGAGGTTGTTAGCCCACTATACTAGTTCATCCTCAGCCTAGAAGGCAATCCACCACACCACACTAGAGTAGGATATTACACCACAATGGTGGCCCGAACCAGCATAAACTCTCGTGTCCCTTTTTCCTTGGGTTCGGCGAGCTAGGCATAGAGATCGTTGCGAGAGTGAGCGAGATAGAGAGAGAGAGAGAGAGATCTTCGAGCACACCCCAGTGTTCAAACCTCATGGTTTTGCCGGAACCCATGATCCGACGGAGCGCTTCCTCCTTGCTCTGCTGCGCATGGCAGTGTGCTCGCGCAACAACGACTGTCGGCGGAGCGCTTCCTCCTTGATCTGCTGCGCGTGGGACTCGGCATGGGCCACCTGCCGCTGGAGCAGGAGCAGTTCGGCGCTTGAGGAGGCCAAGTCAGCCTAGACGGAGATGAGGGACACTGCAGCGCCCTTCTTGCACTGTTCCGCTTCATCCAACCTTGACTTGAGGGTGGTGGTTCTGCCCTGAACTTCAGCTTCCACGATGTCGGTGTCAAAACCGGCGGAACTCGGGTAGGGGGTCCCGAACTGTGCGTCTAGGCCGGATGGTAACAGGAGGCAAGGGACACGAAGTTTTACCCAGGTTCGGGCCCTCTCGATCGAGGTAAAACCCTACGTCCTGCTTGATTAATATTGATGATATGGGTAGTACAAGAGTAGATCTACCACGAGATCAGAGAGGCTAAACCCTAGAAGCTAGCCTATGGTATGATTGTGTTGTCCTACGGACTAAAACCCTCCCGTTTATATAGACACCAGATAGGGTTAGGGTTACATAGACTCGGTTACAATGGTAGGAGATCTACATATCCGTATCGCCAAGCTTGCCTTCCACGCCAAGGAAAGTCCCTTCCGGACACGGGACGAAGTCTTCAATCTTGTATCTTCAAAGTCCGGGAGTCCGGCTGAAGGTATAGTCCGGCCATCCGGACACTCCCTAATCCAGGACTCCCTCAGTAGCCCTTGAACCAGGCTTCAATGACGATGAGTCCGGCGCGCAGATTGTCTTCGGCATTGCAAGGCGGGTTCCTCCTCCAAGTACTTCATAGAAGATTTTGAACACAAAGATAGTGTCCGGCTCTGCAAAATAAGTTTCCACATATTTCCATAGAGAGAATAATATTTACACAAATCTAATCTGCTGACGTATTCCGTAGTGTGACATCACACCACGGCCAAGCTTTTATTCGAATCGTTTGACTGTCCCATCTCAGCGTGTTATGCGAGGCGGTTTCCTTGGCACGTCTTGTTAAAGCAGAGATCGTGTCCCCTTATTCCGGGATTCTCATCAATACGGGCATGGGTAACCCAACCGCGCCATTGATTACGGCGCTTGGGAGATAAGCGAGTTTTACCAGGCTGGTGGGGACGCATAGTCGCGTCCACCCATATAAGGGGATAAGGATCCACCTTTTCACCTACGCCTTCTTCTTCCCTTGCTCATCCATTATCGCGCACTCGAGCTCCAGCGCCCAAGTCCGCACTCCCTACCTCAACCTTCTCCAGCCATGTCCGGACCGGGAGGCAAGTGGATGGTCTCCTCCATCACGGAGGGACACATCAAAAAACTGAGGAAGGCCGGATACTTGTCCAATGACATCGCGTACCGGCTTCCCGAAAAGGGGCAGCTCCTCCCCCCCCAAGGCCCCATGAGAGGGTAGTGTTCCTTCCCCACTTCCTCCGCGGACTGGGCTTTCCGATCCACCCATTCGTCCGGGGACTCATGTTCTACTACGGCCTTGATTTCCATGATCTGGCCCCGAACTTCATCCTCAACATCTCAGCGTTTATTGTCGTGTGCAAGGCTTTCCTCTGCATCCGCCCCCATTTCGGCCTATGGCTCAAGACTTTCAATGTCAAGCCGAAGGTGGTGCGCGGCAACCAGGCGGAGTGCGGAGGCACCATGGTGGGCAAGATGCCCAACGTCTTATGGCTTGAGGGCTCCTTTGTGGAGACCCTGAAGGGGTGGCAATCCGGGTGGTTTTACATCACCGAGCCATGCGACCCTGAGTGGGTCTCAGCCCCCGAGTTCCGGTCCAGACCCCCAACGTGGCTCACGTCCTGGAAAGAGACGGGCCTGTTGTGGGGCAACAAAGGAGAGGTAACTGGACTGCAAACATGCATCCAAACCCTGGTGGACAAGCAGCTCAAGCTCGTCAACGTAGTCCAGGTTATGCTCATCTGCCTGATCATCCCGTGTCAACAACGGGCCTTCAATCTGTGGGAGTTCAACTCGGCACAGCACCGAACTCTGAGCAGACTCTTCGACACTACGTACGAAGATGCCTGGAAGGTCCTTTTCAAGGGCGCCGAGGCTCTCGCATCTGCCATCGAGGATCGCGGATTCAACGCAGCGTCACGCTAGCGCGGTAAGTTGTTTGTACCTTTTTACAGGGTATTGGTTTTCCATAGTTTAACTCAATGTGGGATCTAAGCTCCCTTCCCTTTGACAGAGTTGGAAGGCGAAGTCCGGACAGATCAACTGTCCGGCTCCCTTGCTCGAAGACCCAGCTGATGCCCGGTTGGCGAAGCTGCTAGTTCCGGCACCCTATGTGGTGCCGGAGAAGAAGGCCATGGGGACTCGAAAGAGTGCCCGGCGCCAGGAGGTGTCGGGTTCATCACCCGACGGCTCCGAGGCGTATTCCTCCCGTGAAGATGAGGAGGAAGAAGAAGAGAGCTCTCCCCTCCAGCGGGAGGAGAGAAGAAAAGGAAGGCTGCCCTCTTTGGGGAGGCCGGAGGGTCCAAGAAGGGGAGAACCCTTCCTCCGGACTACTCCACCAACGCCGACGACGGCAGAGAAGAGTGGCCAACCAGGGCCAAGCCCCTGGCGAAATCATAAGTATTCGGATACCAGAGTAATTCATAGTATTCCTTTATTGCACAACTTTCCCTTTTGTCGAATGTGATTATGCAGCCCACCCAAAGACCGGCTCGATGCATCGTCGAGTGGCTCACTGGACTCGTCGGATGTGAATTCGCTTCCGACGGCTTCCTCCCCCCGCCCTACGGACGACGTCGAAGTGCTGTCTCAACAGGTTCCAAGCCGGGAGGAGGTGGTCCTGGAGGTGCCGCAAGGCATCCTCCCGGACTCGAGGAGTAAAGGGGATAAAACCCCTCAGGGCTCCAACTCCGACTCTAGGCCGAACACCACTCCGGAACCTTCAAAGGTTCCAGAGTCCGGTGGGGGACCTCCTCCCAAGAGGAGCAAGCCCACCGTGCCGGTGACCCCCGTCCAACCGGAGGCGCCGGACAATCTGTTGGAGGCGCTCCAAGGCGCCTCCATCGACGAGGAGCACCGCACCATTATGAGTGCGGTGGTCCAGAAGGTTCGGTCCGCCAAGAGCGGACTAACTGAAGCTTGTACTAGCCTTTTAACAGGCTTTGAGGTAAGTAAAGAATGTTTAAATAATATTACCGCATAGACAGTAGCCCCTGATGCTCTGTTTGGCATTCGGGAAGAAAAGCTGAATAGAGGATCAAATAAAATTCGCAGGAGTCTAACAAAAAGGAGTCAATATGCGTATGCAGGCTTCTTTGCTTGCTTCCGCCGCACTGACTGCGGAAGTGGACACGCTAAAGCAGAACCTCGAGCGGTCCGAGAAAGAGCTCGGGCGTGCCAAGAAGCAGCTCGAGGACAATGAAGGTAAGAAATACCTTGTTTAAATATATATAAAAAGGTGCAATTGCAAAAAATGACAGGATTATCGTGGCTATTGTAGGGGCCACATCTGAGGTGGCGACCCTTAAGCAAGCGCTGGTCGAGGCCGAGAAGAGGGCGGCCACGGAGCGCACCGAGCGGGAGAAGTATGAGGCCGAGGTTGGCAAGGTACGGCAAGAGCTCCAGGCTCTCATGGAAAAACATGAGAGTTTGGAGCTTGACTCAAAGACGCGAGCATCCGAGCTCGCGGTGGCTATTGAAAATGCCAAGTCTGCCAAGGCCGAATCCCAGAAGACCCTCTAGGAGTTGGATGAGGTGAAGAAGATGTTCTTGGGATGTAATATTTGAGTGAAACTTGCTCGTTTTGTCCTGTGCGCTGAAAACTTGTTCATATGCGCTAAGCAATGCTGTTGGAATTTAAAATATTACCTTCTGTGCGGCTGTTTATCAATTCTGAGAGATGGCGAGTCGTCGGCTTCTGCCCCCGTGCCGCTAGTGCTGGGGTGGTCGGGGATAAACCTGAGTGCTCTTTTTCCCATGTTTGGGTCCTTTGAGGGAGGCGCTCAGCCCAACAAACAAGGCAATCAGACTATAATGCGTGAACACTCTCACTTAGCCATAGAATTCTATAATTTTAAATTTCGGTGAAGCCCCTGGTATTCGGAAGACTGAGTTCGGGGCGCTATCCACGCCTTGGCCAGACAGAGCCGGCTCCTCGCTCTAAGCGGCATAAGTCTTTAGGGACTCGAAAAACCTCTCGAACAGCGACCAACTCTCGCTTCATCATGACAGTCAGTTTTAGCTTTCTCCACTTAGGTGCTCAACCCAGCTCAACTGGGGCACAATCGCAGTGGTTCTCCTAGTGCTACCTTAGCTGATATAGCGGAACGTAAGGCACCAAAACATAGGAGCCGGGCAAACCCAACTATTGACCCAAGACATGATTCGGAGCCGATGCATATAATGCTATAAGTTCGGGGTGCCGCACTTGTTAAAGTGTTCAGACTTCTCACACCATATTGAGGGGTACTAAAGCCCCTGGCGTATTTTTGTCATGCCAAAGTGTACGGATGCAACATGTCATTAAGGAACATATATTAAAAAAGAGTAATGCAAAAATAGACAAAAGCTATGCATTGTTTATTAAAGAGGGCTGCGATCAAAGCAGAACGATACAAATAATGCGATAAGAAAAAGGTTGGACTATGTAACATGTCCGTTCCAGGGGCAAGCTGCGGAATAGTATGCGAAATAGGTATACTGCTCGTGATAGAGACCACCTGGGAGTTCCGTAATGCGGCATGGCTTGTCTGCTTCCCTGGTTCTTGCATCGTTTGTGCGGCAATTGAACTGCCGAACATGCCTTCCGAAGAGTGGAGTCCTGAAAGTAAGAGAAAATTAAAAAATTGGCAGCCCCTGGTGCGGTTTAAGCCATGTTTCGGGCATGCCGTGATGGTGCCCCTCCCCCTGTACCCATGGTATTTCTAGAGCATAGTTATGTACGCGAAGTACTGGTATCGCATTTTTGCGAGGGCTGGGGTTGGGGCCGCATTGCTACGCCTGCTCGGGTCGTGCCAGGCAGTCTTGTTGTAGGTTACTCCGGGCGCGCTTGACAGTGTCC
Source organism: Triticum urartu (assembly GCF_056163025.1). NCBI lineage: Eukaryota > Viridiplantae > Streptophyta > Magnoliopsida > Poales > Poaceae > Triticum > Triticum urartu. Next base: position 201,981,764 of record NC_141875.1, on the reverse strand, counting down.
GATCGTTTAATGGCCAGACTGGAGAACTGCCTGGAGAGGCTGCTTTGTACTTCTGCTGCAAGGGCCGCCGTGTGCTCCTCTATTCGGAGGGAGTGTTCGGTGTTTCCATTGACCATAATTACTCCTCGAGGGCCTGTCATTTTGAGCTTAAGGTATGCTTAGTGCGGTACCGCATTGAACTTGGTGAATGCGGTTCGCCCGAGCAGTGCGTGATAGCCACTGCGGAATGGGACTATCTCGAAGATTAACTCCTCGCTTCGGAAATTATCCAGAGATCCGAAGACCACTTCAAGTGTGACTGAGCCTGTACAGTTGGCCTCTACACCTGGTATTACGCCTTTAAAGGTCGTTTTGGTGGGCTTAATCCTCGAGGGATCTATGCCGATTTTCCGCACTATATCCTGGTAAAGTAGGTTCAGGCTGCTGCCGCCGTCCATAAGGACTCTAGTGAGATGAAATCCGTCAATAATTGGGTCTAGAACCAATGCGGCGAATCCTCCATGACGGGTGCTAGTGGGATGGTCCCTTCGATCGAAGGTGATCGGGCAGGAGGACCATGGGTTGAACTTTGGGGCGACTGGCTCTATCGCGTATACGTCCCTTAACGCGCGCTTCCGCTCCCTCTTGGGGATGTGGGTTGCGTATATCATGTTCACCGTCCGCACTTGTGGGGGAAAACCCTTCTGTCCACTGTTGTTCGGCGGCCGGGGCTCCTCGTCGTCATCGCTATGCAGCCCCTTGTCTGTATTTTTGGCATTTAACTTGCCTGCCTGCTTGAACACCCAACAATCCCTGTTGGTGTGATTGGCCGGCTTTTCAGGGTTGCCATATATCTGGCACAAGCGGTCAAGTATTCGGTCCAAACTGGACGGGCCCCTAGGATTTCTTTTGAATGGCTTTTTCCGCTGACCGGATTTATAGCCTCTGAATCCGGCATTAACTGCCGTATCCTCAGCGTTGTCGCCGTTAATGCGGCACTTCTGCTTGTTGCGACGCGACCTGCCACTACTGTCCCTGCTATCCGAATTACCAGGGTTCTTGGTCATGTTGTTGCTACGAGCAAGCCAGCTGTCTTCTCCCGCGCAAAAGCGGGTCATGAGTGTCGTGAGTGCTGCCATAGATTTCGGCTTTTCTTGCCCAAGGTGCCGGGCAAGCCACTCGTCACGGATATTGTGCTTGAAGGCTGCTAGGGCCTCAGCGTCCGGACAGTCAACTATTTGATTTTTCTTTGTTAGGAACCGTGTCCATAATTGCCTGGTCGATTCCTCTAGCTGCTGAATTACGTGACTTAGGTCATCGTCGTGTGGGGGTCGCACATAAGTGCCCTGGAAATTGTCGAGGAATGCGGCTTCCAGGTCCTCCCAACAACTGATTGATCCTGTTCTCAAGCTATTAAGCCAATGCCGAGCTGGTCCTTTAAGCTTGAGTGGGAGGTATTTGATGGCGTGGAAATCATCACCGCGGGCCATGTGGATATGAAGGAGATAATCCTCGATCCATACCGCAGGATCTGTTGTGCCATCATATGAATCGATGTTTACAGGTTTGAAACCCTCGGGGATTTGATGATCCATTATTTCGTCTGTGAAGCATAGTGGGTGTGCGGCGCCTCTGTACTGGGCTATATCACGACGTAGCTCCAATGAGCTTTGTCTACTGTGTTCGGCCCTGCCGAATTTATGGCTGGCATGACGGTTACCGTCTCGAGTCGTGGGGCGCCCACGCGATCCGTAGATTGATCTTGTTTGCCTTGACTTGTCCTCCAATATATCTCGTAGGTCCGGCGCATTTTCTCGTGCCTTGGTACGGGGTGCAGCTTCAGTGGAGGGCCGAGAGGCCTCTCTGTCGCGGCCATCTGGTGGCCGGTCGGCCGCATCAAGTGCTTCCTCCTCTAATCGGGGTAGCAACTTGCGCTTTGGGTAGCTCTTGGAGGGGCGTTCGAGTTTATGCTCTTCGGCCGCAAGGACTTCAGTCCATCTGTCGACTAGCAAATCTTGGTCAGCTTTAAGCTGTTGCTGTTTTTTCTTGAGGCTTCTTACCATGGCCATAAGCCTGCGTTGAAAACGCTCTTGCTCGACGGGATCCTCTGGCACGACAAATTCGTCGTCGTCGAGGCTTGCCTCGTCTTCGGAGGGAGGCATATAATTATCGTCCACGACCTCTCTATTTGCCGCTCTCTCATGAGGGCTGGTTTCTCCATCCTCCTATGCTAAATCTTGCTGGAGGGGGTTTTCTTCGGCACTCTCCGCATTATTATTATCTCCCATGCTGGAATCACCGTATTTGTTCTGGCAGGATTTTGATCGGCGCCGCTGACGTCGGCGCTTAGGCTGTTTCTTGGAGGGGTCATCCTCCGTTGTTCCATCGCCATCTCCTTCTTTTGGGGTGTCCACCATGTATATGTCATATGACGAGGTGGCTTTTCAGGGCCTTATAGGCGCTGGTTCTTCATCGTCTCCTTCATCGGTGTCCATACCTTCGATGTCTTCGGAATCAAAGTCGAGCATGTCGGTTAAATCGTCGACAGTGGCTACAAAGTGGGTGGTGGGTGGGCTTTGAATTTCTTCATCGTCCGAATCCCAACCTTGCTGACCGTAGTCCGGCCAGGGCTCTCCTGATAAAGAGAGAGACTTCAGTGTCTTTAGAATATCGCCGAAAGGCGAGTGCTGAGAGATGTCCGCGGCAGTAAACTCCATGATCGACGCCCAATCGGATTCGATCGGCAGGGGCGCAGAGGGTTCGGAGTCCGGAGAGGAGTCCGGCTCCTTGGAGTCACGAGTCTCGCAGAGTGCGGGGCTGGTGTTCGGCTCGATCGCCGTTGGGATCGCAGCCCCTGAGGCGGCGTCCAACCACCCATCCTCGATCGGCGCAGTTGGCTCCGAATTAAGGGTCGAAGCTGATGCGGGTGCGGCCTCCAGGGCAATGTTCGGCGGCAGAGCTAGATCATGCTCGTCGTGACAGTGCGGCGCGCTCGGCAGTGGCTCGAATCCGTCGAAGATCAAGTACCCGCGGATGTCAGCCGTGTAGTTTAAACATCCAAATCTGACCTGACGGCCAGGGGCATAGCTTTCGATCTGCTCCAGATGGCCAAGTGAATTGGCCCACAGTGCGAAGCCGCCGAAGACGAAGATCTGTCCGGGGAGGAAGGTCTCACCCTGGACTGCATCTCCATTGATGATCGTAGCAGCCATCAAGCCTGACGGCGACGACACAGAGGAACTCTCAATGAAATCACCAATGTCGGTGTCAAAACCGGCGGATCTCGGGTAGGGTGTCCCGAAATGTGCGTCTAGGCAAGGGACATGAAGTTTTACCCAGGTTCGGGCCCTCTCGATGGAGGTAAAACCCTACGTCCTCCTTGATTAATATTGATGATATGTGTAGCACAAGAGTAGATCTACCACGAGATCAGAGAGGCTAAACCCTAGAAGCTAGCCTATGGTATGATTGTGTTGTCCTACGGACTAAAACCCTCCGGTTTATATAGACACCGGATAGGGTTAGGGTTACATAGAGTCGGTTACAATGGTAGGAGATCTACATATCCGTATCGCCAAGCTTGCCTTCCACGCCAAGGAAAGTCCCTTCCGAACACGGGACGAAGTCTTCAATCTTGTATCTTCATAGTCCAGGAGTCCGACTGAAGGTATAGTCCGGCCATCCGGATACCCCCTAATCCAGGACTCCCTCACACGAGCTTTAGCTTCAGGACATATCTGCTGGCGAGATATGCTCAAGCCTCCGCCACCCTACAATCGATCTCTTCCTAGATCCTGGCTTTGCGCGCGCTGGCGGCATCCTCTGCTTGGGCAACCTGGCGCTCCCTCATCTCTAGCCATTCGAGCTCGAGGGTGCACTCTATGGGCTCTAGCATCAGCGCCTCCTCGCGCTTCAAGATCTCCTCCTCGTCGGAAGGCGTCCCCTTCATCAACGCCAAGGCAGCCCGGCGCGCCTCAACCTGCTGCTCCAGGGAGGCATTCAGAGCCTGGAGCTCCCCTTCGCACTTCTCTGCGACCGCGCAGCAGTGGTCAGCCTCCCTGGCCTCCTCCAAGGCTTGGGTGCTGGCCTCGCGTGAGGTGTCAAGGGATGGCTCGGCCTTCGCATTTGCACGCTCGCGATGGAGACGCCCGAAGTTGATGGCCACCTTCAGCTGATGCCATTCGTCTGCTAGCCGAAGGCCTTCGGTTTCATGGCGGGTGTCAACATCCACAAGCTCTTCTCCGAGCCAGCTCAGCGTGCCCATCGCCTTCCGAAAGAGCTCGTGGCAGACTGCTCCGCACTCGTGTGCAAGCTCGAACGTGCGGCAGAGTCCGTCCTCCATGCTAAGATGTGTTGGAGAAGTTCGAAGCGGCTTGCCCGCTCTCGGTAGGAGCTGGAGGCTGGCGCCTTTCCGGCCACCCTCCGGACCTCGGCGGACGCCCGGTGGGGCAGGGCCTCGTCGCTCAGAGCTGACGCCAGGGACGAGGTCGCCCAGCTGTGGGCAAGGACCATTGGTGGGGTCCTCGGCAGACTCCCCACACCCCAGGCCAAACCATGAAGGAGGGACGACAAGAGCGTGGGGTCAAGATGCCAGGCTGGCGTGTCTGCCTTCCCAGCAGGCCTCGCGCCGCGTGTGGCAGGTCGACTTGAGGTATTCAAGGTCAGCAGAGAGCCTGAAGCAGGCGAGGGTTGCTTCTCGGGAGACTTCATCGCCCTGGCGGAAGGGGTCTTGAAGAACTATGGTCCAAAGGAGAAGTGACACTCAAGAAATTACAAAATCAGGTACTCACTCGTCAATAGCAATGTACTTCCTCTACTTCAATGGTTGGAAGGCGTCACCGCTGCAGCTTGGAGACCCCTTCCTCTTCTGGTGTGCTTTGAAGTTCGACCGGAGCAGGCCGAAGCCCTGGGCGCGGTCACCAAGGTCGGCCGCGGATGGTGTGACTCCTGAGGAGGTGACCTCAGGGGTGCTGGACCGTGCAGAGACCTCGGTACCTGCCTCATGGCGATTCACCGGGGCCTCGGGGGCTTCAGCCTCGGGAGTATCTATCCGCGTCATCCCCCCCGGCCACTTCCTCGGGACGGCTCTCTTGAGCCCCGGGGGTGGGCACTTTAGGAGCCCCGAGTGCCGCCAGTTCCTCAGCAACAGTGCCGCCATCGTTCGACAGCGACTGCCCCCTGCACCCGCCTCTAGGGCGGGCATCGCACTGGCGGCAGGCATGGGGGCCATGAAGATGGGGCTCTCACGAGGCCCTTCAACGCCAACTGGGCGCAGTCCCCATTCGTCGAAGAGGGGCATCTGTTTCATGAACTCCACCTTGTTCAAGCAGTAGTACAGAAGACATCCCTCCTCCGGCAGGTTGGCTGGCATCGGGTCACCCGTTAAGAGCTCGAGCACCGTGTGCCGCGCCTCAGGAGGAAGAGCCGGAGCCTGAAGCCTCATGCGGTCCCCATAGCCGGAGAAGGTCCACATTTGTCGGGAGTGGCGCTGAACAAGAGCGATGCGACACCGGATGAACTCCTTGACCACCATAGGCGCCGTCACTCCAAGGTCCTTCATCCTGGCCAGCTGGTGCCAGACATGGGCGAGCCGCTGATCGGTGAGCTTCGCGTGCCCCCAACCGGAGCTCGAAGCAGCTGGAATCCGTGGGAGCAGCATTAGGGGGCTGCGCACACCAACGTCCACAAACACCCACTGCTTCCTAAATCTTCCAACGACCGGCGAGAGCTCGAAGTCGATCCTTGAGCCGGCCGTCGCCGCGACGGCCTGAAGGGATACACACCTTGAGCACTTGAGAGCATCTGTCAGGTGCAGTGAGAAGAAATGGCGAAGCAAGGCCACGGAAGGGGTAATGCCCACCATGGCTTTGTAGACAAAGGCAAAGATACCAAGGAGGATGATGGATTGGGGATCGAGATACAGTGCATTGATCTGGTAATGCGAGAGCACCGTGTTGAAGAAATCGGAGAAGGGAGGAATCAAGCCTTCCCGGAGGGCGTGAAGATGGATGGGGACCTCGATGGCTGTACTATGAATTTCGGCGCGGGAAGCAGGCCAGGACACCATCGCCTTGCTCATTGAAATCGGCGACAAGCGCAGGGCGCACCTTGCCCATTGCCTCCTAGTTAAGCACCACTGACCGCTCGATGGCGGGCTCGAAGACTGGCATCGCGGGGGGCGAGGTACGGGACTCCTTCTTCCCCTTCTTCTTCCACCTTGGTGCCATGGCAGCGGGCGGAGTTGGTGTCATATTGGACCGGGGGAAGAAATCCGCTGCCTTTCGGAAGATGAAGGAGCTACGGAGCGTGCTGCCTGTGAAGGAGGCGGAGCTATGTAGACAACAGTGGTTGCCTTGCCAGGCAGAAATCAAGGCTGCGTGGGGAAGTGGAGGCGCCCATGTCTCGTTAGTCGTCACACGTCAATTGGGGCCGCCGGCTATAGGGGCCCACGGCGCTACACACTTGACCCTTGGCTTCGCCTCGAAGCCATGTCCGAGTGTGCCTTCGGCCCGGGGGCTACTGTCAGCGTCCTGGGAACGAGGGTACCCAGACTTGCCTGCCTGCGCCCCAGGGCGTGGCTCATCCATCGGCCTGGTACGGTCCATCTTCATCAACAATCACTCAAGACCCTCGCGAGGGGCCAAGCCTCGCAAGGCGGACGACACAAGACCACCTCCGGGGTGGCCTTGCTAGGCTGGCTCCTGAGGAGCGGAGATATGTATGCAAGGGGCACCTCGCGAGGTCCACGGGACGTGAGCCATGACGACCAAGGCCAGGCGGGCGCTAGCGGGCACGGGGTGCCAGTTTCCTCTTAAGTGCTAAGGAAGCAGGAGCAGGCGAGGTGTCCCGAGGCATCAGGCAAAGGTTTCCATATCGGTGCAACAAGACCAAGACCAGCAGGACGGCAGGACGGAGGTCACCGCGGAGCCCATGATGGCGTCACCAATAGAGCCTTTGGCAGGCGAAGACCACCTTTTGTTAGGATAGCTTGTACAAGTTGCCCCTCTTCGAAATTGGCCATTGTGGGATCCCTTCCTGCCTAATCATTTGGGAAGGGACGGATCATTGAGACCAGGGCCTCTATAAATAGGACTAGCCACCACCTTGGCAAGGGACGGATCATTGAGACCATCCTCACACACACAAGCTCATCAAGCTCAAGAACGCCTCTCCTCAGGAGGCTGTTTGCTCAATGTACTAGTTCATCCTCAGCCTACAAGCTAATCCACCACACCACACTGGAGTAGGGTATTACACCACAATGGTGGCCTGAACCAGTATAAACTGTCTTGTCTCTTGTTCCTTGGGTTCGGTGAGCTAGGCCTAGAGATCGTTGCGAGAGAGAGAGAGAGAGAGAGAGAGATCTTTGTGCGCACCCCAGTGTTTGAACCTTAAGGGTTTGCCGAAACCCATGATCCGACACTCTCCTCACGGCGGCACCTGGGGCACCGACATTGCAGCGTTGATCGCCACGCGCGGCTTGGGAAGACCGAGGCATGGGCACCGGCTGGCGTGTCCTGGAGGTCATCGTGCCTCCCATGGGTAGCATGACCCCGCCCCTGGGCCCAATGGCGCATGGTTCATTGTCTTGAACACGAACGACGCCGCTCGCCTGGCTCCGATTGCTAGAGTGTCGTGGATGCTCGCGGGCCGCGCCTCCGCCACCATCCGCGGCCGCCCCGTCACCCGCCCGCGCTGGTACGGGCGGTCCGGCTCGAGACGATCTGATTGCTGTGATCCCCTTCTTCTTGGGGTCCATGGCGATGATGAAGTCGATGTGCTAACTTTTAAACCAGATTTTCACAGTCTCAGTGCCCCCTACCTGGCGCGCCAAAGGATGTCGGGGAAAACGACACCTATGGGATTCTAGGGAATCCCTTCTATGGCTGGCGGGGCGTGGAGCTGCACAAAGGGCAGGTCTATCGATCAGCGCAAGGTTCGCGCCGCAAACGATGCGTATAACCCTAGTCCTGCTTGTCTGTGTTTATTTCGCCTTCTTCTATTCCTGGACTAGCTACTATGCATGCCCAGGCCAAAAAGTCTGAATCCTTCTACAGTATGCCTCGGGCCTCCTTTTATGTGTCAAAGGGGTCGCCACAGTGGCACACAGGAGGTGGAAAGTATCTACAGTGTACAAGTTTATCGCTTGAAACCGTAGGACAAACGCATTTAATGTGCTGCCTATGTGCCCTCTTGCTTTATCGGGGGTGGCAACTGAGCTCGTCCTGTCCGTTGCCGCCTCGCCTTTCTTCGACGTGCGTCCAAGCTAACGGGGCATGCAGCGCCATGCTGGCTGGCTAGTTGTTGTGTTGGTGCGATGACAGGGTCTTCACAAAGACCTGCATGCCACCACGCAGGTGCTTGACTAGTTCGCCCAGAAGTTGCATGCTGCCATGCAGGCACTTGCCTAGTTGGCGGGCCGGGTGCCGTGTCGGGACGGCTGCGTGGCAGAGAAACGTTGGTGTGTGCGGGCCTAGCCGTGGCCCTGCAGATGCCCCCGGCAAGGATCCTGCCGGGGGCTTTGGCCGTCCCCGGCAAGGATCTTTGTCAGGCGTCTTCATCTTCTGGTTCTTATCTAGGCTCGCAGGCCTTTGATCTTCACAAAGATCCGCATGCCACCATGCGGGCGCCCCCGAGTCTTGGTCTCGACGTTGTCGATGGTGTCAGAGCTCTCAGGCTCAAGGGTGGCGGCCTCGCTGGTGTGGGGCGAGTTGCCCCGGCCAGGCTCTCGCCGGGGCTATGTAGGCCTCCCCGGCAAGGGCGTTGCCGGGGGAAGCCCATCATGCCCCTTCGCTCTTCATACCTCTGGCTTGAGTGCGCCTTGGTAGTCTCATACCTTTGCTTCTTCTGCCTCACCAAGCATGGCCGCAGGTGTGGCTATGACTGCCCATGCACAAGTAAAAGGGGTACAAAAAGGCCCCTACTTTTGTACACCGACAAGAAGGGAGTGTATGCTGTTTCGCACAGGAGGTGACACGTTCCCTCTCGGAACCACGAGCCTTGTCGAGAGAAGCTCCGGTTTGCAAGAATCTTATACCAAAGCTTGTCCCAATTCGGCCAAAAAATTTACGACAACATGTTGTTGCCATGTCATGACACCATGCCAACTTTCATGATTTTCAGGCGTGTTTTAGATTTACATGAATTAAAAAACCTAGTTTCTCAATATTTCTGGTCGAGCCACAACGCCCAGATGTTCGAATTTCATTCCCATTTCTTGCATGGACATAGAAATTCACCCAAGGACACACATGTGATTTTTCAACCAACATTGGTGCACTGGAGCATGTGCTTGTAGTTCAAACTTGAATTATGCACATTAAATGACCAGAAATTCAATTAATGTATAAAAAGTCCAAACGAACCCGGAATAATTCCAAATTTTAACACGATACTCATATAGTTCAATGTTGCCTCTGTAAGAAAGCAAGGGGGGAGGCAGCGCATATTGTTTTGCATACAAAGGTGACACATCCCCCCTCGGGAACCATGAGTCTTCTCGAGAGAAGCTCTGGTTTGCAACAAGCTTATACCAAAACTTGTACAAATGCGGCCAATTTTTTTACCACAACATGTTGGTGCCATGAAATGTCACTGAGGGAGTCCTGGATTAGGGGGTATCCGGACAGCCGGATTATATCCTTTGGCCGGACTGTTGGACTATGAAGACACAAGATTGAAGACTTCGTCCCGTGTCCGGATGGGACTCTACTTGGCATGGAAGGCAAGCTAGGCAATACGGATATGTATATCTCCTCCTTTGTAACCGACCTTGTCTAACCCTAGCCCCCTCTGGTGTCTATATAAACCGGAGGGTTTTAGTCCGTAGGACAACATACAATCATACCATAGGCTAGCTTCTAGGGTTTAGCCTCTCTGATCTCATGGTAGATCAACTCTTGTACTACTCATATTATCAAGAATAATCAAGCATGACGTAGGGTTTTACCTCCATCAAGAGGGCCCGAACCTGGGTAAAACATCATGTCCCCTGCCTCCTGTCACCATCCGCCTTAGACGCACAGTTCGGGACCCCCTACCCGAGATCCACCGGTTTTGACACCAACATTGGTGCTTTCATTGAGAATTCCTCTGTGTCGTCACCGTTAGGCTTGATGGATACTTCGATCATCGATAGCGATGCAGTCCAGGGTGAGACTTTTCTCCCCGAACAGATCTTTGTATTTGGCGGCTTCGCACTACAGGCCAACTCGCTTGGCCACTTGGAGCAGATCGAGAGTTACGCCCCTGACCACCGGGTCAGGTTTGGAAGCTTAAACTACACGGCCGACATCCACGGAGACTTGATATTCGACGGATTTGAGACCCTGCCGAGTGCGCCACACGGTCACGATGAGCATGCATGATTTAGCTCTACCATTAGACAGTGTTCAGGAGACCGCACCGGCAACCGCTCCGACCCTCTATTCGGAGCCAATTGCGCCATCCATTGACGGGTGGATAGACCGCACCACGGAGGCCGTATTCTTAGCGGCGATCGAGCCGAGTATCGACCTTACCCTTCGCGGGAGCCGTGACGCCAAACTACCGGATTCTTCCCCGGCCACGGACTCCAAACCGCCTACGCCCATGCCTATCGAATCCGACTGGGCGCCGATCATGGAGTTCACCTCTGCGGATATCTTTCAGCACTCGCCCTTCGGCGACATACTGAACTCATTAAGGTCTCTCTCCCTGTCAGGAGAGTCCTGGCCGAACTACGTTCGGCAGGATTGGGATGCTGATGACGAAGAAATTCACCGCCCACCCACCACCCACTTAGTAGCCACTGTCGACAATTTGATCGACATGCTCGACTTCGACTCCGAAGACATCGGCGGTATGGACGACGATGCGGGAGACGAAGAGGAACCACTGCCCACAGGGCACTGGACAGCCACCTCATCATATGATATATACATGGTGGACACACCCAAAGAAGGCAATGGAGACGGGACAATGGAGGATGACCCCTCCAAGAAGCAACCCAAGCGCCGATGTCAGCGGCGCCGCTCTAAGTCTCGCCAAAGCAAAAGCGGTGACACCGGCACAGGAGATAATAGCACTCTGGACATTGCCGAAGACGACAACAATCCCCTCTAGCAAGATTTAGAGTAGGAGGATGGAGAAGCCAGCCCTCCCGAGAGAGCGGCAGATGGAGAGGCGGAGGATGATAATTACATGCCTCCCTCCGAAGACGAAGCAAGCCTCTACGATGACGAATTTGTCATGCCAGAGGATCCCGTCGAGCAAGAGCACTTCAAGTGTCTGCTTATAGCCACGACAAATAGCCTTAAGAAAAAGCAGCAGCAGCTTCATGCTGATCAAGATTTGCTAGCTGATAGATGGACTGAAGTCCTTGCGGCCAAGGAATATGAACTCGAATGCCCCTCCAAGAGTTACCCAAAGCGCAGGTTGCTAGACCTGCGAGACATATTGGAGGACAAAGAAAAACACGCAAGATCGATCTACGGATCATGAGGGCGCGCCACTACGCGAGACGATAACCGTCACGCCGGATACAGTAAAAGTAAATCCGGCCGGGCCGAACATAGCGGACAAGACTCATTCGAGCTGCGTCGCGACATATCCCACTAAAGAGGCGCCACACACCCCATGTGCTTCACAGACAAAGTAATGGATCACCAAATCCCAGAGGGTTTCAAACCTGTAAATATTGAATCATACAACGGCACAACAGATCCTGCGGTATGGATCGAGGACTTCCTCCTGCACATACACATGGCCCGCGGGGACGATCTACACTCCATCAAATACCTCCCACTCAAGCTCAAAGGACCAACTCGGCATTGGCTCAACAGCCTGCCAGCAGAATCCATCGGCTGTTGGGAAGATCTGGAAGCCGCATTCCTCGACAACTTCCAAGGCACTTATGTTCGACCACCAGATGCCGATAACTTGAGCCACATAATTTAGCAGCCAGAGGAATCGGCCAGGCAATTCTGGACATGGTTCCTGACAAAGAAAAATTAAATCATCGGCAGTCCGGATGCAGAGGCCCTACCAGCTTTTAAGCACAGCATCCGTGATGAGTGGCTCGCCCGGCACCTTGGCCAGGAAAACCAAAATCTATGGCAGCCCTCACGACACTCATGACCCGCTTTTGCGCGGGAGAAGACAGCTGGCTAGCTCGCAGCAATAATATATCAAAGAACCATGGTACTTAGGATACCAAGGATGGCAATGGAAGATCATGTCGCAACAAACACAAGCGCCGCATCAACAACGACAATACCGAGGATACGTCAGTCAATGCCGGATTCAGAGACTCTAAACGTGGTCAGCGGAAAAAGCCATTCAAAAGAAGCACTCCGGGCCTGTCCAGTTTGGACCGAATACTCGATCGCTCGTGCCAAATACATGGCACCCCCTACAAGCCAGCTAACCACACCAACAGGGAATGTTGGGTGTTCAAGCAGGCCGGCAAGTTAAATGCCGAAAACAAAGATAAGGGGTCACATAGCGATGACGAGGAGGAGCCCCGGCAGCCGAACAACGGAGGACAGAAGAGGTTCCCCCCACAAGTGCGGACAGTGAACATGATATACGCAACCCATATCCCCAAGAGGGAGCGGAAGCATGCGTTAAGGGATGTATATGCGTTGGAGCCAGTCGCCCCAAAGTTCAACCCATGGTCCTCCTGTCCAATCACCTTCGATCGCAGGGACCATCCCACTAGTATCCGTCATGGCGGATTTGCCGCACTGGTCCTAGACCCAATCATCGACGGATTTCACCTCACTCGAGTCCTTATGGACGGCGGCAGCAGCCTGAACCTGCTTTATCAGGACACAGTGCGCAAAATGGGTATAGACCCCTCTAGGATCAAACCCACAAAAACGACCTTCAAAGGCGTCATACCAGGTGTAGAGGCCCATTGCACAAGCTCAGTCACACTGGAAGTGGTCTTCGGATCCCTGGATAACTTCCAAAGCGAGGAGTTAATCTTCGATATTGTCCCGTTCCGCCGTGTCTATCATGCACTGCTCGGGCGAACCGCATTTGCGAGATTCAACGCGGTACCGCACTATGCATATCTCAAGCTCAAGATGCCAGGACCTCGGGGGGTCATCACAGTCAATGGAAACACAGAGCGCTCTCTCCGCATGGAGGAGCACACTGCAGCCCTCGCAGCAGAAGCGCAAAGCAGCATCTTAAGGCAATCCACCAGTTCGGCGATTAAAGACCCGGACACCTTCAAGCGCGCCCGGAGTAATCGGCAACAAGACCGCCTAGCACGTTCCGAGCTCGCATAGCAATGCTGCCCCCACCCCAGTACCAGCCAAACGGCGAAATCCGTGCCACGCGTACATAATTACGCATTGAAAATACCATGGGTACAGGTGGGGAGGGGGGCACGACTACGGCACGCCCAAGACGCGGCTCAACCGCACTAGGGGCTTCCCGCTTTGTTATTTTTCTCTCTTTCAGGACTTTAATCTCTGGAAACCCTGTCCAGTAGTACGATTGCCGGACACACGATGCAACAACCAAGGAGGCAGAGAGCTATGTCGCACCATGGAACTCCGAGATGGTCTCTAATAACGAGTGAAATACATGCTTTAAATACCATTTCTCAGGTTGCCCTTGGAGGGGACATGTCAAATAGTCCTACTTTTTGCTTATCGCACTACTCATATCATTCTGCTTCGACGCACCTTTTTGAATAAACAATGCATAGAACTAGACTACTACCACATTCTCTATTCCTTATATATATGTTCATTCACAACATTTAGCACCCGTACACTCTGGTACGGCCAATACGCCAGGGGCTTAAGCGTACCCCATAATACGGCGTGAGAAGTCTGAACACTTTCGACAGTGCGGCACCCCGAACTTATAGCATTATATGCATCAGCTCTGAATCATGTCTTGGGTCAATAGTTGGGTTTTCCAGGCTCCCATGTTTTGGTACCTTACGTTCCGCTATATCGGCTAAGGTAGCATTGGGAGAACTACTGCGATTGTGCCCCGGTTCATCTGGGCTAAGCACCTCAGTAGAGAAAGCTAAAACTGACTGACATGATAAGGCGAGAGCTGGTCGCTGTTCGAGAGGTCTCGAGTCCCTAAAGACTTATACCGCTTAGAGCGAGGAGTCAGCTTTGTCCAGCTTAAGGCGTGTATAGCGCCCCGAATTCGGCCTTCCGAATACTAGGGGCTTCGCCAAAATTTAAAATTGTAGACTTCTATGGCTAAGTGAGAGTGATAAAGCATTATAGTCTGATTGCCTTGTTCGTTGAGCTGAGCACCTCCCTCGAAGGACCCAACAATGGGAAAAAGAGTGCTCAGATTTATCCCGAACACCCCAGCACTCGTGGCATGGGGGCAGAAGCCGACGACTGGCCATCTCTCAGATTTGATAACAGCCGCACAGAAGGTAATATTTTAAATTCAAACAAGCGTTGCATAGCGCATATGAACAAGTTTTCATAATACAGGATCACACGAGCGAGTTCATTCAAATATTACATCCTTCGCACACTCGTCCGCCACAAGACGGGCACCCTTCAGGACACCCTCATAATACATTTTGGGGTGGCGATGCTCCTTGCCCTGCGGTGGTCCCTCCTTCACCAGCTTCTCGGCGTCCATGTTGGCCTAGTGCACCTTTACACGGGCAAAAGCCCGGCGGGCACCTCCGATACAGACGGACCGCTTGATGACTTCCAGCCGTGGGCAGGCATCCACAAGCTGCCTCACCAGGCCGAAGTAGCCGTTGGGAAGGGAGTCGCCAGGCCACATCCGGACTATAAGGTCCTTCATGGCCTGTTCGGCTGCCTTGTGCAGCTCGACCAGTTGCTTCAGCTGGTCGCTCATAGGCATCGGGTGTTCGGTCCCAATATACTGAGACCAGAACAACTTCTCTGTCGAGCTTCCCTCCTCGTCCTGGTAATACTTCGCGGCATCCGACACGCTGCGGGGAAAATCTGCGAATGCTCCTGGAGAGTTCTAGACTCGGGTAAGTAACAAGTAATTTACTTTCACATGCTTGCTTTGCATATTGAATGCCTTACCCGCCACTATCTTCCTCATCGCCTCAATTTCCTGGAGGGCCTTTTGGGCCTCAGCCTTGGCATGCTTCGTGCTCTCGAGGGCCGAGGCAAGCTCGGACTCTCGCGTCTTCGAGTCAAGCTCCAAAGTCTCGTGCTTCTTCACGAGAGCTTGGAGCTCTTGCTGCACCTCGCCCACCCGTGCCTCTTGTTTCTCCCGCTCGGTGCGCTCCTCGGCCGCTTTGTTTTCGGCCTGGGACAACGCTTGCTTCAGGGTCGCCACTTCGGTCGTGGCCTGATAACCCACAAGTATAGGGGATCAATTGTAGCCTCTTTCGATAAGTAAGAGTGTCGAACCCAACGAGGAGCTAAAGGTAGAACAAATATTCCCTCAAGTTCTATCGACCACCGATACAACTCTACACACACTTGACGTTCGCTTTACTGGAAACAAGTATGAAACTAGAAGTACTTTGTAGGTGTTGTTGGATAGGTATGCAAGATAACAAAGAGCATGTAAATATAAAATAGGGGCTGTTTAGATGAAGACACAACTAAATTAGTTTTAGTAAAGAGCTTTTGTCAACAAGAAGGTTATTTGTCCCTAGGCAATCGATAACTAGACCGGTAATCATTATTGCAATTTTATTTGAGGGAGGGGCATAAGCTAACATACTTTTTCTACTTGGATCATATGCACTTATGATTGGAACTCTAGCAAGCATCTGCAACTACTAAAGAGTCATTAAGGTAAAACCCAACCATATCATTAAAGCATCAAGTCCCCTTTATCCCATACGCAAACAACCTACTTACTCGGGTCTGTGCTTCTATCACTCATGCCACCCACCATAAGCAAATCATAAGCATATTGCAAACCCTACAGCGGGAATCCCTCATGCTTGCGCGACACGGAGAGAACCATAGGACAGCATCAATAATAAAACATACAACTCAAACCAATCACGATCATCAAATAGCCATTAGGACAAAACAGATATACTCAAACATCATAGGATAGCCATTCATCATTGGGAAATAATATATAGCGTTGAGCACCATGTTTAAGTAGAGATTACAGCGGGTAAGAGAGAGGTTACACCGCTGCATAGAGGGGGGAAGAGTTGGTGATGATGGCGGCGAACTTGTTGGTGACGATCGCGGTGATGATGATGGCCCCCGGTGGCGCTCCGGCGCCACCGGAAGCAAGGGGGAGAGGGCCCCCCTTCTTCTTCTTCTTCTTCTTCTTCTTCCTCCTTGACCTCCTCCCTAGATGGGAGAAGGGTTTCCCCTCTGGTCCTTGGCTTCCATGGCGTGGGAGGGGCAAGATCCCCTCCGAGATTGGATCTATCTCTCTGTCTCTCTCTGGTTCTGCGTTCTCTTCTGGCTCTGTTTCACCGTTTCGTATATATATGGAGATCCGTAACTCCGATTGGCCTGAAACCTTCGCCATGATTTTTTTTCCAAATATTAGCTTTCTTGCGGCAAAAGAAGAGCGTCAACCGCCTTACGGTAGGCTCACAAGGGTAGGGGCAGGCCCTAGGGGGGGCCTGCCTCGTGACCACCTCGGGCACTGGTTCGCGTTGATTTTCCTTCCAAATTTTCCATATTTTCCAAAAATAAGCTCCGTCCGTTTTTATCCCGTTTGGACTCCGTTTGATATGGATATTCTGCGAAACCAAAAACATGCAACAGACAGGAACTGGCACTGGGCACTGGATCAATATGTTAGTCCCAAAAATAATATAAAAAGTTGCCAAAAAGTATATGAAAGTTGAATAGTATTGGCATGGAACAATCAAAAATTATAGATACGACGGAGACGTATTAGCATCCCCAAGCTTAATTCCTTCTCATCCTCGAGTAGGTAAATGATAAAAAAGATAATTGTGATGTGGAATACTACCTAGCATAATCTTGATCATATGTATAATCGTGGCATGAATATTAACACACGAGTGATTCAAAGCAATAATCTATCCTTTGACATAAATACAATAATATTTCAAGCACACCAACCAAGCAATTATGTCTTACTGAAATAACATAGCCTAAGAAAGCTCATCCCTACAAAATCATATAGTCTGGCTATGCTCCATCTTCACCGCACAAAGCATTCACATCATGCAAAACCACGATGACAAGCCAAGCAATTGTTTCATACTTTTGACGTTCTCAAACCTTTTCAACTTTCACGCAATACATGAGCGTGAGCCATGGACATAGCACTATAGGTGGAATAGAATATGATGGTGGGGGTTATGTGGAGAAGAAAAAAAAGGAGAAAGTCTCACATCAACTAGGCGTATCAACGGGCTATGGAGATGCCCATTAATAGATATCAATGTGAGGAGTAGGGATTGCCATGCAATGGATGCACTAGAGCTATAAGTATATGAAAGCTCAAACTGAAACTAAGTGGGTGTGCATCCAACTTGCTTGCTCATGAAGACCTAGGGCATTTGAGGAAGCCCATCGTTGGAATATACAAGCCAAGTTCTATAATGAAAATTCCCACTAGTATATGAAAGTGATAACTCAAGAGACTCTCTATATGAAGAACATGGTGCTACTTTTTAGCACATGTGTGGTAAAAAGATAGTTACATTGCCCTTTTTTTGCGGGCTTCTTTGACCCCCTTTTTTTATTTAGGCTTCTTTAGCCTCTTTTTTTTGGGCAATGCTCTAATAATGATGATCATCACACTTTTATTTACTTACAACTCAATATTACAACTCGATACCTAGAACGAAGATATGACTCTATATGAATGCCTCCGGCGGTGTACCGGGATGTGCAATGATCTAGCATAGCAATGACATCAAAAAACGGACAAGCCATGAAAACATCATGCTAGCTATCTTATGATCATGCAAAGCAATATGACAATGATGCTCAAGTCATGTATATGATGATGATGAAAGTTCCATGGCAATATATCTTGGAATGGCTATGGAAATGCCATGATAGGTAGGTATGGTGGCTGTTTTGAGGAAGGTATATGGTACCGGCGAAAGTTGCGTGGTACTAGAGAGGCTAGCAATGATGGAAGGGTGAGAGTGCGTATAATCCATGGACTCAACATTAGTCATAAAGAACTCACATACTTGTTGCAAAAATCTATTAGTCATCGAAACAAAGTACTACGCGCATGCTCCTAGGGGGATAGATTGGTAGGAAAGGACCATCGCTCATCCCCGACCGCCACTCATAAGGAAGACAATCAATAAACACCTCATGCTCCGACTTCGTTACATAACGGTTCACCATACGTGCATGCTATGGGACTTGCAAACCTCAACACAAGTATTTCTCAATTTCACAATTACTCGACTAGCATGACTCTAATATCACCATCTTTATATCGCAAAACTATTGCAAGGAATCAAACATATCATATTCAGTGATCTACAAGTTTATGTAGGATTCTATGACTAACCATGTGAATGACAAGTTCCTGTCATCTCTCTAAATAGATATAAGTGAAGCAAGAGAGTTTAATTATTTCTACAAAAGATATGCCCATGCTCTAACAAATATAAGTGAAGCGAAATAGCAATCTACAAATGGCGGTTGTCTAAGTAAAGAGAAACAGGAAACCCAAACTTCAAATGATATAAGTGAAGCACATGAAGCATTCGATAAAGCCATACTCAAAAGATATAAGTGAAGTGCAATGAGCATTCTATAAATCAACCAAGGACTATCTCATACCAGCATGGTGCATAAAAATAAAAATAAAAACCTAAATGCAAAAGACGCTCCAAGACTTGCACATATCGCATGAACAATACGAATCCGAAAACATACCGATATTTGTTGAAGAAAGAGGGGATGCCTCCCTAGCATCCCCAAGATTAGACGCTTGAGTCTCCTTGAATATTTACTTGGGTTGCCTCGGGAATCCCCAAGCTTGAGCTCTTGCCTCTCTTCCTTCTTCTCACATCGAGACCTTCTCAATCATCGAACACTTCATCCACACAAAACTTCAACAGAAAACTCGGTAAGATCCGTTAGTATAATAAAGCAAAGTACTATTCTAAGTACCATTGCAAACGAATTCATATTTTGTTTTTGCATTGTGTCTACTGTAATATAAATTTTTCATGGCTTAATCCACTGATATAAATTGATAGTTTCATCAAAACCAGCAAACTATGCATCAAAAACAGAATCTGTCTAAAGCAGAACAGTCTTTAGAAATCTGAACATTCACCATACTTCTGATAGTTGAAAAATTCTGCCAAAATTAGGAAAAATAAAAAATTTGTTTAGGAAGACAGTGCAAAAAGAATCAGAACAATTTGACGTTCCAGCTAAAAATGTAAAATCGCGCATTACAGCCAAAGTTTCTGTCCTGCACCGTACAAACCATCAAGCAAATGTAAACATCCTAAAGGCAAACCTTGGCACATTATTTTTATAATACAATGGAAATGTACAAGGGGATAATTATTTTCATTGAAAAGTTTCTGTAATCAAGATTCACAAATTTCTCATGGGCATGAACAAAGTTCAAGGACGTCCCCCACTTTCACAATGCTCGTCTCTCTCACTTTCACTTTTCTTTTAGAAAAAGTTTTGGGTTCCCCTCTTTATTTTTGTTGTTTTTAAACTATATGAAAGCACTCAACAGAAAAAATGACTCTCTAAAACTTCCAGGTTGTCTCCCTGGTAGCACTTTCTTTAAAGCCATTAAGCTAGGTATATAGTGCTTCAAGCAGTGAATCCACCCGGATCCCAAGGTATATCAAAGCCAATTTTAATTAACAATGATTTGTAATTTAGTGGTGAGCACAAGGTAACATATATCATGTAATGAAAAAGTCTAACTCTCTTCCTATGCATTGGCATGTCATAAAAGAACAATTCATGCACACATAGTAAAGGCCAATGCATAGTATAAACAGTTTCTTGCAATTCTATCGTATTGGGAACATAGAGAGGTGGAGATATAGTTCCTATCTCATAATAATTGCAAGTAGGAGCAGCAAGCACATGCATATTATATCTATCAAAATCATCATGTGCAACGGTAGAAGGCAACCCATCAATATAATCCTTAATAAAAGCAAACTTCTCCGATATAGTGTAGTTGGGAGAATTCAAAAAGATAATAGGACTATCATGTGTGGGTGCAATGGCAACAATTTCATGTTTAACATAAGGATCTATAGCAAGTTCATCTCCATAAGCATAATTCATATTGGCATCTTGGCCACAAGCATAGCAAGCATCATCAAAAAGGGATATTTCAAGAGAATCAATCGGATCATAACAGTCATCATAGCAATCATCCTTTGGTAAACACGAAGGGGAATTAAACAATGTATGAGTTGAAGAGTTAATCTCATTAGAAGGTGGGCACGGGTGATCAATCCGCTCTTCCTCCTTTTGCTCTTCGCTCTCCTCCTCATCTTTTTCATCCAATGAGCTCACAGTTTCATTAATTTCTTCTTCCATATTCTCCTGCAAAATATTAATCTCTTCTTGGATAGCGGAGTATTCCTCAATATATTGTTTAACATAGGTATTAGAAGCACAATTATCATAGCAATATTTAAGTATAGCAAAAATTTTAGATTTGTGAAAAGTAGCATCATACTTTCCAATCAAAGAAGCAATTTCATAAGCACCCTCAAAAGCAACAAATTCTTCAATTTGTTGAACATCATATTAACTATAAACACCTTTAGCATAAGAAAATAAGATTCCATTATCAATAAACTCACATTGGTAGGGAAAGGTGTTTCTTAGGGTTTTCAGAACAACAAGTAAAATCATATATTTCACATAAATTCCAAGCATAGCATTGCAAACGTTGAATTTGACCACATAATAGTTTCCCTTTTTCAGATATACGGTGTCGCACATAACAAGCATGCTCATCTAAGGATTTGCCCTCAACTAAACTAGTTGGGGTTTCAGCACGAGCACATAGGGATCGAAGATGATCCAAGTAATAAGCTTCAGCAGTGTGATAGATTTTGATTGGTTCTTCAACCATTGGTTCATTAGGTACAACTACTTTTTGGTATTTTGCGTTTCCTACCCATAACTAAAGATAGGAAACAACTAAGAACAGCAAATAAAAATTACTTAGTGATAAAGCAAACAAGCACACACGAGAATATTCACCCCACGCTATTGCTCCCCGGCAACGGCGCCAGAAAATGGTCTTGATAACCCACAAGTATAGGGGATCAATTGTAGCCTCTTTCGATAAGTAAGAGTGTCGAACCCAACGAGGAGCTAAAGGAAGAACAAATATTCCCTCAAGTTCTATCGACCACCGATACAACTCTACGCACACTTGACGTTCGCTTTACCGGAAACAAGTATGAAACTAGAAGTACTTTGTAGGTGTTGATGGATAGGTATGCAAGATAATAAAGAGCAAGTAAATATAAAATAGGGGCTGTTTAGATGAAGACACAACTAAATTAGTTTTAGTAATGAGCTTTTGTCAACAAGAAGGTTATTTTTCCCTAGGCAATCGATAACTAAACCGGTAATCATTATTGCAATTTTATTTGAGGGAGAGGCATAAGCTAACATACTTTCTCTACTTGGATCATATGCACTTATGATTGGAACTCTAGCAAGCATCCGCAACTACTAAAGATTCATTAAGGTAAAACCCAACAATAGGATTAAAGCATCAAGTCCCCTTTATCCCATATGCAAACAACCTACTTACTCGGGTCTATGCTTCTATCACTCACGCCACCCACCATAAGCAAATCATAAGCATATTGCAAACCCTACAGCGGGAATCCCTCACGCTTGCGCGACACGGAGAGCACCATAGGACAGCACCAATAATAAAACATACAACTCAAACCAATCACGATCATCAAATAGCCATTAGGACAAAATAGATCTACGCAAACATCATAGGATAGCCATACATCATTGGGAAATAATATATAGCGTTGAGCACCATGTTTAAGTAGAGATTACATCGGGTAAGAGAGAGGTTACACCGCTGCATAGAGGGGGAAGAGTTGGTGATGATGGCGGTGAAGTTGCTGGTGAAGACCGCGGTGATGATGATGGCCCCCGGTGGCGCTCCGGCGCCATCGGAAGCAAGGGGAAGAAGGCCCCCCCTTCTTCTTCTTCTTCTTCCTTGACCTCCTCCCTAGATGGGAGAAGGGTTCCCCTCTGGTCCTTGGCTCTCATGGCGTGGGAGGGGCGAGAGCCCCTCCGAGATTGGATCTATCTCTCTGTCTCTCTCTGGTTCTGCGTTCTCTTCTTGCTCTGTTGTGGCAAAAGAAGAGCGTCAACCGCCTTACGGTGGGCTCACGAGGGTAGGGGGCGTGCCCTAAGGGGGGTGCCCCCCTGCCTCGTGACCACCTCGGGCACTGGTTCGCGTTGATTTTCCTTCCAAATTTTCCATATTTTCCAAAAGTAAGCTCCGTCCATTTTTATCCCGTTTGGACTCCGTTTGATATGGATATTATGCGAAACCAAAAACATGCAACAGACAGGAACTGGCACTAGGCACTGGATCAATATGTTAGTCCCAAAAATAATATAAAAAGTTGCCAAAAAGTATATGAAAGTTAAATAATATTGGCATGGAACAATAAAAAATTATAGATATGACGGAGACGTATCATGGACCCTGGCACATCCATGATGATCCTGGCACATCCATATATGGACAAGGCATTACTTACTTTTGTTCTCCTCGAGCTGCCTCTTGGCAAGGCCGAGCTCTTTCTCGGACTGCTCGAGGTTCTGCTTCAGTACGGCGACCTCCGCAGTCAGTGCGGCAGAGGTCAGCAGCAAAGCCTGCATACGCATATAGACATACTTATATTAGACTCCCACAGATATTATTTGATCCTCTATTCGGCTTTTCTTTGTGAACACCAAACAGAGCATCAGGGGCTACTGTCTATGCGGTAATATTTTCCTATATTTTAAGTACTTACCTCAAAGCTTGTTAGAAGGCTGGCACAGGCTTCAGTCAGTCCGCTCTTGGCGGACTGAACCTTCTTGATCACCGCACTCATAATCGTGTGGTGCTCTTCGTTGATGGAAGCGCCGCAAAGCGCTCCCAGCAGTTTGTCCGGTGCCTCTGGATGGATAGAGGTCACCGGCACGGACGGCTTGCCCCTCTTGGAAGAGGGCTGCCTGCCCGAGTCCGGAACCACTGGAGGTTCTGGCGCGGTGTCCGCCTGAGGGCCAAACTTGGAGCCCCTGGGAGCCTTGCTCCCTTTGCTCCTGGAGTCCGGAAGGTCGCCTTGAGGCGCCTCCGGGACTATCTCCCCTGGCTCGGTGCCCCTTGAGACAATACCTCGGCATTTTCCATAGGGCAAGGAGACGAGGCGGTTGGAAGTGTATCACTATTCATGTCCGACGAGTCCAAGGAACCGTCTGACGATGATACGTCGATACGGGCTTGGGGCGGACTACATAATCATATTCGACGTTAGGAGAAGTAGTGCGACAAAAGTATGCTATGAGTTACTCTGGTATCCGAATACTTACGACTTCGCCAGGGGCTTGGCCCTGAGAAACCACTCGTCTTCGCCATCGGCGGCGGTGGTGGAACAGTCCGGAAGGAGAGTCCTTCCCTTCTTGTACCCTTCGGCCTCCTCGGTTGGGGCGGCCTTCCTTTTCTTGTCTCCCACGGCTGGAGGGGGAGAGTCTTCATCTTCCTCCTCCTCATTTTCACGGGAGGAGCGCCGGGAACTCTTTCGGGTTCCCTTGGCCTTCTTCTTTGTCTTCTCTGGCACCTCATAAGGAGCCGGAGTCCGCATCTCCATCAGCAGAGCGTCCACAGGGTCATTGGGCAGAGGGGACGGACAGTTAATCTGCTACGATGTCTCCACCCAGTCATGTCAAAGGCATGGGAGCTTAGACCCCGCACATGGTTAAGCTATGGGAAATAAATACCCTACCAGATGTACAGAACTTACCGGATTCGCAGGGCGCTTCACGCTTAGCCTGCAGTCCTCGGCGCCCTTGAATAGCACCCTCCAGACGTCCTTATGCGTCGTGTCGAAGAGCTTGCGGAGAGTCTAGTGCTGGGACGGGTTGAACTACCATAAGTTGAAACCCCGTTGTTGACACGGGAGGATCCGGCGGAAGAGCATGACCTGGACTATGTTGACAAGCTTAAGTTTCTTGCTTATCATGTTCCGGATACACTTCTGGAGTCCTTCCAGCTCCACCGATGAACCCCAGGACAGGCCCTTCTCCTTCCAGGAAGTGAGCCGCGTGGGGATTTTGGATCGAAACTCGGTGGTCGCCACCCAGTTGGTGTCGCACGGCTCGGTGATGTAGAACCACCCCGATTGCCACCCCTTTATGGTCTCCACGAAGGAGCCCTCGAGCCACGTAACGTTGGGCATTTTGCCCACCATGGCTCTGCCGCATTCCGCTTGTTGGCCGCCTACTACCTTCGACTTGGTATTGAAGGTCTTCAGCCATAGGCCAAAGTGGGGCCGGATGCGGAGGAAAGCCTCGCACACGACGTTGAACGCCGAGATGTTGAGGATAAAATTCGGGGCCAGATCATGAAAGTCCAGCACATAATATAACATAAGGCCGCAGACGAATGGATGGAGGGGAAACCCCAGTCCGCGGACGAAGTGGGGGAGGAAAACCACCCTTTCGTAAGGTTCCAGGGTAGGGACGATGTGCCCCGTGGCTGGCAGCCGGTGCACGATATCCGCGGCTAAGTATCCGGCCCCACGTAGTTTTTTGATGTGTCCCTCCGTGACGGAGGAGACCATCCACTTGCCTCCCACTCTGAGCATGTTTGGAGAGAGTTGAGGAGAAGGATGTGGACTTGGGCGCTGGAGCTCGAGTGCGCGAGAATGGATGAGCAAGGAGGAAGAAGGCGTGGGTAGAAAAAGGTGAAACCTTGTCCCTTTGTAAGGGCGGACGAAACTATGCGCCCCCACCAGCCTGGTAAACTTGCTTATCCCCCAAGCGTCGTAATTGATGGCGCGGTTGGGTTACCCACGTCCGTATTGATGGGAATCATGTAATAAGGGGACACGTCTCTGCTTTGACAAGACGTGCCAAGGAAACCGCCTCACGAAACACACTGAGATAGGTTATGAAAAACGATTCAAACAAAGACCTGGCTGTTACGTGATGTCACACTATGGGGTACATCAGCAGATTAGGTTTGTGTAAATATTATTCCCTCTACGATGGTATGTGGAACTTATTTTGCAGGGTCGGACAATATCCTTGTATTCAAACTCTTCCGTGGAGTATTCGGAGGAGGAACCCGCCTTGCAATGCCGAAGACAACACTGCGCACTGGACTCATCGTCATTGAAGCCTAGTTCAGGGGCTACTGAGGGAGTCCTGGATTAGGGGGTATCCGGACAGCCGGATTATATCCTTTGGCCGGACTGTTGGACTATGAAGACACAATATTGAAGACTTTGTCCCGTGCCCGGATGGGACTCTACTTGGCGTGGAAGGCAAGCTAGGAAATACGAATATGCATATCTCCTCCTTTGTAACCTACCTTGTGTAACCCTAGCCCCCTCCGGTGTCTATATAAACCGGAGGGTTTTAGTCCGTAGGACAACATACAATCATACCATAGGCTAGCTTCTAGGGTTTAGCCTCTGTGATCTCGTGGTAGATCAACTCTTGTACTACTCATATTATCAAGAATAATCAAGCAGGACGTAGGGTTTTACCTCCATCAAGAGGGCCCGGACCTGGGTAAAACATCGTGTCCCCTGCCTCCTGTTACCATCCGCCTTAGACGCACAGTTCGGGACCCCCTACTCGAGATCCTCCGGTTTTGACACCGACGGACACCATGCCAAGTTTCATAATTTTCAGGCAACTTTTGAATTTCCAGGAATTTAAAAACCAAGTTTCTCAATATTCCCGGCCGAGCCACGATGCCCAGATGTTTGAATTTCATTCCCATTTCTTGCATGTGACCTATAAATTCACCCAAAGGCACAGATGTGATGTTTCAACAAAAAAATTGGAATTATGCACATTAAATGCCTAGAAACTCAATTAATGCATAAAATTGCCAAAACAAACCTAGAATAATTCCAAATTTAAACACGACACTCATGTAGTTGCATGTTCACTGTACATAAATGTTCTAGCAATTCAAACACCATCATTTCCCTCCGTAACACCATTTTTTCTTTCAAAACATAATGAAAAAATTAGGTACACCACAAACAGTTTATGAGAAAGAATCGTGTGGGATGCGATATAAAATATCTTGGCGCACCGTCTTGTCTGGTTTACGCAGGAAGCTTCGTCGTCTACAGTCCACTTCCCGCACTTGAACCACACGTGTGCGTCAGTTTCTTGCGGTACCGAGCAAAAAATTTCTGCCACCGTGCAAATATCTGTCTCCCCGCCCCCTCCCTTCCACCGAAAGCAACATTTCCACTGTTCCTCCTTGCTTTCCAAGTTCAAACCTTCACTGCTGCTTACTGGCAGCTCAGCCTCCCCGCCGATGACCATTCTTCTTGCAACGCCGCCTCCTCGCCGGCGACCCTTCTTCTTGCAGCGCCGCCTACTCGTCGGCGACCCTTCTTCTTGCTGCGCGACCTCGTCGATATGGTCAGGTAGTCCACACCCCACCCACACCATCCTCCTCCTTCCCTGTCCCACATGCCCCGACCGACGGCACGACACCTTCCACCGAAATCACTGTCCCTGTCCTCCAATTAAGTTCCGCCCACAACCATTTTTCATGTAGTATAATGTGGAGCTTAGTAGCATTTGGAAGCGAAGAAGAAAATCACGGCCGCACGCACGCACGAGGTCGCTATGGCTGCCATGCATGCCGACCGCCAGATCTTGGAGTAGCACCTCGTCTCGAGGCCACCGTCGACACCGCCACACGGTTGTCTACTTTAAAATACAATTCGTGTTGTATTATTGAGGCCACCGCCATTGCCATCTAGTGATTTGTCCTCTCAAATGTAATGTTCAGTTAACAGTTTGGTCCTCTAAAATGTAATGTTCAGTTAATAGTTTGGTCCAACAATTGCTACATTTCATAGTACTGTTCTCAAGCATTCTTTGTTTTGTTACCTGTGTTATCTTCTAGTACATGTTTCTATTCTGCAATGTCGTGCTTAGTTAACTGTTTTGGTTCATTTGGTCTGCTGTCCGTTTAACTGTTTGGTTCAATTCTGCAAGTTGATTTTCATTTTCTGTGGGTATAATTTTGTATTGTTATGCATGTGAGAAATAAATCGAATTTAGCTGTACTCAATATATATTCTACTGATAGTATGGCAACTCTCAGTTAACTAGATCAAGATCTTCCTTATGTGTGTTGTAGGAAACAATGGGAGACACTGCGGTTTACCATCGAGGTTTGCTCATGCATGGTCCTTTCACTAATAGCACATTATTTTGCAGTTGTAGGAATCATTCTAATATTTAGGTTTCTTACAATTTGTTCTTGCACATGTAGGTCCTGCTGTTAGATGCTTAGACCCACTGTTCGACCCATTTTGCATATGGGGAAATGAGATGTCCATGAATATCTGTCAAGTCAAGAAACTCAGAAAGTTTGTTAGGATGAAGAAACTTGCGACGAATAATAGCAAGATCTTTGTTTGCACAATGAAGAAGACATCAGTTAACTATAGGATGGTACTAACTCTTTTACCTTATTTTTACCCCTTGCGCCATTTCAAAATTTATAACAACGATTTATGCATATCTTTGTTTTCAGTACTTCTCAAAGCAGTTCACTGATAATTACCTCTCAAACCCCCTGCATGGTCAAGAGGCAAGGAAGGTATTCATTCAACACCCACGGTACAATATTGAAGTCTTCCTAAAGAGGACAAAGGTTGGGAGGGCAATTATCCATAGCCACTTTCCCAAAGTTGCAAGGACATTCAACATCAGTGAAGGCTCAATATTTGCCTTCCGCTTCTGCAGTTTCCCAGATGAGATTCATCTGTCTATTTACCGTGTATGATGCTACTTTCCAAAGGTTTTCGATGTTGCATGTGAAACTTGGTGCTGTAGTGTAATGGCGTAACTGAGTGCCGAAGCTATCTGATGTAATTCAATTATGAAATCCTGGTTGCCATTATACGGATATGAAATATCTGGTGTGTTTTATAAGAAATATCAATTTGGTTACTACATGGATTATCAATAATAGGATAATTACCTTGCTTATTGGGGTTTTCTACTGTAGACGGTTACTCAGACAACACCGTGGGCGATGAACTCAAACAACCCACACAGTTTCTAGAAATTAGGCGTGTTCGGTCAACTAACAATCGCACACCGCTTCCGGCAGAGAACTATCTGTGTTAGGCCACCTTGCACAAAAGTTTCCACACAAAAACTTGTGTGTGATATACATATGAATGGAAATGTTTTTCTAGGATTCACCGTGTGTGATGTACATACGAACGGAAACGATTGGGTTTTGATGCCTCGCCAGATCACACTGATACGTCTCCAACGTATCTATAATTTTTGATTGCTCCATGCTATATTATCTTCTGTTTTGGACATTATCGGTCTTTATTATCCACTTTTATATTATTTTTTGGGACTAACCTATTAACTAGAGGCCTAGCCCAAAATTGCTGTTTTTACCTATTTTAGGGTTTTGAAGAAAAGGAATATCAAAAGGAGTCCAAACGGAATGAAACCTTCGGGAACGTGATTTTTGGAACGAACAAGATACAGGAGACTTGGACCCTACGTCAAGAAATCAAGAGGGAGGCCACGAGGTAGGGGGCTGCCTACTCCCCAGGCGCGCCCTCCACCCTCGTAGGCCCCCTGTTGCTCCACCGACGTACTCCTTCCTCCTATATATATGTACGTACCCCCAAATGATCAGATATGGAGCTAAAACCCTAATTCCACCGCCGCAACTTTCTGTATCCACGAGATCCCATCTTGGGGCCTGTTCTGGAACTCCGCCGGAGTGGGCATCGATCACGGAGGGCTTCTACATCAACCACATAGCCTCTCCGATGAAGTGTGAGTAGTTTACCTCAGACCTTCGGGTCCATAGTTATTAGCTAGATGGCTTCTTCTCTCTTTTTGGATCTCAATACAAAGTTCTCTCCCTCTCTTGTGGAGATCTATTCGATGTAATCTTCTTTTGCGATGTGTTTGTTGAGACCGATGAATTGTGGGTTTATGATCAAGTTTATCTATCAACAATATTTGAATCTTCTTTGAATTCTTTTATGTATGATTGGTTATCTTTGCAAGTCTCTTCGAATTATTATTTTGGTTTGGCCTACTAGATTGATCTTTCTTGCAATGGGAGAAGTGCTTAGCTTTGGGTTCAATCTTGCGGTGTCCTTTCCTAGTGATAGTAGGGGCAGCAAGGCACGTATTCTATTGTTTCCATCAAGGATAACAAGATGGGGTTTTCATCATATTGCATGAGTTTATCCCTCTACATCATGTCATCTTGCTTAAAGTGTTACTCTGTTCTCTTGAACTTAATACTCTAGATGCATGCTGGATAGCGGTTGATGTGTGGAGTAATAGTAGTAGATGCAGGCAGGAGTCGGTCTACTTGTCTTGGACGTGATGCCTATATACATGATCATACCTAGATATTCTCATAACTATGCTCAATTCTGTCAATTGCTCAACAGTAATTTGTTCACCCACCGTAAATACTTATGCTCTTAAGAGAAGCCACTAGTGAAACCTATGGCCCCCGGTTCTATCTTCATCATATTAATCTTCCAATACTTAGTTATTTTCATTGCCTTTTATTTTACTTTGCATGTTTATCATAAAAATACCAAAAATATTATCTTATCATATCTATCAGATCTCACTCTCGTAAGTGACCGTATAGGGATTGACAACCCCTTATCACGTTGGTTGCGAGGATTTATTTGTTTTGTGAAGGTGCGAGGGACTCGCGTGTAGCCTCCTACTGGATTGATACCTTGGTTCTCAAAAACTAAGGGAAATACTTACGCTACTTTGTTGCACCACCCTTTCCTCTTCAAGGGAAAACCAACACAAGTGCTCAAGAGGTAGCAAGAAGGATTTCTGGCGCCGTTGCCGAGGAGGTCTACGCAAAAGTCAACATACCAAGTACCCATCACAAACCCTTATCTCCCGCATTACATTATTTGCCATTTGCTTCTCGTTTTCCTTTCCCCACTTCACCCTTGCCATTTTATTCACCCTCTCTCTCTCTCTCTATCCTCCCTCTCTTTCTCTATCTGCCTTTTTTGCCCGCTCCTCGTTTGCTTGTGTGTTGGATTGCTTGCTTGTCATGATGGCTCAATATAACACTAAATTGTGTGATTTTACTAATACCAACAACAATGATTTTATTAGCACTCTGATTGCTCCTCTTACCGATGTTGAATCTTGTGAAATTAATGCTGCCTTGCTGAATCTTGCCATGAAAGATCTTTATTCCGGCCTTCCTAGTGAAGATGTCGCTACCCATCTAAATAGCTTCGTTGGTTTGTGTGATATGCAAAAGAACAAAGATGTTGACAATGATATTGTTAAATTGAAGCTATTTCCTTTTTCGCTTAGAGATCGTGCTAAAGCTTGGTTTTCGTCTTTGCCTAAAAATAGTATTGATTCTTGGAATGAGTGCAAAGATGCTTTTATCTCTAAGTATTTTACTCCGCTAAGATTATCTCTCTCAGAAACAATATTATGAATTTTAAGCAACTTGATCATGAACATGTTGCACAAGCATGGGAGAGGATGAAATTAATGATATGTAATTGCCCAACACATGGTTTGAATTTGTGGATTATTATACAAATTTTTTATGCCGGATTGTATTTTGCGTCTAGAAATCTTTTAGATTCGGCCGCGGGAGGCACTTTTATGGAAATGACTTTAGGAGAAGCTACTAAACTCCTAGATAATATTATGGTTAATTATTCTCAATGGCACACTAAAAGATCTACTAATAAAAAAGTGCATGCGATAGAAGAAATTAATGTTTTGAGTGGAAAGATGGATGAACTTATGAAATTATTTGCTAATAAGAGTGTTTCTTTTGATCCTAATGATATGCCTTTGTCCATTTTGATTGAGAATAATAATGAATCTATGGGTGTGAATTTTGTTGGTAGGAATAATTTTGGTAACAACACGTATAGAGGAAACTTTAATCCTAGGCCTTATCCTAGTAATTCCTCTAATAATTATGGTAATTCCTACAACAATTCTTATGGAAATTTTAATAATATGCCCTCGGATTTTGAATCTAATATTAAAGAATTTATTACTTCACAAAAGAATTTCAATGCTTTGATTGAAGAAAAAATGCTTAAGATTGATGAGTTGGCTAGGAACGTTGATAGAATTTCTCTTGATGTTTATTCTTTGAAACATAGATCTATTCCTCCTAAGCATGATATCAATGAGTCTCTTAAAGCCATGAGAATTTCCATTGATGAGTCCAAAGAAACAACCGCTAGGATGTGTGCTAAGAAAGATTCCTTTATAAGAGTGTGTTCTTCTAGATTTCATGTTAATAAAGATGAAGATCTAAAAGTTATTGATGTGTCCCTATTAAATCTTTGTTTTGCAATATGAATCTTGGTAATGATGGGACTGAATATGATCCACCTTTACCGAGAAGGCGTTCCAAAAATTTGGAGTTTTTAGATCTTGATGCTATAATTGTTAAAAGTGGGATTAAAGAAGTCAAAAATTTAAATATTGATGAACCCACTATTTTGGATTTCAAGGAATTTAATTATGATAATTGCTCTTTGATAGATTGTATTTCCTTCTTGCAATCCATGCTAAATTCTCCTCATGCTTATAGTCAAAATAAAGCTTTTACCAATAATATCATTGATGCTTTGATGCAATCTTATGAAGAAAAACATGAGTTGGAAGTTTCTATCCCTAGAAAACTTTATGATGAGTGGGAACCAACTATTTTAAAATTAAAATTAAAGATCATGAATTCTATTCTTTGTGTATTTGGGTGCTAGTGTTTCCATGATTCCAAAAACTTTGTGTGATTTGTTAGGTTTCTGTGATTTTGATGATTGCTCTTTAAACTTGCACCTTGCGGATTCCACTATTAAGAAACCTATGGGAAGAATTAATGATGTTCTTATTGTTGCAAATAGGAATTATGTTCCCGTACATTTTATCGTTCTTGATATAGATTGCAATCCTTCATGTCCTATTATTCTTGGTAGACCTTTCATTAGAACGATTGGTGCAATTATTGATATGAAGGAAGGAAATATTAGATTCCAATTTCCGTTAAGGAAAGGCATGGAACACTTTCCTAGAAGGAAAATTAAATTACCTTATGAATCTATTATGAGAGCCACCTATGGATTGCCTACCAAAGATGGCAATACCTAGATCTATCCTTGCTTTTTATGCCTAGCTAGGGCGTTAAACGATAGCGCTTGTTGGGAGGCAACCCAATTTTATTTTTATTCCCTGATTTTTGATCCTGTTTAGTAATAAATAATTTATCTATCCTCTGTTTTGGTTGTGTTTTTTGTGTTTAATTAGTGTTTTTGCCAAGTAGAACTGTTGGGAAGACTTGGGGAAAGTCTTGTTAATCTTGGTGTAAAAAACAGAAACTTTAGCACTCACGAGAACTGCTTCCATTTTTATTTGGAAAGCGATATTTAATTAATTATTTTTGCAGATGATTAATAGATAAATTCCTTACGTCCAGCAATTTATTTTAGAATTTTTGGGGTTCCATATCTTGTGTTAGCTACAGATTACTATAGACTGTTCTGTTTTTGACAGATTCTGTTTTTCGTGTGTTGTTTGCTTATTTTGATGAATCTATGGCCAGTAAAATAGTTTATAAACCATAGAGAAGTTGGAATACAGTGGGTTTAAAACCAATATAAATAAAGTATTAGTTCATTGCAGTACCTTGAAGTGGTGTTTTGTTTTCTTTCGCTAACGGAGCTCACGAGATTTTCTACTTTAAGTTTTGTGTTGTGAAGTTTTCATGTTTTGGGTAAGGATTTGATGGATTATGGAACATGGAGTGGCAAGAGCCTAAGATTGGGGATGCCCATGGCACCCCCAATATAATCTAAGGACACCTAAAAGCTAAAGCTTGGGGTTGCCCCGGAAGGCATCCCCTCTTTCGTCTACTTCTATCGGTAACTTTACTTGGTGCTATATTTTTATTCACCACATGATATGTGTTTTGCTTGGAGCGTCTTGTATGATTTGAGTCTTTGATTTTTAGTTTACCACAATCATGTTTGCTGTACACACCTTTTGAGAGAGACACACATGATTTGGAAATTATTAGAATACTCTATGTGCTTCACTTATATCTTTTGAGTTATATAGTTTTGCTCTAGTACTTCACTTATATCTTTTAGAGCACGGTGGTGGATATGTTTTATACAAACTATTGATCTCTCATGCTTCACTTAGATTATTTTGAGAGTCTTAAATATCATGGTAATTTGCTTAAATAATCCTAATATGCTAGGTATACAAGATTAATAATAAAATTCTCTTATGAGTGTGTTGAATACTATGAGAAGTTTGATACTTGATAATTGTTTGCAGATATGGAGATGGTGATATTAGAGTCATGCTAGTTGAGTAGTTGTGAATTTGAGAAATACTTGTGTTAAAGTTTGTGATTCCCGTAGCATGCACGTATGGTGAACCGTTATGTGATGAAGTTGGAGCATGATTTATTTATTGATTGTCTTCCTTATGAGTGGCGGCCGGGGATGAGCGATGCTCTTTTCCTACCAATCTACCCCCTAGGAGCATGTGCGTAATACTTTGCTTTGATAACTTGTAGATCTTTGCAATAAGTATATCAGTTCTATATGACTAATGTTGAGTCCATGGATCATACGCACTCTCACCCTTCCACCATTGCTAGCTTCTATAATACCGCGCACCTTTCGCCGGAATCATACACCCACCATATACCTTCCTCAAAACAGCCACCATACCTACCTATCATGGCATTTCCATAGCCATTCCGAGATATATTGCCATGCAACTTTCCACCGTTCCGTTTACTATGACACACTCCATCATTGTCATATTGCTTTGCATGATCATGTAGTTGACATTGTATTTGTGGCAAAGCCACCGTTCATAATTTCTTTCATACATGTCACTCATGAGTCATTGCATATCTCGGTACACCTCCGGAGGCATTCATATAGAGTCATATCTTGTTCTATGTATCGAGTTGTAATTGTTGAGTTGTAAGAAAATAAATGTGTGATGATCATCATTATTAGAGCATTGTCCAAGTGAGGAAAGGATGATGGAGACTATGATTCCCCCACAAGTCCGGATGAGACTCCGGACGAAAAATAAAATAAAATAAAAAGAGGCCAAAGAAGCCCAAATAAAAAAGATGCCATAAAAAAAGAGAAGGCCCAAATAAACAAATGAGAGAAAAAGAGATAAGGGACAATGCTACTATCCTTTTACCACACTTGTGCTTCAAAGTAGCACCATGATCTTCATGATAGAGAGTCTCCTTTGTTATCACTTTCATATACTAGTGGGAATTTTTCATTATAGAACTTGGCTTGTATATTCCAATGATGGGCTTCCTCAAAATGCCCT
This sequence comes from Triticum urartu, assembly GCF_056163025.1. Lineage (NCBI taxonomy): Eukaryota > Viridiplantae > Streptophyta > Magnoliopsida > Poales > Poaceae > Triticum > Triticum urartu. The sequence goes on along the minus strand of NC_141875.1, from coordinate 201,947,211 downwards.
AGGTCTTTGTGAGCAAGCGAGTTGGATGCACACCCACTTAGCTTCTTTTTGAGCTTTCATATACTTATAACGCTAGTGCATCCGTTGCATGGCAATCCCTACTCACTCACATTGATAACTATTGATGGGAATCTCCAGAGCCCGTTGATACGCCTAGTTGATGTGAGACTATCTTCTCCCTTTTTGTCTTCTCCACAACCACCATTCTATTCCACCTAAAGTGCTATGTCCATGGCTCACGCTCATGTATTGCGTGAAGATTGAAGAAGTTTGAGAATGTCAAAAGTATGAAACAATTTCTTGGATTGTCATCGGGGTTGTGCATGATTTAAATACTTTGTGTGGTGAAGATAGAGCATAGCCAGACTATATGATTTTGTAGGGATAACTTTCTTTAGCCATGTTATTTTCAGAAGACATAATTGCTTAGTTAGTATGCTTGAAGTATTATTATTTCTATGTCAACATTAAACTTTTGTCTTGAATCTTTCGGATCTGAATATTCATACCAAAATTAAGAAGAATTACATTGAAATTATGCCAAGTAGCATTCGACATCAAAAATTCTGTTTTTATCATTTACCTACTCGAGGACGAGCAGGAATTAAGCTTGGGGATGCTTGATACGTCTCCAACATATCTATAATTTTTGATTGCTCCATGCTATATTATCTTTTGTTTTGGACATTATTGGGCTTTATTATCCACTTTTATATTATTTTTGGGACTAACCTATTAACCGTTGGCCCAACCTAGAATTGTTATTATTTTTGCCTATTTTAGGGTTTCGAAGAAAAGGATTATCAAACGGAGTCCAAACGGAATGAAACCTTCGGGAACATGATTTTTGGAACGAACAAAATCCAGGAGACTTGGACCCTATGTCAAGCAACCAACAGGGAGGCCATGAGGAAGGGGGGCGCGCCTACCCCCCCCCCCTCCCCCCGAGGCGCGCCCTCCACCCTCATGGGCCCCCTGTTGCTCCACCGACGTACTCCTTCCTCCTATATATACCTACGTACCCCCAAACAATCAGATACGGAGCCAAAACCCTAATTCCACCGCCGCAACTTTATGTATCCATGAGATCCCATGTTGGGGCCTGTTCCGGAGCTCCGCCGGAGGAGGCATCGATCACGGAGGGCTTCTACATCAACACCATAGCCTCTCCGATGAAGTGTGAATAGTTTACCTCAGGCCTTCGGGTCCATAGTTATTAGCTACATGGCTTCTTCTCTCTTTTTGGATTTCAATACAAAGTTCTCCCCCTCTCTTGTGGACATCTATTCGATGTAATCTTCTTTTGCGGTGTGTTTGTTGAGACCGATGAATTGTGGGTTTATGATCCAGTTTATCTATGAACAATATTTGAATCTTCTCTTAATTCTTTTATGTATGATTGGTTATCTTTGCAAGTCTCTTCGAATTATTAGTTTGGTTTGGCCTACTAGATTGATCTTTCTTGCAATGGGAGAAGTCCTTAGCTTTGGGTTCAATCTTGCAGTGTCCTTTCCTAGTGATAGTAGGGGCAGCAAGGCACATATTGTATTGTTGCCATCGAGGATAACAAGATTGGGTTTTCATCATATTGCATGAGTTTATCCCTCTACATCATGTCATCTTGCTTAAAGCGTTACTCTGTTCTCTTGAACTTAATACTCTAGATGCATGCTGGATAGCGGTCGATGTGTGGAGTAATAGTAGTAGCTGCAGGCAAGAGTCGGTCTACCTATCTTGAACGTGATGCCTATATACATGATCATACCTAGATATTCTCATAACTATGCTCAATTCTGTCAATTGCTCAACAGTAATTTGTTCACCCACCGTAAAATACTTATGCTCTTAAGAGAAGCCACTAGTGAAACCTATGGCCCCCGGGTCTATCTTCATCATATTAATCTTCCAATACTTAGTTATGTTCATTTCCTTTTGTTTTACTTTTCATCTTTATCATAAAAATACCAAAAATATTATCTTATCATATCTATCAGATCTCACTCTCATAAGTGACCGTATAGGGATTGACAACCCCTTATCACGTTGGTTGCGAGGATTTATTTGTTTTGTGCATGTGCGAGGGACTCGCGCATAGCCTCCTACTGGATTGATACCTTGGTTCTCAAAAATTGAGGGAAATACTTACGCTACTTTGCTGCACCACCCTTTCCTCTTCAAGGGAAAACCAACATAAGTTCTCAAGAGGTAGCACACACACGAGCTCATTTTGCCCCAGCCTATGTGCCAGGAGGGCCTATCCCTGATGGTTTCTGGGTCTTGTGGGAAGGAGCCCCCTACCGCCCACACTCACTTGGCGACGGTTCCAATTGCCATTGCGGAAAGGGGTTAAAAACAGTTTGTATAGCAGGTCTCTGCACCAGTGCACTTTGGTGCAAATCAGAGAATACAATGGCCTCATTGATCACTTTGAATGAAATTGTATCGCTAGTGGCTACACCTAAGACATCCAAGACTAAATTGTTGTATGGAATTGATTAAAAACTTAAATGACAAAATGCGAAAGGTCCAAGGATCCAACCAGTATAATATTTCGTTGTTGAAGTCAAACCTAGACAACATTACAAGAACATAAGTTAGAAGATAAAAACATAAATGACAAAAGGCCAAAGGTCCCAGGCTCCAAGCAGTATAATATTTCATTGTCGAAGTCAAACCTAGACAACATTACAAGAACATATGTTAGAAGATAAAACTAAATTACATTTGGAAAGGTCTAGGGACATCTCTGGAGAAGTTCAATGATATTAGCAGGAAAAAATACCTACAGTAGGCACCTATTGGTCATATATAATTCTTATTTCATCCGACCCTTCATCCAGCAAAAAATAGGGTGGGGAGAGATAGGTCAATGGTAGAAGGAGGGAAGGTGAAGTACCTATGCCTGGGGTGGGAGCTAACCTTGCCGGTGTCCACCCGTGGTGGTGAGGAGGGAATTTAAGTGGAGCACATGGACAGCAGCGGCCTCGAACAGAAGAAAGGCGACGGTGACGGATCTGGCGTCCTCACACTGTCGGACAGGTGTGACGGATCCGCCGTAGCCTCCACCTCTAGCTGCCCGGCCTGTGGATCCATCCCCCGTCACCTCCGATGGAGACACATCAACGAGGGAGAGCTGCAGGCAGAGCGAGAGAGGGGCGCCGCCGAGGAAGCGCGCCTCCGCGCCGCGCACCTTGGATCCTCGGGTTCATGACATGTGAGAGAGGGAGGGCATGACTGGCGCGGGAGGATGGAGGAGGAGGTGAGGAGGCGAGCATGGAGGCGGCTAGGTTCGTGAAGGAGGAGAGGAGGAGTGTGTGGGAGGAGTGGGGGAGATGCGGTCTTTTTCTCCCTTCCCGCTCTTACTGGCCCGCGTTGCCCGCTCGCTCGCATGTGCACTATTCATAGCGAGGCGAGGGCAACACGGATGGCTTGGTTCTGCCTAGCACATCCCTTGACCTTTATATGTTCAATGAAGTGAAAGTTTAGAATACCATAGTAATGACATACAAGCAAAGGGAATTTAGATGCTTATTAGTAGCTAATAACTTTATCGCAGAATGACATAATAAATCATACCCTGATCCATAGGGTAGCATCTATCGATAAAGGTCTGAACACTGAGAAGAACATACCCTTGATGATAAAGGTTGTGGTATTTAACCTTACAGGTTAAGAGGAAAGACCAAATGATACCTCTCCAACGTATCTATAATTTTTGGTTGTTCCATGCTATTATATTATCTATTTTGGATGTTTTATATGCATTAATATGCTATTTTATATTATTTTTGGGACTAACTTATTAACCTAGATCCCAGTGACAGTTTCTATTTTTCCTTGTTTTTGAGTTTCGTAGAAAAGGAATACCAAACGGAGTCCAAACGGAATAAAACCTTCGCGATGATTTTTCTTGGACCAGAAGACGCCCAGGAGACTTGGAGTTCAAGTCAGAGGAGCCACGAGGTGGCCACATGGGTGGAGGGCGCGCCAAGGGGGTGATACATCTCCAACGTTGTCGGATCATGGGTTCCGGAAAAACCCTCAAGGTTCGAACACTGGGGTGCGCGTGAAGGTTTTCTCCCTATCGATCCACGCCCTAGCTCTCTAAGATCTCGCGGACGAACTAGACGAACTTGCAACACAAGAGAAAGACACAAGATTTATAATGGTTCAGGCGACCGTTGTGGTGTAATACCCGAATCTAGTGTGGTGGTGATGGATTGCCTCTTGGGCTGATGATGAACAGTACAAGAGGAAGGACAACCTCCTGAGGTTGAGGTGATATTGCGCTTGGTGCACTTGTGTGGTTGGGGACGATCTTGATGATCCGTCCCCCGCCTATGGTGGTGGCTAGTCCTATTTATAGAGGCCCTGGTCCTCTCCCCCAAATATTGAGCGGGAAGGGAGCCAACAACGGCCAATTTGAAAGGGGGCAACTAGTACAAGCTATCCTGACAAAAGGTGGTCTTCACCTGCCAAAGGCTCTGGTGGTGACGCCGCCCTGGGCTCCATGGTGACCTTCGTCTTGCTGTCCTGCTGGTCTTGGTCTCGTCGCACCAATATGGAAACCTTTCATTGATGCCTCGGTACTTCGCGCCTGCGCTTGCCCCTTAGCGCCAAAGAGGAAACAAGGACGCTACGCGCGCTGGCGCCCGCCTGGTCTCGATCGTCATGGCTCACATCATGAGGACCTCGCGAGGTTTGCCTTGCCTTGATCTCTCCGCCCCCTCACGAGCCGGCCTGAGGAGTCCGCTCCTGAGGAGGTCTTGCGTCGTCCGCCTCGTGAGGCATGGCCCCTCGCGAGGGTCTTGAATACCTCATCAATGAAGATGGGCCGCACAGACCTGCCAGCCTAGCCACGCCGCGAGCCACAGGCAGGCAAGTCTAGGGACCCCCATTCCCAGAATGCCGACAGTAGCCCCCTGGCCCAAGGCACGCTCAGGCTTGGCTTCGAGGCGAAGCCAAAGGTCAAGTGCGGAGCGCTGCGGGCCCCAAAAGCCTGCAGCCTTGGTTGATGCATGGTGGTTGATTGGACGTGGGCGTCTCCACTTCCCCATGTTGCCTCGGCAACTGCCCGACTTGACAAGTCCATGCGACATGCAAGGAAAACCATCATTATCTGTGATCATGGGGGGCGCTGGTTGGCCTTCTCCTGGTATAAATGAGGAAGGGGGCGGAGCCCCCGTCCCCCACTTCTTCCCATTCCGCTTGCTTCTTCCTCCTCTGCTCCACCACCGACTCGAATGGCGCTGATCCGAAGGTTCTCAGCTGACGAGAAGGGATAGACTCCCCTCGGCATGCCGGCGCTGCTTCCGCCGAAGAAGAGGTCAGTCCACCGTCGCGACGCTGCGGCGATGTAGGTGGTGACGAGGGCTTGCTGTGAGCGGCCTCCTCCTGGGTATCCACTGCCCTTGCACGTTCAAGTTGGGGGCTCAGGAGGAAGGAGTGACGAGCGACGGCGTGCGCACCGCGGCCAAGGTTGACGTGTTGCGGCAACGAGTTCCGTCGCTCCTAGAGTCCATGCCGCGGACTCCTCACGCGAGCTTGTGCTGTGGGTGGCGATGCCCCCAAGCTCCTGGATCCGCTTTCCGTGCTTCTTCTATGACGTGATGCCGCCAAGGGGGCCTCTTGAACTCTGGCTGCAGCATGCCGACTACGACGCTCCGGCGACTGGAGCAGAGGTTGAAGTAGTCTCCACCGACAAGATCTTCATGACCCACGGCTGGGGTGAGGTCGTGCTGGTTTTCCATGCGGAGGGCGCCCTCACGATCCACTTCGAGTACGATAGCGCCTCCACGCTGTTCTTCAAGGTCTTCGACGCGGAGGGTCGCCGCTTGGAGTGTTGCCCCGAAGGGGAGCGCCAGGATGAGGCGCGCCCCGCTCACGGCTGCTCTAGCAGCAGCGACTCTTGGGAGTCCAACAGTTCTCCCGAGCTCTACGGGACTCCGGAGATGAGCGACGACAGCTACATGCCCCCGAGCTCTTGCCGCGCCCAGAGCAGGGCCGCAAAGTCCGGCCGCCGCCGTCGCTGTTGTGGATGGGGTTGGCGCCGGCCTCCCGCGGCCCACTGTTGATGATGGCGTCGGCTGCGGGGGTGTGTAGATAGGATTCTCCTAGGTTCTCATCTTTTGTTCCCTGTGAGGAATCGAGAAGTACCCCATGGGGGCGTGTAAAGAGTCTGCAATGTCTTTTGTTGATATTATGCCAATTATGGAAGCCTTGTGAGCGCAAGTCCTGTTTAGGCTCGGTCTTCCCTTTCCAATCTCGCAACAGCTTGTTTCTCTACGATGACAGGTCCCGGTTCCCAGGCAAGCTTCAGCCGTCGCTGGTATGCTAGGTCGCGTGCCGTGGTCAAGGCCAGGAGGTGAGCGACCCGGGGTCTAGTAGGAGCTCCTGAGGCGCGATGCTCAGGGGCTCCCCTTTAGCGCCCAAGCAGCCATGGTAAGATAAGAAAGGGAGGCGACGTTGCCGCAATAGGGCTTCGGCGAGCGTGTCCCCTAGGTTCCAACGATTAGTTGATCTGAGCTCGTGACTTATCTTGGCAGTCCGAGATCGATTCTTCATGATGCACCAGGCCTTGCGCGAACATCCGCAGCGTGGCTAGGTCAGGCCCATATGAGTCCTCCCCCTTTCAATGCTCTCCTTTGTGCTCTATGTCCTCAGGTCTCGGCCCTCGAGCGAGCTCAGCCGCCGCTGGTATGCCAGGTCACGTGCCATGGTCAAGGCCAGGGGGTAAGGGTTGGAGAGCCAGTAAGAGCTCCTGAGTCGCGATGCTCAGGAGCCCCCGTGTGTATAATTAAAACTGTGTGCGTTCTGCTAAACATTCATGTGATGCCACGTGTCTTGGTTTTAATGGCTATAGGAGGTGCCATGTGGACAACTGCTTGATTGAACGGGAGGCGTGCGAGCGCAGTTCGGTGGGCAGGCTCACCGGGAAGCGTACAAGCTGTTCAACGCAGGATCTGTGCATCTCTTCAACGCAAACTGTTCAGATTATGGTATGCAAATTAAAGTCAGACTTTGGCTCTAAGCCAAGAGACACTGCGATTTGTCAAAATATGCAGCTAAAAATCAATAGCACTATCTATTTTTTGCAACTAAAATTTAGTAAAGCATAGATTTCATTCATAGATATTAAGCAGTCGTTCTCACCGGGAAGCGAGACAGCATTGGACCACCACCCGCCTTGCTCCCACTGGTTTATACTAATGGCGCAGCCGAGTGGCCGCACCCCCTATCCTCACCACACACGCAATCCTCTCTCTCCGCCCGCATCCTCGACGCCGCTCTGAGTCCTCAAAGCCGTCAGTGTACGAGGATGCTGCCAAAGCGCCCCATCGGAGGGAGTGGCGACGCCGGTGCTACTGAAGCACCGGAGCACTGCGTGAATATGGAGACAGAGGTTTCTGTCATAGCCGACAAGGTGGAGAACGAGGCTGCCAACAAGCAGAGGCGGGTCGAGAAAGAACCGCAAGCGACACCAACATGCCTAGACTTCATCAACAACCTCCCCGATGATATGTTGATAGTCATCATATCCCTCCTCCCAATCAAATATCGGGAGAGGATAGACGCCCTTTCCCGGCGGTGGTGCCCCCTATGGCTCCTCACCCGTGTCGACCTCCTCGATGCCTACAAGCTCTGCCATGGCTATCGCCAAAGCTTGGATGCGTTCTCCCAGATCCTCGGCAGTCACCATGGCCCAATCAAAGGCCTTATCATGGGCAAGTTCCTTTCCAATGGCAAGGACCGAACCAATCTTGACGAGTGGTTCCAATACCCCGCCATAGATCAGCTCGAGAAGCTCAATTTTAATGATGGGCATATGTGCTTGCTTCCAACGTCCGCGCTCTGCTTCACGCCCATGCTGCACCTCACCAAGTTCATGAACTTCCATTCCCCCTTAATGATGCGCCCACTCTTTTTCTATCACGACTGAAGCACCACGAGCTCATCGCCGTCCGTATCCCAAAGGATGACATGGAGCGCCTGCTCCGCGGCTATACTGCACTCGAGTTCCTTTGTCTTCAGGCGATGAATTGGTCAAGTACCTTGCATATCACCTCCAGGACTCTCCGTACTATTTATGTGTGTTGTTGGTGCTTCAACGAGAGATCACAAAAGGTGGACCACAATATGGTCATCCAGGACACACCTTCACTTGAGAGATTACTTGTAGTTTGTCGGTGTTCTGGGAAAAGGGGTCCCTAGACTTGCCTGCCTACGGACCACGGTGTGGCTCTACGAGCGGGCCCGTACGACGCATCTTCACCAACAAGCGTTCAAGACCCTCGCAAGGGGCCAAGCCTCGCGACGTGGATGACACAAGACCTCCTCAGGAGCGGCCTCACCAGGTTGGCTTGCGAGGGGCGGAGAGACCAAGGCAAGACAAACCTCACGAGGTTCCAGTGACGTGAGCCATGACGACCAAGGCCAGGCGGGCGCCAGCGCGCACTGTGTCCTTGTTTCCTCTTTGGTGCTAAGGAAGCAAGCGCAGGCATGGAGTACCAAGGCTTAAACCAAAGGTTCCCATATCAGTGCAACGAGACCATGACCAGCAGGATGGCAAGATGGAGGTCACCATGGAGCCCAAGGCAGTGTCACCAACAGAGCCTTTTGCAGGAGAAGACTGCTTTTGTCAGGATAAGCTGTACTAGCTGTCCCCTTTCAAATTGGCCGTTGTTGGCTCCCTTCCCACTCAATATTTGGGGAGAGGACCAAGGCCTCTATAAATAGGACTAGCCACCACCATAGCTAGGGGAGAGATCCGAACAACCACAAGTTCACCAAGCACAAGTACACCTCTCCCAGGAGGCTGTTCTTCCCCTTGTACTGTTCATCTGTCGAGGGTTTGGTGGGACATATGCCAAAGCATGGCTTATCGTGGTGGGGGGCGAGTAGAACATCGCCGGTGCCTGGAAACGGGATGGGGCGAAGGCATGCACGCCGGCAAATCTTACCCAGCTTCAGGGCTCTCCGGGGAGATAATACCCTTACTGCTGCTCTGCGGGGTCTCCGCATGGTCACTATGGCAAAGTGTTTACAAGGTTCCTCCTTGATCTGTTTCTTGGAGGTAGGAGGGGGAAAGGCTAGCTCCCTCCCTTCTATATGATCTGGCCTAGAGCTAATGGGTTCCAACCCTTTGCATGGGTGCCCTGAGGGGTTTATATAGGCCTACCCCCCAGGGGTACAATGGTAATCTGGCTGGACGCGGGCCCAGCCGTCAGTGCCTCTGGCCTCCGTCTTCTCTGACGACCGCTGGGGCCTGCCGACTGGCGGGCCCCGCCAACTAGCCTGGTACGGAGCCGACAGGCCGCGTCTGCCGCGGGCGGGTCTTGCCGGCTGCTGATTACTGTAGTCGTGGATCTGATGACGCGGGCTTGATCATGAGGTCGTGGCAACAGCCCCACCGCCCGGCGGGCGATCACTGTTGCCACTCCCCATCACATCTTGATTAATGGCGCGTGGGCCCCGGGGGAGGGCTCGGCCGACTCCCCCGGGCCGACTCCCGACGGGTCCGACTGGTGGTCCTCTTGCCGTCTCCTGGGGTCTCACCGACTGGTGGGACCTGCTGCCTATAGGCCGTACAAACTAGCCGTCGTGGGTGCAGGATTCGGTCCTGCGGTGCTGATATCAGGGCCGGCATGGCAACAGTGCCACGTTGCACGGAGATCTTCCGGGGTACGACGTGTTGTGGCCATGCCTGCCCTTGGTAAGGGGCAGGAGCGGGCTTCATTTTTGCCACTCCCCTGCCCCATCCCACTTGATGAGATCGTGAGGGGTGTTGGAGTCGCAGGCTGACTCCCCAAAGCCGGCATCTCTGGAAGTCGCTAGTCAGGAGTCGGCTTTCCCTGAAGTCGTCCCTGGGACTCGGCCGTGGGTGGTCAGTCGGCCGTCTTGCCGTTGACGTCCTGAAGGCGGCTCTTCGTCCTGGGGTCTTGAGGGGCGCAGCCTGCCCCGATGTCTTGAAAGGTTCTGGGGCTCGGGTTGGCCTACCCGTGGCCCATTACTCCGACAGTAGTCCCCGAAGCTGGTGAGGCGCCGCGGACGATTGGCCGAGAAGCCTCAGTAGTTTCTCTTTCCGGGTGCTCAACACATGGTCTTTGATTGACTTCTGCCGGGCCGACTAGGAGGAGTCGGAGTCGCTCGATTCGGACTCACTCAATTCCGACTCGCACAATATTTCGAACGTCGTGGCGGGATACAAGTGGCGTGCTAGCTAAGCAACCAGGCCGCCGCCCGTTCTAGGCCTGTCACGCAACGGCACGTGGCTAGGCCGTCCTGCCAGCCTACGCGCGCGACGGGACAGGCCCATAGGCGGGGCTCGCCACTACCGCGCCTCGGCGCCCGAGCGGATCCGCTGCGGCCCCGGCGGACGGTTGGGATTCCCGTGGAGTTACTGCGCGTAGTAACTTTATCGTGGATCGTGGGGGTCATGGGGCCGTGGGCGCAGTAAATCCCCACGACCGCCCCCTCGGCTTCGCAGCCCACAGGGCTATAAGTAGGGGGAAGAAGGGGGCACGCGTGCCCCTCCTTCCCACCACTCCTCGTTCTCTTCCTTCTCACTGCTCCTCGCTCTCCTCCTTCTTCTTCTTCTTCGCTCCGCCGCGCGCCCAATCTCCGGCGAACGCTGCGGCGACAGCTCGCGATGAGTTCTTCCTCCACCGCCGCGCCTTCCCCGGTCCGCTCCGGCACTTGGGACGGTTCCGAAGTCCATGATGACCACATTGATTTCGTTCGCTGGACTCGTCGGCTCCCCGGCGAGGATCACGTGCGGGTGCGCCTAGCGCCGAAGGGGGAGATTTCCCCCGCGCCGCAGGAGGGCGAGCGGGTCATCTTCCGCTCGCACTGCCTGCGCGGGTTGGGGCTGCCGGTGAGCAGTTTCTTCTGATCTTTCCTGGAGTTCTACGGCCTCCAGCCGCAGCACCTCACCCCCAACACAGTGGTGCTACTGTCCGCCTTCGTGGCTTTGTGCGAAGGCTTCCTCGGAGTCCTCCCCACCCTCGAGCTCTGGGGGGAGTTCTGCTTCTCCAAGCTCGGCACCCAGGCTGCGGGCGTGCCGGCTCAGTGCTGCGCTTTCATCTCCGTGCGAAGGTCAGGGGCCGACAATCCCTTCCCCTCCATCTCGTTGATAAAGTCGGTGAAGATGTGGCAGAGATCCTACTTCTACGTCAGGAGCGTCTCCGCGAGAGGGGACTGGGTCAACCAGCCGGCTTTTGAAGCCGGCCCGCCGGCTGGGCGACTGCCCAACTGGTGGTACCGGGCCAAGTCGCTGACGCCTGCGGGAGCCGGCGCCATAGCGTGACTCCGAGTGCTGACGCAGTCGGAGGGTTTGACCGGCCCTGACCTGCTGTCCGCCTTCGTGGCGCGCCGAGTTCTCCTACTCCAAGGCCGCCCCCACATGATATGCCAGATGAGTGGGCACCGCGACCCGAGTCGGATGTGCACCAAGGACATGCCTCACGAAGAGGTGGCCTTCATGGTGAACTACCTCTTGGACAACAAGCTTCTGGAGGATTGGCGGTTCGGCAAGGAGCCGTACTCCCGCGCCAACCCCCTGCCCGTGGTGAGTTGCCTTTCCTTTCTTTCTTTAGATTGTCTTCTATCTCGCCGAGTTTGTTTTGACCAGTCAGCTTTGGTCAGAATCCCGTCCTCCACCCGCAAGCCGGCACCTCGGGGCAGGCCCGCGAGTTCCTCGCCGACCGGGCGGAGAGCGACGTCGACGACCCCGATCTGGGGGCGGCGGCTCTGGAGGACGACGCCGAGGGAGGAGGAGGAACGGCAGGCGACTTCAGGCCTTCGGCCACTTTCGCCGACTGGCCTGATGATGACGCCGAGGGGGAAGTCGCCCCCCGTCATCGGCCAGGAGCCAGCCAGCCTGGCGCGGGCTCTTCTGCCGCGCCGGGTGCTCCAGGCGGCGAGAAGAAGCGCAGGGCCGTGCCGACCTTGTTCGGGAGTCGGCCGAAGAAACCCAAGGGTTCGGCTGCGGCGACCCGGCGGGACGAGGCGGCCGTGAAGGCCATCCGCTTCCGTAAGGAAGTGAAGAAGCTGCCATTGGTCTCCGCATGAGTATTCTATCTTAATGCTTTGTTCTTTCTTTGTGACTTTGTCTGAGTCTTTGCTTGTCCCTCTTGCTTTAGGGCTCCCATCTCTCTTGAGAGGGTCACCGCCGCCTCCATCATGGGGTTAGCGGAGACGTCCGCCACCACTCGGCGGATTGACCCCACTGCTGACCTCCGGGAGGCGACAGAGTGGAATGCACAGGAGAAGCACAACGAAGAAGAGGCCGTTCACCTGGAGAAGGCAGAGGCCGACAGGGCGGAGGCCTCCGCCAAGAGAAAACTGGCGGAGGCCGAAGCCGCCGCCGCGACGAAGCGGCAGGATGAGGAAGCCGCACGCCGCCAATCGACGGTGTTCGTCACCCCATTGAACTCTGCGCTGCTGCCTCCGGAGTTCACGGGGTAGACTGGAGAAGCCGGCGGGAGAACCCTGTCGTGGAGAGGGAAGGTGGCGGCCCCTCTACGCCGGACGTGAACATTCCGCCGCCGCCTCCGCCGCCGTCAGAAGGTGCGCAAGGCAAGCAGCCAGCGGACCCTCCGGTGCCACCGACCGAAGACGAGGCCGTGGCGAGGCTACTCCTCCAAGTCGGCTCGCCAACGCGCCACCGTCTGGAGAAGGCGACTTTGGCACCCCGCCCGCTAGAAGCCGGCACCGCCAGCTCGGCGATCCCAGACGCCAAAGCGACGAGCGCCGCGCCCATTGGGTGGGTGCGAGGAGGCGGCACAGGGCCGCTGAACCAGGTGCTTCTAGACGTCCAGGCGAAGCTTCATGCTGAGGGCGACGCTCTCCAGAATTGCACCAAGGCGTACCTGGTGTCATGGGCAGTCGTCCGGGTATGTTTTTTCCTTTGGTCTTTGTTCTCTTGTTCCTCTCTGTGGGGGCGCGCCAGTGCACCCACTGGGTGTAGTCCCCGAGTTTCAGGCTGGCTGCTGAGCAGGCGGCCTGGAACTCCGATTGATGAAATCTGGGTATTGAATTTTTGCCTGAAATGCTTGACACAGGATTACCACAACCTCCGCGTCACTGCCTTAAACCGTAACGTTGAAGAGCTGGGCAAGCGGACCGCCGATTTGTCGGAGAGCCGGAGTAAGTCTTTTTCCTTCTTTGCGGCGGCGCGCTGGCGCACCCGCGGGCTGTAGTCCCAGAGATTCGGGACGACTGCTGAGCAGTCGGGCCGGATCTCCCCGGCGACCTTCTTTACTGATGACTTAACGCCTTCTTTCTTCCTTCTTTTCAGGGGCCAACGCTGCTCTTCAACAACAGCTGAGCGACGCCAACTTCGCTTTGCGTGCCAAAGAGGAGGAGTGCAGCAAGCTCATCACGGAGCGCGATCTGCTGGCCACTCAATTGGCAGAGCAGAAGGAGCTGCTTGTGAAGATGCAGAGGGAGGCGGAGAAGACGGAGACCGCTCTTCTGGCCGAGTTCGCGAGCGAGCGCTCCTCCTGGTCTAACAAGGAGGCGCTGCTGGCCTCTGGCTTCCATGAGATCGAAGACATCGTTGATGGTGAGTTTCTTTACTTTCTTTCTTCGAGCTGCCGATTTTAAGTCGTGCCAACTCCCAGTTTTTGACTTGTTTCTTTGTTTCTTCCTATCTTTGCAGAGTTCTTTCCTGGGCACTCGTAGGCCGCCATCCAAGCCATCGAGGCTGACCGAGAAGGTCAGAGGGCAGAGGGCGCAGAGATTGCCGCTAACGCCCCCCAAACTCTTGGCGAGCACATCCTGAGCATCGAGGCTCGCCTTCGGCCGGCTCACCGGATGCTGCGCCGGCTTCAGCGTGTTGGTGCCCAGGCGATTGCCGCCCTGTGGCCGAACATGCAGGCTCTGCGCACCCCCAGCCTGACAGCCGACTGGCTAGAGGTCACGGCTGGTGATCTTGAAGCCTGGAAGTGTTCTTCGGCCTGAGCTGGAGCGCGCCGGGCCTTGGAGTTCGTGAAGGCATGGTATTCGGGGCTGGATCTAGACCGGCTGGCCACGTTTCGGTCGGAGGCTTAGCCGGAGCTGGCAGCTGCGGAAGACTCCCTCGTCAAGCGTGCTGCGGCGATCGCCGAGTACACCGACACCAGCATCTTCGTCCCCGAGCGGTCTAAAGACGGCGAGGAGGTACCGCCAGAGTGGTTTGGGATGAACCCAGACTACGACGAGGACTCGGCGGAGGTGATTGGCTCCAGCGTCCAGGAGGAAGGCGAGGAGGAGGACGGAGGTGAGACGGGGGCACCAGAAGATGGAGCGGACGGCCAGCCTCAGCTCGACCGCGCCTCCAGCAACGAGTCGCGTGCGACCGACCCGACTGCTGCCGGAGGCGAACAAGCCGAGACTAGCCAGCCGGCCGCCACGACGCCTGACGCTGGCGCCTCCTTCGATCCTATGAATCCGTCTGCTGCTTCCTAAGCTGCCGCTTTATCTTTATTTTATCTGCTTTAGTAGTCTTTGAAGAACTTGTTAGTTCGCACAATTCCACCCGCGGGGTGTATTTTGAACCTCTGCTCGAACATTCGGCCAAGGGCCTATGTTATGTAAATATATTTACCCGAGTTCTATGTTTTCTTGCTCATTGCTCTTTTGGCTTTTTTCCTTGGCCGCTTTCTCTTAGTTGCTTGCTACTTCGGGAAAGCAAGTACTTAGCCGTTTTTAAGAGTTTTTGAGCAAGTTGAATAGAAGGCGGCAATCCGACTATTCGAGAGTCGGTTTGCGAGAAAGGCCGGAAGCTGTCTTGAGCTATGTTTTATGCTTTGAGTCCTTAACCATTTTTCATGCGAACGCCCATTCTACCTTACCTCTGCCCACCGTACAGTCGCTCTGCGAGCTGCAGCTTCTGACAGAAGACGGTTTAGGTGTTACACACTACTTGTCCGACTGCAAGAAGCATTTCATAGTGCAAGGCAGCAAGTCCCCGGGCCGACTTGTCGAGCCCGGTGCCAAGCGGCATGACAAAGAGTAACATACTTGTAGGCATAATTTTTATCATACGGACAAAAGAGGGCAGTCCCTGAGCTCGTCTCGGGGGGCCCGAAGTCTTGGTACTTTAATACAAAAGGTAGCATGGTACATACTGCATCAACTATAAAATCTTCGGAGGAGATTTGCATTCCATGGCCGCTCTGTCTCCTTGCCGGAGTCGTCCCTCTTGCGTGCTCGGGGCTTCTGAGCGTCAATCAGGTAGTAGGAATCGTTGCCCAGTACTTTGCTGATGATGAAAGGGTCTTCCCAAGGCGCCGACAGCTTCTGCTGGCCGGCTGTTCGCTGGATCAACCGGAGCACAAGGTCGCCTTCTTGGAAAGATCTTGGCCTGACCTTCCTGTTGGGGTATCGGCGTAGGCTCTGCTAGTAGATGCTGGACCGGCTGAGTGCCAACAGCCAGCCCTCTTCCAGCAGATCGACGTTGTCTTGTCATGCTTCTTCTGCTTCCTCCTCGGTGTACATGGTGACTCGTGGGGAATCGAACTCTATGTCCGTTGGGATGACGGCTTCGGCACCATAGACGAGGAAGAAAGGCGTGAAGCCGGTTGACTTGTTTGGAGTCGTGCGCAGACTCTAGAGGACGGCTGGTAGCTCATTGAGCAAGCAGCCAGCCGAGCGCTCCAGGGGCTCGATCAGCCGGGGCTTGATGCCGGACAGGATGAGGCCGTTTGCTCGCTCCACCTGGCCGTTTGACTGCGGATGGGCAACGGACGCTAAGTCCAGTCAGATGCCCTGTGTCGCGCAGAAACGGACCAAGGCGCCTTTAGCGAAATTTGTGCCGTTGTCGGTGATGATGCTGTGTGGTATGCCGTACCGAATTGTGATATCGGCGATGAAAGTCACGGTAGTTGGACCGTTTAGCTTCTTGATTGGCTTCGCTTCTATCCACTTGGTGAACTTGTCCACTGCGACAAGTAAGTGAGTTAAGCCACCTCGTGCTGTCTTGAATGGTCCCACCATGTCTAGACCCCAAACTGCGAAAGGCCAGGCAATGGGGATGGTCTTGAGTGCAGAAGCTGGCTGGTGCGGCTTGGAGCTGAACTTCTGGCACCCTTTGCATTTTTGGACCAACTCCTTTACCTCTTCCAAGGCAGTTGGCTAGAAGAAACCGTGTCGAAAGGCTTTGGTGACGAGTGCTCTTGAAGCCGCATGGTGGCCGCACTTGCCTTGATGGATGTCTTTGAGAATCGCTTGGCCTTGCTATGGGTCTACGCAGCGCTGGTAGACACCAGTGACGCTGCGCCTGACTAGCTCTCTGTTGACTATGGTGTAGGCTGCCGCCCGGCGTTGTATTTGCCAAGCTGAGGTCTCATCAGTAGGCAGCTCTTTGTTCACCAGGAATTTCAGGATGGGCTGGGCCCATGAGGGTGCTGCTATTTCTTCGACTGCCAGAACTGTGACTTGGACGAGGGCAGTTGGGCTGGGAGGTGGTGAGTTGGAGTAAACAACTGCTTTCTGGGTTAATGAAGTCCCCAGGCCGACTGGCGCGGCCCTTGGGCCGAGTTCTGGAGTTTTCGAGTCCGCCACCGCAGTACCCGGGCCGGGTTTGACTATGGAGGCTTTGGGGTCATCCGCCAAAATCCCCGCACCGACTGCCGGGGCTCTGGAGTCGGATCCGACGTCTTCGGGAGGAGCCGGCACAAAAATGGAGTCTGATTCTGGTGAAGGCTTGACAGATGGCTTGAGGAGGCATTGAAGGGCGACGCCAGATGGTATTGCTTGGCGGGTAGAGCCGATTCATGCCAAGGCATCTGCTTGGTCGTTGTCGTTTCTTGGCACATGGAGGAACTCGCACCCTTTGAAATACCCGCTGAGTTGCTGTACGAGGAAACGGTAACTCTCCATGTTTGCATCTTTCGCGTCCCAGTCGCCAGATGATTGCTGGACCACTAAGTCCGAGTCACCATAACACAAGATCCGGTGGATGCCAAGCTGTTTGGCAAGCCGGAGCCCGTGAATGAGCGCCTCGTACTCGGCGACGTTGTTGGAGGCGGCAAAATGGATTTGTAGTGCGTATTTGAGCTTGTCGCCTTTAGGAGAGGTGAGGACGACACCGGCTCCCAAGCCGGTGCGCATCTTGGAGCCGTCGAAATGCATCCGCCAATGGGTGGAGTCAGGCGCTGGAGGTAGGTACTGGGTCTCGGCCCAGTCGATGTGGAAGTCGGCTAGTGCTTGTGACTTGATAGCGGTACGGGGATGGTAGTGGATGGTGTAGGGAGCCAGCTCTATGGCCCATTTGGCCACTCGGCCAGAAGCATCTCGGCTACCAATGATCTCGGCAAGCGGGGCCGTGCAGACCACCGTGATTGGATGCTCTTGAAAGTAAGGCTTCGATTTCTTGGCAGCAAAGTGTACGCCATAGCACATCTTCTGGTAGTGGGGGTAGTTCTGCTTGGAAGTCGACAGTACCTCGCTCAGGTAATATACCGGTCTCTGGATAGGTAGCGCCTTGCCTTCCTCCTTGCGTTCCACTACAATGACCATGCTGACTACCCGGCTGGTGGCGGCCATGTACAGGAGCATAGGTTCTTTGGGAGTCGGAGCCGCCAGGACGGGTGGAGTAGTCAGCACCTTCTTCAACTGGTGAAAAGCTTCGTCCGCCTTATGGTTCCACTCGAAAAAAGTGGTCTTCTTCATGAGTTGGTATAAGGGGAGAGCTTTCTCGCCCAGCCGACTGATGAATCGGCTGATGGACGCCAAGCAGCCGGTGAACTTCTGCACATCCAGCAGTCGGCTGGGTACCTCCATTCTCTCAATGGACTTGATCTTTACTGGGTTGCACTCTATGTCGCGTTCAGAGACCAGGAAGCCAAGGAGCTGGCTGGCTGGTACTCCGAAGACACACTTCTTGGGATTGAGCTTGATCTGGAATCGACGTAGGTTCTCAAAGGTCTCCTTGAGATCTTCCAGCAGCGTTCCACGCTTTTTCGTCTTCACCACCACGTCGTCTACGTAGACGTGGGCGTTCCTGCCGAGCTACTTGAGGAGGCCCTTCTGCATGCAACGCTGAAAGGTGCCGCCGGTGTTCCTTAAGACGAACGTCATGGTGAGGTACCAGAAGGCTCCAAATGGCGTGATGAAGGCGGTCATCAGTCTGTCAGCCGGGTTTAGCTTGATCTGGTGATATCCTGAGTATGCATCCAAAAAACTCAACAGCTCGCATCCGCCTGTGGAGTCTATCACCTGATCGATTCTTGGTAGAGCAAATGGGTCCTTGTGGCAGGCCTTGTTGAGGCTAGTGTAGTCAATACACATTCGCCACTGCTTGTTCTTCTTCAGTACCAGGACCGGATTTGCTAGCCATTCTTGAAAGAACACTTCCATAATGAAGCCGGCTGCTAGGAGTCGGGCTATCTCTTCTCCGACAACTCTTTTCTTCTCTTCTGATTGGCGACGCAAGGGCTGCCTGACCGGCTTTGCATCAGATCGGACATGTAACTTGTGCTCGGCAAATTCCGTTGGTACACCTGGCATGTCTTTGGGGGACCATGCGAAGATGTCCCGATTCTCACGGAGGAAATCGACGAGCTCGCCTTCGTATTTGCTGTCGAGGTTTGCACCTACGACGGCGTACTTCTCTGGGTGCTCCGGATCCAAGGGTATCTTCTTTGTCTCTTTGGCCGGCTTGAACGAACCCTCAGTCTTCGACTCTTTTGGGTTGGGCGATACCTCAGGCTGCTTGCCGGGCATCGCCACAACTCGCTCAAGGAGCCGCTTCTCGGCCGCGATTACTAGGGACTCAGCCAGCCGACTGCCCTCAGCCGCGGAAGCAGACGACCTCTGGTAGTCGCTATCCACAGTCAAAATTCCCCTGGAACTGGGCATCTTCATCTTGAGGTAGGCGTAGTGGGGGACCGCCATGAACTTGGCCAAGGCGGGTCAGCCAAGTAGCGCATGGTATGGGCTCTCACTGTCCACCACCTCAAACAAAACAGACTCTCTACGGAAGAGACCTTTGTCCCCAAAGAGGACGTCCATCAGGATCTTGCCGATTGGCGAGCAGGAAAGCCCAGGAACAATGTCGTGGAACACAGTTCGGCTGTTCTGAAGCTGTCTTTGCTTCATTCCTAACTTCTCCATGGTGTCCTTGTATAGGATATTGATGCTGCTGCCTCCGTCTATCAGAACTCGCGAGAAACACGTGGCTCGTCTGTCTGTAGCAAAGGTGGCGTCCAGGACCAAGGCATCGGAGCCCAGACTCGGCATCACTTCTGGGTGGTCGGCCCTGCTCCAGCTGATGGGCTTCTCGGACCAGTGCATGAACTCTGGCGTCTCCGATGCTATGGCATTCACCTCTTGTCGCTGCAGCCGCCTGCTGCGTCGATCATCAGCCACACTGGTGAACACCACATAGGCTCCGTGCTCTTCAGGGTATTCGTCTTGTACTACGCCGACTGGCCTGACAGCCGGCTGCTGGGGCGGAGGTGGAGGCGGCTGCCCAGCAGGCGGGGGAGGCAGGAGGCCGTCTCCCTTAGCGATCCTGGTGAGCCAGTGACACTTCCGGGTGGTGTGATTCGACGGCTTCGCGCCGCTATGGAACTTGCAAGGTCCATCCAGGGTATGCTCATAGGAGAAGGCCGGCAACCAGTTTGTCTTGCCGCCTTTCTGTCGCTTGGGCAGGGGCTGCTCATCTAGCTGCTGGGCTTCAATGGTCGCGACCTGCCGGCTGCTGGAGGCCGGCTGCGGGGCCTTGCGCTTGTGGTCGCCCTGCTGTTGTCGCCGGCTGGCGTCTCCCGCTGGAGTTCTTGGAGCTTGCGGGGCCACTTTGCCAGTTGTGCTGATTTGAATCTCCGCCTTCATGGAGGAGTCGGCCGTGGCGTACTTGTCCGCTATGATCAGCAGCTCGTCGAGGGTTTCTGGCTCGTCGCAAAGGAGCTTGTGCTTGAGGAGTGTGCCTTCTCTGCACCCGGCTGTGAAGTCTCGATGGCCTGCACCTCGTGCACGCCCTCACAGGAGTTCCGAAGCTCGGCCCAATGTGTGAGGTAATCGCGGGTCGACTCGTTGGGGCCTTGCACGCACAAGGAGAGCTGACGAGGGTTCGGAGGACGCTTGTACGTGCTGGTGAAGTTGCGGACGAATGCTTCAGTGAAGTTAACCCAGCTGTTGATGTTGCAGGGCTTTAGGCTGTTCAGCCATGTCTGGGCCGTGCCCTGGAGCATGAGCGGAACGTACTTTACGGCGACACGCTTGTTGCCGTTTGCTATGCTGACAGCCATGGAGTAGTCGACTAGCCAGTCTTCCGGCTTCACAGAGCCGGTATACTTGGGCGTGTCCCTTGGGAGCGTGAACCCTCTGGGAAAGGGCTCGTCCCGAATGCGGCGCCCGAAACAAGGTGGACCCAGCTCGTCTTCTTCTTCCAGCGCTAAGGATCGGTGAAGTCGGTCGATCCGGTGGTGGGCGTCATTCTCTCCAACTCCCTCTTGGTGGCCAAGGCGGTCGCCGAGAGTCGGATGGTCAACAGGCGGCGGGGAGACTCGCCTTTCCTTGCGTGGAGGGGGAGGCGGACAATCGTCCCGTCGTTCCACTACTCTTGAGCGGCCGTCTCGGTCGCGCTCTATGGTAATGCGAGTCCGACTGTGGCTGACAGCCGGCTCCTTGTCTCTTCTTCCTCGGGCGCCGCCAGTCGGCGTCCGAGATGTCGCGCCTTGATCTCGGTGAAGGTCGTCGTTTGGCCGCTGCGGCGCCTCCGTGCGGTAGCCGGCCTCGTTCTGTGCGGCGGATGCGTCGAGGAGCTGCTGGACTCGCTCCATCATGAAGCGGCACTCTTCTCCCTCGAAATTGTCCAGCTCATCCGCCGCTGCCTGGGCGGCTCGGAAGTTATCCGCTGGTGTAGCGTACACAGGGCGGCTTGCCCAAAAAAGGTTGGCGATGGCCACGCCGCGCTGCTGCACCGCGCCAAGGAGGCTCGGCCCCGCCGGGGCCGGCGAGCCGCAGACGGCGCGATCCATTTCCCGCTGGTAGGCTTCTGACAAGCGTCTCATGCTGGCCAGCTTCTTCGCGCCTTCAACGAGCTGAAGGCGGCGCGCCTCCAATGTCTCTGCGTCAGCGTCTTCCGGAATGGGCGCAGTTAGGTCTTGCTGCGCCGCGCCAAGTGAGTCATGCGCTCCTCCGCCGGGGAGCTTGTCATGACTGATGACTAGCACCTCGGTGACAGTGCTTCCGTTGCTCTCCGCGCGAGGGAGAGGTTTGTCGTAGACCACCACATTGGTGGGGAACGCGTCGAGCGATGCGGTGTCGGAGTCGACCAGCATCGGGTTGGTGGAGCCTACGGACTCCAAGTCTACGGCAGGCTCGCCGGAAACGTGGAGTTGATCGAGGAGGCCCGCGGGGAGGTTCTCGGGGCCGCCCGTGCCTACGTTGGACGCAGGTTCGTCGGAGAGGCGGACCTTGCCGACAAGTTTGGCTAGGCAGCTGGCTGCGTAGGTGATCTCAACGCCTCTTAGTGCGTTGGCGCAAACTCTGTCTGGCGTGTCTGGCTGGCTGCGCTCGCCAGGGAGAAAAAGGGTTCCCGTCCAGAACAGGTCTCCGGACGGTGGTGCACCAGGCCCCATGGTGGGCGCCAAATGTCGGGGGTTTGGTGCGACATATGCCAAAGGATGGCTTATCATGGTGGGGGCGAGTAGAACGTCGCCGGTGCCTGGAAACGGGATGAGGCGAAGGCATGCACGCGGGCGAATCTTACCCAGCTTCAGGGCTCTCCGGGGAGATAATACCCCTACTGCTGCTCTGCGGGGTCTCCGCATGGTCACTATGGCAAAGTGTTTACACGGTTGCTCCTTGAGCTGTTTCTTGGAGGTAGGAGGGGGCAAGGCTAGCTCCCTCCCTTCTATATGATCTAGCCTAGAGCTAATGGGTTCCAACCCTTTGCATGGGTGCCCTGGGGGTTTATATAGGCCTACCCCCCAGGGGTACAATGGTAATCCGGCTAGACACGGGCCCAGCCGTCAGTGCCTCTGGCCTCCGTCTTCTCTGCCGACCGCTGGGGCCCGCCGACTGGCGGGCCCCGCCGACTGGCCTGGTACGGAGCCGATAGGCCGCGTCCACCACGGGCTGGTCTTGCCGGCTGCTGATTACTGTAGCCGTGCTTCTGATGACGCGGGCTTGATCATGAGGTCGTGGCAACATCCCCACCGCCCGGCGGGCGATCACTGTCGCCACTCCCCATCACATCTTGATTAATGGCGCGTGGGCCCCGGGGGAGGGCTTGGCCGACTCCCCCGGGCCGACTCCCGACGGGTCCGACTGGTGGTCCTCTTGCCGTCTCCTAGGGTCTCACCGACTGGTGGGACCTGCTGCCTATAGGCCATACAGACAAGCCGTCATGGGTGCAGGATTCGGTCCTGCGGGGCTGATGTCAGGGCCGGCATGGCAACAGTGCCACGCCGCACGAAGATCTTCCAGGGTACGGCGTGCTGTGGCCATGCCTGCCCTTGGTAAGGGCCAGGAGCGGGCTTCATTGTTGCCACTCCCCTGCCCCATCCCACTTGATGAGATCGTGAGGGGTGTTGGAGTCGCAGGCCGACTCCCCAAAGCCGGCTTCTCTGGAATTTGCTAGTCAGGAGTCGGCTTTCCCTGAAGTCGTCCCTGGGACTCGGCCGTGGGTGGTCAGTCGGCCATCTTGCAGTTGACGTCCTGAAGGCGGCTCTTCGTCCTGGGGTCTTGAGGGGCGCAACCTGCCCCGATGTCTTGAAAGGTTCTGGGGCTCGGGTTGGCCTACCTGTGGCCCATTACTCCGACATCATCCTCAGCCTAAGAGGAAATCCACCACCACCACACTGGAGTAGGGTATGACACCACAAAGGTGGCCTGAACCAGTATAAATCTTGTGTCCTTTGTGTTGCGAGTTGGCCGAGTAGCCCTTGAGATCTTAGCAAAGCTAGGACATGGATCGGTAGGGGGAGATCTTCACGCGCTCCCCAGTGTTCGAACCTTGAGGGCTTTGTCAGACCCGAGATCCGACATTTGGCATGCCAGGAAGGGGTGCACCGGAGCTCTCCTTCCACCATCCGATCCACTCGTTGATCCTTCGGCGCTCCGCGGTTCCGATGTCCGGCGACTCAAGAGCTGATACCGACCCCTGGGCGGCCTGGCCGGCTAGGGCGGCGCCGTCTGCCCAAGAAGACCTCAACCCCGTGCCTCAAGCGGCACGCGCACCGCCAAACACCAAGGGGCGTGGGCGGCACGGTCAGTCACCCTCTCCTCTTACTCCATGACAAGTGCGAGCGGCCACGAGGGCCTCAAGCCATGCTGTCGCAGTCCCAGGGGAGAAGGCATACATGAGGGCCGCGCTCACGGTGGCTCGGGCGCTGTTGTGATGCCGGTTGATGGAGAGCGGTCGGGATGCTTTGCCAGAGCGCGTCGCTAAGCTCTTGGACGCCACGGCTTCTGGAGCGCCGCCCTTCTGTTCTCTGCTCACGCCACAAGCTGCGGCCGGGCCGCATGGCGGACCACGCCGCGCCCGCGTACCTACAGCCGCACCACCAAACTTCATCAACAACGGCGCAACCAACGGAGTTGCACGCCCGCTCGCGCCCGCGCCACCTCCACCGGGCGCGGGCATGAGCGCTGCCACCTACGGTCCGGGTGGGATGCAACCTTACCATCCTCGAGGCGGCACGCAAGGTCGGGCGACGTGGAGTTGTGGGATCGAAAGTATATCTAGAGGGGGGGTGATTAGACTACTTGACCAAATAAAAACTTAACCTTTTCCCAATTTTAGTTCTTGGCAGATTTTAGCTATTTTAGGACAAGTCAAGCAATCATCACACAATTCAAGCAAGCATGCAAAGAGTATATTGGCAGCGGAAAGTAAAGCATGCAACTTGCAAGAATATAAAGGGAAGGGTTTGGAGATTTCAAACGCTATTGGAGACACGGATGTTTTTCCCGTGGTTCAGATAGGTGGTGCTATCCTACATCTACGTTGATGGAGACTTCAACCCACGAAGGGTAACGGTTGCGCGAGTCCACACAGGGCTCCACCCAAGGGCAACGGTTGCACGAGTCCACGGAGGGCTCCACCCACGAAGGGTCCATGAAGAAGCAACCACCCACAAAGGGTCCACGAAGTAGCAACCTTGTCTATCCCACCATGGCCATCGCCCACAAAGGACTTGCCTCACTAGCGGTAGATCTTCACGAAGTAGGCGATCTCCTTGCCCTTACAAACTCCTTGGTTCACTCCACAATCTTGTCGGAGGCTCCCAAGTGACACCTAGCCAATCTAGGAGACACCACTCTCCAAGAAGTAACAAATGGTGTGTAGGTAATGAACTCCTTGCTCTTGTGCTTCAAATGATAGTCTCCCCAACACTCAACTCTCTCTCATAGGATTTGGATTTGGTGGAAAGAAGATTTGAGTGGAAAGCAACTTGGGAAGGCTAGAGATCAAGATTCATATGGTAGGAATGGAATGTCTTGATCTCAACACATGAGTAGGTGGTTGTTTCTCAAAACAAATGAGTTGGAATGATGTGTGTGTTCTGATGGCTCTCTCTTCGAATGAGAAAGAGGTGGAGGGGTATATATAGCCTCCACACAAAATCCAACCGTTACACAGTTTTCCAATCTCGGTGGGACCGAATCATAAAACTCGGTCGGACCGAAAATGTAAACCTAGTGACCGTTAGGAATTTCGGTGGGACTGACATGCAACTCGGTAGGACCGATTCGGTTAGGGTTTGGGCATAACGTAATCTCGGTGAGACTGATTACACAAACTCGGTGAGACCGAGTCTGGTAATTAGCTAACCAGAGAGTTGGTCAGGCAAACTTGGTGGGACCGATTTGCTCTTTCGGTGGGACCGAGTGGAACTCGGTGAGACCGAAAAGTTACAAAGGGGAAACATTGAGTTTACATTGCAATCTCGGTGGGACCGATTCGCTCTTTCGGTGGGACCGAAAAGTTACGAAAGGGAAACAGAGAGATTGCAACCCCATCTCGGTGGGACCGAGAACCTTATCAGCAGAACTGAATTGCTAGGGTTTTGGCAGTGGCTAATGACAAGTGAAACTCGGTGGCGCCGGATAGGAAAAATCGGTAGGACCGAGTTTGGCTTGGAGTTTAGGTCATATGTGGATATGGGAAAGTAGTTGAGGGTTTTGGAGCATATCACTAAGCACATGAAGCAAGAGGCTCATTAAGCAACACCTCATCCCTCCTTAATAGTATTGGCTTTTCCTATGGACTCAATGTGATCTTGGATCACTATAAAATGAAGAGTCTTGAGCTTTTGAGCTTGATCCAATCCATTGTCCTTAGCATTTTGAGGGTTCCACTTTCATATCCATGCCATGCCAATCATTGAGCTTTCCTGAAATAATCATCTTGGAATAGCATTAGCTCAATGAGCTATATGTTGTTATGAATTACCAAAACCACCTAGGGATAGTTGCACTTTCAACCTCCCCCTTTTTGGTAATTGATGACAACATATAGATCAAAACTTCGACAAATGATAATAAGCATGAAATATATCGTCGCTTTGAGAAGTATGTGATAAGTAAGAGCTCCCCCTAAATTTGTGCATATTTAAAATTTTGCTTTGGACTGCAAATGCACAAAGAGTTAGAGTCATGGGTTACTCTTCCATGTCACATACATCTTGGTGGAGCGCTCAAAATGATAAGAATGAAATACATGCACTCATCACCAAGAATAGTGAATGATCACAGATGATAGATAGAATGATAATATTTGAGCAAGCATCAAGCAAACATTAAGTGTAGCTTATGATCAAACACATGATCATCGATGTCTCACACACATAAGGACGTAGTATCAAGCACTCAAAAGCAAACAAAGTTCGAAGAAACCACCAAATAAAACAAGAGAGAAAAGCAACACTCTCTCTCTCGAAGCCTATGATCTATACATCTTCTCCCCCTTTGGCAACAAGTTACCAAAAAGTTCCTAGAAAATGCATAGTGCTAAGTCGTCGCTCAGGCTTGATCTTTAGGTGGTGGTGGAGTACGAATCACTGCAAGGACGAAGGCTTCTGTAGATGTTGAAGTAGTCGCTGGAGTTGGAGCTGAGGTAGACGCTGGAGCTGAGGCTGTGGCTGGTGCAGACGTTGTAGCTCTGGTGTCAGCAACTGGCAGTGCAGATGACCTCGGGCCTCGTGGCACTCTAGAAAAAGCATGAGTTGTGGTCCTGCCTCTCCTCTCATTCATGTCCTCCTGGAGCTGCTCCACTACAGACTGGACTTCTGTTACCTTGACATCCAAGTCATAGAACTTCTGTTCCATGATCCTCTCTAGGCTCTGCTGATTTTTAGTGAGGTTGGCTAGACTTTGCTCAATTCTCAGCGAGGATGCAATCAAGTAACTGAGATGCTCTTGCTTGGTCTTCAAGAAATAGTCAGATGCCTCCTCTTGAGTAGGCATCCTGGCAGCTTTTTCCTTCTTCGCCTTCTCCTTCTTTGCAAATGCTTGTGCAGACGATGGCTCATTCTTGTCATCACAACTTCATTGTTCTCAAATTCTGGACAGATGGGCAGGTGTTCCTTATCCAACAAGTATATGCCCGTGCCCATCTTGGAGTTGATGAGCTCCTGAATTTGAGGGGCACATCCACAGCTCCTCTTCTGATCTGCAGCTGTCCTCTTAATGGTTTCCACAATGAGACTCATGACCTTGAATTTTTGAGGCACATCAAAAACATGAAGCAAGTTGATCGCGTGACCTCTGATCATCTTGTGATCTCCAGACTTAAGCAACAGAGTGTGCCTTAGTATCCAATTGATAGTGGGCAATCCTGATAGCAGATAGTGCACTGACCCAAACTTGAATGTGTCAAGAGCTTCATTGGGGATCTCCTTGTACATGTTGGACATGGAGTTATGGTCCATTTTCTTCTTGGCATAGATGTGCAAGTCCTCATCTTGCTCTTCTGGGGCATTGATGATCTGTGCCCACTCAGCCACTGTAGACTGGTACCTTGTACCCTCTGACATCCATGTAATCCTTCCATCCGGATAAAAGTGAGCTGTGGAGTAGAACTGCATGATGAGTCCCTCGTTCCACTTTGTGAGCTTCTGCCCAACAAAGTCCTCTACTCCACACGCTCTGAAGCTGTCCTGAACTCCTGGGAAGTACTCCTCATTCTCCTTGATGTAGGTCCAGCCGACCCATCTCATGTCACAAATGATTGGCTTCTTGTCAAGCAAAACAGTCTCATAAAAGTCTTGTTGCTCCTTGGTGTGAAATCTATAATCCACGGCAGTCCTTCTCCTAGAAGCACACGGGTCTGCTTCTCTCCACTTTCTCAGCCCTGAGTCTCTCCTGAGCTTCATGTCCTCAGCCACAGGATGAGCATCGTTGTGGTCTGGGATCTTGGGCTTGAGCTTCCGAAGGATACACTCTTCCTCTTCTTCAATAGCTTCAGGCACTGGGGCCTTGTTCTTTTCTGCAGTAGGTATACTCCTTGTATTTCTCTTTGGAGCTGTCTTAGGCTTAGATGCAGCCTTAGGAGCTTCCTTGGGCTTGGATGCAGCTCCCCCTGACCTTATGGCATCTCCCATAAGTTTGGCTGCCTTGGGCGCTGGTGCAGCTGCCTCTTCTTCCTCCTCCTCCTCTACCATGATGGAGGCTCTCCCAAGCACTTTGGCTACAGTCTTCTTTACTCTCTCTTTCCTCTTTTTGCCCTCAGCAACAATGGGCTCAATGGGAGCAGGCGCAGGCTTCTCGGTTGAGGCTCTAGCCTTTGACATTGGCTGCCTCCCTGCTGGCCTCTTGACTTTCAGGCCTGGCTTTGAGCCTTGAGCTGGCTCAACCCTTTTGGAAGTGGCCTCTTCCTCTGCCATATAGTCTTCATCCTCAGAATCAGACGTTCTCTTCTTTCTTTGACGTGTGGCAGCCTTAGGCAGATTGCTGGGTGTGCTCCTGCTGCCATCATCAGAAGAACTTGAGGGGCTAGTGCCCTCACTCATGACCACTTGCTGCTCTGAGAGGTTTTGGCTGTCACTTTGATCAGACATGTTGCTCACTGACTGCTGACCCTGTGAATAGATTATAGAAGAGATAGAGTGGATGAGCATCACAAAAAGCAGAGATTTTTGCCAAAGAATAATCCAAAAACTTAGTTTTAGTTTTCCACAGAAAGCATCTCCGATCTACCGATTTTCAAACTCGGTGACACCGAAGCAGTTTTGGCACCAGAACTGGTGAACTCGGTCAGACCGAGTCATAGTTCGGTGGCACCGAGACTGCTAGGGTTTCACAGAATTCCAAAATCGGTCGCACCGATAAGTTATTCTCGGTCAGACCGAGTTTAACTTGTGCAATGGCAAAAGCCAGATCGGTGGGACCGAGTTTTTCAACTCGGTGGGTCCGAGATGGTTTCGGCGGAAACCTAACCCTAAAATTTTCGAATTAAACCTAATCTACGAGCGTTTTGACTGGATAGAAGTTTATCAATTGTGGCAAGATTCATGATGATCACAATGTGGTAGGAATCAGATTGAGGAATAGCACAATGATCAAGTCCATACCCTAGTTTGTCGTGGACTTGCTACGGCGGCAACGGCGGGGCAGAAATCCATTGACGGCGGCGAAGACCAGCTACTAGAGGCTGCTGGCAGCGAGGAGACGATCCGGAGACCATGAAGGCAGAGCAGGCTATCGCGCGGGCGAGGAGGTTTCGTAGAAATTTCCAAAATTTTCCCGTCACTATATATAGCCCGACCCTGTCGGTGTGACCGAGTGGAACGACTCGGTGGCACCGAGATGCAAAACTGTGTGCAGTTCTTGCAACTCGGTGTGACCAAAAAGTTCAAATCGGTTGCACCGAGATCGAAAACCTAGATCAACTTAATGAACTCGGTAGGACCGAAGTGGAGTATCGGTCAGACCGAGATTCATAAAGAGGTTTTGGAAGTTTAAGTCTATGACGAATCGGGGACTCCGAGCGCTCCTCACACAAAGTGGTTCGAATCTGACTTGATCAAATTTTGTGATGCAGCATGAATAGAGTTTGAGACGAGAAAAGCATAGATAGCTAGAGGAGGTTCTTAGGCATTCTTGTCCATCCACTTGGAAAAAGAAGATAAAGCCAAACAATCAAAGCAACAAGTGGATGTTCTCGAATGAGTAAAATATGCAATCAGCATGCTCACACAATAAGATGGCAAATGAAATATGTGGCAAATCATGCACAACCAATTCTAGCATCTATCAAGCAATTTGCGATGACTAGGTCATCTATATATGAGTATATTGACTTAGGAGTCAAGTGAGAACACTTGATCGTAGTTCATACTCATCGTTTAAGCTCAAGTGGGGTTACCACTTTTACATAAAGCATTGTTTTGTTCACATCTTTAGAGTTGCTCTAGCTCAAGTCTTAGAGTAAAGCTCCCCTAGATGTGATATCACCCCTAAGAGGGATGAACTAACCTTGGGTTTTGTCGATGATGACTTCATGTAGATGTTGAAGATGTGGATGCTCAATGTTGATGTAGATCTCTTGGAGCTATCCTTTTGAGTGAATTGCACTTTCAATACCTACATGGGTTAGTCCCACAAGGAACAAACAAGGATATCCATAGACATAGAGTGATGCATACAAAAGATGAAGTCCATGAAAACTTTAGGTTACCTTGTCCCTTGCCTTACCAACAAGAGGGTTTGTGACTCCTTGAACTAGTGCAAGATGTGGAAGTTGATTGCACTTGTTCTTGCCAAAATGATAAGAGTGAAGTATGTTGGCGGAGTCACCCTCAAGAACTCTCTAGTTCTTCTTCTTTTGGATCCACATCATCTTGATGGGAATCCTTGGAGTTGTAGTCGTACTTGATGAAGTGGAACTTGAAGTAGTCTTGGGAATCCACTTGACTAAGGTCTTAGGAGCTTCTTCAAATGCATCAATTTCCTCTTGAAGCTTGTCCTTGCCTTTTTGCTCGTAGTCTTGTGGTGGAAGATCATCTTGAGCTTGTGTCCCTTTGAAAAACTTCTCTTGTTGAGGGACAAACTTCGTCTTGGGGTATTGATCTTCTTCCCATTCAACTCCATTTGCATTGAACTTTCGTTCAAAACCAACACCTTGATTCTTCCGGTGCATTCCTTGCTTGCGCACAATTTCCTCGAATTGCTTACTCCCAGCAAGGCTTTTGTACACTCCTTTCTCTATAATTCCCTTCAATAAGCTATTTTCTTGCTCAAGTGTAACTTGGCTAAGAGAATCATTAGTGGAATCAAGAGAACTACTAGAAGCAACAATATTGGGTTTAGCATGATCATTGTTACTACTAGAGGAAGAATCTTTCTTGTTAGACTTGACTTGAGGCATGTAAGTGGATAAGAGTAAATGCTTGGCAATGTAAGAAGAACTTTTCTTGCGGAGATCATCATTGATTGCCTTTAAGAACTCATGCTCTTGCTCAAGATTGAGCTTTTCAAAGCGGAGCTTCTCATGAGCCCTTAAAAGTTCTCGATGATCTTCGAAGATAGTGTCATGAGCTAACTTAAGAGTTTTTAGTTCTTTAGTTAGGGCCTCAATCTTCTCCTTATCATTGTCACTCGTTTTATCTTGATTAGCATGATTAATTGGTCTTTCATAATAGTATTCATCACTAGCGTTGTCACCAATCAAATCATCTCCTAACAAGTCATCCTCATCACTATTGAAATCAACATACTCGGGGTGTGTTACCTTAGGACCTTTGGCCATGAAGCATCTTCCAATTCCTTCATTTGGTGAGTCAAATATGTCGTAGGAGTTGGTTGACACAAGTGCTACACCGGCAACACCTTCATCTTGAGTATCTTCGGAGTCGGAGTGATAACTTCTCTCGGAGTGGCTGTCGGAGTCGGAGCCGGATACCCATTCACCAACATGAGCTTGATGTCTTCGTCTTGTGTAGCTCCTTGATGATTTTTCCTTCCTTTCCGAGTCCTTGCTTCTCCGTGAGTATCTTCGTTCATAACGATCATCTCTACTCCTTCTCTCCCTTTGTGGTGAACCTTTGCTTCTTCGTTTTGGAGAATCTTCTCTTCTCTTGTAGGGAGCCGTACACTCATTTGAATAGTGTCCGGGTCTTCCACAATTGTAACAGTTCGCTCTCGACTAGAAGATCTTTTGTCATTGTAGGACCTTGATTTGGAGCTTCTATCTTTGCTTCTATTCTTGTAGAACTTGTTGAAGTTCTTCACCATTAAGCTCAATTCTTCATTGAAGTCTTATTTATCACTTGATGATGTAGGGGCTTCACATGAGGCTTTATAGGCACCACTTGATTTGTTGTGAAGTTCCTCTTTATCCTTAAGTGACATCTCATGAGCAACAATTCTTCCAATCACTTCCGTTGGCTTGAGATCTTTGTAATTGGGAATCATTTGGATCAATGTGAACACGGTATCATATTTTCCATCCAAGGCTCTTAGGATCTTCTTGATGATGAATTTATCGGTCATCTCTTCACTTCCTAAGCCGGCAATCTCATTTGTGATGAGAGCAAGCCTAGAGTACATTTCAGCGACACCTTCACCATCCTTCATCTTGAACTTGTCAAGTTGGATTTGAAGCACATCCAACTTGGATTCCTTGACGGAGTCGGTACCTTCGTGTATATCAACCAAGGTATCCCAAATTTCCTTTGCATTCTCAAGGCGGCTGATTTTGTTGAATTCTTCGGGGCACAATCCGTTGAAGGGAATATCACAAGCTCGAGCACTGTATTGCAACATCTTCAACTCTTCCGCGATAGCTTCTCGGTTTGGTTCTCTCCCTTCAAAGAAGTCACCTTGCAAGCCAACACACACAATAGCCCAAACGGCGGGGTTATGTCCAAGAATATGCATTTTCATTTTATGCTTCCAACTAGCAAAATTAGTACCATCAAAGTAAGGACCTCTATGGTGATAGTTTCCCTCGCTAGACGCCATACTCTCCTAGGTTGTGAAACCAAGGCTATGACCACCAAAAGCTATGGAGATCAAGCAAATGGAGACCAAAGCTCTAATACCACTTGTGGGATCGAAAGTATGTCTAGAGGGGGGTGATTAGACTACTTGACCAAATAAAAACTTAACCTTTTCCCAATTTTAGTTCTTGGCAGATTTTAGCTATTTTAGGACAAGTCAAGCAATCATCACACAATTCAAGCAAGCATGCAAAGAGTATATTGGCAGCGGAAAGTAAAGCATGCAACTTGCAAGAATATAAAGGGAAGGGTTTGGAGATTTCAAACGCTATTGGAGACACGGATGTTTTTCCCGTGGTTCGGATAGGTGGTGCTATCCTACATCCACGTTGATGGAGACTTCAACCCACGAAGGGTAACGGTTGCGCGAGTCCACACAGGGCTCCACCCAAGGGCAACGGTTGCACGAGTCCACGGAGGGCTCCACCCACGAAGGGTCCATGAAGAAGCAACCACCCACAAAGGGTCCACGAAGTAGCAACCTTGTCTATCCCACCATGGCCATCGCCCACAAAGGACTTGCCTCACTAGCGGTAGATCTTCACGAAGTAGGCGATCTCCTTGCCCTTACAAACTCCTTGGTTCACTCCACAATCTTGTCGGAGGCTCCCAAGTGACACCTAGCCAATCTAGGAGACACCACTCTCCAAGAAGTAACAAATGGTGTGTAGGTAATGAACTCCTTGCTCTTGTGCTTCAAATGATAGTCTCCCCAACACTCAACTCTCTCTCATAGGATTTGGATTTGGTGGAAAGAAGATTTGAGTGGAAAGCAACTTGGGAAGGCTAGAGATCAAGATTCATATGGTAGGAATGGAATGTCTTGATCTCAACACATGAGTAGGTGGTTCTTTCTCAAAACAAATGAGTTGGAATGATGTGTGTGTTCTGATGGCTCTCTCTTCAAATGAGAAAGAGGTGGAGGGGTATATATAGCCTCCACACAAAATCCAACCGTTACACAGTTTTCCAATCTCGGTGGGACCGAATCATAAAACTCGGTCGGACCGAAAATGTAAACCTAGTGACCGTTAGGAATTTCGGTGGGACTGACATGCAACTCGGTAGGACCGATTCGGTTAGGGTTTGGGCATAACGTAATCTCGGTGAGACCTATTACACAAACTCGGCGAGACCGAGTCTGGTAATTAGCTAACCAGAGAGTTGGTCAGGCAAACTCGGTGGGACCGAGTGGAACTCGGTGAGACCGAAAAGTTACAAAGGGGAAACACTGAGTTTACATTGCAATCTCGGTGGGACCGATTCGCTCTTTCGGTGGGACCGAAAAGTTACGAAAGGGAAACAGAGAGATTGCAACCCCATCTCGGTGGGACCGAGAACCTTATCGGTAGAACCGAATTGCTAGGGTTTTGGCAGTGGCTAATGACAAGTGAAACCCGGTGGCGCCGGATAGGAAAAATCGGTAGGACCGAGTTTGGCTTGGAGTTTAGGTCATATGTGGATATGGGAAAGTAGTTGAGGGTTTTGGAGCATATCACTAAGCACATGAAGCAAGAGGCTCATTAAGCAACACCTCATCCCTCCTTAATAGTATTGGCTTTTCCTATGGACTCAATGTGATCTTGGATCACTAAAATATAAAATGAAGAGTCTTGAGCTTTTGAGCTTGAGCCAATCCATTGTCCTTAGCATTTTGAGGGTTCCACTTTCATATCCATGCCATGCCAATCATTGAGCTTTCCTGAAATAATCATCTTGGAATAGCATTAGCTCAATGAGCTATATGTTGTTATGAATTACCAAAACCACCTAGGGATAGTTGCACTTTCAGGAGTGTGGGGCACTACAACGAGGTCTTCGAGGCGGCGGCCTCGGAGGCCTACGTGCCCCGCATGGTGGACCAGGAGTACATGATGGTAGACGACCTTGGCTTGTTCCTCGAGCCAGGCTGGGAGGAGGAGGCGCTAGAAGCCGGCTCCTTTCAGGACCCCTCCGGAAGCCTCACCCACCGCGCTGGTGACAACAGCTACAGGGTACCACTAATTCCTTAGGAGCAGGCTTACCCTAACCATAAATCGCAAGTGAACTAGGTCACAGCGCCAGGTGACGGTTCCAGCACAGCGTTATCCGTCTCACCAGGAGAGGCTCACTTGGGGCTGCGTGGGAGGGGCCAGGAGCAAGGCCCTCTGCCAGGGAGGCGCCGACGAGCCTTCCCCCGGCAGAGGGCCCGTGGTCGCTGAGGGTGCCGCCGGCATCCCCTCTACCCGCGTTGGTGCCGTCCTAGTCTGCGGTCGTCCCAATGATGGTAGGGAGTGGTGCAAGGCGGGGCCCTCGTCTGGCAATATGAAGTAAGGCTCATGCCTGTGAAGGTCTCCGCCTGTGACACTCTCACATAATAACGAGTGGGGCTGTAACGCCCCAGAGTCTCAAGAGTGCCGCCCTCTGGCCTCGGGGGCTCCCTCCCACGTCCTAGTGGCAGCACTTAGCTTTGCGCTGGTGAGAAGACTCGAAGACAAGAATACTAGACTAGGCACTGTACGCGGGCACTTGCTTTGGATCTCTTTTCTGTAACCCTTCCTTCTAGATTTGGATGTAAGTTGAAGTTGAATTTTCATTGTTACGCACGGGGGGTGCCTTTTGTCGTTCGAGCGATTTCTTGCTATCTGGTTCTTGCCTTATTTCGGAGTTCGTGCCTGTTGCTTCCCCGTCGCGGGCCCCTCGCGAGCAGGGCTGGGCATGACGCACATGCGCCACGTGCTTGTCACGCCATGGCTAGCTCTTGCTTATCATGCAGCCCCCTCGGGCGTGTCGACGAGTTCCTCAGGAGCTTCCCAGAAACTCACAATCTCATGAGCCGGTTTTGGGCTCTTCCAAACTAAGGTAAACCGCAACAACAACCTTGCCCCAGGATACGTGAGTTCACGAAGACACGTATCCAACTCGACCTAAAAAGATAGAAGCACTAGTATATTTACATGAGGGGCTTCCCCTCCAAAAATGCTCTTACAACCTCAAGGGCTGCGCCCAAGCTTCTGTGTGTAGGACAAACAGCTGGGAAACACGGGATCAGTCCGACACGTCGCTCGCCGCGTCCCCTGGATCACCCTCAGATGCGTCACTGGCATCACTCCCACCATCGCTGGCATCACTATCACCTTCACCAGCGCAGCCATCACCATCGTCGACCACGTCGCCCGCGTCCGCCGCGACCAACACCCCATCGTCCTCGGAAGTCAAGGCCCTGACCAGTGCGCCCACATTGTCTTCCACCCATCGCGATAGGTCGCCCCGGATGGCCTCGAGTACATGAGCGATGGCGGCGGAGGGAGTCCTGGACTAAGGGGTCCTCGGGCGTCCGGCCTCTTATCCATGGGCCGGACTGATGGGCTGAGAAGACATGAAGACCGAAGACTGCATCGTGTCCGGATTGGACTCTACTTGGCGTGGAAGGCAAGCTTGGCGACCGAAGATTCCTTCTTATGTAATCGACTCCATGTAAACCCTAGATCCCCTCGGTGTTTATATAAACCAAAGGAGATAGTCCGGAAAGGACAGCACATATACTCATTACCATACCCATATAGGCTACACTTCTAGGGTTTAGCCATTATGATATCGTGGTAGATCAACTCTTGTAATACTCATATTCATCAAGATCAATTAAGCAGGAAGTAGGGTATTACCTCCATAGAGAGGGCCCGAACCTGGGTAAACATCATGTCCCCCGTCTCCTGTTACCATCGATCCTAGACGCACAGTGCGGGACACCCTACCCGAGATCCGCCGGTTTTGACACCGACATTGGTGCTTATGTAACCGACTCCATGTAAACCCTAGATCCCCTCGTTGTCTATATAAACTGAAGGGGATAGTCTAGAAAGGAAACCACATATACTCATTACCATACCCATATAGGCTAGACTTCTAGGGTTTAGCCATTACGATCTCTTGGCAGATCAACTCTTGTAATACTCATATTCATCAAGATCAATCAAGCAGGAAGTAGGGTATTACCTCTATAGAGAGGGCCCGAACCTGGGTAAGCATCCTGTCCCCCGTCTCCTGTTACCATCAATCCTAGACGCACAGTTCGGGACCCCCTACCCGAGATCCGCCGGTTTTGACACCGACATTGGTTTTGACACCCGGGCCTCGTGCTCCTCGCGTGAGGCGCATTCCTTGGCCGCTTTGTCCTCGGCCTCGGCTAGTGCCTTCTTAAGGGCCACCACCTCGGTCATGGTCACTAATAAAGTTTATGACACTTTAGTCTGGCTAGACTACTAATTTTTTCGAAATGTACCCATAGGTTACTGCATACCTTGGCTATCTTCCAGCTGCTTCTTCACGAGGTTGAGCTCCTCCTCGGCCCGCTCCAGTTCCCGCTTCAGTCCGGAAACTTCTGCAGCATGAGCAGTGGCAGCCTGCAGCGATACCTGCTTGTTCACACAGACAACTCATGTTAGACTCCTGCGATATTTATTCTCGATCCTCTGTTTGGCTTTTCCTCCCGAACACCAAACAGAGCATCAGGGGCTACTGTCTATACGGTGATATTTTCCCTACAATCACATTACTTACCTCAAAGCCCGTTAGAAGGCTGGTGCAGGCTTCGGTCAGTCCGCTTTTGACAAACTGAACCTTCTCTATTACCGCTCATCCATGATAGAGGCACCTCGTAGCGCCTTCAGCAGATTATCCGGTGCCTCTGGTTGGACAGAGGTCACCGGTGGAACATGCACAATCCCTCCTCGGGGGGAATGTCGTTCACTGGACCCCAGAGCCATGTAGATCTCCGGAATGGTATCCGCCTGAGGCCCGAAGGGAACTCGGGCCCCGTCACCAGTCCCCATGGGGACTTTTTCCCCCGTATGTACGGCGGCCGAGGAGTCATCCTGGGACGTCACCCTAATGGTCTCCGGAATATCCCCCTAGCTTGAGAAAGTCTTTTTGGACACCACCTCATCATCACCCTTGGGTGAGATGGAATGAGCAGGTTGCGGAGACATGCTAGCCATCTCCTTCGAGTCCAACGAATACTCTGTCGAGGATCGCGGGGAGCCATTGCGTGCCGGACTACAATGACAAGGTTTAATATGTATCAATATTACAAACCGAGAAGGCCAGATGTTTTTGATTCTGGTACTCACGAGGCGGCCCGAGGCTTGGTTCGGCGAGGTCGCTCCGGACTGCTATCAACATCCCATGTGGAGTTATCTGCGAGGGAGCCTCTCCCCCTCTTGGGAGCCTGCGCCTCCAAACTCATGGAGGCCTCCCTTTTCTCCCCTCCTCCCTCAGGAGGGGAGTCGCCTCCCTCCTCGTCGTCATCGTCGGCGGCAGAGGGGTCTATCTCATCATCAGACGAGATGACCAAGGTGCTCCTTCGGCGAAGCCCACTCCTGGTCCCCTTGGCCATGGTTTTGACCTTCTTCTCCGGTACATCGTAAGGAGCCGGAAATAACATCTTTGTAAGGAGTGGGGTTTCTTCATCTTCAGGCAGCGGAGCCGGACTATTAATCCGTCCTGCTAGGTCGACCCAGGCCTGAAAAGGAAATTGATAAGAAGGCTTAGTATCCTTCCTCGAAGCGTGTCCTTAAAGACTATGCCTTGATGGCTTACCGAATTGGCCTGACGCTTAAAGTTGAGCCCACGATCCTTGGTCAAGGGTGGCGGTGTCTCGCTGCCCTTGAAGAGCACCTTCCAGATATCTTCGTGCGTCGTGCCGAAAAGCCTTAGAAGCGTCTGGTGCTTGGCCGAATCAAACTCCCACAAATAACAGGTCCGGCGCTGACACAGAAGGATCCTGTGTACAAGCATGACCTGGATCACATCAACGAGCTTGATCTTCCAGGTTACCATATTCTGGAGGCATGTTTGGAGCCCCGTGATCTCTTCTAAAGATCCCCAGGTCAGGCCCTTCTCTTGCCAGGAGGTAAGCCGCATCGGGATTCTGGATCGGAATTGGGGAGCCGCCACCCAGTTGGCATCGCGTGGCTCGGTGATATAGAACCACCCCAATTGCCATCCCTTCACCATCTCTACAAAGGAGCCTTCGAGCCAGGTGGTATTGGGCATCTTGCCCGCCATGGCACCTCCGCACTCGGCCTGTTGGCCGCGAACCACCTTTGGCTTTACATTAAAAGTCTTCAGCCATAGGCCAAAGTGAGGTGGGATGCGGAGAAAGGCTTCGCACACAACTATGAATGCGGAGATGTTGAGGATAAAGTTGGGGGCCAGATCGTGGAAGTGCAACCCATAGTAAAGCATCAGTCCACGGACAAATGGATGAAGAGGGAATCCCAGCCCATGGACGAAGTGTGTGAGAAACACAACCCTCTCATAGGGCTCGGGGGTAGGGACGATTTGCCCTTTTGCCGGGAGTCGGTGAGCAATCTCCTTGGCTAAATAGCCGGCTTCCCGTAGCTCCGTGATGTCCTTCTTCTCAACAGAGGAGGCCATCCACTTGCCTCCAGCTCCAGATCCGGACATGATTGGAGTGCCTTCTCGAACGAGGAAAAGCTAAAGCTTGGGCGCTAGAGCTCGAGGACGGAAGGACTAAAGATGAAGAAGTGTGTGGGTAAAGGGAGAGTGTCCTTATCCCATTATAAAGGCCATGAATCTCAAACGCCTCCCCACTCGTCCTAAAAACCCGCCTATTCCCAAGGGTTGTATAAACGGCACGGTTGGGTTACCCATGCCCGCATTGATGAGAATCCCGCAATAAGGGGACATGATCTCTGCTTTGACGAGACGTGCCAATGGCAACCGCGTTTCAAAACGTGGAGCGGAAGACGAAAAGTGGTTCGAAATTATGATTGGAAAAATGTAATGTCGTGTTGTGAAAAGCTGTCAGCGGATAGAACTCGTGTGAAAATATATTCTCTCTGCAGCTGTGTGTGGTATGTAACAGGTCCGGATACTATCATCCCATCCGAAGACTATCTTGGAGTTCGGAGAAAGGGGAACCCGCCTTGCAATTCCAAAGACAATCTGCACGCCGGACTCCTCGTCATTGAAAGCCAGGTTCAGGGGCTACTCAACGAGTCCTGGACTAAGGGGTCCTCAGGCGTCCAGC
The DNA here is from genome assembly GCF_056163025.1 of Triticum urartu. Taxonomy (NCBI): domain Eukaryota; kingdom Viridiplantae; phylum Streptophyta; class Magnoliopsida; order Poales; family Poaceae; genus Triticum; species Triticum urartu. Next base: position 201,908,241 of record NC_141875.1, on the reverse strand, counting down.
CTGTTATCCATGGGCCGGACTGATGGGCTGTGAATACATGAAGACCGAAGACTGCACTATGTCCGGATTGGACTCTACTTGGCATGGAAGGCAAGCTTGGCGACCGAAGATTCCTCCTTATGTAACCGACTCCATGTAAACCCTAGATCCCCTCGTTGTCTATATAAACCAAAGGGGATAGTCCGGAAAGGACACCACATATACTCATTACCATACCCATATAGGCTAGACTTCTAGGGTTTAGCCATTACGATCTCGTGGTAGATCAACCCTTGTAATACTCATATTCATCAAGATCAATCAAGCAGGAAGTAGGGTATTACCTCCATAGAGAGGGCCCGAACCCGGGTAAACATCGTGTCCCCCGTCTCCTGTTACAATCTATCCTAGACGCACAGTTCGCGACCCCCTACCAAAGATCCACCGGTTTTGACACCGATAGCGGCGTCAAAATCGAAGTTGGGGTCGGCGTTTTGGAGATGGCTGAAGACGCGGGAGAACGCACGCCTGAGCAGACCGCGGCTCCTCTCTTCAACAAGTTGGCGAGCTCTCTCGGAATGGTCTCCAGGCGTGTCACCATGTCGATGAAGAAGGGAGGTGGCTGGCGTAGTCGTTCGCGTGGGGATGAGGAGCATTCTCGTCACAGACGTGGCCCATGGAGATGTTGGCCCTGTTCCTGAGGTCCTAGAGCATGGGGGTGTGCACGCGCTCCAGCGTCCACCGCTGAAGCACTTCCTCCTTGTTCTGCCGCATGATGGACTCGGCGTCAGCGACCCGTTGCTGAAGAGGGAGAGGCTCGGCGCGGGCGGAGGCCAGTTCGGCCTGCGCCGAGACCAGGACGCCTACGGTGGCCTCATCGCGTCGCTCCACCTCGGTCAACCTAGACTTGAGGGTAGCAGTCCTACCAGCGGCCTCAGCTTCCATGAGCTTCAACTTCAGTTCAAGCCTACCCTCAAGATTCGCGCGAGCCTCGGCCACCCGGAGATCGACCTCCTCCTGGGCCCTGGCCTCGCGTGCGCGGACGACATCCTCTGCCTGAGCAACTTGAAGCTCCCTCGTCTCCAGTCGTCCGAGCTCAAGGCTACTCTCCACAGCTTCCAGCGCCAGCGCCTCCTCGCGCTTCCGGATCTCTTCCTCTTCAGCGGGCGTCCCCCTCAATGACGGAAGGGCGGCTCTGCGTGCCTCCACTTGCTGATCCAAGACGGAGCTCCAGGCTTGGAGCTCCCACGCGTGCTTCTTCGTGACCTCACGACGGCGGTCAGCTTCCCGAGCCTCTTGCAGAGCTCGGGAGCAGGCCTCACGGGTGGCTGCGAGGGAAACCTCGGCCTTCGCATTATCAAGCTTGCGCTGGTGACGGTTCATCGCGCCCATTGCCTCCTCAAAGAGCTCGTGGCAGACGACGCTCCTTTCTTGCGCCGACTCAAGCATGCTGCTGACTCCGTCCTCCGCCACGGGGACCGCGGATGGGGCCCGAAGAGGCTCGCCCCCTTTTAGCGGGGGGCTGGCGCCCGCCCAATTGCGGGCCAGGCCTCGCGAGGAGCCAGAACGAGTGGAGGCCCGCTACTTGAAGAGGAACCCAAGACCAAAGCCATCTAGCTGCCATCCATGACCAGGGGAGGAACCCTTGGCACGCTTGATGTACTCCAAGCAAGGCCACGAAGGAGAGACAGCGAAGGCGTGAGCTCAAGACACCTTGTCGACTCCATGCCATGAGCAGCGCGCGGGCTTGCAGCGCCTGAGTCCGGCGGGAGAAACGAGGCGAGAGGAGGTTGTTTCTCAGGAGATTCCGCGGCCTTGGCGGAAGGGATCCTGAAGAGGCATCGTCAGGAAGGGAATCGGCACACGGAGAATCACCAAGATAAGGTACTAACTCGTCAACGGTGATGTACTTTCTCCGTTTTAACGGCCAGAAGGTGCCGCTGCCTGGGGACGCCCTCCTCTTGCTGAGCTCTTCAAAGTCCACGCAAAGCCGACCGAAGCACTGGACTTGGCGGCCGACACGAGGCACATCTGGAGAAGCGCTCGAAGGGGCAGCCTCAGGAGCGCCAAGCTGAGGGGAGCTATCAGGCTCTGCCTCACAGTGACCTGCCGAGGCCTCAAGAGCCCCGGCCTCGGGAGACGCGGGCTGCATCTCCCCCTCGACCGCCGCCCCAGGGCAAGAGTCAAGAGTCCCCGAGGACGACACCTATGGAGCCCTAGGCGGCATCAGCATCTTGGCACCTTCACCATCGGCCCCCAGCGGTGCTCGCCTCCCTGCATCCACACTTGGTGTGAGTTCGATGCCAGTGGTAGGGAGAGGAACCACGACGATGGGGTTCTCACGGGGCCCCACGAGGCCGACTGGACGCAGCCCCCACTCATCGAACGAGGGCATCTGCTCCGCGAATGTCACCTTGTTCAAGCAGCGGTACAGAAGGCAACTCTTCCTTGACATGTCGTCTAGCAACAGGACACCCGTCAGGACCTCGAGCACCGTTCGCCGCGCCTCAAGGGGGAGCCTGGACTCCTGAAGTCTCATGTGGTCCTTGCTATTGAGCAAGGCCCACATCGGTCGAGAGTGGCGCTGAAGAGGAGCGATTCGGCGCTGGACGAACTCCTTCACCACCATAGGAGCTGTCACATCAAGATCCTTGAGCCTCTTCAGCCTAAGCCAGACATGGGCAAGGCGCGAATCGGCGAGCCTTTGGTGGCACCAACCGGAGTTGGGAATAGCGGGTGCTGACGGAGAAGAGAGCAGGGGGCTGAGCTCCCTGACATCAACAAACACCCACCGTGCCCAAAACCTGCTCGTGCATAGTGGGAGCTCGAAGTCAATCCCCGCACCGGCCGTCGCCGCCATGGTTTGAAAGCTTAGGAATCCTGAGCTCTGTCGAGGATCAATCAGGTGTAGCGAGAAGAAGTGGTGGAGAAGGGCCACTGAAGGGGCATTGCCAACCATGGCCTCACAAACAAAGGAGAAGACAGCGAGAAGGGTCACAGATTGGGGATCAAGGTGCAGCATGTGGATCTGATAATGTGCAAGCACCGCGTTCTAGAAGGCAGAGAAAGGAGGAACCAAGCCAGCCCAAAGGGCGTCGATGAAGAATGGGACCTCGGTGGCTGTCCGGTCGACGCGAGCATGAGATGCAGGTCAGGCCACCATCCTTCCCCACTCATTGAAACATGAGGCGAGCATGGGACGCACCTTGTCCATGGCTTCCTGGTTGAGCACCAGCGACCTGCCAACGGCAGGCTCAGCGGCCGGGCGCAGCTCGGTGGAGGACAGAGGACTCTTCCCTTTCACCGACTAGTCCAGTGCCATGGCGATGGGAGGATTGAGCTCAGATCGAATCGGGGGGAGAGGCTGAGCTATGAGGAAGCGGAAGAATTGGAGAGTGTGCGGCAACAACGGGAGGGAAACCATGTAGACCTTGGTGGCCGCCTAGCCAGGTGGGTATCAAGGCAGCGTGGGGAAGCAGAGACACCCACGTCCAATCAATCACTACGCGTTGACCAAAGCCGCATGCTATTGGGGCCTGCGGCGCTCCGTACTTGACCTTTGGCTTCGCCTCGAAGCCAATCCCGAGCGCGCCTTGGGCCCGGGGGCTATTGTCGGTGTTCTGGAAATGGGGGTCCCCAGACTTGCCTGCCTGCGGCTCATGGCATGGCTCTGCGAGCGGGCCCATATGACCCATCTTCACCAACAAGTGTTCAAGACCCTCGCGAGGGGCCAAGCCTTGCGAGGCGGACGACACAAGACCTCCCCTGGAGCGTCCTCACCAGGCTGGCTCACGAGGGGCGGAGAGACCAAGGAAAGACAAACCTCGCGAGGTTCCAGTGACGTGAGCCATGAAGACCAACGCCAGGCGGGCGCCAGCGCGCACAGTGTCCTTGTTTCCTCATTGGTTCTAAGGAACCAAGCGCAGGCACGGAGTACCGAGCCGTCAACCAAAGGTTCCCATACAGTTCAACGAGACCATGACCAGCAGGACGGCAAGACGGAGGTAACCATGGAGCCCAAGGCGGCGTCACCACCAGAGCCTTTTGGAGGCGAAGACTGCTTTTGTCAGGATAAGCTATACTAGTCGTCCCCTTTCAAATTGGCCGTTGTTGGCTCCCTTCCCACTCAATATTTGGGGAGAGGACTAGGGCATCTAAAAATAGGACTAGCCACCACCATAGCTAGGGGAGATATCTGAACAACCACAAGTTCACCAAGCACAAGAACACCTCTCCTCAGGAGGCTGTTCTTCCCCTTGTATTGCTCATCCTCAACCCAAGAGGCAATCCACCACCACCACACTGGAGTACGGTATTACACCACAACGGTGGACCAAACCAGTATAAATCTTGTGTCCTTTGTGTTGCGAGTTGGATGAGTAGCCCTTGAGATCTTAGCGAAGCTAGGACGTGGATCGGTAGGGGGAGATCTTCGCGGGCACCCCAGTGTTCGAACCTTGAGGGTTTTGCCGGAACCCGAGATCCGACATAGTGGATCAACAAGGTCCAACAAGAATCAATGTCATTTGTGCACGGAAATTGAAAGTGGTGGGCTACTCGTCTGTCAAATACTACAACTTTCAGGTACAACAGTCGCCTTATACTTATCCTTCTTGATATCGATGTTATTTCTACTTTTGAAGATGTATGTTCGTCTGTCATCCAGCGAAGCTTCACCCAGACTCTGGGCACAGTGAAGGTCTTGGCACTAGAATCTGTCATCCCCAACCTGGACCAAGTTGTCAGTTGCCTAAGATGCTTTCCGTGCATGAAGAAGTTGTATATCGAGGTGATGTTCCTTTCCTATTAAATGTTAACCATAAGGGTGTTCAATTTTTTGCACCTTTTCCCAAGTTTACAATAACAATGTACTTCGATTTCTGAAGGAATTTTGGAGGATTTTAGGACATACACCCCACCCAATATTGGTTGCTTCATTCATATGATTACATCGTCCACAAGCATTTCTCCTTTGTAGTCATCTGTACTAGTTTTCTTAGGGAATTTTTCATCCAATCCAACCTCTTGTGAAGAAGGCTATGTGTTTCTAGATTGTAATCAAATGCCCATGTTAATCATGCCAGATCGAAGATGGTATGTTGGTGCATTTTACAAATCCTGCAAACCAAATGGGCATGTAGCAGTGTTCAAAACTGCATGTAGGCACTAACACGTTCTCTTCTTTTGCAGATAATAATTGGCCCACAGGTGGATAATGTTTCTAACGACAATCACATTGAATGCCTGGATCTGCATCTCTCAAATATTACTTTGAACTCCTACCGAGGGACCTTACTAGAGATTACACTCACCAGGTTCTTTCTTGCCAGAGCAATGGTGCTGAGGGTACTGAGGTTGAACATGCATTTATTTAGGAAAGATGAATGGTACGATTATCAGAGCCGGCAGGTACTGCGGATTGGAAGAGCCTTCAAAATGCCAAACTTCGTATTGGAAGAGCATATGGCAAAGCAATTGGAAGTCATTGTGTCAAACCCATACATGACTTGTCAGTGGCTGATCCCTTTTCAGAAATGACGCGGTTTGCAGTGTTTGAATTTGAGCATTGTAATCTTTGAATTTGAACCTTGCAACATTTATGGTATTTGTTATATTGAACCGTTTATGTTCTGTTGTCTCAACGCAAATAGTTCATCCAAGTGAACCGCATGTCGTATATCACACACACCTTGATCTGGCTGACGGTTTCTTTTGTGTTGCCTAATCACAAACAGTTCATCCGAGTGAACTGTATGTTGTACATAGCACACACCTTGATCTGGTTGACCGTTTCTTTTGTGTTGCCTAATCACAAATAGTTCATCCGAGTGAACCGTATGTTGTACATCGCAAACACCTTCATCTGGCTGCCCGTTTCTTTGGTTCCTCCTCATTGAAAATGGTTAATTGAACTGAATCGTATGCCCTGCATCGCACATGCAACTAAAATCTGAACCATGTTTTATGCATCCCCCATCGCAAACATTTCACACCTTTTTGGACGGGTTTTTTACACCACCATTTGCGATTATTGCATGGCACACAGTTTCGTCGAAGGGTCTCTGATCGTAGTGTCGCGTTAGTAGCATCCTGCAGTAGTGATAGACTTAAACTTCCAAAACCTCTCTGTGCATTTTGTTCTGACCGATTCATCCTTTTCGGTCTGACTGAGTTCACTGAGTTGATCTAGATTTTCAATCTCGGTCCAACCAATTAGAAGCTTTTGGTCACACCGAGTTGCTGTAACCGCTTGTGATTCTGCATCTCGGTGCCACCGAGTTTTTCCACTCGGTCACACCGACAGGGTCAGGATATATATACCCACGGGCCAATTTTTGGAAATTTCTCCAAAACCTCTTCGCCCGCGCGTGTCCTGCTCTGCCGTCTCGGGTCTCCGGATCGTCCTCTCATCGCCAGCGACCTCCCGCCGCTGGTCTCCGTCACCATTAAAGGAATTCAACACCGTTGTTGCTTCCGTATCAAGCTCATCACCAAACTAGGGTATGAGTTCGAATCTTTGTGCGATTCTTTCCTCCAATTCTTAGCACAAACCAAATGCCATGTTACTTACCACGTATGAGATCATCCTGTCCAGCAAAAACCTCTTTTAGATTAAATTAGATTCGAAAATTTAGGGTTAGGTTTCCGCCGAACTCATCTCGTACCGACCGAGTTGTGGAAATCGGTCTCACCGATTTGGCTTAGGCCATTGCACTTGCACTTTTTGGTCTGACCAAAACTTGCAAATCGGTGTGACCGAGTCAACTCTCAGTGAAACCCTAGCAATCTCGGAGTCACCGAACTGTGTCTCGTTCTGACCGATTTCACTAGTTTAGACTCCAAAAGTTGCTTCAATGTCACCGAGTTTAACACATCTGTAGCTCCAAAATGCTTTGTGTGGAAAACTAAAACGAAGTTTTTGACTCATTTGTGTTTTGCAAAACCTCTGCACTTTGTGATGCTCATCCACTCTATATCATCTATTACTATTCACAGGGTCAGCTTTCAGTTTGCAGTGTCAACCATGTCTGATCAGAGTGATAGCCAGAAGAGGTCAGAAGAGCAGGTGAATCTGAGTGAGGGCACTAGTCCATCTGTCAGTTCTGATGATGGAAACAGAAGTACTGCTAGCTACCTGCCTAAGGCTACTACTAGGCAGAGGAGGAAGATCAATTCTGAATCTAAAGATGAAGACTATGTAGCTGCTGAGGAGGAGGTCAGCTCCAAGAAAAGGGTTGTCAAGAAAGAGTTTGGCACAACTGCATCTACAAAGCCCGGTATGCACAAGAAGGCTCCTGCAAAGAGAGTGCCCACTTCTAAGGCCAGAGCCTCCACACATGAGATTTCCAAATCAATTGTTGAAGAGGCTGTTGGTGAGGGCAAGAAGAGAAAGGACAGGGTCAATAAGACCATCTGCAAAGTCATTGGGAGATCCTCTATGAGGGAAGACCCAGATGAGGATTAAGAGGAAGAGGAAGAGGATGCTACACTAGCACCCAAAGCTCAAACGGTGATGGGGGATGCCATCAAGTCTGGGGGTGCCTCTTCTAAGCCCAAGACTGCCCCCCAAAGATTCTACTCCAGCTCCCAAGACTGCACAAAAGAGGAGCACAAGGAATATACCAGCTGCTTTGAAGAACAAGGCCCCAGTGCCTGAGACTGGGATTGAAGAAGAAGAAGAAGATGTGAAAGCCCAAGTGCTTAGGAAGCTGAAGCCCAAGATTCCTGACAATGATGACAACCATCCAATGGCAGAGAATATGAAGATCAGAAAGGACTATGGATAAAATCTGATCCATATGCTGTGAGGAGAAGGACTACTGTGGATTACAGGTTTCACACCAAGGAGCAGCAGGACTTCTATGAGACTATTCTGCTAGATAAGAAGACCATTGTCTGCAATATGTAGTGGGTAGACTGGAAGTATATTGACAACAATGAAGACCACTTCCCAGGAGTGCATGAGAGCTTCAGGCTATGTGGAGTAGACAAATTTGTGGGTCAGAAGTTGACCAAGTGTAATGATGAACTCACCACGCAATTCTACTCCACTACACATTTCTATCCTGATGGCAGAATTGTTTGGATGTGTGAGGGTACCAGGTACCAATCAACAGTTGCTGAATGGGCCAAGCTGATCAATGCCCCTATAGAGCATGAGGATGACATATATGTCTATGCCAAGAAGAAGAAAGACCACAACTCCATGGCTAACATGTACAAGGAGATTCCTGACAAAGCCTTGGAAACTTACAAGATGGGCTCTGTGTACTATCTATTGTCTGGTCTGACCACCATCAACACTATCTTGAGGCATACCTTGTTGCCCAAGTCAGGCGATCATAGGATGATCATAGGCCATTCCATAAAACTGCTACAGTTGTTTGATGTGCCCCAAAAGTTCAAGTGATGAGTCTGATTGTTGAGACAATCAAGAGGGCAGCTGCAGATCAGAAGAGGTCATGTGGGTATGCTCCACACATCCAGATGCTCATCAACTCCAAGATGGGCACAGGCACATACCTGTTAGACAAGAAACATCTTCCCTTGAGGCCTGCTTTTGAGGATAACACAGTTGTCATGGATGTTGAAGATCCTACTTCTATAGAGGCTCAATAGAAGAGGGAAAAAGCTAAATTTGAGAAGGCGGACAAGATGCCAAGTGCTGAAGAGGCTTCTCAAGTGTTTCTCAAGTCAAAGCAAGATCAACTTGGATATATGATTCAAGAACCCTTGAGGATTGAGAAAGGACTGGCCACCCTGACTCAGAACCAAGAAAGCCTGGAGAGGATCATTGAAACAAAGTTCTATGATCTTGACTTGAAGGTGACAGAGATGCAGATAGCAGTTGAGCGGCTCTAGGATGAAGTTGAGGAGAGGAAAGGGAAAGCGACCACATATGCCTTTCAGAGAGTGCCAAGGGGACAGAGATCTGCTGAAGTGCTAGTGACTGACACAAGTGCAACTACATCAGCACCTGCAGCCACAGCATCAGTCGCACCTCCAGTTGCCACTCCACCAGCTCCAACAACTTCTGTAGATGCATTCGTCCTTGGTGTCCTCTCAATGCCTCGTCCCGAAGATCAAGCCTAAAGAGACGCATAGCACTATGCATTTTCGAGCTTTTTGGTAACTTGTTGCCAAAGGGGGAGAAAGTGTATAGATCATAGGCTTTGAGAGAGAGAGAGAGAGAGAGAGCTTTGCTTCTTTTTGCCTTATTTGCTACTTGCTTGATACTTATTTGTGTGCTTGCTTGGATGATACCTTATGTGTGTGTGAGATATTTGTTTGATCATGTGTTTGATCATATCATACCCTTATACTTGTGCTTTAATGGTGCTATTATTTACCTCTCATGTATGATCATTCACTTGGCCTTGGTGATGAGTGCATATTTTACTTTCTATCATTTTCAGCGCTCCACCAAGATGTATGTGACATGGAAGAGTAACCCACGATCCTAATCGATTGTGCATTTGCATTCAAAAGCAAATTTTAAATAATGCAAAAATTTAGAGGGAGCTCTTTCTTGTCACATACTTCTCAAAGCGACGATGTATTTCAATCTTATTATAGTTTGTCGAAGCTTTGATCTATATGTTGTCATCAATTACCAAAAAGTGCAACTATCCCTAGGTGGTGACACGTCTCCAACATATCTACTTTTACTCATGCTTTTCCTCTTGTTTAGACTCCAATTTTCATGATTTGAATGAAACTAACCCCGGATTGACGATGTTTTCAGTAGAACTACCATGGTGTTGTTTGTGTGCAGAAATAAAAGTTCTCGAAATGGAACGAAACTTTGCGAGGATTTTATATATCAAGAATAAGAATTACTGGAGCCAAGACCCACCAGAGAGGGGGCCCTGGGTGGGCACAACCCACCAGGGAGCGCCCCCTCTCCTGGCGCGCCCAGGTGGGTTGTGCCCACCTGGTGGCCTCACTGATGATCCCCCTGATACTATAAATTCACATATTTCCAGAAAAAATCAGGGAAAAAGAATTATTGCGATCCATGAGACAGAGCCGCCGCCAAGACCTGTTCTTCCTTGGGAGGGCAGATCTGGAGTCCGTTTGGGGCTCCGAAGAGGGGGATCTTCGTTCTTCATCATCACCAACCCTTCTCCATCGCCAATTCCATGATGCTCCCCACCGGAAGTGAGTAATTCCTTCGTAGGCTCGCTGGTCGGTGAGGAGTTGTGTCACATACCTAGCTTCCGGCATTGCACTAGGCTAGCTTCATGTGTACATCATGTTTAAATTTTGCCTAAACTTGAAATGGGGATGTTCAAACCCTAGCACCAAATGAAATCCAACTAGGACCACAATGAAATATTCTTAATGATCCCAAAATGCCTTTGGAAATGTTCATCATTTCTGATAAAGGTAAAAACCTCGGTCAAAAATGATAAACATATTTCTAGGTCATTTCTGGATTTTTCAATTAACTCATATTGTACTTGAATTGGGGCATTTAAATCCTATAAATATTTTAAATGCTCTAATAATTCTGAAACTAGTTGAGGGCTGTTGGGAATAATTTCAACAGTGCCCACAAATATTTTCAGGATTTTTGGAAATGCTCTCGAATTTTTAATAAAGACCAAAACAATTGCAGAAATTAGAAAACAGAAACAATTAATAAAAGAGAGAGAGAGGGTTTTTACCTGGCACCCACCTGGGCCTCACCTGTTTTGGCCCAGCCCACCACCTGGCGCTGCCAGACGTCATCCAGCTCCCGCCAGTCGGACGCCGCGCGCTTGGTCGCCGCGCGTCGGCACGCGCCGAGCCACCTCCTGCTTCTGCCGATGCTAGAGGCTAGCTGGACGCGCCACGCAACCGCCCCAACCCCTCTAGCCTATCCACTCCTTCTCCCCCCTCTGCTCTCTCCTCGCAGCGCACCCGAGCGCAACCGCAGTTGCCGCTCGTCGTAGCCATGGCCACCGGCCACCCCACGCGCCCAGAAGCTCCGCCACCTCGTCCTCCACCCCCTCACCGAGCCACGCCCCACCGGAAGCCCTGCAGCATTGTCCCCGACCTCGTCTTCAACCTCTGACCGCCGGCGAACTTACCAGGGATTCGCGACTTCCAGCCCCTGCCCGGCCTCGCTGTTGCCTCTACTGGAATCGCTGTGAGCCCCTGCCCTTTTCCCCTCTCTCCCCGTGCTCGTCCGCGCCTTCTAACCACCATAGCCATCGGAGCTGATACCTCCTCGCCACCGGCCATGTCGCCACCGCGACCACGGCCGTGCAAGCACGCGTCCGAGCCCACCGCTGCACTCGCAGCACTTCCGCGGGTCGATCACGACCATCCACGGCTCCGGACATGCCCCACAACACGCAAACCGCCGTTGGCCGAACTCTGGCCGCCGCCGCGAGCTCCCTTCCGACGAGCTCAGTCCACCCCAGCTGCTCCCACTTGCCCCGTTTGATGCGCGCGATCGCCAGCTCCCCGTAGAGCCTCTCCGCCGCTCATTTGTTCGTCGGAGGAGCTTTTCCGACGCCCTCCGCCATCTCTGGTGTCACCGGTGACGACACGTGGGTCAACTCCGGCGAGTTTGACCCAGCTGACCAGGGGTTTGACCTCCCCTGGCTCACTAACATGTGGGCCCAAGGCCACTAACTAAACTAGGATTAGTATTAGTTTAACGCTAACTAAATTTAGTTAGTTAACTAACCACTGACCAGTGGGTCCCACTGGTCAGGGTTGGCCTAGACCGCGCCTGTTGACTGCTGACATCACAGTGACGTCATGCTGATGCAATAAATTTTTTCTGGATTTATTCTTTTACAGGAAATTGCAGAAAATTGCCCAAACTTCTAAAAATCATAGAAAATCAACCGTAACTCCAAATGAAATAAATTATATATGAAAAATTATCAGAAAAATCCAATCTATCCATTTATGTTACTTTCATGCATGTTCAACCAACTTATACCCCTTGTATAAGTGAAAACATGATAATGGCATTTTAAATACCCCTTATGGAGTTTGCATACGAACCCTTGGTTCATATGGACTTCATTTAAATTGTTGCTGTATGCATTAGCACAAATCATAGCATATTGCCATGTCATGATCATGCATCATATTGTCGCATTTGCATTGATTGTGTTCCTCTCTATTGCCGGTGCTTGTCCCCTCTCGGTAGGCGTATTCCGACGATGAGTTCGATGACACCGATGAAGAGCTATATTATTTTCAGAAGTGCCAGGCAAGCAAAACCCCCTTTTTCATTCTGATACAATCCCACTCTCTCGCTCCTGCTCTCTTTTACTGCATTAGGACAACAACGATTCAACTGTTACTTGTTGCGGTAGTTGAACCCCTTATCCTCTGCATGACCTGTCATTGCCACAGTAAATAGATGAAACCCACTAGCATGAGTAGGAGTTGTTTTAGCCCTGATGTGCCTACTCATACATGCTTGTTTGTCATGCCTGCTACTGCTTAGAGTTGAGTCAGGTCTGATTCATCGGGGGTGAATTGGAACAGCGATGAACATGTCCTACTGTGTGTGAGCTAAGTGTGTGAACACGATTTGGTAAAGGTAGCGGTGAGAGGCCATGTAGGAGTACATGGTGGGTTGTCTCACTGAAACCATCCTCAGGAACTGAGTTCTGTGTTTGTGATCCATGAAACAGCTACTACCACACATTGGGCCCTGAAATATGACCCCGCTCGACTTATTGACCCCTCTCGTCCTCTATCCAGGAGTTGCAACTAGTTTCTGGTGTTAGTAGGTTATGTGTTGGCGGCCATGCGTAGCGCTGACCCTAGGGGTGGGCTATGATGCGGTAGATACACTGTGGCCGGGTATGCCGGGCGCCCGTTTGGCGTCTCGGGACCCTGTACACATCGTTTGGGGCCGTTGAGGACACCCCGGCCGGATTTCCTTGCGGATGGAACCCGAATAGGCGATAAACCTGGAATAGAGACTTGTGCGGTTAGTCAGGTCATGGTCTACACCCACGTCGGCTTTCGCTTGAAGTCTACCGAGCACATGTCATGTGCAGACGCTAAGTGGTGGAAACATGTGTGAAGAAGTACACCGCTGCAGGGTTATAAATGATCTATTCGAATAGCCGTGTCTGCGGTAAAGGACTTCTGGGTTGCCTATAACAGTTCATAGACAAGTGAAAGTAGGTACTCTAAAACACGCAAGATAAGTGTGAGTGCTATGGATGGCCTTCTCGTAAGGAGACGGGAGCGGATCCATAGTGGTGTATTTAATGGTGAATATGTGGACTCGTGTGCGCCACCTCAAAAGAGTTGCTTGCAGTCATAGTTCAGGTTAGCCCCTGAGTCAAAGCTGGCTTGCTGCAGTTAAACTCCACCACCCCCTTTATTGATACCAATGCATATGTAGATAGTTCTGATGTAAGTCTTGCTGGGTACATTTGTACTCATGTTTGCCTAATTTATGTTTTGCAGAGAGACGTCAGTCTCGCTAGTAGTTCCGTGTGGACTTCGATGTTTAGCTTGATACCGCAGCTACAATCTTGTGCCCTCGGCAGGATCTGGTAGATAGTTAGGCTTCTTAGCCTTTTTCATTTGTAGACGTCTGTACTCAAACATGTTAAGCTTCCGCATGTGCTTTTATTGTATGCTATGATTCTTGGGTCATGAGACCCATGTTTGTAATATCTCGCTCCTCGGAGCCTAATGAATAAATACTTGAGTTGTAGAGTTATGTTGTGATGCCATGTTGTATTTACACATATCGAGCATATTCTGTGTATGATTGAAATGCTTGGTATCTGTGGGATCCAACAATCTAGTTGTTTATCCTTGGCAGCCTCTCTTACGGGGAAATGTAGTCTAGTTCCTCCATGAGCCATAGTAGTCCGCTACAGCCGGTTCACTGGAGTCCTGTTAGCCCAGCACTACTGCTCAGGACACTTGACTGGCCGGCATGTGTTTCACTTCGTTCCTGTTTCTGTCCCTTCGGGGAAATGTCACGCGGTGACATTCGGAGTCCTGTGTAGCCTGCTACTGCCTGGGTTCCTGGAGTCCTGTTAGCCCAGTGCTATAGCCCGGATTCACACGCTGTTGGCCGACACGCTCGATGTGATTCATGTATGCTTGTCCCCATAGGTTATTGTCGCTTTGGGTTCACGACTAGCCATGTCGGCCCGGGTTCTCTATCATATGGATGCTAGCGACTCTATCATATACGTGAGCCAAAAGGCGCAAACGGTCCCGGGCCATGGTAAGGCGACACCCGTGGGAATACCGTGCGTGAGGCCGCAAAGTGATATGAGGAGCTACCGGCTAGATCGATGTGACTTGGAATCGGGGTCCTGACAGCTTTGGTATCAGAGCCTGACTGCCTGTAGGATTACCAAGCCAAACTGGTCGAAGTTGAGTCTCGAAATGCTTTAGTTATATAAGGGGATTGATTGTGGAAGGGAACGTAAAGCTCTTTTTACTCCTTTACCCTATGCCTTCTGATCTGAGTCACCCTCTTCTTTTCTGTGGGGGTTAAGAACTAGGCTTCTCTTCTACCTCTCAGGATGACGTGTTGCTAAACCATAGTTGCCTAGGACTGTTGAGTTCAAGCCCCAGTTCAGTTCCTACTATCTTCTGTGTGTTGACAGTTGATCTCGGAACCTTGATATTGTGTTGTTGAGTGGTTATGCCACCATTTTGCATGATGTCTCAAATCATTTTGAGCATTTACAGCCGTTATGCTGTCCGAGTCATCCCAGGTCTCTAACCAGTCTGGTGCATTTGCAAATCCTTTCTTGCCGTTTCCGTTGTCCTTTTGGGCCAGATTAAGCACACTAACGGTTTGTTGAGGTACTCTACTACCTCAACATATATGTTGGAGCTATTATTATGACCTAGGTGGTTTGGGGAGTCACCTAGTAATCTAGCCATGTTTTTTGTTCCCGGTGTGATGATTCTGGCCACCATTCTCGAAAGCATCCTGTGATGCCATTTAATAGTAGGTATTCTACTCCTGGGTTCTTGACCCAAGATTCACTCTACTTACCTTGTGTTGATAGTGTTGCTCGTACCTTTAGGATATTAGTAACCTTTGCGATAGTCCTCGAGGTCCATGATATTTCCTTCTTCCAAATATCATGAACTGCTTATGGCAGAAGTTCTTCTGAACCAAAAGATCACAACCAGAGTGCTCTTAATGGGTTCTCCATACTACATTTTGATTCTGCTAGTTCTACCTTTCTGCATGGGTTATCCGGAAGAAATGTTGAGCTTTGCTCGACATACTAATCTATGCATCCACAACTCAGAAAAATATATGTTCCTTTGAGTTGTGCCTCTTTAGTTGTTTCTGACCTTCGTCTATCATGTGATAGTCAAGAGTATGCGTGCATTCGTTCATCGTTGCCTTTACTCTTGCGTTCCGTCAAGCCATTCTATCTCGGAATGACTAGGAGAAACAAACTCCGGTACCTTATCCATTTCTAGGATTGGGTCAAAGAAGTTGTAATCCGCAGATCAAAATGCCAATCTAGCTTTTGCTCTGTTCTACCATGGAGTGTCACCTTCTTCTTATCAAGAATGTCATGAGAATTGCACCACCTCTTATGAGTTCTTGATTTAGTGATACTTCTTGCCATCATTGTTCATTCCTTGGTTCCGTGTTGTTGTAACCGGAATGCCGGCAAGTGAATCATGATGTGTGAAATCAATACTCCTAGCAACACTGTTGCTTGGTAGTTAATGGACAATAATTTCATTCTTAGCGTGTTGGTTATTGAATCATCATCATAAGATTTATCGTGCGACCTAGTCCATTTTCCCCGGTGCACTCTTCGATCAATGAGTTAGGATTGTGTTATTCCTCGCTCTTTTGATCATATCATCTTGCCCTGAAAAGAAAGATTTTTCTCGAGCCTTGTAACATATCGGTGGTTCGTGATTTTTCGAATATCTTCTCAGAAGTATTACCAGGTTGTCACCTGACCGCTATGTGGGGTTCGTGATCAAGTTGGGTTCTTGCAAACTAGCCATTCTCCAAGAATCTGTGTCGGTTACCCCCCTGAGCTAGTTGGTTAAGCTAAACAATAATTTGGAGAGTTGGAAGATAAAAGCTTGCTAGCTTAGTTCATCTCAAGGGATATATTTGCGTGTGTTGAAGATAGATGATATCTTCATCGATTGGTCCCTGTGATCAGTTGTTGGACCTATTGTCGTATCAAACCTTTGATTTGAGTATGGGCTATCATCAAATCAAATCAGAACCAACGATGTTCATAATGTTGTCTTACTCGTGGTTGATCCCTCGAGCATACACCATTATATCTTTTGGGTCTGACCAATGCTATCACTTGTTCACATAATTATGGAATTCCATCTCCATGGAAACCTGGATGAATTGTTGTTGAGCCCATCAGCAACACTGCTACCTTCTCCATGATTCATGTTGAACATCCAGCTAGTATTGGAAACTTTATAAGCATTGTCTTCATGTTTCGTTCATGAAGCATATGTTTGGATGAAAAAAAGTGACTACCTCTGATTCATGTGCATTTGGTGAAAGTTGCCGCTGTGAATTCGAGAAAGTTAGTTTTGCTTCCTCTGGAATCATCCCAAGTCAGTCATGCACGTGCAAAGTATTCTATGGTCTGATAGACTGATCATCTTCATTCCATACGTATCCCTAGCACACCAAGCCACTGATTGACTTGTTTAGGGAGAAGAAGTTTCTTCTTAGGAGCTAGACTTATGCAAGGACTTCGATATCCTCGTTGATGGTTCCCTCCTGAACTCGGTTGTGTTTCGTTGAAAGACTACCAGGTGGCCATGCTTGTCTAGGACAACGTGTTCACATGCTTGTGGGAGAACCGGCTCATATTTTGGAGCTTACTATCATAGTTCATTCCCCTGAGAATCTCGCAACGTCATCTCGTCGATTTGTGTTGCAAACTTTCATTTTTATTTCCAGACCCAATGAGTCTGGATTATCCTGACACCAACCAGATCTGAATCCCAGGCAGATATGATGGTTGGAACGTTTCTCAAGGACTGTAATATTGGTCTCTGTGTAACCTGGTAAAGTGGATGTTGTGGCCGACACACCCAACCGGAAGACTTATTATTGTAGTATCTTGATTGAGAAAGTTGGCCACCTCCCCATAAAGATTTTGTAGGATTTACTCCAGTAGTTGTTCCTTATGGATCCTTTGTATTCCGAAGTCCGACCACTACTTGATGACTATGTTGATGCTTTAAAGCATGACCGTGGTAACTAGTACATCAAGGAGAACATTAGAAGCGGAATGCTAAATCACTCTCGGTCGATCATCTAGATTTCATTCCCTTGGCCTCGCTAAGGTGAAATCTGAGAAAGGGTTGTCTTTCTATGCATCTGCATTGTCCATCACTATTTGTCAAGGTAGTAAGATGTGTTGCCAGGATCCTCGACTCGGATGTTGGTAGAATCTTGATGAATATGGAAATGCTCAAGTTCTTGAGAGCACGCGCAAGCAAATTCATCCATTACATTGTCTTCAACAAGGTAGTCCACATCATCCATTCTAGTCCAACTATATCATTCCTTCAAACTCCTTCAAATGATCGATTGTGATTTGCCTTATGCTGGTATAAAGAGTTTCAATGATCTTTGAATCAAAAGTAATTCTTTTTGCCACTTAAGGGAACAATCCAACAAGTCACCTCCCCCAAGGTGCCCCGTTGTGGAATTATGGCAGCTAACTCCTTGCTACGTCGTGATCGAGCATGGATTTGTTGCCTACCTACTGGACCTTCGTCATCTGCTACACTCCATCCCCCTGGATGTATGTTTCATGTCTCAGCTCGAGAGATGTTTTATATCTCACCCCAAGAGTTTATCTTGAGTTGCTCGATCTTTGAGAATATCGATTCCAGTAGAGTTCCTGTCCGTCGTCATTATGTTGGATGAAGATCTTGAGAGGAAGGACGCCAAGATCGATCTGAAGCAGTTGGATCATGAAGATTGTGTTAAGCCTTGCATCCCCTTTGTCCTCTCACCTCACGTCCTGAATCTCGGGACGAGATTCTTGTATAGTGGGGGTGAGTTGTCACATCCCTAGCTTCTGGCATTGCACTAGCCTAGCTTCATGTGTACATCATGTTTAAATTTTGACTAAACTTGAAATGGGGATGTTCAAACCCTAGCACCAAATGAAATCCAACTAGGATCACAATGAAATATTCTTAATGATCCCAAAATGCCTTTGGAAATGTTCATCATTTATGATAAAGGTAAAAACCTCTGTCAAAAATGATAAACATATTTCTAGGTCATTTCTGGATTTTGAATTAACTCATATTGTACTTGAATTGGGGCATTTAAATCCTATAAATATTTTAAATGCTCTAATAATTCTGAAACTAGTTGAGGGCTGTTGGGAATAATTTCAACAGTGCCCACACATATTTTCACGATTTTTGGAAATGCTCTGGCATTTTTAATAAACACCAAAACAATTGAAGAAATTAGAAAACAGAAACAATTAATAAAAGAGAGAGAGAGAGGGTTTTTACCTGGCACCCACCTGGGCCTCACCTGTTTTGGCCCAGCCCACCACCTGGCACTGCCAGTCGTCGTCCAGCTCCCGCCAGTCGGACGCCGCGCGCCAGTACGCGCTGAGCCACCTCCTGCTTCCGCCGACGCTAGAGGCTAGCTGGACGCGCCCCGCAACCGTCCCAACCCCTCTGGCCTATCCACTCCTTCTCCCCCTCCTCTGCTCTCTCCTCGCAGCGCACCCGAGCACAACCGCAGCCGCCGCTCGCCGTAGCCATGGCCACCGGCCACCCCACACCTCGTCGACGCGCCCAGAAGCTCCGCCACCTCGTCCTCCACCCCCTCACCGAGCCACGCCCCGCCGGAAGCCCTGCAGCGTCGTTCCCGACCTCGTCTTCAACCTCTGACCATCGGCGAACTTACCAGGGATTCGCGAGCTCCAGCCCCTCCCCGGCCTCGTCGTTGCCTCTACTAGAATCACCGTGAGCCCCTGCCCTTTTCTGCTCTCTCCCCGTGCTCGCCCGTGCCTTCTAACCACCGTAGCCATTAGAGCCAATAGCTCCTCGCCGCTGGCCATGTCGCCACCGTGACCACGGCCGTGCAAGCACGCGTCCGAGCCAAGCTGCACTCGCTGCACTTCCGCAGGTCGATCACGACCATCCACGGCTCCGGACATGCCCCGCAACACGCAAACCGCCGTTGGCCGAACTCCGGCCGCCACCGCGAGCTCCCTTCCGACGAGCTCAGTCCACCCCAGCTGCTCCCGCTTGCCCCATTTGATGCGCGCGATCGCCAGCTCCCCGTAGAGCCTCTCCACCGCTCATTTGGTCGCCGGAGGAGCTTTTCCGACGCCCTCCGCCGTCTCTGGTGCTGCCGCGACGACACACGGGTCAACTTCGGCGAGTTTGACCCAGCTGACCTGGGGTTTGACCTCCCCCGGCTCACTGACCTCTGGGCCCCAGGCCACTAACTAAACAAGGATTAGTATTAGTTTAATGCTAACTAAATTTAGTTAGTTAACTAACCACTGACCAGTGGGTCCCACTGGTCAGGGTTGGCCTAGACCGCGCCTGTTGACCGCTGACATCACAGTGAGGTCATGCTGATGCAATAAATCTTTTCTGGATTTATTCTTTTACAGGAAATTGCAGAAAATTGCCTAAACTTCTAAAAATCATAGAAAATCAACCGTAACTCCAAATGAAATAAATTATATATGAAAAATTATCAGAAAAATCCAATCTATCCATTTATGTTACTTTCATGCATGTTCAACCAACTTATACCCCTTGTATAAGTGAAAACATGATAATGGCATTTTAAATACCCCTTATGGAGTTTGCATACGAACCCTTGGTTCATATGGACTTCATTTAAATTGTTGCTGTATGCATTAGCACAAATCATAGCATATTGCCATGTCATGATCATGCATCATATTGTCGCATTTGCATTGATTGTGTTCCTCTCTATTGCCGGTGCTTGTCCCCTCTCGGTAGGCGTATTCCGACGATGAGTTCGATGACACCGATGAAGAGCTATATTATTTTCAGAAGTGCCAGGCAAGCAAAACCCCCTTGTTCATTCTGATACAATCCCACTCTCTCGCTCCTGCTCTCTTTTACTGCATTAGGACAACAACGATTCAACTATTACTTGCTGCGGTAGTTGAACCCCT
Organism: Triticum urartu; assembly: GCF_056163025.1. Taxonomy (NCBI): domain Eukaryota; kingdom Viridiplantae; phylum Streptophyta; class Magnoliopsida; order Poales; family Poaceae; genus Triticum; species Triticum urartu. Next base: position 201,888,100 of record NC_141875.1, on the reverse strand, counting down.
TATCCTCTGCATGACCTGTCATTGCCACAGTAAATAGATGAAACCCACTAGCATGAGTAGGAGTTGTTTTAGCCCTGATGTGCCTACTCATACATGCTTGTTTGTCATGCCTGCTACTGCTTAGAGTTGAGTCAGGTCTGATTCATCGGGGGTGAATTGGAACAGCGATGAACATGTCCTACTGTGTGTGAGCTAAGTGTGTGAACACGATTTGGTAAAGGTAGCGGTGAGAGGCCATGTAGGAGTACATGGTGGGTTGTCTCACTGAAACCGTCCTCAGGAACTGAGTTCTGTGTTTGTGATCCATGAAACAGCTACTACCACACATTGGGCCCTGAAATATGACCCCGCTCGACTTATTGACCCCTCTCGTCCTCTGTCCAGGAGTTGCAACTAGTTTCTGGTGTTAGTACGTTATGTGTTGGCGGCCATGCGTAGCGCTGACCCTAGGGGTGGGCTATGATGCGGTAGATACACTGTGGCCGGGTATGCCGGGCGCCTGTTTGGCGTCTCAGGACCCTGTACACATCGTTTGGGGCCGTTGAGGACACCCCGGCCGGATTTCCTTACGGATGGAACCCGAATAGGCGATAAACCTGGAATAGAGACTTGTGCGGTTAGTCAGGTCATGGTCTACACCCACGTCGGCTTTCGCTTGAAGTCTGCCGAGCACATGTCATGTGCAGACGCTAAGTGGTGGAAACATGTGTGAAGAAGTACACCGCTGCAGGGTTATAAATGATCTATTCGAATAGCCGTGTCTGCGGTAAAGGACTTCTGGGTTGCCTATAACAGTTCATAGACAAGTGAAAGTGGATACTCTAAAACACGCAAGATAAGTGTGAGTGCTATGGATGGCCTTCTCGTAAGGAGACGGGAGCGGATCCATAGTGGTGTATTTAATGGTGAATATGTGGACTCGTGTGCGCCACCTCAAAAGAGTTGCTTGCAGTCATAGTTTAGGTTAGCCACTGAGTCAAAGCTGGCTTGCTGCAGTTAAACTCCACCACCCCCTTTATTGATACCGATGCATATGTAGATAGTTCTGATGTAAGTCTTGCTGGGTACATTTGTACTCATGTTTTCCTATTTTATGTTTTTTAGAGAGACGTCAGTCTCACTAGTAGTTCCGTGTGGACTTCGATGTTTAGCTTGATACCTCAGCTACGATCTTGTGCCCTCGGCAGGATCTGGTAGATAGTTAGGCTTCTTAGCCTTTTTCATTTGTAGACATCTGTACTCAAACATGTTAAGCTTCCGCATGTGCTTTTATTGTATGCTATGATTCCTGGGTCATGAGACCCATGTTTGTAATATCTCGCTCCTCGGAGCCTAATGAATAAATACTTGAGTTGTAGAGTTATGTTGTGATGCCATGTTGTATTTACACATATCGAGCATATTCTGTGTATGTTTGAAATGCTTGGTATCTGTGGGATCCAACAATCTAGTTGTTTATCCTTAGCAGCCTCTCTTATGGGGAAATGTAGTCTAGTGCTTCCATGAGCCATAGTAGTCCGCTACAGCCCGGTTCACTGGAGTCCTGTTAGCCCAGCACTACTGCTCAGGACACTTGACTGGCCAGCATGTGTTTCACTTCATTCCTGTGTCTGTCCCTTCGGGGAAATGTCACGCGGTGACATCTGGAGTCCTGCCTAGCCTGCTACATCCCAGGTTCCCGGAGTCCTATTAGCCTAGTGCTACAGCTCGGATTCACACGCTGCTGACCGACACGCTCGATGTGATTCATGTATGCCTGTCCCCATAGGTTAGTGCCGCTTTGGGTTCACGACTAGCCATGTCGGCCCGGGTTCTCTGTCATATGGATGCTAGCGACACTATCATATACGTGAGCCAAAAGGCGCAAACGGTCTCGGGCCATGGAAGGCGACACCCGTGGGAATACCGTGCGTGAGGCCGCAAAGTGATATGAGGTGCTACCGGCTAGATTGATGTGACTTGGAATCGGGGTCCTGACAAGTTGGATGAGATTCATCATGCAATCGAGTTAGTTTTGTAGGGCTTGATCCCTAGTATCCACTATGTTTTTAGATTCATGTTGCTATGACTTTGCTATGCTTAATGCTTGTCACCTTGGGCCCGGGTGCCATGATTTTAGATCTGAACCGTTTATGAATTCATCATTACATCAATGTTTTAGATCCGATCTTGCAAGTTATAGTCACCTACTACAGTTATGATCCGACAACCCCGGAGTGACAACAACCGAGCCAACTCTCGGTGATGACCGTATTTTGAGGAGTTCATGTATTCACTATGTGTTAATGCTTTGTTCCGGTTCTCTATTAAAAGGAGACCTTAATATCCCTTAGTTTCCAATATGGACCCCGCTGCCACGGGAGGGTAGGACAAAAGATGTCATGCAAGTTCTTTTAATAAAGCACGCATGACTATTTACGGAAGAGAAAAATGCACTGGCAGTCACTGAACTTGTGAAGAGCGCTCACTTTGGTCATTGTACTTAGAAATACGGCCAATACGGCCAATACGGTCACCCAATACGACAAGACGTCATTGTACGGTCACTGTTCCTCGTATGCCACCCGTCGCCGCTCGGTTTGACCAGTCAGTGCCGTCCACGTCGGCATGCTCAGGGTTATTTCTGTAAATTACACCGGTGGATGTAATTATCCATCCACCCCCCCTGAAATACGCACTCTGTAGCGCAATCCCTAAATCCCCAGTGCTGGAGACGCCGCCGCCCTCTCCCAAATTCCCCACTCTGCCACCGACGCCGCCGCCCTCTCCCTGCTGTTGCCGCCGCCCTCTTCCGTGCTACTTGCCGGCGGCCTCTCCCTGCCGCTTGCCACACCCGTTGCTTCACTCCGCCATGTTGACAAGCTCGGTCAGGTCATCGATTGGCGGCCGTTCGGTGGTGGTGCCGCTCATCAGGTGCCCTTCTTGCCGCACTCGTGTGAAGTTCTATCTGTCGAACATGGAGAAGCACGAGGGATGGGTCTTCTATAGGTGTCTTGTTGGTGTAAGTGGAGTGAATCCCTAGTTCTTCATTTTGGTCAAATTTTGGGAACTTGTAATGGTGATTTCTGGCGTTTGTTCTTTTCATTTGATATTCAGGACCATTTCTGGCATTGGGAGTTGGAATACATTGCATATTTGATGGATAACCAGTTTCTCGTTGGCAATGAAGCCGAAGACGCATTAGGAGCTGCAGAGGATAAGAGGGAAGAGCTGATTCGAGCAAGGAATCGAAGATATGCATGTGGAGGTGCAGGTGTAGGTGCAGTTGATCTTCTAGGCTTTGAAGATGGACATCATGGAAGAGTTGCAGGTCAAATGAGCAATCAGCAAGCACAAGCACTCGTAGGGTTAGGCAATGAAATATTGGTGATGATGAAGGCACTGTTGGCAGCACTCATTGTAGTTGCAGTGCTAGTAGGTATTTCTGTGCTGAAGAAGTGATGGAGTGGATGCAAGAGTGATGCAATATTTAGTTGATGCAGTGTTTGCAGTAGCTATTTCACTGTTGGTATGTTAGGAATTATGCCTAGTTTGGTAGGAGATGAACTGGTACTATGTGGTGGTGCTGTTAGTGTCAAGTGTCAATCTTTTGCATTGTATCTGATGCTTTTGCAATATGTAATGCAAGTGACAATGTTGTATTGCAAATGAAGTTAATGGATCATCCTGGTGTCTTATGAAGATATCATTTTTATGTTATATTTGCCTTGTGTGTGTGCATTGCAAAGCTAGTTGATGATGCTGTCAATTTGGGCACATTTGACCATGAGTACAATTTGACCATTGTCATATTTGTAAAAACTATAGAACTGCTACAAGTTGAAGATAACAAATGTGACCATTGTCATATGTTGGGCAATGTTATAAGAGTAACTCTTGTTCATTAAGCATAGTCATAAGTAGGGCAAAGAAGTATCTTGTAGAACTGGTTACAAAATGAGCAACAATTGATCCATACTCATGTGCCTACATCATTATGGATCAATTGCAACATTTTCCTACATTACCACTGATTGTAAACTACATGGATTGGGCAAAATGAGATGCTTGCATACTACATGGTTATGCTGGCTGTCCACTGTCTCATCACCTGAAGATATCAAACATGGATGTTCTACTGGCATTCCTTGGCTGACCATCTTCTTGGTGTTGTGAATCATCCTGGCTTTTACCCATTGCAATAGATATCAGCCTCATTTCTTCCTTTCTTTGTGTTGCAGCTGCCTCCCTCTCTGCTTTCTTATCTGCTCTTCTTTTTGCTGCAGCAGCCTCTTTCTCTGCTAGCTTCTTGGCAGCTTCTTGTTCTTTTTTAGCCTTCTTCTCAGCCTCCTTCTTTGCTTTGTTCTCAGCAGCTATAGTTTTCTTAACCTCCAAAAGAATCTGTCTTGTCTCTGCTTGAGCCTGCTTTTTTATTGCTGCTTCTTCTTTCCTCTTCTCTCTGTCCAGAGCTGCTGCCTGTCTCTTCCTCTCTGCCTCTGCTGTTTTCTTCTCCTCCTGCAGATGTCTCTTCGTGGCAGCTTCTTCAGCCTTCTTTTCCTGTTCTTCTCTCATTGCTGCGAGTATAGCATTTTTCTTGTCTTCTAACTCTTTGTCTCTCTGCTTTTTTAATGCAAGTAACTTCTTGGCCATCTCTCCTTGCTGAATGGTGCTTGTGCTCCCTTGGTTTTGATTGACCAACAACTGAGCAGCAGAAAGGAATGTTGACTCTGGAATAGGTCCTTGTGCAATCACTCTTGGCACTGGCCTCTGCATGACACAACATTTGTAGAAATGATCACATAATGAAAGTAGGCTTGGCAAAATATATGAGATCATGTGTGACAAAACTTACCCTTTCTATCATTTGATCAACCATGAGATCTTCTATGATAGGATTTTCTGTAGGGTTGTGTTCCTGCTCAAAATGAAGCAACATTTAAGTGATCCATGATTTGCTTGTGGTGCTGTATGACAATACTGGAACATCTTCTACAAAAACATACCTGAGTAATGACAGGGTCTTCATCTTCTTGAGGTGCTTCATGATTTTCTTGAGGTGCTTCATGATTTGCTTGTGCTTCATGATTTGCTTCTGCTGCTGATGGTGCTTGCATATTTGGAGGAGGTACTCCTGCCTTCAGGTACTTGCATCCTTTAATGTTGTGATCTGGCTCTCCACAGTAGTTGCAGTGCATGATGACACCATGCCTAGACATTTTCTTGCCACCATTACTACAAATTACTTCACCTGGTGCTTTTCTTCTGCTTTTGCATGGCCTGCCTACTTGCTTGGTGTACAATGGTGGCAGAACTGGTGGCCCATTCATCTTCTCCCATTCTGTCATTTCTCTACATGGATAGGTTATGTTCTTGTATGCCATTTTGAATATGTTCACAGAATAGCATTGATTCACCAATGAAAGAGGGTCAACTCTTTCATGTCTAGCACATGCTATGGCATGTACACAAGGTGTGCCACACTTCTGCCACCTCTTACAGCTACACTCATTGGTGTGCCAGTCCACAAGGAAGTTCACACCCCTGTCACCTGCCTGGAACACCCCATCTCCAGCTCCCTCCACATAGCACAGGTTTGCTCACTCAGTTAGCTTCTCCACCTTTTTCTTGATCTTTGGACAAATATTTCCTTTCATCTTCTCTGCCTCAAGCTGCTTGTTGTAGTGCCTCTGCATCAGTTGGCCTTTGATCCTTTCTAGCATAGAAAGTATAGGTAGCTCTCTAGCATCTAGTATGCACCTACAAGTATAAGACAGAACTGAGTTAAGTGTCAAGCATTGAAGTAAGAACATGCACATAGCAAGTTAATTGGCTTCTCACTTGTTAAAAACTTCACAGTTATTGTTGAGCAATATGTCACACTTGGGAAGATCACTTTGAAATGCTCTAACCCATGTGTATGGTTCCAACTCATGCAACCACTTCTAAGCATCCAAGCTGATGTCCTTCATCTCAACCATGTACTGCTCATACTTGACAGAGGTGGTACTTCTTGCTATCTTCCAAAGTTGATTCTCAAGAACATCCCCTTTGAATTGTTGATGAAAGTTCTGCCACATGTGTCTGACACAGAACCTGTGTTCTGACTCTGGAAATAACTCATCCACAGCATTGATAAGGCCCTATAATAACAAAAGATAAATATAAGCATGGACTACTAAATATGGAGTACTACTTATATTACAATTGATGTTGTTTACCTTTTGTTTGTCTGACATAATGGTCCATGGAGCAGTATTAAATATAGCAAGATCATTCTTTAGTCTTTCAAGGAACCAACACCAATTAGGCTTGTCTTCCACTTCAACTACAGCTACTGCAATTGGAAAAATACAATCATTTGGGTCTATCCCAACAGCAGTGAGTAGCTATCCTCTGTACCTTGTCTTGATATGACAGCCATCAAGGAATATCATAGGCCTACATCCTTGCAAGAACCCTCTTTTGCATGCATCTAGACACATATAGGCTTTATTAAACCTTGCTTGACTATCTAGTGCAACAAAGAATGAGGTCCCAGGGTTACTTCTTCTCAACTTATTACCATAGTCCCAGAGCATCTTGTATTGGCCTTCTTCATCACCATAAACTTTTTTCATTGCTAGCCTCCTAGCTCTTTGTAACTTGGTCCTACTTGGGGTCATATGCCACTCCTTTTGGACAACTCTAGAAAAGTTCCTCAAATTCATGTCTTGGTCAGCTCTAAAGCTCTCAAGATACTTCTGTGCTAGAAATGGTGCTGTGAAAGCCTTGATCTTCCACTTCTTGGTACAAGTGTGCTCATCCACATATTTCTTGACCATGAAACACTTGGTCCTACTATCATATGAAGCCCAAAGATACCAAGTACAGTCCTCATCACACGTTGCCTTCACTCTTTTCTTATCATTGACTGGCAACTTCACATCTACCCTGTTTTTGCAGCAGTACTCCTTGATGGCTTTCCTCAAGAGCTCAACAGTTTGGAAAACTTGACCAACATGAAACTTGGGACAATGAAGATCCTCTGGTCTAAAAGCCTTGAACTTCATGAATACCTCTTCATCATCAGAATCTGGTGCCCACAAGTCATCACCCTCTGATTCATAGAACTCATCTTCATGATCATATGCTGCTGCTTTATCTGCATCTTTCTCATTTCCTTTCACAGCTTCTTTTCCCTTTTGAACCTTTTGCTTCCCTTTCTCTTCTTTCTTCTTCTCTGTCTCCATAGGCTCATCCATGTCTACATTATCAGCAAACAAATCGTCATCACCATCACTTATGTCATAGTCACTGTCCACTATGGCTCCAGGATCAAAGTCAGAGTCATCTGAGTCAGTATCAGCATCTTCCAGGAATTCAGAACTGCATTTCTGTCTGGTTTTCCTTTTGCATACTCTTGATGATCCAGCTTCATCACTTCCTTGTTGTTTTGACTCCAGCACTACATCTGGAGCCATAACATTTTCATCCTGCTCAACAAAAGAACAATTCCTCCTTGCAAACACATAATTGCCCACATTAACATCCGAGCTCTCTGGATACACAACTTGTATTGGGATTGCTTCACCTTCATGCACATCAACATTTGTCTCTGCATTTACAGCCTCAGTACTTTCTGCCTCATCACCTCTTGTCTTAGAAGGACTAAACACTGGAGGTAGCTTCACTCTTGGGAAATTGACCACATCATCATCATCATTGTTTGAATTCAGACTGTCTTCATGGTCTAAGTAGAGACTGAATGAGTGGTGGCCAAGATCAACAAATGTTATCATCTGGTCTGTGTCTCCATCTCCTCTTATTTCTCTCAAGTCATTCTTCTGCAAGTTTAGGATTGGAATGCAGTAGTACACCTTGAGCCTTCCTTCCATCTCCCAACCAATCTCCTCAACTAGGTGCTCAACCATAATTGTGGACCATGTCACTGTATCCAGATCATCATACCACAACACATGCCCATTGACATAAGAACGGTTGCTACCTTTGCCAAGGAAATATCCACCATGGTTAAATTGAACTGAAAATTTCCTGCTGCGTGGTCCTACAAAGATGAAAACAGAGCACAATTCTGTCAACATATATTACAAGGAACCACCTTTCCTAACCTAAAACCCTAACCGTATGTTCAAACATCTAAAAGGCCTACAATTGCATCATAATGACCTCCAAGCAAACACTGAGCCCCCCATTTCTCAGGAAAAAACCATACACCGAAAACCCCCAATTTGTCACGCAAAAACCCTAGCTTAAATCTTGTGAAATCTTGCGGGCAAAATTGGCCACCTACATCTCCATGTGCACAATGCGAAACCCTAAATCGCGCAATCACAGACTGCAAGCACCAATCATGGTGGATTTAAGTGGGGCTTACCATACAATGGTGGAGGAGCTCCATCTGGTCGACGAACAGGGGCCATCTTGAGGAGGATGCGGCGCCCCTCCGGCAGCGACGCGATGCGGCAACTCCGGCCCTTCCACGATCTCGATGACCGGAGATGGTGCGCTGCCGCCGACGATCGCCTCCTCTACTCTCCTCCTCCCCTCGTTATGATCGAAGCCGAACAGGCAAGGCGATTTTGGCTAAAGCACAGCGAACCAGGGGGATTCTGCAAAAACACCACGGTACCGCCTGCTTAATGCCAGCTGCCGTCTAGGATTGGTCAACACGTGGTCAAACCATGCGGCGACGGGTGGCATACGAGGAACAGTGACCGTACAATGACGTCTTGTCGTATTGGGTGACCGTATTGGCCGTATTTCTAAGTACAGTGACCAAAGTGAGCGCTCTTCGCAAGTTCAGTGACTGCCAGTGCATTTTACTCTTTACGGAATACATGCCTACATTATATCGATGAACTAGAGCTAGTGCCGTATCGCCCTAGGTTATAACTATCACATGATGAATATCATCCAACAAGTCACCGATCCAATGCCTACAAATTTATCCTTATTGATCTTGCTGCGTTATTATTGCTATCATCATTGTTACACTTGCTACAAATTACTGCTATCACTGTTACAAATACCGTTCTTGCTGTCACTATTATCAAAACTATCAAACTACTTTGCTACTAATCACTTTGCTGCAGATAATTAATCTCCAGGTGTGGTTGAATTGACAACTCAACTGCTAATACCTTCAAATATTCTTTGGCTTCCCTTGTGTCGAATCTATAAATTTGGGTTGAATGCGCTACCCTCGAAAACTGTTGCGATCCCCTATACTTGTGGGTTATCAAGACCTTTTTCTGGCTCCGTTGCCAGGGAGCATAGCTATATTTGTTGAGTCACTTGGGATTATTATCATATTATCACTATGAAGAATCTGAAGGATCCAAAGACTAGGATATTTCCCTCAAGAATGAGGGGAGGTAAGGAACTGCCATCCAGTTCTACTTTAGATTCACCTTCTGTTATGAGTAAACTTGCAACACCACCACATTCTATTAATTCTGATATGTCGCAAGTTATTGACGATGCTACTTTTACTATGAATGATGCTTATGATGATGCTAGTACCTTGCTTGATAATGATGATGTGGCACCTAGTGAATTTCTTGATAAACAAATTGCTAGAGTTATACAACATGATGTTTTTAAATATGATGATGAGCTTGGAACTGAATCTCCTGAAACACCTGCTAGAACTAGCCTTCCTAGATATGAATTGCCTAAGGTACCGGAAGGTTATGTTATGAGTGAAGATGCAACTAGAGATGTTCTTGCCTGTAATGATAGAGATGATCTAGAGAAATTGCTACACAAGTATAAAGAAAAATCTCTGAATGCTACTCCCTCTGTTCTGAAATAATTGTCGTTGGGGGATTTTAGTACAACTTCTGTCGCGTTGGGATATTTGTGTCGATTCCCAAACTACCCTCCCGTTCGCTCACTCGCTCTCTCTCTCTCACCCACTCTCTCCCGAATCCTCCTGAATCCCTAGCTTATCGCCACCGGCACCTCTCCCTCTCACGCATCACCGACGAAGGGTGAGCAGCTTGCCGCACCCATGAAGAAGAAGAGCGCGCAGAGGCCAAGCACAGAGCGGGGGAGGGCCGGAAGCAAGGCCGGGGCGGGGAGCAGGTGGATGACGCCCAGTTGGGTCTGCAGCTTGGAGACCAGCGGGTTCTCGCCCCCAGCGCGGTAGTCCCCTGCCGCGAAGGCCGAAGAGGGGTGTGCGGGTAGGCGGAGGTGGAGCTACAGGTGGAAGGTGGTGGGGTCTGCTCAGGGGTCGCCGCTCTCCGCCGCGAAGGCCGAGGAGGGGCGTGAGAGGGAGGTGGAGGTGGACTATGGTGGAGGTTGCTGGCAAAGTGCGGGACTGCGCGCCGCGGCGGAAAGGCGGCGGCTTTGTGGACGGGGAGGCATCGTCAAAGTGAACAGGTACTACTCCATGTTCAGATTTGCTCCCTGTTCTCTGTTCTACATAAGGTGTGAAGCTGATCTTCCCGTGGTGGTGCTCACCGACCTCCTGGACTCCTACTTCCTGACACCTACTCCGATCGTTGGAGTTGCCCAGACATTTGAGTCTACAAGTTTGCAGCTGAAGCATGGGGAGAAGTTCCGTGCAGTTAGCGAGTTACTTAGATTGCGATGAACTTATGGTCAAATGGAGCCTCAGAGGCAAAACAAGGACAACAACATTAAGTATATCACTCTGGTGAGTTTTGCTTCTGCTTGCATTGATACTCATGGAGTAGAAATTAAGCTCCATAAGTTCTCACATTCTTTGTATGGATCTTATTTAATGAGTACTTGTTAACATTGGTACCATTTTCTTTAGATTTTCGTTGGTGATCTCGGATTGATTTGGAAGGAAGAATTGTTGGTATGAATTTCATAGACAAGAATAAAACTCCCTTTTTGCCCGTCTAATTGTTGGGAGATGCCCGAAACACTTCAGAAACTTTGGGTATGTTTTTCTTTTCCATTGCTCCTGAAGCTATTCCGTACTTAGGCCTGAAGCTATAAAATTTTGTTTCCTTGGCAAAAAATTCAGTTTACGAAAATACAGTTTTAGTTGCAGTAGTTTTTAACTGAAGATATTACTGCTTTAAATGACATCAGTAGAGATTAGTTGGTTTAGTACTATTTTAAGTGACATTACTTGGTGTAGTACTACTTGGAGTACTTCTTTTCATGGAGCTGCTTGCAGTAGTTTATGATTTGCAGTCAAATTAGCTTGGAGCAGTAGCATTGCTTGCTCTGCTATTCTCTTCACTTCTTTTATTTTAATTAAAATTGACTCAACCTTTTCCTTTAATAAAATTAGCTGAAACTTTCCTAGTTAATTAAAATATCTGAAACAGTGCCTTTAATGCTTGCATAAACTGTTTCATACTCTAATGAAGGTTTTGTGTACTACTGCTTGCATCAGTACTTTTAAAAATAAATGAATCTTTTCTCTCTTCTCTTCTCTCTGTCTGCTGGAGTAAACTTTAAGAATTAAGGAATATGTCAACACTTTAAGAAAATGATCTCTGAACAATATTGCTTGTTGTAAACATGTAGCGACCCGACCTCAAACGGTCAAGCCTCTGTGTATCCGTGCCATCCCTGGATCGGTATGCTGGCACACACAGTACATCAATGTATATATATAAGTGCAATCACATGTATAAATAACATAAGACAAATATATATACCTCTTAAGTCTCAGCGGAAACAAACATAAGGGTGTGGAGTCCCATCAACAACAATGGCAAGTTGAGTGTAGACCGTAACCCTACAACGTAACTCATACTCGTCGTAGAAATTCCTGCAACATAAGACGTTGCAGCCATGTAAGTCAGTACATTGAATGTACTGGCAAGTCACATCATAAGAATAATGAACCTATTGTACATGCAATTTGGCTAGTGGAAAGCTCTAAGTTTAGTTTTTTGCATAAAGATAGTTTTTCCCTAGAATAAAAGATATTATCCTACCACTACTATAAAGCATAGGATGAGTTGGCAAACCTAAATCAACCCAGTCCCAAAGTTTCATTTAAGACCCAACTGTTTAATTAAAAGTGATGAGATCTCCCAGCATTTCCACTACTAGATGCTAAAGTTGTCCGTAACCGGGGACACAGCTAATCGATTAGGTTTTAACACTCTGCAGAGGTTTGCGCACTTTTCCCCACAAGACTCGATCGCCTCCTTTGAAGTTCTCGCACTACCTGGCATTTGAGAACAGGATGACCGAGACATAGTCTTTCGAAAATGTTCCCCCTTAACCCACAGATAGGCCGGTACACCTACATCATTCTACATCTGCAAGCCCATCCCGGAAAGGGTCACACTAACTACTCAACTAAGCCATAGCCCATATTGGCTTGTGGCTGCACACGTAAGCTTCTAGACATGAGAATATGATAGATCTCTTTGAGCCTGGGCGGACGGACCACTAGTGGTGCACCACCATGGATTTCCCATGCATGCTCCCACTATACTTCGCCACCATTCAAACCAAACCTGCGCCCAGATAGTTCATTAAGTTATCTTGGTCCGACTTACTACTTTGTCACTCATCTCTCACAATGAACACCTCCCAATCCACGTCTACATTGGCGAGGCCAAATTGAACTTACGCGGTGGTGATGAAGGTATATGGTTCAAACCTACCTCAATGAACTACTAGGTAACGGCATAGCCATCTGGCAACAATAAATCCTACCATGCAATCCTACCACAAAAGGACTAAGTGCATAACATAAACATAGGTAATTGGAAGAATGGTCAAATGTGAACTTGCCTGGTAATAGTTGATGAAGATTATATCGCTCTTAGAAATTTACTTAATAGAACTATTCGTCACTCTCCGATGAAAATCTATAAAGTCAAACATTGCACTCACATAAGCAATCATTTCAGAGAACCAAGAAGAACATGCAAAGAAAAAAGTCTTGGAAAAAACAAATGAACATTCAACACACTTAACTAGCATGGAAATATCCTAAGTGCAAAACAACATGTGACATAGGGTGCAAAGATGTGATGTGTACTAAAGTGCATGGTGCAAGTGGTAGGGTTTGGCTATGGTGACATGGTGCAAAAAGAATCACATCAATCGGAGCTACGGTTTAGGAGATATGGTCAGTTGAAGTTTGAATTCAAACTTGCATAAATTCAAATTTGAAATTGGCCAAAAGTTTTCAAAGCTGGTTCTCCGGATAAAGCTATTTGAGACGAACATTTTGCCGCTGGTTTCGTCGAATTTGGAGTTACGGTTAAAAAGATAGAACCATTCGAAGTTTAGAGGCTAAACTGAAATTTACAGGGACTTGACTGTGAAAGTTTTATTTGCGACCAGGTCCCTGGCCACGTGGTGGCTTCCGGGTGGCTGAGCAGCGTTCGCGGCTTAGGCTAAATGGCGAACGGCCACTAAATAAGCAAAACACTATGCGGTGGCTAACAAAAAAACAAACCATTGGTTTAACCAAAACCGTTCGGTTTAACTAAAACCAGATTAACCGATCAAATTAATAAAACACTAAACTAAACCGATCTAGAGAAAAAATTAAAAAATAAATAAACGAACAGCGAGCGAGCGGTTCACTCACCTTGACGACGACGACGTACAGGGCGGCGGCGTTGCCATCGGGCAGTGACGGGGCGGCGACGGTGGAGGTGTCGGGGAGGATGGGCGCGACACGTGCGGTCCGGTGGCAGGGTCTGCTGCGGCCGGGGCGTCCGGGATAGCGAGGTAGAGGGCGGCGGTTCCGGCGCTCCGGCGAGGTCACATTTCATGGGGACAGTGTCTCCGGCGAACCTAGGGGCAAAATAAGATGTCAACTAGGTGCGGAAGAACATGGGGAGTAGTTTGACGCCTCGGGGTGGCTTATGGTCGTCGAACTCCTCCGATGAACGGAGCTCCGGCCGGCGAGATCCAAGCGGCAACTGTGGCGGCTGCGGGTGGTTTGAGGGCGAATGAGGGAGTCTAGGATTAGGGGGTGTCCGGATAGCCGGACTATAACCTTTGGCCGAACTCTCGGACTATTAAGATACAAGATTGAAGACTTCGTCCCGTGTCCAGATGGGACTTTCCTTGGCGTGGAAGGCAGGCTTGGCAATACGGATATGTAGATCTCCTCCCATTGTAACCGACTCTGTGTAACCCTAGCCCTCTCCGGTGTCTATATAAACCGGAGGGCTTTAGTCCATAGGACGAACAACAATCATACCATAGGCTAGCTTCCAGGATTTAGCCTCTTTGATCTCGTGGTAGATCTACTCTTGTACTACCCATATCATAAATATTAATCAAGCAGGAGTAGGGTTTTACCTCCATCAAGAGGGATCGAACCTGGGTAAAAACATTGTGTCCATTGTCTCCTGTTACCATCTGCCTAGACGCACAGTTCGGGACCCCCTACCCGAGATCCACCGGTTTTGACACCGACAGCGAACGAACTGGCAGAACGGAGAGAGGGGTCGAGGGCTCTTTTTAGGCGCGGCTAGGAGGTGTGGGGCTGCGGGATAAGGTTTATCCCGAGCGAGGCGGTCGTCGAGTGTGCTGCTTATCCTGCACGGGGAAAATGGGAGGTTGAAGACGCTGGCCTGGGCAGCGGGCCCCACCTGCCAGTGGCAGCTGCGTGCGAGCGAGAGGGAGACGTCGGGCGTGCGAGGCGAAGCGCTCGGGCGACGGCCTCGGCCTATCGGCCAGTGGGCCGGTCGGTGCGCCCCTGGGTCGAAGTGGCCTCCGGGCGCTGGGAGCAGGTCGCAGTGCTCCTGGCCTGGCGCGCGTGGCTGGCTGCTGGGCCGGCTGGCCAGCGCGTGCGTGCGTGTGTCTTTTTTTAGCCGACGATTAAAGTAGCCGTAAAGAAATCAAGTGAACTCCTAAAAATACCAAGATAATTTCTAAAATTAACTTGGAATATCTACAGCATAGTGAACATTTATTCAAGCACAGAAGATTTTGAAAATAAATTTATAATGCAATAAATGCACTTTTGGCCAATATAATAAAGACCAAATAAACTCCAACAACTCCAAATAATATTCTACTGATTTTTTCCAACTCTTATATATTTGAGAATGTCATTTTATCGGCCCCCACTTTATTTTATAGAAATGATCTTGAAACTCCAAATGGAAATCATTTTTTTTCAAAAATGATTCAACTAATTTCAAAAGTGGTCCTCATCCCTCCCCGGTCTATTTCATATATTTTGAAGAAGTCCTATTATCTTCTCTCATGAAAATCCTTGAGTGGCATAAAGTTTCCGAGTAGAAATATTTCAAAAGGAATTCAAATCATTTTCAAACTCGTTTTCATTTCTTTAAATTGAACAAGTCATATTATCTTCACTCTAGGGTGTTGTGATGAGATGACTTTGAATCCATGGAGATAAAAAATGCAAGATGAATGTTTTTGGGAAAGTCCTTTTATTCCCTCTCATTCAACTTTCAAATTTTTTGATTTACACTGAATTTCACACAATCAATAACACAACAAACAATCATAATTATTTATTTAATATAACATTCCAAAATTGAGAATTTTGAGATTCGGAGAGGCTAGAAAGAAGGTTAGGTTTGGGGGTCTCCTTGAAAATCCATTCATCAACACAAGGTATGGGGTACTGCCACCCTTAGAAGCATGGTTACGGTCCCAACAAAACTCATGTACTCCAACCTTTGCATTGACGGTGTCGGCCTTCTCATATTCTCCGGGATAACTCCTTTGCTTGTGCTCTTTCGGTAAGGGTATGGCCTTTTCCTCAAAATTTTGAGTCCTTGCAGCAAAATATGATCCTTCTGAGACTGGGTCTCCTTAGCTGACATGTCTGTCGCCAATGGTAAACAACTATAAAAAATCGCATGGTGGTCGACAATTACTGGTTCCTCCTGCAGTAAATGGGTCTGGGATGAACCTCACCGCATAACCTACGATTGGCAACAAGTGTCTATACAGGGTTTCCATCATCCTGCCATTCTAAGGCTTTTGGCTTATCGTGTCGACACTCTTCTAGGGTTTTAAGGCTCTCTGATTTTCCATCAGCATATGATAGCTCATGATAGAAGTCTTCGGTATGGGGGCCAATCCATCCCGTACTTGAATCATTACCACATAAGAAGATACTGAATCACTTATTCTAACACTTGGGCATCCTCACAAGCATTGCAGAACTTCTCTTCTCCATGAACTGGGTCCGGATAAATCCATTGGTTCTACAAGCCAAACAAAACCTCTATCGTTTCTTCACAACTCTCGGGTTTACGTAACCTCCTATGGATCGTCTGCTAATGAACTCACAGCTTCTTCCAGAATTCTTTTCTTCAACAAGATTGTGCTTGTTTTCTTATC